>NC_143521.1:54412118-56887118 GCF_031878675.1 Megascapheus bottae
ACCCATTCATTCTTCGTTCAAGAAAGGACCACTAGAAGCATGAGAGAGATTAGTTTACAAAGCCACTCACTTAGGAAATCTATGAGTTCAGAATCATGTAATATGAAAACTTTACAATGCTTTTCTGTTTGAAGAGCCCAGTGTGACAGCTGATGAATGGCTGATTATGAAATGGGTTCAAACTGTCTCACTCTCCAGGTACAGCGTTTGAGGATTCCTTTTAGAACATAAAAAAATCAATCTTCTTTCCCACTGAAATAATATAGAAGCAGTCCATTTGTAGCAAGAAGTCTCAACATAATGGGTAACAGAGGAAAAATCTCTAGTGCAAGCCAGAGCAGGGACAAGAAGCCATCCACCTCTTATCTTCATCCCAAGAATCAATCATCACAGCTTCATGATGAGGATGCTCAAAAAACAGAGCCCACATCTGGGCAGATCTCATACCAAGAGTATGTAAACCCAACATGGGAGTTGAAGGGAAAAGGAGGGCAGATTTACCACATCCTTTTTTCTACTTCCCCAAGTGAGGAGTGCAGAGGAAAATATCACCAGCTGGTGGGACTCCTGGTGGGGACACCAGCCACAGTTTTGTCTGCCCCCAGATACACCAGTGCAGCAGATGACCTCCATCTGTAGCCCTGTTTCCTTTGTTTTCTAGGATTCATTGACAGGAGAAGAAAGCAAACTAACATTTCAGAAGTCCATGGGTCCTGGGTAAAGCCTCCAGCAGGACAGGACTGCTAGAGGTAGAGTGACATTCTGGATTACAGCCATGAAATAAACACAGCATCCTCCTGGCACCATTACTGCCTCAGTCCCCTCAGCAGCTGCCCTCACCAGCTCACACTCCTGCCTTTCAGCCGTCCAGGAAAATTAGCTGGGCTGGGGAGATGTGTAAGATACCATTGGTCTATCTAGCTGTTGTTTTGATCCCTTGCCTCTCATTAAAGGAACTATATAACCCCTTATCTGCTCTTTTCTGCATCTCTCTGAAATGAAATAGACAACAAGAAAGAGAGATGACAGAGTGGAATTCTGCTCATGAATTGTTTTGAAATTTCCTCCATGCCTCTGCTGTTTGCTTTTATGCCCTCATATATCTGATGCACTGAATACTTCTCTATAGATCAAAGCAACTATCTCACCATTTCTCTAAGCAGATTCCAAAGATCAAGGTATGAGCAGTTCATACAGCTCTTTCCCCATTGAATTCATCAAGGCTTGTCAATAACCAACACACACAAGGCACAGTGAGAGGTCAGATGAAGAATAAAAGATTAGTCTTTCTATTGGTTTGACAAGTACTTAAGAAAACAATGTAACTGGGGAAGGGTTTAATTCAATCCGTGGAGGCTTCAGTACTTTATGGTAGAAAGGGTATGATGGAGCAGAGGAGAGCAGACCACCGAGACAAGAGCAAAGGGAGGGAATGCCTTTGCCTTTGTGCTTTCTCTTTATTTTGATTTGTTCAAAATAAAGGGGCCTCCACTTTCTGGGATGGTGTTGCTCAAATTCAGGGTAGATTATCCCCACCTCTTATTTAACTGTCTCTGGAAATGTCCTTGCAGACCCACCCAGAGGAAAGCTTTGCTAATTTCCTAGGAAAGTCTCTATCCAATCGAGCTGGCAATCAAAACTGATTTTCACAAAAGAGAATCACCTCATGAATTCAATTCAGAATTAAGCGCAAGAAAGTGTCATCCAATCATTCCACAATAGCTTGCTGTAGAGTCTCATATTTTAAAAATAGAAAGCTTTTTTAAAGAAAGACTAGTTCTTTTGTGATACTAGTGAAAGTCTCATAAGAATATTTTGGAAAATGTCTTTAAAAGCTGACTTGACGCAAACTGATTTCAGACTGACATACTTCATACTTTCCTCAGAGATATCAAGTGACACATGCATATGTACATTATTTCTTTTGAAAGACACAATGCTAGTTAAGACTTGGATTCAGGTCTTAAGATAATGAAAGGATCAATGGCAGAGTGAGATGTATGATGGTTACCAACGATTCTGCTGGAAAGGGTGATGGGAATAAACATGACATGGTTTTTGGTGCCAGTAGACACATGGACTCCATGAAGCTATCTGCTCTAAGTCACCCCATTCTTGGTCTCATTGGGAAAAGGAGGGGACACTTTCATATCTTTCCTGAAAAATTATTATGTGTTAAATAAGATGGTGCATACAAATCCCTGGTCAATGTTTGAACATGAATGCACTTTATAATAGATCCATCTTCCATAATCACCCTGCCAGACTGTCACTCATATATATATATATGTTATATGTAATTATGTATATATAATTACATAGGATATATTACATATATAACACTATATAATTTAATCGTGAATTTCATTTTTGAACTACTGGTCTATGTCTCCTATTAGAATGAGATATTTGAGAAATTAGGCCTAGTGCTATAAACGTATCTCCTATAACTAGGAAGGAACAGTAGGAGCCATTTCTCACATGATTGAGTTTCAGAGTTCTCAACTCCGTTTAGGTCTAAAAGTGGCAATTATCAACAAATTAGCTCAAGCCAGTGTATAATTTGGTTCTAATCCCTGTGATACAGCATTTCTATAAAAGTTCAAGGGTGAAGGAAAGACCACAAAGGGAAGAAGGTCTTCAAAGAAGGCTGGAAGTTTTGGCAACTCTAAATGAAATGAGGGAAGTTACCTAAGGAAGGATGAAAAGAAGAAAAGGTGTGGTGGCAGGGACAGGAAGAATTAGACTAGCGACTTCAGCTTTGATACAGAGGGCTAGGTAACCACTGAAGGTAAAAAGGGATGAATGAATTTAGTGCTCAAGCAAGACCCAGGTACACAGGTCTGAAATCTCTTGTCATGAGAAAGAGGAAATACTGTGGGAAAGATCTGGGCTTTTCTAGCATTCTTGGGTGGGAAATTCATGGGCGGGGAGTAAAAGCCTAATCTTGCTTGAAGGGTGGGATGGCTCATGCTGGGAAATCCATTCCCATTGTACTGCCTTTATGATCATAGCAGAAAGCCAACCCAAGGGGAGTGTAATGCCAGCCATCTACCCAGCATCCCGAAGTCCAGACTTCTGGGAGGCACTGGTCAGGGACATTGCTGCTTGGCTCAATTACATTGCCAGAAAGACTCTGTCATTAAACCAGCTCCAAGTCTTTCAAGAATTAAGAAGGAACGTCAGGCCAGAATCATAGCCTAGTGGACTTGTATGCATGAAGCCCTGGGTTCTATTCCTCGGTACCACATATATAGAAAAAGCCAAAAGTGGTGCTGTGGCTCAAGTGGCTCAAGTAGCCTTGAGCAAAAATTGTCCAAGGATAGTGCCCTGACCCTGAGTTCAAGCTCCAGGACTGGCAAAAAAAAAAAAAGAGAGAGGCCGGGGTTTGTCCTAGTGGTAGAGTGCTTGCCTAGCATGCACTAAGACCTGGGTTCGATTCCTTGGTACCACATACATAGCAAAAAGCCAGAAGTGGTGCTGTGGCTCAAGTGGTAGAGCCCTAGCCTTGAGAAAATCCAGGGACAGTGCTCAGGCCATGAACCCAAGCCCAGGACTGGCCAAAAAAAAAAAGAACATGTGTCAGCCTTCCATTCCTATGACAAAATATTGGAGATAACCTTAAAGAGAGGACAGATTTCATTTTGGACATAGTCTCAGTCCATCGTCGCTTGGTTCTGCCACTTTGGAACAATGATGGAATAGCAGGAGTATCTGGGAAAGCAGAGCTACTTCTCTAGTGGTAGTCAGCAAGTAAAGAAAGGGTAGACGGATCCAAGGTCCCAATATCCTCTTCAAGCACACACCTCCTCTGACCCTACTTTCTTCCACTAGGCTCTACCTACTAAAGGTTTTGTTAGCTCTCAATAACACCACAGGTGAGCAAGTCTTCAGCACATAGGTCTTTGGGGAGCATTTTAAATACCAAATTCAGTTAAGCACAGGTGGCTCATGCCTGTAAGACAAGCTATTCAGGAAGCTGAGATCCAGAGATTGAGAGGACCATGATTTAAAAGCCTCTGAGTCTCCATTACAAAAGGATGTTGTGCAAAAGGGAGAGTTGTTGTTAATGGAATCATACATGAGATGACAAAGATAGATTAAGTAATAAAGTAATGGTCCAACAGGATATGGTAGCCCAAGTCTTCAATCCCAGCACTCACCAGACAGAGCCAGCAGGACTGAGAGTTCAAAGTCAACCTAAATTACATAATGATACCCCATAATAAATAAATAAAGGGGGTGAGGAAGAAGAAATCAAAGAAACAAAGGAATGGTTCATTTTGTGAGTGTTTTCATGAATAGTGGCACATTCTACTCCCAGCCCTGAGAAGCAGAACCCATTTTCCTTCCAGAGATGAAGGGAGTTGGCAGTGAACAGGACTCCTTCTGAGATCACAAAGTCTTTACATGGTGCAGCTGGCACTGGACCCAGTGCTACATTTCCTAAATTCACGGCACAATCCTGTGACTGGAGCTGCATGCCTCCATGAGAACTGACACAGAACACAACCCAGAGGAAGGAAAGCAAGAGACAAAGAAATATGAAAACCCACAGAAACAATAGTGTGTGACTCTGGCCATGCAAAGGTCAGATAAGAAAAGCTAGATATGTCTCTCTGGAAAGATGCCTGGTTAGTGAGAACACATTGAAGTGCCATAATTGCTCAGATTCCTTGCAAATTACTTGGCACAGATTGCCATTTATTATAATTTCTAAATGGCTGAAAAAGCTTTTCATCCTTTTGTGATGGTGTGAAAACTGAACAAACTAAGAAGACACTCCATTGTCTGCTCATGACTGCAATCAACAACTGGGTTTTCTTACAAGCACAAAGGAAGGACCAAGGGCATCTTTCCTTCCAAACAGGGAAGGAAAACTCTCAAGCTGTCGTGAAATTATGCTGTTACTATTTTAAGACTATCAGTGCACATAACTGCTTGGTTCTCTTGTGGTTAGTATACATATAGATGCAGTCAGTCTAAACTAAGAATGCCTCGTTTCCTGCATGCCAGTGAACAAGGTACTAAAAGCCAGACTCAGTCAGGACAGGAACCAGCAGGCAGGAGCTGGTAAAGGATGCAACCTTGCGGGATTCTGTCTTGTTTATTTCTCAAGAAGTCTGACATATAGACAAGTTCTTTGCCACTTATAAAGCATCATGTCGGTTTAAATAATTGTTTTAGGAATCGCAATAGCACTTATTGTATCTACAAATTACAAACTTAGGCTGCCATCGGCCTGAGGTCTGTTCCTCCCTGTAGCCCTTGGAAACCTCTCTGGTCTATTACAGCAAAATTGGAGAAAGATCTGATGCCAGACAAATAAGAGTTGAGAGCTGCCATGTCACCATGGCACATTTACTTATGTACCAGCACAGGTCATGGTTTTAACAGCTGAGTTCAGTAACAGAAATTCCTGCAACTGTGGAAAGCACAGAAATAAAACAAGATGATTATCAGAATCTTTGAAGTCAGAGAGATCATGATTAAAACACATCTCTATTATGTAACAGCTAAGTAATAAAGACTAGCAAATATCTTCTTTTGACCTCAGTCTTTCATCTAAAATAAAGCAATTAAAAAGATTAACGAATGCATTTAAACACCCCCCAAATGGTTGTCATACTGTAAGTACTAACTTTAATTTTCCATTGTTGATTCATATGCCCTGCTTTCCATAATATATCAAAACAAATTACATTATCCCTTTTACATCTACTCAAATCACCAGATGCTCACTGCATATTTTGTGTGTGCTATTAAACCAAAAACTAGGCTTACAAATGTAAATAAATACAAACTTTGACATATATAACATTTAGTAAATAGAATTAAGCCAAAACAAACTTTAAAAGTACCTAAATTAATGGCCGGGAGTTTGGCCTGGTGGTAGAGTGCTTGCCTAGCATGCAGGAAGAGCCAGGGTCGATTCCTGGGTACCACATGTGTAGAAAAAAATCCAGAAGTGGTGTTGTGGTTCAAGTGGTAGAACTCTAGCCTTCAGAAAGCCCATGGACAGTTCTCAGGCCCTGAGCTCAAGCTCCAGATGGGCAAAAAAAAAAAAAGTACCTAAATTTATTACAGAGGATACTAAGTGTCGGGGATTTTAGTCCTTGGTCCCTCCCAACCCGCAGGAGGGATAGAGAGAACACACCCCAACCAGGACGAGCCCAAAAGGAGAGGGCTGACTGACCGCCAGCACCCAGCCCTCCCTTGCGGGAGGATAATCAGACGTGTCAAGAAGACCCATCAAGGCAGGAGCTCGTTTATTGAGGAAGTACATTCAGCTAATATAGGGTGCAGGAGCCTATCAGCACAAAGGTGGGAAGGGCAGGGGAGGTCCACGTGTTTACTCTCACTATAGGTCTCAGCAGAGAGTGATAAAGCAATAACACATTCGTACCCAATGGTAATCAAGTCTCAGCAGAAAGTGATTCACAATACCAACAATATAGCTCAAAGTTAGGCATAGCGTTCATATATGAACCACATGTTGTGTGGTTATCTTACTCAGTGATGCAGATTCATGGGCCAGCCTGAACCTGCACTCGGCTCCCAACACTAAGAAATAGAAAGACTTCCATGTTCATGGGTAGAGAGAATCAACATTGAGAAAAATGATCATACTGCCAAAATTGATATACAATTTTAAACCTATTAGCTAATCTGAAAGAACAGTGAGTAATTAGCATAATATATGCTTATCTACCACTAATAAGTTGCATGACTTCATCCTCCTGCCAGCTAAAATTGCCTGTAAACATCTTCAAGATGGAAGGATCATCTCTCAGGCAGTAATTGCTTGGTGAGATTCTCCACCATTAGTATTTGGGAAATTACATTGAAATAACAACTCTCCAGAAGCTGACATTGCACATGCAATTAGGTAGAAAAGGAACCAAGTTCAATCCTAGGTGTCTCTCTCATCCCCATCCTGAAGTCTTTGTAATGGCTTCAGGAGGGCCTCTAACTAAATGTCTGCATAATCTCCAGGAGCTGAAATCTACCCTCCTTATATATCTGTAGGAAGTAATCTCTGAAAGAAAATAGTAATTGAAATCCACAGAAACCCTATGCAAAACAAAATAAATCATGCCTTGTTTCAAGCAGGGAAGCTGTGGTCTGGTCTCTGGTCTCAGAGAAGTTACTATGTGCCTTGATGACACTTGATTCAACCTACTTAAATTCATTCGTATTGACCATGTAAACAAGAATCTGACCTAGTCCTTTCATTCTCATTGAATCTAGTTTCAACTGCTATGAAAATTCCAGCAGGAGGTGGGCACGCCTACAAACTAAGGATCTTTCTGATCTATTCCAGTCACCTCAGTACCACCCAGAAAATTGATAGCTGCTATATACATATCTCTGACTTCCCACCTAGAACACAAAATATAATATCACTGCATACTTGCCAACCTCTGGGTTGAGGGGTACATGATGTCACCTAGTTCAGCCTCACACATGGATATTATCACCATCCCCATCATACCAGCAAAAGAACTAAGTTGAGAAAGTCAGAGCAACTGGCTCTCCATTTTGTCACTTAAAGATCACATTATACTGTCATCTTGCATTCTCTGGAAATGGCTGGCTTCTTTTTCATCTGTTCATCAAAGGACACCTCATCTCCCACCTTCCACACCCCAGTCTCTTCATCCTCAAGCTCCTGAAAGAATGATTTTATAAATGAATTGTTCCCTTCTCCTTGTATTTCAACCACTACTTTCCAACCCTCTCCTTCCCACTTGGTGTGTAAGCCTCTCCCATACTAAAACAGGAAGTCCGCTATCTAATTTCCAGCTCTACATCTTCTGCCTTGGTTCCCCTTTCCTTCACCACCAAGCTTCTTGCCAGTTACCAGTATTCACCATCTCCAGCTTCTCTTCCAGTGAGCTTTTCAACTCACTGAAATCAGGATTCCTTATAATACCACTCAAGAATATATGTCTTTTGTCCAAAGCCATAAATCCACTCAAGTTTATACCACAGATCAGACTCCTCTCCACATTGTGCAACTAGGTGACTACCAGCAACTCCATTTGTGTAGATCCCTGTCACAAGCTTAATCTGGTCCCTTCCATGTCATTCACTTATATTCATACCTGAATCTTCCCTAGCCCTACCGTCACACAGATGCATAAACTATGACCTAAATTTATCTCTCTCTCCCCCCTCCCTCTCTTCCCTACCCCTCTGCCTCTCTTCCTCTCCCTTTCCCTCTCCCTATCTCCCTATCTCCCCATCTCTTTCTGTCTCTCTTTCCCTTTCCCTCTGTCTCTGTCTCCATCTCTGTTTCTGTCTCACTTTCTATCAGTCTGCTGCTCTCTGTCTCTCTCTGTCTCTCTCTCTGTATCTCTCTCTGTCTCTGTCTCTCTGTCTCTGTCTCTCTGTCTCTGTCTCTCTCTCTGTCTCTGTCTCGCTCTCTCTCTCTCTCTCCTTCCAGTCAAATCCAGTTCAACAGCAAATCCTGATGTGCTTGCCTAAAAAACGAATCCATTCAGTTCCATTAGTTAGTCTGCACTGAGCCCTCCAGTAAAAGTCATGTACCTAGTATCCTTGCATCCATGCATAACCTTTTACCCAACTGCTAAAGAATAATATTAAAAGGTAAGCCAAAGTATGCCACCCTGCTACTTAAAGCCTTTGGTAGCATCAGACTGCCTGTAGAATGAAATCCTAATTCCCCTAAATTGGTGTTTCATGTGACACTTTCTGGATTCTCCAATGACAGACACTGGAGTTTCACTGTCAGAGGGAACTTAGTCATTTTCCATGAAATTTTAGGCAAGTTATGTGTAAAATCGGGGTCATAGCATGTAGTTCATGGTGTTTTCATAAGGATGTTTGTATTTAATTCAAAATACTATTTAAGATTAATATTAAAGATCCATTTTAGGTGTCAGAATTAGTATTGCAGATCAAATGAGAGAATGTGAATTTTCTATGAATGGTGCTAGAGAATCATTAGTCTGAAAACCATTAGTCTCAAAAATTGATTTAGAAAAGTTTTTGTATACATACATATGTATATATGTATGTGTGTATGTATATATAACTAAAAATGAAACAAATACTTATATGGCACCATTTTGCTTGATTCTAAATAGTTCGTATATTTAAATATAAAAATTTTAGCTATTTAATATACTTTTATAACTTGGAATTGAGAAAATTCCTTTTTTTTTTGGTTGGGGGGGAAGTCATAGGGCTTGAACTTAGCCTGGGAGCTGTCCCTGAGCTCTTCAGCTCAAGGCTACCATCCTAACCTTGAGCCAAGCCCCACGTCCCATTTTCTAGAGGTTAATTGGAGATAAGAGTCTTAGGTCCTCTTGTGCCCAGGCTGGCTTTGAACATTGATCCTCAGATATCAACCTTCTGAGTAGCTAGGATTCCAGGCATGAGCCAACACACTTGGCTTGGAGAAAATTCTTTAAATAGGATAAATAGTAATAGTATAATATAGTAATTCTATAGTAATATAGTAATAATATAGTAATGCTATAATATAAAAACACAAGCCGTGGGAGACAAATCATATGGAGATGATATATATACATGTGTATAGTGTTACATATGCTTGTGTGTCTACACACACACACACACAAACACACACACATATTTATGAAAGTATATAAGATACACAGGTTATATTTTCAAACAATGAAGGATTAGCACTAAAAATACAGACACTTCCTGATTCTCTCTCAACTTCCCACATTTCATATTCATAGTTCTGATGCATTTTTATAGGACACTGGTCAGAAGCCAAATCAAGCAACCAAGGAAATCCATCCACATTTTGGATGGACTATCCACTTATAAAACCTCACTTTTTAGAGCTTTCAACTGTCAAAGCAAATGTATGTTTTTAAAAGGGTCCTTGCGGAGAATTTTAATTAACGGGACTAGGGTGAAAGTGATTGTCTGCAGCCAATTAAGGTGTGTTTGGAATCTGGCAACTTTCTGACTTCCTGCCATCCGTGCTTCTGAGGGACCTTCAGCTGAGTGGCAGATGTGGACAAAGCAGTCATGTGTTGGTTATGCTCCCATCTATGTCATTCAACTGTGTTTCAGTTCCAGCCTAACTGTACTACTAAGCGCTCTGACATTTGGGGAACAAAAGTTGCTTTTGTAAGTCAATAGGTGAGACTTCATGTCATAATAGGAAGAAAATTACAATAAAAGCACCAACCAAGGTAAATTTCTAGCTCCACTGCTTGGCAATTCTGTGATTCTCCTTCAAAAATAACCAACCCAAACCTGGTCGCCTCCAGAAAACAAGAACTATATCCTACCAAATTCCATGGCCAGGGGATCAGTTTGACAAACTAGATGCAATGAAGTCTAAGGCTCTCCACAAACATAATAGGAGCTTTATTAGTGTATAAGGATACAAAGGGGTTTCACCCTGTTATTTCACATATGTATACATTACATAATGATCAGATTAATCCTTTCTATTGCTGGATCTTTTACTCTATCTCCTGCATTATTCAACAGCTTCTAGTGGGTCATCTTGTACTATTTTTCATACATAGACACGAAGTTTTTGGTGTGGGTCAACAACCTCTTTTTCTTTCCTTCATTGCCCCCCACTTTCAGACAGTCTCTTGATTATAGTTATGTATGTGTGTGTTATCTATATATTTTAAGTCTATATTTTACATGCAGGATAAATATACTTTGTCCTTTGGAATTTGATTTACTTTGATTTACTTTGTTTCTCTAGTTCTACCCATTTACCTACAAATACCATCAGGTCATTCTTTTTTATAACAGACAATACTTTCATTGTTTTCTATGTGATAGAAATGATTTATATTTTCTAACTTATTTAATCTTGTCATAGTGATGAAACCTTGCTACAATACATAGGTGGATAGAAAAATGAGGTCACTAAGTGGTTGGATGGATGGATAGCTGGATGTATGGTTTAGTGAGTAAGAAAAATAGTGAAGGCATTAGTGAGCAAGTGGTTAAGTATATGGAAGCATTTACATTTGGGTGAATGATTAAATAACTCACAATCCATTTTATGGTTACCTTGTAATTGTGTGTTTTCTCTATTCCTTGTTGAACTTGCCCTTAGTTTTTAACTATTTTATCATAAACCATAGAAATCTCCTTATTATTATCATAATTTAAAAAGTTGTTTTAAACATGGGAAAAACAAAAAGGAGGTTTATCCAACAGAGGAATAAAATATTCCTCCATCTCAAAGCAGAGCCAATCATAAAACCTTGCCTCATACTTGATGTATTCTTTCCTTGACTCCTTCAACGCTCTGAGACATCCTGAACGTCTTTGAACCACCACAGACTTCCTGCCACACAATAGTAGATGAGGTAAAACTGCCATGTCAGATAAGTAGCTCTTTCCATCACACACAGCTGGCATTTCCTGTGCATGCTTTTCTACTATTTCTCAAGAAGTCACTCATCCTCTAGGACAAGCAAAAACAGCATATGAACTTGAGCACATGAAGATTTCCCTCCTTTCCGCTGGATTTTCTCCAGAAGCTCTAATCTACCAAGATAGATGTCTGATGCTTCACTTGAAGCTTCAAACTTCATGTTGGGATCTTTCTCTCTATCCTTTCTTCTTATCTCCTGCTAAGATTCAAGGTCCCTTATATTTACCATTCTTAGCTTCTTTCTGAAGATACAGAAAGAAGCAAAGCTTGCTCCGTTATCTTCAGAGAGAAGAAAAGTTATACACAGAAAGGAGAATGGAAAATAACAAATGAAAAGAGAAAGAAAAATAGAAGAGAAGCCCGAGAGATAAATAATCCTAATATTTGTTGAGCATTTTTAATGATATGGATGTCCCTAACAAAAGTCATATTGAGACATAATCCCCATGCAAGAAGTAGGATCAATGGTGCCTGTGGGAGATAATGGGGATTAGACAGGACCATAAGGGTAGGTCCCCATGGCTTTAGAAGAAGATGGGCACAAATGGCCAAGCTTGATCAGCCTTACTATGTGGAGCATTGAGCCACCTTATGACAATGAAGAAGGTTTTCTTGTGTTTTTTGGTTGTTGTGTTGTATTTTTTGTTGGTCACAGGGCTTGAACTGTGGGCCTGGGTGCTGTCCCTGAGCTCTTTGGCTCAAGGCTACCACCCTACCCCTTGAGCCACAGCCCCACTTCTTGTTTTCTAGTGATTATTTGGAGATGGGAGTCTCATGGTCTTTAGTCTGTTGGCACTCTGTTATCACAACAGAAAACAGAATTACATAGTATTCATGTGCCCATTAGTAGATTATTGTCTAATTCCAAGCCTACCCACAGATGCTCATTTGATGCAGGGGCTGAGACTCAGAGAAACCCTATTTTCGATTTGCCTTCTGTCTACCATTGAAGAGTTGCTCACAGGTGACACTAGAGGGAGATAGGATGGAGGAGGAAGACACTAGCTCCTTCCTGTCTTGGTCACAACAGAAAATGCTCTTCCCCTAAGCAATTGTACATGGTTCCCACCTTCCACTGTTTTCCTCTAATCTCGGGATTTGATTCATCGTGATCTCTCAGAGACAGTAATATATATCCACATCTCAGGACCTAAGTCACACCCTCTCCCTCCAGGTTGTAAAGTCTGACAAACCAAACCTCCCTTCATTTTTCCAGTTACTAATCTCCCTAATGCCTCAGTATTTCCTTTAGTCTGTTTACTCCCCCAATCCCTATTTAACGGATTTTCTAGCACTTGTATATTCCGGGAAGAACCCTGACTGATTCAACCACAATTATACTTATTTACTACACAAACTTTACAAGGATGTTATCTACATTTTACAGGTGAGAAAACTGAGACAATTATTAATATCTTGCCCAGAATTGCATAAGCTTGAAATTGAATGCCAGAAGCTTCTGATCCCCAAAATACCTTCTTAGATGAGACTTGGTTCCTAGAGTAAATTCATATCCTCAGTATCAGAGTCCTTCTAAACTAATACTATATGTAAAAATCCCTGAATGAAGAAGCATAGCATTCTCCTCCCTCCCCTGGCAATCATGAGGAGATGGATTACTGACAGAGAACTGTGATAGAGGAGTGAGAGATGAGTGTGTGCCTTGACCACTTAAGACCAACACTGCAATCTCAGATTATTTCCCACCCACACAGCTTAAAAGGAATCAGATTTCAATTGAGAAATGATTATGTCTTTCCACAGAGTTTCTGATGAGAAAAGCAAAATATTTTCCTTTTCTTTTTAACCTACAGCACCTCTTCTTCATTCTCCTTCTCCTTTTCTGCATCTCTTTGTCCTATGGTCTTCTCCATCAGTTTTCTTCCCTCTTTTTTTATTATTGTGTCTCCTCATCTCTCTGTTGTATAAGTAAAATCAATTCTTAGAAGACAGTTTAATCCTTTGAGAAGGAGATTTGATCAACCTTTTGATCTTTACACAGAAAAAAATATTGCCAATACTGAATCCCTCATCAAAAAGAAACCAGAAACTCAAAGCTTTCTGAAACCTTAGAAATCACTCTTACTTGTTTGTGTTGATAAAAGATATGCACAGAGTGTGTAATGGTAAAGATACTCTTCTTCAGAGCTCTGTATCTCTGGAGATTTATTATTTGTCTTTTACACAAAGATCTATGATCATCCTATATTTAAGTTCTAGTTTCCTTTTCTTCGTTTATGTTTTGTTTTGTTTTTTTGGTTGGTCATGGGCTTGAACTCTGGGCCTGGATGCTGTCCCTAAGCTCTTCAGCTCAAGGATACCACCCTACCCCTTGAGCCACAGCCCCACTTCCAGTTTTCTAGTGGTTAATTGGGGATAAGAGTCTCACAGACTTTAGTGTCCAGAATGGCTTTGAGCGGCGATCCTCCAGATCTGAGCCTCCTGAGTAGCTATGATTACAGGCATGAGCCATCACACCCAGCTTATATTTAAGTTCTGTGTTATCTACAATTCTTTAAAACCATGACAAAATAGTGTTCCCATATGTTGATCTCCATTTTACCACTATCATATTATCTTCTGATTTTGACATATTTTCATTCTACCTAGCATTATTTTTTTCTAGTCATACTCTAAAACTACAACCACTTTCACTGGAGCATACTGATTTTTTGAAAGAGAAAATGAATAGCATAAATTCATATTAAGACCATTATCAACAAAAGCCTTTTTTTCTTGGAAGAACTATGTATTTAGCTAGCCATTCTGCCATGCTTTAAGAGGCCCATTTTCTTGTCTTTTAGGAACCTAGGAGCTTATTGGCAGGGACGTTAATGACAACAGCCCAATCTCTATTATTGCAAATGACTATAGGTAACCAGTTGAGTGAACAGAAAAATATAAAGAGAATAAGACCAGCCTGTGTCTGAATCCCAGCTCTGCCCTTTCCTAAACCTCCTCCCACCTCAGATATCTTATAAAATGCAGATCATCTCTAATGACAAGAGTTAGCAAGTGAGACATTACCTAATGATAATACAAATACAAATGCAAGAAACAGCATCATATGCTTATGACAAGCACCTTTAATCTATACAGCATTTTCTCACATTAAATATTAGTTGACATCTGTTTTTTGGCCCAGCACTGAAATTTTTACTAACAGAATAGGTAATAGAAAAAGGAAGGCTGGCAGATCACCATTTTGTTATTATCATCTTTTATTTTATATATACGATGACTTAGTTTTACAAAGCCAATTGAGGTTCTTAAGGCTCCAGGACTACTAAGCTTAAACCAAATTGCCTAACCCAGACATAGTAACTTTCTCTGGGTCATGCTGCCATCGTCAAAGAAGAGTTGTGTCAGAGCAGATAAGCAGCATGGTAATTATTGTTACACTTGCTTCAGGGCTCTTCGAATTACATGACATATCCCCCTTCCAGAATATGACATATATGATAGGAAAAGGATTTGGGAGAAGGGAATAGGAGGTTATAATGTCACAATGGGAGAAAATTTCAAAGACCATACTGCTACTTGAAAAATAACCCAGAGATACAGTCAACTGCTGGATTCTGCTAGAAACTCTGCCTTCACTTTCATTTGCCTCTGGTACTCTGTGTTGTTGGGATCTGCCAATACTAATGTATGACTTTCTTCTAAGGATTCTGGCCCACTTGGAAGTAGACCCAGGAACTAAGTAGACATCAAAACATGGCATCTGACTTATTACTGGCCATGCTGAACTGTGGAAAGCTGGTTAGACCCGAGGCAAAATAGGCTTCTGAGACGACTAATCATTTTCTTTGGTTTGCATATCCCCCAAGAGCCTACTGCCAGAGGAATCCAAATTAGGTTGTTGGGAAGAATTCCTTCTCACCTTTTGACTTGCACTCTAATCCCTCCATGAAAAGGAAAGAGATATTAAGAGAATTGACTCTTTTATGAGGCAAGATAGTTCTTCAAAAGATGAGTCTTTCAGGACTGGGGTTTGGCCTAGTAGTACAGTGCTTGCACGAAGACCTAGGTTCGATTCCTCAGTACCACATATATAGAAAAAAAAAGTCTGAAGTGGTGCTGTGGCTCAAGTGGTAGAGCCCTAGTCTTGAGAAAGCCATGGACAGTGCTCAGGCCCTGAGTTCAATCCCCAGGACTGGAAAAAGCCAAAAAAAAAAAAGATGAGATTGAGACTTTCTCCCTCTAATTAATTAAAGTACTATTAAAAGGTGTATATAATCTTCTGTACTAAGACAAAATAAATTAATTCTTCATTTTGAAAGCTTAATGATCAAATAGGCTTACATAGATACCCAACTCCCATATATGATCTTATTTCAATGAAAAAATATGTATTTTACTTTACAAGAAACTCAAAAGACACAATCCAGAACAACATTCATACATCAGTATAAATATAGCACTGTATTTTCCCAGTACTAATTCTTAAGACAGAATAAATTACAAATATCTCACCTCAATTGAAAAACATCTCAATGCTAAAGTCTAGGGACAATGATAACAGTGAAAGAAAATCCTCATTCTATAGACTCTCTTCCCCATTGTCATTTATTATATGCATGATATCTTCTTCATATGTTTACCTTTTTACTGAAGTTCTAATTATATAGGAAACTGATATTTTTCAAGAGAAGAATGTTCACAGGTGTTCTGTGAGGTTTATGTCCTCTTGGCTAAGTTTTGATAGGTTGAGGTTATTTAGAAATATACTCATTTCTATTAAATGTTTCATTCCATTTGAGTAAAGGTTTGGGAAGTGAATATTTGTTTTTGTCAGATCAATGTGTTTCTTTTTTTATTTTATTTTATTTTTTTATTGTATTTAGTAAAAGGGTTACATGATATTTGCCAGATAGAAGGTGCATTAATTCACATACATTGATACCCTTTCAGACCAATGTGTTTCTTATATACAGTAGATGATCAGGTCTCTCCCCTTGATTTTTCTGTCTTTGAATAAGAGATGAGTCCTTTGAGATTGAATATTAAGATGGAAAAGTATGTAGTAATTCTTGCCATGCTTTAAAAATTTTAGTGTTAGATTCTGTCCCACGCCTACTATATATGTCTACTCACTTGGTGTAAATTATCCTCCTCCCCATTTTTTTCTGATTTTTTATTAAAGAATTTATTAGCATTGATTTTTACAGCATATTTCAAATGACATATTTAACAAACAAGTATTCAAAAAGGGAATCTCTAAACACAATCACTGGCACTTAGATTTTAGAACATATTAATATTAGGTTGAGGGTTTGTATGTCATAGATACATATTAATCTATGTAATAAAACATTATGTCTATAGAGTCATAGATTCTTATGTCTATGTAGTTGTGTTTTTATTTCCAGTACCATGTATTCCTGTTGTGTGTTCAGGTTGTATATGATGTCTGTAGTGCTAATTTAGTGATGATAACTGGTTTTAGTTTTCATGGAATATTTTATTTGTCTTTCTGTTAAGAATGATAGCTTTGTTTGGAAGGAGTATTCTGGGTTAAGACATGTTTTAGGTAACCCCTCTATGTATTACCCCAACAGTAAAAAATAAAATAAAAAGGAAGTGTTTTAGTTTTGTTTAGTATGCAACTATCTTATTTCTCCTTCAGTTAGCAATGATAGCTTTGCCAGGCAGTTGCTTTCTTTCTAGGCTACACTTTATAGGTTATTTGATAATTCTGTGCTGTACCTTTCAATATTTTTCCTTGCTCTCTGTACATAATGTTTTAACTATAAAATCCATGGGGCATTCTAGTCTAGCCTTGCCTGTTTTAAGTCCTAAATGCTACCTGTACCTGAATAGATAACTCTTTCTCAAGATTTAGGAAGTTTTTTGTCATTCTACTTTATAATGCTTCCTATCTTCAGTTTCCAGCTCCTCCTCCTTTCGCTCCTCCTCCTCTTCCTTTTCTTCCTCCTCCTCCTCCTTCTCCTTCTCTACTTCCACCTCCTTTTTCCACAATGAATAGGTTTGCTCTTTTAATGGATAAATGTAGTTCTAGGATATTTCATTCACGTTTCTTCATTATTTATCTATATCTCATTTTCCTGTTACATATACCTTGTCTTAATATTTATTCTATCTTCCATTTGACCTACTCTGGTGGAGAGGCATATGATTGGACCATTATATGAGTTGTAGCTTTTTATCCCTCTGGGAGTTCTAGTTCTTTTTTCATAATTTCTATACATTATTGACTTGCCTTTTCATATCTTGAATTGACTTCCTCATTTCATTCAGATGTTTGTTTCTTTCTTAAATCAACTATCTGATTATTTCCCAGTTGAGTTTATTTAGGCATTTATTTGAATTTTCTTTGCATTCATATGGTTTTCTTATTTGCATCCTCTCTGAGTTCACTTAGTTGGGTACTTTGAGTCTGCATTTCTCCTGTTTTATTTTCCCATGTCACTCTCATGGCCCTGAACTGCCTGGATGTATACTGGTCATGGTCTGCCATAATTGGGTAAAGCTGTATACTGGGTAAAGCTGCTGAGGTGAGATGGAACAGATCTCACTCTACTAAAAATCACATGGCACCTGTGCTTACAGCCACTGAACAGCGGGGATCTTCAGGGCCTGAAATTCACTAGGATGTGAGCCAATAACTGGAATGTGTGATTGGCCCATTTTCTTCTGCAAAGAAAATGCCAGCAACACAGCTGCTGAGTAGATTTTGTTGCTTGGTCTGAGATGAGTCAGAGGTATGTAAGCCTGTTTGTCACTTAGCCCTTCTTTGTTTTAATATTCTTTTTGTGATTGATGGAAGGGTTACATTATATTCGCCAGATAGAAGGTACATTACTTCACAAACATTGTTACCCATTCTCATGTTCTTGTCCTCATTTCCCGCCCTACAGACCTCCCCTCATCTTATTTTTCCCCTTCCCCATCATATTTCAAATGAAGTTGTTTAATTTACATTAAAATATATTGGTATCATTGAAGTCAATCACCTCTAACCTATTCTTTCCCAATCACACTGACACCATGCACATAAACACACACATACACACAAAAAAAAATCATGAGTACTAAGCTTTAGAGGGATTTCACTGCTGTGGATGAAATATAGATATGTAGCACTAGATCAATTCTCCCTTGCTCTCCAGGATTTTTCCTGAGTTCTTATCTCCTCTTACATGTCTGCCATTGTCTCCATCTCCTTACTCTTAAAAGATTACATTGCATCTTATCTGAGACAACTGAGTAAGTGTAAAATATTTATGCATATTCCCATATCAAACTACCACATCAAATGTATCTGTGCCACATAGACTGCACTGCTTCTATACAAAGGAACATACATACTCCCGTGTGTTCCCTTGCATGTGTCTGATAGTTTCTAGGCCAGTTTACCCACTCAAGAAGATTGCTTCAGTAAACCTCCTCATTTCTCCTCCATCAATAATTTTCTTCTGGAGGAGCAGCAGCAGCAAAATACTATAATATAATTTTTTCCATGCTCCTTACCCTTCCAGTCCCCTTCTCTTAACGAAAAAACCTAAGAGTGGTCTGTATTGTTTTTGTTTTCTCTCTACTTTCTCTTGAACATGTGCTGGTAAGGATTTGAACTTCATGCCTCCATCAAACTGATTCAGTCAGGGTGACTCACAGACTTTGCACTGGCATTCTATTTTTTTATATATATATATATATATATATATATTTTTTTTTGCCAGTCCTGGGCTTGAGCTCAGGGCCTGAGCACTGTCCTTGGACTTTTTCAAGGCTAGAGCTCTACCACTTGAGCCTCAGCACCACTTCCGGCTTTTTTCTGGGTATGTGGTACCAAGGAATCGAACCTGGGTCTTCATGCATGCTAGGCAAGCACTTTAACCACTAGGCCAAACTCCTGGCCTGAACTGGCATTCTAAATCAATTTTTAATTCTTTACAGACTCAACTCATCAGCTATATTTGAAAAGACTGGCCTCTCTCTTCCCCCTAGAAATATCTTCTCTTTTTTTGCCAGTCCTCAGAGCCTGGACACTGTCCCTGAACTTCTAGTACTCTACTTGAGCCTCAGTCAGTGCCACTTCTGACTTTATTTGTTTATGAGGAACTAAACCTAGAGCTTCATGAATGCTAGGCAAACACTCTATCACTAAGCTATTAGAAATACCTTTTTTGATTACCTTCTGAGTATCCTTTGTTCTCCTTACCTTTAGAGTGATATTGGGTCTTCTCCTAGCTTATTCTCAGTCTCCTTCACTATTTCCTTAAAAAGCTAGAAGTATCTTTCTCACTCTCTTAGGAAACAGTTGTATAGGAAAGCAAGTTGGAAGAAACTCAAGTACCTAGCCAACAGCTATCCTAGGCCCACAAACATCTGCTGAGCTCACCTTAGACACAAATATTTGACTGGTTTATTATGTTTCTAGTCACCTTTGAGTACTCACACAGTAAAATATAATAAATATATCCTTCTATCTTAAATGAACTTCTCTTGTTACATGAGGGTATTGTGTTGATTTGATGTTGAAATTATATTGTAGATAGATTGTATTATCTTTCATACAAGTGGGATGATATATATGTTATAAAAAGAGTGGGGGCTCGGGGCCGGGAGTTTGGCCTAGTGGTAGAGTGCTTGCCTAGCATGCAGGAAGACCGGGGTTTGATTCCTTGGTACCACATACTTAGAAAAAGCCGGATGTGGTACTGAGGCTCAAGTGGTAGAGCTCTAGCCTTGAGAAAAATCCAAGGACAGTGCTCAGCCCCTGAGCTTAAGCCCCGGACTGGCAAAAAAAAAAAGAGGGGGGGCTAAGAGAGTGAATCACTACCTTTGGGAAATTCAACATAGTTCACCCAGGGCTTTCTAACTAATGTCTGCAGCATTATGTTACCTATATAAAACCTAGCTAAAATTTCTCAGAAACTCACTGATTCATCTCTTCTCTCAAAGATCTCTTTGTCTTGGACATAATTACTCAACATTTTTAAATTCAGAAATTTTTTCACAAACCCAAGACCAATTTTTCTGTTTCTATGTCTGCCTCTCCCTCTCTTCTTGTATCCCTCCCCCTCCTTTTCCCATTTCCCCTTGTCTCTCCCTCTCACATACACATACTTCTATATACCTACATACACATGTACACATGCATGTACACATGTATAAACATATAGACACTTGTGAATATACATATATACAACAAACAACAGTCCCCTTCCCCAGCAGAAAGCTACCCTCCTCTCCTACCAGTTCTAGACAATGTCTAACAACCTAAGAAAGTGAGAGTCTGTTTCATCTCCATGTACCATTATCTCCCTATAATGCCTAGAGCATTAGTAAGCACTTAGTAAATGTTTTATTTCTTCTGGACTGCCTTCATAAAATGGGAATAAATATTGCCTACAATTAACATTAATTTGTGAAATTTTCTGACTATTTCTAATCTCTGTATGAAATATTTATTTTCAATACCTCCTTCTATGCCCCTATAGAAATCTAGAGCCCTAAGAATTCTTCCATGATACAAATACTTTCATATTAAATTAAGTTTTTCATAGAACCAAGTTAATGACCTAGAAATATCCAGAAAGTTGTACTAAAATTTTAATAACTAAGGTTTATAAAGCACCATTATTTGTGAAGAATACTAACATAATATCTTAGTACTCACAATAGTTCCCTGATATAGCTATTATTTTTCTCCATTTCACAGATGATTAAATCAATGGAGAATAAGTAGTAAATGGCTTGAAGGTCAAGTTCATACCCTGACAATTGGCAGCGCCCAAATCTCTGAAGACTTGGTCCAGTGTTTCCTGTTACAACCCAACTGTTAACAGATGTAGAGAGTCAGATGGCATAAGGCCATTACTTAATCTCTTTAGTCTTTACTTTCCTGTCTTAAAATGGAAGAGATATTATCACATCATTAATGTTATGAGCTGCTACAAATAAACTCCATGGATCAACATCTGAAATGTAGTTAATAGAGAGGCACAAATTTGTAATTATGTCTTGGCTGTTGCTGTTTTCTGCAAAAGGAAGTTCTTTGTACCTTAGGATAGTGGGGAGATAATCTCTATGATTCAGGGGCAATTGAGCTCTCACAAAGACAAAATTAAATTAAAAACCAGGAAAAACACACCATGTACCAGATGTCTCCTATAACAACCATTTTCGTTTCATCCATGAAGAAAGCTTTCAACACTTGGTGATATCCACTACCTATTTTCATGACTTATTTATTAAATTTTACTTTTAGACGTGTATTCCCAGCACCAGGTACCATGGAAACCCACATAGAAAAATCCAACACTGTGATGCCACAGAATCAAGACATTTCTGTCTGGCCTTGTAACACGGACTACAGAGGAATCGCAGAATTGAAGGGGTCTTAGTGATTGTATTTTAACACCACCTCACATTTTATTGAGGAAGAAATTGATGCGCAGAGAAGGAAAAGAATTTTTTTCAAGCTACATCTTGACAGCTCTTTGAAATGGAGGTCACCCTTTCTATTTTACATGTCTCCCTGGTTCCAATATACATCCCAATGCATATCTGGGCTCTAGCCAATGAAAACTGCATGAGACCCCAAGTCCTTACTCTCACGCCTCTCTTTGCTTTACACATGTTATCTTTCAGCCAAAAACTAATCTCTCTCCTTTTCTCCTTCCTCCCTCTCATTCCTCCCTCCCACTCCCTCCCCTTTCCTCTTCCATCCTCTCTTTTTTCTCTTTCTCTCCCCCCTCTTTCTTCCCTCTTTTTCTCCCTCCTTCCTGTGGTTTCCTCTAAGTTGTCCACCTGGCTAGCTGTTCACTGTATGTCCTTACAGCTCAGCTCCAGTTTCTACTAGCTCTCAACTGTACTCTGGCAACAGAACCTTTTCATCATTGTGTGGTTACTGTAACTCTCTATTACCCAGGTATTTCTTTTTATGACATTTCAATCATCTAAATTGTTTGCACTTGGTTTGAGCACTTACCGTCTATGTGCCTCACCAGATCCACTACTCTGTGAGGGGAGGAATGTGGTTTTGCTTGCTAATTATCTTCAAAACACAGCCATAATACCTGGCAGAAAGTTGTGCTCAATAAATGCATATTAAACAGACAAATGTATCCAAATCCAGCCCTGCAGGGAAATCCCTAAACCCTTGTGTTTTCAAAAAGCTACAAAAAGGGAAGCTCATATTTATGTCAGTTCCCCACTAATTCTCTGATATGGGGGGGTGGAGTTTCCCATGATGGTTCCAAATTTTAGAGACAGTAGGTAAGTTTGCAGCTTTGGTTTTCTTTCAGTGACTCAGTGTTCTCCCTACTCTTTCTTCCTTGGGAATCTGACTTGAATCTACTTATCATGTTAGTGTTTTATTCCAAAAAATGTAGAGAAGAAATTTCTTTTTGGTGAAATATGGTAGAGAATCATTATCAGTCTGCTCCGTGACCTCTTCTGTTCCAGAGCCGAGCCATTACTCTAAGGATAGTAGAGATGGGAGGAGCAGAAAGTCAGGGCGTCTGTTGTTAAACTCATTCCTTCTGTCTACAGTTCCCTCTTTTCCTCTTAGGTGCACCACATGCTCTTTCAAGGCTCAAGTTAATATTCACTCATTAAAACAAAGACAAATGTTTATACCTCCATGCCAAGCACTGCCAAGGTGCTAGAAACAGAACCCTGGAAGAAACGGTCAGGACATCTCTACTTTCCAGGAACTGCTGTGTGTCTTTATAGTGTCATCTATTCTCATAATGTTTGCTCTCGTTTAATTATGAACAAGTGGATTTCTTTCATATTCTCAATCTAAGATAAGACTTGGAGCATCATACCCAATTTTTGACTATTCAATAAAAAAACCACCATCCCTGTCTCTTTTTCTGTCCATGGCAAATGCTTGGCATACTCAGAGTCGGCTTCTCTGTGTCATTTCCTACCCACAAAGCACACAAATCTGTTGGGGCCAGGCAAGGGAGAGGCCTCAGGTATGCAAGCAGAGCCACAGGGTATTTGGAGAGGAAGCACAAGGGTTGGTTTTGGGAACCTCTATCAATCTGCACTGCTTGTCATGCATTATGCATGGAACCCTCCATCCATCTGAGCTTTAGATTCCTGACCACACATTTAGTTGCTGCAGTGGCCACGAGAAAAATTCTCTGGCTTCTTACTACATATAATACAATTATAATTAGTTTTGCTATATAAATTCCTTTACCACATTGATACAGATAAACTGTTAATATGGAAGGGACAGTTCCGGAAGATGTCTCTGTAAGACACAGAGCACCTAGCACCACTTAATTTTGACCCAAGTGCTCTCTATTAATTTTTCTGAAACTTGATTCAAACTAACAGACAGGCTAGGACTCCCTACATTGTGCTTAGAGGAAGGCCTTCCTCATGGTCTGATGGCTTCCCCAGCCCCTCTGTGTCTCCTTCACTGCTTTCTCTGAAGGGTGATTTCTTTAACTACTCTGCACAATTTAGTCCAAACTTCACATTGCATTCTTGAACAACACATTGAAACAATAACACCCTCTTTCCCCTCCTCAAATAGTGTTGTGAAAATAGTCTCAGCAAAGAAAACTGTATTTTATAATGTACATAAAATATAAAAACTCATGCGACAGAAACAATATCATTCATTCATTCATTTATTCAACAATGTTGATCACCCACCAAGGGGGTGATTACCCACCATAAGTGGGGCACTGAGCAATAGATCTGAGTAACGATGCTTTTTCTGGACCAGGTCATAGGCTAGAGGAGCCTTCCACGGTCTTCATGGCCTTGTGCCTAGATGATATCTTAGGTTTTAATTTGCGGTAATGAAATTGGAGTAGAAAAAGCAAGAGGGAAGACAAAGAAAAAGAAGGATGCAACCATACTGCCAAAAAGCTGTATGTGTTAGAGCTTGGCTATCCAAGGGCATGTGAGCTTTTCCTTTCATGGTCCTCAAATGCAATTTGATGCTCCACTCCTGCCAGACCCTTAAAGCACCAGGGTGGCTTGTTGGGATGCAACCGTTGTAACACTATTGCAAGAAAATTCAACTGCTGTCACCATTTCGTGGCCTGCAATATTCAGCTAGGCAACAGATCTCTGGGAGAATATGCTCTGTGTTGTAATTTTCCAAAAGCGACACGATTATAAAACCCAAGCAGATGGAAAGAGGATTGCAGTGGAGGGGAAAGCTGTTAGCAGTTTCCATTTGTAGACAAAACCATTAGTTTTAAGCAGATCGCTGCCAGACTTTGATGAATCTAGTACTCTGTGCACCCTCTGTTTTGCAGAGAGCCCTGTAGCTCTGTCAGACTTTGCAAACAGTTGCAGGATGCTATTTTTGTACGTTTGTTTATGTCAGAGACATTGGTGCATACACTTTCACATTTAGCTTGCTTTTAATCTCTAAACTGCCATTAATGTATAGTTCCCAACCCTGAAAATTGGTTTGCAAAATAAATGGTAGTGTGATCATCTTTTATTTAAAGTATTACTTCACAGCATCGTTCTATGGCAAGGCCTGGCATGTTTATGGGGTGCTTGATTACATAATTACATATTAGAATTCATTTGTAAGGGAAATTGATTAGTGTATTTACAACAAGGACTTTGCCAGAAATAACCCTATCTCTAGCTATAGGAATGAAGAATGAGCTTGAAAATGGCCCAAGAATTTCAGAAACCTGTCACCATCTTGTTTATTTCTTCTCACAGGAAGGAGTAATTTCCCACAGAGCAATGAGGGGAAATGTTGACAGCTTTGAACAGCTGTGCAAGCCACATATTACATTTTAAGGAAGATTATGGGGTACTGAAAAGAGTGTTCATAAGGCTCAAGGGATAGTTCCAACTCTGCTGGAAACTTGCAGGGACATCACTCAGCCTCTCTTATTCCCTACTGCTCCATCAAGAAGTAGTAAGGCTAAGAGTAGAGAGCTGGGTAGAATCCACTACCTGCAGGGCTTTTGAGCAAATCTCAAGGCAGGGATAAGCATCCCTGTGATCTATTAAGATTGGTGGATGCTGGACAGATGAATATCAGTAGGTAGTGCCTCCTTAATGCTGACAAGACCATTTAGTGTCCACTTGATCTCTCTACCCCTAGAACCTTACAGGAGGCTTCTGAATTCCTTCTGTTTCCCACATTTGTGGCCTCTTGGTTATGTTGGTGGTGGTGGTAGTGGTGGTGGTGTTTTATGATCTCTGTAACAGGAAATTTTCTTTGACAATAAAATAGACTCAATTTTTCCATATCACCAGTCTGCAGCTTTTGTTTCCAGTACTGCAAAAGATGGTTTTACATCTTTATTATGAGTTGAGAACAAAGCAAGCACACCAGTTGAAACCTCAGAATAGTATCAGCCCATGGGAATGAAACATCAGAAACAATAGTAATAGTCATGAGACTTGTCCTTCCTACAGTATTAAGTTCTTCCAAGAAACAAATTGCTTATGTGGAATATTGTCACCATGACTTGTTGCGTATCCTTACGTGTTTCCAATTCTCTGACATTTCTCTGAAAATGTCAGTGCCATAATGAGAGAAAACCATAACAAACTGTGGCCAGACCAAAAATGGCCTTTGAAAGCCGATTAAGTTGAACAAAGTTGCAAATGAGACCTTTCCTTGTAAATATGCTTGTCTCTTTGGTCAGGGTATAAGCTCTTTTAGGTATTTGACCCTTGTTCTAACACACCTGTGAACTTCTTGATGTTTACATGCCTTCTCAACACCAGCAACCACCCTGGGCCCATCCCATTGTATTACTAAGTAAATGGTCAGACTGAGCTAAACTAAGCCCTTTTCTACTTATGAGCAAATGTTTGTTCATCTTGCAAAAAGTCTCAACTCAAAAATCACCTCCTTTTTCTATGAATACAACAGCCAATGGAGCTCTCCATAGTAACTTAGCAGTGTAAGGTTTTTGGTTTGTTTTTGGTTTGTTGGTCATGGGACTTGAACTCTGGGACTGGGCACTGTCCGTGCACTCTTCAGCTCAAGGGTAGCACTCTACCACATTGAGCCACACTGCTATATCTGGTTCTCTGGTGGTCAACTGGAGATAAGAATCTCATGGACTTTCATACCCAGGTTGGCTTTGAACTGCAATGCTCAGATCTTAGCTTCCTGAGTAGCTATGATTACAGGCGTGAGCTACTGGCACCCAGCATTTGGAGGCTTTTATCTGCATGCTGTAGTATTTACCACAACATATTTTATGTGTCTTAATATTTTCCTTACACTGAATGCTTGTTCTCAACAGAATCTGCTGTGAAAAAAAAGTTGAGTGAGCAGTCAGAAGAAATTTTTTCAAGATAGCATAGTAATACACAATATTGGCACTTAATAAACGCTGGTTGAATAGAGTGGAGTGAGTTGAATTGAATCAAACTGAACTAGTATTGAACTGGTGCTAGAATATACAACAGAGGAACCAGACAAATCTCTACTTCTTTTCCTCTAGACTTAACCTTAATGACATTCCTGATGTGTGATGATGAATGAGCCCACCATAAACTGTTTCCCCTTCATGAACTACCAAAAAGTGAAAATGCTGACGCTTTTTCTGCCCTGATGATTTTCCTTCTTACAAAGGATGAGGTTAGACATGGTTTACCTGCAGTGACCGTACTGATCCGCATTCTTAAGATGCAATTGGATCTTCCTTTTGAAGGGAAGTTGTCATTTTTTTTTTGCCAGTCCTGGGCTTAAGCTGAGGGCCTGAGCACTGTCCTTGGATTTTTCTCAAGGCTAGAGCTCTACCACTTGAGTCTCAGCACCACTTGTGGCTTTTTCTAAGTATGTGGTACCAAAGAATCGAACCAAGGTCCTCCTGCATGCTAGGCAAGCACTCTACCAGTAGGCCAAACTCCCGGCCCCATCATTACTTTTTACTTGAAGAGACAGATGACGGCGAGGAGATGCCTTGCAGGAAACTGGGACTCCATTTTCAATTTGTGAGCAGCCCAATGAGCTGGAGATTTGACCCAGGCCGAGATAACTTTCCTTATCCTGTTGGATATAGGCTTTTTTACATCACTTCCAAACAAGTTGAGTACAAACCCAACTTTTGTACAATGAGAAAGAAGATATTCAATTTTTTATTCTTTCTTTTTTATCTTCTTTTTGAATTTTTATTCTTCCAAATGTATGTCTTCTTCAAATTCACCAGTGTTATTAAAAGTTGCATAGGCGATAGTTCAAAGAACAGAGAGGACAAAGGTTATCTGAGTGAGTGGATCTGGGTAGAGTGAAACAACCTTGGAATGGGGATATTCAGTTTAAAACAACACATTTATAACCATTGACTCCATTACCCTAGAGAGTACCTTGCAAGAATAATGTGTCAAAAGTGACAGCTGCAGAATGGGTAGTTTTCTATTCGTTATAACTGCAATGGTTGTTTTCACTAGTGGGGAACTAAAATGGGACACTGGTGGATTCAAGTATTCCAGATGCTCAGAAAAAAATAATAATTTCAAAGCCTAATAAAATAAGTGGCTTTTGTTGGAGGCTACTATGCACTGTGGAAATACAATGAAGGTCAAAGATGATTAATCACAAGTGTAAACTGGATCTGAGGACATGCCTCAAGAGGACCTGTCTTCTAGTGTAAGACTCTGAGTTCAAACCTCAGTACCACCAAAAAAGAAAGTGTAAGCCAAAATATAAAAGATAGAAAGCAGCAAGTAAGGAGCTCCTTCATATTCTGAAGCAAGCTAGCGGCGGGGGAGGAAGGGACAGGAAAGCCTAAGGATCAGACCAGGGATTTGGGTTTAATGTTAATGGACTTTCAAAGATGCTAGTCTCATCCTAAACAAATCTGTTTAACCTAGGCCGTGGCCCTTAGATAAGTTGGTAGTTCCTATATCAATGCATTCAGAAATTGCAAATGTCTTGACTCTCTGGGATTGAAGAAGTACATTCCTAAAGATTAAATCTGAGTTCTCAAAATAAAATAAAATAAATCTGAGTTCTCCTTGCTTAAAGATGATACAGAAGGAAGTGGTGCTGTGGCTTACAGTGGTAGAGTGCTAGTCTTGAGATGAAGAATTCAGGAACAGCCCCCAGGCTAAGTTAAAGCTCCACAACTGACCAAAAAGAAATAAAAATAAAAGATGCTGCAGAAGCCTCCTGCTTCAAAAGAAACATAAGCACCCTTCCAACCTGGAAGTCTATCTCCATTTCTGCTCCTAGCCACTGGACCTTCAACCAAATCAAAACACAATAATCACAGATACAGTGCTTGATAATAGACTCGAGTTATATCTGCTTTCGAGATAAGAAATTTGTATTGTATAGGCAGTTGTATTGAAAGATAACTACATTGCAAGGAAAAGGAAGATTAGTTTCTTCCCTTTGGTTTACCCTGGCATTACTGTCATTAGTGAAAGATCTTTTAAATGGTTGACAAAAACTTTCCAAACAGAAATTAGAAGATAGCCTCTTTCTTTTTTCAGTCAGAATAGCCAAGCAGATATCCATATATAATTTCATAGTTATATAAAATGACCTAACATGATGACTTGAGTTCAAGACCTTACATCTCATAGATTTATATCACCACCTGGGGACACTTATGTATAAAAAAACAAGAAATTGATCTTATTATTAAAGAGTATTTAATAAAGCCACTTTCAATGTTTTTATGAATATAATATGTAGGTTTTATTGGTAATAGGCTTCTTTTTGCTGTTGCCTCCTCCTGGTATTCACAGAAACATTCTCCTGTTTTGAATGGCCAAAGAGAAAGAAACTACTTTCAACCCACCAGCAGCTGCTTGTTGTGCCTCCTAGAAGCTCAGTAACATAGAGAGGAGCATCCCCATTTACCTGATGAGAAGAGCCTGCAGAAATGTTTTCAGAGATTCCAGCTTTGCAGCAAGACAAGATGACGAGTTAAGATCTATCTCATCCAAGATGCCCTCCAGACACTGACATCTCTCTCAGTCCATCCTCACCTGGAGGGCAGATTCATCTTTACGACATGGCTCAGAGAGGCCTGTCTGGAAATCAGAACAGCAGGAATATTCCTCATAGTTGGGTACTTTGAGAAAGGGGAAAGGCAGAACCATTTCAAGATTCAGCCTTTGCCAGCACATTCCTAGCAATGTCCAGGACTAAAGAAGACCATAGCACCCTCTTTCAAAGACCCCATTCACCTTCATATCAGAAGGTGCATTCTTATTTGTTGTGCTTCTGGTCAATGAAGTCTAACATTATTTCTTGTAATATAAATTGTTTATTCCCTTTTGCCTTGTTCTTTCTTCCTAACAAAGTAGTACACATGTTCACACACACACACACAGGACTAAAATTTTTCAACCTCAACCTCCTCACTTGTGACAGAAACACTTGGACTCACAGCTTTTCAGACTCAGCATCATCATGATTCTCATCCAGCAAGACAAGAAGAGCTCAAGAATCAATGGCCCTAATGTCATCAGTGCTCTCATGTCTCATAAACAATGTTCTTCAGCCTTGGCTGTAACCACAAAAATTCACATCAGGGAAGGGACCTCAGTGTCAGGATTTTTTTAAATGGACAGCTGGGTTGACAATCCTGCATTGATGTCTGAATTCCACTTTCAGCCATGTTTCTCTAATCTGAGCCAATCTGAATAATTATGTATGATAATATTTTAGAAGAATCCAAAGGAATGGATTTAAAACAGTCAAGCTGTTAGGTGTTCAGGTGGTCAATTAGGACAAGGACCCAAAAGTAACCATCAAGCCTTTATGCTCTTGTCACTGCAATGTGCAGATATTTTCCCCCTACAGAGTGGTGCTGATCAGATGAATGCAGTACAGAGAAGGAAATGGTTGATCAGAAGATTCCTAAGCATAGCCCTTCACTGTCCATGTCAGCTGGAGTAGAAGACAGAAGAGGACTAAGAAAACAAAGGTCTAAGTGAAGCAAATTCACTAGAACAAAGCTCCCAGCTGGTGGACTATCCGTAAACAATAGTGTCCTGCGGACAATGCATGGCCAAGGGCTGGGTCCTGGCTCTATCTTCCTCCACACTACTGCAACAGACTTGCTATGAACTGAGTCTGATGGAAGATGGAAGACTCAGCTTTATCTGTGGTCAAGTCATGGGGCTTCATCTTCAAGAGGCTCTTCCTAAACGGCTTAAAGGTAGCCATCAGTAATGCCAAGCTTAACCTGGCTCACAGCTAGTAATCTCAGAGAAGAGTGCATGGTGCTGTGCTTACCCACCAGCTCCCATGCCAAGCTTCAACAGAGGCTGGGCCTGGCTCTGCTAGGCTCACATGTTCATGACAGAGGAAAGAAGGTTAAACATACTAGACCACATGGTAGCAAAGCTTGATGCTTGAAAAAGAACTGGGGAATTTTGCTTTAAAACGTAAAGCTGTGAAGCCAGGTGTGAAGATGGCTCACGCCTGTCATCCTAGCTACTCTGGAAGCTGAGATCTGAGGATCAAGGTTCAAAGCCAGCCTGAGCACAAAACAACCTGAGACTCTTATCACCACTAAAAAATGGGAAGTGGGGCTTGACTAAGGGTAGGGCGATAGCTGTGAGCTGAAGAGCTCAGGGACAATACCCAGGCCCAGAGATCAAGCCCCATGACCCACAAAAAAAAAAAATTAAAAAGAGCCAGGAGTTTGGCTTAGTGGTAGGGTGCTTGCCTAGCATGCATGAAGGCCCAGGTTCAATTCCTCGGTATCATGTACACAGAAAAAAAAAGCTGGAAGTGGTTCTGAGGCTCAAGTGGTAGAGGTCTAGCCTTGAGAAAGTCCAAGGGCAGTGCACAGGCCCTGAGCTCAAGCCCAGGACTGGCCAAAAAAAAAAAAAAATTAAGGCTGTGATGTTTACAGATCTTAAGTTCTTGAAGATTGTAAACCACCTCAATAAAGTATTCTTTGTTCCTGAATATTTCAACAAAATCAAGACATTAATGTGAAAGAGAATTGAGAAGAGATAAAAATTTCTTATCTGGGAACAATTGAGAAAAGGCCCAGAGGCTAGGATTGGCATTTTTACAGCTGAAGACTCAGAGCCACCACCATGCATGGGGAAACGGGCTCAGCAAGATAAAGTACCTCCCCCAAGAACCCAAAATCAGCAAGTAGAAGAACAGCTCCTGGAATACAAATCCATTCTTTAATAAAAAAAAAAAAAAACACACAGTACTGTCTGGGTTCAGTGGCTCACGCCTGTAATCCTAGCTACTCCAAAGGCTGAGATCTGAGAATCTCTGTTCAAAGCCAGGCCGAGTACCAAAGGCCATAAGACTCTTATCTCCAATTAACAACCAGAAAACCGTAAGTGGTGCTGTGGCTCAAGTGGTTGATCACTAGCCTTGAGCTGAATGTTCAGGGACAGTGCCCAGACCCAGAGTTCGGCCCCATGATAGACAAGAAAAAAAAGAAGGCAGTTACCAATATATAGCCTGATTTAAAAAAAAAAGAAAAAAGAAACTATCTTTGGGACAATCAGTAGTATCACTATAGGTTCAGTTATTATGGGAGAAAAACTTAAAACCATCCAGAAAGAATTTCTGACACCTATGAACATCAGAGAAGCTGTTTGGAAGAGAAAAATCTACAGTCCTGACTTCTGTTCCTGAATATTGTCTCTTAGAAAGAAATAACCACATTCCCACACAGTTGCCGTTGCTCCTCTCTCACCTACCATAGAAGCTTTCTGAAGAACACAAAATGATTCCATCCCAGGCTATTTTTGTCCCTTGCAAATCAGAGTATTCAAATTGCCCTATAAAGTAATTTAGCAAATTAGCAATTAGCAAAACTAGTGTGATGGACTTTTAGCTTAGCACCGCATGATAGCACCACATTTGGTGCTTATGTTTTCCTTCCTGACATCAGGGATGAAATATTGGGAAATGGAAAGATCTGGTGATTGGAATCAAATATGTGGTAGCTTTAATATCATCTAGCACACTTTCTGGCCCATAGTAGGATAAGTTCTTCCCTTATTTCATCTAGCACTTCAAATGTAGAAGTAGAAGGAAACTTGAATTATAAGCCAAAAAAATGCATTTCATTCATCTCTTTAATACTAGTTTACTCTGTGACCTTGTTAAGGTCATGTAGCCTCAAAGTTCCTCGATTTTTTTTTTCATCCTTCAAATAAGAATAATAATGCCAGTTTAGCCTACCTCCAGACTCTCCTGGGGATTAAATAAATGAATGTTCATGAATTCATTGTGAAAAGCATAAAGAGCTAAACAAATATTAGGGATCACATTGGTCCCTACCCCTCATCAATAATCTCTGGCACAGCCTTCAGAGAGCACACACGCTGGCAGAAAGGAATGCAAAGTGGCTAGCTGTTAGACTTCACAAGGTCACTGTTAGGCTTTAGGCACTGACCAGCTTAAAATACCAAGGAAATCCTTCATGCAACAGAAGACTTTTGTCAGCACAGCAGAGCAAAACGCCAAGCCACTCACAGTGCCCTAGGTTAAGTTCCTGACCAACATTCCAAAGCAATTAGAAAGATCATTGCAAACTCTAGAATTCGACAGCTTTAAGAGTCCTGCAGTCCAAATTCTTCATTGTCAGTTGAGGAAACTGAGGCCCAGATCCACACACTTGGTTTCAAATCCACTTTTCTTTCTACTGTGCCAACTGTTCCTTTGATGCCAGCACAACTTCTTTAACTAGGGCCTAGATGTGGTGGTACCTCAACAGGATTTGAAAATCCAGAGGAAAAGTGAGCAGGATGGGGGAGCTCAACACACAACATAATTTATAAAATTAGCATAGTATTTGAGGTACTTCAGATGAAGCTCACCACAGAAATGCCCATCTTCACATGAAATTCCTATTTGGAATGGGGTACTTCATAGTATATTAAGATGCACAAAATCTCCATTAGATTTCAAAGCTTCCCCTTTAGTTAAAAAGAGCTGGAAATTACTAGCTGAAGGGTTTTAACTTTCCTGGGGTACTTTAATGTCACCATGTAAATTTGTATTCCCCCTCTGGCTAGAAATAAGAGCTTTGTCATAGAAGAGGTGTTTTGATGGTAACAGCGGCCATGAAATGTGAGCACTGACCTAGCTAGGAGATTGCAGTTTTGTCCTTTATTGCTTGGAACTCTACCAGCATATTAGAATATGACAAAAGAATGTACTTATTCAAATAAATGGAGCTCATGGATCTCAGTCTCATAAACATGTGCATGTATATCAGACTAGTTTAAGCTGCAAACTGAGTTTCTTCTTGAAGCGATGTCAATCAGCCTCAAGTTGGATAAACCATTAGGAAGGAAAACCCAAAGTTTTCCTAATTTAGGAGCTCTTGTATTTTTCTTTTTTTTTTTTTTGCCAGTCCTCGAGCTCAGAGCCTGAGCACTATCCTTGGACTTTCTCAAGGCTAGAGCTCTACCACTTGAGCCTCAGCACCACTTCCGGCTTTTTTCTATGAATATGGTACTGAGGAATTGAACCCGGGTCTTCGTGCATGCTCAGCAAGCACTCTACCACAAGGCAAAACTCCCAGTCCCTATTTTTCTCTTTTTTAATAATTTTTTTATTTCAATGTATAGCTCTTGTATTTTTCTCATTATATTTCAACCATGCCTCTATTAGGTGTTGAGTAAAAATGGCAGGGAGAAACAACCAGAAAGTTAAAGGAGTGTGACTATCATGGAAATATTTTATATACATGTGTAAAAATAGAACAATGAAATATATTAAGACTCTTTAAGGAGGAAGGAGAAAGGAAAAAGAAGAGGGATAGAGATGAATTTGATGAGGGTGCATTGTATGAATGGATGGAAATATCACAACCCTTTTATAGCTAATATATGTTTGTGAAAAGTATTTTAAAATAATAAATTGAACCATATCCCCCCCAAAATATATATTGAAATCATACCTGTGATACCTTATAATATGACTTTATGAGAGAAAGAAAAAATTACTGCAGATGCAATTAATTAAGATGAGATCAGACAGGATTAAAGATGAATCATAATTATGCCTGATATAAAAGAGACATAGAGATAGATACCTACAAAGAGAATGTCATTTGTCAATGGAGGTAGAGAGTAGAGTGATGGAGCTACAAGTCAAGAGAGGCTGAAGAGAAGGGGGCAAAACCAAGATGGGTAGGCGGTGTGGGGGGGGGAGGGAAATGGGTACCAAGACATGTGAAAGGGTATCAATGTATGTGAATTAATGCACCTTCTATCTGGCAAATATCATGTAACCCTTTTACTAATTACAATAAAAAAAAGAAAGAAAAAGGAAAAAAAAAGAGAGGCTGAAGATGGCTGGAGATAAGATAAGCAGATAAGAGCATTAAACATGGTCCCCAACCCAAAGCCTTCAGAAAGAACAGAACCTGGCCAGTGCCTGATTCAGGGCTTCTAACCTCCAGAATGGTGAAAGAAAGTGTATCTATGGTTTTAAGTCACCCAGTATACTTAGTTGTTAGAGTAGCCCTAGAAAAAATAGTGCATGTTGCAACTCTAAGAAAGGAAAAAAACAGTAGCAGAGTAAGGAAAAACAGAGGAAAATGGTGCAGAGTAACTCAGCCACAGGGTGCCAAGCCTCCCTCCCTTGAAGCTGGTCCCATGCATGGCAGCTAGCGAAACAGTTTCTTCAATCACATGACCCTGGAGAGAGAGAGAAGCAGGAAGGCCACCTTTATTGTTGACCTAGCATCATAAAAATTATTAGCAGATTGCCATAAGGTGCTTCCAGAAGGTGAGTCAGGCCCAAAGCCTTTGTGCCTGACAACAACTCAGGGCCACCAGAGAGGCTGTGAATGCATCACTTTCCAGAAGAAACAACTGTGCTTATGAGCAGAGATTGCTCCAAACAATTCCTCAACTGATAATTCCATATTTGGCTCTCAGAAAACAGCCTCAAGTGTAGAGAGAAGGTCATGTCCTTCTGAATAAGTGGATGTGACAGCTCCAGCATAGTTTCAAGATCCAAGGGCATCCAGTCTGCCTGTCTAGACCCAGGAAGCCCAAAGAGAACATCATCCAGGAAGGCTAGTGGACAGTCTATATCTTCAGAGACAGCCGCCAGAAGTCCCTATACACTGAGAACATGGAGAGTTAAAGACATTGCTCTTTCTGTGTCTTAGCAATTTGTTCTCAAACTTGATCTCTTGTTCCTCATCAAGTCTTAGCAATCAAAACTCCTGTGCTTTTATTTAAACACATGTGTGTTTTGTTTACAGGGATACATATGCAAAGAATCTAGGGCCGGGAGTTTTGGCCTAGTGGTAGAGTGCTTGCCTAGCATGCACAAAGACCGTGATTCTACTCCTCCGTACCACATACATAGAAAAAAGCCAGAAATGGTGCTGTGGCTCAAGTGATAGAGCTCTAACCTTGAGCAAACCCCAGGACAGTGCCCAGGCCCTGAGTTCAAGGCCCAGGACTGGGAAAAAAATGAAGAAAGGTGTTGTGCAAAGTCAGGGAGGAAGGTGATGGTAGCTAAGGCAATAAGCTCCATCAAGCCATTGGGGGTTTTTTTGATAATTTTTTATTGTAATTAATAAAAGGGTTACATGATATTTGCCGGATAGAAGGTACATTAATTCACATACATTTATACCCTTTCACATGTCTTGGTTCCCATTACCCTCTCCCCCACTCCCCATCTTGTTTTCCCCGCTTCCTTATCCAATTTCAAATAACAAATACAAATATATCCCATATATCAGATAACAAAGTGAGATACTGTAACAACATGAGATAACCAAGGGACAGCAAGAGAGCTGAAAGATAACATAGTACTTAAGGACAACAATCATTCATTGTATGGCTTTTGTTTCTATATCCTAGAGGTCCTTTCAATTAACTTCATACTATATGGCCTTATGTATCAAGGTTTTGCTCTATTGCAAATCTCTGCTAAGAGAGCCCAAGGTTTCTACTGATTATGACAAATGAGGGAAACCACTGAGCCTAAGTTCCTTTGAGTCTGGCTTACTTCACTTAATATGATTTTTTCCAAGTCTTTCCATTTCCTAACAAATGGGGCAATGTCATTCTTTCTGACAGCAGCATAGAATTCCATTGTGTACAAATACCACATCTTGTTGATCCATTCATCAACTGAGGGACATCTAGGTTGGTTCCATATCTTTGCTATTGTAAATAGTGCTGCAATGAACATCATTGTGCTAGTGGATTTAGTATGTCCTTGTTTCTGGATGATTGGGTAAATGCCAAGTAGTGGAATTGCTGGGTCATAGGGGAGCTCTATGTTTAGCCTTTTGAGGAACTGCGATACTGCTTTCCATAATGGTTGAACAAGTTTGCACTTGGCCCCTCCCACAGGATCCCTCCTGGCCACATCCCCTCCAGCATCTGTTGTTATTAGTTTTCCTGATCCTGGCCATTCTAACTGGAGTAAGGTGGAATCTTAGTGTTGTTTTGATTTGCATTTCTTTTATGGCCAGAGATGTTGAGTATTTCTTCATGTGTCTATAGGCCATTTTTGTTTCTTCTTCAGAGAAGACTCTAAGTCTTTGGCCTATCTTGTAATGGGATGGTTGTTTCTTTGGAGATTAGTTTTGGAGTGATTCAATTTTTTGAGCTGTTGATATATTTTAGATATGAGGCCTTTGTCCATTGTATGGTTGGTGAAGATCTTCTCCCACTCTGTAGGCTTCCTAATTAATTTACTAGCTATGTCCTTTGCCATACAAAAGCTCTGCAGTTTAATGCAGTCCAAAATTTCATATGGAATAATAAAAGACCCCGTATAGCAAAAACATTTCTTAGAAGAAAGAACAGCACAGGAGGAATTTCAATACCAAACTTTAGACTCTATTACAGAGCTATAATTATCAAAACAGCTTGGTACTGGCACAAGAACAGGCCTGAAGACCAATGGAATAGAACTGAAGACCCAGATATTAAACCACAGACCTATGGCCACCTAATCTTTGACAAGGGGGTCAAAAAAATAGAACGGAAGAAAGATAGCCTCTTCAACAAGTTGTGCTGGCAGAACTGGTTAAGCACCTGCAAAAAACTAAAGTTGGATCCTTCTTTGTCACCCTGCACTAGAATTAACTCCAAATGTATCAAAGACCTCGAACCTGACCACTGAAAACTTTACATGAAGGAATGGGACATACACTAGGCCTCCTTGGCACAGGTTGAAACTTTCTTAATAAGGACCAAGAATCACAATAAATCAGAGAAAGGCTGGACAAGCCATTGGTTTTTAAGATGAGGGGGTAGCCAGAGGATGAAACACAGAATGAAGAGGGTTCAGTACTGTGTATGGGGAAGTGAGGAGAAATACTAATTAAAGCAGCACAAAGTACAGCGAGACCCTTTTTCTTCCTATGAGTATCTTTGACCGGAGAAATGTTAGAACTTGGGTAAGGGGCAGGGGAGAATGGACCAGAAGGGAAGGCTAAGAAAAAAGAGAGGGTAGGTGTGATCCATGCACAAAATATGCATCTATGAGGGCCGAAAATTTGGCCTAGTGGTAGAGTGCTTGCCTACCATGTATGAAGACCTGGGTTTGATTCCTTGAAAAGCCAGAAGTGGTGCTAAGGCTCAAGTGGAAGAGCACTGACCTTGAGGAAAAAGCCAAGGACAGTACTCAGGCCCTAAGTTCAGTCTCTAGGACTGGCAAAAAAAAAATCAGCAAAACACATTAATCAATACAATTAATGTTTTTTTAAGTGAATTCAACAAAAGTAGAAGAAAATGAGAAACTTTTTATGGAAACAGTACTGGGGTTTGAACTCTAGGAGGCCTGGCACTGGCTAGGCAACTCCTCTACCTCTAACCAAGGCCCCTGTTGGCCTTGGTTATTTTTCAGATGAAGTTTCTCACATTTTACCTGGGCCCAACCATGATCCAAAATTCTCCCGATGCCCACTTTCCAAATGAAAGGATTCAAGGCATGCCTCTGAATGCCCAGACCATGACTTGCTTTTCTTGTTCCTATGTCTCTCTTTTCCTTTCAATTTTTTTTCCTTCCCTGTCCTTTTCTTCTTTTCCTTTCTGGTACAATGGTTTCAACTCAGGACCTCACACTGGCTAGACAGGTATTCTAGCCCTAGGAACTCTCTTCAATAAGTGCCACAAATGGTACCACCATAAGATAGAAAAGTATACCCCTTATTAAAATCACATTTTCAAGAATATTTAATATTGTGATACAACACTAACAAGAAGTGAAGCATAAAAAAACAGAATTCAAATGTGCCTCTGCAAGAGAATCTCATTTCATTACAATAAATGTATTTTTGTTCATTTAAGTGGAAAGGAGTTTGGAGGGAAATACCTTCTAATTGTTAGTAGCAGTTACCTCTGGATTAAGAAATAGAAGACAATTTCTTACGTTTTCTGCACAATTCCTGCATTTTGGAACGTATTTTATACAGACATGATATTTCAGGGTATGAAAAATCTAATTTTAAATAATTTTGGCAAATACTAAATAAGAATATGGATATTGTGAGTATGGTGCTATGTAGAATTATGCACAAAGCCCTGATTTAGTGTCCCATAACAAAAGAATAAACTAAATGAACAGAGGTAAGTAATCATATTTCCATTCTGAATATACTTCAAAACTCTTCCCTAGAATGTGCTTCACTTTACCCAACTTTTAACTCCAGGGAAGCTCTAATTTCTAGAGTATGGTATTTTCATTACATATCGTCCCAGTTGGTTACTGCTCATGGAGGAAGAAGTGTAGAAGAATCCATGGGGAAGATGATTGGAAAGAGGTCCAACCAAGGGAAAAAAAAAAGAGGAAGAAGACAAGAACTAATAAGAGTGGAAATAGACAAGCAGATGTGGAAGCAGGGGAGTTTTTATAAGAACGTTGATGTTTAAGTCGCTGTCCAATTTCTATCCTGGCCTTTGGTTGTGTTAACCTCCGATTATCCACAGATCTTCCTCTGCATTAGTAATTAAACTTCTAAACTTCTCACAGTGTGGTCTCCCCACATGAATCACAGGACAGAAATTAACCCCTATGCTAATGGAAAACCTAGCAATGTGTTCAAATCAAAATAAAATCTGAATCTAGCGCACCAGGCCTGACATGACTCTCGAAATAAAGTCACCATTTGTGTTATCTTTTCACTTTGCCACCGTTACTTGATTTACATGGAAAAGAATATTCAGTAAAAGATGGTACTGATCAACTCTACCCCACCAAAAATCCATGGGCCCTTCCTTTCTAATGCCAGGTACAAGGCACAGGTCCCCCAACAATCCTCCTGAAAGTGCTGAGGCTACCAGGCCCTCAATATTTCCAAGGGTACTAGATGGAAAACAGTAATTCACTCCCAATAAAATTGTGATCTTTATTTCCAGCTGTTGGGAACAGGGAACACAGTAAATAACTACCTCTGAAGATCATAATATTTCAAGCCTAGACAACTTCGTGAAAAACTAGAGACCATCAAAATCAGAGAGCAAGACGTAGGAGGTCTTCAATAGGTGCTAAAGAGTCACTAGATTGTTAAACTGTCAAAAGAATATTTTCAATTCCTTACTTATAAAACCACTTCAGAGTCTGCAGTTACACATAGTCTACAAGTAGACATGACCGCTGTGAATGCATCATCCTACCAGGTAAAGTGTCTGAAAAGAGTTGTTCTTGGCCCAGATTGCTTGGCTTCAAATTCTGCTTCTGTTTCATATTAGTCACTTTACCAACTCTCTGCCTCAGTTTTTACATCTGTTTACTAGGGCATTATGACAGCACAACACAGACTCATTGTGAAAAGCAAAGGACTAAACTCTATAGCTAGTCCCCAGCAGTCCCTGCAATTATCTTAAGAAAATAGATACGCTGACAACCCAATCTGATGCTAGCTCTGTGCTAAGCTCTGAATATCTGTGTCCCTATCAAATTTACTGGAACCCTAACACCAATGTGGAGGTGGGGAGCATTTAGGTTACAGAAGTGGAGGCTTCATAAATTGAATTAGTTTCTTGTAAACAAACCCAAAGGAACTCATTCACCCCTTCTGCCTTGTAAGGATGCAGCAAGAAGTTGCTAGGATGCAATTTAGGAAGGAGGCCACAGCAAAACCCAACTGTGATCACATTCAGATTTGGGGCTTGCCAGCTTCTAGGTTGTATAAAGCAAGCTTCTGATGTTTGGAAAGTAGGCATTCGGGCTCTGGAGCCAGTCATTTTTACTTTTGTTATTTTTCAAATAATATGGTCCAGGGCAGCCTGAACCAGGATCCTCCTATTTCTAATAGCCATGTAGCAGAAATGGCAAGCATAATCAAGCATAAATGGCAATGCATAATCACACCTACATTTTACTGGCTGCGATGGGTCTTCTTATGCCTGTGAGCCATGATCCCCTCCAATTTCTTTGTCCTAAGTTGCTAGGAATACAGGGAGGAACTGTGGTGCCCAGCCTCTGCTGCTTTTATCCAGTTTATGATATTTTATTAGAGCATCCCAAATGGACTAGAACAGTATGCTTATCATTTACTCATCCTCCTAATCCAAACATTTCAAGGGTCTTATAATACTGACAGGTACACTTTGCATGCTAGTCAGCACATAGACACACATACTACAGAACTTTGTTGTTCACATTAGAAGGCATCTGAAATCTACTTTCTATTGGAAGAAGAATGGACAAACTGAAGTGTATCCATTCAGTGGAATACTCCTCTAGTGGAAAAAAAAATCTGGTATATACATTGGTAGAGTTGAACACACACAGACAAGATGTTATCCACAGATACCAGAGGCAAAATAGTTCATGCTTGCATTAAACAGGGTTTGAAATCATGTATAAATAATCAGTGATAACTTTAGTAAGAATTGAGGGGACAAAGGCAGCCATCTTACAATGATCTGGGGCTACACCCATACCAGACAGAAAATCTGAGCCCATCTCCTAAACTAGTTAATACTCGATTCTTCTGTACATGTTTTATCTACTCAGGTCATCTTTCCCAGCACCTGATTTCCATCTCTTCCCAGCTACTCAGAGGGATGGATACCTCTGTCAATCTCTGTATTTGGCTCTCTTATGCCACCTTTACCCACCTAGAAGAAATAGAGTCTAATCAGTATGCCTGAATTTTCCCAGCATCACAGATGATCACTGGTGATCTTGAGAAACATGACATAACTTCCTCTTTCAATCAATTCTGGGCCCAGAATGGTAAGTAAATGTTTGGTATCTATGCCTCTATTCCCCCTCAACAGACATCACTAATCCATTCTGAGTCTTCTCTTTCAGCATGAATGACATCTTTGTATTCTTATTTACCCAAGGCTCCCAGTTAAGTTTCATAGATAAGTAATGTCATCTATTTGCTATTGTCATACTGTATTCACTGGATTATAAGTTCACAGAAGGAATTTTCCTTCTTTACTTTTAACCAAAGAAACTGCCTCTGCTCTGGCACCAAAGTCCATCTGCTGCTCAGAGATTATCTAAATGTATTAAATAAACTTGGATACTCCTCCAGACAGCAGGTCTGGTCCAAACCATTCCAAGAATGACCTGGCCTGCTGCCTGGTATATGTTAATTTGTCACTCTAACACTGACAATTTGAAAAATAGTATTTCTTCTCCCTCCTCTTCCTCCTCCCCCTGCTCCTGTTCCTCTTCCTCTTCCTCCTTTTTCTCCTACCTATTTACTTCTTTTTTTATTGTTTGAATGATTTTTTACAGTACTAGAGTTTGAACTCATGGCCTTGCACAAGCACTTTACCACAGAGTAACCCCTCCCACCCTTTCATGCTTTAGTCATTTTCAGCTAGAATTTCATATTCCCCGCCCCCTCCCAAACTGACCTCAAACTGAAATCCTTCTACCTAGAACCTCAAATAAAACCTGGATTACAGATATGAGGCATCATTCTTGTCTGTTTACATTGTTTTTATCAAATTACTGATCAGAACTTCCAGTTTCTTATGAGTTTGTAACGTTCTACAACAACTATCCAGAGTAAGAAAGAACATTTTCACCCAGTCTTTATTTCTCTCATGGTGAACATTTTCTCTCATGGTAAACATTTTCTCTCATGGTAAGAGCCCTGACACTATTACACATCCGTTCCCTTTATGTGGATGGAATCCCGATCCTTCTTTGTAAACTGCTCTCCTCCAATGTCTCACTACAACTCCAGCAAAGCTAAAGCAGTGCCTTGTAATTTTCTATCTAAAGCACTGAAAACTCCATTTCATTTCTATCTCTCCATGTACTGTTGAAGTTTCCTCTCCACGGACTTCATTGACCTTCTACAAGTCTGTGTATTTCTACATTCTTGTTCCCCCACTTATCTTATTCATGGAAGTACCTGTTCTTCAGAAGATAGTGAAGGTCCATTTATAGTCTTCCATAAACTCAGGAGATTGTGCTAGGCCAATTCTCAGAAGTTATAACTGTTTAACTGTAGTTTTGTGTCCTGTTTCCTTCAATACTGAAGCATATGATTTAAAATCTGTGGTTCTCAATCTATGCAATATGTGACATGCTCCAGATCTATATTACTCAAAGTCTGCAACAAATGTGTCCAGACAAAGAAAAGAGGACAGTTGGCTAGACTTGCTTTTTAATTAAGGTATAATTTACAAAGGATAAAGTTCATGAATATATAGTTTGATGAACTGGGATAAATGCACATATCACCACTATTACAATCAAGGTATAGACTAACTTCATCATTCCAGAAAATTCCATTTACCCACTCCAAGAAATAACCATGGCTCCAATCTCTACTACCCAAGTTCTAGAATTCCAGAATTGCATGGAAATAGACAGCCCACAGCATATGCCCTTTTGTGTCCAGTAATATTCACATGACATAACATTTTAAAGGTCACTTGTGTTTAAAATTAGTACTTTTTATTTATATTGATGGATCATATCCTATTGCATGAATATCCAACCATTTGTCTGTTCTTCTGTGAACTGCCATTTTGTCTGTTTTCAATTTGGATTATTAAAAAGTTGTTATAAAAAATTCTTATAAAGGCCAGGTGTGGTGGTTCACGCCTGTAATACTAGCTACTCAGGAGGCTAAGATAAAAGGATCGCAGTTCAAAGTCAGCCTGGGCACTAAAGAATGTGAGACTCTTTTTTTTTTTTGCCAGTCCTGGGCTTGAGCTCAGGGCCTGAGCATTGTCCTTGGACTTTCTCAAGGCTAGAGCTCTACCACTTGAGCCTCAGCACCACTTCTGGCGTTTTTTTCTATGTATGTGGTGTCGAGGAATCAAACCCGGGTCTTCATGCATGCTAGGCAAGCACTCTACCACCAGGCCAAACTCCTGGCCAAACGTGAGACTCTTATCTCCAATTAATCACTAGAAAATGGGAAGTGGGGCTATGGATCCAGGGGTAGAGTATAGCTTTGAGCTAAAGATGTCAGTGACAGCATCCAAGACCATAGTTCAAGTCTCATGATCCACACAAAAAAAATTCTTATAAAGTATGCATTATAAATATTATTTATGATAGAGAAATTCATCCATTCAATATGTCTTGAATTACTAGTATTACTTAAGCCAGTAATAATAAAATAATACAAACCAAATATACATTCTTAAATTATATTTGCTAAGAATTTCTTATAGAATGGAAAATATTTGTAACAGAAGGCTGAATGGAGGAAACAGAATGCAAAATTGCTTTAGTTCTGTAAAACCTCTGCATGTGCATAAAAATACACATTTATAGAAATATGAATGAAAACATACCAAATATTGAGAAAAATGAATATGACAAAGAGTTATGAACTGCTTCCTATCATTAATAAGGTAGTGTCATCTAACTACATGATAAAGAACATGCCAGATTGTGTTGTTCCATATATTTGTTAGTCTCTGTGCCTCAGAAATCAATCATTTCTGGATATTTCCATGTGTTAGCTAGCAGTCATCTCCACAGCATAAATGTGAGACATCAAATGTGATTCATCTGAAAAAAGACAGATGTAGACAGGAATGTGAAGGAAATAACAGTGCAGATCTTTCCCTACAACTCCCCCATTTAGTGGCCACTCCATGGCTAAACTCTTCTCATAGGTAGGGTGAGGCCTGAGTTTCCAGTCATTTATAGAGATGGTGAATTCTGTGCCCTCCTGGGGCACACCCTCATAGTTTTCCACCCAAATTGTCTCAATAGACTCCTAATCCAACTTCCATCCTCCTAGCCTTGACAACATGCTCTTTTCTCATCACTCTCTCATTTGGAACTTGCTACGCAATTCTGCAATGATTTCCTCAGGCCTGCACAAGTATGCCCACATTCTATCATGCCCTTCACAATTCACCATGGTCCAACACTGACCTCTCCATCACTCCTGATTCTCTGCTCGAGTATCTACACATGCCTTACATTCTATGGGACATGACCAGAACAACCCATTCATTCTCCCACAGTGTTTTCCTATACCTGAAATTTGCTTTATTCTTTCACCTAGTGAATACCACAGAATAATGAATTACTAAAATGTCACCTCCTAGGACACACTATGTGAATGCTTCTGGATAGTTTACCACTCCTCCTCTGATAAGCCTTGTAGTGCTTTGTCCCCCAATTCTGAGAGCACCACTCACACTGAATTAAGTTAGAATGTGACTCCTCAGAGTTGTGCCACAGAGTGGCAGAGTCTTTGCACCTATATTCCTTCCTTGTTCATCTCTCTCGCGATTCCCCCACAAAGTAAACCTTTCACCTATGGCCACAAGAATCCCAGAACACCCCTACCACCTGAGAGTCTTCCAGGTCTCTTTTGGATCTGTCCATTCATTTGATCTGACTCCATTAAACTAACTTCCTTTTTTTTTTTTGCAAGCCCTACACCTTGGGATTTGGAAGTTTCCTTTCTCAGTAGTGTACAAGTTCATCTTTTCCTGGGTCAGTATCATTTCTTTCCTTTCACCAGGGCTGTCAAAGCCCCCATGAATGACTAGACACCTGAGTGTCTATGAGAAGTACTATGAGAAGAGTTTAGCCATAGAATAGCCATGAAAGAAAGGAGACTTTGAGATCCTTCAGGTTTATATCCTGTTGGTGAGGGGAAGGTAACACTCTCTTTAAAGTGTTTCTTTTCCCCAGCTAGGTGTCAACAGCTCATGCCTATAATCCTAAATTCATGTAAGGCTGAGAATAAGAAGGTTGCAGTTCAAGACAGGCCCAGGAAGAAAAGTCTCTCAAAACCCTTCTTATCCAATAGCTAGGCACAGTGGTAAATCTGTCACCCTAAGCTGCATGGGAATCTGAAAATGGGAGACCACAGTTCCAGGCCACATTGAGCAGAAACTCCATGAAAGCCCATCTCAACAGAAAGAGGCTGGATGAGGTGGCACGTGCCAGTCACCCAGCAAAGGCAATTGCTGACAATGAAGAGATTGCAGTCCAGGTATGGGGGAGAGGTACAAGAAGCAAGATTCTCTATGAAAAGAACCAGTGGAGATGAATATAGCAGGAGACATTGCTCAGCAGTAGAGCCCCTACCTAGCATTTGTAAGGCCCTGAGTTCAAACCCTCCAAAAAGTGTGCCTTGCATCTTTTTCGCAAAATTAGTTGTTATATGGGATGCATTAATTCAGTACATCTATGAATTTATTAGTGATCAAGAACAAAGAAATAATACCCTTGAAACACATGCATTTTACAACCATAAACCAAAATGAAACTAAAAGGATATTTGGAAACAAAGAATTGAGGAACCACGTGGTTGATACCATTATTACAAACCTGACATCTGCTAAATGAGAAACCATGTGAAGATGAATGCATAGATGCCTGTTTTGACATCTATAATCAACAGACAGAATTGGTTGTGCCAGCAATCTCCACGGTGGGTTAGACTGACCTCTTTATTTTGTCCATTGAAATAGTGTTGGAGATTCTGTTTATTTCCGGAGGTATAATGATAGTAAAATCTCCTAAAGTCATATGTTCACAGCAGAGGGAATATTGAAAAGAGGAGGATGGAGATAGTAGAATGGAAACAAACTTCAATAGCCTTATTTCCTGTTCCTGAAATGTAGAAAATTGTGTTCCTTCTTGTCCTTGTGGCCACCAGAGTCTGCAGCTTCCTGGAACAGCTTGTGGTCTAAGAGAACCAATATGCCTAACTGTAAAGCCAAAACATGAACTTTTCCTTTTGATACCTACAGTGAAATAACTTGTCTTTAGCTAGGAGTGTGCATACCACCGGGCAATTACAGTGACTAAGATATTTACCCATGGATCCTTATTTGGTCAAGGTTCAGATCAGATTCAGTTCTTAATCTTTCATCATAAATCAGTTCTGCTGGCTTTTTAATCACTCTTATTGCTGTGTTCTGAACTGGTTCCAGGGTAATAAATCAATTAAGAAATGTTTGCAAACTACTTTAAATGCTAAAAAAATAAAAAGTGGCCATAAGAAGAGTATATTATGAGAACAAAGCAGAGCACTTAAAAATGAATCTGGATTTCAAGGTGAGGCCTTGTATGCATGGGGGCTTGCTCCTAATAAATTTTACAGCAATCTCACTAAGGTGGATTGATTCACTTCTCCTTTGATATTGTTCTTATTACAGAAGCAAACAAAATAAATAGTATTTCTTCAAAATACTTGTTCCAGTTGAAGGATAAGGACAATCCTAATTTTACTTCAGGAGAGATTGTTCATAGACAAAGAACTGCCCGATGGCCAAAACAGAAGAAAATAAAGATGTGGCCAGCATAATGAAAAGGTGGTGGCAGTTTCACTAATGGAGAATTTCAGGAACATTAACAAACATGCCAAAATAAAAGCACCAAAAAAGTGACAATTTTAAGACTTAAGTTTAAGTCCTTGCTCCTGTCATGCATTATTAGCTGCCTGTAAAAAGTAATTTAAAAATAAAAAACTGTTGGAAGCTTTGCCTAGGCTCAATGGAAATGTGTCAGGATCAATTAGTAATGTCTGCTCTGTCAAGGAGATAGGTAGGCCCATCTGCTGTCTAGCCATCAGACATCAGACAACCTGGGAGGGGGAGGAAGCAGGGAGATACTTAAGTGGTAATCTGACATAAGATAAGCTTTCTCCTTTAAATGGGGTGTTTGTTCTTTGAGAATTTGTTTTTGAGAGGTTCAAATTTTGAGCTGTAGGTAGATTTTAGATATGAGGCCCTTGTCTGTTGTATGGTTAGTGAAGTTCTCCCACTCTGTAGGCTTTCTAGTTACTTTGCTAGCTATGTCCTTTGCCATACAGAAGCTCTGCAGTTTAATGCAGTCCCACTTATCCAGCCTTTCTCTGATTTGTTGTGATTCTTGGTCCTTATTAAGAAAGTTTCGACCTGTGACAAGGAGACCTAGTGTATGTCCCATTCCTTCATGTAAAGTTTTCAGGGTATCCGCCTTTACCTAAAGGTCTTTGATCCATTTGGAATTAATTCTGGTGCAGGGTGACATATAAGGACCCAATTTAAGTTTTCTACAGGTGTTTAACCAACTCTGCCAGCACCATTTGTTGAAGAAGCTGTCTTTTTGCTCCCTTATCAAAGATTAGGTGGCCATAGGTGTGTGGGTTAATTTCTGCGTCCTCAGTTCTATTCCATTGGTCCTCAAGTTTGTTTTCGTACCGGTACCAAGCTGTTTTTATTACTATAGTTGTGCAGTAGAGTTTGAAGTTAGGTATTGATATTCCTCCAACACTGTTATTTCTGTTAAGGATTGATTTGGCTATTCAGAGTCTTTTATTTATTCATATGATTTTTTGATTGCTTCCTCTGTTTCTTTAAAGTATGCTGTTGGGATGTTGATGCATTGAGTTTGTAAATAGCCTTTGGTAGGACTGCTATTTTCACAATGTTAATTAATCTCCCAATCCAGGATCATGGGAAGTTTTTCCACTTCCTTAGTCCTGCTTTAATTTTCGTCTTCAGGTTTTTAAAAGTTTTCATCATAGAGGTCCTTTACTTCCTTCGTTAATTCCTAAGTATTTTTTGAGGCTACTGCAAAAGGAGTTGCTTTCCTGATTTCAGTCTCACTCTTCTAATTGTTGGCATACAGAAAAGTCATTAAGTTTTGAAGGTTAATATTATACCCTGCTGCTTTGCCAAAGTTTCATATCAGCTCAAGTAACGGGAGTGGAGTCTATAAGGTTCCTTAAATACAGAATCATGTCATCTGCGAAGAGGGAAAGTTTTATTTCATCTTTCCCTTTATTTCATCTTTATGCTTGCTTCTGCTTTACTGCTATAGCTAAGAATTCCAATATTAAGAGAGACTTCTCTGAAGAGGAAATAAGAATGGGCAATAGACACATGAAGAAATGTTCATTATCTCTGGCCATAAAAGAATAAATTTGAGATTCCATCTCACTCCAGTTAGAAGATACATTATAAAGAAATCTAGTAACATATGCTGGCAGAGGATGTGGTCCAAAGGGAATGCTAACACACTCTTCATAGGAATGTAAACTGGTTCCACCACTCTGGAAAGCAATATCGTGGTTCCTCAAAATGAGGAACCTCTAAAAGACTAAACATAGAGCTCCCTTATGACCCACCAATCCCATTCCTGGACATTTACCCAAGTGTCCATAAATAGGGACAAATTAAAACTACTAGCTATAATGAACCATGTTTGCTGTTCCCCTCAGTAGATGAGTGGATCAAGAAGATGTGGTATCTATACACAATGGAATTCTATGCTGCCATCAGAAAGAATGATATCCATTCATAAGAAAATGAAAAGACTTGGAAAACCCATATTAAGTGAAGTAAGCCAGACCCAAAGGAACATAGGCTCATTGTTTCCCCCTGCTAGGATTCTCCTAGCAGAGAACCACAATAGCTCAACAGCTATAGCCATTTGGATGAGGATAAGTGAAATGAACTCTAGAATATAGAAACAAGAATTTTATCTTGTGTTTCTTGTTGTTAAACTACTATGTGAAGTTATTTCTTCTCACTCTCTTTCTCTCCTCTCTCTCTCTCTCTCTCTCTCTCTCTCTCTCTCTCTCTCTTCTTTTTATCCTCTCCTTATTGTTTGCCTCATGTTATTACTGTATCTGACTTTGCTACCTAGTATATTGTATATATTTTTATTTGTTTATTTGAAATAGAAAAGAGAAGGGGAAAATCAAGATGACTGGGAGGGGGTGGAGGGAGGGAAACTGGCAGAAAAACATGGGAAGGGGTACTAGTGTTCAAGAAGTAATGTACCCACTACATAATGAATGTAACTATAACCCCTCTGTACATCATCCCAACAATGAAATCTAATTTTTCCCATGTATTTTTATTGTAAATAATAGAAGGGTTACATTACATTCACCAGATAGAAGGTGCATTACTTCACATGTATTTCTCATGTCTTGGTCCCCATTTCCCTCCCCAACCCCCATCCATCATTTTGTTTTTCCCCCTTCTCTATCCTATTTCAAATAACCAAAAAAGCATATATACAATATATCAGATAACAAGGTGAAATACTGTAACAATATGAGATAACCAAGGGACAGCAAAAGAGATGAGAAATAACATAGTACATTAAGAACTACAATCACACATTATATGGCTTTTGTTTCTATATCCTGGAGGTCCTTTTATTTAGCGTCATACTATATGGCCTTATGTATCTAGGTTTTGTTCTATTATAAAGCTCTGCTAGGAAAGCCCAAAGTTTCTACTGATTATGACAATTGAAGGAAGCCATTTAGCCTATGTTCCTTTGAGTCTGGCTTACTTCACTTAATAGCATTTGTCCTAAGTCTTTCCATTTCCTTAAAATTGGGGCAATGTCGTTCTTTCTGACAGCATCATAGAATTCCATTGTGTATAAATACCACATCTTGTTGATCCACTCATTAACTGAGGGGCATCTGGGATGATTTCATATCTTTGTTATGGTAAATAGTGCTGCAATGAACATCGTTGTGATAGTGGATTTAGTATGTCCTTGTTTCTAGACGATTGGATAAATGCCAAGTAGTGGAATTGCTGGGTCATAGGGGAGCTCTATGTTTCGTCTTTTGAGGAGCTGCCATACTGCTTTCCACAGTGGTTGAAAGAGATTGCACTCCCACCAACATTGTAGTAGTGATCCCTCCTGGCCACATCCCCTCCAGCATCTGTTGTTATTAGATTTCTTGATCATACCCATTCTAACTGGAGTGAGTGGAATCTTAGAGTTGTTTTGATTTGCATTTCTTTTATGACCAGAGATGTTGAGCATTTCTTCATGTGTCTATAGGCCATTCTTATTTCTTCTTCAGAGAAGACTCTAAATCTTTGGCCTATCGTGTAATGGGATGGTTGTTTCTTTGGAGATTAGTTTTGGAGTGATTCAATTTTTGGAGCTGTATGTATATTTTAGATATAGGCCCTTGTCCGTTGTATGGTTAGTGAAGAACTTCTCCCAATCTGTAGGCTTTCTAGCTAATTTGCTAGCTATATTCTTTGCCATACAGAAGCTCTACAGTGTAATGTAGTCCCACTTATCCAGACTTTTTCTGATTTGTTGTGTTTCTTGGTCATTATTAAGAAAATTTCAACCTGTGCCAAGAAGACCTAGTGTATCTTCTATTCCTTCTTGCAAAGTTTTCAGTGTTTCTGCTTTTACCTCCAGGTCTTCGATCCATTCAGAGTTAATCCTGGTGCAGGGTGACAAAGAAGGATCCAACTTTAGTTTTCTGCAGGTGCTTAACCAGTTCTGTCAGCACCACTTGTTGAGGAGGCTGTCTTTCTTCCATTCTATTTTTTTGGCCCCCTTATCAAAGATTAGGTGGCCATAGGTGTGTGGGTTAATATCTGGGACCTCAGTTCTATTCCATTGGTCTTCAGGCCTGTTCTTATGCCAGTACCAAGCTGTTTTGGTCACTATAGTTCTATAATACAGTGTAAAGTTTGGTACTGAAATTCCTCCCGCTTTGTTCTTCTGCTAAGAATTACTTTTGCTATATGGTTTCTTTTATTATTCCATATGAAATTTTGGATTGCCTCTTCTATGTCTTTAAAGAATGACATGGGGATATTGATGGGTATTGTATTGAATTTGTAGATAACCCTTGGCAAGATTGCCATTTTCGTGATGTTGATTCTTCCAAGCCAGGAGCATGGGAGGTTTTTACATTTCCTCTGTTCTGCTTTAATTTCCTTTTTCAGGATTTTAAAGTTTTCATCAAAAAGGTCTTTTACATTCTTAGTTAATTCCTAGGTACTTTATTTTCTTTGAGGATATTGTAAAATGAGTTGCTAAAATGATTGTTGCCTTGTTCCTCTCATTGTTGGCATATAGGAAGGCGGTTCATCTTTGAGGGTTAATTTTATACCCTGCTACCTTGCCAAAATTTTGAATCAGCTCAAGCAGCTTGGGAGTGGACTCAATAGGGTTCTTTAAATACAGAATCATGTCATCTGCAAAGACAGAAAGTTTTAATTCTTCTTTCCCTACTCAGATCCCTTTTATGCTTGCTTCTTGCCTATGGCTCTGGCTAGGAATTCTAACACTATGTTAAAGAGGAGTGGAGAGAGTGGGCATCCTTCTCGTTCCTGATTTTATAGGAAATGGCTTTAGCTTTTTGCCATTAAGCATAATGTTAGCTGTGGGTTTGTCATACACAGCCTTTGTTATATTGAGGAATGTTCCATGGATTCCTAGTTTCTCCAGGGATTTTAGCATAAAGGGATGTTGGATCTTGTCAAATGCCTTTTCTGCATTTATTGAGACAATCATGTGATTCTTGTTCTTGCAACTGTTGATGTGTTGAATTATATTAATTGATTTGCGTATGTTGAACCAGCTTTGCATCCCTGTGATGAATCCTGTTTGGTCATAGTGTATGATTTTTTTGATGAGTTGTTGAAGACTGTTGGCCAGTACTTTGTTGAGAAGTTTAGCATCAATATTCATCAAAGATAGAGTCTATAGTTCTCTTTCTGTGATGAATCTCTGTCTGGTTTTGGGATGAGGGTTATAGTGGCTTCGTAGAATAAGTTTGGCAAAGAGCCTTTAATATCAATTTCATTGAAGAGCATGAGGAGTACTGGTGGGAGCTCTGCTTTGAAGGCCTTATGCAATTAAGCTGTGAATCCATCTGGCCCTGGGCTTTCCTTAAGTGGAAGGTCTCTTATTGCCATTTCTATTTCAGTGCTTGAAATAGGTCTGTTTAGTTGGATTAGGTCTTTTGGTTCAGTGTGCGTATGTTAATATTGGCTAGAAATTCATCCATTTCTTCTAGATTCTCAAATTTGTTGGTGTAAAGGTTTGAAAAGTATTCCCTCATGATGCTCTGGATCTTGGTAATTTCTGTCGTGATGCTACCATTCTCAACTGTGATTGTGTTTATTTGGGTATGCTCCCTTCTTTTTTTGGTAAGATTTGCTAAGGCTATGACAACTTTGTTAATTTTTTCAAAGAACTAACTCCTTGATTTGTTGAATCTTTCTATAGTTTTTTTGGACTCCAATTCATTTAATTCTGCTTTGATTTTAATAATTTGCTTCCTTCTCCTGGGATTAGGGTTCTTTTGTTGCTCTTTTTCCAAGAGCTTAAGGTGCAACATTAAATTATTGGTTTGTGATTTTTCCAATTTGCTAATGTAAGCACTCAGAGATATAAATTTTTCTCTGAGTACTGCCTTGGCTGTGTCCCAAAGGAGCTGGTATTTTGTGTGCTCCTTTTTGTTAAATTTCATAAACTGTTGAATTTCTGTTCTGATCTCCTTGATGACCCATTGGTGATTCAAAAATGTGTTGTTCTATCTCCATGAGTTACAGGGTTTTCATTTGTAGAGATTGGTGTTCAGTTCCAATTTGATGCCCTTGTGGTCTGAGACAATGCAGGGAATAATTTCAGTGTTTCTGAATCTGCACAGGTTTGTTTTATGCCCTAAATTGTGGTCTGTTTTGTAAAATGTTCCATGTGGTGCTGAATAAAACGTATTTTGTGATGTTTCTGGGTGAAATAATCTGCAGATGTCTGTTAGATCTAGTTGGTCTATACAATTGTTCACTTCTGAGGTTTCTCTGTCGAGTTTTTCCTGGTTGATCTGTCCATAGGTGAGAGTGATGTGTTAAAGTCACCAATAATCACTGTGTTTCAATCTATGAATGGTTTTAGTGAAAGCAGTTTGCTTGATGAAGTTCGGTGCTCCAGGATGGTTATGTCCTCCTGGACAAGAGACCCCTTTATTAGTATGTAATAACCTTCTTTGTCTTTTCTCACTAATTGTATTTTGAAGTCTATTTTATCTGATATGAGGATGGCAACTCCAGCCTGTTTATGGGGCCATTAGCTTGATAAACTTCATTCCAGCCTCTCACTTTCAAAAAATGTTCGTTTTGGGGGGCATGATGTGTCTCTTGAAGACAGAACGGTGGATCTTGCTTTTTGATCCAAATAGACAGTCTATTCCATTTAATTGGAGAGTTAAGTCCATTGATATTGAGGGTTAGGATTGAAAAATATTTACTAGTCCCTGCCATTTTTAAAAGCTTTCCTTAGGGCCTGTGGCTTGACAGTTCTTGCAGTACTTAGATGTATCATTTTTAGGTGCCATTTCTTTGTCAGTATCACGTTTGTGTTGGTTTTCAATGTGTAGAACATCTTTGAGAATTTTCTGTAATGCTGGTTTGATTGCTATGTAATGTTGCAACTTTTCCTAGGAATGGAAGGGTTTTATTGTTCCCTCAGTTATGAATGAGAGCTTAGCTGGGCACTCTACCACTAGTCCATGCTCCCAGCCCCTAACTGGCCTTTTGTATGTCAAGCACCTCTTTTGTCCTTGCTAGAGAACCTAAATTCATTCATTCACATCCATCACTGTAAGGACCCAGTATCAGGGAAGACAAGATGCATCTCCAGGCTCATCGGTTGACTCCTGTTTGCTCTAAGTCAATCATCATGGCTCCATGGCTCTTGGCAGTGTTGACTCTAAGGGGATGCAATTGGGTCAACAAGACATGAAGGTAAGGCTGTTGGTATACATTGAGAGATAGCTCATATTTTCAAATGGATATGGGAAGAAATGGCCTCTATTCCCTATGGATACTATCCCATTTGATGCTTAGAGCTATGTCAACCATGTTGCAATGGGAAGGGCCTAAACTAAGAATAGAGCACCTTTGCAAATTTGACAAAGCAGCTTTGCCTGATGTATGATGTGTTAAAGAGAAAATGGTACTGATTCACTGTGTTAGTACCTTTGGAGAAGATCACATATATAAATGACCTACATGGACGCATAAGAACAGTGAACCAGTCTTCAGCAATCATCCCAGAAAGCCAATCATTTATCTTTAGAACACTAGGAAGTCAAATAAATGCATCTAGTAATTGATTCAAGAGACTAAATAATAACCCCAGAAACAACATTCCTAGACAGTTAAGACTTGATTTATAACTAGCAGCTTTCATAATTTTTATTCTTGCTTGGAATGTGGGATCAACCAAACAACATCAGCTCCACACCCCTGACCAGTTATATAGGATGTACTTCTAGACTGCTTCCTCCAGCTTCTCCAGATAAATAGCCTCCACTCAGGGACTATATACAGTCTTCCTTTTTCTCACCAATGAGGCTTTCCATTTCCTCTGCTTGCCTTTGAGTTTGTGCTAAAATACAATTGACAACATCTAACTTCCTTCCTATAGCAAAAGCAAAATTAAAGCCTTATTGTGTTCTAGCTTGATCTTTATTTCCAAAAGACTTGGGGTCAAAGGGCATTTCAGATATGACACCGAGTAACCCACCTTAGCTGTTAAAAACTAAAGAGATGGAGTCCTTGGTCATAAGTAACACTGGCTACACACTGATTGATGTCAAGGATAAGGTTACTGCCAGATCTGAAACATAAATATAAGACAAAAGCATCTCTGAGGAAGGAGTAGTTGATTGTATCTGGGTGATGTCCCTGGTAAATGTCTGGCTTTGATTAGTTAATAAGTATTACTTTTGACCATTTATTAATATAAGCCTGCTCTTAAGTTCCCACAATTGTCTTCTAGTACAATCATAAGCTACTCATTTCAAAATTTGCACTAGCTCTTTCTTTGAAAATTCAGTTTTTCAAATGGTTCTTGTATTAAAGTAATATTGTAATTTATAGGTGATTCAAACAGAGCCTTTGATTCAAACTCTTTTTTCTAAGGTTTCCATTAGTGGAATAATTTTAGTCTTGTTCATGGATGCTTAGAGCTTTCCATAAGTAATACACTTGTGTGTTTTGAATGCTTTTAATATTTTATAGGACATTTATTTGATTTATGATGTGCTAAAGAAAACACTGATTTCAACAGAACTTTTGTTTGAGATCTCATCAAGTGCCGTAAGTAATACTGTCATGATTTTATTGACGGGGAGTATTCTATATATGCACTTTTGTAAGTCCTAAAAATATTCATGATTAAAATATACTTTAAAAGCCCTATGTTTTGTTTGGCAAAAAAGTGAGGGTTTTATTTCTCAGCTTAATTCAAATGTTCTGTGACATATTAGGATGGCCAATATTTTACAGTCTTTAAAGTGTTAGGATTTCCTCCTATATCCAAATTGAAAAAGGCAGTACCCTGGTTTCCACTCTGAAAGCTGTCTCAATTGGTAAACCCCTAAAAATAATCTCATATCTTTACATCTCCAGTTCTCTTTTAGACAATCATGAGGTGCAAGACTAAATTTCTGTGATCAGTGAGCTCTGGGAGTTTATTAGAAGTGGAAAGCCATATGTTCCTTGTGTTCAATTAGATGGCCAGTCTCAGCATACAGAATTTCAACAAGGTTCAGCTTAAGCAAAGTACAACCTAGATGGACTTCAACCCCAAAAAGCACAGTGATTTGTTAGCACCCTCAGCTAAACGAAAACACCCACAAAGACATGATACTTTCTCCATCATTCATTGAGAAAGGGGTACCTGGTTGCCAGGAATAGGGTAAACAAGACAGAAGCCCTGTAGATGACTACAGGATAGGAAAAGATGTCTAACAAATGAAATCACTTTGATCTCATTGTATAACCCCTTTGGGGAGAGGCATGAACCCCAGTATACTCATTATTATCTTAGGTAATGTAAGTAGTGACCAGTAAGAAGTCTACTAGTAGGCTTTCTGAATTTAAATCATGCACTGACAGTATGATTTTTGAAAATTATCTAAATATCCTACATTGAATTTTTTTCTTCTTTGCAAAGCAAGAATGATAGTAGCACCTATTGCACAGTATCTTCTGAGGATTAATCATCTACACATACAAAATATTTCACTGATTAAAAACACTACTTAAGCATTAGTAATTATTAACTATTTATCAGCATCATCAATGCAGAGTGTCAGTTAATCCCCACTCAGGTAGCTTCTATTGCTTCTACCTTACAGATGAAGAAATACTTAAGCAGCTACTCAGAACCAAGATCCACACAGGTAAGCCTGCCTCTGTGAGTTATCTCTGTCATATATTCCTCTGTACTAATGTATACCTTCACTTCACCATTGTAGATTGTTATATCACATTACAAAATCAGCAAAGCCAGGGGCTGGGAGTTTGGTCTAGTGGTAGAGTGCTTGCCTAGCATTCATGAATACCTGGGTTCGATTCCTCAGTATCACATACATAGAAAAAAGCCGGAAGTGGTGCTGAGGCTCAAGTGGTAGAGCTCTAGCCTTGAGAAAGTCCAAGGACAGTGCTCCTCAGTCTCTGAGCTCAAGTCTAGGACTGACAAAAAAAATCAGCCAGGCCAATGTTAAAATAGCATTGTAGGAGAACTATAGTTTCAAATTATAAGTGATGCTAATATTTTAATATTTTAATTTCCTACCACAGAGATCAACAAATGTTTGTCTAACAACATGCAACAATCTAAATCAATAATCGTGAGACAAATAAGCCACCATTTATATTTAGGAAGTGTGAATAGCAGCCTGTGAAAAGCATGACCAGCAGATTTCCCCAATGATATATACAAAAAAAATCCTTCCAGAAAAGGCTGCCTGACTCTCTGAGCACAGATTCCACCCTTCCATGACTCCACTATTGGAGATGCTAGTTTTTAATATGCAAAATAGTCATAATGACTATATCCAAATTATACTTGCCCTAAGTATTCACTTAAAAGATAAGCAGTATATATGTCACTTGGTTCAGCAATAATTTAAAACTGGATGCTCTCTAAATTTCTTTTTAAATCTTTTCTTCCCCACAGTCTAACAGTACAATCCCACTTTTGTCTTCTCTCTGGCACTTTTAAGCTCTATGAGAACACCCCAAAGGCAGAAATCTCATCTGGTTCTATCTTAGAAGCCATATCATTTCTACTGCACCAACCAATTATCAGCCCAAAATTAAGTGCAGGTGAGAATGTCTTAGTCCCTACCTCACCTAATGTGAAACCATCAGTAATATAAGGCCAAAAAAAAGTGTCCTTTTCCATTTTGGCTACATCGGCTTGGAGCACATATCTACAGAGTTAAAGACCCTTCCTGCAGTGCTTCATCTCTCAGCCCATTGGTGGTGTGAACAAGAAAGATCTCAGTTCATTTGGAAGTTCATAGCCTCCTTCTTTCTGCTTTTGAGAGTTCACTCCCTTGCATCTTCACATCATCATCCCAATATCATTAGAGTGTTCTCTCCTCAGGACCACTGCTGCCTGTGCATATGTCAGACTTCTTTAAATAGAAAACAACTTCCAATGTAATAATTGCACAGTCATTGCTCTGTTTTCTCAGAGATTTCATGACAGTACTCACCCCAATAATAAAATTCACAGTGCTCAAGTTCCCCATGGAAAAGGATGTAGTATACGTACATAGACTCTCTACATCCTCCTGTGTACTTTAAATCATATGTGGATCACTTACAGTAACCAATACAATGTAAATGCTATGTAAATCACTAACACGCTGTATTGCTAAAGGGGATAAGTGATAAAGTAAATGTTTGTACAAGTGCAACACAGATGCGATGGTTTTTAGAATTCAGAGACAGAAAGTCTAAAGAAGCAGAATGTGGATACCGAAAGTCAACTTTCTTCCTTTTGCTCAGTCTATTTTTTTATTTTGTGTACTATATTATCTTTAAGTAGTTGGAAAAAGGTGCTTAACTTCAAAGTTACACTTGGAGCACCACACGTCTTGGTCAGCATCACTCTTTCCATTGTTCTCTCACAGCTCTCCCAAGTTTACCACCCTCCCTTAAACTACCTGGCTCCATTGTCACCTATAGGCATTGGATAGTATGACTTTTGTTTGCCCACTTTGCTTTAGCTTCTAAGAATACTGAATTCCAGCCCAATTCTTGGTGACTCTGAAAATCACCTATATCAACTTTTCTTATTAGTTTCTTTTATTTCTTCAGCTGTTCATTTGCATAAAGATTCTAAAACCTTAATTCCTATTCTTTGAAACTGTTCTTTGCTACAAGTCCCCAGACACTCGCTATGCCCCCATTTTTCCTTGAATCATACTTACTATCATCCACATAATTATTTTCATGAATGTTTCTCCTTTTCCATCTATATTAGTTTCCTAAGTCTGGTGTAACAAACTTTTACAAGCCTAGTGAATTAAGATGTCAAAAACTTGTCCCAGTTTTACTTAGTTCAGTTATATAGTAAGGTTGCTTGTAAATTTATAGGCATATTCTGGTGACAAAATTATATAGGACCCCAATCATTAAAATATAGAGGTCAAAGGACACTATGGACAAATAATCATACAAACTAATAGTCTATGAAATGAACTCCAAGAAACAGAAACAAGAGATACTCTTTAGTTGCTATTGCTGCTGTTTCAGTTTTCTGTTTAGTTTGTTAACTTGTTTGTATTTGGGAGGGTAAGAGAGGGCACATAAAAGATGGAACAAGGATGAATAAATACAGCATTGATAGTTACTAAACACTATGTGGAAAATGATCTGAATATCTTATGAATAAGGAAGGAGGGAAAGAATAGGAGAGAGGGATGGAAGGGGAGACATGGCTCAAAATGAATTTGTACTGAAGGAGGGAAAGAATGGGAGAGAGGGATGGAAGTGGAGACATGGTTCAAAATGAATTTGTACTGAAGGAGGGAAAGAATGGGAGAGAGGGATGGAAGTGGAGACATGGCTCAAAATGAATTTGTACTGAAGGAGGGAAAGAATGGGAGAGAGGGATGGAAGTGGAGACATGGCTCAAAATGAATTTGTACTGATTGTACCTTACTCATGTAACTGTAACCATTCTGTATATCAGCTATACAAATACAATACAAAATAAATAATTTTTAAAAAGCAATCATGGTGAGAGCTTGCTCTATACCCTTCTGTGACAGTGGGCTCCTTATAAGCTAATTACTTCCTGTTTAGGATCACCTGCCAATGCTATGGCACTGAGTTAAGCCCCAATTCATGTATTTGGGACATACCTAAACCACTGCACTACAGTGGCCTCCTGATTACTCCCAGACAAACCTATCAGCCACATTCCATTCAGCCGAAAGGACTGGTATGAATCTAGGTTCACATAGATTAGAGTATAGTTCTATTTTACTATTTTACTATTTTTCTATTTTACTACAAGTGTGACCGTTAGGAAGATCCCTTAGACAGGGGAGAAGTCCAAAGGTGCAACTCCTCTGAACAGCTAAACAAATACCACAAAATGGAAACATGGGGTTTTGGTTGGGGGAGAAGGGGACAGGAATGGGGGGAAAAGGATGAGCAAATGTAATCCTTTTATTCAATGTACACTAGGTAAAAAATGAACAATACAACTTGGGGATAGAGACAGTGTGGGTAGGGGGGGCAGGGGGGAATGGGAAAGAAGGAAGGAAGGGATGACACTGTCAGGAAATATTGTACTCATAATCTGACTTATGGAGTTGTCACCCCTTTATACAACTATTTAAAATAGCAACACAGAAGTTTCTAACAAAAACAAACAAAGATTCCTTAAAACCAGATATAGTATCACATACATGTAACCCCATGAGGGACTGAGTTAGAGACCAGCTCAGGCAAAAGTTAGCAAAATATTAATTGAAAAAGAAGTGGGGAGGGGAACGTGGAAGACATAGATCAAGTGGTAAAATGTCAGGTGTAAGGCCCTGGGTTCAATCCTTACTACTACAAAAATAAAATCCCTTAATCTCTTTTCAGCTTGGATTTTACATTTATAAAATGGGATTTGTAATAGTACTTGTTACAGGATTCAGTGTTAAGCTTGATGCCTTTTATAGGCTGAATTGTGTTTTCTCCCTCAATTTCATATACAGAAGCTCTAACCCCAAAGTCTCTCCAAATGTGGGTATATTTGGAAAAAGAGTTTAGAGAAGTGGCTAGGTTTAAAATAGATGGTTTAGAGCAGGTCGTATTTCAAGCCCATTGGTATGCTTATAAACAGAGGATGTTTGGACACACAGAGAAAACACAGGGATGTATTGCTTACCCAATCAGAAGACTAATGCAGACATATTGAGAAAACAGCTTTCCACATGCCAAAAAGAAAGACTCCGAAGAAACAGACTTGCTGCATCTTGCTTTTGGTCTTGTCACCTCCAGAACTAGAAGCAAGTCCGCATATATTTTTTTGTTACCACAATCCTACCAAATTAATACAGCGGCTGACAACTAGTAAGTGTCTGCTTAGGTTTAACTGGGTTTTTTTTATTATTTTGGTTATTGCAGCTATATCTTCCTCCAAACTGATGCCCCCTGAGGGCAGCCACTGGCCCAAGTATATGCTGAGCACTTGAAAAGTAGTTCATCAAACTGAGATGCACCATCAGCATAAAATATATGCCAACTCCCAACCATTTAATACAAATAGGTGTAAATATCTTATGATCTTATTTAGTTTTGATTGCAGCTAAAATTATATTTTCAACATACTGAGAGACATCAAGTTTATTGTTAAAAGAAATTCCAAATGTCTCTACTGTCATTTTTATGGGTATAACAGAAAAGTTAAACCTACCCATGGGGCTGACATCCTATCTCTAATGGATATCACTTGAATGCAAAGTGACTGTCACAGTCCTGTTCTTGCCTTCTAATGACAACATCAGGATTTTCTCCTCTGCCAACTTTTGGAAAACCAGCTTTTTAACTAGTTGAAGTCCATGCAGAGGTATAAAGGCATTGACTTACCTGTGACTTAGAACTGGCGGTAGAACTGAGCTTTGTCCTTCCTTGTAAAGTGAGAATAGTGAATATTTGTCAGGGTCAATCATACGCCAAAATGCTGAACACTGTTCTTGGCCCAAAATAGGTGCATCTTACAGGCTCCCTCAAAATGTATGTGTGGGATTAGTATTAGAGGTGGCCCTTTGGGAGATGTCAGCGAGCTAAGCTATTAATAAAATACGGAGCCTTGGGAAAGAAGCTCTGAGAGCTTCCTTGCCCTTTCTACAAAGGGATGATAAAATTACAGTGAAAAGAAACCATCTATGAATGAGAAAATATCTTCCCAGATACCAAATCTGTCAGCACAAAATAATCTTTGGTTGTTAATGAATCATCAATTCTATTTTTGTTAAGCAGCCTAAACAGGTACAACAGCACGCAGTGAAGTTTTGTCTCTTACAGATGATTCATGTGACCCTAAGGGATCTTTTATCCTCTGTGACATTGCAGCAGGCACGGCCTCCTCACGGTTAGATCAAGTAGAAAGAATAAAGCACTGCTCCCTACTGGCACACTCACCCCCAGTGTCAAAGTAGAGTATCATCCTTTCTTCCATGTAAACAGGAAATCTCACCCTGACCTTTCTCATCTGCATGCCTTGACTCAGGTAGTGTTGGCTAAGTTGCACTTCAGTTTCCTTACATAAAAACTCCAATGTCTTTCAAGGTCTAGACAAAGTTCTCCTTGAAACCTTCTGGCAATTAGCTGTCCTTTCTCAGCAACAATCTAGAAACAGATCCTCATGCTCTCCAGTGTGTCCTCTCTACTTTGCTGTACACAGATCCTGACAGAAAGTCCTTGTGGAATGATGGAAAGAAAGCATATAACTGCAATCCAGAGGCGGAGCAATACCCAACCATTGTTTACTTAGGAAATGGTTTTATGTTTAAAATATGAAACAGAAAAACCCCAAACTTCACATCCAATTGTGTTCATAAAGATGGAGTTCTACCTGAGCTCTGCTTCCAGGATCGAGTATCCTTAGCCTTTCTGAAATGAAGAGAAAATGAACACATTCTAGAAAGGAGCCACAGAGTGAGCCATAAGCTCAGTAATCATGGCAGAACTGGAGATATTTAAGGCTGAAATGGCTTCAAATACCAACTCAAATGAAAAACTGAAGTTAAGGAAGTCTAAACTTAGCCGGGTGCGTTGGCTCACACCTGTAATCCTAGCTACTTAGGATGCTGAGATCTGAGGATCAAGGTTCAAAGCCAGCATGGGCACAACAGGACCTGAGATCCTTATCTCCAATTAACCTCTAGAAAATGGGAAGTGAGGCTTGGCTCGTGGGTAGGGTGATAGCCTTGAGCTGAAGAGCTCAGGGACTGTGCCCAGGCTGAGAATAAGCCCCATGACCCACAATAAAAAAAAAGAAAGTCTAAACTTTAATGTGCACTGCCTACAAACATGTGTTGGCACAATGAAGACCACAAGGAATGTGAGCTGTGAGTGACAGTAAACCCCCTATGGTTTTGCTTCCATGCAGATCACAACTTTGGTTACCAACTTATTTGCAGTGTTATCAATCTGACTTCCTCAGTAGGTCTTAGGAGAGACATGAGTTATATCCCTACTAGTGTCTAGCAAGTATCTTCTGGAAGCCCAGCATGGTGGTGCTGAGGAGATGAAGAGGCTGAAACAAGAGAACCTTACATGTGAAAATAGGAGAGTTTCCCTCCGTTGATGAGTGGATCAACAAGATGTAGAATTTATATACAATGGAATTCTATGCTGCTCTCAGAAAGAATGACATCCTCCCATTTGTAAGGAAATGGAAAGACTTAGAAAAAATCATATTAAGTGAAGTAAACCAGACTCAAAGGAACATAGGCTAAATGGTCTCTCTCATTTGTCATAATCAGTAGAAACCTTGGGCCCTCCTAGCAGAGATTTACAATAGAACAAAACCTAGATACATAAGGCCATATAGTATGATGCTAAATGAAAGGATCTCCAGGATATAGAAACAAAAGCCATATAATGAGTGATGGTTGTCCTTAATGTACTATGTTATGTCTCATCTCTTTTGCTGTCCCTTGGTTATATCATATTGTTACAGTATTTCACCTTGTTATCTGATATATTTTATATATGCTTAATTGGTTATTTGAAATTGGATAAGGAAGAGGGGAAATCAAGATGAGCGGGGGGGGGGGGGGGTAGAGGGAAATGGGGACCATGACATGAGAAAGGGTATCAATGTTTGTGAAGTAATGCACCTTCTATCTGGTGAATATAATGTAACCCTTTTATTAATTACAATAAAAAATATATGGAAAAAAAAGAAAATAGGAGACCTTGAGTTCCAAGTCAGACTGGGCTATACAGCAAAACCCTGTCTCAAAGGAGAAATGTATATGCACACACATCAGTAGATGAATGATTTAAAGAGCAAATGAGCTCATAAGAGGTAACTACCAAATCTTGATACATAAGGCCATATAATGTGAAGCTAATTGAAAGGACCTCCAGGATATTGAAACAAAAGCCATATAATGAATGATTGTTGTCCTTAATGTACTATGTTGTCTCTCATCTCCTTTGCTGTCCCTTGGTTATCTCATATTGTTATCTGATATATTGAATTTATTTGTATTTGGATATTTGAAATTTGATAGGGAAGGGGGGAAAACCAAGATGGATGGGGGGTATGAGGGGGGGAGGGAAATGGGTACCAAGACATGTGAAAGGGTATCAATGTATGTGAATTAATGCACCTTCTATCTGGCAAATATCATGTAACCCTTTTACTAATTACAATAAAAAAATAAATAAATAAATAAATAAAGAGGTAACTATCACCCTTACTAACTCATTATCTCCCATATCTCATAAATATATTTGTAAGACATAGTTTCTAATCTACATCTTAGGCATCAAGAAATGGTGACACTGAAAAACTGTCATAACTTGCTCATTCGGAATGAGGGTGAACTTGACACTTCCCATAGCCATTTATCAAGCCCCATCAATTCATCCAAAGGAATAGAAACTCCTTTGTTTTGCAAGTAAATATCAAGATCCAGCTCTAGGCCTTGTACTTGACTCTTTGGCTGAATCTGCAATGAGAAGCTGACTTTAATACCCCACTTGTGAGATGTTGACCTGCCCATGGAAAACAAGACTCAGAGCCAATCTCAGAATGTGAGCAGGCTAGGGGGCCATAGTCCCCTATGAGCAAGTACCAAATGAACCTAAGTCCTTTCTCCCTCTGACACCTGCTTTGCTCATAGACAGAACAAAGTCGTCCCAGACTGCAAGTATATCTTGCCGCTTTATGTGTCCGTAGGGGCACTGATAATAATCACCACAACTGGGGTTTGTCATCTGTGACTTTCTATTCATTTCCTAATATGTCATCACATTTTGTTCATATGCAATGCTGACCTTATGTGTTTAACAGTATATTCTGCAGAAAAACCCCTACTGCTACATTTACTGAGGGAAAACAACCAGTTCTTGCCCTAGCTCCTGCAGGAAGAACAAGAAGCACAGGTGTTAAGGTTGCTGCCCCCTTGCTTCCAAAACATTTGCATTCTCCACTTCCCCACTCTCCTTCCTTCTCTTCACAGAGACAAGATCACCTGAGTCAAGACTTAAGCAGCTTGATGCCGAGGCCTTTGGGCTGCATTGCTTTCCCTCAGGTCCAACAACATGTGTGCACACAAGTCACCTCCCCCACCCCTCCCAGCACACACACTTGGGCTAGCCAGCCCCTACTATCTAAACTTCAATTTCATAATGAGGAGGGTGCACTCCACTACCCTTTCCTTTCCTAAAATTATACAGTTCCAATGTTCACATTATTTCCAACTAACAGAATTAAATCAGAGATGTCTAAGATAGAGGAAATGTGTACTGTATAGCCCACTACCAAGGCTAGGCCTGGTGGCTCTCACCTGTGATCCTGGATAGTTGGGAACTAGAAATAGGAAGATCATGGTTTGAGGCCAGCCTGGACAAAAAGTCAGCAAGCCCTATGTCTCAACAAAAAAAAAACAGGCTTGGTGGCACATGCCTATAATCTCAATTACATGGGAGGCAGAGGTAGTAAGATTGCAAACTGAAGCCGGTCCTGATTAAAATCACAAGACTATCTGCAAATTTCCTAAAGAAAACAAGCTGGACTGAGGACCAGTGGAATGAAATTGACATGATCCTACCAACCTATGGCCACCTAATCTTGAATAAGGGAGCCAAAAAGACAACTTCAACAAATGGTGCTGGCAGAATTGGCTATACACATGGAGAAAACTGAAGTTAGATCCTCATATATCACCCTGCACCAGAAGCAACTCCAAATGGATCAGAGACCTCAGGGAAAGAGCAGACACCCTGAAAATATTACAGGAAGGGACAGGGGAGATGCTAGGACTCCTGAGCACAGGTCAAAACTTCCTAAGATCCAGACACAAAACAAAATCAAGAAAGGATGGTAAAACTGGGTTGCATTAACGGTAACAAACTTAGCTAGCAATATAAATAGAAGGTCCACAAACTCAAAGATGATCTTCACTAGCCATACAACAGACAAGTGCCTCATATCAAAAATATACCTAAGCCAGGCAGTGACTCACGCCTGTAATCCTAGCTACTCAGGAAGCTCAGATCTAAGGATCAAGGTTCAAAGCCAGCCTGGGCACAAAAGGACCTGAGACTCTTATCTCCAAATAAACTCTAGAAAACAGGAAGTGGGGCTTGGCTCAAGAGTAGGGTGGTAGCCTTGAGTTGAAGAGCTCAGGGACTGTGCCCAGGCCGAGAACAAGCCCCATGACCCACAAAAAAAAAAATACACGTAGAGCTCAAAACATTAAGCCCCCCAATAAAAAAAATCTTCAAAGAAACAACTACCCCATTAGTAAGTAGGCTAAAGAATTAAAAAGAGACTTCTCTGGAGAGGAAATAAGAACGATGACCAATAGATACATGAAGACATGTTCAACATCTCCAGCTATAAAAGAAGTGCAAATCAGAACCACATACCTCACCCCAGTTAGAATGATCATTATCAAGAAAATGAATAATAGTAGATGCTGGTGGAGATGTGGCCAAAAGGGAATGCTAATACACTGTTAGTTGGAATGTAAACTGATTCCACCACTCTGGAAAGCAGTATGGTGGTTCCTGAAAAGACAAAACATAGAGCTCCCCTATGACCCAGCAATCCCACACCTGGGCATTTACCCAAATGTCCATAAAATAAAACCACACTAAAGCTATGGCCCAAAGATGTCCATTGCAGCATCATTTGCCATAGCTAAGATATGGAACCAACCCAGATCCCCTCAAAAGATGAATGGATCAAGAGAATGTGGTATATAGGGGCCGGGAGTTTGGCCTAATGGTAGAGTGCTTGCCTAGCATGCACGAAGACCCAGGTTCAATTCCTCAGTACCACATACATAGAAAGAACCACAAATGGTGCTGTGGCTCAAGTAGTAGCGTTCTAGCCTTGAGAAAGACCAAGGACAGTTCTCAGACCCTGAGCTCAAAGCTCAGGACTGGCAAAAAAAAAAAAAAGAAAGAGGGAGAAAATGTGGTATATATACAAAATAATTCTATGCTTACATTAGAAAGATATTGTACCATTCGCAAGGAAATGAAAAGACTTGGAAAAACTTCTACTAAGTGAAGTAAGTCAGATCCAAAGAAACAGGCTCAATGATTGCCCTCATTTGTAATAATTACTGTATGTCTTGGATAGCCCTAGTTGAGAATCACAATAGGTCAATAGCCATGCACATGCGACTGTATAAAATGATGCTAAAGCTGGGCGCAGAGGCTCAAGGCTGCAATCCTATCTACTCAGGAGGCTGAGATCTGAGGATCTCAGTTCAAAGCCAGCTCAGGCACTAAAGAACAAGAGACTTATCTGCAATTAATCACTAAAAAACTGGAAGAGGGGCCGTGGCTTAAGGGGTAGGGTGGTAGCCTTGAGCTGAAGAGATCAATGACAATGCCCAGGCCCAGGGTTAGGGTGGTAGCCTTGAGCTAAAGAGCTCAGGGACAGTACTAGGCCCAGAGTTCAAGCCCCATGACCCACAAAAAAATAAACATAAAGAAAATAAAATGATGCTAATTGAAATGAACTCCAAGATATGGAAACAAGACAGTTTTTGTTGTTGCTGCTGCTGTTTTTAATATACTGTGTAAAGTTATTTCTTTTTTCTTTCATTTCTTTTCCCCTTGGTTTGTCCCCTGTCATCACTATTTTTTATTCTGATACCCTATGTCATATATGTGTGTGTGTGTGTGTGTGTGTGTGTGTGTGTGTGTGTGTGTCCTTATCTGAAGTGGGGAAGGGAAGTGGAATAACAAAATGTTGAAACAAAGGAGAAAGAGTGAACCAATGTAACAACAATACTCACAAGACACTGTGTTGGAAATTAACTTTACAACTTGGGGTGGGGGCATTTGGAGGGAGGGCTAGTGGGAGGGAGTATGTAACAAAGTTTGACAAGAAATGTACTCATAACCTGACTTATGTAACTGTAACCCCTGTGTACATCACCTTTAAAACAAAATTTAATTTAATGTAAAAGAAAAAGGGCTAGAATTGGGGCTCTGTCAGATGACAGAACACCAGCTTCACAAGCACAAAGCTTTCAGTTCAAATTGCAATTCTGCAAAGAAAGGGGGAAAAAAAGGAATTGCTTAAATAATGGCACTTTCATCATGTCTGCTACATGGACACAACACTATCCTATCATTCATTCAACTACATATGTAAGTTGACTATTTTAAGTGGATATCTTCCATTGGCTCCAAACTGAAAACAATGATACTTTGCTATAAGCATAGCCATAATTAAAGAAAAATAAAACAACCTAATAAACTCTAGATGGATATATGTGTCTACCCAAGGACCCCCACTGGTTCCAGTCTTCCTGTTGAAATGACAACATAATACATGTGAAAAGTTCTAAAGTCACCAAAGAAAGGACACTGTGTCTGGAGTATTCAAAGACAAAAGGGGACAGAGCTGCACCCAAAAGGTGCTGATATTATTTAGGATAGATGCAGAATGCATCACCACCAAGGACTTTATGACTAGTATTTAAGCTCACAGTGCAATCAATCCATACAATGACCCCAGTAGTTGCCACTGTCGAATTCTTCAGCATCACCTTTTCCTAAGGACAGTACCAGGAAGCTTGAGCAGGAAAGCTAAATGCAGAGAGAGACAGACAGAGAGAGAGACAAAGAGACAGAGACAGAGACAGAGACAGAGACAGAGACAGAGAAAGGCAAAGGTACTCTACAATAATTTTTAAACAGCACCATGCCTTTCCTGGCACCTCCGCAAGTCCAGAACTCTAGGACTATCTGATTTGGACATTTCTACTACTATCATTTCTATAAGAGTCAGTTCCTACATAGAACAAAGAGGAGCTTCCACTAAGCGTTTGAGGGAATTTGTATTCCTTTTGTCTCGTGAAGGACACTGTGTGGAGCGGGAATCCAGTGGAAGCCCCTTGAGGAAACAGGCACAGGGCTGACTAGGGGAAGAAAGATGAGACACATAAGGGAGACATTGACTTCTGTTGATTCAGTAAGTTGCACAGAGGAAACATTTAAGTGTTTTAGCTTTGGATAGAGTCTGGCTTCCGATGCCCATTCAATCACTTTCCAGCAGCACAATGTTGGCTCCATCCCTCAGAACACTAATCTCATCCTTAGCCAAATGGCTATGGTGACCTCAGCCTGCCATGGGAATGAGAGTTAGCACAGGTGCAGGACTGCACAGAGATAAACACTCATCCAACAATCTACCTCTCCTCATTTACCTTCTTCCCCTTTTTGTTTTTCACTTTGATACCATCCATGGAAATCTAAAAATTACTTGCCTTTTTCATATGTTTTTCTAGTTGTTGGTGTTGCCTCCCCTGTGCAGAATCTCATCTACAAAATGAAAAGAAAGAAGCTGCAAATTTCCATCATTTAAGTTTTGTTTTCTGTGACTTGATTATCCCAGGTACTGCATGATAGCTGAATGGAATGACAAGGAGAAACAGAGAAAAGGAAGGACTTACCAGCAAAAGCCAACAACCAACCGCTTTTGAATAATCATTAGCAGCCTGCAGAAAGCCTGAAGTCCCTTAAAGATTTGAGGGGAGACTACCTAATGAATGAAACTGCAACCTCTTTGTACATCACCCCAACAATAAAAATAAAACTAAAAAAGAAACAGATGTGGGGGGAGAGGAACAAGATCTAGCAAATATGGTGCATTCTGTGTCCAGTTTACACACAAAGTTGTCAGGGTGGGGAAAGGTGTGAGGAAAAGCAGAGAAATATCTCCCCCTGCTGTCTAAATGGTAAATCACAGTAAAGGTATTTATATTTTTTCTCATGTATTTTTTATTGTAATTAATAGAAGGGTTACATTATATTCACCAGATAGAAGGTGCATTACTTCACAAATATTGATACCCTTTCTCATGTCATGGTCCCCATTTTTAAGTATATTTTCCCCAGGTTCCTATAAATACACACACTCATACATACACATGTTTGCAAAGGATCTGCTATGTGTAGGTATCTGAGCTATGTGGAATGCATTTTCCCACATGAAGCTACCTTCGGAGGTAATAAGAATGGTGGAAAGACATTACAATGCTATGCTCTTCACCAGGCATTTTATTATGTCTCTTTATTCGAACAAGAAATACATTGATGAGATTTTAAAACAAATTGATATAAAAGTTACAATTTTTACCAATCTATTTTCTGAGCCTTGGGGTGTGCTTGCTTCTATTTCTTTCTGGTGTCTCAGTTGGTTAGAACTCATTGCTACTGTGTCCCATAGCAAGGAAGAGGTTTCATGTCACAAGTAGAGGCTGGTGTTCAAAATTAGAAGGGCATTTCTACTTAAAAGCCTAGGGTGAAGAAAAAGACTTCGCTTCCATTTAAATGTTCTTGCAAAGGGCAAACTAGGAAATACAAACATCGGCGACTTTTTGCTGGTTGGATCTCACAGCCATCAGTTCCTCCTGAAAATGGCAGGCCTGCCAGACCTTGATGAGATCCAGGTTTGGCTTATTGTATTTAAGAGAGTTAGAAACACATCTTTCAATGTAGATAGTGAGCCAGCAAGATTACTAAGGTCAAACAAAAATCCAATTATCCACAGCAAACACCAACCATACAATTGAATTACACCAGTCAGAGAAACATTTGATCTGCAACTGACTTTTTCAGAAAATTCACCCTGGAATAAGTCTGAGCCATGCATCCAACCCATCCCTGCCCTTCTACCACTCAGTGTCCAATATCAGCATGTTAGTAGCAGGCTTGTACTTGCCCTCACAAACTGCTTTGACCAACTCCAGAGGCCATATGCAGCCTCTACTAGAGGTTCCATGCACAGAAATCTTAGCATCAAGAAACTGCTTCCTACCAGGCATGGAAGCCCTAGTGATTCCAGGATTTGAGATCAAGAAACTCAGTTTGAAGCCATCCCTAAATAAACAAATCTGAGTCTTATCTCCAACTAACCAACAATAAGCCAGAAGCTTAAGTAGTAGAGCACTAAGCTTGTATGTAAAAGCCAAGCAAGAATGAGAGGCCTAGCTTTCCAAAGCTGATTATTTTCCCCACGCTGGGCCCCTCCCACTGTTGTGGGCCATGCCCACCATGGTCAGGTAGGGTCTTGGGGGTGGGGGAGGGAATGTTTGGTGACAGCTGGATTCCAGTCCTAATTTTCTATAGGTCCCTAAAGGGCCTACCTTTAACTCTCAAGAAAAAAAAAATCACATTTTTTTTCTCTTCCTGACCTTTCGCTTTAGTGGAGACAATATTACTGTTTAGAATGACAGAGGAGAATAACGGTTCTAATGTATGCAAGCTAAACAAGCAAACAAAAGCCCCTTAAGGAACATGGGGTGTGCTGACTTCCTCCTGTCTCTGATACCTTAGTGGAGATGATTACTTCATTTTTAATTGCTGTTTGGTTTTATCCTTTGTATCTGAGATACCTTTAATTTATTTAATATCCATTGTGTAGAGCTCTGCCATTTCTTGAGTTCCTGTTAGCTCTTAGTATTTATGTGTACCAGGGTTGTGTCTTATTTGCAGTAAATTGATCTCCAAAGATTTTCCTTTTGCAAACGTCTCCCTACCCCTCCTTAATTTTGACATTCCTGTTTTACTAAATATTAAGTGTTCCTGGACAATTTCGGTGCTCATGTGTTTTGGGGACAAAAGTGAAATGAGTCTCATTACACCAGAATGTTTGTTTTCAACTCACAGATCAAATGTGCCTTAATAATTTTTTTTTCATTTAGATGTCAAGCAGTTGGTAGATTCGCCATTTTCAGTGCAATCGTTGGAGATCTTATTTGTAAGTAGTGTATTGCTCATCTGGAGAAATAAACCAGTGAACAATATTTTTCTAAAAAAAAAAAGAAAGAATGAGAGGCCTGAATTCAAGCCCCAGTTTAGACACAAAAGCAAATCAATTAATAAAATAGAACTGCTTCTCTGTGCCTTCTTCTGACCTCAACACTGAGACCTGCACTGTCCTGGTATATAGGGCAGAACCAAAGTGCAAGGAGCAACTGTCCTGGAGAGCAACCCAAGAGCAATGAGTGCTTAATATAAAACACCCAGCTACTCCATTGTGTGCCCTTGTTGGGACAATGCTGAAGCGTGTGACATGCAGACTCTCACTAGATTGCTAGTAGCATGAGCCCCCCCACACACATATAATAAAGACCCATTCTAACACATTGCATTTTGCCGTTTCCCTCTTCCTCTATTCCTTATCATTTTCCTGGGATGACCTCCTAACACAGGATTAAGAAGAAACCACACAGAAAGATGCTTGATACACACACACACACACACACACACACACACACACACACACACAATCATTTTGGTAAAGAGAAACTGTAAGATATAAGGAAAGCCCAAGGCTAGACGGTCTGAGGAAAAGGATCCAGAAGAAGACAAACTTGAGAGCAATTCAGGTCTTTTGGGAAAAGTTATGGTCCCACCCACTGGATAGCAGAGCCCTGGGCTTTGCGCATGCGCCGTGTCTTGGGTTATCTGGAAACAAGACAGCCTGCAGAGCAAGGTAGAGAAGTGCTCTGTCCCCATGCAGGAGAGAGCACCTACACACACTGCAACCCAGTGTGCCACTCTTTGAGCCAAGAGAAGCAATGCACAGGGCCTGTGGAACCTTGCAAGGGGAGCCCAGGTGGTCACCTGAGAGCAGCCAGAACTGCAGGAAATCTGTCCATGTCAGTGATGCTGTACAAAAGCATCATTTTCAACAAACCTCTGAGGTACACATTTCATTTATATGCAATAAGTTGACCAGCGGTACTTGAATCCTAAAACTGGTTGAAACTAAGAAAACTTGAGTATTTTATATGTCCATGATAAAAACTTGAACTGAACTTTGGGACAAGTTGCTCCTTGGTTCTGAAAATAATTCTCCTGATAGTCTCACTGAGTTGTGCCTAGGCAAAGTAACTTGCTTCTGAACCCTTGGTTTGGGGATGGGAACTTTATTCTGGGGCTTGGACAAAGGCAGGCCTAGAAAAGGCCAATAACGAATCCTTTCTCATTCATCAATTTTACTTATATATGAATGTACATACATATGTGTATGTAAATGGGATTGGAGGGCCTTCTGGGAAAAACTTCTTTTTTTAAATTATATTTACCAGAACACATGTGATGGACAATAATGGTGGAAAGAAACAGAACAATGTCCAAGAGGGAAATTATCAGCAAGAAGCAGGAATGTGAAGGGTCCCCCTGGCAGAAGTGGCTGGCACAAAGTGCTGGATTTTGGCACAGAGGAAACAGTGCTGCGCATGGAGAGACTGCTTCCTGGGTGCAAGTTCCTTGGGAAATGTAGTTGCAACTGTGCGGTGTAAAGTTGGTGACTTTTTATGGACTGTGGCCTGGAAATCGGGTCAAGTTGGGGGTGGGGGAAGAAGGGAGGGTAAGACTTCACCAAGGATAACCCAAGAGAGTGAGCAGAAAGCATGGCAAAGGCTGGCATTTGTCCAGGGGCTTCCCATTTCAAGGCAAAAGAATCTCAACATTCGTTCATCTGTAGAGAAGCAATGGCTGTTCTCACCTAACCTCTCCTGTTCCTGAGACAAGAGAGGGAAGACTGGAGTCACAAGGTGTCTGTGAGCAGAGAAGACTTGTTTCATATTTGTACAACCTGTTGAGGTCCAGGAACTTCCAGGCTGTAAGCATGAGCCTCAGAGAGGATTAATAAGAGGAGCTTAGCAGGTCTTAACATTCCCTACACAGGGAATTATACAGGAAGCTTCTAAAACAGACTGATGCTTGAGCTGCAATCCATTCCAATCAAATCAGTTTTTTGGAGTGTAGCCCAGGAATCAACTCTTTTAGAAAAACATTCACAAGTGATTATAATTTGTAGCCTGGTGGTAAAGCACAGAACTAGCCTGAAGTAGATAGATTAAAGAGAAAGAGACAGGGACAGAGACACAGAAAGAAACAAGGAAAAAGAGAGAGGCTATTTCTCAAAAAGTTAACATCAGTTCAGTGAACTAGCAGTAGGTACATTTATTTGTCCATTCCATTCTAAGAAAATCGTGTGTGTATTCTTTGAAAAAGAGAGAGAGCACCATCTAGTGGAGGAAATGTTGGAAGAAGGCTAGTGCAGGGGCTTGAGACATTCTAAGCAGCCTCTGAATATTTGTGAATATGTGTCAAGTAAGGTAATTTTAATCAGAACTGCTGTTGGATATTCAATGCACTAAGTCCTGAGCAGCTATTTTCAGAGAAATTACCTTATTTAGTTCTCCTGCCCTCTTAGTCCACACAATGAGGGTGGAAGGATTATCCCCATTCTATTTACAAAGAAACAGAGGCCTAGAGACATGGATAACCAAGCAATCCATGTGACAGAGGAAGCAATGTCAGACCACCTAGGAATCCACGTTAGGGTGGGAAAAATTACAACAAACCCATTCCCTATAAGGTTGAGTTTAACTACAAAATCTTGGTGATCGGGGAAAGGCAATCAGAAAATTGATGCCAGTCAAAAATCTGTCTGGCGGCTGTGCCCCCGTTATCTATGTCCTTTACAGAACCTATAACAAGGAAGAAAATGGGAGAATCTAAGGAGAATTTTTAGAGGGATGCTATTAAATGTTAAAAAGAAAAACCTTACCTGTGGGTGGAGAGAGAAGGCTGTAATTAATGAGATTTGCCCATTGTCAGATGGGGTAATATAAATATTCCTAAGGTATACTTTACAAAATTCTTGGAATGTGAATGTTAAATTAGCTGGCTCCAGCTCAAGTATTGGAATTGATTGTATTGGTGCTTAGACATCAGAAGTGAAGCCTCTCCCCATTCTCTGGTCCAAGGAAGATTGTTTTCGCTTCCGGTCATGATGTCATTCCAGATTTTTTTTTCACAAAGGCTAATAAACATTTCACTCCAAGTCCTCAGACACTCACAGTCTGGTTGGACAGACAGGTGTAAGTCACACACACTCATAGAGCCAAAGCTCTGCACTTGGTGGGCTACAGATCCATGTTGGTGGCATTGTAACACAAATATGCATCTCATCTTCAAGCAACCTGTATTGCTTCATATTACTGCTTCACTTACTCCAGGGAGTATGTAATAATGCTTTTTTAGAAGCAAGAACTTCCTTGCTAGAAAAATCAGTCTTTAGGCTGATTTCCAGGAGACATAATAGCATAATTCAGGAAGGAGCAGAGTCAGGTATTGACTTAGAGCTCAGTCCCAGAATTCTACTTAGGAAATGCTTTCCTACACCAGTAGGTCCTTATGTTTCCCTTACTCCTCATGTAAAGGTCTAGTCAGTCTAGTCTGGGTCTCACACTTACCTCAAGACTATTCACTGCAATCAATAAATGTGTCTTTTTCTAGTTTTGTGCATGAAATTTGTGACCAGCTTGCAATTTTGTCAGTACAATTGTATGTTACCTGAGGTAGATAAGATGGTCAAACTGGTCCCCACAGCAATGCTTCAATTTCTTGATTAGTGTGAGGCTGAAGCTTCAGTCTGAAAAAGGTCAGAGATGATTATTAGTACACAAGAAGGGATCTGGATACCCAGCTGGTTTTACAATGAGATATACATCTTACACACAAAACTCAAGTAGATAGCTTCCTGAATTTAATTACCAGCACTTTGCCTTTCTATAGACAAGTTGAAATGTGAGGCCATGTGTGACAGAAAGAGTCCTTAATGATCATTGTCAGAACAGGAATCAATTAGAGGATCTCACTGGTTGCTGCCCATACAAAAAGCAGTTTCTCGGCAGACAAGCTAATACTGTCCTTGAATTCCTCCCTTCTACAACTAATATCTCAGCCATCTTCTCTCTGAAAAGATTCTTTTCTCGAATGTAGAACTTTGTGTTTATTTAAGAAGCCAATTACTTGGTCATTATTGCTAGTCAACCCCCCTAGAATTTCTTTCCAGATGACCTAGACTGTATTTAAAGTAGAACTTCCTCCAATTTCTACTCTTCCTAAATACTCTCCTGGAAGTGAGCCTGTAGTTTTCAGGACAATAAGAAAAAGATTTACGATATAATCAGTGAGCATTTCACTCCATCTACAGGATACTGGCCTGAGGTTTATGTTTAAATAGAGTAACATAGGGGCAGGAAATGAAAGACAAGCGTAGTTAATCAACAATGTGGTCAGACAATGACCTGAATATTTGTCCTAGGATTCTGCGAGATTTGACTCCTCTTAGAAGATGCTTCACAAATCTAGGTAGATTGCAAGAGAATAGCTCCGAGCAAAGAAAACTAATGCAAAATAGAAGCAGAGATGCCAGGTTTTAAACCTGCTTTTCATTTCCCTTTAAATATTAGTAGTCCCAAGTAAAGACAGTGCTTTCACCACAAGTAGTTTGTAAATACCCATTATCATTTCACCACACACACCCCACAACTTTTCTCCTTCAATGATTTTCTCTTCTTAAGTTCCTACACAACATGTCAGCAGTTTATATAACAGTCATGGCCTCTGATGGCCATGATTGTGACTTACTGTCCTAATTCTCATCTCCCTTTTTCCCAAAAGCTGAAACTCTTGTCAGTTCTTAAATCTTGCAAATCCTCAAGGTAGCACATGCACACAGAACCATCATTTCCACAGCACCTTACTCTCAGGCCCTTCCAGACTGGCGGCAGTGAGCAGCTTTCCAATCTGTGCCAAAAAATCAATCTCTATTTTCCCCACCTCACCATCCCCTTCAAGCAACCCCTCCATTTTTATCCACATCCTCCTTCAAAGGAAGTGACTTTTGTCTTTCTAGCTCTTTCAGGGGGAAATCAAATCTATTTCTTGACATTAGCACTGTATAAAGTGCTACCCCACCACATCTCTGCCTTGCTGGGATGTTTCACATTGCAACAAAATAGAAAAACTATTCCTTAGAAAGGCAGGAGCAAATCAAAGACTTGATAAATGTGATTGTATCAAACTACAAAGTTTCTGGACAGCAAAACATATAACCAATAAGCTAAACCAACAGCCTAAAAATGGGAGATTTTTGCCAGATACACATTAGACAATGACCTAATATCCAGAATATACAAAGCATATAAAACTAAGCCTTCAAAGAATCAACAACCCAATTGATAAATGGGCTAATGAACTAAAGACAGATGTCTCAGATGAAATAAAAATGTCCAAATGGCATGTGAAGCAATGCTCAATAACACTAGTCATAAAAAATGCAAATCAGAACAAAACTATGATTTCATCTTATCCCAATTAAAGGAGTCATTATCAAAAATACAGATAATAACAGTTGCTAGCATAAATTTGGACAAAAATGAATGTTGCTAGAAATATAAACTTGTGTTCAGCCACTCTGGAAACGAATAGAGGTTCATCAAAAAACTAAACATAGAGAACATAGAGCTACCCTATGACCCAGTAATTCTACTCCCTGACATTTATACAAAAGATTGCAAACCAGGATATAGTAAACCTGCCAGCAGAATTGTGTTCATTGCAGCAATATTCACCATAGCCAAGAAATGGAATCGGCACAGATGTCCCTCAATGAACAAATGGATCAAGAAAATGTGGTGTGAATAGCTATATATATATATATATATATATATATATATATATATGGAATTTTACTCATCCTTTAGAATGATAGTGTGTCCTTTGCAAAGAAATGGAAGAATATGAAAAACTTTGTATATGAAGTCAGACCCAGAGATAAAGGTTGCATGTTTTCTCCCATATATGAAACATAGAACTAGTTTATAAACATAGAAGTGGGGTGTTATGTATGTATACAAATTAACTGAAATAGGGTAGAATCAAGCAAGAATTCCAACTGTATAATTCCTTAGAAGGGCAAAGTCAAACTTAAACACTTTAAAATAGGCATGTAAAAGGGCTAGGGTGAGGGTAAAGGACAAAGAAATGGATGAGTGGAGAGGGGAAGTTGAGAATTCAAGGTAAAGCCTACATAATAGCAAAAAGAGAAGAAGTGGGTTGGGCTAGATGGATGAGAATGTTGAAAGAGGTGATAGTATTCAAGATGCACTGTGTTTATAACCTGCTTTGTTCAATGGTGACTCCTTTGTACAGCTACTTAAATAATAAAAATAGAATGCATCATAGTTTCTTCTCATTCTAAAAGCTGTTCAGGCAGTATTGTGAGCTTTACCTGTGCCATCATTGAAAACAGGAAGTTTCAAAGACTATGACGTTGACCAAGGGTCATTTAGGAAATGATATTAACTTTATGAACGTTCTAGTCAGAAATGAAGATTCCAGAGTAGAGATGTCCTGGGGATTCAAGGAAAAGGAAACAAGCAACTCTGCCTAGTAATCAAGTAAGCTGTTCCAGGATTAAGAGATCACCAGTTTCACTGGGTTCAGCCTCAGAAACACAGCTTGATGTGTTGGGGCTCAGTAGAAGACATATTAGACAATAAAAAAAAATGAGGCAATTCCAGGGACCAGACTTTATGAACAATAGGAAAGTATATCATGTTCAGTAAAAAAAAAAAAGTGACCCTCTTAGGATATCCTGAATTTACAACATACAGGTGAGTAAAGATGTGATAATACATTTGTTGTGTGTGAACACTTCTTCCATGCCCTACTGTCAAAACATAAAATTTTGCATTCAATTGGAATGAAATTTTTTTAAAAAAGAGGTCACTGACAAAGACATGTTGACTAAACAGGTTTTTTTTGTAACAGTTTAGTGTGTTCATTCTTTTTCCTTCAAGTATTTGCAACATGCATATCCAGGATCTGCTTCGCTGGGGGGGGGTCGGGGGGAATAAAAGCACTTCTGAGTAGCAAGGCATTGACCTAGATTCTTCTCAATGTAACCAAAATTGTTTTCCAGGCTTTGAAATTGTCCTAGTTATATTGTATCCAGTACGATCCCAACCAGTGCAACCTGACCCCTTGGATCCAAATAGGCTTCTTTGAGATTTACTGTGCACTACTTAGTAAACCAGATTTTTAGAAAACCACTTGTGAATCGTCAACTAAATTATAACCCATTCTTGCCTTTGTATTGGAAGACATTTAGTATTTCCTACATGCTTTTCTAATATTACCTCAATAAGTCAGATGGTTTTCAGTTCTTTGGTGTCTATACCAATTGGAGGGACTGAGTTGTCAGCTCATAAATGATCAAACACAATTATTTCGAGATTGGGAACTGAACGGCCTTGCTACAACAAAAGTCTTTGATTTGTGGATATAATATTTATTAACAAAATTCTCACTGATAGTTCAATCTGTTAGAAGTAGCAATCAAATTGATGCTCAGTCCAAGTATTAAGACAGTCATCCACTGATACATGCGTTTTAAAGAAACAATAATTGTGTCATTAAGATGTATTTTCCAATGCAATGCATTCTATTCATTAACTTTTTTTTTTTCCGGTTTCTCTCCTGTCTCCGTCTGTGTCTGTTTCTCTGTGTGTCTCTGTGTCTGTCTGTCTGTCTGTCTGTCTCTGTCACACACACACACACACACACACACACACACACACACACACACACCCACCCAGTGCTGGTGTTTGAACTCAGGGTTGGGAACCCTGCCTCCAGCCCTATTTGCAATGTTTTATGTTTCCTTAATGAAGGGCCAGTAATAACTTGAAAGCTAACTCACTCAAAACCAGGCCATTCGCAGGCTAGGAAACCTCACACACATGTAATCTTCAGGGTCCTGGCTTGAAATGGGGGATGACAGTAGGATTTAAATCTCAAGTCCTTTCTCCCCAGTTCCTGGGTGGAGAAAAATGGCCTCTTGAGCCTGTGGTGCTCAAGGCTAGCGGTCCACTTGAGCCGCACAGCTCCACTCCCGGCTTCTTGCTGCTTTTGGAGGTGGGTCTCGCGGTCTTCCCCCGCGCGGGCTGGCTTCGAACCCGCGATCCTCCGGGTCCCTCATGAGCCGACGCGCCGTGACTTCCATCTACCGCCAGAGTCTCATCACCACCGCCAGGAAGCGAGGCGTGGGGATTGGGGAGGAGGTGCGCGTCCCGCCCCCCACGAGAGGGACCCGGGGTGCCCAGGGCGGGGCCGCCGACGGCGCCCGCCCGGGCCCACAGCTTCGTCCGAGACTCAGGACGGCGGCTCCCACCACAGGCCGCACTGTCCGCGTCGGGCCTGGGGAGCCCAGCCAGCGCCTCGCTACCGCCCTCCGACCCGGCGGACCCCCCCCCCAGACCGTCCCCGGCCCCGCGCCCCCAGGAGCCCTCCAAGTTCCCCCACCGCGCGCCCCCGCCTCCAACGCCGCCGGTCCCAGCAGTGGCTCGGCTCGCGGCCGCCGCCACCACCACAGCCACTTCCGGCACGGCCCAGTCTCGCGAGAGCGTCCGCCCCTGGCCGGCAGCCGGGATTGGCCCCTCGCGGCTGCCGTCACGGGGTGGGGGGGGCCGCTCGGGTGCCACCGTCGCCGCCTTTTCCTTCCCTGCGTTCCCTTTCACTTCCGGGTAGGTGTGGGGAGGCGGGGGAGGGGGGCGTCCCCCGCTGACTCCGTGACAACATCCCGTCGCCTCCTTGCGCCACCGGCGGGATCTCCGAGGGCTGCCCCGCTCCGCTCCGTTCCGCGCGCTCCGCGCCCCGGGCCGCCATGGCCTCCAACCCGCAGGCGCAGCCGCCACCGCCGGCACCGCCGCCTCCTCCGCCTCAACCGCAACCGCCTCCGCCGCCGCCGGGCCCGGGAACGGGTCCCGGGACGGGTGGGACGAGCGGCGCGGGCGCCGGGGATCCGCAGCTCGTGGCCATGATCGTGAACCACCTCAAGAGCCAGGGGCTGTTCGACCAGTTCCGCAGGGATTGCCTGGCCGACGTGGACACCAAGGTGCGGGGGTCGGGGATGCGGAGGGGGCGGGGGGGCGGCCTCGACTTCCCCGGGGCCCCGACGACACCGGCCGGGCCCCCCCGCCGCCCGCGCCGAGCTCGGCCCGGCCCGGCGCGCTCATTCATTTCCCCCCATCCCCGACCTTGGCGTCCGTTTAACCGACCCGGCCCGCGGCGCCCGACTGTCATTGTTCTTCCGGGAGACGGGTTCCAGGACCCAGTTGCCCGGCTCCTCGTTACCGCCGTTTACTTTGTATCGACTTGGCTGGTTTGGATTGTTTTGTTGTTGTTGTTGCTTTTTAAAGTCCTCTGAGTTGAAGTTGTGGGTTTTGGTGTTTTGTTTTGTTTTTTTCTTTCTTTCTTTCGGAGGGCGCATTCCTGGGGGGGGGGGGCATTGAATCAAGTCGTTTTTTCAAGTGTGCTTGGGGACCGTAGCCTTGCGATCGGGAGGTAACGGTGGCGCCGCGAGCAGGCAGCGAAAAAGAGAGAGAGAGAGGCAGATTCGGCGATCGCGGGGTTTTGCTTTACACCCGTGGACTTGAAGTAGCCCAAGCCCAGACCTTTTATTTCCTCCTAGGGTGAGAAGATGATGGAAGGAGATGGTTCGGAAACAGCCTTTCGGAGAGAGGGGAGGTGACAGCAAATAACTGTGTCTGGAAAGGAGAGTGACGGGGAGAAGGGAAAGGTTAGCCAAAAATAGGTAAATAAGTTTCCATCCCCACCCCGCAAAGAGTGACGGGGTCGAAAGGTTGGAGGGGCTCCTTCTAGGTGGAGCCCGTTAAATGTTGTGTGGGTCAAGAATGAAGGAACAAAGGACACCGGGAAGGTTGGGGGGGGGGGGGAGACAGTGATGTCTGGAATCCTGGAAGCAGTGGAAATTGTTGAAAAGTTTTTGAGGTTTTTGGTTTGTGCGCTGTTTTCCCTTCTTCTGAGATTGTTCTGTCTGGGTTCACCCCCTTAGATTTGAGTTTTGATAGAATGAAGTCTCTCCCTCCCACCCCTCTCCCCCTCAACGGACTGGCTAGTCTGTCCTTGCACTTTTAAGGGGGAGGGAGTCCAAAATCTGCAGGAGGTGAACTGCAGCAGCGCATCATTTCCTCAGAGGACAACTGAAATCTGAGGTCACTGTCCTCCCGAGGATCCTGGTACCATGACCACAGTGTAAGAAGTGTAAAAAGTGCTTTCCCGGGATAGTGAGGTTTCACGCCACAGAGGACTAGATTTACTTGGAGACATTAGGCAAAATTTTCTCACTTTGTGTTAGAGAATAGCACTTTAGTTTTCTAAAGTAATGCTGCCTTTTAAAATTATTTTTGAGGAAATATATTACACAAAGCCCGATAAATTTACCCAGAAAACTCTGGTTAAGGGCCCGGAGTTTGACCTAGTGGGTATAGTGTTTGCCTAGCATGCACTAAGACCCGGGTTCAATTCCTTGGTACCACATGCATAGAAAAAGCTGGAAGTGGTGCTATTGCTCAAGTGTAGAGCTCTAGCCTTGAGAAAGACCAAGGATAGTGCTCAGGCCCTGAGTTCAAGCCCCAAGACTGGCAAAACAAAACAAAGCTGGTTAATTGTATCTAACAAGTAGAGATTGCACTTGGTCATTCTCGAAAACCTGAAAAGCTGCACGATATCATTGTGTATTCGACTTGAATTTTTAATATTCTGGTTGGAAGAGGGCTACAAATACTAAGTCTCTACTTTTTATTCATTCCCATCTCCATTAGATAGTTCGTGTCTGCAAAATCCCAAAGCCAAAATACCAGAGCCTCTGAAGCCAGATTATTAAAATTTTCAGGGGGTGGGAGGGGAGTGAAGGAGAGAAGCCATTTGTATCTTAGATTCTTGCACAGTCTACTGAAAGTCTTTGGTCCTTCTCTCAAGAAAAATGCACATGTACTCCCAAAAATACTACTCAAATAGTTCAAAACACTCTCCTGTAGGCAATTTCACCCTAATAGGTAGGGAGTTCAGGGAACACTTGTCTTTTAAGTCACCCTCCCAGATATGATTGTCCACTGGCTTCCACAAACAACTTTCTCTTTCTGTCCTCTGTTCTCCCTTAGCTAGTCATTGTGTTGATTTTAATATATTAATTTAAGCTATTATTTAGTTGTGGCAGGTGGGATGCTTGTCCTCAGGCTTGAAGTCAGAGTCTGGAAGCTATCCCTGATCTTTTTGTGTTCAAGACTAACACTATCACTTGAGCAGTTGATGATAAATTGAAGATGAGAGTCTCACAGAGTTTCGTTCTTGGGCTCACCTCAGCATCCCCTCTCCAAACAAAAAAAACAATTAAATATTTTAAATTAATCTCAACTTTCCAAGTAGATAGGATAATAGGCATAAGGCACTGATGCCCAGCTTTGATTTTTATTTCATATCCCCTTCTGTCATTGGAATAAAAAGAGTAAGCTTGAAAATCTCAAAAAGCAAACTGAATACTTGTAGTCTTACCTGTGGCCTACAAGGTTGTAGCAGTAACTGAATTATATAAGTTGTACATATTTTTCAGACTCTAGACATTTGATTCATGCAACATGCTCTCCTAGAGCAAATCTGTCCATCTGAATGTGTGTAAACCAAAATGAGAAATACCAAGGTCAACTTCCCCAGATGGTGATAAAACTCCCATCTCCTGCCCTCCACCCTGAGGTCATCAAAGATGGTGATTGGTTTATAGCACATCAAGTCAGTTGTCATCAAAGATAGATGCAGCCACTGAAGGCCTCTCCCCTTATGTACTACCAGTTCTCAGATTTCTGAAGCCTAATGGGATTTTTTATTGTTATTGTTGTTGTTTTGATACTTTTTCAGTTATAAAAGGCTCCTGGTCAATTTATTCATCGAGCAACTCAGCAACTCCTATGTTTTAGGCACCAGTGACACAGCTGTGAACCAAAACTCCTGTTTCTGTTATGGCACTTAAGTCCTCACTGAGAAAAATAGCTACTAAATACCATATGGTGGGTTTATGGGGGGAAAGCAAGACAAGAGTGAAGAGACTTTCTGTTTTGAGTAAGTTCTGATGGAAAGGCTTAAGTACAATGATATTTGAGCTATCTCTAACAGAACTGACCATGTGGCTGCATTCCAAGTAACAAAACTTGAGAGTGCAGAAGACCTGAAGTAGAACCCACTGAGAGCTGGGCGTGCTTTTTTCCTTTCCTTTCCTTTCCTTCGTAGATTTAGCAAGCTTTGGATGCTAAACTACTGTTGGTTTGCTTTTTAGTGTGTGAACTGAGAGGCCATAGGTTTTCCGTGGAAAATCCATCTGACTTGTATTTTAGATGGCTTGGCCATGGGTAATTATTCATAATGTTCTCTTTTATGCTTATTCTTTATCTACTTTGTTCATTTTTTTTCCCAGTCCTGGGCCTTGAACTCAGGGCTTGGGCACTGTCCTTGGGTTTTCTCCAGGCTAGAGCTCTACCACTTGAGCCACAGCACCATTTCTGGCTTCTTTGTTTAATGTATGTGGTACTGAGGAATCAAACCCTGGTCTTCGTGCATGCTAGGCAAGCACTCTGCCACTAGGCTAAACTCCCAGCCATTCTTTATCTAATTTGGATACAAATTTTAGTTACCCTGATTTTGGAAAAGTGAACTCTACACTATTGGAACACAGAATTGAGGCAGGCAAGGACCCAGAGGGAGACAGTTACTGTAATCTAGACAAGAGGTGGGATGCCTTGGACAGGTTGGTAGTAGAAAATGTAGGAAGCAGCCAGGTTCTGGATTATTCTGACACTAGTGGAGAGAGAATTTGCCTATATAAGGAGAACTTGAACTCAAGAAAAATTACCTCTTAGGTAATTTAAATTTGAACATCTTATGGGGATACTAGAATGATTAAATGCATTGTCATATTTAAGTCTACTCAATCTTGGTTACATTTGGAAATACGTGAATGAAAACCTGTTTTTTGCTTTCACTGGAGGGCAAGAATTTGTTTTAGTTCACATTAATCTTGAATAAATGAGAGGAGCAGGAGAAAAAACTATGCAACCTTCCTTTAGAGTAGTAACTGGACATGAGCAAAAGCCTGAATTGGATACATTTATCTCATTTCATAGGAATAAAACCCCTATCACCCTGTGTTGGAGACCATTGCCTAGTCTTCTCGGAACAGTGTTTCAATTATCTGTCAGGCAGTGTGATATTCTGTGTGAGAACCAGGCATACTCTTCGCCTTCTCCAGAATCCAAAGCAGAGCTCTTGCTGCTGGAGCATGGTGTGTGTGGAAGACGGTAGGGACTCAGAGGAAGGGCCATGTAACTGACGTCGGTGACTTCACAGGTTAGGGTCAGTTCTCAAAGGGAGAAGAAGTGTGCCAGATGGACAAGCAGAAAGGGTGATGGGTGCTTACCTATTACTACATTGTCAACTCTGAAAGAGAAATGTGGTGGATGGGAAAATACGGGAAAGGTGAAGAAGTGAGGAAGTAATGTACAGGTTCTGAGTGCCTTTCTATGTGAGTGATCACACATTCCTTCTAGGCAATGTTCTCTTAAATGAAATGGATGTTCTGTGTGTATTTTCTCACTGCCTCTATATCGTTATTGACATGGTGGAATGGGTAATTCTTGCTCTGGGGACTGTCCTCTGCTCTGTGCACTAGAGAATGTTCCCTGTCTTCCGCTCGTAGACACCAGTACTACTTCCCTCTGTTGTGATTCCTGGAAATATTTCTCACACTGCCAAATGCCACCTTGAGAGCAATGGGGATTGAAATCGTTCCTGAACAAGACCCACTGCCTAGCCGGGTGTGGTGGCTCGTACCTGTAATCCTAGGAGGCTGAGATCTCAGGATCATGGTTCAGAGCCAGTCTGGGCACTAAAGAACCATGAGAGTCTTATCTCCAATTAATCCCTAGAAAACGGGAAGTGGTAGCTCCAGGGGTAGGATAGTAACCTGGAGCTGAAGACTCAGGGACAGCACCCAGGCCCAGAGTTCAAGCCCCATAACCCACCAAAAAAAAAAAAAAAAAAGGCTTTCAACCCAATCGATGTTTCCAACCTCATTTCTTTTTGTATTCTACCAGTGTAGACTACCAATGTATGGGTTCTGAAAATATTTCTCATCCACATTCTTTTCCTGTGTGAATTGTATCATCCCAGATACATTGTACAGCTTTGAAACTGAATTATCCAGCTGTAATACCACCTTTTCAGTCCAGATATTTTCTCCACTTCTCTCCCTTTCTTCATTTCCAGTTATCTAACAGTATTTCTTTGTTTCATTTTTAGATCCTTTTTCTATAGAAGGTTTTTCTTTCTGCATTCTCTTGTCTTAGACAAAATTGCCAGTATTTGAATGAGTGTCGTCAGTTGGATTGTCATTTGCTGTAAAACTTCGTTGACACACTAATATAAGAGATTTTAAAATTGTTAAAGACAGTCACATTCCCAACACAGGTGCTGGTATTATATCACTGAGGATCTTTGGCATTTATGTTTGTTTTTCCTTTCTAGCCTGCCTATCAGAATCTAAGACAGCGTGTTGATAACTTTGTTGCAAACCACTTGGCTACTCATACCTGGAGTCCTCATCTCAACAAGAACCAGCTAAGAAATAATATTCGACAGCAAGTCCTCAAGTAAGTTAACAAGGATAAGAGTTTCAAAATGTCTTAGTTTGTGTGAAAGCAGAAATTTCAGAGAAATTTATTCACCTCCTGGTGTGGCAGGTACAATGTAACTAACCCATTTGATGCAGTATTTCAAACCCTGTAAAAATATTTGAAAGAAATAATGTACTAAAAAAAAAAAACCTGAGATATAATGAGCTTAATTGTTTTTATTTTACAAATAAAGATCATTGAAATTTAATTTCTCCCTTCTTCTGAGACCACATCCTTAAATACAGCTGCTCCCATTTGACTTTTGCATTTTGCTGGTCTCTAAGCCTTCTCTTTTGTGACATAGAGGGGAGGAAAGGTATGTTTAAATCTGAGTCATTTCATGTGAACATATGAAAAAGGAGTGAGAGCGGGAATGTTTAAAAATCCTGTAGAAAAAATGAGATTTATTCCAAAAAAAATTTTTGATTTACAGTCCTGTACTTGTTTTTTGGATATAACATATTTGCCAAGACAAAAAGATCTATCCCAGCCTCCACCCCCCAAACGGATATGTTATTTCAAGAATACCTATTCTTCCTGCTTTGACAAATATTTATATTTAAACACATTTTTGAGAATGAAATGTAGCTTTTAAACAGACAGTCCATTTTAGACCTGCCCTCTCTTAATTCCCTCTTGTCACATAGGAATCAAAAGCCAATGTAGTTTGATATTCCAAGCCACAGGAAGACCCAGAAGTAAAAATTCACACCTCAAAAGACCCATTTATCCCAATGTAATACTAGAATCCAGAAACCTGGGAGGTCGGCCTATGTCTCCTTATAAATAAAAGGAAAAGGAACTTTACAGTAGCTGTGTTGTCCACATTTTAAAGGATGTTTGCGGGACCTGTGAAAGAGCTTAGGTAAGATCAGGAGACATCATTAGAGGACTGCATAATAACACCTGTTAGAGAAAGGTAAACGCTTCCTCCAGAAGAAGAAACTAGAAGGTGTCTATTGGATGTCAGGCTTGGATAGTTACTCATTTCTACAAAGGCCTTCAGAAAAAATTACCCAGCTAGCATAGGAACGGGAGCTTTACTGACACTGTGCGTGTGTGTGCTCACACACACACACACACACACACACACAGGATCCTACTGAATACATAATGCTTTAATGCTTTGCCTAGCAAAGACCTTGTCTCAAAAATCCACAGCAAAGAGAAAACTTCCTTAAAGAAAGAGCTTATCTAGGTATTTGCAAAGTGATGATGTAGGACTAGGCCATGTAAATAAATATGTAATTTCTAACTATTTCATATACAATCGTACATATTCTGTTGATTCTATTAGGTGGCCATCTGCAGTTGCTGTCTCACACTGGTAATTTCAGATGGTTCTGCTAATCTCACTCAGTAAGAGAGAAATATATATTCTATTTAGACATTCATGTATAAAACAGAATCTGAAAATCCCAGTAGCTTTGAATAATGATCTGAAAAGAAGACAAGGAGGTAACTTTAATGAGTAAAATGTCAGTTGCCAGGATGTCAGCTTTGCCCTTGAACTGCAACTGCTCTTCTTGAACTTTGCCTTTATCTGTGACTGCTCTCCACTCTGGTGAAGTAGCAAGCCGTACTGCAAAGCAACAAGCCCAGTAAAAGCAGTATGGCTTTAGCTCTAGACTACATACCTTCCCTGCTCTGCCCTTGTTCCAGGGTTCAAGCTCAGTGCCTTTTGCCCTCCTGGATCTGACTTACTTGCCTAGCTGATGCTCTGTCCCTTGAGTCATGCCTCTAGCCAGATTTTTGCTGGTTAATTGGAGATAAGAGTTTCATGGGCTGGCTGGCTTCAAACCTTAATACACTGATCTAAGGCTCCTGAGTAGCTTGTAAAACAGGCATGAGCCACCACTACCCAGCTGGATTCTACTTTTGCATAATATCAGCATTGAATTCCCCATGTGAGGAAAACTAAAAATAGTAGTATTTTATTTATTGGTGAATAAAGGCAAGATAGAGAAGAAAATATAGTTATAAAGTACAAGGGTTTTTTATACATATATATATACATATATAATATGTATTTGAGTATGTATGTATATACATATATACACACATATATACTTTTGTACTTAAGCCTTAAATCAAACTGTTGGACAGTTTTTTGTTTGTTTGGGGTTTTTTTGTGGGTCATGGGGCTTGAACTCAACCTTAGCGATGTCCCTGAGCGCTTCAGCTCAAGGTTACCGCCCTACCTCTTGAGCCAAACCCCACTTCCCATTTTCTAGAGGTTAATTAGAGATAAGAGTCTCAGGTCCTTTTCTGCCCAGGCTGGCTTTGAACCTTGATCCTCAGATCTCAGCCTCTGAGTAGCTAGGATTGCAGACGTGAGCCGCTGTGCCCTGCCAATTTCTTTTATTATTATTTTCTATTATTATTACTTGCTACATTTTAAAGGCACTGTTTATACAATTGCTTCTATTTTTTCTTTTTTAATCTTAGAGCAGGTAACCTACTTTATGCCACATTGGCTCTCTCTTTTCCTATGGCCCACATAAATAGGATCACAAGACACTTCAGGAAATGAAAAATCGAATCCATCCTCCACTCTAGACAGAGCTGCAAGTGTAATTTGCTTTTGTCAGCTGTGTGGAAAGATTTCACACCCATTCTGTAGAAGGAGACTGAGTCCTTGAAGCTGGAAATGACTGCTTGTCCTTTTACTTTGGTCAGGCACCTTTGTATAACATATCATTCTTCTGCTTTCTTCATATAATATTACTTCAACCTGGAGAACCTTTCTACTTTTTCCTCAAAAATCAAGACTCAGCCTGAATACCTTGTCTTTTGTGGAATGTTCCCAAGTTACCATGGATAGATCTGGTAGTTTCTTAACTCCCTTTCTACAGTACATGCTATATACTTGTATCTAGTGTTTCATATTTTAGTTCTTCGCGTATACCTCCCAAACCAGAGCAGGGACCAAGTCTGTTGTGTAGCTGCCTGGTGGTGGTCTGGGTGGTGCCTGTGATGTAGAAGACACTCATAACATAGTTGTTAAATGAATAAGTCATCCACTTTTTATAGCAGAAAGATAATAAAAATAAAGCCAGAAGTCCTGAGTTGTGTTTTACTTTTCTACGGTTTTCTTTCTTTTTTAAAATTTTGATTATATTATACTTTGTATATGCTCTTCACTTTTCCTGCAGACCCTACTATAAAAGACATGTTTCTGTTTAGAGCTGGAGGTTTGGCTCAACTGGCAGAACTCCTCCCTAACCAGAAGAGTCCAAACCCCTGAGCTACTGCTGGGTTGGAGGAGTTATTTGAACAGGCCATGGATTTATTTTAAAGCCAGAACTCAGATCTGGTGATTTCCCCCTACTTACTATTGGCAAGGTGGCTCATTTTTCTGGTATATAGTACTGTTGCTTTCTCTTTTTTGTTTGGTTCTGTTGGGTTTGTTTTGTTTTGTTGTTTTGTTCATAGTTTTGGGTAAATTGAACCCAGGGCTTGCACATGCTAGGTGAACTCACTGCTCCTGAGCTACATCTAGGCTCAGGTCTGAAGGTATTCTTCTTGTCTTATTTTTGTAGTCTGTTTTTATTTCTTCACCAGTAACCTAATGGTGGGATGTTTACAAACATAGTATGCCAAAATACCACCATCACATGAAAGTTGCTTTCTGTTATCTACACTGTCTATATCCAGCTGAATGGATTGGAGCCATTTAAACAAGATTATATATGTAATCAATACATTTTTATTTTATTTTAAATCATTAATGTAATAATAAATTATTTCTTTACTTTTCTGTAAAATATCCTGTATTTCAGATCAGGAATGCTGGAATCTGGTATCGATCGAATAATTTCTCAGGTTGTAGATCCAAAAATCAACCACACATTCAGACCTCAGGTGGAGAAAGCTGTGCATGAGTTTCTGGCCACACTCAATCATAAAGAGGAAGCAGGTGGCAGTGCAGTCCCAGATGAGGAGAAACCAGACTCTTCTGTCACTTCACAAGGTGCATTACTTGTCTTCTTGAACCAAATATGAAGTCACATTTAATTCTTTAAATAGCATTTTCTATGTGGCTACTCTACTGAGACCGTATTTACCTTAAGTGTCACCCTCAACTGGTTTCGTTTGGGGGTTTTTGTTGTTGTCTTTTAGTATAGCTTAAAATAATAACCATGTTAGTGGTATGTGTGTGTTACAGTAGAAGAATAGCTAAGATAATTACAAAAGACATTAATAAAAGGGTTACAGTTAATTCACCAGATAGAACGTGCACTACTTCACACACATTGATACCCCTTCTCGTGTTTTTGTCTCCATTACCCTCCCCTCCTCCCACAAAAGACATTCTTCTCTGGGAACTAAACTATTCTCAGATTTTTCCAATGTCCTTCCAAAGACTCTGTGTGTGCTGGGCAGTAGAGAGGTCTGAGTGTGAATGGCAGTACTGACACTGGTAATCAATAAGCGCATAGATAATTTTACACACCTATGAGTTACAGAAAGATGAGAGTGGCAGGTAGCATTGACTTAGCAGAAGTGTTTAGCTTCTGTATAGATTTATTCAAAATCTGTTTTTTCCTCCTAAGGTGTCCCTGCTCCTGGACCCAGTGCTAATGTCGCCAATGATGCCATGTCAATCTTGGAAACCATAACGTCTCTTAACCAGGAAGCCAATGCTGCCCGGGCCTCCACAGAAATGTCTAATGCTAAGACTAGTGAGAGAGTATCAAAGAAGCTCTCCATGCAGCCAAGCACTGACCTTAGCAATGACAAAGAGAGAATTTCAGAGGACATGGCTGATCAAGAAAAGACAGTACCTGAATCTGGAGGAGAAACCATAGAAACTGCCCTCAAGTCTGAAGAACCCAGTGATCTTCCCTGTCAACTTGAAGAAGTGAAAAACCACACAAAAGAGAATAATGGCATGATTCTGCTAAATAAGGATGCTCAGCAGGAAAGCGGTGATCAGAAGAATAAGTCCACAGACAAAGCTGAAAAGAAACCAGACAGCAGTGAAAAGGGGGAAAGAAAGAAAGACAAGAAGGAAAAGTTGGAAAAGAAGTTTGATCACTCCAAAAGGAATGAAGATGCACAAAAAGTAAAAGATGAGAAGCAAGCAAAGGACAAAGAAGTAGAGAGTGCAAAACCTCTTTCAGAAAAGAGTACTAGTAAAGCTAAAACTGTTGAAGCGACAAAAGAAGGTACTTTAGAAGCTTTCAGTATTAACATAATGCAAAAAGTATCTAGAACAGAGGGAAAGTATCAGTTAAACACAAATAAACGGGGCACAGAGGGGTCACATGTAATGCCAACTCTGTAAGAAATATAACTAGAAAAGGAATGAATTCACATGTAGCCTGGGGCAGGGGAGGAATTAGAGAATACGTTAGACATGATGATGCGTGCAAATATAATCCAAGTTAGGAGAATTAGAGTCCAGGGCTGGCCCGGCCAAAAGCACAAGATTTCATCTGAAGACTTAATAAAGCAAGAAGGCTGAGAGCATGGCTCAAGCTGTGTAGGTACCTGGCAAGGAAAATGCTTGAATTAAAACCCCATAGGTCAAAGTGAAGCCTTCCCTCAAAAAAATGACAGTAACTGTTTAATGTCTTTTCTATAAAGATATGTCTATTCACAGAGAAAGTTAACAAAGGAAATACAGACTGTATATTCCAAGCAACTTAACTTGTATTCCTAATCTTTCCATTATTAGGTAGGAAATAGTTGCCGAAAATTTGGTTTTGTTTAATGGCTTAATTTCTTTGATGTATACTTAAAGCATAAAGTACAATTTAGGAACTGGGCTTTGAGTATATTCTTATAACAGGTGTTTTATTTTCTCTCGTTTTCTTGAAGATTGCTCTTTGATAGATTCTGATGTGGATGGACTTACAGACATTACAGTTAGTTCTGTTCATACCAGTGACCTTTCATCATTTGAAGAAGACACTGAGGAGGAAGTTGTAGTGTCTGATAGCATGGAAGAAGGAGAGATTGCATCTGATGGTAAAGCATTTTACTTAACAAGGCCTCCGTTGACCTGTGTGTATATATTCTAATGGATATTTCCTGAGGCACAGGGTAACAGTAGAAAAATCTTGAGACTCTATTTGAAAGATTTCTTCCTGAGTCCTAGCTCCAGTATTGTCTATATGAACAAACTTGGTGAGTTACTAACCCTCAGCAAGCCTTGGTTCTCTGTTTCCTGACTCTGTCCCCTGGGATTTATTACAAGATTGAGTCAAGGTAATGAATATGAAAAGAGATAGTTTTATGTCTGTGACATTTGGAGAAAATCACAATTTATAAAGTCACCCTCAAGTCTGGCATCAGTTGCAAATTCAGGACCCAAGAACTGCCTTAGATTCAGTTCCACTGGAAGTGCTCATAGAACCCACCAACAGCTGATATGCACTTGGGTGTGGTTTAATATAACTGAGAGACAGATAAAAATCAGGTAAGAGAGGATCCAAGAGTTTGGCCTAGTGGTAAAGTGCTTGCCTAGCATGCACAAAGACCCAGGTTCGATTCCTCAATAACACATACATAGAAAAAAGCCAGGAGTGGTGCTGAGCCTTAAGTGGTAGAGCACTAGCCTTGAGAAAGTCCAAGGACAGTGCTCAGGCCCTGAGCTCAAGCCCAGGACTGACGGGGGGAAAAAAATCAGGTGAGAGAATAAATAGGGCAAAATCCAGAAGGGTTCCCAGCAAGGAACTTCCATTTGTCCTCACTGAGGTGCTGCTATGGACAGCCTAATTATCTTGGCATCCATGTCTGGTAATACTGTCATCTAGAATATTGTCATCTAGAATTCCCTGGAGCCTTGATCACTGACTTCTTGGGACTGCAGAATTGAATTAGACTGCCTCTGTGTCTAATCTGGTCTCTGTCCCTCCTAGTTCAAGCTGATATTTTTAAGACCCAAAGCACTTACCCTAAATTACATGTTAAGCTTTTTTGTTTTAACTCAAGACCTTACTAGGGAGACAAAAATCCTTTAGTCAGGCACAGCATTTGTAAGGCTTAGAGATGACCTCCCAGAGGTCACGGGCAAAAGTTAGACTTCTCCAGTCAAGCTGAATTCAACTTGAGTATTATACACTTTTTTTTTTTTTGCCAGTCTTGGGCTTGGGCTCAGGGTTTGAGCACTGTCGTTGGACTTTCTCAAGGTTAGAGCTTTACCACTTGAGCCTCAGCACCACTTCCATCTTTTTTCTATGTATGTGGTACCGAGGAATCGAACCTGGGTCTTCATGCATGCTAGGCAAGCACTCTACCACTAGGCCCCACATTTTTTTTTTAACATCTAAGTCTGACAGAGTACTTTGTGTATCAGAGACTGGGGTAAAGGCCCTCTGTATAATAAATAAGACTACAGTCCTAGTGTAGAGTCACATGGCACTTGAGTGTCAGTGCAGAACTCTAACTTGAGTCTGTCTCTAACACCCTGTACCTATGTTGCTCCTTCCCATGGTTAAATTCTGTGACTTTAAAATTAAACTGAAGATTATCTGCCATTTTCTATCCATGAGCACCTTATAAATTTGCTGGTGGCTCTGGATGTAAGACGGAGAAATGTGGGACCTTCTAGCCCTACAGATGTTGTATTTCAGCCTCGCCTAAGGCACTTTCATTCTTTTGTTTGTATCCAGGAAAAAGTAAATTACGTATTCTGAAGAACAGCAGCAGTCCCTATTTGTTCTATCTGTCCTTTGAGGTTAGTTTATAGTGCCCATGTAGGCAGAATACTCCTTATCCTATGAGCATACTACTCTCTTTTAACTAATTATAATAAATTGGGGGTGGGGAGCAGCATGGAGGGCACTTTGGAGTGTTTTCTTGGATAGAGCTGGGGGGGTTTTGTATTAACATCTAAAAATAAACAAGGCGAAGAGTGGTAAGTGGTAGGACATGAAAACCGAGTTTATCTTTTTCCTTCCTTCTTTGTTAAATGGAAACAAACATCTTCCTAATGTAGAGTTCAGTGTATATAGGAAATACAAGTTCAACTAAATTTATTCAACATAATATATAATTATGTGGAGGACACATTAGTTAAAGAAGGCTCCCGAACGCTCCCTGCAGAAGCAAACCAGAAGTGGTATAATCAGTAAAGCTTTTAACCCATCATAAACTACCCGTTAACCTCTTAACTGTCCACTTCCCATTATAATCATACCCAAGTAAAGACAAAGGTCTAGCAGTAACCAGTCAAATTATTTTGTTTTTCTTTCAGCCCATAAGCACAAGCACCTTGTTCAAGCTCCTAAAACTGATAACGTTAATTTTTAAATGTCCCTATATACATTGATACTGCTTCTGCTGCTTGTACTGCCAAATGTACTGAAATAACAGAAGCACACTTCTTCTATTCACTGTTTTCCAGATGAAGAGAAGAACAAACCAAGTAAAACAAAAGCACAAACTAGTGACGCTAATGAAGGAAAAGCAAAAAGTGTGCGGCATGCTTATGTTCACAAACCATATCTTTATTCAAAGTACTATAGTGATTCTGATGACGAACTCACTGTAGAACAACGGCGACAGTCTATTGTAAGTCCAGTTTCATCTCTTATTGTTTTAGTCTACTACATTAGGTTGACCAGTTTACACATTCTATATGTAAGTAGGCATCCAGATTTGCCTTATCATCTAACCAGATAGAGTAGGAACGTGTGACAGGTATTTGTATTATTGCTACTGATAAAAGTCAGTGGTAACTATCTAAACATTTCACAGTATGAAAATGTTTGGATCCGTGTGGATCAAGTCATATAAAGATGTGTATTATGCAGCCATAAATGCATTGATAGGGAAATGCAGTCCACCTATTTCTTGGACTTGAAAAGGCTTTCGATAGAAACATTTTGAAAGAAAAATTTTATCCCATCATATCTAAGGCAGTCTTCAGTTTGTGAAACATGGAATATAAATGTAAGTTTTTCCTGGTTTACCATATGAGAGCAGGAAAAAAAGTCTAAAGCCTGGATTCCACCAAGTCAAAGCACTAGCCTGTTACTTGAATCTGTATTTCTATTTCTGTAGGGGCATTCGAAATTTGTGGAGACCTAACTATATACCCATGATGCTTCATATTTTTGTAGCTATCAGCCTGGGCGCTGTCCCTGAGCTCTTCAGCTCAAGGCTACTGCCCTACCCTTGAGCCGAACCCCACTTCCCATTTTGTAGAGGTTAATTGGAGATAAGAGTCTCAGGTTCTTTTGTGCCTGGACTGGCTATGAGCCTTGATCCTCAGATCCCAGCCTCCTGAGTAGCTAGAATTACAGGCCAGAACTACCACGGCCCACCTCCCCCTACCCCTGGCTTGGAATAATCCAATTTTTAACCACTATTTCTCAAAATTATAGCTTTAACAAATGACTTCCTTAAAATATAATACAAAACTTTTATGTTTGTCTCATTATTTTGACAACTTCTGAATTTAAACACATATATAAGTATGTGTACAAAGTGTGTATGTATTTTGTAAATCCCCATAATTTGCATGAAGAACAGACAAAAACTTTTGTGGCTCTACACATTAAGCCAGGAACTCACACATGCTGGAAAAGCACTCTACCATTGAACCTGTACCCCAGGCCTAAAAGTTCTTATTTTCTTTCAAAGTGTTTTTGCTATTGCCTAATAATCTGTCAGGGTATTTTGTGGGTTTAGGCTAAAGAAAAAGAAGAGAGGCTCTTAAGAAGGCAAATTAATAGAGAGAAACTTGAAGAAAAACGAAAACAGAAAGCAGAAAAGACAAAGTCTTCCAAAGCCAAGAATCAAGGTATAGCAGGTACTTTTATTATATTGAACTATAATAAAATTATTTTCAAGTTACTCTTATACTATTTATGACATATGCTTACCAATAAAATGATCTTTTCTCAAGTGTACAAGATTTTCTTTTTAATCTGTTATGCTTAGGTTTTTTTTCTTTTTATTGCTGTATCTTTTAAGCATTCTATCAAGTCACAAGTTATACCACTGATGAACTAAAAATTTATTTTCTAGTAATGATAGAATGAATTATCACTAGGCAATGATTGTTAACCTAAGTAATAGTGATATTATTGAATTAACCTATGCTTTATGCTAGTTTTGGAGGGCTTGTAGGTATATTTGTTTGCTTCCTTTTGTGGCACTGGACTAAACCTAGGACCTCATACATGGTAAGCATTTGCTTTACCATGGAGCTTCACCCCACATCCCTATTTGACCTCATTTCTCCGGTATATTACATAAAACACAATTAAATTAAATTTTAATACAATTGTAGCACAACTTAGAGCCATTAGTGCCATTTTGCATTTTTAAAATCTCTTCTGAAATACAATTTGTTAATTGCTTTATTTCCTAGGCAAAAGTAGCATGGACTTAGAAGAATCATCAGCAAAGAGTGTGGAACCTAAAACCCCTGGAATTAAAGAAGTCCTTAAAGAACGGAAAGTTTTAGAAAAAAAAGTAGCATTAAGCAAAAGAAGAAAAAAGGATTCACGGTACATGTTTTAACAGGCCGTATTCCAATAGTAATACTCCCTTGGCATGCTTTCAAAGGAGACACATTGAAAATAACAGTAGAAAGTCATACCCTGTATACTTATGTGTATTTTTTAAGATCTTAAGGTTTTGTTTTTATCATATGTATGTATTACATAAACACAATGACTATATATGTACATATTTCAAAATAGTATGTTTTAATTACTTTTGTAATTAGCACTTCTTCCCAGAAAATGTTTTCATGCATAAATACACAACTTCTTTTATTCTTTTCCGCCTTCTTAAGAAGTTCCTATATTGGTTTGAAAGTTCATATTTGACTTTTTCTTTCTCCTGCTTAGGAATGTTGAAGAGAATTCCAAAAAGAAACAACAAGCTGAAGAAGATTCCAAAGAGACTGTCAAAACAAGTGAGGTATGTCTTATTAAAACCCTATCTCAAACAGTCTTTGGTCAAATATTTAGTCCTTTGCAGTAAAATTTTGACCTCCGTGTTAAGGCTTACTCTCATTCTGTTATAGCCTGAAATTCTCATTTTGGTTAGTTGGGTTTGATGGTGGGGGGGGGGGCGGTCAGAATACTGGGGCTTATACTCAGGACCTAGGCACTGTCCCTGAGCTTTTTCACTCCAGGCTTGTGCTCTGTCATTTCAGCCACAGCTTCATTTCTGGCTTTTTGGTGGCTAATGGCCTAAGAGTCTCACAGATTTTTCCTGCCTGCACTAGTTTCAGTTTGTATTCCTCAAATTTCACTGTCCTGAGTAACTAGAATTATGAATGTGAGCCCCTAATGCCTACCTCATTTTATCTAGATAATTACTTCTGTTCTGTTCCTTCTCACACTATATTCAAAAGTATACTCAGTAAATACATTTTTTTCCATTTCCTTGGGCAAACTTGGCTTTCCCTAGGTTTGAATCCTTGCTTAAGTATCCATGTTTGTAATTCGGTAGCTAGAATACCTTAACATTTCCTGGAAAACCCAATAATTTAGTGATTATTTGTTATGGAACATATTAGATTTGAAGGAAGCTTCTGCATAGATAGACTTAAGGAGAAATCTCAAAAGAATCTCAACATGTGAATCTGCCTATAGTATAGTGAGAGAAATACTAAGCTCAGAGTAAGGTCACTATAGCACAGCTACTTGTACCCTGAGTATCAAAAAGTCCTACTGAGCTTCAGTTTCCCTGTGTGTAAAAGAGATTACACAAACTTCCCTCCAAGGAACAAGTGAACTCTTCCTAAGTGGCAGCCCTCAACATATGAACTGATTCCAGATATTCAATTAGAATCTAAAGATTGATTTTGATGTGTCTCATATTTTAACTTTTGCTTTTGTACAGCACTGTGAAAAGGAAAAGGGCTCTTCAAAGGAGCTGAAACATGCCCATGCAAAATGCGAACCCAGTAAACCTACCCGGAGACTTTCAGAATCTTTGCATTCAACTGACGAGAACAAAATTGACTCCAAAGTAGAAAGAGAACATAGAAGACGGACATCTACCCCTGTTGTAATGGAAGGGGCACCAGAAGAAACTGACCCCAGAGATGGGAAAAGGCAAGGGGAACGTTCAGAAAGTGGAACAGAAGAAACCCAGAAACAGAAAAGCTCACTTAAAAATGAAAAACATCTAAAGAAGGATGAGTCTGAAATCCCACACTTGAAAAATCTACCCAAGAAAGAGGTAAAATCTAAAGAGAAGGCTGAAAAAGAAAAAACCCCATCAGAAGAAAAACTGTCTGCAAAACACAAACATAAAGGTGACAATGTCCATAAAATGGGTGATGAGACTGAACCTCACTCTGAAAAAAGTTTAAAAGTAGAGGAAAATATTCAGAAACAAAACCAGCAAACTAAACTTTCTTCAGATGACAAAGCTGAAAGAAAAAGTAAACATAGAAATGAAAGGAAATTATCAGTATTAGGCAAAGATGGAAAACCAGTCTCTCAATATATTATAAAAACAGATGAGAATGTGCGTAAAGAAAATAAAAAAGAGAGGCACATGTCATCTGAAAAAACTAAGGCAGAGCACAAATCCAGGAGATCGAGTGATTCTAAACTGCAGAAAGATTCTTCCAGCTCCAAGCAACACGGTGCCACAGTACAGAGAAGAAGCGAAAGTTACTCAGAAGATAAGTGTGAGACAGACTCGACTAATTTAGAAAGTAGTTCAAAAGCAGAAGAAGTTGTCCACAAGGAGAGGCGAAGAACAAAGAGTTTACTGGATGAAAAACTTGTATTGAAGTCTAAATCAAAAAGTCAAGGTAAACAATTAAAAGTATTGGAAACAGAATTACAAGAAACTGTCACGAAACAATCACTCACTCCAAAACCAGATAGGGAGAAGAACACAGAAGAAACTGACTCAGAGAAACAACGCAAGTCTAAAGTTGAAGACAGGCCTTTCGAAGAAGCTGGTGTTGACCAGGTGGTAGAGAGTGCTGCTTTTGTGGCACATAGTACTCAGAAAGACTCCAGTCACAGAGCCAGGTTACCGTTGGCGAAGGAAAAATATAAAGGTGATAAAGATTCAGGCTCCTCCAGACTTGAGAGAAAGTTGTCAGATGGGCACAAAAGCAGAAACTTGAAACACAGTAATAAAGATGTGAAAAAGAAGGAAGAAAATAAACCAGATGACAAGGATGGTAAAGAAGTTGACAGCAACCATGAAAAGACCAAAGGGAATGGTTCTGCCATGGAAAAAAAAGTAAATAGAAGATTGAGCGAAAATCGAAGAGGAAGCTTATCACAAGAAACAACGAGAGAAGATAAATTATCAGGAAACACTATGGGCACTCCCAGTAGTTCCTCTCTTCTGAGACCAAAAAAGAGTGGTGAAACCACATCAATTCCTGAACAAGAACCAATGGAAACTGATTCTGAAGCAGCTGTTGAAAATGTACCTGAAGAACCCAAAACTCAAGATAGCAGCCATAATTGCCAGCAGCAAGATCTTGGGTCTGACCATACTCCAAAACCAAAAACTATCACGGTTCTCAAAGATGAATTAAGAACTTCTGCAGTAGATTCAAAAATAGCAACTGCAGCCTGTAGATCAGGGCGTGGGATGGGAATTTCTAGCAATCCTGAAAAGCGTGCTGACCATAACAGCACCTTAACCAAAAAATCACATACTCTCCATGCTACATCCAGACCAAGTCCTGGGGAGAAAGAGTTGACTCAGCAAGGTACTCATGAAGTGAATGTCGACTCAGAGACAAGTCTCAGAAGGTTGTCTAGTGCCCTGTCAGAAAGTGATAGAGTACAGAAGAATTTGAGAAACACAGCTAGTCCCACTGAAGAAAATACTGGTCAAGAAGACACTGACCTTGAACATTCCACAGACTTAAATCCCTCACCATCCTTAGGTTCAGTGACTATTTTGCCTCAGAGAGAATCTCCTGGTTCAGAACTGATTTCTCTTCTGGGCACAACTGTTTTAGAAGGTGGCATAGCCAATGCTTCTCTTAAGGATCCCTCTGATACTGCTAACCAAAGCTTGCCTGTTAAGAAATCAGAAGTGTCTAGGATAAGTTATAGCAAAGAAAGTGGTGATGATTCCACAGTAGATACATCAGGAAAATCAATCATGGCTAGCAAAAAGCACATTTCAGAAGATCACAAGGCCCCTTTGTTAGATAGTGAACAAGGGAAAGCAAATATTAGTCTTGCTTGCAAGTCAACAGATATGATGGTGAAAAATGAGAATGTTGGCAAAGAAGCTGCCTTTGTAGATGTGGCCAAGAACGAAACTGACTTAAATACAGAGCTCAGTTTAAAGCAGGCATCCATGGAAAATGACAAGAAGGACAGCATTGCTATTAATCCTTTGGCAGACATAAGTACAGAAAAAGATGCTGAATCAGGTGAACTTAAGCATAAAGATTTGATTGAAATGAAAGCACAACCAACCGATGTTCAGAAAAGGACTGAACGCAATAAGGTAAACACTAGTGCTGAAGGGAACACTGCTCCCTCAGTGTCTCAGCAAAGGAATGAGAAAACTCCAGAGGTGGCTATTGGATTTGGTACAGCAGAAGAGACTTCTATTGCTACTAGTACTGAAGGAAAGAACAAAGGCAACTCCTTAGACCCAGTAAAGGCTGGGGATGCCACCACCACTTCATTAAAGACAGGAAAGAGGGGAATGGCTTTGCCTTGCACCAGTATTGAGGCCGACGAAGGCTTCATCATAGGTACTCATCCCAGAAACAATCCCCTAGGGGCTGGAGTGGAAGCCAGTGAATGTACTGTTTTTGCTGCAGCTGAAGAAGGGGGGGGTGTTGTCACAGAAGGATTTGCAGAAAGCGAAACTTTTCTCACAAGCACCAAGGAGGGAGAGAGTAGAGAGTGTACTGTGGCTGAATCAGAAGACAGAATAGTAGGCCCTGTGTCTGCTGATTTAGTGAAAACCGAAATCAGTGTGAACAGTGCTGCGACGGAGGAAAAAGATGATGCTGTAACCAGTGCAGGTTCGGAAGAAAAGTGTGACGGTTCTTCAAGTAGAGACGTGGAAGTCATGGAAGGGACTGTTGTTTTCATCAGTGAAGTGGAAAGCGATGGAGCAGTTACAAGTGCTGGGACAGAAATCAGAGCAGGATCAGTGAACAGTGAAGACATCCTGGGGTTCCAGGGAAATAGGTCACGGATGGATCTCAAAAAAGAAACAGAGGGTACTGTGACATGTACAGGAGCAGAAGGCAGGAATGGTAACTTTGCTATCTGCCCAGTAACTGGGGCTGAGCCTCAAGAGGAGCAGTTGGTTACAGGTGCAGATGTGGTTCAGGTAGATAATAACACACCCCCTGGGACAAGCTCCACCCCCAATAGAGATGGTTCTGGAAATGACAGTATGGAAGGTGAAAGTGCAGTCACCAGCACAGGTATAACAGAAGAAGATGGGGAAGGGCCAGCGAGTTGCACTGGCTTGGAAGACAGCATCGAGGGCTATGCTATGTGTTCTGAGACAGAAGAAAACGGAGAGAGTGCGATGGGCAGCACAGTAGCCAAGGATAACACTGATGTGCCCTCAGTAGCCACCAGTCCTTGTGATGACGAGGACATTGTGACCAGTACAGGTGCAAAAGAAGAAGATGATGAAGGCGAAGGTGTCGTGACTAGCACTGGGAGAGGAAATGAGATTGGCCACGCTTCCACCTGCACAGGGATAGAAGAAGAAATTTACGAGAGTGCAGAAGGGGAAGACAGTCAGATTGGTCCTGCCGTAGAGCATGTGGACATTAAAGCCGGAGCGACTGTCATGCGTGCCAATGAAAGTAACATTGATAGCTTGAGTGGTGCAGAGAAGGAAATTAAGGACCTAGAGATCTGCTCCAGTGCCAAAGGGCTCGTGGAGAGCAGCGTGACCAGTGCAGCTGTAGGCAAGAGTGACTTGGCCCCAGTTCCAGAAGACCCCTTGACTAGTGCAGCTGCTGGTCCACCTAACAGGCTAGTGAGTGGGAATGAAAAGGGTGAAGATGGCACGATTACCACTGGCCTGGTAGGGGGCAGTTACGATGTTCTTGTGTCAGGGGCAGTCCCCAAGTGTGAGGTTGACCACACATCACTAAGTGAAAAAGAAGAGGAGGGTATCATCACCTCCGTAGAAAACGAAGAGTGTGATGGCCGCATGGCTGCCACAGCCAGTGATATTTCCAACCAAGATAGCTCAGCTGGGGATCAGAGTCAGGGCAAAGGCTTGATGATTTCTACTAGCACCACAAATGATTATGCCCCTCAGGCAGGCATGATTGTAGATACAGGACTTTCAAGTCCTCTAAGAACTGAAGAAAACATGGAAGGTGCCAGAGAAAAAATGGAAGAATTCGAGGGCCCAATGCCCAGTGCTGCTTCAGGGAATGAGAATCAACTCACTGCCAGCAGAAGGGAAGAAAAGGATGAATGTGCCATGATTTCCACGAGCATAGGAGAGGAGTTTGAAGTGCCCATTTCCAGCGCAGTAGACGTCAAATGTACTGAAAGTGCACAGCCAGCTGCAGCCGTGGAGGAGAGGGTGACAGGCCCAATCCTGATAAGCATGGAGGACTTTGAGGTGCCTATGCCGAGTGCTCCCACAGAAGTTGAACACCCTCTTGCCTCCACCAGCAAGGAAGAAAAGGACGAGTGTGCTCTCATTTCCACCAGCATAGCAGAAGAGTATGAGGCTTCAGTTTCAGGTGTAAGTGAAAACACACCATCCCTTACAGCAGACGGGAGTGCTGTCATCTCCACCAGCTCAGTGGAGGACTGTGAAGGAGCCGTGTCCAGTGCCCCTCAGAAAGAAGCCCATCCTTCAGTGACACCAGCCGAGGAGACAGGTGACACTGCCATGATTTCCACAAGCACCTCTGAAGGACGCGAAGCCATCATGGTGGGTGTTGTCCCTGTGGGTGAAGCCCAGGCCTCCAGTGAGAGAGTTGAAGACTCAAATGATGTGGCCATCATCTCCACTAGCACAGCAGAGTGTGTGCTATTGGGCACTGGCCTGGGCAGTCAGAAAGAGAACCAGCCAGCTGCCCACACCTCAGAAGGAAATGACCTAGCCACCATCAAAGTAAACAAGGGCGAGATACCCAGACCTGGCCTCGTGACTGAGAGTGACTGTCAGTGCCCTCGACCACCCACAGGAGGCAAAGACACAGACCCTGTGCTGGCAGTGAGCACTGAAGAGGGGCACAGAAGGCAGTCACTGTATGAACCCTCTGTGGGGCAAAGCCAGTCGAGTACTTTTTGTGCAAAAGAGAAAGACAGACATGGCAAGGACTGCCCTGGCCAAGACCGATTTGCAGCAAGAGGACAAAACAATAGTGCTATGCACCTTGTAAATCCAGAAGAGAGTTCCATTCACAGTGAGGCCAAAAGCCCAGAGACAGAGATGGCAGGAGACAATAATTCCATTGGACGTTCAGCAGAAAGGGAGAAGAGCGCTGACTCATCTGTCCATCCAAGAGGGCCAGAGCAGACCTCAGCAGAAGATCTCTCTCTCAGTAGTCAGCATTTGGCTGCAATAAATACTGGTGCTAAAAAAGCTGACCACATACCACTCACCAAAGACCCTGCAACAGCATACCCTGAGCAGCAGGCAGCTGGGGACAGCTTGGAAAGCACTACCAGCAAGGGTAGTGTACACCAAGAGTCAAAACTTGCTCCTTCAAACACAGTTGTCCTCCCAGCTGGCTGCCATACAGCTTTGACAGCTCCAAAATTTGAAAAGGACTTAACTCTAAAGAGTGATCACAATGACAGCGTGACTGCTGAAGCATCTGCTGAGAAAACAGAACACCATACTGGCACAAGGAAGTTACGCCCCAGAGAAGGAAACCTCGAGGTCATTGTTTCTGTTGGAGAAAATGTGTGTGACATAGGTGAGACTAATTGTATGGCTGCACTCTACAATGGTATTTCACTTAGGGCAGTTTTCTAAAAGATGGGCCTAGTTTCAGAATGATAGACTATTTTTTTCTTGCATGATCTTGAAAAATAGTTCTTCCAAATTGAAGCTTGAACTTGTCTTTTAAAAAATTATATTTAGGGGCCAGGAGTCTGGCCTAGTGGTAGAGAGCTTGCCTAGCATGCACGAAGACCCAGGTTTAATTCCTTGGTACCACATGCATAGAAAAAAGCTGGAAGTGGTGCTGAGGCTCAAGTGGTAGAGCTCTAACCTTAAGAAAGTCCAAGGACAGTGCTCAGGCCCTGAGCCTCAAGCCCAAGACTGGCCAAAAAAAAAAATTATATTTTAAAATTTTGGCCTAGTGAGAGTTGCCCAGCATGCACAAAGACCCAGGTTCGATTCCTCGGCATCACATATGTAGGGGGAAAAAGCTAGAAGTGGTGGTGTGGCTCAAGTGGAAGAGTTCTAGCCTTGAGAAAGCCCAAGGACAGTGCGTAGGCCCAGGACTGGCAAAAAATAAATAAATAAAATTTTAATCTGGTCATTAGTGGCTCACGCTTAGAATCCTAGCTACTGAAGAGACTGAGATCTGAGGATCATTGTCCAAAGCTAGCCAGTCCTTGAGACTCGTTTCCAGTTAACTACTAAAAAGCTTAGAAATGACACCGTTACTGAAAGTGGTAGAGCACTAATCTTGAGCACAGAAGCCCAGATAGTAGTGATGTGGCTCAAGGGGTAGAGTATACCCTTGAGCTGAAGACCTCAGAGACAGCACCCAAGCCCAGAGTTCAAGTCCCACAACCAACTAACTAAGCCCAGATAGTGCACAAGCCATGAGTTCAAGCCCCATGAATGGTGCGCACGTGTGCACACACACACACACAGTCACAGTTAAAACTTGAGACTCATTTCTTGTGTCAATAGAAGAAATAAGCCAGATATGTAAGTGTATTAATGACTTAAAAGTGTCTAAATCTCTTTGCTTTTCATATTCCTTGTTTATTTGTATGTTTATTTTGATAATGTGGAAAAAGACCAAATTTTACTCCAAGCTCCTATTTAGGGGGATTTTGTTGTTTTGTTTTTGTCAATTTTGGGGCTTCAACTCTGGGCCTGGGTGCTCTTCCTGAGCTCTTCAGCTCAAGGCTACTGCCTACCCCTGGAGCCACAGCACCACTTCCAAGCCCCTATTATTTTTATTGTTACTGTATTCATTCAGGTAAAACAAGTTTGTTTGGGTTTAGAATTGGTTGTAAAGAGAAAGGATAGTTAGGAAAATGAAATGGTTTGAAGCTAGCCCAGGCAAGAAAATACTGAGACTTAACTTCCAGTTAACCAACATAAAGTCTGAAGTGACCCTGTGGAGCAGTAAAGCACTAGCCTTTAGCCAAAAAACTCAGGGTCAGACCTCTTGCCTCAGTACTCAGTACTGACATAGAATAGGGGGTGGGGGAAAAGAGAGAAAAGATGGACATGTCTGTGTTCCCTCTTGAAAAACTGGAAAACTCTGGTCATTTAGAACAGTTGATAATTTTCAAGGGAACAATCTCTGTCATGTATTATACCATCCAGTGTCAGATACTTTATGCAAGGTGTCACTATTGGCAACAGGAAGACAGCTGTGACTCTAGCAGCGTATTATACCTGTTTGTAGTCACACTCATGTAACAAGCACTTAGTTGTACTGTAAGAAGGCAAAGACAGGTTATGGGCTGGATATAGAAACTCAGGGGACTTTGGCCTGTTTTCCACTTAGACAGTATAAATTGTGGCAACTTGGATTTTTAAATTGAAACTGACCTTCGCTATCATCTACCTTAGCCTTAGGAAGCTGAGATTGATAAATGTAGTCTTCATTATATGAACTTAGATGGACATTATGTAATACTATGAGTTAAGATAACTTTTTCCATTGAATTTAGCCTGGAGTAAATTGAATACTTAGAACGTTTTTATGACTGTAGTCTATCACTTCTCCCTCTCCTTTTCATTTTCTCTTGCAAAGTAAAAATTGAATGACATGTGTGATATATGTGGATTGAACTGGAATTTTCTAGGCAAGTGCTTTAGCACTTGAGCCATGGCCCATCCTAAAGGGCTTTTTAGGAGGAAAAAGAGCTACAGCCTCCTGTGGGGAAATAAAGGCTTTTTTTGGTATCTTATATGTGAGGCAAATGAAGGAAACTGGACAAACAGGAGAACATGATAGAAAACACAGGCAAGAGGTAAGTAAAATGGACTGTCTACTTGAGAAATTGCATTACCTTTGGTCTACCCTCTCACTTTTTAAACTTTATATTCAATGTTGCTGCATCAGCAAGAAGCATATAAAGAAGGCCTAGTCATAAATCACCTTAAGTGTATACCTCCATACAGTTTGGGTGTAACCATGGAAAGATCTCCTCAGATAAGATGATAATCCAGGAAGCCATCGTACTATGTAAGCAAGAAGCAGTTTTATTCCCCCAATTAGTAAATGACCCTCTACTTTTCAGATTCTTTTCACACAAAATAATCCATTTCTACTTAAAGATAAACCAGCAATCCTTCCTTTGGTTTCTCATAATGAGTAAGCCTCCTCGTTTTCCAGAATAACTATATGTTGTTTTGTGGGTTTGTTTGTTTTTAATGAGCTGTATTTTGCAATTCTTAAATTGGTGTTAACCATTTTTGTTTTCATTAGGCAATATAGAGTCTCCATCAAATGCACTGGGAGTGTCTGAACTGACAAACCACTTGAAAACTGAGGTATGGCTGATAACTCAGTTATGCAGAACTGTTTGTGCTTATGTGTCATTTCACTCTGTGTGTGTACATATGTGTGTATGTATGTATAGTATCTGGCATCTGTTTGCATTACACTTGTGCTGTTTTTGTCATCGCCTTGCTTGTGAAGAAGAAACCAAGGACCTCAGTAATAGAAGTGAGTAGTGCCATCAGCAAACTCTTATTTCCTCTGGCTAGAAACTAGGGGTCACCTTCAGTTTGTTCCCATTTCCAAATTTTAAAGGTTCCACAGCATGAATCCATCTGTTGCTACTTCTGCAGCTACCACCTTCCCTTTGGCCCCTGCAACAGTAACCTCCCTTAGGTCTCTACTTCTCCAGCGCTTCTTCGGACTGCAATCAGTCATGTTGTCCTCTGTCTTAACAGAAATTAGATTCTGTCATTGCTCTCCTTAAACTTTCCCATGGCTTCTTGTCATTTAAAATAAAATCTTCCTTCATTTTATATGGCCTGTGTTTACACAACTTAATTTCTTTGCCCCTTTTCTACTTTAATTGTATGGCACTCTCCACCAATATGTGAGGGGTAACTGAATACAAACTCTTAATGTAGTGTTAGGCTCAGTAGAGAGGAAGTGCAACTTTACAACTTGATGAAAAGGAGCTGTGGACTTACATGTCAGTAGAAATCTGTAAGCAGAGTGAAGATTTAACAGAAAACAAAACATTTTAGGCAGAGGGCACTTCAGGGGATCTGTAATATCCTAGGCTCCTGGCCATGAGCTGTGGTAAGACTGACCAAGGAAGGGTCATGTGTGTATGCTAAATTGGAATTGTGCCATGGAACCTTTCCTGGGTACAATATTAGATTGGTTTTTCTTGGTTTTGTTTTGTTGGTGAAGGCTGAAAAACTCTTTTTTCAGTTTGGTACAAAAGCAAATTTTTTACATTTCAAAACACTAGAGTTCTTATTTGTTTTAATTCACTGGAGAACTGCCTTGCCTCCTTGTAAAATAAATTGCAGTTAACTTATTTTTTATGGTGCTTTGAACTTTTTAGACATTTGTGCCTTCAGAGGAAGAGAAAAATCATGAGATTTCAGCAGTATCAGAATGTCCCTGTGCAGGAAAACTGAATGACATAGGTAAGTTTTTATATAGTTATTATGTTTTTTATCCCCTACATGTTTTTACCTTTCATACTAGCATAAAATTAACAAAAAAATAATAATTATTATTATTTTAGGGCAGAAAGTTTGGCCTACTGGTAGAGTGCTTGTACAAAGACCCAGTTTCAATTCCATGGTACCACATATATTAAAAAAGCCAGAAGTGGTGCTGTGGCTCAAGTGGTAGAACTCTAGCCTTGAGAAAGCAAGTGTTTTAGTCTGATTTCTCCAAATTAAAGTAGCAGAAACGAAGCTGTTTTGGAGCCAGTGCTTTTCCCCTAAGTGTTTCTACATGCCCATGTCCAAAGACCTTGAACAGAGCCTTCCCAGAAGGCTGTTCTGCAGTGTATGTACATACTAGACACCATCAGCTCTTGGCTCTGAACACTGCCTTCTGCCCTAGTAACAACACAAAGCTACTCTCAGCTCTAAGGTTGCATAGCCTCTCCTTCATCTGCAAACTATTCTCTCTTTACACTGAAGATTTTTTTTTTTTTTTTTAGTAGAGAATCTGAAAATCAGAGGATCATAGCAGCAGCTCAAACATTTTGGTCTGTAGGCTGTTTTATACTATTGAAGGTTATTGAAAACCCCCCAAAAACTCTGCTCTGTTGATTTTATCTATTGGTATATTTCAGGTAAATTAAAATTAAAGATGTTATAAGTATTAATTCAATATAAGTAACTCACTCTAAATTAGGTTTTGTGTGTGTGTGTGTGTGTGTGTGTGTGAAAAATATCAGAGTTTTCCAAAACAACAAAATTTAGTGTTAAAAGTGACATTTATTTGCAAGTCTCCTGGAATCTAGCTTAAGAGAAGGCAGTTCGTTTCTCTGTACCTGTTTTCACATGTACTCTGTTGGTTGAAGTATAATGCAAAATCCACTACAGATTTATATGTTCATTTTTGTGTGGATATGTGTGGTGAGGATTGAATCAAGGGTTTCACAAATACTAAGCATGTATTCTACCACTGACTGAGCTTCAGAGTTGAATAATTTTGCATTAATTATGGATACTTTTTTGTTGTTGTTGTTGGTTGTGGGACTTGAACTCTGGGCCTGGCCGCTGTCCCTGAGCTCTTCAGCTCAAGGCTACCGCCCTACCCTTTGAGCCACAGAGCCATTTCCAGTTATCTGGTGGTTAATTGGAGGTAAGAGTCTCACGGACGTTAGTGCCCAGGCTGGCTTTGAACCTTGATCCTCAGATCTCAGCCTCCTGAGTAGCTAAGATTACAGGCGTGAGCCACTGTGCCCAGCTAATTGTGAATACATCTTTGATCTCTGAAAAGCTAGTACATGCTCTTAAGTTCATAAAGCAGAAATATCCTACTATTTAGATGATGTTAGTTTGACCCTTGGTGGAAACCTGGGGAACTTTCCCCTTTTTGTGATTGCGGGAATAGATCACATTCTGAGATCCCTTAGGTTAAGAAAATGAAAATAAGGCAAAGTGTGACTATAAAAGATTATTTTTCTCTGAGTCAGATTAAGAAGAAAAATAGAATGGCTGGGGATGGGAAGGAGGATGGAGCTCACTGGTAGATTTGGTCATACCATACTTAATGCCCTAGATTCAATCCTCAATGCCCCAGAAGGGGGGCAGGGGAAGGATAGAAAGTACTAGGAACTTTTGAACTTTTACAAAGTTATAACCAGAACTCAGGGCCTGGGCACTGCCCCTGAGGCTTTTTTGCTAGTAAAAACCGCGCTCTACATCCCAGCTTTTTGGTGGAAAACCAGAGTTAGAGTCTCAAAGATTTCCCTTTCCTGGGCCCGCTTCAAATCCCCGTCCTCAGATCTAATCATCCTGAGTACATAGGATTACAGGCATGGACATGGGTGACCAGTGCTCAGCTTCTTTACATTTTTGAAATATCCCTGCAAGTCAGTGAAAACAGTCAAGTTGACTTTGAAGGCAAATAATAGAACACTTCAAATGATTGCTTAGAGAGTCTGTATTAGCACACAGAACTGCAAATTTCAGGCACAGCATGATCCAAGATTGTACTGAGATTTCCACAGACATATCTAGTAGAAACTTCATTTCCTATCCTCTTTATCCCACAGAGGCCATTGTTTCTCATTTGTGGCCTGTTGGAAAATAGTTTTACCCTAATTTCTCAGGCCAAAATCATGAGACATACTCTCAATTAAGTTTGTGTGTCTATCCTGACTAGTATTGTAACCAGAAGACTTAAATCAAGTATACCATTGCTAGGATGTGTATCTCACATAACACACAGTTGGGGCTATGGGTTAGATTGCCTCACAGACATCTGTAATGTCTGCTGCAACCACCTTGGCTCTTAAGGTTTCCCATCACAAAACATCGTTAGGCAGGTGCTTGTGAGGACCAGCGCATAAGTTGTCCAGTGAGGCGTTCATACAAAAGCTTAAGGCATGGTGGAAGTGGAGTTATTCAAAGTCTAAGCATAAAGTACCTAACCCTCTCTATAACCATGGGCCAGGGAGGCTAGAGGGTCAATGATTTTAGATCCTCTGAAATGGCCTTATATAAATACAGAAATATCAGCCAATCCCAAAAAACCACACCCACACTCGGAAAGTTGACAGTGATCAGTCAGTGTAAAACTTGGACAGATATGGTAGGTTTGGATGTTTCATAGTACAGATAATTAACATCACATTTGTTAATTGTCAAGAAGGTAATATTTTTGGATTCCAAAGTCTTCTGTTCCCATGGTTATATTTCAGACTGTGTTTAGATACAATTCAGTAAGAGATCTATTTATGTAAAAGGAAGTTGTTTAAAAGAAAAATGTGTGTTCTGTCATTGTTGAGTAGAAACAGTAGACCTTGTACTTCAAGTTCCCAAAGACTATAAACAGGCCATTGCTGTTTGAGGAGATAGGATCTAACTTTTCATTTGATGGCATTATTTTTAAATGAACCAGTGTTTTATTGCAGCTTAACAGTTAACATTAAGGTCTGCCTTTTTCTAAGCCTTCATATCATCAGAGTAGTTAAATCCCTGACTTAATGATCCATAGCCATTTTTACAAAAACGCAGGTACTGTGTTTGTCTGATAAAAGATAGAACACAGACTGTAGTAATAATTGTTCAAACTTTTATAATTCACAAAGATCACTTAGTGACATAGTTTTGTTTAACTATCCTGAATATCTTTGAATGTTTCTGTGCACTTCAAAAGCCCTACTGTTTCCTAATGTCTAATTTTTCATTTCAAACAGCTGAAGTGCAGGATGAACGTTCACTGGAAAATGAGTTAGTACATGTAAGTGTCTGTAATGATTTTAGTCTTGTTGGCATTGTTTGCTTTGTTTGAGAGTGACTGGGTCCTGTGGTAGTATGTGCTCCACTAAAGATCGGTGTGCTAATGGCAGCTTTAAATGGGCCTTCCCGTGTTCACTGATACCCACTGGTGAGAAACTCTGAACTTTCTGGTTTTGATCCTACTAGAATTGAAATTGGGATTGTAATAACTTAAATTGCCCTAGAGCACTGTAGACAAAATAATTCTCAGTTTGAGAAAGTTCTTTTTATGCATTTTGGAAAGTTTCTTTAAAGATTCCAAAGTGTAGTTGCCCTAAATATATGTACTTCCCAGATGTGGCTCTCAAAAACTACTTTCATGGCTAAAAGAGCGTTTCACTAGTTTTTTGTTGAGCCATACTGTATTAATAGGTAACCTAATACAAAAACAGTGTGATAGGAATTTTGTAAAATGCTTTCAACTAGCAGACAACTGCAACCCTTATCCTTCCCCCAGAGGTCTGGGAAAACTTTGCTTACTATCAGGTGCAGTGAGATCGTGGTGAAACTCATTTATGTAAGCTGGAAGCTCATACTAACTGTGCTGATAAGAGCCCTTTTTCATGTCGTTTAGGTTTGTACCCTGAGACTTCAAGAGATTTTTAATGAGATTTGAAATGTACTGAACCAACCAGCATGTATTACCTGCCACCTCATTTCCTGAATCCCCGCTGCTGTCTCATTCCTTAGTCAAGAACACCAAATAATCATGAATCTCTGTAGCTGGGATTTAAAATATCATAGGCTACACTGAAACGTGCCTTTTCTCATTAGAAATAGATACATGGATACATGAATACATAAATACAAGAGTAGCCAAACTAGTTATGTTTTTAGGGAGCCACTGATAGTTCATGCCAATAATACTAGCTGTTCAGGAGGCTGAGATCTGAGGATCAAGGTTTTAAGGCAGGAAAGTCCATGAGACTCTTATCTCCAGCTAATCACCAGAAAACAGGAAGTGGTGCTGTGGCTCAAAGTAGTAGAGCCCAAGCTTTTGAAAAGTTTAGGAACAGTTCCCAGGCCCTGAGTTCAAGCCCCACACCAACAAACAACACACACACACTCACACTCATATGCATATGTATATTCAGCAAAGCAACATGTACTCTAGTTCCTTTTGTCATTTGTATACATAACCAGACTATGTACTTAACTTTTTTTGTCCTTCAACCTTTTGTGAGAGTTAATAACCCTTTGTATTGTATATTTAGGTTGAAAATTCAGGATCAGGAGTAAATGAAGAACATAATAACAAAGAAGGTAAGCTAATGAATATCATAATCATTTAAATATTAGCTGTAATTTGCATTTATTGGGTGCTATCTGTGTGTCAGGCTCACAAATTTTCTCATGTAAGCCATAAAATCCAGAGAATGTTAAATGTCAAATCACATCTAGGTAAGCTGAGGCTTAGAGAGGTCAGATGACTTTTTCGAGATCACAGAGCTTGTTTTCCTAAAATAGCTACTAGAACTTGCCAGCAACCTCAATATGAACTCAGTACATTGTCTGTAGCTGTCTTCTTTTGTCTAGAAATTCTGTGCTACATATACACATGAACATTTGTTAACTTCTGACAAGTAGTCTCAATATAGCAACAGATCCAAATTCTATGTTTTGGTGAGAAGAAAATTATTAGTCTATAGAGTTGGTGGCCTACATAAGTTGTGGGTAACGAGGCCTGACCCACAAAGATATGTCCCCCAGCTGCATAGCCCATATAGATGGGGGAAGAGGGGATTGTGTGTGTGCAGGTACGAGAGCTTCAACTTTGCACTCTTGCTTGGCTTTTTCATTCAGAACTGACACTACCACTTCTGGCTTTTTCCTGGTTAATTGGAGGTAAAGAGTCTCATAGACTTCTTTGCTGTGCTGGGGCTTGAACCTAGGGTCGTGTGTGTGTGTGTGTGTGTGTGTGTGTGTGTGTGTGTGTGTGTGCATCCATGCACTCAAATGCCGCTATCAGGGTTTTTACTCGAGGACTCATACTCAGCACCTTTGCTCAGCTGGCACTTTGTCATTTGAGCCACACTTCAGACTACTTTTTGTTCTTTATGGAAATGTAATCTCTCAGATTCTTCTCTCTGGGTTAGCCTGGGACTATAATCCTCTAGATCCATTTCCTGAATAGCTCTAATTATAGTTGTAGACCACCAGTACCTGACTTCATATTCCTATTGTGTAACATGTTGCAACATATTTCAAACAAAAGCAGAGTGATAACAATTATATATACTGGTATACCTAGTATAGTTGTATCTTAAAAATTAACATCTTTCCACCTCTGTTAAAAATGCCACAGGTACCTTTGCTGTCCCTTTCTAGTTACAGTCCTCTTTCCTTTTTGTACCTGTCTAGACTGGACCACCATTCTATACTGACTAGGCATAGTTTCTGGTGTCATAAACAACATTAAGCATAGGTTACCTAGTTCAAGTGAATGAGGTTGTACAATATATTATGTACTTTACCTTATTTGTTAACTTACAAGTAAGTTTTATCCTATTAAGTATACTCTAGCTCCTTTATTATTTTAATTATTAATTCCCTTATGTGAATTTCAAGTAATTTCATTATGATAATTTTCCATTATGTGACTTTCTTGTAGCTTATGTTGGTGGACATTTAGGGTTTTCTGTAGCTTGTAGAAAGAGTGCTACTTTGCATGCCTCTGGACTTGTTTTCTAGGCCATATGACTGTGGCTGTGTCTCTGGTGTGGAGTAGATCAGTTATAAGCACCCTTCAGTGTCTCTTAGTGTGCCTAGTTGTCTTCAAGTGGTATACTGATTATCATCCCACATCTTTCCTTGTATTTCACCTTTAGTCTAGTTAGTGCTTGCTCATCTGCCAGCTATGATGTAGACTTTATTTGTTTTCCTGCTATCCTTAGTACCACTTAGGAAACTTTGGACATCTGCTGTGGTAAAATCCAGTTCTGTGGTCCTAGAAATTTCACTTCCTCGAACCCTGCTTACTTACTATCTAGCAATGGGAGAAAATGGAACTTAACCTGGCAACATTGTTAGGGCACCCCAAAAGTGTCTTGTGGGGCTAGAAGTTTGGCCTAGTGGTAGAGTGCTTGCCTAGCATGCACAAAGACCTGTGTTAGATTACTCAGTACCACATACATAGAAAAAAAGCCAGAAGTGGTGCTGAGGCTCAAGTGGTAGAGCTCGAGCCTTAAGAAAGTCCAAGGACAGTGCTCAGGCCCTGAGTTCAAACCCAGGACTAGCAAAAAAAAAAAAAAAAAAAAAGTCTTGTGACCTGTCTGCCACTACTACTCACTACAAAGTTTCTCACTGTCCCCCATCAACATGTGTACCTAAAATGAGAACCAAATTTAAAAATATTGAGGACTTTTTTTTTCTGTATTTACTACTCAGAGATATCCAGTGGTGGAAAAGACAATGCAGGAACTGCAAAGGATCACGATGTTGAAACAAATCCTAAAGAGGTAGGTTTTTATAGTAGATGGAAGCATTTCATGTCTTGTTTCTAGTATTCTTGTTTGTATTCTATGAAAAGCGTTAGGAAGCCTGTAGTAAGCTAAATGGATATATCAGGAGTCCTGCCTATCAATGCTTATGCAATGATAATGCTGATACAGTTGGCAGACTTCAGTATTTGGGGGAAATGTCTATGTTACAGAGAACATTTCTTCATGTATTATTTTTCATCCACCTTAGAAGCTAATTTATGACCCACTAACTGTAGAAAAATACTAATAAATTATGAGATTACATTGATGTAAGATAGTACTTTATTCAGAGATGATGAAGTGAAAATTTTTTCTATCATTTGTATTTTAAAATTATGGAGATAGGCTGTGTTCACATGGGTATATATTAAAATCTAAAACAAGAGTCAAGTTTAGAGTTAGTCTAAAAAAGTTGCTAATCAAGTCTAAAAATGTTATTCTAGATTATATATTTTTTATTTATGTGCTAATCAAGTCTAAAAATGTTATTCTAGATTATATATTTTTTATTTATGTATCAACCTACACCAAAGAATAGAAGCTAATAACTGTGTACATTGACTGAAGTTGATTTGGCCCAGATTCTGTTGCCTTTAATACAGCTATTCTTAATTCCAGGTTGAAGAGGAAGAAAAGCATATACCAAAAAGAAAAAGAAAGAAGCAATGCCCCTCCTCGGAAGATGAACTGGGTATTTAGAAAATATGGTGCTTTTTTAGACATTTTTTAAAACCCTATTATTTCTATATCCAGAAGAGTGGGCCAGTAAAAGAATTTTTGAGGGTGGTAACTATCTTCTTCACAGCTAGTCTAATGTGGATTGACACCAGTAGGGTCTTCTCTGGACCTTGGTCTAAAAAGTAGATTATTTCCTTTGTCTGTGGGCCTGTGGCAAGTGCCAATTCATACTGTGCTTTAAACCATGACCAAGTACCCTTCATACCAAGTGAAGCACTTTCAGCCGAGGTGTATGTGGTTGCCCAGTGCTGCCAGCTTTCTGTTGTCCTGTGACAGTGCATCCAACAGAACTTTTATAGTACTAGAGATGTACCGTACAGTAGATAATTAACATGACTGGCTGATGAGCACTCCCATGTGATCAGTGGGAATGAAAGACTGAATTTTCAGTTGTTTTTCTGTTAAATAGCCACCTGTTGCAAGTGACTACTTGTGCTAGACAATACAGAGATCTCCTCTTTTAATACCTCACAAAGTAGAAATTAAATAAAGGTTTTATTGAGTAGATATATAGAGAACAATAGAGAAGTGCTTTTCCCCTTTTTAGTTGAGACATTATTGTGATACTGTGATATTATTGGACAGTAATTTATTGAGTTCATATCATATTCAGGTATAACCCACCGTTCTCTAAGCTAGGGATGACAGGGATTAAATAAATTAATTAAGCCAGATATCAGTGGTTCATGCCTGGAATCCTAACTACGCAGGAGACTGAGATCTGAGGATTAAGGTTCGAAGCCAACCCAGGCAGAAAAGTCCATTAGACTTTTTATGTCCAATTAAACACCAAAAAAGCTGGAAATAGAACTATTGCTCAAGTTATAGAGCACTCAAAAAGCTCAGAGACAGTAACCCAGGCCCTGAGTTGAAGCCCTTAGGCAGCACAAAGAAAGTAAAAAGAAATTAAGACCCTGAAAGACTATTACTATATAGCACCAAGTAAATCTGATTATATAGCCAAGACTCAATCACGAAACCATGCCCCTAAGTGGTATCTCATTCAGGAAACTGAAAGAAAATATCTCTGGAGAGTAGTAAAGCCTTTTCAATAAAGCACTGTTCAGTTTTGCTTTGTTTTGATGTCATGTGAGAATTTGAGGATTTTTTTTTGTTTAATGTTCTCTTTTATTACTTTGCCAGGGCCAAAGACAAGTATTCAGTGCTCAAATCATATGACATTTTGGATAAGTTTAGAATAACTTTTGGCTTCACTGAAGCACAAATTTAAGAGAAAAAAGTCTCAAACTGCCTTAAAATAAAACCTGCTAGTTTCATTTTTTATTTAGCTTTCATTCTTTTGTGATTCTGCCCAACCTGATTTACAGATGATAATCCATGTGTCCTGGATTCCAGAGTAGAAACAGCACCCAGACAGTGTTCCACAACTGAGCCACAAAACACAAAGGTATTTTTTCTGCATAGTAATTTTAAGTTTGTGGGATAACATGATCATATCACTGCGAATACTTAGATTTTTTTTATTCTAATAGTCCTCTTGCCTTGTATACCTCAACAATAACCTGTTTAAAAGATAAATATATTTTTATTATCTCACATTGATCCCAGAAAAACCAATGTTGCACTGAACTTCTTAAACTACAAAATGGATTTAGGATTATAACCTAAATATACTTAAACTTAATATACTTATATAGTACTTACTGGTATTATTCATTTAAGATATCTAGATGCTTTCCAGATTATAGTGTACATTTGTCACAGTACATTAAAATACTAAAATAATCGTTGGGTGTATTGCTTTAAAACATTAGTGCACTATCTTCTCTAGATTGTCTTGCTCCTGAAAATACAGGCAGTTGTAGGACCAGACTACTGTTTGTTTTTTATTTTGTCCCCTGTGGTCATTTTGTCTCGGGATTCAAGGAAGCAGCTCACAGACGCTTCTTTGCCCCTATCATCTCTTTTAATCTAGGCCCAGATTTTCCCCTTTCTAGCTACCTCTTGGGTGTGCCTCCATTTCTGAAACTTAGTATTCTGGAATTTACTGTGTATCTAGACTAGATCTAGAAACCCCCTCCTGCTCTCTTTGCCTACTTTACTTTTTCTACCTTGTTCCAAAAGTATTTATCTATTTATAAAATACATGAGTCAGCTCACTAAACTAAAACCAGTTCAGTCTTTTCCCCCCAATGTCTAATGAACTAAAATTTTTTCATATGTTTTTATTGTGATTAATAGAAGGGTTACATTATATTCACCAGATAGAAGGTGCATTACTTCACAAACGTTGATTCGCTTTCTCATGTCTTGGTCCCCATTTCCCTCCCCCCACCCTGAACTAAAATTTTTAAAAAAATGAATAAAATAGGAAAACTATATAGCCCAAAGTGACATGTAAAGTGACATTCAGTCATGAATTTCAGTCAATTTGTGGCCAAAGAAGGAAATACACTTTACATTCACATTTCTAATATTAAATTTGGGTTAAACCTGTAATTATTTAATTTTAAAATTTCAGAATGTGCTAGCTCACACCTGTAAACCTAGCTATCCAGGAGGCTGAGATCTGAGGATCATGGTTTGAAGCCAGCCTGGGCAGAAAAGCCTATGAGATTCTTATCTCTAATTGACCACCAGAAAACCGGAAGTGGTGATGTGAATCAAAATGGTAGAGAACTAGACTTGAGCAAAAAAGCTCAAGGACAGGGCCCAGGCCCCTGAGTTCAAGCTCTACATCCAACAACCAAAAATAAATAAAATTTGCAAACTGTGGGTGACAGTAATAGCTCAGTGGTAGAGCACCTACATAGAATGCACAGGGCTCTGAATTTGGTCACCAGCATCACAAGAAGAAACAAATCGCATACATAGATAATGTTTCCAGTACTGTGAGATAATATGTTCTTTTTTTTGGGGGGGGGGGTGGGACTTGAACTCTGGGCCTAGGAATTGTTCCTGAACTCTTCAGCTCAAGGCTACCACCCAACCCCTTGAGCCAGCCCGGGCACAAAAGGACTGAGACTCTTATCTCCAATTAACCTCTAGAAAATAGGAAATGGGTCTTGGCTCAAGGGTAGGGTGGTATCTTTGAGCTAAAGAGCTCAGGGACAAGCCCAAGCTAACCTCCATATCTCTCCACCACTTCTCAAAGAAATCCATTGCCCGTTCTTAGCTTTACCACTTGAGCCACAGCACTATTTCCGTTTTTCTGGTGGTTAGTTAGAGATAAGAGTCTTATGGACTTTCATGCCCAGGCTGGCTTTGAACTATGATCCTCAGATGTCAGCCTCCTAAGTAGGTAGGATTTCAGGTATGAGCCACTGGCGCCTAGCTGCATTAAGAATTTTAATCCTTTGTATGGCCTCACTTGCAGCAGTAATGATTGCTTTAAAGAGAGAGGGAATGTTCCAATAAACTACTCTAAAAAACACAGCTAGGAAGTTGTTTTTGAGGCGTGGAGTCAAAGTGAACATTAAGAAAGAAGCCTCTTGTGTTCAACTTGTCCGTAGGACGAGGGCAGTGAAAATCTGGAGGAGTTGTCTAAAATAAGTTCCAAGACCAACAGCAACGCTTCGCAGGCCGAAGAAAAAGGTGAGGGACGGCCTCAGGTGTGAGACGGTGACTGGTGAGCCCCAGTCCCTCTCGCCCCGCTCACCGCTCACCGCTCACCGCTATGGCCTCTGCTTCACTCGTTTGATTCCCCTGGGTATGCGCATACCATTAATGTAGCTTGGAATTACCTTGTAATTTGGTTCCTGTTCTTCTCAAAGTACTCTGCTTCTCAGCTGAGCAAGCTCCGGCTGACTAGTTTTGATGAGGGAGCTGGGTAAATGGAGCGCGTGTGGCCACTGTTGTGGGGTCCCCGGGCTAACGTCCCCTGGGCAGGGTGGAGGCTTGGCCGTAGTCACTAATGCCCCAGCCGCCTCTGCCTTTTCTGCAGATGGTGTTAGCAGCAGTGAAGCCACTGGTGACAGGACAGAGCAGAATGAAGATGATGGCATCAAATCGCAGGAAGTGAGAACTGTCTTCGTACTTAGTCATTGCTTACCCAGTGTGTTCAATACCATTACTGTACATACTTTTGAAAGAACTTTTTGTTTTCAGTGCAGTGGAATGCTATTTTTGTACAGTATATTTTATGACTGTCATTATGATGAATTCTGTTCGCTTCGTCTTTGTTTCATCAAAACATTTGTATGAGACCTACTTGCATTGTGGTTATATAGGGTCAATTGCCTCTGCACCAGGGCCCTGTCAACTTAACTGCAAGGCCAGGTAGCAGGTCAGGGCAGAAGCAGGAGGCTTACCTGAACCACAGAGTCCAGCCGGCGGAAATGAGAGCAGCAGCAGGGAAGACTTGAGGAGACCCAGTTTCATGAGACAAGGAAGGTCATGGGTTCCTGGGACAGGCCCTTTCCAGCCCTGCCCAGTCAGATCCTGTGGGGCTTATCTATTGGGCAGAGAATGCCAGCGGCCCGAGACAACCCCTTAAGTTCAGGGACTCAAGCCTATATATCAGCCAAGCTTCTAAATATCCATTGCTCAGATTGCCAGATTTTTAATGGCTCTTTTTGGGTTTCCTCATCCTATATAAGAAAGTCAGTAGAGTTCTCTGTTTATTGTAAGAAAATATTTGGCCACAAGCATGTTGAACTATAGCCTACACATTCTGGGGCACACACAGTCCTTAGAGGAGGCCTTCCAGTGCCTCGTCACTCATCTTTCCAGGACTCCATGAGTCATAATACCTGTTCTGATCAGCTGAGAGAATTGTAGTGAAAGAAACACAGCCTACACCAATGTCATACTTTAAGTGACAAAGCTGGGATTTGAGCCCTCTTAGAATGGAACTCTAAATCTCCTTTTGAGGAAATAAACTATTAATAGAGAATACAATTATTCTTTTCTTGCTGGACTTTTTTCCCCCATTTCTCCCATAGGAAGATCAGCCGATAATTATTAAAAGAAAAAGAGGACGACCTCGTAAATACCCTGTAGAAACAACATTAAAATCGAGTAGGTATTTGGTACATCTTCAGCTCACACACAGATTTTCACACTTGATTTTCTAAGTGAGTTTTGTTTATGTTTTGTTTTGTTTTGTTTTTTAAATAGAAGACGACACCAAAACAGATACTGGCATTGTCACTGTAAGTAATTGCAGAGGATAAGAAATGAACCCTTCAAATATTTGCTCTTAACATGTAAATGGTATACTCCAATATCTAGTATTTTGAACTACTTCATTTTTTACATACTTCAAAAGCTTTGAAAGACTTTCAAATAAAATGGATAGCCATTCACATAATATTTTATCAATACGATACCTTCATGTAAGCAGAATTAAATTAATGGTTCTTCAGTCATTTCCAATCCCCGTTGGAAATTGATCATGAAATTTATTTAGGGAGTTAGATTCTTGTAGCCTTCCTTGTTAATAGAAATTCCATTGTTCTAGATGATTTTGAAGTAGTAGCTTTTTTAGAGACACCTCTGAGGTGTCTTAACTTCTCTCATTGATTTCAGTACAAAACAATCATCAGTGGTACTTGGTATCTTTCTGACATTTATCTTTGAACCTAAAGTATATCCCCAGTGAAATCATTGGATCAGGATTTCATTGCCTGCAGTTCACTGGCAGCATAAGAACAGATAACGTGAACTGACCTAACAAAAGTGCATGGGATTCAAACCTCAGCTTTGCCACTTATTCCCAGACCTGTGTCTTGTGGCCAGTCATCTGACCCTTTGGCTTCTCAGATTCCTTGTCTGTAAAGTGCTTTAGTGGAAATAGCACGTGGAGCACAAAGGGACTCAGGGATAGCTCTGAGTTCAAGCCCCAGGATAGGCCAAAAGAAATAAAGTGCTGTAGTGATCCCAGTGTTTCTCTCATAATATACTTATAAGACAGCAAGATCAGAGAGCTGTGTGTGAATGGATTTACCAAGTTGTGAAATGGTTCACTGTTTGCAGGACATGGTAAAAACCTTGTTTTGCCTGTGTTGCCTCTATCACTTTCCCTCCAGTGTCACAGCAGGGTGGCTGGGAAGAGGTTTGAGGCACTATGTTCACAAACAGGCATACTCATGTGCTAGATATATTTGACCAGGTATAGAAAATAGGTGCCAGTATCCTGTCTGCATAATAAATGAAGATCTTAAACCATCTTTACATTATCAGTTGCCTTTCTCTGTGTTAATGATAAACTACTAATTTCAATTTTTGATTTTTTTTTTTTAACTTAGGTAGAACAATCTCCACCATGCAGCAAGTTGAAAGTAATGCAAACAGGTATGTGCCCAAGTGGTTTTATTTCTAAGCTGTTAGGGAAGACTTTGTTTCTTAATTAAATGAGTGGACCTGTTGATACTTATTCATATGGCCCCAAGAGAATATTTCCTTAATTTTTTTATTTTTTTTATTCTCCTTGAGCTGAGCCTTTCTTTGTTGAAAAAGTCTGTAAAACCTTCAGGGCGGACAATAGAGGAAGGAGAAGGCATTATACCCAGGACCTCACTGCACAGCACTGTCCAAATCCTCTCTTAGCCTAGAATTGAGCGGTGTTATCACAAGACAGAACTGTAGTTCAAGAGCCCGCAGTATTCAAGGAGTGATTTTTTAAGTTGCCTGTGTACCTTAACAGAATCTAGAACTGAAAAGGCTAAATTGTTTTAAGTGTTTTTATCCTCAGCCCAAGGAGAAAAATTATATTCCAAAATATGGAAAAAGATAACCTCAGGGCCAGGAGTTTGGCCTAGTGGTAGAGTGCTTGCCTAGCATGCACGAATACTCGGGTTCGATTCCTCAGCATCACATACATAGAAAAAGCAAGAAGTGGTTCTGAGGCTCAAGTGGTAGAGCTCTAGCCTTGAGAAAGTCCAAGGACAGTGCTCAGGCTCTGAGCCTAAGCCCAAGCCTGGCAAAAAAAAGATAACCTCAATGTGGGAAGATAATGGGAACATTCTTTATCCATTACAAGCATCTTCCAGGATTAGGGCTTTTTGTTTTGTTTTTACTTTGTCTTAGTCCACTTTCTTTCTCACAGCTGGTGCTGTACCACTTGAGCCACAGCTCTCAGTATTTTACTACTTATTTTCAGTCTTTCATACTTTTGTGCCTGGGCTGGCTTCAAACCATAATCCTCCAGGTCTGAGCCTCGTGAGTAGTGAGGATGACAGGAGTGAGCTACTGGCACTCAGCTATTTTCCATACTTTTAACAATGCGAATATTGTTTTACGTGGAAGCAAGAAGAGCCACTGATAGGCTTAAAAAGGTGACGTGACAACAATTTACATGAGAGTTTAAATGCCCTGCCCAGATCACACAGATTCTTTGCTGCACTTCAGAAATGAAATCTGTGCTTTCCTAACTAATAGCAAAACATGATTACCTGATAAAAAGTAATGATAAATTGTATGACTGTGTATCATTGCAACTAACAAATCACAGTAATTGCTGAAAATATAATTGTCATAAACTATAAATGTATTTATTCACCTTTTGTTTTCATCTTTTGTTTTTTAAAGATGAGTCCAATAAAGAAACAGCCAACCTACACGAGAGGAGTACAAGCAATGTAAGTGTTAATTTTTCACCAAGATATAGTGCTTAGAAATCAACTTTATGCTCAATAAATTTCATTGTTTCAAGGACGACAGTGAAGAAAGACCAGTAGCCAGTGTGCGTCGGAGAGGAAGGAAGCCCAAGCGTTCCCTCACACTGTCAGATGACACCGGTATGTCTCTAGCATATTAATTACAAAGCTTTATTATTTCAAAAAATAAAAAATTTGCCTCTTTTTCACACTATTCTTTGGATAGGAGCAACCCAGCACTGCTCTTATGTAAGTCTGTATGAAACAGCTCTAATCCTGTGTCAGAAATGGTATGTCCCAGATGCTTTTCCGAGTGCATGTGAGTCTCTAACGAATGCTGGCTGTGAACGGCATAAGTAAACTATCCCAAATGTGTTTGAGATTAAGTTAAACAGTTGTGAATTGCAAGTGCTGAAATAAAAGGAAATGGAAAACCACTTTTTGTACCTCCAAGGCCCTCCTAGCCTGAGATCTAAATTCTCAGTCTCTCAGTGGAAGTGTCTTTGGGAATTGTACAAGCCAGGTGTTACCCTTCTATCTATACAGATTCCTCAGAGCCAGAGAGAAAACGCCAGAAATCAATTTCTGAAGCAGCTGAGGACAAAAAAGATCAGGAGTCTGACGAGGAAGAAGAAGAAGAGGAAGAGGATGAGCCCTCCGGTGCCACCACCAGATCCACCACCAGATCCGAGACTCAGAGGTAATGGTAATGGGGAGAGCCCAGGACTGCCCTTTGTCAGCGTTCTGTGTGATAAGCCACCGCCATGCTGCATCTTCTTGTATAGCCCATTGTCTGTCTTACGCTGTGTTGGGGAGTGTGTCAAAACCTACTAAGGTTAAGACGCTTCCACAGCAATGTTTTCAGACACTGTGCTGAGTGAGCACCATGTATGCATGTGGAAACAAAAAACACAGGCCACACACTCAGTAGTACTTATCCTTGGGAGCAGGGAAATTAAGCATCACTCTGACATCACATGTATGATCCTAGAAAACTGCCTGGATCTGAGTACCTTTTTTTTTCATATTTTTTTATTGTAATTAATAGAAGGGTTACATTATATTCACCAGATAGAAGGTATATTACTTCACAAATATTGATACCCTTTCTCATGTCATGGTCCCCATTTCTCTTCCCCCTCCCCTTGCTCATCTTGTAGATGGTAGCTCCTTGTTAAAGCCAGAAGCCTCTGGGAGTTGGGGGGGCGGGGGAGGGAAGTGCCATAGTCAACTCAGTTCAGGCAAACTGAACTTTTTTTTCTTGTCACTTCTAATGTACATTACAGTGTTACAGACTTGCTGAGTTAGAAAGTAGGGAAGCCTGTTTACTCAACCAGTGTTGGCCATTTAGACTCCCCCTCAAGTAAGCCTTCAGGGAGAGGAAGCAGGACCTCACTAGATGCTGAATCTTCTGGTGCCTTGAACTTGGACTTCCAGCCTCCAGAAATATAAGAAATAAACTTGCTCTGTTTGTCTTTAAATAAAGAAGACCAATTCCTGCTAATAGGAGAGGATGAGCATGGTAGAAGTGAGGTGGAAGCAGCCGTTCTATACCAACTGTGGTCCAGTGGACACAGGTTTGTCCCACCGTGTCTTCTGGACAAATCAGAGTTGCCTTTCTTTAGATCTTACAGCAGCTCACCCACCCTCTTTCCTCGAGTCTTTAGACAAGAGCTTCCCTATCTCATTTCTTCCTTGCACAATTGACTGTTGGAGCCTGAGTTGTGTTCTCATTCACCTTGGCGTCTTGTTCTGTTTTGATGAGCTATCTTTGTCAGCCATAATATTTCCTACTTTTCACAAGTTCATCTTTGTCTAGCTCATGGTAAAATACCATGAAAAGCAAACATCATTCGAGTAGAATTGGTTCTAGACAACATCTAGGTTCTCTTATTAGCAGGGGAAGTTTCCTCCTGCAGGTAATCCTAGCTGTTGAAGAGGCTGAGGTCTGAGGATCATAGTTTGAAGTCAGATTGAGTAGGAAAGTCTATGAAACTGTTATCTCCAATTAACCAAAAAATACCAGTAGTGGAGCTGTGACTCCTGTGGTGGAGTGACAGCCTTGAGTGTTAAAGCTCAGGGATGTCATCCAGGCCCTGAGTTCAAGCTCCAGGATCAACACATGCAAAATAATAATAAAAACTAACTAGTTAATTAACTTTCAAAAGCTAACCATTGTCCTGCTGTGAGGCCCTGCTGTCTTGCCCCTTGTCCTTTTCAGTGGTTCCAAGGCCTGGAGAACTCATTGCCACTACCGCCCCAAGGGTCTGTAATGGTTTAAAAATATCAATCATCTGCGTGTACACACACACTTCCTCCTAGGATGGCCAAAAGTTAGCAAAAGAGAGGGTATACACATCTCTCCAGCCAGGAAAATAAGTCACTGCTGATGCTTCAAGAGACTTTTAAGTTCCTGAGGCTATTTGGGGTACAGAAATGCTTTCCTCATAATTTCCTTTTAAGACTTTTGTCTCACTACCACCAAATAGTTGTTTGGGGGAATCACTGGTTTCCAAGAGTACTTGGAAGGACTATACAGATGCCTGCAGGAGCCTTACCTCATGGCCCAGACACAGACTTGTGTTTGACAGCTAGTTGTGAGCCTTACCTGCTGATTCACTCACTGAGACTGAAAGCTTGGTGGGGCACATTTCTTCCCTATGATCATGGTTTAATCATCTGGGAAGAAGAAAGCATGTAACAATCCAGAAGGGTTTGCCAGAGCCTTGCAGATCTGATGAGGCAACAAAGCAAAACACCCATTCCAAACAACAACATCCAGCTTGTATCCTGCTGGTTCAACTCTGATTCCCAGAAGTTGTGCTAGTGAGGTGGCCCTCACCACCTGCTTCCAGCCACAGGTCCTTTTCTCCTCCTACCCCTCTTCTTCAGGGTGCCTTCTCCATTTGCGTCATCTCTCCCTCCTACACCCTCTTCAGTTAATGCCATATGGTGCTGGTGTAGGTGATCCAGTTTTTTTCTTTCTCTGAATTATAAGTTTCTTCCTTGAGAGTAGGAGCTTGTCCTCCTTATACCACAGCTTTCAAAAGCAGGTGATTCAGTGTATACAGAACTGTTCTGACATCTCTGTCACATTGTGGTCATCAGTGTGTGCTTGTATGTGAACACTTAGCGCAGGGAAGGAAAGGGAATTCTCTAGTAGCATCTCTCCTGGGTGCAGCGTAGTATTCATGCTGCCTTGATCTATCTGTGAGGGAAAGAAGCACAAAGATTTGTATGCAAACTTCTTAAAACAATGCATAAAGGAATAAGTGCAGATTGTGCAGAGTTAGTGACCCCCGTTGTAAGGAAGGGATAGGCCCAGACAAGCTCTAGCATCAGAGAAGAAGGAAGCTGACCCAGAGCTTCCGTCTTCTGCTTAGTGCCCGGCAGTCTTCCTGTGAGGTCAGTGAATTTTGATGGACATGTTTTAAGATGGGCGATCGTAAAACACTACATGCCATTCTCAGCACATTTGTAGGCACTGTCAGAACCATGCCATCTGCAATAATACTCAGAAGTACTATGTACTTGGTTTTGCTATCAGAGGAGCAGTAAGCTGTCTTCATTCCACTGAGAAGGTCCATTTCTCCCTGTTCTGCAATTTAGTTGTCCAGGTCTTTTCACACATGGGTGAAACATTCCCTGCCATTTTCTATGTATTCTAGGAATGGATTTAGAATAGTGAGCATGCCTTAGCAACCACCCTGGGGGAAAAATCTTACCTATTGGGGGAGAGAGAGAGATGTGTATGAGTATTAATTTGTGCTTATATATGCCAGTACTTAGAGACTGACACTCTAGCTTGGCCTTTTGCTCATGGCTGAGGCTCTCTACAGCTAGAACTGTAGCTCTAGTTCCAACTTTTTGTTGGTTAATTGGATATGTGACTTCTGAGGATTTGTCTTCCTGGGCTGACTTCAAACCACAGTCCTCAGATATCAGCCTTCTGAATAGGTTGAATAACAGCCCTGAGCCATCAGCAATAATTCTCTGAATGCAGTCTTAGAGCATGGGTATGAAGACAGTGGTATTTTTCTTTTCTATGAGTATATTGCTTTACAAAACTGATAATAGCCTGCAGTTAAAAGATGAGTGCCATGGTGGAGGTTCAGAGTGCTGTGGGCTAAGAAAGTAACTCGCTCTGTACTGCACCAAGTTCCTGGAGAGACTTTACAACTGGAGTCCAAAAGTACAGAGTTTAGTCAATGGATGGTGTAAGGTGATTCAGAACAAAATATCCCACGTCAAAGTATATTGAACATATCCTTCCTTGAGGAAGGGCAGTAGAATTATAATCCAGGCTGGGGAAAAGGTAAAGAACTGATTTATGGTACTGTATGCTGTTTTGTCATGGAACCTTCTAGAATTCCTTTCCTAACACCACTGGCATAATGTGGCCCTCACTTGTTTATACCTAGGTTGCTTCTGTGTGTTGTGTTCTGTTTGGGTAAGGTTTGCATATTGGTAGGACCAGCACGGATGTTTTAGGGGATGTTTAAGGTAGGATGAGGGCCCAGAGGAGAGGACACTGGAGTTGTCACGGCCACTCCAGGGCCCTATGCTTGTGTGGGAGGTGGCCAGACATCCCAGTTCACGTAGGCTCCTGTTCCTGTGTTGGGATGGTCTCCTGGTGGTCAAGCTAAGCATTGTCAAACGTCCTAAATTATTTGTGTCATTGCCTTGACTTTCGTTTAACGCAGATCAAAGGTACAGCTCTCACCTTCTACCAAGCGCAAAAGAGAAGCCAGCCCTCCTGGGGCCCGCACGAGGGGTCAGCAGAGAGTGGAGGAAGCTCCTGGGAAGAAGGTGAAACGATAATCCTGACCACTGCTGCCCGTGGCTTCCCAAGGAAGATCGCACAGTGTGTAGGAGACAGCCCCGGGAGCCGGGGCTTTAAAACAAACCAAGAGCAAGAAAAGGACAAGGACGTTGCATGAGCTCTACGTTCCTAGGTGCAAGCTTTTTCTTGTTATGTTTTAAACAGCTTTATAAACTCTTGTTCATAGAAGATATTATGTACATTTATTTCAGATAAAGGAAAGTAAGTTTACTTTGTATTTGAATTCAACAAAGTAGTTGTATATTTGAACATGCAAAATTGGGATTTCCCAATGTGAGGCTTTCCCCAGTGCAGCCCCTCGAGCCCTGAGACTCAAGGCTGCTTTCTGGAGGTCGTGTACAGCATAGAAACATGTAAAAATAGGTTGTATTTTACTCTATGTATGATGCGAATCAATGAACACTTTATTTATTTTACAGAGAAATCTTATCTGTGAACTTTACTATATATCTGTTTATTTTATTTTATTAATTTTTTAATGAAAAAGCATTTAAAATGATATGCAGTCATTAGTAGCTTTTTTGTTTTTTGTTTTTAAAGAACTCTGCCTGCCCTTTAACTCACTGAATATGTCCAGGCAGGAAATTCTGCAGAAACTTACGCATGTATCCAAGTCAAGTAGTTTTAGCTAAAGAAAGGGTCACAATTGCTTTCTGTTCAGTCGTGACTTTAAGAATGTAGCTTGATATTAGCTTACTCTTGCATCTATGACTTTACCACCAGCCCCACTGCTGTGAGAGTCTGGTTCAAATAAAGTTTAGCCCCTTCACCTGCCGCCACAGGCCCCGCCCCTAGCATTAATTCTTCCTCTGTGCTGCCCCACGCTGCCACCAACATGATCCTCTTGTCCTTTCACCGAAGAGAAATGCATTGAAGATTCATTCCTGTCTACTGAGCTTTGTTCGCGATTTTATGTTTTCTACGCTTACTTCAGGAGAGAAACTGGCTTTATCACCAGATTCTTTTTTAAACATTTTAACCCCATATGAGCATACTGTCCAACTTATGTTTTCATAAAATCAAACTTTTTTTAAGATCTAATTTATCTTGCAGTGATGTGGTAAGTTGCCAAATAATCGAGATTGTTTTAAAATGTTGTTCATACTCTTGTTTTGTAATTAAAATTTATCTTCAGTGTGTGTAGGGTTTTTTTTGGGGGGGGGGGTTATTTGGCTTTTAATGTAAAGCGGATATTCCTGTCATTTTACATGGTTTCGTACTGAGATTTTATATATAAATTATAAAATGTTTCCCTAAAAGTTGAATGGAGTGGATTTCTTTCCTGTGTGTCTTTTTTTTTTCCATGCAAACCATTTCCTCTATCCAAATAACTGATGGTAGATAACTGATGGTTCCATTTTCACACTCCGAAATGGCCAAGTTGAACTTTAGATCCAAAAAGCACTTTAAAAATAGGACCATGTAGGGCTGGGAGTTTGGCCTAGTGGTAGAGTGTTGGCCTAGCATGCACGAAGACCCGGGTTCAACTCCTCGGTACCACATACATAGAAAAAAGCTGGAAGTGGTGCTGAGACTCTAGCCTTGAAAAAGTCCAAGGACAATGCTCAGGCCCTGAGCTCAAACCAGGACTGGCCAAAATAAAAATAAAAAATAGGACCATGTATGTGAGTGTCTCTTTTTTTTTCTTTTTTGCCAATCCTGGCTTGGACTTGGGATCTGAGCACTGTTCTTGGGCTTTCTCAAGGCTAGACCTCTACCACTTGAGCCACAGAACCACTTCAGGCTTTTTTCTTTGTATGTGGTACCTAGGAATCGAACTCAGGTCTTCATGCATGATAGGCAAGCACTCTGCCACTAGGCCAAACTCCCAACCCCTCATTTTTATTTCTATGCATGAGTTTCAGCTGAAGTTAGAATTATGTCTGAAAGCCAGCCAAAGGTAGGAGCCATGTTAGGTGCCTGTGGCTGCTGGTGGTCTTTGAGTAACAGGCTGGCACTGCGCTGCTGTGCACTGGCTCGGCAGCAGTGCATGTTTGAGCAGGCAGGGTGCAGTGGGTGTCAGTGGGCAGCCCTGAGAGGATCGTGAGGAAAGAAAACTAGAATGTTCTGGGGAGTTGACTGCCACTCAGTAACTCCAAATGTTTTTGAAAACCTAGTGAAAAGATAGCTCCTGGGCCAGGAGTGTGGCCTAGTGGGAGTGTGCTTGCCTAGCATGCACAAAGACAACCCAGGTTTGATTCCTCAGTACCACATACATAGAAAAAAGCCGGAAATGGTGCTGAGGCTCAAGTGGTAGAGCTCTAGCCTTCAGAAAGTCCAAGGACAGTGCTCAGACCCTGAGCTCAAGCCCAGGACCAGCAAAAAAAAAAAAAAAAGATAGCTCCTACAGAGAGCACTGGAAATGAGCACTTTGGAATTGTCACCATGAGAGTTGGTGGTCCTGGTCCTGATGTTTAGTAGTGGGAAGGAGGCTGGCAATGTGAGCCATCCTTGACAGGATAGTCTGAGAGTCAAAAATACATGTCCCCAGATGCCATTGGCTTCCTTCCATTGCCCCACTGAGACACATTTGCAGATCCAAACTGTTATTTCCCTGACCTTACCACTGCCACATTCACATGGCAGTTCATGTCAGTGAACAAGCTGAATCTTACCCATCCCCTTCCCCAAGTGGAGCCATAGCAAAGCTGGATACTCCAGTGGGTGTCATTAGCATTTTTAAACGAAGGAACTAATCAATATGTCTTCACGTTCATTCCCCACCATGCTCATGCCAATCCACTATGGTGCTGTTTTCTTTTTGTTTAGTTTTTTCCCAGAGCTGAAGACCGTACTCGGCCTTGCACTTGCCAGGCAAGGGCTCTTTCCCTGAGCTAAATCCCCAGCCCCCATGGTGGTGTATTCTTGAGTCTCAGTACCTGAGAAGCTGAGGCAGGAGAATGGCACGTTCAAAGCCATTCAAAGCCATTCTAAGATACATAAGAACCTCCAATCCCTCCCTTCTCATACCCTCCACTCCCCTCCCTTCACTCTTCTCTGCCTCTGTGTTTGCCTCTCTCTTTTGTCTCATATACACTCTCATGTATATCCATATGCAAAATTCAAACAAGTTGCCTGTAGTCACTGGCTGAAACTTACCAAGGCAATAGATCTAAGCCTCACATGTGTTTGAGTTAAAATGAGAATAAACCTGAGGGGAAGAAACTAAAACTCTGGAGCCTCATTTGCTTTTAGTCACTTGTGTTCAGTTGACTTGAAAATTTAACCCATTCTGGAGCTGCCAAGCTGCATGTTGTGTTATTTGGTCTTTCATTAGCCTGGCTTAGGTGACCCCTGTGACATATGACTTGTGATGATGGCCCCTTCGGTTGCTTTTCAGAAATCTGGTGGCCATTTTTATCCAAGCCACTGACTCTTCACTTGGGTGTAGGTGTAGATATCTGAAGCATAACTAAACAAGATGAAAAAGACTGGCATTTCTGCCCTCATATTACTTCTGTATTTAGGTGCTTAACTCTGAACATCAATATGCTAGTCACTTAGAATGTGTGTCCAGAGCTAGCAGAAGATTATCTCTTCTCTTCCCTACCAGGATGAAGCCAGGATGTTCTCAAGAACATTCTGGGCATTGAGCTGCTAGCTTCTGATGAGTGATGAGTGACCTCCCAGCCCCCAGTCCCACAGAGCTGGTGGCTTTCTACTTTGAAAGGATTAACTCTTCACCAATGGGGACAGTTGTCATAGCCTCACCTCAGGCAGCTGTCCTGCAAGACAGTGCTGGCTCTCCTACCTCCAATCACCCTTCTTTCCTTATATACCTGTAATTGGACTCCAGTCACACAGCAGGACTATAAATTTGAGATTTGAAGTATGATCTATTAACAGGTGTACTATAGCCTAGGTTCCCCCCCCAAAAAAAAAAACCTTGAGTTTTCCAATTTGAGAATATGCATGGAAATGGTTGATAATGGTATAGAATTGTAATTCACAATTGTATCAGACAAAATGGATGGATGTGGGAGTGCTAAGCAGAATCTGAATGTTTGGAAAGATTACTACCAGAGTACTTAGTTGGCTAGAGCACAGATGGAAGGGTGGCCCACCTGGGTAGGTGTCCCTACCTTTACTATCTACTGATAGCCTAAGCATGCTATACTAGTCACCTAAAACTTACTTTGTGAGAAGACCCAGTACTGGAAGATATATCTCCTTGCCAATCCTTTGTGAAGTGAATTCCAGAATTTCTGAATAAATCCATGCTTGTTTTTCTCGATAGTCCAGCCCTGATAGTCCATCCCACAGATGCAAAAATGGAAGGTACCCCCCCACACACAGCCAGAGCCCAAGAGCCTGCTTACTGTAATGAGCAACAAAGGCAAAGCTATAACCTCAGTAGTCTCACTCATGAGCCTATGCTGTTGGCCAGTTAACCATGGTCTACTAGATGCTGGGAAGCCTACTGGCTTTGATCTGTACAAGCAGAAAACTTTTCAGTTCAATGAACAAAAGTCTTAACAACCTTACCAAAAAAAAAAAAAAAATCATGAAGGCCAGAACATCAGTGGCTCACACCTGTAATCCTAGCTACTCAGGAGGCTGAGATCTGAGGATTATAGTTCAGAGCCAGCCAGCCTGGGCAGGAAGAGTCCATGAGACTTCTCTCCAATTAACCATGAGAAAAGTGGAAGTAGAGCTGTGGCTCGAAGTGGTAGAGTGCTCGCCATGAGTAAAAGAGCTCAGGGATGGCACTAAGGCCCTGAGTGCAAGCCCCATGACAGACCAAAAAATAAAAATATTAATGGTCCTTCATGATAGTCATTTTCCTGGGTGCAGAATGCATAATGAAAGTAGACAAACTGACTGATCAAGCTATCAAACGAGGGCACAGACCCAGTGGAAGCTACCAGAGCTGCCTAGGAAAGTGGTAAAGACAAGCAGTGTCATGACCCAGAAGCATTCAAGGATTGAAAGGTAGCAGTGTGGTAGTTCTCACCCCACACCTACCTCCACTCTCCCATCTGCCATGTTGAGAAAACAGACAGTCCAAGTCAGGTGTGGTGGCTCACGCCTGTAAGCCTAGCTACTCAGGAAGCTGAGATCTGAGAATTGCCTGGACAGTAAAGAACGTGACCCTCTTATCTCCATTTAACCACTAGAAAACCCGAAGTAGCACTGTGGCTCTAGGGGTAGGGTGGTAGCTTTGAGCTGAAGAGCTCAGGGACAGCGCCCAGGCTCAGAGTTCAAGCCTCATGACTGACCAAAAAGAGAGAGAGAGATGGACCTTGGAGAATGACAGTAGATTTTCCCAAGCTAACTGAAACAGTGGTTCTCATACAGGTACTCTACTCCATGTAGATAACACAGCTCTGATACTGATAACACATGCAGCTACTGACCTGGAAACTGTCCCTAAGGCCCACACAGCAGCTTGCTGTCAGCACTGCACATCCCCCTAAGCATGAGTTACTCTCCAGCTACATGTCACCGTTTGATCTCAGGAAAGCTGACCAACTTGATCTTCCAGATTATATACTAGTGTTATACCAGTCTATTACCTTCATCGAACGATGTTGGTAGAGCCCAATGGGTGTGAAGCACCGACTGCTTACTGATATTTGCCAGTCAGACTCAGTTCATGGCCCCTTCTACCTCGACGAATGTGCTAGGCTTCTAGCGAGATAAGCAGGTGAAAATATCCCTCTGGAGGTGAATAATACATTTCTTACAACCAAGAAAGAGGTACCATCGCAGCTTGGAAGTTTGGACTTCACAGGGTACACACACACCCTTGTTTGATCTTGACCCATCTACCAAGTGATCTGAAAAGATGCTCACTTTGAATGGATCCCCAGATCAGTAGACTGCAGCACACCCTGTGACCACCCACTGAATCTGCACAGTGCTGCTGACAGCACCTTTTCAAGATAAAGTTTATTATCAGCACACTTTTGCTTTTTTTTTTTTTTGACAGTACTGAAGTTTGGGAAATCAAGGTCTTATGTTTGCTAGTCGAGATGACTTGATTCCATCCCTGAACCCTTTTAGCTTTAGTTATGTGTGTCTAGCATAGACTGCGATACTCCTTTCTTGCTGCCCACATGACTAATATGGCAGATGTATGCCACCATGCCCACCTTTTTTTGATTGAGACAGAGTCTTATGAACATTTTTGCCTGGGCTGGCCTCCCAGCACAACGCCTCCTGAATCACCGGGATTATAGACATAAGACAGTCTACACACCGCTCACCATTGTTTTTATTTGTTCCAGCCATTGTGTCAGTCTTCAACTTGAATTATTTGAAATACTCAAACTAACACCATGTCTTCTGTTTGCCTTCCAATGTACTTAATTTTATTCCTGTCATGTTGAGTCCTCTAGTCCTTCAAAAAAAAACTTCCCTAATATACATTGTATATAATTGATTATTTCAAATTCTTTGGATTAAAGGATTGGTGGAAGCCAGGTCTTGGTAATGTGTTCATCTCAGACCCTTGGATGCCTTCTTCCCAGTAACTGGAGGTAGATTCCCTGCAGAGATGACTTGGACAGCATGGGTGAAGCTGGCACTTTGGTTAGCTGGTTAACAACCTGTTTTGAGTTTAGTGGAAGCTCCTGTCCCCATCTCCAGTGTGTCTATGTCTGCAAGCATTCTACTGAAGCTCCCTCCAAGGCTGCTTTGACAGTTCCCAGGACAGCTCTGCCTCATCTGTCCCTTTGACAGTCACTAAGCCCAGAGCGACCTGCTCCATCCTGTTTCCCCCTTCCTGCTCCCCACCACACTTACTCACACAGAATGACAGCCTCTTCTCTAATTCCTTGGCATAAGTCTCCCCAGTGAGCTTTCTCGCCTAACTTAAGCCCCTTTCTCTGAAGTCACAGGCCTCTAGTACTTTCCTTTTGGAAACTCAGTCCAACATGTCCTGCCATGGAAATAAACATCTCCAAGTTAGGACCCAGAAGATGATTTAACAACAACAAAAGCAACTGAAATATGTTCTTTGTGCTAAAAGGTGAAGACAGCAGCCCCATCACTTGAAGATAAGTGAGCACACATTTACAGCACAGGCTGCTCCAGTGGAATCCTCATGTGACAGCCATGTTCTGCAGAGATCTAGAGCAAGTCATGTGACCTCTCTTAGATCTTGATCTGGGCTGGCAACACTGATTCAGTGAAAAAACAAGCCTGAGTTCAAACCCCAGCACAAAAAAAAAGAGAGAAAAGTAAAGAAAAATGGCAGGAAGGGAGAGGGAGACCGGCTTTCACTGTAAAGAGAAATTCTGATACCTGACCTGCAGATCTCTTAGGGTTGTGGTGAGGATAAAATGAGATCATTTATTGAATAACTATTTGCTAGGAGTCTATGGTATGTCCAGTACATTCAAGGCTCGAGGGACATGTCAGTGAGTCCTTTGATCACTGAGTTTATGAGGTTCTTCTTCATGTTTGCATGAATAGCAAACATGAATATTATATAAATAAAGAGTCCAGATGGTCTAAGATGGACTTGTGTATGTCTTTCCATAAATCAATTCCCGTCAGGCTACCTAATAATGTCAGATGGTCTCCGGTTGGGGCTAGCATGCTGGGGCACCCTTTTAGCACTCACACATTGTCACATGACAGCCTGCTGCTTTTAGTCTTCTGTATCTACTTAATCTTGGTAAGGCTCCCTCAGCTCACCAAAGGATCTCCTTAGATTTAAAACTTCACTCTCTGTAAAGTAGCTGCATCTCGTTTCATTGCATCCTTCCATTTTAATTTTCTCCATGGTGAAGGCTTCTTTCTTATTCGATATATACAGGCATGTGTTAGTTAGGGAGGTTCCCCCACTCACCTGATGGCTTATAAGAGGAGACTTACACGACTTGGAGCCCCCAAACCCTTTAAAAGAGTGTCTGAGACCCAACAGGAATGAGTTAATCTCCGCCCCCACCCTCAACCAGGACCACATAGCACAGTACCAGGAAAGCACCCAGTGGTTTGTTTCTTGGAGCCAAAATACCAAATCGTGAAGACGTTTTTGTGGAAGTCACAAGCAACTCAAGCGCCACACCAGCAGCTGTGTGGTTACCTGCTGCCCCGTCCCCCGCCCTTCGCTCCCAGGTCCCGCTGCCCACCCACCCGCTGTCCCAGCACCCCGCACGCACGCGCAAAAAAAGCCCGAGGGACAAGACAGACGGGTCTGACCACCCTGATGTTCAGTGTTGTGAAAAACTTTGTCTCTGGACAACATTTCTGTGGCACCAATAAAACACACAGCTTGCTCACTTGGCTCGCTCTAGGTGGCGCTCGCTCTCCACTGTACCCAGGAAGGTTCTGGAACTGGTGAGCTCCAAGCCTGGCTCTTTTGACCCATGAGAAAACCAAGCTACAATGGGAAGGTGTGCCCTACGAGGTGATTTCATCCCATCCCTGGCTGGGGAACATAACCTGACCTCTGGGACCCAGTGAAAGTCCATCCACCCTGGCTGTCTGGCTGTAGTTTATGGATCACAAATAGACTTAAAGTCAGATCCACCTTAGAGTGCATTTATTTCGTAATGCACACATGATAGAAAAGACAAAAACAAAAAACAAACAAACAACAAAAAAAAAACCATTGTCAGACTTTCCTCAAATGCACATTTTCTTTGATTCCTTTCAAGTTCTTGGCAGTCATTAGAAATAGGCCAGGAAGACTGGACCTGGAAGTGGATTTAGAGTGGAAAACCCAAACTGGCTTTTGCCGCCAAAGCCTAACTTGAATCCTGTTTCGCCACGCACTCGTGGCCCTTACCTGCGACACAGGAGTGGGGTTTTTTCGTTTTTATTCGCTGCATCCCTAAATAGGTGGAGAGGGCTTGGCTCCTAGCACACTGGAAGAGTGATCTTTACACGTGGAAGCCCCCTGGCCTGGCACGCGCGAGGGGCCCCGCTGGGGCCGTGCGCCCCGCCGACACAGGAGACGCCTGGCGCCGCCTGACAACTCCGCAGACGCGGATCGCCCGTCCACCCCCGGCCTGGCCCCTGCTCCCCGAGAGCCCTGGAAGCGAGCCCACTTGCTACGGGAAGCGCCACCGCCACCTCCCTGGTCCCAACCTCCCTTTGGAAAGGACTGGAGACGGAAGAAAGCAGGTGACCTCGGGCCAAGGTCACGGCGCTGAAAGGTGAGCCCTGGGACGTGGCCCAGCCCGAGAGAAGGCGCTGTGACTGGGGGTGCAGGTGACGGTGGTCAGCCACCGCCGTGACCCCGCGGGGAAATCACACCGGCCCCCACCCCGACGCGCGTGCGCGGTTCCCCTCGCTGCCAGACCCAGGGTTTTCCCCTAAGCAGCCCCCGCTGCGTTGCCACCACGCACCTCTCCCTCGGCCTTCGGAAGAAGCCGGGATCCAGGCCCAGGGAGCGAGGGGCGCCGCACGTAGGGGGCGCGCAGGCTCCCGGCGACACCGGGGGACCTGGGAGATCGTGAGCAAGACGCAGAGATCCTTCAGTGGTGGAAAAGGGAAGATGAGGAAGGAAAGGAGACCTGGAGAGAGGAGAGGGTGAGTCCGGACTGGAAGGCGCAAGCGCCCAGCAGCCTTGCCTGGCTTCACGTCCCGGAGCCGGCCAGCCCCATTGGGTAAGGGGTGGGTGGAGAGGGCATCGCTGCGCCCTGCAAGCGGCCGGCGCCAGCGCCGCGGGCCGCCACCAGGTTCCGGGATCTCCCGCTGCGCTCCGAAGAACCTACCCTGGAGGGGCTTGGGCAACCCCCGAGCCTTCCTGGCCCTCAACCCTGCGCTAACCTCCGGGCCTGGGCTCGGCACGCGCGGCCCACTTCCTCCGCTCCGGAGCCCGCAAAACGTGTTGGTCCCCACCCGAATCTGAAGACCCAGGTGTGGATCTCCCGCCAATCCCTCCCCCCACTTCAGGGTCCTGCCCCCAGGCCTAAAGATCGGACAACGGGGCAGGCAAGGTCTGCCAACGTCGCCACGGGTTCCCACCCGCCTCCCAGGCCACTGCGCCCGCTGGACGTGCGCGCTCGCTCGGCCGCCTTCTCTTTCTGCCCGAGCACACTCAAAACCATGGAGACTTTCTACTGGACAGAAACGCGCCTTCCTGTGCTCTGCACACCTCTACCCGAGCCCATGGCCACCGTGATTTGTGTTTTCTTTTCCATAAAATAATTGTTCATTCCATATTGTTTTCAAGTCTCTGGATTTGCAAAATGAACTCCACTACGTGGTTATTCAACTCCTCTCCCAAGTATCCGTACGTCCCGTGCTGTTTTGTTTTTGTTTGTCCAGGGCCACAACACTTTGGGGTTCACACCTGACCATCCCCACAGAAACGCAACCTGTATCAGTCTGGTCCTCCACTGGCCTCTAGGGAATCGTGGTGTCCGAGTTAATGCTCAGGCTCCCACGCCCTCTTAGGAGGGGAGAGAATGTGGCAGCCATTGTTAAAATTAGGCCAGGTCTGGAGGGCAGGAACACTTTATTTCGGAACCCCATCTGTCTTTAGTTCTGTTCCCCTCCCAGCCTGAAGAGCGTACCGACACCACTTTTAAGCACCTTCCCCTCAAAACTTATATAAGGGCAGGGAGCAGGGCAATGGCCTCTTCAAAGGAGAGGGCTCCCCATTCTCCAGAGACACCCACCACCGAGTCCGGGAAGAAGGAGGAACTATTTTGCTGAGGAACCGCTGAAAGCTCTCCTCCTCGTGGGAGCAGGTTGGCTCCCACGTGCTTTCTACCTGGCAGTTCTGAACAGCAAGCAGACGGCGAACCACTCTGGGAGGGGATCTGTTTTCCTCACTCCCAAAGTACCAGCCTCAGCAATATTTTTTTTTAAGTCACAGCTCTATACCCATGCTTAATGGTTCAAATTTGTATAATTGGCTTTAAGTTTCTGATGGAGGAGGAAATCTATGGAAGCCAATAAAATGTGAGTTGAATAAAATTCTAAATGGCTAACATACACAAGCCGTGTGTGTGTGTGTGTGTGTGTGTGTGTGTGTGTGTGTGTGTGTGTGTGTGTAACTTGAATTCAGGGCCTGAGCACCCTTCCTGACCTTTTTTACTCACAGCTAGTGCGTTGCCTCTTGAGTTACAGCTCCACTTCCAGCTTTTTAGTGATTAGTTGGAGGTAAGATTCTCGAGGACTTTCCTGCCCAGGATGGCTCTGAGATCCATGGATCTCAGCCTTCTGCCGAGCTAGAATTACAGGTATGAGCCACCATCACCTGGCCAGCCACCGATGTTTTTAATAAACCCACAATATTTATGTTTCTTACTTGTTTCCTTCTGATACATAAAACAATAACATCTCAGTTTTAAAGAACGTTAAATGTCAGTTCTTGATCAATAGGATAGTAATTCCCTGATATTCTCTGAAACAAAGATCTGTTTCAATTCGAGTCACAGAGTATCTAAGAACAAATTTTTTTAATTAATTTTCTTCTTCCTGCTGTGAGACTTGGAACAAACTCCGTCTAAGGTCAATATTGACCACCCAGGAAAATGACCGTACGATTCCAGAAACCCTCTCGTTCCAGATCTGGGTTCCTGTTCAATCTTTTTCATTCCTCAAATCAAATGAAAGGTGTCAAGGAAAGAAAAATATCTCGAGCCTACTTCTAATTAATTGGCTATTTTTGCAAAAAGCACCCACAATGAGGAAGCAGTGAAACTTGGGGCGTAAAAGTAAAGACGCCTTTTTGTTCTTTAGCTTTGACACCGTGGGGAATAGAAACTAAGCGAGTCGTCGATGGCCCTGGATTATTTTAGACTCGCTGCAGATTTGAGCTGAACTTCCTCTCCGAGGTCCAGAAGAGCGCTGTCATAGATGCATAGATCTGTAGAAATAAGAATCGAGGTTTCCAGGTTGGTGAGCCAAGGTTTGCTCCACGACGCTTTGAGCTTAGGACACAAGGGGTTAAGTCAGACCTGGTCCTTGGTGGCTCGGCGCGCCCGGTGCAGTCTCTTAAAGTCAAAGTCCTCCAGCTGGAGACAGCCAATGGACGGCCTGGAGCGACCCAGACGGCCCAGCGAAGGGGCGTGGCTCGGGGCTGTCACTCAGCCTTGAGGAATGACACCCGGGCGGGAGGGGGGGGGGCGTCGGTGGAACTGCGAAACGCCGCGGAGGGAAGGAAAGAGACCAAACAGATAAAGCCGGGGCGGAGGGTAAAAGGTGCCCGCTCTCCTCCGCACCCCGAGCCGCCGTCAGAGCCGCGGCCACCAGGGGGGTGGGATCCGGAAAAGCCTGCCCAGCGGGAGAGGGAGGACTCGCCCGGTACAGAATCCGGCCGGCGGGGGAAGAGACCGAGGCGCGGAGAAAAAGGGACTCGGGCCGTGCGCCCCGGCGGCGGGCGGCGCGGCGGCCGGCCACCCGCCTGTTCCCCTGCGCGCCCTGCAGACCCCAGCCCGCTCCCCAAAGCTGCGGAAAATGCGATAATCCATCCAAGCTGCGGAGGGAGAGCGCCAGGCTCTGGATTCCGGGGGAGGGGTGCTCTCCGGGCGGGGTGGGCCTCAGAGGAGGGGGCGCGGGTCGGCGCAGGTCCTGGGACCGAGGGGGCGGGGAGAGCGCCGCGGCGGGCCTGGCGCACCCGGCTCGCTCGCGCCGCGGCCTCCCGCACTCTCCGTCCGGCTCCGAGTTGTCCGGCGTCCCCGCCACCCGCCCGGCCTGCCGTCCGCTCCGGCCCGTGGCGCAGATGGCCGTGCGCGGCGCCAACACCTTGACGCCCTTCTCCATCCAGGCGATCCTCAACAAGAAGGAGGAGCGCGGCGGGCTGGCAGCGCCGGAGGGGCGCCCGGCGGCTGGAGGGACGGCCGTGGCGGTGGCCGCGGCGCCCGCCGTCTGCTGCTGGCGGCTCTTTGGGGAGACGGACGCGGGCGCTCTGGGGGGGCGCCGAGGACTCTCTGCTGGCGTCTCCGGCCAGGATCAGAACAGCTGTGGGACAGACTGCGGAGAGCCCTGGAGGCTGGGATTCCGACTCAGCCGTCAGCGAGGAGAACGAGGGCCGGAGGCGCTGCGCGGACGTGCCGGGAGCCAGCGGGGCCGGCCGCGCCGGGGGGACCCTGGGCCTCGAGCCGCCGGTCTGCCGGCTTCATGCCGCCGCCAAGGACCTGGAGGAGGACGCTGCGGGTCGCAGCGACAGCGAGATGTCCGCCAGCGTTTCAGGTCTGCGGTGGCTTCGAGGGGAAGGAGGGGGGGTGGACACCTAGATCAGGCACGCAGAGTGGGGTGCGCCGGCTGGGGCGAGCTGGAAAAAGTCGCCCCGACCCTTAACCAAATGAGCCCCAGTAGAACCTTAAGTCCTTGGGACACAGTGCCTTGGACGGGCTTCAGAGACCACTACTAACTACACCCGAGCTCAGAGGACTTTGAGTTCATCGCCAGTGCCTTCCTTAATTATAGTTGTCTGTCCTCAAATACGCAAGATTAACGAAGGGAGACCCTAAGGGCTGGAGGTCTAGAGCCCAGCCTCAGAGCTCGAGAGTGGTGAAGGATTGGGGACGGAGCGGGGATCATGAGGCTTGGAGGAGAGGACTGGCTTCGATTTCCACCCTTTCAGACAGGGAGTGCAGTATTTTGGGGCTGAGAAAGCTACCTGAAAGTGGTAGAGAAATAGCTGGACCTAGGTCCCCCCAGAGGCACCGAAGGGAGGGGGTCTTCAGCCACACGCTGGCACCGTCCTTGGCCTGAGAGATGTGCCCGGTCCAGTGCGCTCTGATGTAGGCCTCGAGCTGACCAAAGATCAGGCCGGGGATGGACTTTCTTCCCCCCCCCACCCCGAGTTGCCTCCGGAGCGACACAGTGCTGTCGGATCCATCTAAAGACCCCAGGGGAAGGTACTGCCCTGTCCCCGACACCTAGCCCCACTCCTCCTCCTATTTCCTCGCCAAAATTGGAAGGGAAGGCCGTTCCGGGGTGCTATCTGTTGGCCACGTCCCTCGCAGCAGCACAGAGCTGCTGGACCAGAAGGTTCTAAGGATTTCTGGTCCCAAGAGCCATCCTCTACCTCCCTTCTCCGTGTAGCTTTGGCGGGTGCCAAAGCTGAGTGAGAGGCCGGTGACCCCGAGATCAGAGACGGAAGGAAACACAGCCTGGCCCGCCCGGGATCGGTGGGACTGGCTGGGGTGTCCGAGCAAGCCCCGCATTGCCCGTTACTGCAGGGAACCTGAGGCCCAGGCAAGGTGGGGAGCTGGTCTTCCGTGGCCCCGCGGTCACAGAGCGTCTGTGAGTCAGTCAGCCGCACCCCGAGAGGCTAACACGCTAGCACGAGTGGTAGTGGGGTCCTGAGGTGACTCTCCTGCGCCCATCAAGTCTTGGGGAGCTCCATTCCCGTGGGATCATAGTGCTGGCGCTCCCCAGATTGAGCCTGGAGGTGGAGACCCCGCCGCAGCTCCGTGGCTCTGACTCTTCTCTTGTTTTCGCGGCCCGCAGGCGATCGCAGCCCCCGAGCCGAGGACGACCGTGGCGGCCCCGGAGGTGCGCGCGTGGCTGGCCCGCGCGGCGGAGCTGGCGGCCGAGGTGGCGGTGGGCCCGCGGGCGGCGCGGAGGAGGAAGAGGAGGAGGAGGAAGAGCCCGTGGCGCCCAAGCCACGGAAGAAACGGTCCCGGGCCGCCTTCTCCCACGCTCAGGTCTTCGAGCTGGAGCGCCGTTTCAATCACCAACGCTACCTATCCGGGCCGGAGCGCGCCGATCTGGCTGCGTCTTTGAAACTCACCGAGACGCAAGTGAAGATCTGGTTCCAGAATCGTCGCTATAAGACCAAGCGCCGCCAGATGGCCGCCGACCTGCTGGCCTCGGCGCCCGCCGCCAAGAAGGTGGCGGTGAAAGTGCTGGTGCGGGACGACCAGAGACAATACCTGCCCGGAGAGGTGCTGCGGCCGCCGTCGCTCCTGCCCCTGCAGCCCTCGTACTATTACCCTTACTACTGCCTCCCGGGCTGGGCGCTCTCCACGCAGTGAGCCGCCCGGGCCTGCACGCCCAGGATTCCAGAGCCCAGTGCCCACCGTGCGCTTGGTAGCATTCGGCGCGCCGAGGGGCTGGGTGGAGGAGGAAGTCCAGCTGGGGGTCCGCCAGCGAGGACCCTGCGCCCCGTAGCCAAACAGCCTTGCCCAGAGGAGGGCGCCTGTTCCGACGTGTTCCGAGGCACCCGAACACCTAGGGGCATCGCTCGCCCCTCGCCTGCCTATAATCCCCTCCGCCCCACGGACGCTATTTATTGCTACGCCAAGATTTGTCTGGGTTTGGTGTCGTTTCCCCAGAGCAGAGAGGACTCCTGGAGCCCACACAGCCTGAATCCCCACCCCACCACCCCCAGATTTTCAGGCCTGCCCCGGGGGAAGCTTTGTGCGTTAGGCCACACTTAGTTTCATGGTATCCATGTTTACCAGTCTATGTGTATCTACAGATCTTGTATTTGTATTGTTTATTTGGAAATGACATTTGAGACAAAGGAGTGTGAGATCTTGACAGCTCCGGGGCTGGTGGGGTTTGTTTGCACCCCAGAAGGGTTTGGGTTTTTTGGTAGTGGGGGGAGAACCTCCAGTTCTAAGGTCAGAGCTGGAGAAGGATCGCCCTCTGGGGACCTTCTCAGCGCCCAGGCAGGCCAAGCCAGGGACCCCGACACCTCCCGTTTATGAAGTCCAAGGCGCACCCAAAGGGGAGGCTCTGGGACCCCAGGGTGAAGTGTCACACCGAAGGAGCCCATCACCGAAACTCCCTTTTCTTTCTTATTTTATTTTTCAAAGGAGGTTAAGACTTGCAGCACTTTTCAATGGTTTGTATTCAAATGACAGTTATTTTTGTATTCAATGTGAATACCCCCCACACCCTCCCGGCACCACCAGCGTTTCCACAGCGTGGCGTGGTCCACTTGCCTCCCCCCCCACCTCGCCCCGCAGCCTGGCCCCACATCGTCCACGACTCTTGCGCCCCCGGCCTGCGGTGCCAATGTCCGCACCTGTCGTGAGACCGGTGACCCCGTCTTGCCAATCTCGCCGTGTTTTTTGCCTCCTGGAGGGCACAGTGCACTCGACTAGAGTATTATCTTTTAAAGAGATGTGTGACGTTTGGAAGCTCTACTGGCTGTATGTTTTTCTTTAATTTATAAACGTTTAGTTTCACTCGCCTTTCTCCACACCGTGTTTTCTCTGATTCAGCTGCTCTCAGGGGGGTGGGGGCCGGAGGTGGGCTGGGAATGGCGGGGTCTCCGTTGCGTCCTCCGACGGAGTCTGGAGTCTTGGGGGGTCGTCGCCCACTCCCTTCCTCCACCTTCACCTCCCCAGCAGCCCCGAGGCCACTCACTCACTGGGCGGATTTAAATCCTTCAGGGTCGGAGAAGTAAGTTTGGGGCGATTCTTCTTTTCTTTTCTTTTTTCTTCAGGCGTCCGTGAATCCGGGAAGCAGTTTCTAAGATTCCCGATTTTCTCGGGGTCACGGATTTCGTGACTCCCAGGGCTGAGCCTACAGCCAAGCTCCGTCGGCGGCTGCAAGCCACCCGCCTCTCTCGCCCACCCTCCGCCGACTCTGGGCGCCTGGTGGTCGATCTTCAGAGCCTCAAAGGACCCGGGGTTCCCTTCTCTCAAACGACCCCGGGTTCCTTTCCTTCCGAGAACGGGTTCCTTAAAAACACACCCCGCTCACGCTTCCACCGCGCTCGCCCGGGCGGCCTGGCGATGCCGGCTCAGGGCGCATCTCCCCGGGCAGGGTCGGCGGCGCTCTCGCTGCTGCGGGAAGCGGGGCCCACCGGGTCGGGGTGCGCTGGGCGAGGTTGGCTTATTATCACCCCCATTTCCCAGGTGAACCCGGCGTGCCACGCCGCGGGCGGAGGCCCCGGGTCCACAGACACCCAGAGGGCCGATTCGTGTCGCGGCCTCTCGGCCTTCTGGTCTGCCCGGGGCAAAGGCCTCGGGCCTCGGCCGCCCGCAGCCCCCGGGCCACCCGGGCGGAGCAGAGCGCAGTCCCCGGAGCTTCACACAGTCGCCAGCTCCGGAGACGGTGGACACCCAGAGACGCGCGCCACCCTCGCTTCCTTCTACCCAACGTCCTCCCAGCGCATTGTCCTTGCAGGAAGCCGTCCGCTCCCCGAAGGCCCCACTCTCCTCTCTTTCTTTCCCCACAGATGATGGTCCTTGGAGTAAGAGTTTATTTTTTTTTTAAGGAAAATAATCATTTTCTCCCTCTTCTGTCTGAAAATAGCCGGGTTTTTTTTGTTCGTTACTGGGTCTTAAGAGAATGGTTTTTCCTCGTTCCTCGCGGATTCTCGGGCGAGAGAACCTAAGCGTTTCTTCCGACTTGGCGAGGGTCTGGAGGTCGGGGTTGCCGCGGCCTCATCTTCCCTTCCCACCTTCCGGGGTCGGGCCTGGGCCGGCTTTGGCGGCTGCCTGCGAAGACGAGTGAGGAATGGGGGGGAGGAGAGGAGACTCAGATAAAGCAATTTCAGGTTGACCTGAAATCGTGGAACTTGGCTCCACGCTGCCCGGGCCTCGGTTTGCCTTGGTGAGAATACTTGAGTGAGAAGGAAACTCAAGGTCAGGCTCCATGCACTTTGCGACCCAGGAAGAGCGCTCTCGCCTGGGCCTTCAGCCACAGACCCGGCTCAATTGGACATGCAGGGTAACTTCCTTTATTCTCTCTCTCTCTCTCTCTCTCTCTCTCTCTCTCTCTCTCTCTCTCTCTCTCTCTCTCTCTCTCTCTCTCTCTCTCTCTCTCTCTCTCTCTCTCTCTCTCTGTCTCTCTCTCTCTCTCTCTTTTCTGTTATCCACTTCTCACCTTTCCCGCCTCACTGCGGTCTTGGTTTCTACACTTGCTAGTCTTTGCTGCATCGAAACCTCTCTGCTCTGATTGTGCAGGGCAAGACAGCCGTGCCTGAACCCAGACTTCTTCCACTTCTTCCTCCCTCTGTCCAGTGGGATCTTAGTAATAAAACATTAGCGCTGGCCTTGGGGATACTGGGTCTGCTGCAGCCGCTTTACAGTTAAGGAAACGAAGATGAATGGAATGGCTGGGAAGGAGGATTAGAATGCCTGTACTGATACAGGTCCCAGAGAGTCAGGAAGCCTACCTTGGGCAGCAAATTTGGATTCGCTGAATGCCAAAAGTGGAGGGAGGGAGGGAGGGAGGGAGGGAGAGAGAGAGAGAGAGAGAGAGAGAGAGAGAGAGAGAGAGAGAGAGAGAGAGAGAGAGAGAGAGAGAGAGAGAGAGAGAGAGAGAGAGAGAGAGAGAGACCTGGGCCCTCTGGCTACGCTTTTCTCAAGCTGTGTTTCATTCCGAGAGCTTGAGTTTGAATCCAATTAACAAATGAATCAGCCACGGATCCCAGGATCTCAGCAGTTGTGCACGCTGGGAGTGGACGACAGTGAATCTGACCTCACTGGAGGTGACTTGAAATGATCTCGAACAAGACGTCCTGAGACCTCCCGAGAGCTCTCCCCAGTGGGCTGCTCGTGTTTGCACAAGGGCAGAAGGGGAAGACACTGGGTTGGTTTGAAGAATGGCATTCAGAGGTTTTGCAGAAGTGGAGAGCAGACTCAAGTGTTGCTTCTGTTTCCCGCTCTCTTCTCTCAGAGGAAGAGGAGCTCAGGATAGGATCCTGGCATAAATCAGACAAGTATTCTAGAAAGACAGAATGCTATCCCAGGCCAGCCAATATCCCACAAAGTTTGAGCGGCATATCTCTCATTCCCTAAACGGTCACCACCAGCACTTGAGCTCAGATCTCAGCCCCAACAATGGAGTCTCCCCCATGCACTTTTTAGGAAAACATAATAATTGGCCTTTGCTTACAAACACCCACAGAATTCATCTTGCTTACAGAAGGTTCCCTGCTTTGCCCTAAGCCACCGAGGGCAACTGAACCTGAGCTCCAGGGACAGTCACACATCCCTGCCTCCCACACTCACACCAAGAATCCCTACCTCCCCCCTCCCCAGATGAACTGGGAGCATGGCAGGAAAAATGGTCCCAGATCAGAGCTAGTTCCCCAGCCTGTGCCAACCAGCTCTAAACTGTACTCACCACTACTTTCACTCTGCCAACGATCTTAATTGGAAATGGCAAGGAAGTGTGTGGGGACGGCAGGAGAAAGCAAATGCCTGACTGTATTTTCCAAGTTGGAAAGTGCTGAGAGCCTAGAGCAGCCTGGAGTTGCTGCAGGGTTCAGGGATTTAACAGTCTAAGCAACCATTGTAGATAAACGGAGCAAGAATAGCGGTTCTTAATCTAATGGAAGGTTGATGACCAAGCAAACAACATTTAACAATAGTACCAATGTCAGCAAAACCATGTTCCATAAAGTCATATGAGAGAAAGAAAGAGAATGGAAGAAAGGGAGGAAGGAAGACAGGAAGGGAGAGAAAGGAAGAAAAGAGAAAAAAGAAGGAAGGAGGGAAGAAAGAAGAAAGAAACACACACACACACACACACACACACACACACGAGCGTGCTGTTTCCATTCACTATCCTACTCAGGATAGCCAGGCTCTTCCACAGAAGAGGAAACTGAGTTTCAAAGAGTGAATGTGTCTTTTCCTTGAATACAGGCTTTGAAGGGTCTGTGAATGACTATAGCTATTCAGAACCCAGAAACATTGAAAAACACTTGAAAAACCATTAAGTTGTATATGATCATTATTGTTACTCCTGTTGGTATTATTGTTATTATTACTATTATTAATTTCTTGACTATGGGGATTTTATGACTTTAAACAATATGTTTTGAATTCCTGCCTCCTCCAAGGTACTCCAAGAATCCGCTAAGCTTAGAATCTACCAGATATGAAGAGACCCCATCCTCATTTTTGGTCTCCTGATATAAATGTTTTTAAAATAAGGAAAAAATACCAAAGCATGGTGGCAAAAAAATCCATGTTATATTGTAAATGGTTACATCATCTAATAAATTGGTCCCCCCCTCGTTGCCGCACATAGGAGTTATTCAACATAAATTAGGTTGTTGAAATCGTTAAAGCATTTATAAGAGAAGATTGGTTCCCAGGGCCCTGCGAGCAGGGGTGGTCTTAAGTAAGGTATAGATTTAAGTTGAATGATGAACTTTATTCAAACTTATTGAATGACTGCCTGAGGCTGCACCTCCTGTGAGGAAAATGGCCAAAGCCTAAATAGGGGGCTATTTCTTGAATGTAAGAATTGGGAAAACAGCCAGGGGTACCTTCGCACCGGGCCAGAATCGCAGTTGAGATTTATACTTTGGAAAGCGTGGTTTCTGGGCCACCTAGAGCCAGCGGGTACCCGGCGGCAGCCTGGCCTTTCTGTTGGAAAAGCCCAATTCAAATAAGCTCTGGGAAGCGCCGAAGGTAGCCAACCTCCACCTTCCCAGTTTGCCTCTCCCTCCAAACTTTGGAACTCTGGACGGGCTGGCTTCACACCCCACCCCCATTCTCCTCCTCACTCGCACCCCGGATCTCCTCGCTCGTGTCCCCCACCCCCACCCATAGCCCCCGAAGCCACCGTGCGCCCTGAGATTTGTGCAGCGCGCGGAGCCAACTGTGTGTAATCGCTGCACCGACCGCCCCGCGTTCCACCTCAACTCCGTGCAATGGCACCTCTCAAACCCCTGGCGAGGGGTCGAGTGCGGGGGTTCCGTGCACGCCTAGGGGTTTGGGGTAAATTCTTCTCACCCCAACCCCGGCTTCTTCCCCGACCGGCCCGGCGAGCCGAGAGCGCGCCTGGGCCAGGGGAGGGGAGGAGAGAGGAGGTTGCTGCAGGTGAGAATGTTTTTGTGTGGGAGTGGAATACCGAGCCACAGAGCCGGGATCGCCCAAGGGGGCCTCCGTGGGCCCCCGTCAGGCCTGCCACGGAGACGGTGAGTCTCTTCTTTGAGTGTCTATTCTTTGCGTGTGGGGACGGGTCACGTTCGGCTGGGAAGCGCGCGGCTCATGGCTGCCGGGTCCCCTCTGCCTGCAGCTGGGCCTGGGCCGGCAGAAGTTGGGAACATCCAGTTTCCACCCCCCCACACACACCCCTCCATTCCCACTGACGCGGGAGGAGACCCGAGGCTCCCCAGTCTCCAGGCCCGGCTGGAACCGGACTGGGAAGGTCTGTGATGAAGGAAGGGAGAGGCCACCAGGAAGCAAGCGTGGGCAGGCCGTGTGCAGCGAGCGGCCGCGGGGCCCCTGCGTGGAGCCTCCCTCCCGGTGTCGCTGGGGCGCGTGGACGCGGGGGACTCCGCTGCTCCTGCTCGGCATCTTCCCCGGGCAGCGGATCCTCCGCGCTCACCCGGGACCGCCGCACCCCGCCTGGGTCTAGCTTCGCTGCCTGCCTCCAAGGGACCGAGCTGTCCAAAGCCACCAGGCTGTGTGGGTTGGGGAGTCTTGGAAAGCATTCTCCACGGGTCCTCGGAGTTACCAAGCGTGCGGTTGCTTTGTCCTGCTCTATTTTTTGTTTTAAATTTTGCTTGTGTTTTTGAGAAAAGATTATTTAGAACCCCGTGCCAAGGATTTCTGAGCATGTCGGGCATAGCGAGGCTCTTGCCATCTGAGTCAGGGACGCCATGGAAAGCCTAGGTGACTGACCTGGGAGAATCCCAATCACATTGAATGGAATGTGCTTAGCCCAGGGAAAAGCTCAAAAGAGACACAGCCCTACAGAGAACTTGCTGGAACACAAGCTCAAAAGAGACACAGCCGAACAGACCACACGAGGACTTTGCTTGACCAAGTCCCCAGTTGTCTGTGTCTTTCCCCTGCCCCCTGGGGGCTTGAACTCAGGGTCTGGGTGCTGTCGTTGAGCTCTTTCACTCAAGAGTAGCACTCTACAACTTTGTGTCACAGTGCCACTTCTGGTTTTCTTGGGGTCAACTGGAGATAAAGAGTCTCACAGACTTTCCAACTCAGTCTGGTTTTGAGCCACCCTCCTCAGATTTCAGCCTCCCGAGTAGCTAGGATTACAGACGTGAGATACTGAGTTAGGGCAAGTCTGTCCCTTTATGTTGTACATTCTGGGTATGTTATCACCTACTTGTAGTGATCTAGTGCCTCTTGGCTCAGCGCTGGGCATGGCCTGTGACTTCTGGGGAGAAGAGACTGGGGCGTTTGCAGTGTGAAGAAGCTCTGCCCACCGTCGGATCTGTCTGCTCCTTGGCATCTCATATGGACTGGATAAAACTTAGGAATAAGGACCGCGATTCCCAGTGTTCGCTTTACAAACAACAACAACAAACCCTTTTCCTCTCTCTCTCTCTCTCTCTCTCTCTCTCTCTCTCTCTCTCTCTCTCTCTCTCTCTCTCTCTCTCTCTCTCTCTCTGTGTCTGCATCTCTCCCTCCCTCTGCTCTCTCTACAAAGTTCTCCTGGGTCTTCTGCCAGCACAGCACAGGATCTGAGGGAAAGATAGGCACAGGAGTTGAGCTGTCTTGAGCTCAACTTCTCTAGTCTTAAAATGCTCCTTACCTTCTCCTAACTAGTAAAGGGATCAAAAAGAAATGAAAAACGAATAAAACTAATAAACCTCCCTTTCTGTGTTTCATTAGAAACTAGTCCAGTTTTAAAATTGGGCAGCTGTGGCAGTGTGGACTGAGCCTGTCGTGGAGTGAGTCCAGAGGCTCTGTGGAGGGAGACATCTTTGGAGAGGGAACAGTGGCCACTGTGGGGGCTAGAGTGCCCTCAAAGCGGGGCAGAGCCTTTGTTGGGGTTGAGCACAGCTCATGCTGGATGTAGCCAGGATCTGAGGAAAGAATGATTGGGAAAGCTGCTTTCCAACAACCAACAAGAGCCAACCCCCCATTTCCATGGCCCATCCAGGAGAGGGCCCCTAAAAAGCCAAATGGAGAGTCTCAGGCCTGACTGTTTATTATCTGGAAGGGCCGGCAGTATGGTGACAGTCACCACAGACAAGAGTACCCAGAGTTGGTGCTCAGCTTTCATAGTCTCATCCTGTACTGCTCTGCTGAAACTGAAGCTCGGCAAAGAGAAGGGCATGACGACATCACATGCTGTTTGAGCAATTGGTGTCAAGAAAGGCGTCTAACTAGATGGCAGCATTTGCAAAGTCAATTGGGGATATATGTCACTTTAATGATTTTTTTATGGAAGGCAAAAGTGTGGTGAGAGCACTGAGAGACTATGTACAACCAACACACTGAGCCTGCCAGCCTCCATGCCTAATCTTTTTTTTTGTAAAATCAGTGATTAAAAGCAGTTTTTACAGGCCCTTTGTTTCATCCCCACAGCACAGTAAAAATAAGGAAATAAATAAATATCAGTAGACAAAGGAAAATAATTCAGTTGTGGTCTAGGAGGGGTAGCTCAGTGTCACAGCACTTGCTCAAGCCATAGGCTGGGTCTCCAGTGCTCCTTTACTTTCACCCCTTCCCCCCCCCTCCGTGCATGGCAGACAGGGTCATGTCACTTTCAAGGCTTAGGGAAGAAGTATACTGAAAGAGAATTTCTCTTTTCAATTCATTCTGTCATTCCCCAAAGCATTTCAGCTCTTTTCTAGGCTAATATTTATTTTATTTAATATTTATTTATTTACTATTGTGCTTACCCTGCTGCCAGTGGCAGGAACCTGTCCTGGCTGGTCGTTCCATGTGGTTCAGTCTGAGGTGACAGGTTGGGAAGACAGCCCCAGAGCAAGAGAAGACTACAGGGCATCTTTGGCCAATGTTCAGCCATGGGTGACTTCAACAGCGAGCTTCCTGGGGAAGTATGGAAGTTGTTTTGTTTGTTTATGAGACATAGTGTTACTATGTATATTCCGGGGTATCTTCCAATTCTGTGTATCCTATAAATCACCTATAAATCTCCTGCCTCGGTTTCCCTCAGTGCATTGTGAGAGATCATGATTTACTCTTTCTTTCCATATTCTTTCTCTGCTCATTCATTAGAGTTGAGTGCCTGCTCTGTGCCAGAGGTACAGAGGTGAAAACCCCTATCTGGTGGAATTTGTTGTCTAAAGGTGGACAGGATGAAAATGCAAAATCAAAGCATTCTGTGCTGTGGCCAGTGAGGCTGAGGGCCACCTCAGGGTCATTGGAATGGTGATGGAGTGCAGTTCCGACCTCTACTCACTGATAGTGATCACTTTAGTCTCCCTGTATCCCTTCCTTTGGGTCTAGAGCTCTCAGCTTGTACAAAGCTCAGGAGAAGGTGGGGATGGGAGGAGGTAGGTGAGAAGCTCTAAGTGTTAATCTGTCCCCTCCACCCCTGCACAGTTTTTAAGGTAGGGCTTCTGGAGGCCTGAAGAAGGGTATAATGCTAACCTGGAACTCAGCCACACGCCAGAAGTGCCTAGCAGAGGCAGGGGTAACTTCTTATTCTTCACTGGAAGAAACTTTATGAACCCGTGTGTACTGACTGCTGCCCATTAGCAGTCTGCTTTATTTGTTTCCACTGCTGCAGTCATAAAGTGCTTTTGGTGATTGCCTTCCTTCATTCTCTTTACCAGCCCCATTCCTGTTCCCCCACTTTGGAGTGGGGGATTCCTTACACAGGGCTATTTCTGGTTTGGGTGTAGCCAGTTTTTGCTCCAAACTATTCAATGCTGGCCACACATATTGGTGGCCACTACAGAGCAGAGCCCATTTGCCTGAGAAACATTAAGGCAGAGACCATGGTTACAGGAGTACCCATGATGCTTTGCACTCACTAATTCTCAGGAGGGTCGCAGGAACAAAAGGTTAGCCACAATGCAGATCAAAAAAGGCATCATAATATTCAGGCTTGGGAAGAAGAACCAGGCCCAGGCTGGCTCCCACTTTTGTGTCTTTCACGCTTTGGGGTTCTGAGGGACTACTCTAGCATCTGGCTCTAAGTTTCTCCAGAACCAGGGAGACGAGGTAAGTGAAATCCTTCCTAGGTGGCACTCGGTTATTGGGCCCTAGGACTGGGACCTGTTTTATTTTGTTTGTTCTGTGTCTTTTCCTTGTCCCCTCTGTCTTCAGAAGCTATGAGAACTGATCACACACTCTTTGCTGGCGAGGCTTCAGGGAACAGTGGATTATCTCTGCCTCCAGTGTGTGTGGAGAGAGGGAGAAAGGTGGAAGCCTGAAAAGGAAGGTGTCTGAATCCTGCTCCATCACTGTGTGCCGCTTCTTGGTGACTTGTGGATACTGGTCAGTTGTGGGCCCAAGTCTACCATGTCATACCATCTACACTTTTCTGACGCTAGGTGTGTGTGTGTGTGTGTGTGTGTGTGTGTGTGTGTGTGTGTGTGTGTGTGCATGTGTGCATGCACTCGTGTGTGTCCGCTGGTATGTATGTGTTTCTGCCAATATTGGGGCTTGAACTCAGAGCCTAGTTGCTGTCCCTTAGATTTTTTTTTTGTTTAAAGATGGTAATCTACCACAAAACACAACTCCACTTTTGGCTTTTTGGTGCTTAGCCGAGGAAGAGTTTCATGGACTTTCCTGCCCAAGGTGACTTGGAACCTCTAGCCTCAAATCTCAGACTTCTGAATAGTTAGAGGCTCACAGGCATGGGCCACCAGGACTCAGACACAGTTCCAATCCAGATCACCTCTCCCTGCCCAGAGAGAGGAGCTTCCAGAGGGAAAGAGGCATTTCACACACTCCCACTCTCCACAAGTCACTGGCCAGACTCTCTTCATCCAATTCTCAGAAGAACTCCACGAAAGTAGGCAGGATTATCCTTCTTTATAGGTGAGCAAAGTTCAGAGGGGTCAAGTGACTTGGGCAGGGTCACACAGCAAGGAGGAGGACACTGGGAACTGGCCCCAGGGCGGTGAAAAGTTTGGAGCCACTGGCTGCACCCAATAGGTGCCTAACCCCAATTGCTACTCCTAGGGTGGGGATTGGGGGGCTCCTGCCTGGTGGGAGGGGTTATTAATTCTCTGGACAGTTTCCTATTAAGAAAACACCAGGATTCAGACCCACCTCCTCCCCAAGGCAGCTGCTCAGTCTCCTGAAGGCCAGGCCTGTATATTTGTAGTTTGATTCTGCCCGTCAAGGCTAATTTCTCCCTACAACTTAATGGACTCGGCTTGACGTGCATAATGATTCCTAATCACCAACATTATTTTCCCTAGCACGGAGACATGTTCCAGTTGTTGTGACAGATCGCGTTTCAGCCATAATGACGGAAAATTACCATTTCTAATTCTCCGGTTTTTGACACCTAAATCCACAGACCATATGTGGTGATGGGAATTCGGGGGTGGGGGAGCCGTCCTCTGCTCGGTGTCTCAGCGCAGCCTTGCTGGAGTCCCTGGCTTCCACTGGCCCCAGCCAGCTGAGCCCACCCCAAAGCGAGTGAGGCTGGACAGTGGCTCCAAATGGACCTGACCCTGCGAGCTTCCCGGTCCCACCAGCCAGCCCTTACCCCTCCCTATCTCTATCGTCCCTCCCTTACCACCTCCCAGTCAAAACCCAGAGCTTGGAGGACCAGGCCTCTGCAAGAATTCGTCATTCACTGAGGAGGAGGAAGCTAGCAGGGGTGAGACTGTGGTGATTTTCAGTCAGTGGATAAAAAATCTAGTTACCTCCTTTATTTGAAAGCTTCAACAACATCCCATGTCATAAGGGTTTTCTCCTCTTCCCCTTCCTTCCCCTCCTCCTCCCACTGCTTCCCCTCCCTCTCCCCCTCCTCCCCCTCCCTCTCCTGCTCCTTCTTCTTCTTCCTCCTCCTCCTTTTCCCTCCTCCTCCTCCTCTTCCTCCTTCTCCTCTTCCTCTTCTTCCTCCCCCTCCCCCTCCTTCCCTTCCCTCTCCTCCTTTTTCTTCTTCCTCTCCCTCCTCTTCCTCATCATCCTCCCCCTTCTGTTTCTCAGTGCTGGGGCTTGAACTCAGGGCCTTGAACCCTGCCTTGGCTTTTCCCCATCAAGACTGGCATGCTACCACTTGAGCTTTGTAGACCTCCACTTCTGGCTTTTTGCTAGTCAACTGGAGCTATGAGGCTCGAGGACTTTTCTGTGGGGGCTGGCTTCAGACTGTGATCCTCAGATCTCAGCTTTCTGAGTCACTAGGATTATCGGTGTGAGACCCCCTAGCACCTGACAACCCAAAGCTTTTGAGGGGAGCACCAGCAAACTCGAGGTAAGTGCAGAGGAGGAAACTGAGGCACAGAGATTTGGTGTACCTCGTACCAGACCACAGTGCCCATACAGATGTCAGAGCCCAGCCGCCCTGCTCTTAAAGCTTTCTTAATAGAACTCATTTTGATCTCACACTCCACTCAGATACCACCACAGCCAGGTGTGACCATTGATTGTTTCAGTGTGAGGAAACAGGTTAGCAGGTGGAAGGCCCAAAGCTCAAGCCCATGCCCCCATCTGGGCACTTCACAGTCACCTGGGGACCCAGGGAGCCTCTTTACCTGCCAACATTATCCAGCCAGTTTTGAGGATCCCCTGTCTTCCACACAGATACTACTACTGGCTGGGCCTTTGGGATAGAGAGGGGGCGGAGAGTGTGCCCACCCCACAGGGGTTCAAGACTCGGACTAGCCATCCTAACCAGCAGGGAGGCATTTTGGAGAATACTGGGGTGTGTGTCTGCGTAGTGACAGCTCTCCCTTCACTAGCACTGCCTCAGGGGTGTGTGGCAGAACCCCACGGGTTTCACAGGGGGTGCCCTGGAAAGACTGCCTGCTGTGTGGTTGGGGGATTGCTGCAGGCACTGCATGAGACCAATGAGTGCAGGAAGCAGGGCCCACAGGTCTGGAGCTCCTCCGGGAGCCCGGGTGAAGTTCAGCAGGTGTTCTGTGGTCTGAACTGAGCTGAGCTCTGAGCTCTGAGCTCCACTGGAGGTCGATGGGGGCAGGTGTGGTCTGATTGCTCAGGGCCTGACCCAGCGAGTCTGGACTCAGGCCGCAGTGTCTACCATTCTGCATGTAGACCCTGTTTAGAAGCCAGTCTAAAAGCACTGCTTCTTGCTGCTTCTTGCACAGAAGCAGGATTGACCCAGAAGGGTCAAGGAGACAAGGAACCCAATAGAGAAATGAAAAAAAAAAAAACACACAGAGAAGGGAAACTGCATGCATCTGTTTCTTTCACCCAGCTCTGGGAGCCAGGTGCAGTTCTCAGTAGAAGGAGGAGAGGAAGGTGAAGAAGGCGGGGGGGGGGGGGGGGAGAGGAAGAGGAGGAGAAAGAGAAGGTAGGAGAGGAAAAGGGAGGGAGGGAGAGGGAAGGGAAGGGAGGGATATTTGCACACCTCTCTCCTATCTATCTATCTATCTATCTATCTATCTATCTATCTATCTATCTATCTATCTATATCTATTACTACCTAGGTGGCCTTGCATCCGTCATAGCCTCTCTTTCAGTAGTTCAAGGAAGATAACAATTTCCACATGGCAGAGGGAGGCTCTCCAATTCCTGTAGGGGTTGCTTTTCTTCAAGCTGTTTAGGTAGATTGGATAGGAGCTTCTGGTGTGGGGGAGGGACTTTAGTGATCGAGAAGCAGGAAGAGTGCGCTGTGGCTTTTACATAGATTTAGATTCTTAGCACGTAAGTGATAGAAAATGAGTCCAGCACACAGTACTGGAAAAAGAGGAGTTCCGAACATTTAGTCATAGCTTAAATGCCTGAAAATGTAAAAAGGGCCTGAACAGGACTTTAGGGGACATGTTCATAAGGAAGCTCAGGTGTGGTTTTACTCTTTCACTGAAGGATATCCTGTAGCTGAGAGGTTATTTCTATTGGAATCAGGGCCTTGTCCCTGGATTCCCTATCCCAGAGCTCAGGGCTGGTGTTCCGAAAACATGGGAAGAGGCACCTGTGGGCTCCTTCTCCCCTTCCCCATCTCCTGAGGCTCTACCTGTGCTTAGTTCTGGGGCATTTCTGCTCATCTATATCTCTGGAGCTACAGCTGCTGACCCAGAGTTGGCTTCCTACCTCTTCTGGCTCGTCTGTGTCCCTTCCTTTCTCAACCCCTAGGACAGGTTGTTGGCAAGACTGGTGGGTGCTAAAGGCAGTTGTAAACAAGGTAATGAGAGAGACCTGGCGATTGGTGAACTCTCTGGTGCAAGCCGCTATGGCAAGCAAATTAGTCACAGCAGCTCTGCGAGGGTCATCTCCCACCCCACCCCACCATTTATATTTGGCTGAAGTACAGAGGACCCAACTTTCTCGTGGTCTTGTCTCTAATTCAGTGATGGAGCCCAGAAATTGAACTTTTAAAAGTCTTGAACTTGAGAACTCAAGGACCTAATGACAGTGGGTCGCCTTCTCCTATGTCTCAGTGACCAGAAGTGCAGACGACGTCTCTGGATATTTGTGGGAAGAGAAAGATTTGGTTATCTTAAGGTTACCGCGATTCACACTGAACTGACCAAGAGAAAACTGCTTGCGAGCCGCAGGAAATGCTGCTCGGTCCCCAGTATTTCCTTCCTTCCCGAGTCTCTAGGACAGTCGTCGTGACGGAAGGGGCAATGCACACACACTGCCGAGGGTACCGGCTTCTTCCATCTGAAGCGGAGGAGCACTGTGTTTCTCCCAAACTGGGGAAGGCTGATGATATCTGAGCCTGCCTGCGGTGCAGGGATGTAGGATCCTCTCTGGCTACGAGAGGCTGTGAGCACCTGCCACATATGCGAGCAGGAAAGCCGGGAAGGCCCGGTCAGCACAGAGAGTGGGGTGGGTGGATGGCGCACAGGGCCCTGCCTGGGATCGGTGGGCAGACGTGGCGGAGGCCCTCCTTTCTCTCCTCCTTCCCTCCCTTTCTTCCTCCTTCCCTCCCTTTCTTCCTTCTTTCCTTCCTTCCTGACGAAACGGAGGACAGCGTCGCCTCCAAAGGAGTTCAGCACGCGTGGGGAGTGTGTTTGGGTTTGAATAGGAGCTCGGGTGGTTCTGAGCCCCGTGCCTAGATGCCCAGCGTTGCCTAGCGAGAGGGCGAGCGCATCCCGGCTTTGCCTGGACCCCCGCTCCGCGTGGACCAGCTCATCTTGGGGCACTGTGCCCGGGGGACCCCACAACTTTTTATAGTGAGGCACCAGGCCCTGGGCAGGGCCGAACTTAAGCCTTTTATGTCCAGAGACACTGGTGCCATCTCAAGTCCCCTCCTGGAGCCTCTGCGGGGAGCTTTGGCACGCGCGTGGGTCGTCGATCCCGGGTCAGGGCAAGGGGTGAGGGGGAGATTGCCAGGTGTGAGCTTGGACGAGGGAAGGAAGGGGGACTCCATGCACCCGAGCGGCCTTGGGGACCCGGCAAGGGTGCCGCCAGCTGCGGGAGACGGGGATGGAGCAGAGAGCGCCACGCGTCTGCCTGCGTCTACCTGCGGTCCTGGGCAGACCAAAGTGCGGCCACCACCTCGTGTTTCCCCTCGGAGAAGGAAGACTTCGCCTCCTGGCAGCCCTGGCGGGGCCAGGCGGAGCTGTCCAAGCCCCCCTCCTCCCACGCGCGCGCCCCATGCCCTGCCCAGCCCAATCCCCCAGGGTCTGAAGTGGAGCCAGGTCGGTGTCAGGGACTCAGAAGCCAACCCTGGTCAGCTGGCCAGGTGAATTACCTGCGGTGACTTCTAATCCACAGCCCCCCTCACCCAAGAAAACCATGTCCCTCCCCTCTTTCCATCCTTCCTCCCCCTTGACCGTCAAGGTTGATGAAAAATGAATGGAAAAACATCTTCAGTAGCCTTTGGCTTCTCCTAGAAAAAACAACCCCAACCCCCCAAATCTCACGAGCAATGGTGAAAAATGTAAGGTTCGGGTCTTTATGCCAGGCTTCCTTAATTTTCAAAATGACAAAAACATGTTTGGACTTCCACATTTCAGATTTGATACCTGCTTCCCCCTCTTTTTTAAAAACTAGAGATGGCATAGCAGAGACATGACTGAAAAAGTAAACTGTTAATTCCAATAGGATGGGAATTTTCCAGTCTCCTCCACCTTTTATTTTTATTTTTATTTTTTTTAACTTTGGCGAAGCCATGGTTTGGTTTGCTGAATCTTCATGCCAGAATTGAAAGTTCTTGGACAATGTATCGAATGTTTATAAGGGGAAAAGAAGGTACAATATTGAGCTCATGAAATTCAATGAGAATATATCACCAGAATTTTCCCTTATTTGTCGTTCCCTCTTGGTTTCTTTTACACGAATTCCATATAAAATGCATATTATTTATATAAAATTTTTCAGTGTTATAGGAACCCAAAATACAAGGAATGAAACAATTAAGGAGCACAAGTAGGCATATTAATTAGCCCACCTCGCTGACCAAGCTGCATGTTGTACATGGCGTTTTTCATTACTACATGAACTGTTAAATGTATAAAAGAGGTACATTTGTGGGCGCATTAACACACTATGAGAACTTAAACGTATTCATTTCCTGGCTTTTATAGGCCTTAGCCGTATGGGCATGTTTTACATACATCCATGTGTTCTGAACTCCCACTGACTTCTACAGTCCTACCTCCATGGATGGAGGGAAGCAAGGAAAAAAAATGGTGCAATTAAGAATAAGGTGGGTAGTCCTAGAAGAGAACTCAGTAGCTATGCATACATGACCATATAAGATGAGACTAAGTGAAATGAACTCTGAGATGTGGAAGTAAGAGGATTTTCTTTGTTGTTGTTTTTAATGTACTGTGTGAAGTCATTTTTCTTTCTTTCTTTTGTTTTTTTTTTTCTCCATTGGTTTATCCCCTGTTGTCACTGTATTTGATTTTGGTGCCTTGTGTCTTGTATATATGTTGATCTGAATTGGGGAAGAGAGAGGGAAACAACAAAATGGTGAGACACAAGACAATATGTGGGAAATGAACAACTTCGGGGTGCAGGAGGGAGGAGGGGAAGTGGGAGAAAAATGAGGGAGGTGGCAATAATATTCCACAAGAAATGTACTCAATACATATGTAACTGTAACCCCTCTGTACATCACCTTAACAATAAAATTAAATTGAAAAGGAAAAAAAATAGAGTAAGTTGGCCAAATTTGAGTTGTCTGTATATGCCTGAGGTTAGCTGGATCCCATAATGGCCTTGGTGACAGGAGAGTAGAAATGCTCATGACCTCTCATGAAGCTGAGCTGGGATCCCCTTCTTCAACCACTGCTCTTTACATAAGCTGCCTGGCAAGCCCATCATTATTTGGAAGCTTTGATTTGCCTTTGTCTTGCCTGTCTTCCCATTTTTTATAATGAATAGAAAGGAAAGATACCTTGCTCTATTAGCAGATTACCTGGTCCTTTCCTTCTGTGCAAATGGATTTAGAAGAATTTTCATCTCTCCCCACACTATGGCTTTTACCTTGGATTTCTGTCCTCCTTTATTCTCCGTCACAAAACTGAAAATAATTCCAATAACATGCTTTCCTAGAAATGAATTACCTATCAAAGAACAGGTCACCTGACAGAGAAATAAATAATCTTAGGGTATTGTTATTAAAAATCTTATATTACTGGTTCTGAATAATTGCTTATTGAACAAAACTGAAGAAACTGAGCATAGATATGTATGCATATAACAGGAATCCAGCAAAAGATGTAGCTTGTTTGGATCTTGAATTTGAATAAAGAAAAGAATTTGTAATTTTGCTTGACAGTGGTCTATGTAAGGAAAAGTTCAAGTCAGTCTAGAGATGAATCTTAAAATAAGTACTAAAGTACCATTTGGTTTACATGCAAGTATTGAAAAAAGGAACAGACGTTTGTTTTTAAACTGGCAGTATAATTTGAAGAAAAAGGAACATTTTGGATACTTTTATATTCTGTGTACTTGTGTACAGTGACAGGTTAACAGCTATTTTAGAAGGAAAAAAATTAGGGTTTGTATCTATTTTTGTGGAGAAAGCATGTATGAATGATCCAAATTGTCACATTTTATCAGGCCAATATTGACATGTGAATTTAATATTTATAGTTTTAGAAGAAAGTGGTCATTTTAGATATAAGATAATTCTACTTAAGAAATAAAAGTAAACATGTAGATAATATGTCTTAGGGCCTGTGATATGCTGAACATTTTGCCTGCTAATACACAAATGTTATTTTAGGATCTTGTGGAAGTCACTTAAGGAATGAGGAAAAAAGGCTTAGAGGGTATAAGTGGCTTGCTTACTATAATATAGGCAGTCAGCAGCAAACTTTAGAACAGTTGGCCATGAGATCCAAGTTTTAGCTACTACATTAGGTAGCATCTTACCATTGAAATAGCTCTGTTTCACTGAAGAGACCTACGAATTCATAGCAGTTCATGGTTTTTTTTTTAAAGCTGTTTACTAAATTAAAATGATTTCTGGTACTTTGTCAATACACAATGGAATTCTATCCTGCCATCAGAAAGAATGACATAACCCCATTCATAAACAAATGGAGAAAATCATATTAAGTGAAGTAAGCAAACCCAAAGGAACATAGACTCTATGGTTTCCCTCATTTGTAATAATTAGTATACATCTAGAACTCTCCTAACAGGATTACAATAGCTCAAAAAGCTATGTACATATGGTCATATAGGATGAGACTAAACAAAATGAACTCTAGCATACAGAAACAAGAGGTTTATCTTTGTGATTGTTGTTCTTAATGCACTATGAGCAGTTATCTCATTTTTCCCCTTATAGTTAATCTCATGTGGTCATTGTATACGATTTTGTTACCTGTTATATTGTATATACATTTATTTGTTTACTTGAAATAGGAAAGGGAAGGGGAAACAAGATGATTGGGGAGAAGGGGGACAGAAACATGAGAAGGGGTATCAATGTTTGAGAGGTAATGCACCCACTATCTCATGAATGTAACTGTAATCCCTGACAATAAAATAAAAAAAAAATAAAATGATTCAGGTTGAAATGGTAGAATTGGCTATGAACTTGGATTTTGAGATATTTACTTGGCTTTCAAGAATATGGTCTTACATGCTAGGTTCAAAATGTTTTACTTACTTTACTGTTTTGTTTTGAAATGTTGTGTCTTTGGACCAGAACCAGTGGGTAAGGTTCAGAAATGAAAAATGCCAATATAAAAGATGACAGGCTGGAATGACTTCAATTTATAAGCCAGAGGGAGTTTAACTGGGAAATGAATATGCATGTCAATTCCATATCAGAAAATCTGAAAGTCTGATAGATTTTGTGTGGTCTGTCTGTCTTTTGGAAAAATATATGCATATTTTAAAAATATTTGTTTGCTAAAATGTGTAACTCTGAGGGCCAAATTCCCTGGCTTGTGTACTGAAGATATTCAGGGTTTATGAGTGTTAAGAAGAGTTACGAATTAATCCCTGAGAAAAATTCCTTCCACTTCCAAGTCTGCCAAAGCAGGATTTTCAGAAAGCATAGTTGACCAAGGAAATTACTATGCAGATGTTAAGAAAGAGCAGGCTTTTTTTTTTTTTAAAGGAAAGCTGTAAGACAGAAAGAAATATACTTTCCTCTGGTATCTAAATTACATTTGAGTTTTCTATGGAAGTTTAATTTTATTTTTTTCTATTTTACTGTGTGATAATGATTAGTTCTAACTAAGGAACATTATGAAAAAAAAATTTAAAGGTGGATTTATGGCCCCCCCCCAAAAAAAAAACCAAAACCAACTGCAGTTAACACAGATGCTGTTTTAGAGTGGACTTCACACATGCTCCTAACTTGTTTGTGGCAGAAAGTTCTTTAATAGTCTGTATTGAATGTGATGAATGCTGATTGAGCAGGCAGTAGGGAGGCTTTGCTGCTGCCTCACCTTCCATAGGCATGCACTTGGAGTTGTTTTTCAGGGCTCTGAGAGAGTTAATGAAGGCCAATGAAGGCCAATTTAAAACAATTTTCTTGGAGATTGCTCATCAGTACTGTCTGACTTGTAATTCCAACACTTACACTAGGTAGGAGGGAGTAGCTAGAGGTTAGTAAATACCATTATATTAATATTGATGTTATTTTAGTGACCAAGTGTTCTGTTATCTTATAGCCTAATAAACAGAGTTCAGATATTTTCAGTGTGCATTATACCAATAAGCTTCACACAGACATTGAAACTGAATATATGAGAAAGGATTTTTTAGCCTAAGCATGCTTGAAGCTGCTGAAATAAGGTACAAGGTTCTCTCGCTCTCATTTTCTCTGTCCTTCTCTTCCTCTTTTTATCTTTATCATTGGTACTTGTTATGTGATGTACTTTTATATTTACCATAAAATTGTTTTTAATTGTTTTGGAGAGTTGGAATTATTCGTTGTGGATACTATTTTTGACCCCATGTTCTGAGCAGTATATACACTCTCTGAAAGAGGGGGATCAAGCATTTTCTGTTGGGCATAATACAAGTGCATAATTCATTTAGAGTCAAGTCCAGAAATCTGGGCACAGTAAAAAGCCAGTAGGTTAGTTGATCTAGCTCAGTCACTTTATTGCTCCAGGAAGGGAAGAAAATAAATGACTTTTCATACACTCCTCTGTCATTCTGTAGCCTCTCAGCCATTTATCAGGTTTCACTTTTCATTTTAAACACAGAAATTCACAGGCTTTTTTCCAAAGAGCTTCTAGCAACTAAACAAAAAAAAAATAATGAAGTAAAGCCATGTTTCTGGAAACTTCGATCGCAGTATTACTGCACATAATAGTGCATAGAACTTAATATGGCCTACGATAATATTTAATGCCATTAATTTCCTTGAGACAAAGTTGAAATGAACTTCTTTTAGGAATTAAAATATACATATGAAAGACTCCAGAGTTAATAACTGGGACTTAATGATATAAAATAGGGTATTTTTCTCTTATTTTTAATGATTTCACTAGCAGAAAGTATACATTTTTGTGAAAAAAGTCTAAGGATATATAATTTGCAACAAAAACTGATGACTTGGTATCTGTAAATTCTTTTGCAATTTCTGAATCGTGAAGTAGAAGTTATTGATGATCAAATATAAATATATTTTGTGTCATGTTACATATTGAACATGGGACTATGAAATGTGACATGTGAAAGCAAAAGTTACCCTCTTTATTCTCCAAAGTTCAATTTGTATAGATACATTGTAAATTGCCCTTTTATATGAATGCTATGGTTAGAGATAATGTAAATTAAAAATAAGACAATTTAAATTTCTAAGGTTAAGTCAGTAGTTTATATTTTTTTTGCAATAATTTAATTTTTCCTTTTGTAACAGATTAAAATTTTCACCTTAGGCCTTTTTCTTTTCTTCCAGTTTGTGATTTTACCTGGATATAAAATAAATGCTTTCCAAAATTTAGAGTAGTTTGAGTTTGGCATTTCAGGTTTCTTTGATTTTTAACAGAAGTTATGTATGCTGTAAACATTGCAAATGTTTTCATATCATGCCCATTGATTAAAAAAACTAGGTTTACTCTGACAGTAAACAATCTGAGAAAATATAACTAAAGCTGATTTTTAAAATAATGTCATGACAATACATGCTCTGTTCAGAGCTTCTTTTTGTCTATTTGCATGAAAAACTAAGAAGTGGATGTTATTCATTACTATTTAGTAACTTTATGAATAGTCTTTCTCATATTTACCTCTTGAAAGCCATTAGATAGATCTGCTTATTTTTTAAAATACTGAATGGAAGATTCAGTTTCATATTCATGTTCAGAATATACCACATAATCATAGGATTATTAGACATATCCCAGTCTTTCTTAACCCAGTGCTTGTGATTCCTGAAGTTTCCTAAAGTTTGCCATCGTTAATTCTCAAAAAAGACCAAACAAACAAACAAAAAATTTCACCCAAGATGCACATTAAACCTGCATGAAAGGACTCTCTTACTCTCTGGTTTTGTTTTTACTATTTTTGTACCTTACCACCCACCAGTGTTGTGGATTTAAGAGAGTCGACATAATTGAGTAAGTAAATTACCCAAAAGTTAGGCAGCTAATGCAGACACCTAGCAGTGAGCTGTTCCTGAGTTCTAATGTTCTCGTATTAGCACATTACAACAAGCAGAAAGGGGCTCTTAATTACACCTCGCTTTATGGGAGCACAGTAAATTCCTTTTGTTGACTTTGCTGCCCACTCAATGGTGTTTTTGTGCACTGTTGCATTAAGAGATATCAAAAGTCATAGATTGAAGGATTATTCAGAGTATTTAAGGAACAAGTAAGTAGGTAGTAATGTATCCACACTACAACCAAATCTGCTGTCTGAATGCGAAAGTACCCGTTATTCAACGTTTCAAACTGACAGCTTGTAAATGTAAATTTTATTAAATGCACCACAATAAAAATTTGTAGGTTTCTGTCACTTTGAATTTTAGTGGCTCAAAATGAGGCCTTTAGCCTTTTAAATCACAGCAGGTAAAAGCAGAGCTCTCATGCATTCAGCTTAAAGAAATAAAAAGAAAGAAAAAAAGAAAACCCCGGGAACCTTTTCAGGTTTCACTCTGTGCATTTGCTCACATAATAATATCCTTTGCAGGATTCAGGGGATGTGTTATGTCACTAACAGGCTTGCATTTTCCATTGCCTGAGTATACAGTTCACACAACGTCTCTCTTACAAGTTTTTTTTTTTTGGGGGGGGGGCATTAAATGGAAATAAATATTAAAGAGATACAAAGAAAAGATTACTTAAGGAGCAAGAGTGTATGTAGTAATTCACAGCATTGATGAATTTGTGTATTAGCTAAACCGTCATTATCATGAAGGCTAAGGAAATAGAACACTGAAGTCATATGGGAAAAAAGCATACAATGAGAAACTACTATAGGAAATAAACTCTTGATCAAAGTTTTTATAGCTCTGACACAGAAGGAAAATGAAAAGTTTGCTCGGTTACTAAGCAAAATGATAATTAGTTTCTATTTTGAATGTTAGGTGTAAATAGCAATTGGTTTTTGTGCTCTAGTTTTGCTTAATAATGGATATGTTTATTTTCTATATTGAGTGGATGATTGAGATGCGATTGACACTGATACCTGATTAATGCTGGAGTTTAAACATGATAATTGAGTTTGCAGTTTGTCAAATAGTATTCTTTTTACTTTAGTGAATATTGTTGCTGTAAATGACTTTTCTGATGAGACTTGGGAAGAAAGCATTTGGCCACCTGCAGTTGTTAAATATCCCCCTGGCACTTTTTCTAAGAGTTGAAGTATTACCCTGTGTGTTGGCCACATTCCAGTTTGGTCTAATGGCATTCATCCTCTGGAAGTTTCCTTTGCAGTTTTAATTGGATTTGACCCTTTTCTTCATTTTAAGGAGCCTTCCCCTGAAACATTCCCATTATGGTGAAAGAGCAGACAATCCTCCTTTCTTTCCCTAACTTTGTGCAGAGTTTTAACAAAGTTCTGTATACATGAATTTCAACCCTGTGCAGGTTCAAGTAGTAGAGGGACTTTTTTTTTTTTTAGCATTTAAGTTTCAAATATTCCTTGAAATGTACTTTAGACTCTTTATGTTTTTAACTTCCAGAGTACTTTAAAGGATAATGCAAAGCAATGTTTTTAAATGCGGAGATTGAACATCTTTTGTTGGTTGGTTGTTTTTTGGTGCCAGACCTGTGGCTTGAACTCAAGGCCTGGGCACTGTCCATGAGCATTTTTTGCTCAAAGCTAGTACTAAAACACTTGAGCCAGAGCTCCACTTCCGGTTTGGTTTTTTTTTTATTTTTTGAAGTTTATTGGAGATAAGAGTCTCACTTTCTTGCCTGGCTGGCTTTGAACTGTGATCCTTATATCTCAGCCTCTTGAGCAGCTAGGATTACATCAATATCTTATTTTTAAAATGGTAGGAAACAAGAATAGCTTAAAATAACAAAATATTTAAAGAATGTGGTTGCCAAGACAGTAATCACATTTTAAGAGGCCAACTTCGCTTCCCATATTCAAAGTCAAGTTGGACACTGGTAGCTCACGCCTGTGCAATCCAAGCTATTTGAGAGGCTGAGATCTGAGGATGGTGCTTTGAAGCCAGCTTGGGCAGAAAAGTCTGTTAGACTTTTATCTCCAACTAACCACCAAAAAGCCAGAGTGGAGCTGTGGCTCAAGTGGTAAAATGCCAGCCCTCAGTAAATACACTCAGGGATAGCACCCAGGCCCTGAATTCAAGCTTTAAAAGAGCATGCATCCACAAAGTCAAAACTATGACAAGTCTAGTACTTTTCACTACTGCTACTGAATTGAAACTCAAGTTTAGAGGACATATCAGTTATTATTAGGATTAGTACTACGAGTAGTGTTTGAATCAAGCTTTACATTTGCTAATCAGGTACTCTACGACTTGATTCACACCCCTAAACCTCTGTTAAGGAGTTTCTTAGGTTTTCTCACCAAGCAGATTGAAATTGAAAGTCATCTTACAAAGAACCATTTTGGGTTTCTCACCTTCTCCCATCATTCCTGGTTGAATGTGAAGACAAGTTTAATTTCTAGTCTTGTTAGATACCAATACAGTCTGCCTTCTGTATGTAGAAACGGTATAGCCATATTTTCAACTAAATATCGGGATGAGTGAGTAGTAAGTCTGTACTGAACAGACCTTTGGTTCTTGTGTTAGTTCCTCAACAATGCAGGATTTCAACTGTTTATGCAGGGCTTACATTGCATTTGGTATTAAAAAACTATCTAGAGATCTCTTGTAGGCCCTTCCTGATGTACTTGTGTATCATTTGACTTTGTCAGCTCAGTAGCATCCAGAGACGAGCCATCTAAGGACACACCGATATGGCAAAATTAAGAGCAGAGTCTATTTTCTCAAGCTCAGTTTACTGAATTTCCATTTGGCATCCTATGTGAAGACCACTCTGACGTGCTTGTTTTTATGTTGAAGTAGTTGTACAGAGGGGCTTCAATTCAACACCAAAGGTAGGTTAAAGAGTATGATGCATCTTGATCAATGTCAGTATTGTCCCTTTCGTCGTTCTCCTCCTCCTCTCCCCACACAGCCCCTCAATTGTCCTAGTTCTATTTGCACATATAGACATTGAGTATCATGACCACATCTTCTTACTATTCCTCTTTCCCTCTGCCTACCTTCTTCCCCCAACACAAGTTCTAGCTTCCTGTTGTTTATTTTGTAAGACTGTAAGATAGTTTGTTGAGGAGTGTTGCAGTATTGGACTCCTCGCTTAGCATATACCATATTTATTTACTGTTTCTATATATGTATATAGCCTTGTGCATATTTATATATTTGCATTTATAACTTAAATCTAATGTCCACATGTGAGAAGAAACCATGTACCTTTTGTTTGAGTCTGATTTACTTCACTTACCCTAGTTTCCATTTCTCTGAAAATGGTATATCCTTTTCCCTGATGGATAAGTCAAATTACATTATGTACTTTATATATATAACACGTATTTATTCCAGAGCATTTTACATTCTATCTACCTATCTATACAGATATAGGTGTAGGGGCCCAAAGGTGACATGGTCATAATTAATAATGAAATGTTCTGCAGTGGGGAGGGTACATAACAGTGGGATTTTCATTCCTCCATTTACAAGAATGTGTGTGTGTATTTAAAAGAATGTGTATAAGTGAATATAATTTAAGAGAATCTAAGAGTACACACACACACACACACACACACACACACACACACACTCAACATTTTCTTGATCCATTTGTCCATTGAAAGAGACCTGGCCTGTTTCTACAACTTAGCTACGGGAAGAGTTCAGCAGTGAACATGGCTGTGTAAGTGTCTCTACTGTATCCTGACATTTTATCTTCTGGATAATTACCCAGCAGTGGTAGTGCTGGGTCATAGGGTAGTTGTATGTTTGGTTTGCTTTTTTGTTTGTTTTTGAAGCACCTCCAAACTGCTTTCCAGAGTGGTAGAACAACAGTACACCAGGGTTCCTTTCCTCCCGGGTGTGTGTCAGCATCTGCTGTTGTTGGACTCTTGATGATGTCCATTCTAATTAGAGTAAGACATTGTTTTTATTTGTATGTCTTTTATAGTTAGAGGTGTTGAACATTTCTCTCCATGTCTATTGGCCACCTTTACCTAAGAAGCCTCTCATTCCTTTGCCCATTTGATAACTGGGTTGTTGATTCTTTGAGGATTTAGCTTCTTGAACCCTTTGTGTATTCTGGATATTAGGCCCTTGCCAGATGTATAGCTAGGGATCTTCCCCTTTTTATGTTAGTAACTATCTCTTTTGTTGTGATTGCATCAGGCTAAACTATTTCTACACATTTGTCAATTCTCTCTCCAATTTTTTAGAACTGTATTCAGAAGGTTGTGGCCTAGGTCAATAATTCTAATGTTTCTCTAATGAATGGTGCTTTCCCAATGCCATTCATTGATAAGGAGATATTATTTTCCAACCTATGTTTTTTGGCTCCCTTGTCAAATATTAGTTTATTTGGGGGTGTTCCATTAGTCCTCAAGACTGTTTCAGTCTCTATGTGACTTTGGATCATAACATGTGTAAAGAGAGATTGCTCACTTTCTTCCTTCTGTATTTGGATTCCCTTTGTCTTTCTTTTGGGAAACAGCAGTGAAAGTAGATATTCTTGTCTTGTTTCTGATCTTAGGGGAAGTGATTTTAGTTTTTGACCAATAAGTATGATATTGGCTGTACGTTTGCCATAATTATCCTTTGTTATATTGAAATATGGTTCTTCTATTTCTAGCTTCTCAGGGTTTTTCTTTTTCTTTTTAATCACAAAAGGATGTTGGATTTCAAGGCTGGGTTTTAAATTTCTTGCTCTCTGAAACACAAGTTTTTCCTTGCCATGGGTTATCAGTAGAGGACCTTTATATGCATTCATATCCTTAAGTATTTTTTCTCATTAATTAACAAGTATATGGGTCTGGGGGGCAAGAACTTTGGAGGAGAGAAGCTAGAGTCTTTTGCATCACACAATGCAGCTCAGAGATAGGTGATTTTTCCCTGAAGTACGTCATATGTGACCCAAACTACTGGAGTTCAGCTTGAACGTAATTGCTGCGCAGCGAGGGGTCCCTTCTGGTAACCAGCTGCTTGATTGAGGATTCATTTATCAGGGGGATTATGACTCCAAATATTTTTTCTAGACTGTTGTGGCCATTTAAATGGAGAGGGGGGAAAAAAGAGGAGTCTGGGGAACTAATTAGGAAGGAGTGGCTCCCCTCTGAGTCTTGACCTTCACCCCACTGAGAAAGTATGAGATTTACTTTACCTAAGTAAGGAAAGAACAAAAACAGTGGGCAAAAATGCTTTGTAATATGACTTTCAGTAAGGAATCGGCTTGATACAAAGAAAAAGAGAGAGAAAAAAACCTAAAATGCTGAATGCTTTAACACTTGCAATTAAATATATTATTGTGATACATGTGAATATTGTCCACCTTTCTGATAACAATAAATTACAGCAGGGAATCAGGGTATGTAGAATTTATTACAAAATGAGTTTTTTTTTTAGTCTCTGATCATTTGTGAAGTATTACTACAATGAGTATCACTTTTTTCACATGCTGATATATATGCATATGGGTAAACCCATATGCATATGGCATATGCATATGATATGTGCACAGCCAGGGGTTGACATAGGTCCTTCATTATGTGCAGCAAGTGTTCTGCCACTGAGCTGCATCCACAGGCTAGTCTATTCTGTTTTCTGCATGTACATACGTGTTGTAATGTCTCTCATTAGTTCTGCAGCAAAGCCCTACATTTTAGAACAGTGTTTCTTGGATGTCTTCTCCAAGGCTAGTTGTATGGCACACCTGCTCATGTAATGCTCCTTATTTTTCTTTTGTGCTATTGGGATTTTGAACTCTTGGCAACCGCTCTACCCACCACTTGAGCCATGTCCCAGTCTCTTTTTCCTTAGCTTGATTTTCTGGTAGGGTCTTGTGTTATTGTCTGGGGATGGCACAGCAATCTTCCTATGTCTACCTCCCAAATGGCTAGGAGCCATGAGCTATGAACCTCTATTTTTGACTTATTTTCTGTATTTTAAAACCTTTCTTCATGACTGTGCACGTGTGCTCACATGTGTGTGTGCCAGTCCCATTACTTGAACACAGGGCCTGAGATTTTTTGCTCAAGGACAGTGCTCTACTACTTGAGCCACAGCTCCACTTTTTGGCTTTTTGGTGGTTACTTGGAAATAAGTCTCCATACTTTTTTGCTTGGGCTGGCTTTGAACCAACCTCTTGATTAAGTAAGATAGCTGGTGTGAGCCACTAGCACCCAGGTTTTTTTTTTTTTTAATGCTTTTAATGTCCTCATCTTTGTGTTCTATTCTGGGCAGTTAATTATGTCTAGATACTAGCTACTCAGCTGTTGCAAATATGCCATTTTACTAATTTGCTCATAATTTAATTTTGCTGATTATACTTTATATTTCTAAAAGTTCTTTCTAAAAACTTCTAGACTTTTAGATTTTAAAGTTTTTAGTTTTGGGTTAAGGAAGCATTTTTATAGTTTATAGCTTAATAAAAACTATTAAAAACAACTTTAGCTTTTGTTCAACTCTTCCTCTGTTATGATTGCCCTTAGGAAAAAAGAAAATGTAATAGCTAGAAAATTTAAAGAAATATGCATTCTTCTATACATTTGTATAATTTATAGAGACCTTAATAAGCTAGTATTTAACTTGATCTGCATAGTATTCTTGTGAGGTGTTTATTCTTGTCATTTTATACATAACAAAACAGGCTGCAGGCCTACTCAAGACCACCAAGTTAGTGATACATAGAGCTGAAATGAAATCCATGTTTTATTACTCTCATTATATTCATATTTTCTCCATTATATATCATTTAATTTGTATGAGCATGCCATAGTGTGGTGGAAAATTGAATAATTAAGGAAAAATATACTTATTCCATTATGTAAAAATAGAAAAAGCTAAGGCTTAGTTCAAGACAACTCAAAAGTGTTTCTTTGGTAAATGATGAGGAATTTTAAACACTTTTCCTACTTTTTTTTATTTCCACCTTTTCTTAAGTTATGCTTTATTTTTTCTATAGTTTCAATTTTTCCTTGAGTAGAGCATGTTCTGTACAATGACTTATTCATTGCAATTTATAATAATGAAGATCTACTTACCTTTGTTGGAACATTATGAAGATGAAATTAAATAATGCATGTGAAAGTTCTTGAGGTACTGGAGGTTTCTAATGGTTGTTCTCAAAGGATCATTGTTTTGTGCAAAGGATGTTCTCTGATGTGTCAAAGCAGGATAAATGCTCAGCAAAGGAAGTCCTTATTTGTGTCTCTTACAATGTGTTTAAGTATTGGAAATCACTTTCTTAACAGATTTTTAAAATTTTCTCTCTAGGACTGTTGTTTTAGTTATAAAGATTCATGAAAGTTATTCTGTGTACTATTGAGTTATAAACAAAGATCCAGAAAGATTGTTCATTGAAAGATTTCTTAGAGTGTGAGATAATACAAGATACCTTCATTTTGCAGGAATGGAGTAGCTACAGCTATTTTCAAACTTCACTGGGAAAGCAAACCATGAGGCTAATGTCCTAAAGAGTTCATTTCTAAGAGTTAGCATTCCTAGGTTAAAAAATCAAAACAAAAACTCCAATACCCTTGGTAACAACATCTCACTTGTCTGAGTGTCTTAACACAAAATTTAGTTTATAATGTGGATAAACCTGAAGGCCCAGATGACACAGCCAGAGGCCATCAAAGGTAAAACAGGTGTGCAACAAGGGAGCTGTGTTAAAAAGGTTCAGAGAGGATCAAAGGAAAGGATGTTATGTCTTGGAGAACACACTATCCTCAGAATCTGGAAATGCAGTTTCCCTAAATCACTGATTTTTTTCCCCCCTGCTACCTCTTGATGGTCAAACTTTCAGGCAAATTCATGCCCTAAAAGTTCTCACAATCAAAATATTTTGCATTTGCATTCCAACTTCTGTTTTTCCAAACATGGCCAGAGTCAACCATGCCAGCCTTGCTGTTTTGTCAAAGCTGTAGAGTTGATTTGAGAACTCTCCTGCCTTGCAGTTTTTGGTCTGGTCTGGAGCTATGCTTTAGAAGCCAACGAAGCACGTCCTCAAGCAATGAGGCAGAAACTGCAGACAGCTGGGAAACTGCAACTCCCATAACTGCCTGGAGTTCTCTGTCAAGCACGATTTCTTTCTCTTCAAACAAAGGCTTTTAGATTGTGAAACTAGTAGGATTTCTGTGTAGTGGTAGAACATGTTAATTACAGGACCAAGTTCTTCATTCACTCACCGAAAAGGTGATTAACTGTCAGTCTTTTCTTTCTGCTGATCTTTTCTTTTCATTCTTTCTTTACCAATTTCAAGTCACATGTATGTTTACTGTGAAAAATTCATACAATACCAAATATATAACATAAAAATGGAAAATAGTGATCTCATTATTTTTTATTTCTTTTTTCGATCATGGGGTTTGAACTCTGGGCCTGGGCGCTGTCCCTGAGCTCTTCAGCTCAAGGGTAGCACTCTACCACTTGAGCCACAGCACCACTTCTGGTTTTCCAGTGGTTAACTGGAGATAAGTGTTTCATGGACTTTAGTGCCCGGGCTGGCTTTGAAACGCAATCATTAGATGTCAGCCTCCTGAGTAGCTAGGACTACAGGTGTGAGCCACTGGCCCCTGGCCTGCACTATTATTAAAAGCAATTAATAATGTGGTTTATGTTCCACTAGATTTGTTTACTGTGCATTTGCTATTAACAATATATGTATATATTTATATATATATTTTTTGGTGGTCATGGAACTTGAATTCTTTGCCTGGGCGTTGTCCCTGAGCTCTTCAGCTCAAGGCTACCACCCTATCTCTTGAGCCACAGTGCCATTTCCTGTTTTCTTGTAATTAATTGGAGATAGGAGTCTCACGGACTTTAGTGCCTGGACTGCCTCAGATCTCAGCCTCCTGAGTAGCTAGGATTACAGGAGTGAGCCACGGTGCCCAGCTTTATAATTTTAGTATAAGTAAAAAATGACTTAAATTTAAATGTATATATGTATTTTATTATGCTTATAAATTTGTTTATTTATTTACTTATTTAGAGCCTATCTTGGATCTTGAATTTAGGGTCTGGGTGCTGTCCCTGAGCTTTTTTGTTCAAAGTTAGTGCTTTTATCACTCAAGCTACAACTCTGTCTCTTATCCCCAGTTGGTGACAAGTCTCATGAACTTGCCTATTCCACCAGGCTTTGAACTACTCTCTTCAGGTCTTAGCCTCCTAAGTAGCGAAGGTTACAGACATGAGCCAGCAGCACCTGACAAATTTATTTTGAAGATGCAAATGAAAAGCCTGGAGCAGAGACTGTGGGATGTGGTCAGGAAGTGTAGGAGCTGCAGTGTGAAGCTCCAGATGTCATCGCTCAAGCGTTTTTCATGGAGCTCCATCTCCAGCTGTCACCCTTTCATTCATGACAGGTGCTTAGGGGAAGGAACTGTTGATACTTCCAACATTCTGATCCCTTGATCTTACTGTGACCAGCCTAAGTCTGCTCTGAAGTCACCTCACTGGTATGAACTGAGGTAATAACAAGGAACTTCTCATAAATACCAAAAGATTATAACTCAGGAAATTCTAAGGGGTTTGGGTGCCATGGACAAAGATTAAATATGTTTACTATTATATCATATGGATCATGCAATGTCCTGCCAATACAGTTGCCTCTCTCAGAAGGAACACTTCATTATATGAAAGAATTGCCAAAAGTAGAGGGGCTGGGCAAAGTTCCTTGCACCTGTCATCCCATTACCTGAGAGTCAGAAATAGGGAGAGGATGATTTGAAGCTAGCCATGGAAAAGGTTTAGTGAGAGCTGATCTCAACAAAGCTGAATGTGTTGATGCGTACATGTAATCCCTGTCACTTGGGAGGTAGAGGTAAGGGGAAACTGATAGTAGGCCAGCCCAGGTGAAAGAAAGAAATCCTAATGTAAGATAAATGGAAAGTAAAAGGGTCCGAGGGCATAAGGCAAATGGTAGAACTCTTGCCTAGCAAGTGTGAAATCCTGAGTACCAACTCACACTAACACACACACACACACACGTGCGCAACAGACATGTTTATATGACAAGTCAAGGAGTGGAATACTGCCAGTATTCCAAAAGCTTCTTTCCCAGAAGTAATCAGTATTTTAACTTCTGGTACCAGTGGGATATGCATTTTGTTTCTACATGAATAGAATAATAGAATATGTTCTCATTTGTGTCTGGATGCTTTTCATTCAATAGTATCCTAAAGAGAGTCTTTCATATGGTAATAAACAGCAGTTTGTTGTTGCATAACAACACATCATATGGTGGACATTTAGAGTGGGTCCAGATTTGTTTTTTTAGGGGCATGTCTATGTCTAGTATTCCAGATGGCTTTAGTGGAAATATTGGTTCAAATAATCTAATCTGTGTTTGTTGAAAGGATATACAATCCTAAAAGGGGGCTGCCTGAGTGTTTAACGTTAAAATTTTTTATTGTTATTGAAAAATGATGTATGGAGAGATTAAAACTACATAAATCAGGTAAAGAGTATATTTTTGGGGGGGGACGTCACCCCTTTCCTCCTTCTCTCCCAGTTTTTCCTTCCTATTCCCGCCCCCAAGTTGGGTAGTTCATTTTCAACACAGTGACCAGTGAGTACTCTTGCTTCATGTGTTCATCCCTTGTCCCTCCACTTCTATGCTTCCCCTTGCACTTCTAAAGACCCATGAGAAAGCAAACAATCAGAAAAGGCAAGGCAACAAAGATAAAAAAGAAAAAAAAGTCTTGTGTTAATTTCCTGGAATTCATTTAGATAAGAATTATTTTGTATGATCAGATATACATAGGCATTATGTCTTTCTGTTCTTCTCCCAAGAGTGTCTTCCTTTAGTCTTACTGTGTGAATAGAGAAATGTATAAGTTTTTATTATTTCCAGACATTTTAGATCTAGCTTCCAGATATGAGAGAAAACTTGTGCAATGTATATCTCTGAGTACAGCTTACCTTACTTAACATGATTTGTTCAGGGTTTATATATTTCCCTGTAAATGACATTATTGTTCTAATGACTATGTAAAATTCCATTGTGTGTAGGTACATTTTTTGGACCCATGCATTTACTATAAGGCATCTGGCCGTTACCACAACTTGGCTATTGTGAATAGTGCATAGCATGTGTCTTCATAGCATGTGGCTTGTGATGTTCTGGGTAAATTGCCAGGAGTGGTTGGATAGTTAGGGACATCTATGTTTAGCTTTTGGAGGAATGTTCAGACCGCTGTCCACCAACATTTGTTGTGTTTTGAATTCACAATGTTGGCCAATCTAACTGAGGTGAGGTGGAATCTCGAGTTGTTTTCATTTGCATTTCCTTTATGGCCAGGAATGATGAGCATGTTTAAATTTTTTGTTGTTGTTTGGTGGTGGGGCTTGAACTCTGGGCCTGGGCTCTGTCCCTGAGCTTTTTAGCTCAAGGCTAGCATTTCCACCATATGAGCTACAGTGCCACTTCCTGTTTAAAATTTTTTTTCTATTAATTTTGTGACTTGAGCTTCACATTGGATTTGGAGAAGGATGTTGACTGTAGATTATGAATGTTCATCCTTGTTTTTCTCTAGTTTTTAATGACTTCATTCAACCTTCGTGTTCCAATGGCTTGGACTACATGTGTGTTCCATCATGCCTGGCTTCTTGAGTTCTTTATATTTCTAAATACTAAGTGCCTGTTGGGAGAAGAGTTGGCAAAGATTGTGTCTATTCTGCCAGCTGTCTCATCACTTGGGTAATTTATTTCCTTTGCTGTGCAGGAACTTTAAATTTGATGTAGTTGCGTTTGTTACTTTTAGATTGTCTCCTGGAATATTAAAGTCTTATTGAGAAAGTCATTAGCTGTCTTAAAGTGTTTCCCATATATTTTCCTGTGTAATTCCAGTTTCAGGTTTTACTTCAAAAGCAAATTGCAATTCAGGTGATGAGAAAGTACAGTAAAGAGCCAGTTCCATGATTGGTGAATGTCTCTTATTTATAGACTGTAAAATGTGGATGGTAGGTCTTTTTGAGAGAGAATGGTATTTGGGTACTAAGGTTTCCTTTGGAGGAGTGGTGGAGTATGTGCAGGAATATTATTTGTGATCCTGACAAACTGGAAATAACCTATATGTTCACCAAAAGTAGACTGGATATTATTTCTTGGATTAGTATGTATCAATGAAAAGTACCCACCCTCTCTGTTTCCATGGGCAACTATGAATTAAAGGAGGAAGATAATGAAGAATATATCTCCTCTCCCTCCTTCCCTCCTTCCTTCCCTCCCTCTCTCCTATCTTCCCTTCCTCCTCTCCTTTTCCTTCCTTCCTTCCTTCCTTTTCCTTCCTTCCTTCCTTCCTTCCCTCCCTCCCTCCCTCCCTCCCTCCCTCCCTCCCTCCCTCCTTCCTTCCTTCCTTCCTTCCTTCCTTCCTTCCTTCCTTCCTTGTAGGTTGTAGGGCTCTGTCTTTAGGTTATATTGCCTTCTCCTCATCTATCTGAGCCCAATCTATGGGTGCATCCTCCCCTTTCTCCTTGTAAGTATACATGCGATTGCATTGCAGGTTCACCAACATAATGCAGCACAATCTCCACATTTCAAAATCATTCACTTGCTCATACATGCTAATCTGCAGAAAATAGTCTCTCCAAATAAGATTATTTCCAATGATTAGGAGCAGGCATCCTTGTTGGGATGCTTCTATAAACTCCATGGAGCAGGATCTTTCCATGGTTTGTTCATTTCTGTGTCCTTCATGCTCAGATTACTTGTGAAGAATATAGCATTCACTAAATATTTGTGAAGTTAAGCATTAAGCATTAAGTAACACAAAGTCACTATAGTTCAATTAGACCATCTTCTTTTACAATGAGTTTTTATTTTAAAATGCATATTTTGTGTTATAAGCTGGGATGTATACATGTATGTATGTGTATATGTACTTTTCTGTTTGTTTGTCTGTTTGTCTATCTCTACTCCTGGGGGTTGAACTCTGGGCCTTGTGCTTGCTAGGCACATGCTTTTTATCACCTGAGCTACACTCACATCTCTCTTTGCTTTAGTTTGCTTATTTATTTATTTTTGCTAGTCCGGGGGCATGAGCTCAGGGCTTTAGCATTGTCCTTGGACTTTTTCCTTAAGGTTAGCATTCTACCACTTGAGCCTCGGCACCACTTCCAGCTTTTCTCTATGTATGTGGTACCGAGAAATCGAACCCGGGTCTTCGTGCATGCTAGGCAAGCACTCTACCACTAGGCCAAACTCCCAGTCCCTCTCTGAAACAATTATTCTAATAACTAAATATTATTGATTTACAGATTAGATTGCTTCATAAAGGTATGAAACAATATTCTAATAGCCAAATACTGATCTACAGTTGAGGTTGCTTCATGAAGGAATATGCTTTTTGAATGTGAAATTATTCAGATAAACATTGGATGATCATCTATTCGGGATGCCAGAAACGATCATTTAACATTAGGATTCTAGTTTTAAAAAGCCTCATTTTCTTAAATGCCCGGACTTCAGTATTAAAATATCTGAAATATCTAGAATATGTAAATAGTACTTAATAGTGTTATTTCTATAGTAATATTCCTAAGAAGATAGGCTCCAAAAGGTAGTAGTAGTTTGGAGCCTCATGTTAGCATCCAGTAATGATAATTAAGGCAGGGAGAGGAGGGCTCACCTCTGTGTGTATCTTTTGTTCTTTATCCCCAGTCCCCTTTTTCCCCCAAATCATTTTCATAGTGTTCCTCTGAGAACTCAATGTGATAACGAGTGTGAAATGGTGAACCATGAGGCAAACAGAGTAGGGCACTCTCATAATGACTACACAATTTCACTTTAGTAAACATGTCAGCATAACTCTACCCTTTGGACTGAGATGACTCAGGACAGTTTTTCATTATTATTATTATTAATTATTATTATTATTATTATTATTTCTGGAAAGGGTGCTCTAGGTTCTTAAGAATCATGGTGGGACCTCTCATGAATTGACATGGAAGCATCCAAGTGAGAAAAGTTTTAAAAAAGCAAGAGTAGCAAAGCACAAGCTGTCTGCAGAATGATGACATCAGACATAACAGGTTTCCGGTGGAAAATTATATATCTATATAATGTGTCTGTGCGTGAGAGCCCCTTCTCTGCCCGTCCACGGGACCACGCCAGCCCGGCGCCCGCAGACCTGACCCGACTCCGGTTGCCAGGGCAACCGCGCTGCAGCATCTCTCCGCCCACCCTGGAGTGAACCATCCGCCTAGGGGGGGACCGTTCCGGGCGGGGATGGCAGCCGGGGAACTCGACGGAGTCCCTCGAGAGCTGTTCTATTCACACCTTGATCGACTTCATTCGAGTGACCAACTGCTTTGGTGTTCGAAGCGAACTGCCCCTTCGAGGCGGGCGAGGCGTCTCGCCGACCTCGCACATCCTCCCCCCCGGCCACGCGCAGTGGTTCAGTCCGCCCCGCCCCCACGTGACGCAGAGGGGCGGAGCCTCGCGGGAGGGAAGGGGGGGAGGGCAGGCGGGCAAGATGGCGCCCGGCGAGTGATTGTCTCCGAGTCCCTCCAGCGGCGGCGGAGACGCCGGGGCGGGGGGGTTCTGCCCCCGCCGGGGTTGCCTGCCTTCCTCCTCTCCCCCGCCCCCCGGAGGCTTCCTCCTTCCCTTCCTCCCTCCACCTCAGGGGGCGGGCCAGGGTTCCCGGGACACCATGTCGGATTCTGAGGAGGAGAGCCAGGACCGGCAACTGAAAATCGTCGTGTTGGGGGACGGCACGTCCGGGAAGGTCAGTCCTCGAGCGGGTCCGCCATGACCTCCGGGAAGGTCAGTCCTGCCGCGGGGCTCGGCCTGTGGTGGTCTCGGCTGCCCTCCGCGCCTCTAGGCCCGGCCGGGCCCGGCTGCTGTGGCCGGAGCCGGGGCCGCCGCGAGCCCGGGGCGAGCGCTGTCCAGCGCCTCCCGCGTCCCAGCGCCTCCCGCGTCCCGGCGCCTCCCGCGTCCCGGCGCCGGCGCCCCGCGCGTGCCCGCCGGGCCCGGGACGGGCGGCGGCCTGCGGTCCGTCCGCGGAGACGCCGGGGCACCCGTGCCCGCCGGCTCTGGGCCGGGCGCCCCCTCCCCCCCGGGCCGGCCAGGTCCTCAGAGGGCGCCGTGCAAGCCCGCGGGTGCCTCTCGTTGACCAGGGACCCCCCGCCCCCTGGAGAAACGTGGGAAACACACACTGCATGGACACGCGTGGACTCCGCGGGTCCCCCTGCTCCGCACCTGTCAGTGCAGACGTTTCCCCTCCCCCATTATGGGGGCCCTGTGGCAGGCAGGATCCCCTCCCCCATTATGGGGGGGCCCTGTGGCAGGCAGGATCCCCTCCCCCATTATGGGGGGGCCCTGTGGCAGGCAGGATCCCCTCCCCCATTATGGGGGGGCCCTGTGGCAGGCAGGATCCCTTCACCCATTATGGGGGGGCCCTGTGGCAGGCAGGATCCCCTCACCCATTTATTGGGGGGCCCTGTGGCAGGCAGGATCCCCTCACCCATTTATTGGGGGGGCCCTGTGGCGGGCAGAAGGTTGGGGTTGGGGCAAGGGGTGGGGGTGAGCGTGGATCTGCCAGCTGGACAAAGGGATTCCCGCCTTGAAGTCCAGCCCCCCCCCACATCCCCTCTAGGTGGACGTGGGCAGAAGGTCCGAATGAATGAGCACGTGGGGGATTGGAGACTCTGCACCGCCCCCCCCCCCACAGCAGTCCATTTTCCTTTTCTCCAAAGTCCCAGGTTTTTGGCTCCCCAAACTGTGGAGATAAGCATTGACTGGCTTTTGCTCAGAGGAGAGGGTCCTCAAAGGGACTGTGATCTACCCTGCCAAAGAAAGTGCAGTCTCTGTCACACCTGTCACTTCTGTCAAGGGCACAGCACTGGCAATACTATGTCTCCTTCTCCCAGGCAGGGTCTTCAGAAATCCAGTTAGTTAGTTAATTAGTTTATTTATTTATTTTCTCCTTCTTCTACTGCTGCCAGTTTCCTGCCTCTGGCTTCACATTTCCCTGTTCCTGATGTGGTTTGGGATCCTGGTGTCTGTGATGAAAAGGGCCTCTCTTTGCATCCTCCCTGGTTTGACATTGCCCTAGCTGCTCCATGTATTGGTTTTGTGGAGTTAAAGAGTTTCTAGAGCCCCTAGGAAAGATTTCATTCATCTATAGATTTAGGAATTTTTTTTTTTTGTTAATGCCTTCCTTCTTTTCCTAGGATACAATTTTATTGTGAGGAAACCAATTTAATAGGTGTGATCGCTTGGACGTACTGTGGGGAAAAAAACTTTGAGTCATTTGTCTTTAAGAAGTATTGTATGAGGGGTCAGGAGTTTGGCTTAGTGGTAGAGTGCTTGCCTAGCATGCACGAAGACCCAGGTTCGATTCTTCTGTACCCACATACATAGAAAAAAAGATGGAAGTGGTGCTGAGGCACAAGTGGTAGAGCTCTAGCGTTGAGAAAGTCCAAGGACAGTGCTCAGGCCCTGAGCTCAAGCCCAGGACTGGCAAAAAAAAAAAAAATAAAAAAGAGAAGTATTGTATGAAATACTTCTATGTGCATAATATTATATAGGTTTTTGAATGGATGAATTGCTATAAATAATTTGGCATTGTTTCTAATACCTATAGTCAATAAAAACAAAATTAGGTTTTAAACTATTTTAACTCAAGTACTTGTACAAAGGAGTTGCCATTCAACAAGGCAGTTTATGTATAGTGTGTCTTGGTCAGTGTTGACCCTTTCAACAGTCTCACCCACCACTTCCAACCCACTCTTTCCCTTTTCTTAATTTTTAGGTTATGTATTGCATTTTTTGATATTCATTTGAAGGTTACCTAATTTTTTTGTTTCTGAAATTTTATTGGTTTCAATTAATGAGTTTATTTTCCATTTCAAATTATAGTGACACCATACTGTGTTGGTGAAAAAAACCCCTCAAATTATCCATTAACCTATGTAGTATATTGTTTTAAATTTTCCTTCATTTTCTTCTGCTATTTATCTCTTGTGCATTTATTACTCAGTTGGAATTTATTTACAGTTTTGTATTTAGGATTTTTTAAATTTAGAGTATCACACATGTTTTTTTTGTGTTGCTAATTTAGTGTAATTATTTTTTCATCTCTGTTCACAGTTCTATCTTGTATAAGACTACATATATATATACTATATACACTACATATATGCACTATAGATATGGATATATATTTAACTTCCAAATTGTTGAATTAGGACTATCATTTGGCTTCAGAGAATAGAGTGATACTTTTTTTTTGTAGTGCTTCATCTTTTTCAGTAGACTGTTTTAAAACAACTTTTTCTGCCATAACTTTTCTGAAACAAGCATCTGAAACCTAACCTCCTTTTGTGAGGCATTATTTTCTCTGTACCTCAGTGCTCAGATTGACTGCAGATTGATATTTTAACTGCTTCTTTTGCTCCTTTTCCTTCTTATTTGTATCCCCATTGTAACCTGTGCCCCTTTCCTTTGTTAATTCTTCCTGCTGATTTTAAGTCTGGGCATTTTTGTATGCACTGATGAAGCAATAGATAATAGTGGAATGATGACAGGGTTGGTTTTTTTTTTTGGTGTTGTTGTTGTTTTGTTTTTGGAGAGAAATAGAGTTCTTTCCTCCATGTTTCTATTCTTTCCAGCTATGATTCATATATTTATTACACATTTTCTTTAAAGTTTTGAAGCAAAAGTTTTTTGGTGTTATATTAGTGTTAGTAAGTATAATTTGGTTAAAAATATTGGAACACCATGCATATGCATGTATACACCTACATAAAATGTTCCAGATAGGCAACATGTTAACTGATTATCTACTATAGGAGGCTACTTATACTGTACCTTATGAAAAATTAGTTATAAAAGGTGGCACGAAGTATATTCTTGAAGAGAAGCCTCCTACTGATTCAGTTGAGTCTGTGAAGTTTTTATAGTACAATCCCAGGAGATGATAAAATACAAAAAACTTCTAATACTTTATAACTAGCATTTTTGAATGTTTATTATTCTATTATAAACCCTGTGGGTTTTGAGGCTTTATATTTGCTTCAAGTGTTTGAGGGTAGGGCTTTAAAATTCTGGAGCTCCTATTGCCAAGAGAAGAACTCAGAGTTTTTCTGAGTATTAATAAAAATATTAAAATTGAAGAGATTACCTCAAATGACATTAGTCTGATGTTATTTGAACCTTTAAGTTCTGTGATTTAAAAAGATATTTCTACCATCTATCTATGGGAGTATGAAATTCTTTGGTAAAACTCTGAGCCTCTTCACACATGATATTGTGCTGTTACATAAACTCATGGTGTAGTCAAAACTCACTGAAATCCAGGGAGTCTTTACCTCTTTATCTATCCCTTGGTTTTGATACTGTTATATACTTCAAGGGCATAATCTAAGGAATGAGTTTATTTCTGAATGTCTAATAGAACATTAATGTAGAAGTGCTCAATAAATACTAGATGACATTTTCATAGAATTTATGACAAATAATGAAAAAAATTGGGTTTAGTGTGCAAATTGTCATTTGTGTGAAAAATACTCATTTGTGTGTATAAATGGTGTTTTGAGTCATCTAGTTAAATTTGGGCATGCTTTTCTTTTGCACTGCTATCCTTACACCACAATTAACTGTAACGAACAAGCTTGGAAATTTTATATTAGTTTTCACAATTTTAAGCATGGACATCTAATTTTAACTTTAAAAGTAACTTACTTTGACAGTTGAAGAGTTTAAAAACTTAGCAAGCTGCCTTTTTCTCCGGATAGGTTTTCAAGTAACAATAGTGGATTTAAAATGCTTGGGAATGCTGACATATAGAGTTATTTCAGTTGGTACCAGAATGGTTAGTCTTTTGCTTTGATAAGACATGGTATTCTATTAGAAAATTCTATTGAGTTTTTAAATAAAACTTTTAGTTACTATTTACAAAACGTAGATGACAATCTGTTTTGGTTATTACATCTTATGGCTTTTTATGGTCCTTGGAAAGGAACTATCTTGCCTGATTCATAATAATCTTCAGAATATTAGCTTCTTTATTTCAGTGATGCATATTATTAGGGTCATTCTATATAGTTATTTTAATTTATCATCTTTAATACAGAGAAAATGAGATAATAGGGATGCTTGTCTTATAGGGAAAATGAAATTCTATAAGTAGCTTTCCTCCCTTGGTGAGTGCTGCTGCTGTTTATTAGCTGAGGGCATAACTACCCTCAGAATAGCCAATCTTCAAAATGAAACTTAACATTCTCTACACTTTTTATTGTAGTGGTTTGTAAAACTCAGATCTTTAATAACATCACTGCATTTTCTATTGGTAGTTTTCGAGTTCTCCTTTCCATCAGCATGAAGAAGCCTGATGAACAGGGGATCTAAAGAGCTTTAACTGATTAGTTCCTTGTTTTCTCTATTGACTGCCTGAAGGTTTACTTGTTGATACTGGGTCCCTCCTCCCCTTGGAAGACTAGCTTAAAATTTCTTGTTGGATTACTTTAAATCAAATTATAAGGGTTATTTAATATGATTTAGTAGTGGACTTACCTTTGCATTTCTTAAATTGATTTTGATATTTAATGCATCTATTTTTTTTAGACCTCCTTAGCTACGTGTTTTGCTCAAGAAAGTTTTGGGAAACAGTATAAACAAACTATAGGACTGGATTTCTTTATGAGAAGGATAACATTGCAAGGTAAGAGATTTAAAAAGTCTTAACATGGGAAACTATAAGTCTTACCATAAGAAGCATATGCCAGGGTTGCTTCTCATAGACATGTATGTAATCAGTAAATATCCCAAGAGGTTAATGTATGTCACCATCTGCCATGAGTATGAAGGCGTATTGTCCATGGGTAAGAAAAAGTTTATATATTCTGCTGCTGCTTACTGTTTCTGGCCACTGTACATTTTTTGAGGATAAACAATAGTTGCTTATAGAATTTGAAAGGCATTTACAGAATTAAATGTTTCATGTTTGTTAACAGATACCCTATTAACTAAACGTGAAAAGATTTGAGGATTATTTTAAAAATATTATTTTGCTTAGCTTCTGCTTCGGTTTTTTGTTTGAAAGTTGGAACAGAAGTATAATGTAGCTATGGAACTCCTGTGCTCTAATATGTGAATGCTGTTTTATGCAAGGCAGCATGAAATTGCTGGCATTTAATAGACCACTAAAATTTAGGGTCCCTAGGCACTCATAAAAATACAGTTTGAGCATTCAAGATGTTTCAGTTTGCCATGCAAAGAAACTATTTAGATGCCAGTTGAAGCACATTTAGTGGGAAATACAGGGAAATAATAACACAAAACGAGTGGTTTATGTTTTTAGTTAGTTTCTGAACAATTGGGGCTTTAAAATGTTCTGTCCAGTCAATTTCAGTGGTTAAATTATATGCTTAAAGTATTTTATTAAAAGCAGTTTATCTTGATTGACTTTTTAAATGATCTACCCTTTCCGCTGTGAAGAAGTACATTTGTATGACATGGTTGCAAATATAATGTCAGATTCAGATATTGGAACATGAGTGATAATAGTAGAAGAGGTTTGACAAATCTAGTATTATCAAAATATGATAACCTCTCCAACACCCCAGTGATAGAGTGACTCCCCATGAAAATTACAGAACAGCTATTGGAAACTTGGTAACCCTGGAGTTAGTCTTTATATCTACTTACTGATATACTCAGTTACCTTTTATGATGTTTGTATTTGGCTCTCAAAAGTGGATTAGAAGATGTAGCATGAAAAAAAGATTTTAATTTTTCCATTACTCCGTTATTGTTTGGCAAGAGGTTTAATGATATGCATATTTCATCTGTATTTTCTTTTAATATCTGAAATATCATTTTAATTACATGAATTTTACCTTTAGAATAATTAATTATGCAGTAGAACATATAATGTAGTCAACAGTGAGTGCATGTACCAGTTATGTAACATGCATACTGAAAACTAATTTGTGCCAGTCATTTTTCCTCCAGAAGTGATAGTTGTGCAGAGAGAGCCACAGTTTAATAATTATTATTTTGTTTTGATGTTTAATTAGCAAAAATATCAAAACATCATCTTATTGTCTTATCAGCTTTGTTTATCTTACTAATTTAGTTAAAGAGCTTAAATAAAGAACGAACAAAGACTTTGTCAACAAAGACTCGTTTTGGACATAAGTATATGGTATATGTAATGATTCCTGACCTCGTGAACAGGACTATTAGTTTTAAAATTTTGATTACTTTATGAAAAAAAACTTAGATTTTTGTATTCCAAGTTTGTAGTATAATATATAGACAAGATGAATTTGATATAAAAGGTTATGTTAGGGAATGTATATTCTTAATGAATATGTATTTAATATTTATCAATTTTCTCTTGATGGTCATAGTTCTGGAAAATATTCTGTATTTTTAAACTGCAGTTGGTTTCATTCTAGTTAATGAACTCAAAATTACGGTAGAAATTTCAGTGTGAAAAAATTATTTCAGTGTACCTGCGTCTTAAATAATTAGTAGGTATGTTAAAAAATGAGATGCATTAGTTACAAGATTACTTTAAGTACTTCCCCCCTAATTTTAAATCATTGTGTGAAATATAGGCCTGTTGATAATTTGGTTATTTGCTAAGTAAAGCAATAAGACAACATTATTGAATTTATAATGCAGTATCATAGTGCATTAACAGAATAGTTCTGGTTTAGTGCATCTTCTGGCCAGGTTAAGTGTGGAAACCTTCTGCCCATCTATTCACATTCTCTTCATGCAAGTTTTCAAGGTCATTACTTTGCAAATACTCATCCATTTTAGTGTATTTCATGATCCGGCATAGTGTATAGTCTGGATGCAACCACTGTGAAGATTTTCTTGCTTAAAATAGTGTATCTGTTAGTCAGAGCCTCTGCTGATAGAGCTTCTTAAGAGCCTTAGTCAAAATACTTTCAGGAAGTTTGTGGGTACAGTCCAGTAAACAGCGTTCTACTGTGAAAGGGATTTCTAAGTCTTCAGTACAAGAAGTGGGTAGTCTTGTGTTTTTAGTTCCATCTTTACTATGCAGCACTTTAAGTAAGGTTAACCAAGGCACCACGTGTACTTTTACAAGGTTACTTGTGAATCCTTTTAGTGGCTTTGATTCATACATGATCAACTTTCTGTATTTTATCCTCCTTCCTCCCCCCCTTTTTTTCTGGTTATATGTCTTTTTTTTCCCCCAAAGGAGCAGGGATTTTTATAGCATTTTGTGTTTGGAATTAGATTGCTGACAACTTCCTTAATATTGTCTACTTGTTAGAAATTTGTGTTAAATGAAGTCTTGATTTTAAAAAATGTAGTATTATGTGAATAACCTTATATGTAATCAAATTAAAAATGTAATTGAAGATGTTATATGTTTGTATCTGCAGAAAATAAAATCATTTTCAGTCATATCTTTCTTAATCCTCATTTAAGTTTTATATATTAATAACCTTAAATGTAGATGTTAAAATCGATTTCTTGGTATATGAAGTATCTATGAAGTTAATATCACTTGATGGATATGGATATATAATGGTAGCAAATATTTTTGTTAGTGTTTTAGAAAAGTATGTATTCGTGATAATTCTAGTGGACTTTTAAGTCACTAGAAGCTGTAACCTAAAAAAAAAATAGTTCAAGCACATATCAGACATTGTTTGGGAAGGTGTAGATTTAAAAGTGAATATAAATACCCTATGTATGGAACACAACTGAGTTAATGAGGTATGGTCTTGAAGCTATTGTAGAGGTTTGGAAATGTGTAATAAAAAAAATGCTCTTAGGCCAGAAGTTTGGCCTAGTGGTGGAGTGCTTGCCTAGCATGCACAAAGACCCTGGTTCGATTCCTCAGTGCTACATGCATAGAAAAAGCCAGAAGTGGTGCTATGGCTCCAGTGGTAGAGCTCTAGCCTTGAGAAAGCCCAAGGACAGTCTCAGGCCCTGAGTTCAAGTCCCAAGACTTGAAGGGTCGGGGGGGGGGGCGTGAAACTTGTTATTAAATTTATAGTTGAAGCATTCACAATGCCTGATTCAGATCAGCTTCGAATGTTGGAATGTAATGAAAGAAAAGTAAAGGCAAAAAAAATTCCTTCTATCTTGATGTGGGATAAAGAAATAAGGATTTTTGACTATGAAGAAAGGGATTAAATTCCCTTTAATTAGTGCTACATAAAATGTAACCCTTTATGAGTTACTATTGTTTAAACACTGTCTTTAAAGAGTAATATGAAATGATTTTAGAAAGTTTTGTATATAAAATGAATAGGTCCTTTCCTGATTATCTGCAGGCTTTTGAAACTGTTTCATATACTACTACTGATAGTTCTTTTTTTTACATTAGGGATGATATTATAGATAATGATTTGCATCTTACAGAACTGGAGAAATTTTAATCTGTGGCATTTTTTTTTTCATGTTTACCCGACTTTAAGACTATCTCATTACTCTGAGCACTGGAAGCGTGTGTCTTGGGAATGATAGGTAGCTACCATTGGTTAGAGTCCATAGCTAGTTGCCTATAGCATGGCAGATTCAGCAAGCCTACAGCCAATAATGGAAAGACTTTCATACAAACCTACCAAAACTTAGACCTCAGGGTAAACTTTGCTGGTATTTTCTGCTCAGTTTCATAGTTAAATGATGCAACATTTTTTGATCTTAGTATTTTATGGTGGTATAAAAATCATGTCCTTATAGTTCCTTTTTAGTTTTTTTAGTTAGTTTCTAAGGTTTAATTTTAGATATTTTTGATTTGCAAATCATTCAGTAATTGAGAATTCAGAGAAAACTATAATCTTAAAAGGATGATTTCAAATGTTAAACTAAAATGCATATTGGACATGGGCTTTTAGATGTAATTCAGCCATTGGTTACATGGATAAGATAGGACTTAGCATACATTTTTATTTAACCCACATTTTATAAAATGCACAAATAAATTTAAAATATTTCCTTTTAATATTGTAGCATACTTTTATAAGGCTTCTATGGGGAAGAAGATTAATTATGCTATGTAGGTTTGGAATACATATCGTTTGTTTCTGTGCGGAGACCAGATATAAATCATAACATTTAGAGAAATTCTGTGTCTATATATCCAACTTTAGTTGGATAAATAGGGATATCAAAGTAGGGATATAAATAGGGATATCAAATGTGTTTACATTTTAGAGGTTATATTTGCAAACGTAGTTTTTGATTAAGTGTACATATAGTAGCAAATATGCAAATAGTCTATTCTGTGAGTTTTAGAATATACAGAGTTTAGGACAGCAGAATTTATAGTATATGAGGCTGAGGCTTCAGTTTTATTTCTAAAATACATTTCCTATGTCTTATATATGTATTTTATTCTCTGAACCTTTTCTCCATAAAGCTTGTTTATAAATTAAAGCTTACTTTATTTTCTCTTGTTTGAAGACAGTTATAAATACGGTTCTATAGAAATAGTGGAAAGAAATAAAACTAGTTCTATAATATGACTTTTGACATTATTTTCACAATTCAAATATGTGATCATGTGTATTTGCAGAATAAAAGGAAAATTAGGCTCATAGTTTATCATTGTGACTTAATGTTCTATGAAACTGTGTCCACTGGTTTTTACTTTTTACTTTTAATTTTACACTCTCATCTTATATTCTAGGAAATCTGAATGTCACTCTACAAGTTTGGGACATAGGAGGCCAGACAATAGGAGGCAAGATGTTGGATAAATATATCTATGGAGCACAGGTATGACATGAGCTCTGTGGTCATTTTAATAGTGAGAGTACCCTGTGTATGGACACAAATGTGGGTACACGTGCATATATGTTATTTCTAATTTGATTTTTTTAAGAAGGATTTTTTTATTGTAATTAATAGAAGGGTTACTGATATTTGCCAGATAAATGATGCATTAATTCCCACACATTGATACCCTTTCACATGTCATGGTCCCCATTTCCCTTCCCACCTCTCTAATTTGATTTTTATGTGACCTGTAGAGAGATTAATTTTACATGTCCATAAATTCTTCTAGTTTCATCTTTCTCAGATGATTTTTGGAAGGATCTGAGTGAGAGAACTGGTGACATTAACTGTTGGGAACTAGAAAACCCTTCACAGCTCTTGCACACTGCTTTTATTAGTAGATGTTCTTGTCAGTAGCTGAATAAAGGCAATGATAAGTTACTTGTTATATTATTAGCTTATCTGGTGACTACTATCATATACTGAATGAAAAATGTTGAAGGAGAAAAATTACTTTCATTTTCACTTGGAAGGACTAAAGATATCTATGTCTATAAATTTGATTTGTGAATTAAGTAATTTTAGTTCTTCAGATTATAGACTATGATATTTTGTATTAGATAAGTATGATTATATGTTTGAGTACATATAATATTTCGTGTGATAATGATGTAGATTGAAAGCCAACTGAATAAAAGAATTCACCAGTAAACTGAGGTTGTAATAGACACAATTTATGTTCTTAAATAAAATTATGCAAATTAAAATATATGTGGTAGTAATATACTTTACAAATTAATTCACTCAATATAGTGAAGAGTAATTAATGGAATATTTCCATTGAACATCATGATCTGATGAAGCAGACCATAGTACAGTGCTGAAAATAAAGTACATGTTATATATTGAGTTCACTTCTTACTAATTTTCTGTTTCTTTATATTTTCTTTCTTCTACTTTTAGTTAATTTGTAGCTTTATGTGACACTCTGAAGGAAGTCTACATTTTCATTTAGTTTTCTTGTTGGAGTTTGCATTATGCATAGCAGAAGTATAACTTGTTTATAAGAAATCAATCTATGGAACAGAATTTGATTTTTGTCCAATAGATTCTCATTTATTTTGTAAAATACTCAGAAGTATAAATGAGGGTAACATGGTTTTGAATTTTTTTTTTTTTTTTTTGCCAGTCCTGGGCTTAAGCTCAGAGCCTGAGCACTGTCCTTGGACTTTCTCAAGGCTAGAGCTCTACCACTTGAGCCTCAGCACCACTTCCAGCTTTTTTGTATGTATGTGGTACCAGGGAATCGAACCTGGGTTCTACTACTAGGCCAAACTCCTGGCCCCGGTTTTGAATTTTTAAAAATTATATTTATTTGGTTCTTCAGACATTATTCCTTGATTTTTTTTCTGATTTTTGTAGAATTTTTTCCTTTGTTTCCTAGAGAATCTTTTTGCTTAAGTTTGACATTAACACTTGAGATTGTATGGCCTTGTATTTAGTGCACATTTAGGTTTTTTTTGCCAGTCATGAGGCTTGAGCTCAGGGCCTGAGCACTGTCCTTGGACTTTCTCAAGGCTAGAGCTCTACCACTTGAGCCTCAGTCACACTCCTGGCTTTTTGCTATGTATGTGGTACCGAGGAATGGAACCCGGGTTTTTGTGCATGCTAGGCAAGCACTCTACCACTAGGCCAAACTCCCGGCCCCACATTTAGTTTTTAAAAGGTACATCTCAGACTTTGTGTCTAGCTTTTTTACTTTTGCTGTTGTTTTAAATTAATTAGGTTTAAAACAGATATCAATCTAAAGGAAACAGGTTGCACAGCGATGCTGGGGGCCATAGTCCTTGTTTAACTCATATCATTGGTCATATTGGATCTGAAATTGATACTATTTTCCTTTTTGCTCCACAAAAATCTACCTTTAGGGCACTATCGGCTTTATTAAAATGGAAATTAAGACTTATCACTTCCAATGATATTTGCCTCTTATTGTCAAATGAATAGCTTTTCAACCCAGGTGCCAGTGGCTGCTGCCTGTAATCCTAGCTACTAGGAGGTTGAGATCAGAGGATTGTGGGCCAAAGGCAGCCCAGGCAGAAAATTCTATGAGACTCTTATCTTCAACCTAGAAGTAGAGCAATGGTTCAAATATTAGAGTGTTAGCCTTGAGTATAAAGAAGCTCAGGGGCAGTGCTCAGGCCCCGAATTCAAGCCCTTGGGTTGTTGTTCACATGCACGTGCATTTGCACACACACACACACAAAAACAACAAAAAAAAGAATAGCTTTTCATGGAATAGCTAATTAGTGAAGAACATTGTGCATCCTAGCATAATGTAAGTAATTATGGAAATTTAATTCTTTTGTCTTAAAAATCTGTGGAATAAGTCATGAATAATCGGATTCTGTTCATATTATTGCACTTAAAAAGCATATAAATAGGGACTGGGAGCTTGGCCTAGTGGTAGAGTGCTTGCCTAGCATCTGTGAAGACCCTGGTTAGATTCCTTGGTACCACATACATAGAAAAAAAAGCTGAAAGTGGTGCTGAGGCTCAAGTGGTAGAGCTCTAGCCTTGAGAAAGTTCAAGGACAGTGCTCAGACCCTAAGCTCAAGCCCAGGACTGGCAAAAAAAACCCCAAAAGCCCCCCAAAACCAATATAAATAGGTGTCAAATTTATTTAAAATTTATTAGTATTATCTCAAAATTAGCATAAGAAAGGCACAAATCATTCTAAAGTGTATAATCAGTTGAATTTAGTACATTGATAATATTTGTAAACATTCCCTTAAATAAGCATATATTTGTTATTGCATAGTTGCTTATAGTCAGTAAGTATATAATTTTTTTGTGAGTTCTTGTTCTCTATTAATGTATTTTTTTGTTTTTGTTTTTTCTTTTTTTAATTTAATATTTTTTATTGTCGGAGTAATGTATAGAGAGGTTACAATTACATTCACCAGGTAGTAGGTGTATTACTTCTAACATGTTGATACCCCTTCTTGTGTTTTTGTCCCCATTTCCCTCCCCCTAACCCTTCCCAGTTGTCTTGTTTCCCCCCTCCCTTTCCTATTTCAAATAAATAAACGTATATACAGTATACCAGGAAACAAAGTCAGATACAGTAACAATATGAGATTAACCAAAGGGCAACAAAAGAGAAGAGAAATAACATAGTACATTAAGAATCACACAAGATAAATGACAATCACACAAATAGTATTTTATTTCTTGAAGGTACATTTTTTCCATATGCTGATGGTTTAGGTTGTTTATACTGTGTAGATTCTGTTATAAGCCTATGCCCTTTATGTTAAGCAACAGTACAGTGTTTCTGAGGAATACATGAACATTTTCATTAAATTGTCCTAGGAAACTGAAAATTCTGAAATGATGAAATGAATGATCATAAACGGCTTTACAGAGATTCCTAAAAATCATAAAATACATAAAAGTATGCTTCCTTTGTATTTTAAGGTATACATTATAATTTATTCAGAAGGCTAACACATTATTTGGGGAGAATGTTACTTTTCAAAAGCATTCTATTATATAATTATGTAATTATCCTCTAAAGGAGATCTATTTTGCTTCATGAGTTGAGGTAGATGCTTTCTGTTGACTGTTTCATGAATATTTTGGATTTTGGTACACATTTACATGACAGCAAACTGATAAATAATACTTTCACAAACTTTTCAGGATACTGAATGTGTTATTTAAAATCTTGTTTGTTCTGACAAACTATAAAATGTTTAGAATGAATTACATATGTTTGGGTTACTAAGCCAGTAAACATATTTAAAAAATATTTCTTAACATGTAGAAAGATGTTTCTTTGTAGAAGTTAATTTTGGCCTATATAAAAGTGATTAATTTCTTTATCCCTCTCCTCCACTTGTATTAAATTACTGAATACTGTTACCTGAAATCAAATTGAACTGACACCTGAAAAGAATTCCTGAGATATTTTGACAAGGACTTAGTTGTAAGAATTGAAAATATGTCCCAGTTAAATCTTCAGGTTTTAAGTTAACTCGAAATTTTCTAGGAGACTTCAGAAAGATGTTATAGGCTATTTTTCCCAGTGGTTAGAGGCAAACACACAGTACCTAGTGTTTAGTGCCATGTAACTTGTGGCTTACAGAGGCTAATAACAAACCTCAGAGAAGGACTGGATGTTTCATTTTCATAGCTCCTTCCATCCTGGAATCTAAGTGGTTTGCAAACACTGCCCCCACTGAGCATAAACTCAATGAAGTGTAGTCATTTGTGAGGTAGAACATAACTGTTATTGTGTGCCAGTGCCCCACACAGATGGACTGTCATTAATTGCCAACAAAAGGAGGTACTTGTGTGACAACTGGGAAGAAAGCGCATTTGAAAACCAAATTCCCTAGAATCTTCTGCTGTATTTTATTGTGAATTTAATTGGATACTTGCCAAATTATTGGCTACATTTCTATCCCTTTTGCATTAGTATCTCCTGTAGGTTGTACTTACATTGCAAGATGCTATGTGATGACTGTTGTATAGTTGGTATTAACTGATTAATTTCTCTATATAACTAAAAACTAATAGTTGATTTATTTTGCAGGTCAGGTGAAAAAATAACATGCAGTTTTGGAAATGAGGGAACCTTTCATTTTTGAGGTTAAATAATGTGTATACAGTGTTTGCCATCCATTAAATTATCGAATGAAATCTATGTAATATTTTACCTTGAAATGGTGATGTGTTGCCACTGGTGTTTTTAGTTTAAAACTGCTCTTTACTGTTACTTTGAGAATAAATAGTATCCATTTGGTACTTTTATATATGATGATAAGCTGTGTGGGAGGCTCATGCCAATAATTCTAGCTACTCAGGAAGCTTTGATCTAAGGATTGAGAGTTGAGCCAGCCCTGGTTAGGAAAGTCTATGAGACTCATCTGCAGTTAACCACCAGAAAACTGGAAGTGGTCCTGTAGATCAATGATAAAGTGCTAACGTGGGGCATAAAAGCTCAGGGATAGCACTCAAGCCCTGGGTTCAAGCCCCACCACTGAAAAAAATGATAATAGATGAAACAAATAAAAACAAAATGCCATATAAAGTAATATATACAATTCTTAATTTACAGAGAGAGGGACACTGGTATATTCTTTGAATTGCTGGAGCACATAATGTGCATTTAGTGCATAAAAATTAGAGGGTTTTTGTAAAAGAATTAAACTTGAAATCTGATAGCCAAAAGTCATGTAAAAGTGGAAGAAGAGTTGGAGGCCAAATTAAAGACAGAGAACACAGAGTCCTGTTGAAGTGAAGACAGGAAAAATATAAAGGGCATGTAAAGGGTAGAAACCAGAGGTATCTGGGATGTGAGACATATGGTGATGGGCTTACATCTCTATAAGGCTGGAAGGAAAATTAGATCAACTGTAATCTTTTGTCAGTAAGAAATAATAATGCCAGCCTCTTGTGAATGTTATGAGAATAAATGAAAAGGGCTAGATAAGTGCTTAGTACATAGTAGGTACAGAAATAGTTGATTACTATTACAACTTAAGCAATGGATGTAAATGTCATTATAGTTCAGACCTACACTATATCTAGAACTCTGTATTGTCTGATCATAAACTGTATGAGAATCAAGAATGTAGTTATTTTTTCTGTATTTATATATTTCTCATTCTTCCTCCACAAAATAATGGGATAAATTAAAAGTAATATGATATATAAGAGGCAAGAAGCAATCCTTTTGTTATATTTGGCTTTGTTCAAACTCTCATAGTATCATGTCTAGTTTTACACTGCTCACTTTAAAGAGGATGTTAAAAAACTATATGTAGTGTGTCCTGGGAAGAATCAACAACTATCATTAAAGGTTTGAAAATAGCCCCTTTGAGACAAGTTTAAGTAATTGAGTTTATTTATTCTGGAAAGCAGACAGTAAAGAAGTTACTTAACTATATTTAGGAACATAAAGGATTATTATAAGATGTACAATCTCAGGTTCTCCAAAATGTACAGAGCACCAAAGGAGGAAGCTAATGTTTCATTCAAAGAAAATTGACTATCAAGGATGTCCTGGAATCTCCATGTCGGAAATTATTTTAAAAGGTTAACAGCTGATGGTTCATTACTGAAAAGTTTACATGTTTGACGTCACTAGAGTAAGAGGCAGGATTGTAGACCTTGTAGTTTCTCTTTCCCTTATTGATTGTAAATTACCAAGCAGAAGTCATTGGGAAACTACTGGCAATTCTGATAAAAGTTTACTTTAGCTCACATTGCTTCTTAATAGCTGGATTTACTGTGAATGTAGACCTTCTACATTGTCCGCTAGAAACTTAATTTAAATTGAAATCAATCTGCATATAGAACATTTCACTTTTGTATTTTTATGCTGCTGGATTGATCTGAAGCTCTGCTAAAGAATATTATTAATATCTTTTCAAATAATATTTGACAGATATTTTATAACTCTTTTGTCACAGGGAATCCTCTTGGTATATGATATCACAAATTATCAGAGCTTTGAGAATTTAGAAGATTGGTATACCGTGGTGAAGAAAGTGAGTGAAGAGTCAGAAACTCATCCACTAGTGGCTTTGGTGGGCAATAAAAGTAAGTCATCATTACTTGTTTGTATGTAGTCAAGGTTAATTGCTGCTATGGACTGCACGTTTGTGTCTTCTCATTAATTCCTATGTTGAAGTTTGGATTCCTAATGTGATGGTAATTGGAGGTGGTTGTTTTGGGGAGGTAATTAAATCCTGAGAGTGGAGACCTCTCGAGTGGGATTCCTTCTTATGACACGTAGTAGAGAGATGGTATTTTTCTTTGTCAAGGAGGCTTATAAGGCGGTCATTTTCATACAGGAGTTAGGGTATCATAGTCATTGAATCTACCAGCGCCTTGATCTTGGACTTCTCCATCTCTGAAAATGTGAGAAATCATTTTGTTGTTTAGCACACTAGTCTGCATGTTTTGTTATAGTGTTCTTCACTGAAAACTTGTAAGACATTTTCCTCTCCTCTCCTATTCCCAAGAAAACAGATTTGATATTTGGAAGCAGCCTTTTTGGAAGTAAGCAAATTTAGCAGAAGAGCTTGAAGGGTGTGGATAATCTTGTTAAGGATGGTTTCCCCCCTACACTATTCTTTGAAATTCATAGTACACCATTTTAGTGTATACCACCTTCTGAGAAACATCTTTTATTTATTTATTTTTTTTTGTGTATATATAACACATTTTTTTTATTGTAATTAGTAAAAGGGTTACATGATATTTGCCAGATAGAAGGTGCATTAATTCACATACATTGATACCCTTTCACGTGTCTTGGTACCCGTTTCCCTCCCCCCCACACCCCCTACCCGTCTTGGTTTTCCCCCCTTCCCTATCAAATTTCAAGTATCCAAATACAAATAAATTCAATATATCAGATAACAAAGTGAGATACTATACCAATATGAGATAACCAAGGGACAGCAAAGGAGATGAGAGACAACATAGTACATTAAGGACAACAATCATTCATTATATGGCTTTTGTTTCACTATCCTGGAGGTCCTTTCAATTAGCTTCACATTATATGTCCTTATGTATCAAGATTTTGCTCTATTGCAAATCTCTGCTAGTAGAGCCCAAGGTTTCTACTGATTATGACGAATGAGGGAAACCATTGAGCCTAAGTTCCTTTGAGTCTGGCTTACTTCACTTAATATGATTTTTTCTAAGTCTTTCCATTTCCTAACAAATGGGGCGATGTCATTCTTTCTGACAGCAGCATAGAATTCCATTGTGTACAAATACCACAACTTGTTGATCCACTCATCAACTGAGGGACATCTAGGTTGGTTCCATATCTTTGCTATGGTGAATAGTGCTGCAATGAACATTGTTGTGCTAGTGGGTTTAGTATGTCCTTGGAGAAACATCTTTTAAACATGTGAGTTAAACCCTCATTTCAGTTCTTACAGTGTGGTAAAGACCTACCTTTACCGAATATATATTGCTCAGTAATTGTTTTGATGCTAACTCTGATGTATTTGTTCTGTTACTTGTGGCCAATTCCTGTGAAGGTAAGTTCAGTTCTGACAGTATGTGTTTTAGCTTCCTGTGATTTTTGAGGAAGCAGCGTGGACTATTAAGAACAGCAACACAGTTGTAGATTTATGATACTGCATTGAAGCTTCAACTGCTTCCCACAAGTTTTCAGATGTATTTCATTAAATGATTAGTTCTAGAGAAGGAAGCAGTGTCTGCATGGAATTCTGTATCCATCGTTCTCCTATCTCTCTTTTTTTTTTTTCTTTTTTTTTTTGCCAGTCCTGGGCTCAGGGCCTAAGCACTGTCCTTGGACTTCTCTCAGGGCTAGTGCTCTACCACTTGAGCCACAGCACCACTTCTGGCTTTTTGCTATGTATGTGGGTACCGAGGAATTGAACCCGGGTCTTCGTGCATGCTAGGCAAGCACTCTACCACTAGGCCAAACTCCCGGCCCCTCTCTTATCTCTTATAAGCTTTATTTTCCAAATTTTTGAGGTTGCTCTAAAGTATAGATAATTTTTCTTTGAGAAAGTACATTGTATTTAGAGGATGAACAGTCTTTGATAAAAATGATGGATCATTAGTTTTTGAGCTGTGCTAGAGAGCATATAAAAAAACCCATAAAACTGAATTCTGTACTAGAATGCTATTTGGTTCATAATAATGCAGTATAGTAATCTTGGGGAAACATTAATAAAGATATTCATTTTTCTATAATGTTTGGGAGAGTGTTTCCTGAAGGGAAAACCAAGATTTATGCATTATGTAATTTCTATACACTTAGGTGAGCATTAGTAAATCTAAGCCTTAATTTAAAACCATTACAAACCAGGTGTGAATGCTACTTCCCTGGAGAATCAAAAATGTTAATGTCATTGTATTCTCTAGAGAACATTATATGTCATGAAATGGTGTAATGTGGGTAGAAATGGTAGTGTTTGTTTTATGGTTTTGCTAAAATTTCCTCATGTGTTTTATAAGTAAATCCCTTTGGGTGAAGCCTGCATTTTAGTTTATTGAAATCTTTTTTTTTTTTTTTTTTGCCAGTCCTGGGCTTGGGCTCAGGGCCTGAGCACTGTCCTTGGACTTTCTCAAGGCTTAGCACTCTACCACTTGAGCCTCAGCACCACTTCCAGCTGTTTTTCTGTGTATGTGGTACCAAGGAATTGAACCCGGGTCTTCGTGCATGCTAGGCAAGCACTCTACCACTAGGCCAAACTCCCGGCCCAATTTATTGAAATCTTTTACTTAGAAATAACAAGTTCTGGTGAGTTTAGGTTCTGCTTTTGTATGCAGCTTTGCATTTTAGAAGATAACTTCTGAGTCATTTTGTCATATCAAACCACTAACTTAGAGTAAAATTTATTCTTTATTGGCTGATTTTTCCCAATCATCTTAAGGGGAATTATAGCAGGAAAGGAATTGAGATTAATTTTCACTTTTCAGAATATGCTCTAACCACCATCTGAGATAATTGTATAGTGGTACATAATTATATACATTATGTTATATATTTATGTTGTTTAGAGAAGTACCTACCACCGTTTATCATTACAGTCTGCATATTAGGCAATATCTAGCTGTTGGAATGGTGGTGCCATGCCTGGTTCTTTCTACATCTTTAAATGCTTAAGTTATTTAATATTATTATTATTATTATTATTATTATTATTTTTGCCAGCCCTGGGCTTGAGCTCAGGGTCTGAGCACTGTCCTTGGACTTTCTCAAGGCTAGAGATCTACCACTTGAGCCTCAGCACCACTTCCTTTTTTTTTTTTTCTGTGTATATGGTACTGAGGAATTGAACCTGGGTCTGTGTCCATGCTAGGCAACCTCTCTACCACTAGACCAAACTCCTAGCCCCAAGTTATGTGAAGTTTTGCAGAAAACTAATAGTGCTGTGTTTGAGATTTAGGATAAAAGTCATGTTTTATACTTTTGACTTAGCTATTTGATTAAAATATTGCATAACACTAAGCAATTACATAGCCTGCTGTATATGGAAAATGAAGAAATTACAGATGAACAAATTTTTGTGGATGTTATTTACTACATAATCTGACTCTGGCCCAATTCATGTGATCATGCAATGAAAGATCCTTCTTCAGTTAAGCCTATTAAAGCCTTAACTCTCCTGTTGTACTTTACAACTTTGGCTTCCAAACTGATGTTATAATAGTATAGTACTTATACATTCTTCTTTTGGGGATGATGTAATTTTATTAAAAGGCAGTAACATTCTCAAAGACTTCAAATTGGCAAAGCAAGAGGTACATAATAGTAGGACACTAGAAAGTCGATTATTATCTAACTGCTTATTTTTTAAGTGCATCTATTTTCTGTTTAAATGTGGTGTAAAATTCATCATTGTGTTTTATTCTTTGTAATTTATGTAGAAGGCCAATGTTGAAAGAAGTTTATGTACTCTGAAAATAGTAATAGTAATATTTCAAGTTTTAGTAAGTTGGATAGAATATGTGTGAGTTTGTTACATACTATGGCTTTATAATTGTTAAGTTATAAGGTCACTTGCCTTTTATTCAAATATTAAATTCAGAAATTAGGGCTGCACTTGGTTATCTCATAGTGTTACAGTATCTTGTTATCTGATATATTGTATCTGTTTATTTGGTTATTTGAAATAGGATAGGGAAGGGGGGAAAACAGGATGAGGGGTTGGGGTGGGGAGGAGAGAAATGGGGACCAAAACATGAGAAAGGATATCAATGTTTGTGAAGTAATGCACTTTCTGTTTGGTGAATATAATGTAATCCTTCTATTAATTACAATAAAAATATATAAAAAAAGAAAAAAAGAAATTTGGGCTGCACATAGTGGATATTGGGATACAAAGATGAATCGTGGATTATGCTTAAATATAAAGCATAATTAGTAAATTACTGTAGTAGATAGTAGATGAAGTTACTTGCTTTAATGGAATAGACACAGTGTTTTATAATTAGAGCATTCATTATTTCAATATGTAATGCTTCAATGTGTTCAGCAGTTGATACTGTTTTAGCCTATATTCTATTCTGAAAATGTATTACATACTACTTAGTGGTATTTCTTTGTCACCTTAAAGTATTAAATAAAGTATAGAATAGTGGTTAAGATCATGGGCTCTAGATTGAGAAACACTTCATTTATTAATCTAGTTTTTTCACTTAATAGAAATGTGTTGTTTAGCAGTACTGGAGTTTGGACTTAGGATCTTGAGCTTGCTAGCCAAGTACTCTGCTTCTGAACCATGCCTCTACTCACTTTTTGTACTTATTTTTGAGATAGGGTCTTATTTTTTGTCTTGATGCACACATGGACTATAATATACTTGTGTTAATGTTTCTGTTACAGCTGAGATGATAGGTAAGGCAACCACAGTAAGCTTACTCTATTGGGATCATGTCTTGTAAACTTTCTGTCCTGCTGGCCTGGAACCATCATCTTCCCTCTCTCAACCTCCATGCCCAGCTACTAATTGAAAAGGGGTCTCTGTATGAGATGGTCTTCAGGGCCAACTGCTGTCTTCTGAATTCTACCCTGGTGAAGAGTATCAATGGATTGTTTTCCTCTTAGGATCAACCTAATAGTTATATAAATGCTGCATCATGTTTGAAATAGAATAGCATAGATTTCATGTCAAGAATTTGAATGGACGAATACAAAAGATTTAGCCTGTGTCTTTTCTGTTAGAGATGTATACTTTCCATATTTACAAGGTTTAAATTTTTATGTTTAATTAAAATGTGATGATCCATAGTTACAGATAGTTTTAATTGTTCTGTAGTATTTCAAACAAATGTAGAAATGTTAAAAATTTAAAAATATTAAATTCACTCTATTTTATAACCACATGGTATTTTAATTTATCATTTTGTTGTTTTCTATCTTTAATCTGTTATACTGTTCTACTATCTGATCCATCAGCTAGTTTCTTCTCTGACTCGCTAACATTCTCAGTTGGATAGATTATAAACAGAATTAACAGGGGTTGCATAGGAGCTGCCCTAGTCCTGATTTATAGCTCCTTAGTTAGTGGAGGGGTGGTGGTTATCTGTAACTTGGATTGGGGGTAGGAATTATCATGCTCCACTATAGAGTGGATGGATGAATGATTTCTACTCTTAAAGATATTAACCAGATCCTTTCCCAAATAAAGACTAATAACTCAGATTTGTAAACAATCTTCATGACAGATGAGGGTATAGAGAAGAGTGCATCAGCACTAATTAACCACGTGGAGTGTATATTCTTCCTAGCAGTGATTGATTGTTCGTGGAGTACTATCTTTGCCCAGGAAGTGATGTTTTACATTGGGAAGTTTAAAGGTTACATTTTAATGTACCCTGTAAGTTGTGTTCCCTAAACTCTGTGGAAATCTGCTAATAAAACAAGTAAATTTCAAGTTGAAAATTTAACTGATGCCCTCAATAAAACTATCACAAGACTTTTAAAGGACCAGGTTTTTTACTCTCTTCTAGGAATAGGACAGTACAAGAAGTGGTTATATGTCACATTTGAAAATAACAAACTTGGTCCAGGAGCATGGCCTAGTGGTAGCGTGCTCGTCTAGCATGCATGAAGTCCTGGGTTCGATTTCTGGGTACCACATAACACAGAAAAAAAAAAGCCATGTGTGGCGCCGTGGCTCAAGTGGCAGTGTACTAGCCTTGAGCAAAACGTGTCCAAGGACAGTGCCCAGGCCCTGAGTTCAAGCTGCAGGACTGGCAAAAAGAAAAGAGAAAAAGATTTGCCTATGCTGGGAGTCTGAGTCTTCAAAAGTTCTTACTTTAACTAGAGAGTAGAAGTGTGAAGCAAGTAGGTGATATTTGACTCATATCAAAAGGTTTATACTGGGACTGGGAGTTTGGCCTAGTGGTAGAGTGCTTGCCTAGCGTGCATGAAGACCTGGTTTCGATTCCTTGGTAGCACATACATAGAAAAAGCTGGAAGTGGTGCTTGTGGCTCAGGTGGTAGAGCGCTAGTCTTGAGAAAGCCTGAGGACAGTGCTTAGGCCCTGAGTTCAAGCCCCAGGACAGGCAAAAAAAATTAGTAATCCCAAAACATCAAACTTCAGTACTTTTTGTTTTTGTTTCCCCCCCCTCCCATATGATCCTTATGTCTTTGTCACTATTGCTGGTACTGCTGCTTCTGTACTTTCTTCCTTTTGACCTGTAACTTTTTCAAATAGAGATATGGTTATATTACCACTAGAATGAGAAATACACACGCACACACATACACACACACACACACACGCACACACACACGCACACAAAGGTTCTCTTACATTAATCTTTGTACTCCTACAATACCTTCAGGGCATGGTAGTAGCATTTTAAGTTCATCTGGGTGAGAAATATGTTTCCCAGTGGGATGCAGGTGCTTCAGACCAGTATGATTGACAACTCTCATGGGAGAAAATGCATAGTGAAAATACGTAGTGCTTTTATAACATTTATCATTCTTTTGATGGATGCTTGCTGCCCTGATGGTTTTATTTATTTTATTATTTTTTGCCAGTCCCAGGGCTTGAACTCAGCCTGGGCACTGTCCTTGTGCTTTCTCAAGGCCAACACTCTACTATTTGAACTGCAGCACTACTCTGTCTTTTTCTGTCTATATGGTACTGAGGAATTGAACCCAGGGTTTTGTGCATGCTAGACAGGCTCTACCACTAGGCCATACTCCTGGCCCGCTGTTGTTATTTTATTCTTTCATAGTTACTTTTTTAGATAACTTACCTCAAACCATATTAATAGTGTCATAATTAGCCTCGTAAATATTAAGGATCTTTTAGTTTTGTTTTTATTAGTTTTTTTTTTTGCCAGTCTTGGGCTTGGGCTCAGGCTCTGAGCACTGTCCTTGGACTTTCTCAAGGCTAGAGCTCTACCACTTGAGCCTCAGCACCATTTCCAGCTTTTTTCTATGTATGTGTTACTGAGGAATCGAACCCAGGTATTCGTGCAGGCTAGGCAAGCACTCTACCACTAGGCCAAACTCCCAGCCCCTGTTTTTATTAGTTTTGAAAACATAATGCACCTTGTTTTTGTTTGCATTATAAAGTCTGATTTTGAATTTTAGAATAACTTGATTGTTAATAAAATAATAGACCTATTAAAACATGTAAATTTTTACTATCATCATATTCTCATGGGGGAAGACAGGCGATTGATAGGAGATAAATGGAATACATGTCAAATGATAATAAAAATTGTAGAGCAAAGTAAGCAGGAAAGGAAGAAATCGAAAGTTTGGGAGTTATTATTAGAAATAGGGCAATTAGAGAAAGTGAGTGATGATGTGAGTACAAATGTAAAGGGAGAGGAAAGCGGGGAGAAGAGAAGAAAGGATAAGAAGAGAAAGGTAGGAAAAGGCTTGAATAACAGATGGAAATAAAAGCTACAAAAAGGGCAGGGTCTAGGAAGAAGATGGATTAAGAAAGATCTGTAGTCTATGGCTTGGCTTGTAGACTTTGGCTTTTGCATAGAGTAAGATGGAAAGCCGTTGAGGATCTTGAGTAAAGGGAAGTGAGTTAACTTCCAGGTGAAAAGGATTAGTACAACTCGTGTTTTGAAGCTATATTATGGTGGGTAAGAGTAGAAGTTGGAGGACTCATTAAGAAGCATTGCTGTCATCCAGGTGAGAAATAATGGTGGCATGGACCAGGGTGAAAGCAGTGAAGGTAGTTGGCTTTTGTGCTTCTAAATGTTATCATACATTGGTGGGGGAGGAGATCAAGAAAAGAGGAGATTAAGAAAAGCCCATATTATCATCTTGAAATGCTGAGATGAGTAAGAACATGGGAGGAATAAGCTCAGGATCAGAAGTTTAACTTGACATACCAAGCTTGCTGTGCTTCTTAAATATTGATGGGAGCTGTCAGACTGGATATAATAACCTGGAAATTAGGGCACGATGTGGTGAGTAGGATGTGAATGACATTTAAAGCCAGGAGCCTATATGATTTTTACCAAAGGACTGTGTATACAAAATAAAGGGGTTTAAAGATGGTATTATGCTCATGTTTTTAGTTTGAAGATTTGAAGAGACAAGTGGAGAGAAAAGATGGAAATTTTGCCTGTGGAGGTGGGAGGAAAGTGTGAAAGACTGAAGTGCACAGGAAGCCAAACACATGGGTATCTTAAGAAGAAGAGAGTAATCAATAGATAAAGACTGAGAACTGTTATTAGATTCAGCCTTGTAGAAGTAATTAATGGTGACCTGGGCAAGGAGATTATTTGGTGTGGTGAGGGTGAAAGTTAAAAAATTAGTTCAAGAGAGACAAAGGAAATAGCAGGCAGTGAAAGAATCCGAAACACACAGGTAATGCTGTAAAAGAGAACAGCTGAAATGAATGTGGATGAGGGTTCTTTTAGTTCTGTTTGTAAGCTTGGAAGAAGGGGTTATGGCATGCCCTTATAAAAGTGAACTTTTTGCTTTTAAAACAGATTTGAATGAGTCATTCAGTTTCTCCTGTCATGTATTGCAATGATTCTGATTGAGAAGGTAGAACATGAAAAGTTTGTGAGCACCTTCCAATTTCCTAAATTATTTATACAAGTGAGGTCTGTGAACAAGTAGAAATTGGGGCTGGGAATGTAGCCTTGTGGGAGAGTGCTCACCTAGCATGCAAGAAGCCCTGGGTTTGATTCCTTGGTAACACATAAAAGGCCAGAAATGGTGCTGTGGCTCAAGTGGAAGAGTGCTAGTTTTAAGCAAAAAGTGTCCAAGGACAGTGCCCAGGCCCTAAGTTCAAGCCTCAGGACTGAAAACCTCCCCTCCCCACAACAAACAGACAAAATAACAAAAAGTAGAAAATGACTGAGATAGACTCCTAGGTAGATTCCTTCCTAATAGTTCTAAATATTTTGAAACTTAAAAAATGTGATTATTGAAGAAAGGTGAAATCATGATCCTTGCCAGTTTATTTTTGAGGGGGATTACACTGAATCTGTAGATTACGTTGGATGATATCTATACTTAGACATTTTCACGGTGACTTTTTCATTAGTTTTTTTTATAATAGTTTCAACATTCTAGTCTTTTAACTTCTTGGTTAAATTTATTGTTGAGGATTTTGTTTACTTAATATTTTATTAAGATTTTTATTAATGTGTTACTAGTACAAAGAGGATTTCGTGATGACATCCCCACAAATGAATAAACCAATACAATATACCCTGACTAAAGTAACCTTCTCCATCACTCTTTCATCTCTCTCCTGCTTCTTAGAATAATTTCAACAGGTTTCATTGTTTTATTTTCATATATGTATATAAAGTACATTCATTCCCCATCTCTACCCTCAGTTGGGTTTTATTTTTTTATTTTTTTTTGCTAGTCCTGGGCCTTAAACTCAGGGTCTAAGCACTGTCCTTGGGCTTTCTCAAGGATAAAGCTCTATCACTTGAGCCACAGCACCACTTCTGGCTTTTTTTCTATGTATGTGGTACCGAGGATTTGAACCTGGGTTTTCGTGCATGCTAGGCTAGCACTCTACCACTAGGCCAAACTCCTGGCCCCAACGGTTTTATTATTTTTTTTTGGTCATTCTTTTTTTTTTAAATGTATATTAATTATATCATTATATTTCACCATGGTATTTCACATGTGTTATTCCATTTTAGTCATAATACTCTCTATAGTTCTTTCAGTCTCCATCTCCTCTAACCCCTTATTCAACAGGTTTCAGTGAGATTCCTTATGCCATCTTTGTACATAAACATAATGTCTTTTATATTCACCCTCCATTAGTCTCATTCTCTATCTCCTTTTCCCATGTTATCCTTGGCCTTATAGTTCTATGTATATACATACATATACATATGTATACATACGTTCATGTATGTCTTTTAGATATAATTTCCATAAATAATCAAAAACATGTTGGGCCGGGAGTTTTTGGTGTTGTTCTAGGTCAGGTGACCATAATGGTGTGTTTAATTCGTGAGCGTTCTGTTCTGTTCTGTTCTGTTCTGTTCTGTTCCATTGGTCTTTGTATTTGTTTTTGTGCCAGTACCATGCTGCTTTTGTTCCCATGGCTCCATAATATATTTTGATTTTCAGTATTGTTATACCTTCCATATGTCTCTCTTTGCTCAGCATTACTTCTGGTGTGTATGGTTTCTTATGTATGGATTTTTTTGGGATTGAATTGAATCTGTTTTTATAAGATTAAAACTTTTGCTCATCTATACGTATTGCAGAAATGAAGATAATCTGTAGTAATAAGAGGAGATATTTATGTTATATATCTACTGTTTTTGATATCCTATATGAAATACTTAAAACTCAACAATAAACAGACAACCCATTTAATAATTAGCAAAGTACTTGAATATGTATTTCACCAAAGAAGACATACAGTCACAAAGTTTAATAAGAGATATATAACTACATTGTTGTTGTTGTTTTTTTTGCCAGTCCTGGCCTTGAGCACTGTCCTTGGACTTTCTCTAGGCCAGAGCTCTACCACTTGAGCCTCAGCACCACTTCCGGCTTTTTTTCTATGTATGTGGTTCTGAGGAATTGAACCTGGGTCTTTGTGCATGCTAGGCAAGCACTCTACCACTAGGCCAGACTCCAAGCCCATAACTACATTGTTAAGAAAATGCAAACTGCAATGTGATACTACTTCATAGGTAGAAGGTAGAAGAATGGAATAACTTACAATTCTTATCAAGATGGGAAAAATTCCAGCTGGTAGCCATTATTAATAATCTACCATTACTGGTAGAAATGGCACAGCTGCCGTGGAAGACAGTTGGGCAATCCTTGAAAAATTGAAGTTGGGCAGTTCCCTCAAAAATTCACCTGAGGGGCCGGGAGTTTGGCCTAGTGGTTAAAGTGCTTGCCTAGCATGCATGAAGACCCGGGTTCGATTCCTCGGTACCACATACATAGAAAAAAGCTGGAAGTGGTGCTGAGGCTCAAGCGGTAGAGCTCTAGCCTTGAGAAAGTCCAAGGACAGTGCTCAGGCCCTGAGCTCAAGCCCAGGACTGGCAAAAAAAAAAAAAAAAATTCACCTGAAAACGAAAGGGGTGGGGGAAACAAGATGATTAGGAGGGAGTGGGGGGCAGGAAATGGGGACAAAAACATGAGAAGGGACATCAATGTGTGAAAAGTAATGCACCTACTATCTGGCGACAGTAAGTGTAACCCCTCTATAAATTACCCTGACAATAAAAAAATTCACCTGAGAGTTACCATGTAATGCATGGTATATGGATTTTTATCCTAGCAAAAGTAGAAACACACTGAATATCTATCAACTAATCAGTGGATAAACTATAGTAAGTTATATATGCAATAGAATGTCATTTGGCATAAAAATAAATGAAGTATAAATGCATGCTTCAAACATGAATCCTTCAAGATGCTATTGTAAATGAAAGCCACAAACAGAAGGTCACATAGTTCATGGATCAATTTTGTGAAATATCTATGACAGGTAAATCTACAAAGAAGTCAGGTTAGGGATTAGGAAGAGGAGAAGAGAAGTGAAAGGTAAGTAATTTTGAATGGCTACAACGTTTGCTTTTGGTATAGAGAAAAATGTTAGAATTAGTGGTAGCAGGTCAGTACAGACAAACTTGTATACAATATATCAGGTACCTGTACTATTTGAGCTTTCCATAGAGTCTATTATTCATCAGTTAATTCATCTGTAACCTCTTAGGCAGCCAAAAGGAAACTTTAATACACTGTTGGTGGGAATATAAGCTGTTCAACCACTGTGGAAAGCAGTGTGGAGATTCCTCAAAAAACTAAACATAGAACTACCCTATGGCCTAGCAATCCCGCTCCTGGGCATTTATCCAATAGAATACAAATGTGGTTATAGTAACGCCACCAGTACAACCTTGTTCATTGCAGCACTATTCTATGGAATCAGCCTAGATGCTCCTTCATAGATGAATGGATCAAGGAAATGTGACATATATACACAATGGATTTTTACTCATGTATTACAAAGAATGATGTTTTACCATTCATAAGGAAATAATAAATGAAATAAGCCATTTCCAAAGAAACAAAGGTTCCCTTACCACTTTTTACTGAAGACCAATGCTCTACCATTTGAGTCACACCTCCACTTTCAGGTTTTTGTTGGATAATTAGAGATAAGAGTCTCATGGACTTTTCTGCCTGGACATGCTTTGAACTGTAATCCTCAGTTTTCAGTCTCCTATGTAGCCAGGATTACAAATATGAGCTACGAGGGCTCTTCTTGTATGGTTATTTTTGAGATAAGGTTTTGCTTTATGCCCGAAGACAGTCCAGATTGTGATTCTCTTCCTTGCTCCTCCTTGTGTGACTGGGATGGCAGGTGTGTCCACTTTGCTAGCCATTCTTCTTTCTTTGTGGTGTGGTTTAGATGAAGTCTCACACATTTTTATACTCTGCTGTTCTCCAACAATGATCCCTTGATTGTTGCCTTCCAAGTAGCTCTAAGAACAGACTTCTGGCTTTATTCTTTCTGTTTAGGAAGCATATAAAAATACAAGTTAACTTCATACCATCAAACTTTGTTATTGGTAGCACAGAACACAACTGATCAAACACATCAAGTGTGCCCTGACTGCTTGTTGCATCTGAAAAATTTCTCTAGGACAGTCTACTTGGGCAACAAGAAAAATATTATAAAAATTTTGAATATAAGAAGTATGTAGATTCTAGTAATACTACTTTAATTTAAACTTATTAAAAATGGATGGAGGTAGAAATAATGTTATGTGAACTTCCAGGCCTAGAGAGACAAAAGATATGTTTCCTTTCACATGTGGAAGATCTAGTTTCTAAATATACATATGAGGTCCTATGCTTAGATACACACAGACAGACATATCACAGTATCTAAAGTATGGTATATAGAAACAAATTCTAGTGATATAGCTCTTTGAACAATTGTCTAACAAAGTAAACCCCAAGAAGCTAGAACTTGAGGAGTCAGAGGTGGGGTGGTCAAGGGGAGAAAGTACACAGGAAGAGTGTGTGAATGCAGTCATAATAGTCCATGTACAAAATTGAGGGGATGGGTAGGGCTGGGAAAAATGGAGAATGGCAAAAGGGGTAGTAGCATTGATCAAGATATAGTGTACTCCTAAACTAGCATGTTGTACCCAACTACTTAAAGATAACTAAAAAATACGATGACTTTTTTTATGTGCCCAGTTGCTTCTTGAACAGTAACCTTAAGCTGTTACCTTTCAAAAATTATTTAAAGGTGATATTTCTTAAGTCTTTTTTAATATATCCAATTTGAGAAAAAGTATTAGAAGAAAAACATTGTTTCAAGAGAATTAAAATCTGCTTCTAAACATCATATAAAGTATTTTTGTAAGTCATACAGTCAGGTTTCCTTTGGCTTTCTTTTTCTTTTTTTTTTTTTTGAATGGGGAGATACCATTGTTTTAGATGTATTCTTAATTTGCATGCTATATGCATTTTTATCCTACCGAAAGTAAAACGATACTTAAAATTTTAATCTGATTAATCACATGAAGCTCATTTTCATTCAATAAATGTTTAAAGTTTAGGTAAACATTTTATGTTTCATGTTTTCAAAGCACTCTAATTTTGGTTTCCTCATTAATAAATACTAAGTTTGAAGATTTATTCTGCAATTCCTTGAAATTTCTTTTTCTTCCCTTCCTTTCCCTCTATCCCTTCGTTCTTTTCCCTTTCTTCCCCTCCCTCCTTCTCTACCTTCCTCCCTTTTTCTTGTTATGGGGCTTGAACTAAGATCCTGGACACTGTCCCTGGGCTTTTGTGCTCAAGGCTAGCACTCTTGTCACTTTGAGCCACAGCCCCGCTTCTGATTTTTGGGGTAATTAGCAATAAGAGTCTTATGGACTTTCCTGCCGAGACTTGCTTCAAACTAGGATTCTCAGATCTCAGTTTCCAGGATAACTGGGAATAAAGGCGTAAGCCACCAGTGCTTGGGGAGATTTATTTATAATACATTAAATTACAATGGCTCTGTTAAGATCTGAGTTCTGTTACACACACTCCTCCCACCTCAGTTCATATGTTAAGATCCATACATCTAGTACTTTTAAAGGTGAATGTATTTGAAGAGGTAATTAGGATAAAATGAAGTCTTCAGAAGGGGTGCTCAACCATTATGCTTATGTCCTTGTAAGAGATTATGACACAAAAGACAACAAGAGGACAGAGGCAGAAGCCAGTCATCTACAAAGCCAGCGAAGCCTCAAAAGGAAACCATCTCCACTATCAGAACACTGATTTTGGAACTGTGTGGAAGTACATTTATGTTGCTTAATCCATCTCATCTAATATACTTTGCTCGCATGTGCTAGCAAGATAACATAGGCTCTAATATTTTTCATTCATTTAGTTTTTCTAACCTGCCAGTAACTTGCAAACAAACACTGAAATATTTAAGTGGAGTTCCTATTTTAGCAAACTCTAGAATGAGTTCTTTGGAGATAAAAGTGTGTGAAAGGACTCTGGATCTATTCTCTAAAATAAGATGAACATGTTTGGTACATTATAAGACTTCTTCAACAGGACTGAGGTTTTGGAAAGCAGTATTCATGAAGTATGTTCATGCCCTCACAGAACTTGGTGATTTAAGTGTTGATTGTGGATCCTTACCCCCCCTCACCCCCGATTGTGGGCCTTGAACTGTGGGCCTGGGCTCTGTCCCTAAGCTCTTTTTTGTTCAAGAATAGCTTTCTGTCACTTTGAGCCACAGAGCCACTTTTGTTTTCTGGTGTTTAATTGTTGATAAGAGTCTCATGGGCTTTCCTATCAGGGCTAGCTTTGAACTGTGATTCTCAGAGCTCAGTCACTATCACCTGGCTGCTTATGTTTGGCATTCCTTTTTTATACTGCTTAAAGATACTTTAAGTGATAGAGAACTTAGAATATGTCTTCAATACATATATAGAAATCATTCTAAAAATTAATTTAGCTTAATGAATTATGTAATAATTCTTCAAAAGAATCACTGAACAAAATGCAGGCCATAATAGTATTCTTATTTTTCCATTGTTAGCAATAGATCTCTGTTATAGTCTACAGCAGTTAATTTCTACCATTCCCTAAATGATAATGAGAACGTATTTCCACAGTAGCAATCTGACATTTCTATAAATCAGTGTGTTGCAGTAATACCTAAATAAAAGCTTACTTCACTATAATGATGCTTCCAGGCTCCCCTCAAGTCAGGTGGTTACTTGTAGTTAATGGTCTGTGACATACCACACAAGTAGTCTTAAAAAGACTTATTATCCATTGCATGTGCAACAATATTTGCTTTATGGATGGCTAAATGAATGAAGACATTCAATGTAACTGTAAAAGTAAAATCAAAAGAAAACTTACAAGTAACGTGTTTTCTTTAAGTAAAAGGGCTGTGACCATTTTCCATTAATACTTAACCTTTTGCTGGAGCAGTGCAACCATATATAATGCTCAAATCCATAAAGCTCAAGGGCCGTTCTGGGTTAGTGCTAATTAACTGCCCCCAATCAAAAGAGCAATCACTTTTTACAAATGTGAGATCATCAGTTTCTATTGTTGGCCTCAAAGTCACATTTTGAACTTAACTAAGGTTTCAAATGTAACTTAAGGGCACATCTTTTAATCAGATTTTTGTATATATACATACACTGTCAATATGGCAAAAAAGAATTATGCTTCACACAAAATGTATCATTCTCAAATACTTTATCTTTCATAGCTGCCAGATTTTGTAGGCATTCACATGTTTACCATTTATAATTTTATTTCATTTACTATACTTAGCTTTTGTCCACCATATGTCCACTGTGGATTAACTATTCCCTTAGGTACAATTAAGAGCTTTCCATTTGTTGTAAGAGGAACTAAATATGAAGAACACAGCCAGAAATAACATTTATGCCTCAGCCTAAAACAGAAGCACATTCAAACTCAAATGATGGTTTATGCAGCATCTTTTTTTTATTAGACACATGTCTACATAGCAAAATAAACTTGAGATGGAAATTCATGGCAATAGCACAGCAGCTCTCATAATCGCGATTGAGTATCAGAATTATTTTATGCCTGTCAATTGACTTTAAACCATTTTCAGAAACTGTGCTTTTAAACTGTAAAAGGAGGTTTCATTTCCAAAAACCAAGTATAGCCCACATATACTTCAAAGATATTCAAAAAACTTTTCAGCTTGTGATATTTGAATCTTCATAGGAGAAAAATATATGCAGGTTGGTGGTAATAGTGGTAGAATATAGAGTATTTACTTAGCATGCCTGAGACCTTAGGTTTGATTCTTAACACATAAAAAAAGCTCTTAGAAAGAAAAAATGTATTTATCAGATTCAGAAGACAGGATATGAAGATAAAATTGGAAAGAGAATAGTAACTATCACATAGCAGTATTATATAACAGGCATGTTTCTTTCTTCTTCTTTTTTTTTTTTTCTTTTCAGTTGTAGGGCTTGGACTCTGGACCTGGGCACTGTCCCTGAGCTCTACAGTTCAAGACTAGTGCTCTACCACTTGAGCCACAGCATCACTTCCGGTTTTCTGGTAGTTAATTGGAGATAAGAGTCTCAGTGACTAGGGTAGAGGTGGCTCACGCCTGTAATCCTAGCTACTCAGGAGGCTGAGGTCTGAGGATTAAGGTTCAAAGCCAGCCCAGGCACAAAAGGACCTGAGACTCTTAGCTCCAGTTAACCTCTAGAAAATAAGAAGTGGGGCTTGGCTCAAGGGCAAGGTGGTAGCCTTGAGCTGAAGAGCTTAGGGACAGCACTCAGAAGACCGAGTTCAAGCCCCATGACCCACAAAAAAAAAATAAATAAAATAAAACAAATAAAAGGTATTTCAGTCCTTTGAGTAGCTAGGATTGTAAGTGTGAGACACCGGTGCCTGGTATTACTTGTAATTTTTAAACATTTGAATTTTTACTAATGGATTTCATAATTTTTTTTGCCATTTGAGTAATTTTGGTGAAGTGATTAACATTAAAGTTATATTAACTTAAGCATGTTTAGCTCCCTGGGTTACATCTCAGCACATGCACACACATCAAAACAAGAAAGAAGGAAGGAAAGAAAAGGAAATAGAAAAAAAAAAGAAAGTGCACACACACACGTACACACACATGGGCTGGAAGTTTGCCATGGCATGCATGAAGACCTGGGTTCGATCCTTGGTACCACATACATAGAAAAAGATAGAAGTGGTGCTGTGGCTCAAGTGGTAGAGTACTACTAGCCTTGAGGAAAGCCCAAGGACCGTGTTCAGGCCCTGAATTCAGGCCCCAGGACTGGCAAAAAACAAAGCAAAACAAAACAACACACACACACACACACACACACACACACACACACACACACACACACACACACACACACACACACACACACACACACACACACACACACACACACACACACACACACACACACACACACACACACACACACACACACACACACACACACACACACACCTGCCAGATTGGAAACGGTAAATGAATGGTTCCTGAGAATCTTGTGTAAAGTAAACATGGAAATGGGAGAGGAGCACGGCCATGTTCCAGAAGTTTGAAAATTGAGTTTGCTTTTGCCTATGGGAGAAATTTGCTTGCTGATAGTAATGAATGCCCAGACTGGCTTTGAACCTTGACCCTCAGATCTCAGCCTCCTGAGTAGCTAGTATTGCAGGCCATGAGCCACCTCACCCAGCTTGGAGATAAGATTTTTTTTTTCATTTTATTTTTTATTATCGGAGTAATGTATAGAGGGTTTACAGTTACATTTGCCAGGCAGTAGGTGCATTACTTCTCTCACATTGATACTCCTTGTGTTTTTATCTCTATTTCCCTCCCCCAGCAGCCCCTCCCAATCATCTTGTTTCCCTCTTTACTTTCCTATTTCAAATAAACAATCGTATATATAATATACCAGGTAACAAAGTCAGATAGAGTAACAATATGAGATTAACCATAAGGGCAAAAAAAAAATAAAGAGAAGAGAAATAACTTTAAGAACAACAACCACACAAGATAAAGCTCTGTTTCCATATCCTAGAAATCCTTTCATTTAGATCTCATCCTGTATGGCCTTATATATCTAGGTTTTGTGCAGTTGTAATCCTTTGCTAGGAGAGTCCTAGGTGTGTACTAATTATTACAAATGAGGGAAACCATTGAGCCTATGTTCCTTTGGGTCTGGCTTACTTCACGTAATTATGATTTTTTCCAAGTCTTTGCATTTCTTTATTAATGGGCCAATGTCATTCTATGCTGATGGCAGCATAGAATTCCATTGTGTATAAGTACCACATCTTCTTGATCCAATTATTTTCTGAGGGGTAGGAGATAAGATTTTTTTGGGGAACTGCAATCCTCAGATCTCAGCCTGCTGGGATCTTTAGAATCACCTTACAATCATTATTGGTTCCTTCTCTTTTAGATTTTGTATGTGTTCTTAGGTAACACTCTACTTGAGCCTTACCTCCCAGTCTGGCTTTTGTGCTGATTAATTGAAGGTAGAGTCTTACAGATTTTTTCCTGCCCAGGCTAGCTTTGAACCTCAGTCATCAGATCTCATCTTCTTGAGAAACTAGGATTACAGATATGAGGCACCAGTACCCCCTCCCCTTTTTTGTGCTTCTCTTAGGTATAGATTCATTTTGTGTATTTTTTCAGTTTCATTACTCATACCACATTCATGAAATGTATTTTTGGGGTTTTATTTTAAAAATATTTGAATTTATTTCAAAGTTAGAGTGTATCATTTAGCAGTGTACCCCAGTTAAAGTAGTACTGCCGGTTTTTTAAGTCAGATATATTTGGAGTGAGGTTTTGGCTGTATGTTTCCTAAGTCAGAACATTTTTAGTCTTTATGCACAGGCCAGTTATGAAAGTAACGAATTTAAATTCTTGTTAATAGATAGAGATACTCAGTACAAAAACATGGAATCTTTTGAAAATGAATACCTGAATGTAGAGTAAAAACAAAAACAAATACACTAAATCTCAAGTCCTATTTCAGAATTTTCTATATGGTTAACCAAAAAGTATATTGTTTTTGAAGGTAACTACTTTAGTAACAGAATGGCAAGTATCTGAAAATGAGTGAAAAACAGGTTATTGTGATACAACTTAATAACTGAACTTACTGTTTTAGGTCCTGAGGGAATTTTTTTTTGAGGGGGGGGGGGTTAGAACTGAGTACCAAAGATGGTTGATATAATTTTGTTTTCTTCTTTGTTCCAACTTCTTCCCATCACTACCATTTATATCCTTAGAGTTATAATTTGATCTGTTAATACGTTGTTCCCACAAGCTGAATGCTTTGCAGTGGAGAATATTTTTAAGATTTGAAATTAAAATTTCCTGTTTAAGATTTCTTCTTTTTTTAAGTACTAAAGTTTACTGATCACCATTCTATTTTTTAAAAATAAAAATAGATGGAAGTTGATTATATTTTGTTTAGTCTTAGATCATTCCAGAGTGGATTTTTCTTTATTGCAAAGAGATTTGGAATATAAAGACTTTTTTTGAAAATTGTATTGTTTACTTGGTTCTTGGCTTATTGATGTATTACCTTAGTGTCATCTTCTCGGTTACTTTACAGTTAAATAATAAAATCTAAGGATGTTTTGTAATTAAGAATGACCATAGCTTTATTGGAATTTTTTCCAAAATTAATTTAATTAAAGTACATTTTTATTATTTCAAATGTATAACTACCTGTTAAAATTTGGCTGTTTGGTATTGTAAACTGTTGTTCACATTCAGTGTTTTTATTTTACTCACTTTTTTTTCTAGGTCATGGGGCTTGAACTCTGGGCCTGGACACTGTCCCTGAGCTCTTCAGCACAAGGCTATCTCCCTACCCCTTAAGCTACAGCTCTATTTCCCGTTTTTTTAGTGATTAATTGGAGATAGAGTCTCATGTTCTTCAGTACCCAGGCTGGCTTTAAACAGTGATCCTCAGATCTCAGCCTCCTGAGTAGCTAGGATTACAGGCGTAAGCCACTGCTCCCAGCTTTTATTTTTACATAGATGTACAAAGTAGTTGCCATTTAAAAGAGCAGTTTATGAGTACAGTATATATATATGTATAATATGTAGTCTTCTGTACAGTAGTAGGAGAGCACTATGATAGTATTGTCTTTGAGAGATGTATTTTCTGCAAAGGGAGCTTTACAATGAAAGTGCCCATGGAAGACTTAACAGAGACAATAAATAGAATTTTAAGGAATGTGCAGGAATGTGTGGTAACAGGTGTGAGGTTGGACACCAGTGGTTCATATCTGTAATCCTAGCTGCTCAGAAGACAAATCTGATGAGCTGATGATCTCACTAAATACTGGCTAGCTTGCCTGTTCAGGGAAGTCTATGAGACTCTTCAATAAAAGCCAAAGGTGGAACTGTGGATCAAGTGGTAGAATGCCAGCTTTGAGCAAAGTGTCAGTGACCAGGCTTACTACCAGGCTTACTACTGGCACAAAACAAACAAACAAAATTGAAGTGAGGGGGACGGGAGTTTGGTCTAGTGGTGAGAGTGCTTGCCTAGCATGCATGAAGACTCGGGTTTGATTCCTCAGTACCACATACATAGAAAAAGCTGGAAGTAGTGCTGTGGCTCAAGTGTCAGTGTTATCCTTGAAAAAAGCCCAAGAACAGTGCTTAGGTCCTGAGTTCAAGCCCCATGACTACCAAAAAAAAAAAAATGAAGTGAGAAAGGGCAGCTTAGAAAGGAGAACAAGAATGAATAAACCTTCAGAAGTTGGGAAATAGTTTGTGATATAAGAGGACTATTTTTTTTCTGGGTGCTCATGAATATTTATTAGGTGAATTAAGAACACATCCATCTTCAATGTTTATATCACAGACGTTACTACAGCAAGTGTATGTAGTAGAAGTGAATTTTCTATGGCCACTGTTACTCATTCTAAGAGGACTATTTTATCACAGATGTGGCAGGAAGAGCTGAGAAAGTATTTTAAGGAGTTTGAATCATAACATCTATAATGAATCACTAATGTATTTATTTATTTTTAGCAGAGGAGTAATGTGAGCATTGGTACAGTGGTCAACACCGTTTTAACTCTACTTGGAGAATACTAAAGCACAAAGGGCTGGAATATAGATCAAGTGGTAGGGTGCCTACCTACCTATCAGGTGCAAGGCCCTGAACTCAGACCCTAGGTATGACAACACTTTTTTTTTTTTTTTTTGGTGCAAGCCTCTGTGTGAGTAGTATATGCAAACTTAGACTAATTATATTTATCTAAAAAACTTTTCTAATAAACCTATGTTAAGGTGAAATTGCCTATTGCACATGAATTAAAATAAGAGGAAAAATGATTAATTTTCCAGTTTCTTTAAGCTTTTGGTATATGGACAAATACTAATTTCATAATTTGTTCATGAATGTTACATTCAGCAGCAAAATTGTGGTCAACCACAAATACAAAAAAATGTTACTTATTAGATGGTGCTATGCTCTCGTTTTGTTCCATTATTGTTTTTCTTGCTTCCTCTCTTCCTCCCGTCCTCCCTCCCTTTTTCCTTCCCTCCTCCCCACCCCCTCTTATTTGTCATGGGCTTGAACTCTGGGCCAGTGTGCTTTACTATTTTGAGCCACTTCTGATTTTCTGGTGGTTAATTGGAGATAAGTGTCTCTAGGACTTTTGTTTTGTGCCCAGGCTGGCTTTGAACTGCAATCCCCAGATCTCAGCCTCCTGAATACCTAGGATTATAGGTATGAGCCACTGGCACCTGGCCATTACTGTTTTTAACTAAGATTATAGGAACTGTTATACATTGTCACCAGAGGGATTTTGATAACTAACAACACTTAGCTGAGAAAATAATAGGGATTGTTACATACTCGTATTTCTTTCTCCTCTTAGTTCTGGTTGCTCTTGTTTTTCTCTACTAAGAGTATTATTCATTATTATCTGCTCTGAATTCTTAAAGTTTAGTATGTGGATTTTTGTATGTCATACAAATGTGAACACAATGTAAATTGATTAGGCAAGTCTTGAGGCTAAAAGAAGCAATGAAATGAGGATCAGGTAACAAATAGTTGAGTTCATGACCTATATAGGTAGGTCAAAAGAATGTGATCAAGGATTAATAGTAGTCTTCAGGAAAATGATGAAAACTATAAATGTTTTTGCAAGTCACCTTTTCTTATGGCCATATGAAAAATTAGATTTTAAGAGAAGAATGTCATGCATTATAATTTCAGGAGAAAATTGTAATGTAATGAAATACACATAGAGAAGAATGTAAAAAATGAGTATAATTTCAAGCGATTTTTCAAGGTCAGATAATAGAAAGTGCCAGTTCCCTGACGGTGTGTTCTGGTTCCTGCCTTTATGCAATCTCTTCTCCCCAAGGTAACTTTATCCTTCATCTTGATCTTTTCTTTTTGCTTATATAACCTGTGTCATTACTATTATTTAGTTGTGCCATTTTAGAATTTCATACAAATGCAATTATGTATGGGTATTCTTTTGTGTTTTAACCTGTTTATAAGATTTTTTGTTATCATGTTGTGAAACAATTGAGTTCCATTCCCATGTTGTATTCCTGTAAAAATGAAGCAATAAATACTATTTTAGACACTTTTTGAATTTATTAAAAACACTTAGACTTCTGTACTCAACAAGTACTTTGTGATTGTCTATTTTTCATTCATTTAGTTTTGTTTTTAGCTAAATATAACACAAAAGCAAATAAGCATAATTGAAACAATGATGTACTTATTTATCACAAGTGTAATTGATTTCATAAGATATTAATATGTTTCTCAAAAAGTCACGAAATACTATAAAGGCAAATCCTAAGAGGATTGTTAGTAACATGCATGGTAGGTATCCTTATTAACCCAGTAGAAGGTGGGAAGAGGAGGGAAGAGACATTTGATAAAGGACAAATGGGAAACTTCACAGAAGTCTCTAAATGTATACTAGAAATTAAAATAATTTCTTGAATGCCAACCTTTTCCTTTATCTGTTTGTGGAATGCAGTGGTATGTAGGCAGTTATTTTTGAAAGAGTTGGTTTAGGAATCTGCAAAATCAAGGTCAAGTTTTGGTAATTTTGTATTTTTTTTACATTAGCAATTCTTCTAATATGGCATGATTTACTATGTCATCATAGAAAGACAGCATTAGAGAGTGTACATGGCAGGGTAAAATTAAACACATGCTCACAATCAAATTAATGTATTTCATCTGTCTTCAACTAATAACAATCTGTCATGTTATCTATCTGAGTAGGGGCATAAACAGTTTATTTTGTGTTTGGAGTAACTTCCTGGAGGTAGTTAATGTGACAAGTAGTTTGTTTGAATTGAGTATAACCAGATCAACACTCTAGATGTTTCCTTGATAACCTAAAAATTACTGTGAAAATCTGTACAAGTGCTGTATTTATATTTTGCTTTTACTTCTTTTAAGTTACAAACATTTCACTAAGAATTTTAGTTCCTGCTGTTATATATAGGCTAAGGAGCAAGATGGCTAATATTCTTAATGTTTTCTTTCCATGGACAGTGAGTAGACATTAATTATATAATTAATTAACATCATCTATTTTCCTTTTTTGGAACCATGAAGTAACATTCTGATGTGAGTGAAAAGTCATATACTTTATAGCAGATGTTCTTACAGCATGCCGAGATAGAAGCTACTATAAAAACAATATAGGGATGATGTAATCTATTTCACAGTCTGAAATTTTACATAATTTAGTCTGATTGGTAACTGATTATAAACATTTTATATGTTTAGTTTTTTTTTTTTTTTTTAATTTAATACCAGTTGTGGGGCTTGGACTCAGGGCCTAAACGACTGCTCCCTGAGCTCGTTTTTGCTTAAGGCTGGCACTCGAGCACAGCTCTTCTACTATTACTACTGCTACTACCGCCACCACCACCACCACCACCGCTTCTAGTGCTACTACTACCACCACCACTACTACCACCACCACCACTAGTATTACTACTACTACTACTCTACTACTACTACTGTTGCTGCTGCTGCTGCTGCTTCTTTGTGTTCTTCTTTCATTCTTTTTTTTTTTTTTTTTTTTTGTCAGTCATGGTGTTTGAACTGTGGACCTGGGCACAGTCTCTGAGCTTTTCAGCTCAAGGCTACCACCCTACCTCTTGAGCAACAGCGCCACTTCCTGTTTTCTAGTGGTTAACTGGAGACCAGAGTCTCAAGGTCTTCAGTGCTGGATTGGCTTTGAACAGTGGATCCTCAGATTTCAGCCTCTTGAGTAGCTAGGATTATAGGTGTGAGCCACCGCGTTTGGCCTCATCTTCATTTTCTTCTTCATCTTTTGTCTTCTGTTCTCCTCCTCTTCCTTTTCCTTTTCCTCTTCTAATTCCTCCCCTCCCTTCCTCCCTCCCTCCCTCCCTCCCTCCCTTCCTTCCTCCCATTTTTTTTGTGTGATTAATTAATTGGAAATAAGAGTCTTAGGGATTTTCCTACCATGGCTTGTTTCAAACTGAGATCCTTAGATCTCAGCTCTTGAGTAGCTAGGATTATAGGCCTAAGCCACCAGCCCTTAGCCATATGTTTAATTAAAAAATTCCATTTAACAGCATTTTTCACAAGTATTCATGCTGTAGGTAGGTACAGTGAAGATTCTGAAGGAATTCTAATGACAGTAAGTAAATAGAACTTAAAAATGAAGTTATGTCATTGGCTTATTAGCACTAGTGTATGTGTTTTAAAAGTCAAAATATATACATTTTAAGTTCCATGTAAATCAGATTTAATACATTATTGGGGGATTTTACTTGTCATGTTTGGGCTAATCATGATTGATTATTTTTAAACATTATACTTCGCAGCTGATATGTTTAGCTGCAAGTACTTTGTAAAGGACTTTATGTAGTGCTTCAAAGGCAAAGCATATTGATAATTCGTCTATAATGGTTATAGGCTCATTTTATGATTTTTTGCTATTAATTAATACTCTTGAAGTATTACACATAAATAGCCAGCCATGTTACAGTTCAGTTTAAAAAATAATAATGGCTATTTAGAATTTTATAGACTCCTTATCAAAGAATTGAGTTATCATTATTATAGCTGATGCCCTTTTTCTTTGAAAAACTTAATTTGATCAGAATTTAACTGGAATATGTGAAATAAGATGGTGAAAAATGTAGCTACATAGATGGCTTTCTGTGTATATATAAACAGTTTAGCATGTTGTACAGAACTGTCCTGCTTAGCCCTTGCTGAACCCACCAGGTCAGTTTCTTTTTTTTTTGTATATTTTTAATTGTAATTATTAGAAGGGTTACATTATATTCACCAGATAAAAGGTACATTACTTCACAAACATTGATACCCTTTCTCATGTCTTGGTCCCCATTTCCCTCCCCCACCCTGCCCCTCATCTTGTTTTCCCCCTTCCTTATCCTATTTCAAATAACCAAATACGCATATATACAATATATCAGATAACGAGGTGAAATACTGTAATAATGTGAGATAATCAAGGGACAGCAACATTAAGGACCAACTCAGTTTCTTTCAGATGCTTTTGTTCAGATTTTCTTTGTAGACTATGTACATCTTGTCTACCCTCAATGTCATTGGAATAATTTTTCCTTTTTAGTAGTTGGTTGAAGTGTGGTGTTTTCTGTCACTCTAAGCAATTTTGGAAATTTCTTTTCTCCTTGTCGAATACAGAGCTTTTGGTCTCAGCATTTTATAGGATGTTTTGTTTTTAACCTGTGACCCAGCATTTAGCACTTAAAAATGCCAGGGAAATAGTTGACAACTGAATATGTGGACAAGTTATGACAGCACTAGCTGTCCTGAGAGCCTGTTACATATGTGGACCTTATTATGTGCCTAAATATTGCTGTATTTGCTTTATAGGGGCCTTATCTATTCCATTAGCCTTATGAGGTCAGTACTGTTATTGTCCACATTTTGTTCAGAAAAAACAGAAAAAGAGATTAAGTGATTTACCCAAAGTGCCACAGACAGTAACATTGAGGAAATCAAAGCTAGGAAGTTGTGCTATTTTTTTCATTTAAAAACTATTTTTCCGATTATTTTAATTGATAATATATATATACACATATATATATATATATATATATATATATATATGATGTCTGTCTACCTACCTACCTGTAGTGGAATGGCTAAATTGAAGTAATTAGCATATGTATTACCTGACATTTTTTTTCTTTTTCAAGTAAGTATTTTTGTTATTTAAAGGCTAAGAGATTGGTAGTCAACTGAGTTTATGAAAAACAAAAAAGTTAAATAAATTCATTTCAGCTTTTATGGTGATTCATTATAAAAACAAAGTTTCGCAAAGTATAAGTTTGGAAAAAGGAAGCTTTGTAACAACTTTACAAAAAGGTTAAATAGATATTGCATTAGTCAATTTTACATTGCCATCTCAAAATATAAAGGACCTGAGATAGTCTACATCTTGAAAAGTTTTATTATCTAACCATTTTTCAGGATGACAAGGTCAGATGGTATGGCTCAGACTCCAAAGAAAACAACCACTTTGTAATATGGCAGAAGGGACTTGTGAGAATATGATAGATACTCAAAAGTAAAAATATAGAGAAGCTGTTACCTGACATTTTTATGGCGTGCCTGAATTGAAATCTACTCCCAGCAGTTTTCAAAAATGCAATACATTTGTATTATTGAGAGAAGTGGTAACAGGTACTATGCCCAGAGTGGAAATGTGTATCTGTAATTTGAGGAATGTCACAGCTAGAAGCCAACCCTGGGGAGATTAGCCATCTGAAAACAAAAGGGCTGGGGGCATGGCTTAAGTGGTTGGAGTGCTTGCTTATCAAGAGCTCTATTCTGAGTTAAATGCTCAGTATGGGAGGGGGGGGTTATAGGAGACAGAGAAAGAGGAGGGACCAGTGGTGGTGAGGATTTGGAGAAAAGGGAATGTGTACTTACACTCTGTTGGGGAAGTGCATTCTTTACTATTATGACCTGCTTCCTCCCCAAATAAGTCAATGAGTAATTGACCACAGGTATATTCAGCCTAAGTTTCTTTTACGTTTAATACAAACAGTTGAGAAGTTGTGAGAAAAGTTATTTCTCATATGGGACTTTTTGTATACAATCCATCATCTTTGCTCTGGAAGGAGATACCACCTTTATTATGTTAGACAAAAAATAAACCTACCCTGTGTGCCAGAGGGAGATGTTGTCTCTCTACAATGCCCACCATTTATACATCCTTGAAATGCTGGGACAAAAGCAAAGCTATCAGTTTTTTTTTTTAATTTGATTCCTCTTTATTTTAATTGAAAAATTATTTAAAAATTTGAGTATCTTTTTGTTATTTATGTACTTACTGGAATGTACACTTATACATAGAAAACTCTTACAATTTTACTGTATGTGCAGTGTTCTACTCTAAATTTAACATTTTGTATAATTACAAATTTCACTTCATAGTCTTTAATCTGTTACTTATACTTCCCAGGGTATTGTGTTATGTAATTGTACTGTAGTTGAACTGTGTAACTACTTCAAGTACTTTATATTAGTTCTAGTATTATTTATTCTAAAAGAAACTCTGTTAGTATCCTGATTTATAATTCTTATACATCCCATGTTTTCTTTACCTAAACCCTTCCACGATGTGCTATTTGGTCACACTAAAATTTTATAATATTAAAACATATTTCCAAATGGTTTCTCAAAAAGCCAATAGCAGCTCTTGTAATTGGTACAGATTCTCATTTCCCTCATCTTTGCCAGTCCGAAAGGTAAACATTGCTTTTTTCATTGGCATTTCTTCCCATTTTAGTAAAATGGATCAGTTTTTTTCCCCCACAGCTATACACAAATATTTAAAAAGATCTTTAAGGTAACCTAATGTTTTGTAACCTATTAGCTTTATTTCTGAGAAAATCTTACTGGATTTTTAATATTCCATGGAGCACTGCAATGTACTTTTGCTGGCATATTTTAAAAACAATTAAATGAAAATTATTCATGTTATTTCTTAGAATGATGATCTTCATACTAGTTCTTGACTTGAGGTCTGTCTCTGATTTGACTTTTTTGTTGTTGTTGTTGTTGGTCATGGGGCTTGAACTCTGGGCCTGGTCATTGTCCCTGAGCTTTTCAACTCAAGGCTACCACCCTACCCCTTGAGCAACAGTGCTACTTCCGGTTTTCTAGTGGTTAATTGGAGATAAGAATGTCATGAACTTTAATGCCCCGGCTGGCTTTGAACCGGGATCCTCAGATCTTAGCCTCCTGAATAGCTAGGATTACAGGTGTGAGCCACACACCCGGCTTCTGATAGGAATTTTTTGCTCATTGCTGTCATTCTACTACTTGAGCCACATCGTCAGCCTGGCTTTTTGCTGCTTAGTTGTAAATGGAGTCTTCTGGACATTTCGCCTGAGTTGGCTTTGATGTGCTATCCTCTAGATCTTAGCCTTCTGAATAAGATTACAGAGTGAGCTATCAACACCTACGTAAAATTGTATTGTTATTTTTAGCTGAAATTATTTGGTCTCCTAATTCTTATTATTGGTTTCTTATCAGGTACAATTCTTTCTTCTTTTTACATTAGTTTCTTTAGTTATCTTTTGACACTGGATTTTTGGTAGTTTACAGTAGACAACGTTAGTAGAATTCCTATATTTGCAATCTGTCCTTCAGAGAAATAGAAAATGTCTTGCTGGTTGGAGCCTTGGCACACCTATAAAGACTGTGCTGTCTTCTAGCTCTTTAAGTGGTGAATTCGATTACATTTTCGCTACCATTATGACTACAGGGTTTGGATGTGGAGCCTCTTGTACAATATTTCCAGATCATTCTCCTTCATCTTCTTTGAGCTTCCTTAGATCTGATTATCAAACCATCATCTAATGACTCCTGCTAATTAGATTTATAGGAGGTATCAACTAACCAACCCCAAGTCATCGCCTAGAATTTCTTGAGGATTTGGACTGTAGGTCCTAGTCTGACTATTACTATTGCTGTCATGCTTCTTGGTTATTTCTATGTTTGTATTGGGTAATCTTAATTCTTTTGACCACCATTTTCTTAAATCATGCAGTAATCATGAACTCAGTTCTTTTTTTTTTTTTTTAAGGTTCAATTGTGTTTTATCTAGTTCTTTTTTTTCTCTCCCTCCCACCTTCCTTTTTTCCCTCCTCCCTCCCTCCCTCTTTCCCTTTCTCTTCCTCTTCATTCTCTTTCCCTCCCTCCCTCCCTCCCTCCCTCCCTCCCTCCCTCCCTCCCTCCCTTCCTTCCTTCCTTCCTTCCCTCCTTCCTTCCTTTCTTTGGTTCACTTACATTTTATCTTCTAGATAAGGACAGAATACATCTTGGTCACATCACATGTACAGAACAGAAAGCGCATGACCCTTTAGTCACAATTTCTAAATTAGCTTAAGCCACAACATTTTTTTTTTAATAAAAGGAGTTGAAAACTAAGGCAAGCAAAAACAAAACAATCTTTTTGTTAGAGCACCATGCATTTGGAACAACAAGCAAATGCAAACCAGGTTCTGTTCTAAGTATGTTAAGCAATGGATTACAAGAGTTTATTTAATGCAGAAGAGAATTTTCTCAAGAACCTTGGTAGCATCGGGGAATCAACATTCAGAAAACTGACCCACAGTTATTTCTAGGCCTAATTTTTACCTCATTTCTACACTTTAACTCCAATAGAAATATTACTTTCACACATCAAGATCTCTATTATCTCTAGTCTCTTCCTGTAATTCCCCAATGCCAAAGTCTAAATTCATACCAGACCTTAAAAAATCAGTGGATCTTACCAATTTAAAAATGTTTCCTTCAGTCTCCTTTTCTGTCTTGCATTTCATGTTCTGTCATTATAATCTCTCCTTGTTTTATTCTTTTTGATCACGGGCCCCTTGTTTTTAGTCACCATATATGGTTGGAGAACTGTAGTTGTTCTCAAATGCCAATCTTCTGCTCAGTACCTTCCAACAGAATGTGGTGCTGGAATAAAATCTGTAACACTTTAACTCATTTAAGATCTGGAATGAATACTTTCAAGTATTTCTACTTCTCTGTGTCCTTCACATCCTACATCAGATTCATTAGCATGTTTTAAGGGTTTTTCTGAGTGTGTGCATGCGTTCCAGGTCTTGAATTCAGAACCTCTTGCTGTGCTTGGGTTTTTCACTCATAGGTGGCCCCTACACTTGAATTACACCTTCAGTTCATCTTTTTTTTTGGATTGAAGATGGAGTGTTGGTATTTTGCTTGGGCTGACTCTGAAACCACATTGCTCACGTCTTAGGGTTCTATAATCCTAGCTACTCATTGTTATACCTCTCATGTTCATGACAATGCCTTGCCATAATAGGTATCCAAATATTTGTTGAAGGATGGATTAATAAAATGGATATCATCTGAAATAGGCACAAGATTAAATATGCTATTGTTGAAGGAAATGAAATTGTACATATTAATTCCGTTATCTTTCTGTTGCTTAGACATTGAAAAAGAGGTACACCAAATGTTAATTGTCATCTTTAAGTTATGATAGTTCAAATTTCATTTTTCTGATTGTTGTTCTTGTGTCAAATTTTAATTCTTTGTTCAAAAATAAAAGATAAGGTCTAGAAAAGTTATGTGATTAAGGAAGGTAAGGAAATTTTAACAGAAAAGTTTTATTACTATTGGTATGATAGATGTATTAATAATAATTTAGGAATGTGTCTAAGTATTGAAGAAATAAAAGTACATCTTCATTTTTGTCTGTCTTACTTAGGATGAATTGCTCAGGTGTCTTACTTTATTAGTATTGCCATAGCAAAATCTCTGAAATGGAGTTGTTTATAAACAGATCCATTTCTCAGTTCTGAAGTGTGAGAACCACAAGATCAGGTCACTGGTATATGTGCTGTCAGAGCTCTGCCTCTCCTTCCAAGATGGCACCTTGATTACACTGTCTTCTCCTAGCAGAAGAGCAGAAGAGACCAAACCCCTGCTCCTTCAGACACTTTTGTAATAATTCTGATCTTATCCTTGAAAGCTCAGTCCTCACGATTCAGTTGCATCCACAAAGTCCTCATACCTTTTGACACTATCACCTGGGCAGATAAGTTTTAACAGAAGAACTTGGGAGGATACATTTAGATCATGCCAGACACCAGTGAAGTTCTCTGAATGTTGCTCCCTGAATCCTACATGGGAATAGCTTTGTAGGGAAGTACTGTGCCTTTTTTTTATACCTATTCTCTCATTTGTGAGAGGATCAGTTTCTTAAAATAATTTTCATAATTCTTAATGGCCTTTCTTCATCCTTCTTAAATATTGGCAGTAGCTTTTTGAAGGAATGGATTGTATATTTTCCATATTGTGTTTCATGGCTTACTATAGTGTCTGGCATATAATAGATGTTCAATAAATGCTTGTGGCTAAATGTTTTCCTTTGATTAAGCAGTGGTAGGCAATTCTATTAGAAAAGGCAAATGTGAACTGAATTTTATAACACAACTTCTTGTATTTTGAACTGTATAGAAATTTCATTGGGGATTTTCCACAGTGTCATGACTTGTTCTTATTCTTATTGAATTAGGAAAGTTTTCTGGCTTCAAAATTATGATGAACTAGATATATAATTAGCAGTACTAATAGCTTAGTATTTTAGTTTTCCACAAGTAAATACTGTGGCACTTGCACATCTCAGGTCCTGTTCTTGTAAAAAGGCTTCGGTGATGTTTAAAGAACAGCAGCTGTGGCCAGGAAACAACACAACTCCCCATTTTCCAAGGTAAAGCAATATAAATGGGGTGCAAGAATCCCTTACTAGATTAGAAATCTCTAGAGAAAGATCTTTTAAGTCTTCAAACAAAAAACTTCCAATATAATTTTAAACAAAACCTTTTATGAAGTATGAGAGCAGTTTTTTTTTAAATTGATAATCAGTTGTGACTATTACAGAGGCTTACTAGATTTTCAGATTTACCAGTTTTTACAAGTCAGTTGGGTGCATTCTTCAGGAAATCAGTTTGCTTTTTTATTTTTTTCTTCATTGATTCAAAGAGTCTAGTTGTCCTTAAATCCTGTAAATATATTTGCCTCATAATTTGACAGCACTGAGTCAACAACCTTATACAGTCTTTAGTGTTGTATAAGAGGAAAATGTTTTCTAAAGGATCACATTTAAATAAATTAACTGTTGGATAAAACCAGTATTGGGTAGGATTTCTGTGCTCTGCTTTGAAGTACCCACATCTGTTCAAGGAAATTTACTGGCCCATTACTCTCAAAATGGAAACTTTAGACTTGGGAAGCAGCTGAACTGTATCATTATGGAATTAGACTATGATTAAGAATAAATTATGTAATATAGTATGGATCTTTTTAGAAGAATATTAGGTCTTTTGATAATATTTAAATTATATATTAAAATAATTTCTAATTATCAAAATACTTTGCTTCAGACAAATTGGATATGTACACCTTGCCTTCAATTAATTACCATATTTAAATGTCCTGTATTAAGTAGATCTTTTTTGAGGATCATAAATTTGTCTAAATTTGTAGAGATAACGATAGCTCCATCTTTTGTTTTTTGAGGTTACTGGAGTTAAAACTCAAGGCTTGCTAAACTCTCTACTACTTTGTCCATGCCCTTAACTCTTTATTGCATTCCTTAAGTTTTAGGTAGGGTCTTGTCCTTTTTATTCAGGATTGGCTTTAGACATGGAGATTTTCCTATCTATGTCTCCCATATAGCTGGGATCACAAGTGTAAACTATCACACTGGCTTGATGATTGAGGTAGGGTCATGCTTACCTTCTGCCCAGGGCTGATCTTGAAGCATCATCCTCCAGACATCTGTCTGAGCATCTGAAATTATAGGCATGCACCGTAGTGCCCTGTCTGATAGCTCAATTTTAAGCATTTATGTGTTGGTTTTTGTTCATCATACATAGAATGTTTCTGCAAAAAATATTAGATATATCTAATTACTATTCCTAGTCAATTTGGAAATTGAGGCACAAAGAAGTTAATATTATACAGCTAATGTCTAAACTGGAATATAATATTAGAAAGTCAAATTAAAGCATGTTAGGAACATAATATTGGATTTTTCTCTTTTCTAGTTGATCTGGAGCATATGAGAACAGTAAAACCTGAGAAGCATCTCCGATTTTGCCAAGAAAATGGTTTTAGTAGCCATTTTGTCTCGGCCAAGACAGGAGACTCTGTAAGTAACCTAAAATAATAAATATTATATGTTATAAATGTTGTTTCATTTATTTTGTAACATTCCTAGGAAGAATATTTCTCTTAATTAATTTTTGGAAGAAATGCAGTTCTATTAAAAAATATGAGGTGTCTTGATTAGAGATAATATGTTGATTATTGTTATATTACTTTTATAGTTATAATAATTTTCTATTTTAAGGAGTCTAAACATGCAAAGAATTACAAAGAATAGAAAGCATCAATAATTACAACATCCACTGATGACCGTTGAGCCTCATGAGCTCTTCGTGGCCTCTCTTTCCTGATGGTCACAGATATTAGAGCTGTGGCTTCAGTGGACACCATTGATCTCTTACTATCTCCATTGCCCGGATGAGTCTTAGGGCTAGTTAGTGGTAGAGACAGTTTTGTGGCCGAAGAAAGTGACATTTCAGGGCTCACTGTCATCCCCAAGATAAAAAAGTAAGATCATATTGTACAAGTAATTTTGTGTCTTTAGAAACATTTTTAACTGTGGGAAAATTTCTCACTATCAAGTAAGTCTAATACTAATAATCCTTTAAAAAATATTCAAAAATATATTTAGTCCTGTCCCTATTGTTAGATAGGTAAGTTGTTTCTAAGGTTATTTTTATTTGTCTGTTTTGTTTTTGCTTTGCCACCCTTGGGGCTTGAACTCAGGGCCTGAGCACTGCCCTTGGCTTTCTCAAGGCTAAAGTTCAACCACCAGTTCCACTTTTCTATGTATGTGGTACCAAGGAATCAAACCTGAGTCTTTGTGCATGCTAGGCAAGCACTTTACCACTAGGCCATGCTCCCAGCCCCGTTTCTATGTTTTGAACATGATATTATAGTGTAAAATGTTCAAGTATACATACACACACACACACGCACACCTATACATATATATTTCTTTTTTGCTAGTCCTGGGGCTTGAACTCAGGGCCTGAGCACTGTCCTTGAACACTTTTTGCTCAGGATTAGTGCTCTACAACTTGAGCTACGGCACCACTTCTGGCCTTTTTTGTGTGTGTATGTAGTACTGAGGAATCGAATCCAGGGCTTTGTGCATGCTAGGCAAGCACTTTATCACTAGATCATGCTCCTGGCCCCGATTTCTTTCTTTTACATATATTCCCTAATAGTAATTCCTTAACAGGAAAGATATTGTTAAATTTTCACTAAAAAGGATGAATTAATTTATACCATTACTGTATAATTTATACCATTGCAGTGAGACACTTATCCCCACATTTTTATTGAAGTCCCTAATTATCTGTTTCCTCATTTTGTCCTCTTCCTAATTTAAATCTTATGGTAAAGCATAATTATTGTCATGTGTGTCTCCTCTTTTCTTTCTCTTCCTCTGTTACTCTGTGAAATTTACTTAGCCAAATCTTAATTCTCCTGTAGACCAAGCATCTACTTTGTTCAAGTGCACCAATAGAAAAAACACATGAGCACAGAAAAACACAGGCATGCTGGAGATTTCACTTTCCATTTATAGTCACTAACCTCAAGTGACCCCTCAAGCATCAGGGTACTTCTGTCATGACCTTTTTTTTTTCCTATTAGTTACTCTGTCAAAGAATCTCTTAATTCTTCATCTCTTTCTATTCTCTACCTTACTTCTTTCTTCACTTCCCAGATGGATGCTGTGAAAGTTACCCCCAGTTTCTCTTAAACAGTTCCTAGAGACTTTTGACCCAAATATGACACTGAGACTGCTGTTATCAAGGTTACCAATAATGTTTTTACTGACTCCACCACTCACTTCTTACTCCTCATCTTACATACTTTAGTAGCAGCATGTAAAATAGTTGAGACATCACCTTTTGAACTACTTTCTTAGTACATTACATTTACTTTTCCCTCTGCCTCACCGTATTCAGTTTTAGGCTGATTCCTTGTTTCTGCACCCACTAAATATTGATGTGCTATCATCTGGGGCTTCTCCTTTCTTTCTTTTTCTTTTCTTTTTTTCTTTTTTTGCAGTTGTGAGGCTTGAACTCTGAGCCTGGGTGCTGTCTCTGAACTCTTCAGCTCAAGGCTAGTACTCTACCTCTTGAGCCACAGCACCACTTCTGGTTTTCTGGTTGTTAATTGGGGATAAGAGTCTCATGGACTTTTTGTGCCCAGGATGGCTTTGAATTTCGATCCTCAGATGTTAGCTTCCTGAGTAGCTAGGATTACAGGTGTGAGCCACCAGTGCCTGGCTTGGGGCATCTCATTTCTAAGCTTATTCCTTTAGCACTTTTTTTTTTTCCCCAGTCCTGGGCTTGGGCTTAGGCCTGAGCAACTGTCTTTGGGTTTTCCTCAAGGCTAGAACTCTACCACTTGAGCCACAGCACTACTTATGGCTTTTTTCTGTGTGGTACTGAGGAACCGAACCCAATTCTTTGTACATGCTCGGCAAGCACTCTACCACTAGGCCAAACTCCTGGCCCCATTCTTTAGCATTTTCTCCACATATCTTCCTGAACTCTAGATCCAGCTGCCCACTTAAAAAGTGTCTGTTGTGAGTGTCTGCACACCCAGGACTGGATTATGTATAGTTCCTCCTCAAATATCTCACTTGAGTATATAGCAGATCTATTTTGCTGGCTGCTTAGTTCTTTTCTGTCAGCATACATCAATCTATCACCAACTCCTATTGACTTCCCTTTGACAATATCTGTAGAACTTGATGACTGTTTCTTATCATTTCCACTGGATATCACTTTGCTTCAGCATCCATAGTTTCTCATTTTGCTCACTTGTTAGTCTGCAAAGAGTATGCAATATGGCCATCAGAATGGTCATAGAAAGTCCTTTGAACCACCCTCCTATGGCTTCTAATTTCCTTAGTGTAAACTTAAAGTCACCCCAGCAGCCTTCTTGATTCTACATGCTTTGTGTGTTGTCTTTTCTAATGTTTTATTTTTTTCTACTTCACCACACTAATTTTTCTGTAGTTCCTTGGACTCCAACTATCAGTGAATTTAAATAAATAATTTGGGGGAGGGTAATGCAACATAAACTCTTCAGGAATAAATTTTTTGATTAAAATTCAAAATTGAATTAGTAAAGTGGTGATAAATGTTCAGCAAGTAGTCATGAGTAGGACTAGGAATATTATAGGACAGTTGTGAGGCAAAAGTAAGTTACCCAGCCATAAAGGCCAGGATTGAGCACTACCTGCCATAAGCCTGCCATGTATGAATGCTGATTATAGAAAAGTATTTATAAATCTCTATTTAACTAGAATGTGGTGCATTGCTCCTTTACCCTGAATGGAGAAATATAGTATAGAGTACCAAAGTTATTTCACTCATAAGATATGGAGACTTTGTTGAAATTGAAAAGAAGCCTAGAAAGGTTGTTGATGGGTTAGAAACTAAGACTTTTTAAAGTAGATTAAACCCAACTCAAAACCTCAGCAGAAAACGGGTAGTGAGAAAGATTATTTTCTTTCGTTTAGGAGTTTTAGATATTTGTTAATGTGAATTGTTTTGATTTTTAAAGCAGCTCTAATTTCCTTGATACATCTTTAAAAATGTTTTTTAGGGATAAATGTAAGTTTAGACTCAGTAAAATACAAGGATTTTCAAATTATGACTTAATCTTTTAAATTATTTTAGTATGCTGCCATATATGACAAATAAAGCTATTTTTAGAATGATCCAATATATCATATTCATGCAAACTCGAGCTGTTTATCATTTTTTTAAAGTTCAATTTATTTGAAGGTAAGCATGACTGTTTTAAATCATTTAAACCTATTTTTGTTATGTAGGTCTTCCTGTGTTTTCAGAAAGTTGCTGCAGAAATCCTTGGCATCAAATTAAACAAAGCAGAAATAGAACAGTCACAGGTGATGATCTTGAACTTTTTATTTAAAAATTAATATGTTTCCTACAATTATTTCTTACCTAGGATTTTTTCTCTGTTTATGCACTCAATTTCCATTTCCCTGAAGACTTTGAAAATAGATTGTGTATGTAAGTCAATGTTTATTGAAGAAGTTGAAGAATTAACTTCTTGCAAAATCATGGTACCCTTGAAGCAACTTTATTCTCTCCTTTTGATTGGGAAGTGTTTTATCAGTGGCTAATGAATAGATTGAGATTCTGGCCTTACCATTTCATACTTTTTAAAATTGTGTCAAGACTTGGTGTTCATCTCTAAAAACAGTCCATAGAGTTATAGTAGTTCTTGGTATTATTTTAGAATTACGTTATCAATTATTGAGGATTCCTGGATGCTTTCACTATTCCTAGACAGTTTGAAGTCAAGAAAGAAACATAAATGGCAGTTGTCAAAAACTTAAAAATACCATTATAGGGGCTGGGAGTTTGGCCTCGTGGTAGAGTGCTTGCTAGCATGCAGAAAGACCTGGGTTTGATTCCTTGGTACCATATGCATAGAAAAAAGCTAGAAGTGTTGTTGAGGCTCAAGTGGTAGAACTCTAGTCTTGAGAGAGTCCAAGGACAGTGCCCAGGCTATGAGCTCAAGCCCAGGACTGGCAAGAAAAATACCAGTATAATTGCACTCTAATTCACATGTTTAACAGAATGAAAAATTAAAGCAACACAAGTTTGGTTAGAAGCAACAAATAGTGTTTTTGCTCCAGTGTCTTCCACCTCTCCTCTGACCATGTAGCTAAAAGGATTTAAGTATCTTTTTGTCATGTTTAAACTTTAACTCATTTAGAAATAGTTTGGTGACTTGTTCTTATGATCACTCTGTATATGATGACTGCTAAAGCAGTAGGGACAAATAAGCAAAATGCTGTTGAAGATTTCATTAAAATAACAGTTTGGCCTAGTGGTTAAAGTGCTTGTCTAGCATGCATGAAGACCCGGGTTCGATTCCTCGGTACCACATACATAGAAAAAAAAAGCCGGAAGTGGTGCTGAGGCTCAAGTGGTAGAGCTCTGGCCTTGAGAAAGTCCAAGGACAGTGCTCAGGCCCTAAGCTCAAGCCCAGGACTGGCAAAAAAAAAAATAACTAATTCTGAAAATTTGCGACTTTTAGTTCTCATCAGAGACATTTTCCAGCACTTCCTTTGGACAAACATAGTGATAAGATATTTTGTCCTTTGTAAATAGCCCAGAAACATTAAAGAAAAAAATAGTTACTTGATTTTGGCTTAGAGAAATATAAGAAAGAAAAGTCTAGATGATGTGCTTGATCATACATACCCAAGAACTTCAGAGGTCTAATGATTTCTTCATTATTTGTTTCTCTTTCTAAATGATGCTTGTGTCTGTTTAATTGGGCTCTCTATGAATGATGATCAAATAATTATAAGTGATTCATTGATCGTCAGTTACCTCTGAATTATACTGGTGGTCCCACAAGGAATTTAAACTATATCCGTTATTTCCAATAAAGAGCGTTATTCAGTCATAATAACTCTGAGGCAGGTGATATTTCATCATTGTAATATCAAAACACTATAACGGTGGAGAAGCTAAGTAATTTATTACTTAAGCTATAATGGTGAAGTCAGATTTGAACCTAGGTCTGTCTGACAGTTTGTTTCTTCTCTGCAACATTGACTCCAAACTGGGCAATTTGCAGTGCAGAGGAAGAAAATGGAGGAAAGAGGACCTGGGTGTACAGTATACCTGTACAGAAAAGGTTAGGTTGTAATTTGGAAATCAAAGAACAGTTTGATTGAGAATAAATGCTCATTTGTAGTCAAGGATAAAGGGGAGTTTGATAACAGATTATGAAGATTTATGAATGCCATGCTGATGAGCTGTACATGCCTGCAGAGAGTGGGAAAATAATGTTTAGACAGGGAAGTAAATGAAAGGTTTTTTAGGTAGGATTTATGCAGTGGGTGTGGTTGCTGGGAAGGAATTAGAGGGAATGAAATTTTATTACTACTCTGTGATAGATATCAGAATCAAGGAAAGAGAGAAGGAAGAGATGGATGGATTTAACCTGCATTTCGGAGAATTAAAAGGGTTTGTTTGTTGAATGATTGGATTGGATAGGATGTAGTCCCTGAGATTTTTCTTGGACTTTTTTTTTTTTTCCTTCACTAAGGATGAAACCTAAGGTTTCATGCAAAATGGCCACGCATGACCACTGAGCAGCTATTCTTCTAGCCTTTAGCCCCAAAGTCTTACCTGGAGGAAAGGGGACAGGAAGGAAGGTGTGCTTCACGGGGCGGCGGGGGGGGGGGAGGGTGTTCTGACTGAAAAAGAACTTCTCTGAGCTGTTCTGCTATGCTGCTCAGGTGCAGCCAACGTTCAGAGAAACTCAGCATTCTTAGCTCCTTCCTGTCACTCAAACTAGCCACTTTCGAGTTGGGCTCAACAGCAAGGCATGTAAAACTAGGGAGGTTAGCTGTGTTTAATGATATTGCCTGCTTGGTTTATGCTTTGTGTTTTAATTCTGTCTTCATTTATTTGAAGGTAAATTTAAGCTGCTAGAGCCCTCCTCTATGATGTTTGTCAGAATTCTTTGTGTATAATGGGAAGTCTCATCTTTTCTTGAATTCAATTAATTGGTGCCTTTACTGATTAAATCATGGATTTCACAGTTGATATTTCTCAGAAGAAGCATATTTGCAAGTTTATTTAAGAGCGCAACAAGCCCTAGAAGCATATACTGGCATGAGCTTGATGTGTCTGCAGTAGAAAGGCCACTTTAGCCCATGATGCTAGGCAGTGTAGTAGACTTCACATCCCAGAGACCAAAGGAAGGGACAGAGTAAGAAGGGGAAGAGGATAGTGGGTTAGAGAAGGGGACAAGAAAGAAGGATAAGGAGGAAGAAGAAAGAAAGGAGGAAGTAAACAGGAGAAAGAAGTCCAGGTTGTTTATAGTTATGTATTTCACAAGTTTTCCGTTTTTAATGATGCCTGAGAGATTTGTAATGGGATTGAAGATAATGTTTAAAAGTATTTTGTATTTTATAGAGGAAGAGTTAAATGGACGATTTCCCAGACACATGGAAATTGACACTGTACTAATTTATTTTGTGACATAAATACTTAAAATGAGGTTTTAGTTTTAGTTCCATTCACTTATGATTTAGGTTCTGCTATTTTAGTTTTACCCTAGATTGCTTCTGTTTGTGAGTCATATAAAATTGAATTCTCAGCGTATTTTTTAAGTTTTGCAAGAAAAGGAGAGAAACTTAAAAGCAAGTGAATGTAGTTTACTGATACAGTACAGATTCCTTAAAAAAAAATGGCCACACCAGGATATAAGGAAACAGAGATGAAGAGCTTCTTGTCTTCAGAGCTTCCCAAATAAACAGATCAGGCAAACATTTTAGCAGTTACATATATGATAGAAACTTTCCCCCTCCTGACAATCCTAAATTTAGTTAATTATTTCATTTGTATCATTTATCCTTCACTCCTCTCCCTCCAGTTAGTATGAAAATCAGGGCTATTGATAATAAATATTCTCAATTTCCCATATTGTTGAGGTTTTTATTTTTGTCATCTGCAACTTAATCAAAGCTTCTGGGAAAAAATTAAGTTTACATGTATTGTTTCCTAGGATGGCTGCATTGAGCATGTGAATAATATTTTTCATAATCTGTGAGGAAAGTGGATACTTCTATAGTTAGTCTGAATTTGGTCATATATACTTGTGCTATAATTTATTTATACATTTTACGTGTCAATAAACTATTGAGTTTATATTTGGTTTGAATCGGTTACACATGAATTTCCTTATAAACAAATTTTGGTTTTGTCTGAGATACTCACTAAACATATTAAAGTATGTATTGCTTATTAACTTCTTGGATTGTTTTCATATTATCTATGGAAGTGTTTAATATGACTTGGCCTGGGGTAGACATGTTCTAGATGTTAGTTGAGTCTTAATTAGCATATATATATATATATATCGAAAGTGTCCATATCCTCAGGGTCTTTGGCTTTTTCTGAATAATACCCTTCTTTAAGGCACTTCTTTCACTACAGGTGCTTTTCTTTCAGTGTGTTTCCTGAGGCCTAGACTGGAATTTGATTCTTTTCTCAAATCACACTTGTTTTCACTCATTTTGTATATACTACTCAAACTCTTAGACACTGAACATTGTGTAATGAACTTCCATATCATATCTAGTTTTTATTTTTTCCTAATTCACCTTTACATAATTTCAAAACCGAGTACGATACCTTAGATTCTATGAGATGAGCGTTGGATTTTATAGATTAGGAGATTGTAAAGATTGATGAGGTGAAATCACTTGACCAAAGTTATGAATGTTACTTGCAACATGTAGTGGTCCTGGAAAAGGAGTAGTATAATTATTTTTCATTCCTACTGCATATAAAGTACTGTGCTTTTTATCAAGTTGTATCCACGCTTAATATGGAAATCTATAATCTTTTTTTGTACTTTGCATGTGTATTGATTAGTCAGAATACTCTTTTAAAACCAGGTAACATCAACTTTTTATCCTGTACTTTTATATGTCTCAGAACAGAGCTCAAGATTTTTGTAAAGGTCTACAATACCCAGAATAAAGATATTAACAATGTTTACCTTTGATAGCAACAAAATAGTTGAGCTTTCTTTGTGTATTTACTCTTTATGCTGGCCATGACAAAGCATGGCTCTTGCATCGGTAGATACTATCTATCTTAATGCACAGTTTTATGATTGGAAGAATTTCGCTTCATGACCTTCTCAGGTGTTTATCATATTTAGACCTTTGAGCTTGGCCCTTATTTATGCTTTGAATCTACCACTTGCATTTCTAGTACCTACTTGGAAATGTATCGACAAGATCAGAGTTAAGCTATTACTTTCAGTTTCTGTTAATGCCAGTTCACTTATATTCATTTCAATTTCGGAGAATAATTTTCTCCAAAAAAAACCCCTTTTTGTAGGTAATTTAGGCTTGTAAACCACCTACCATGAAGTGGTAATGCCATGAAAGTTATATTTTTTACTCATAGTGAATAAAGTTTTGAATCTGCAGAATCTTTCACGGCTTTCAATATGGAAAAGTTGTACAAACCATTAGGTCAAATAGAACCCCCATCAAAATTTTTGCCTTGTTAGTTTTTTTAAAAAAATGAATTTAATAAAAAATAAATGTTGAAAATCAAATCACTTATGTTAGGACTTTGACGAAAATGTCTTGAGTCAGGTCCGTAACCTAGCTGTGTTTATCAGGTAGGTCTTAAACCAACATTTTTTTTTGATTAATGAATTGCTTACTGATTATGGTATCTCTTCTCTTCATTGTAACCTGTAGTTTGACATGAAACAAGTAGGAAGAAGGGGAGCTAATAGTGGATGGCATTTCACAGGTGTGCAGTCCTCCTGCAGTTGGTAATGCTCTGTCTGTAGCATTTGGCTGAGAGCCTGATAACTCATGATTCTTATCTAAAGGTTAATAATACTGCTTGCTAGAACACATCCAAACTTGCATATTCAGCACTCCAATATACTGTCCATTTACTCTCAGCTGTCTATCAAATCTTTATTATCAGTGTTCTTCATAAGTAGCAGCCATTTTGAAGTGTTTTTCTGTGTGTGTTAAGAAATGAACAGAAGCTCTTATGAAGGAATATATTGAGTGAGGATACTCTGATATCTAAAGTGTTGGAGAGGTTATCTTTATTCCATGTGGTCTTTTCATCCTGAAGTGCACTTAAAACATGGCACTGTAGTTTTTATTTTTGTTTAGAAGAAGCTTTTAAATATTTGAAAGCAGTAGCTGTTGTACTTAAATTGCTGTATTCTTGATTTTCTTTAAGTGTGCCACAACTGCATTTTAAAAAATGAGTGTAAGTTAACTGTGGCTTTATTATATTTGCACGTGTACACACACACACACACACATACACACGTGTGCGCGCGTGCACACACACACACACACACACACACACACACACACTGTAGATTGCATATGGCTGCCCCTGGCTTCTGAAACAACTTTGCCCTGCCTTGGAAGATAGATTTTCTTCCCTTTATATTCTCACTAGTAAAGAACTTAGGGCAATTAGTTATATGTCTGTTCCCATTAGGTCCAACAGGTGTGTGAATAGATTACTGTTTTCCTGTCCATTCCTAGTCTAGAATGGCACTCAGTGCGACCTTAAAATATCTGTCAGAGGAAATGGAATGAATACTTTTGCTGGCTGGAGTTTAGTATAGAAAAGCTCACGACACTTCAAAATCCTCTAAAATACCAGGCATTAACTATGTTATGTGTAATTGTGGTGTGAAAAACAGACTCATAATTTGTCTAGGAAGTTCAGTAGATTTATCTATTTAATAATTGAATTATTAAGAATACTGTTTATTGGGTCTCTCCTTTTTTTCTTGTTTGTTTGTATACATTCTGCTCTTTCTTTTGTGATGTGTTTAAATTTATGAGTTAATTTTCCTTTTCTACCTTGGTGTTTTCCTTCTTTCAGTCATTAAACATACTTTTCATATTCTCTCTCTCTCTTTTCTTCCTTCATATTTTTTATGCTGTATGGAAATGACAGCATATTGTCAGGGCAGAAATAGTGAAGTATCCGGAAGAAGATAACCAACACACCAGCTCTTCTCAGAGTAGAATCTGTTCAGTACAGTAGTGCAGGTATTAATGGATAAATTGTTGCAATTTGGGGAGGGGGGTGGGAAGTACTAGTGAATGTTATCTTGTTCTTTATTCTTTACAAATAGGGTAGTTCAGATGATTGTTGTACATATTTTTTAATAAGTTAACACTACATAAGTTCCGTTGTAGAATTTTAAAAATTTGATCCTTTGCCAGAAGACTTACAAATTAAACAAGAAATTGAGAACAACTTAAAATACCATTTTAGTTATTTGTAAATATATTTGTTTTATGATTCTGTTTATTACATAGGTAGTGAAGTAGAGAATTGAAGCAGTTATTTTATCATTCATTCCTTCTCATTTTTTCCCCTGAAATAGCCTGGTGATTGTGAGAATGTTTTTAGGATTTGCCTTGAATTGTCCTTTGTCTTATGGATACACTTAGCAATAGAGTAAAGGATTTGTTGTAATTTAGATTCCTTGGAGATAAATATTAGAGCTCAGTTTTAGGTATTTGACTGGGCATTTTAAGGTGGAAAGGGTTGAAAATATCTTTCTGTTTAAGTCATTTTTAAGAGATGAATATGAGGTGACTCTCAAAATTCCCCAATATGTCATGTTATTAGAGTCATTATTCACCACCCAGTAGAGAGCTATTTGGAAGAAAGGTTTTAAAAATGGGGCAAGTTTAAAAGGTTGAGTTACTTATATCTCTTCTGATTTATGTGCAAGTCCTTTTGACGCACCTCTCCTCAATAATCCACAGACTGCCGTAATTTCTCAGAAATGTTATGGCTGAGGCTAGTTGCTCATGTCGATATTAAAATTGAAAAGGATTAGTGTGAAGCAGAGTCCTGATGTATTTATTATGGGTAGATGATTAATTTTAATTATTTTGTTTTAATTGTCACTAGGGTTTCATTTTTATATTGATTGGTCAATTTTTAATGAGACTCTCAATGTTATAAAACTAAAAATGTCTTAATTGCTGGGTTGCCATTGCTTCCTTAAAAAAAGGCCAAAAACTCAAAAGAAGAAAAACAGAAACAAAACAACCAAACCTTCAACTCTTCATTAGTCCTGGCTAATTCTTTTAATATCAACTCTTGCTACATTTATGATGTTTGTCATCAGGAATTCACCATAGTTCAGAAAATGAAAATGTGCTGTGAGAGACTCTTTCTGATGTCTTGGTAATAACTCTTTTCTTTTATGGCAGAGGGTGGTGAAGGCAGATATTGTAAACTACAGCCAGGAGCCTGTGTCGAGAACTGTTAACCGGCCTAGAAGCTCCATGTGTGCAGTTCAGTGAGCCCATTTTTCTTTTGTGTTGATAGTTCTGGCTGCCCTTCATCTCCAAGTGGGCCCAGGCTGTCTAGGAACGTGTTTTTATCAGTGACCATCTCTGTAGTTGAGCTCACACCTCCCTCCTGCTCTGCCCTCATTCAGCGCTGCCTCACAGCCCAGACAGCTCTGTGCACTGGAAAGAAGTCAACTGCAGGACCACACACTTTGAAATCAAAATGGAGCGTCTATTCTCTGGAGTTAGATTGCATCATTGAAAAAGAGTGATGTTGGTTCTTTATGTCCTCACTTCTATTTCCCTGATCTAATTTTTTGTTTTTTAACGAAATGTGCAGACCCTAAATCTTGATTATCAGCCAGGATTTTGCCATAGCATGGTTGCATTCTCTTCTTGGAACTCAACGAATGTCAAAGTATACTTCAGAGTGCAAATATTGAAGAAAGTAATATATTTTACCTACAATTACTTAAGACATTCCTTTGCTGTTTATTAAGAGTGAATTGTATAGTTATATGTAACTAAAAATGCTTGAAAAGAGGCTGTAATAGAAATATTTTTTCATTTTTTAACAAGGGGCCTAAATTGTTTATATTGTAGTTTGTAACTCACAAAGTAGCAAGTATTTGATATTGTATTTTTCTTACTGTATCATGGTCATTACATACCGTATTATATTTAGCTTAGATGGCTTTATGAATGTTGATAAATGTCCAGCTGATGTTCCACGTGGGCTTTCCTCGCTGCCCTGCATAAAAGTGCTCTCAGAATGAGTTGTGACACCCTTTTGGATCAGTGTGGAACAGACAGTACCTGATGTCCAGATGTTTTTCTCTCACAAATAAATTGGTTTAAATTACTTTTCTTGTTTGGAATTTTCATTCAGCCATCGTCTTACAAACATCATGTATTTGGACCCACTCGTGGTTTCACTAAGTTGCGAGGCTGTTTGCTTGGAATGGTTATAGATTCCACAGCCTGCTGCGTCTTCCACCCACCTGCTTTCCACCCACCTGCTTTCTCGTGTCACTCTTCCTTGTCCACTTAGTGGTGCTCTTACTTTCTTGCTGCTCTGCAGGTCCCTCCCTAGCATCTTTCCTTGCTCGTGTCTTCTACCACAAGATGGTGGGGACTGTAGGGTCCAGTTCTGTCTGTGTGTCATAGTTGTGTTTGTGTGAAGGCCCAGTGTATGGCAGGAGGCTTGCCCCCTGCTTTCTACACTGTGGCAGGAATGAATGCCACTCTGCGTGGAATGTCTTCAGCTCCACACATGTAAGTTCCATGCCAGTACTTTGTGGATGGCTGTCGTTCCTTCCTGCCTTATGTCAGAGCTATGTGTGCGTCTCTGTTATTGTTTTATAGCCTAATGAGCAGCCATGGGCCCTGTTCGTGTTCATCATGCCTCCCTTGGTGCTGTCTCAGGCTTGCCACAGTGTGTGCAGAAATCTTGGACATCAATGTTTAAAGCTGTAAGGGATTTTAGAAAAGTCATTTCACATCCTGTGTAGCTATGGAAACTAAAGTGAGGAGAGAAAAGAACACGTCAGAAATCTCTGAGCTGTATGCAGTGGCTCACACCTGTAATCCTAGTTACTCAGGAGGCTGAAATCTGAGGATCGTGGTTCAAAACCAGCCTGGGCACTAAAGTCCATGAGACTCTTATCTCCAATTAACCACTAGAAAACAAGAAGTGGTGCTGTGACTCCAGGAATAGACTGTTAACCTTGAGCTGAAGAGCTCAGGGCCAACGCCCAGCCCCAGAGTTCAAGCCCCATGGCCCACAAAAACAAAACAAAACAAACAAAAAACCCAAAGAAGTCTCCGAGTCTCAGAGCTAGACTTGATAATAAAATGATAATAAAAAATATAAAGTAGTGGCTGAACTCTTTAGCGGATCCAACATCTTTATTTGACTTCCATATTTTTTCATTTTATAGCAGTTGAATACTCTTAAGCCCTTGAGGTGATCAGCCCTTTGGTTCACTCTTGTTCAGTTTACTCTTCTTTCAACATCTTCCTGATGCATGCAGCTTAGTTTCTAAGAGAAAATAAGGTTGAGGGGGGGAGGGAAATGGGTACCAAGACATGTGAAAGGGTATCAATGTATGAATTAATGCACCTTCTATCTGGCAAATATCATGTAACCCTTTTACTAATTACAATTAAAAAAAAAGAAAAAAAAAGAAAATAAGGTTGAATACAAGAGTTCTCAGCATTCAAGGACTTGACAGTTTCGTAGGAGAGATGTTCACCGTTGTAACTTTAACTGCTGTGGTTGATCAAAGCCCACTGTCAACGTAAATGTTCCAAGATTTTATGTTCAGTAATAGGTAAGGCCATGACCCTTTTGGCAATTTTGTATCATTTTTGCATCTGCGTGACAATTTGAGGACTGTTTTTCTCTCTGCCCAGTACAGTCATGAAAGTGCGTGAGCTCCCAGAGGCCACCCAGAGGTTAACAAAGGTTCTGTCTTGTGATTAGAGTGTGGGAGCACTGTGAAGATCTGGGTAAGGGCAGGGAGGAAATGGTCTTTGTAAGGTTTGCTCTCCTTTGGACATTCTTTGGTACCTTCTATGTGAACTGTTTTCTTTTCTTTTTTTTTTGACAGTCCTGGAACTTGAACTCAGGGCCTGAGCACTGTCCTTGGGCTTGCTCAAGGCTTAGAACTCTACCACTTGAGCCACAACACCACTTCTGGCTTTTCTTATATATGTGGTACCGAGGTATCGAACCCGGGTCTTTGTGCATGCTAGGCAAGCACTCTACTGCTAGGCCAAACTTCTGGCGAACTGTTGGCTTTTTATACAAATATAGAGAGAGAAGAATCATTGTCTTCTCACCCAGAAGACCAGAGCTTAGAATAAGCAATTATTCTTACACAGTGGCAGCCTGGATGTGTTCTCATAGAGAAAACCAGAGGTAAGAGAAAGCAAATATTCTTGGATAATGGGAGGCTAGAACTAGGAGAAATGCTTCTGAGATAGAATAGAATAGCCTGATGTGGGTTGTGGCTGCTTTGCAGTTGTGTTACTTGGCTGAAGTTGTGTGTAGAAATGGGATGGAGCTAAATAGTCTCACCCCGTGCTGGTCCATTTACCCTGTCGTGCTGGCCACCTTGAACAATACACTTGTCTGTCCACTCTTGTCCTAGGCATAGGGATGAAGACAGAAATGACCACCACTTCTTCTCCTGTCTTGGCTCTCTTTGGTTTTGTGTGTCTCTCAACTGACTGTCACCAGTCAGTGGGAGCCTTTTGGCCATAGGAAAGCAGGCCCAGTGAACAAGTAGAACATACAGCGAAAGCACCTTTCTGAATTCCATGTTACAACTTCCCCAGATAGCTCAGTTTTTATTTTTGAAACAAAACATGGGATTTATGCTTATTTTACTTTGACGGTTACCTCTCCTGTCAACAGTGTTTAATTTAAAAAAAAATTACAAGTTTTTCCATCTAGTTTTAGGCACTTTGTCTTCTGAAGACACATACTATAAGATTTCAAACACATTGTGGTCACTTGGGTTGCTTATTGAGCTTTTGGAAAACACAAAAATCTTCAAGCAGAACTGGTCATCGGATGCGGCCTTTCAAGTGTACCCTCCATTATGTGCGGCAAACCACTGTGGCATGGTTTTTGGAGTGCTCCAAAGAACTCCTGTGACTACTTTATTATTCCAGGGGGAGGTAAGCCAAGGCCCTTTAAAGTTCATCACTGAACTTTATGATAAGCATAATAATTTGTGTGCTGTTTAAAAATAGAAAAGTTTTCTGGCTATGACAGGCTAGTAACTACTGGGTAGGTATCCTGCAGTCCTGCTAAGTAAGCATTATTACCTGTCTGTCCCCTCACCTTTTAGCATCCCTGTCACCTCTCCCAAGGTCAGTTTCCTGATTTCCTGACCTCACCCTCCTCACTTTCCAACCCCTGTCCGTTGCAGGAATGGATCTTCCTTGGCTTAGGCTCATCAGGGCATAAAACCTCTTTGGCGTAGTGGTTGGCTTAGAAATGGTCTGATACCTTTATCAGAGCTATTTAAACTTCTGAGGACATTTTCTAATATTTCTGAAGAAGGAAAGACATATTTCCACCCAGAAATTTTCAGAAGACCTACCCCCTGGATGTTGAGAAAAGAGACAGCTTGGAGCAGTAGTGATAGCTGTTTTCCACCCCAGTGGGATCAAGTGCCCAAGGATCCAGACTGGGCGAACACTGAAGAAGCAGAGGTGGGACATGAGGCCAAGGGACATGTACAGCGGTCTCTGACCCTGGGTTTGAACTAGCGTGTGTAAAGGTTTTATGTGCTTGGTTGATTATTTTCTCAGTGCTAGACAATGAACACAGTTTACAGTACACAGAGCGTACCTTGTACTTAGCTACTTCCTCATGCTCAGGCCATATCTAATAAAGAACTGTTGTCCAAAATATTCTGAGAGCTCTTTAAGAATTAACAGTAACCAGGGCCGGGAGTTTGGCCTAGTGGTTAAAGTGCTTGCCTAGCATGCATGAAGACCCGGGTTCGAATTCTCCGTACCACATACATAGAAAAAAGCTGGAAGTGGTAGAGCTCTAGCCTTGAGAAAGTCCAAGGACAGTGCTCAGGCCCTGAGCTCAAGCAAAAGAACTCCTCTCAATTTGATTTAAAAACAAGCAAAATACTTAGTAGACAACAAATTGCAGAATATATACAGATAGCAAGCCTGTGACCAAACATACTACATCACAGTAATCGGGAACATGCCAACTCAAGGAGGCAGTACATACCTACCGACACAACATAGAGCCCCTCCCCCCCAATCCAGAACAATGACAACACCACCTGTTGGAGAGGGTGTGGAACAACCAGAACTCTATTCCTTGTGGCGGGAAAGCATCAACTCCCATAGGAGTTTGAAATATTATTTACACAGAAATATTTATAGCTTTATTTATAATTGCCAAAAACTTTGAAACAACCAAGATGCTCTTCCTAAGCAAATTAATTGTGGCTTGCATAGACAATGGAATATTCAGCACTAGAAAGAATTTAGTTGTCAAGGTATAAAAATAAAAGCTAGGGACCGGGAGTTTGGCCTAGTGGTAGAATGCTTGCCTAGCATTCACGAAGACCTGGGTTCAATTCCTCGGTACCACATACATAGAAAAAGCCAGAAATGGTGCTGAGGCTCAAGTGGTAGAACTCTAGCCTTGAGAAAGCCCAAGGACAGTGGTCAGGCCCTGAGTTCAAGGCTCAGGACTGGCAAAGAAAAAACAAAACCAAATCATACATATATTTATTTAAATGAAAGAAGCCAATCTGAAAAGGATATTCGTGGCGTTCTGGGAAAGGGAAGACCATGGAGTTGGTAGATGAGTGGTGGCCAGAAGTCAGGGCACATGATTAATGACTAGGACACTCACAGAAAATTTATAGAAGAATGAAAATGCTGTGAACAAGCCAAGCAGTCCTCACTATTTGGGAGGCTGAGAATGGGAGGATTTCAGTTGAAGGCCAACTGGGCAGAAAAGTTCAAAAGGTTTTTTCTGAGCTCAGAGCATGTGTCCATCATCTCCAGCTTTGTAGTTGACATTGGGAGGATTGTGGTACCAGACCAAGAAATCCATGGGACTCCGTGTCGTTGGAAAGCTTGTCAATGATAGGAAGCCTGAAAATAGGCAGATGGACCACTGAAAAAGAAAAAATAAGCTATGTATAATGGATAGATGTCATTATACATGCAAACCTACAGAATTAGAAATATAAACATAAATTTTGAGTGATTATGATGTGCTAAGCTCCACGGTGGGGGGACTGCAGCTGTGTGGAGAGAAATCTACAATACCACCTTCTCGATATTGCTGTAAACTTTAAACTGCTCTATTAAAATGAGGGCTTTGAAAACAAGAAGAATCCCCAAGCCCTCCATGACCTGTGATGTTTTGCCTCAAAAGAAAATGAATTCTCAGTAAGACATTCAGGATCTTCTCATTCCCTCCTCCCCTCCTTCTCCCCCCCCTTCTCGCCCCATCCCCTTTCTGTTTAGGAGAGCACTTTGCTCTAGTAGGTAGGACTACATACTTTCAGCTCCATTGGGAATTCTCTTGGGAAAAGTGTGACCTTGAAAAGGCCAGTTAGAAAACCCACCTCTTGTCCCAAACCCACATAATGTCTCAAACAAAAACCCACTGACAGGAGCAGCCCAGTTGTTTCACCTTTCCTGCCCATTTTGCTGATCTGAAGGAACCAAGAGGCTGGCTTCAAGCAGGGGCATTTTTTTGTATGTGTGCCATCATATTCACTTTATCACCATGTCACATCTGGTGCAATGTGGGAGTCCCAAGTTCTTTATGAAATGTTTTCTCCATTTATGTAGATGGTTGTCCACCTTACACCAGGCTCCAAGGATTCTCACCGCTTGTTATTTGTGTCCTGCCTCTCATTAAATCAGCTAACCCGTGACCCACAGAACACTGCCAAAATGAAGATGTGTGTTTCCAAGACCCAGCCATGTGACTTCCATCCTGGTCCCTGGAATTGCTCATTCTGAGAGGATCCAGACACTGTGCAGTATGGACGCGCCACAAGTGCTTTGAATATGTAGAAGCAGAAAAGATGCTCACCAACTTACCAGGCCTCCTCTGGTAAAGCTAGCTTGGAAACAAATCTACCAGCCCATCAGGCCCACAGACAAACATAGCACTGACTTCTCATCTGACTAAAACTTGAGGGAAGATGCCAAACTAGAGGCAGCTCAGAAACTATTGAAGATGGTAAATCAGTACAGTTGTTTTAAGTTCCCAAGCCTTGGGAGCAATTTGCTTCCTCGTGGTCCATAACTAATACTTGTATTATTTTGGACAAATGAATAAATGGAGTTTACTCAGTGTAGATTGATATCCCAACAAGGTCATGGGCCAGGTAGTTATAGGACTGGGGTATGGACTCAGCCTATTTAGTATGGAAGCCTGACCTCTTTGCCATTGGCTGCTCTCCTTCATCCTTAGCCCCCTACACTTGAGTCCTAGGTAACAGTTTCTAACGAATGAACACACACTCTATGACTGAGCACAGAAAGGAATTATGTGAGTATGTATTTATAAGGAAGTCTATAAAAATAATGAATTTTCACAATCTTTATTGCCTATAACTAATTTTGTACAAAAATGTGAATCTCCAAAATGACCTTATCATTTGTTCGACTTAGGTCACTTTTGTGAAATAAGATAGAGGAAAACAAACTAAGCTTACCTCCTCCCTTCCTGACATTTTGGTGATAATTCATCTTCTAAACATCTGTCTATAAACAGGTCTCCAGAAGGTATTCTTATATACAAGTTGCATTTTGTTAATCTTTTTCACTAAGGGATATTATAAACATTTTTTACCTCTATAAGCATAAATCATTGTTAGTGACCTTATGACTTTCAAGTGTATACTTGGGTGATATTTTATCATTCTATCTAGATATTTTATGTCCAATTTTTACTTGCATTATAAACCATGCTGGGTTGGAGTCCTGTTTTATCTTTCCATTAGGGCTGCTTCAGAGGGGTTTTGAAAATGAGTGTATTTTCACCATTTTTTCCAAGCTTCTCTTTAGAAGTAATATCTTAATTTCTCTTGTTCACACAAATGAAAATGACAACTCTCCTGTGACCCTGTAACTTGGTACTGGAAACAGTAAATTCCAATGCTCAGAGTGCAAGAAGTAGCAAGTTCCACCTGTAGATTTAGTGTGTGTGCTGGTCTTCCCAGCCTCCGATGTGGGGCTAAGGAGTACTGATTTAATCAGCATTCCAGGCAAAGGCAGGTGAACTTCTCAGTGGCGGGGAAGACCTAGACTCAAATGGTTTTCTTTGTGCTTCTATGCTGGTTCTTACACAGCTATCCAACTATTACATCAAATCGTCTCTTATTAAATTGTTTCGACACTGAATAACATATATGATATTTAGTATTATAAACTAACATATAACAGTATCAATAGTTTTATTACATTTATATAGTATATATCATGTAATACATGGCATAATGTTATATACAAATATATAAATACAAATGTATAAATATATAGTTTATATAAGTATGTAAATATATGTTGTATAAGATTGTACATATTATATATATACAACATGTATATATAAAATGTGTACTAGTATAAAGCAGTATTTAAATATATCTATGTGTTGCCTATTTATGTAGTATTATATATGCATATATGCATACGTGCATATGTAATAATTCCGGACACAGAGCCCTGGATTCTGATTGTGGCTCATAGGACAGGCTCATCTCCTACCATCTCTCCTGCTCTTATATGATGGAGAAAATATTACCAATACAGAGCCTCAGCTTGCAAATCTGTAAAATAGAATCAGCTGGAAGTGGTGTTATGGCTCAAGTGGTAGAGAGTTAGCCTTGTGCTGAAGAGCTCAGGGATAGTGCCCAGGCTCAGCGTTCAAGCCCCGTGACAACAAAAAAGAAAAAAGGATCTGTGACAAAGGTTTCAGGCCTGAGAGTTTCATGGGGCTAAGTTAAGCTCTAGTGACTCCAGACTAACAAGGGAGCAGGGGTTTATCTCAAAGTCTGCTCTGTCACTGTGACTTGGAACGGGGGTAATAAGTTCTGATAGGTTTTTAGAAAGTTCCTCTTTGGCTGAAACCTGGATTTTTGTGGCTCCCACTCTCACCAGGGTCCACTTGAATTCTTGCATTTCCTGACACCAGCACAATTCTAACTCGAATGTGGAGGATTTCTTTCCTGCTTTCCAGAGACCTGGCTTTTGAGATGACCATCTCCTCTCACTCCAGCCTCACTGCTTAGTTCCTCCTTTTGACTTTCTCAAGATAGTAGTTGGAGTTGGCCAGTGGCCCATAAACAGATCATCTAGCTGCCCTCCATGAGCTCAGGGTAAATGTGATATTGTAAAAGCTGAGCAAATCAAGATGTGCTCGTGTCTCATTGCTATTCCATAGCTGGAAGGGACTGACTTGCTAGGGGAGTGCCTTTGCAGGTCAGTGCCTGAAAACAACTGAAGATCAGATGAAGGAAGAACAGAAGATACATTGGGTAGCTACCGTCTACCTAACACACACACACACACACACACACACACACACACACACACACACACACACACACGTATATTGTTTTTTGTTTTACAGTTCACCTGCTCTGACGTTCTGATTTATTTCTTAGTCTTGGTTGCAGCAAGAGTTGGCTGTCCTCTTACAGCTTAAGAATTCTGAGACATGGAGCAAGGGTTGTCTCATCCAACATCTCAGTACATGGTACATAAGAGGCATAAGCAGGATTTGAGTGCAATTCCACCAGCATTAGAGTCTTGTGTTTTTTCAGACTCCATCCTTACCATTTACATTCCAGGAAAATACTTAAACTGAAAATAGGACTGCTTTAAAGTTTCTGGAGCCAAAATTATTTTAATTTTATGGCTGGGAAAAATGTAAACGTAGATTTTCAGCAGACCAGAGATGATAAAGTATGCATTTGTCAAATAAAATTCTTTGCTGTGATTAAGTAAATCATTCCTTAGCCTTGTAAAAAATTAGGCCTCACTTGAACTGTTTTCACTCGGGCCTTGGCTAATATTTCTGTTATCTCCATTAGGGATTACAATGATGGATGCCTTTTATTTGCATCGTTAAGCACCTCGGTGAATGTGTGAACACACAAAGAGCTTCATAAGTCATGGAAATGAAACAACATGGAAAGAAGAAAGAGCTAGAGAGGCTGACAGATTGAGGTTAGCATTCTGGCTATGCCACTGCAAGCTATGTAATCTCAGTGAAAATACTCAGCTTCTCTGGGTCTCTTCCCCAGTGTGCAAAACACAGATAATACTACCATGGCTGTGGGTAATTTAAAAATGGGGTTTAATAGCATGTTAGCACTTGGCCAGCATAGTTCTTGCTATTGAAGTGATGTAATAAAATGTCATAGAATTGTTGGAACTGCTCCCAGTTTACACAGTTATTTTATGACAGTGCCCAAGGCTCACTGCTGCAAGAATGTATCTGGGCCCTTCATCCAGTGTGCCTCAGCTGCTGATGCACTTGTGTCCCAGTTAGAAATAGCTCAGGCCATAGGCACATGGAACTCAGCAGTGTTGAGATCGCTTGGGCTGCAAGTTACAGAGGTTCCAAATTCATATTATAAAGAATTTAAGGAACTGGACATAGTGGCTAATGCCTGTAATTTCAGCCACTCTAGAGGCAGAGATTGGAGGGATCTCATTTTCAGGCCAGAAGGGGCCATGGCAGAAGGATCTACATGTGTCAGAAGTTAGACAGATTCCATCTGAACCAGCAAACCAGGCATAGTGGCTAAAGTGTGTAATCCCAGCTAGATAGTAGACATAAGAAGTAGAATCATGGTCTGAGACAAGCACCATGCTCTAAACTGTATCACTTATTTGAAAAATTAAGCCAAAGTGTCATGGCTCAGGTGGTAGAGGGCCATAGCATTTTTAGGTAGATGACTTCAGGATTGCTTAAGTAAGTTTTCCCAACCTTCCCATTCTGAGATTCTTTGCCTCTCTTTCACCTTGGCATTGTTAGCCTGTGACTGTTAGGCAACCTCCTTCATGGTCCCAGGATGGCTGATTTCTTCCAGAGCTCACATATGTACATTGCAAAATTAGAAGGCCTGAAAAAAGGAAGGAGAAAAAGCTAAAAGAAAGAAAAAAAATCCACAAACAGTTCATGTTCTTCTGTAGGGTGGAATTTTATCACATGGTTGTTGCAGACCAGTGATTAGGGCCAATGACTCTCAACTCTGGCTTGGAACAGATGGGGGAGCTACTGAAGGATACTGATGGCTACCTCTTACCCTTCCAGGTATGTGACTGGGTGACTTGGAGCCCTGTTTCATACATGTTTGTGTGTATGTGCACCTGTGCACACTCCAAGGAACCTTCATGGCTTCCCTTGGATTAAGACCTTTGTTTAGACTGTCCATGTCACCCTGTGTGTGGGAGGAGGCGGGGGCTTTTTAGCCTTCATGGAGCATGAATGTGAGGTAACATCCAAAAGATTCTGCCAACACAGCTGCCAGCCATCAAGATCCTAGGAAGGCCCAGGAAAGAAGAAATGATACTTCTCACTGGAGACCCTTCCATGTTCACTCCTGCAAGGAGTAAGACTTCTTGCAGCTCTGAAATGACTCTGTGCACTTGCTGTTTATTGAAGTGCAGCTTCTGGGATGGAACTGCAGACACACAGCTTGTCTCTGTGAGCCTGCCTCTTCAACAAGGTCTCTGGTTAATCTTTGTTGTTGGTGGTTTTTTTGGTGCTTGTCCTGGGGCTTGAACTCAGGGCCTGGGTACTGTTACTGAGCTTCTTTTTTTTCATATATTTTTTATTGTAATTAATAGAAGGGTTACATGATATTTGCCAGATAGATGGTGCATTAATTCCCATACATTGATACCCTTTCATATGTCTTGGTCCCCCCCCCACCCCTCAGCTTGTTTTCCCCCGTTCCCTATCCAATTTCAAATAACCAAATACAAATATATCTGATATATCAGGTAACAAAGTGAGATAGTGTAACAATATGAGATAACCAAGGGACAGCAAAAGTGATGAGAGATAACATAGTACCTTAAGAACAACAATCATTCATTATATGGCTTATGTTTACATCATATTTTAAATGACAAGTTTAACAAACAAGTGTTCAAGGAGGGAATCTCTAATTACAATCACTGGGACATAGTATTTAGAACTTAGTCAAAATTAGGCTAAGGGTTTGTATGTCATAGAAACATATTAATTTATGAAATAAAACATTATGTCTATAGAGTCATAGGTTTTTATGTCTATATAGTTATGTTTGTATTTCCATTACCGTGTCCATAGCTTTGGGTATGCAGGTATTGAGTCCTCGCTCTTTGTACTCTTTGGATTTAATAGCCGCATCTGAGCTTCTTTTGCTCAAGCCTAATGCCCTACCATTTGAGCCCTAGCTCCACTTCTGGATGGTTAACTGAAGGTAAGAGTCACGCAGACTTTCCTGCCTGGGCTGGCTTTGAACCATGATCTTCACATTTCAGCCTATTGGTCAGCTAGGATTACAGATGTGAGCCACTGGCACCTGGCTGATTCTTATTCATGTATGTTTTTTTTGTATCACTGTCTATAATACAGTGCAGGAGAATTCATTATGATAGTACCATACATGCAATGAATATACTAGTTGGTTTGTCTGTGCTCTGCTGACCCCAAATACTGAACTCATAGTGGATTTTACTGTTGCCCTCATACCCTAAGGCTTCTGAAAGGGTCAGATATATCTTGTTCTTAGGAAGGTTAGGAGAGCTTGGATTAGGCCACTGGTGAGAAGAACATGTGTTAAAGGCTGACTTCTGTGACTTGAATGAGTCTCAAAAGTGCAGGGGTAGAGTTTATTGCCATGGTGACAGTGTAGCTGACTAGCTCCTGATGGCTTTACCCTCATGAATGGCTTCCTGATACCATGGATGCTTTCCTCTCATCTCCATCCCCACTTTGTCCCCTTGCTTCCGCTCAGGAATGACCCACACCAGGGTCCTTGCTTGCTGAGGCTGGCACTGGATCCTTGCACTGCTATCCTCCAGAACCATGAGTGGATTAACCTGTATTCATTATAAATCATTCAGGATACTACAGGGCCAAGAGTGAACTCTACCTGCAGTCTCACACTGTGGTTTATCTGCCATCAGCTTCTATATTCACATCCACTGAGGAAGAGAGTAGTACCTGCTTCTTAGAGCAGTTTGGATGGTAAATGAGACCTAGCAGTGAGAGCCACTGGTCTAAATGATGGCATTGGCACTGTCATGAGCTTTGCTGGAGGCAGATGCTTCTCATTTGTATCAGAAATGTAATTGGGACCACCCTGAGGTCCTTACAGTCTGCCCCGCATAGTAATGACCTGAATTCTCCTCTGATATTTCCATTTGACTATGCCTCTGATTGGAGCCACTCAGAAAGATGCCATAGGTGGGGTTGCACGGCTCGTTTTCTGTCTCTAGGGGACAGTGAAGTGTGAGTTCTGGTGCACTGTAGGTACTTAACTGCTTAATGGAAGCGGTGGGCATGGCCAGCCTCTCCCCTGTCAACCCGGTGGCCTTTGTATCTGCCTACTGTCCAGGAAAAGAGCCAAGTGTAAACTAACTGCTCATGTAAATGGGCTGTCAGGTCACTCATCCAATATGTTATAGTTAATCTGTTAAAACCAGCAAGGTCTCCCCATTTGTAAACACTCCTTGATAAGCTCTTTATAACATATACATCCCAGGAAAATGAATGGTATCCCACCAGCTGGCTGCCACCCCATTGTTTGTCCAGATGACCTCTCAATTCAGCTCGGCTCAAGCTCTCAAGTTCTGTGGCCCCTGGGAGCTCAGATCTCTGGTGCCTTGGGTGGGAGTCCAGGAGTCCAGGGAGTATCAGCAGAGGTCTTTGAGCATTCACAGGCTAAAAGAGTGGGTTGTAGACATTAACTGGTGCAAGTAATAATCCTGGACTAAAAATTCAGCCAGTGTCAGGCTTGAACTTGTAAACTCCTCCTGCTTGGTTTTGGTAAGTTAATGAGTTATGTAAGCCTTGAACACATAGATTGAACTCCATGTACTTGATGAAAGAGTGCAGAAGGAGAAGGAGAATGGATGTATAGACAGGGGTAGGGGGTGGCTTTGATTGCCTGTGTGTCCAGTGGATGAAAGGGGAGCTGTGAGCCCAGCTGAGTGAGTCACTTGAGGGGTTGCTTGCCTCTCAAACCACAGAAACCATCTTATTCTATTGGGTGTGACTTTAAAGGGTGCTTATTTAACTATAGGTGTTTCCCCCCTGCCTTCCATTTACCTTCCATTCTCTGTATAAGGTAATGTTCCATCCTACCTAGCCAGCCAGGCTGACTGCTCTCTAGATCCATTCCAAGATAGGCAGCTCCTAGAGAAGAAATCTGGTCCTTCTCTAAGGGGTTTGCTTCTTTTGCTGCTTTCTCTCCCAGGATCTAGCACAGAGCCCCAAACTTAACAAGTTCTAAAATAAGTGCTTAGTACTTTTCAGGTGCCTGCTGGATAGAAGGAACATGTCTGAAGGATGAAACCAACATCACATGTTTATCTCGACTGCAAGAAAATGAGAAGGTAAGATTTCTGCCATCAGGTATAGAGTGCTAGGACTCTGAATGTAGGCAATTACCAGTCAGGAGAAGCAGCCTGAAAAGAGGATGTGTGACATGGACAAAGGAGATCATGATGCTTCTCTATTTCCATATTTGATCTTCTGGCCATGCAATGTGAGTTTCTTGCTCTGAAACATCAACCCCTTGACTTGAGACCCCTTAACTCTCCTTCCCCTCTCCTCACTTCCATTTTACATACTAGGGTACTGCTGGATGGATCTTTCTTCTCCACCTGTGCTGAACTACCAACCAGTACCACAGCTACTTATCTAACCCTGGAAATGAGATATTACTTTAGCTCTAATTCCAGACACCATGTCCTGTGGTTCTGTCTACAAATCATTCTGAAGACTCTGATAGTCACCTCACCTTTCACCTCTCCTCTGTCCTTGATCTCTCTCCTGTCCTTGCATTTGCAGTCTGCTAGCACAGTTTAGGGCATCCAGGATGATTCTGAAACACAGACATGTCTGTATTATCCTCTGATTAAAACCTCTGATGGCTTTTCAGGATGTATAGTGTTAAGTCCAGGTACCTTAGCACAATATGCAGATACTGTACAGATCCTAGCCCTTGATTTCCTTATCAGCTCTTTTTCTACCATCATGGGTCATAGATTTAAAGTGTTATTTGGCGCTACTTGTAGTTTAATTATTAGATTGTCTGTTAGGTGTATTATTTCCTTGTCTGTAATCATCTACTGTAATCCCACTCACCAAGTTCTATTTTCTTTATGCCGAATCTCACCAGCATCCCCTGCAGAAGCTTTGCATCGTTGTTCCCTCCCCATTTTCTGGCCTAAGTTACTCCAGCTTCTATGGGACCCCCGCAGCCTGTATCTGTCCTTTGTGTTCCACATGCCACTTTATTCACATGTGTCTCTGCCTCATATGAACGTGGAATATATTTATTTTAAAAACCTCACCAATATGCCTTGCCATTGCATGCTATTCAAAGTCATTTGTGAAGTTCCTCACTATAAAATCAGAGAAAAGTATTTCTTCAGGGTCACCCAAGGTTCCTCAACTGGACGAATAATTTGAATTTCACCTTTGACTTCCTGACCTTGTTTCACTGAGTTTGAGACCACAGCAAAGCTCCCAGAATTTCAAGGCAGTGGACAGACTCTGCCCAACAGATTAATTTTAGAGTCATTGAAATTCTGCCAGCTCTAGAGGGAAATGATTGGGAGCCAGGCTGACAACCAGCAGAGGAGGAAATTACTCTCTGTCTGTTTTAAGATGAGAGAGTTGTAACCACGGTGCCTCCCCCAGTGATGCTGTTCAAAACACATAAATTTAATACTTTTATGAAATTCAATCTTCTAACCATAAGTGTTTCAGGGCTTGCGTTGGTATTTAGGGAAAGCAGCCCAATGCCACCATTTGCACATGTAGGGAGGATACCACCTTGCTCATGAGCAGAGCATTGGTTTCCCCCTCCCCCCCAGGTTTCTGAAAGAGCAATCTTTTATTCAAATGACTCAGCAAACATTTACCCAGTGCCTACTGTGTCCACACGCATTGTGTTGTTGGAGAATAAACACCTATTTCCAAATGAGAAGAAGCTATGTTCAAATCTTGCCTTGGTCCCCAACTGGTCCCTGAACATTGGCATTCCCCCTGGTTTCCCTGAAAGTGCGTTTCACCACCTGATAACAGATATTTACCTTTATGGGAAACTGATGTAGAAGAAGAAGGAGATTATCTTGCAAAATTTCAAGTATCTACATGTCTAAGAAAATCGAAGAGTCTAGTTTTGTGATATGAAGTCTCATAGTTCTTAGGACAAGTAGTATGCTCAGACAGAAGACTGTAAAAACCACTGGACATATATTTGGCTCAAAAAATAGGACTACCATGTGCATAAGTAATCCCGCTACCTGGCACCTGAAGTAAAGGCACTGTGTCATGTTCACTCCCATGATCCTCTACCCAGGGCTGCTGGCCTGGCTGCAGTCATATCCTGTCCAGCTGTGGTCTAGATTGCTGGCTTCTAGGTAGTGGATGCCTTATACTTAACTTATCTCATTCTGAAGTATACTCTTTTGTAACAGCAATCCTGTGACTAGCTAGGCTTGAGCCCTATGTTTGGAACTCAGGGCTTGTCTGAAAGCTCACGTAAACAACTCATCCCTAGGTTCACTCTTCTGATGTGAACATACCCTTTTCTGATTATGCATAAAAAGAACAATAACAACAATAAACCCTCTCTGCTTAGGCAGATCCTACCCAGATGATCTTATTTCTCTTCCTTATTAAATTTATTCTCTGGGTGTTCCACTGTTTTCTTATCACTGTTACTTGAATAAATCTCAGGTTGCACAAACCAGACTCACACTGAGATCCTGAAATTCCGCAGAGAAAATCCACCATATTTCAGCTTCATTTACTCTGAGATGAGTCTAACTCAGTTTTTCCCCTCATAACTAAAATGGCTAAGTCTTATTTCTCTGAAGAGAGAGTGAAGGACAAAGCACATGATGCATTTTATCTTAAAATGTCCTGCTATTTTTTTCAATAGGATTATATAGGCATCTTTTCTCCTTCCTTCCTTCCTTCCTTCCTTCCTTCCTTCCTTCCTTCCTTCCTTCCTTCCTTCCTTCCTTCCTTCCTTTATCTGTTGTGGGGCTTGAACTCAGGGCCTGAGCACTGAGCTCAAGGCTTGTGCTTTGTCACTTTGAGCCACAGCTCCACTTCTGGTTTTGAGTGGTTAATTTGAGGTAAGAATCTCATAGGAACTTCCTGGGCTGGCTTCAAACCTCAAATCTCAGCCTCCTGATCTAGTATTACAAGTGTGAGTCACCAGAACTCAGCCTATTGTAGACATCTTGATACACTTGTTTTCCATTTCCTTGGGTGATTCTTGGTGAACATAGAGAATGTGGACTCTTCCTGGAATAATGAAAAGGACAGTCACTGAAGGATGTGTGATACATACCTTATTCTGTTTGACTTCTGTTCTGACAAATTCCTTGAGTGGAGAAAAAACACTGGAACCTGCAGAGGGGGGATGCTGGGCAAAGCATTGTGCTCACAGAAGATACATTTCCTTAAAAAAAATTGGCTTAAAATTATACCATGATTAAACATGGACTGGCACTTGTAGTTAAATGACAGATCCCCCAGAGAAAGGACCTTTAGAAACCCATCCAAGCTTTTCATTATATAAATAGGGAAATCTCTCAGATGGGGAAAAATAACTCAAACCAAGTTGCAAGAGTCATAAAGTTGAAGGAGACACATGCTGCCATGCATGTGCACAAAATATACATGCACACGGCATGTTGTGGTCAGTTCTATGCAGATAATTCCAGATCATCACCCTTACCCTCAAACAATTTGCTAGTAGCTGTTACCGCTTGTAGAGGCTCCTGGAATTTACATTTCCCAGTTTAACCTATGTGGCAGATTCTGTCCTAAAGCATCTGGAGAGGTACAGAGGTGAATTATACTTGCATCTTGGATTCATGAAGAATCTTGGAAAACTAGTTGAGATTTATATCTGAAAACTGACAGAAGGTCAGACAGAGCAGCTACTATGTGGGCGGCTAGCACTATGAGGAACGTAGCTGGTGTCAGGTTCGGGGTTAAGGCTTGATGAACATGGATGCTACTCATGAATTCCTATCTTAGCAGCTTCCTTCATACAACTAAGCTCTCAGACAAGTACAGTTACCAACTGGATTTTGCAAATGAAGAAAGTAATATCCCAAAGGCTAAGTGAATTATCTAAGAGCTAGTGAATTAGTCAATATCTAGAGTCCAGATGCCATATTAATTCAGGAAGTGGAAATGAGTGACTAGAATTCGATTGAGGGACTGTCTAGCTTCCATGTTGGAAGAAGGTGATGGTAAGGGTTGGAACCTGATGGGAGAGACAGAATGGGACAAGCAGAGTGTCAGAAGAAGAGCACACTTTAGCAAGTATGTCCATTACATTTGTCCTCTGTGCTGGGCTACTTTCCATCTGTGTAGCAGTGAGCCATATGTGCTACCAGACCCTGAAAGCATGGGCTTGCATGACTGAAGAAATAGACTATAAATTTTCTTTAACATACAGAATAACATGTGACCAGAGGCTGCCATATTGGCCAGCGTAATCCTAGGGAGCTTTAGGAGCTGACACAACTGGGGCACTGCCAGCTCTTCCTCTGTAGACGGCAGGCTATGGCTGTCGAGTCATCACTGCCACAAGGAGAAGCAAGCTTTGCTTTATTTTTATTTTTGCCGGTTGTGGGACTTGAACTCTTCAGCTCAAGGCTACTGCCTTACCCCTTGAACCACAGCACCACTTTCTATTTTTAATAAATTAATTACATCATCTTTTGCGTCAGTGTGGCCATGCAAGGACGTGTTTAACATGGAGGTGTACCATGGCCCCTGAGCTAACACTTTCTCCTTTTCTCTTGCTTTTTTTCTCTTTCCCTATCCCCCCTCCCTCCCTCCCTCCCTCCCTCCTTCCTTTCCTCTTTCTATCCCTCCCTCCCAGAAATTGAACTCAGAACCTCAGGCTTGGTGAGCAAGGGCTGTATACCTTGACAACTGCACTCCCGATCTTTTTTGCGCTAGATATTTTTTTTTTCAGGTAAGATCTCCTGCTTTTGCCTGGTCAACCTGGATCAGGATCTTCCTACCTCTGCCTTCTGTGTTCCTAGAATTGTAGGCATGTAATGATTCTATCTGTTTCTCCAAACTTGATTTTAAAGGCAGAAGGACCTGGTCAGAATTCTGATTTGGGAAATAATTTACTTAGCCATGTGCTTAGGGAAGAATCAAAGGTCAGGATGATTTGGAGAAGGGGCAGGATAAATGGGAGAGCCTAGAGGCCAATTACTAGGTTATTGCATTAGAATTCTTTATGAAGAATTTTAGAACTAATTTAAAAACTATTAAACTGAGGAAAAATAATGAGAAAACTAATTAAGGTTGTACAGTTTCCTTCCTTTCCTCCCCGATTCGGTTTCCTTTCTTTCTCCTCTTCTCTCTTCTCCATCTCTTCTCTTCCCTTCCCTCTAAGATAGAGGTCCTGCTATATTGCCTGGATTGGCTTAGAACTGCTGAACTCAAGTCATTTTTCTGTGTCTGCCTTGGAGTACCTGGATATGAGCTTCCATGACCTGTCTATTTTTAATTCTTTTGCACAATGTAGCCTTCTTTGCTTAGCTGTAATTATACACAGTGATGTGTAACATAGACTCTGTTTATTATAAGAAACCAGCTTGAAAGTGCTTAAGCAACAACAGAAAGATGGCTAGGTAGCTCCTGGAACCTAAGAACCATGGAGCTGTGGAGGGCATAGAGCCAAGAACTGGAGAATGAGCAGTCCTCTCGTCTCTCCTTTCCTCTAGAGCTATTTTGTTCTTTTACTGGAAAGCTTGCCCATCTTCTCTGGAGCATGATGGAAAAAGAATGATGGTACTCAAGCTCTTACATTTGCATCTCCTTAGTTCTAACCACATGCAAAGACTAACCACTTGTCGCAGAGTCTTGGTTTGGAAACAAGGAGCTTGGGGGCAGGTGTCCTCTTGGTTTCAGCACCCATAGCCAGACATATAGTCACACGTGGTAACAGGAACAGCCAGGTAAGGAGGCTGATTCTGCAATATCATACCTTTCTTCTCCATGCAGAGGCACATAAGCATGTGCCACGCTACACTTTTCTGCTCCCATGTGAAAATGTTGACTGAGCTTGGGTCCCAGTTGAGAAATGAAGAACTGACAGGCACTAATGCCTACAATAAACACAGACAGGAGTTTAAACATGAGAGCTGGCAGCTGGAATGCAAACACAGCCCAGACTGGCCTGCTCTGCTAATTGTTCTTTCCTGCTGAGCTCATTAGCTTCTCTGTGGTCCTGAGTTTTGTAGCATGTACTTTGCTCACAGAAGCAGCACTTTGCCCTGGGTAGGACACAGTGACATTGAAAGCTACAAGGCATTGAATGGCCTAATGCTTAGCCTAAGCCCCTAGATGATTTGTTCTTTTGCAACATAATGAAAGAAGCATAGGAAAGAATTCCAAATCTGAGATCACTTCTCACATTCTTGACTAGCATTTGAAAAGGTGCTGAAACTTAATTGCATAGTAACGATGAATGCAACAGAGCTAACCAATCCAACATTTGGAAAGAGTAGAGACCAATCAAGTCAAAACTCTATATTATTGTTTATTTATAATATGTATTATGTACTTACTATATTTATTTATATTATGTAAATTATATTATTCTATATTAATATGAAATATCAAATATAAAAAACTATCAAAACTTTTCCTTATTTGGGGGATACAGTCCTGGTGCCACTTTGGATGGGCTCTAGCTTTTGGAGTAAAGGTAAAAGGAGGGCTATATTTGCAACTCATACATTTAACAACATACTTAAAAAAAAAACAAGCCACAAAATATAGCTTAGCTAGGAGTGGAGGTGGATGACTAATCTCAGCACTCTGAAGCATGAGGTTAATTTAACCTACACAGCAAGACCCTCATTTCAATAGTTTAGACCCTCTCACTGAAAGGAATTCAGGTTTTCAGGATGTGAGCTCTGAAAGCGTGAGAGGAAGGAGTGCGAATGAGGGGTGAAGGTCAGAGTTAGAGGACCTGTGTTTCACTCTGCCATATTCACAGGAAGGCCATGCATACTTTGATTCAACGTAGTTCTCTGCAGTCTTTACAAATCGTTTATCTACTCCTGCAGCAAATGCTTTTTGTATATCCCCTGTATGCCAGCAGATAAGGAGACAGAAATTAGTGGGAGAAACAAATGCATCTTTTCCACCATTCTACCACACATTAGAGTGAAAGCACAAGGCAGATGATAGATGATATGTATAAGAGTAAGTAAAGGATAGTCTGTTAAGTCTGAAGCTGTGGGGGGAAAGGGCTTTTGTTAGCAGAAGGAAGGTAGGTTGTAATTTCAACATGGTCTTCAGGGTTGGACTCATTGTGAAGATGCCATTTGAGCTGAGATTTTGGAGGCTGTGTGAATATCAATGGCTGGGTTCAGGGGGAGTGGCAGGAATTGTCTGCCCCATCACTGAGGTTGAAGTCATTAGGATGAGCAAGATGGAGAACCCAGAAGGAAACCAGGATAGGATCTATTTTTGTTAATATTCCATGTATACCTGAAAAGTAAAGTATATAGTGACATTGATGGGTGTAGTAAATGCCAGTCAGGTTAAGTCGGTTAATGGTTTTGTTCAAGAATGAAACAAGCAAGCAGATGGGTGGTGGAATAAATGCTGGTTCATACCAGGAAGAGGATCCATGAACTCAGAGCAGTTTTCCTAGAGGTAGAGGAGGATTCTATCTCCTTAATATGGTCTCTCTCAGGCACCAGGAGGCCCTGACTATCCAGTGTGATACCCCTGTGTAATCAGCAGATGACGCTCATGTGCATAAGGTTACATAACCCCATCCTCACCTGACTCATCACCTGGACATCTTCAGATGTATTCAGAGATGGCTCCCCTTTTCTTTAGAATGACTCATGGAGATCAGACTTTCTCAGAACACTTAATTTTTTGAGGAATGTGCTTGGCAGAACTGTGATTTGTTTTCCCCAATACAGAGTGAAGCTGTGTTCTGCCATTCCTTGGTAGTGTTCTACTCTAGAACTTCAGCATATAAGTCAGTAAAGTCTCCACTGTGTACTGAGCACTGCAAAGTAGGCAGGACTCATAGCTGAAGGAGGTTCAGCTCCATGGGCAAGGAGTGTGGTCTTCCTGCCACACTGTAAGAAACATTTAGTTTATGCTGGACTATGTCCTTTAGCATTTCGGCCTAATGCACACAAACCTCTGCCTTCTAGTGTTTCTGTTCCAAGCATCTCACATTAGAGATGACAAAGCACAGAAGCATAGAGACTCAAAAACCAAGTCATGCACAGAATAGGCCTTCTCCCTGGGAACTCCAGAGGTTGGCAGTAGATCTGGGAACTCAGAATGCGATTAGAAATCCCAGCCATACTTTACAGTAATTCCTCTGTGTTCTAGAATTGTGCTTAGATTCTTGCATTATAAGGACTCAGTTAAGTGCTCATTTAATCCATGATATATCCAAATAGCCATGTGTTAGGCATGTTTTTGTTAATACTGGGATTTGAAATCAGGGTGTATCACTTGTTTTAGCTTGGAAGAAGAACTGAAGTCCTACCACTTGAGCTAGGCCAGTTTTTGTTTAGATCCTCCTAAACCATGATTCTCTGGATGTTAGCCTTCTGAATAGCAAGAATTACTGGCATGAGCCACAGGTACCCATATAATGGTTACTTTTTTTTGAATGTACACTAGAAAAATGAATAGAATGCCTTTGAGTTTAGAGATATTATTGCCAGGTGTGCCAGTTATGAAGGCAAACATTAGATAATCATGTTTTTGAAAACAGGACAGGCAGTGGGAAGGAATGTAAAATTCCTGGTGGAACATGATGAGTACAGCCCTCTTGTTTTATAGACCCAGGTAAGGAATGGTTCTGCTCCAAGTCTCACAGCCTGACCATCACCCACCCACAGCAATTACATCTCTGGCCACCCTGCCTTGGTGTCTAGCAGGAGAACTTGCTGGTTGTGTTCCTAGCTCCAGGTGGCTGCAGAGCAGGACAGACTGGAGAGTAGGAATTTGGGTTTGGGCACCCTGTGGCCCGTTTGGAGCTGCAGAAGAGTGTGGGGTAGAAAGAGGAAACCAAAGGGAACAGAGAGGACTGGCTCTGATAATAAGCCTTCAGTTCAGTCTGGGCTGCGGGCACTGGTGGGTGGCCTGCTCTGGTTGGCGTTCCTCTGGGAGGGTCTGAGTGGAAGCTGTGCTTCAAGAAAGCCTGCAGCCTTTAGCTATGCAGTAAGGCTAGAGGGCCTTGGTAACAGAAAGGGGCCAAGGAAGCGACTTGGTGGGGCTTTTTTTTTTTGATCCATATCCAGAAGTGTCTCTCTTACACCAAGTAGTACTCTTTGGTGTCTTTGGACTGGAGGCATGTTTTCATCCTGCGGGGAGAGCTTTTCTTTTTGGTATTGAATTGGAAGGGATAGAAAAAGAATCTCACTATCCTCTGTGTGTTGTGTTCCACCCCTGACATTGCCAAAGACTGTAGAAGGAACAGACTTGGTTCTATCCCCAAAGAGCACTTGGGCAAAGGCCTCTGACCTCATGGGCAGAGGGACCTGGGAGTGGTCTCTCTGCTGTGTCTCCTTGGAGTTGTCATTTTGGGTTCTTTGATTTTCTAGGAAGAATATCTTCTTGGATGATTAGACTTTTTTTTTTTTTGCCAGTCCTGGGCTTGGGCTCAGGGTTTGAGCACTGTCCTTGGAATTTCTCAAGGCTAGAGCTCTACCACTTGAGCCTCAGCACCACTTCTGGCTTTTTGCTATGTATGTGGGGTACCAAGGAATCGAACCCGGTCTTCATGCATGCTAGGCAAGCATTCTGCCACTAGGCCAAACTCCCGGCCCCTTCGATGATTAGACTTTTTGAAGCTAGAATTCAATGCAGGAAAATCTGACAGACAAGACTCACCATATTGCTTTCCTGTAACCCCCTCCTCCCACCCTGTGCCTCTTTTTCATTTGTCAGCAAATATTTGTCAGCATCTGGGTGTCAGGTGCTGTCCCAGAGCCAAGGGACAAGATGGAGGAAAAGCAGTCAGGCTCTGCTCTTTCACACTATGTCTGAAGAGACACTGATACACAACTAAATTTATGAATAAAAGGTCATGAAGGAAGGCTACTAGAGATGAATCAGAGAACAATGAAGAAGCCTATTTTAGAGGATGTGGCAGAGAAGATTTATGGGAAAAAGTGACAGTAGGTTGTAGCTTGCAGAATTTGGAAATAGCAACCACATCAAAGTTTTAAGGCACAGTCCTCTTGACAGAGTGAGCAAGAGGGACTTAGGACTTAGGGCAGAGAAATCAGCATCCTCTCTAAAAGCCAATGTGATTGGAATTAGGTGGTTCAGAATGGTACAAAGGAAACCAGAAGAGGTCAGGAGCCCCTCGTCCCCTCAGGCCATGGTGAAGAGGTCAGACTCTCCTAGAAGAGCAGCAAGAAAATTAAGAACTCAACACCAGCGTAAAAGACAGAGGAAGCCAGTGACATAGCTCCCACTACCAGAGGAACGAAAGTGGGACTGTGTCATCCTGTACTCCCATCTGGCCAGGGGTAGACTAGTAGTTCCATCTTTAATACTGACTCTAATAATGACTTTCTAGACTTCCTAATATATAGTGACTGTGGCTGAAGTGGTAAAGCTTTCGTGTGAATCCGATGAGAAGTTTGCTTTGCAGTTCAATACTAGGAGAAGAGATTCCTCCTCCATGACAGTAAGGGTAGCATGCCTTTGGTTTCCTCCCCTGTGGTTGTTAGACACTCAGTATGGAATTGATGTGCACTCAGTGCCACTGTGATGTGGCCTTCATGGCCTCAGTATTCTGACTCTTCTCCCCATTTGTGGTATTTTCTTCTGCTTGAAAGAAATAAGAGTCCTCTTTTCAGCATGGGAAGTTAGCATAAATTTCAATAATGCCCACTGTCCCAAATAGTCCTCTTATTCAAGACTATTTTGCTTGGCCCAGGCCAAGGTCTCTCTCCTTCTTTGGTCTTCCAGCCTCTCATTCTTTGGGGCCCAGAAGATTCTCATTTCCTTCAAGAGTTCTTCTAGATTGTTCTCCTCCCACTGACTTGCTTCTGTAGCTCTTCTGGCAAGGACTCTGCAGCTGCACTACTGGACCAATCACAATGTAGATTGTTCTGAAGTTATTTTTTGAATGCTAATTTTCTCTCTCAAATTATTTTTAAAATCAGGGACCAGAATTTAATAAAACTACTATGGACTAGCCAGTGCTAAGTCTTTGTTTATTTGTAATGTTCACCTATAAGGAAGGAATTGCCACCATTTCTTAGCCCAGGAAACAGAAGCTCAGACATTGACTGCAAATATGGACAGAGTGTGAGTGGGAAAAACCAGGATTCACCTCTGCCCGAGACCACACTCCCGGTTACATTTCTAAACTCACCATGGCTGCTCATCAGGCCACCGCCATGATATCATTTCTTCCCCATTGTCTACAGCACGAAATTCTTCCCACAGGGCAGATTCTTATTTAGGGGAAAAGTGGATGTCCATGAACATATCCCCCCCCCCCAAACATCCTCTAATGCTTCGATATAGAAGTCTCAAGCATGAAATGGTCACTGGGTTCCATCTCAAATTCTAGGGAGGTTACAGAGGTGCTGGCTGGCACATGGTTCTTGTCCTCCTGCGGTCTGAACCTGAACCTGCTAAGGGAAGAAACTTTGCTGAGATTTACAAGTAAGGGGAATGGCACTGCCTTTGGAGAAGTGGTAGAGAGATGAGGGAAGGTAGAAGCAGGGTTGTTCAACATCTTCATTTATTTGCGAGTTCTTTGTTGAGCCTGGTGTTGGAGAGAGAGAACTGGCATCAATGCATTCACATGTCCTCATGGAACTAATGATTTAGAGTGGGTAGAGATGGAAAAAATAGAGAAAACTATCATGTTATGAGGTGATAAGCAGAGGAGAGAAATAAACAAGGAAGGGGTAGTAGTCGAATATGTGTGTGTGTGTGTGTGTGTGTGTGTGTGTGAGAGAGAGAGAGAGAGAGAGAGAGAGAGAGAGAGAGAGAGAGAGAGAGAGAGAGAGAGAGAGAGAGAGAGAGAGAGGTGTGCTGGGGGAAGGGAGCAGCAGTATTAAGTTCAGGAAGGCTTCATGTATCTAGTGCCCTTACACAAGAAAGGACTTGAAGGAGAGAAGGGAGTGAGGTTTAATAATCACTGGAAGAAGTACATTCTAGGCAGAGGGAAGAGAGTGTGAAAAGGGCCTGAGGTAGGAGTGAGCCTGATGTGTCAGATGGACAGACAAGCAGGCTGATGTGCACTGAGAGAAGCAAGGAGTGGTAGCAGGAGGCGAAGGCAGAATGGAGTATCAGATAGCTCTGTGCTAGGAAGCCGCCGTGGTTATCTGATGGCTAAGTCACCCAGATGATGAGGTTTTGTGGATCATTTATGGGCAAGTGAAGTCCAGACGTCTGCTGGTATCCAGTGAGCTGGGGTGTGATAATGTGGGGTACTGGAGAGATGATCTGGTTAGAATACCAGAATCTATACTAAGGATCCTAGCTCAGAACCTAGGAAGTTCCCATGCTCTCAGTTTCAGTTTCCTTATAATAGAGTGAACACAACATTATTCTTAATGGTGAGGAGAATCAGAGAGGACAGACAAGACACATGTGTGTGTGTGTGCCATTGTTTGGAAAAGGTTGTGCATTGCACAGATGCAGAAGGCCATTACTGTAACTGACCACTTACCATCAAAGATGGATGAAGCAGATTTAAGGTTGTGTGTCTCAAAGTGTATTTCCAGGTTCTTCCCACCTTAGAATCAACTAGCATAGGCAAAGCAGATTCTTGGCTCGTTTAGATCTGAGGAATAGATTTTTCTGCAGGAAGTTCTCAAAAATTCATTTCCTTCCCCGCTCCAGCTAATTTTCATGTACCTAAGTGTTGAAGGATCACGAGTAACGGGGCAAAAGGGTACCAAGATAAAACATGGTGATTGGAAGGAAATGTCAAGCAGTGGAATTTGGCCATATCTGCTGCCATGCAGAGGAGCCTGACTAAGTGGGGATGGCTGCCAGGCCTGGGCACAGGAGTAGATATTGGTCAGACAGGCAAACTGAGCATACCAGATGAGAACCAGTGGGTTGGACATAGGATGGCTGTGGCCAAGACAGGAAATTCAAATTAATTTAAAAACTGAGCTTGAGGCTAGAAACAGGATGACATTTATTAGGGTGGAACTCAAAAGTAAAGTCAGGAAGTAAGTCCAACGCCAGGAGGAGCTCAGAGAGTGGCTCTGGAGGGAGCCTGCTTCTGGCCGCCATTGATAAGGTGCCTGGTGGGGGATGGGCTGGCCTCATCATGGAAGAACACTCTCGGAGTATTCTGTCCTTAGGAGATTAGCCCAGGCAGATTATGCTGCAGGTACAAGTTCCATCTGTCCAGCTCTAGACCTACGAGGGAGGCCCACAGGCTGAGCCATACTTTCTTTGTTCTTCCCAGTCCTGGGCTCCTCTCCCTCCCCAAGTCCTTCTTACCACCATGTAGGTGGCAATTGATCCATAATAGACATGTTTTTATTATAGTAATGGCACCACTTTCTGCAGAAAAGAGCAATGCAATTTTGTTAATGAAAGTCATGTGTTGAGACGGGGTTGGATGGGAACTTTTGGGTCTGGTTTGGCCCTGGCTCAAAACCTTCCGGGAAAACACAAACTTTCAGAGCCACACCCATAAAGTCCCCTTTACCTCTGTCAGCCGCAGCTGCTTTGCATTAGAGAAATAATAACAGCTCTCTCTTGGTGCCCTTTTCTAAATATAAAATGTGTCATAAAATGGTTATTAGTTGGTAATCAATGGTGCTTGTGTTTTCTTTTGTGAGGATATTGAGGGTGAATTCCCTGGAACGTATCAGTGCCGGGTCTGCTGAGTGTCCTTCCTTTATCACTGACCAAAGCCCTGTTTGCATCCTGGCCCTTGATAGGTCAGAGGGAGAATACTGAGAGGGAATCCCCTCTGTCCATCTGTGCATCTGACTCCTGCAGGAAGGTTGACCCCAGCATTCCCGCAATGAAAATCCACACCTGATTGATAGCTTTAAGGCTGGTGTTAAATGAACTGACAGAGACAAAAGATGGAAACTCCATATGTGTCACCTGCCAAGTGTCTATTTCCCCTTTCCACACCTCTGTATTTTGCCTTGCTTGAGCTTTTTTTTTTTTTTTGAGTATTTCAGGGAAGCTTGTAGAATATTAGAAAAAGTTAAGAATATACTTCTCACGGAAGTTAAAACCTTCCTCCTTTGAGGAAGCCCACATGATTTTCCTGTTTCCCCTCAAAGCATTAATTGGAGATCCCTTAAGGCCCAGGACTTGACCAAATAGGTGGCCACCATGCCTGACTTCATAATGTGTTAGATTATTTTTCTTATCAGTTTAAAAATAATGTTATTCTTTATTGCTAGATTGCATAATCTTTGAAAATAAGACCTGTATATTTTTATTCCATTTCTAACTTTTCTTTTAACCACACAGCACAGTACTAGGTACATAGAAGTATTGCCTGTGCAGTGGCGATGGTACTGAGTACATATAGCACATTGCATAGCCAGTGGTAGCCACGGCAGTCATATTTAGTACAAATGGATTCTTTGCTTTAAATTCAGCAAAACTTGATCAACTATTTCAGGTACATAAGAAAATCATAGTAATCATAGCTAGCTTATCTTTTAGAATCTTCTACCTGTGAGAATGGAATGCACATTAACTCTTTTTAATCCATGCAGCAGTCTAGGCTGAAGAATGAGCATAATTTGATTATGACACTGGACTACCACACAGAGCTGCTTGATGAAAAAATGAATCCTTGTCTGTCTTCTCAGGACTTCCCTCTTGTCAGATTGGAGCTAGGGCCAGGAGTGGAATAGAAGGGCAAGTGGGTATGAACCTATAGGCTGAGTCTCAATGGGACAGAAGGGTGTCGAGGTAGGCAGAGCTTGGGTTCTGAGGGTCCAGAATGCCTAGGAATAGGATGTGTCAAGAACCTTCCAGAAATCCGTAGAATGAGGTCTACAGGATTCAGTAAGTATTCCTGTTTGAAGTGATGGCTCCATTTCTCTCTTCTGAACTCATCAGTACAGGTGGGGGAGCTGCCTGGCACCATGTTGAAATCACAGACCCAGAGCTACTTGCCCTAGGTGCATTAATTCTGGGAAAATACCACATGCCTCAGCTTTTCTATACGCTGTGACGAAAAGCTTGCCATCTCACCAAGTGGCCTTTCTGTTACTGGGTATGTCCAGGGCTGGGCCAAAATCATTTTCTCCCAATACTGACATGATGGTATATTATTTTTAGCATCAGCTCTTTTTGGATTCCCTTAGGCAAGTCTTCTTCTAGGACAACATTTATAGATGGTCCAATTGTATCTTGGTGTACACAGTTGCTAGACATCATTCATCCCTTTCAGCAAACAAACGCTCGGATAGATTGCTGGCTGTGCAAGGGTGGCTCAGGTCCATAGTATTGATATGGATGAGAAACAAGCAAAGATTGCCTAGGCAGTGTGAGAGGACTAGAGTGGCTGCTGACCAGGGTCCTACAGAAGGATGGAAAGCAAGCACCTTCCCAGTGATGTTTGCTTCTGGGCTGCTCTACTGAATGTTCCCTGTGGTTTCCTCCATTCTTCCTCTGTTCTTTCCTCCCCTACTCTCCCTGGATGTCCTCACAAAACCCAGTGGTTTTAAGAAACACTTTCTGTATAAATTAGCCCCGAAACCTTCACCCTCCAAATCCTGCCTCTCTTGAGCTCCAGATCCGACGTCTAGGTGTTTTCTGCACTCCACCATTGGTGACCTCAGAGCCACTGTCAGCAAAATGCATCTCCAACCAAACGGATGGTCTTTTCCCCCAAAGCATTCCTACAGAGGCTGCGGCGATGTTCTTTTCATCACGCCGCAGCAGTGGAGGATTCAAACGTGTTTTGCTATCACCATAGTCTTTGGGCAGAAAATGGAGATGGATGATACTCCATTTGCCCCCCTATTTGCACACATTTTTCTCTGCGGTGCTTTTCTCAAGATCCTTAAAGTATCTTGTGGTGCTCTTTCTGCAGAAGTTCTTGTCTTGGTAAGGAAACTTAACACTGATGACATCTCCTTCCTAGTCAAGGCCCGAATCTTCCTGTAGAAAGAGGTGCACTCTTCAAGAACAGGCAGTCCCAGGCCTTCCTGGGCCCTCACTTCCATCCCATCCCTCTAGAAGCTTCACACCAGACATATCCAGTGTTATTCTCCAGTGTAGCTCTGCATTCTGGAAAAGCATTGGGTTAGAGTTGATACTTAAAACTCAGCTCATTTTTACTTGAGAAAATACAGTCTATATTCTGGGCTAAAATATTATTCTTGCAATCACGTGCATTTGAAGCTTAGCTTTAGAATGCTAAGTTTGAAATCCAGGCCAGGGATTTGGAATGCATCTTAATACAACCTCCATTCCAACTACAACATACGAGGCACGGTGCTGGCTACTGGGATTTCATCCAGGAGTAAGTCACAAGCCTGGACTTGAAGCAGCTCGCAGGGAATGCAGCAGAAGGTGTGCTTTGGCCCAACACATGAACTGCACGGCCGTGGTATCTGTTCAAGACCCAAGTGCTGGATGAGGCAGGAGAGAAAGCGAGTAGCCACAGTGGTATGATGAGATGGGAAGGGAAGAGAGCAGAAAGATTCAGCTCCCCAAACCCTGTCGTCCCCAGCTGACCTTCCAACAACTATGAGTGTCTCTCCAAGTCTCTTGGATGGAGATAAAACTCCTTTTAGTTCCTTAAAGGGAAGTAAAATATTGAATTAGAATATTTCAGAGCAAAAGAGATACAATTGGCCTTTGGTGGGTGTGGGGTATTACTTCCAGAACTTTCCCAGGATGCCAAAGCCCACAGCTGCTCAAGTTCCTTATATGGAATGGCCTCTTGTTTTCACATAGGCTGTGCACAGCATCCTGTATACCTAAGTCATCTCTACATTACTTATAGCAATGTTTGTAGTCCTCAGACAATATAATCTTGTGTAATTATGTTAAACTGGATTATTTAGGTACTAATGAAAAGACAATATGTATGTGCAGGTTCAGTATACATGCGTTTTCCTCCTGAATGTTTGTGATTTGTGTTGCCTGAATCCATATCCTGGGGCTAACAAAGATTTCCCTGAGGTTTTAATTTCCTTTTAGTAAGAGAAACTCGAACCTAAATCTTGTCAGGACACCCACATTATAAAATAGATCAGATAGGAGTCTTCCTTGACATCTTGAAAAACATGATCTAGGCCAATCCTCTCATTTTCCTAGAAAGGAAAACAAGGACCAAAGCCCCAGAGTCCAGGAATGGCACTGTTTTAATGGCCTAGACTCTGGACCCTGGGCCTGACTCTGTATGGGGGTGCGGGAAGTTCAGGCCAAGAGGCCGTCTGAGATTAACCATCAGGTAGGGAAGCAATTACATTCGCACAGGCGGAATCTGCTTGTCCCATTCTCTCTCCCTGCAGGCGATGTCAAAACACGAGGGCAGGATCCTGCTTCTTCTCATGTTTTAAAAACATACAGAGGACTTGTGTTTATAGTACTGCAAAGGATATGACGTGTAAGGGCAGACACCTCCCCTCCCCCGCCCGCCAAGAGCCACCCTGTCCTCCCCACAGCTCTCTCCATCTGAGACCACTGCACACTGCGCGGGCACCAGCTCCCAGCGCACAGCTTGTCAGGGATGCCTCTGAGCTTTAGCACTTAAATAATATTATACATTATGCAAACAAACAGGACCAACCATGATCTGACCGTGGATCAGAGCCCCGTCTGTATGGGTCACTGAGCCAGTGGGGAAAACAGATTAGGCAACAGAGTTCACTTCCAGACTAGGCTTTTCTGCTGCTGTCCGGCTCTAGGTGGGCCTTTTAGTTACTCTCCCTTCAGCTTCTGAAAAATATCAGAAGCTAGGTAGCATTGAGCTCATCACTGGTCCACTGGTTTTCATAGGAGTGTGTGTGTGTGTGTGTGTGTGTGTGTGTGTGTGTGTGTGTGTGTGTGTGTGTGTTGCAGTGAAAGCTTATAGGCAGAGAGGGAGAGAGACAATGGGAGGAGAGAGAATGAGAGAAAAGTTGTGACGACAAGGAGGAAAGCTGAGTGGGGAGGGAAACAAGATGACAAGATGACAGATCATTAGCTTTTAATGACATTGCATCTTGTTTTGCTCAAGATATATTCTAACATTCTAACATGCTATCTCTTGACGATCAATATGACACAGTTATTCTTAGATATGAGATGATTATAAAATAAAAGTTGCCTGAAATTCTCCTCTGAGTCGAAAGACAACTCTGCCACTTACAGGTGTTTTTTTTGGTTGAATGAACTCAGCACCCATGGGCACTGGCTGAGGAGGAGGTGACGCCAGCTTTTCCTCTGTGCTGCCTCTGTTGATGTAGTATGAGCCATTTGCTCCTCAGGGCCAGAGGGGAAAGAAATGTGGCAGAGAACTGCACCTCACGGAGTTTGAAGATGCCCACCCCTGCACGGTGAAGACAGAAAGAGCCCTGAGGGGCCCTCTAAGGTGACTTCTGAGAAAATGTTTCTCTTGTTACCACCTTGATTTCTTTTCCTTTGCCACTCTTGTCTTTGCTCAGCAGACACTTTGTGTCTTTATCCTGATCTTTGCCAGCCCTACCCGTTCTCTCTCCTTCCCCCATTTTCCCAAGCTCACATTCCAGACTTCTAGAGTCCAGGACTGAGTGATGTTGCTCTTGGTTCATCACAGGGTGAATGGGGAATGGTGGCCCTCAGTACTAAGCATCATTTCTACTCTCACTAGGCATGCCATGCTTAGAGTTAAGAACTACATTTCCCAGGTTCCCTTGTGGTTGGACGTCATATGACTTAGATATAGTTATTGGATACAACTTGCTTCAGCTGTTGACCGTGAAAGTAAAGTGGAACTTCCTCCTAGTTGACACTAAACCAAATATCTAACAACCTAGTTTCCACAGCCCTTTAGAAGTTATGAATGAGCTACTCCGGTCACTTGTTTGGGCAGGCATGTGGTACTGTACACACAATCTGTCAGGGTTTTCTCAGTTTCTCTTCGTGTCTAAGTTTTTGTGCTTTCTGAGGGCAAAATAATAATGCACAGGAATTACTCAGCACCTGATTGGTACAGTGACAGGTAACAGACTGAGTTCCTTCTCTGTTTTTCACTCTTCTCTGGACCTTAATCCACCTTACCTGGACAGAAAGATAGTCTCTGCCTTGATGAAAAGGTAAAGCCCACCACAGAACAGTGCTATCCAAACAGCCTCTGAGAACACACGTTACCTTCTGTTCACATTTGGGCTCCAAATAGTCTTGGAAATCCATATGAGGTAGAAATTTGACAATCTCTGAATTCACAATTCCCTACTCAGCTGTAGGGACACTGAGATTATCTGGCAAAAGACTTGGAGGGGGAATCTCAGTTTTCTTTTGTTAGGGTTAGGAGGAGAAGTTAGTAAGTTGCATTGAGCCTCATTTTTTCTATCTGTAAAATGGAGGAAAGAAACAGGTAGTAAGAGACCAAGATGTAATACTCTTAGGTCTCCCACTGAGTAGCTTTAAATTGCTTTTAATGTGCCATGTCATTGCCCTGGCCTCAGTTTCCTTATCTGTCAGATGGAAACATAAACCCTGCCCTTATCTGGATTTATGTGGGGAAGGATGCATGGTGTTAGGGGTGACCTGCCCTCTAACACCCCTGTTCCTTAACATAGTGATAAACCCCAGTCTGTCTCAGGCCCTTCCTGCAGGGATGAGGGGCCCCAGACCATCTGCCTGCACTCAACGTGTGCGCTGAGCTGGCCCCGTGGACAGCAGGCGGAGGAGAAAGGGTCTGCTTTTTCTTCTGGTGGACTTGAGCCTTCAAGCTTTTGGACTGAGTGCCAACAATAATTCATCAGGAACGCTTTACAACTCGGCATTACAAAACCTGTGCGGAGACAGATCGCCCACAGGACAGACTTCAGAAAGGAAACGTGTTCAGGGCTGGTGACCTCAAGATGATTAATGATTTTTAACAGGCTGAACTCTGTCCTCTGCCTCCCATGTGCTGCAAGCACTCCTTCCCCCCCACCAGCCATGCTGAAGGGGGAGGAAAAGAGATGGTGAGTTGGGGATGCTGGAAGTTGAAGCCTGAGGATCATAAGGAAAATGGAGAAATGAGTGCTGTGCTAGAAAGGCATTCACGTCTTCCTGTTATTACTTTTGTCCCCTACTGCTTTTGCAAAAACAGCAGTGCACTTGTATTTTGAAAGCTTGCAATACGTGTCATAATGAGCTCTCTGTGAGCTCATTCCTGGGATGCATTTTGCAGAGGATCTCGTGCTTTCAGGCTTTGTTGTTATTACTATCATCAGTTCATCACCTCTCTGACTTTGCTGAATGTAAGATGCAACAGGAAAGGAGATTTTACATCTTGTCAGATTAAAAAAAAAACCCAAAACAAACCAGACTCAAAAAGAACAACGTCTTGTTTTAGCAAACCAAATGTTCATTATTCATTGAGAAAAAGATGGCTGATTCTTTTTTCCACCCCCTATCTGTTACCCTTCCATCAGCATTACAAGTATCTAGAACCATCAATGTATACTGTAAAGAGGTTGGTTTTGAACAACAGTTTTGAAGGTCTGAGTCTTGTGGATGTGAGGCCTGTGATGAGACAGTACATCTTGACAGATGCATGTGCTGGGAAAAAAACCGTTCCTCTCATGGGTGGGAAGCAAAAGAAAGAAAGAGGGAGGATCTGAGGGGCCTCTCTGCCATTGGAGGAAGCACCCCCAGTGAGACCAAGACTTTCCTATGTGACCACTTGGGGATGTTCTCCTGTCATCTCTATTTCAGTCCCACGCCCTGACAGTTCCACCTCAAACTAGTGCAGTGTGCAGTATTGCCAGTATTCCTGTTAAATTAGAAGTGTTCTCAGATATGGTCCTGCAGACCATGGGTTTTCAGCTACAAATCGAGAATAGTGGCAAACCTTTCTAATTTTTGCAGGGAGATTTTTGCAGGTAGACAGGAAGTTAATATTTACTATTAAGGCACAAATACTCATTTTTTTTAACAAGGTGAGCTCTAATGCATTATATGCGTGATTCAATTCTCTCCCCCCTCATGAGGGGGACTCACAAAGATTATCTTTGTTTTTCCAGATAAGGAAATGGGGCTGTGAGGTAAAAGTGGAAGTGGTGGAGCCAGGATTGAAGGGTGGTCTAACCCGAGGCTCTCCCAGATGAACTTTTCTTAATTTTGAGTTTTATGCCTATAATCGTTTCCAATATCCTCTTGGCATCTCCACAAGTCTATTTGTTGGACTTTAAAGGCAGCCAAATAAATAAGAAAGGATCACAGCTCTAGTCCTCTCTGCCTCCCTCTCAGGGTCCTTGTTCTAGATGAAATTTAGTGACATGAACACATGTATTTTTCTGCTCTTAAAACAGTTCTAAAAGCCTGATTACTGCTTGGCATTCTGGGTGATGTTCAGGTGATCTAACAACATTGGGACAAGTCTGAGAACAAGTGAACTTGACCCTGAGGTCTTGAAGTGTATGAAACTCATGGTCATCCAGCATTTCAGGATCATTTTACAGCAAAGCACTTAAGAGCACATGGTTCTGATGTTTTGGCCCTGCCTGTAATTATACTTCTTCCTTGAAGCCATCCTGAAGCCTTGGTCTGCTCACATGTAAATCACTTACTTTATAGAATTAGAATCAGGATTGTTAAATAGTGTTTCCACGTAAAGCATTTAAAATACAGTCTGGCATTTAGTAATGCAAAAACTTTTGTTAATGAAAATAATTTACTATGTCTGCTCAAATTTATTAGATCGACTTAATACATTTCCTCATCATTCATTTGGAAGATTCATCATCTGAGATTTACTAGAAATTCACACTAGACTTGGGATGATATTACATGCCTTTTTAAAGTTTTATAGACACGATGTGAGTTGGTATATATAAAGGAAGAGGAAAATTGGACAACTGTAAAACATACTGTCTGTATAATTTTTAAGTGAGGAATCAGAAAGTAGAGGAAAAGCCCGGAAGAAGATCCCATTAGTGGCATCTGGGGGAACTCTTCTCGCCTAAGTGTTGATGGATCAACCCATGCCTAAGGCCAGAGTCTGAAGTGATCACTTGAGGTGGAAACCTTCGCGTGTATGATGGATAAGATGTATCCACCCCTAAACCCTGAAAAACAACGTTTCTGAATTGGGACACGATTTGGAGAGTGCCAGAAGTTCAACTTAAGTTCTGGCATACTCCCTGTGTCTCCTGGTCTGGGGAAGTCCTCTGATTACGGATGTGAGCCACTGGTGCCTGATTCCCAAATAGTCAAAGATAATTTTCTAATGTTTTATAACATTAATTCATTGTCTGATGCATAAATGCTTTGAGATTTTGTTCAATCTGAACATATTCAGTGTGTGCAAATGACAAACAAGCGTGAATGTGCTATTTTGGAACATTAGTTATCATTAGGAAAAACTGAAAGCATCCTGAAGTTCCAACATGAAGGACATGACTTGGCAAATTTTTGATAGAATTAAAATGAGTATTTTTGGGATCCATGGTGTCATTTAGTATTCTTCTATAGTCTCATGACTTGTTGTGGGCATCATAAAGTGAACAGGAACAAGCTTGTCAGGAGGGAACGTACAGAATTCCTAGATTGTAGGAAAGGAAGTTAAAAGCATGTGGTTTCAGGGAAGATTTCTAGAAGGGTGGTAAGAGCTTGTGTTTTTGACCAGTTTGATAGTCCTAACAGCCAAGGGGAGACATACATTCAGGAAACGGAAATTGCTCTTCTGGCTGTCATTTGGAATGTAAAGTTTTAGAATCTGAACTGGTGGTGCTGTAATGGTCAGCCATGTTAAAAATATTTAAAGTTTTTCTTGTGAGGAATGGAGAACCACAGAAGACTTTGTTTTCTCAATTTCCACGAAGAGATAAAATCACATTTGTGGAAAACTTTCAAGGGCAAAGAAATATAACTATAGTAGGATACTAAAACAACAAAAGCATTTACATAATTTGGTATCTAGACTTTGTGTAAAGACTAATGAAATGCATGAGAAAAGGCCTAGGAGAAAATATGACAAAATGGCTGCCATGGCCAGTTCTGGGTGATAGAAAATGATAAGTAACTTTTCTTTCTGCATCTTTACTGTTTCTTATACTGTCTGCATTATTATTAGTTTTTATTCTGTGAGCACAAGGCATTTTGACAGTCAGAAAAAAAGAGACAAAGATTGGTGAGAGATAAACGTTGTCCACATGTTTGTGGGGCCCGAGGGCAGGCTTACGTAGGACCTACCCTGAACTGTCATCCTCAGAGGAGGCCTGGCTGGGCTCCTTCCCCAGGCAGAGTGAGGCAGCCACGTGCCTTCCTTCCTCCACACCTACCCTGACTGGGCTACATGTATAAACACAAGCCCAGCTCCTGTCTAAAGAAAACAAGGGAGATTTAGACAGACCTGGTGAGAAATGGTCTTGATGAATATAGGAATTCAGGGAGGAGCTGATGAGAATGGCCACTGCAGATGAGATCTCAGGCACAGCAGATTTGATCCAGAGACATGCAGAAGGGCCTATGAAGGAGAAGGTCATGAAGAGAGCTAGGGGGCCAGGTACAGATAAAGATGAAGACGGGAGGTAGCTCATATGTGTGTGAATTTTTATTTCTTGATTATAACAATAAAAATTGGGGTAATGGGAATGCGATGATAACCAAGACTTGATTTCTGCCCTGACAATGCTTACATTGTAGTTGGGAAAGACAAAACAAACAGGAACACAAGGCTGCTCGGCAGGCCCTTGAGTTTTAGGTGGGCTGAGTTATACATTGGAGCTTTTGGTGAGGAGAGTCCAGTAGCTGCCTTGCAGTTTCTGTAAATTCTGTCACCTCCCTCATGGTCTCATGCTGCTTTGACTCTGTCCACCATCTTGCATTGGTCCAATACCAGAAATAGAATATGGTCCATTTGCTGTTATGCTTATCTGAAACCTCTGTTCATACAGAGAAATTTCATGAGCTGAGGAAGTTGATGAGGATGAGAGGGCAAAGGCAAAGAGTTCTTCCTCTCAGCTCCAAGCTTTCCTTTACTGCACAGACTTTTCACCACACTTTCTCCCTCTGAGTCAAGAAGACTACAGTGAGTCCTGGCCTGTGACACTTCTCCCTGTGGCTTGCGATGGCAGGAGGTGGCGCTGAAGCCTGCTCTGTCCACCAGCCATGTCTGAAAACTTTGTTGGAATCTACTTTCTTTTTTTTTTTCAGACCCAAAGAATTAGTCTTCCCCTAGATAGTGGCAGAAAGGCAAAAGTATTTGTGTTGCATCAGTGTTCAGCTGCCTTTTGGCATAGTGCATCCCTATATACAAACAATGCTTTGCTATTTATCAAGAGCTACAGTGCGTGCAGGTTGAAATGGAAAACATGTGATTCTGGGTCCTCAAAACCGCCTCCTGTGGAAAGAACTGGATCCCCTGCTGAGCCTGCACGGTCCTTAGATATCATGTCTGGGGTGTGTAGCACCAGAGTGCATGCCACAAACACGTAGGGAACATATTCCACAAGTCCTTCCCCAGGCTTCCCACTGATGTCTGCTAACACAGGTGTTAAGTCTTTTACTGAGGTAGCCCAAGTCACACGTTTATATTCTTATTTTTCAGTTATTCCCTTTGATGCAAGCCTAAACCTTGGCCAGTCATCATAAAAACTTAAATGGATCTCAGAAAAGGGAGGGAGGAGGAACACGAAAGTCAGAAACGTGAATGAAGGGCTGCTATTTGTTCTAGTGTGCAGGCAACAGACTCCACGTGCTAATGTGAATTACCCAAAATCATGCATCTTGCTATACAAATATAAGCCTTCTTCTAATCCTTTAGTACCTGTTGTTAAAAAAATGTGTTTAGTTTTCTCCTATTACTGTTGTTATTCATCATTTTCCTTTTCTTCTTCTCTTTTCCTTCTTCCTTTCCTTTTTCATTGTTGTCTTGCTATTCTTCTTTTTCTCTGCCGTAGCACTCTTCTTTTCCTTGTTTAGCCTGATCCTCCTTTCTCCTCTCCTTTTCTTAAAAATTTTTTTTTAAATAGTGAGCTACATAGGATAATATGACAGCTGATAGGCGATGCTAAAATTCACTCCCCTGTCCTTTCAGAACCAGCCCTAACATATGTCCAAAACTGTGAGCCAATAAACTCGTTATAAATGGCCTACTTTAGCTGGACATTAGTAGCTCACACCTGTAATCCTAGCTACTAAGGAGGCTGAGATCTAAGGATCATGGTTCAAAGCCAGCTCAGGCAGGAAAGTCTGTGAGACTCTTATCTCCATTTAACCACCAGAAAACCAGAAGTGGCGCTATAAGGGATAGCGTGTTAGCCTTGAGCAAAAGAGCTCAGGAACAACACTTAGGCTCCAAGGTCAAGCCCTTTGACAGACAAAAAAAAATGGGCCAGATTGTAGTAGACTTTATAGCTTTCCCCAGTAGATCAAGACCCAGTCTCCATCAGACGGAGTGGCTAATCTTGAGAATAATTTTGAGGAGATGACAGTTCAGCAGGGTAAAAGGTTGAATGCCTGGCTCTCTGAGGAGTAGGAGAAATGAATCCTATTTAGAGGGACCGGCACATGTAAAGGCTCTGGGGCAGAGAAATGGTTGATGTGCTCAAAGAATAAAACAGCATTCGGTGCAATGGTGTCTAGGGAAAAGGTGGGAGACAGGAACTGGACATAAACGTGGAACCTTACAGACCACAAAGCACAAGGAAAAGTCCTCGAAGAATCTTGTGCAGATGAGCAGTTAATTCCCTCCTGCTTCTTTAATCTGCTTATTTAGTATTTTTATAAGCCTCTAGTAAATTACTGTAGCCATCTATCATCTGTGATTAAGTGATGAGTGAAATTAACTCCTTGGGCATGTCATTTCATCTGTGTGGATCATAGTGGGGAAGGGGACGAGAGGGAAGATCACACAGAGAGGAAATGGCAATTCCTGGATAGAGGATGACAAGCAGAAGGGATGGAGGTGACACTGGGCAGATGCCACTGAGATGTGGGTGGGGGAAATATATGAATGAGAAGAACTGGGGAAGGAGCAGAGTGTCCTCAACTTCAACAGAGAACACCTCGCTTGGTCAGGACACCTTTGGTAACTGAGACTGGACAGGAAGCCACAAGAGCTGAAGTATCAACTCTGGCTTAAGCAGCTTCCAGACCGTTGTCATTTAGATTGGAGCAACAACTTCTGCTTTTATTCAGGATGGAAGAACCGGGGCTCCTTCTACCATACTTAGGAGAGTGGAAAACTGAACAAAGATACCAATAAAGTTTTCATTCCCCTCAAATCACGCAGTGCAGAGGAGTGGTTGTGAGAGTGGCAAATCTCAAGGTGAGCTGCGAAGCGGCCACCTGCCTGAAGTCTTTCCAGATGTGGGACAGGGGTGGAAAAGCCTAGGAAGGGGCTGGTGAGTTCCCCAGCTAGAGTGCAGGAGGTGAAAAAGTGCTTGTGCTGTAAACAGTGGGCTCTAGTGCTCCACGGCAGACTGACCTTGCCTGATGGTCACCTCTGCTGCCCACTGGCTCAGGCAGCTGTTTTATATCTGCCTCCATCTCAGCTCTCTTCACCTCCTTTCATGGGTGGGAGATTCCTGCTCTGCTTCAGGTTTCAATGGGCTGAGTTCAGCATGCCCTCTGCGCTCTATGTACCCAAGAGACACGGTTTATGTATTTATGCATAGTAAACATTTCAGTTTTCTCCCTCCCTCCCTCCCTCCCTCCCTCCCTCCCTCCCTCCCTCCCTCCCTCCCTCCCTCCCTCCCTCCCTCCCTTCTCTGTCCTCTGTCTCACCATCTCTCTCCTGTTTCTTCCTTCCCATTCCTTTTCTCTTTTCCCTTCCCCTCCCTTCCTCCTTCCCTTTGTCCCTTTCTCCCTCCTGTCAATGTCTTACTGTCAATGTAGTTCCAGAGGACAAGATCTGCCTTTCCAGTCTCTCATTCTATACTGATGATGTTTGACATATAAATATGATTATATTCTTGCATTTGCAGCAATATCAACAACAAATTTTGGAGCTTTTCTGCATGAAAACAGCTTACACTGTAATGGATCTGTGATGACTTTTATAAACCTGTTTGTAAACTTACAAACTGTTGCTATAATGCCTCTCAAACTCTGTACTGTGGTGTGTGAATGTGTATATGTTTTCATGTGTGTTAAAACATTATTCTGTAAGTTCAACACATGGAGGTATATGCTTCATTTATTTACCTTTTTTTCTGTGTCTAGGCCTTGTGTAGATCAACTGCAGTTGAACTTGTCTCCCATCTGATTCTAACAATGACCTCTTGCTCTGGTTTAAATCCTTTTTCTCAAGTTCATGCAACTGTCCCTTCAGGGCTTTGCATTTTTTTTTTCACCAGTCTGAGCTCTTGTAGACAAATGTCAGAGTTAAGTTTTTTTTTTTTCTTTTAGTCATTAGCCTTGTGAGAATTCATGCAAATAAATAAACAATTTGGAGAAGGAAAGCCTCTCTCGGAGTGGAGACCTGTCAGTGCTGCAGCTGGGGAGTGGGGGCAGAGGTAGATTTTTGGCTTGTCCCTTGGGATTGAGCCTTGATGCTGGAGGTAGCTTTGCATTACAGCCCTTTGGCATCAACCCCTGGAACAGAAGTTCATTCTAGCATCAGAATGAAAAAGCGAGAATTCTTAGAATCCTATGCAAAGATGACTTTCATGAGGATTGAAATCAGTTGAATGTGTGCAGTTACGGCGTATCCTGCCTCATGCCTCAGGAGGGGTCCAGAGCTTTTTCAAGCCACTTCCAATTATTCTGCCACACAGCCCATCGAGATGGTGTTGCTCTTGGTACTTACTGGACGAGTGACGCTCAGGCACTGTAGGAGCCTCTGCTTTCTAAGCATAAAACATGCATCGTAGCAAAATGGAGTTGTGAAGATTGCATCAGAACAAACTATAACATGGAACTAAGACAATATTTTTAAAAGAAGATGTTGCATAACATCGAAAGACAACGAAGGCTCCATAGTAAGGGGATTAAGTATGATAGAAGTACTTTACATACATGAATGACGGTGTTGTAATGCAATTCACTGTTTTTGCACAATTAACATATGCTAAGAAAATTAGAGTGAAAAAGAAAACACACCAGAAAGGAGCTGATGACACCTAGTAATGTAGTATTGTTTTATGAGTTTAGTTTCAGATTTTCTTTGTATATGGGTGTAGTGGTATAGGTTTCAAAATATTTGATTGTGTGAAAACATCAGTCTTCCCATGTTCCATGTCAGGTTGCTGCAGTTGTTGGAGTCACTTCCCTTCTACTTACTAGCTGCATGCTTGACTTTTACAGGGACTCCATGCTCGTCCTTAGTGGAGACTGCAATGGAGAGTGTATGCTATTACTTCTGCTCATCTCATAATGAGGGTTGAACTCTGCCTTCCAACAGCAAATAGCTCTGGAGAGACAATTGTTTTTGGCAGTACTGAAGTTTGAACTCAAGGCCTCACATTTGATTGGCAGGTGCTGTACCACTAGAGTCATGTTTTTTTAAACTTTTGATTATTATTTTTTTAAAGATTTTATTAACATTGATTTTTACACCATATTTCAAATGTCATGTTTAACAAACAAGTATTCAAGAAGGGTATCTATATATACAATCACTGGTACATAGATTTTATAACATAATTAAAATTAAGCTGAGGGTTTGTATGTCATACATACATATTAATATATGTAATGAAACATTATGTCTATAGAGTATATAGCCCATCATAGATTTTTATGTCTATGTAGTTATGTTTATATCTCCATGACCATGATAAGGACACCTGCTCAGCCATGTTCATCGCTGCACTATTCACAATAGCCAAGTGATGGAAACAATCTGCCCTACTGCAGATGCATGGATACAAAAAATGTGGTACATTTATACAATGGAATTCTACATAGCCAACAGCAAGGTAAAATAAAGGTATTCATTGGGAAGTGGATGAAATTAGAACGAATCATGTTGAGTGAGATAAGTCAACTTCTGATTATTTTTTTGAGACAAGGTCTCACTTTTTGCCCAGATCAGCCTGGACCACAATTTTTCTATTTACATTTCCCCTTGTAGCCTCAAGGACAGGTGTGTATCACCAGCTATTCTTGTTGAACTTATTTTGCCAAGGCAGGCATTACAATGTGATACTCTTGTTCTCAGTGTCCTGAGTCGCTAAGGCTCCAGGCACAAGCCACTGTGCCTGGCTATGGAGAAACATTCAAACAAGTGTGGGGAAGGAAAGCTGGACAGACTCACAGGGCTGGAAGGAGTCGTGGCGTAGGTTATTGTCTTCTCTGAGTAGGAGTTGGGCAATTGGGACTTTCCTGTGGGAGGAGCCAGTGTAGAAGGACGTGGAGGAAGAAGCTGGGGAGGACTTGTGCAAGAACTCATGAATATATGCTTCTATGGTGAACTATCATAGATTTTAACTTCTGAGCTTTCTAGGACTTTAATGATCTTCAGCTAAAATCCCTTCAAACTCAGAAACATCTTGCTGTGAGTGAACATTTTGTGGAATCTGGATCAGAAACTGATTTCTGCATCAAGTTGTAGCCAAAGCTAAGGCAGAAACAACAGGAATAGATGGAGAGACGTCTAGTATCGGAGACCGATTGTCAGGAAGGATTTGGGACAGGCCAAGTGGTTGACTGGACACTCTCATCAGGCATGGAACTAGATGACATGGAAGCCACCCAATCTACTAAAAAAAATGATATGGTGTCAGCTGGAAGAATGCATGTGTGAGCTAAAAGTGGTCCATGTATGAATGTGCACCAAGAAAGTCCAGGGCTGCCTTAGACAGGAAACCAACCCCCACTCCATTCCACTTCTCTCTGTCTCTCCGAAATAAGAACAGAGTTGTTGATGTGTTGATGTGTGTGGTTTGGTGCAGAATATTTTTTTAGTATAGAAAATGGATCAATTCATATTTGCCTCTCCTGGCTTCATCAGAGGCAGCAGCAGCAGGTGGAAAAATCACTCCCTGGGTTCTGGTAACGAAAGCAGGTGTAATTTCAGGGTGTTTGCTGGAGGGTTACCAGGTGTGCTTGAGTTTTGACATTGCAGGGAGCTGTACTATAGCTATTGGTCAACCGGTAGTGAAACTCTTATAAACACAGTCAACTAAGTCAGAGAAAATAATCTAAGCAATTTCGGATAAAGAGGCTGATAGTTATCCTGACTATGACATGGCAGAACCACAAGAGGATCAGTCTGTTCTTGTGAAGACTGGATTAAGCACAGAGCATCATGGGACTGTGAAAATGTTAGAGATGGAGACAGTATCCAGGTGACAAAAATGGTGCAGAAACTCAGCTGGATCCGGCCTGAGAGAGACCCTTGCCTGTGAAGCCTCCTCTGTCCTGCAGTGATTGAATTTGGCGTGGGGAGGGGATGGGATGAGTGTCAGAGCTGCCAAGGAAACCTGGCTAAGTGATTTCAGCTTCCTGCTGATACAGATGTTAATGAAATTTCTGCGCTCTGTACATCTCCTTTTTCCTTCCCTCCTTCACCTATCAATAAGAAGAAATTGCTTTCATGTAGGCTATTACTAATGGGCATGTATTGTGTTTGTAATATGGAAGTAGCATGAGAATGTCCAGAAATTCATGTGTGTGGGCATCTAGACACCCTTTTCTACCACTTTGGTAGAGACCTGCATAGAATGCTTTTCCCATGGACTCAGTAATTCTCTCCTAGCATGTAGACGTATCTTAATCACAGGAGCATTGTTCAGTTCTTGCTAAACCAGGTAAGCAGTTTCTGCCCTACATGGAATCACACCTGAGCAAGGCCAGCTCTGGTGAAGGTGTTCTTTGCTTTACAAAAATGCCATTGTGAACCCCAGTGTTGTTCCAGAGTAATTGGAAATGATTTCCGCCTAGCCCCACTGGTCTTCTACACTCAATAAGTCACTGCGCTCACAGTGGCTCCTTTATGAAAGGCCCTGCTCCTTCACTTGGGACTCTGTAACTTGATACAGTTTTTTGGTACCTTCTTTGTAGGTAAATAGCTCTGAGGGAATTCATAAGCCCTCCCCATAACCCCTAGAATACTAGCTGCCACTGCATGAGTGTTAGATAGGGCCTTATCCAGTACATTTGTGTCTTTTTCTTCTCGACCTCATGACACTCTGGTGGAAGGGGAAAGGGTATGACAATTTTTTTTTGTTGGTCTTTAGAGTTTAATTTAGGCCTTTGTGTAAGCTTTCTCTTTACGACTTGAACCATGTTCCCATCCCCCTTTGCTTTCAGATGTAAGACCTTTTTTTCCCCTCTTGCAAGACTAGTCTCAGACTGATTATCTTAGTTGTCTCCCGGGTAGCTGGGATTACAGCTGGGAGCTGCCATGCCTAACCTGATCATGACTGTAAGAAGGCCAAGGTACTTGTCTGATGTACCACTGACCCCTAGAATTCCTCTTGCTTTTAGGCAGTCAGCCTCATATGATCAGGGATGAGATATGTGCTCTATAGCACATTGCTATGACTCTGTCCTATCATTTGAAGCCACAGCCAAATGGTGTCTGCAGATTTAATGAGGGAGTGAGAGGTAAACAATTGTGTTTGGATTTCCTGGTGCTTCCCTTGATGTCTGGTGTGGAATAAGGCACAGTGATGTTGGCTGAGAGGATGAGGGAATGAAAGAATATCTAAATGAATGAATGGATACCCTTATGAGAGTCCAGTGTGGCAACCTGAGGTTCTTGCACTCACTCATCTGAGCTCATCTTCAGGTTCTGGGGACAGCCCACTGCTGACTCTTGCTGATATTCAAGAGGAAGCGTTGCTCATGGTGGGCAGCCAGAGCACCCACCTACAGAAAGCACAGCTAGAATGGGCCTGGAGCCTCTAACATAGCCCTCCCTCTCCCCACTTATCTTTGGTCCATATATGGGAAACTTCTCACCCATAGACCAGCAACAAAGTCCACTTGGCCTGCCCCTAAGAAGCATATCTCAGATCCAGTCCTTGGAGATCAGAGTCTTATTTATTGCTGGCATATTTCAGAGATTTGCAGATCCCAGGAAGGCCTCTGTGCTTCACCCTTGTCCTTGAAGGGACTGTTGATTCTTGATCCTCTGTCCCAATTCATCGGCTGCTCTGTTATCCTCCCTTGTGTCTGCATGGTTGGAATATTGTTTGCTCTAGCACTGGGACTAGTAGAAAAGATGCATGCTGCGTTTGTGCCCTCTGTTCTTTCCCTCTCCTGAGTGAGCTCATTTTGTGCAGAAGAGAAAAGCCACTGTGTTGGATCCGGTCCCGCTGCCCAGGGTTTAGCTTTGAAGCTCCCACTTTCTGACCAGTAGATGACTCAGATTCTTTGAGTAGAAAATGAGGACCCTAAGACCTGTCTTGGCCGCAGGCTAGATGTCAGTTTTGGCTGGAATTAGCTCGGTTTCCAGGATATATTCTAAATAAGCTTTTCTGGACATTTTCATTTACTCTTCCAAGTATAATTCATGTGAAGGAAAATAAACCAAAATAAATAAAATCAATTACTGATGGCAACTGAAGAACAATGTGTACAATAAATAGCCACTGTCAAACTTTTCTTTTCCAGCCCTAGGGCTTGAACTCAGGGCTTGGATACTGTCCTGAGCTTTCTTAAGGCTAATGTTCTACCACTTGTGCTACAGCACCATTTCCAGCTTTTTCTGTGTATGTGGTATGGAGGAATTGAACTCAGGGCTTTGTGCATGTGAGGCAAGCATTCTGCTACTAAACCATGCTCCTGGCCCCCACTGTCAAACATTTTAGAAGCCATCTCCCAAAGGCCGTTTGACTGTTTTTTATGTCTTCAAGGGAGACTGACTGTGTGTTGAAACTACTATCCCTTTGTATGGAAACTCTTGGGTAGCAAACGAACCTGTTTTCAACAAAAGATACTGATTTTTGGTGAAGCCTTTCAAGAGGTTTGTGGGAATTGGCCTTTCTCTTCCACTTGCTGTCTTTGTTTCCCGTCCTTTTGCGTTTTTGTTTTTAACATGAGCCATAACTGCAGAACTTACGTTTGCCCAGGAGATAGAGTTTATAGTTCATTTTGACACAAGATTCCCTGGAACTGTGAAGGCAATTTTGTAAGAGAGCAATAAAAAGCTCTGTGGATGGATGAAACAACAGATCTGAACTGTCAGAACATTGCCCTTTATTCTTTACCACAGGAACCCACATTCGTGTATACCTGATCCGTGTGTAGTAGGAGCATTTAAATCTCTTCCTTTCTTCCATGACGCCTTTTCCTATCTTACTCTCGTCAGTGAATAGCATTGCAAGGTACCACTTGGCTAAAGCAATGTTCTAAGATGTTCTTGTTTTCTGTCTTTTCCATGTTCGTTTCCCTGCACTTGTTAACTTCTCAAATGATGTCTGAATGTGTCCAGTCTTGTTCTTCTCTATCATGACCTTCAAAGTCTACTTACCTGTTTCTTTGAGCTTAACCTTTGCCCTACATCCAAAGAAAAGTCCTGCCCTACCCTTGCCTTTCAATGAGTAGACTGAGACATCTGTGAAAACAACTGAAGCTATGAAGCTTTACTGCAGCTGACACAATTCTCTCTTTTCTATGTCTGAGTAATACTCTCAAGTGTCTATATACATGTGTTCATTATCCATTCAAATGTTATTGAAACCAGGCATTGGTGCTTCATACCCTTAATCCTAGCTACTCAGGAGGCTTAAGATCTGAGGATTGACGTTCAAAGCCAGCCTGGGCACAAAAATCTGTGGGACTCATCTCCAATTAACTGTTAGAAAACTGTAAGTGGCACTGTGGCTCGACGTGGTAAAGTGCTGGCCTTGAGCTGAAGATCTCAGGGACAGTGCCCGGGCCCAGAATTCAAGGCCTATGACTGACCAAAAAAAAAAAGGTTATTGAACACTTAGAATGATTAAACAGCAGCTTAGCCATTGTACGTAGTACTGTGATAAACATGGATGTTTAGGTATTCTGCTCGTATGTGGATATACCCTCCTTCAGATATATGCCCACTAGTAACACTACATGTTTTAATATTCTGCAGTATTTCTGTGCCTTTCTCACATTTGTTCTTGTTATTTGCTGTCCATCTATTGTCTGCAGTCCTCACTGGAAAGTGAGTTCTAATAGTGCAAGAAGAGTGTGCATATTCGGTATCTGTAGACCCTCAATCCCCACCACAGTAACTAGCCCAAGGTATTTTTTTTTGCCAGTCCTGGGCTTGAGCTCAGGGCCTGAGCACTGTCCTTGGACTTTCTCAAGGCTAGAGCTCTACCACTTGAGCTTCAGTACCACTTCTGGCTTTTTGCTATATATGTGGTACCGAGAAATTGAACCTGGGTCTTCGTGCATGCTAGGCAAGCACTTTAACCACTAGGCCAAACTCCCAGCCCTAGCCCAAGTATTTTTCATTAAAAATGCTGTGGCTGTTGCTCCACAAGTTTGAGTAAACCTTACAAGCTTATTGTTCAAGCACTTGACTATAGACTAGGACAAGGTAAGAGACTCTGAGCATAAAACTTGGGGCCTTGTAGGAGAGCATAGCCCGAGGTCGAAGTGCTAATCCCCAACTAAGTGGTGCTAGGAGCCCAGTGATTGCTTCCTGCCAAATCTTGTCTTTCAGACTATTAGGCAGTAAATATTCCACGAGAACCCACTCTAGGCTTAATAGTTTCAAGTTCTCCATCCATGAAATAACCCGTGATGCAGAACTTAAGCCTTTTCCTGACAGAGGTGAAGAAATGAAACCCAGAGATGTGCGTTCACTTGCTCAGTTACATGTCTAAGTGGGAGGCAGAGCTGGGGTTCAAACATTGGGCTGATCTACTTCTGTGTCATTATCTGCCTTCCAGCTTCCCTGAAAATCCCATTCAGAAACAGATTCTCTTCTAGAGTCAGGAAATAAGCACCGCCATTTTGGGAAAGCCATGCCATCTGTGAGTGACTCATGTGTATACCTTTACTGTGAGTGCTGCAATAATATGGGATACTCTGTGAGAGTTGTTTTCATAAAAAAAGAGCAATTTCACTACAACATTGGAGGGCCTTCCTCAGAGAGAGTCCAATTATATGGGCACCACACTCAAAATTCAAGAATGCCTGATTTGTGCTTTTTTAAACAGTAAAAGGAGCTCTGAAACAAATTAAATTTTTATGAGGTGTGTTGCTGACTAAAATTTTTTTGAGCAAATAATCATACAAAAAGAGTAGACCACATACTTAAAATTAAAACCTCCAAATAAGAAAAATATTTATTAAATAAACTTTTACCAAGCCACAGTGACCTTTCAAATAGGCTTTCTCCCTGAAATATTAAGTCAATTCAACCATTGGAATAATTTTAATCAACAAGTTGATGGGTTGTTATTAAAGAATGACACATGAGAGATACAGATTGTTGTGGAGTGTGAGGATCCCAGGACCAACAGCAGGAAATCAGTAAATGGAGCCTGTCACTGAGTGTGACTTTTGGAAACCAAAAGTCTGGCCTATAGTTTGCTCATGTTTAACATGTAGATAGTAAGTGGGGCACTGGTGACGAATGCCTATAATCTCAGTTGCTCAGTAGGCAAAAACAGGAGGATTTGTGGTTCAAAGCTCGCCCAGGCATCCCAGTCCATGAGACTCTTACCTATAATTAATTACCGAAAAGCCAGAAGCAGAGATATGGCTAATGTGGTAGACAGCTTGTCTTGGGCAAAAAAGCTCAGGGAAGTGCCCAGGCCCAGAGTTCAAACCCCAGGACTGTCACACAAAAAGTGTAGATGGTAGACTATCCCCTTGTTGCCTTAGACTGATTATGAAAATCAACTGAATAATGGATGTGAAAACACTCAGAGGAACAAAGTAGTTATCGTATTATTCCCCAGTGATACTACTAAGTAGACTTATTTGGAAAGCCTGAGAAATGAAAGTTTTATAATTGAAACCTTTTCTCTTGTCTTTTCTATGTGGCCCATTCTCAAACTTGGCCCATTCTCAAGTTTTCTCCCTAGAATGTATCACATGTATTGTATTGTGATCTGTCATGCAGCTCTGGCATAATTTCCTGTATATATACCATCAGTTTACAAGACTTCAAAATATTCTTCTTGCCTCCAGTTCTTTTTGCTTCTGGGCCATTCTATTACGTTCATGTTAGTCATCAGCTCAGAAACATACCCTAACTTCTCATTGTTCATCCAACGCAACTCAGTTATGAAATGAACTTTTACTTGGTTTTCCTCACTTTTCCATCATTCATTCTTACTTGGCTGAAGCCAACGAGACCTTTGACTGACCCATTGTGGAGCCAGTTCATTTTCCACTGCTGTCATTTGAATATTCATGTATCCTCCAGATCCATATACTGAGTGAGTCCCAGTCCTCAAGATAATGATCTTACGAGCTGGGATCTTGAGGAAGTGAAATCCTTCAAAAAAGACCCAAAAAGCTGCCTCGTGTCTAAAGCTATGGAAAGACTCACTGACAGGGTGACATCTATAAACCATAAGGTCATTCACCCTTGCACATCCAGTTTCTTGGAATTACAGTATGAACCATTGTAACTAATTCTTTATCTAGTTAAGAAATAACCTCTCTTAAACCTCTTCTATTTACTTTTACTAAGATTTTTTTGTTATTCATTTTACTAAAATGAGTAAATGGATTATGATTTTTTCCATATATTTTATTGTAATTAATAGAAGGGTTACATTATATTCACCAGATAGAGGGGGCATTACTTCACAAACATTGATACCCTTTCTCATGTCATGGTCCCCATTTCCCTCCCCCCCCCCGCTCATCTTGATTTCCCCCCTTCCCTATCTAATTTCAAATAACCAATTAAGCATATATAAAATATATCATATAACAAGGTAAAATACTGTAATCATATGAGATAACCAAGGGACAGCAAAAGAGATGGGAGATAACATAGTACATTAAGGACAACAATCACTCATTATATGGCTTTTGTTTCTATATCCTACAGGTCCTTTCATTTAGCATAATACTATATGGCCTTATGTATCTAGATTTTATTCTATTGTAAATCTCTGCTAGGAGAGCCCAAGGTTTCTACTGATTATGACAAATGATGGAAACCACTGAGCCTATGTTCCTTTGAGTCTGGCTTACTTCACTTAATATGATATTTTCTAAGTCTTTCCATTTCCTTACAAATTTTCAAAATTTTAAAAGATGACCCACAGTTCCACTTCATTTATTCCTTGATGTGATAAATTGGGTTACTGACAGTCTCTCAGGTATTATATGCGAATCTGGAGTAACACTTTTTGGAAGTTTGTCTATGCAACTAGAAATAACTAGGTCTGGTCTCTAATTGTTATTTTTCCTCCTAATGCAGTTTCCAAAAAGAAGTACAGTAGAGAGTGAAAAAATGCAAAGCAAATCCAAATGAAAGAATTCCCAGGGCTGGGTGTTTAGCCTAGTGGTAGAGTGCTTGCCTAGCATGCACAAAGACCCAGGTTCAATTCCTCGGTACCACATACATAGAAAAAAGCTGGAAGTGGTGCTGTGGCTCTACTGATAGAGCTCTAACCTTGAGAAAGTTCAAGGACAGTGCTTAGGCCCTGAGCTGAAGCCCGGGACTGGCAAAAAAAAAAAAGAATTCCCAATATTCAGTAGGCTTTCTGGAAGAAAACCTTTGACAATTCCTGTTGGCTTCCCAAAAATATATCTAGAATATGAAGTATTTTCATTTCTTTCATTTCTCTACCCTAGTCCTCTAACCTTTAGCTCTTGTCTAGATTACAGCAATAACTTCAATTGTGCTTCAAGGCTTTCACCATTTTCTAGACAGTATTTCATTGGTCCAGTATCTGTGACTATGCTGAAGTACCTCAGGAAATTGGCTCATAAGGGAAAAGCTTCATATTGGTTGATGGCTCTGGAGACTCTAAGTCCAATTCTTGCCAATCTTTGTTCCTCTAGCAACGGTAGTAGATGATGACAAAAGCACATAGAAGGACAAACTGCTCACCTCATCATCCAGGATGCAGTAGTAGTATAGGAGGATGGAGAGACTGGGGTTCCTACACTTCCTTTTGAGGGTACAACCCAAACCCAATGACCAAGTGGTCCCCACGTCCTACATGTCCGCAGCACTTATCATATAGACCCAACCTCAAGACCGTGCCTATCTAATACGAAGCATGGTGGGACATTTATCCAAAGGACAGCAGGTGTCCAGAGGGACTCTTGTAAAGGAAAATGTGTTACGGCATACCACTCCTGTACTCAAAGCCATCTACGGATCCTGTTTCATTTGAGAAAAAGCCCGAGTCCTTCTGGTGGTTAAATTCTGAGCTGCCTGCCATTGCTCTGACTTATCTCTTCCTGTTCTTTCCTGGAGTGCCAAAGCTGTGGAGGCATCTAGAATGCACCAGACTCCCAACTACTAGCTCAAGTCATTGCTTCCTCTGCCTGGGTTAGCCTCCCCGCAGCAGCTGCTTGCGAGCGAATGCTCTGCTGAATGCTCTGAGTAGACTCTTTTGAGACCATCAGAGTTCTCTCCCTAAACTGCTCCATCCTGTCTGGCCCACCCAGATGGCATCATCTTCTCAACTCAGAGGCTCTGCTGGCTGCTGACTGTGTTCCTTCCTCGTCACCCCACTCTAGAAATTCTGTCCAAGTAGTAAGCTCACTTCATCTGCCTCCTCTCTCTCAGGAACCACTGTCATTCATCACCAGTGACTGGAAAACCATCGTTTTATTTACTTTACCAAGATTTTTAGTTGTTTTAAGTGGAAGGGTAAATCTGATTCCCCTTACTCAGTCTTGGTTAGAAACAGAATCTCTCAGCACTTCTTAATTCCATTTCTCACTTCAGTTTTATTCATAGCACTTGTGTCTGACACAAATATAAGTCTGCTAGCCATTTGTTTACTATTGTCTGTCTTTTGTCCTCCCTGAGCTACAATTCTATAGGAATCCGTACGTATTCACAGACTGATTTTGGGCTTAGATAAAGGGCTGGCTCACTGTAGGCCTTCAAGAGGTACTTCTAAAACACATGAACACAGAGTGTTTTTAGCAGGGAGAAGTCTCCCAGGCACATTGGGTGGCTCCACTTCTACAAGGAATCCTTGGACTCAGCTTGGTCTTGGATACTTGGGCACTGGCAAGGGTCTCTCACCTCCTCAGTCAACACTCCTCTTTGTGGAAAACTCTCCCGTTCTCCTCACCATCTTTGCTTACCAACACTCCTTAGCTGGATCACAACTCTGTGAAGCATGGATGGAAAGTTTTAAGTTTCTTTTCAAATTCAATCAGTTTACAACCAAGCATATATGCATATGTGTTTCTTCCCTACACCCAACCGTAAGCAGCTGGTGTTTAATCCTCATCTCTTTCTTTGTATAAAACATGGGTGTAAAAGGCCTTTTTAGCTCATAAGGGTGGAAGTTCAGGTGGGAATGAATCCAAGGGAAACTTTGGCCTCACTCAGCAGGGGTGGGCCAGCTAAATAACAGCACCTTTTCCCACAGACTTCTCCTTGTCATAGCTCTGTGCAAGGAGTTCCCATCTGTCAGCTGGTCCATTCAGCAGTTATTCACTTGAGGAACCAACATTAAGTGTGTATGTGTGTGTGTGTGTGTGTGTGTGTGTTCACTAAAATAGGTGGCTGTTTCTGGAACAATTTTTCTTTATTTGAATTTTATCTAGGTTTCATTTTGGTCTCGATTTTGGTTTTATTTGGAATTTCTTCTGGGTCTGAGGGCTTTTATACTGTCAGTCCTTTTCTTTTATGTTTCATTGGCTCTTTGTCATCTTTCAGGTCACAGAACAATTGTTTGTTTATTGGAGAGACCTTTCCTTTCAAGATTGATTTTTAAGATTTCTTACGTTTCTTTTATTTCATACTCCCCTCATTGAAGTGACAACATCCTATAATTACCTAGTTTTGTGATGATTGCTAGTTTCTCTCTGTACTGTAAAGTCCACAGAAAGAAGAAATTTGCTTCTCTTGTTCATTTTCCTTTCTTAGTGCCTTGCCTAAGACTGATATGTAAAGGCTTCTGTAATTAGAAAATAGATATTGAAGTTATTAATGAATTGATTCTGCAGGCGAGTAAGGGATGAGAATATGAATGAGTATATGAATTTGTATATAATTGCATATTTATGGATGGCTAGGGTAAGAGTTGCGAGGACCAAGAGGGTCTTGTATTTCCTGTCATAGCTATGTCTGGACTTTATCCTGGTAATTATGGAAAAGCTTAAACAAGGGATGAAAGTCATATTAATGTTACAAAACCATCAGTCTGCCTATGGTGTGATGAGTACATTACATGAGAAAGAATAAGACATGCTTTAGAGGAATTGTCTTGGGCACTGATGAAGTAATCTAAGTAATAGTTAATAAAACCCTATATAAGGCCAATGGTAAAAGAAGACCTGACATCATTTAAAAAAATGTCTTGATTGAAAGTGTCCAACAAGGCAACTGTGTGGAAGGAACCAAAAGGAAACTCTAGAAAATTAAAGAAATAAAACAGAACAGAAAAATATATAAAATGAGTGTAGGTTAGAGTCCAGTGAAAATGGTGGACTTCTCTTAATAAATATAATACACTTTTCAGAGCTGTGGATACTAACTAGAGATTGTGAGAAATCTAGTAAGCGGTTTCATAGAAACACAGTTGAATCTTGGTGAGAAGAGTTGGAATAGTGAAAATTTAATTTTCTCTTCTCTCATTCCCTTGAAACCCTGAAAACAATTAGCCTGTAATCGCAGCAAGAACACTAACATTGTGGCCACTGGAGGTGGCAGAACAGAGAATTGTCATTCTCTGACCTGTCTCCTGGCTTCCCAGGAGAATCCTTTGAAGCTTATTTAAGAGATTCAGAGGTTACCTACGTAAACAACTTTTTCCTTAGTGCCATTTACTAAAACCAATCAGGGCCAATTGTTTAATGTCATGGCTGCCTGGGGGAATGGACAACACTGGGGGCAAATAACAGGTTAACAGGAAAAGCTAAAAAACTAATCATGTCCAAATCATGTGCTCTAAGAAGTTCAGACAATTTCCTTAGAGTCCAGCAGCCCATGTGCATGCTTTGGGATAGGTGGATCCGCAGTAAAGACCTAATAAGGCTCTAACTTCTCACTAGCAACTAAGAAATGGAAGGATACGGCAGAGATGCTCACTTACTCTGTAGCTGAGTGTGACAGGCCTGTTCAACATGCATACAAAGCCTCTTCTCCAAGAAAGAGAGATTTATTGGCTCTAAGCATTAAAGAATCATTGTCCAATTATTAACTGACACAAAGTTAACAAAGCTGAAACTTCTGTGTTGACACATGATAAGGAATACAGGTTTTATAGCCTTAATTTAGTGAGGTTACTAAATCAATAATGGCAATAACAAGAATTTGATTTGCCAAAGTAATGAAGACATTCAATTTTTACAGAATTTTAAGATACGTAAAGGAACAAGAAAATATGACTTTCACACAAGGGAAAATGAGCCACTAGAAACAGTCTTTGGGGAAACAGGGGTTTCATTTACTAGGTATAAACTGTATCAAAAGTAACTAGTGGTTAACACATCTAAACAAGTGAAGGAACATGTGAGCCAATCTTGGCTAATCAAGCATATTAGTAAAAGATAAAAAAGCTCTGAAAAGCAACTAAGGAGAAATATGGGTTCAACAACTGATGGGAAAATTCTACTGCAGGAATTTTTGAGCAGGCAAGAGCAAGAATTTGAAAACTTGAAGCAGGTGGATTGAGATATCTTTTCTAAGGGAAAGGAAGACAAATATAGACTGAAGAGCTTGAGAGACCTGAACTGTCAAACATATCAGCATCCACATAATAGCAGTCACAGAGAGAAGGGCAGGGCAGAGCAGGGCAGGGCAGGGCAGAGCAGGGCAGGGCAGGGCAGGGAAGGGAAGACAGAGAGGATGAGCAGGAGGAAAAAGAGAAAGAAAAAATATTTGAGAAACAATGGAAATTTCTCAAATATGGCAAACATTCAAAGTTTATGCATAAGCAACACAATGAATTCAAACTCAAATGGAACCATATTTAGACACATCAGAGTCAAAAACAAAGAAAGAACACTGAAAGCAGCAAAAGAAAAGAATGATCATGGACAAAATGCTTCAATAAGGTTATCCAATGACTTTTTATTAGAAATCTTAGAATCCAGGAGACAATTGAATGGCATTAAAAAATTGGTTTTGCATGGTTGTTTCTTTGGAACTTACATACTTAGCCTTCCTTCTTCCCTCCTTCCCTCCCTCCCTCCCACTTACTGAGTTCATTTTTTTTCTGGATAGGTGTACAATACTGAGTTTTCTTAATCATATTGTAATTCTACATTGAACTTTTTGAGTCACCTCCATACTGTTTTCCATAGTAGCTGTAGTAATATATTCTTACCAGTAGTACACCAGAGTTCCTTCTTTACGTCCTCACTAGCATTTGTCTTCTTTAGTCTTTCTGCTAATAGCCATCCTTTCTGGGTAAGGTGGTTATCTCATGAGTTTTGACTTGCATTTTCCTAAGAATTAGTGATGTCAGACATTTCCTAATTATCTGTTGGTCTCTCATTTGGCTTCTTTTGAGAAATGTCTACTGAGAACTATTGCCCATTTTAGTGAGCTGTTATTATTGTTGTTACAGAAGTTTCAGAGTCTCTTTTATATTCTGCATATCACTAGGGTTTACAAAATGTTCTCCTGTTTTGTAGGCGTTTGCTGCACTTAGCTGGTTGTGATAATGGAAATTCTTTATCCTAGTGACTTGTGAGTAAGAAATTCATATCTGGTATTTGGCATGTTAAATGGTCTTCAAAGTAACCCTACCTTGTTTGACTTGGATTTAGAGCTCTGTTTAGGTGAAAACAGTCACTTAATTAAAGGTGAGCTATTTTCTGGAAAGCTATTGCGCCAGATCGAGTAATACTGGAAAAGAAACCTCACTGTCCCAACAGTTCTCTGTGGAGTCCTGCTTGCTGGTTAACAGAGACCATGGAGCTTAAGCAGGGAGAATTCTGCCTCACGGCACACCGGGAGAATATTCATTAATGTTACACTGGAAATACTGAACCACCTTGCTTCCAGCCAGTGGAGCAAATCCATTGTACATGACCTGCTGTCATCTGACCATTTTGCAAAAAGCTGACAAATTAAAATCTTTCTTTCTTTCTTTTTGTCAGTCATGGAGTTGAACCTAGGGCCTGGCTATAGTCTCTGAACTCTTCAGCTCAAGGGTAGCGCTCTACTACTTTGAGCCACAGCACCACTTCCAGTTTTCTGGTGGTTAATTGGAGATAAGAGTCTCATGGACTTTAGTGCCCGGACTGGCTCTGAAGCGTGATCCTCAGACCTCAGTCTCTTGAGTAGCTAGGGTTACAGGCAAGAGCCAGGGGTGCCGGGCAGCTTCTTATTTCTATAACAAAGAAGCTTAGAGAAAAAAAAAACATGGTGGAGCTGCAAATACATCCTTGCTGCTAGAAGGAAAGTGGCATATCACAGGGTGAGCGGACCTGTGGGGCCTTGAAGAAGATGAAGAATCACAGTGGACAGAAGTGGAGCCTTCCCTTACTCTGTCTAATGGAGGGTGTTCACAGGCTTCTTAGCAGGGAAGAACTGCCAAGGAATTATTTTTCTCTGAATGCAAGTTTGGGTTGTCACGGGTGACATCTGTAATTAGTATTCATTTTAAAGCAGGAGAGTGAATCTTTTCAATGAATGCTGCTGTTATAAGGCCCTGAGTTCCAGGGCCCTCCTGCTATTATCCTGTGGAGACTCCCTGCCCTGTTGGCAAGGTTGTTTAGTCCATTGGAGTTGCTGTGCCCACTCACCTGCCCCTGTGTTGTGAACAGAGAATACCAGACAGAATCCTTTTGTTCTGTTCTAACACTGACTAAACTTCCAGTCCCTGCCCATGGTCAATCTAAGGAGCACGTTCAGTGTCAAGTACGTTCCACATTTTGGGGGAAAGGAGTGAGAATGGCTTCTTCATGACTTCATATCTCCTGGTTGCAGAAGAGAGATGAGAAGAGGTGAAGGGAATGAGGTCTGTGCTGATATATTAGGTGAGGGATACTGGCCCCAGCCCACTTTTTCAGCAGGGTTAGAGCTGCTCAAAGGTATTTCACCAGTTACAATGAATGTGTGTAAGAAGGAGCCTCCTATTGGGAGTGTTTCCAAAGACTAATAAAGCTGTGCTTTGCTCCTCTGACCTTGGCGCAGCGACAGGTAAGTCCCACAATTTCTCCCACCTTATAAACACTAAGATGGGCTGTGAGAAAGGACTATGGGGGCTCTATGTACAGACTTAGGGCAGCAAGTAGGCAGAAAAATGTCAAAACCACTAATCTAATTTACTGATGGCTTTAATGGGAGTGCATAGGAAAAAATTCTGCCTGGCACTGCAAATATTGCTCTAGCACTGTCATGTAGAGTCCCCCAAAGCTCAGGAATCACACAGTGAACTTATAGTGTTACTGCAGATGCACAAAGAAGGCAGAGAGGAAGGGAAGAAGCCTGACATCTCTCTTCTTCCCTTCCCTTTTATACTCTTCCCTTTTTCTCTCCTATAATTTCCTCCTTCCTCCCTCTCTCCCTCCCTCCCTCCTTCCCTCCCTCCTTCTTTAGCTTTTCCTGAAATGTAATTGACTATCAATGCTAGGTTTCGATCCTGGCTGTGACCTTGTAGGAACTGTGACACTACTGGTACTTTACTCCACCTGCCCTCCCCGCCCCCCCACCACTGACCAGGACAAATCTAGAACAAGACATGTATGTAATAGGGGATCTCTAAAACAGTCTCTGAATTCTTGCCAGCCCCAGCCTGCCAAGCATCAAGAAGTCAGCCTTGTAGAACAAGTGAACAAATAAAAGGAGCAGAATTGGGGAGTGCCCAGGAAAGATGTGAAGTGTTCTAGTCTCCAAGCGGCAGCCCCCTGTCCCCCCACCCCCGGTGGCTGCCCTGGGCTAGGGTCTTCTTTTAGGCAGACAGTCTTCTGTTAGGAAAGTGGGGAGGGAGGAGGTGGGAGAGGAGTTTCCATCTGAACACAGTGAAATCTCTGTACAGAATGGGTTTCTTCCCAGGTGTCAGCCTGCAGAGCAGAGTCTGTGGCCAGCTGCAGCATCGTACAGGTTGTATTTTAATTTTTATTTCTCTTGCAACCTTTGGTAGAACATTTCAGACTGGGCTGGGGTGGAAGGAGGGAATGTCTGAGCTTGGTGTTCTGAGGCCGTGTCTCTGACACAAATGAGGAATTAGTTTTCAGTGATTATACAGGAGACCAGCCTGGCGCCACTAACCCCTTCGAGCTGGGGGGAAAGGGTTTGGCTGGCTGTACCTTAAGTAGAGAAGAAAAAGAGCTATAGAGGGCAGTGTGCACGCGTGTTCTTGTACCAGGAGATCATTCTCAGTAATCGCCCGAGTAACTATGGCTACAAAGAACCCCTGAGCAGGTGGGCATCCAGGGCTCTAGGCTGCCTTCCTATGGGGAGGAGGACTTGAAACTCATACACTGTGGCTGCCATTGGAGGAAACAGGAAGCATCATTCCTCAGGTCTCCATCTCTTCTGTCATCTATGGCCCATAACTAGTTCCTCCTTTACATTTACTTCATGTTGTGTTGTGCCAAATAGCATATTATATCACATTGTATCACATGACATTGTATGTATCATCTACTTTTTACCTCTAGATTCTCCATCTGAGAGGAGAATCATTTATTTGTGTTGAATCTGGCTCATTTCACTTAATATACTAGTCTCCATCCTACTCCATTAATTTTCCTACAAATGATAGAATTGCAATCTATTTTATGGCAGAGTAGCATATTTCATTGTGTATATGTGTACATACACTGCATTTTTTAGGAATTCGATTATTTTATTTCAAACTGTAACATATAGATTCAACTTTTAGAAACTGAAAGGAACAGCATTGCCAGTTCACAAATTCAGTTAAAGGTAAAACAACTAGATGCACCAAGACATATTGACATTAAGAATATAAATTCTAGTAAGACTTTGCTTGCAAATGAATTTAGGTCAGATCAGAATTTCCTGGGTCAAGTTATTTCCAGAAAAAGTAATTCATTTTCAGAGTTTCGGGGCTTCCAAAGTTGTAAAGAAATTCACACTGCACTTTTTTTTTAAAATTCAGTCATCAGTTGATTGGCTATTATTAATGCTGTCACTATAGACATGCATATACCTAGACTCACTTCTCTTTGCACATATGCCAAGAATGGCATAGCTGCTTCATGAGTAAGTTCTACTTTTGAGGGTCTCCATAATAACTTCCAGAGTGGCTGCATTCATTACCACTCCCACCCACAGTTTATAAAGTTTCTTTCTCCCCCTCATTGTCCAACTTCTATTAAGTAGTGACACTTGATATATTCTCTAGCGGTTCCTTGAGTATGAACGCTCTCATATGGAAAGTGGGGGTGGTAATGCATTCCTTTGAGGTCTCTTTAGAGATTTATTGCCAATATATGGAAAAGAGCTCAGAGTGTGCTGGGCATATTATCAGTGCTCCATTAATGGAAATAATGATTATCTGTCTTCAGTTTCACTCCTAATTTTGCTTTTTTTTGGGTCAGTTATGGGACTTGAACTCTGGGCTTGGGCATTATCCCTGAGCTTTTCAGCCCAAGGCTACCACCCTACCCCTTCAGCCACAGAGACACTTCCTCACTTCTAATTTTGGAGTGAACATACTATTCTCTAGATCTTCACATGCTACCTTAGTCATGGGTTGGTTTTGTTAAAATGCAGTCTTCTGGTCTGAGGTAGGACCAGGCGTTTGCATGTTTACAAAAACACTGAGCTGAAATGAGTCTGTATGAATCAGAGTGACAAATGTCTCCACACACCATTCTCTGTCATTTCGCCACAAAGATGAAAACATCCATGTGCAAGCCCTAATTGAAAAATCATGATTTGGTTTTTGGTAGATGGAGACAAAATAGTGTTAGATTTTTTTTTAAACTTTGTCAGTCCTGGGAACTCAAGGCCTGGGCAGTGTCCTTGGACACTTTTTGCTCAGGGTTAGCGCTCTGCCACTTGAGCCACAGCACCACTTCCAGCTTTTTCTGTATATGGGGTACTCAGGAATCAAACCCAGTGCTTTGTTTTTTTTTCATGTACTTTTTATTGTAATTAAGAAGGGTTACATTATATTCACCAGATAGAAGGGGCATTACTTCACAAACATTGATACCCTTTCTCATGTCTTGGTCCCCATTTCTCCCCTCCCCCACACTCCCACCCCACATCTTGTTTTTCCCCCTTCCCTATCCGATTTCAAATAACCAAATAAACATATATGCAATATATCAGATAACAAGGTAAAATACTGTAACAATATGAGATAACCAAGGGACAGCAAAAGAGATGAGAGATAACAGTACATTAAGAACAGCAATCACTCACTATATGCCTTTTGTTTCTATATGGCCTTATGTATCTAGGTTTTGCTCCATTGTAAATCTCTGCTAGGAGAGCCCAAGGTTTCTACTGATTATGACCATGAGGGAAACCATTGAGCCTATGTTCCTTTGAACCTGGCTTACTTCACTTAATATGATTTTTTTTAACTCTTTCCATTTCCTTACAAGTGGGGCCATGTCATTCTTTCTGGCTGCAGCATAGAATTCCATTGTGTATCTTGTTGATCTACTCATCAACTGAGGGACATCTTGGTTGGTTCCATATCTTTGCTATGGTAAATAGTGCTGCAATGAACATCGTTGTGCTAGTGGGTTTAGCATGTCCTTGTTTCTGGATGATTGAAACCCAGCACTTTGTGCATGCTAGGTGAGCACTCTACCACTAGGCCACGCTCCTGGCTCCTAGTGTTAGGATTTTAAGGATAGTCTTGTACATATTTCCAGGCTGGTCTTTGGCATTTTGATGTTAGCTATTTCCTGCTTTGTGAGGAGTATTGTAGCTTTGTTTCTCTCCATGGCTCTGTCTTCCACCGCTGTGCCACTTGTAGAAGCCAGTGGCTTCTCACAGATGTGTGCTACATCACCTCCGTCAGGATATGCAGACCTGGCATCATGTACAACATCTGGCAGAGACCCATTTTCAGAGTAAATATATCATTTTCTTTTTTGGTAAAATTGCTTTTCAGATGAAGATGAAAATTACAATGGGAAATTGTGGCTGGCAAGGGAAAAGAGCCATTTTAGGTAATATCTCTCATAATTGGGGTAATTTTGACAAAGTCAGCACTGGACGATTCCCACGTCTTCCTTCTCCTCCCCCTGGATCAGGGAAGATGGTTATCTCTGCAATGCAGAAGCCTAAATTGTTCTCTCTTCTCTGGCCCTCGGAAGTGGTGTAAAGCTTCATAGCACTCAGGCTTATAGCTTTCAAAAAACATGTGTTTTTTTTTTCCCCCTACCCCTGGTGAGCAAGTACAAGCGTGATGGATCAAGGCAGGAGCTGGGGCTAAGGCGTTGGCCCTGGTATCCAGTCATACCTTCTAAGTTGAGCATACTTATGTCCCATTTCTGTTTTAGAAGGAATTAATTGATAATTTAGCCTTAAAACAGAGCCAATTTCTTATACTTTCTTACTTTTTATTGTTGGCAGTTACAACAATAGCTTTTACTTTTAGGATATTGAGTTATATTGTAGTATTCAGCATGATTAATGCTTGGTTCTCTTATGGCAGGAAGGATCCCTTTGTGAAATTAATGTGTGTGCATCTGTGTGTGTGTGTGTGTGTGTGTGTGTGTGTGTGGTACACATTGTGTACCTCCCATGATGCTCATTGGGCCCAGATGGTTAAGCAGCTCATTAGTAATCTCAGGTCCCAAAGATACTGATGTGGAGACTTGTCTTTTGCAGAGGGCTTCACAGGTAGAGGTATTTGTCTCTACCAATGATGGGTGATGTTAGCCACAGCTGTAAAACTAGGAGGATCTGCTGTAAATCTGCCATGCTGCATGGGACTAGACCAAGGTGAGGCAAGAGAGATGAACAGGAGGAAAATTTTAAGGTGGCACCCACCTAGAGGACAAGATGGCACTTGCACATTCCTGGCAGTGAGTATCTTTTTGTATTTCATACTCAAGCATCTTACTTTTTTATTCTAATTTGGTTTTGTTGTGCAACCTTGAGAAAGTCATTTATCTCTCTGAGTTTATGTTCTCTTCCATAAAGCAGAAGTAATAAAAACCACCTCATGGGACTGTCATGATGTTTAAGTAAATGAATGTATATAAATTTGCTTATATGCTACGTTGGACTAACAAATTAATGACAGTGACGATGAATTTCAGTAAATCTACTCACAGTATCTTGTTAGTGCAGCTTGTGGGAGGGAACGAAAGGGATTGAAATGTATATAGAAATGATGTTTGGGAAATTTTGTTCTTTGGCTTAATGTCTTCATTAGGAAAGAATTTATTTTGAATCTTGTACAATTTTCAGTTTGCCATTGTTAAAGAATAAAATGGTATAATCGTAAAACTAGGAAGGAAACCTGAGGGTACAGTAGAGTTATAGGCAGGGTACATAGAGCCCAAGGACCCCAGAGATTGAGATTGTATTTTAGGGAGACCATGAACATCTCGTGTGTAGAGTAATTCATGACTTGGGCTGGATGTGTCAGCCGCCTGCTCTCTCTGAGGTCTAAGCTGGACCCAGAGGCTCCTGGGTAGAGCTCCATTCCTGTGCTCAGTCACATAAACACATTTCTGCTTCAATAGATAGCCACTTTTCCCTGCATTCCCTCCAGCTTGCTCTGTTTTCTTTGTTTTTGGTGGGAAGCCGACCAAGGCGTCCATGGTAGAGATAAAGAGGACAATCTGTTAGAATACTAGAGTGGTGAGCTAAGAGACTCCGAGGAGCTCGCTTGGCCCAACTGCTATCTGTTCTTGCCATGTTGCTCTGAAGGCAAAAATCAGCCACATGAATTCTAAAATTCTCAATTTTGTACAGTTTATCTGGATAAATACCAGGCACTGATGGTTCCCCTCGGAAACTCTACTTCCTTCTTTTGTTACCTCAAACCTGGTTACTAAGGGACAGTGATTTAGTTGCATCCTTGACGTCTGGTTCTAGCTGAGTGTTTTTCCAGCATGAGCGTAGGGATTGTATGTCTTAGTGTGCGAATGTAAAAAAATAGAGGAACTAAATATTGGACCATCATTTTGTGGGAAGAGAAAATTCTGAGGTCATTTGTGTGTGTGTGTGTGTGTGTGTGTGCATGCACATGCGTGTTTTAAGGATTATCTTCCAAACTTGGAGGTGGTAATTATAAATATACATTGTTACTTGATTCACCATCTGTGTATTTATTCATCTCTAATTCAGCCAGTTAATGAGAGAACAATTTCCCTTCCTTACGTACTCCTTCCATGACAGACATTGCTAATCAATCACTGCACTTTCTTGCTCTCTAGAGGCTCAGACAGTCCCTACTAAGAATCAGGATTCTTTTAATAGAATAGGACCTCTATTCTTAGACGAGTAGACAAAAAGCGGAAAGAGGAAACTTCCTTGACTGGGAGAAATTTGGAAGTTAATTTGATAGGTGAAACCTATAAGCAATGACTTTCGTGGAATGCATAACCAATGAAGTTTTGAGAGATTGTGAGTGAAGAAAATTAATCTGACCTGGGAATGTCACCTTAACAGGAAACTGTCCAGCAATACTGGAGTCTTCCTGACAGAGCAGAGGTGACCTTACAGGTGGAAAGAGCTGTAGAAGAGGAGCTATGTGATGGGTGAGATGAGCAGTAAACATTCATTTCTAGGAATGAGTGTCAACATGAAGCCTTTCCTTAGAATGGACCTATTTAACTGGAGAAAGACAGGGGCTCAGGCTTGGCTTTGTTATGAGTCATTTTACCTCTAGAAGCCTGCATTTCATTTCCTCTCTGTGTGCGAAGGAGCTGGGCTGCCGTAGTATTCAAAACTTCCTACCTTTCCTCACTTACCTGTTCCTTTGATTATTGGGAAGACATGGGTTTTTACTCTGTTCATACTTCTGATAGCTAAGTCTCACGGTGGAAAAATAATGGCCTTTGCTGACAGGTCCAAGCAAGGCCCATTCATTTGTCTGGCCCTGCTGTACTGATGGTGGACTGGCATCAGAAAGACCTGTCTAGTAATAAAAGAAGATACAGAATTCTATGGGCTATGGTTTTAGAACTCACTGTTTCTCTTTTGTATATTCTGTTCTCCTTTTGGTTGGAAGTGGGAAGATTACTCAAGTGAAGTATTGCGCCCAAGAACTTTGAGAAATAGAGCTTGGAATCCAAGAGCATTGCATTACCACTGGCGGTGCAGGCCAAACAACTCAGACTTTTCTCAGAATTTAGGTTGTAATTGCAGGTGGAGATAGGTTATAACAAGCAGAAAACAATTTACAAATACATATAGCACATCTAATTCAGCACATGGATTTGTATAAAGTTAAGTCAGATCTCTGCAACAGCATGGATGATTCTGTGTTCTCACTGAAGACCAAATGTGTACAGAATTTTGAATGGAAGCATCTCCAACTGCAGCAACTTGAAACATAAACCAATAGGCTTCCATAATGAAGAAATACTAAAGACTGTCATTTGAAGAAAGAACATGTAACCATTTTTTTAAATCTCTAGGGACAGATCTTTCTGTCCTAGAAATGGATAGATAGATAAAATTTGTTTTATGGTTCATAAGAAATCAAATCCATGAAAGCTAAGTGTCAGACTGGGCAAATTCCATACATCTTAATCCCTGCCTAAGGTTTCAGTTATCACCATTCATCCCCAATGATCTCAGAGCGCCATTATCCACCCTGTATTTCATTCCACTTTTCTCTGTTCCCTCACAAAACACAAAGAAGATCAAATAACTTTGGGCCAGTTGAATATTTTCTATACTTATTCTTTTTCTCAACTTCAGACATATTATTCAAATAAAGTATCTCCTCCTTTCTTTGGTTTAGCCAAGATAAAAATACCTACTAATTTTAAAGGGAAAGTAGGTGGCTATAAATGGCTGTGTGGTATTGTGGAAGGAATAAGAATGGCTTTGGAATTGTACCCAGCCTTAAATCTTGGCTCCTGAGTCTACTAGTTGTGGTACCTTTGGCATGCTACTTAGATGTCTCTATGCCTTCTTTTTACATGCACAGGATAAAAACTATTGTTGAAAGTAGATGATATTATAAATTATTTGTCCCTGTGACCTTAATACAGAAGTCAGAGAGGGGCAACAGGCAGAACCAAAGGAAAGGAACATGGTAGGATGATGCTGTCTGATGCCTTTGCCCCTGGGGCAGGTTTGATGAGTCAGGAGTGGGAAAGCATGTCCAACTCTTCTGAGCTATGTAACTTCCCCACCTCTGTAACTTCCTTCCCTGAAACTTGCTGTCGGTGAGATGGTGGCTAGTTTCTTAGGCACGCGACTCTGATAGGCTGAGCCCTCTGCCGACACTTAGTGGATATGTAGCAGGGTTTAAACCACTGATAGTTGCTGCTGTCACAGCAGAATGAACTTCTTCTGACTGAAGGTGTTTAGTTTTTGATTTCTGATTCCCACTCTCCTGTTTTGTATTTGAAGTCCATACGTCTTGTGTTGGTAGAGTAGCTTAAGGGGTAGAGTATTTACCTAGCAAGTTCAAAACCCTGTGTTCAAATCCAAGTACAACAAAAAAGAAAAAAGAAATCCAGTTATTTTGTGGTAAGACCGTGTGTGTCATCTTTCATGTTTCTTTGGACAGTTCTTTTGCTGTTTGGAACAACAGAACATCTGATTTGGCACTGACATGTCCAAAGTAACTCTTCTCAATGCAACGTTTCTTTAATTTTCTTCAAATTTTATTGTATCAGAAGGGTGATGAACAAGGGGGTTACAGTTACATAAGTAAGGTCATATATATATGTATATATATGTATGTGTATCTCTCTCTATATAAATATAGTCATATAGGATGAGACTAAATGAAAGGAACTCTAGGATAAGGAAGCAATAGCTTTGTCTTCTGTGATTGTTGTTCTTAATGTACTATGTTATTTCTCTTCTCTTCTCTCTTTTTTTTGCTCTTATGGTTAATTTCATATTGTTACTGTATTTGTTACCTGGTATATTGTATATACATTTATTTATTTATTTGAAATAGGAAAACGGAAGGGGGGAAACAAGATGGTGGGGAGTAGGGGAAGGAAATGGGGACAAAAACATGAAAGGGGGTAGCTGGGCATGGTGGCTCACGCCTGTAATCCTAGCTACTTAGGAGGCTGAGATCTGAGGATCAAGGTTCAAAGCCAGTCCAGGCATAAAAGGACCTGAGACTCTTATCTTCAATTAACTTCTAGAAAATGGGAAGTGGGGCTTGGCTCAAGGGTTGGGTGGTAACCTTGAGCTGAAGAGCTCAGGGACAACGCCCAGGCCCAGAGTTCATGACCCACAAAAAATTTTAAAAAATGAGAGGGGGTATCAATGTGCGAGAAGTAATGCAACTACTATCTGATGAATAAAACTGTAACCCCACTATACATTATCCCAACAATAATATGTATGTGTGTGTGTATATATATATATATATATATACATTTTTTTCATTTGTCCATTGTAGGGCTTGAATCTGGGCCTGGGTGTTGTCCCTGCTTTCTTCAGCTCAAGGTTAGCACACTGCCCTTTGAGTCACAGCACCACTTCCAGTTTTCTGGTGGTTTATTGGAGATAAGAGTCTCACGGACTTTGGTGTCTGGGCTGGCTTTGAACCGCAGTCCTCAGATCTCAGCCTTCTGAATAGCTAGGATTACAGGCATGAGCCACCAGTGCCCAGCTTTTTAATTTTTTGTTGTTGAAGCAAGATTTGACCTTTATTTGTCCAGCAAGTATTCCAGAAAGGCTATTTGTAGTTCCTGAAAAGACATTTTATTCTCACATCCTATGTCAGTGATTTTCAGCTTTTGTCTGAATTCTCTTTTGAAGTGCAGAACTGCAGTTTCACTGTTGGGTTATCATTACTCACGGATTCTGCTTAGGTGCTTAGGCGCTTTACAAGCTAAAGCCCTGTTGATTGTCCCCCGCCCCCCAGCCCACTCTGTACTGAATCTTTGTGACTCAAAAGACAGCTTTATTCATGACTCAGGCCCATTAAGATCCCGATCCTTGATCTCATGTTGTACATTAAGAATCCAGTTACACTGGCTTTGATTCTGATTCCCAAGTGAAGACATATTATTCTTGTTTCTGCCTGCCTTCAGTTCTTGTCTTTCTGCTTAGGACAAGCTCTTTCCATGGCAATCTCCTTGTTGGTAAGAATTCTCCTTAGGTGAGGTTCCTTGACTACCACAGTAAACTCATTTCTTCTTGCAGTACCAGTGCTCGTAGTAGGATAGTTCATCTCTATTTGCAAAAGTGTTTGCTTGCCACGTATTTAAATAGTTGTCAAATATATTTACATACTTAGTGTCTGCCTCCTCATCCCTTAGGATGTAAGTTCACTAAGGGTAGAGACTCTTGGTTAGTGCCACTTCTGTATTCCCAATGCTAAGACAGTGCTTTCCCAGTAGTTAGAAGGCATTGGTAAATATTGGTGATATAGTTTTAGATACCCATGGAAAGGAATTAAGCCATGCTAAAATTGTGCATATTTGTGTTTGTTTCTTTTCCTCCCTCACAGATCTTTGATGGCACAAAGTATATTGTATAAGATACAATAAGAATGTCAGTACATTCCATTAGTAACCCCTACTAAGGGAAGGCCTGGTAGGCAGTGATGTAGGGACTGAACACAACATGTGTCTTCCTTTCCCTGCAAACCCTCAGTCTTGATTTATTGTGTCATTTTAGATGCCGGGGCCATTCATGGGCATTACTCCCCCGGCCATTCTAGCCTCACGTCTGTTCCGTGGTGTGTTGTAGGATTATTTTGAAATATCTCCCAGCCTGTTCTCTTGTGACATTCATTGGCTTCCTGATCTTCTTGCTATTGGGTGGGATTTAGTGACTAGTTCTGGCAATGAATCCTTTGTCAACCTGGTATGTGCCACCGCCAGGGCATGGTCGTTGAGGGTCTCCGAGAGTCCCTTTGGAGCTACTGTCCTCTGAGTTGGAGCCACCAGAAACACACAAGAAGATGGTTGTCCTGTCAGTCCAGAGTGATGACAGGAGCACAGCTCCTTGTCGCCTGTGCTGCACATCAGCATGATGGAGAATTGTTCCCTTATTATTTCACAACACAAAGATATGGGTGCTGTTTGTTAGGATAGCATCTTCTAGCATATTCGGACTGACTTTACAGATGAAATACTCATGCCCAGAGAGGTGAATTGTTTAAGTTACCTCATTAGCAAGTAGGACACCAAGACTTGACTATTTTTGCTATACACTTGGCCAAGTTGTTTTTCACAGGCACATGACAAAGCACATGTTACTAATTGGTTTTGTAAAGGTCTTATACCCTTAGCTTCTCTAAATTAGTCATGAAATACCCTCAAGACCCTGTCTCATATGGTGGTCAAAGATTAGATTTTACTAAGATGTTGTTGAGTCTCCCTTTTCTTTTTTCTTACAACTAAAAACCATTCCAGGCTTGACCTCTGTTGGGCACAATTTTGGGCAGCCCAGTGGACCTTATGCTTGCTGCTAATGGGCCCTGGGGCCACTGGACTGTACTGATTTGGTCCCATGCTTAGGCATAGGCACCAGCTCAGTTCTAGGTACACATGAGTCTTGATGCTTACATCCCCAAAAGGTCCTGCCACCTTTCCTGGGCCTGAGGCAGAGCGAAATTTACCTTCTCATTTCTGGGATCCTGTCTTCTGCCATATTTGTTGTGTACCACATCCCATCCTTTTGTTTTGAGTAGAGAAGGACAATGTTAGAAACTCTTGCCCTTAGCAAGTGTTATGGCAGGGATTCCGGGAGGCACATCAACAAGTAAACAGCATCACAGGTTAGAAGGGTTTGCTACTACAGAGAGCAGAGGAAGGAAGGGGGACGAAGGAAGGGAGGGCATTGTGGGTCCCATATTCTGCTCAGATGAGGAATGAAGCAGGAGAGAATCTGAAACAAGAGACTCCCAAGCAGGAGGACAGACATACAAAGGTTGACACAGAAGACCGGGCATGTGTGGGGGAGAGGCAAGAGCCTGATGAGGAGCCTTGGGCCCTGTCAGACTCCATCTTGGACTGCGAAAGAGGTAGAAGCTACAAGAGGACTCTCCACTGAAGAAAGTTGCATCTTCCTTCCCTCTTGAAGAGGGTGGGGTGAGAGGATAATCATGGAAGCCAAAAGACTCCAAAGGAATCACCTTCAACATGTTCTCTCCAGGATTTGAGCCATTGTCCCACAGATTATCTCTTTGCTTTCCAAGAGGCTCCTTCACCCACAGGGAAAGCTATTTGATCTGTCTGCCATGAAGTCAGAAAGGGATTTAGTCCCCGTGAGTCCCTTAGGAATTGTAGCTTACCTCTAAGGATAGGACACTGATACTTCTGTGAGATTGGAAAGAGAAGGAAAAGTGTGAAGATCTAAATAAAATCATGAACTCTTCTTCCTGAATATTTCCAGCAGCAGTGACAACAAATCACTGATCATCTCGAAAGATACTGAGCTTCACAGACATTGAGCAAGGACAGGTGCAAAAGGTAAACATAGTGTACCTGGAAACGCAGGAAGGAGACGTCAAAAAGTAAAAAAAAAAACAAAAACCCTTAGAAATGTGCCCATGTGTTTATAGGGGAACATCTTATAGCAATTAATGTAGAATTCCCCAAGGCAAGTAGAGTCAGAAGTAAGGCATTCCAGATTGTTGCCAGATAAAAATACACATTGGTCCAGGTGAATTTATATTTCAGATAAACAATGAGTCTCTTTTTCAGTATGCCTCTGACTCAAATATTTCACAGGAAGTATATGGAAATTATTCACTGTTTTCTGGAACTCAGATTTGCATTTTTATTTGCTAATATTTCAACCCTAGTCCTAGAAGATTTTTGAATGTCAGCCAGAGGTAGAAACAACAACCTGATTCCTCAAAAAATGTGTGTTGTCTAGTTATAGTAATGAGAGCCCAGGAGATAGGATTCTTAATGGAGGAATTACAGGTGAGAATGGTAGGCTTGCAAAAATATGCCAGCTCATTTTGTGGAGAAAGGAGGGACTCAGGTCCCTCATACACCGAAGGTACTTTGATAGCTTTCTTTCCTCCTTTCTTCTTTTCCTTCTGTCTGGGAGGAAGACATTTGCTAATAACCATAGCCAATATCAATCAATGTATGGTTGATTTAGACAAATCAATGCAATATAGATTTTCAGTTTAATTTTATAGTCATAATAAAGTTATTACATGAAGAGAATCAGTCTGATGTTCCCCCCCCCCCCCGGGCCATCAGGAGGAGTCTGACATATAAGATATTCTTATAAACATTGTTAACATGAAGGGAAAATTTCTGACTCAAAACCCCTCAAATTGAGAAAATGAGACTGAACATGAGCTGAGGTGGCTCTTCTCATGTTGTCACAGGCCAGTCTCCTGTGGCTATTTCGTGATACTATGTGAAAATGATACTTGAGACCAGTCACAGTCTCCTACCTACCAGAAACTCCATTCATAACCTACGCTGAATTTCAGATGTTTCCTGCGTGGAACATTTATCCTTTTAATACTTGACCTACAGCACGTATGTGTGATGGCTCTCATCTGTAATGTGTTCCCGCTTCATGGACTTTTCATTGCTCCAGTGGAAACTATTTTAATGGCCTTGCATTGGACACATGAAAATATTCTCAGTTTGAAGAAAAGTCCCTAAAGTGTCTGTCCCTTTAATTTTCCACATTGTCAGGAAATCACATTTTGCACATCTTCCACTTTGTCAACGTTGCCTGGAGTAATATTTATTGAATGCCTTCCAGGTGTGGCCCCCACAACCTGGGCAATAGCATGGGGACATGGGGAAGTGGGGAGGGTTTGGAATTTGTGCTGCTCAGCTCGTCATTAGAATTCAGGTTTTTGAAGACATTTCCCTCTGACCCTGGGTCGCTTAATCCTGATCCTGATAATGAAACTACTAATAATAAAGAGCAAGAGTCACATAGTCATGGACACCAGTATATGTTTGTACTAATATGGACAGCAATAATAAGACTCATTCCAGTGGCAACAACTGACCGAATGCTATGTGTTAGTTGGGATTCTCCAGGGAATTAGAATCAATAGGACGGATGTATACAGAAAATACTGAAAAATCCAAGGTTGTCACAGTGAGCTGGTGGGCTGGATATGGAAGAAAGAGCTAATTCCACAGTTCAAGTCCAGAGTTCATCAAGTTGGCGCCCTGGGGAAGACCTGATCCTGCATGCTCAAGTCCAAAAACTTCTGCAAACCAAATTCTCTTTTACTTGAAGAGAGCAGTCTTTTGTGAAACTCAAGTTTTAGTTGATTGGAAAGAGGAATATCTACGTAGAGCAGAAATTTGCTTCATGTAGCATCTGCTGGTTTACATTTTAATTTCATCGAAAGCCTACTCAGAACACATCCAGAATAATGTGTGACTACATAAATATGGATTTCATGGTCCAGCCTAACACATAAAATTAACCATCACACAGCAATGAAGTTGCTAATAAAAATGTATTGATTTTTATCAGTTTTCATTAGAGGCAAACATAACCAATAGGAAACATGTAGATATTCATATATATATACATATATATAATGCATTAATGTGTTATATATGCTACATATGATATATACTGTATGCATACATATGTGCATATTAAGAGAGATAAAGATTTATTCTGAAGAAAACACTGGTGTATGACATACAAAGTTTGAAACCTACTGGGAAGCCATCAGACGGTGTGTGCTGGAACTCTGCCAGGAGTGGACACTGAATCCACTGGTGGATTTCTTTTGGGAATTTTAGCTGTGCTCTAGAGAATTTTAAATCATCAGATCAGATATACCTACATTAGTGATGACAATTTCCTTTAATAAGTCACCAATGGAAAGAGTGATTCAGATCAAGAAACATGGGACCCTTAGTTCTGCACATGAAAGGATCCAGTAACAGAGGGAAATCACAGCTATAAAATATCTGCATAAGTGATGGTAGTAAACTAGCTGTGTTGACACATGAAACTGGTCATCACAAACATAGAAAGCAACAAGCATACTACAGCACACGGACGGACTAGCCATTTTTCTCTAGCAGGATGCGGGATATGAAAGCAGACCACACGTTAATGTTTCTTTGAAGTCTTGAGGAAAGTTCTGGGTAGATTCAGGTACTGATACGACTGGGCAACAAATAATCCAGCAGTTTTTATTTCCTTGAACGTAGAATATAATGATCTGGTTGATTGCTTTCCGTACATATTTTTACATTCAATTTCCATATACCTCTGTGAGATAAATACTATTGTTTGTATTTTATAGAGCAGGAAGCTAAGGTGCAAGAAGATTTAAGCCATTTGATTAAGAGTATGTGGCTAACAAGCTCCAGGGCCAGGATACTCACTCGGCATAAACCAACCAGTAGTCTTAGCCAAGATAGAGGAACTGAAGTTTGAAGGAGAGGACCAGAAGAGAAGGCCAAGAGATGGTCTTAGAGTAGGGAGAATCAGGCAAGGCTTTCTAACGAGGGGAGGTCTGAGGCAGACAGAACTGAAAACAAAGGACGGAAAGGAAGCAAAGGGTGTCAACAATGAAGTGGCCAAAGACCTGGAGAAAGCGCGTCCCTATGTGGATGGCCCCTGTGGCATTGTGTTCCCCTACAGGGTTGTGAAAAATGAGATGTACAGGGACATAGCAAAGATCACTCCAAACGGATCCAAATCCTGGAGCTCCTCAGGGCCTCAGGGAGCCCACTCCGCAGGCTGAGAGGAAAAGCGCATGGAGAACCCAGATCTCAGGAGCAAGAGTCAGCTGATAACACGGCTGATCGATGGTAAGGGTAAAAGCGAGAGAAGGAGGCGAAGGAGGAGGAAGAGGAGGAGGAGGAGGAAGAAGAGGAGGAGAAGGAGGACAAGGATGAGGAGGAGAAGGAAGAAGAAGGCAGCGGCTGAGTTCTGAGAAAGTCACTTTTGTGCCACATTTATAGGAAAGTGACTGTAGGGATCAAGAAACTTTTCAGGACATGCCCTCACTGTTTTCTTAAGTCTTTAAGCTATGAGGAAAAATGGAGGATTTGAGTATAGGAAGCTGCTGGTCCAGTTTGGCTGAGGCACCTTTTTGGGTGCAAACTTTATAAAATGCCTTGAAAGTATTTTCCATGGCACATTCTGTGACTTCACTCAGCCCTCCTTAAACAGTCTATTTTGGTTGTGAGTTCATAAAGCCCCTCTCTCTCCCCATCGTCTCGCTGTTCAGGTCCAGGTCCAGATAAAACATGAAGCTCAAATACAGTGTAAAAATACAAATCCCTTTTAGCCTGGCCTTTCATGCTGCATCCCAAAGTGTGCCTGGGTGTTGAAAGCACAGCGAGGTGGGGTGTGGGGGTGTGTGTGGGGAGGGGAGAGCAGGGTGTTTTTCCAGCCTTACACCTTAGGAGAGTAGAGAGTGGCACTTTCTGGGGCTTGCAGCAGGCACACTTGTCCCTGTGCTGCAGTGGCAGTCATTCAGGACCATGCCTGCATGCAGTGGTCGTGGAGCTGGAAAAGCTGCCAAAATCAGCAGCTGGAGTAAGTAGAGTAAATCAAGTTAAGAGGGAACAGGACAAGATTTTGGAAAAGGAAAGAATACATGGGTCAAACCATTAACCAGACCTGCAGGGTTAAGATGATGAGATATAAATTGACTGGTATTTCCTGGGTTTAGAAAAGGAAGTCTGGATGGGATTTATATCTGGTCCCCTGGCTCTGCCTGCTCTCTTGGTCTAGCCTTCTCCACCTGCCTGTCTGCCTGCCTGCCAGCCTGCTTGCCTGCCCAGTGGGCCTCAGGTGTGGGACACCGAGAGCAGGACAGGGTGCCAGCCAGGAAACCCTGGGTTTTGCAGATTTAAATACATTTATCCAGCCGTCATCCTCAGTTAGGGCAGAGTGCCCATAATGCTTTTCCTCCAGACTTCACTGAAGACTGGGTAGGGCTCTCAGGCTTCTCCCTACCAGCGCTTAAACCTTTGCACATTCTTACAGACACAGAATGGAACACAGCCTGGTGAGAGAAGTGGCAGAGATAGATGGTGACATGAGACTCTGTGAAAGGGGTTAATGGCCTCAGGCACGTGGAGCGGTTGGGTCCCAGGTAGATCTTTCACCTTGCTGATCCAGATGGTGGCAGATGGCTGTCCTCCAGTCTGTGTCATCCTCAGGGTGACAAACCACATTTGTGTACATGTATTTAAAATCCCCAACCATCCTATGATAGAATTTGTCATAATTACTCATTCCATTATACAGATGAGGGAATTGAGATTCAGAGCAGTTTCATGCCTTGCCCAGGGCCACACAGCACTTATCAGAGGCAGAGACTGAAACAAAGAAATTGAGGTTCAGAGAAGCTAAAGGACTTTCAGGATATAGAAACAAAAGGCATATAATGAGTGATTATTGTTCTTAATGTACTATGTTATCTCTCATCTCTTTTGCTGTCCCTTGGTTATCTCATATTGTTACAGTATTTCACCTTGTTATCTGATATATTGTACATATGCTTATTTGGTTATTTGAAATCGGATAGGGAAGGGGGGAAAACAAGATGAGGGGCGGGGGTAGGGAGAGGGAAATGGGGACCAAGACACGAGAAAGGGTATCAATGTTTGTGAAGTAATGCCCCTTCTATCTGGTGAATGTAATGTAACTCTTCTATTAATTGCAATAAAAATAACCTAAGGACAACAGTGAGTTAGATCATAAACAAGAGCCTGTTGATTCACTCAACTTTACCTGCTCTCAAGTCCAGACCTCTCCATTGCTGTGCCCCTGGTAAACGCGTTTGAGGCTCACAAGGTAGCAAAGAGAGTTCCTGTCCAGATCTCACTCACACAGTGCTGCTCTAGAGTGTGGTGAGCATTCTCTTCACTTATCCACATGTGAATGGGCCCATTTCCTCATTCCACAATCTAGGTAATCACCAGATGTTCATGAGGTCAGGACTGAGGTGGGTACTGGGGCCATATCTGTGCAAAACCTCATCACCTAGGAATTATGCTCAATTTCCTTATTTTCAACTCCTCTACACCTACTCCACTGCTGTCAGATTTGCTGGTGGCTGAGAAGCTGTTCCTTTTCTCCTTTCCAAGATTACCATCCAATCCTGAGGCATGACCTTCTGAGCTAATGATCTTGCCTCTGTGCCCACCAATTGACCTCCAAAATAGCAGCTAGAATGAGATTTTTAAGAAGCTGAAAAAGGCCACTCCCTTGATTCAAATCTTCCAATAGCTTTTCACTATATTTTTGAGAAAAGGTAAATTCCTCAGCATAACTGGTAAAACCTTTAATAATCTGCAGACCCCATGACTCAGTTTGGACCTATGAAAGCTCCACTCACAGGAGCTGTGAGTATTCTTCTCACACCCTAACGGGGTTCCAGTTTCAGAGCCCTGGGCCCAGCTATGGTCTTGTGGGAAGGCTCTTTCCTGTAATGTTCCTTGTCTCATGTTCCTGTCTTAGTCTTATCTAGACTCCTTGAAATGTAGATTAGACTTCCGCTCAATGAATCCATCTGACCTTTGGCATTCATGTATTGTATTGTATGTATGTATGTATGTATGTATGTATGTATGTATGTATGTATGTATGTGTATTATGTATATATTTTTGCCATCTGTGGGGCTTGAACTCAGGGATTGGACACTGTCCTTGAACGTTTTTTGCTCAAGACTAAGGCCCTACTGTTTTGAGCCACAGCCTCATTTCTGATTTTCTGGTGGTTAATTGGAGATAAAAGTCTCAAGGACTTTTCTGATTTGGCTGGCTTTGAACCTCTATTCTCAGCTCTTAGTCTCTTGAGCAGTGGGTTTATAGGTGTGAGCCACCAATGCCTCACTCTATGCCTTCTCTGCTACACTCTAGTACCATTTGTGATCATTTGCTTTTCTTATTATAATGGAATTACATGAGACCAGAGCTACTGTGCTCTGAACAATTAAAATAGTGCTACAGTGGGAAACCACTGGAGAGTTTAAGAAAGCAAGCCCCATGACTCAAGTTATGCTTTGGGCAGTCCCTTTCAGTTCTCTCCCCATAATGGAAGCAAAAAGGTAATTAGAGACCACCATAATGGTCCTGGTGAAAAACAAGAAAAGAAGAGAACAGAGAGGTGGCCAGAAAGGACAAAGGGGGGAGGACCTGCCACTGGAACTGTAATATGATAAAGAAGGATTCAGTGTGGATGAAATATACAAAGCTCTCATATACGAATGCTTTAAATGTAGGCTAACTTACCTCAAATTAACATATGCATAACTCCCATTTAATTAGGAACACCTTAGACATATCAGACAATGCTGGGCAATTCCAGTTCCCCAGCAGACATGGCAGTAGAATTACAGCTTGAGGCTGGTCTCAGGCAAAAACTCAAGATTCAGTGTGAAACATAACTAAAGCCAAAAGCTGAGTGTGGAGGTGTTAGAGGTACGGCTCATGTTCAAACTCTGATACTGAGAGAGAGAAGTGAAAATGCTGGAAAAGGGTTACAGACCTGGCAAACAAGGTGAGAAACCCAGGTCCATCACTGTAACACCTTGACATGATTAACTTTTCATAAGAAGAGATTATGTCCATTTGATCACGTCGCCTTAAGGAGAGGGAGGCATGCAGGAATCAGTGAATTCACTGGTTTGCAAGCAAGCACCATTAACTTCAATTACAGCTGCTTTGGAGAATTGTATGTCTTTTAGTGTGTTTCCATATATTTCATTTAGCTATGTTGGGAAAACATACATCTCTATTCATAGCAATGGTTTCTGCTCTGATTTATATGTTCTGTTCCAGTGTAAATCATTCAAAACTCAAAAATTAAATTTTATGGCATAACACTTCGATGGCTCTGTGCCTGAGCAAGGGGCAGAGGGATGCAATGTTTCTTACTGCCAATTACAATTGGACTTCTTTTCATTATGTCTTTTAGAAAAAGAGCAAATGTTTCAAGTCTTACGTGTATGTAGAGAGAGGAAGGGTCACTCATGCTCTGTTAAGAAAAACACTGGAACCTCGAGCTGAGAAAACTGGTGTGCTTTTCATCGTCGGTTCAATCTTATTTAGTTTTAGAACGATGTGTCCTAAGCCCACTAAAAATTTAATATAAGTTCCCATGTCTAAAGCTGAGATGGATGTCTGTGGGATTTGGCCACTTAATTGCCTTGGGTGCAAACATGAATTATTCAGTTCTACTTGCATGAGCTGGAATAGGTCTTTACACAAACGCCCTCACACTTCCCTGATATGGCTGGGTTCTGTTTCTGTGTGTGCTCCCCTCCCCTGTCCTCCCCTCCTAGAGGAGGATGGGATTAGTTTAGTTTCCTTGTTTGAAGGAAAGAAGGAGGGAGCACCTCCATTGCTACTGTGCTCTAAGGCCTGAGCAGGCCTGTCTGTGCATCCTTGCGTGAATCCCCTATGATCCATTTTATAGATGGTAAGATAGGGTCACAGAGGTGCTGGATTGATAAAGTTCTACAGTTTGAATGTGTTCCCCCCCCCCGCCCTGCCTCTCATGGAAGGTGTTTCCCTCATGACTGTGACTTGTGTCCTTGTCCCAGAGGCTCTGGAGAATCCCCATGGCCTTCCCTCCACAGACACAGCAGTGCCGAGACCTTAGGAGGAGCAAACTTCCTAGACCCCGAATCCGGTGGAACTCTGATGGAGCCCTTGGAGTGTGATCAGTTCGTGTCTGTTGTTTATAAGCTACTGTGTGGGTCGTTTTGTGATGGCAGCATCATGTGACACCGAAAGTCACACACGTTTTAAGTTACAGGATCCAGAATTGAACTTCAACTCTCCAGGTGCCACGCTGTGCAACTTCCTGTTGGCAGGGCTGCCCGTTGCAGCAGGGCTCTAGGGAGCACTGGCTCTCCAATCAGGGTGGCACTCTGATGACACTGAGATCTTGCCTGTTCACCAGTTACTTGGTAGTATTTGATGGTCCCTCTCTTTGAAAGGTTTTTTTTTTTTTTTAACAAAGAATAGACTTGACTACTAGAATGGATAAACTTAGGTCACCAGTAACTAAAAGTGAGAAAGGCTGATGTTAGTAGAAAGGCTGTTGATGGAGACCTTACAACATCCTATATTTTGGAACCAAAGTTTCATCCGCTGATACCATTTTCTTATGAAAGTTAGCGCTCGCAAGGAGAGTATTGGAGAATGCTGTTTTCCATGTACGTGACCCATTTTCCCTCCAGGATTAGGGCATTTGGTGGACAGGGCCAATGGTGTGTTTATCTTTGTATCCATTAACATGATCTGAATAAGGAGATAACTAAATGAATGGAGGTGGCTTTGACAATACACTTAATATCAGAGTCCCATTTCACAGAGGAATGCGAAGGCTCTACACCCTCAGCCCACTGTGTTATCCTCTCTCTCTCTCTCTCTCTCTCTCTCTCTCTCTCTCTCTCTCTCTCTCTCTCTCTCTCTCACACACACACACACACACACACACACATCCATGAGCAATTATGACAGGTGAAGAAATGAAGTGTTACTAAGCATCCCCTTGCTTCCTTTGGCATTGGCTGAAATATAAGTCACGAGGCACAAAACCTTTTGATAATTTCTTTTCCTTTTCAATATTTCTTTCCTTAGACCTGAAATGTTTGTCTGTTCCTTTTTTCATAATAGTTCCTTTTTGCATAGTAGTTTTCCTATAATGGTCATCACACTAAGTAGCAATTGCTAATGAGGAAGTCTGTGTATCATATGGTATTTATGCAGTGTTCCGAGACACATTCCAGACTTCTGTGAACTATTGAAGCTCAGGTATACTTATGATCCTTCAAGTCAGTCTTTTCTAGCCTACTTTGCCTCAAATATCCAACTACAAAAGCTTCCATACAAGTAGTTTATGTAATAGTCGGTCGCAGCACAAGTGCGCTCCTAAACTCTGTGTTCAGTGCATCCAAAAAAAAAAAATTGGACTCTGGTCTGATGAATCAAAAGTTATTTTCCACTCACAGAAAACCCAGTGGAACTTTTAACCTTTGTTTCATACAGTCCAGGCAGTGAGTGAATCCATCTTTTTGTATTTTTAATGTAGAGGAAGTATTTATTTTATGAGGACCATTAACTGGGTTCCCTATGCAACAAGCTCTTTAGAACACAGACCACGTATGTTACATAAAACAGACATGCTTCCATTCCAAGGGAATCTCTGCTCGTCTCGCTTTTCTTCTCACCTTTCTGAGCTTTGATCATGATGGAGTGATGCTTTTGCCTCTCGCTGGAAAATCCATAAATCTGAGGGGTGGGAGAGGCTGACTTCTTGGCGCTTTTCTCTGTTAAATGCTCATGCTCCATTTATCAAGGGCTTCTCTTTAAGAACATGCTTGAAACACCTCCACATCCTTGCTCGTTTTTTGTTTTGTTTTTTTTTCTGAGTTGTTAGCCCTCACCTTTTGCCTTTTTGATTTTTCAAAGGTTGATGTAGCTTCTGGAATGGAAGGATTTTGTGAGGATAATGGGGTTACATTTAGGAGGTGTACGGTGGAATGGTGAGGTAAAAGTAAGGTCTGCTTTTGCTGAGGGCGGGTATTACCTTAAGATGGGGCAGGAGGAGTGGTGGAGTCTGGTTTTGGAGAGGGTCTCTTTTGGGTAGTGCAGCCTCATGTCATTCAGCCAATACGACACTGCCTAGAATGATAGCTACGTGCTTTAAACATCTTTCACACAGTCCATTGGTGTTCAGAATGCTGACATTGAATAAGCAACCTTATCTCACCATATATCCAATTTTTCAAGGGCCAGATAATGCACAGAAACATTCCATATTTCTCTTTTTCCTTTTTTCAAAGAACTCTTCTATCTCCTCGGTCTATCTACCCAAGGTTTCCTGGCTTTGCTTATTCATGTGACAGCAGGCACAGTTCAGGTTTAGTCATTTCTTAGCTTTGTTGTTTTGAATAAACTGCTCAATCTATCGTTTTACTGTCTATACATGAGACTAATGGCCTGGTCCTTGGGTGACTGCTGTGTGGGTTAAATGAGAGCACGTACAAGGAGCCTGGGGCGAGCATTACTTCTGTTTCTTCCATTCAGGTTGAAGGAAGGTTTGGAGTAGAGGAACTAGATATATCTTTTGAACCATTACTCTGGCCATAGAGTTGCATCTGCCCTTAAGGTCTGTATTAGTTATCAATTGCTGTGTAATGCTTGGTTGTTTAGTGTTTCAAGCAACATCGGTTTGTTCCTCCCCAATTTCTTTGGGTTAGAAATCCAGGCATGACTTAGCTTTATCCTCAGGGTTTCTTGGGAGACTCACAGTGGGGTTGGTCAGTGCTTCAATCTCACCTGAGGAAGCTTTCCTGAGGTAGGAATCACTTCTAACTTCATATCGTTGTTGGCAGGATTCAGTTCTTTGCAAATTGCTGTAAGTCGACAAGTTTCCTGTTGGTTTTAAACTGTCATCTACCCTTGGTTCTTTCCTCCAGGGGCTTTCCTATAGGCCAGCACAAACAGTTGCTTTGTATCATCCAAGTAGGCAAAGGGCATTCCCAGCAAGATGGAAGTCAACAGACTGTATTTATGAAAGTGACAGCTGGTTACATTTTCTGTATTCTGTGGGTTAGGCACAAGTCACAGAGGGAGAAGTTGTCACCAGAAGGTAGCAAACATTGAGGGGACATCTCCACATCTGTCGTTCACCTTGTCACACAAAGACATTGTCTCTTCAGAGACAGACTAAAGTTGGCCATCAGAACAAAAGAGAGAGCGGTCCAAGGGCAGCCTGGCAGAATCGGTCGTGTATGCAGGGCACAGATGCACTGGGCTCTCAGAATGTGCTGGGGTGCTGGGGACCTCTGAGGAGGGGTCCAGGAAGGAGGTGGAAAAGTGTAGAGTTAGCTGAAGTCACATGTCTCTGAGGCTTTTGCCCTCTGCTTTTCCTGCAGAGCTCGCAGCCTGCGGGTTCATGATGCACACAGTGGAGCTTTGTGTAGGGCAGCAGGGTATAAAGAAACTAAAGTCAAGCTGCCCTTGGTGGTTCTTGGATGAGGACAAGTGGGAGTAAAGCCCACCGAAGTGCTCCCCTCCCTCGGCAGCTACTCCTTGGGTTTCCTGTTAGTTTGAGGTTTGAATATACTGACCCAAGGATTTAGCCATTCCATAAATCCTCTCAGAGTTAATATGGGATAAAGTATATATATACATGTATATATATTAAATAGTACCTAAGTAAGGGAGGGTACTGGAAATTCATAATTCTTGTGGTGCATGCAAGTGCTGACAGTATGTGTGGTACAATCAGATTTTCCCTTCTCCATGCAGAGCTCAGTGGCAACTAAGGCTCAATGTATGTGACTTTGAATGGCTCTATGAGCTGGAGTTTGGCTGTGTTCATTCCCAGGGGTTCATGTACTGGAATGATTCTCTGAGTGGTGGGATTGAGGTGGTGGAACCTTTAAAAGGTCGAGTCTAGGGGGAGCTAAGTGGGGGCGGTAGCCTTTGGAAGGGATTAAGGAAGTTCTTAAGGAACTCTGGTTACCTGGAGAGGGAGTTGGTATGTAAGAGTAAATCCAACTTCTGAGTCTACATCTCAACCACACGGGCTCTTCTGCATGTACTCTCACCATGATGTCATTGTCGGTGATATGATACAGCCAAGGGAGCCCTCATCAGGATTGGTGCCATGCTGTTCTAAAGCTGCAAGCTGTAGAACTCTTATCTGTAGAACTCGATCTGTGAACGAGGACATGGGTCATCCATCCAGTGGCATTATCAAGAACAAATTGGGACAACTTATTTCCTCCAGCACTCCTTCCTCTTGTTTACTTCAATCTTTGCTCTTAAAACATAAATGCTCTCATCTATGGAACTTCTGTTTTTTTAGTGATACATACTATAAATACTTGGTGGATTTTTTCATCTTAGAGTACACTTTTTGTGCCTATTGAAAAGGTCCATCTTATAAGAACTTAAGGAATTTGGAACTATTCAGTCTGTCTAAAGGCCACTCAAATTCTTTTTATTTATTTTTTTCATATATTTTTTATTGTAATTAATAGAAGGGTTACATTATATTCACCAGATAGAAGGTGCACTAATTCACATACTTTGATGCCCTTTCTCATGTCATGGTCCCCATTTCCCTTCCCCATCCTACCCCTCATCTTATTTTCCCCCCTTCCCTATCCAATTTCAAATAACCAAATAAAAATATATCCAATATATCAGATAACAAAGTGAGATACTGTAACAATATGAGATAACCAAGGGACAGCAAAGGAGATGAGAATAACATAGTACATTAAGGACTACAATCACTCATTATATGGCTTTTGTTTCTATATCCTAGAGGTCCTTTCAATTAGCTTCATACTATATGGCCGTATGTATCTAGGTTTTGCTCTATTGAAAATCTCTGCTATGAGAGTCCAAGGTTTCTACTGATTATGACAAATGAGGGAAACCATTGAGCCTATGTTCCTTTGAGTCTGGCTTACTTTACTTAATATGATTTTTCTAAGTCTTTCCATTTCCTAACAAATGGGGCGATGTCATTCTTTCTGACAGCAGCATAGAATTCCATTGTGTACAAATACCACATCTTGTTGATCCACTCATCAACATCTGGGACATCTGGGTTGGTTCCATATCTTTGCTATGGTAAATAGTGTTGCAATGAACATCATTGTGCTAGTGGATTTAGTAGGTCCTTGTTTCTGGACAATAGGCCACTCAAATTCTAAGTCAATAATAAACTTCAGTTCAGTCTGTTACTGGTATGAACTGTTACTTGTATATACATGTCTCATCTTTAGTTAGTTTAGAGTTCATAAGATGGTATATATTTTATTTTTTACACTATTTTAAGAAGAAGTGTATTTAGCTTCAGTTTCAGATGTTCAAGGGCAGGCTGGAAGCACTGGCTCAGGATCTGGCTGATGGAATTCTAATAGTGGAAACATATACAGGAGGAAGAGATCATGTCTTGAAGTAGGGTGCTTGAGAGTGAGGTAGATCAAGCTTGTTCTTTTTAACTGTCTAGAAAGAACAGTCAAGGAGGTCCCATAAGAATAACCTTAATTCTTTAAAAAGATTATATTTATTTATTTCCATAGTTGTACAAAGTGGTTTCCATACCCCAAGTCAGAAAATTGGCACAATGCATTTTGATCAGTGTTACCTTCTTTTCAAGGACTAACACATTGCAGCCATCACAGCCCTGCCCAGACAGGGATTCTGGTAGGAGGACCAGGTCAGGCATTTGGAATTGAGAGGGCAGAGAAGACTGTGTATTCTAGAATTCTTCTAGTACATTAAAAATAACCAGGAGTATCTGAATGTATCAGATGGGATCAGTCCCCTATCCCTTGTGGGGTATAGTATCATCAGAGAAATGAGAGCATTGGCTGAGGTGACCATGTACTTTTCTGTGCTGATTGGTGTGCCTTTGTTGGTAAAAGAAGACTATTAATGATCATTCTAGGACAAAGTCAAACAGATCAAACCTGTGGCAACTTCAATACTGCATTAGTTCTATGGGTCATGGAACTTTAGGGAATTGAAATGCCAGGCCCCTTAATTCCCATTTGGTTTTCATAGCCACAGTGTATTAATATGATTTGTTTGGCAATGGAACGGATTCAGCCACAAAGAAGAATGCGATCCTGCCACATACAGCAAAGGGGATAAAATTGAAGGATACTACATTAAGCGAAACAATCTGGACCCAGGGGGACAGTTCTCTGTGGTGTTCTCTCTCATATGTGAAATATGAACAAAGTCATCAGGAATATAGAATAAAGGTCCCAAGACACTGAAGTGGACAGCGAGAAAGAGAAAGAGGAGGAGGTGGATAACAGGTGGCAAAACACATATAGAAGAAACAAAACTTGCATGATAACCCATTATACATTTTGTGAAGACCTGAAAACATATAAAGAGCCTAAACATTCCAAATGGTCTTACCTTTGTGGTTATTGTTCTTAATATACAGTGTAAAGTTGCTTATTTTTCTCTTTTTTCCCCCTTATGGTTTATCTCATGTGGTTACTGTATCTGACTTTGTTACCTCCTATATTGTATACACGTTTATTTGTTTATTTGAAATAGGGAAAGTAAGGGAAAACCAAGATGATTGGAGGAGGTGAGGGAAGGAAAGTAGGAGAAAAACATGGGAAGGGGTATCAATGTTCAAGAGGTAATGCACCCACTACCTGAAGAATATAGCTGAAACCCCTCTATAGGTTACTCTGACAATAAAGTATAACTAAAATTTTTTTTGAAATACATAGAAATGAGAATGGGAAGTTTAAGCAATGTATCATGTATTGCAATGCCACACTGTACTAAATTCATAGTGTAATACACTGAAATACAAGATGAGTAGTATTTCAAGAAAAATGTTGGAGATAAATTTTAAACTAATGAAAACCTACAAAGGATTTTCCTGGAGACTTACCAAATAAGATGTTATAAAAATCTTCTAGCTTTTATTATAAGTGTATATGGGCATCTCATGTCCATTGTTTTATTCTTTACTAAGTAAACAGGTTAATGCAATATGATACTTTATCAAGTTATGAAATGTTTATGACATAAATATTTGCTTATGGACTTGAATGGCCTTGGGGAAAGGATGATCTCTTTGGGGCTTGATTTTCCCTAGCCTGAGGGTAGTGTTTTGATCCATGTGTGCTGGGGTCTCGTGATTTTCTTTCCCGGGTTCTTGTGGGTGAGTAGGTGTTTCTCCTCCCAGTGGGTAGAAAGTGAAGGGTTCAGTGTTTCACACTCTGGAGCAGGGGGACCTGTAGCACTTGCTGGCTGCCAGGCAGAGCTCTGGTTCTCTGGACCCCAGGTCTGGGTTTCTTTCATAGGCACATGATGGATGTGAAAGGTCAGTGTAGGTAGGGCCTTTATGAGCCACGGGAAGTGAAGCTTAGTTCTTGCCAAGGGAATTATTATGGCTGGTATCACAGGATTTACAGGCCCCAGGAACCATGTTGTGGGGCTTTTGAGTTTAAATGGAGGCAATTCATAGGTTTCAGAAGACCTGTAATGTTTATAAGAATTGCCCAGTGAACTCTCAGGTGCCTCAGCTCAAGACTTGGTTTCTTAGTGGCTGTTGGACTCAGGTTGTCAGAGTAGATATCATGCTCTCATTTTTGGAGAGCCAGAATATTAAATAAAATCTCTATTGATCTTAAACTAAAACACTGGGGACTATGCTGAAAGCTTGAAAAATGACCTTTATTCCTACTATTCTCTTAGCTCTTCAACTAAAACAAAGCTTTCTGTGGGATACTCAATGCTTGGAAAATTAAGAGAATGCATTTTTGGAAGAAAATATGAAATATTACATGTTTAGCCTGAACAATTTAACTGACTTTCAACTTTATGTGTATAGGGTTTAAATCTGGGTATACATGCTGCTCTGCATGTCTTTTGTGAATGTTTGCTGCAAATGTATGTGTGTTGATATGGGTATGTGTCTTCATGTGTCTGTGTGTCAGTGAGAACACATCTGTGTGTGCACACATGGATGTGTCTGTGCATATATGAGATTATTGGTGAATACATGTGTACAGGTGTATAGTCATGGATGTGCTTGTGCATTTTGCTTTCACTAAGGTCACCAGAGAAATCTCTTTGAACAGCTGATGCTCTTAGAATGGAGAAAGCCACACAAAAAGACAATTACAAGTTCAAAGCCCTTGAGTGGGAAATAAGTATGATGTGTAAAAGAAATATAATAAAGGAAAATGGGTAGAACTCAGTGTTCTCAGTGAGGTAGAGGAAGATGACATTAGATGGGAAGGAAGGTACTAGACCATAGGGAATCCTGTAAGCCACTTTTAGGACTTTGATTCAAACTTAAAGCAATGACATTTTTTTTTTAATTGGTTGTGGGGCTTGAACTGAGGGCCTGGGCTCTGTCCTTGTGCTTTTTTTTTGTTTGCTCAAGGCTAGCACTCCACCACTTTTAGCCCTCACTCCATTTTCTGGTGGAGATAATAAGAATCAGAGATAAGAGTCTCATGGACATTCTGCCTGGGCTGGCTTTGAACTGTGACCCTCAGATCTCAGCCTCCTGAGTAGCTAAAATTAGAGGCATAAGCCACTGCACCCAGCTGCTATGGCATTTTTTTTGCCAGTCCTGGGCTTGAGCTCAGGGCCTGAGCCCTGTCCTTGGGATTATTTCAAGGCTAGAGCTCCACCGCTTGAGCTCAGCACCATTTCCAGCTTTTTTTCTAGGCAAGCACTTTAACCACTAGGCAAAACTCCCGGCCCCTGCAATGGCATTTTTTATGGGGCATAATTTAAGGATTTCAGATAGGGAAGTGACATCTCTTGACTTACACTGAAAAAATAAGACTTTGATTTTTGTAGGAAAGTAGAGAAGAAGAAGGAAGAGGGCCAGTGAGGAACGGTTGGGAGATTTCAGCAGGCATTTGAAGCAGGAGGGGCTGTGATGACTGTGGGAAGGGATTGACTTTGCCTTCTTTCTTGGAGGTTAAGTACTATGCTGATGATGGGCTGGGTTTAAGGAAGAGAAAATGGAGAGGATATCATGTGTAAGTCTGCTCAGTGGAGCAAAACAATCAACTGGCCCTTGGCAAATGCATAGCCCCCTGAAAGACAACCTGGCTTGTGGATCAGAGGCGGCAGAAAGCAAGAATTCATAGCCATGTTAACTTTGAGAAGCACATCCCCTTTCTTTACCTCCCCTCTCCTCCTTTCCCTCTTCCTCTTCTTCTCTCCTCTCCCCTCCCTTGCCCTTTCCTTCTTTCCCTGTTGTCTTTCTTTTTCTTCTTGCCTTCCCTGTAGCGGTATTCCATACTAGGAACTGGTGACACAAGGAGAAGGTTGTAGAATTGAACTTTGCTCCTAGACTAAGGGGAGCAACAGATGAAAATATTGAGATCAACTCTTTAATAAAGGCTTGTCTGATTGCCATGGAAACAGGAGGGAGGACATATGGAGCTCTGGCACCTTAAAGTGATCACATAAAAGCAATGACATTTCTTGAACTGTCTCAGCTCCGTTTTGTACATACGTCTTCGTTCTATTCTTCTGTTGCTTAGATTTTAATCTGGCAGCAGGTCCTGGATCTTTTGACTATATGCACCCTCTCATATTTCCTGGATTGAGTTGCTGACTCTCTTTCTGGCTATGTTTTTAGCCTATTAATTTCAGAGCAGCAGCCAGCTGGACCTGAGCTCTGGTCTGTGCCTTCAAGCACACGGTCCTGTGAGTGGCCTCTTAACTGTTCCTGGCCTGATGGATGTGCACATATTTTACCTAGATTTGGGGGAGGCTTTATAGAGAAGGTGGGTGCTGAAGGACAGGTAAGACTGAGCCAGGCAAATGAGGAAAAGTCCTTATTTTTGATAGTGGTCTGCCCCGCCCCCTGGAGACTGACAAAATCCTGTCACCAACAGGATCAATAAATTATGTATAGATGTGTAAGAGGAGGTTTGTGGTAGGAGCCAAGAAGTCCTGGTGACTGCTATGGGTCCAGGAAAGACAGAGGTACAACTGAATCTTAGTCTGCAAGTTGCAGCATAGGTAGCAGGGGCAGGAGTAAGGATGGTGATAGGGCAGGGAGGAGCTGATGTGTCTGAAGATCTGAGGCCCAGGAACTCTGAGCTTGAGGGGAGAAGGCGATGCTGTCCCAGCTAGAGAAGAGAACTTCCTTAGGCCCCGTCTGCTGCTTTCTTTGCTGTTGTACCCCATTGGTAAGGCGGACCACCATTTGTTTTTCTTTCTGAACTGGGGATGTAATTCAGGCCCTTGTTCTTGCTAGGCAGGTGGTCTACTACGTAAGCTCCGCCTCCAGCCCCCCTGTGGCATTGGTTGTCTTTGAGGAAGGGTAGCCCTTTATGTCTGGGCTGCCCTGCTAGTGATCCTCCTGCATGTGCTTCCCTGTACCCCAGGGGTGCTGGGCATACCCAGTTATAGCCCCAAAGACTAATTTTTGTTCTTCTGATTTCTGCTTCCCAAGGAGCTGGGATTATAGGTTTGAGCCACTGCACCTGCCAGTTGGATGGTTGTTACTCAGATGAGTCATTGTATTCCATCTACTGCTTCAGATGCCTATCTCTTTGGAAACATCCACACAGACACTGAGAAATCATGTTCTGCTTGCTTTCTAGGCATTCCCTAACGCAGACAAGTAGCCATGTAAATGTAACTATGGCACTCAGGTCCTAGAGGAGGAAAGGACTTGGTGGCCTGTGAAAACTCCAGAAGGCATTGCAGAGGAGCGATGTGAGTCAGCTTTCTGTTGCTGTGACATCATTCCAAAGCAAGGAAGATTTATTTTGGTTGATGGCTTCAGAGCAGGTGAAGGAGCTTGGCCTTCAGTCACGGCCACTGGTTCGTGTGGTCTTTGGTGTGGGGCAGCACGTCATGGCGGATAGCCTGTGGCAGAGGAAGCTGCTCCCTCAGGGTGGCAGGATGCAAAAAAGGAGAGAGAAACAAGGAACCAACTATTTTCTTCCAGTCCTTGCCACTTGGCAGGGGGAGGGGCTGTCCTTCAGCTCCACCCAGCACCACGGGCTGTCAAACCTTCAGCATTCGGCTTTGGGGTACTTAAGATCTAAAACACAAGAGGAGTTGATAACAAGGTTGGACACTGAAGGATGAGAAGTTCACTTGGTGGAGATGGGAGGGGTCGATGAATCCAGGCAGGGATAATAGCAGGGAGAGAGGTGTGCTCCAGGACTGGTGAGAAGCTTGGTGCTGGTAGACTATGAGGGAAGAAAGATGTTCTAATGAGAAGGTTGGGTCCACATTGTGTGGGAACTTGAACATGATGATTGTGATGGGACTTTGGGTCATTCGTATAAAATGACGAGCCTGTGTATCCCCAAACACACACACACTCTCTCTCTCTCTCTCTCTCTCTCTCTCTCTCTCTCTCTCTCTCTCTCTCTCTCTCTCTCTCTCTCCCCCTCCCCCCATAAGCGAGTGTTTCATTTCTAGGTAGGGCACAGGAAGATGCTGCCCTCTGACCTCCTGACCTCCTTCTTTCTCTCCTTCCAGTTTTCCTTTATTCTTTCCCTTCTGATTTTTTTTTTTTATGGGTTGTGGGGCCTGGGAGCTCTCCCTGAGCTCTTTAGCTCAAGGCTACCACCTGACTCTTGAGCCAAGCCTCACTTCCCATTTTCTAGATGGTAATTGGAGATAAGAGTCTCAGGTCCTTCTGTGCCAGGGTTGGCTTTGAACCTTGATCCTCAGATCTCAGCCTCCTGAGTAGCTAGGATTACAGGCATGAGCCACTGCACCCGGCTTGAATTTATATATATATATATATATATATATATATATATATATTATAAAATATCCACTAAGCACAGTTTCAGTGTTACCTTTTGGGGACATTGAACATAGTGAGCAGGTCATTAGCTTTGGCATCAGGCATATCTTGATTCCCACTGGCTTCCCTCTGTTGCCACTTAATTAAAGAATAATCTTTATGTTCCTGAATACCATTCTGTAGGAAATTATACTTCATTTTAGGTTTATGTATTTAAAAAAAACATATCTTGGTCTGAGTGATTACTTATCAGCATTCACTTTTCCCTTCCATTGTGCTGTGGGTAGAGATTTCTTAAGATGTTTTGATACTGGGGGCCACATTGGGTGTTTTGGTCAGTAGACTGTTATAGGATGGGGCATGGATGGAGCTTGAATGTGTTCACTGGCTTGGTCTTGTTCCTTATATACATTTTTCCTCAGAATATATTCTGGTATTCTACAAAATACATGTAGCAAGACATCAATCTGGAGTCTTAAGATGATAGCTCAGTTAAAAAAAATCTAACGAATGAAAAGATATGCCAAGCATGCAGTTAGGGCTCGCCCAAATCTTTCCCTCCACAAATTAACCCCAGTTGCATGCCAGCTTGTTCTGGAGTGCTTCCTTCTGGACGATGGTTAATGCTGTGCTGTGCGTGCCATCCCTCATATTCCTGTATGGAAACTGAATAGCCAATATGAAAGTTAATACAGAATGGGACTTCTGGAAAAGTGGACTGGAACCCCCGCTTAGGAGGCAAAGGAAGAGTGTCTTTACTAAGAGGACGGAAGGGAGTGGCTTTGCCCCCTCTGTGTGAAGATTAGGATCGCGTTTTGCCGCAAGTGAAGATGAAGCAGGAAGGCACCATTTTGGGAGAAGACAGTAAGAACTCATCAGCTCTGAATCTGCTCACATCTTCTTAGGCTTCAGAACTAAGAGCAATACATTTCTGTTGTTTATAAATGATCCAGTCTAAGGTATTTTGTAACAGTAGCCTGAATGGAATAAGGCAATTGATCTCATAAGACATTTTTTTATCCCTTCAAAAATGTGCATACCAGAAATCATTCTTACTAGGCATTGTGTCAACTAAACATATATATAGACCTATATCAGTTTCTTCAGATGTTTTGATATTGACTTTGGCCGCATTGGTTATTTTGGTCTGTAGATGGAGCACGGACGGAGCTCGAGTGTGTTCACTGGTTTGACCTTGTTCCTTATGAAGACCCGGATGTATAAAAGGGAAGGCATGTGGGGTAGGCTCAGTCTTACGTGTTGGTGCCACTCAAGCCCACCTCATCTAAGACCCAAAGTAGAGTTTCCCTAGCTGATGGATAGATTCATGAGCATGAGAATGTACCGGTGCTTATCACTTTATAGAGCTACTTGTTATACAGCATTGCTGGGGAAACAGCTGATTGATACACTTTACTCTGGTTTTCTTTTCTTGTTGGTCAGGATTCTGCATCCCAGGATTCTCAACGAGCCATGTCACTCATGTCTATGGCTTGAATATTGTAGACAGATGTATAATTAGTTTCATATTGATTTAAAGAGATTGAGCTCTTTATCCTTCTAGGTAGAAAGTCATTTAGTTTACTCTCATAAACAAAGGAAGTAAAAAAAAGAGAGCCAACTGGAACAATCTTGCTCTCCCTGGAGTATCAGAGAGCCCACGTGTGTGTCTTTACCTTTCACTAAGTCCTGTGATTTGACTGTGTCTACAGCCTGTAAATGCATGCATGACACTGGAGGAAGTGTTGATAGTAGAGAGGGGGAAAAGGGAAAGGCACCTGAGATTGGCATTGAGGAGAGTTGAAAGTGATAGATTGGTCAGGCATTTGCCGTCGCTTGAAATAAGAGCTCTTCTCATTTGTACAATCACTGGACTTGTTCAAAGACTTTCTCGGGGGAAAAAAAGGATGAAATTAAACCATGGAAATTTTTGGCCATGTCTTGAAAACACATTTTCCAAAAGAGCTGTTAATTTGATGGTGGAATGAGTCACAGCCCATGGGCAAGGCAGAAAGTCCCATCAATGGAATCACTCAAAACTTAACTGGACAATAAAAAATGTATGGGTAAGGCAAACAGCCCTCCATGGTTAGGCCAAACAGACACGATGTCCTTGTGTGAACTTTTCCTTTGTATTTTCAGGCCAAACCTACACAGAAAATTACCTGGTTCATCATATCTTGAGAACAGACAGAGTGGCTAGATTATTTCAGAACAGAATACTTTCCTTGTTTCACTTGTATTCAGGGTCAAATTCATTGAATGGTGACCAGACTTTCATACTTCTGTTATGACAGGCACTTGCTAGTTGATTATTGGAAAATAAGGTTTCTCTCTATACTTAAAACTTATGCTTTCCTGTTTGTAGGGAAAAAAATAAAGTACTCTTTAATGACAACAACAATTTAGTGGAGCGGTCAGGAGTATTGTTTAAACACTAGAAACCTGAACTGGACAGGTGACTCAAAGCTTCTTAGAAGAATTATATCAGGATGATCAGATTTTGGGGACAGCCCAGGCAGAAAAAAATGATGTAATCTCTTCTTGAGCCGTATCTGGGCTCAGTGGTGTGGGATTGTCTTTCCAAGCTCTGTGTGAGGATGAGATAGGGAGGATTACCGTTCCATTCCAGCTTGGGCAGAAAAATCTGTGAGACACTATCCCCACAGGGGTGGTTTATGCCTGTGATCCCACTGCTAACGTGAACTCTTAGAGTAGCTAAGTTACATACAGCTCAGGTGCATATATAGATGAGAGGCCTGAGCCTGTCTCAAAAATACCCAGCGAAGATCAGGGATGGAGATGGGATGGTTCAAGTGGCTGGAGAAGTAGCCCAGTAGGTACAAACTGCCTCTGGTGCAAGCCTCGGTACCACTAACAAAATACAATGAAATAGAAAATTGTCTTTTGTAAACGTTTGTCTTTACATACATACCACTCGATTACTACCTTCTTTATGTTCTTGTTAAAAAGGAAGCATAAGACATGGCTCCAATATCCAAATAAACACATTTGCCTTTTCTTTTTCTTTAATTTTAATATATTTTTATTGGAATTAATGGAAGGGTTACATTATATCTGCCAGATAGAAAGTGCACAAACATTGCTACTGTTTCTCATGTTTTGGTCCCCATTTTCTTCCCCCCAACTCCCTCCCCTCATCTTGTTTTCCCCCCTTCCCTATCCTATTTCAAATAACCAAAGAAACATAGATACAATATATCAGATAACAAGGTAAGATATTGTAACAATATGAGATAACTAAGGGACAGCAAAAGAGATGAGAAATAACATAGTACATTAAGAACAACAATCACACATTATATGGCTCTTGTTTCTTTATCTTGAAGGTCCTTTTATTTCGCCGTATCCTATATGGCCTTATGTATCTAGGTTTTGCCCTATTGTAAACCTCTGCTAAGAGAGTCCAAGGTTTATACTAATTATGACAAATGAGGGAAACCATTGAGCCTATGTTCCTTCTGGCTTATTTCACTTAATAGGATTTTTTCCAAGTCTTTCCATTTCCTTACAAATGGGGCGATGTCCTTCTTTCTGACAGCAGCGTAGAATTTCATTGTGTATAAATACCACATCTTGTTGATTCATTCATCAACTGAGGGGCATCTGGTTTGGTTCCATATCTTTGCTATGGTAAATAGTGCTGCAATGAACATTGTTGTACTGGTGGATTTAGTATGTCCTTGTTTCTGGACGAATGGGTAAATGCCAAGTAGTGAAATTGTTGGGTCATAGGGGAGCTCTATGTTTAGCCTTTTGAGGAACTGCCATACTGCTTTCCACAGTGGCTGAATGAGTTCACACTCCCACCAACTGTGTAGTAGTGATCCCTCCTGCACATTCACCTTTTCTTCATAAATTTTCAGGTCAACTGAAACTCCTCAGGAAAGCCCTTTCCATATCTGTGTTTGGAGAGTAGGATATTAGTGATGCCAAATCCCTTTTCTTTAGGACATTCTGTGTACTCTGTTGAGATGATAATTTCACCAGTATCCATCTTCCCAAATAGTTTGTAGGTTTCTCAGTTGGAACCACAATATGTACAGCTGGCTGTGAGGGTGGACATTGCTGGCTTTCATTTTTTTCCCTTTATTCTTGAGGCAACTGCTCAATGTGCCTTCTGTGTGTCTGCTCTAAAGATCTCTTCAGTGGCTTTAGTAGCTTTCAGGCCAAATTTCAACTTACCTGTGACTCTGAAGGCTTCTCATATCATGGCCCCTTGTTTCTCACCTGGGCACTTCTCTCTCCCTACTTCCTACCTGCAGTTCAATTTTCTGCTACAATAGAAGACTAGTAGAGCCCAGTGTTCTTTCTGTCTTCTACCCATATGAGTTTGTACTGGATTCCTGTGGCTTCTTTAACAACTGCCCATAAAATTGGAGGTCTTAAACAAAATGCTTTTCCCCCCATATTTCTGAAGGTCAGAGGTTTGGAATCAAGGCCCCAACAGGGCCTTGCTTCCTCTGGAAGCTCTGCCAGCTTCTAGTGAAATGGGCATTCCTTGGCTTGTAGACCCACTTTTCTTCTCTGTATGTTTTCTCCTTTTAGGATATTTCTCATTCAATGTGAACCTACTATGGTAGTCAGTACACACTCTCCTCTCAGGATCCTTATTTTAATTTCACTAGCAAAGATTCCTTTTTCATGAAAGGTAATATTTATGGTTTGGGGGATTAGGATATTTTTTTTAAATTTAGAGACATAGATACCATTCAGTTTACTTTAGGACTTCACATATTTTCTAATGAATTTGATTTTTAAAATTTGTAATGCCTAATTACCCTTTTTAAATGATAACGAACATTGAGTAATTGGAATCATATCTTAATGCCCTTAAATTGTGTTAATGTGTGGTTTTATAGAATCTATGCCTAACTAGATTACTAAATTATTCTGCAGGTACTTTACAATGTGTAAAACTAGTTAAGAAGAATCAAAATTCTTTTGTGTATGCCTCTACAGGAACACACACACACATACACACACACAAAAAGTTTGTGTGTGTGTCTGTGCATATAAATATATATATATATATGATTTTGGGGTGGTGTGTTTCTATATAACCCAACCTATCCTCAAACCTGAAATCCTTTTGCCTAAGTGCTAGGAATACAGCCAGGTACTATAACAACTGGTAGTTCTAATAAGTTACAGGAGACTCTGCATTCATGCTCCAACACTTACAAAGGAAGTATTATATTTCCTACTTTCTTCATATCCCACCCTTGTCTAAGTGCCTTATTCCAAAACCAACCTGCCATCATTAAATGATTTTTCTACCTAGATTAGAAATAAATATTATGAAACTTGGTGTATGAACTAAAATCTACATGTAGGACATAATTTTGTTAATTTTCCAGGTATTATAACATGGAGATTATGTTCTTTTTATCAATAGATATGCTCTTTCAAGTATTTGTAGGTAAATGACATGATAGCTGAGATTTTCTTATGTGTATCCTAGCCAGAAAAGGGATGGCGCACAAAATAAGATCCACAACAAGTACATAATTTTAGTTAGGAGAGGGACACATGGGATTATGTTAATGTGTTTTCAGTGGACATTAATTTTTTTGTGAGATAAGTTTTCAAACTGTTCTTTAGAGAGCTGCCTTAATTTTTGTGTATATCATATCGTTATAGCCTTTCAATGTCATTTTAAAATTAAGTTATGATTAGTTTTGCAAAATACTATATTCATATATGGTAGAATAATTATACAAATTCTTTTCCTCACCTAGGCCTGCAGCATGAGTCTGTCTTTAGGATCTATCAGATGTCACTTGTTGGCTTGATAAAGATTATTTCCTGAATTCTGAGGGTTCCCAATAGAGCTGGACTTTTAACCAAGTAAGAAAGACCAAACCATGATATGATTCCAGCATTTCCCTGGAAACAGGAGTACAAAGGGGCTGTTTGCCTGGAGAGGTCTGTTTATTTTATTTTATTTTTTGAGAACTATCAAGAATAACATTTTGAGATGTGACATTCTGTTTTCACAAGCACACTCAAGGTGTCAGACAGAGTCCAATTTTATATTCCTTGAAAACAGAGTGCAGCACAGTGTTTGCTGGACTTTTCAACATGTCACTTCCAACCAATTTTATGTACAAATGGGTTACAGTCCCAAGAAAATATTCAGAAAAAGAGGAAACTGTTTCAAAAAGGAGTATTAAGTATTATTACATTGAAAGCCATTCAGAGCAGTAAACCTTTCCACCTGGTCTCCTACCTTTCCAAGGACCAAAGAATTTGTATAAAATGGAAGAGTCCCATCTTTACCGACTCAAGGTCTGAAGGGAACTGCCTGTCAATTGACCATTCATCTCCCCTCTTCTAAAACCCTGTTTTCTTTGGTGACGTGATCTTGGAGTCACTTTCAAAGCTACTCTTGGTCTCCTGCCTTCTCTGGTATGTATTTCAGCCCTCATTCCACTATGGCTGTGGGACTCACATGGTAACCCCAAGACTAGATCTTCAGACCTGGGGAGAATTTATTACATGAGATTTATTGAGAAGCTTCGGATTGCAGGATATTCCAGAAGTCATTTCCATCTTCAAAATCGTCTATTCATTTAGAGTACCGAAAGCTTGCTTTTTAGATCTGTCATGTTAAAATATGCCCCATCTCGCACCAATGAAGCTTTGATGCGACCAGGCTTTTAAGCTTGTGTCAGGACAAGAAGTAGGAATAATTTAAGGTGACAGGGCCAATTTTCAAACAGAGGCTCAGTGTTTCCAATTCTGAGGACTGGGCTCAAACTAAGGTACTTTGCGGCCTCCCCAGCTTCTTAGATGGTTTTTCAAATTTTACTCTATTCCCAGAAAAATGAGACTTTCCACTCATAGGTCAGATGGAATCTTTGCCCTGAGCAGATATCAGAGACCTAAAACTTCCAGATACTGTGCTGATTAAATGGCATTTTTGTTGACTTCTCTGTCTATGGCCTAAACTTTATGTTGCTTATAGTTGCTTATAGCTGTGTGTGTGTGTGTGTGTGTGTGTGTGTGTGTGCGTGTGTGCGCGCGCTCTCTCTCTCTCACACACACACACACACACACACACACACACACACACACACACACACATATATACCTTTACTGGGGCTTGATGTTAGGGTACTACCTCTTAGTTTTTTTTTCCCTCAAGGCTAGCACTCTACCACTTCAGCCACAGCTTTATTTGTGGGTGGCTTGTTGGTGGTTAACTGGAGATAAAAATCTCACAGATGCTCCTGCTGGGCGCCTTTGAACTATCATTGTCAGAGCTCATTGTCCTGAATAGTTAGGATTACAGGTGTGAGACTCTTTACACATGAATTCTTACACAGAAATTTTGTAGTCCCCAAATGAGATGCCCTTAACATTTTGTTTTTCTCTTATTGAATTGCACATGAGAAATAGAATGGTTAATGTCAAGTCTAGGAGGAATGATGAACCCATTGGAGAAGCCTTTCTCCTCTTACTGTTCTTGCTTCTCCCTCTCTGCCAAGGATGCCTACTGCAGCAGCACGAGGTGCCCCGACAGGGCTGCCTAAGCCATGTCTAAATACTAACCTCTTTGTTGGTGAAGATGGCCTCATTTGGAAACGAGATCTTTGAAGATGTGATTATGGATCCGGAGACAAGATCATTCTGAATGAACCAAATAAGCTTTAAAGAAGTGATGCCTAGCCTTGTAAAAGACAGAAGAAGAGAAGGTCAAGTGAAGAATGACAAGAAGTAAAATGGAGGCGTCGACAAGAGTTATTCTTACACATATTCCAGGACGGCTGGAATCACTAGAACCAGGAGGAGACAAGACAGGATTCTTCTTGAAGGCCCTATAAAGAACCAACTCAGCCAACACCTGCATTTTAATCTGCTGGCTCCTGAACTAGGAGGAAATAAGTTTCCTGTTTGCAATCACCAAGGTATGGTAATTTGTTCTGTCTGACACAGGATCTCTATGTGTTTGTGCTCACTGCATCATCCTTATCTCCAAAGTCTGTAATGCGAAATCTCTTTGCTCCTTGGCAAATAGACTTCATTAATGCACTTTGTACTTATTGAAGTTTAGGCATTGTATAAACATTACTGAAGCAAGCTGCTTAGACTGAATAGGTGGTGAAACTTGGAATAAGGGAGAAAGGAGATGGTCTTGTTGGCTTTAATAAGTAAATCACATGATTGTAGGTGCCCAGGTTAACTGGTGTCTTCATACCTCTGCGCTCAAAATTTCTCAACCTTTGCACTGTGTGTGTGGGTGAGTGGGGAGGAATCGGCGCATTGTTAGGTGCTTAGCTTCAACTAAGCACTCTCTTCCGGAGATGACAGTAGCAAGTCCATGAGTTAGATAGCAAATAAACTCCCTCTCAGTTGCAACAGTGACAAATGTATCCAGACCCTTACCAAATATGCATCCTCAGAGGGAAGGAAGTGGTTCCTGAGGTGACATTCTCTAGGGGACACCCTTTGACCCTTGATCATGGCCCAGTCTCTTGAAACCTTTTTTGATTCTGGAGTCTAGCTATTCTTGCTTCTCTAGTCCCATAACCCTATGAACAACTTCTAGTTAGAGAGCACCGGTGGTACAATGCTGTATTTTTCTGTTCTGCCTCCGCTTTCCTGCAGAGTGTGAAGTTTTGCAAGAAGAGGGGTGCATCTTTGTGTTTGTTTCCCCCAGGCCTCATGTTTGTTGTGAAAAGAAGGAAAGACTTACGGGGTCACGCTGTGAGGCCTGCAAATGAGACATGTACACAAGGTCCAGCAACCACACGCTTTATTAGCAGAAAGGACTCGGCTACCACCACAGTGTAGCCTCCTGGAGAGCAGGGTTGGTCCTCCTATGGACCACAATGGCTCCTTTTGTCCCCCTGGCCTTCAGCCAGCAATTGGAGCAGCCCCAGCAGCTTCTGAGGTCCCCTTTCCTGAGTCAAACATTTTCCAAGCTTTTTTCTGGGGACTCAGAGGTCCCTCGAGATGGTCCTTGAAGGAAGGGTCTTCATGGTCATAGGCATTAAAGAAAATGGTTTATACTCCCAGAAATTCACAATGCACACTCTTGTGGATTAAAGACTGAGCAGTGTGTTGTGCAGTATTTAGATCAGTTTTTTAAATGGAGTGGCACAAGGACCTTAAACCCTTAGGAAATCTGTAATGTGAACGATATCTTAGGAAATTATCTATCTGAATACAGATCCTATACATCATTGTTCATTTGCTTTGCTTTTACATTTACCTGATCATAAAGAAAATGAGATTTCCTCATGTGGTTACTGTGTCTGACTTTGTTACCTGGTATATTGTATACACATTTATTTGTTTATTTGAAATAGGGAAGGGAAGGGGGAAACAAGATTATTTAGAGGGGGTGGGGGAGGGAAAAGGGGACAAAAACATGAGAAGGGGTATCAATGTGTGAGAAGTAATGCCCTTACGACCTGACAAATGTAACTATAACCCTGTTATACATCATCCCAACAATAAACAAAAGGAAAGAAAATGAGACTTCACATGGACATAGTTTTTGGGACTTCTTGATTTTTCTTTCCTATTTGCTATGAATTGCTTGGAACAGATGCTGTCTGTTGAGGTGTCCACATCCCCACCATTCTTTTTAATGTCCTTGATAGATAAATATTGTATCTATACCTTTGTTTTCACAGTATACGAAATACTGAATTCTTACAAGAAATAAAGACAGATGGGCTTGGAGCTGGCATTCAAAAGTCATAGAAATAGACAGTTGGTTTTCTCACACCATGTTTTCCATTGAGATTTGCATGCTTTCCATGGAGAGAAAGGGAGAAGCACCACCCCTGGGCCATGCTCCTAAGGAGGCATAAAAGACAGCCTTCCTGGAGCTATTCTTTGAAAAGCCAGAGCTCCTCCCCAAAGTGGCTCCCTGGAGGATTCCTATGGAGGAGAATCTTTGGGGTTGCTACAACTGAGGATGGGTACCTAGATATGGGGTCCAGGGACATAGACCTAGTTGAGAGACTGGAAGTGTAGGGTGTATTTCCTGTGTTTGTGGGAAGACCTGTCAGGAAGTTGTGATGGATATGTAAATCCATTTGATTGGAGTCCAGTGTTTGTATCAAAATACCACGTTCTGTACCTTAGACATATGATGAAAAGACAAAGTGGTTCCAGCACTTCTAGGGAGATGAGATGAAGATTTGGTGATAGACACAGGGAGGAGAACTGAGATAGAACTTATCCTTAGTATCTGAAGACAGATGGTTCCAAGGAAATGACAGTTGACAAACATTCACGAATGCTCAGGATGTGCAAAAAAAATTCAGTATTTTAAAATTACTCAACGTCTACAAAATACATTAAAACATCACTCAGATTACTTATAGTGTAGGTACAGCACAACTGAACATTCCTATGGAGTAGGCTAATTAATGTCACACAGTGATAGTTGTACACATTAATACTGTTTGCCTGTGGGTCACTTGTAATCCTAGCTAATCGGGAGTTGGGATCGGGATTGCTGTTCAAGGACACTCCAAGGAAGACATCCATGAGACCTTATCTCGTAACTATACATCATGAGGCACAGGCCTGTCATTCCAGCTAGGTGGGAGGCTAAGAGTAGGAAGGTTATAGTTTCAGGCTAGCCTGGGAAACATACACACATACACACTCCAAATGCACAAACAGGTTAGTGAACCTTGTTCTCAACAAAAAAGCTGGGTGTGGTAGTGGATGGTTATTATCCCAGCCACTGCAGGAAGATTGCAGTCCAGTCTCAACCAGGCAAAAGCAAAAACAACACTGAAAAGTAATCAATACTGTCATGCTCACTGTTAAGAGAGCATTATTGTATGTACCATGAAAATGGGAGTGTAGAATATAACAAAAGGCATCTTTTTAAATTAAAGAATATATATATATATATATATATTACACCTTCTATCTGGCGAATATAACTGTAACCCCTGTATACATTAAAATAAAAAGCTAAAATATATAATTTAAGAATTTATCAACATTGATTTTTACATCATATTTCAAATGTCATGTTTAACAAATATTCAAGAAGGGAATCTATATACAATCACATAGATTTTAGAACATAATTAAAATGAAGCTGAGGGTTTGTAAAAGAGCAGCAAAGGCATCTTTTGAAGAGACTGAAGGGAATGGTGGGGATTTGGGTGCACTGGAAGGGTATATTTTTCCATTTAAAATGAACAAGTTTTATAAAGACTCAGCCAAACAAAGGGTCTTTGAGAAGGGAGTGATAGACATCAGAAGTTATGACAAGGTTGGTTAGGTAGAGGCCACCTTTGTGTCCCTCTAAATGAAAATAAAAGAGTTAGAGGTGGTCTCAAGCTGTAGCAAGTACAAATCTCAGTGTTCAAACCCCAATATTCTCCCTCTGCAAATCTGAAGTACATTTATTTCATACTGTACTTCAAATACTGGAAATGCTTGATTTATTTTTCCCTGTACCACAACCCACTTTCTGCTAAGAAGATGTCACTTTTCAACAAATCTAAGCCTTCACTTTATCACTTAAGCGTATTAAGTGCCCTTTGGGGCTCAGAAGTACGACTATTGCTTTTGCTTTGCTTTTTGAACACCATTATTTCAACAAAACTGATGATAATAATATGGGACTGACTGAGGACTTCTCTGTATCCATGAGTTATATAATACGCATGTGGGAATTACAAATACTTCTTTTGGATAATCCTTTTATTTCCAAATTATTATTATTTTGTCCGCTCTTGGTGGAAACCACGTGTAATAAATCAAATGAGGCTGCCTCTGGGTAAAGTAAATAAGGACCCATATGAGCTTCCATCACTTGATGGGGAGTTGGTTAGCAGATTCCAGGCTAGTGCTGCTCTGGAATGCTTGCATAGATTCATTTAATCAAGGTATAATGAAAGTTAGATAACTACAAATACTTAAGCAAGAAAGGTTCTTAGAGAAGGGAGCAGTGGGCAGCAGAGGAAGATGGAAAGGGCCTTCTCTGTGCCTCTCTGCTTGGCACATCCTCCCTAACTGAGCCACCTTCTTATGAAAGTGCCCACTTTTCCCTGAAAGAGTTAATATGGCTCCTCATTGTAACCAGTGCAATTAAAATGTCACTCAGACACTCAGCTCTGGGTTTTAAAGGGCCTCTCTAAGACCTTGAGGGCCCTTTAGGGAGTGAGATAGCATTGTTATTGGTGCAAGGGAGGAGGCGGGAGCAGGGGTCATGGTCTAACTCAGGGAAGATAAATCTTCCCATGCTCAGCAGGACTCTGGCGTCTCCCTGGGACATGGACTTTATATACAGAATCTGACTCATGATTCCTTAAACGGCTCCCATTTTAGCCACTAGTGCCCACGAAGGCAGATCTGTGCAATCTCATATTCCAGGAAGTCCATGTAACACTGCAGGACCATGAAACTGATTGGTCTGACAGGAACACACAAACAACCAGGCCCTAGGCTTCGCCCTGTATCTCCCTACTGAGTTTATCTAGGAGTTGAGGCCCCTAAGTGCTCTGTGATGGTGTTCTGATAACACCCCCCACTTTTGGAGGGGTCAGCCAGAACTGGCTGGCTGAACTCAGATGGGATGGCTGACATTTTTAGATACATTTAGAGATGGACTTACCCAGCACATGACAGAGGACAGAAATCACACAGTACAGAGCTCTGGCCTTTCTAGCTCTTGCAGAACTTTCAGTGAAGGTAGAAGATTTCTTCTGGAAGAATGTTGTAAAATGTGGCATTGGAGATTGGAGACAGGAGGGAGTCATGTTTTTGGCACATGCTTGCTGGAAGTATAAGAGAAAACCATGTGAGACGCATGCGTTTTGTCAGCAGTGTGAGGTGAAAGAGGCAGCAGGGGCAGAGACCCCAAGTTCTTTACTACAATATTGTAGTAAATGGCACATAAGGAAGTAAGTGAATACAGATGATAACTTGGAAGTGGTTAATGCTATGAGGAAATCATTTTCTCAGGAGGCCTGACTTGAGTTGAGTGCTGAGGGAAGGAGTTGAGGAGTTGATGCTAAATCAGCCAGAAATGGGAAGAGGAACCATTGGCTTAGAGGCTTATGCTTCCATTTGGAGCCTGAGAACAACCAAGGCCTGAGAAGTGAGAGAAGTCCAGGCCTCCAGGATTAGGAGATACTGTCAGAGACCTGGGAAGATCTAAAGCATGCAGGGGTCCAAAGCAATCGTTAAGAGATGGCATTATAACCGAGGTGTGATGAAAAGCCTTCAGAGGATCTAAACAATGGCACAGGATGTCAGGAATCAAATCATATGATTCAAATCTGATGTCTCTGATCAAGGGTCCACTTCAAATGCGAAGCCTCTGCATGAAAATGAATCATCCTAGAGTCCTAGCTTCACAGAGTGAATGTCGACCAGTTAGAGTGTGTTCTCTCTAACTCATTGCTTGTGAACTCCAGGACAGAAGAATAATGCCTGGGCTGGCTTTCCCTACCCACAATGCTTTGCCTGTTGTGCCTACTTAGTAAACGTCTACTTCATTGACCTTTAACTATAAGCTTCTGAAGGTTAGTAACATTTGTGACATTCCAAAGGGCCATTAAGGAATGTCCTTTGATGCTGAATGGAGCCCTTGAAGCAGTGATGTGACTGGTTTATCATCACTCTGGTGGCTCTTTCCAAGTCAAGAGCTAATTAGTGTTGACATGACCAAAGTGCTTATTCAAATGGCTTCCCTTGGTCAATTAGTTCCCTGGCCACAACTGTAGCCTGCTTCTTAAATGTGTCAATGTTTAGGCAATGAAATCAAGATTAAAAACCCAGTCCCTGTGTCATAGTTCCCAGAAATAATGTACATTTTAATGGCTTCTCCCTCAACTTCAAAATTAAACATATTGCATTCTTGGGAGTACGATTTCAGCTTCCTTACATTTATGACACAAATGGAACTGTTCTCCCCTCACTTCAGTCTATAAAAGCACGACTCATTAGAAGGAGGAAATTTCCTTTATCATTAATAGGCCACACTCACATGATTAAAAAAAAATCTCCACTTCTACCTCCTTCCCAAAAGTTGGATTCTCATTTTAAGCAGTTCCCACATAGACTATTTATCTAGCACATTTCCCCAACTCTCAATGGCACCATTATATCCTTTATTTGGAATCATAAAACTTTGAGAATAAAAAAGAAGCAAATTAATCCTCCCATGGGAAAGAGGAAGACAGATCCTGCCAGCTTTTAAATGGTAGGATTGGACTGGCCTCGAAACACAGTTTTCTTTTTTCAACAACTTAGTCAGTGAGGGGGGAAAATGAATAGTTATGACAGAGAATCTTGAAAGAAAACGCAGAATTATGCAAATGTGTTAAACACTGACATCCCAAAGTAAGAACCGTGGAAAGTTCAAGGCATAAACAATGCAGGCTGGAATGGGAAACCTTCCTAGCTACAAACGGGTTTTATTATTCATGGAGGAAAAATCAACTTGATCATGATGTGAAAAACCACGATTTCCTTTATTTGTGGCTCATGCCAGATTAAAAAGCATTCAGAGAAGAAGAGCGGCTGGGAGAATGGAACCCCATCCGAAGAGGAAAGACGAAGTGTCCAGAATCCTGTGGCAGACGCTGGCTGTTTCCAGGCAATTGCATAAAGTCACTTAACCTTCCAATGACTTCTATCCGATCATCAGGCTGGAATTAAGGAGTTGGCCCTACCTCTGGGGCCTGAGATCTGGGTTTCCTAGCTGCCAATTGGATAGCTTGCTTTGCCATTGCAATTTGTTCTAAGGAGTCTCAAGGTTGTTGTGAAAACAGACGATAAAAGTCAGTTAACAAGCCGGCTGCCATTGGAACAGCAGTGAGGAAATGGAGGGCCACAGAAAACCCTCAAAGTGAATCTCCAGGTTTGGAGTTCTGGAAACTGATTCTACAGCCAGTAAAGTCTTCATTTTTAATTTAATTTTATTACCTTTTTAATTGTGAGGTGTGGTCCCTGGATAGTGGGTGAATATTGCATTCTCATAAAGCAAAATTGAAAATCATGGAATTGAAAAACGGAATCCATGTGGAATATTGAGGCCTTGTGCATCTGAGGGACGGTCTGGTCCCACTCTTTCATGCATCAAAGTCATGGCCTGCAGAAGCTGCAGGTTTCAGTGAGCCACTCCTGCTCCCAGAACAGCATGCGGGGCACGTGGCATTGCCAGCTTTAAAACATGGCTTTCACTGTGGCTGCACTAGGTCAGTCGACTCAACAGGAATCTTCTGAGCAGTCTCACAATACACAAATTTGTATCTGACACTCAATTTGATGATAGGAGAGAAAGATCTGGATACTTTGATGGATAATCCCTCTCCCTCCCTCCCTCCCTCCCTCCCTCCCTCCCTCCCTCCCTTCATTCCTTCCTTCGTTCCTTGCTTCCTTCCTTCCTTTCTCTCCATTTCCCCTCCCACCACTTTCTTTCCTCCTATATTACACTAGTTTGAACTGAGGGGTTTGCACTTGCTAGGCAGGGGCTTGGCCATTGAATCATGACTCCAATCTTTTTTTGTGTTGATTAAATAGAAACTCATCCAGGTGTATATTTGGACTTCAATTCAGTTTTTTTCCTGCTACCATAGCTGGGATGGAAAATACATATTACCATATCCAGATGCTTCTGTTGAAATAGAGGGTTTTTTTTTTTTTTAATACCAGTCCTGGGCTTAAGCTCAGGGCCTGAGTACTGTCCTTAGATTTTTCTCAAGGCTAGAGCTCTACCACTTGAGCCTCAGCACCACTTCTGGCTTTTTCTAAGCATGAGGTACCAAGGAATCGAACCCGGGTCTTCATGCATGCTAGGCAAGCACTTTAACCACTAGGCCAAACTCCCGGCCCTGAAATAGAGTTTTAAGAACTTTTCTGCCCAGGCTGACCCTGAATCACAATCCTCCCAATCTTACACAATCTGTTTTCTCTTGTCACTTACAAGCGGTCAAGTAGGTTATGATTACAGGTATGAGCTATCAGTACTTTATTTAAGTAATGTCTTTTACTATGGAAATAGTGTTTTGAATCTTAATGGATGCTTCTTTTTGGAAAATGTTGAACTATAGTGGTCAAGTGTAATGTTTGACTCAAAATACTCTTAAGTTTAGTTTAAATTTTCCTTCCTTCCTTCCTTCCTTCCTTCCTTCCTTCCTTCCTTCCTTCCTTCCTTCCTTCCTTCCTTCTTCCCTCTCTTCCTCCCTCTCTCCCTTTTCTCTTTTTCTTTCTTTTCTTTTCAATTTGAAGAGATGTTCTAGAGAGAAATTAGTGTGAATTTGAGCCTTCGTGACCTAGCCCTGAGAGAGAAACCAAAAAAAAAAAAAATGAAGGGAATCACATGGTTGAGAGTAAGAAAGTGCTCTGTGATTTACTCTGATTTGCTAATTTTCAGAAGGAAATTAATAAAATTGATTCCAGCAAAAGCTCTAAGTGGACAAATAGAAGCAAAACAGATCAAGAGTTGTGGATATTTAGGGCAGAGAGAAAGTTCTTAAAGAAATATTTTCCTTGGGGAGAAATAAATATTTAGGAGAAATCACTAACTCTAAGGGTCGTTAAAGCAAAGACCTCTCATAGGATGGAAGCGAACACTCCCACTAGCTCTGAACTCCAATTCCTAGACTCGGCAGTAACATGATTAGTTATTGTGGGTTCTGGATGAAAGGTAGGACCTTTGGCAATGAAGCCATGGAAATATGTATGTTTAAGTACTATAAAAGATGTGGAAAGCAACTTTTCTTTTCATCCTCGGGACTAGAAATAATACACCTGCAAGGACAGATGAATGGGAAAATGAATGCTGACATTCAATGGGGCATTAAGCATTTAGAACCACCCTTATGGGGCTTTCCTGTCATTAATTCTAGGTAAAACAAACTTTAAAAAAATGTGTTGTTGTTCTTTTAGTCTGTTCTTATTTTTCACCAATTTCTTTTCTTTCTTTTTCTTTTTTTAATCTACCAACCAAGCTTTTATGCCTGGTATGTTTTCTTGTGTCCATCAGACTCTTGGCTAATTTCCTAACTGGCTACATCTACCTCTGAGTCTTTTCCTTTTTCTTTTTCTTTTTCCCCCTGTCCCTTAGGCATTCCTTCTTTCAGCACTGCTTCACATGTTCTGGCCCATGGCAGAGTGGGGTGGGGTAGACTGAGCTGGCTGGAGTTCCTGTGGTTTGACTGTGGCGCCTCAGGGTTGGCAAGGTCTTGGCTTGATCATCCAGAATCTATAGAAGATGGAGGCAACTTGAGTCCTCTGTCACTCAGGTATCCGGGCTACAACCGATTGTGAGGACAATGCCTCCTATTTCTTCCAGGTTCAATTGATAGACGTTTTCCTTCATTGTGCCTGCCTATTTTTAAAAGGTCCCTTCCCTATGATGAGCAGTTCATATGCTTTCCTTTTAAATTGGATCAGATTTGCAGTCAGTGGTGAAAGAATGGTATTTGGGAAGAGCACATACAAAGGAGGTGGTATACTCAGGCCTTTTGTCTCAGCTCTTCCTCTGGGAGGCGGGGGTTTCCCTGGAACCCACCATTTTCTGAGGTGTGCAAACATCTCCACGGGGCTTAGGTAGGATAAAGTGGAGAAGCATGAGGGAAGGCAGCATGAAAGAAGCTGAAATTATATATTGTCCTGATGAAGTAGAATAGACCTGGAGCCGTGAAATCTGCCTTGAGGATCTAAGGCTGACAATGAATGAATGGTTCAAGGTCTAGCTCTGTGACACTCCCTGGAGCTCATAGTTACTGAACACTTTCGAGGGAGCTGACTCTGTTCTAGGTGCAAAGAGAAAAGACTGATTCTGTATATCTTAGAGACTCATTCTCCATTCTCCATGGCTCATTCTCTATGGTTGTATTGCTAAGAAGAAAATACAGTGTTAAGGGAAGAGTGTGAATGAGGGTTTGCTGTTTTATAAAACATAGCCAGGGAATGCTTTTCTCAGGAGGAAGTACTGCAGTAAACACTGGAGTGAGTGAAGGAGGGAATCATGTGGGCCTAGGGCTTGGTAAGGCAAAGGCCTTGAAAGATTGGAGGTTCGTCTGAGGAAGAACAAAGGAGACTCATGGGCTGGAGTTGAAGGCTGAGGGATTTCAGTTGCTCTACACAGAGGCTTCTGCAATCTTGATGCTAAAATGGGGTCCATTCAATAACACTGGAGCTTAAGGTATCCTGGCTTTAGATCCTGTGGTCTGCGGGGATAGGTACTGAGCATCTTGTTAAAAACTAGTCATCTATGGTCTCCAACCCAATATTCACATCACGAAGCCTTGTTATTGTGTGTGAATGTTTTTCTTTGGATTCTAGAGGCCTCACCATTTTTGTTATATTAGACCTCGGGGCCTGCCACTGTGAACATTGGGTTGTTGCCTGGATTCGAAGTGTCTTCAGATCAGCTTTAGGTTATATGACATAAAGACAGGTTTGTTTCTTCCTGGTGCTCAGTGCAGACTCAGGAACCTCAAGTACCATTTGAGAACTCCACTGAGAAACACAGGTCAAGGTTATTTAATCATATGATCCAACCATCCAATGAAATAAAGGTCTTGGCAGGCTTCCAACAATTGGTAACTTGTTCAAGTGAGAAGTTGAGCAGGTCTGCAGTGTAGCCTGCTTCACAAAGGATACGGACGCTGTAGTGGTTTATCCTCATCTTGATGATGATCCTTGCTGACTCAGGAAAAGAAGCCCCATTTAGTGGCCAGGACACTAACACAAAGCATTGTTTGTAGCATTAAGAACAATAAGGATTTGGTAAACTCTTTGCTGCCTATTTGAACATAGGGTCAGCTAAGCTGTCTTCCTTCAGGAGGAACTTGTGGAAAAGAATGTCTGCTCTCTTCTGAGTGGTGTCACTCTCTTGGACCCTCATTATAGAGGTCAGACAGATCACTGAACCTACAGATGTCTATGTGTCTCAGTGGAGATGTTACCTACAGGGGTCTGTCATCCAATCCCTTTCTCCCAGGGCTTGCTCTTGCAGCTATTCTGTCAGTGTGGGACTTAGATTTAGTCTTTTGTTTCAACCAATGCTCCACTTCCATCAAGAACTCTAACTCCAATGCTATCCCAGGCTTTTCCTCACATTCCTCGAAAGCTTAGAAAATCACCTCCTGCACCACATCCAAATCAGAACCTGGCCTCTCTTGCTCTCTGTCGCCATCTAGGATGGCAGAGGAAGCCAGTGAGGAGAGAGGGAGAGGAAGGAGAGAGAAAGGAAGGGAGAGAAAGAGGGGGCCCACTGGCATCTAAATATGCCCTTTCAAGATATGTTCCAAACTTAACTTCCTTCCTCTAGGCTTGGCTTCCCAGTATCTTCATGGTGAGATCCAGCCTTTAACCGATGAACTTTTGAGAAACATTCCAGATGCAGCCTACAGCGAAGAGAGTAGGCTAATGGCACGTTTTGTTATTGTAGGTCTTATTACTGATGTTTATCCATTACATCTATAACTTAGACCAAAGAGCTCAAATTAGGAGAGATGTTCATAATGAATGGAAAAAGAAGGCATAAGCAAGGAAGTTGAGATTATATAAGTAACTGTAACAAAATTCCTTGAGGACCTTGATACAAGATTATACTCCACAAAAGCCAACCTACTTAAAAAATTGTCTTGGGGGTTGAATCCAGGGCTTCACCATTGCTAGGCAGGCACGTTACCACTGAAAGCATCCTTCCATCCATTTTGCTCTGATTTTTGCTGAGAAAGGGTCTTTATTTTTAATTGTACTGTGATCCTCCTATTCTACTATAGCTGAAATGACAAGTATGGGTTGCTATGCTAGGAATTTTCTTTTGAGGTGGTCTTTTGAGAATTTCTGTGTCAGGGCTGGCCAGGAACAACAATATTCCCAATCTTTGCCCCCCACAAGTAGCTAGAATTATAGGCTTAAGCATTGATACTTAGTTCAGTTTTTATTTTGAGTCACATCTTTATCATACTGACACCAGACTTAAATTCACTCTGTAGCTCAGACTGGATTTAAACTTAAATCCTCTGTCTTAGTCTTCTGTGTATTGAGAATACAAGTATGAATCATATAAGCTACCTTGGCATACACTGCAAATAATTTCTGGGTGGAATTTGTTATCTAGAGAAGAGTGAAACAACGTGAATATTCATGAATATCCCAGAGGCTTTGAACACAGTGGTCAGGTTTCTGAGTCCTCATAGACCTCTACTTAGTATAAATGCTAGGTGCTATGCAAAATTCCCTCAAAATTTGCCTCCACTCAAAACCCACTTTCCTAGCCTCACCCTTGGCCTCTCCTATGCTGTAACCCACAGTTAAGCAATCTTTAACCAGATTTTGCCACTGAACATGCAAACACTTCATAGATCTGTGTTTTTTTGTGAACAGCCTATACCTATTCTCAGATTTGTAGTTTCTGCCTGTCCCAATGCTTCTTCCTAATCCCATTCCTTTACTGAGTTCTCTGTAAAACTTTCCTGGTCCTTTTGAGGCCGAGCGAGCCACTGGCTGTTCTATGTTTAGGAGCAAGAACATTTTTTGATGCTTTTGACTGTCCTGTAAAACAGCACCTACTAGGTGAAATGGAACATGTAAGGCCAATGGAATAGAACTGAGGACCCAGATATTAACCCACAGACGTATGGCGACCTAATCTTTGATAAGGGAGCCAACAAATAGAATGGAAGAAAGACAGCCTCTTCAACAAGTGGTGCTGGCAGAACTGGTTAAGCACCTGCAGAAAACTAAAGTTGGATTCTTCGTTGTCACTCTGCACCAGGATTAACTCCAAATGGATAAAAGACCTCGAGGTTAAAGCTTTACAAGAAGGAATAGGAGATACACTAGGTCTCCTTGGCACAGGTCGAAACTTTCTTAATAAGGACCAAGAAACACAACAAATCAGAGAAAGTCTGGATAAGTGGGACTGCAATAAACTGCAGAGCTTCTGTAAGGCAAAGGACATAGCTAACAAATTAACTAGAAAGCCTACAGAGTGGGAGAAGATCTTCAGTAACCATACAACAGACAAAGGCCTCATATCTAAAATATATCAACAGCTCAAAAAATTTAATCACTCCAAAATTAATCTCCAAAGAAACAACCATTAAAAGATGGGCCAAAGACTTGAAGAGAGTCTTCTCTGAATAAGAAATAAAAATGGCCTATTGACACATGAAGAAATGCTCGACATCTCTGGCCATGAAAGAAATGCAAATCAAAACAACTCTGAGATTCCCCCTCACTCCAGTTAGAATGGCCAGGATCAAGAAAACTAATAACAATAGATGCTGGAGGGGATGTGCCCAGGAGGGATCACTACTACACTGTTGGTGGGAGTGCAAACTCCTTCAACCACTATGGAAAGCAGTATGGCAGTTCCTCAAAAGACTAAACATAGAAGTCCCCTATGACCCAGCAATTCCACTACTTGGCATTTACCCAATCATCCAGAAACAAGGACATACTAACTTCACTAGCACAACAATGTTCATTGCAGCACTATTCACCATAGCAAAGATATGGAACCAACCCAGATGCCCCTCTGTTGATGAGTGGAACAAGATGTGGTATTTATACACAATGGAATTCTATGCTGCTTTCAGAAAGGACGACATTGCCCCATTTGTAAGGAAATGGAAAGACTTGGAAAAAATCCTATTAAGTGAAGTAAGCCAGACTAAAGGAACATAGGCTCAATGGTTTCCCTCATTTGTCATAATCAGTAGAAACCTTGGGCTCTCCTAGCAGAGATTTACAATAAAAAAAAAAACAAAACCTAGAAACGTAAGGACATAAAGTATGACGCTAAATGAAAGGACCTCTAGGATATAGAAACAAAAGCCATATAATGAGTGATTGTTGTCCTTAATATGCTATGTTATCTCTCATCTCTTTTGCTGTCCCTTGGTTATCTCATACTGTTACAGTATCTTACTTTGTTACCTGATATATATGTTTATTTGTTTATTTGAAACAGGAAAGGGAAGGGGGGGAAAACAAGATGAGGGGTGGGGGTGGGGGAGGGAAATGGGGACCAAAACATGAGAAAGGGTATCAATGTTTGTGAAGTAATGCACCTTCTATCTGGTGAATATAATGTAACCCTTCTATTAATTACAATAAAAATATATGGGAAAATGCACTAAAAAAGAAGAACACGTGATTCCAGAAGGACAGACATGACCAGGGTTCATCGCTGTAGCCTTCAGATTGCTTCTCCCCGTTTGTCTCTAAATTCCCACCTTTCTCACCTGTCTAATAGGCAGAAAACATTCTCTCACTAAATTATGGTATAGAGAATAGTCCTGTCCCATACCAAGTTGTGGTGGGAATAATAGAGGAGTCATGAGGAAAGTCTTATTTTCTGCCTTGTGCACAAAGAGCTCTCAGTGTCTGCTCCTTTGGGTTTCTCAATTATCATCTTTGGTGTGGTGGCTTCTGCATTGCTGCTGATTGCCTTGTTGACATCTCTTCTACTGAACACCCACTCCTCAGAATGAGCCCAGTATAGTGGCCATGACCAGGACCCTGACACCAGATTTCCCCAGCCAGCTGAGACTAGCCTTGGGGAAATTGCTCTTTTTCTTTGTGGTTTGGATTCCTCATCTGTCAAGTGGGGCTAGTCACATTTCCTACTTCATAGAGCTGTCATGCAGATCTGGCCATGCTAAGCTTCCATTAAGGGTGACTATTCTTAGTCAATACTGGGAAATGCCCATTGAGAGTCCATTGAATAAAGTTTAATGTGTGATGGTTTCAGGAAATCTGGCTAATATGAAGGTGTTTATTTGGTTCCGAATGCCTTTTTCATGAACTGCCTGTAATTACTTTCTATTACTAGGTTGTTATTACTTTTGATTACTAGGTTATTATTACTTTGAGAGGAAATATTTTTCTGTGATGGTGAATGTCCTGAAATACTGCAGGTTAATATGGTCCATGCTTCTCACATCAAAGTGAAAATTATTTTGTGGGGTTTTAGTAATATGGATGAGTTCTAAGGTGAGTAGTTGGTCAAAAGCAGAGATTTTCCTGTTAAACAGTGAGCAGAAATAACTGGGCTGTGTGGTCTTTGAAACGTTCGCTTCAAGTCTTCTATACTAAAGCAGTTGGGGTTGCTGACCTTTTTGTGGGGAGTCTAAGGAGACTTAAGACAAGAGACTTGTCTTATGTCTTACAATTCTGAGGTCTACAGTCTTGTTTACTAAAGCTCTGTAAGCAAATTATTAAAATAATCAAGTTTACTTTTCCTTCCCAACTGAGAGAGCATCCTCTGAAATTTCTGCATGACTATATTCATTAGGATAGCAATATCCTGGTGGGTTGGTCAAGTTGGCATATGCCTGTGATCCCAAATCAGTGGGAGGCAGGAAGATGATGGTTTGAAGTTAGTTTGAGCAAAAATGTTAGTGAGACTTACCTCAAAGAACAATCCAGCCATGGCGGTTGGCTCCTGTAATCCCAGCTATGAGGAAGGGGGAGATCAGTTTGTAGTCTGAGGTCAGCCACCCCCAAAAAACACAATATAAATAAACTAAAGCAAAAGGAAATGGGGTCTGGCATGGGCCCTGAACTCAAATCCCATTGCCACCAAAAATACCCACAAAGAAGTCTCCTTGCATTTATTTTCCACAGCGATCCCTCAACAGTAGCAACTTTTACCCCCTTCCTGTTACAGGTGAGGTATATGAACTTAGCAGGGCAGAGACACGGGTGCAAATAAGAGGCTCAGGATTTGAGCTAAGGCTTGGGTGATGCTTCATGAGTCTAGGAATAATCTCTGGTTAAGATTAAGGGGTGAGGGTGGTGGGGGGGAGGGTAAAGGGTACCAAGACATGTGAAAGGGTATCAATGTATGTGAACTAATGCACCTTCTATATGGCAAACATCATGTAACCCTTTTATTAATTAAAATAAAAAAAGATTAAGGGGTGATATCGTAGGATATCAAAAAGTCCCTTCTCTCCTCCCTTCCTCCCTCCTTCCACTCTTGCCTCCTTTCCTCCTGCTCCCCATGTCCCACCCTCTAGCCTTTCTCCTTTTCTCCCAGCGCTCCTGCAGTCATCAGATCCTTGCTCAGCATAGGCTCTGGGCACTCTCCTTTGATTGTGTTCTGTACTTCTCCAATGCCATGGTTATAACTTATTCAAGAATTGTTCTCTTATTTAAGTCTTTCTTTAGCTTGAGCAGAAGTCCACAAGAGTAGGGATACCTCTTTATATTTGTTATGAACTCTGAGTTTCCCTAGTTTGGTAGACTAGGCTCATAAGAATGTTTAGTCAAAGAATTACCTACTTTACTCTGTGCCCATGTTGGGTTGAGATCAGAGTAAAGAAAGTTGGTGGATAGCAGGGGAGTGTAGCATTTCCATTCTACCATTCCTTTCTTCCTTCCTTCCTTCCTTCCTTCCTTCCTTCCTTCCTTCCTTCCTTCCTTCCTTCCTTCCTTCCTTCCTTCTTTCCCTCTTCTCTTTCACTCTTTCTCTCTCTACATTTTTTTCTAGCCTTGAACTCAGGGCCTGGGCAATCTCTCTGAGCCTTTGTGCTCAAGGCTAGAGCTCTACGTCAGCATGACTTTTAGCTTTTTTCTGAGTAGTGAAACAAGATTTTACTTTTATAGTCATATTTCTTAAAATTTATTATGAAAAGAGCATTTTGGTTTTGGAACAAAGTATTTGGATTTCCAATGAGAAATGTGACAGAGAAAGATTAATATTGAATGAACTTAGAATGGTCTATAGAGTTTGCAGAGATGTATTTTTCCCTCTGTTTCTAACATCTGCAAATAATGATGCCCCCCCAAAATTTAAAAATGGATGCTCAAGTTTGTTCTATTTGTAAGGAAAAAAAGGTTGCAACCAATCTACAGCCAACAAGCATATAAGATTAGACTATGGTCTTCTCACTGCTAATTTGTGAATTTGCTTTGAAGTAGTCCAGTCTGTTATGAACAAAAGAAAGTAAAAGAAGTTATTACTTGTTCAGTCTGTCCAGATAATAGAGATTTGTGTCTGAACAGAATTGGGTTCTGTGCTTTATGCTTAATTTTATACTTCCAAATATTGAAACAGAAACAAGTACAGGAAACTTTCCGAGTGATGTTTACTTCCAAATGTTCCATGTTCTGTCATTTAAAAATACTTGGATTTTGCTGGCTGCAGGTGACTCACATCTAATCCTAGCTACTCTGGAGGCTGAGATCTGAGCATTGCTGCTTGGAACCAGCCAGATCAAGAAAGCTCATGAGACACTTTTTTGTCTAATTAATTAACAAAACAAAAACAGTAGGGGAGTTGTAGCTCTAGTAATAGAGCACTTGCCTTGAAAGCAAAAACCAATAAAGCTCAGGAACAGTGCCCAGGTCCTGAGTTCAAGCCCCAGGATTGACATAATTTTTTTTTATTTCTGTCTTTGGTTAGTAAACATCTGTGCTCAATCCCATTCTTCTTCTTCTTCTTCTTCTTCTTCTTCTTCTTCTTCTTCTTCTTCTTCTTCTTCTTCTTCTTCTTCATATATTTTTCATTGTAATTAATAGAAGGATTACATGATATTTGCCAGATAGAAGGTGCATTAATTCACATACATTGATACCCTTTCACATGTCTTGGTCCCCATTTCCTCCCCCCCCACCCCTCATCTTGTTTTCCCCCCTTCCCTATCCAATTTCAAATAAGCAAATACAAATATATCTGATATATCAGATAACAAAGTGAGATACTGTAACAATATGAGATAACCAAGGGACAGCAAAAGAGATGAGAGATAACATAGTACATAGCTAGTAAATTAATTAGGAAGCCTACAGAGTGGGAGAAGATCTTCACCAACCATACAATGGACAAAGGCCTCATACCTAAAATATATCAACAGCTCAAAAAATTGAATCACTCCAAAACTAATCTCCAAAGTAACAACCATCCCATTAAAAGATGGACCAAAGACTTAAAAAGCCATTCTTATTCTTCTATTTGATCATGTGGTCAACTTACATCTACAAAGATTCTTAGTTTAGTCTAAAGATAAAATTCTAAATTTAGAATAATATCATCAAGATGAATTACTTCCATCTTTGGAATTTCGCAAATGTTTTCAAATCAATTACAGTGATTTGAACTCACCTTATGAAGAGATTTCTAAAGCAATTAGGTTTATTTGAAAAGCCATCTATTTCTTCATCAACTAGCTCACTACCAGAGAAAGAATTTGAAGTCTTTAAAAACTTAGTTCTTACAGAGGAAATATTAGTTACAGAACTTGTATACTTTATACTAGAGACTAGAGGCTCTTAAAACTTTGTCTGGTCTCACTGACCATCATGTATACATTTTTAATGTCAGGAAAGTATGGATTATAAATTCTTATTAAATAGTTATGTACTGTACCCAGCAGAGACATATCTTCATTTTCATTCTGCTGGTTATTTTTGATGGTTGAATTAATTAGAAATAATGCTGTCGTAGGAGTCTCATCCTCAATCGTTGGTATTCTGGCTTTGTGAAGGTTCTACTATAAACTTCAGGCTAAATATTACACTATGAATAAAGGAGAGGCTCATGAACAATATTCTCCCATGTGCTCATAGCTATTGATACTTAAATAATTCATAGATTCAGGTTTTTGAACTGACATTGCTTAGAGAAATATGAGTGCCTGTAGCAGGAATGAAAGACAAAAATTTCAAGACAAACTTGTAGCAGACTGATGACCCCGTTTCAAGTGATTGTGAGGAAGTGAGTGTTGTCTAACCTGGTTTAAACTTTATGCAATGTGTCTGTATATCAAAACATAATATCATAACTCATTCCAATGTATAATTTTATAAAGTTATACAATAGTTAATGAAACAATAAATAAGCGGTAAAGGAAATCTAATCGAAAAAAAAAAAGAATCTCACAGACATTTTTGCCTGGGCTCGCTTTGAAATGGGATCCTCAGATCTCAGCCTCCTGAGTAGCTAGGATTACAGGCATGATTCGCTGGCGCCTGGCTCTACCAAGACTTTCCTTACTAGGGAAAATGTTAGTGTGCTCTCCTGCATACCAAATGGCACTTCTTCAATGTTTAGGAAAGGGTATAGTCTCTGTATCATCTCTATAGGTGTATCACTTCACCTACTTATTTACTCACCCAGTCCCTCTACTGGGCATTCATCCTGCCACAAACCATTTACTGACTGATTACCTTACAACTTCCTGGTGACTTGTCCCTTACCTGACAAGGATACTAGTTGCCATTCTTCAGTAGTTCTTGCAGGTCAGATGATATCCATGTATTTTCATGATGACTACCCCATGGTGAAAGAGAAAGACCCAGGGAAGTTAAGTGTCTTGGCTAAGACCACACCTCTAGGAGGTGGCAAGAATCTGGAACTCCACCCTGATACTAAAAAGAACCTGGAACTGTGGAGGAAGAAAAGAATGTGGGAGTTAAAATGAGCGTGTTCATGAATCTTGGAGAGTAGGTGTTTCATTGGTGCTATGAACCTGGGTGTCAAACTTACAGAGGCGTCAGCATGGTTAGGCTGAGCTCCTCCAAGGCCTGTGTAGAGGAGGTCACGTGGAGATGGTCTGAAAGCAAACAGGAGACCCACAGGTGGGTAGAGACAGGAAAGAGAGCAGGCAAAGCTTTTGTTTTTACTTTTGAAAAGTATTGCATATCGTTCTTTTTACCTCCTGCTAGTTTTTCTGGCTGCTAATGGAAATTTTCTAAGAGAGAGTATAATGCTTTTAGATAACCATTCCCAGCGCTATTGGTAAAAAAAAGATGGACAAATAAACGATTATTTAGAGAATGTCTTTCATATTCTTTTTTTAATTGAAAGATTTTATTAACACTTATTTTTATATCATATTTCAAATGTTGTGTTTAGCAAACAAGTATTCAAGGAGGCAATCTCTATATGCAATCACTTGTCACATAAACTTTAGAACATAATTAAAATTAAGCTGAGAGTTTATATGTCATAGATACATAACAATCTATATAATATAATATTATGTCAATAGAGTATATATTCCATCATAGATTTTTATGTCTATGTACTTATATTTATATCCCCAAGACCATGTCAATAACTTTGGGTACCCGAATATTGAGTCATTGCTCTTGTACTGTCTTGTAATATCCACATATCAAGGAGACCATGCATCTTTTGTTCCTTTGGTATTGACTTATCTCACTCAATATGATTTGCTCTAGTTTCATCCATTTCTCAGCAAATGCCATTACTTTATCTTGTCTGGTGGCTATGTAGAATTCCATTGTATATATGTACCACATTTTCTCCCCCAAATGTGATGGCTTTAATTTATTTTACTCTGATACAAAACCAAGGATTCCACTAAGCTTCCAATTCAAATCTCAGCCCAACCTTGTGCCCTCCTGTGTTGAAGTTCTTCCCATCGACTAAAGCTGATAGGGTCAGTTTGACTCCTGGCTGAAGAGTCTGAGTATAACCCAGTCCAACCAGGCTGGCATTATTTACTCTAGCAGATAGTGAAGTTCTATAATCCAGCTTGTATTTAGCAGCAATGCCCAAATGGCTACTGTTACCAGATGTCCATGCAAGATTTATTGCTGTTTCAATTTTCTCATTAACTTTCTGGTAGATGGAGCCTCCAAATTCAGTGCCATCATTCATATGAATATGCAGCTGAAAGTCTGCAGCCTTGTAGCCCAGGGCAAAATTATTCTGAGACAGCTTGAATTTGACTGTGTCAAAACTCATCTGGTAGCCAGCAAGCCAGCCTTCAAAACCCAACCCTGCCCAGTTATAGATGGTTGGTCCAGAAAAATCTATATCAACATCATTGCCAAGACTGAAACAATTCTGTTTATAAGAGGCCTTCAATTTCCCACTCTTCTTCCATGTGTTTGGTACAAATACGGTATCAAGAGTCAGTTTCAACCCTTCAGCCAACTTATTCTCCAAAGAGAGCTCTGTCCCAAGAGTATTGTCTGTGTTCCATTTTTGGGTGAAGGTAAGTCCATAGTTACAGATCTTATACTTGCTCTCTAGATTGCCTGACGCTTTCCCTGTATGAGTATATGCATGAAAACTCCACTCCACGATAAGACTTTGTTCTCAGATCTATTTTGACCATACCAAACCCATATCCATTGGCAGCCTTTGCTAGGTCACAGTAAGTCAGTGTGTTACATATATCTATAACTTGAGAGCCCAGCCTGCTCTGCCAGGGCAACACTGAAGGTCTTCTTTAAACCTTGTGCCACATTTTTTTTTGTATCCATTCATCTGTAGTGAAGCATCTGGGTTGTTTCCATTGCTTGGCTATTGTGAAGAGTGCAGCAATGAACATGGCTGAGCAGGTATTCTTATCATATTCTGGGTTATGATACTCAGGGTAGATGCCCAGAAGCGGTAGGGCTGGATTGTAGAGAAGGTCTATTTTTAGTTTTTTGAGAAACCTCCAAACTTTTTTCCAGAGTGGCTGTACTAGTTTAGCCTTTTTTATTTGTTTTTGGTGGGTCATGGGGCTTGAACTTGGTCTGGGCGCTGTCCCCGAGCTCTTTAGCTCAAGGCTACTGCCCTACCCTTGGGCCAAGCCCCATTCCTCATTTGTAACAATTAGTACAAAACTTGGACTCTCTTAGCAGAGGATTACAATAGCTCAAAACCTAGATACATAAGGCCATATAGGATGAGGCTAAATGAAAGGACCTCCAGGATATGGAAACAATGGAAGTTAATTGGAGATAAGAGTCTCAGGTCCTTTTGTGCCTGGGCTGGCTTTGAACCTAGATCCTCAGATCTCAGCCTCCTCAGTAGCTAGGACTACAGGCATGAGCTACCACGCCTGGTTAGCCTTTTGTATTTATAAAGCCAAAATAGTACCATGTGGCAGGCAGCAGAGCATGGAATAAGTGTGAGGAGCTTAGATTTGTAGTCTCAGCATGTCCTAACTGTGGGGTTTGGGTGTTTTAGTCCATTTGGGGTACCGTCACAAAATACCATGAGCTTGTGGTCTGTAAACAACAGCAATATTAAATCACATAGTCAAGAGGCTGGAAATTCAACATTAAAATACTAACAGACTTGCTAGCTGACATCTATGGGGGTGAAATGGCTATGCCCTCCAGCCATTGCCCACCATGAGGGTATGGTCAAGACCACCTGCAAGGAATCTTTGGGGCACCATACAGCCTGAAGGCCAGTGTCTCCCTTATAAAAGAGGAAGCTTTCTTCTAACTAAATCTTTAGCAGGATTCAGATGGAATGCTACAAGGAGTAAAGCGATTTTCTGGGGCCTCACATATAAGGGCACTAATTCCATTCTTGAGGACTGAGAGCTCAGGATCTTTTTATTTTCAAGGACCAGCACTTAGGGTTTCAGCACATAAATTTTAGGGGAACTAGATCATTCAGGTTCAAGGACTTGTCCATGTTCCTGATCTTTGCTCCTTGTCTCTGAAGCACCTAGACTGCACTAGACCAGTTCAGAGGATTGGAATTATGCTCTGCAGACCTAGGAATTCTGAGAAACTATCTCAGGAGCAATGTGGGGTGTGAGGGGAAGACAGACTGGAATCCGTGGTCCTACTTCAACCTGAGTAGTTCTGGACTCTTGCTTAAGGTTTAAATTCAACAAAGGATCCTCTCCTAAAGGAGAGGTACTCAGCTCTCAGCACTATGGTGCTTTGAAGATTCAGGGGATTTTGCAGGGGGTCTTGGCCACCCAGGTCATATTAGGCTATGGCCTTTGCACTACCTTGGGTGACTCTGATACTTTGGGGCCTTGCAGGTCTGCTCGTGAAATGAAACCCTGAGAACTGGGGCATGGCTGCAGACCAGGAATCCTCGTGCTGGAGATGTGGATGGGGCAGTTGCAGCAGAGCCTTCTAGAGTGTGCCTTTCTGTGAGAGTGCAGAGGAAGTTCACTAGTCATGCAGGAGAGTGGCTGGTGAGAGTTCGTGATCTGTGGCGAGCACCGGCTTATTTAATGGAATGATGGCTGAAACCACATCCCACTTGTAGCCTTTGCCTGAGCACCCCACGCCAGCGACTCTGCAGGCCTCTGAACACCTGCAGTCACAGCCAAATTGTGAGCACAGCTACACATTGGGTGGGCCAGAGACAGAGGGCTTAGGAGAAGAAAAAAATCCCCACAGGGTCAAAGGAAGATGTACCTTGTGTCACTTCTCTGTCTGATGGTGAAGCCTGGAACAGTACTGCTCTGAATCGCTTGTAAACAGATGTCCTCCATTACAGCTCAGTGCTTGGACTGTGTGGCCCTGGACAAGTGACTTAACTTTTTTGAGGTTGAAAGAGGGGAATTACTATTTTCTGCACCCCACAAGATGTGTGTATGCTTCCTATAATGTAATTATCTATGTGTCCAGCATCTTGGCTGGACACCTGTAATTCCAGATTGCAGTAGACTGGAGAATCTTGAATTGGAGGTTAGCCTGGACTACATAGCAAAACTACATACCCCCCCCTCTCTCTTTCTCTCATACTAATGAGACTGTATATACACACTTCATATATTTTTTGGCTTTCTGTAACTTTACTGTTTTAAAGTGGTAACAAAAATGATTTCCTGTTGTGTCCAGAAAGCAATGATAATGATTATATGTGTGCTAATATATTGATTAGAAATATACACACATGGGCCGGGAGTTTGGCTAGTGGTAGAGTGCTTGCCTAGTATGCACGAAGACCCGGGTTTGATTCCTTGGTACAACATACATAGAAAAATGCTGGGAATGGTGCTGTGGCTCAATTGGTAGAGTTCTAGCCTTGAGAAAGTCCAAGGACAGTGCTCAGGCCCAGAGCTCAAGCCCAAGACTGGCAAAACAACAACAAAAAAGAAATACACACACATATATAATATATATGTATATGTACATATATAGTATGTACATATAAGATGCATTATATTATATATGCATGTGTACATATATATAATATATACATACAGCACACAATATTATAATATAGAATATATGGCTATATTATATACATATATGTAATATACCTAATATTAGATATTAGATATTACACTTGGGCTGTATAGAGCTGTGCCCTTCTGGACAGGGGCTCCTCCACTCAATCAGTAAATACTTATTCAGTGTCCTTCTTATACTTGGCATTGTTCTTGTGATGCAAAGAGTAGAAAAATTGTGTCGCAGCAGCAGGCACCTCACTGCCACCTGTCTGAGGGTGGAGGCCCTCGACTATCCTCCCCTGTGGAAAGATTGGTGGTGTACAGCATATCTGGTAGCTACGACATTAGAACTACAAAAGACATTCAAATTTTGAGTAAGTGTCACTCTCATTTGTTTAGGTTTAAAGCAGCTAACAGCTGAAGGCAAATGAGACAGGCCCTAGGTATGCACCTTTATTTCTTACCTGACCTCATTTCCCAGACATGACTGCGTAGAGGAACACTCTGCAGTTTCTCAGGGGATTTAAGTCCCTCACCTTATATCTGAGTGTCTCCTGGGCACAGATGAGGACACTGACAGGGGGTGTGGACAGCAGTAATTGAGAGTCTTCCAGGAAAAGCCTGGCTTCTAACAGCCTCACTTAGAGAAAATGATACTCCCCGACTGATCATATTCTTGTTTTCCTATTTCTATCCTCAGGAGCAATTTTGGATCTCTTTTGAGTCATCACTCTTTGGTGACCAATAACCATTCCTCTTGTGGCCATTTTTGCTTCAGTCACTTCTCTCCCAGCTGCCTTCTCAGCTCTGGTTCCATAGATCATTTCTCTTCCCGCTTTATCCATTTCGATAGAGTCTTTCTATCCCACTGTGTCTATTTTTAATTTTCCAAGAGCCCCATGTGTTAGAATTTTAATGCTGGAGCCTGATTCCCGGCTGGGTAGTGTCTCAACTAGCCAATGATATCATGTTTCCTTTAAACACATGGCCAGCGGTTTTGCTCTCCTCTACATTTGGATGCTGTTTATGGCTTCTGTGAGGGAAAGGTTAATTTCCCTTCTTGGTATCTGATTTTTCTTCTTTAAAGACATAAATAGCTGGCTTGGTTTTAGTTGGAGTCAGATGTCTTTGTGTTGACCTGAGCTGTTGGAGCATCTGAATGTGTAGTAGAGCTTGACCCATAATGTGGGAAGCACGTTCGGAAGCCATAGCTCCTGTTTGCTTTGGCTTTTAAGTCTTATTGTGTCTGCCTGTGTAAAAATCTCTTGTGTCTCCTCTTTTCTTACTATTCCTGCTCCTCCTTCCCCACTCAGGCATCTATGAGTCAATCCCTGACAACCTCAGAGTCCCTGGCCTCCTTGCTCAATTCTTTCCCTGGGTGGGTTTTCCAAAGCCACCGTTCCGAGGCTTCTATACATCTGCTTTGTAGCTGTCTGGGACTGCCATTCCCCTCAGCATGAAGTTCACAGGCCCTCCACACATGATCAGTGCATCCTTTAGATTAGGGGGAGATTTCATGTTTCTAAATGTGCACTCAAGTCCCCTCAGAGGCACTACCCTTTATCTAGTGATTTCTTTCCATATGTATTTCTTTTTTTTTTTTTTAGTATTACTTATCAAGTTTTACTATTTTTTTTGAAAAAATTTTATTGTCAAGGTGCTATATAGAGGGGATAAAGTTACATTCATATCCACATGGGTTTCTGGCCTAGAATTCCCTGCCTAGAATACCTTCTCTCTCCAAGGCCAGGTGCAGTCTTTCTTCCCATGTTCCCCTCTGCTCCACATCAATTTCACGCTCCTTCCATGTTTCTTGTCTGAATCTCATTGCAGTGACTGCAGTGATGTTTACAATGTAACTAGCCTCTGATTTCATCTATGAGTCACAAGATCTCCTCTGTCCCTTGTTCTGTTTTCAACACTTCTTCTGGATTCCAGACTCTTATCAAATCCTGAATTCCTTTCAGACACCATTGATCCAGTCAGTCTCTGTCTTCTTCCAAGCCGGTTCCTCGGTTCCTCTAAAGGACTTCGTATCTTATGCCATTGCTACATGGCAGGTTACATCCCTTGATTTTAAGTCTTGCTTAAATGTCCCCTAATGAAGGAATCCTGTCCTGATCACACTATATTTAAAATAGCATCCAGCTTCTCCTTGTTTTTTATTGCTTACCTTCATTTTTTAAAAAAATGTTATTTTTTATTGTCGGGGTAATGTATAGAAGAGGAGTTACAGTTACATTCGTCAGATAGTAGGTGTGTTACTTCTCACATATTGATACCCCCTCTCATGTTTTTGTCCCCATTTCCCTCCCCCACTCCCTCCCAATCATCTTATTTTCACCCCCTTCTCTTTCCTATTTCAAATAAACAAATAAACATATATACAATAAATCAGGTAACACAGTCAGATACAGTAACAATATGAGATTAACCAAAGGGCAACAAAAGAGAAGAGATATCACATAGTACATTATGAACAACAATCACACAAGATAAAGCTCTCATTTCCATATCCTAGAGATCCTTTCATTTAGTCTCATCCTATTTGACCTTATGTACCAAGGTTTGCGCTATTACTTTCATTTTTCTAAGAAAATATTTCTTAAAAAATTTCTTTGGTGCTGTATTTTCCAACTCAATTGTATACTCCACTGAGATAGGGATCTGGTTTAGTTTGTTCTTTCAAATATCTCCAGGGCCTTGCAACTCACGATTGCTCAATAACTAGTGTGAGGATGAATAATGGATGATGATGAAGAACCCAATCCCAACTTACCCTTGTATTTGTTTATTAATTCAGCACATATATACTGCATTTTAGTATATAAATATATATTATATGTTAGTATATAAGTATGTGCTACATGTTAGAAGATGTTTACTGATAGCATTGAGAGGCTGTGGGGTGGATAAACCATACAAACAATTGAAGGGCTTCAATGGTGTCTGAGATACACAGATGACTCTGGCTGTGTCTGTGGCATGTCCCCATTCCAGATCTCAAGTTGCCAGGCTGGTAAAGAGTTAAGCATTCCAAAATAAGTAGATAGCATTTCTTCCTGTTCTGTGTGCTGTCTAACAGAATCCTTCGGTGTTTAGTGGCTAGAAAGGAGGGTAAAGCAATCTAGAATTCATCTATTGTTTCACCAAAGGAGAAACTGAGGCATAAGAGGGTGGACTTTGTCTTAAACCAGCAAGATTCCTGCTTCCCTGGGTGGGGTTGGATCTTTGCACTACCCCACACTGCCTCTCTTCAACACTCCTTCCTTTGATCCTTCCTTACAATGTCCTTCTTTTCTTCGTGACAGTCAGAACTTTGTTAGGGAGCTAGGCAGTGTGTGCTATGAAAAGCAACTTTATAGCTCTGTGCTGTTATGATCATATTTAGGGGGCGAGGAAGGGGTAAGAGCAGGCGGAAAGGAGCCAAGCAGACTTGCCTGCATGACTGCTGTGTATTTTAATGGAATCCCTGCTGCTTGCACCCTCTCCAGGGCTCCCTCACCCCGAGGGCCACATCTGGGTCATGGAACAGTCAGGGAAATGAAAACAGTAATCTTAGAACACAGAGCAGAGGACCCTTCCCGTGGAGGCTCAATACTCAAACAAGGCAGCAAAAGAAAAGAGGGAAGACAGAGCAGAACAACAGGGTCCCTCCAGAAAAAGAGATGGAGATTTGTTTAACATGGCGGAGCTCAGAGCAAGGAACTATCACTCATGTATGCATGATCTGAGCTACTTTTTTTCTTTTTCTTTTTCATTTTTTTCACAGAGTGAGAACTTAACCCAGGACTTTGCAATTGCCAAGCAAATGCTCTTTCACTGAGCTAAATATCCAACCCTAAGGGCTATTATTCTTGAAGGCAGAGAGAAAAGAAACTTCTAGGTGGTATGTTTAGCACCAATGCTTCTTATAAAACAAGAAATCTGTGTTATAAGGAAGAAAGTGAGGGTTGTTAAATGATCACCAGATAGTCGTGAAATAATAGTATTAATATTTAGCATTTATTGAGTTCTTGTATCTGTTGGTTATTGGGCTAATGCCTTTACATATGATCCAGCTTCATTCTTTCCAGTCATAAAGGAAATGCTGTCATGAGCATGGTAGGGTGGACAAGGAACTATCTCTGCCATGTTAGACACTGTCCCCAAACAGCTAGAAAAAGGTCACATGTATTACTGGAGCAGACTTCAGCTACTATTCTGATATGATCTACGATCACTGTTTCCAGACATTGTGCCAGGCACTATAATGAAAGGACTCAGTGAATTGGACTAATCCAGCTCTGAACCTTCAAAGTTAAGTTCTGCCAAAGTAGCCACAAGGTCATAACTTGCAGAACTAAGGTGGTGTACACATGTAATCTCATGGCTCACCTTTCAGAATGCCGAGGCCAGTGAGGCTCCATCAAGAGATTCTGTCTCAAACCACTAAGGGCTGAGAATGCACCTCAATGATGTCTTGAACATGCAAGGTGCTGGGTTCTATGTGTAGCTCTTGGAAAAAAAGACAGTTCAACTCTTACACTTGTTCAGTCTCCTTCTGCCTGGGATGTTTCAGCCCTAAGCAACACTGATCATAGAAGCCACTTCAGCATATACATATTCCAGTAAAACTTGTCCCCAAATCATCTCAGTACATCAGTGTTCTTGAACATTCTCTTCCATATACCTGAGAAATCCTTCTGTCTTCCCAATCCCACCTCCTTCAGGAAATGTACCAGGACCACCAGAGATGTGTGTGACTATTCTAGACCTAGCTTACCCTTAGCCAGGAGCACGGCCAGCTCATTCCCTCACACCGTGGAGAGGCAGGATGAATAGATACATGTGCCAGCAGATCTGTAGGTGTGACAGCCATAATTAGAAGGTGTAGATGTGCTGGTGTTTGGAGTAATTCTTTAATTTGATTATTTGATGTCCCTCCTCCAGATTCCCCAAATCACAGACAAAAGGTGCTCAGGTGAGTAGGTTTGAACACATTCCATTAAAGTTTTTTTTTTAAATAAGGTTAGAGTTACATTCATGAGGTAATGAGTACATTACTTCTTGAACATTGTTTCCCCTTCCCATGGTTTTCTTCCACTTTTCCTCCCTTCACCCCCTCCTAAGTTGTAATGTTCATTTCCATACTGTTCTGTGAACATTGCTATGACACTGGTCCACCCTTTGTCTGTTGTCACATCATCTTGGTTTTCTCTTTCCCTTTACACCAAGTACCAAATCAGACACAACAACAACAACAGCAGGGGATATGACTTCACATAGTACACTGAAAACAACACTAACAAGGATAAACCTTTGGTTTCCTATCTTGGAGTTCATTTAAGATAGGATATAAGGATGTCATTGGAGAGTAATAAGAAAGATAGAAAGTTTGGGGGTTTCTGAAGACAGGAGCAGGTATGGCAGCTGGTTTGCAGGACTAGAAGAACAGATGGAAAGGAGAGATGTCACAGGCTGTTTGTGAATGTGTCCAGCCACATTTAACCACTGGGTCCAGAAGCAGAATTTTAACTGAAGCCTGAGCTTTTCTTCATCAGTACAATAGAGTGCCCAAGGAAAGAGAGGTGTTGCACCCTCAGCCAGTGCCTAAGAAATCTATTAGGCAAAAAAGGATTCAAGCTGGAGGAAAGATAGCCTCTTCAACAAGTGGTGCTGGCAGAATTGGTTAAGCACCTGCAGAAAACTAAAGTTGGATCCTTCTTTGTCACCCTGCACTAGAATTAACTCCAAATGGATCAAAGACCTCAAGGTAAAAGCAGATATACACCGAAAACTTTACAAGAAGAAATAGGAGATACACTAGGTCTTCGTGGCACAGGTTGAAAACTTCTTAATAAAGACCCAGAGACACAACAAATTAAAGAAAGTTTGGACAAATGTGACTGCATTAAACTGCAGAGCTTTTGTATGGCAAAAGACATAGCTAGCAAGTTAAACAGAAAGCCCACAGAGTAAGAGAAGATCTTCACTAACCATACAACAGACAAAGGCCTCATATCTAAAATATATCAACAGCTCAAAAAATTGAATTTCTCCAAAACAAATCTTCAAATGAACAATCATCCCATTAAAAGATGGGCCAAAAACTTACAGAGAGTCTTCTCTGAAGAGGAAATAAGAATGGCCTATAGACACATGAAAAAATGCTCGACATCTCTGGCCATAAAAGAAATGTAAATCAAAACAACTTTGAGATTCCACCTCACTCCAGTTAGAATGGCCATGATCAAGAAATCTAATAACAACAGATGCTGGCAAGGATTTGGCTAGGAGGTATCACTACTACACTGCTGGTGGGAGTGTAAACTTGTTCAGCCACTATGGAAAGCAGTATGGCGGCTCCTCAAAATATTAAACATAGAGCTCCCCTGTGACCCAGCAATTCCACTACTTGGCATTTTTACCCAACCGTCCAGAAACAAAGACATACTAAATCCACTAGCACAATGATGTTCATTGCAGCACTATTTACCATAGCAAAGATATGGAACCAACCCAGATGCCCCTCAGTTGATGAGTGGATCAACAAGATGTGGTATTTATACACAATGGAATTCTATGCTGCTTTCAGAAAGGACGACATTGCCCCATTTGTAAGAAAATGGAAAGGCTTGGAAAAAAAATCATATTAAGTGAAGTAAACCAGACCCAAAGGAACATAGGCTCTATGGTTTCCCTCACTTGTAATAATCAACACACATTTAGGATTCTCCTAGCAGAGGATCACAATAGCACAAAAACTATGTACATAAGTCATATAGGATTAGACTAAATGAAAGGATCTCCAGGATGTGGAAACAAGAGCTTTATCATGTGTGATGGTTTTTCTTAATGTACCATGTTATTTCTCTTCTCTTTTGGTGCCCTTTGGTTAATCTTATATTGTTACTGTATCTGACTTTGTTATATTGAATATATGATTATTTGAAATAATAAAGAGATGGGGGAAAAACAAGATGATTGGGAGGGGGTGGGAGAGAGAAATGGGGACAAAAACACGAGAGGGGGTATCAATGTGTGGGAAGTAATTCACCTACTATGTGGTGAATGTAACTGCAACCCCTCTATACATTGCAAAAAAAAAAAGTATTCAAGGAAACCAAGCAAAGTCATTGGAGGCAGAGTACAAGGGAAAAAAAGCTGGGAGAGGAGCGGGGGAAAGGGCAGCAAGCAAAGGAAATTGAGATTTGGGAGGGTGTCAAACATGCCCCTGGTGTGTGGGAGAGGCACAAGGAGGTAGATCCCAGAGAGGAAGGCAGATTGTGAGTAACGTTTGTACAGATAACCATCAGGCATGATACCAGAACTGCTAGAAGGAGTAAGCCAGAAGACAATCTCATGGACTAGCAGGGATGGGGTGGTCGGTGCTGTTGGCATGCATTTTAGGCAACATTGGGGTTTCAGCACAGAGGAATGGATATTAATGATTAACACAGCCAATTCCTCCTCCTATTCTGGAAGGTTTGGTGGTAGAAGGATCTGTGTCCTTAGCTGAGAGCCATGTTCTAGTTAGTTTTCCATCCAAAGAGGTTGAAGCTCAGTTCCCAGGAGCTATTGCTGATACTAGATTATGGCTTTTCAGCTCTTGATTCTAGCACAGAATCTGACCTTGGCCGCCATTCATATTCCACTAGAAGGAAGAATAGGGCCTACTGTGGTGATCTGTTAAGACCTCTTCAAATCCAGAATTCATCTTATTGCTTACTAGATGAATGAGTGAATAAATAAATGAGCTTCAATAGGCCTGTGAGCTGGCTCTTAACTGGATGGAACTAAAGATATGTGCATAGCTGTCAGCTGCAACTTAAGGCTGGGTCATCATACAAACATTTTTCCACCTGACTTTCAAGGCCTTGCATATTTTAGCCCATTCCAAGCTATCCTATCTTGTTTCCTCTTATTTCTAAACTAGTATTCTGTATCTGACAGTGAGAGTTTTAGCTATCCTGTCTAGCCCTCGTACTCCTTCCAGCCTCTAGGACCTGGCTCTGGTATTTCCTCCTACTGGAATGGTGGATTGTGATCTCTCTTCCTGGCAGCCTTCGCCTGTCCTTCAAGGCCAGGCTCACCCAGAAGACATTTCCTGATGCAAAAGCCTGTTCAATACAGACTTTCTTTGGCTCTTATTCAATGAACCATATACGACACAGGGAACTATGTCTTGTATGGAATTATTTGTTATTTTAAAGGAAAAATTAACCTTACTTTTTCTGGTGAATATTGAGGGTTGTTTTTTTTTTTTTTTTGGATTCAGCTATGAGTCTTCAGCTTCATATACTTCTTTTCCTGTAGCCTCCTTCCCTCTGCCAAGCTCCACTTCCTTATGTCTTTACCTGTGGATTGTTCTGTTGACTTTTATTAGCTCTGTCTTCAGTCTCATCAACCCACGCCTACTGATGCTCCTCTCCTGGCTTCCCAACCACTGCAGAGTTATGGCTCTCTCTTCAGCCTTCTGTTGTCTTGTTTTTCTTCTTAGATGTGAGGTGTATACAATTAAGCTCAGAGTCCTCTACTCTTTTTGTACCTTTATCAGACTGCTATAAACATTTGGAAGTCTCTTCTAGTCATTTTATGCAACAATTTTGAAATTCATCTTTTAATCTATATATATCTTCACAGGCTGGGATTACATCTGTAATTATATACTGAATATTTCCATATAGACAGCTAGGGTGTCCGATTCAACATGCTTGAAACAAAATTCTCCCTCTCTCTCTCTCTGCAGTTATATCTACATCAATACCTATTTCTATATTCATATATCACATACATATACCATATGTACATCTGCCATATATCTGTATTTATGTTGACATATCTATAGATATTATCTGGCCTGCTTATAATTTCTGATATTCCTGGAGCCTATGGGGTAAGATCTGAGCTTTGATTTTGATGCCTTAGAAGCTTCCTGATTAGATATCTACTTATTTGACCTGCTTCATATTCCCAATACAAACCTTAAAATCTCGTCAAGTGTTTCCACATTTCTCAAATTCTGACATTCGAATTCATGTCTCTGTGCTCCTCTCACATCGTTTCTTCCTTTTTCATCTAGAGGTTTTATCTCCAAGTCCAAATCACCTCGCCTTACTCTTCTTTTCCAGAGCTCTTCTCTGCTATGTTGATATTCCCATTTCTCTCTGGTGTGTCCTGATTCCTAGAAAAATTGTGCCAGTGACTTGTGTTCCTGGCTGTCAGGCTATGTAGCATGTAAGCTCTACTGTTACATTTTTGAGCACGGTGTCTGGCTAGAGAACATATTTAATACATATAATGGTGCTCATTAAATGTCTGTTCTACAAATAAATCTGCAGTCATACTGACAGCGCTCTAATTTACATCTTGACCTTCATGGGCATCCTCTTCCCCTATCTCTACTTCCATGGGATATTTTCCTTTCCTGCAGGCAGAAGACTCCTGTGATAAAACTGACTTAGATAGCATGGCGGCCATTACACTGAAAACCATCTGGGGCTCCTCACCTTTTCCAGAGCCAAATCCTAAGCCTCCAACACCACAGAACCAAGGAATTCTGTGATTTGCAAGCATTGTTTGCTACATTCTCCCTCTTATTTCCAGAACTTCTGAATAAGCCTTGGGACCTAGTTGCTTTCTTCTTATTTATTTTAAATATTTCACATATTTTATTGGGCATCAATCATGGGAGATCTTGCTGTATGTCCCTATAATCTTCGAAGCAACATTTTAACTCCAGTAAAATTCATTAATTTTTTTTTTTTTTTGCCAATCCTGGGCTTGAGTCAGGGCCTGAGCACTGTCCTTGGTCTTTCTCAAGGCTAGAGCTCTACCACTTGAGCCTCAGCACCACTTCTGGCTTTTTTCTATGTATGTGGTACCGAGGAATCGAACCTGGGTCCTCGTGCATGCTAGGCAAGCACTCAACCACTAGGCCAAACTCCCGGCCCTAAATTTTGTTTTTTAATATGGTGATTCTAATTCTCAGAGGGGGTAAATAACTCATCAGTAATATTGCTTAGGTGCATATCTTATTTTCCCACTTTAAAACTCTTTGAGATGAGGTGACATTATTAGTTAACATAATCCTACTGGGTTATGGGAAGTGTGGGTGGCTGACATTGGGTCGGAGGATTGAATAGTTCCTTCTTTGGGGGATATTTGAAAATGAACATCTTTTAAGCAGTCTTTGAAATTTGTCACAAAAATTAAGTGATAAGAAGAGGCTTCCAAAACAATGTGGCATGGAAATTAAGATGGCTGGCCTGACTTGTTAATGGTCCTTAATTACTCGTCATTTCCCACGACCCTGGTCGTTTATATACTTTCTCAGGTGCTGCCACTTGATGATTGATCAAGTTGATTATCCCTCTGAATGTTCCAGATTTATTAGGTGCGGGCCAGTCTTTCAGCTACAGTTTAATTGTGTTAACTGCAAGTGCAATTAATTGTGTCACCTTGGGGAAGAATTTCACAGCTACATTTGGGGCGGGGGGCGGGTGGTAAGTCCCTTATTAAAGTAGTATGTGTTGAAAATCTCAAGAGAAACCCCAGAGCCTGTGATTTTTGTGAGGCCTGACTCTATCCATCTTTTTCCTTGTTGTTGTTGCCTTCCTTTCTCTTTTCCTTTCCTGGGTGCAGGTCTTCAAGGCAGCTGGTAGCTGCGTGCTTATTGCCATTCGGTCCTGAGCATATTAGCAAGTGTGAGTCATTTTACTTTCTGTAATACCAGCTGTCAAAAGTAATACCCTTGCCTCCCACAAAACATAGCGGTACCTGTTCTCTTGACTCGATTGGCTCGTGTGTGCAGCTCTTCATCATCTCTGGTATTCCCGGGCTCCTTGGAAAGGTTTCAAATGCCCTTTCCTGCTTCCAGCCTGTGCCCGACTCCTGCTTGTAGTCACTCCAGGTCCACACGTCATAAATCACTTTAACCTGTTTCGAAAACAAGGTGAGATTGTGCTGTGAGTTCTGTGAGTTCTTTCCTTTCTTTCTCTTTCTTTCTTTCTTTCTTTCTTTCTTTCTTTCTTTCTTTCTTTCTTTCTTTCTTTCTTGCCCTTCCTTCCTCCCTCCCTTCCTTCCTTCCTTCCTTCCTTCCTTCCTTCCTTCCTTCCTTCCTTCCTTCCTTCCTTCCTTCCTTCCTTCCTTCCTTCCAGGATTTCAAAATCTCGACTTAATTCTTTGGTCAGAGGGAAGGCCAGAGGGAGTGTCCTGAGGGGCAGGTGTGTCCTTGTGTTGGAGAGGAAGATGGATTAGGGAGGGTTGGGGACTGGGCGCTAAGCCGACCCAAGACCTCTTGCTTAAGCCAAAGAATCTCTGTAATGTTTGAATGAGCTTCCAAGCCAGAAGCGTTAGGGGAACTGAAGATATCACAGGCAAATGGGAGTGACGCGCAGATGGCTGCCTTGTGAGGTGGCCTTGGGCAGTTCTGGGCCCTGTCCATTCCTGTGGTTTTCTGAAGTATTATAAGTGCATGCTCCCGATTAAGCTGACAGTTTGCCTGGCCCCGGGCCTTGCCCTTCAGCCTTGCCCCAGCCCGGCCTGGCCTGAAGCTGCGGGCCCATCGGCCCCATCCCAGGCTGGCCTCCACCTCCAGGGTCTGCTAGGATTTTCTGTGGTGCAATTTAGCATGTGCAGCCCCCCCCACCTCCCTCCCGCAGCCGCAGAGGCGCTGTTTATTCAGCAAAAGTGCTCTGTAATTTATTTAAAATAATCCATCTTTCCCAAAGAAAGGGGCCATTGACGGTCCCCCTGCGGCAGGCCTCTGCTGAAAGGTCCCTTCTGGATGGCCTGCTTTGCTGGTCACAGCCAAATGCTTGACAGGACTGATTCAGTCCCCCCCCCCCCCACCTTCCCCAAACCCCTTTCCTTCCCTCTTAGGTCTCAAAAAGAAAGCAAGCAAGAGATTCTACGAAACCTGATTGTTTTCTTCTACTCCAGAAACCAGAGGAGCCTGGTTGTTCTTAAACACAAAACCAAAACCAAAGACTGGCCATTAAAAATGATTAATGCCAGCCAATTTGATAATGGCTGAGCAGGGAGGTACTGGCCAGCCTGGGATTCAGAGCAGCCTGGAACCCGCTTCTTTATAGCCCAGGGCTAATGAGGAGGCACACTAGGCTTTTTGCTGTATATGAATTGATTAGCTGAAAATGAGATTACGTCCTGGAGGCCACACCCGTGACAAAGAGCTCTTTCTTTACCAACACTTCCAGCGCCACGACGCCTCTCAACCCTGAACAGCCCTTTTCTCCTAGTTTTCCACCAAAACATTGGTTGAAATGAGGTTATCTCTGGAAATCTACAAAACAAACAAAAACCAGATATGAGGATGAGGAGAGGTGGACCGGCTTTTGGAACTGGGGATTTGAGCCAGTCTAGGAAGTCCGCCAGGCTGGACTTCAGATGCTGCCTCACTGGCCTGAGTGAGAAGCTGCCCTGGAAAATCAGAGAAACCACCTCACCTGTGTGCCCAACCTCCTTATCTGTTAAACAGGGATAGCAACACACGGTATGGTTTTGTTAGAATTTAGTGAGAGAATATGTGTACAACACTTTAGCTTTCCCCTTCTGTTCCTTCCCATCCTCTCTCTCCTTCCCTTCTCCTCCTTTCCCATCAAATGAATTACAGCTCTTAATCTTATTTATGAAGGAGAAAAACGGTACCTGGAGCAGATAGAGGAATACCAGCATTCTAACCTGGTAATGACCACTCCATGCAGACTGAGACAAGACTGCCCTCATAGCAAGATGGTCAGAGTTGGCAAATCCACACCTCCATTGTTTGCTGCATTTGTATGCTTCGTTAATGAATAGTTGGCACTCAGTGTGTAGGTCCCCTAAAATGCATGTTGAAACCATAATCCCCACTATGCTGGTGTTAGGACATAGGCCTTTTAGAACTGATAAGGTCAAGAGGCTGGAGTCCTCGTGAATGGATTATGTCCTCCAGAGAAGAGGCACTGGGAAGCTTGCTTTCTCTCTCTTCTCTACTGTGTGACGATGTAAGGAGAGAATGCTATGTGCAGACCACCTGAAGGTGTATGACAGGTACCCAATCTATGGCATTCTATTACAGCAGGGTGAACTAAGAAGACAAAGCACAGAATGCTTTTTATATCAACAAGTTAAAAATAAAAGGAATACTTTTATTTCAGAGGGGAAGTATGTTCATATTATTACCATCAACATTCACAGACGAACATTTTTGACAGTTTTGTTGAAAAGGGACACTACTCTTGATCTCCGATTTAGCAAAATGTTATCTATCCAAAATAATTTTCATCATTAAAAACAGTACAAAAATACTCAATCTTTATTAATGTAGTATGTATAAGCGTCAACCATAAAAAGCTTGTGGAAATTTATTTTTTTCTCTTGTGATGAAAGTACATGGGTGTTATCTTTGATTTTTCCTCTTGGCTCATACAACCTAAAATATTTATGACTTAACCCTTTACAAGACAGTTGGCTGACATCACTACACTGGAGTTCCCCGTGCAGTTGGCAGATGGATATTTCCTTTTGAAGGAATTAAATGGTGTGTGTGTGTGTGTGTGTGTGTGTGTGTGTTGAAGGCAGTGCAACTGTAAGTTACAGGGTTCTAGATCGCAATAAAAGGTGGAAAAAGATTATTTTCCAAACTATCATCTCTCTATAATCTGTTTCTGCAGTTATTCTATGCTCCTCTGTTTTTCTCAACACAAATCAAATGTAATTCTAAGATATCTTGCAAAAGTGATAGGAATAGAATCCAAGAGGTGGGGAGATTATAACAGGAACAAGCATAAAGCCTTTCTTGAATCTTCATTGGGATTCATGAAGTTACATAGTTTTCCAAAAGTGATAGATCTACTATGTATATGCCGAGCTAAAAACCCAAGGTATAGTAGTTTGATTTTTAAGCAGTGGATTTGACAGAGTCCATTTTGTTTCCAGATTCTTTTTTCATTTCCTTATTCTTTATAGTCATTTAAAAATATGAATTGGTAGCTCTTGAAATAATGTCTGAATGGATGAACTCCCAGGAAGCCTCAAAGACTGTTGTTAGTACAGGAATGCACCAGTGATTTAACCTTAACACTATTACATTGATTTTAAAAAAACCCAAACCCTCTTACATCTAGAGTGATCAAGTGTTCTGATTTTTCTAGGAAGTTCTGCTTTGTGCCTACCTATTCATTAGTGGCCCTGGTCACTTTAAAAAGTGTTGTTTTAAATGGCTGCCCTGCTTCTATTCCATGCTTCTATTCCCAGGAAACATGTTGTGTCAGGTATTGCTGGCAGCCATCTTATGACCAAGAAGAAAACAAGTGGTTGGGTGCGATCAGTGAGGTGGGTGGCAGAGAGGAAGGAGAGGAGAGCGCTGTGCGTTCTCGTGATGTGGTTGGGATGCTAAACCAGTCAGTGTGCCGCAGTCTGCCCACAGTGGGCAGGGAGTGTTGACAATTCAGCAGTCACTGCAGTGAATGGACTTCCACATTGTTTAGGCTCCCATCCATTTGAGTGTCTGTCACTTGAGGTTGTCATATTTTTAAAGGCTACATGACCAGATTGTCATAATCTGCTAAAGTAAACAACCAGCTTATTGCAAGTAGCTCTACTTTCAAGGACATTTAAATGCAGAGGAGGAGGAAGATAGTTCCTAAAATAGTTCCCAGCTTCCTGCTATTCAAGATTTAGTGCTTTTCCCTGCCCAGGAGCAAGCACTAGACTTCGTGATTGACTTCTAACACATATGCATGCACACACACACACACACACACACACACACACACACACACACCCAATGGTAGAAGTGATAGGATTTCATTTCCAGACCATAGTGCAAAATGGCTGAAGATTTCTTTTTTAGTCACTCTCTCTCCCCACCATCTCTCAGGAGGACGCAGCTGCTGTGGAGGTTAATTTTAAAAGACTTTTCTAGTACAGCTTTTCATTACTTTCAAAACTCTTTATGGAGTTGTACAAATGGGCTCCAGTTCAGCATATCAGTTGATGATAGAGTGCATCTAGATGGGCGGCACCCCTTTCATCCTTCTCCCCGCTTTTCCCAACCCCACCCGTCCACTCAATTCTGTGTATGTTATGAATGCACTTTCAAAAGTTAGGCTCAAGAGACTGGTGACGTCAGATGCTTGCATGAATGCAGGTAGGGCAGCTTGACATGATAGTGCCCCTGGTGACCTTCAGTGAAACATCCTGGAGCCTGTGACACAGGGACACTCAGCCAAGCTCTGCCCATCCACACCCAGGACCCAGGAGGCTTACTGCTGTCAGCCATTATGTTTTGGAGAAATGTGCTGTAGATAGATGTCAAGTAGATTCCTAGTAGAAGGAAGGAGGAGAGTCTTCTTTCCGCCCCCCCCCCTTGTGTTGTTTCACTTTCCTCTTGTGTGGATTTCAAGCAGCGATGTCACCAGGTGTTTTTTGTTTTATTTCGGGGGGGGGGGTGTTGAGACTCTGGACTGTCCGCAGCTTAACAGTGTATATCTGTCCTGTCTCATTGATCCTATCCTCTCCAAAGGTTCAAGGCCAAGCTAAACTTGAGGGATTTCACAGAAGACTTCAGATAGACCTGAACTCATTAGGACCAGAGGGCACGGGTGACTAGATTCAGAACTGCAGGGTGAAAGCACGTGACGGTGGGGTAGGGAGGAATGATGTTGCCTCTAAACACAGCAAACTCACTGGCCTTTTGCATCTCTAGCTTTCTAGTTGAGAAGCACTTTCTTAATGATGATATGAGTGAGCTCTGGAATCACGGAGACATTTCAGAACCCCAGTTGCTGGACCCAAACTGTCCATCCCCAAGTGGTGGCTTCCCAGAGCGACACAGTGAAGGAAAGGAAATGTGTGTGGACATGCCACCTTTGCAGATGCCTGCTCAGAGCTCGCATGGATGGAGACTGACTTCCTTCTTTCCACAGCCATCTTTGACGGCCACGTTCACCTCCTCCATTTCTCTCCATGCTTGTGAGAGCTGTGAATTCTGCCGGTTAATAAGTTCCATGCAGTGTTGTTGGGTGGCTTAATCCCCCTTCCTAGCACTCTTAGGACTGTATGAAATACAAGACCAACATTCTACCATAAAGTTATATTGAGGAATTTAATGAACAGAAAACACCATGGACCATCTGGGTCAAAATTAAGTATGTAGCTTGTACATAGACACAGAATAACTAGGACAGCGCATTGTGCAGAGCTGCTTTTCTCTACTTGCCTAGGACTGTTGGAATGGTGTGATATTCCTAAATGCTGTTACCTAGATTTTTTTCTGCAATCAGAATACGCAGTTGACTGAAATGACTCTGGTTTATCCGCAATCCATCTGATACGTGCGATTAGTTAGGCTCCTAGGCTAAGGCCAATTGCTTGAGTTCAAATGCCAGCTGCCAATTGAGTGCCAATACCAGCTGCACAAAGCTACCATAATTGTGCCTCACTTTCCCCTCTGTAAAAATAGCTGCATTGGCCAGGATAATTTATGCTATCTTTTATGTCTCAGATAATGGCAGTATCTTGCCACACTTACATTTTATTTCTTTTTGCACTTTCTTGTCTGACGGAGAATGTAGAAGGTTTGTGAATGCTGGTCATTAGGAAGCTGCAAGTTCATAACTTCCCTCTGCCTGGGTTCTAGTAACTGGAATTTAAGTACCAAGTCATTGTAGTTGTCATCTTCTCCCCTTCCCTCTCCTACCCCCCTCCCCCTTCTCCTCCTCCTTCTCCTCCCTCTCCTACTTTTTCTTTTTGTGTGGGTATGCTTGTCCTGGAGATTGAACTCAGGATTCTGTTCCTGAGGTTTTGTGGCTCAGGCTAGCACTCTACCACTTAAGCCACAGCTCTAATTCTGGATTTTTGGTTGTATATTGGAGACAAGCCTCACAACTTTTCTGTCTGGGTTGGCTTTGAAACACAGCCCTCAGATCTCAGCCTCCTGAGTAGCTAGGATTACAGGTGTGAGCTACTGGTACCTGGCTGGAGAGTCTGGTGGGAAGCACGGTCTTCTTGGGTGTCGGAGGTGAAATGTGGCACTGGGTTGACCTCTTGACATTATCTTCATTGCAGTGAGGATGGCTGTCATTCTGTCTCCAGGGGAGGCTGTGATGATGATGATGTAATTGTCCATACCGTGTGTGCAGGTAAGTGGCATGGAGTGGACAACTCTTACAGTCCTAAGGGCAGAGATAGGAGGACCCATGGGTATGGTAGTTCACCGCAGCAATCTGCTTCTTGGGAGGTGGAGGTAGAAGGATCATAGTCCATACCAACTAGGGCTAAAGCGCGAGACCCTGTATGAAAATTAAAAAAGCAAGAAGACTAGTAGTTGTGTAACAAGTGTGATACCCTCAGTTCAATCCTTCAGTACCATGGAATAAGGGAGTGGGAGAAAGGGAGGGAGGGAGGGAGGGAGGGAGAGAGAGGGAGGGAGGGAGAGAGAGAGAGAGAGAGAGGGAGGGAGGGAGGGAGGGAGGGAGGGAGGGAGGGAGGGAGGGAGAGAGAGAGAGAGAGAGAGAGAGAGAGAGAGAGAGAGAGAGAGAGAGAGAGAGAGAGAATAAAGAAGCTGGCCTTCTTTGCCAGCTGGCCTCCTGAGACATGTTCAGGCACTGCTCAGCTATCCTGATGAAGTCTCCAGTAAACTTGATCAGTCTGGATGTTATGCAGCTCATTACATTTGTGAATCAGGCTGTGACTGCTAAATTCATTTTATTGATGAGGAAACAGAAAAATTAGGCTGGGGAAGGGATCAGTCAGGGTAATGTGACTAAGAAGCTGAAAACCTAGGTGTCACAGATGCTGAAATGGAGCTCGTTTTGCAAATGAGATGACAGAGGCACAGAAAGGCTGAGAGATACTCAGAGTCACACAGGTCTTCAGTGGAGGTTCTGGCTGTGAGATCTAGAGACCCAGGTTTGAGTACAAGGATTCAGCGTGTAGTATGGAGAATGAAATGATATGAGTGTTGTTTCTGGTTCCAGAAAGTCATTGAATTCTCTCATTCTCCCTTTGTTTTTTTTTCTTTAAACATACAAGGTTTAAATATACTGCAGATTTTTATTCATTCATTCCTTCATTCACTCATTATAAAAGTACATAGGGAGTATCTGATGCACTCTGTTAACTTTTCCTTATTATTACTATTAAGTGATGTATCCAAATGTTTACACAAGCAAAATAAATGTCTGCTTTTAAAAGAGCAGTTTCCAATGACTCATGGGGGAGGAAACTGGCTTATGAATCAGGATATTGAAAGATTGAATCATGTGAATGGTTTGTTTGCTCTGTCCTGGGTTCAGATCCTGCGAGGCTCTGCAGTGGTAGGGGTTGGGATATTGATTTCGTTCTGTCTCCTCTCCCTGGGGAGGGCTGCAGGGCCAGCCGTCCTTCAGCCTGGGCACTGCGGCGGGATCTGAAGGTGACCCAGCATGACCACATCTCAGGACGATTTGAGTTGTTCGCTTTCCGTAGTAATTTAGGCATTGGGTTTTTATATGTGATTTTTGGTGACCATGAACTTGAAGGATGAAGAGGCTGTGTTGCCAAGACCCACGTGGCAAAGGCACTGTGTGCATCTAAATTTTTATTTTTATTATTATTTAAAGTTTTAGCGAGGATTTCACAGGCTAAAGAAGGTAACAGTGTTTAAAGATTCAGAATGGACAACCCCCAGGCCCAAAGTTCAAGCCCCACAACTGACAAAAAAACAAAACACAAATAAAACCATTCAGAATGGGCACTGTGACATTTATACTCTCTGTGCTGGGGAAACACATCCATCCCGACTTGGGTCCTCTTCCATCTCATGACCAGCAAAATGTTAATTTACCTTCTTTTCTGGAGGAAACTGGGTTTAAAGTCAGGGCCTTGTTCTTGCTAGGCAGGTATCATAGCACTTCAGACATGCGACCAGCTCTTTTTTTACATACAGGTGTGTTCAACACCACTTGATCTAATTTTTAATTGTTTATTTTTCCTTTATTCTGAGATGTGGAAATAAGAAATTAAAAGTAAATGGTGCCACCCCAGAAATTATTTAGTAATTATAACTAAGTCTCAACATAGGGCTTACATAGGCTAGACCCTTTGTATGTAATCTCTCCTTTAGCTCTTCCTACCAACCTGGGAGGCAGACATGACCGTTATGAAAAGCAAAGCATAGAGAGCAAAACTGAGATAGGCCCACTACTAGTAAGCAAGCAGCTGGAGTTGAATTCAATGTGAATCAAGAATCTAGGTCAAAAACAGAAAAAGAATAGAAGACAGAGGAATCCTCTTAGCCAACCATTTTTTATCCAAGAGGAAGTTCACGAAGGAATTGACAGCAAGTTAGAGACAGCTTGATGACAGTCTGAAAAATTCTCTTTTGCAGAACGGGTCACTGTTTCAGAAGTGCAAGGCAGAAGGTCTGATGCTTTGGGCAATGATGATTGCAGCATCTGTTGGGTGACCTTTTCATTCGAGGTGGGGTAAGTACCTTGCCTGAAAAGGCAAACAGGCGGCAGTAGAGCAGTTGGGGTGTATGTGTGTGGGAGGAAGGAGGATGCTGAATTTGGAAATTGTGTTGCATTAGGTTCTGGCTGGTCTCCAACTATTTTTATTCGTTATTCTTATTTTTATGGGAAAAGGAACCTGTAACAGTTTAGGCTCTGTTATTTGCCTTCAGGCCTTCGTTTGTCAAGTTTGGATCCTGTACCAGTTCAACACAGTGGGTGTTCAGGAGTGGCGTGTGTGCGTGTGTGCATGTGCATGCGTCCTTCTCTGTGTGAGTCCACAGCCTTGGCATCAGAGACCTGCCCATCCTAGGGCCCACTCGCTGCTTCTTACCTCCAGCCCACCTCTCTAATGTGTCAAGAATTATAAATTAATCACCTGGCTGGTTTGCACTGAACTTACTAGTGTTTATGAAAGGGAATTCATTGGACATGCCCGTTAATGGAACACGTGTAATAATACTAAAGCCTGTGATTAAAAAGAAATTTAAGGCCCATGAGTTTTTAATAGAAAAACATGTCATTGGAGTGTTTATTTGCTGGTGTAAATGGGTAATTTTAAGGGGGGGGGAGAATGGTGAGGTGCCTGTTTAATTTTGAGAGGTCCATGCTATTCAAATTGAAAGCTGGCAACTCTTGAACGCATAGACCCATTTAGATTGGGTTTTCAGAGGACCCTTTTGATAAAGTGTTTATTACCTTGTTCTGTGATGGAAAATATGTGAAGTAAACTTCTGGTCATGAGCTTCATTCATTCACTCAGTGGAAAAACCTTTCCTTACCCATTGTGTCTGACTCTGGAATTCAGAGGCGCACACACTTGATGGCTGAGAACATGTGGTCCTCAGATGGGCCCCTGTTGGATGAAGGACGGAAACCTGGAGAAATAATCCCAGCACTCTTCCTGATGGAGGTGTAGAGAGGGCAATGGGGCATGTCAGGACAGCTGATGACTTTCCAGAGGAGGCGAAAGTCAAACTGAACCTGACATGTTAATCACAGAAGTGGAGCCCGTGACAAAGCGGATGACACTTAGTGCACATTGAGGGGATCTTGGGCACAAGATGTGTTTGTGAGAAAAATGATAAGTTGTTTCTGCTTCTGGAGAGTAAGTGCTAATTATCCCCCCCAAAAATACCCATTGGTTAAATTCTCTTGTTTCTTCATTTCTTTCTCAGTTTGCCCAATATGTTATTCTTGTGTGTATATGAGTGTGTTTATAGCAATATACACACATAATTTTCATATTCTTTGGAGAAGCCTAGTACCTTGACTTGCTTATGTTTTGGTGAGATTTAATCATCCATGTTACTTTATAGTGAGGTGTAGCAAGTCTGCATGTAAAATGAAGCTGGTTGATTTTGGCTTTTCGTAAGTTTGCCTGTGGGTTTTTAAAAAATCTTTTTATTTTCCAAGGAAAGTTTGCATAATTTTTCCACAAATCCTATTTATCTTTTGAAATGGCAAGAAGAGCAAACTCCTTTGGGTTTCACAGACCTGGGAGACATTGCAAAGACTCAATTCACCTTTTTTTTAGCCTTCCGGGTAGAGGGTTAGCACTTTGAGATGACTCAAAGAGAAAAGTTGTCTTCATTTCACTCATTACTTTTATCTTTGCTGGTAGATTTTAGGAATGTGAATGTAAGACCCTGAGTATTTGGACTTTCTAAAAATCAAGCAAATAGGGCATTCATTAATTGCTCATTCCCTACATATTGACTGATACATTTTGAGAGGGTGCATGAGGTAAAATAACCCAAATTTATTAAAACCAAGTTTAATAAAAGCAAGTTGATTAAACCTACTCTCAAGTAGATCACAGGCTGTGGAGGGAGAGGGGCTAATGAAGGAGCTGGGAGATAGGTGGTAGAGGCCGCTGTGGAGAAACTCTTGAAAAACGAGAAGCAGGAGGTGTGTCTTGAAAAGTGATGCTTAAAAACTACTGGAACATTCCAAGGAAAGGTGTCTCCAGATGGCCCAAGAGGAAAGGGGAGTTTGATGTTTAGGTGCTGGAGGCCGCCTGATAAAATGCTTAAGAAAGATTGAGCAATGGGTATACTGCAAAGAAGGAAGAGATGCAAACGAAAATAGCATAGAAATTAGCAGAATATGCTGGTATAATTAGTTAATGAAGATGGAGAATATTGGAAAATGAAACTTATTGAACTGAATCTTTTTTTATTAAAGAATTTATTAACATTGATATTTGCATCATATTTCAAATGACGTATTTAACAAACAAGTATTCAAGAAGGGAATCTCTATATACAATCACTGGCACTTAGGTTTTAGAACATAATTAAACTTAGGCTGAGGGTTTGTATGTCATAGATACATATTAATCTATGTAATAAAATATTATGTCTATAGAGTCATAAGTTTTTATGTCTATGTAGTTGTGTTTATATTTCCAGTACCATGTCCATAGCATTGGGTACGCTAATATTGAATCCTCGCTCTGAACTGAATCTTGATAACAGGAAAATAAGAAACTTGGCTTTAAATTAGGCAGTTAAAATGTGTTAAAATGTATTATATTTCTTAGAGTATATTAGTAGTGAATGATTTTAGGCTCTTATAAATTGTAAAAGTTTAATGTGAAGTATTAAAATAGAAGCACAATTTATAGTTTGTAAGGAGGTAGGATAATAGGACCAGAAAGGAGTAAAATTTTAGTTGTAAATTTATGCCTAAAAACTAGAAAATGAAGCAAATTTGTGTGGTGGACACATAGTTGTCATTATTTTTGGTCTATTTAAATATTTTTGCACATTTTTTTCATGGCATGGAGACTGCTTTGAAAATCTGTTTTCACTGCTGCATAGCCATGATTTCAAGCCATGGAAAGATGTCACTAGACTCCTTCATCTATGCTGCTCTGTCTCATTTATAGTTTGTCTAATTTTAGCTCACTAAAAGAGATAACCCCAAAACAATTCTTTGCATGTACCCAGTCCACACCCTTCTGAACAAAGCTTTTATGGCTGTCTAAGGAAGTCTTCCAAGGAAGACTTTATATACAGAAAATTGTCCTGTACATCCATCATTTCAAATGGTATGGTGATACACTCCAAATTGATTGAGGGTCTCCTAGCCTTGTTCAACCTTTAGTTTCTACTATTAGTGCCTTGGTACAAATACTAAGGTAACAAATGTACAGGCCAAAGAAAGGGCTCCTGGGATCACCCAACAACCATTCTTCACAATGGCTGCTCTCCCATGCCTGTCTGCCTCTAGCTTCCCAGCCATGGCCTGTGCATCATAGCCTGCTAGGAGAATTCCCTTTTCTATTCTTGCTCGCCTCACACTTTTCTAGAAGCGTCCTTAGGAGTAAGAGCTCACCTGCCATCATGTGCTGTCCTTGTAGAACAAATGTATGCCTATTTATAAGCCCAGAGTAACTGCTACCTGTAGACAAAAGTCCTCTGACATTATATCGCATGCGTGTATTTCCATGGCTGCATTTAGAGCAGCTGCTTTGTAAGTGATCATCTTCCAGTCTGATGTCCATTTCTCCCAAGCAGGTTTTCCTATCTTCTCACACTGATGTTCCTGTGGGTGCTGTCGATATGCAGAACAGAGCAAGGCTTCAGCAGGTACTTATTGAGTTTTGTCTACAGAAAAGCAAAGTTCTGTACATTCCTGCAACACTTAAAACCCTTGATGTGACCACAGCGTCCTTTATTCCAAACACTGCTAGGTGCCCCTGCCCTGTCCCCCCCCCCATCTTTTGTCACATCTGAGAGAGCCTGGAAGTCCTTGTTTAGAATGAAAGCCTCCCAAAAGTTAAGATAATGAGAAAGAGGGGAGAGGGCTCAACAAGGAACCTCATCCTGTCCGCCCAGGTCGGTAACCACTGACTGGCCTGGAGAGGCACAAAGGCCCCCTGCGGGGAAGACTCTTTGGCTCTCTCAGTCCCCCACTGCTGCCATCTGTTGACAATTACTGTCTGGTCTCTGCTGAGAACGTGTGATATTTAATATTTCCTCACCACTTGAACAAACATGTGGCAGTAACAGCGAGGTACTTGGCCACAGGAGTAGAAAGATGTATTTGCATGAAAGGATCAGTGTGGACCCCAGGCAGGGCAAACAACTGCCTTCTCTTTGCAAAGTTACGAGAAGTCCCCAACGTGGAGAAGCCAGAGAATAGGTACATTGACTCAGGTAGAATTTTTGGAAGAAAACTCTTTTTAAAAAAAAAAAATCCAAAATATCAAGAAGATTGGAAAACAAAACAGAATGACCTCCTTTCATGGAGGTGATTTTTCTCTTAATGAGCAATCTTGAAGTTTTCCCAGGTAACTTTTCAGCATTTTTTTTTTCTGAGAAAAAAAAAATGGCTCTTGCCAAGTCACTAAGACAGAAGAAAAGCATTTTGTATACATGAAAAAGAAGTTCTCCCCCAATCAAAAGCCACTTTTGGGGGTGGGAGAGCAGGTTTCCAGTTTCATTTGCAGGTGGGGAAGTTCAACTTCCTGCCTCAAGAATAACAAGAGGTTCCAACAGGGACAAGCTCTGCGCCCTGCTGTACATGTACAGTGAGCTCTGGATTGCTGAAGTAATGGGCAAGGTACTGCTTTGATTGACTAAGCATTTGGAATTGAAGCAGGGTAACACTGGCAGCCATTGTCAGTTACGTGTGTCTGGGGCTGTGGAGTGAGGCAGCTGGAGGAATTGTCACAAGCATCACCGGAGAAAGTGAGTCATTTGTCCATCTGGTCTTCCTCAACAGTCATTTTGACTTGGGAGAAGTCACTATTTGTCCTAAATACTGTTTTTCCTCCTCAAAATTGATTAGAAACTTTCTAGACATAAAAAAGTTGAAAAAATTCTGGAGTGACTACTCATATACCCACCACAAGGATGCTATCATTAATATTCTGCTTTAATCGATTTATCATATTATCTATCTATCTATCTATCTAGCTAGCTAGCTATCTTCTTTCTGTTCTTCAGTCGACCCAGTTTACTTTTGATGAGTTTAAAAATATTTACTTGGAAAGCAGGTAGCTAGATAAGAAGGTAGAATATAGAAGTTTGAGGCTAGTACAGGCAAAAGTAGTAAGACCCATTTTTATAAACCAAGGTACTGTGGTGGTGTCTACCTATAGTCATAATTACTCAAGGAGAGGAAGAGGAGATAGGAAGATTGTGGTCCAAGGTTGGCCAGGATAAAAAATATGAGACCTTCACAATCTAACGCAAAAAGGAGTCATATATTTGTTTAGCAAGTATAAGGCCCTGAGTTCAATCACCAGTACTGGAATAAATGGTCATCGAGGATGTCATGAATGCCTTTATTATCCACTGACAAGAAGCAACTGGAGTCATGTTACATTTCTTCTCCTAGGCACTAGATCATAGGTGAATGAGCATAAAATGTAGTAGACATTTGAGAGATAGTTAAAAAAGCAATGAAAATAATTTCAGTACACAAATACACCTTGTGGTCAGAGCCCTGAAAAGAAAAACAGTTTGACCAAAATGGCATCTTTAGGACAACCTTCTTCTCCACAAAATAACTCCCTCGAACTCAGCAGGGTCGGTGCTCTAACCTTCCCAAGGCTCACAGGATAAAGCGCAAGGCCAGGACATTTGCAGAGCCCTACAGTGATTCCATGGCACAGCTTGACACAGTTTATCTCCATTCAGTGAATATTACTTCCTGTAATGTGCTGGCTGTCCTCAGATGAGTGTGTGCATTAGAATAGTTTATGGTGAGGTTGAAGAAGTAGATAAATTCCTTAAAATGTTTTATAGGAAAATGAAGGAGGAGGGAGCCGAACTAGAAACCAATTTTTTTTTTTTCCAATCCTGGGCTTGAGTCAGGGCCTGAGCACTGTTCTTGGACTTTCACCACAAGGTTAGAGCTCTACCACTTGAGCCTCAGTACCATTTTCGGTTTTTTTCTATGTATGTGGTACTGAGGAATCGAACCCAGGTCTTCATGCATGCTAGGCAAGCACTCTACCACTAGGCCAAACTCCCAGCCCTAGAAACCAAACATTATTAGAGCTTACTAAACGGTGGACAGTGAGAGTTTGTCCTGTGGGAAGAGGAATCATTGAACACTTGGAAACACACAGTCAGAGCCTGGGGCACAGATGGCTCACATCTATAATCCTAGCTACTCAGGAGACTGAGATCTAAGGATTGTGGTTTGAAGCCATCCCAGGCAGAAAAGTCCAGGAGACTCTTTATCCCCAATAAACTATTGAGAAAAAGTCAGAAGAGGTGGCATGGCTCAGGTGGAATAGCACTAGGTGTGAGATGAGAAACTCAAGAACAGAGCTTAGGCCCTGAGTTCAAGCTCCAGGACAGAGAGAGGGAGAGAGGGGGAATGGGAAAGAGGGGGAGGGGGGAAGAGGAGTGGGAGAGGGAGAGAGAGGGGAAGGGAAAGAGAGGGAGAGGGAGGGAGAGGGAGGGAGGGAGGGAGAGGAAGGTAGAGGAAGAGGGAGAGGGAGAGGGAGAGGGAGAAACAAAAGAGAAGAAATAAAGCACCAGGTCTGGAAGTTAGTGAGAACAGGAACCATTATAAGCAGGAAGAGACCAGGAGGAGTGCTTCAGTAATCGAGTAAGACAACCTGGTATTACCAGTAGTAAAGATGGGACAAGGTGACTACTTAAAAAAACAAAAACGTAAGAGGTAAAGTCAGGAGGGTTTAGAAGATGAGCTGTGTGAGTGCAGAGGGAAGGACAAGGGGACGGTGGAGAGTGAAGCCTGGTTGGTTACCTTCCATGGGTGGATGGTTAGCATCATCATAACGACTACAGCTGAAACCATTAAAGAAAGAATAGGCTGACATCTGTGCCTCCCATCTACAACCTCAGGTACTCAGGAGGGTGGGGTCTGGAAGATTAAGATTCCAGAAAACCAGCTTGGTTGGAAAAGTATCTGAGAATTTATCTCAAAGGTAACTGGCAAAATCCAGGCTGGAGGCATAGTTCAAGTGGTAGTATGCCAGCCAAATGAGCAAGCCAAGCAAGCACAAGGCCTTGAACTCAAACTTGAATACCATCACCAAGAAGAAAGCCATGAATTCAGCTTTGGAGGTAAAGTCTGACATGGCGGGGGAGACATGTAAGTGGGCGTATGAATGTAAAACTCCAGTGAGAATCTGGATGTCAAGGTGGAGGCCAGTGAAAGCCTACAGGGGAATGAAGCACCTGACTCACTGCTCGGGAGGGAGAGGGAGCTCAGTCAGGTTGGCACGGACTCTCATTAGTTATAATTTGAAGGCTTCCAGGACTGGAGTGTGTTACACACACAACTGGCCTGACTTTCTAGCTGTATATCAACAAGGAAAGAACAAGTTCAAATCCTTTAATTTGACTAAGTTGGCTTGGCTAGCCTCCAGCTTTGCTGAACTCTGTTTTACTCATCTTTGCATTGTATTCATCACCTCTGTTGTTATTGGTGCATTATTTGTCCTTTTTGCATTCATTCATTCATTCATTCATTCATTCATTCATTCATATGTTTAAGCAGACTTGCCACCTGTAGGACAAGGCTAGGTACGGCCCGCAGGTGCTAGCAACCTTTCCTTAGCCCTCATATCCTTGGAGACCTCAAGCTTCACTGACTTCCAGTTATTTCAACTGAAATAACTGGAAAGGGAGCTGTGCATAGACCAGAGCAAGACATGAAGGGAAGGAAAGCCATAATGACAACTCTTGGGGCCTGAATGACAGGGAGGTGAGGGGATACGGAAAATGATCCCTTTCCAAGAGAGCATGCACTGCTTCAACTTACATGGAACTATAAAGAACTCCCTGTCTGTATTTGCAGAAGGCAAATTCATGTTTCCTATGGCCTTTACCTCCTAATCTTTACAGGTTACAAGAGGGTATTCCAGGCAGTGGAGTGGTTAATAAATATTATATTGTTTGCTAGTGGCAATGCTATGTAGGAGTGATATTTCCTTCTGAATGTGCTAGCCTGGTTTAACAAATCTGCTGTGTGTAGTCTCACCTTTCATTGTGTTGGTTGAGACCTCTCAGGGGTACCATCAGCAGGGGCTAAAAACTAGCTCAAAGTTGCAGAGGTAAACGAGTCTGCCGGATGTGTTAGTCTTTGTCTGTTGTAGGACTGTAACAAATACCAAGAGGTTTCACTCTAAGTAAATGTTTGTAAAGATGCCTAAAGCTTCCAGCACAGTTGTTCTCTGCATACTTACTGGGATTTTGTATAGTTCTGAAGGTGTTTGTGCTGACAAGTCATCCTTCACCTCAATCTAGCTTTTAAGACATGGTGAAGTTGGATGAAAGATCAATAGATGTGTGCCTTGTCTTAAGTGTTCACTGTTAAGATCTGAGTGCCAGTTCTAGATAATTGATCTCTGGTACTGATAGTTGATACTCATGGAATTCATGAACATGGCCTGCTAGAAATGAGACAGGCTGAATTCTGAGTCTTGTTTCTGCTCCTGCTTCTTCCCACTCAACTCAGTTTTCTCATCTGAAACATGGGCTTTGCTATAAACAAATCACATAACTACCTAATATAAATGGTCAGACACTCATAAATCGGTTCTTCCTTACTTTATCTTCCTTGATTTTCTTTTTTGCTTCTTAATATAGGTCTTTTGTTTTGAATCACTTTTATGAACCTTCAAATACATAAGAAAACTCCACATGATAACAAAAGCAAACTAGCTCTGTTATCTCAGCCCTTGCTCACATAGATCCCGGACATTATTGTCTCATTTTGCTTGCTCAAATTCCTTTAAAAGTTATCTGCACTTGCTCTTAATAACTTCATCTTCCTCATACCCTTAAGCTCTCAGTGGCCTGCCTTTAATCCGGACCCTTCCACCTACAGTGCAGCCAGGGAGGTGGAGATTGTCTCCCAGGGATGGAAGGCAGTCAAGTGTGGAAGCAGTCTGATGTGTTTCCCCATTCCTCATGACTCTGAGCGCTCTCAGGAATCTTATTACAAGAACCATAACTAGGGCCTAGTCTAAGACCAAAGACCTTTCACACCAACTATCATTTAAAATAGATTTCTTCCTGATCACTGGACTAGCAAATATAAACCTCTAGAGAGAAATACCATCCATACAGAAGGCTTCTCTGGCAGGGCAGCAAGGCAGATAATGGAGACACAAGAAGTGTTTACACTAGGAGAACATTTCTGGCTTCTGTGTGTCTTCTGCACATGAGGCAGGCTAACCTTTGCCTGATTATCCTGATCCCTTGTCCACATGCCCTTTGGGTTTTTTTTTTTCCTTTCCAAGAGAAGAAACCTGCGTTTGTTGGTGTTGGAGGGGAGGGAAAGTTATGGAAGATATAATGCTTCTACAAAGAATGCTTCAAGCTGCTTGCTCATTTTCCTTTCCTCCTTTATGACCAAACCCATAGGATCCTGTAGCTGTTCATTCTTGGAGCTCACAGTTCCTGGGGGAACTGTGGCAGACAGCGCTTGTATTTTCTAGGTTGGTTACATGTAGCCCTCTGCTCCTTATATCCCCCAACTTTGTGTTTACTCTTTGTGATTTTCCTTTTTATTTGGCCAGCTTGAGCTCTTCAGCACTTTTTGCTCAATGCTAGTCTTTACACTTCAGGTTGTCAGGTGGTGAACTGGAGATTAAGAGTCTCATGGATATCCTATACTGGCTTTGAACCATCACCTACAGATCTCAGCCTCCTGTGTAGCTAGGATTATAGGCGTGAGCCACCAGCACCAGGCTTCTGACTTTCTTCCACATTCATTTGTTGGTATCTTGGTGAGATATTCAGATGGTGTGATACTAAATGCACTCTTCATTTGAAAACTAAGTTTTGCTTCCTTTTGAACTTACTAAGAACTGAGAAATGTAAAGTAGTATGATTTTGTTACAATTAAAATCATCCTTCTTCTAATCAGATTGTACAATTGTTACTCTTTATCTCCATCATTTGAGCTGGACATTTATTAAATAAATCTCAGCTGGTTGTAGTGATGTAAACTAGTGACCAATGAGAAGGACCAAGAGGTTGAGTCCAGCCTGGGCTAAACCTAAGGCTTGGAAGCATGGCTTAGGTGGCAGAGAGCCAGCCAATGAACGAAGGTGTCAGATACTAATTTCAAGACCCAGATCTTAAGTAGGGAAGAAGAACCCCCAAATTTCATATTAAAAAAGGAGCCCTACAATAAAACCAGAACTTTTATAATTCAAAGGTATTTCCCAAATGTTTATCATGCTGAAAATCTTGTTTTCTAACTATAATGCCAGACATTTTATGATCTTGTATGAATAATTTGTCAACAAAATAAACGAAGTGATATATTAAGACAATAAAAGCACATGCCTATAAGTCCAGTATTTAGGAAAGAAATATAGGAGGATTGTGGTTTGCAGCCAGCCTCAAGCATTAGTGAGAATCTTTTTCCAGCAAAAAATGTGAGACTCTCTTTCTAAAATCAAGGCAAGAGTAGTGACATGTCACGACTACTCACTGGAAACAAGATCACAGTCTCACGCTGACCCTGGGAAAGTATGTGAGACCCTGCCTAGAAAAAGAAAAGTAATTCAAAAAGGGTTGAAGGGTATGGCTCAAATGTTATAGACAAACCCAGGGCTTTGACTTCATACTTGATGTAAGCTTGAAATAACCTCACATTCCTTGTCTTCAGCAGAGGAGAAAGGCACCATGTGAGGAATACATGCTTTACTTAGTCTGTATTTTTCACTGCTCCCTCATTGCAGGTCTTCAAATAATAATTTTGTGCTATCTTTCTGAAGTGAGTGAGTGCTGGCTCAGTCTTGAAGGGAGGGGACTTTGGGTTTCTTGTTGTTATGACATTGGTCTTTTACATGTGGCGGATAACTTCAGATTTCCTGATGGTTGTGATTATACTATGAAGATCAGGTAGTCTCACTTAGGTAAATAAGGCAATAGGTCCAAGCATGAAAGCAATCAGGATTGCCAGATTCAGTGTGGGAGCAGCCTTGTTCTTCAGGGCTCTGCTCACTCATGACCTTGACCTCCACTCTCCCTTCCTCTACATAGGCCAATATCCTGCAGGTTCAAGGCTCCTTCTGCTTCAAAGTGGAGAATATTCCCAGTCGATCTATTATCTGTTTTTCATTATAGTCTTCTTATATGTTGTGGTACTGTTGTCTAGTTCTGAGTCAGTGTGCTTATTCTAAGTGGATGGTTTATTTCACTTTTAAAAATTTGGTTCACCGGGTAATAAGGTATGAACTGCTTTGGCTAGAAATATGATGAATAATCTCAACTATGTATAGGTAAAGGAGATGAACTGTGTGTGATTACACTTTCCATGATCTTTAATCACTTGGTGGAAACATCTTATCGGGTCTTGAAACACACAGAGGCAAGGTTATGACACTCCAGAACAGATGAACTTGCATTTGAAACGGTATTTCTACAGTTACTCTCTATGTGATTAGGAAATTACAGAACCTCTCTGTTTTCTAAAGAAAACAAAGCCCGTTTTAAATCTAAATTTCCATAGTTTACAAGGACCGGAAGTCGATGCTCCCTGTGAGGTCTGGGAACTCATGCAGGCCTGACCTCTTTGCTGGTAACTGACTTATTATCACCAGTGATCTCTTCATGAGGGAGTGCTCTCCCTTGTGGTGCTCTTGAGAGATGCTAAGTCTTAACTTCACTTTCATGAGGAAAAGCTTGATTCTCTGCTTCAGCCTGAGTAGGGAGAAGGTGTAGATTCTCTGACTTCAGAGGCTTAGGTCCCAGTCCCTCCTCCTGCACCAGGACCTTTGCTCCTTTGCAATTGGATTGCATTTGCTCAACACCCCCCCAGCCTGGGCATCCATCCTGGGGGCCTGGCCAGCTCCAGCAGCATGGGAGCTATGGAGACTTTAATTAAGATGTAGGGACTGCCCATGGGGGAGGTGTTGGCCTCTGTTCAGCTCCTGAGCTCAGTTAGCATGATTCATTCCAAGCTGGAGGGCAGAGGGAGGGAGAATCACTTAGAGACTTGAGTTTCTGCCATGGGGCTCCTTCATACACACACTTGCCCTCTTTCTTTCTTTCCATTTCTAATTGAGATATGCTTTATTTGAAGTGAGCCTCCCCTTGCCCCCCCCACCATGCCTATGAATGTCCTCCACTCCCACAAATGAGTGCAAAGGGAATCGTAATTCAAATAATGCAGACAGAAGGCCATTTGGTGATGTCATAGAGGAGCTGGCTACACAGAGTTGAGGTCAGGAGACTAGGAATGCTTGGCGACAGAAGGCCTGGCTGAGCTGAGCTGAGGAAGCATTCTTCTGCATGCCCTGAGCAGGAGATTGGCCCACATGCTCTGCCTCCCGGAGCTTTGGGCGGCACATGGTATGATGTAGAAGGGGTCTCAGCCCTTGGAAATCCAGGATTAGTCAATCTGTCACCAGAATCAACAGGGTATTGATTGAACACCTGATACATGAGGGAGAAAAACCCTATATACAACCATGATTCATTATTCTAAAATAGCTATTCAGCTATGCAGGGGAATACAGAGGAATTGGCTACTTTGAAAACTGGTGCAGTTGAGAATGTAAAACTGGTAGGAAAACCTGCTTGTGTGTTGTATTTTAAGAATATATCGAAAACACTTATTTGTCTTCCTGAAGTAGCATTTTCTTTCCCTCCCTCCCTCCTTCCCTCCTTCCCTCTCTCCCTTCCTTCCAGTATGGGAGCCTGCTTTCCTCTAAGTGGCTTGCTTCAGCTTTTGTCCTGGCTCTGTACCCCAGGGCTAAGATAGAAGCTGGTGGTAAGCATTTCTCCTCACGAGGACCCATGGTATTTAGTTCTTTCCAGCTGAGATGAAAAGTTTTCTTTTTCCTGTTGGGGTCTAATTCTGTCACATAAAGCTTGGAAGCTAAGAACCTATCCAAGGAGTTGGGAGGTAAGACAGGAGGCGACCTGACCGTAGTACCCTTGCTACAGATCTCATTGTCCCATCAGCCTGCTTGCAAGACTTAGAACCAGAGATAAAATTGTCCCACATGGCACAGGTTCAGCCTCATGTCTAGCCGTGTCCCTTGTCACTGGAGCTGTCCGTTATGGGATCCACTCGGCTGACTTGAGTGAATATCTTTGCTCTTTAGTTTCAGAAGAGCCTCACTTGCCATAATGTCTTTTCCTTATTGGGGTGCAACTTACATCATGTGTGACTGCTTTCTTGAGGGACTAACTTACAAGTGTGTGAAGGACATGGAGGCATTTAAGAGCAGGATGTATGTAAGCCATGTTGCATACATGTCCATGTGTTTCATATATAGTCACAGACGAGCACATTTGTGCAAGGAAAACTGTCATGGGAAAGTTATAGTTCCCCGAGTCCACGAGGTCCACATCTGCCCAAATTGTGACCGATAGAAAGTATTTGAAAAGGAAATTGTATCTCCACTGAGCGTGTGTACTTGTTTTCCTCTTATAAAATGATTCCCGTGATGATCCAGCAACATACCTAATTAAATGCATTTGCCTTGCATTTGTTGTGATAAATAGGAGTCTAGAGAACATTTCATTATACTAGAGCGTATTCAGAGGTTATATGCAAACAGTGTGTCATTTTTCTTCAAAGGAATTCATGAACTTCCATGTCTTGTCCTGGGTATTCAGAAACAGAGCTCCTGCAGTTCTACTAAGGGATGGATACACATACAAGATGATTATATCTACATCACAGCATGTGTGACATGTCATAGTTTTTCCCCTGGCGAAGCCCATCTTTGAGTGTTTTCTCTGCTATTGCTGTGGATTGAATGATCTGTCCAACTCAAAATATTTGTTGCCACCTAATCCTCAACGCAGGAATGTTAAGAGGTAGGAGGTTTAAGTTTGAGTGAGATTAACAGTCCATTCAAGGGGATCGTGTTTGCCCCATCTTCCATGTTGGGATACAAGGAGATGACACTATGAAAAACAGAACCTCACAGATGCCAGGCATGCATGAGACCATCCTTCCCAAGTTCCAGAACTGTGAGCAATGGAATTCTCCCTTTTATAAATTAGGCAATGTAAGATATGTGAGTATAGCAGCTCAGAAAACTAGAGAAGCTGCTTCACTAGCAATTAATACTAAGTCTGAGATTTTTTTTCCTATCTTGAAAATAAGCACACGAATTCCTCTATTTTTCCCCCAAATAACGATGAGATCACATGTGTTTGCAGCGTATTCAAAAAAAAAACACAAATCATAGTGCATATTAGTTCCTGTGGCAAAGTACTACCAACTAATCGCTTATAACAACAGATCTTAATTCTCTCAGGGCTCTGAAATAAAAGATAAGACTTCCTACATGCTAGGCAAGCACTGTATCACTGAGCCATATTCCCTAACTAGGATCTCTTCTTAAGTACAATAATAACCACAATAATAATGTAATAAAAGAAGGGGTAATATTAACTGTTACATATTTGGTTTTGAAGGTTGTAATCTAATAAAATAAAAAGCTGGTAAACCTAGAAAAATATCATCATCAGGACTGTGCTCCTTAAAGCTCCCGGGCCTAAACCTTAGCCTGTTTCAGCTTCTGGCAGCCCTTGGTCCACTTATCTGTGGCAGCATCCTGTTAGTCACTGCCTCTACTCTCATGTGGTCTGCTTCTGTCTGTGTTCCTGACTCTTCATGTGACAATGCTATACCAGTCATGTTGAATTGGGTACCCACCCTATTTCAATCTGACATCATCTTAGCTTTATGAGTGACATCTGCATTTACTTATTTCCTAATAAATTCATGTTCTGAAACATTGGAGGTTAAGACTTCCAGAACATTGCTTTATAGGAGCCATATCTTATAAAAGTGGAGTCTCCATGGTAAATTTCTCATGAGTTCTCCTTGCCCCAGAGTCAGTTTATGCATATTATGGATATAATGGATCTTATGATTATAATATATATTATGGATGCAACTGCGTGCATTGCCTACCACATTAATTAAACATCAAATTAAACAGAGGATGTGAAAATCATCAGGTCTACTTTGCACAGAAGAGGTTGTGTATAACTGCTGTGTTGGGGCTTCTTAGAAACCTGTGCTTGCTTCTTTCTAGGAAGGATGGGTATCCATTACAGCCCATGGTACATACGGAGGTTTGTTTCTTTAAAACTTTTTTTGGCAGCCCTATTTCTTCTCTTTTTAATTTTCCTGCACCTTTATTATAGATATGCATTGTGTATGGGTGTGTAATTTTATATTATGTTATGACATATTATAAATGTAAATATGCTGTATTATAGCAGTATAGCATATATAATACTAAATTATTTAGAAGTGGTAATTCATGAAACAATGTTTTATCTTTTCCTAAGAAGAAAGGTAGGGCTTATTGGTCATGCCATGATGTTGTTTGTGTAATTCTGCCATGAGAAATATTTAAAATTTGTTTTGTATTTAGCATTATTAGTGTCTTTTTTTCCTTTTTAGGGATAGTGGTTCTTGGCTTTTTAGCATAAGCACCCCTCAGGTTAGGTTGATGCTTTTTAATTGTCAGGGTGATGTATAGAGGGGTTACAGTTATATTCGCCAGGTAGTAGGTACATTATTTCTTACATGTTGATACCCCTTCTCATGTTTTTGTCCCCATATCCCTCCCCCAATCCCTCCTAGTCATCTTGTTTTCCCCCTTCCCTTTCCTATTTCAAATAAACAAATAAATTATATAGAATATACCAGGTACCGAAGTCAGATACAGTAACAATATGAGATCAACCTAACTGGCAGCCCTATTTCTTAATTCTGTGTGTTTTTTCTAGTCAGCAGGTACTGCTGAGCTGTGACATGGGTGAGGGGTTTCTTTGCTAAATGGACTACAAGGGGGTGAGACTCCAAGGATTTAGCCAGCGCCCCACAGAGCTGGAGCACGGGACAGGATGAAGTGCTGACCGGACTCCAGGCTGTGTCAGTAGTAAGGGCCCCTTCAGGTGCTCAGGAAGCGGCCATTTGGCTACAGTCTTTCCACATGTCTTGGTCTGTGTATCTTTCTGTGCTGCTTGAGTTCCAGTACCACTCACATCTGAGAGGAAGAATTGAACTCCCATGTGAGGCAAGCCAAACAGGACATTTAAAATGCTGTGTCCATTCCATCTCTAGACCTACTTAACAGTGTGTGTGTGTGTGTGTGTGTGTGTGTGTGTGTGTGTGTGTGTGTGTGTGTGTGTGTATTAGTGGGCCCATTAAAAATATAGCATATTAAGGGCTGGGAATGTGCCTTAGTGGTAGAGTGCTTGGCTCATATGCATGAAACCCTGGGTTTGATTTCTCAGTACCACATAAACAGAAAAAAACAAACAAAAAAAACCAACAAGAAGTGGTGCTGTGGTTCAAGTGGTAGAATGTTAGTTTCGAGCAAAAGAAGCTCAGGGGCAGTGCCCAAGCTCTGAGTTCAAGCCCCAGGACCAGCAAGTGTGTGTGTGTGTGTGTGTGTGTGTGTGTGTGTGTGTGTGTGTGTGTGTGTGTGTGTATCTCACATTAGTTAATATAATGCTGTATGTAATAATAGAGAAGTGACTGAGAAATCAGAAGGTAACACATGAGATCTTAATTCTCCGCTATGTAACGTTTAGGAGGGTGTTTCTCATTGCAGGACATCTCTTCTCTAGTTTGTGCTTCAAAGCCCAGTACTCTACTCTTAGGTGGCTCAGGCATCTTAGACTTAGGACTTCCTAGAGTTTTGTCATAGGAGAAAAGAACTGGTAGGTTTTCCTGATAGCATTTTATAGGTAAACTTGGAAATAGCCATAATACTTTTTCACGTGGCTCCTTGTGTGCAACTTAGTAGAAAGTTAATAGTATGTCTAATCATAGTTAACACTAGCTCCAAGAAAACTAAATATTAGGGCATGTCTAGGAGCTGAGGACTTAAGTGATATGGGTTAATGGACTAGCAAAATCTTCATATAACACAGTTTTCTTTGGGTATTATTTGTAGATTATATTTTTATTAAACTTACGTAAAATTTTTCCATATTATTATATAGTTCTCCTGACCTACAGATCTGTTGCTAATATTTGAGGGAGTTGCCTCAGGTATCTCTGACAAAGCTTGGCAGAGCTGTTCCCTAAGCTTTCCTCTCCTGACTCAGTTGTGGTATTCTGTAGCAATATATTCAGAGATGAAAATGGAAGAGGAGAGGGAAAACCTCGTCCATGATGGAAAGCAGGAAGATAATTGAGACATATCTTAAAGTTTAAGTATAATAGATCACAGCTTGGATATTAAAAAAAAAAGAACATTCCAAACTCAACAAAACATGGAAAATAGATGCGGTTTGGTGGGTCGTAAGTGTTTACAGAGCTCATCACTTAAAGTAAGTGGTTGGTTTGGCTCATGGCCACTGTTCTTTGAGTTAGCTTTGACTCTTAACTACTTATTTGATTGGCTAGTATGCAAGGCCATCCAATCCATGCCAGGATGCGTAAGAGATAAGGACTGGCCTGCTCTGTGAATTCCAATACTGACTCTCGAAACAAAGAATATGTTTTGATAGGCTATTTCTCTTTCTCACAACATCCCATTGAAGGTCATGGGTTCCTGAGGTGTGAAAATAACTAAGAAAATACAGAAATCAGCTAATGCCTATTTGCTGGATCCGGAGCATACATCAGGTTCATAGAAGCTGAGAGCGTTTATCAACCTACAGAGCAACATTTCCAGCTTTCTGTGTAATGACCTCCTGATGTGATATATGTATATGATGTGCCCTGCTGTGACTAAGAGCTAACTAAGAAAGAAAAAAATGCAGCCACCTCCTCAAGCATGTATAAATTGCTTTTTTAGACCCTATAAAATTTTAGCTAGCACCAAACATAGGACTTCATTCATCATCTGGCAAGGGAGGACTGCCAAGGGAAGCTGAGTCTTCCTGAGCCCAAAGTGGCAGCACTCCAGGATTGGCAGAAATCAAATGAATCATTTCCTGCTTTCAGTTTTAGATAAATAATCAGAAAAGATTGTCTAGATTAAAATCCAAAAGACACTTTTCACAGCTCTGAGGACCCGGAACTTAAAGAACTTAAAGTGGAGAACCCCTTTCTAATGATTTTATTGTACCATATCTGAGAGATGGCAGATAAATCCACAAAGCCAACCTGAAATCTCAATATAGAGAAAACTTATAAAGCTCAGTTTAGTGAGTATATTAAGTGTGTCATTTCATGCCTCTAACAGGGTTACTTAATACCTGGGGACTGTGAACTTGTTCAGGAGTGTTACTCTATATGCAAACCAGCCAATATAGGTCTTACATCTCCAGTTACCACCTCCATGGTTTTCACACTCTGGGTTGTTATGCACCTGCCATAATTTTAGCAGGGAAAGATACCAGACAATGACAGCGAAGTCCAGCTGAAATTGTTCACATGAGCCAACTCTGAGTTGGCTTGGCTTGCCCCAGCCATTCCTTCATAAAAAAATGCACAGGAGGGGTTGGGAGTTTGGCCTTGTGGTTGAATGTTTGCCTAGCATGCACGAAGACCCAGGTTCGATTCCTCGGTACCACATACATAGAAAAAAAGCCAGAAGTGGTGCTGAGGCTCAAGTGGTAGAGCTTTAGCCTTGAGAAAGTCCAAGGACAGTGCTCAGGCCCTGAGTTCAAGCCTAGGACTGGAAAAAAATGCACAGGAAAGGCTCTTGTCCATAGTTCTCCCAGCTCTCTCTGCCTCTTGCTTCACATTGGTACCCCATCCTCTTGGGATGTGTAAACATAGCAGGCTGTCTTTCTTTCTGACTTGGGTGTGAGCACTGGCAGAAGCTGGGTAGATGCACAGAGAAGGAAGGAGGATGCATGTGTTCATAACACTATTGAGGGCTCAGGTCAAAATGGAGCAAGAACATTTGATAAGTCTAGTATGGGAAAGGAAAATAAAAGAGGAAGGATGGTGGCTTGACTCTTACCACGATGTACTTTATATATAAATGGGTATGTTAAAACCCCCTTGTACAGCTAATTGAAGATGAGATAAAAACAACAACCTTGTCTCCTTTTATGAATAATAATAAAACATATAGTTAAAAACAATGAGGAGAAAGGACATGAGAGAATAAAAGGCACAAGTTCAAGTCTCTATTCTGTTACTACCATATATTTTCAGAGACCTGGAGCAAAGTGTAAATTCTCATTGCTTCAGTTTTCTAAGTCAGCTAGACCTCACTACATGAATCTGACATGTCTTTAAGTGCTTACATTCCATGAATATTTTCCTATTGAATGTGAAAGTCTGCTTATTGTACACTCTTCCAAATTATGTGATTTTTAAAAATTTATTTATTTTTATGGATCATGGGGCTTGAGCTCTGCCTGGGAGCTGTCCCTGAGCTCTTCAGCTCAAGGCTACTGCCCTACCCTGAGCCAAGCCCCACTTCCCTTTTTCTACAAGTTTATTGGCAATAAGAGTGTCAGGTCCTTTTGTGCCCGAGTTGGCTTTGAACCTTGATCCTTAGATCTCAGCCTCCTGAGTAGCTAGGATTACAGGAATGAGCCATTGCTCATTTCTATTTAGAAGACACTTAAACATTAGGGACCTACAGATGACCAAACATAGTTTCTAGCTTTCAAATTTATAATAATACTTTCCCATTAATGATGTTACCCAGGAAAGCCTAAGGAATTTTCCTGCTAGCTCTCCTGATCAGGCCAGCTATTTGCTGGGAAGCACTGTGGTGAAGCATTGAATAAAAGATGAGACGGTACAGAATTGACATTAATATGTACACGAGATATAATGACAAAATGTATCTTACATTCCTTTTCCTACTGTGTGCAGTCTTTCATAACATGTGTTTAAGCAAGAGGAAAAGCTTGCTTCTTGAGGTTGCATATGCCTTAAGTTCTTAAGTGCTCTTAAGGTCAGGTAGAAATTTATTATTGATTCTTTACAATCCTACTTATTGCTTATGAACTCCAGGGCAACACTGGGATGCATGCTTTTCATATCATAGTATTTTCCATCCCAGTGAACTGACAAAAGTGTCAGAGATCTGTCAGCAGTGTAATACAAGCGATCTGAGATTTATAGATTGTTTGATATTTTAATAAATATTTTACTTATTTATGTGTTTGGTGGGAAGAGGAAAAATTCCACTCGGAATTCAGTTTCTCCCTCATCCTCCTACTCATTGCCTTCTGCATTCTCTTTTTATTTGGTTGGTAGCCTCCTCACTGGCCTTAGCCACAGTTGACCATTTCTGCTGTTGGGATTTTGCTGTTCTTCACTTTCAGATATATTTTCCTATAGGTGCAACAGAGATAATATTTTTTAAAAAATTAAAACAAGGTTTTTTTCCCCTTGCTCCCATAAAATATGTTGCCTGGCAGTTCCCTCTACCCAATGAATCAGTGCCATTCATTTCTCTGGGGGAGACTGTGGCTACCAGGTAGAACAAAGAGTTCATTGCTCAAATTTGAGTTTCATGCTTGATTTTTATTTTAAGTTCATAGAGAGATAACAGTCTTGACAGTCTCCTTTTCATGGAGAGAGATTTGTTTTCTTTACTTTAAATCCCCTAAGCATATATATATGTGTGTATATATATAGCCTTATTTATATACAATAAGGCTAAATATGTAAGCTATATTTGCCTTTAGCTAACACATAGAGAATATATGGAAGCTTATCTCAAGCAGGACAGAGAAGCCTGGCTAATGTGGGGGAGATAGCTGGAGGTAGGACAAAGATGTTGGCTTGGACTTTGAAAAAAATGCCTGTACCTGATCTCAAGTTAGAGATGTGCTGCATGTGTCATAGACAGGCAGAACATGATGTTAAAATAAGACCCAAGCTTGTCTCAATTTCTTTCTGAGATTCTGGAGAGTAACCTGAGTGCTTATGATGTATGAAAGATGACAGCACACACCTAAAAGCAAAATTTGGCCGAGGCCAAAGAAGGGTTCTTACACTGTTACTTTCCCATTTTCCCTAAGGATGGTAGGTGATACAGAAAGAATATATGAGTTTCAAGATGAGCCTATATGGGAGAAAAAGGCAGCAGGAAGTAGAACTATTGTAGTCCCTGGCTATGGACTGCCCTGTGAGCCCTCAAATTTTTTATGGACATTCTAATCCCCAGTGCACTTATGTTTGGAGATGGGACTTTGGACGTAATCAGGGTTACCTGAAAACATGAAAGTGAAGCCTTGGTGATGGGATTAGAGCCCTCCTGCAAAGAGACACTTGAGACACTTGCTGCTTTGCACTGAAAGAGGCCAGGCACTAACATGGTAAGGGTGTCTGCACTTACCAGCAACTGAAATGACAGGCTCCTTGAACTTGGACGTCCTGCTCTCCAGAACAGTACCCTTGAAGACACTCAAGCTCTGACATTTCGATATGACAGCTAGGCGAGACTTCTCTCTTCTACATACCGAATTTCCTAAGTACAATACTGGTAGTGATATCTGTATTTTGTGCTTCTTTGTGAACTTCCAGTTACCTGTATTTACCTGTATTTCCTTCAATTAACTGCCATTCCTTTATGTATTTGCACAAGTGCCATGGTCTCAACTAAGCCTTCTTGGTCACTCAGAATTACAGTCCTCTTAGTACATAGCACTCCTGGCTTTCCTACATTATTTGACTTTGATCTTGTGAAATTTCCAAGATGCTGGATGTTTTATTTAATTACTTTTATCTTTACGGTTGCCTTTATCTTCCCATTAGTTTGCAAACCTCAAAAGGGCATGGACTCTTTTTCTTTAGCTCATTTCAGTATCCATAATGTCTCCCAACAAGGCTTGGATTATAACAAGTGCTCAATAAATATTTGTTGAGCCAGTGAATGAAGTCAGGATATTTTCACTCTTTGACATTATGTCTGAATTAGAAATTGATGCTCAAACATTCCACACACTTGTCAATGTCTCTGTTGCATTTGGGCTTCTTTTCTTATGTCCTGACACTTCCATTGCCTTTGCTGCTAAGTCTTCTAGGTATAATTTAAGGTTTAGCCCACCTAAGTTTTATAGGCTGTACAGTAAGACAGTATAAGATGTGGTTCCTGTGCAGAGCTCTTATTAGAGAGAGTATCCAGGGTTCAGTTGATTCCAATTCTATTTTAATCTGTACTTCTTTCCTTGCAATTCCAAGCTTGAGGTTGACTTTGGAACATCAGCTTTCTTGAGGTCTAACAGTATTTGCTCTAGACTAATGAAAGAAATGAATGATCATAAACATAATTACTCTGAAGGCCTGAGGGTATTTTGGGTATATTTGGAAGGAAGACAACGTTTGACAGAAAAGCAATTGACTACAAAGGGTTTTTAGGTATTTTTTCTCTTTTGGTGTTTAGGGAGTTTCAAAAATAAATAACATTTCTCATCCTTATTTTGGTTCTGAGCAAATGGATAAGTAAAATTTGTGACTGTGACACACATGGACCAAAATATCCCCACAGGTTGAGGAGGCAGTTTAGTGTGAGGGCTAGAGGGCCTATGTTCAGGACAAAGCAGATACTGCCATACTTAATGTGGTCAGAGAAGAGCTGGATTTGACTTGGCCAGCAGAGCCTCTTGGACATCTATAGCCAGTCTTCTCCAAGGGAAAAGTAGAGTAAGCCAGGACTGTATTTCTTTCCTGTTGAGCTGATTGTTGAGTTATCTTTTCATAGCTATGACAAAATACTTGAGAAAATCAACTTAAAGGAAGAAAGATTTGTTTTGGTTCATGATTTCAGAGGTTTTAGCCCATACTTGCTTGGTGTGGTTATTTCTGGGCCCATGGTGAGACCAAACATTGTCATGGGGCATGTGATAGAGAAAAGGTACTCACCTCATGGCAACTGGAAAGAGATAGGAAGGAATCAGGGTCTTAATATCAAGATCAAGAGCATACTCCTAATAACTTATTACCTCCAGCTATGTCTCACCTTCTAAACCCACCACTTCCCATAGTGCCTCTGGCTGGGGATTAGGCCTTCTTTCTTTCTACACATGAGCCCTCGATGGACATTGCAGATCCAACCTGGAACAGGAATATTTCTCCAATGAATCTGTTCATGAAATCTTTCTTATATAGGTCTGTGGGATTACAGAGAAGTCCCATTGAGAAGTGCTGCCATAGACAACTGAAGCATCTGCTATGTATAATGTACTATGCAATAATACAAGCATCAGGTTCTTTTGGACTTTTTGTGAAGTTCTTTTCATTTCTCCCAATTGCATTGGACAGGTAAGAATAGGTGAGAGGAAGGCACACAGACAACTAATGTCCTTGCTTCTAAAGAATCTAAGTAATGTGGACATACACATTTAAAAAATACCATTTGAAGCTGGGCATGGTGGCTCACCCCTATATTCGTAGCTCCTCAGGAGGCTGAGATCTGAGGATCAAGGTTCAAAGCTAGCCAGGGCACTAAAGACCATGAGACTCTTATCTCAAATTAACCACTGGAATATGGGAAGTGGAGCTGAGGCTTAAGGGGTAGGGTGGTAGCCTTGAGCTGAAGAGCTCAGGGACAGCGCCCAGGTCCAGAGTTCAGGCACCATGACCCACAAAAGAAGTACCACTTGGAAATATAGTTAAAAAATATTATTCAGTGACTGGAAGAAGGAGCCTACTTATGACCAGAATTGTTTTACCCTCCAGAATTCTAAAATGCAGGCAAAAGAAGAGACATGCTCTACCTGAAAACTGTTATGATATACTACACTCAGGTAATTGCAGTATCTACTTCCTTTGAAGTTAGTTGGGATGCTCTCAGATGTGTCTACATAGAATTTTAATGCACATAGGTGTTCATTTTAGCCATCATTTATTTTTTCCTCATCTTTTGAGTAGGGTCTATGGTTTTTAAGAAAATGCCTTACTATACACGAATTATTTCACCAACATAATTAGGATTCTACTAATTTTTTTTTCTAGTCCTGAGCTTGAGCTCAGGGCCTGAACACTGTCCTTGGGTTTTCTCAAGGCTAGAGCCCTACCATTTGAGCCACAGTACCACTTTTAGCTTTTTTCTATGTATGTAGTACTAAGGAATCAAATCTGGGTCTTCATGCATGCTAGGCAAGCATTCTACCACTAGGCCAAACTCCTGGCCCACTACTAAAATTCTATGAGAAAAAAAAATGCTTTCTTTGATTCTCAGTTTCATGGAGCCAATTTTTCTCCCATTGTACTTCAACTAAAAACCAGTAAGGGTTTCTAGAAGGGGAGATATTTCACCTGAAATATCTGCATGAAAAGATTTTTTTTTATGACTGGTGTAAAACCTCCTTAAATTAAGGGCTTGTAATGGAAAGTCTGACAGGCTCAAATAAGTCAGCTCAAGAATACATTCTTAACACTTAACACATACTGTACATGAAATGTACTTTAACATTCTGTATGTTTATTACAGATTAAATACTTAAAAATGGAAAAAACAGCCCAAATTTTTCTTAAATATTGGCTTAAGACAGAACATGTTTCGAACTGTAGGCGTGAAGAGTTCATGTTAAGTGTTTAGCTTACATCAGATTTAATAAAATACTTCATCTGCAGTGTTAAGCGGATGATATAAAATGCCCTTTTCAGTGGACAGATTACAGTGCCACACAAACTTCTCTCCAATGAAGTGACATGGAGAAACACTTGATTGGCTGGAAGTCTTGAACATGTGATTTCCATGGCCCGATTTGTGCTGATAGTTATCCTCATCTCCCTGTTGCTTACTTAAGTCTTGATTTTCATCCAAGCAAGAAACTTTTGGGTGAGTTTATGTGAGCGTCTTTCCTGTATCTTGTTGAATAAACTGGTAGGTTAAAAAAAAAAAAAAAAAGAATGGATGGGGACAACCCCGACCTCATACCTGGTAATCAAAGAAATGTTTGAGTAGTTCATCTGATTAAGCTTTTTATTTCAGAGTTTCTAGAGCCCCACAGATTTCTGATTAATTGCCACTAATTAGAGTAACCACTCCTAAGTTGTGAAAGGATTTCTTTGAGCCAAAACACATACTTCCATCAATGTGTCCCTTAACTAAATACTTTATATGAAGCTTGCGGAAATGGGTTTTGTCAACTGCTGCAAATATTAGGAAACAACTTCCTAATTCCCTGACCCTGTTCAGTTACAAAGACACACTGTGCATACACAAACGCCTTAAACTCCTTATTTGCAATGGGAATGATAAATTATCTACTTGGCTGGCTAGACAAGCTAGCTCCATCTAGCTTGCTTATAACAGTGCCTGGTATGTGGTACATTCATAGCAACTGTAAGTGCCTGTTACTATGTTGCTACATCCTAATATAATAATTATTGTAATTACATGAGTAATAACCATAATACAATATACTAAATATATTATTACCTAGGTTGTCACTATTATAAATCACACAGGAGATTTTCCCCCTTTGATATATATTTTTGTTCTTGTTCTCTTATTTCTGGCTTTGTCAGTGAGCCAGGAGAGTGATTGTGCAATTTCAGTTCTATTGTATTTTCCCAAGTTTCCTACCCACTAGTCTGACTGGCAGTATGGCGTCCCCAGAACAAACACAGCCCAAGAGTGAAAACAGAAGATGGAATTTGGCTGCAAATAAGAACAGATATTACTAAGAATCCAAATGCCCAATTCTTACATGGAGAAAGAAAAAGTAAAAAGCCAGATAATAACTGATTAACAATCTACCTCTGTTTTTTTTAACAATTTTACAAAAAATGGAAACATCAGTGGCTTAAAAAAATGAAATAAGTAATGGATCCCAGCTGGCTCAACTGCCAACCAGAGCCTGTCTCCATTGGTGAGTGTGGCTCGGAGCCCTTGGAAATTAATGCTGTGGAATTAATTTCAAGTTAACAGCAATTTTGCACACAAGGGCTTTTAACACTAATCTCAAATTGGGAGATTGTTGGCATTGCCCCCGACCTCATGCTTTTATCTTGGCATCGCTAATAGGTCTATTATCATACTTAGAACTCTTTCAGGATTTACTCTCATTCTTGATAAATTATCAGTTTATAATTGAATCTTCTCTTTTCTGACATGTTTGTACTATTATGGTTATACCTTAAGGAGGTTTTCTTCTTCCTTATTTCTTTACCCTAAACACACGAGTGATTTCTAGTACTGTGGTTAAAGTGAGACAGTAATTCCTTCATATGATCTGCTTTTAAGGCAAATTTAGGGAAGAAAGCTGATATTGCATTTCAGGCCTCTTATCTAATGCATACTTGACAAAATGTGCTGGGGATTGTGGAACACTATACACACGCCACAGGTTTGAAAAAAATACAGTCTTATCAAGATATAGTCACAAATCATAAAATCTACCCTTTAAAAATTTGTAATTTAGTGGTTTTACAATATTCAGATTTGTCCAGCAATCAGCATTATCTAATTTGAGAACATTTTCATAAACTTCAAAAGAAACCCCAAACCCATTAGCCATCACTCCCCATTCCTTCATCCCCTCAGTGTCTCATGACCACGAATCTATTCTCCACTTCTATAGAGTTGCCTGTGGACTTGATGGGTTATGGACATTCCACATGAATAGAATCATACAACATATGGCTTTTGGGAAAGCTACTTTCACCTACTACAGTGCATCATGTAGCAGAGTTTGGCAGATGTTATTGCTGAATAGTATTCCCTTATATGGATAGACCACATTTTCTTTTATTGATTCTTCAGTTTGATAAACATTTGGATTATTTCTACTTTGTTTAGATGAATAGGACTAATCTTATTCAAAACATCTGGGTATATGTGTGAACATAAGTTTTCACTGTTCTTAGGCAAAGACTTAGGAGTAGAATTGCTAATTCCTCTTTCCCAAAGTGAATCAAATGTCACCCATTTTAGCTCTTCCTTGGCTCATTATGGCAGCCATGGAGGGATGGAAGAGAAAATACCATGACTAGCTGACTCTCAGTTGTTGAGGCAGATGGATCTATTGGGTGTAGTCTCATCAACACAGTGAGTAACAGTAGAGGAAGAACCGATTTCAAAGGACAGAGGGCTTCTGTGGAAGTGTCAGTATGTAGGAATTGGTTAAAAATTTAGTTGTAGAGTCCAGGGGAGATATCCTGACTACAGAGAGTCATTGCTTTCTATGAGTTTTTTGAAGTCTCATTTGAGACAGCTCAAGGACAGTGCCTAGCCCCTGAGTTCAAGGCCCCAGGACTGGCAAAAAAAAAAAAACAAACCCACAAAAACAAGAAAAGCCCTCTTTCTCCATTTAATCCTGAAGTTAGCTGCGATATATTTTATTTATATTGTAGAGCAAGCATTTTTGTTCTTTCTTCACATATTGTTGTATACCTAAGTAATTAGAAGAGTGCTTTCACGTAAGAGTGAGCTAAACAAATACTGTGAGAGAGCATCGCTTTGAGAGTTCAGTAAAGTTGCCTACATTCTAGTCTTGGGTGGTAGAGTTGGAATCCAGTACAGGATTGCTCACATCATTTCTAAAGACAAAGTGGAGTGGACTGTCTCATATTATCTCTAGGTTCCTGTCACTCTAATGAAGGAATTCACTACATCCGTTTCTGGTGTATTGAACAGCTTGATTTATTGTGAGATATTTGGTGCTGTGTTCAAGTAAGTCAAGAAATACAGAATGATTCGTTAGACTACTTTGGGAGTTCTCAAAATCTTTCATATGCGAAGGTCCATTTTAAATTCACAAGGGGAACAAGAGTTTCCTCTTATCTCCCTCTTTGTATATTTGTTTATGTTATGCGTGTTTGTTTGTATGAGACTATGTGACATTTACTGTTGTTTAGGAACATACTTTTAAAGTAGATGGTCTTCATTTCATGTTACTTTTCATTAGTTCCTTCTAGCCCTCCTATAGTTTGTTGACTTGAATTGTGGTAAAAGAACAAATTAAGGTCAAGTCTTATTATAGCAAATATGGTTAGAAAAATATTCCTATAACAAAAATATTTTAAAGACCTGGCCACAAGCCTAGAGCAATAGAAGCTTGCTGATTTTACAGTAAAAAAATGTTTTGCTGCTCCAAATAGTTTAGAACAATAGCTGCTTTTCTTCTAACTCATTTTTTTACAATAGAGGAGGGGAAAAGAAACCCTGGCACGTTATTGTGTGGTATGTATTCTTCCAGTGAATATTAACTGATTGCCTCCCAAGCACAAGTACCTTATAGATAACATCAACACTTTAAATGGCCCATGCACCCCAATCTTCAGGTGTTGAGAGTGAAGGGAAAGACATAGAATCATAGATTTAATAGAAGACCAGTAAATAAGAAAACATTTAACACAATAATTTAAAAGCCATTACAAAATTGAGCTTCTAGACTAGAAAGAGAAGGTTATGAGATTTCTGTAGGCCATCCTAATGTAACTCTTGTGTTTCTCTGTGCTGGAGGTGTGGGTTGGAGAGAGACAGTACCATGTATCTTCCATCCCAGTCCTACTCAGAGCCCTGATCTTCCACCTCAGCCCTGTCTCTCCTTTCTCTGCTGCTTATAGCTACATGGCCATATCTTTTCATGAATTCAGTGCAGATACAATCCTACCTTAGTTTCTCAGCAACACTTTTCGACTCCCCTGTCACCATCCCACTGGGCCTCTAGGCTCAGGGCACATAAAAGAGATGAAGTATGCATTCTATAGCAAGGCCTCCATCCTGGTACCAGAAGTTTCCTAGCCCACCCTCTCCACACCTTCCTTCCTGTGTGAAACCTATGTGACTTTTGAGTTCCATTGCAATGGATGCTGTGGAAGGGCAAGGACTGAATGTACACAGAATCTGCCAGGCTACCTGTGTGTACCAGCTGTCGTGCTTTTCTTATTAGGTGATGTCTCCAGACTCCCTCATTGTGGCTGGCCTCTTCCCCTCATCATCTGCTGGGGAAGAGCAGAAGCATGAGCACCAGCACACCTTTTATCCCCTTCTGGTGGGATCCACACAGCCAGACTGATGCCTATTTTGACGTGTTTGACTTTAGCCTATTAGGAAGCCCAACTCCAGACCAGTTTATGGTTCTGTCGTGTGTGAGTGAGAACATTTGAATTTTGTTCGCAAGTATTAGAAACCACACACACACACACACACATACACACACACACACACACACACACACACACACACACAAACACCCTACCACTGCTGCCATCTTACTAAATAATTGCAATACTACTAATTTTTTTAATAAAACTCATGGCTGTGATGAGGGATGTAAACTAGATAAGGAAGACTGTCTTTTCACTTTTCCTACTTCTCCCTTTTCTCCTTCAGTACCTAGGGTTTGAACTCAGTACCTTTCTCTTGCTAGAGAGATATTCTACCACTGAGCCATGTCTACAGTCCTCTTCCTTGTAACTGATTAATTTTTGATAGAGGATTTCACTTCTTGTCTGTACATGTGGGCATGGGCTTGGACCAAATATACAATAAGATTTCATGTTTTTCACAGCAGCTTGAATGATCACGCCCTCATGCCTAGCTGGATTTTCATGAACTTGCTGGAATTGCAGACTCGTCTGGAATTGCAGTTCTCAGTGTCCCGTGTAGCTGGATGACAGGCAAATGCTGCAATATCGAGATATTGATTAAGAAGCCAGCCTTTGCCTGAGCTGGCTCCCAGCCATGAGCTATTGGTGTCTGGCTTACCTTTTTTCTGTTCTAGGTTCCTGCTTAGACTTATTCTTTCCCTCATAAGAGAACAAATCATTTCTGATGGTTCCCTGCTTATACAGTTAGGTGGGACCAATTGTTTTCCAAGAAAAATAGAATATGGCTCTCTTCCCCATGATCTGTTTAGAGACCTCAAAAGACTTCTTGGGTTTCCCCAGATGCAGCCCTCTTCCCAGGCTTGGCCAGTCAGGACCATGTTGCCTATAGTTGAGAAGATGAAGTCCTATGATTGAAAATCCTGTCAGAACCACACAAAGCAGGGCAAGTGGAGCAAAAATGTAGCAGGCAGCTTCTTCAGCTTCTGCATTGAAATGTCATTTAAAATCTCTGGATTCCTGGTGATTGGAATGAGCCAAGTCCCCTAATCATCATGCAATTTAGATATCACCATGTAGGCCAAACCTAGCCAGTTTCACAAGTTTCTGAGAAGAGGCTCATAGCTTTCAGCTTAAACATCCCTAGGACCCAGATATTCCAAGATATCAGTCTCTATGTGCATCCACCAATACCATATTCCAAGTCAGTTCCAAGGCCTTGAGAGATACTCGTTCATAAGATGATGCCTAAAGGGGCTGGAAATTTGTGTTGTAAATTTTTCTCAGTTTCTCTGTGTTGCTGACATCTAGCAGGTGGGGAGGCTATGTTTTCCAAAGGGAGGCAGATGAATTAGAAAGTCCGTGAGATTTCTGTGGTCAAAAGAGACAAGGTCAGTGAGGCAAAGTAAGGAAGTTATGCTGGAAGGATGGAAGGTTGGTTTTGCTCTTCCTGTGGGGAGACTTGAAGCATACACAGGGCTCGGAGCATTGCAGGATAACCGTAATGTGAAATTTCTTAGATATTACACAGAGGAAGGAACAGAGGTACAGAAATATGTAGTGACTTACTGAGGGCATCCAAGATCAGGCAGATAGAACCCAAATAAGACTTCTCCAGTGCAGGTGTTTCCGTTGTTGAAATCCACTCTAGATCTCCTAGCAAAGGAGATTTGTCTCAGCTGATTTGGACTTTCTTTGTATGTCTTCTTCCCCTGGAGCCTGCTTTCTTCTGTTTGTCTCGGTTTTTCTCCTGCTCCTTTATCTCTTTCTTTCTATGTGCTGGAGACTCACACAAAGCAACACTGGCAGAAGGATAACATGTGCTAGAGTTTTCCTTTGACCTCATAGTGTTTCCAAGGGCCAAAGACCATTCTGTACTCGTACCACAGCCCATTGGACGAAGCCATATTTTCCTTCACAAGTTGGTCTGACCACCACAGTGTCAAGGGTCACTCCTCCTGACTGTTATGGACCAGAGGCCCTTTCTCAGCTGGGAATTCTTTCCCATCTTACCTCCCACTCCCACCACTTCAACCACACCAGGCCTCTTCCTGTCTTCTCCGTGGAATTAAAAGCCTCATTAATTATCTGTTCACCTTTTCATCTATTAAAATCCTTCCCATTGACTATACCTGTATGTTGCAGTCTCATGAGTGTTCCTTTGGCTTTCTTTCTCCCTAGAACCACTTGTGAATTTCATAATCTTTCATTATCTATTACCTTTGTCTTCACACTGCTCAATTTATTTCACTAAGCTTGAGAGTAAATCTTGCTTCCAAATGGATTGTTTGTGGATTCCATGCCCAGCCTTTTAGAAGTAGATTTAAACCCACAAGAGTTTCTCTGATGTGATCTCAACATGGCATAAGGAAAGTCTCTGGAAACTTGCAGAAAAGAGGGGTGAGGAAAGCGAAAGGGGAGAAATCTGAGGGGCCAATCTGAATATCCTAATAATGCCTGTGTGAAATATCATGATGAAATGTCTCTGAACAATTCACAGAGACCTAAAAAATGATAGAAATGTAAAACAGATCCCTTGTGGGTCATGGGTAATATTACTAGGAGTTGAAAGAGGGTGAAGGAAAGGTGAAAGAAGGTAAACCTGGTCAGAGCAATTCATGTTCATGTATGAAAGCAGAATGATAAAACTTGGTTAGTTTGCTTTAGGATAAGGGGAAAGGAAGAGGAGAGAGAGTGATGGGGGAAAATATGGGTGGGTCAAAATGAAACACCTTGTGCAACTCATAGAAGGACTGATTAGGGGAGAGGAGGACTTTTTGCTTGTGTGTCACACTACAAGGCCAGGCTAGGCACTGTGGACTTGGACAAGCCACTAGATCTGTTAATATCTGTTACCTCTCCTGAGCAGTGGGGGAAAGCTACCTCCCATTATTCTCATCCTTGTTTCTAATGTGAGATGATCATGTAAAATAGTTAGCAAGCCACAGAAATGCAGTGAAATGACTTCTTTGTTCCTAATTTTCTTTTTTTCATATATTTTGTATTGTAATTAATAGAAAGATTACATGATATTTGCCAGATAGATGGTGCATTAATTCCCATACATTGATACCCTTTCACATGTCTTGGTCCCCATTTCCTTCCCCCCAACCCCCACCCCTCATCTTGTTTTCCCCTCTTCCCTATCCAATTTCAAATAACCAAATACAAATATATCCAATATATCAGGTAACAAAGTGAGATACTGTAACAATATGAGATAACCAAGGGACAGCAAAAGAGATGAAAGATAACATAGTACATTAATGACAACAATCACTCATTATATGGCTTATGTTTCTATATCCTAGAGATCCTTTCATTTAGCGTCATACTATATGGCCTTTTGTATCAAGGTTTTGCTCTATTGCAAATCTCTGCTAGGAGAGCCCAAGATTTCTACTGATTATGACAAATGAGGGAAACTATTGAGCCTAAGTTCCTTTGAGTCTGGCTTACTTCACTTAATATGATCTTTTCTAAGTCTTTCCATTTCCTAACAAATGGGGCAATGTCATTCTTTCTGACAGCAGCATAGAATTGCATTGTGTATAAATACCACATCTTGTTGATCCACTCATCAACTGAGGGACATCTAGGTTGGTTCCATATCTTTGCTATGGTAAATAGTGCTGCAATGAACATTGTTGTGCTGGTGGATTTAGTATATCTTTGTTTCTGGATGATTGGGTAAACTAATTAGGAAGCCTACAGAGTGGGAGAAGATCGTCACCAACCAAACAACAGACAAAGGCCTCATATTTAAAATACATCAACAGCTCAAAAAATTGAATCACTCCAAAACTAATCTCCAAAGTAACAACCATCCCATTAAAAGATGGGCCAAAGTCTTAAAGAGAGTCTTCTCTGAAGAAGAAACAAAAATGGCCTACAGACACATGAAGAAATGCTCAACACCTCTGGTCATAAAAGAAATGCAAATCAAAACAACTCTAAGATTCCACCTCACTCCAGTTAGAATGACCAGGATCAAGAAAACTAATAACAACAGATGCTGGAGGGGATGTGGCCAGGAAGGATCACTACTACACTGCTGGTGGGAGTGCAAACTCGTTCAACCACTATGGAAAGCAGTATGGCAGTGCCTCAAAAGGCTAAACATAGAGCTCCCCTATGACCCAGCAATTCCACTACTTGTTCTTAATTTTCTAACCCCCTTACCTAGAGTAATATCAAGAGGGCAAGAGATGGGTGGTTGATGTTTGCATTTCCTTCATTCCCTTCTTCACTCAGGTTCCTTCTGCCTATGTTTGACAATCCTTATTTTTTTGCGGGGGGCAGGGGAGAATCCTATTCCAACTGGGCATACTCCAGTGAAATTGTCTGTTCTTCTGCCTCTTCAAGCTGACATACATAGTATCCTGCTCTAGTTTCTCTCTGGGTGTCTCAGCATCCCCTATGAGTTTCGTTGACCCTGATCACACCTCTCCAGCATATCTCCTTTGAAATCCTTTTGCAAATCTCAGTGAGAAAGCCATCTGCTTCCTGTCATGATCCTTTTCCCATCAGGCTCTGAATTCTGGAGGTTCAGGAGAGACTTGCTTTTCTTTATCATTCCCCAACACTGTACAGTATCTGGGAAAGAATATGTACTCAGTGTTTTCAAAGAAGCCATTAAACGTAAAATGACTAGTTAAGAGCACTAGCTACTATTTGCTGAAAGCTTCCCATCTCTTGGGCGCGATGCAATGTTGCTATCATTGTCCTCTGAGGAAGAGGGTGACATTTGAGTTGCGGGAGAATTAATTACTTGCTTTCATCATCTAGCACTTGGGCACTGTATTCTAAATTATGAGCTTCTTGTCCCTCCTTCAGAGTCCCCATCCTGAGTAAGTTGCTAACACTTCAATGCAGGTTAAATCGTAATGGCAACATCTCTAATTTTCTGGGATCTTTTGGGCAGGAGCATAAAATCTTACTTTGAAAATCATTCAGAAAGCATGTAATATAAGGTGACCTTTGTTCCTTGTGAGGTTCTAGGTCTATGGCTTAATTGATAGAGAAATGAAACTCAGGAAAAAAATCTGAGGACAAACTTGCCGGAGGCCTTTTCCTTGGCCTTCTCCTAGGTGCTGCTTGCTTAATGAGGCTATTGAGAAAAGGCTCTGAGTTTGTGGGTGGGATTTGGTGGGGGGTGGGGTGGGAGGGTGGTGGTGGGGAGAAGGATAGTCCATAATGGAAGACTGTGTCTAACGTTTTCATGGGTTGGGCTAGAGGTAGAGGGTGGTCTTTATAACTAAGATGAGAGAGCTAATGAGGTGAGAATACCTGCATGGCAAGTCTACCACTCTTAATGTCGCTAAGGAGAGCTTCCTAAATGTCCCTGCTCATTGGACTTCCTCTCTCATAGTCTGTCTCACTTATCCTCCTCCCTCAACCAGGCCTTCACATTTGTCAAACTCCCTCTAACTACCACATTAAGAGCTGCTCAGTATGAACTATATGGAAACCTGCCCTTTATCACACCTCTACTCCTCTTCTGTTCGAACTGAAAAACCATGAGGGCAAGGACATAGCTTGAGTCATTACTGGAACCCAGCAGAGTGACTGGCATAAATCCATACTAACTCCACGTTGCAGGTGAGATGCCTGAAACCTGCCAGAGAGTGGTACTGTGGAACATAAACCCTAATATGTCTGCTACCACATGTCTTCTGGAGACAATTTTTTTTTCTTTCATTTTATTTTTTATTATTGAGGTAATGTACAGAGGGAATGTAGTTACATTCATTAAGTAGTAGGTGCATTACTTCTCACACACTGATAACCCTTCTTATGTTTTTGCTGGAGACAAATTGTTTTACAACATCTTGCTTTGTTAATCTCATTTCTCAGGGTGATGGGATGATTGAACTCGATTGAAAGGAATATGATGAGTATTCTGAAAGTGAGCATTTCTTTGGGTCTTTGTTGCTGCCCTCTTACCTGAGATGGGCATATATGGTCAATAAGAAGCTACTGCAGCTATGTAGAAGAAGAGAGAGTCAATTGACCACATTCAGAATTGCTGTCTGATAGGTAGGTCTAGAGATCTTGGGATCTCTCTCTTTGTGTCTCTCTCTGTCTCTGTCTCTGACTCTCTCTCTCTCTCTCTGTCTCTGTCTTGATACTTGTTAGGACAATCCCCAGCAATTAACAGAAGGATTGTAACTATCATGCATATTTGTAATTACTTGCAACTATATAGCATCAAGTATGACTTAAGGAATCAGAGATGTCATGTTTTTAAAGAGAAAAAAATTGCAGAGTTAGAAATAGTGGTAAATAGTCTTATTTAATTATGATTTCTTAAAAATTATTTTTACCTTTAAGTAGTTGTATGAGCAGTTGGCATTCAACAAGGCAGTATATAAATACTTGATCAATGTATGCCTTTAAAAATTATAATATATAGAGGGGTTACAGTTATATTCGCCAGATAGTCAGTGCATTACTTCTCACACATTGATACCCCTTCTCATGTTTTTGTCCCCACTCCTCCCAATCATCTTGTTTCCCCCCTTCCCTTTCCTATTTCAAATAAATAAGTAAACATATATACAATATGCCAGGTAACAAAGTCAGATATTGTAACAATATCTGTAACAAAGGGTAACAAGAGAGAAGAGAAATAACAAAGTACATTAAGAACAACAATCATACAAGATAAACCTCTTGTTTCCATATCCTATATGTCTTGATCAATGTAAAACCTTTCATTATTCTTCTCTCTTGCAATCTACCCCTTCACTCAATTTTCTTAATCTTATAGGATATATGTGGAATTTTATGACTGTATTTCCCTCCTTTATGTCTTCATTCATTGACCCCTCTGACTTCTGAGTACCTGGTTCCTGGTATTTGTTTTGGTTTTCTTTTAAATAGTTGATAGCCAGCACAACTAGCATAAGAGATATAGATAATTTTTCTCACACAGTCTAGTGTACACTTATTGGCAGGGCCTCTGATATATGAATTTCAGTCTTATCTAAGAAGTGGCTACAATTCGGAGTTGTTCTGAGATAAAGTGGTTTGATATGAAAGTCAGGAGTTCAGAGATGCTGTGTTCAGAGCTGTTAGAGTGGATTTCTGAAATCTTGCAGCACAGAGATTCTGTTCTCCTATGATGCAAGTCTTCCAGAGCTGACAGTTTCTTGTGCCTCATTTCTAGAGTTGTGGTATAAATTTCACAAAGGGAATGTTCATTATACCTTTTAAAAAAATTCTCCAGAGTACATATCACAATGTTTTACAAGCATTTTTGATGCAAAAGAATTTTTGAAGAAAGAATAAGCACAAGGATGTCGATTTGGTTTTAATATTATTTAAAAGGCCCACTAGCTTTGTCTAGAAATAACATCTAGGAAGATACTGCTTTCATTTTTGACTAAAACACATTAAGGAGGAGAGACTCATCATTTTATATCAGAATTGGATTTTTAAATTAAATGTTTTAATATATACTTAAAAGCCATATATAGTTGCACGGTACTAGTAATATGTTTTTTTCCATGTGTCCATTCTGTAATGCAGGTAACTACACATACCTCTTTAAACACTCATCTCTTCTTTATCATGAAAACATTCAGCATCAAGTCTTTCAGTTACATATTCACAATCTTTAAAATCGCCCTGACATCCAGCAGTATACTACAACTTCACCCTTCACCAAATGGCAGTTTGGTGCCCATGATCAACCTTGCGTCCATCTCCCTTCTCCCTCAGATGTGTATTTTTCTGTTTAGTTCAGGAGAGTGGGTCCTCAGGGAGCCGGAAGGACCTTGGTGTTCTCATGGAAGCAGCCAGGAGTGGAGGGACCCACAAACAGCCCTGTAGTTGTAGCTCCGGGCCGTGCAAATGGCCAGAACCTCACAAAACCAGACAGGAGCCCAAACTAGGAAATGAGGGCAGATTCCAGCTCAATGATAGGTCTGAGGATGATGTACTGAGGAGTGGCCCTTACCCAGAAAAGGAACAAACCATCGAGTGATCTGCAACCAGTGGGGTAGCTGTCAGTGGTGTAGGAGACCAGACCCAGGTATGGCCGGACTCCTTTTTGTGGATTTCCTTTATCAAAACATCCCATATATGAGCTATGTTGTCTTGCTGACTGGGGACACGGGTTTGGAGTGAACTGGTGATGCTCAGAGCACTACTCAAGTCTTATTTTGTGTTCGTTCCACCAACAGGAGACATCAAAGATGTCCAGTTCAGCTATTGTATTGTTACTATGAAATGAACTTAAATAGGGGACAGATATAAGCTGTAATCAAGAACCCAAATTACAGCTTTTAGGTTCTGTTCTTCTTTTGTTCCTCTATACAACAAGACTAACAGACTAGAAAGCTTAGTTGACCCTGTCTCTAATGCCTAAACTCTGGTTTGCATGTCCACCTGTCTCTGCTTTCATTTCTTTAGGATTACCTCTCATGATAATAAGTGTGTGTTATTTAAATCAGCATCTTTTTTTTTTGTCAGTTGTGGTGCTTGAACTCTGGCCTGGGTGCTGTCCCTAAGCTCTTCAGCTCAAGGCTAGTCTCTACAACTTCAGCCACAGTGTGCCACTTCTGGTTTCCTATTGCTTAATTGGAGATAAGAGGCTCACGGACTTTCCTGCCCAGACTGGCTTTGAACCGCAGTCCTCAGATCTCAGCCTCCTGAGCGTGAGCCACTAACGCCAACTTAAATGAGCATCTTTAACACTCTGGGGTCATACAACCATGGCCTTTTGTAGATTTCATGGAGTACCTGGGAGCGGACCATTGCTAGATTACTCTCAATGAGTCAGTGTCCAGAGGCATGTTATCAGCACAGACTCTGGTAATTTTCCATTGAGTAAGTTTGAAATATGCCTCCCGGCTGCACTCTTTCCCGGAGGTTAAATGATGGGCATTGAGAAGGCCTACTATTCATTCAACATCTGTTTCTCTGATTTTCCAGGCTCCTTGTCATTTTGACATGTACAGAATCAGTGTTTTAAGCACATGTGGGCATAATATTCAGTATATTAATACACACTAGAGACAGTTCTGCCTACTAGAAAGCCAGGTACTACAGGGTTATAAAAGTCATTTGATACCTTGTAAAGCCCAAGACACCTTGCCAATGCTCAGGCCGTGTTTCTTGATGTAGTCAGGTGATAACACGTGTATACTTGTACAGCCTTCTCGAGCAAGTGCCAAGAGTTCATGGTAAGTACTACATAAATTATCACCTAATTAAGTACTGTTATGGTTTGGATTGCAGGGAAGTGTAAACTTGATTCTCCTTGGAGAGCAATATGCAGAAATATGATGTGGAATTAATTGTGTGGGTCCAGGTCAAAGATCAAAATACAAGTGGAGTTGCCTTTGCAAAGGAAGAATTGAAAAGGATTTTTGTTGGCATCTCATTCATTTCATTATAAAAAAATTGAGTTCCCACTAGCCCGAAGCTTCTCCCCTATAAACAGGTTCTCTGCTTTCTTCTTTCATTATGTGGCCTTGTCCATCCCACATCATTGGATGATAAGAACACGAGTAGGAAGAACTTTAGCTAAGTTAGAAGTTTCATTGTTTGAATATTGGTTCTGCTAATTATTGTCTTTGAGGAATTGCCCTAACTCTAGGAAGCTCTCTTTTTTTCAATCTGTTAAATAGTATGTCAATAGTTCCACATTAAACATTCAGTACATAATAATGCATAATTGGCAGATGGGCATGCCAAAGAAGAGGAAAACCATGTAATGAAAGCTATTTTTCCTTGATCCCAGCTTCTGTTGGGAAGTCTCTGTGAATTTGGTTTCCTCTAAGGGCACTGTGGCTCTGTGCCCCTAAAATATACCTCCTTGACATGGTCCTGTCTTATTTTGGCTAGTCTTTGAACGGTCTTAGCATTTTCTGTTTCTTTATTTGTCTTTCCCATTACCTTTGAAACTATACTTCTGTAGTAAATCTTTTCTACTGGTCCATTTTGTTCTATTTTAGTTAGTGTAATAGAGCTTTATGAGACTACAGTGAATTCCCGTCCATAAAGCTCTTTAGATGGATGTCGTCATGAAGAGAATACTTGAAATACCTCAGCTATTTTGTACAAATATGGATTTATTTGACATACATCTCCTCCTTGAGCTTGCTGGTGACCTTGCATTTGCTATTGCATCCCTAACACCTAAAATAAGACAAATGCTCATGAATGAAACAGAGAAGGACTTGTTTCACTCAGGGTACCCTTGCCACTTGCCCATCTCACATTTCTTGTCTATCCAGTGCTTGTCCACCTGGATATGTGAGAGGTTGATAGTTTACACCTACCTGGATGAAGGCACAAGCCCCCCACACCCCACAGCATGGGCGCATCTCTGTTTTCTTCTGCCACACCTACAGATCATGTGGTTGGCTGATAAGTTGACTTCTTTGGACTTCATTGTCCTCCATGTTAGAATTATTCTCTGTATCCCTGACATGTCTTCTTGACAGAGTGGAAAGGTCATGGTCCCTTCTTCCTCCTCTGCCAGTTGCTTCGTGAGAGGCCTCATGTCGTCCCACTGTGCGTTTCCTTTAACATCCTTAGGTACTCTTCACAAAACTTGAGATTTCATTTCTTTACAAAAGATGTCTTATTTTATTTTTTCAATTATGGGGCTTGAATTTGGGGCCTGGACACATTTCCTGAGCTCTTCCTGCTCAAAGCCAGTGCTCTACTACTTTGAGCCACAGCTCCATTTCTGGTTTTGAGTGGTTAATTGGAGATAAGAGTTTCACAGGGACTTTTCTGCCAGGGCTGGCTTCAAACCTTGATCCTCAGATCTTAGCCTCATAAGCAGTTATGAGTACAGCCACGAACCACAACACCCTGTAGTGTTAAAAACACTAAGATGTCCTCTGGACATGGTTGTTCCTTTTTCAGTATTCCTGAGATACAGACTGTGTGATTAAATACTAAGACACCATATTTACTACATTTATTGTAAGTAGTTTTATCCTTCATTATTCCTCTAGAAGAATAAAATGATTAAAAACTGCACTGTAGCACTTTCCATACATTCCATAGAATTAGATGAAGGATTCTGAAACTAGTGGAACCTTTGCGGTGAGCCGGGTAGTTGTTGAATGCCAGAGCTGTCTACATGGATCAAACATGAATGAAGTGTTAAGGAGGCATTGTCAGAGAAAAGATACACATTTTTATGGGTAGATAGCTTTGCTCAAGAAAGAGAAGCTTTGTAAACAAATATGACTGTTCCTTCTAAATTTAAATTTTACTTTAAAAATGTTCCCATAATTATCTTTATGCAGTTATACAAAGAAGTTACCTTTTAGACTGTTTATTCTGTAGAAAAGAATTGGAGAATTTGGTGATGAAGCTGGGAAGAGGTGATGACCGAGTAGATATTTTTAAAGCTAAACACCATTTTCTAAGGTTAATTATCATGATATCTATTATTATTACTGTTATGATGCAGCTCCACTTACTGTTATACCAGCTATATTATAGCTTTCTCTTGTCACTGCGTTGTCTGGCTTGTTGCTACGGTTATATGACATTTTTACCAAGTGCTTTGTTGAATTCTTTACATATTTAAGAGCCCCATGTAAAAATTTTAAGAGGAATTTTTAAAGGATTCAAGGATATTGATTAAAAGGGTGATTATTTCACAGAAAAATCTCAGGTAATAAAGATATCCCATTTTAAAAAGTAATTTGTTAGTTCTTGTTCTAATTATAAATGACTGCTCTACATTTTCCTTTTACTTACTATTACTGGTAAACGTTTTTTTATATATAATGGTTTCAAGAAAATGAAAATTTTTGATGACTAAAGCTATTCGGTATTTTATCCCAAACTTCTTTCTATAGCATTTTTCACATGATATAATGTCAATTACCTGGTAGAAAATCTGGTATTTGTACATAATTCAATTTACACAATTGAAGATCTTGCAATTGATGCACAATTCTTTTCCTCAACTGAAAACCTCCTTTCTCTCTGAGAGGTCAACCCAAGGATATTCTTGCGAAATGTTAAAATCAAAAGTAGTCTCATCCTTTCCTTATTGGCTTGAATACTGAATTAGATGACACTTGGCCAACGGCAAAGGTATACTCCTCTTTCCTATCATGGTTTGCAGGATCACTACAGTAAATATTACTACTGATTAGAATCATTACATACTTAGTGATACTTTAATCTCTTGGTTCCTCTCCACTATCTGTTCTTTGGGAGAAATGAGTTTGTTTTCCTAGCACTGAAAAGATTGTTTGACACCCATGATATTAGGAAGTATGACCCAGCAATTCCACTACTAGGCATTTACCCAATCATCCAGAAACAAGGACATACTAAATCCACTAGCACAATGATGTTCATTGTAGCACTATTTACCATAGCAAAGATATGGAACCAACCCAGATGTCCCTCAGGTGATGAATGGATCAACAAGATGTGGTATTTATACACAATGCAATTCTATGCTGCTGTCAGAAAGAATGACATTGCCCCATTTGTTAGGAAATGGAAAGACTTGGAAAAAATCATATTAAGTGAAGTAAGCCAGACTCAAAGGAACATAGGCTCAATGGTTTCCCTCATTTGTCATAATCAGTAGAAACATTGAACTCTCCTAGCAGAGATTTGCAATAAAGCAAAACCTAGATACATAAGGCCATATAGTATAACGCTAAATGAAAGGACCTCTAGGATATAGAAACAAAAGCCATAGAATGAGTGATTGTTGTCCTTAATGTGCTATGTTATCTCTCATCTCTTTTGCTGTCCTTTGGTAATCTCATATTGTTATAGTATCTCACTTTGTCATATCTGATATATTGGATATATTTGTATTTGGTTATTTGAAATTGGATAGGGAAGGGGGGAAAACAAGATGAGGTCTGGGGGTTTGGGGGGAGGGAAATGGGGACCAAGACATGAGAAAGGGTATCAATGTATATGAATTAATGCACCTTCTATCTGGTGAATATAATGTAACCCTTCTATTAATTACAATAAAAATATATGAAAAAAAGAAGTCATTAAACTCATTCACAGACTCAAACATTTTATGGGCAGATTTAATCAGACTATATTATAGTATCTTTTTTATCATCATTCAAGCCCATTAAAATGAATTATATGTATATATAATGTATGACCACCTTAATAGTTACAACAAATTCAGGGACAATGATGGAAATATATTACTCTATTGGGGAGCATATCAAACACTGGCAGCTCAGCTGAAGGAGCCAGAGTCTTTATTTACAGTCCAAGAGCTGGATATGTTCTCAGGGTAGGATGATCAGAGTGTAATAATTTTGTGAGACTTTCAGCTGCTGGCCACACTGATGAGAAACAACCTCGCTCAGGGTTGAATGGTGTGAGCTCAGACAAGTCCCCCCCCCACCCCTAAGGCTGAGTCTGTTGTAAATCTCTCTCTGCTTGAACCATCTTGGTACCAGATCCTTCAAACTCACAGAGTCTTGGACAGTTTCCTCTCTACTGAATTAAGTGTGTGTGTTGGCCACAGCGAACAAGGCAATGGCAGTCCTGGCTGAGCTGATTCCTTTAGGAGTGTTGTAAGCTAATTGGTAGAAAAAAGCCTGAAAGATGTGACTTAGAACAAGATGTCTGTAATCAAGTTACCTTCGAATGAAGTGACTTCCATTAACCCAGAATTCATGGGGCTGAGATTCAAAACCTAGAAGAAATCAGATTGTTTATCGCAGAACGATGAAAGCCGGAAGGCATTATTACAGTTCAAGAGAAGAGAGAGGAGGCTCTGAAGTAGGAGGAGGAAGCGCGTATTTGCTCTGGATTCTCTGTGTTGAGCAGATGAAAGAAAACACTTCATCTTGTGCATTTTGGACACCTATCCCTGTTTCTTTGTGAGATGTTCAAGTATTTTGCTTCTCTATATAGTTTGACTTTTTAGATTTGAGTGATAGTTATTCTTTTTGCATCCACATTGTATTTCTTTGTAATATATGTTTTGTTCCGTTGTATGATTTTCTTGGCTCCTTTTGTGCTGTGTGTGTGTGTGTGTGTGTGTGTGTGTGTGTATTGGTTGTGGGGCTTGAACTCTGGGCCTGGGCATTATTCCTGAGCTCTTCAGCTCAAGACTACCATTTTATCCCTTGAGCCACAGCACCACTTCTGGTTTTCTAGTGGTTAATTGGAGATAAGAGTCTCACAGACTTTTTAGTGCCCAGGCTGGCTTTGAACCGCAATTCTCAGATCTTAGCCTCCAGGGTAGCTAGGATGACAGGTATGAGCTACCGGTGCCAGCTTTCCTGGTTCCTTTTGATAGAATCTTTTAATTGGAAAAGTTTTCAGTTTGCTGAAATCTGTCTTATTTATTTGGTAATATTCACTCTGTTATCATGGGACTTTCATTGTGGTATGTATGCTTTTTAAATACTAAGGCAAACTAATGTGAATTTTTATTTGGGGCAAATTCTTTTGAAGATGTAACCTAACCCCATCTATCTGTTGTTGAGAGTGATGGGTTGGGATCCTAAGCAACTCTATTTTACCAATTGCATTCCAAAGTGGTCACAAGACTTTTCATAAAGTTCTAGTTATATTCCCTACAAGTTGATAGCTTTCAAAAAGTAGGGTAGGCTATTACCACAGCAAAACTCTCCCCCATTGTGATCACAGCCCGTGACAAATCTGAGAGAAGAGTGTGAGAGAAATAACAATGAATAACAATGAATAACAATGAATAATGAATGGCACTAGAGGGTCACAGCAAACCTGAAGCCATTCCGAAGCTTGCCCGAGAGGATTCTTGAATAACCATTGGGACTCAGATGACCTAGTATACCAGAGGCCATCACTGGGGAATCTAGGATGAGGATAAGCAGAGGAATTGCCTATACCTGAGGACCAGGGAGGGTCTTCAGATAAATAACTCCCAAAGTACCCATGAAAAAGAGCTACTTTTGTCTGTCAGGCCATAGAGCATGAAGCTAGTCACTAAAGCAAAATCACTGCTTTTCTGCTTCTGATCAGTTAATCTTTTCCTCCTCCTCCTCCATCTCCTCCTCCTCTTCTTCCTTCTCTCCTCCTCCTCCTTCTCTCCTCCTCCTCCTTCTCTCCTCCTCCTTCTCTCCTCCTCCTCCTTCTCTCCTCCTCCTTCTCTCTTCCTCCTCCTCCTCCTCCTCCTCCTTTTCCTACTCCTCCTCTTGTTCCTCTGTTCCTCCTTCCCTACCCCTCCCCTTCTTTCACATCTCCTCCCTGTCAATTCTAAGGTGTTTTCATCTGCAAGGGCAGAGATGGGAAATGGGAGAAAGAGTTAAAGAGCCCACTGGTTTGTGATCGACAGGTAGGGCCATATCATATAACTGCTGTTATATGAACTACCTCCCTGGGTAGCTGGGTAGTTCATATTCCTTAGGGAAATCTTCCTAGTTCCACTTGGAAAGACAAACAGCATTAAAACTAAAGAAACTTGTACAGCTAACTCTGACATCTGAACTATCAACAACAAAATTGTAGGCTGAAGCCAAAGGCTACCTTGCCACAGTGTCAAAGCAAGTGTGGCTAAAGACATCCTGGGGAAAAAAAGAGAGAAGCCTGTCTAGACAGATTGGAACATCTCATGTGCCCAATTAAACAGTGCTTTACACAAGGCCAGAGCTGTGCTTGTTTGTTAATTATACACCTTGAAAAACACACCCTAACTTCATCTCCTCTCATGGAATCATGGGGATCAGGCCACAGGGATTTAATACTCCAATCCAGTAAGGTTCTGGCAGAGAAAAACAGCAGATCAGTGAGCTGAAACGATGAGCCTAATGAGGGTGCTGGTGGCTGTGCTAGAATCAGAAACCCCCTTTCTGTTATGTGCTCTAGAGCTCTTTCTACCCAAGGCAGCCTGTCAGTAGACAGACGATGTACCCACTGTCAAAGGTGCTTCAGGACAGGCTGTTTGTGCAGATTTACTCCCTCCACCTGACTGATTTACTACTTTGGACCATCAGTCTGGCTATCTGCTTTGAGCATATAAATGTTCATGAATGAAGTAATGCAAACTATCCTAGGATTCCCCAAGCCCAGAATTTGAGTGCCTGTAGTTTGTTTTGGAAGTGCTCTTGGAGAGAAGTAGTATGGAAGAGGAGACAGAGATGCCTAGGAAACTAAGACAACCTAAGCTGTTAGAAAGATGACTTCTGGGTGGCCAACTAAGTCTCAATCGCTTTGGGAATCTCTAGAAAGAGTATATATTACAGAATTCTTCACTCAGAAGAATGAGAATGCTAAAGCATTTTTCTTTCAAGTATATTGTTATCACATAATGCTAATGTACACAGGGAAAAAATTCCCTTCAAGCGTGGGTAGAATTTGAGTAGGACCAACAGGGAGTGATGTAGGGTTGTTGAATTTCCATGTTCCTATCACTGACTCTTCATTTCCCCACTTAGCTCTTATGCCCTTTTACACATAAGGCCGGCACAGTGCCCCTGGTGGCCTGATTTGGGTTCTACTCACACGTGTAGACAGCTGGAGATTCTTGGGACTTCTCATCTTTGGGACAACCCTTGATTGATGGGTAATTACTATGGAAGTATGAAAGTTCAACTTCTCTAACCTAGGGGTAAGAGAAACTTGAGGGATGATGAGATTAAAAACTCCCCAGTGGAATTACACTGGAGTTACCTGAAATCACACCTATCTATCTATCTATCTATCCCTTCAGATATATGCCATAATAGAGCTAACATACTCATTCACCTCACATAATTGCCTATTGTGGTAAGAATACTTAAGATATATACTCTCAGCAAATTTCAAGTGTACAATACAGTATTATTAAATAGTTGGAGCTAGCCTTAATAGGTCTCTTTCATGCAAATACTTGTCTCAGATTCTGCTGCTGAGGAATGTACCCTAAGACACAGACAACCCCATACAGAATTAACACCTTTGGGAAAACTGAAAATTGAGGAAGGTGGAAGGAATGCTTTGGAAACAAACAGTAAGCCTCACAGATTGTGGTTTGTATGTAGAATTTCTGCATAAAAATTAGATTTTTAAACATGTAAAAGTTATTCACTGAGGAAACAGTTATTGAGTAATGTCTATGTACCAAGTACTGGACTTAGACCTTGGGATGCATAAAGTCAGTTAAGTAAAGTTCCCTCCTCTTGCAGACCTTCTGTTCTAATGAGAAGAGAATAAAATGGTAAATATAACAAGTCAGCACATTGTATGTACAGAACACTCCAAGACAAAGATCACTTGATTTTATGCTTAATTATCCATTCCATATGCTTCAGAGAAGATATTTTGTCAACAAATAAGGCCATTATACCTTCAGTTTTTAGTGATCTGGTTTCAGTTGGAATTTTAGGATATATTTTAGCAACAACTTATGGAGAAATTATCTTAGAGTCAGAAAGAAGATAATTTTTACTATTTATGTGTTGTTGCACAGCAAATTATCACCAGAGTTTTTAGCCCAACAGGTCATTTATGAAGGAATAGTCTTTGTGGTGGGTGAATCAGGATGCAAATGGCTGGTCTCTTTGGCTCAGGGTTTGCCATCTGTTTTAGGCATTTCAAGGATAGGATACGTAGGGCATCTACTTTGATGCTCACTCATGCTTATTGGCAGTCCTTGCTGACTGGTAGCTAGAAATATTAGCTCATTGTGATGTGGCTCTTTCCTTAGGGGTACTCTCAACAACATGACAGCTTATCTCCCAGAGGATAAAAGGGGAGGGAAGCAAGATAGAACTTATAGATTGGTATGCCAGTCTGGAAAGGAACATCATTTTGCCAAGTTTTTCAATAAAAGCAAATAACTAGACAAGCCATATACACAGGATTACAAGAGAATGTGAAGGTCATGAGGCCAGAGTCACTAGGAGACAGTTTATTGACTTACTACCATAACAACATTTTATGCATATTCTGAGAATTATGGAATTCATTCAGTTCTTATTCTCTTAACAGGGACCATCTGTCAGATCACTTGCATTGAATTTATAATATATTAATTTAAACTATCTTATAGTAATGCTGTTACATTCTAGAAGACACACATTTAATTCTCTAAAATACAGTACACATTGTATAGATACAAAGTGTCATCTAGTCACAAAACAAAGCTGATTGTCTAATACAGACTCTAAAAGTCATGTTAAGTTTTCTTACAGAATTTTATAGCTTGGCTGCACTGAATACAGAGTCTGAAAATCAGAGGACTGCAAAGTTTAATATTGCTATTCCTCATGGGATCTGGGCCAGGGTTTAAATGAGGCCAGCATATGAATAGAGTCAAGACCCTGCTCCTTCAGATGACCACTGAGATGATTTGATAACAAACTCAGTTTGAGCTTCAGCACCAGTGCTAGCACTAGATCTAGCTATTAGGTGCTTGAGAAAGACATTTGGGTAATTTCTATGAAAGTTTGTTTATAATGAAGATTATAAAAGCTAGTGATTTAAAGAATAAGACAGAATATCAGAGGTTCCTAAGTCTCTACATTTTGCGTGGAGAATGACAAAGCTTAGTGATTAATGTGAAATCTTTCTAAATCTCTTATACTGCGGCTTGAGTTCTAGAATTTCAGCTTCTTTTTCACAATGCTCTCAGAGTAAAGGTTTGGTGTCATAGCCTATAGCTCTGAACACAGGGTTCATTGCCCTCATCCTGCTTCATTGTGGCTGCTCAGTTAAACGTGTCACTCCCTGCTCCCTATAGGTTTCCTGCAGGTCAAGTCAGATGTCATTCACCCATGTACCCCCTAGATCCTAGCATAGTGTCTGCATTATCTAAGCAAATAAAAGACTTCCAGAAAGTCTATTTTGGACTTAAAGTTATTTATCAGGTTATAGATAATATATGTTTAATATTGAACACTCAACAAGCAAGAAATGTGGAAACATAAATAAGGAAAATAAGAATTTAGCATATTTCCTATGAAGGGTTTTTCATTTTTTGGTTTCAAAACTTTTGAATATACTGTATATACTATATGAAATTCTTCTTTCCTTATTTAGATCACAAATGTTCTCTTGTGTTACAAGAGTAAATAAAAATTCTATTTTTAAGCATTGAACATACCATTTCATCAAGGGAATTATTCAACCAAGACTCATTTTTGAAGAAGTCTTGGTAATGTAAAGAAAAAAACCATGTAATTTCTTATTTCTTTTTTGACTAGTATAGGCAAAGACTTCTAACCAGGAGATAGAAGGAAAGGAGTGAGTCAGAGGAACAGGAGTTAGTTACATGAGTTGCAGTTAAGGTAACATTTCTTTCCCTGGAAATCTTGTTCAGCCATAATGTAAAAGGGATTTTCCTTTGATAATGTCTTTAATGTCTTCCTAGCTCCTATACTCTCTATTTCCTGTCTCATCCAGCAGTTTTTTTCTGATGTTTTAGGGTTTGTCTACTTTCTTGCAATACTGGCTCTCTCCTGATCTAGGTGGGTGTCTAGGATCTGAAAGAGAAAAGGGGGCCACAGAAAGAAAGAGAGATGGAGACAGAGAGACTGACTGATACAGATATTGTCATTAAGAAAATGCACTTACTCTTACCTCATCACTGGGCCTTTTCTTTGCAAGTTTTCCTTTGTTCTCCATATTTGCACAGATAGAAATAGCCTCACATTGTGGAGTAGCTTTGAGACAGATTTGGAGAAGATAAATTGAGCCTAGAAACTAATTTCCAATCTCAATTTCCTCTTAATAAATATGAGTTTGGAACTGGTGGCTGGTAGAGAGGTTGTGTAAATGAGAGTGAAATAACAGAGTAGGCAAGGGAAATAAGGAGAAAGTCAGGGAGCTTTTTTGAAGGAAGAATATAAATCAAGGGGCCCTTTTTGTTGTTTTTTGGGTTTTTTTTTTCCTTTTATGAGAAGCCCCCTGGATGGTCAGGGTGCTGACACCGGCCATGATGTTGTGAGAAATAACAACGGGGACTGCAAGATGTCACAGTACAAATAGACTTCTAAGCTGGAGGCCAGGCTGATGAGAGGCCTTCTGCACAGCCTTTCCTGGCCCCTCCTTGTCCTCTTCCTCCCTCCTCACATTCCCCTCTGCTGGTGCCTTTGCATGACCCAGGCTGAGATAGGATGGTCCTCAAGCACCTGGCTGAACAATAAACACAAAGGATGTGGAGGTCCTGTCTGCCCCCGCTTTTTGTAAAGAACTACTGATCTATGGTTCTGGCTGCAATTGATTTCCCAGCTTCCCCCCACAACTTTGCATTGACAGGTATGGAAGTTTGCCTAGCACTATCCCCACCCCTCTTCCCACCTCCCATGACTGAGAGAGCTTCTGTAGCCAAGAGTTACAAGGAATACACCTCAGCGTTGCCCCTGGAGTCCGTTACAAATCAAACACTGTGCTTACAAACTCTTATATTTTGAAAAGGACACTTTGCAGTTATTAAATATTTATGCATGGCACGCACTTGCAACCTTGATGATTTATTGGACTTTATAATGTTAGTAAAATATAAATTCTCTCCCAGTCTGACACTAAAAATATATATAATATAAATATAAATTTATTTATTTATATAGAACTTATTTTTCCTGCCTATGGTGTATCCAAGATGCTGGATAAAAAAATGTATCTGTTTGCCTGTGTATTTACTTGCTTTTTTTTTTTTAATGATCTCCATAAATCCAGGGAACTCCTTCTTGGACCACTAGCCTCTTTCAATAGGAACATGTTTTCACTGGGATTTCCATGTTTATAATTATTCCTCTCATTTCTCTGCTGTGAGAAGACAAGCTGGTATTTCATTGCTTTGGGGAAGTTAATAATATGGTAGGCAAAACATCAGGAAAATTATAATGAATGAAGCTACACAAAACCAAGGGAAACACATGTCCCTCTTCTAAAATGTTCCCATCATAAATCCTGGACATTTCACTATAGTCACAAATAAATAACTCCTTAACGCATAAACACTCAATTAATTAAATGTAATATGCCGTATAAGTTTGTATAAATTCTAAATAGAAAAAGGTCGAAATAATAATAACTGAGACCACCAAGTACTAGGTGTGCATCTCTACTATTAAATTTCTCATCTGGTCTCAGACTAATATAAGACCCATCCAGAACCTTCTAGAACAAAAACTACTGATATGATTTATAGAATATTTTTATAGAAATAATGTTCTTGACTAGTACATAATGATTAAGGCTTACACTCAAGACTCAGAAAAAAGAAGGTCTTTGTGGTCTTAAATTTCTATCTCTTGGGATGTCTACAGAAACTTTGAAGAGCTCTGTTTCCTCCATTATTTCCAATTTATGAAAGCCTGGGTTTTATTATCCTCCTGTTTCTATTAAGTTTCTTGAACCATTTTTATATGGTACTTAAGGGGACACATCTCACCTGACTGATATTTTGTAATCCCTAAATAGCTACTTCTTGAATATGACTCTGAAAATAGCCCTGATAGATGTGCAAACGTTTTGAGAAGTGAAAAGCCTTTTCTGACATGAGGGTGGGTCCTGTTGCCATTTTATGGCTTCTTACCTCCTAGGTGCCTGATGCTGTCACTGTATGTATTGTGTTTAAGTGAAGGTAGTGTTTGGTACATTGACTCCTGTGCATCTTTGGTATTGTATCTTTTCTCTCTTCACTTTTTACTTTAGTGGCTAACCCATTAAGGTTTTTAGCCTAGCCCATGAACTCCCTCCTTTCCTTCCCTTCCCTTCCCTTCCCTTCCCTTCCCTTCCCTTCCCTTCCCTTCCCTTCCCTTCCCTTCCCTTCCCTGTAATTATCTACTGAAGATCTACTGCTTTTCTGCACCAAGGACTAAACAATATAGACCTGTGATAAACTAGAGACATAGGATCTTCTGAAATCTTGAGTCCCCCAGTGTTTTCATGTTTAGGCAGTCTACAATAAAATTTTATAAAAGAAAAGTTCCTTAGAGATTTGTTCTCTATGGTATCACAGAGAGTCTTAAATCTGAGTAAGGATAATTTGTCAGTTAGGGTCTGAAACAGATTAGCCCTAAGGTTCTTTTCCCCAAGACATATGCCATCTATTTACTATCTATTAATTACATGATGAATATTAAAAATTAATAAAAACTATGGAACTGTCATGAGCAGTTGAGAGACAGAGCATGTTTAGAAAAGTGTCAGATCCTGTTCCTATTTATAGAAATCGGGACAAATCAAATACTTTGTTTGAAAGCAGAGAGGTAATGTTAGAAGTGATAGCTGTGTTAAGTTTAATGTATATAATGGTTAGAAGTTTGAGAATTCCTGAATAACTTTCTATGAGATGGCATAAAACAATGAGTACTTGTATTATCCAGTTTAGATGTATTAACAGAAACCTCCTAAATCTCAAACTTTTGTTTTGTAAGAAAACAAATTTACTCCTTGTGTGTTGGCATCTGTGAATCAGCCACCATTCAAGAATAGAGAAGAAAAGAGCAAAAGGAGCCATCAGAATCCTGCTTACTGACATTTACATGTTTATCTTAGACACAGCTATGACCAGATTAACCTATTAGTGACGTGCCCACCTCACACCAAAGGGAGGTGTTGTATCACAGCCTCACATGGTAATGTGTCAGTGAAAAGGAATGGGGAAGGTAGTATTGATAGGGAAATAGTAAACACATTCTGTTGTTGGGAACATTAAAATCCCCCTTAGAGGGAGAAAATGTGATTTCTCCCTCCTTTCCTTCCCATGGGTCTACTATGAGCTGAGATATAATGTAGGAGTTTCAGGTATTACTAATCTTTGGATGGCTCCACCATCTTCCATGTGCCTTCTGGCCTTCCTAAAACTGTTTCAGATAAGTCTTTCATTTACCCTAATTCTTCTCTCTGGCATGATTATCATTTTTATGATGAACCCACATTGAAAGAGTTGTTGAACTCTAGCTTGTTAGAAGGATACAGACCAGAGGGGCCGAGTCAGAGAACGCTTCAAAATGCAGGTGACTGTGACTTAGCTTTTGAGGACCAAAAGTGTTGAGCCCACAGTGAAAGAAAGGACACTAGAAGAAAAAACAACTGGCAATATATTCTGCCTTTACCTTTGGGCTTATTGGTAGGATCGTTTGCCCAGGAAACCTGGGGCCATGTGGGGAAGGTCTAATCATATGATCTATGTCCAACTATACTTTGGATAGACTTGAGGTGCAGTGAGAAAGCCAAAGCATGCAAGAAGCAAGGAAAAGGGACCTAGAGGCACAAGAAACAATGTGTCTAATGGGAGCAATGAGAACTGCCAGAAACAGAATAGCATATTGAAGTCCTGAGCTCATGCTCTTCTATTGTTTACATTGCCCTGTTCTTCCTCTCAGTGGGTGTATCTCTTGCCACATGTAACATGCTTATTCCTTTGCCTCTTTCATTTCAGCAATATTTACTGAGCTCTTGTTAGGTATGGGACCCACTGAAACAAAGCCAGCCTATCCTTTTGGTCTCAGAGATGAGTGGGAGACAGAAGTGAAGAGAAAAATGAAAGGCAGGTGTCCTGAAAAGGCTCAGGAGCAGATGTGTGGATGAAACTATCAAGATCCAGGAACAACTTGGGATTAATAAAAAGGAGTACATTTCAATTTCAGGACTGTCAGCCTCCAGGGAACAGGGTGAATGGAAGTAGTCTTGGCAGAGATATGAATCCTTGAGCAAAGGAAGCAAGGCTAGAATGCAAACTAAGCAGTGAGGCATCTGTTCATTCTTTTATTTGTATTTTAGAGATTATTTAGAGTGGTGAGGAGATGGGGGGGCCTCAAGGCTATGGCTCCTGAAAAAAATATATATTATGTTTGAAAGAGCAAGGAGGTTGAATCTTTTGGATATATTTTGGGCCAAATATTTTTTTCTGCTGTTTCATTATTTTTATTTATAGTTTGGCATACTCAAGGCCTTGTGCTTGCACGGCTGCTGTTTTATCACTTGATCTGTGCCTCTATCCCTTTTTGCATTTCTTTTTTTTTTCTTAGATTGGGCTTGCATTCCCCCCCCCTCACCCCTGGGGAGACCTACACTATCATCTACCTACTTACAGCCTCAGACATAGCTGGGACGACAGGTATGAACCATCATGCTGAGCTTATGTATTGACATAAAATCTTACCAACTTATTGTATGAACTGGTCTCTTAACTGCTATCTCTATACCCTGAGTAGCTGAGATTATGAGAACAAGGTGCTTTGCTTGACATCAATTATTATTACTTCTATTATTTTTAGGGTTTAGATTTTTAAAAATTATTTTAAAATATCTTTAAGATATACCTAATGCAATTTACATACTTGAAGTTATGATTCAATAGCTCTTACTATGATCTTGGTATGCAACCATCACCAGAATGAGTTTTGGAACATTACAATCATCTCTCTACAAAGCAAATTGCATGATTGCTCATAATCATTCTGCTAATGGCGCCTATCTAATCATACAATTAAATACTCTGTGGTTATACAGCCGGTGATAAGTCTCTCACTATTTTTGCCTGTCCTGAACAAGCAAACTGATTCTGGATTGCAGCCCTTGGCCTCTCTAGTACCTTGTTGCTGGAAAAAAATACACAGTAGCTCTGTGAACTGAGTATTTATTAGCAGCTTCTGAAGTGTTAATTTCATCCTTTGTTTAATTCCCCGGGCAAGAGTTTGCTGTTTCAAAACATTAAGGGAATAAACCATCCTTGATTTTTAGGAGATAAACGAACTAAATGAGTAGGCTGATGCAAATAGACCACTTTCATGGAATGTTCCATATTTTGAAGGAAGAGAAATACAAGACCTTAGGGTGTGTCACATACACCCAGGCATAACTAGAAATTAAACACATTTTTTAGAGTGCTCCATTGGCTCCTCAAACACTTGTAGGTATTTTCAGGTATTTGGGGTTCTTCCATGTATAAAATATATAGTGTTTTTGTAATGCTGGTAATTTGGTGACAGATGCTGCTAAGGTTCAATATAATGGAGTATGTAAAAAATGAGGAAGCAATTAAGACATTTTTACTTTCCTCTGAGGCCTGCAAAAATTGCTTAAATATAGCTATCCAAGACAACATGTATTTTATTTTTATCAAAGCCAAATTTAAATGTTATTTAACGCTCAGTCTTTTGGCGAGGGATAGATGTCAAGTTTTTCTTTATTGTTTCTTTTAATTTAAGCAAATGCTGCCCTGGATAGTTTTTCCCTTAGCAGAATGTTTGTGAGTCTCAGAGGAAACTGAGCATGGTTTTTTTGTGTTTTTTTTCCTTGCTGTTACATTTACAAAGGATACCGGCTCTGCAAATGTCAGATGGACGGCAAAGCACATGGCTTGGTCACTTCCCACATTTTTTTTCCTTTATGTTGGTGCCATTTGGAATCCCACCCACCTTTCAAGGCCCAGCTCCACAAATTTGTAAGTGGAAAAAGCCTAGCCTTTATGGCCAGGGAAAAACGTGTAATAGTGATGGCCCTAGCTCTAAACTCAGACAAGTTGCCTGTTCCAATTCCTTGGACTGGTTGCTTAAACCTGCTGAGCCTCACTTTTCCCTTCCATTAAATGGACATCATAATGTTTCACAGGTTGCTAAGAGGAGCCTGGATATAACCATCACATAGTTTTACTACACCCACTATGAATTGCCCTTCCTCCTCCTCCTGTTCCTGCTCCTGTTCTGCCTCCTTCTCTTCCTCCTGCTCCTCCTCCTTCTTTGTGCCTGGATGCTGTCCCTGAGCTCTTCAGCTCAAGGCTGGCACTCTATCAGTATGAGCCACAGTGCCACATCCTGCCTATCCTCCTGGACACAGATCTGTAGTTGTACTTCTTACATCCCATGGTGAGGTGTGGATCTGGGTGTCCTGACTCTTCTGATCAATGAGTGGTCATGTGACTAAGACAAGGCCAATCAGAACTTGAGTCTTGAGCCGGACACTAAGCTTTTGAGCCTTTTCCTGCTTAAAATTGTGCCTTCCATGCTCACAACTGATGTTTCCAGAAACTGTCTTGGGTCTTGCTGTTTGTGAACCCCGGCTCCTTAGTTTTTTCTTTGTTTTGTTTTTCTCTTCAGGTACTCCGTGTGTTTGTTGTAATTTCTTCCTGATAATTGATTTCTGTGCTTCAATGGAAAAGATTATTTATAAATACTAAAATTCATTTCTCCATTCTTTTCTTCCCTTCATCAAAACTTTACGTGATCTCAACAATACGGCAAATGTTTTAAAGCGGACAAACGATCTTAACAGGAGTCAAGAATGAGGACAAGATTTGGAAAAACATGGTTCTTGAGGACATTCTCAAGGGATGAACTGAAGTTATAGGTCTTATCTGTCTTTAATAGTAATAGAGATTAACTTAAAATAGTTATCCCTGATAAAGCCATTGAATGTTGAAAATATTGTCAGTTAAAAGTATCTATGAAGCCAGATGCTGGTAGCTAAAGCCATCCAGAGCAGAAAAGTCTGTGAGTCTAATCTCCAATTAATTAGCAAAAGCAAAACAAATAAGAAAAACAAACTCTGAAAGTGGAGCTATAGCTCAAGTATCAGAGCACTAGCCTTGAGCAAAAAAAGGTAAGGAACAGGCCCTTGCTCTGAATTCAAGCCCCAGTGGCAGCCTGCATACACCCCCCCCCCCAATCAAATGTTAGACCTTAGCCACACACTGCACTATTGTCTGTCTCTTACCCTGGTGTCAGAGTCAGAGGTGTGGCTGAGTGGGAGTTACAGCTGGCTGTAGGCACCCCAGCATTTTCGAGGGACTTTTGCACTGTACATTGCTAGCTCAGGAAAAGACACAAACTAAAATAGTATGGTTTTTTTTTTCAGAATATCTATCTCTTTTGCACTCTCATAGATTTAAAAAAAAAATCATGAAGCCGGGCGCAGTGGCTTACGTAATCTTAGCTACTCAGGAGGCTGTGATCTGAGGATTTAGGCTGAAAGCCAGCCTGAGCATAAAAGGACCTGAGACTCTTATCTTCAATTAATCTCTAGAAAGCGGGAAGTGGGGCTTGGCTCAAAGGGGTAAGGTGGTAGATTTGAGTGAAGAGATCAGGGACAGCGCCCAGGCCCAGAGTTCAAGCCCCATGACCCCCCCCCCACACAAAATCGTGATCACTTTTATAAGTAAGGGCAGTCTGTAATACCAGTGTCCTGGCCAGCATGACTGAGTTATTCATGCTGGGGAAAGCTTTTTCAAGTGTTTATGGCCATTTTACCAATGGGCACACTTTGTACTCACATTTCACTTCTGTGAAATTGTAGTGCAGGGAGAAATTTGCAACTGAACTCCTTGTTGCTTAATTCAAGATAAAGTTCCTTTTTTTTCCTTTATGATATCTTACGCTCACCTCATAGCTTTAAGTGCTTCTTGAACAAAGTGTTTATAGATTGCAAATCATTCTACAAGGGAGTTATATTAATTATATGAAGAATTTTCAGTACTGAGAGCACAAGTTTTATGTACTTACTTGACTGATTACTTTCAACTTTAAGAAGTGTTTTTTTTTTAATTGAAAAGATGATGAGCAGGGGGTTTACAGTTACGTAGTTAAGGTAATGAGTACATTTGGTTTATTTTTCTACTACTCCATCCCTCATTTTTTTCCCACTTACCCCTCCCCACTTCCCTCCACCTCAATTCGTAAAGTTCATATCCAAATGTCCCAAGTGACTATCAATGGTTCATTGATTCATCCTTTGTCCTACGGTTTCTGTGATACCCTTTCCCTTCCACATATTGAATAATCTTATATACAAGGCACAAGGTACAGAAAACTAAGATAAATGAAAACGAATGGGGAAAAACTATATACAGGACATAATAAAAACCTCTTGTTTCCATATGTGGGAGTTCTTGTTGATACACTTCATTATATATACTATGCAGTAAGTAATTGGGTTGAGATCAGTGTGTTTATGGGTCTCACACCTAGACCAGGCTAGATTTTGTGTTCTCAAAGACTATTTTAATCAGCATATGACTTCTTCAAGATGTGAGTATTTCAGACATAAAGAAGGATTTGTTGGGAAGTTGTAATTGAGAAATGGTATTTCAGATGAGCATTATGTCAACTGAGGACCGGGGACTATGTTCAGAGTACAAGGAAAAGACCCCAGGTTCTGTAGGAAAGCTTGTCCTAGACCCTATATAACTACGATTGCAAGGCTCAGGGCCAGCATAGAGCTAACATGGCCTCTGCCACTTGCGATTGCTTGATTTCCGTTTCCAAGCACATGCTATTGCTTGAGGTTACCAAGTCTAAACACTTATACTTTGAAAACTGTGGTTCCCTGCCCCTCCCATCCCCCCGTAATTAGATCATTCAATCAGGGACACAGAGATTTAGAAAAGCTAAGAGTCTGTCTTGATCAGACATTGGAATGTAATGGTTTGCAGGTACCTTGTTTCTCCTGGTATAAATACCTATGATATGCACTCAAGTCAGTGACCAAACAATAGCAAGCAACTGCAGGCATGCTGAAGCAGGAGAGCTCTGGACGAGGGTGGCATGTTCTACCACACTTCCTTCCTTTGATGTTTCAGCAGGTTGGACATCAAGAGTTACACCCTTGAAGGCGGGGGAGAGACAGAGAGAGACAGACAGAGACACAGAGAGAGAGACAGAGAGACAGAGAGATAGAGATAAACAGAGATAGATGCAGAGACCGACACAGAGAGAAACATATTGACAGGTTTTCAAGTCTTTACCAACACACAACATTTCAAGTTCCTAATATCCACAATATATTACAGGCTTGGGTTGTAATTACCAGGATAGATGACAAACACATTTTAAAATAATACGTTCCCTGGCAGAGATGGCCTGACAGGCTGCTTTGGTCTATTTCCATGTGTCCTCCTTGAGGAGTGCTGGCAAGAACCTCTGATAAAGCTTTCATCTCTCATGATCTCAGATCATAATTTTCTACAAAACACATCTGCATTTTCCATATGGGGTTTTTACATTTTCTATATTGTCTTGGCCCAAAGAGATGTTCCAAATCTGGAACTTGCTTCACATTTTAGACCTGAAAGGTTGGTATTCTGACCACAGTGGGGTTCCTGTGCTTCTTTCTGGAGACTTCTGGCATTTGTGTTCTACCTCTCCAGTGGTCATTCATTGCACACACACACACATACACACACACCATTAAAATGATAATCAGGGCCAACAGCATAGCCTAGAGTTAGAGTGCTTACCTAGCATGTGCGAAGCCCTGGGTTCGATTCCTGAGTACCGTATAAACAGAAAAAGCTGGAAATGGTGCTGTGGCTCAAGTTTTTTGAGGAAAAAAACCCCAAGGACAGTGCTCAGGCCCAGTATAAGTCCTGGATCTAGCAAAAAAAATAAACATATAAAAATATGATCAACCTGTATGTGTTGTGGTGCCTTATATCTGTAATCCAAGAACATAGAAATACAAAGATGATGTTTTCAAGGGCAGTAAGACATTATTTGAAAAATAGGACACAGAGAGTTGAAGTTATGCCTCAAGTGACAGAATATTTTCTGAGCAAGTAAGAGGCTCTGAGTATAAAATTCCAGTGGCTCCAAGCAGAAGCAGTGAACTTAAAAAGTGCCAAAGAAATGGGGCTAGGAGTTTGGCCTAGTGGTAGAGTGCTTGCCTAGCATATACAAAGACCTGGCTTTGATTCCTCGGTACCCTACATACATAGAGAAAAGTTGGAAGCAGTGCTGTGGTTCAAGTGGTACAGTACTAGCCTTGAGATAGCCCAAAGACAGTGCTCAGGCCCTGAGCTCAAGCCCCAGAACTGACAAAAAAAAAGTGCCAAAGAAAGCTGGATATGGTGGCTCAAGCCTGTAATCTTAGCTACTCAAGAGGTTGAGATCTGAGGATCAAGGTTCAAAGCCAGCCTGGGCACAAAAGGATCTTATCTCCAATCAACCTCTAGAAAATGGGAAGTGGGGCTTGGCTCAAGCATAAGGCTGTAGCCTTGAGTTGAAGAGCTCAGGGACAGTGCCCAAGCACAGTTCAAGCCCCATGACCCCGCCCCCCTACACACAAAGTGCCAAAGCAGTCAAGTCAAGGTTTCTGGAGTACCAACACTAAGTTTTTGTATATCACATGATGCTTATACATCAACCCATAGGCAAACCAAGAAGAAGGTTTACCATAGATATCTGATGAAATAAAACTAAATGTGCCTTGTTATTTCCCAAGAAAAATGTACCAATTCCACAGCTCAAGCCTTACGTGGCTCCCCAAAATGTTTTCTGTAACCATAGCCGTGTCTCTTCATTGGCTTCATCATTCTATGTGTTTCCTAAGATGTAGTGTTAAAATGTAAACCATCCTAAGGTAATTCACATATTACATTTAAAATGTTTTATTGGTATTGTAAAGGTGATGTACAGAGGGGTTACAGTTACGTACATCAGGTAAAGAGTACATTTCTTTTTGGACCATGCCACTCTTGCCCCCACTCTCTCATATATTACATTTTAAAAATTGTTTATTCCTCACTATGAGCCAGTCATCATTTCAGAAATTCTTTTTGCCAGTCTTGGGGCTTGAACTCAGGACAGGGCCGCTGTCCTTGGGCTTTCTCAAGGCTAGTGTTCTACCACTTGAGCCATGGCACCACTTCCTGCTTTTTCTATTTATATGGTACCAAAGAATCAAACTCAGGGCTTTGTGCATGCTAGACAGACACTCTACCACTAGACAACACACCCAGCTACATTTTAGAGACTTTTATTTATCAAAAATTGAAATCCTGCTGGGCGTTTGCTCGTGAGTCTGAGTTCTGAGGATCCTGGTTTCTAATCAGGCTGGGCAGGGATGTCTGTGAGACTCTATCTCCAATTCACCACCAAGGAGCCTGAAGCAGAGCTGTAGTTCAAGTGATAGACTGCTAGGCTAGGCAGAAAAGCTTAGAGACAGTGCCCAGGCACTGAGTTGAACCTTACACATACACACACACACACACACACACACACACACACACACACACACTTAAATCTTAATTTTCTTCTTTTTGTTGTAAAAGAAAGATCAATTTCTTTTATATGCTGTAGCAAACACAGCTGTTACTGTGTAATCGTGATTTATGAAAACGGAGATAAATCAGGAATGCCCAGTGATTAATAATAAAACATGAAATTTTAGTTTCACTTTTCCAAGGATTGTGTTTCCGTTGCCTCCATCTTTCTAGACTCATTTAATTATGAAGAGAGTTAGTTTGCGTGGATTGCAAATGTGTTCTTCACTTGTCATGGTATGCCAGAGAGGCTTGGATGGGCTATATGAATTAGACTGACTGCCAAGAAAATGTCTGCTTTCTTGAGGATCGAGATGCACTTTGCTGGGAAGAATTGTCAAGCAGCTATGAATACAGATATCATCTAGTGGACCAAAATTCTAGCACAATTGTCACCACCTTGCTTAGGATCATCAATCTGTAATTGGCATGGTTGTTTCTCCAAGAACAATTTCCTTTTGGAAGGAACTTGTCTGGGGAACAGATTGAATAATAGTGTTTGTTTTGGGTTAAGTTTTTATCTCCCTAAAATTCATAAGCTAAAGTATACCCTTAGAACCTTAGCCTATGATCTCATTTGGGGATAGTATCTTTTGAGAGGTAATCAAGTTAACATGAAGCCATCTGGATGGGCTACAATCCAATATGACTCTTGTCTATAAAGAGAGGAAATGTGGACATAGAAGTTCACATGGGGAAAATAAGGCAAAGAGACAGAGGGAGGCAAGAGGATGGATTTTTTGCAGTAACACATTCTGAATGGTGATATAATTAGTAATTAATTCTGGCTCATATGTACTAAGTGATGATTACGTTCATACATTATTATCACCTTGTTACTTGGAATAGTAAGGAAGGGGTAATGGTCAAGGAATCAGGAGTGATAAAGAGAAGCTAACTTTATAAAAAGTATTTCAACAGGAGGAAGAGTAAAGAATTGAGGGATCTCTGTAGCTTCATGTTCTGATTGATTTTTTAGCTACATTGTTATTTTTGAGTAGTTATACAAATCAGTTGCTATTCAACAGATCAGTTTATGAATATCATGTACCTTGATTGATGTCACTTCTTTCATTATTCTTTCCTTCACTCTTATTAATTTTGCAGGCTATGTGTTGAATATTATGACCGTATCCCCTTCTCCATCACTAGCTTGGCATTTAAAATATTGTTTCAATTTAGGAAGGATGTAATGTCAGATGACAGGATTAGAGACAAAATCCTTTTCAGGGTCAGGAGTTTGGCTTAATGATTGAGTGCTTGCCTAGCATTCATGAAACCCTGGGTTTAATTACTTGGTACCATATTCACAGTAAAGGCTGGACTTGGTGGCTCAAGTGGTAGACCACTACAGTGGTCAGGCTCTGAATTCAAGCTCCAGGACCAACAAAACAAAACACAAAAACAAACAACAAAGGCTTTTCAAAATCATATAGACTTGGGGTTGGCATCAGCTTGCATGAAGAAGAGTTCTTTGTGGAAGGCAATTCCCCATGAATTCATTTCTGTACACCTTTTTGCTTGGCTGTGGGAAAAAGCAGATGCTTTTTTTAAAGCCCTCCTCCATTCACTACTGCTATTTCTAATACTTATATTTATTTTTCTCCTATATGGCCTGCTTTCTGACTTTGTGGTGTGATGGTTTCCTCTAGTGGAACAATTTGGTTGCCATCACTTTGTCGTGTACTTATCTATTATAGACCTTGTCTCTGTGTTAATGTGAGCTTTACATATAACACTTCGTACTTATAACAGTGTGCCTTAAGTGGTTAACTTTAAGCCCATGCAAGAATGATACCTTTACACCTTTCCTTCAACATCGAATGCTTTAATGTAGCTGCTGCATGGGAGCTGGCAGCAAGAATTTTCAGGTCCACGGAGCCAGGGTCGATGTCAACAGTGGGTATGTACTTGATGATGGGTGCTGGGACCAGTGGAGTGAACCTGGGCCATTTTCAGGCACCTGTGTGGTGACTGAGCTCTGACCTGAACTGGTTGTCAGTGGTGGTCCCAGCTAGGGAGGAAAGGAAAAGGGATGATGGCTTAGGCCATCATCTGGTATCTGAAAAGGTTAAAACTGTGATGTCTGCAATAGAGATCTGAAACAACTTTTCTGGTTGGTGCTTTCCTTGGTGGTAAAAGTGGCTCGTGTCCTTTGTGCAGTACGCTATTCACTAATGTCTGTATAGCAATGTGTGGTATTTGTGGCAGCTCTGAAGGCTCCACTGTAGAACAGACCCCTGGAACAAGCTGGTTCTCACCACTGGCTAATGCTCCTCTCCTCTCCTTTGTTCTTAGCTGACTCCTTTTATCTCAGTGAAGATATATCCACTCCACAGCATTCTAGGCATGGAGAAACTGATGAGGCATTTTATGGGGAGCATCTGAAAAGGAAGGTGAAGATGATGATTTAGCTGCTTTTCTTTTTGCCTGCCAGAAGCATACACAGGCTGTTTCCACTGAGCATTAAGCAATGCCAGCCTGGGGTGGGATGATACCAGCAAAGTTACACTGTTCTTTCATTTGTTTTTGTGGTCATCCTTCACTGTTTCACTACAAATTCTTAGCTATATTCCTGAGCTCTTTATAATTATTTTTGCTTATAATTAGCTGCTGAATGATTTCAATAAGTGGAATGAAGTCTGGGAATTCCTCATGTGTGATTCTCTATAACTAGAATATTCAAATTTGAAGTTTTTCATTTTATGTATTTTTCTGAAGAAGTCTTGGAAATTCTTCTGGCTACAAAATTAATCAAGATAGGCACAAGGTGTCCACACTTGTAATTCTAGCTATTCAGTTGACTGAGATCTGGAGATGTCAGCCATCCCATTAGAAAATTCCATGAGATTACATCTTTAAAGGAACCACAAAATGTAAGCTGAAGATGTGGCTCAATTATAGAGGGCCAGCATAGTGCTTAGCATGAGACCCTGACATCAAACCCTGGTACCAATAAAACAAACAAATAAAAAATGAATCCAAGATTATACTTTTTTGGTGTGTATTTTGTTCAGTTTCTGAATACTTATATAGCATAAACATGACACGTTATTGTAGACTTGAGTCCTTTCTTTAAGGAATTATTTGAAGCGTCAGGGAACATATGTTGAATTTTGATAGTGAGTGGGTACAGAGTATGCTGGGGCAAGACTCCAGTAGAGTGATGAAGGGACGTGAGTCATTCTCTTTAGTCATGGTGGTACCTTTGGGTTATAAACATGTAGTCATTTGTTGCCAATAAAATTATAGTTTTACAGGCTTTTAGGACAGATTAAATAGACAATGACATTCCCAAATGAATCCTAGGAGGCTAAGTGACAACCACAGGTTAAATTATATCACTCCTGGACAAGCTTTGGAAAGCTCATTTGCTATGTGCCTGATCCCTTGGCATGTGCTTTCAAAGGCTGGGCTTTTCTAGAGTATCAGAGGAGTACTTGGATGCAATGTGATGTAATCTTAATATATTATCCTTGGCTATCTCTGTGCCTTTTTAAACTTGAACATTTATAAGTTGATCCAAATATCTCTGTGATCTTCATTCTTATAATAATTCAAAATGAGGCAAAACATATGGAAACTCAGGATAATGACAGAGTTCCAAAACTGTATTGGAAACACAAACAAAGAAATTAGATTGGAAGACATTCTAGGAACAGGTATAAACAGCAAAATTATAATGATGGTACCTACTACTAGCCAATTTATGCTAGCTAGAGTCTCTGTGATTCATATCTTAACCCCATGCAATAAATACCTATACTCATCTCTTTGTAGAGAAGAGAAACTGAGGCACAGAGAAAGGTTAAGTAATTTGTCCTGTCAGGGGAAATAACCGTTGTTACCGCTGAATCCAGGAATTGAAGTTCCAAACCTTGTGCTCATCGTCCCTATTTGTGTGAATGCTCCTGTCATTTGAGGGAACATCACTTTCTATTTTTACCAATTGAGAGCTGACTGCATCGATTATTGTCCTAGAATTTTTTAGAACATTGTTTTTTTATCAGTCACTGAGCATGTTGAACATGCTGGATGAGGGACACAGCATGCTTTTGATTCAAAGGAATTTGTTCTGCTTGGGGGTTACTTATGTGGGCTGTTACCAAGCTTCACTAATAGTCAGAGGATGGTAATCTAGCCACAGAGTGGGAAGCTGAGGCCAAGAGGCCACCCTAGAGCAGCTCCTGAAAGTTAGCAGTGAAGACGAGAATGCAAACCCATTCTCTACCATGGACTCAGTGTTCTTAGACACTTGTAGAAAGTACCACTTGACTATGACTCACAATACAACAGCTGACTGATCTTGAACAAGTCATTTGCCAATTGGCAAGCTCCACTTTTCTATTTATAAAGTGACAGGTTTAATGAGAAGATTTGAAGATTTGTGTCTTTTTTGTTCTAATATAATTGTAGTTTTACACCAGTGAATTATTCAATATCCTGATTATTAATGATGATTTCAATATGTACTTCTTGAATATTACTCTATTAACTTGTCAATTTAGGATACTGTTATCAAAGCCAATAGGAACATTTACATGGGGAGATTAAAAAATTAATAACTCTCTGGTTAGAAAGATCCCAGCGTCAGGCCAGGAGATTGGCCTAGTGATAGAGTGCTTGCCTGACATGCATGAAGGCCCAGGTTTGATTCCTTGGTACCACATACAGAGAAAAAGCCAGAGGTGGTGCTATGGCTCAAGTGGTGGAGCACTAGCCCAACGACAGAGTTCCAGCCTGAGTTCAAACCCCAGGACTGGCAAAAACAAAACAAAACAAACAAAAACAAAAAAAACAACCAAACAAGCAAACAACAACAACAAAAAACCCAAAACGATCCCCGGGTCTCAAGATATTGACAAGTTCAAAATAACTAAGTTTATATACTTGGAATCCAGCACTAAGTCTGCATCTGATTACTCTTAGAAATTGGAAAATATGCTCACAAACTGCCAACTGGAATGGCCAGATCCTGTGAATTAGGGATTCAGGTGCCATTACATGTCTTGAAGATATTTCTGATAACCTAGAAACTACTGAAGTTCCTATGAGCACTTTATCCAGGTGTATGTCGGAGTCTTAGGGAAATAGGAGCTGCTAGAAACTAAAGGGACACTTGATCCCTTCTGTGTCTCAACCTCTGAGAAAAAAGGAGGGGCCAGGACCTACTTCCAGAAGGAAACTCAGAAGGAGGATGAGTTGCATTTTCCTGTCAGCCTGGAAGACACTATAGTAGGTGTAAAAAATGGGTTCCCCAAATGTCCAGATCCTAATTCCCAGGACCTTTGCATGTTACCTCAATTGGAGAAAGGCTTTTGGTAGCAGTGCCTAAGAAATCATCAGATGAGGAGATCATCCTGAATTACCTTCCTGGGCACAAAATCCTATGAGAAATTCATTAGACACACAGAGGAGAAGGCAATAGGAAAGGAAAGGCAGAGCCACAATACAAGGAATCCAGGAAACACAGGGTCCCCAGAGGCCGACAGGGCCAGGAGTCTCCTTGAATATGGAAAGTCTTCTCTAAAGTCCTCACATGAAAGGCATTCCTGTGGACCTCCTGGCTTCGGACAGCCACCTTCTAAGACTGTGAGAAGATACATTTTGGTTATTTTAAGCCACCTGACTGGTGGTAATGGAAAATGAAGAAAGTGGTTCTATTCTGATACCTGTGATGGATTTCCTGTGGAAACTATAAATAGGAAGGAATCACTTGCAGCTTTGGGGAGGATGGGAGGAGCCTTTCTTCCAATTTACCCTCAATGACACCCGAGGATTAACAAAGGTTAAAAAGTCCAGGATAAACTCTTACAAACACAAAGTGAAGTGAACTGTGAATCTTGGTTTCATGGAAAGACATGACATCCTCTAGCAAACAACTCCTGCATCCTTAATAGACACATTACGAGTGCAACACTTAATCTATCACTAGCACACAATTGCTTCTACATCTTGTGCTACATCAAGTGCTTCTACATCTTGTATTCATATCATCTGGAATATGTTTTCCAGGCTCCCTACAGCTGGAAAAGGGAGAGATGTAGAGGAGGCACACTTCACTTGTTTCAAGCTGAAAATAATGCATATTATTTCTGCATGTGGCTCACTGACCAGGAATATCAAATGGTCCTTAGCTAACTGCAAGGGGTACATGGAAATTCTGGAGATAAAAGTATATCTTTTGTCCCCACATATTTATATTCTCTCTTCACCACATAAAGTTGAATTGCTAATCTTCATTAACTTAATTTGTACCATAAAATATGGGCTATGAATTGTGGGCCCACTGTTATTGATTAGTGATATGGGCTCCAATGTAAACATTTGCTTTATGTTCAAGTCTAGGCAATGGTTCTTTCTGAGTCTGATAGACTTCAGACAAAACTCTGATGGGAATTTTCTTAAATTCAAGTATAATTAAGGAAAATAATTGTGTAACACATTCATATGAAGGGAACTAGGATAGCAAAAATGGCAAGGAACTTAATGAATTTTGGATGTTATCTTCTGGGTGACTCATTAATCTTTCAAAGGTAAAGCCATTTAAAAAGCAGGAGCAGAAGTTGTAAGAATACAAACAGGGGAAAGCATGGCTTTCACTCCAGTTTTTACATATCACATAGGTAGAGAAAAATCATGCAATACGTGGCTTCTGCCTATTACAAGAAAAATAGAGGAGGAAAACAGTTTTGTGTGTCATCAGCTGTCAGATAGGACTGTTGCTTGGTGTTTCCCATCTACTCTGTTTGGTGGTCACAATAAACGGGTTTGGTAGATATCATTGTTCCCAAATCGCAGCTTAAGGAACTGAAGCACAGAGGTTGCAGATAAGCTGCTAAATTTCCCCCATGTGATTATCTTGTCCGTGCCTCCAAGGGTACATTGCTTTCCTTACTGGAAGCCCACTCCTTTGAGTAGGTGTAGTTGGGGAATTGGAGTCACAATTGTTTAAATTCCACATGACTACAGAATTGCATCTCAGATCATAAGCTATTGAAAAATATATTTTCCCTTTGGAAGGTCTTTGACAAATAATCTGTTTGTTTTTGTCAAAGGACAGGTTTTGGTTTCATGGGATCCGACTTTGTTTTCAACGACTCATTAAAGAAAGATGACTTACTGCCCTGTTTTCTAAATCTAGTCACAGACCACAATCGCTTGCAGGAAATGGAATGTTTACTTGAGTTTATTATACAAGGCTCTGGATATGAGCTGTGGGATTTTTACACCTCATAGCAACAGTATTACAATTTATTTACAGCTTCATGTTGGCAGCTGCACAAACTCTTATGAAAAAGGACAATCACACCTTGGGGACTAGTAATTATAGGCAAAGGTATAAATTGGGCAAAGCAGTGTAAGCATTTGGCCCTTAAGTTGAAGAGAATAGAAATGGCTCTGGCAATTGGACTGAAAGCCAGTCTCTTGTTCCTTATGAGGCCATGAACTAATTAAACTGAACTTGTCAGAATAGACGGATGAATAGATTGAACTAGATTTTGGCACTGAGTGGTCCCACACTCATGAGAAGCAAGTTGTTTTAGTGATGTCATCATCTGGAACTTTGAACTATGATATCACTTTTGACAGAATTAATGTGGAATTAATACCATATGTACAAGCATTAATAAGTATTGACTTTGAAAGTTGAGTGACTATTTGAGGTAGGTTTCCAAAGGAAATCTTTGAGATATATCTTTTGAGAATCTCTAGGCATCAGATATCTAACTGATTATACATGTATTTTGATGCTTTTGTTAGAACTCTTCTGATACAAATACATATTTCTACAAGGTACTTTATAGGAACATGGGTTAAAACATTTTTGATATACAACTGGGTGGATGAGAAGATTTAAAATTATGTTCAGAGTTAACTTACAATGAGTTTCCCACAAGGTAATTTTTTTAACAATGAAATTCAGAGTTTTAAGTAAAATTATAAGACCCAAGATGGTCATATTAATCAAAGTGGTGGTTGTGTTTTCTACTTATATGGAGCAAATATACTGTCTTACTTCCGTTTTTTATCCTTATAGACATATGGACTTTTTATGTCCATATGATAAATTCTTGAATATTGAGGTTGATGTAGTTTTTACTTGTCAGAAAATAGTTATTTAATGCTTTTTAGAATCTTGTCGCTTACGCCCCTTAAGATCCCTCACAATTATTTCCACTCACTAAGATAAAACTAGCAATCTCTGAAGTGTTAGTTATCACACCAGCCTTGGTATATGTGAATTAATTGAGAAAGGAAATCGAGGGAGCTCCAATGGCAGAGACGACATTGAATCAGGGCTTCTTTGGAATAACACAATGCAAGTCATGCAGCTGGATGGCAAATGCCTCAGTCATCACAATAGCTCACGTTACAGTTACCTGGAGGAGCTGAGGGGCTGCACTGAATGCATACCTTTCCAACTCCAAAGGCCATGCTTGCTGGGTTGGCTCGCCTCTGTCCAGTGCTTCTGTTACTTTTTAGGTAGGCAGTAGCTGTTTCAGTTGTTGAAGACACAAATGTTGAGTGCATGGTAGCAATATAAAGTGGACTAGAATCTCTTGGTTCTACTTCTGATCTGGCTAGGCTCACTGCCTGACTTTGGCACATCTCTTGACTTTTCCACATGTATTCATCCTCTGGAACAGTAAAATCCCCTTGTGGGAGTTTATTTAAACACCTGAACTAAGGGCTGGGGATGTAGCTTAGTGACAGAGTACAGTGACAGTGTGTTCAAGTCCCTGAGTCAATCCTTAGTACTTCAAAGAAGAAGAAACAAAACCTCAAACCAGAACTACTATGGATAACTGCTATGAAATATGACATAGATTAGCTGTAATTATTAAAATATGATTATTGAACTATTTCTGAGTAATGTAGGTCAATAGTTCTTAATGTTCTCTATGGATTTAAATGGATACTCTGTAAAACAGGCCTGACAGCTGAGAAGGCATTTCCATTCAGGGCAGTGACATTGTGAAGGACAGCCTTTCTCTTTAAACATCTGAGAAGGAGGGTAAAGATGGAACCCGAATACTACCAAATCAGGGCATTTGGAATAAGGCTTTCCCTGTTGACTTTGTCAATCATACAGCAAGATAGCCACACTTTCTAAGCATTTGTTTTGCAAGTAAAGAAAATAATACTTCATTCTAAGGGATTATGTCAATTTGATAGAAAATTAATAACAAGATACTCGTCTTGCAGGTATAGAAGCTAGAGGTTCAAAGCCAGGTGTTGCAGTGGTTCTTTCTAAAGACCTGTGAAGGAGAATCTGTTCCAGACCTCTCTCCATGATTCTAGCACTGCTGGTAATTTCTGGTATATATCTGGTTATGGATGCATCATCTCAATTTCTACCTTCAACTTCACATGACATTCTCCCTGTATGCCCATTAAATTTTCTTCCTTCCTTCCCCCCTCTCTCTTTCTTTCTCTCTTCCCTCCCTTTCTTCCCCCTTTCCCTCCCTCCCTCTTTCTTTCCTTCTTTTTTTTCTATCTTTCTTTTTGTAGAAGGCTATGCAAGTTCTAGGGGCTTAGGAAGGCTACGTAAGTTCTGGGGGCTTAGGGTCTATTCTAACATCCTTATTTTTAAGTGAATACCCCTTCAGGATTCTCATCTCTAGATAGGGTCACATTTTGAGGTACCAGACCAACATGTGAAGTTAAGGGAAAGATAACTCAACTCAGAACAGATTTCACAGATGGAAAAAAATGAGACATTGCACATAAAATGCCTAGTGTGTTTGACTCATGGTGCTCTGTGCTCTGGCCTCATTCCTCTTGGCTCAGAGTTAGGTAGAGAATTTAAAATGTGGAATTGATCTCTTTTATTGCTCACCATAGAAACTTTACCATAAGCACTGGATACACAGAGTATGTATTCATTAATTAATGTTTCCTCATGGATCCCTTGGACTTTTTCCTTAGTTTGTGAGCTTTTGCAGTAAGTCCAGATCTCAAACAGACCAGCGTGTACTATCCAGCCACTTCCTTTGAATACAAGTCTTTTCTTCCAGAGGTTTTTGTAACAGGTGTGTAAAACCTTTTCATCATTTATAGAGTAGACAAAAATTTTTTCCCTAGTATATCCTATACAAAAAACATATGAGCATTTTATTAGAAAGAGCAGACTCATAAACAAATTCCTAAGTATAAACAATAACCTCAGAAATGACCATTTACTTGACATGCTTATTATTTTTTTTCTTCTATGGGCCTTAGTTTTTTTTTCTTTCTCCTTTTTTGTTTTTTATTGTAATTAGTAAAAGGGTTACATGATATTTGCCAGATAGAAGGTGCATTAATTCACATACATTGATACCCTTTCACATGTCTTGGTACCCATTTCCCTCCCCCACACACCCCCCTCCCGTCTTGGTTTTCCCCCCTTCCCTATCAAATTTCAAATTTTTTAAATTTTATTTGTTTATTTTTATTGTAATGTATAGAGGGGTTACAGTTACATTTGCCAGATAGTAGGTGCATTACTTCTCACACATTGATACCCCTTCTCATGTTTTTGTCCTCATTTTCCTCCCCCCACCCCTCCCAATCATCTTGTTTCCCCCCCTTCCCTTTCCTATTTCAAATAATCAAATAAACCCATGTACAATATACCAGGTAATAAAGTCAGATCCAGTAATAATATGAGATTAGCCAAAAGGCAACAAAAGAGAAGATAAATAACATAATACATTAAGAACAAATAACATAGTACATTAAGAACAACAATCACTCAAGATTGTTTGACATAACTATTCGTACCTAAGCACTCCAATAGATGGAGAGATTCATGCAGTAACCTTCACAGGTAGATCACATAAGAAAACTGAGATGTACAGTAGAATCACATTGAAAGTCAAGAGCTTCCAAGTAGCTTTTAAGTCAGATATTTGCGAGCTGTTCTCATTCTACAACAAAACAGTAAAACAGAAGGAGTTAACAAATGTCCAGTAAGTAGGAGAATTTTTGTCTTCCGGGATTGGACCTCCTATCCCTATCATCTAACGTTTTCAAGCCTCAAGTTCTTTGTTGCAAAGATGAAAGTAGTATACCATTTGGATCAGGGAATTTTATGAGGATGGGAAATGGGGACCTGTGTTAAAGGATTCTAGTTTGTGCTTATGAACCTTAGAAAGAACAGTTACAGAGAGAATCATGTAGGAGAAGGAAAAGCACCTGGAAGAGATGGAGATACATTTGCGAGGCTATGGATCTGAGACTTGGTCTGATGTTTGATTGTTAGCCTTGTTATTCTGGTTTTGTTATGGTTATCACATAATGTCCCATCAGAATCACAACTCTGAATAATAAGTTGGTCTACATATTTTATTATTATTTTTTAGCCAGTCCTGGGCCTTGAGCTCAGGGCCTGAGTACTGTCCTTGGACTTTCTCAAGGCTTGAGCTCTACCACTTGAGCCACAGAACCACTTCTAGCTTTTATCTTTGTATGTGGTACTGAGGAATCGAACCTGGGTCTTCATCCATGCTAGGCAAGCATTCTACTACTAGGCCAAACTCCTGGCTCAAGGTCTCCATATTTTAAATAATTGTCCAACAGATATGTGATCTTGATCCATTCGTTCATTTTTATTTTTGTACCTCAAAAATAAATAGTTCAAAGAGAATTCTTGTTCTCAATTAGAATTTACATTTTAATTTAGTCAGTCATTTAGTGAGCATGGATATTTATTCAGTGCCTGCACCATGCTACGTGTGGAGAAAAAGACACTGCTCAGATGTTTGCCATTTTGGTGGGGGAGAAAGTCACCTAAGATTGAGTTTTGTCCAAGCTGTAAGCTCAGTGTTTAGAGCTAATATACGTAGAATATTCTGTCAAAAGGCCATGGTCATAGTCACAAAAGTAGGTGGGTCTCTACCCTTGATAGAACATTTCTCCTAAAGATAATATATTCTGTCCCACCAGGAGCTAAATAATATATTTTGGACTTATATTTAAAATATCATAGTATCTGGGATGCTTTAGGAATGGTAAAGAAATTTAAACTTTGTTTACATCTCCTCAGTCTAGCAAATATCTGGCATATAGTGAATATTCACTGTGTGCTTTCCTAATCTACTCATCATCCATCCATCTGTCCATCATTATTTCACAAATATTTCCATGTACTCCTCAATAAATACTGAACATATAATTTGAAATACAAACAGTGCCTTGGTTTGGTTAGTAGTTCACTATTCCTTTTATTTAAATACATCCACATTTGAATGCACATCTACTAAACACACACTGTTATAAATCACTGTGATGTACTTATATGGTATAAATATTATCTACCACTCCTGGGATTGCTGTTCCCCAGGAGTATTCATGTATTGCCCATAAAAACTTTTTGTTATTTTTGTGCTATTTATTTATTTATTGCCAGTGCTCTACCACCTGAGCTACAACTGCACTTTCAGCTTTTGCTTTTGGCAGTTAATTGAAAAGTCGCATGGACTTTCCTGCTCCAGCTGGCTTTGAGGCAAGAGCTTCAGATCTCAGACTCCTGAGCAGCTAGAACTCACAAAAACTTATTTTAGTTCTTTTCATGAGAAATTTCCTATATAAGAAGAGAAGTCTACTGAACATTTTGGTCTCTAGCCCAAAATAAAGTGAACAAGTATTATGAAAGTAATGTTGTAGGAGTATATTTAGCATTTATGAAAAGTATAATAAAATTCAATACCTAAATTGTAAGTAAATGCATTCGTTTATTGTTCACCTTATTTTAGAGCAATAGCCAATATTATCACAAGTCGGGGCTGAATCTCCAGCAGGGAGTCTCTAGATGACATTTGTACATTCAGGATCTTTTGTCTCCTGTTACAGTCTCTGTGGATGAACCTGTGCAAATCTGTGTGGGTTTCTAAGGGAGGATTCCACTTCCCTGATACTAAGCCCTGTGAAGGACAGTCCACTCTTGCACCTCTGCCTGCCATTCCCCACTGCTCCTGAAAGATGGATGTGTCTCCTCAATCCTTTTTGTCACCTCTCGGACTGTGAGCCACACAGATCACTTTCAGGATTCTTATGCCTGTCTTCCACTTCTGCCAGAGTGGGCATGTGTCTACTCTTTCTCCAAAGCAGGGTGAGTCCTACACTGCAGAAGACAATTAGGTCCTCTTCTTAAGCCTGTCTTTCTGCGTGAAGATACTCTTGGAGATAACGACATACAACAGACACATTAGTGCTCTGAGAGAGAATAGGCCGGAAAGAATGACATCTGAACGTTGGAGAGAAGATTAGAGATAGCAGTGGTGCAGAGGATGAGAGGTCATTTTTAGAGGTGAAAAGAAAGATGAAGGGAAAGCAACTGAAGATAGAGAACTATAAGTCACAGAGGATGTTGGATGTTACTTTTACTGTGTGTACTAAAAACGTCTTGAAAAAATTATACTCAGTGAAATAAGCCAGAGACCAATTACAAGACGTCTTTTGTGGTAAATAGAATATACTATATATCTATAAGAAAACACATCAGGTAGAATGAATTAACAAAGTATAATAGGATCTATGGAGAGCTCAAATAGTATAATCTTTAAGAAACAAAATCAACCCTAGGGAATGAGTATATCCAAGAGGAAGGGGATGGGGCCATGGGGAGAAGAGTAGCTGAAAGAAGGTAGCTGACGGAAGGGAGAAGGCAGTCAAGGATTCCCTGTACATACTATAAAATTATGACAAGTAAGGGAATATGGTTGGGTGGAAGGAGCAGGGTGAGAATGTTGAAAGGGTGACAGTGATCAAGTTGCATTATAGTAATAAGCTACCTTGTTATATGGCACCTCCTTTGCTCCACTATTTAAAGATAATTTTTCTTTCTTTCTTTTTTTTGTCAGTTGTGGTGCTTAAGCTCTGGCCCTGGGTACTGTCCCTGAGCTCTTCAGCTCAGGTCTACCTCCCTACCCCTTGAGCCACAGTCCACTTCCAAAGATAATAATTATTTTTTTTTTAAATCTTAGTTCAGGTGTGTATTAGCTGCTAAGATAGTGCTGTGTGACAAGTCATTCCCATAGTCAGGGACACGTAGTGATAAGTATTTACTTCTAGCTTATCAAGAGATAAGGAGATCATCTAGGATGGACTTGGTAGAAGTTAGCTATGAGTAATTCAGGAGTTGGCAATTTGACTGGGGTCAGTCTTATGCCTGTGGTTTGGGTCTGTTTCATGTATCTGCCATCTTTTTCTGAGACAAACATCTAAACATGTCTTTCATAGGGCTTTGCTGGAATATAGGAAATGATCCCAGCTATCTCATCTTGCATATGTCTTCACCAGTTTCACCTTTGCCCAAACCAAGGCTAGAATCAGACTGGGCCACAATATAATGGCAAGTAGCACAAACCTGAGAATGGAGAGAAATGGAACTGCTATGCAACTCAACCAAAATAAAGTTGACATATATGGGGACCTATTCTCCTACTACGCCCACCTGAATCTTATTAACGTGAATACTTAAAGTGCTATAATATTTCTTCTTTGTATCTGATAATTCTCAGAATGACACTTTACCCATTAATTATACAACAAAGCCCCAAATACTATATGTTAAAAAGTTCTTCAACACCGTTTATTCCTATCTGTTTGTGTGGCAGATGGGGAAACTGAGAATAGAACAAGTAACAATGTTTATGTTAAAAACTGAGTTCTAGTTCAGGAAATGTACTTTCTTTATTTTGGACTTCAGGCTGCTCTGCCGTGGGAGAGTTAATTCTCTTTTTCAAATTGTTACCTAAGGGATTGTTACCTAAGGGATGTCCTTACTTTTTTGGTCAGATAGCCATTCAGGGGATCTCAGTTTAATTTGCCCAGTTGTGCATTCCATAGCACTGGGGCTCTCACAGGAGGGAGCTCAACTAATTTGGAAAGAGGAAAGAGAAGTAAGTCCTCGCTTGAAAGCCACGGTGCTGTGAACAGAGGTGTGACATAGAACTTTCAAATTAGATATTAGCTTGTAATGTGATCAGGCCATGAGGAAAGCAGACCTGGCCAGGCTGGCCTGTGTGAGGAGCCGAGCTACAGGAAGTAGCATAATCCCCTTTATGTGGCACTGGTGACTGCACCTGGAAAACAGACCCTACACTCCAAGCCTCGATACCCAGGCCGTGTGGACAGGGAGAAGGGAACCATATGATTCATTCAGTGTTGCAGGAAATGACCTAGGCGGGAGAGATTAACGTGCTTAATGAGCTCGCTCTTCTCTGCCTGAAAGGGGACCCCTGACAACCCTCAAAACTCAGTTGGCTGATCCAGTGTATTCAGATCATTGGGGTTATAAATTGTGTGGGGGGGGAGCTGAAATACTTGACTGCGCTTGCTCAGTTCATCTCATGTGCTTTTCTCACGCCTTTTGAACTTCTTTCAGCTCTCTAAACTCTTTCTCCGTGGTAGAACCAGAATTTGAACTCAGGGCCTCATGCTTCCTGGGCAAGTGTTCTACCACTTGAGCTATAAACTACAGTCATCCCTATGTATTTTCTAAAAAGGCGCGGTGCTTTTGCTTGCCATCTTCAAACCTCAGTCGTTCTCCATATGCCTCTTTCTTTGCCAGGACAACATACACTTGGCTTGTTAGATGAGATGCAGTCTTGCTAACTTTTTGCCCGGGGCAAATCTGGAACTGCAGTGGACCAGATCTCTACCTCTGAAAGAGAGTGGGTTATAGTTGTGCCCTCTCTGGACTCTTGTCTAGATTGGATTTTTCAGAGGTAATTCCTTCCTTGTCCTCCTGTGCCTGGGCCTCCATTCACTTCCTTAGTGGGAGTGGTACAGACTGGCACAGTTGGGAGATACTTTAAAAAATCTGTTGTAACATCTGTGCATGTCCTTGTCCCTCTGGTCTCATCTTAAGTGGTGTTCAATTTCTCTCTCTCTCTTTTGCGCTCTCTCTCTCCTCTCTCTCTCTCTCTCTCTCTCTCTCTCTCTCTCTCTCTCTCTCTCTCTCTCTCTCTCTCTCTCACACACACACACAGACACAGACACACAGACACACACACACACACACACGAAATTCAGTTATGTCCCCTGCTCATGATAATCCGCAAGAGACCATGCATATCTGCCAAGACATGGAGAGCAGTCAGTGTTCTGCCCTTATAGCCGCTGGTCTCAGCCCAGGCCTCTTACTGTGTTGCCTCCCAGGGCTGCACTAATTCTCACTTGAGTCACCTTCAGGCAGCAGCCAGCACACTTCATTGGGATGCAAAACTATGTGTGCTGGGGGGTGGGGGGAGGGTAATGGGTACCAAGACACGTGAAAGGGTATCAATGTATGTGAATTAATGCACCTTCTATCTGGCAAATATCATGTAACTCTTTTATTAATCACAATAAAAAAATATTTAAAAAAAAAAAAAAAAACTATGTGTGCTTCTATCTGCCTCCCTCGATCTCTCCCTTTCTCCCTCCCTTCTTTCCTTCTTTCCTTCCTTCCCCATTTCCCTCCCCGTTTTCTTCCCCCCCGCTTTTTGTGGCACAAAGTTTAGAAGTTAAGGCTACATTTCCCATCCTTGTTTACTTTGTTTATGTTTTGAATAGGATCTCACAATTTTGCCAATCATGACCTGGACTATTAGGATCCTGTCTACATGATATAGATAATAAACTCCTACCACTGGGCCTGGCTTAATGCTTGAGATATAGTCTTACTAAATTTTTGCTCAGGATAGCCTGGAACTTTGATTATTCTAATTTCTTCTGCTCAAGTAGCAGGGATTATGGAGGTAAATTACTCACCAGGCTCAGTTCCTTATTCTACAAAATAAGGATAGTTCCTGCTGCAAGTTTTGTGCTCCTCTGTGAATCCATTCCAGCATGCACCTTCTCAGCTATTTGTTGAACACATACATGTAGATGGACTCGAAAGTACTGAGTGCGGAAAGGACCTGGTTTCCCCTTAAGAGACAGTGTATTCTGTATGTTATCTCTCAGCTCCGAGATATTCTTTATTCCTTTTCCACTTTACGTTTTCAACTTCTATCTCGCTTAATAACCATTTGTCAAGAGTCTAAGATGGGATCATGTAGAGGACTAAAAGTCAGCAGTGAACCATAGTCTCTGTCCTCAAGTGACTCTTCTCCGAGAGCGTTCACATCTTCTTTCCTGACCCTTCTTTAGTGTCTGATTTGTTCTCTGTCTTCGTGTGTGATCATCGCCTGAGTTGAGTTGTTGCCATTGTCTCTCATTCCTTTCTCCCTGCAATCTGCAGAAGGAATTTAATCCCACTTCCATGGTTTACTTGACCAACCCTTTAATCATCATTAAATAACCTCCCTTAATCTTGACCTCTCTGCCTGTGCCAGTGGCTGGGCCTGTACTATCTCCCTGCTGGTATGCTTTTCCTTGGACTTACCCCATGCGGTACTGTCAACAAAAGAAGAATTTGAAAGAAACCTATGAATTGAATGACAAACCAAGTTCAAGTAACAGGATTTTAAGGATCTATAGGAAATTTATCAACCCCCAATGCCAAATATTTCAGTAATGTAAGCACTTGAGAAGACACTGAAAAGCATAAACTAAAATGAGATTTTTTAGTAATGAGCAATGGAAAAAAGCATGCCAAAAATGTTTTGGCTTTTATTAAGTACAAGCTTAATTTCATATGTTCAGTGAATTTGTTAGAACAAATATGAAATCACTGACATACAAAATTGCTTTCAAAATGAAAATGTCAATTTCAAAGCAAGTACCTAAAAGTGTTCTTGTATGTAGTATATATGTGTCAATTTTTTTTATAATATCACTCCAAAAGAGCTTATGGTTAAAGGTCTCATTTGATCTAAAGATTTAAAATAAATGGCTCAACACATTTAAACTGAAATCTTTATAACCTTCTCTTCATACATACCTGCTTTGTCTCTTCTGGCTGTGTTACACAAGTAATGTATGCACCTTCTTTGAAAATTTCAATGACCTTAAGAAGTAGGATTCTTTATTCTTTTGTTTCATCTAATTATGGCTAAAATAATATTAAATGCTATGTTATTATGTATATATGTTTTGATGTGTCTGTTGACTCTTTGCCATGAAAAATAGGGTTCTGGCTGCTTTCTGGTTGTGTTACGGCTTAAGTTTAAAATCCTACTTCTTGATCCAGCAAATTCAGAATATTTCTTGTAGCTTTCTTTTGAAATGAAGGCTACAATACCATGCATATCACTGCCTACCTGAGGCCTCATGTTGTTTCAACTGTACAGTTACAACGGTCATACCTTCAACAGTCAAATCCTACCTTATGCATTTATGAGTTTATTGTCTAAATGCAAAAATTCTTGAAAGTGAATGGTATTTATAGTACCATGGTGATATCAATGTAATCATAACATATACTGTTAGAATCAAGTGGTATTTTGAACTCAGAATGAAAGGAAACTAACCTTGGCTTGCTGAGAATTGATAGAGAATGCTTTCTTGTCAACTCACTTTTCTCCTACTTAAATGCTCGATACCATGCCACATTTTAGATTGCTTTATACTGGAACTTTGAGTATTTGAATCTTTGAACTTGATTATGACACATCTTTCAAGTTTTCATTGTCATTTCTGATTGCTTTTACTTAGTGACAAAAAGTTAAAAATCCTTATGTGTACTTTACTTTCCATGTGCATAGGGTTTTCTGGCTTTTCAATAGTATCTTTAAGTATCTACTTTATTACAGGTTACATTGGATTCAGTTTATCAACTGTCTCGCGATTCATTTTTATGACTTTCTTTCTAGTCTAGTCCAATGTTAAGATACTATGAAAAGTGTAATATCTCCATATTTCAAAGACTTAGTTTTATGAAAATCTATGTTGTATTCCTGTCTTAACCCACCCGGACCTAGCAAGGGGCCTGCTCTTGTCAGTCATATGTAGGAAGTAGCATAAATTCTCCTTTGTACATCACCAGCTCATCAGAAAAAGACAATGAAGAAGACTTGCAGGCTTTCATGGCCAGGGCAGAAGTAGCACATTCAACATAGATGGTATTATATTGTCCAGAACAGTCTGTGGCATATCTAGATGGAGATATTACAGAGAATGGGTTCAATAAGCTGGGTTTCCTCTAGATCATCTGGAAAGAATATACTCTAGTCAGTACTTTGATTTTAACTCTGTGAGATCCCCACAAGTCTCTCAATACCTGGTATTATCTGTGATCATTTCATTTCTTTTTTTCTTTATTTTTTCTCCTATTTTTTTTGCAAGTCCTTGGGCTTGAAAACAGGGCCTATTACCATTCCTGAGTGTTGGTACTCGAACTCTACCACCTGAGCCACAGTTCCATTTATGGCTTTTGATGGTTAAATGAGATTAGAGTTTCCTGAGTTTTCCTTCTTGGGTTAGCTTCAAACCACAATCCTCATATCTCAGCCTCCTGTGTAGCTAGGATTGCAGGCATGTGATCATTTCTTTTAATGGTATTAGGAAACTAATATTGACCATAACATTTAATCGAGTCATCCATTTACTACTTAATTTTATTCTTTAATCTCCCGTCTCAGATGCTATGCTCTATATACTCCTGTCTTCCTGCATTCTCTGTGGTTCCTAGATCTTTAGCTTGTTGAAAGTTTCTCTCTCATGACCTCTAACAGTTGAAAGTTTCTACTGTCAAGAGGACCAGCCCCTTTCTACATTTCTTTCCATGGATTCTTTCTCTAGGATCTCTTCTTTCTCTTGGTTTGAAGGGAAATCCTTGTGGTAGTGACTGCAAAAATTTCCTCTTGAACATGAACTTCATTGCACCCTATATTTTAGAAACGGGCATTTGTTTCTTAAGCTTTCTTCAGTTTGACATTGTACATTGTGCTCATGATTTTACCTTAAATCTCCTGATTGTTGCCTCAGGCAGCTGTTGGCCACAGCAATGCTACACATTAATACAATACACATTCTTTCCCATGCACAGGCCTCAAGTGGATCCTTCTGATTTACTCTTCAGGCTAATAGTCCAATCTCCCTGGCTCCCACAAGGTTTCCATTCAAGGAAGTGCATTTTTCATTGCCATGTTGCTTAAGCCAGAGTGCTGATCTTCATTTGTCCTCTCCATCATCCTTTATGTCATCTACTTTATGTATTATATCATATGTGTTGTATCATGCATTTTATATGTTGCTCTTCATTTTTGCCTCTACTTCTCACTCTGTTTCTATCACGAACTCCAAGCTACTGTAATTATTTTCTCCAGAGTTTCATTATCTTTATTCAACAGAACCCTTTAAGGTCATGGTCCATTTCCGGTAGGAAGCAGAGGAAGGCTAGTGAATGAAACAGGTGGAATCTTCACGTTCATGTAATTTACAAACGAGAAAGGTAAACCAAACTTGACAATCCTTCTTATAACTTCCACCATTGTTTCCATCTCATTGAGATAAGAATAATTTTAATAATGAGATTCTGTCACCCTGTGCTTAGGATCTTTAATGCCTTGTCCTATCAAATAGACCAATATCCCTACCACGGCCAGCCAAATCCCATGTGTTCTGTCCTTAGCTCTGTCCGTCCTTCATCCAAATCTGTCTCCACTTTACCTGCTGTGCTTCATCCACAGCAAGCTCTTTTCCATTTCAAGTTTTATCATAAATCAAGCTCTGGTCCAACTTAGAAACTATATATGAGTTTCTTGTCTGCAATAGTATAGACTAGGTTCTTCATGGTACACTTAAACCTCATTTAAAAAGTTATCTCTCAGTGACTTTTTTTCATATATTTTATTGTAATTAATAGAAGGGTTACATGATATTTTCCAGATAGGAGGTGCATTAATTCATATACATTGATACCCTTCCACATGTCTTGATCCCTTTCAAATGACCTTAACTAAGGCTTACACTTCTGTCTTAGAATTTCATTCACTAATCATGTAGCAGACTCCTGATTTGAGTGAATGTATAGATATAAACATGCTATTTATATGTTGAATGAAGTGTTTCTTCCGAAATACTATGTAAGTATAGAATTTATTTTTTAAAAATAACCTCAACTCTGTATTGCTTATTCCTAATACAATGTCTGCATGAAGTTGGCACTCAAAGAAGTAGGTACAGATTACATATACTCACAAGTGGTAGTATTTTAAGCAGTGGGAGATATATAATATTGCCTAAAATCCCAGTGGTATTTTCTTGGCATCTTTCAAATCATAAAATGCAGGGTAATCAGGATGCCTGACCTCATTAGTAGAAATTATTTTGTAAAACTAGGGTTGGACAGAGTGAATGACATTTTCAGGGCAATGCAGGCAAGTCACTATGGACTTGGGCAAGAGCCAGGTCTTATCCACTCAAGGCTAGATCCTCACAGTCAGTCCTGAGTACAGGCGCCAAGAGGGCAACTCGATATTCCAACCCCACTGTGACCGAGTAGTCTGAGACGGGGCCACAAGGGGCAAAGACTCCAGCTAAGTCAGAAGGTTTCAAGGCCACTGTGCTTATGGTCTGGCTTAGGGCTCCCAGTTCTCTTTGCTGTGTTTGTCCCTTAAGATCCTGACCTTAAATCAAGCTCTCACCCTTTTCTTCTGCTCAGAATGTACTGGTGGTGACTTTTCATTGTGTTGTTCCATTCAGGGCCTTTGAAATCTGTGTTGCTATGCTTTTGTGGGTTTAGCTTGACCTTTAATGTTCTCTTGGCGAGTTCTGTTGTTGGAGGGGTTGGGAATTTTGATTTGTTTGAGAGAATGGAGTCTACATTTTGGACTTCAGACCCTTAAGCTTTCCCTTAAAAACAGAGAGATGACTAATAACTATTAGTGTGTAATGATGGCTTAGCAGTATTTACCACTGATTTAGGCTCTCTGGCTCCATTACCTAGGATATTTTCCCAACTTAAACATTTCTCAGTTCTTTAGCCAGCAGCCGTCTGCATTTTTTAAGTCCCCAAACTTTCAGAAATTATGATTTTACTCCTTTCCACTGTTCAATCAAAAACACCATTGTGCCTTGTATCATGGATCTCCGAGTAAATTAAGCACAAATTACAAGTAGAGACAGAAGCAAAAGATAAAGTTCTAAATCTTTTCCAATGGGGCCTGCATATAACACCACTATACATTATCTTTACTTGGATCTTAAGTAAGCATGTGAAGGGAAAGAGAAACAAAATTAAAAGAGTGACATCCTTGAATGAAAATAGATAATTCATCCTTCTTTATCTTAGTCTTAGTAGCTGCTAGTCTGCTATCTGGTGGGAAGGAGACTACCCATGTTAGAATTTAATACTTGTAAGCATTAGGAGAAAGAGGAACAAGCTTACAGACAGGTTGAACTTTGTGGTTGTGAGAATGTGACATTATCATATTCATATTAGATATGGCTTTTGGTTCCCTGAACTAATAAATCAATGAAGGCTGCTGTCATGAAACAGCTATATATTATGTACCAGGAAATGAACACAGTAGTAGTCTAATTTAATCTTAGAAAATAATTAAAGTTCTATGTCATTACTTTGTCACTTTATTTATTTATTTATTTATTTATTTATTTATTTATTATGCTGGGGTTAAAACTCAGGGCCTGTGTGTGCTAAGAAAGGCATTTCATCATTTCATTTTGGCTATTTCCTGGTAGACTTTGGTTTTTTTTTTTTGGCCAGTCCTGGGCTTGAACTCAGGGCCTGGGCACTGTCCTTGGGCTTTCTCAAGGCTAGAGCTCTACTTCTTGAGCCACAGCACCATTTCTTGCTTTTTTTCTATGCATGTGGTACCAAGGAATCAAACCCAGGTCTTTTGAGCATGCTAGGCAAGCACTCTACCACTAAGCTAAACTCCTGGCCCCTGCCAAGCTTTTTGTCCAAGGTTAAGGTTGAACCACAGTCCTCCTGCTTTCACTTCCTGTAAAGCTAGATTACAATGGATAAATTGATGACCAAATTTAGCTGAATCTGATTTCTCACTTGCTGAGCTTTGTGCTAGGTGGCCTTTTCCTGGCCAGATTAAGTTACCAAGTACACAGAGTGATAGAACTGGAAGTGGGCTTAGAAAATGGGAGTGGGCTGTGAAAATGTCTGCTGATTTTTTTTCAAGAAGAAAACACAGGGCCAATATGATCTTCAGTGTGCAAGTTTGGTAGATCTTTTGATTTCAAGTACAGAGGCCCTTAGAAAGCTGGCTTTAACTTGAAAAGGACTTGACTTGCTTGTTTAAGTGAAAAGGAGCTTTGTGCTGAATCAAAGCGTTCTACCATGCCATCAGAATTCCATCTGTCCATCTCCTAGCTCTGCTTTCTTCATACTGGCCTGTCTTTACATTTCGTGGGATGGTTCATGACAGTTCTAGGCTTATACCATTCTTGCTGTGGATAGTCGGTCCCAGCAGTCTCCCTCCCCCAACCCCACTTTAATTTAATTCTCACCAGCACGTGATGGCCGTGTTCCCATTGCCAGCCGGTCACTGTGTTCAGTGGTGTCTTTGTCTACTCCTAAACTATGTGCATTGAATGAAGGGAGTTACTGGCCCCAAAGGAGAAATTGGGCTGTTGTTTCTGGAGGACAGAACTATGAGGCGTGCTTAGGCAAAACCAGCAGGAGACTTTGATGTTTACAAATGCCTACATCTATTTTGGGAAGACAATTGTTTCTTTTCTCAGCTTCCATCTTGAGACAACATTGGTGTTTTGGAAGTAGACTTCATAGGTCCTGTTTTTGCATAATATTGTATGATACCTCTTTCTTCACACATAGCACAATTTCAGGACACGTGTCTGGGACAGGCGTAAATTTGAATGCTGTAGTTGTTGGGAAAGAAAGCACGTAAGATCATGAGAAATGTCTAACAGTACTATATTCCTAGCTGGTGTTGATGATTATCATCAGTCACATACTTGGGGAAATGCAGAGATTGAGGAGAATGGAGAATGAAAATTCTCTTTCTTCTTAGTATACATCTGTATAGATGAAGGTAAGAAACTGGATCCCACTGTGTGAGGGTTTTAGGGCTACGTGAAGAACAACTGATAATAATAAAGGATGAAAATCTCAAAGTCTATTGCATTTGTACATGAAGATGGCATAAGCAAACTCACTGAAAGTTATCAAATAAGAGGAGGATGTAGGCATGGGAAAGTGAATAATAGAGTCATTCTAATTACAACATGTATATACAATGACCTACCATAGTAAAATCCCTTTGAATTAGGAACATACACTTTAATATAAAACAGATCTTGTCCAATAGGTGGGGAGAGGGTGAATGTAGAGAGTAAATATGATCAAAATAGTTTGCATTCATATTTGAAAATAGAACATTGAAATGTGTTGAAATGCTTTTAAGAACTGGTGGGGAAGATTAGGGAGCATGACAAGGTTTAAGTATATTAGAAATGCTTTGTAAGTATACATGGAACTGTAACAATAAAACTTCACGGATAACCGATATATGCCAACAAAAATGTTAAAAAGAAATGTTGATCCCATCTTATCTCTTAGAAATACTCATTCATTGTGATCCTCAGAACTTATCCTCTTCAGTAGCTGCGATTACAGATGTAAGCCACCATTGGCTAACCAGAGGTAGATCTAATTCAAGTATGGATAGTTTTAGAATAGAGTCTGAAATGTAGGAAATTTGAAAATATAAAGTTGTGCAAAAAGGGTTACTGCTTTGATTGGAGATTGGGTTTTCCAAGTGAAATCCATTTTCCAGGAAAAAGGTTAGTGTTATGTGTTCAACAGATTGCTTCTGCCACATGGAGCTGTGTTTTCAACATTCGCCATTTTGTTCATGAATATTATTTGTGGAGATGTTTTCTATTTGACTCTCTTCTGTGAGGTGGGTAACACTTTGGCTAGTTAGGATACATGCATGATATCACCTTTATCTTCAATTGTCTCTGCTTTTCACATTCACCTAATGGTTCCATGAGTAAAGATTTGGCTAAAAAGAAAAAAGAAATACTCATTCCATATAAAACTCAAAAATGTTAAGCTGAAAGAATCTGCAAAACTCCCTTTAGTGGACATCAGGTAAAATAGAGATTGAGCAAACATACATTTCTTTTTTTTAATGTCACATAAGTATGGAGAAATGCAAGAGAATTCAGAATCAAACACTCCTGATTTAACTCGAAGAGACACATGGCTGGTTCATGCAGATCCTCTGGAATCTTCTGGTAGACAAGTGAGTGGGGGCACAGCCTCCAGCAAGGCTGGTGGTGTCTGCTGAGGACTCCCACGTTTCTTTCTTGGCCTTGAACACTCCATAAACATTTCAGTGCCGGAGGAAAGGTTACAGACCCAGACCTCAATATTTGTGCTCCTGTTCTGTCTTAGATGAAGTTAAATATTGTTTGTAGATGATACCGATAAATCAGCTCAACTGTGAGCCTGTCTGGATGGTTAAAAGGATGCTGTTTATTTCTCTAAGAAGGTTGCCCAGCTGAGTAAGAGGGCTGTTGGACTATTGCCTCATTTCACACACAGCCTTCCTATTTATTTTAGGACTTGACTTCAGAGAATGCACTTAGCTGGCTTGCCTGCTTGTCATCTGTCATGCGTCTATTGGACTCAAGTGCCCTAGTGGTGGTGACCTTGTCATTTCCTCCTTGTTGACAATCCTGGTGCCAAGGACAGTGTCAGAAATCTGTGGTTGCTCCATGAATGGAAATGGCATGCCGCCTGTGAAAGAGGGATTGATTAATTAGAGAATTAGAAGAGGTTCTCGGGCTTCAAGTATATGGAAGTATAAGAGTGACAGGGAACAGTTGGTCCTTGTATCCATTCATGCAAAGAAAACAATGGAAAAGATTTATGTCAGGCTATTGGAATGCAGGCCAACCATTAGGAAGATGACCTGGCAAAGATCATGAAACTAACTGAAACATGTTAGGGTTTAGGAGGAGTACTGGATTTAAGGACCTGCTGTTGTTAGTAGTAGTGTGACATGAATTTAGGGACCACTTTCCTGTCTCCTCTTATGGAGTGCTTTGAAGGTTTACACATGGTAAGTGCCTATATGTTATCTCCCATGTTTCTCTTTCCCTTTTGTCTAACCTTGATAATTAACTCTTTTAATTACAGAAAAGAGTCTTCCAATGTTGTGTTATGGATTAACATGTTATAAATAGAGAAGAGGGGGAAAGAGAGAGAGAGGAGAGGGTGGAAAAATATGAAGGCACTTGGAATGACAAGTTTTGGTACATCAATGAATGTGGAAGTTAAGGGAGAAGAAAGTACAGCTTCCTCCCCAGATTCTGGGTGCACTGCTGGGAGGGCCACTCTGGTATCCTCTCCCAGGTAGTCTAGGAAGGCACGCATAGAATATGTGTTCACACACAGAATACACGGAAGGACCCTTGTATTTCAGATCAAGTCATTGTCATGGCTGTGTGTGTTGAGGAACCTAAAGCAGGAATGAGGAAGCTGTTTTTCTTTCTCCAATGCTATGAGGTGATTTCTATACCTGGCCATGGTTCAGAACCACATGAATGACTTGCTTAATATATTTTGCTTAGAGATTCAGCCTCAGTGGTCTGGGATGGGGCCGTGACATCTGGGTTTTATGAAACAAGGTGGTTGGGAGGGGATGGAGGAAGGGTAATAGGGACAAAAACATGAGAAGGGGTATCAATGTGAGAAAAATAATGCACTCACTACCTGACAAATGTTAATTATAGTCCATCTATACATTAATCAACAAGAAAATAAAATGAAATGAAATAAAATAAAACAACAACAATAAGAAACCAAGTTGCAAAGGTGCACATTTAGGACTGAAGTCTAAAACATAAAAATTAAAAGATGAAAAGACAAGGTACTTATCAATGTAAGAAATACTCCAGAAACACTACAATTCTTGGTTATAGGAACATTTATGGTGTAGCTGTTTATTCTATACATGACAGGTATTTAATGGCATTCCTGGATATTTTTTTTTTTGCTAGTCGTGGGGCTTGAACTCAGGGCCTGGGCATTGTTCTTGGACAATTTATGCTCAAGGCTAGTGCTCTGCCACTTGAACCACAACACCACTTCCAGCTTTTTCTATGTATGTGGTACCGAGGAATCAAAGCCAGGGCTCTGTGCATGTGAGGTGAGCACTCTACCACGAGGCTATGCTCCTGGCCCCTCCTGGATTCTTTTCCCAGGTATTAGATGTGACTAGCATCTGCCAGGTTATAGTAATTAAAATGCCTATAGAAATTGCCAAGTTTATCCTGGCTTAAGGGTTTCGTTGAGTTGACATGGAAAGGGGTGATATGTCTTGATAGAGAGCACTGCTGTACTAGCTAAGAATCTTGGGGAATGTTTCAGAGCCTCTGGGCTTCTGTTGTTATCATTGTAAAAGGTGGGTAATCAAACTCACTTGACATTGTTGCAACATATTTTAGCATTTATGTCTATTACTATATTTGATGTGAGAATAAAATATTATAGTTATCAATATGAGGCATTTTTATGTTTGCTTATTGTAGACACACAGAATACTGTCACTGTAGAACCCATGTGAGAACTACCATAAACAGTCTGTCATTTCTCCTAAGTTTGTGTATGTAATCTGAGTCACTGAACAATCAGATATAGATATCCTGTGGGGTTCATTGCATGTAATCTGAGTCACTGAACAATCAAATATACATATCCTAAGGGGTTCATTTCAATCGCATTACTCAGGACCCATAAATTCCTTAGGCAAATTTCAAACTTTGAATCCTAGATTCCTAACCAGCTATTTGCCCAAAATTTGTTTAAAGCTCAAGGGTAAACAAAAACACGACAAGGAACAAATCATTTAAAATAATTAAATTTTCCATAAGAAATTTAATGTAGGCATTCATGTAGCATGGGGACATCGCAGGTGTGATGGAGATCTCCTCATGGCAGCCATCCATCCTGAAAGAATGGATGACAGAGTTCCCTGGATAATCCACTTGAGGCATGTAAACCTCTGAAAATACAAATCTTGAATGCATCTGCATTTATATTGGGTTTTGTGCAGCCTCCCCTAAAGTTGAAGAATCACTACTTGAGCACCTTGCATTACAGGAAGAAGGCAGAAGGGCAGCCTTCCCCTCTCTGCCATTACTGTGGTGACATCAGCTTCTATGTGTGAAATATAATGACTGAATGAAATGATCCCAATCTAATATCCCATTCCTTCAAAATTGAGACTTCAGAACTCTTACTCTATTTACAAGACAGTATTAGCGTTTTCAAAGACAGAATCAAGGAAACAATCCCCTTCTCAGTATTCTCAGATTCATCATGATAACCAGATTTTATTCTATTTTCTTTCATTTATGTTTGGTCCTTTATGAGAAGTACATATTGAAGCTATAATTCAGTGAACTCTTCTTATCCATAAGATAGACACTATAAGGAATCAGAAAATCATACCAGCATCAAGAGACCTGTCTTTGCTTAATTCAGAAGTCTTCTGGGCTCTTATGGTCCCAGTGTTGATTTTTAGCAGGAAACAAAGCAATGAAGAAATGATATGGATATGACTTTGAGTGCAAAAAGTTGGTTTTCCTTATAAAACACTCCCAGAAAATGCCTAGTGAGTGTGAAAGGATAGTGTGTTGACTCTTGCATTACTTTGATTTGGGGAAATCCTATAAAACATGAATTTCCTGGCTCCAGTGGTCCCTCTGTACCCAATAATGTAGAAGCTATTTCTTTCCCCAGAGACTAAGTGGGACACTCAGACTCACAAGCAATAAAGAGAGAAAGAAAAGATGGTGCGGGGGGGGGGGGGAGAGAAGCTAAAATCTCTGGGGAAATCTTAGATGTAGCATTGTTTTCTTTGAAACTATTCAACTATTTCCTATTAAAAACTTAATTGCTATTGATATTTGAATTATTCTTGTCCATTCCACATCTTAACAGAAATTCACTTAGTTTATTATCGTTAGTTGTATTATGAAAATCAACCTTGGGAATCTGCCAAACCTGAAGAGGCTAATGCTATAAGTTTGCAAAGGAAATAAGGAAATTATTTAGATGATAAGGATATTTGCTAGTCTGTCATTGCTAGCATGCCCTGTCCTTTTGAGCTTAAAATGACAAGTTCAGATTGATTTTTTTGTTGGTTTATAATTTAGTCAGCTAGTGGTTTGGTATAGGTAGAGAAAACCAGAAGGAATCAACACACCTTGGCTGAATTACACATAATGAATTTGGCCAAATAGGTTGGCTTCCAGAAACGACAGTAAGTCATATTTTGTTTCATTGTACAGGGTTTAAATAATTTTGATTGATCAATAATGCTATAATGACTAAGCACTCTAGTTTGCTTAGGACTTGAGGCATTCCCAGGGTGTAAGGCTTTCAGATTTAGGACTTGGGAAGTAGAGTCACCAGGACAAGTAGATTCCCCTAAAGACAGAGTAGGTAAAACATTAGAAGTAGGTAGCACTCCATCACTAGAATGTTCATATAAAGCAGATGGATCAATTCTCAGTGACAGAGTAGGGAAGGTTCTGTTGAGGGAGACAAATGAGATTTGAAACGTAGCAGCTGAGTACTTCGGGTGTAATTCCCCACTCAAGAGCTGTAATTCCTTCTTTTTGAGATGCCCCACCACAGAATACTCACATATTGAATTTTTTTTTGCCAGTCCTCTTGAGCTCAGGGCCTGAGCACTGTCCTTGGACTTTCTCAAGGCTAGAGCTCTACCACTTGAGCCTCAGCACCACTTTTGGCTTTTTGCTATGTATGTGGTACTGAGGAATTGAACCCGGGTTTTCGTGTATGCTAGGCAAGCACTCTACTACTAGGCCAAACTCCCTGCCTCACATATTGAAATTTTAATTCTATACAAGTGGTGTTTGAAATCAATGCAGGGGGCCCAGAGGCATGTAGCAAGGGTTTTCACCATGATGAGTGCATTTGACTAAGAGGCCACCTCCATACCCTGCTCTTCAATTCTGTCTCATGTATCAACCAGAATATATATACATATCAGTATAGAATCATAAATAGAATCCAATATTTATAAAACAATAAACTTATATAAATATATGATTACATATAAACATATATACAACTATATATTTAAATATATGTCCTCACTTAATTCTTTTAAACAACAAAAAGTCAGTTTTAAAGACAACTGTTGTAGCCCCTCTTCCTTGTGACCTAAGCCTGTTAGAACTAAATCATACTTCTTTTCATTCAATACCCTGGACTCCACAGGCTGACCTTGAAACCCTTGGAAGTTTGACCCATGTTCAGATTGCCTGGCTCTTCATGTAGGGTTACTCTCGTCAATTGATTCCCTATGCCTAACCATCTCTCAAATAAGGGGCACATGTTTTCTGCTATTTATAGTAGGGACCTATGGCTTAGATGTCCATATTCTTCCAAGATCTTAGTTGGATTTTGGTCACCGGTCAAAAATCTTATGTCAGATAGAAGAAGGCCTTTGGGGTGCTTATCTGGTGTAGTTCTGGGGTTCCTTTCCAATTTCATGTAGTTCACAGCAATTCTTTGCACCTCCTGTGATTCTACCATTTCTGCAAGCTTGTCTTGTACTGGGAAAATTTCTGCTTGACAAAGCCTATCCGTTATGTTTCAAAGCTTGAACACAGTTTACTGGATGAATCCTTTACTATGCTGGCCTCTTTAAATATGACAGGTATCTTATCCAGTGCATCTGTGGAATTCTTGTCCTTTGAGACGAGAATTGAAATAGAATTGCACTTGGTCTCTATAAAGAGAACTGTGTTGCCAGGAGGATGGATGAGATGACCTGGAAGGTTCACTGCAGCTCTAATTTTGATGATATGATTCTAACCAGATGGGACCAATGGCATATTAGACATCGATTGATGCTACCCCTGTGCTTTCCATCCTGCGTTTATTCTTCTGGTAACTGTATATTTTCTTTGGCTGGGCTCTCCATTTGTGATGCACAGCACGCGTGTCACAAAAGCTCTTTGTGTCTCACGTGGTTCAGGCTGCAAAGGTTGGTGAAGGAACTGAGAAAATCAGATGTCTGCATCTACATTTTCAGTGTTGTATGGAAACGCTGCAATCCTTCATACATCATGGCTTTTAGTGTACTTTATTTATTTGAATATGGCCAAAGACATGACTTCTTAATGTTATGGTGCCATGTCTGTGTCTGAAGGAAAATAATAAACATGGTGCAATTTCACACCATCTATAGTTTTTCCTCAATAAGAGAGCAGGATGATTAAATGGCAATTTAAAGATACTTGTACAGTCATTAGGCAAGTACAACTTGCCTAGAGACCAGATCTTTTAAAACTTGAGCAATTATATTTGAAGTATTACGTATGACGCAGAAACATGCACTATTTATATTTCTGTATGCTTAAAGAACTGTTTAAACTATGCTGGGAAAAGAACTGGAACAGAAGGCAACCCTATTGGTGGTAGCTTAGGGGCAGGTTTATAGCTCGTTTTGGGGTCATTCTTAACCATGAACGGAATGTGAAGGCTGGCTATGGAAGGGCAAATGCTTATTATAGTAGAAAATGACTTTTCTTTCTTTCTTTTCTACATTGAGAAATAACTTTTTTTTTTTTTGGTCTGTCACGGGGCTTAAACTCTGGGCCTAGGCACTGTCCCTGAGCTCTTCAGCTTAAGGCCACTGCTCTACCACTTGAGTGTTACTTCTGGTTTTCTTCAGCTAGAAGAAATAATAACCTTTGATGCTTAAAAATTTTGTTGTTGCTGGGTGCAGTGGCTCATGCCTGGAATCCTAGCTATTCAGGAGGCTGAGAGCTGAGGATCATGGTTCAAAGCCAGCCCTGGCACTAAAATGTCATGGAGAGTCTTATCTCCAATTAACCACTAGAAAATGGGAAGTGGGGCTGAGGCTCAAGGGGTAGGGTGGTAGCCTTGAGCTGAAGATCTCAGGGACATCGCCCAGGCCCAGAGTTCAAGTCCCAAGGCCCACCCAGAATTTTTTTTTTTGTTTTGTTGTCTTCTTGTTCTAAGACCTGATAACTCACAATTGTATATGGGGTAAAACTCAAATTCCTTAGCTTAATGCTTGTCTTTTTATTTGACAGTACTTTACACTTTATAGCCTCATTATATGTTTATTTTTCCTCCTTGAATACAAAAATAAAATCCTGAAATTATTTGTTGGTCTTGAGCACTTCCAAACACATCTGAATACTTCAGGTGGGGGGCGAGGGGGAAGGGTGTATTTTCATTGTAATTATTAAGTAAATATCAAATAGTGAAAAGGTAATAAGTTTAGTGAATGAATAAATATCATGAAATTAACAAATAGTTCTTTAATTGTATTTTATTGTAGGGGTAACATTTTGAGGGGTTACAGTTACATTCATCAGGTAGTGGGAATATTTCTTCTTAAACATTGATACCCTTTCTCATGTTTTTCTCCCACTCTTCCTCCCTATATCCCCTCCTAATCATCTTAGACAAATAGTTTTGTTCCTTTGGTAGTTATCATATGTTCAATTCTGCACCATGTTGTTTTTCTTAATTAAATGGAATGTGATATACTATACTAGTCCTTTTTACAAGTGTATTATTTACAGCCAAATTTTACTTCTAAGAACCATATCCAAATATCACACTTCCTCTCTATCCTAAAAACTGAAATTATCCCTGGGTGACTTAAAAACTTTTAACTGAGTGAGATTACATAGCAGGTGTTTGAACCATTAATGATTCTTGACGTAAGTGTATGACATTTGTCATGCAGTTATTTTTTTTCTGATGGTATATGGGGTTACAGTTTTTAAATTCACTTTGGGTCTGATTTTTCCAACATAATTTAGTGCCCAACAGAGAAATGAACTTTGTACAAAGTGATGCTATCTACTTCCGGGTATTAGAAGTAGTATTTGCTTTTGTTCTATCAGAATATGTTATGTTAGCAAAAAGATTACAATAATAGGCCAATAGTGTTCTTTCTAGGAACAAAACTTAAGTAATTCTTGACACCTTGGGGGGAGATGGACTCTTCTCAATACTCTGCAATTTAAAATCTGAATAAGGTCCCACACTGGAATTCTGGGAAACATGTAAATGAATCTCTTGTAGTTATTTTAGCAATAATGGAATTCAGCTCAGGAAGTTTATGTTAAATCTAATCTCATTACAGTTTCAGTGAGTTTTTCACCTTGCCTGATGGATAATAAAAGTCAAGGTCTCTTTGAGCTGAATTGGGCCCTTACTGTGTCACTGTGTCCCATTCCGGGTAAAGAACATACTTGATCTTAATGGAGACTTGGTTTTCAAGTAGATCCAAATCAGTTAGGAATTTTTTGATATCAGATTGGATTACTCTGAAAAAAGACATAGTTAGTATTTACGAACATTGTCTTCAGCTTAGCCCTAAGGAATTTAAAACACTTGTCTTTTGATGTCTCAATGGTAACTCTGGAGGAGATATTTTGTGGGGGATGGGCGCTGCACAGTTCCATTTTCATATTCTAAAGCTGTTTTGTTAAGTGGTGAACAAATATTTCTAGTCAAATTATTTGCATTTTTTTGCACTACAACCCAAGTAGTTTTTAATGATCCTGGATTCAGAATACCAGAAGAGTTGTGCTGCCAATTCTTACTTTCAATCAGACATTGGAATAACGAATTCAGTTGAGTCATAATTTTTTAAATACAGCTTGTGTTTCTACAAATGTTCAAAGATATTTCTTCTTTTAAGGAATTATGGAGGAAGGAAGAGACACTAGAATGACCTGTATGACTCTTGGTACATTTCATAACCTTCTTGTCCTTTTCTCTATTTAAGAGGATAGTAAGCTTTACCTGGCTGGTCTTGAAAGGCTGATAGGGATCAAATATGACAAGGTAAATGAAGTCAACATGTAGTTTGGAGAATAATTTGAGCTTAACTAAAAAGTCTGTTGAAAGATTTGGGAAGCAGAATCTGACCCAAAGTTAGATTTATTTTCCAAATGGCTGGTCAACATTAGAGGACATTTCGTTTCACAATGAATATGAGAGAATGTGAAAAATCTTGCTGTTGCTTGGAGATGTTGTTTCATATTTCGAACTTAAAAAATCCCAAGTTGGGTTGCATGGATTAGGGAAGTTACCTGAAGTATAAGTGCATGCGTAGCTAAATGTATTTTCTCTCATTTATACAGAGGGATCAGAAGTTCTTCTTTACTATGAAAATTTTATGAAGTCAATAGGCATATTTTAAAAGTAGCCAAATGCACATGAAATTTTAGAATAAAAAATTGAATTAACTTTATGCTTTTTGTATTAGGCTGTAGTCAAATTTTTGAAACTTCTGGGAAATAAATAACTTCCCTCTGTTAGTAGGATCGCTTTCAGGGAAATGTTTACCAGATGTTGGCCTAAGAGTACTGTTATCAAAAGAAAACAATCTAAAAATATCAAATCAAAAAGAAGGTCCTCTAACACCTCAGTCTCCAAACATTATTTTATTATTCCTTTACAAAAAGTTTACTTTGAAAGAAAAGAAATATTAGGCCCTGGGAACAAATAAAACAAAAGGATGAATTCTTAGTAGAAATGGTTCTAGTTATTTCACTGGCAAGGCAAGTTCTGAAATGGGTAGATCAGTTGTCTCTTAAATGTCTAGTCTATAAATGCATTGAATATCATTTAGTCTTAGGCATTTCTAGATTCTAGAGAGAGGAAAGAATTTATTTGATATAGACCCTGTTTTCAAAGATTTTACAGTAATAGGACAGACAAGTGTGTACAGATAAATGTATAAGAGAATTTCATACTAGTGTCTTGAGTTGATGTAGTGATTCCTCACTTGTATAGGCTCACATGAACTCATCTTAGCTTCCAGACAACTTGGGAATCAAAGCTTCTACCTAGATGTGTGCAGGTGTAAACAGTAGTCTTTTCATTCATCCCAACGATACTACTGAAACTACACTACAGCCCACACAATGAAGATGTAGTGGTTGTTAATCCACTTTTCTGGCACAGTTGACAAAGCAGTCTGTGCTCGCACTTACAGCTCTGCCAGTCCTTATTAAGTACTTGTTCAGAAACAGATTGCAATGGTCGTTTGATCTCACGAGGGAAGACAATGGATCAGCCTTTATTGAACCAAGTTCATCACCTTAGTTTTCCATACATAAGACTATATCAAATTCCATTCAAAAGACATGGAAACAAGAGAACTAAGGCTCTTCTCTGGTGATTAAACCACAAAGTCAACACTCCATTGTGGAAACCAGTCAACCATGAAAGAACCAGGTCCACAGAATTGAATGAAATGCCTCAAGGGTTACTTCACAGACTCACCTGTGTAAGGTTAAGTAGCAGACACTAGATTAACGTTCATGAAATTGCTAACTGTAATTCATCAGAAAAAGCACAACCAGGAAAATATAGACAGAGACATGGCCAATATTTTTCAGTGCTGTGTAGAGGACAGGGCAGAAGAAAGTTGGGCAGTTCATTCTTGATTTGCCAAGGTCATTCTCATTTCAAAAACATGCTGATGTTATCTTGACGCAGGTTTTCTTCAAGATAATTTTATTCTTGTGGTAGTCAAAATTCTTTTCCCTATGAAAATAATCTGAGAAAATATGTCCTTCAGGGAACAAAAATGCCTCCAAACAGGCCCACTTGCCCCTAGTATTTCTGTTACTTTTGATAATTCCATCAAATTATGAATCCATTAAAGGCTGAATTGTTCATGAAGCCAAAGCTCTTACAACATCTTCCAATCTTATCTCTGAACCTTGCTTGTGGCAGGGTCCCAGCCTTTTTATAAGTCTTAGAGGGGATGTGCCTAAGCAAACCTATAAAGTTTGCTTTATTGAACTAATGACACTTCTGATTAGTGCTCAGCTTTCTATGGAGATGGATGTATCATTTATCATAAAGATTTCAATTAATATTCTTTTTAATATTAACAATGTTACTTTTTCATCTACCTTCTAACAATTACATGAGATATAATATTTCTCTACCCTCCAGTTTTATGCTTACAATTCTCAGTGATCTCCTGTGCTCTTCCAAATATTTCTATGTGTTGTCCAAGCTGGAGCAGAGTAGGAGGCTTACATTCTGATGTCATTTTTTAACTCTAATTTTCCTTTTTTAACTGAAATTTTCCTTTGAGTCTTATGGCTATTCCTTTATCTCATCAGTGCTGTTGATCTAAAAATAGTCACTTTTCCCTTCACAACTACTAAAAATATAAAAGATTGACAGAACCAGAGTAGGCATGGCTTTTTTTCTCTGAAGTTTTGATATAGCAGTACAGTCAATCCATGTAAATAATTGAAACTACATCTTCAATATTCTTGTTTTCTTCCATTGCTTTGTCACCCTTTCTCTCTTTACCATCTCTCTCCTACTTTCTAAACTTTATCTCTCAGAACTACCTACCTATACACATACACACAAACACACACTCAATGTGTGTATACATACACATTTCATTCCATTTAATGAAATATCAACTTCCTACAATTCTTTTGAACTTTTGAGATAACTGTCAATGAAAATATTTTTATATATGTCCTCCATTCCAACTCAATTTTTAGATATCAGTGTTCAGACTTCCCATTATAATAGCATTTTGTTGGCTACAGAGTACTATGTACATTTTGACTTATTTCCTAAGAAATGGTAACTTCTAGACTCCCAAAGGCTAGATCCTTGGCTTCCAGCGCAAAGAGCGATATCCAAGAATTAAGCTTCTACTTTATTGTAGCTGGATGATCTGCCGTTCTCAAAACAGGTTCCCTTTCACTTTGTCACAATCCATCACATTTGTACTATCAGTCTTCTATCAGGCTTCCAAAAGTTCCATAGATCATGTATTCCTAATGTTGTTATTGCCTTTATTTTATGGCCAGTGGAAGTGATACCGAGTGTATTATAAAGTCTTTGCCCTACCCTAAACATCATTTACTGGAGCTGAAATTTATCTTCAGGTTTACCTCCATTCCTGTGCTCTTTCTGCTTGATAAAATTTATACTTTGCTTTCTGACCCTTTTCTAAAATTGTAGCACCCTTTTCTATAACTTGACAGCAGAAATATTCCTTAAACTAAAATGCGAATCGTCTTTGACAAAAGCCTTTCCACATCTTTGCTAAGACATTGCCTAATGTGAAGTTTTTTAAACTGCTGTTCTTCACAAATTCAGGGAGTCCTCTGTAAGCACCAAGACTGCCTCCTGTCATCTACTCACTTCCAAGACATGTAATGCAAATACACACTAAGCTAGATTGTCCCACTTTCCCAAAGCAGGCATGAGGTCAGGTACATGTAGTTATTTGGAGAGAATGTGCCATAAAGTAGAACATAATAGTTATGTGTGCACATATACAGCCAAGCCCCAGGAGATCTACTGCAGCTGAACTCAGGCTTTCAAGAGCAGTCAGAAAAATCTGAGCAAAGAGTAGAACTTAGGATGCAAAGAAGTTCTCTGGCAGTATTTATTTAGTGTGCTTTAAATGGTTATATTCAATTATACTCTGGTTCCAATGGAAATTAGTTTGATGTTACTTAAGCTACTTTGAGGAGCATCAATTATTGCATATGTTAAGGATTAAAATACCATCAAAGTGTCAACTCTGTCTTTCTGTTTCTGTTTCTGTTTCTGTTTCTGTTTCTGTTTCTGTGTGTCTGTCTGTCTGTCTGTCTCTCCCTCTCTCTTTACTTTCCCTCTCTCTCTCTCTCCCTCTCTCCCTCCCTCTCCCTTTCTCTCTGGTGAAAGCTTGGAAACTGAGAGTTCAGTTGGAAATTTGGAGAAAGCTTACATGCTTTTACTCATCCAATAGGAATGGGGAGATACTATAAATAAATTGTGATTTTATTCTTTAGAGAAATGGATCTCAGTGAAGTGAATACATACTATATCTTTCTTTATTCTATTAAGTCATGATAATTCCTTGCTGATTTGGGCTTTCATGAAGTCTGAGTTGTGCACAGAGTAAAGAGAAGAAAGGAGATGATTGAAGGGAAAATAGAGAATTTAAGAGTCCTTGGATTATGGGAGTGAACTGACCTCTATTAGAAGACTTAAAGAATTCATTCAGTGAAAGGGAGTATATAGAGGGAAGGAAATGAGAGGAGAGTTAGACAAGAATAAAAAGATGGAGGACTAGAGTGTTATCCTGCAGGTAACATCTTGTGGTGAAATAGGTAAAACTTGTGCATATAGAACTTTGCTTCCAGATAGATAATATAAGCAAATAATCAATGAATATCAAGTAGGGATATAAATATCAAATAGACTGATGTTAAACAATAGAAAATCAGAAGGGCCTAATTCAGCCCTGTGTCTACAGCTTGTCCATCATGAGCTTGGGGGAAGCAGAGTCTCTTCTTATAACAATACAAAGTAATTATGGCACTATTCATAAGAAATAGGCAGTAGGTACCCCAGTCCTTATTTATTGCTTGGCTTGGAATGATTGTAATGACTGATGGATTGCCATCCATCAAAGGATCTCAATGGTGGAATCAAAATAACAACTATAGACCGATAAAGTAGATAGTTGACTTTGGGGGGAAGTACAATAACCTTCAGAATAACATTAGCTACACAGTGAATATTTGGTGTATGCCAAGCTAGGTTCGAGGCACATTCATGTATTGCTTCCTTTTTCATAACAGTCTAAACAACACACATCACTTATTCTCATTCTCCTTTTGCAGATGAGAAAACCACGGCCTGGAGAGGTTAAGACATTTGGTCAATATCAACCCCTCCAACAAATCACAGAGTTAGGATTTAACCTAGTCTTTTCCCATGGAAACCTTTCTAGTTGCCATTTCACATTATTATGCCCATGATACTATTGTATTTTATTTTGCTGGTGACATAGAGTTTATAAGACATTTGCAAATATTTAATTTTCATTAAATTCTTATCATTTCTTACACTTACCCTAGACCTTAAAACTGGTAGATTCTTCCAGCAATATACTTCTGAAATCCTTTATCTCATCTAAAATATTCAATGCTACTTCAATCCATACTTGATACCTTGGAAACCCAGAGTGTCCAGGCACCATCTGTCCTGAAGCTGAGAACCAATCAGGACCAACTTGGGAACACAGGATTTACATATATTATACATTTAAAAAACATCCCAGCTTAGTAAGGTCATCTCACTTGGTTGAGGTTGTAGGAGAGCCCAGTAGGTGTCTCTTGAAGTTCTTTTCCCCATTATTCTCCACCACAGAGCTTATAATTTTAGCAGGTCTCAGGATCTAAGAATCTCTTTCCTTGCAGGTGCTTATGGCAACACAACCAAATTATCATGAGCATGATATGAGTAGAATGTTATGTAGCTCTCCATGAGAAGTGGGCAGTATTCTTTACCTTCAAATACCTTTCTTTCTTGATAGTTGAATGGGGACAGAATATCTGAAGGCTAAGCAACTACCTTAAACTAGGAGATGCCAAATACTTGCTTTAAAATAAGGAAAGTATAAGAAGTCTGGATCCTTTTTGATCCACACTGTAATTTATTAAAGCTAAACAGACTCTGATCTTGTGTAAACTACTATTATTTGAGATTTCATTTCTCACAATTGGCCTACATCTTAACAGGCATAAATTCATATAGCTAGTGGGCTTAAGCTCAGTTCTGTTGATTCCAAGTGCTTTGTATTTTCTCCTATAACAAGTGGCTTCTCTGCCTATCTCACACTCAGGGTCCCTGTGAGGATGAAATAAAAAACTGGGGAAGAGAGCACTTTGTACACTGCCATGCCTTTTTCATGCTGCAACAGAAGTAGCATTTTGCTTTTGGGAAGAACCATGGAAAAATACTTAATGTTTCATCTTTGCTTGTTGGTTGAACAGGTAGGGGAAACTTTTTTTTTTAAAGCAAAGAGCCATGTTGTGTCAAAGACTTGGATTCCATTCTCACCGGAAACACCTTTGACCGCAAAGATGCTTTTCAAGTGGGGAAGGATGCGTTCCTCTTGAACATCCAGGACAGCTCTGTTTGGCTGTGGTTTAATGCAGCCCCAACTTTTCTGCAAATATTCCTGCAGCTTAAGTCGAAGAGGAAGGGCTGAGATCGGAACTGCCCTAGTTGGGATTCTCTCTTGTCCAACATCTGTTCGTGAAGGAAATTATATTACTAATAGTTTAAATTCCTTGTGTTGGGATTTGAGTTGCTTTGGAAGTGCATGGCAGGTCTTCAGAAGCTTGTTTGCTTTGTGAAGAGGATTGGGGCAGTCTTTTCTGGCCAGAAGATTCCCACCAAAAACAGATTTTCACACAGGGCTTTTCATATGTTCTGCCTTGAGCCAGGCTCAAATACCAAGCAGTCTCTAGGGGGTCGTTTTGCAAGTTTGCCTTTTTTCTTTTTCTTTTTTTCCTTTGCTGCTGGAGAAGGGCAACAAAAGCCAATGCTTAGAAGGTACGTCTCGGCCCTGTACACTTTATTTGGGCTCCTTTGAAAGGAGTTAGGCTGTATTCCAGAGCAAACCACTGTTCTGGAATATTTTGCAGTTGTTTTCGGCATTCGTTGTGGAATTCAATACTGGTGATCCTATGATTTTCTCCCATCTTTTCTGTTGTCTTCCCCAGACTCATTTTACATTTCCCACTTCCTTTATCACATACGTACATTGAATATTATGACTGTATTTTTCCTTGTTCCCTTTTCCATTCAAATCTCCTTTTTGAAAGCAGTGGTCTATCATAAAATATAAGTGTAATTAAGGTCCAAAAATATGTAATTATTTCTTGTGTTTCTGCTTGGGTGTGCACATAACCATGTGTATATAAAGCACGAGTCTATAAAATATGTGTGCTTTTATTTATGTAGTCACTAATACAGCTTTATTACAGTTTATAAGGATCATTTTGGAATTCCAAACATAAATTTTAAACAATAATGTGATACTAAGATTGTAAGATACAGATAATAATAACTACAAAGAATACAGTAGAAATATTAAAACAAACTGTTTGTTTTGGAAAATGTGCTAATTTTTCTCTAATGCTACAACATAAAATATTTTATTAAATTTGACAAACGCATATTCAATACCCCATCAATGAAGATATCACACTCTAAAGAACTGGGGAGAAAAATGATCATGATGCAGTCATTAAAAAAAAGAGAGTAAAGAAAAAGCCAAACAATTCTTTATATTACTAAAAGTAGTTTTATCTTGTCTTAATCTTCTTGAAAGCATCCTTTCAATGTTGTTCTTCACTTAACATCTGCTGGTTGTTATTTGAACTGAAGGCTGAAATTTTATATTGTATAAGTAAGAGCTAAGCATTGGTTAGTGTTAGAGTTGAATTTTATTACCCTTAATGACATGTTGAAATCCTAGGTTCTACTACCACAGAACATGACCTGATTTGAAACTAAGCTCACTGCAGAAGCAATGAGTCAAGAGGAATGACTAACAGGGAAGAGTCAATCCATTGCAGTAGGTATTGTCTCCTTAAACATAGATGAGAAACCTTCACAGGCAAAAGATGGCTGCCAGACCTCAGAGGCAGAGATTACAGCAATACATGGAAAGATGTTGGCTGTTAACACCACGATAAGCTAGGACACAAGTTTGGAATAAATGCTCCCTTAAATATTGCCACAGGAGCCAACCACCTCTGCTGACACCTTAACAGACTTCTCTTACCCAGAGAAGTGCAGGGTTGCTTTGTATCACTCGGTTGGTGCATTCTATTTCTATCTGGATAGAACTGAGAAACAGACACAGTGTCCTAGGTAATATTGTGTTCATCTCTCTCCATCAGCATCTCTCCCTCACAATCATCCACCACTCACTACTGACAGGGAGGCAGTAACAGAAACGTCACTTTCCAGATTCCAAGCAGTGTTCTCAGGAAAGGATCACAAGAGCTCAATAGCTACGGGCACATGATCATAGACGATGATGCTACTGATATGAACTCCAGGAAACAAGAAGCATTTTATTTTACTTTTTGTGGTTGTTTTTCCTCTTCCATTTTTCCCCCTGTTAGTCACTGTTTTTAATTTCTATACCTTTTGTCTTTTATGTGAGTTTATCTGATTTGAGGAAGGGAAAGGCAAACGGAACCAGTAGGCCAAAGTGTGATCCAACTCGGCAGTGAAACCCATTGGATATTATTTTGGAAATGAACTATCAGGAGGGGTAAAACTGGGAGAGCATGAGAGGGGGGACATTGTTCAAAACGAAATCGACTCATTACCTGAATTACATAACTATAGCCCCTTTTTACATCACCTTACAATAAAATAAAAAAAAATAAAACAGGAAACAGCTCTCATTTGCTCTTCAAAACCAAGATGTATATTCGTATCTTCATACCAGCTTGAACAATTTTGGGGCCTAAGACAGGCTTTGTCTCCTGCTAAGCTTCCAAGTAAATATTCTGAATAAAAAGAATCCTTCTTCTAGCCACTCAGATCCCAATCCTAAACTCAGATGTGTTTATCCTATGAGAAATTTCATATTCTCTTTAGATATGGTCATTTATTACAGTTTAAGTTTGTTCTCTTTTTTCACATACGCAGGTTGAGTTTTATTATTTTTTCCATATATTTTTATTGTAATTAATAGAAGGTTTACATTATATTCACCCGATAGAAGGTGCATTACTTCACAAACATTGATGTAACCTTTCTCATGTCTTGGTCCCCATTTCCCTCGCCCCACCCCTGCCCCTTGTTCCTCTCTTAAGTCCAACATTTACTGATTCTATCAGTATTTTGTAGACAGTTTATCACTGGGGGAAAAGAAAGTTATTCTTGGCAGAAGTGGGCTGCAGATGATTACAAGCTTACTCGGTGTAATAGGTTGAGGAAATCAGGAGACAAAGAGCAACAATATTCATACAGGAACACAAAGGGGAAAGGAATATTAACTACAGAAGCTTCGATTTCCAGTCGCTACTGCTCTAACTTACAGCCTTCTTGCTGCCCCTGCAAACATTTCCACTGAAGCTGTCTTCAACACAGACCTCCCAGGGACTTCATGACGTCAGAGGTTAAGAGTTTCCTTGGCAACAATGCCCTGCCTCCTCCTCCTTCTTGCCCTGATGAACGAATGAATTCCTGTTCACTATGTGTGGGTTACCCTGGTATTACTCCTTTGGTCCAGACACAAACTATTTTGCCACAATTAACATTTTGGTCAACAATGAGCAGACTTAAAGCCCAGAGTTATATGGCTAGGCAAATAAAACCAGACCACATAATTTGGTCTGCACTGGTTGGCTATGATTCACGGATATGGACAAGCCAACAGTCTTGCTACTGGAAAAGCAGGCCGTCCTATTATATTCTTCTTTGTCCGTTCAGACAGATGCTGTCAGTCTGCCAAAATGGTGGGGCTCAAGTATTCAACTTCTGTATGCAGTGGAATGGTTTCAATAGGTAAAGATGAGTCAAGTATCCATACTGGAAAATATTCATATATCCCTTGCAGAAGTGTGAAGTTCTGGCCCTTATCACAGGAAAGCTGTGACTTGGAAATATAAGTTTTTTTTTTAATCCCCTATAATAAGAAGCCTGCTTTGTTTTGGAGGGACTGAATTTTTTTTAGAAAAATATATTAATTATGTGAATAAATATATTTTCTTAAATGATTTAAAACGCTCTGTTTATTCATTAGATGACAGTGTTTAGAATATATAGTAGTCAGTATGTCTGCAGATATATTTATGTTGGACTGTTTGGCTTGGCTTCACCTCTGTAATAATTTATAACAGTTTCAATGTAAACCTACCACTGAACAGGTCAAAAAGGTCCTGCCTTTTAAGCATCATCCTTGCAGATAAACCTACAGCATTGGTTCTCAGCCCCTGCGTGGACTCATCTCTCTCTAGCTGCCTTGAAAGTTTTACCTATGTGAATATAAAATGTTAAAAGACTCTATTTTCTTCATTTGCAATAATGAGTTTTCTTTCAAAAGCTGATTCTATTACTGTTTAGTTGGTTACTCTTTAGAGACCCTTTTGGAATTAGAAATTACATTCTGCCATACTTTTTAAATTGAGGATAATCAATATTTTTATGTTGTAGTCATGTTGGCTAAGATAGGAAAAATTAACTCTTAGCTTTTAGATATTTTCCTGTAACAAATTTGTTTTAATAACTTTATGAGAGAAATCAGTAGTTGGATTGTAGTTTTGCTTTCGATTTTTTTCTAGCTTTCTAAGTAATTTTCTTATATTTGTATCTCCTTCCAGATGTAATTGTGAAATAGTATTGAATAGTACCAGATATTTTATTATTAATGTATTATAGTTTAGTTATGAAACCACTAACACATTTATAATCAAATTTTAGAAGTTAGTTTTAACTGCTATATAATATATTCATTAGTTTGGCAATATAGTAAGTACTTTTCCCAAGGAAAATACTTCAACTTTTGTGTGTTTGGGGGGGTCATGGGGCTTGAACTCTGGGCCTGGGCATTGTCCCTGAGCTCTTCAGCTCAAGGCTACTCTCCTACCCTGGGCCACGGCCCTACTTCTGGTTTTCTAGTGAGTAATTGGAGATAAGAGTCTCACTGACTTTAGTGCCCAGGATGGCTTTGAACCATAATCCTCAGATATCAGCCTCCCCCAATGCCTGGCTACTTCAATTTTTTAAATTGCTTACAATGTTCATTTGAGAAAGAATGAATATTTGGGGAGGGGAAATGAAACTGCTAAAGGAACATTTACTAATGAGCAAATTGTAAAAGTTCTATCTTCTGATGATAATCATTATAAAAGACATTTCATAACAAGGGAGCTTTTATTCTACCAGTACTGAACAAAACTTGTTACCATATTTCATATAGCTACCATGTATTATCCCTACATTCTTTCACTCATCTCTTTACTCAATAAATACTAACATTCTGCATTCTATCTCTTGACATTTGATTTTGTAATATAAATATTGTTATTCCATACATGGGATAAACTAAAGGTCGAAAGAATTACTTAATTGGCTCAAAATTCACAGATCTGTACAATTACAATTAAAATCTGTCTGTCTCCAGAACACAATGGTGGGTAGCTGTAAATCCATCACAGCAGCTTTTGGGTTATTTGAAGCAGAAACGTTGATAGTTATTCACTCTCTGTTTCTCTTCTATTCCCTTACCTAGAGGGCCTTGATTTTGACTTAGAGCTATAATGTTCAAAGCAACGGCAACGGGTGCTAATAACCATGAGTTCTGTTAAGAAAATACAATGAAAACCATGCTGAGATGCTTCCATAGCACTGTCTTTAGTGGGCAGGCTCAGATGGATATATGATTTTTGCCCTTTGCTTCTTTCATGTTTGTTTGGGTGATGGATGCCAGCCAAGTAGTCATTTCCAGCCCTTTTATAACTTCAGCATGACAGGTATGAAAACATAAGTCACACCACAGAATAGTGAAAAAGAAAGGCTGATTTACCCTGTGTTCTTGACAGAAAAGACAGACCAAACCATCCCACCAACCATGAGTTACCTGTATTCCTGTTTTGTGCAGTAATTCACGCCTCTTTTTAGATAACTCACTGCAGTCCTTTATTCATGAAAAATGTCACTCATCTGCCACTCCTCCTGCATCTCGTTGACATGTCACTGCACACATATTAGAAGGAAATGAGCCAGAAGGAATTAATAGAGGACATTTGGACTGCAATGAGCTATGGTGGCATTTTTGCAAAACAAAGGGTTGAAAAGTCACAATGTAAGGCTAGAAGTAGAAATACAGAAAAATGGATCCAGTTCAACTGGATTAAAGGTGCAAGAAGTGGAGGTAAAGTGTGAATGCTGTCATACAATGCTTGAATGATCACAGCTGCTATTTTACTGATCAAAATGAAAAAAATTATCAGGAATTTTATATCTGCATAGCTTACTTTTGATAAGGAGATAGATATTAATTACATCTCCAATATATTATCACTGTAAAATAACATAAATGATTATAAAATAAGAGAAATAAAGACCATCATTTCTTGAGCTCTTCTGATACTGTGGGCATCATGCTTTTAGGCTTTGTATGAAAGACATGCAGAACTCAATTTTTTGTTTACTTTCTGAAAATCTTTATTGTAAAGGTGATGAACAAGGAGGTTATAGCACATAAGGTGATTAGTATATTTCTATTTAAGCACTGAACCTCCCCATCTGCCCCTTTGTACTCCCTTTCCCCCAAGTTGTATAGTTTACTTCTAAGTGCCAAATAAGTATCATTGTTGCATTACAGAACTCAGTTTCTGGGTCCATATGGCCCGACGTATAATGTGATTGTGACCTGTCTTCTCATTGTTCACTTCACACTTTTTCTCAAAAGAATCCACGTGATTAGGATGCTTTGTTGTGCCCTGAGGTGGAAGTCTTTAATTGGAATCCACTGGAACCAAACCCTTTCAGACAGAGCTGACATTTTTTTTGTCCAATCCTACCTAGGGTGTTCCAATTACTTTCTGCTTTAGTCATTTGTGGAAAGGTAAGTACAGTCATTTCTCTTAAGTGGCATAAGCATTTTTGTTTTGAAAGTTAAGCCTAACGCCTTTAAAAAAAATCTTGGAATTGTTTGTAGTGGTGATCTCCTGAGGCCTTGAAGGAAGACTCCTCCTCCAGCTGCTGACTGCACATCTCTTCTCTTGAAAGTGGAGACTGGTAGAGAAAATGAGCAGAAGCTCAGAAGGGAGAAGGACAGCTAGAACTTGCAAAAGGAAGGAGTGATGGGGTCAAACCTCAGAGGAACGAGGTGAATGTGCAGATGCTGGAGAAGTCAGCGTCAAAGATGACCCCACAGTGTGCTTTGTATGCCAATAGTTACTTCTTGAAGTCCTCGTCCAAATCATACTGGTTGGTTTGTGAGCCTCATCAAATGTCACTTCCATGGCTAGTATAAGGACTGAGTGACTTCTGTCTTTGTGTGCACGCTCCCTCTGACCCACGTGGGTGGGGTATCCTTCACATCTCTTCCTCTTCTTGTGAGAGCACCAGTCATATTGGATGAAGACACCATGCTTAGGCTCTTATTTAACCTTAATTGTCTCTTCTTTATTACTTTTTGGAGGTATTGGGGTTTGAACTCAGGCTTTGTGATTGCTGGGCACTGTACTGTTTGAACTGTGATTGTGACTGTGACCTCTTCTCCCTCCCGTCTTATTGACTTTAATTATCTTTCAGACAGAGTATTATACTTTTTGCTTAGGCAGCCTGACTGTGATCCTCCTATGTAGCTGGAATTTTAGTGTGCACCATTGCATCTTTATCTTAAATATGTCTTTAAAGACGCTTTCCTCCCTGGATGAAGAGGAGGCATTTGCATTCCAGGAGGCTGCTATGCAGTAATTCTGTAACCTGCCATTGATACCAAGAAAATGTTTGCTGAAGATTCCTCTTTAGCTGGCCGTGGGTTTATCTGTCCCAACACATAGGTCTAGGTTTCCCTGTGCTCTCGCCCCATTCTAAGCTAAGGGCATTGTCTCCTCACTGTTTGGCTTAGGCATCTTTCATTTGGGCTCATTGCTGCTTCCTGAAGCCTAATTCTAAAATAACTCTTGTTGGTTTGCAAGTCATGGACTGATTTTCTGAAGTGAGGTCCAGGAACGCTAAGGGGTTACTCTGGACTCCTGCAGCTAGCCAGTGGCAGAGTTAGCCTGAAGTCTAGGAGTTTCTGCTTACTTGGCCTAAGTTATGCTCTCTACTCCCCATATTTTAGGGTTTCCTCATTGTAACTATGACAGAAGAGATTCAACAGGTACCTTGGGAATATGCCACTAAATGATGAGCAAATTAGGCTGCATTTAGGATTTGTGCATCCTAATATCTTAAAATATTTTTCTAACATTTTGGGTTTGGCATAGCAACTTGTGCCAGCATTCCTTTCCTTTCATTTTTAAACCCACATGTATTTTCAGGGAAATTAAGCTCATATGTTTCTGATTCATTTACTGTATAACTCATCAAAATATTGTTTTATAACAGTTCTTGGCAGTCCCTGAAACCTTTTAAAATATAGACTTTTCCCCTATTTGCTACCATGGAAGCCATGTTTAAACATGAGTACAGATGAATTAACTCCAAAAGTTTCCCACTAAAATTTCATACAAACACTAAAGAATTGATTGCATTCTCTGAGGTCATCAAGAATGTAGTAAAAAAAAAAACCAACAACAACTGTCTGTTGGAGTATACTCTGGATGAGTCAGATGTGTTGAGATCTAAGGATCCAAGAAAAAGTGAGAGAGGGCCTGGGTTTCAAAGCCCTGATAGAGTAAGGAAATGATGACAGTGTGTTGTATTGTTTGTTACTGGGCTAAGTAAGCCCTTTGCAAAGATCAGTTCATGTGATCTTTTCAACTACTAGAGCTGTTGTTATGTCTACTGAGGCTATCCTGACTGTTGCTATGTGTTCACCAAGTCAAGGAAGACAGTTGGTTACCAGTGGATTCAAGACACAATCTGGGAAGTTTGACTTCAAAGCCCAGTCTTTGAATCTTTTGTGTAGACTAGGATATAAAGATCCAGACAGCCCAAGATACATGCTCAATTTACTACTTCAGTAGGTTTCATTTTCATTAATGGCATGTAATTTATTTCTCTTTACACTTTAGTTCTGACCACAAGCCTATTTCCTTCTGGGTACTTTGCTTACATTTGGGGCATTTTTGGCAGGCGTTATGATTGTGCAACACAAAATTCTGCTCCTAACCCGTGGGTGGCTTACTTGAGATGTTGGCTGCACAATCGTGTGAGTAGCTAGGTCTTCCCAAACAGTGAGGCCTCTCAGAAGAGCCGCTAGGTCTGCACATTGCAAGACAACTTCGTCTGTGTTTTCTGTGTTAATTTTGCTATGAAAAGATTACCCTAATTGATGATGTAGTAAGAGCTATCATATTGTGAAGGTTTCTGTTTTCTTGAATCTGTAAATTATCTTCACAAGAACCCTTATGAAGTCTGTAGTTTTGTTTTCCTCTCTGATGGACCAGGATAGCAACACCCAGGAAGTAACAGGCTTTCATGCTCAAGTGTGGTGGAATATGAAGGAGGAAGTAATACACAGGATGCTGGGAAGGAATCTGACAGAATTATCCATTGGCAAGACATTTGGGTTTTGAAGATGTTGATGATACCAGGTTAAAGAGCTAATATTTTCCAGGGTCCAATCTGAGAACTGGTAATACTACTGTAAGGAAAAGTATTTAATGTGTATGAAAGCTGCATGGAATTTGTACATTTCTATGTGTATGTATGTGAAAATGTATTTCTATTTGTTTATTTACTGAATGCATACCCATTGATTCAAGTTCAAGGTTTGCATTCAGGTTGGGATCCTTGCTCTAACTCAGTCCTGTGTTACCAGTTGAGTAATTGCTATTCATATCCTTTTTTTCCTCTCTTTTGAAAAACAATGCTTATTGACTATATATAATATACACTATATATAATCATTATATATTATATGTTATATGTTTAATAAATACTGTTTGTGTACTTTAACTTAGTTTTTTTTTCCAGTCTTGGGCTTGGGCTCAGGGCCTGAGCACTGTCCTTGGACTTTCTCAAGGCTGGAGCTCTACCACTTGAGCCTTAGCACCACTTCCAGCTTTTTTCTATGTATGTGGTACCGAGGAATTGAACCCGGGTCTTCGTGCATGCTAGGCAAGCACTCTACCACTAGGCCAAACTCCCGGCCACTTTAACTTAGTTTTAAGCTTATAGATTCCTCTTTGACTTTTTTCTTGTGATTTCATTTTCAATATTTGTTTGTGGACAGAGTTGATTTTTTTGTTATTTATTATTTCACTTAGTATATTTATATAGTTATAATCAATAGTCATATATATGTACATATATGTATTTTAGTTTATCTTGGTTTTACTCTGTGACATCAATTACCAATAATTCACCACTCTCCAAAATATTACATATAATATTCCAGAAACATATAATTCATAATTATTCATAATTTGAATAACTTTTACACACTACATTGTTATAATGGTCTCATTTTATTAGGACTGATTATTATTAATCTGCTATTGTGTCTACTTTAAAAATTGTTATGTCATAAGTGTGAACATATAGGAAAACCATAGTATGTATTGTGTTTGGTATTATTTATTGTTTCAAATATATCAAAAGTTTTAGACTATAACCCATGAACATAGAGAGACTAATGTATTAGTCTGTGCTATTGTTAATGGTTCTATGTTTATCTCCTGCTTCCAATTTTTGTTGCTATTCTTAATTTTTACAAAAATACAAAAATTTATTATAAAAGTGATATACAGAGGGGTTACAGTTACATACGAATACATTTATTTTTTAACTGTGTCAACCTTTCCATATTCTCTCCCAGTTTTTCTCCTCCTAACCCTCCTCTACCAACTTGTATAGTTCATTTCCAGGATGGTATCTAATGAATATCACTGTTGAATTGGTTCACCCCTTGTCCCTTCTTTTCTGTGCTTCCTCTTCCTCTCCCTAAATCAGATAAACTTATATATAAAATAAAGAGTATATAAAACAGCAAAAAGAAATAAACCAAAGGAAAACAGAACATCAAACAGCACAATAAAAATCTCATGTTTCCATTTCTTGGAGTACATCTTGATAAGCATCATTTTTTAAAAAATTGGTTGTGGGAATTGAACTCTGGGCCTGGTCATTGTCCCTGAGCTCTTCAGCTCAAGGCTACTGCCCTACCTCTTGACCCACAGCACCACTTCCAGTTTTTTGGTGGTTAATTGGAGATAAAAATCTCACAGACTTTAGTGCCCAGGCCGGCTTTGAATCTTAATCCTCAGATCTCAGCCTCCAGAGTAGCTAGGATTACAGGAGAGAGCCACCAGCACCCAGCATTGATAAGCATCATTTTATATGATCATATGCACATAGCTATTGAAATCTTGTGATCCTCTTCTAAGAATATTCTTCTTTGTTCTCACTATGTGAATGTTTAGAGTGCTGTTTAGTTAATTATTTGTCATTTACCATCCATTAGATTTGTGTGTAGATTTATAGACACATTCTTATTATTACAAATGCAGCCTATGTTTCTTTGGGTGTGACTTACTTATTATTAAGTTTTTTCCAAATCTTTCAATTTTCTTACAAATGGGGTAGTACCATTGTTTCTGATGGAAGCACAGAATTCTATTGCATATACTATGTTTTCTAGATCCATTAATCCACTGAGGGGTAACTGGGATGACAAACAGTGCTGCAATGAACACAGTTGTGCTAGTGGCTTTAGTGCAGGCTGGTTTGTGATCATGTGGGTAAATACCCAGTAATGGGACTGCTGGGTCATAGGGGAGCTCTATTTTTAGTCTTTTGAGGAACCTTCATACTGCTTTCCAGAGTGATTGAAGAAGTTTACATTTCTACCAACAGTGTAATAGTAGTGTTCCCTTTTGGACATATCCCTGCCAGCATCTGTTATTATTAGTTTTTTTTTTTACACTATCCATTCTAACTGGGGTAAGGTAGAATCTTAATGTTGTTATGATTTGCATTTCTTTTATGGCCAGATATGTTGAACATCTGTTTCTGTGTCTATTGGGCACTCTTATTTCTTCTTTGGAGGAATCTATCTTCAATGCAACAAAAAATTAGTATTTACTAATCAGGGTGAGAGTGTTTCTGAGTTAAAGGATTTAGAAGTACTGTTCTACTAAACAGTAGAACAAGGCTAACTTTTTCAAACTTAAGTTGTTATTTTAGTTTTATACTCCCAGCAAAAGCATGTAAAGTTTTAAATTTTATAACTGGGTTACTTATTGTAACTTTTATTTGATAATTTGATTTGTATTAGTTTTTATTTCCTTTGATATTGTTGAAAGGTTTCTTAATTTCCTCAAGAATCTGTAACTTAGCTGGGCGCTGGTGGTTCACTCCTGTAATCTTAGTCACTCAGGATGCTGAGATCTGAGGATCATGGTTGGAAGTCAGCCAGGCAGAAAAATCCCTGTGAAACTCTTATCTCCAATTAACCACTCAAAAGCCAGAAGTGGCACTGTGGCTCAAGTAGAGTACAAAGAGGCTCAGGGACTGTGTCTAGTCCCTGAGTTCATGTCCTGCAACGGACAAACAAACGAACAAAAAAGAATGTGTAGCTTACTATCAGTTTTTGAGTTTACTTCTTCTTTTGTCATGAATACTAAAGAAAGCTAAGGGATAATACAAGATCAATGGTTTAGATGTCTTGTGAGGTGAAGAATGAGTGGAGGGACCACCAGAGCAAGGGTATTCAGCATGCAAGATGGGGATCAGAAAACCTGGTATTCCGGTAGAATGTTTTGGAGGTTAGGAATGTTTTAGAATGTGTTTGAAGGCTAGGAAGGCAATCAAGGGAGACGGGAACAGGGCACTGGATTATGAAATTCCAGCTGCATGATGGGGCTTCATATAGTCAACTGTGACCCTGGTGGGGCTAAAGTTTGAGTGGTAGATCCACAATAATTTCCTTTCACAAAAATACATACATAAGAATATTAGAGTAGCAGGCGTTGTATTACATTGTGCTCAACATGACATCCCCAGCCATTAGTTCACTGTGTAAACAGTTCAACAGGTGCTCAGTGAATATTTGATAATAGATAAATAAATGGATGCTAATAGTACAGAAAATGAGGATGGCTCTTAAAGTGTCAAGATCACATTCACAGCCAAAGGTTCAGGGAATAAGAAAACGCAACTTAGAGCTCAGCAAATGACAGTGATGAATTGTCAAAGATGGAGCTACACAGGATGGCATGAGTCTTCTTTTTTTTTTTGCCAGTCCTGGGCTTGAGCTCAGGGTCTGAGCACTGTCCTGGGACTTTCTCAAGGCTAGAGCTCTACCTCTTGAGCCTCAGCACCACTTCCGGCTTTTTTTTTTTGTATGTATGTGGTACCGAGGAATCAAAGCCAGGTCTTTGTGCATGCTAGGCAAGCACTTTAACCACTAGGCCAAACTCCTGGCCCCGCATGAGTCTTCTTATGCTTTTGATTTATAAAGACTTTAAATACAGATGCATTATGCATAGGCATAATGACTTGCATGATCTATCCCTGTTTCTAAGCCACATGGGGTTCACATGAAATCCAAGGTCTTCTTCTAGAAAGCACCATAGGGGAAAAATGACCTAAGCAAGATGATAGAATAGATGGTGTGGAACAAGGCCAGAAGAAATCAGGTGTAGCTTATTTATTACAGAGGGGAAGTTCTAAGATCTGCTTGGCTGAAGAATGAAGAAATATATATTGGACAAATCCAAACAAAAACTCAAAATTCTGCTCAAATGGTTTTGACTTTAGAAATTTTTAACAAAGAGGAATCATTTAGCTAGGTATATTTAACATTATGGGAACTAAGGGAAATTAAGCATCCAGAGATAAGCAATGCTAGGTAGGCCTTACTATATCTTTCAGACCAAAATGGCAAGTACAAGAAATGACTAGAAAACATATGAGGGACAGATCCATGGAGAAAATCATCACTGTGGCTCTGAGGAGAACCTTGGTCAGTCAGGGAGGAAGTGGAGGCTTCAATACTTTACTTTCCCCACTTGTCCTTGTATTTTCTGGGGTCATCCCATGCTGTACTCAACTAGAACTCAATGGATGTCTTCATTTGTATGTCAGAGAAGGACAAAGCACACATATCCAAGGGAATAAGTGGATATAGGCATATCAGTAGAGAGGGGAAAAAGGAGGATCAGGCCAGGAAGGGAAAGACAAAGATGTCTAAGAATTAGACTCTGAGTGCTCAAGAAAAATGGGGGGTGCTGGATAGGAGAGATGATTTTGAACTTACACTGAATCTCTTAGACAAATGGGAGCACCCCTCCCATCCCACCTCCCCAACAATCTGTCTGACTCGGATGAGTCTGCCTTATATTATTACATGTATATACTTTTTGAAGCAGTGTCTCAGTGGGGAAAGCACAGGTGCTTCAAACTTGAGACATTTCTGTTTCAGTTTTCTGAGAGATGATATTACAGATGTGTCTCACCGCATCTGACTTAAAAGTCTGATTTTATTTTTTTATACCATTAGGTTCCATTGATCTAGTTACTGGGAATTTGTCTTTCTTGAGTACTCCATAGAATGTGTTGTCCTGGAGGATTTGAAGTTGAGATCTGATTGTTTAGGGCCTGGCGTGTAGAGGAAGAAACAAACAAAGGTAGAACCATGTTTGCTAGAAAAAAATTCTTGACCTGGGTACTTCAGTAGCCATAGCATAAACACTCTTCTTCTACCTGACACCTGATCTATTTATTCATCAAAGTGTGGTCATTTCTTAATTTTATCCCATGTGAGAAACTTTGTTGTATTCTCCCTTGCAATGTCTTCTCCAAGTTATCACCCCATCTCCAGTGAAAGTCTTCTTTAACAGTCTTTAGTTCAAAGACAAGGGATGCTTCCAGCCTGAGTGCCTGGGGATGGTGAGTGAGTATCCTGCAATGCCATACATGACTTCTCTGGTCCTCCCCTGATGCCATCACGTGCTCCTCTGAGACACTGCAGTGGATGTTAAGAACAAGAGCTTATTCTGTCTCCTGGTCCTGCATTTTCCACTGGCAGCTGCTTCTCTACATTTCCAGTTCTATCCTGTATCTTCAGTTGGACTGTGAGTTTGCTGTCAGTGAAAGCTACTCATGATGTCATAATGGACAGCAGAACCTTTGCACTTGGGTCTACTTGAGTGACAGTCAAAGCTCCTTTATTCCTAACATGGATGCCATTGAGAAGCGTATCAACCTGCTCATAGTTTCAAAACATGACTTTAGAGAATTAATTTAGTATCATCTTCTCTGTCTTGAATCCTTGTAGACTAAAGTATACTAACAAAGGTTTTATGATAGTTAAAGAGATAGTGTTTGCAAATAACTTCATGGAGGATATGCCACATGGAAGGCATTTAATAAATGGTGGCTATTAGTTCTCTTTTGCGAAGTAAATATGGTTGAAATGTTATGCCAAGGTGTGAAACTGGACAGTTAGGACTCAAAATATCTAGTATATCCTAGCAACAGTATGAACACTTTTGGCAGCTGGAGGGGGCCAAATAAGTTAAAAATTTTTAAGTCTGACTAATGAAATCATTTGAGAGGGGGCTGAAGGTTAAGAGGAGGCTGGGTTGAGGAGGAAAGTTTGCTCTTTCTGAATGCATTCACCTTACCATGCACATTTTGGGAGAAAGCCAGATTGTAGTCTCCTGAATAGAGGATTTCATGCCTAAGTTCCATGACTTACTTGTAGAGAATATCTTTCTATGTTGCTTTCCACAGCACTATCTCACCCTAGCCCTAGGAAGAGAATACTCAGCCTTTATGTTGAACTTCCTAGATATAACCAGCCAGCCAAGTACAAAATATTATTGTCACATATTTGAGTGTGGACTTTAATAGAATGCAATCCTTTTGGATTAATTTACCAGCACTAATGTGTTCAATCTCTCAGTCAAACTGTTGTCATTCTCGAAACAGGAAATGGTTCTCGGCAAATATTTAGAAATGCTGTGGAAACTCTGAAGTTCATATCCATGGCAACCCTCAGGATTGCAGGCTGTGAAAGGCATCATGCCTTCCTAATAGAATTATTTAATTCCTCGATATTTGTGCTCTTTCGCTTTGGAGGCTATTAGAGAAGAGGAAAGCTCTTCCAGTCCACTTTAAGAAGACCGTGGTTGACATTTGACCCCTCCCTCCAGCCTTATAAACAGCAACAGAAATTTTCTTTCCACTTAAACTGCATCTGCTGGGCAAGGTTTCAATAAAGCAGCAATTCATGGAAAGGCCTCCCCCACTTATTGCAAGTGTCAAAGTTTTACTTGTTTAAGTGAACTGTTGGCAAAATATTCCTGGCCTCGGCTGTGAACTTTGCTTCGTTGCCTTGTTCATAAAAATAGACTCTACAAGCAATTGTAGTACATATCAGAGCCCTTTATTTACATGAAAACGACCAGTTGGGATGCGATGAGGGATAATATATACTACGGATATCATTGAAATTAATCTGATCATATGTAATCAGCATTCTTGAATAGTTCTTGAAAACTTATATTGGCCAGTGTTTGCTTAAGTAAACACAAAAAGATAAATATACAGAACATGAAAAGGATGGAGATATACAAAGAAAAGCCACTGTCTATAGAGTCAGGAGTCTTGAATTTAAGTTCTGTCTTTGCTTATATATTTGCTGAAAGATTGTGGCTTCATTATTTAGGTTAAGATTAACTTCTAGTGTTCTCTTTTCCTCCCCTCCCTACGACACACTGTTTCATTGAGGACATGGTAGAGCCATTTGTTAAGTTGGAGGATGTAGGAAAAGGAAGAAGAAAATACAGCACATGAGAAAAGTATCCTCATTTTTGTGAGGAAGATTATTTTTTTTCAGTTTTATATTTAATAGCACTGGAGACCTTGTACAGAATTTTCAGTTGGAGCTGTATACAGACAAAATTGCTCAAAGAGGAAATGAAGCATGATTATCCTAATCATATCATGTTGGAGAAGTTAAATAAAGCCAAAAAGACTAGGTTTGTAGCTCAGGTGATTGAGCAGTTGCCTAGCTACATTTAATCCCAATACTGAGAGATGTAGGGTAGGTAGTGAGGGTGAGAAACAGAGTGATGAGTGGATGATTAAAGCAAGCATGTCAGTGAAGACTGAGGAAGACTAGATACCCTAGTGGAAGAAATCTGAGAAAGATTTATCAGCTCAGATATTCCAAGGTGGAGAAATTTTGCCTGTATGATGCAACCGAAGGGTTTGGTTAGAGAAGACTGAGATGAAGTCACAGATCTTAGACTATGAAGGTATTCTGGCGGTCACATGAATGCTTTCAGTGAAGGTGGAGTCTAGGCTGACACAGGCTGAAGAGTCATTAATAACTGTAAAGAAGGAATGAGTCCTTAGGACAGCTAAGAAACCCTCCTATCTCGTTCACTTCTACAGAACAGAACACTGACTTATGTGAAGTTTGATGAGGTTATATTTAAGTGAATGTAGCTAGCAGTTAAAATGATTAAGGAAGCCGGGCACGCTCACATCTGTAATCCTGGCTACTCAGGAGGCTGAGATCTGAGGATTGCGATTCAAAGCCAGCCTGGGCACTAAAGTCCATTAGACTCTTATCTCCAATTAACCACCAGCAAAACAGAAGTGGCACTGTGGTCCAAGGGGTAGGATGGTAGCCTTGAGCTGAAGAGCTCAGGGACAATGCCCAGGCCCAGTGTTCAAGCCCCATGACCAACAAAAAAAATGATTAAGGAAGTGAACAGGCAGACCCTTATACTCATAACAAGAAAATATAGAAAATAATCACTGGAAGCTGGGTGCTGGTGGCTCATGCTTCTAAACCTAGCTACTCAAGAGGTTGAGATCAGAGGATTGCTGTTCAATGCCAGCCAGGGCAGGAGATTCTGGGAGACTCTTGTTTTCAATTAACCACCAGAAAACCAGAAGCGGAGCTGTGGCTCAAAGTGGTAGTGCACTAGCCCTGAAAGTAAAAGCTCAGCGACAGGTCCCAGGCCGTGAGTTCAACCTCCACAACTGAACCAAAAAAAAAAAAGGTCCCTGGAAAGAACACTAGGAAGAAACAATTTGTTCCACTCTGCCATTATTCATTCACAGGATGTCAGAGCTGATTTTAAACATGTAGAGAAGGGTTTGCTCATTGTTCTTCCAAGTTTGGGAAACCAATGACCCCCCTATCCTTATCCATCCTTCCCAGACCACAGGGATCTGTGAGACTGATTATTATCTTTTCCTGGAATGTCCAGTCTCACTGGGACAGAGTTCATCAAGAAGCCTTCGTGGTGAGCTGCTGAGAGTTGAGCTCTGAGTTGAGAAAGTGCAGGGCTGTCTCCAACATTGCACTCACTCACCGGAGAGCCTCATCTCCAGCTCTGTTCCCTTGGTGCTTAGGGAGAAGGCTCTCAGCCCTCAACACATCTGTGTTGCTTCAATAGCTGATTAAAGGAAAAATAAACACCTCTGGGGTGGAGGTCTGCCTCTTCCTTAGGGCCCGGTTGGTTCTGTCTAGATGCTGATGTCCCAGTGGTTTTCCTAGTACAGAGATTTGTTTCTCAGGTTGAGAGAGCTGTGATTAGCATCCTCTATAATAAGTTGATTGATGCTTTAATTATGGACCAAGTAGTAATGAAGAGGACTGCAGAGATGAACCTGGCCACCCATATAATTTGGGATCGAAAGACCTCCAATGTATTGTCTTGAAGTGACTATTTCATTCTATACATAACAGAGGAGAAGAGATCTTCAGTTCTTACCTCGCTGTGTTACCACAGGTCTCAGGAATTCCTTGAGGAAATTTTAGAAATGTTGACTTTAGGATATATAGCAAATATATTTTTGGTGGCTATTTCAAATATAGTCAGCTCTTAAGTGCATAAGTAATTTTTGTAATTTAAGACTTTCAGAATCTAGATTATTTAGCACAGTAAAACCTTGATGTTTGTGTAGAATAATTTTCCAAAAATCTCCAAGTCTGCCAACATATCTTATCAAGTTAACTGACATTAGCAAAACTTAAGCAAGGCTAGAGGCATAGCTCAAGTAGTAGATCACTTATCTCGCACGTACGTGCGAGAGTTCAATCCCTAGTACCAAAAAATGATTTATGTATCAATATTTACCACAATCTATTATACAAATGGATATTTAGCATAAAATAAGGTCTAGAAACATACTCATAGGCATCTGTATGCTTACCTGAAGAAAATTCTTCATATAAAAATCGACTTCAAATGTCAAATAAAATGTGGACGTTAGTAGTCCTTTGTAAATTCTTCTTTTCATGTCTCTGCATGTGGGAGCCATAGTTCTCACAGAACTTGAAAAGGGGCTTTGGAAGTTAATTTGGCAGCACGATCTCTATCAACTGCATGAAGGAAGACACCAAGTTGGCCATGCCTGTAAACCAGGAGGCTAACACTTGCCTGACACTGACCCCTGTGCTGGAAACCGTGATCTTGGTCTTCCAGCTGCCAAATGTGTTGGAAATAAATATTTCCTGTTTAAGGAACAGGCCATGCTAGTCATTGGTGCTAAGTCTAAACCTAAGTGGCTTGATAACTCAGGGTAGAGTCTCAGGAATTACAAGGTGCATGTCAGAAAAGCCGACCGAGAGAGACAATTTGATTGCAGGGTCAGAAAAGAAAGAAGAAAAATTCAAAGACAGCTTCTGTCTTCTTAGATGATCCATAAACAGTGATATACAATTTTTTTTAGATATGTTCATGATAAAGAACATTTTGGTGATGGCTCAGATAAAAAAAAAACCATGTCATTAATCGCTAATTGTGGTTGTGAAGTGGCAAAAAAGGAACAAAAAATTGACTGAATGATGTTTGTAACTGAATGTTTTGTGACTGGCTGGTAAAATGGGATACCTGTGTGAGGTTTCTTAGTGAAATATGGAGCTGCTTAGCCCCTCCATGCTTCTTATGATAAAATATAAGAAGACACAGGTGAAGTAAAAGTGGAAGTGGTAAGTGAAAAGGAATCAGCATTTGCATATTACAAAAATACAGCCTTTCTGTGTTAATAAAAGGAGAAGCAGTATGGATGCTAGACTCACATCTACAACTGTAGCTAAATAGGATGATAAAATCTGAGGATCAAGACTCATAGCCAGCATAGGGAGACAATTCCAACACACTTTTTTAAAAAAAACTTTTTGAATTCCTATTTGTGTGTGTGTGTGTGTGTGTGTGTGTGTGTGTGTGTGTATGTACATTGCTCTTGAGGCAATGTCACTTTTCAATATGACAAAAGCAGAAAGTTCAACACAAAATGGAAATTGGAAGTGTAGGATAGGAAAAAACCAAGGGCAGGAGGAAAAGGCAATAGCAGAAAGATGTTGCAAAAAAGATGGTATCTGTCAGAAAGAATGACATTGCTCTATTTGTAAGGAAATGGAAAGACTTGGAAAAAATCATATTAATTGAAGTAAGCCAGACCCAAAGGAATATAGGCTCAATGGTTTTCCTCATTTTTAATAATTAGTACACATCTAGGACTCTCCTAGCAGAGGATTACAAAACCTAGGTACATAAGGTTATATAGGATGAGACTAAATGAAAGGATCTCTAGGATGGGAAACAAGAGCTTTATCTTGTATGATTGTTGTTCTTAATGTTCTATGTTACTTCTCTTCTCTTTTTTTGCCCTTATGATTATTCTCATATTGTTACTGTATCTGACTTTGTTACCTGGTATATTTTATATATGTTTATTTGTTTATTTGAAATAGGAAAGGGAAGGGGGAAAACAAGATGACTGGGAGGGATGGGGGGAAGAGAAATGGGTACAAAAACATGAAAAGGGATATCAATGTGTGAGAAGTAATGTACTGACAACCTGAGGAATGTAACTGTAACTCCGCTATACATTATCCCAACAACAACAACAAAAAAGATGGTGTATGCCTCTCCAGTGCAGTGATGAGAGATGGCTGCATCAGGAAAATTTTCTGTTTTCAAAAGGTAAGAAAAAGTGGGAGTGGGACATTTCTAGAGACCAGAGCTGACCCCTCCCTTTTTTATCAGAGGAAAGAGATGCATACCAGAAGGCATAGTTGGAAGGGACATCCTCTTGTCAGAGTAGGTGTATCAGCTCAAAGTAGTTGAGAGCTCAAAATAGCTGAGACTACAAATAGAGATAATACAGCTAATATCCAACAGACTCTTACCTGCAATTAATCAACAAAAAGCCAGGACTTGAAGTATGGCTGGAGTAACAGAGCATTAGCCCTGTGTGAAAAAGCCCTGGTATTGGCATTCAACCCCCAACCCCATAAAACCCATAATCTCAAAATGAAAACATGAAACGTAACTATAATACCCCCATCTCTGTATGTAAACTCTATGGATTTGGCAGACCAAACACTGAATAAGAGTATTAATGTGCTTGAGAATGCAGGAAACGCAGAAAATAAGCAAAGACTAGGAATAAATACATTTATGGATGCCCTCAATTCCCCATATTGTTTTCGTGACTACCCCACTGAGTTTTTAACCTACATTTCTTGGAGTTCATCAGGAAATGATCAGGAAAACAAAGCGTATAATCTTTTTTCTTAGATATAATCATGCTACCATGTTGGCCATCAAGTCATGTTTGGTTATCAGAGCTGAGAATGACACAAAACAACTTGAGATGGCTGGATTGTATGAACTTTGGTCAGATTCAAATTAATAGCTACATATTAGGAAATACTTCAGCTCTTTCTTTTCACTCCCCTCCTTTTCTTCAGGATTATTTAACAGCAGCAGCAGTAGCATCACTGTGAAGCAGACATGCACAGGGATATTGACTCCATGTGAGGGGACAGTTAGCTCCCAGGAGTCATCTGGAAAACAGCATTTCTCCCAGAATCAAAGGCAAATGAGTTGTCCGTCCATGTCTAACTCTGGTGGACTGTAGGCCTGGTCACATGACCAAGCAAAGGGTCACTGTATCTTTAAGCAATAGGATTGAAGAGGTCCCTCAAACAGGTCTCTGCTTGTGAAGCTGAGTGCCTTTGAAGCTAAGCCCTCTAGTTCTTGACTTGGAACAGAGTTTCCTTTCCTGTGTGTACTCATTTTATTTTATGGCCACGTAAAAGCAACTCTGTGGGGCTGACTGCAGAGGGAAAACAAACAACACTACAGAACAACTGTCAACCAAAAGCAACCAAAAGAGAAAGAAAGAAGGAAGGGAAACACCAGGAAAAAAGCACGGAGGCAGGTCTGCCCATCAGCTCAGCAAGCGATGGTCATGTCAATGGTGACAATAATTGATTTAGACAGAGAGGAAAGTAGTCATTGGAATGAAACTTGTTTGAATAACAGCTTAAATGTTTCTCTCCTTGCTCTCCAGATTACATACAGTGTAAAGCCAGATTTCTTTCTCCTGGCTAGTTCACAGAGGATAGTTTGTATCCAGGGGCTTGGGAAAGGGGGGAAAATTCTTGTAAATTTGTCTCCTTTTGGATACTTGTTGAGTTTGGAGTCTAGGCTTACAAAGACAATTTATGCTTAATTCCAAATCTTTTCTTCTAAGGCATCCCTTGCAGAGAAAATTTTACTGAAAGATTAGATAGTGTCTGAGTGGTAGAACTTCATCTATTTCACTATGCAACAAAATTGAGGTTTGAGCATTTCCAATGTCTTTGCTCCAGACTTTATTAGGTTCTTATGGAAGTCGATGGCATGATATTGACATTTTCCAGATTGTTTTAGTTCAGTGTGTTCAGAGAAATGGGCTCACTACATACATATGTCCTACTGTATTCCATACATTCTGTCAAGAGTGTCATATGTGCGTGGTCACGTGACTGAATATGTGTATATTGAATCAATGTTGGTAGACTGAGTTCATCTAGAAAGATATTTATTTCATCCAGATTTTTATAGCTTGAGTGTATAATTTCAAAATAGTCCCTCATGTTCCTGTGGACTTTACTTTTATTTCTTGCATTATTTTTGATTTTTTAAAATTTCTAATTTTACTTACTTGGGGCATTTCCCTTCTCTGTTTTATAAAATTGGCTAAGGATTTATTTTTAATAACCAAGTTTTCTACTGTTAATTGTATAGTTTTTAGTTTTTATTTGATTAATTTTTTTGTGTATTCCTGATCTATTAGAGTTTTGCTACTTTTCATTTTTGTAGGAACTTGAAGTAAATTATTAGAGTATTAGTTTGAGATCTCTCTGCTATCTTCATATAGGTGTGCATAGTTATCAATCTTCTTTTGCTTTGTCTCACAGGTGTGGGACATTTTCATTGCATTCTATACACTTTTGGATTTCCTACCTTATTTTTTTTAGTGAGTTTGTTATTGAACAATGTGTTGTTCATTGTTCACATTTAAAAATTCATTCTGCAGGCCAGGAGCATGGCCTAGTGGTAGTGTGCTTGCTCAGCATGCATGAAGCCCTGGGTTCGATTTCTCAGTACCACATACACAGAGAAAGCTGGAAGTGGTAGTGCAGCCCAAGTGGTAGAGCACTAGCCTTGAGAAAGCCCAGGGACATTGCTCAGGCCCTGAGTTCAAGTGTAGGGGAAAAAAAGAAAAAAATGCCTGAAGTTCCTTTTGCTACTGAGCTCCAGTTTCACTTTGGTTTGATATATTAAGGGGTTATTTCAATTTTCTTGTTTTTTAATTATATTTTTATTGTAATTAATAGAAGGGTTACATTATATTCTCCAGATAGAAGGTGCATTACTTCACCAACATTGCTACCCTTTCTCATGTTTTTGTCCTCATTTCCCACCCCCATCTTGTTTTCCTCACCCCTATCCTATTTCAAATAAACAAATAAACATATATACAACATATCAGATAACAAGATAAGATATTGTAACAATATGAGATAACCCAGGGACAACAAAAGGGATGACAAATAGCATAGTACATTAAGAACAACAATCACACATTGTATGGCTCTTATATCTATATCCTGGAGGTCCTTTCATTTAGCCTTATTGTATATGGCCTTATATATCTAGGTTTTGAGGTGCTAGTACAGTCCAAGGTTTATACTGATTATGGCAATTATCAAGAAATCTAATAACAACAGATGCTGGAGGGGATGTGGCCAGGAGGGATCACTATTACACTGTTAGTGGGAGTGCAAACTCCTTCAACCACTATGGAAAGCAGTATGGCTGTTCATCAAAAGACTAAACATAGAACCCCCCCTATGACCCAGCAATTCCACTACTTGGCATTTACCCAATTGTCCAGAAACAAGGACATACTACATCCACTAGCACAACAATGTTCATTGCAGCACTATTTACCATAGCAAAGATATGGAACCAACCCAGATGCCCCTCAGTTGATGACTGGATCCACAAGATATGGTATTTATGCAGAATGGAATTCTATGCTGCTGTCAGAAAGAACAACATTGTCCCATTTGTAAGGAAATGGGAAGACTTAGAAAAAATCTTATTAAATGGTTTCTCCCAATTTTCTTTTTGTTCTTTTTTTAAAGAATTTTTAAAATTTCATTTTATTGTTATGGTGCTGCATAGAGGGTTGCAGTTTCATTCATAAGGTACTGAGTACATTACTTCTTGAACATTGTTACTGCTTCCCATGTTTTTCTGCCACTTTCTCTCCCCCAACCCCTCCCAAGTTGTAAAGTACATGTCCACTGTATTGTCAATTTTCTTAAGGCTATTTATAACTTGCTTTATGTCCTAGAATATGTTCTATTTTGAAGAAAATTCCATGGTTGCTGAGAAGGAAGTGTACTATGCTGGATGCAGTGTGCATATTGTATAGATGTCTGTCAGGACCATTTGGTCTCCAGCATTGTTTACATCAGAGGCTTCTGTTCTGAGATTTTGCTTGGATGACTAACTATAGCTACGTTAGTAGTAAAGGTATGGAAATCACTCACTATTGTTATGTTATGGTCTTGTGTGTTTTAACTCTAGTAATATTTGTTTAATGAAGTTGAGTGTAATAATATTGGGTCCAAAATGTCAATAACTGTATGACCTTTTGCTGAATATTATTAATCTTCCTTTTTAAATGTGGAGTAACCATTGCCCATCTGGCTAATTTTATCTGAATTCTTCTTTATCAGATGTAATGAATCATACCTGCTTTCAAAGTCTAATTTTTTTTAAGACTTTTAGCTAACTTTTCACCCTAAGCCAAATCTATTTTTGTAATTAAGATGTATTCTTGCAGGCAACAAATGTTTGGGTTTTGCCTTTTAATCCCATTTTTCCTTCTCTCTTTTGATAGGAGAATCGACTCCATTGACATTGAGTGTTGAAATGGAAAGATGTGTATTAATTTCTTCCACTAAAATAAAACCAAACAACTGCAAATAACCTTTAGTCTTAGAATCCTTTCTATTTTTTCTATGTTATCTGCCTATATTGTAGGGTTTATTTTCTCAAATATTCTCTTGATCTTCCTGTTCTATGTGTAGGATTCTTTTGAGTATATTCTATATTGCTGGTCAAATAACTATGAATTGCTTTATTGTTTTTGTGGGAATTTTTTTAGTTCTTTAGATCTAAATGATAGCTTCACTTGATAGAATATTCTTGGTTAACAGTTGTCAACTTTCTGAGCATGAAATATATCATTTCAAGTTCTTTTTTGGTAAGGATTCTATTGAAACAAGTTTATTTTTCTGATGGATTTCCTATTGTATGTGATATCTTTTGTTCTTTGCAACTTTCAATACAATTTACTCTTTCTTTGTATTTAATATTTTAAATATCATACATTACTGTCAAATGTATACATATAAATTATATGAAGATTTATTAGAGGCTACTAACTCAAGTGAGTGAAGGTGGGATATAAGGTAACCTATTACCTGCCATTGGAAATATGGACATCTGGGAAGCCAATGATATAACCACTTTTCTAGTAGTTAATTGGAGATAAGAGTCTCACATTCTTCAGTGCCTGGGCTGGCTTTGAACTGCAATCCTCAGATCCCAGCCTCCTGAGTAGCTATGATTATAGGTGTGAGCCACCACACCCGGTTTATGAGACTCTTATCTCTAATTAACCACCAGAAAATTGGAAGTGGTATTGTGGTTCAATGTGGTAGAGCACTAGCCTTGAGCTGAAGTTCTCAGGGACAACATCCAGACCCAGAGTTCAAGCCCCATGACTAACCAACAAAAATGGGAGGAAGGACATGAACCAGGAGTGTTGAGAAAAGAGACCAATGCCTTTGGTCAGACTGGCAGACACGGTTGACAGGATGATAATCCAGCCTTTCTCTGAGTTTTTGCTGTGTCTTATGTCCTCAGTGAAGAATATACATTGGGGAGGGCTCCTCACTTTACTGTGTTTACAAATTCACACTAGTATTTATTTTTGAAACACAGCAAATGATGTCAATCCTACTAGCTGTCTGGGATCTCCTTCTTTCATTATGTTAACACATAAATCTGTTTCATTGGAAAAATCATATTAAGCGAAGTAAGCCAGACTCAAAGGAACTTAGGCTCAATGGTTTCCCTCATTCATCATAACCAGTAGAAACCTCGGGCTCTAATAACAAAGATTTGCAATAGAGCAAAAACTTGATACATAAGGCCATATAGTATGAAGCTAATTGAATGGACCTCTAGGATATTGAAACAAAAGCTATATAATGAATGATTGCTGTTCTTAAGGTGCTATGTTATCTCTCATCTCTTTTGCTGTTCCTTTGTTATCTCATATTGTCACAATATCTCACTTTGTTATCTGATATATTGGATACATTTGTATTTGGTTACTTGAAATTGGACAGGGAAGGGGGGAAAATCAAGAGGGGGGGGAGGGTAATGGGGACCAAGACATGTGGAAGGGTATCAATGTATGTGAATTAATGCACCTTCTATCTGCAAATATCATGTAACCCTTTTATTAAATACAATAAAAATATTTAAAAAAAAACAAAAAAAACTGTTTCATTGGTAAAAACCCCAATTCCAAAGTGGAGCATGTCTGGCTCTTTATGTCTGACATGCCAGTAACTAACTACTCCCACTTTTTTATGCTCAAATGGTGTAAGCATCACAAGACTTTCTCTGTGTGTTTGTTTCAACTTTCAATTTAGTCCCTAAAAACAAACTCCATTCTTGTGGGCTTCTTATTTGTTGAACCTTCCAAGCTGATTCCCACCTCTAAGAATTTTCTCTTATTTTTCTCTATGCCTAGACTCTCCACTGCCCTTGTATTCACATGGCTACTTCCCTCTTCACAACTAGGCTCAATTGTTGTAAGTATAAGACACTTTATGTGATGACCTTTCTCCTAGCAAATAAAGTAAGTTGTCAGGTACTACCTCATTAGCACATTTTAATTCCTGGGCTATGTGTATTGGCTTCTAAAATGATTATGACAATGTATTTATTTACTCAGTAATTGTCCAATCTACCTTTTTTTCAAACTACCATACCATTTTCACAAAAGCTGACACTTTCTTTTATTATCCACTTTCACAATCATGCTGAGAACTCAGTAGAACTCACAGGAGGTCACAAGTTACAATATATACTTCCATGCATCTCTGTTTTCAAATAAATATCTGGCCTCCCATTAGTTATTTAATAAGAAAGCTATGCCTTCATAGTTAGTAGCAGATAATTAAAGGATAATGTTTGAGTTTGTATTCAAATCATTACCCAAAGCAACATTTTACATTTCTTAAGGGTGTATTGTTTTAGCCTAGAATTAGGAGATGCTTGTCGCTAACAAAGTTGGATCAAGCAAAAGAACTGACATGTCCAAGACAGCTGAGCCAACAGAAGTGATATGAGAGAAGATGATGAATAATTTCAACACTAAACGGCATAGTGTTTTGGCATGTCATAATAAAACCCAGAGCTTTTCATTCTTGCCTTTTAGAATATTGTAGTGAGGAATGAAAATGTATGATGATGGAAGTGATTTTTCTACATGTATGGATCTGAACAAATAGGAAGAGCCAAAACAATCTTCTGGCAATTTTATTTCCTTTCACAACTTAGTTCCAATGATGTTTTGAGATGTTCGCTGATTCAATCCAAGTGCTTATAGATGCAATACTTTGGAGATGAACGGGGGAAATAGCCAACTTTTATTTGATTTTGCATTGTATTGGTTTTTTTTAATATTCATCATCTCACTGTGGTTTTATTGCTACACTGTTTCAGTGTTATAGTCTATATTCTAAAACACAGTAAATAAAAGCAAAGACCCTTATAAAATCACACACAATTAAATGGTGACAGAAAGTTGGAGAACTCGGGAACTTTCTTTTTTCTTTTTCTTTCTTTCTTTTTTTTTTTTTTTTTTTTTTTTGTGGGCCATGGGGTTGAACTAGGCCTGGGCGTTGTCCCTGAGCTCTTCAGCTCAAGGCTGAAGAGCCAAGCCCCACTTCCCGTTTTCTAGAGGTTAATTGGAGATGAGAGTCTTAGGTCCTTTTGTGACTGGGCTGGCTTTGTACCTTGATCTCAGCCTCCTGAGTTGCTGGGATTTCAGGCATGAGCCACTGGTCCTGGCTCTAACTTTCTTTTCTGAGTCCAGTACTTTTTTGAACTATAAAATATTGATATCTAAATCATCCTTTCCAATGAATCTTGAGATAAGGAGGATGCGTCATGGCCCTCTGTTTCTCCAGAAATTTGGTTTGTAATCACCAAAGGACTCAGTTGCCTCTAGCCAAATATTTGTGATAAGCATTTTTAAGTATGAAGTCTCAACACTTATCACAATGTAGAATTTGAAAAACAACCAAAGAATCTGGAAATTATGACTTGATTGAGAATAGAAGAGTTCCCGAAAAGAGATAGAAAAAAACAATTGATGTACTTTGTTGCTTACAATATATGGTGTCTCTTAGAGATTCTATGTATTTTAAATACTATACAGTCTTTATTTGTTTCATAGGGTTTTACATAACAAGTTACCACAAGTAAGTCTCCTTAAACAATAATACATTTTCTCAATTCTTGTGATTAAAGGACAAGATCAAGGAGGGTTTCTTCTGAAAGCTTGTAGGTAAGGGTCAATTCTAAATCTCTTTTCTTGTCTAGCAAACAACCATCTCCTCCCTATGACTTCAAAATTGTCTGTATGTCCCTGACTAATTTTCTTCTTCCTATAAAAAGATGAGTTTTATTGAACTTTAATTATCAAATTTTAATTTAATGATCTCTTTAAAGATTCTTCTCCAAATTACAATCTTACTCTCAAGTAATATATGTCAGAATTTCATTGTGTAAATTTGAGGCAGGTTCCTGTTCACCTTGTAACACCTATACTCATAGCATTCATAGTACATGTGTGCACGTGCACACACACACATACATACAAACACACACACATGCATGCACATACATACATGCATGTGCATACACAGTAGCAGAAATGTTTCTGAATCTTATTGCTTAAAAAGTAAAATTTTATTTTCTTGCTTATGAAACGTGCTTTTGTAATCGTTGAACTATTTGGAGGAGGTTTTTTTTTTCTTTTTGTTTACTGATATACAACTTTCCAAGGAAAATAACTAGAAGAAAAGCTATGAGAAAGAGAGGTGGAAAATGTTGGCTTCTGGGCATGTCATGCTTTGCAGGATGCCAGGAAAGTCCCTGGGCATGGAGTCCTCATGCTCATCCATGTCCAGTGTCATTAATCACCAGTGACCACCAGCCACGGAGCAAGTTGAACTTCTTTCTTTCATGTGTAAAAAGGAAATAGTATCCCATATTGCTAAGACTGTTATGCAGATTAATTTATTTTCTTTTGCTTTATTTTTTTATTGTAATTAGTAAAAGGGTTACATGATATTTGCCAGATAGAAGGTGCATTAATTCACATACATTGATACCCTTTCACATGTCTTGGTACCCGTTTCCCTCCCCCCCCACACCCCCCACCCATCTTGGTTTTCCCCCCTTCCCTATCAAAATTCAAATATCCAAATACAAATAAATTCAATATATCAGATAACAAAGTGAGATACTATACCAACATGAGATAACCAAGGGACATCAAAGGAGATGAGAGACAACATAGTACATTAAGGACAACAATCATTCATTATATGGCTTTTGTTTCACTATCCTGGAGGTCCTTTCAATTAGCTTCACATTATATGTCCTTATGTATCAAGATTTTGCTCTATTGCAGATCTCTGCTAGTAGAGCCCAAGGTTTCTACTGATTATGACGAATGAGGGAAACCATTGAGCCTAAGTTCCTTTGAGTCTGGCTTACTTCACTTAATATGATTTTTTTCTAAGTCTTTCCATTTCCTAACAAATGGGGCGATGTCATTCTTTCTGACAGCAGCATAGAATTCCATTGTGTACAAATACCACAACTTGTTGATCCACTCATCAACTGAGGGACATCTAGGTTGGTTCCATATCTTTGCTATGGTGAATAGTGCTGCAATGAACATTGTTGTGCTAGTGGGTTTAGTATGTCCTTGTTTCTGGGTGGTTGGGTAAATGCCAAGTAGTGGAATTGCTGGGTCATAGGGAAGCTCTATGTTTACCCTTTTGAGGCACTGCCACACTGCTTTCCATAGTGGTTGGACGAGTTTGCACTCCCACCAACAGTGTAGTAGTGATCCCTCCTGGCCACATCCCCTCCAGCATCTGTTGTCATTCGTTTTCCTGATCCTGGCCATTCTAGCTGGAGTGAGGTGGAATCTTAGAGTTGTTTTGATTTGCATTTCTTTTATGACCAGAGATGTTGAGCATTTCTTCATGTGTCTATAGGCCATTTTTGTTTCTTCTTCAGAGAAGACTCTCTTTAAGTCTTTGGCCCATTTTTTAATGGGATGGTTGTTACTTTGGAGGTTAGTTTTGGAGTGATTCAATTTTTTGAGTTGTTGATATATTTTAGATATGAGGCCTTTGTCCGTTGTTTGGTTGGTGAAGATCTTCTCCCACTCTGTAGGCTTCCTGATTAGTTTACTAGCTATGTCCTTTGCCATACAAAAGCTCATGCAGATTAATTTATAAGACAGATGCAAATCCATTTGTACATTTTAGAAGAATAGGATTTTAAGGTGTCTTTTAAAAATGGTAATCTTAAAGCAAAATCCTAATATTTAAAATAGATAGAAGCAAATATACTACCCCTGAAGAGGGCAGTGAGGAAAACTGGAAGATGCTGCTGAAAACTCTTTCTACCTCCCATCCACTTCTAGTTAAGGTTCTGGGGACTTATACTGAGCATCTCTCTAAAAGCACTGCTACTTTAAGTATCAGATAAATGTTAGTTTTAACTCCAAGGAAGTAAGAACCTAAAGTGGTTAAATAATTCATACCTTTTACAATCATATTTAAAAAATACCATTGGTGGCTCACGCCTGTAATCCTAGCTACTCAGGAGGCTGAGATCTGAGGATGATGGTTCAAAGCCAGCCTGGGCACAAAAGAGTATGAGACACTTATCTCCAGTTAACTATCAGAAAACCAGAAGTGGCGCTGTAGCTCAAGTGGTAGAGTGCAAACCTTGAGCTGAAGAATTCAGGGACAGCACCCAGGCCCAGAGTTCAAGCCCCACGACTTACATCCCTAAAAGTATATGATTAGTAAAGATTAACATTACTAGATAAGAAAGGATTACAAAATACAAGCAGGCTATGTCATTTCAACTCAGCAGACATGGAATCATTCTGTTGAATTACTATGAAAGTTTACACAAATTGATCCTCATTGCACAGGGGTTCAGTCATATGTGGTTGAACACAGATATAAACACAGTGACTGGCCTGAGCCCAAACACATATTTTGAGACACTAAGATCCTGGTTACTTCTGCTTTATAGATTTCATTTCCTTTTTGATGTAATCTTTCTCAGTCCAGCTTTTCTTATCTAAAAGAGACATACACCAACATATTACGCCCACCCCTGTGAGTTTCCTAGGATTCTCAAGACACTCAGAAGATGATATAAGCTAAAACTTCAAGCAAAGCACTAAAAATTTGGCCTGGAAAAGTGAGGTGGTTATGACCAATCTTGCTATGATCCTTAGGGTTTTTATATTGTGCAATCCTAGTTAAAATATTTTGGATTAAGTAGCTGAAAAGCTTTTGAGTTGCATTTTTAGGTCTGTGAAGAGTTCCCTCTCTATAGTTTGCTGGGGTTGTTAAAGGCTATAATGGCTACCTATGTTACTTATTAATAGTTTACCTTGCTATAATTATAACTACCTTAGGATAAAAAAATAAGGTTGTCCTTTTAGATAGTATGTGGTTTGATATTAGGTATTTTTGATATTGTGTAATTTTGAGCCATTGTTTGCCTTTCTTAAAAATTTTCAATAAACTCTGCTAATTATATACATTAATGGGGTTTGGTGTGATACATACCTATGTATGCATTTGTACTGATTGTCTTATCTCCCAGTTCCTAACATTGGTTATTATACTTCCGTTTTGCTAGCTTGGAAGCTTGGACTAAAGGCCTTGGCACTATCCCTGAACACTTTTGCTCAGGGTTAGTACTCTACTACGTGAACCATAGCTGCACTTCTAGCTTTTTGGTTTTTGGTGGTTCACTAGAGGTGAGAGGCTTGCAGACTTTCCTGGCTTCAAACTGCAATCTTCAGATCTGAGCCTCCTGAGTAGTCGTATTACAGGCATGAGACGTGGGCACCTGACTCCATTGTTCTTTTAGATTTGCTTCTATTCAATGGAGTTTGCTCTTAAACTCCTGGGCTTCAGAAATCACCCATCAGCCTCTTAGGTAGATGGAGTACAGATGTGTGCCCTGACACGTATGGTGACATTTTTAGGACCCTCATGTAAGCAGGGAGTACTTGTGAGGTTTTTTTTTTTTTGGTTGTTTTACTCTACTTCATGTAATCATTTTCAGCTTTATGAATTTTTTTTGTTGCAAACAGTAAGACTTCATTCATCCTTATGGCTAAATTGTCATCTATTACCTCTGGTAAATCTATTTTTCTTGTCTGAAGGATGTCCATACCATTCTCCATAATAATTGTACTAAATTACATTACCAACAACAGCAAATTTTTCTCTACATCCTCATCTGTATTATTATTTAACCACTGACACCGCATCCTCCTCCTCATCCTCCTCCTTTTTCTTTCCCTCTCTTTCTCCTTTTTCTCCTCCACTGCTTTACTTTTTGTCCTCGGAGCTCCTATTTTTATCCTGAGCACCATTTACCTGTAACTTCAAGGAGACAGTGGTTCATGGCTACAGCCTTATTTGATCCTCATATCAGCCTCTGTGAAATGACCACCATGCTTACTATTTTATATACTAAGAATATGAATCTCAGAAAGAAACTGTACTAAATTGTCAAGCTGCAGAAGAAAAGTTTGAATTTAGTTCATGACAACTATAGAAACACTGGTTCCAACAACTCACCATCCTTTCCATTTTCACCCAACAGTCCCCAATTTTGCCCTAACCTGCTTTCACACCAGTCTTTAGATTGTGATTTGCTGTTAAAGAGCAGGACTTGTTGCTCTTCTATCACTGGGTTCCACTGGAGTTAGGCCTCTGATTTTCCTCTTCACTGGGGCACATGTGTATCTTTCCTCCACCTTGAATGCGCCTATGGAGAATGACTTTGGGCTTATTCTAGGAGTGTGTTCCATTGCCTACTTGCTCCCAGAAATCCAACATTTCTTTTTTTTTAATTGTGATTAATAGAAGGGTTACATTATATTCACCAGATAGAAGGTGCATAACTTCACAAACATTGATACCCTTTCTTATAACATGGTCCCCATTTCCCTCCCTCCTCCCCCCTCCCCCCGCTTATCTTGATTTCCTCCTTCCCTATCCAATTTCAAATAACCAATCAAGCACATATAAAATATATCAGATAACAATGTGAAATACTGTAACAATATGAGATAACCAAGAGATGGCAAAAGAGATGAGAGATAACATAGTACATTAAGAACAACAGTCATTCATTATATGGCTTTTGGACCTCCAGGATAAGGAAACGAAACCCAACATTTCTTTTGGTAATTCCCATTCTTCCTTTTTAGTAAACTAGTCTCCCCGGCTTGCACCAAACCTTTCATGAATGTGTAGGCAAATGTCTCTTTTGACAGCTCCCCTCAAGAATAAGCCATTCCACTTCTATTATTTATTTTACTTATTTCTGTCATTCGTGGCGCTTGAACTCTTGGCCTGGATGCGCTGTCTCTGAACTCTTCAGTTCAAAGTTAGAGCTGTACCACCTTGAGCCACAGTGCCACTTCCAGTTTTCTGGTGGTTAATTGGAGATAAGAAAGAGTCTCATGAACTTTCATGCCTGAACGGTCTTTGAACCATGATCCTCAGATCTCAGCCTTCTAAGTATCTAGGATTACAGGTGTGAGCCACTATCACCTGGTTCTATTAATGTTCTTCGAGTGGTCTCAATTTAAAGCCCACATCTATTTGTGTCCATGCCCTTTTGGCTGTGTCAATTTGTCTATGTCTTTAAATAAGTTGTATTGTCAAAGAGTGCCCAGGCCTAGAGTGGCAGCCAACTCCAGATGGAAATTCACTTAGTCCCTGTGCAAAGTGATATCTTAATTATCCCTGCCCCCAGGCATTCAGCCAAGATTTCTCCCTGCCAGTGTTCTTTCGATAAACTTGGAGTTGATTGTAGGAGTGGACTCAGACTCTTCTGACTGGAACTAAGTAAAGTAAAGCAGAGTGCGAGTGAGGACTGTGCCTAGAGCACTCAGTGGTATGCTGATTCTTTGAGAATGGGGATCAGCTCTTCAACTCAGTTATCTGAGTCCACACTGTCTTTGCAGTCACCCCACTGGTGGGCTTCTAGCAACATGCAGCACCTGGTTATAGCAAAACAAGTGACTAGAATGAGATGTCATGGTGAGTGATGGACAAAAGGCTTGAGGAGGAGGAGGAGGAATGGATAGAGACAAAGGTTTCTGGCTCACAAGTTTCTGGGTTTTGCTTCCCAAAGTAGCACTATGAGCACAGTTTTGTGAAGAAATAAGAGCATGGGCAAACCAGGTTGACTGGAAAAATGGATGGAGAGTTACAGAGATTTCAGAAAGAGATTTTCCATGTTTTGGCGCTGTTTCAATAGGTAGGCCTTACCTTAAGCCTCCAAATGCTGGGAGTGAAGGCGGGAAACCACACCCTACTTGAGCGGGTTTATTTAAGAGAGAACTTGAGATGATCAAGCAACCCAACACATAAGAAAGCAGACCAACCATGATTTAAGTCCATGATTTATCTCTTAAGAATTTTTACCTTTAGTCTTGTCTAAGCATTCAGTCCACATATAAAAAATAAAAGTGATCATTTGATTCCCAATTTCATTTTATATTATTTAATATGCCATACATCCCTATAGTATGTATTTATTATGTTAGACATGGTATATAACGTTACACTTTAAATAATCTTATGTTGCCTTGCATATGATGTATTATGTTATATACTTAAATTTTATTTATTTTTTATTGCCAGTCCTAGGGCTTGAAATCAGGGCCTGATCACTGTCCTTGGACTTTCTCAAAGCTAGTGCTCTACCACTTGAGCCACAGCACCACTTCCAGTTTTTTCTATGTATATGGAACAAAGGAATTGAGCCCATGTCTTTGTGCATTCTAGGCAAGCACTGTACCATTACACCAAACTTCCAGCCTATACTTAATTTTTTTCCATATATTTTTTATTGTAATTAATAGAAGGGTTACATTATATTCACCAGACAGAAGGTGCATTACCTCACAAACATTCATACCCTTTCTCATGTCTTGGTCCCCATTTCCCTCCCCCACCCTGCTCCTCATCTTGTTTCCCCCCCTTCCCTATCCTATTTCAAATAACCAAATAAGCATATATACAATATATCAGATAACAAGGTAAAATGCTGTGACAATATGACATAACCAAGGGACAGCAAAAGAGATGAGAGATAACATAGTACATTAAGAATAACAATCACTCATGATATGCCTTTTGTTTTTATATCCTGGAGGTCCTTTCATTTAGTATCATACTATGTGGCCTTTTGTATCTAGGTTTTGTTCTATTGTAAATCTCTGCTGGGAGAGCCCAAGGTTTAGAGTAAAAATAAAAATTATAGTAGTGACTCTATTTCCTGGAACTGATTTTGAAATTTCAAAATTCACATTATGTTGTGGTAAATGCATGTTAGTATGTTCATGTATAAATGCATATTGATTATTTTCTTGAACTATTAGCATTTCTTGGCCCTGCCTCATTAACATCATTATCATCAGTTATTCCAGTACAGGTTAGTTCAAGCCTTGAGATTGTTACTAGTGTTCCTTCTTTCTTTTAGCAGATAATGGTTTTTTACCTGTCAAAAAGAGAAATGTCATGTAGTATGAAACACTTCACTTTTCTGCCTTTGCTGCTGACATATTTATCAATTCATCCTCCTAACTTCTTGTCTTATCTAAAGAATTTCCTTTGCTTTTAATTTCCAAGATTACAGAATTTGGCATTGCCTTCAGAGCAATTCCTTCAAAAGCTTCTCTACTATATTTCGGTGCTTTATTAAATACACCATCCCCAGTATATCACCTTGTGTAAGCTCACTCCCTAACAGTGACTCTGACTTTCAACACTATTCAGACTATCAGCAAGCTGAGGATTTCTTGAGTCATCAAATCTTCTTTCCTTTTTGTTTGTTTTTCTCTCCAGATCATCTCTTCCTTTCTGTTTTCATCTTTATACAATAATAAGCAACTAGATCCCACCTTCAGTATTTTCCTTGGAGAGTTATTCAGTTAATTATCCATGGTCATTTTTTGTCGTTTGTTAGTTTTTATTTTCACTCAACTGTAAGACATAAATTGAATATTTTTGCCCCTATAGAACAAGTATCCTGCTTTTCCCAATTTTTTTCTATAATGTACTCCCTGTTTCAATGTTTTACTGAGTCTACACCGTGTCTGTAATGTCATTCTTTTGAAAGTAGTATGTTTAAAGCAATCTAGGATTTTTCCTTCCTTGAGTCCATGCCTCAAAAATCCATTACATTTACCATTTTCAATTTTGAAGCCAACTCTACATGATTAGATGCTTGTTATAGCCACACCTTATTTTCTGGTACCCAAATCTACATTAGTTTCTTATGGTCATTGTAATACATGACACATGACTGGTAGTTTAAACTACAGGAAGTTATTCTCTCGTGATGATGGTGATTGGAACTATCTACCCTATGTTGCTGTACCAAAATCAAAGTGTAGATAAGGCTGGAGGACCCCCAGAGATAGTGAAAGAAAATCTTTTCTGACTCTTTAACCTGCTGTTGTAGGTCTGCATTTCATACTTTTGGCCAATTACTTCACTAGTGTCAGTGAATGTATTTCCTGGTCTCTTTGTCTAATATATCCTTACAGTCTCTGATGCTGATATTTGTGGTTGTAGTCATGTCAACAAGGATAATATCTCCATCTAAAAATTATTAACATAGCTACACTTTTCTGCTCAAGATAATATTAAATGTGCCAGGAACCAAATTACGATATCTTTGAGACCATAATTGACCTTGCTCTGTAAACCCATCCACTCCTAAAGGATACAACATGCTTTTAAAGTTTTAGCCATCACATATCATAGTGCATCACACAAAGAATGTGAGATAAATATATTTATAGTAGTAGACAACCATTAGTAGGAACACAAAATTGCTAAACATTGTGTTTGATATTGGATATACACAATCTCAACTGATTGAAACTATGACACTTCTTTGTAAGTATTTTCATACTCATTTCACAGTTAAAGGAAAAGATTGATAAATCCTGTGACTAGTACAAGGTTGATCACTACTTCAATTACAATTTGCACTCCATGCCTTGTCTACTCTGTTGTGTGAATTTTGGTGCTAGGGACCATGGAGGTTTGGGGTATGTCATCCACAAAATAAAGAAGTCTTAGAAGCATGGGACTTTAGAATGAGAAACATCTTTTTATTCGGCTTCTCTCAACAATGGCACTGCTGTCACTCATCCTTGGCAGTCCATCATACATGTGTGTGGCCACCAGCATACTTTCAGCTGACCACATTGGTCACTGGGCTGTGACCACACAATTCACAAACAGTGTTAGCAACTCAAAGCAGTCTTCATGCACACAGAGCCTTCTTAGAAATATTCTCAGTAACGACACCCTATCTATCTTCCAACATTTAATGAATTGAGTTTGGGGAATATGTGCTTCTGCCTATAACATTCCATTCCTGTCAGTCACTCACTTGTCGTACTCAAGTTTTCCTTAAAAACAAAAACAACTGAGATATATGGGTTGGTACATGTGTGTCTCTGGTAAGGGTAGACATGTTAAGATTTAAAAAAAAATAGACAAAGAAGATGCTAAGTATGCCTAAATAGGTAGAGATGCGAGTTTTAGCTCTTTGGCTATATTTTAGGAGGAAGTGATAATCATGATGGACTGTAGAGGTAAGTAGGATTTGACAACATGAGGATTGGAAAATACAGGGGAATGGAAAAGACATTTGGGTCAGGCTAAATGGCAAGAGCACATAGTATCTTGAAGAGAACAACACATTTATTTCATTTGAGAAGAGTGCAACATCTGTAATAGCAGAACTGCAGGCTAAGGTTATATGCGAAGTTTGAAGATTATCAGATGGTTTCTTGGTAGGTTGTTAAATGTAGATTTAAATACAATGTCAAAGCTATTCCTAAAGGAATAATTTATCTTACAAATGTTGTGGGATGGGCCAGACAGAAACTGCAGCCATCAAGCAGCTTAGGGGCAAGAGCCAGTGTGATACACCTAGGGCAGGGGTAAGGAAAAAAATTAATTCAAAAAAATATCAAGCATGCTAATTTACTACCAATCAATGAATATGTTAATGTATAGACATAGAGTAAAGGTTGGAAATGGTATGAGCCCAGAATTCTGGTTAAGTTTAAGTATAGATACACCTGGTCAACAACTGTGTGGCTGGAACATGCACTGACTCACTTTAGAAAAATAACATTTTAGTGGCCTTGTGGCTCAAGTAGTAGAGCAATAGCCTTGAGCTGAAGAGCTCAAGGACAGTGCCCAAGCTCAGAGTTCAAGCCCCACGATAGACCAAAAAGAAAAAAAAAGAGAAACAACACTTTGAACAAGAAAATTTTTGTTCAGATTCTTTTCAAGGCTTTATAATTTTCTCATTGATGACTAATTTAATATCCATTTGTATTATGATTGTTGATATTAATTGTCTATGTTAAGAGATTGGGAATGGAATTTGAAGATTTATCTTAGGAGACATGGGAGAACCCCTAGGAAGAAAGACAAGGCCTACGGAGACTTCACCTTTAAGGGCAATAAGGTTGAACCATTGAATCAGCTTGTTTACATCATGAAGGACTCAAATTATATAGAATGGGGAAACAAAGGACAATGAAAAAGAAGATAAAATAGAGTAAGGAAGAGGAGAGAAGGGAAAGGAAAAGAAGAGAAAGGGGAAGATAAAAGAGGGAAGAGAGAAAAATAAGATGAAAAGAAAAGGGAGGGAAAAAGGAAAGGAGTAAGGGAGAGAAGAGAGTAGAGGGGAGTGAAGAGGAGAAGGGTGGGGAAGGAAGTAGAAGAGAGGTGTATGGAGGACAGAGAGGAAAGGAGGGAAGAGAACAGAGCTCAAGTCCCAGTGGTGGTTTATATTTTCATTGATTAGAACAGTTTGGCAAGACACTGAGATGGTGTACAATAATCACAATGTAGATTCTAAAAAAGAAAATCAAGGCACTATTACTAGAAAAAAATGGAATAATAAAGTGAAAACAAAAGTATTTACTCTTTAGGGATGAATATACTGTAGGATTTCTGGATTTCCTGGGTATAACTTTGTAGAACTCCAAACTCTTTTACTTGCTTATTGAATGAGTTTGTGAAAGTCACGTAAGCTGTCCCTTGCAGATTCCATAGCAAATGTACACACCAGTGTCCATGCTGCAGTTTCTCTTCTTTCAGTGGCAATGTTGCAGGCCACTATCATACGACCTTTCAGAAACTGCCTTTGCCAGCTAAGAATAGAAAGATTTTTCTTAATATAATTACTGCAACATTGCCACTGAAAGAAGAGTGCCCATTTTTTCTAGTAATAGTGCCTTCTAACAATCTGTGGGCTAAATTTGCTAGAATTTTAGATGGTATTTTAGTATCATATTCATCAGAAAGAGTATTTTTTATTTATTTTTAATTATAGGTTTACTTTTTATGGTTTCATATCGTGGTTTATCTTGCATAATTTTTTGCCAGTCCTGGGCTTGAGTTCAGGGCCTGAGCACTGTCCTTGGACTTTCTCAAGGCTAGAGCTGTACTACTTGAGCTTCAGCACCACTTCTAGTTTTTTTCTCTGTTTATGGTACCAAGGAATTGAACCTGGGTCTTTGTGCATGCTAGGCAAGCACTCTACCACTAGGCCAAACTCCTGGCCCTATCGTACATAATTTATCAGTGCTACTTTTCCTTCTAGTCTCTAAATCAGTCTAAATGGCGTAAAAATAATTATTACTTTACAATAAAATCCTACAATCACAAAACTATGTGAAACTGAAGCTTTTGTGAAAATAATTCATCATATGATTTTTAAGTTCCTTAATTATTGATAACATTAGGCCATTTTCATTTCTTGTTTAAAAGTTTTGATAGGGCAATTTTTTCTCATGGAAATCATATATTCCACCACAATGTATAAAACTACTAGTAGAGACCTGTTTATACATAAAAGTAGAGGAACATTTCAGAGTAAACTAGGAAATGTAAGGATTATGGCAGTTGTCAGTTTTGTAGGAATTGAAAGACGTTGGGAAGTTGAGGGATGAAAAAGGAATTAAAGGAGGGTGTTAAGTTGTGGGGACAAGTTATGGGGGCTGATTCACTAGAACTGATAAGTTACTTGGAATCTGAAAAGCTGGAACTAGAGCAAACTCAGAGATCAGGAAGAAACATTGAGAACAGAGCCAAGAAATCTATGACTTAATGTTATCCTTAAATTCAGTCAAGAAGATCACGGGTAGAAAAGTAGAACTATGCCTGGATGATAGACAGTGACCAGTAGCTGTGAAACAAGATATTGGGTATTGAGAGGATACTGGGGAATATTTATATGTATAAAAGCATACACATATATGTAATTAGAGACTAGATTGAAAAGATAAAGTACTAAAGCACTAGAGGAATTCTGTGAATTAATTATTTGAGGGTTTTACTGGAATCAAAGATCTATGAATAAATCATAACTAGGAAGTTAAGCTCATGTTACATGATTTTTGGAAGGTCTCACAAAGGCATTCGGTGTTACTATTTAAGCAATAAAGAGCCATTGAGAAATTTGAATGGGAAAGTGTGTTGTATATTGTATACTAGGCAGTCTAAAAAGATGGCTACCTGTAATCTTCCCCATAGATTTTTTTTTTGCCAGTCCTGGGCTTAAGCTCAAGGCTTAAGCACTGTCCTTGGATTTTTCTCAAGGCTAGAGCTCTACCACTTGAGCCACAGCACCACTTCTGGCTTTTTTCTATGTAGATAATACCAAGGAATTGAACATGGGTCTTCGTGCATGCTAGGCAAGCACTCTACCACTAGGCCAAACTCCTGGCTCCCCATAGCTTTTTGAGCATGTTTTCTACCTGTGCCAAGGTAGGATCTTTTTCCCACAACAAATCTTTCTACCCTTCTGATTTGCTCTAATCTACATAATGCGGTAGGAGTGAAGTCCTGAAACCTCTGGTTACAGGTCTATGAGGACTTCCATTTTTTCCCCTTCTGTTCTGAGCTGCTAGGAGGAGACTAACAGACTAGGAAGAGTGAATCCGAGGCATTCTTGCTGACATCCCCACCAACATTCCAGACCCAAAGGCAACTAACATGTCTTGAAGTGACATCTTGAAAATAGAGACCTAAAATTCCAGTTGAAAGCTCCATTACACAAAGAACCTTGATGCTGAGCTCTGTTGCCTTAGTTTCTCCTGAGCAGGGTGAGCAAACATGACATATGATTTTGTAAGGCAGCAAGAGATAAGTGATATGCCAAATAAAAAACCCCCACAATTTACCAGTAGTTCACTGATAATGAAGGGGAATGATGAGATTAGAAATTAAACATTATCATTATAGGCTAAAAACAAGGAGGTAGGGATTAAATTATATAAATATGGAATAAATGATCTTAGTGTCTCTCCTTTCCATTACTCGTGAGCCTTTATGTAGGCTGACTTGTCCATCTGTAGATAGAGCAATCTGTATAGTTGTTTTGTCCATTCTTTGGTTTCAGAGTCTCATGTAGCTGAAGTCACAGAAGCAATCATTAAACACACATTCACACATATGTACACATACATATATACTCACACTTGATTTTTATTACTGTAATCATACTTGTAAACACCATAATAGGAATAGATTGTAATTTGAACAAAAATGAATCACAGACCCTTTATCTGTTTTCCTAAAAAAAAATCAGTTTATATCTTATTCCTGGTAAACATGGTACCCAGAAGTAGGATAGGTAAATGATTTGAATTTACAGATCTGTTCTCTCCATGACTAGCTGCATAACTTCTGATAAGTTGTAATTTTAGAGAATTGGTTGTATAATTTAATTTCTCTACAACTCATAGCCATGATAATTATGTGAAATTCAATATTTTGTAGCAAGTTTTTTTTCAAGAGAAGAAAATAAACTGCATTGATCAATTCAATTGAATACCCAGGCTATGTTAGCAAAACGAAGGGAGTTGATCACATTTTCTCATTTTGTTTTTATTCTCATTTTTATTACTCCCTAATTTTATGCATTTCCAATTCATTAAAAAATTAAGTTCTTTGTTTTTAACCGACATTTTTGCTTTATGGGGAGTGATTGGAACTATTTTAAGTTAATTCTTCTGACTATGTTTCTGTGGCTCCCTTAAGTAGCTTGAGTAGAATCTTAGACATATGAAATAATGACCCAATTTAAGTTGCTGTATTTTTGTAAAGCACTGGAAAAGAGGAAAGCACTTCAAAGTAATTAACATGAACATGCTCAATTACTTTTCTGTATACCATGCCAACACTGCTGCCTGGAAATTCTGAAGTTGGGAATCTCAGAACCTCTGATTACTGGCGCAATGTTACCCTAAGTAAGCTCTCTTTTCTTAAGTGATGGTCTTCTACAGAATTATTAAGTATTAAAAGGTTAAAAATGAAGAACACAGTGGCAAAAGGGATTAAAAAAAGTTCTCCCATCAGGCCAGCGGGTGGAAGGGTAGGGTCACTGAATGTAGCCTTATTTCTGCTGGCCATGTTTCTTTCCTACCCAAGCTCCAAAGTAAGCGGACTGTGTAAGCGGGAATGAAATACATAACCCCCTTGTGAATGTGAGCAGCAAAGCGTTCTCCGCTTGTGGTTTTCTTCAAATGAGGCTGCTTGGAATATGTGTTTGAAAACACTGAGACTCTTTATTAATCAAGCTCTTCACTTGCCCTGCCAGCATAACGTTTCATTGATGTCAAAACTCCCTTAAAAATGGTTTTGGAGCCACTTCTTGTACACAGACTTCAACAGAAGAAATATTTTTGGAATTGTAAATAGAATAATTGAGGCAAATATTTGCCCATTTGGAAAGCTTCGGTAATGACTTTAATATCTAGTTGCATTTTAAATATGCAGATCTGCGTATGGGTGGTAGGCTTTAAGGGACAAGAACAAGTACACTCTAGGAGAGGGACTGCCCCTGGAGAGATATGTCATGAAGAAAACTGGGCCAGAGGCAAGATACGCCAAATTGATTTGAAAAGATAGATTAGTTCCCACAAAGCAGCAGGCAAAGGTTAACAGGCTTGATCTATCTAGAGAGTGAGCATGCTTATCACAAAAGGGCAAGCGAAGCAGAAGGTAAGGAAAGGAAAGTCACAGAGACATAGCTTGGTGATGCTGTTTCAGCGTCTACATTGAACAGAGGGGACTCAAACTCCAAGGCACAGCCTGTCAGGACCTTAAAATCTACCCAAGTGACACATTTTTTGGAATGAGCATGTCACCATGTATGCTCTCCTCTCATGCACCCAGAAGTCTCTTCTGCCTAGAAGTCTGCTTGTCAGGAAGCAGTATGTGTCGAAGCTTCTTGTGGGTTGAGATATGAATTACGATGGAGTATTTCCTTGTGGACAATTAGAGAAGCATCTTGTGTTTCCTAGATCTCTTGGAACTTTGAGTGTGTTTACTCAGAGACATTACTTTTTCATATAGATATTTGCTGGGATATGGGGTTCTAACTAGTCTCTATTGGGAACCTTAATTGGTGAGATGTGTAAGCTTACATACAAAAGATATAAGTATGGGCCAAGAAGCAGAGATGAAAACCAAAAGTAACTGTCCACAAAATTTTCCAAGGAAGCGAAATGAGGGGCATGGAGCAACGAGAGCTCTTGATCTTGAAAATATTCCTTTTATGAAATTCAGTTGCTTAGGAGGTCCAGTTACATTCTCCTCCATTCTTTGTCTTGTAATATTTCTGTCATTTTCCTCCTAATGCCGATAACCCCAAGCAGTGTTGCTACTTTTAGTGGGATTTTAGTGTCTAGAAACCAATGAATGCACAAGCAACATGATGAAGGTCAGACTTTCAGTGAGGGGAAGAATGGAGAGAGGCCTGGGCAATCAGCTGTGAAACAACCATTAAGGGATGTCTTCTTCATGGGAAGGCCAGAAACTTGCATCTAGACATGGCCCTCCCATAGAACATTTCTGTTCAAACACATTTCTGAGGAACTGCTGAAAAACCCAAGTGTTGGGCTCTTGGTGACTTTGAAAACAGCCAGTGTTTCTCTAACAGGTACAGCTGAAGTTTGGGTCTTCTTGGCGGAAACATTTGTTATTTTTCTTCCATCAACTTCACACCAGGCTGGGGAGAGGTGTTCGCCCTCTCCAGATGCTTATTCAGGTGTGTGGTGGCAGAGGTAGGAACTTTGAGCCTGGCTGTGCCCTGACCATGGGGTAACAGCAAACTCTTCCTTGTCAGGTACCTCTGCAAAGGCCCTCAGCCAGGAGCTCTCTGTGGAAAGCCATAAACTGAATGAGAGGAACCCTATGAGTCCCAGACTCCGAATTAGAGACCTCCAGAATAGATCAGCAACTTAGGCTTTCCCTCACCTATTGGTTGAAGGCCTTGTTTAAGATTTTTGATTTAGACACCTCTTGGTGACATGAGGCGAGGGTTTGTGGAAGATAGGGGAATAGGGATGAGAACCATAACTCTTAAGAAACCTAATTCACACTTTTCAACTTTAATATCTGCATTTGAAATTATTGGGACATTGTAGTGAGGACCATGTAAGTTTTACTTAGAAGAATGAAGTGATATATACTTTCTTAATCTGGCTTTAATTATTCTAGCTCTCTCTGTTTGAAAATAATCTGTATTGATTTGCTGCTGGAAAATTTGATTACTTTTTGCAAAATATTTTTTTCAAGTCATGGACATGGTCTTACAGGGTTTCTGTCATTTCAAAATCTTGACCTAGGGATCCCATGCTGTGTTCTTGTATATGGATTCTTTGGGTGTATACATTTCCTTTATTGTGTTTTAGCTCCTCAGATGATATAATAATTACTGGAACGGTTGAGTTTTTATTAGATGTGATGTATAATACATACATGGATCATTATGTCTAGTTCCCCCCAGTGGTGATTTGAAGTTGGGGCACTTTTTATTTGTTTTCACATGTGTATGTCAGACTTAGGGCTTGAAGTTAGGGCCTGAATGCTGTCCCTCTGCTTTTTTACTCAAGTCCAGTAGTGTTCTACAACTTGAGCCACAGTTCCTCTTCTGGCTATGTGTTGCTTTTCCTCAGATCTCAACCTCCTGAGGATCTACGATTATAGACATGAGATACCAGTGTCTGGATCTACCTACATGTTTGTTTTTTTTTAATGAAAAGAAAATAAGCAATCAACAAGGCACAGAGCAGGCCAGTAATTTGTCTTGAGATGCACAGATCTTAAATAACAAGCTAAGTTTGAAGCCAGGGCTAGTAGCATCTAAATACAGAACGCACCTCCCCACCCCAACACATCAAATGTCACGGAGCTATCTGAGGTAATGAAACAGGAATTTGTGAAGGTGGAGGGCAATGGGTGTGGAAGGAGACGGAAGACAGCAACGTCGGTGGTGGTGGCTGCAGAATACCCTTTGGCCCTCACTTACCACCCTACATTGAATTTGAAGGAGCCTCTGGACCTCTCAGGTACAAGTAACTGAAGGGTATTCCTGGGGCTCAAGTAAGCAAAAGATTACTGGATCTTCATTAGGCAGACATAAGTTGGGGAGCTACAAGATGCATCCTGGTCAGGTATCTGCCGGCAGCTGATGGAGAACCTGCTTTAGTCCTGTGGGGAAGGAAGAAGGAGCCACAAGGACACAATGATTATAAAAAGCCTCGTGTCGTAGACACAGAGTCTGGGATGAATAACTGAACTGGGTCTATGGGCTATGGAGGCAATGCCAGCTCAGCCCTCAAGATTCCTCATGTTCTTACTTTCCATTAGATGACGACCTTGCTCCTGTTATTCCTCCCAGTCAGAGAAAGCCATTGTGAGGTCTGGAAAGAGGTCATGGGGAGGGAAGCAGTGCAATTCAGTTCAACCAATATTTGTGGAGTACTCACTCACTATATGCCAGGCAAGTCACAGGGACACAGAGATGAATAGGACACAGTCCTCAGCAGGAACAGCAAGCACACAGCACATATGCTGTCCTGTCCCTTCCACCCTGCTGCATCTGCACCTGGCCTCCACTTCTCAAAAGGCAGCTACTATGCATTGGCAGGAGATGCTCAGTGGGTTGGAATGAGTGGGTTGTTAATCTTGGTAGGGCACAGAGAATAGAATGTGTCCTCATGTATATCAATCTGCCTGATTCAGGTTGAAGGTAATAGAAATGAAGTTTGAGGAAGCCTTGGGTCATAATTTTCCTTAGCATTTTATTATAATAAAAGGAAGACATTTTGGGGAAAAAGATGTTATATCTTCAGGGAAGCGCCGCTCTCTAAGTACAGACTTATTCTCCTCAGACAGGCCTTCTTTGAACATATAGAATGAGGCAAAATTAAAATCCAGAAACATAGTTAAAAGGAATGTAAACTCTTGCTAGAAGTGTAATGTATCTACCCCAGGGGTCGCAAGAATGTGCTAACCCCCAAATGCAGTCCTTCTGCAGCCAAGAAAATCAAGCAGCTAAGAACTCCTCGGGGAGGTCAGGGGTGTGAATGGGGAACCATTATAAAGCACACACCTTCAAGAGAACAAGAATTACAGGTACCTTCCCTCTTCTCTGAAGCCAGTACTGGTAATAGAACTCCTCTCCCTGGATTCTAAGAAGGCCTTGCTTGTTCTGTGGCTTTGACCATTTATATTTAATTTATGTTTTTAATTTTCTGGAAAGAGCCCAGGGGAGTCCCACTGCCTGATGGAGTGCATGATATGAGCTTGGTAAACACAACTTAAAATAAAATAAAAATGCTATATTGCTTCTGGACATATGCAAAACAGATTTGAGGGACTCAAAAGTCCTATGGTAAGAATGGTCCTTGAATTTCTCTTCAATGGCAAAGTGTTAAGGGAAGGAAGGTAGGTAAATGAAGAAATGGGAGGGGACTATTAAAGCGACAGGATATAGCATTAGGCATGGTTGAAATAGAATTAAAGATTGGCCCCACCAATCTCCAAAAAGGGAACATTATAGCCGTGCAAAATCTGGATTTCATAGTGAGAAGAAATCAAACATAACACTTCCCATTCGGGATCACTTCCCTCGAGAGAGGATTTTGAATTGAGAGCTTCATTACTGCCAAGACCTGAGCTTACCTTAAGCATCTCTAGCTCTTTGGAAAGAAGGAAAGGCTACTGCTGTTGGCACACACACACACACACACACACACACACACACACACACACACACACACACAAAAGAGCAGGCACAGTGTCCCAGAAAATGCTTGGCTTCTTTGGAGCTTTCTCCATAACCCTCTTCTGTACTGGCTGGCCCTCATCCTCCAAAGAACCGATTGTGCCAAGTGTAGAATATGCATTTGCTTGGCAGGCAGATTTTTACTCCTGAGACAGGTTAGGCAAATCATTTGTACCTACTCTGTTTCAGGAAATCTCTGTAGAGACCACCCACATCCTCAAGAACATTGCATCGATGTTCAAAGCCCTGTATTTGAACAGAGGATATTTCAAGTCTTATTTTTGACTATCCACTTAGAGTGCAACTTCTAAGAGCAAACAAACAAACAAACAAATGAACAAAAAAGCAGTGTGAAGCTTAGTGAGAATGGATGATACCTGCAATGTTCAAATGTGTGAGTGTGCCGTTTTTACCCTGATTGAAACTATGTATTATATGCTTCTGGATTGGTACATTAATTCTGATTGTACATCAACTCACACAGCCCATCATAAATAATACTTTATGCCCTTTGTGCATGTTTGCATTTATATAAGTGTAATGGTGTTTAGAAGCTCAATATGAATTCCCTGCTATGTTCTGGCATTGGTACTATGCGCTTTGCCTGCATTAGCTAGCTCAATCCTTATCATTTTTGCCAGTCCTGGACCTTGAACTCAGGGCCTTGGGCTTTCTCAAAGCTAGATCTCTACCACTTGAGCCATAGCACCATTTCTGGCTTTTTGCTATATATGTGGTACTAAGGAATCAAACCCGGGTCTTCATTCATGCTAGGCAAGCACTGTACCACTAGGCTAAACTCCCAGCCCAATCCTTATCATTTTACACAGCAATTACATTGATGCCCTAAGTCTGTCTTAATGAGTGGCCAAAGGCAGAGGTTTAAAGCAACAGACATTAATGCTTCCATGGTGATCAAAGTGTCAACCCAGCCTGGAGGCTCCAAGGGGAATCTGTTCGATGCTTTTCTTCTAGTTACTGCTGACTCCCTCCATCCTTTGGAAATCTTTGATCTGGGACTGTGCTTCAGATCTGGCCAGTCTTTGCATGCCATTTTCTCTGTGTGTCTCGCAACCTTCATTCTTGTTTTAAAGGGAAATTGTCATGAGATTTAGGACAAGCCGTATATGGACAGATATCATCTGAAATTTTTTAATTACATCTGAAAAGATCTGCATTCCAAGTAAGGTCATAGTCTGAGTTTATAGATGGCCTGCATTTTGGGACCACGAACAAACATTCTGCTGTCCTTACTAACACATACTCTGCCTCTAATTTCATAGCTGATGGGCTTCATCCCAGTGAAATCTCCTACAGTCACACAGGGGCAGTCAGGCCTGCCCGAATGGACAGGCATTGACCTTCCTAACCACAAGGTCACAGCCCCTACTCTGCATGGCTCACTTCTCCTCTGTGTTTTACTGTGAAGGAACAGATTGGAAGTTAGCACTCTACCAATAGCTTGTGGAAGCCAATAGCTGAGCTGCTCGGCATAGAACAAGAATTATGTGCACTACGATTTTGAGAGTTTCAGTCTGGAGTTGAATGTCACCTGTCACTCTTCCCTCCAGTTGGTTTTAGACCTGCAGAAAGGCAGTGCCTCATGATGAGAAACACAAGGCAGAGCCATGCCGCTTCACTCAAGACCAGGAGGAGGAGGGGAACAGGGATACATGGCGCTTTTAGAAGGCACACCGACCTGAGGCCTACAAGGCTGTCACTAGGCCCTGCCCATATATGACTCCCTGACTTCCACCCTAGGGAGCAAGCTTGACCAGATGAACTTGTATGGGACACTGAAGTTTCAGACTGCAGCATTGTCTGCCTCACTGTACTTGCTCAGTCTATGCATACGAGAATCCCCCAGGATGTAAATAGTGCAACAGCAGATGGTAAAGACACACAGAGACATCTTTAGCCAGTCCAGTTGGTATGCTCCTCCTCTAAGACTGTAGGTGCTACAGCTAATGGCTCCCCCGGCAGCCTTGACTGGAAGATGGACCTTTAGTGATTAAGGTCACTTATTCCGGAAGGATATGCCAACCCAGTCAAGGCTTCCTCATCCTTGCCTCCAGTGCACAACAGTGAATGACCGATAGCTCTAGTCTTTCAAAGGAGCACTGAAAGCCCTATTGGATAAGATGCTCCCTGATGCTATATTCTTGCATAGCTCCATTTCCCTTCTCTGTCCTACATAAGTCTCTCTCATTTTCAGTTCTTTTAACAAAGACAGCCCCAACAGTAACTCTGAGAAGTCCCCAGATTGAACTGTGCTGCTAGAATCAGACAGGATATGCCTCTCTGCCACCACACCAGAATCAGATGACATTGCTATTAGACTACCTCAGGTTGTTCTCACATAGCTTTGAAAGGTGGCTCCAATTATCGTGCACTTAGGGCTGGGAAACTAAATTCCAGAAATGTTATGGAATATTTCCAGTGCTTTGCAAGAAATTGGTGATGATGCTGGCTTTCAAAGTCTTGTTGTCTGTAGCCTATTCTTCTATTAAATTCTACTGTCTACTTCTCAGGTTGAAGAGAATGGCACTCTTAGGACTGGGTGTCTTCTAAACAGTTGGTTGGGAGTTCAGAATCAGACACAAATAGACACTACACAGGATGTATTTATTGAACAAAATAGATATTTGAAAGTTTTGTTCTTTGGTGTTCATTTTTCTGATTCTTCAGAGGATGCTAAGAATATTTGAGACGATGTATTCAAATGACTAGCCCTGCAGTTAACATATGAAACACCCTGTGACTAGGTGAGGAGATTTATGTGTTGGCTTTGTCATTTTTGTACAAGACTGTGGCTTCTTAAGCCTGAGACTTTGACCCATCATGACTGAGTCCAGAGCTGTGGTATGGGACATCTCCAGGTGGTATTTCAGCCCTCTTAAATTGGCCAGACCATGTGGCATACTTACTGTTCCAGTCATCTGGAGATGCCAGTGTGCATTCAGAGTAATAGTTATAATAGTCACGGAGACTTCCACAGGAGAGGGAAAAGTACACCTGAGAGACGAAGAGGAAAGCAAAGGCCATAGGTCCCAGGGTGAATTTTACTGTGTGTGACACCCTTGCTGAAATCCTATCCCACAGGGCTATCGGGTGAGCAATTAGAGAAAGTGGCCAAAATTGCTTCCATGTTTTTTTTTCTCCCTGTAATAGTATCTATTCTGAGAGTGTTAGGCAGTGTATGTGTATATGTGAGTGTACACACACTCCTGGGTGCATGCCTATGTGCTAAAATCAATGCCTTCTTTTACACATTAATTTGATGATTTTTGCCGGACATTTCCCCCTTCCTCACATTGGTTTTTCTCCAATTTTAGATCTAGGAAACATCAAGAGAATTGTTGCTCTGTATAACACATCTCATGGATTCTTATTGATTTAGACATCTTATTACGGGACACAATGTGTATACTTGTTACAACTTATATATCTCCCTTATTAAAAAATATAGCCTCTTTGTCCTCATACACTCTGTTTTGACATAATAACCTCCATCCATGCAATGTTGCCAGCCCTCCCTGGCCAGGTGACTTGTCCCATCCCGGTCACCCTCCCCTCCAGCATCTGGTAAAGACTTCTCCTATACCATGCTGACATATCATCAACGTCTGTTCCTCACAACAGATGGTGTGGGACCCTTTAAAACAGGAGCAGAGTCATGAATTTCTATTTTGGCAGATTGGAAAATAATAAAGAAGAATATGTGGAAGCATTAAATATTAAGTGGGTGCTCTTTGTGTATGGAATTCTATGCCTGGGAGATAGGAATGATAAAAGTATTGAATAGAGGTAAATTAAATGATTGGCACAAATTCTTTACCTCTTCCTTCCATGCCTTTGTGGAAGGTCACATATTTTTGGCCAGTGGGATATGGGTAGAAATGAGGTGGTGCCAGTTTTAAGGCCTGGCTTTAATGCATATTTCAAGGTCTATTTACCTTTTGCTTTCTGCCACCATCAGAGCACACACATTCTTCTGCATTTTGAAGGGCACTGTGGACCTCAGAACTATAGATACAAAACTGACCAAATAAGCTCAAACACAGCAAAAGAAACAGCCTAGCACCCACAGCAGTGACACAATCAATAATCATGATTTAAGCTCCTAAATTTGTGTGTAAGTTGTTACATAGTACTTTAGAGGCAATAACTGATACTTCAACTCCTCAGTGTTTTATCCTGCTCAGCACGACCCTAGACCATAGCAATTACAGATGTTAGGCATCATCATAGCCCATCCTTACTATTTTATAAGCATACCCCTTTTATGGGAAAACGATATAGGCACAGTAGGAAAGCAAGGGTCCATTTGTCAAATTTAGTGAGGCTGTTGTTCCTATACTTGGCCACTTTTTAAATATTTGCTGAAAAGCTTTGGGAAGCACAAGGTGGTGGACATTGACTGTGAGCTCAGAGGACTTGTATGAAGGGGCAAAGGTCAGAGGTGGCATGGAAACTCCTCTGGGTGGGGGTTCATGTCCCTATCCCTGACATCAGCAGAGGGTTCTGCTAGCTTTCCTATAGCGTTTTTATTTGGCAACGTAGTTTGTTTGACAATCTCTAACATCAACCATTCCTTAGAGCTGATCCATACACAAAACAGACAGCTCAATTCCCAGAAAACGACAAAGAACGAGGCTTTTAAGACTGTAGCTGGAGTCTCCTCCGCGGTCACTGGTCCTATTCCCATCCTCAGCTCAAGATTCCTCCAGTCCAGGATGCCTGCCTGCTGCTGCACATCCTGTGCAAGGGTCACAGGCACATTCGCACTTCAGCAGTCAGTCCCAGAACTCCGTGTCCCCAGCCTGAATCCAACTGTGTCCTGTTTCACTGTCCAAGCCAGAACCTGGTGAGCTGCAGAGCATTCCTCCTTTACTTGTTCTCCATTTCCCCAGAAACTCTAGATGTTTCTCCAGTCATCCCAGTTCACACTGACATCACGATTTTAGTAGAGACCTCTCTGTGTATTTCCCACCATAGCCTTCCTAGTGTCCATCATGTCACCTACCATAAATCCTCATTTTCTGTGTTATGGGAATGATTATATGGTGTGCATATATATATGTATCTTTATATCGGTATGTTTGTGTGTCTATTGCACATATGTCTATGCATATGTCTAGCATATGTTTCTCCATGTGTTAATATGTATATATGTCTGACCTTATTCTTCACAATCACTATTGGACTATAAATTTCTTGTCAATAAGAGCCAGGCTTCCTTAAGTTTCTTCTATGTTGATTCAGTTCCTCTGGACATATGCTCAATTGTGATTTAGCAGGATTTTATGATAGTCTTCTTAGGTTTTAAGGACCTTCATACTGATCTCTATAGGGGCTGAACTACTTTATATTGTTACTAAAAGTGAATAAAGGGTTCTTTTCACCTAAATCCTTGTCAGTATTTATTGCTTTTTTTCTTTGATGATTACTGTTTTGACTCCAATAAAACAGAAACTCAAATCCTTTAGATTTTCATTTCTTTTAAGGTGAAAATATTGAATGTTTCTTCACATACATTTATCTGTACTTCTTCAGAAAATTTATTAACTTCATTACTTTGAAATTTAATTTTAAGTTCTTTATATTTTCTTGATATTAATCACTTGTTTGGTGAATAAGCTAGCAAAAGATTTTTGTTACAATAGCCAAAATCTAGGTGCTCAACAATGGATATATAAAAAAGTATGGATACGTATATAAATATTTTCAGGCATAAAAAGAATAAATCTCTGTCCTTTGTAGGAAAATGGACAGATGTTGGTAACACAAGCTCAGAAAGACTAATATTGTATGTTTTCCCTTTTATGAAGTCTATGCCAATAAAAATAATAATAGTAATAACAATGGTAATAGTAATAAAACAGAATTGGAAGGGGTAGGTCTGTTTGAAGAAATCTAGTGGGTTAGAGGAGGAAGAAAGAAGAAGGTGGCAAAACAGTGGGTATTACAGAAGTTCATTATATATATGAAAATAACACCTTGAGACCCACCAAAAACTGTTTTAAAGGATGGAGAATGATTAAGAAAGAGTAGCACAGACACAGTGAATCTGATCAAAATACATTAGCCATTATCATAATGAAACTTCTTTGCACAGTTAGCTTACATTAATACACATTTTAAAAAGAGCCTTGCTGGGGTTGGAAGCATGGCTCAGTTGCAAGAAATTGTCAGGAACCAGTTTGCATCCTTTTCTCCTGGCCTTCTCCCCTCCGAAAAGAGAGAGTCATTCTCAGAATTTGTAAATAGCGAGTCCAATCAGATTTCTGATCAGAGGAATCCTAACTCAGCACCCAAATGAGTATGTCCATAATTTCATTCCTTTCCATGAATGCACTGGGTAGAGGCAACATTTGAACCCATAAGAAATATTCACCTATCAGAAACCATGATGAACCCCAGGCGAGAGTAAAGCTTTGATAATGAGGATTTCAGGGTAGACTTTTCCTGAGATAGAGAACTGAAAGAGTCATCAGAAACTAAAGGAGGACAGGGAACTTGTCTCAACACAGGCTAACTCCCAGGTGCTGGTCTAGCTCCATTTTGAGCTTTAGAATTCAGTTTTAGTGGCTGGGAGATTTGCCTGTGGTAGAGTGCTTGCCTAGCATGCACAAAGGCCCAGGTTTGATTCCTCTGTACTACATACATAGAAAAAGCCAGATAGATGCTGTGGCTCAAGTGATAGAGCACTAGCCTTGAGAAAGCTCAAGGACATTGCTCAAATGTGAGTTCAAGCCCTGGGTCTGGCCCCCCAAAAAAGAATTCAGTTTTTCTGTACATTTTAATCTACATCACATAAGTAAACCCATTCTCTTCTTTAAAGTTGGTAGAAACATGCATATGGTATTACATGATTGTGATGACAATTTCATAGCAATTTGGTCATTGGTACCCTGACTTAGAGCCTCATTCTTTGCTGGTGACTTAGTGAATGAGAGGACACTAGGCTTTCACAAGTGCCTTTTCTTCCCTGTCAGATGTCAAAAAAGCTTCATTTCTCCCCAAAGGGAGAGCACAAAGGGTGAGCATGTGTGAGGACAGTCTGCTAGTCTCTTCCTCTTTGTGAGAGTCTGTGATTGTTCAGGATGCAAGGACTTACAGCGATGGCAGCCAGGAAAGAAACCATTCTGGAGACAGGAAATTGGATCTGCTAGAAGACACAGGAACACCTAAATCCTCTAGGGAGAAAAAGTCTTACTGATGTCACCAGGTGCCCATTTATTTATATTTCTCCTTCACGAAAGAAAATGTTTTGCTTAAGGTTTAACACCGAATGGATTAATTTGAGCAAGGACTGCAAACACTTAGAAAAATCCACTTAAGCTTCCCTGGAGGGCCCAAGTTTCCCACTGTCTGACAGCACGGCCTGTGACCTGGCTCTTGTCACCTGCCTGGCCTTTCACCCTGGGGCAGAAACAAAAGTGATGAAATGGAAGGTTCAGGCTGGGTGTCCAGCTTTTTGTCTCCCAGGTGTGAGGAAGAAATATATAGTGTGGGGGAGGCCGCCACAGCAAGGACCTGCATTCTCTTGTCAGTCACTCTACTGTACACAACTTGCCAAGGGGAAAGGCACACATAGCAGTCCCATGTGGTCAGCTGGTGTGTCGAAACTGGCAAAGGGACATTGTAACGAACGCAGCTGGTCCCTTGAGTTCTTAATAGAAGAAAAGATGCAGACAAAACAAGCTGTCTAGATAAACCACAAGGTGGATTAGGAATTCCTGAACTTGACAAGCCAGAGCTCAGGGTCAAAGGAGACCCTGATTGCTGAGACCTTTTTGATGCCTGCCTTTTACTGAAATGATTAGTGCCAATTAGAGTAACACCAGTGAAGAGGCCAGAAAGCCCAGGGCCTCTACAGCGCATGCCAGAAGGGTTTTGATGGCTGAGGCACAACAAGGAAGATGGGTGTTTGGGAAGCATAATTCGCTCAATTACTTGTGATTTGGTAGAAGTTGGTTTGGGGGATTGTTTGTGTAACCTGAAAATGGGGGCCTTAGCAGCCTTTGAAATGAGGACAAGACATGTAGAGTGAAATAATTGAAACTTGGGGCAGAGTTTAAGAGCATAAGAACTAGATTGATTGGTCAGGCTAGCTTGGTGTGGCCACAGGCCCAGGTCATCATTGTGCCTCCGTCAGAGATACTGAGACATGTGTGTTGGGTAAAAAATGGAGCTGCCAAGCACAAAAGTTGAGGAAGTTCTTCCAGTTTTCTATATTAGTCTCTTGTGGACTGTTACCTAGATGATTCCAAGTCATGATCCTGAGACTTAATCTTATCAGTCCTGTGTTTTGGAATGGGATGATGGTGTACACGGGCCACTTCCTTTACTAGCTGTGGGAAATCTGGCAATCTACTGGGCTCATCACCCAAAGTTTCCATACACGCATTTTGAATGGACATGGCTTACCTCTCACATTGTCGAGCATTAAGTAGAAATAATAAAATACACTTGGAACACAACTTCCACACAAAAAGCTAAACAACTCACATGAATATTAGTTCCCTACTTACCATAATACGAACCTGAAAGTTTGGGTTTTTCATAATCCCTCATTGTACAAATGAGAAAACTACAGATTATTCATTCTGTGTTTGGGCTTACCTGGGGCATCTTGAGGAACCTGCCGGCTCGGGCTCCCAGCCAGGGTCATTGTGTCCCAGGATCTACTTAACCCACTGGGTAATGAGGGACAGTAAAAGACCCCGTACTTGCCTCACTTTCAGAAATTTGTATGTCCTAAACCTAATGAAGGATTAAAAATCTCATTGAAACTGAGGCTGATACAATTGCACAGTTGTTATTCAAAAGAGGAAAAGACTTTATAATTTTCCTTGATGATGATATCTAATAGCATTTATCATCACTTTCTCCCAGTTATTTTCCCCCAATGCTAAGGAGATGATATGCTGCTGCTGCTCCAGTCTCAGACTGTTTTTATTTCTTTTCTAAAATAAATGTTTCAGCATCCTTCAGACTTAGAGGAGGTCTGAAACGTGCAAATCTTCAAACTTTCAAGTTCTTTGCTCTGTTTTCAACATATATAGAAGAAAACACATATACTGCTTCAACAACATGTCATTTCATTTCCTTGCCTGTTCCAAGATAAGGGTCAGAAAGAAGAACTCTGAATAGCAGAAGATAGTGTGTTTGATCCCACCATGTTGATGAAGATGGAGAACACATGCATGTGCCTTGACTGCCAATGGAGGATGATCTACTATGCAATTCAATACTTTGGGAACTCTACAACTTCTTTTATCATGCATTTTTAAATCATTATTATAAAGATGACTTGCACAGGGATTCCATTTCCTAAATCAGGTAAAGAGTGTATTTCTTCTTAGACAATGTCACACTTGCCCTTGCTCTTTCCCAGTGTTTTCCTCCTGTCCTTATCCACAGACTGCATAGTTCATTTTCCACATAGTGTCTAGAGAGTACCACCACTGCATTTGTTTAGCCTGTGATCCTCCATTTCCGGGCCCTCGCTTACCTCCCAAAGAGATAAATGAGCAAACAAAACAAAAGAGAAAGAAACAAAAACAGCAACAAAGAAATAAAAACTTTTGCTTCTATTTCCTGGAGTTTATTTCCATAAATATTTTATATGATTAGATGCTTATAACTATTGAACCTTTGTGATCCTCTCCTAAGAATATCCTACTTTGGTCTCATTGTGTATGAATGCCTAGGGACCTATATAATTTGTACGTCTCAGTGTATTTTTATGACTGTTTTTTACTATTCAGTGTGTTTATTTATAAATTTATAGGTACATTCTAGTTACAAATATGAGGGAAACTGCAACCTTTGTTTGGATCTGGTTTACTTCACTTTATGTAATTTTTTACCCAGTCTTTCCATTTCCTTACAAATGGTACCATATCCTTCCTTCTGATGGACAAATAGAAATCTATTGTTTATATATACTACATTTTCATGATGAATTCATTCATTGAGGGCATCTGGGCTGAATCCATATCTTGGCTATGCTAAGAAGTGCCACAATAGACATTATTTTACTGGTGGCTTTACTGTGGCTTTATTTTTGTTCCATTAGATAAATGCTGAGGTCACTCTACCACATCTGTCAATATTCATTAGCTCTGTCATTAGCTAAAGATACTGCATGAATGAATGAGGATGTCTGTGTTTCTTTATTTAGAAAAATAGAGTGAAGGTTGAATTTGGCCCATGGACTTTGTAATGGGAAGGCCTCTGACTTATATCACTATGAAATAATATGGCTTAATGTGATGCAATACTTAATAGTGAGTGGAAAAGAACATTTCCACTTAAAACTAGAAAAAATATAATTGTTAGGAAATGTAGAGCTATTTTCTGTTATCATCTCAATGTTATCCTGGTGTACACACACATAGATGCATATCTACTTCCTTCTGGTCAAGGACACAAATTTGAAATAATTTTCTTGGTAGTACCAGGGATAAACCCATTTTTGGCATTTTTGGCTTTTGGCTTACCTAATGCTCTAGTTAATCCTGAATTTTTTTATTTATTTTTATTTTTTAATTTTTATTTTTTATTGTAATTAATAAAAGAGTTACATGATATTTAACAGATAGAAGGTGCATTAATTCACATACTAATCCTGAATTTTTGCTGATTATTTTTGAGGCTGGGATCTCATGAGCTTTTATGCCTGATCTTCCTCAAACTGTTATCTATTGAAGCTCAGCCTCCTGAGGAGCTGAGATTATGGTATGAGTTGCAAGGTGCTTGTCTCAAATCTGAAATCTTGGTTTAATTCCAAATCCTTTTTCCTGATATTATTTGATAAGTAATCATTTTAGCATATATTCTTAAAAATATAATAGTTGTGTAGTCATATATTTTGTTGATGTATCACAATTTACTTGTTCAGTATTATTGAATATTTTATTATTCTGATAATGTGAAAAATTGTGCAATGGATATTTAGCTCTCTGTTTGTATCTGTGTACCTGATTAGTTCTGTGGGACAGGTTTGTAAACATTATAGTAATACTCTTTTTTAACTGTTACTCTTTTTTTATTGTATTTAATAGAAGGGTTACAGTTATATTCGCCAGATAGAAAGTGCATTACTTCACACATATTGATACCTCTTCTTATGTTTTTGTCCCCATTTCCCTCTCTCCTCCCACTCCCTCCCCTCCTCATGTTTACCCCCTTTCCTTTCCTATGTCAAATAACCAAATAAACGTATATGCAATATACCAGATAACAAGGTAAGATACTGTAACAAAATGAGAATAACCAAGGGACAAAAAAAGAGATGAGAAATAACATAGTATATTAAGAACAACAATCACACATTATGTGGCTCTTGTTTCCATACCCTGAAGGTCCTTTCATTTAGCCTCATCCTATATGGCCTTATGAATCTAGGTTTTGAGCTATTGTAATCCTCTGCTAGGAGAGCTCAAGGTTTGTATTAATTCTTACAAATGAGGGAAACCATTGAGCCTATATTCCTTTGCGTCTGGCTTACTTCACTTAATATGGTTTTTTTTCCAAGTCTTTCCATTTCCTTACAAATGGGGTGATGTCATTCTTTCTGATGGCAGCATAGAATTCCATTTACTTAATTTTCTTTATAGACTATTTTAAACTATCTTAATCATTTTAAAAATGGGCTTTCAGAAATATTCTGATGCCTCTTCCACATTCATTAACCTTATGGAACCAAATACAATGTCTGCCACAACCCTCTCAATATAGAGTGGAACACAAAAGTCCTAGACTAGGATAGAAGGCATTCATAAAAAGCTTGAAAAAAATCTCCAAATCTGTTAAATGAATGTACACTGGTTTTCAGCCCACAAGAGTGACTGTCCATGCAAGGAATGACCCTGTAAGCTTAGGACAAGAAGTAAAGGCCACACTATTAGCATCTAGATTGCTCAAGTTGACATGTCACAGGTTGAGTGGGTGTAAAAATGACATAGGACCCACATAGTGGAGTTATTGACATGAAAGGAAGACCAGGAGGGGTCTCATTTTCCTGCACAATTCTAGGACTTGTGTCCTTTAAATGTGAGGAATATTACCATTAGGAAAATATCATTTATGTGGATCATTGAATTTCCTGTTTTTAATCCCTGCAAGCATTCTGGCAATCTTCAGAGCTAGCAGAAACCACAGTCGTGCTGTGCAGAAATCCTAGCTTGCACAGGCCACCCAACCCTACAGGGAAAGTTCTTATAACTCTGCTTTCTCCCCATGCCACCAGGCCCTGGTGAGGCAGCTAGCCAGACTGTAGATCAGGGCTTTCTTGAAGGACCAGGGAAACCAAAATCTCTCCAGTCCTATGCTTTATCCTTCAGGCTTGAGTCTAATATGGGTTGTGTTGTCTGACCCATACGAATTTTTCCAGAGGGGGAAAATAGAGAAGCAATGTTTCCTTTAAAATAGGTTATTTTCTAAGCTCCATTGCTTTAGAGCAGATTGATGATGGTAGACCATTTGTCAAAAGTTCTCCACGCTTTCATGTAGTTTGTTTTTTAACCAATCCTGGGGCTTGAATTCAGAGCCTGAGAATTGTCCGTGGTCTTTTCCTCAAAGCCAGTGCTCTATCACTTGAGCCACAGCACCAATTCCAGCTTTTTCTGTTTGTCCGGTACCAAGGAATTGAACCCATGTCTTTGTGCATGCTAGGCAAGCACTCTACCACCAGGCCAAACTCTCAGTCCTTCTTACTTCTTATGAGTTGTATTTGTTATGTGCAAATATACACATAGATGTTGATATAACAACTCATGTTTCAAGGATAAAGTGATTAACTCAATGTTTCAACATTGTCTCCCTAAGTAAGCTCTTTTAGAAGTTTTGGTATTAGCATTTGATGAGGAAATGAATGTAATCATCCACAATATTTTTATGTAATTAGTTCTCAACAATACTAGCCAAAGAGTAGGCACAGAGAACAAAAGTTCTGCTATCAAGACACAGGCCCTAATGAAAGCTTGTAAAAATGGCAGGAAATAATAGATATTTCTCAATCCTGACTCTCAATATCAATGGACTTAACTCTCCAATTAAACGGCATAGATTATCCAGTTGGATCAAAAAACAAGATCCATCATTCTGCTGTCTTCAAGAGACACATCTTACCCCAAAAAACAAACATCTTTTGAAAATGAGAGGTTGGAATAAACTCTATCAAGCTAACGGCCCCCATAAACAGACTGGAGTTGCCATCCTCATATCAGATAAAATAGACTTCAAACTAAAATTAGTGAGAAAAGACAAAGAAGGTTACTACATACTACTAAAGGGATCTTTCCTCCAGGAGGACATAACCATCCTAAATATCTACACACCGAGTCCCGGAGCTCTGAACTTCATCAAGCAAACTTTACTTACACTGAAACCATACATAGACTGAAACACAGTGATTGTTGGTGACTTTAACACACCACTCTCACCTTTGGACAGATCAACAAGGCAAAAACTCAACAGAGAAACCTTAGAATTGAACAACTATATAGACCAACTAGATCTAACAGACATCTGCAGATTATTCCACCCAGCAACAACACAATATACGTTTTTCTCAGCAGCACATGGAACATTTTCCAAAATAGACCACATCTTAGGCCATAAAAACAAACCTGGACAGATTCAGAAACACTGAAATTATTATTCCCTTCACTCTCTCAGACCACAAGGGTATCAAATTGGAACTGAACACACAACTCCACCAACGAAAACCCTGTAACTCATGGAGATTGAACAACACATTGTTGAATCACCAATGGGTCATCAAAGAGATCAGAACAGAAATCCAACAGTTTATGAAATTTCACAAAAAGGAGCACACAAAATATCAGCTCCTTTGGGACATGGCAAAGGCAGTACTCAGAGGAAAATTTATAGCTCTAAGTGCCTACAATAACAAATTGGAAAAATCGCAAACCAACAATTTAATGTGTCACCTTAAGCTCCTGGAAAAAGAGCAACAAACCAACCCTAATCCCACTAGAAGGAAGCAAATTATTAAAATCAAAGCAGACTACAAAATTGACAAACCCTTAGCAAATCTTACCAAAAAAAGAAGGGAGCATATCGAAATAAACAAAATCACAGATGAAAATGGTAATATCACGACAGAAATTACCAAGATCCAGAGTATCATGAGGGAATACTTCTCAAACCTTTACGCCAACAAATTTGAGAATCTAGAAGAAATGGATGAATTCCTAGCTAATATTAACATACCCACATTGAACCAAGGAGAACTAACCCAACTAAACAGGCCTATTTCAAGCACTGGATTAAAACCTGTTTCCAGAGTTCATATGTGGTATACCCCAGACTCTTTGCTGTGGAGCTGTATATACTATTGCCAACATCTTGTTTGTTCAGCATCTTCTTGGGTCAGGCTTCACCTGCTCAAATCATAATCTATGATCCAAATAGAACTTTTCTTTTTCCTTCATATTTTCCCCTTCATCATGGATCATTATTTTGCTTGATGTTGAATTTTCTCAGTCCTTGGGTCTGTCTGCCCAAGGACGTTTAGCAAGAATGGACTGTGTGTGTGTGTGTGTGTGCAATTTTACTTTTATTTTCTCAATAAACTGTACTGCCTAAAATAGTTGGTAAAATGTTGAAGGCATTACACAAAGAGTGGATGGTGGATAGACTTTCTTTTGGTATTGGTTAGGAACTTTTCAGAGTTGTCAGCCAATATAAATAGAATCAGTGAATGTTGAGTTTACTATGGTTATCTTTCCTGTTTTGTTCTTGGAGTTACTCTCTAGTAATTACATACTAAAGTAGCCAGTCTCTGGAACTATCTTCATTTGGAGGGAAGGTTTGGCTTAGGTATGCTGGTCAAGAGATGCATCGAAAGGACAAAACAACAGATCCATGAGAAAGGAAGGTGGTGCCTGGGACCAGGGCAGGGAGTGGAGCCCAGAGACTATAGTGAGCTCACAAAGTATGCATCAAGAGAGGACCAGCAAGACTGTCCTTGAATTCAATTATTCTTGAAGCTTTCCCATGGGGATGTAGAGAAGTCAAGGAAAGCATGCATGAAGCAGGAAATGGTTTACATGGCTATGGCCTTGACTAGTGGATCTTACCCTAGTTAGAAGTTGTGGGATGTATTGGGTTTTAGGTGAGTGAAGTGAGGAACACATCACTAGTTAGAAACCTCACAGAGAGCTCTTAACTGGGCGAAGACTATGTGGTCATACTAGGTTCTAAACAACTGAAGCCAGGCCCATACATAGTAGCAAATATGTTGACAACCTTATGACATATACATTTGTGCATTTAATAAAATATCCCTCCGGTATGTGTGTAGAATAACCTGCTTTAGATTTTTAATATAACACATGACATCCTTAGACTTCCATTTAATGAATCTCTCTCTAGAGGAGAAGGCCATGTAGTAAGTAAGCCTGTAAGCCATACCTTGTCCAGTGGCCATCCTCACATCTTCATGATGGCCTTGGGAGGTCACTTTCATTATGGCTGGGGCCAAGGGGTAGGGGTAAATGAATGAAGGGGGAGGGATGAATATAGTCAAGATGGGTAGAGGGTGTGTGTGAAAATGTTGAAGGGAGTGAAACTCATTACGATGCATTATATTCATAAACTGCTTTGTTACTAGTCCCTCCTTTTTTATTTAGAAAATGAAAGAAAATGGAAATGGGGGTTTCGGCATGTAAAGTGACATGGTAGCATCACTTTAGTTGCCAACAGTAGAAAAACACAAGACCATTTTGTTATGTGAAGCAGGCCTTGGAGATTCCTCAAATTCCTAGTGGAAAATGTTGTGTAGAAGTTCTGCATTTTCCCTGTGAACTCCCCAAGTCCCCAGAAGTGCACCTTTAGCCTCTGACAATTTGTATTGGATTAGAATAGCATAACAACTTGACATTTTCATGGTACTTACATCTCAGAATCCCACAAACCCTTAAAACATGTTATTTAGTTCCCACCACTGACAAGGTAGGTAAGAAATTATTTTGCTAGGGAATTACCTATAATAAAATAATAGTTCAAATGTCAAAGATTTATCTTAAATCAGTGTACTCCTGTGCATTCCCCAAGTTAGGGGAGAGCCTCCCTATCAAAGGAAAATGTGTGTAAACAAGACCTGAGATGATTTAGCATCTCTTCCCATGGAGAGATGACTTTTTGACGGCAATGATTCTTGTACTGTGTTTTGAAAAGCTGCATTAATATTAACTGCATATTATCCAGCTATTAACAAGCATATCTTCATATCTCTGGAATTATTTTTCCAAAAGTATAACAATTATGAATCATTCAATTTATTTTTTGTGTACCAAATATTGAAAACATGCAGGATAAGAAAAATTGGCATGCATTGAAATATTAGTTCCTATTTCTGTGTAATGCATCTGAGTAGAAAATGTCAAGGTAAGGTTTCCTTCTCTTTGATGGCACGATATCTTTGGATTCTATTTTTTTTCATTGTGATGATAGTAATGTTCATGAAAACATAATTTTCTTTTCCACCTACTTCCTAAAAGCTTTGGAATGATTCTACTGAAATGAATAAAGTTCCATACACTTGATCCAAGTTCTTAAGAATGGCAGGATGTGGAAGATAGATGGATTTACTTGAGTAAAAGTGAAGCACATAGCGATACATGGCTGTCTAGTTTCACCAGCCATTAACTGGTAGACATGACATGCACTAATCTGTCTCACATCTAGAGCTTGTTCTTACTCATTCCACTGATGGAGGTGTTGATGGGACTCTGTCATCAAAAGTTTATGCAACTTACTCACATTGCTCAGTTACACTGTCCATTTTCTCATGTGCCTTTTTGAATGTCTAGAAATTATTGATTGGCCTAAGATGCAGGGCTTACAACTGACTACAAACTAGAACTGGAGTCACCTGTTTGCTAAAGTTATCATAACAAAATGTCAAATACTGAGTCGTTTAAATAGTAGAGACTTATTTTCCTATAACTTTTGAAGACCAATATCTGGTATCAACTGCAATGGTTTTTTTCTTAGACCTCTCATTGGCTTTCAGATGGCCACCATCTCTTTCCTCACATGGCCTTTCCTCTGTGTTTCTGTGTCCTAACTTTTGCTTATTATGAGAATTCCAATTTTACTGAATTCAGACTCCTTCTAGTAACTTCATTTTAAATCAAGTACCTCTTTAAACTATCTTCAAATACAATCATTCTGAGGGAGAGTGTTAGGACTCCCATATTTGAACCTGTACTACTACAAGTGTGTAAACAGAGATCTTGCCAAACTTGAGGAACTATGATTCTCACAATAAATGTAGATATTCTTAATTTAGGTTCTACTAGTATTAAGAGATTTACATGCTTTATCTTGCCTTCATGTCACCACAGCTTGGCCAATTTTATTTTATAAGGCCTATTTTCTAGGATAGCTAACTCAGAACAGGTGAATCATTTTCTCAAGGTCACACAGCTGGTAAGTGGCTGAGGCTAGATTTCCAACTGACCTCTAGGGCTACAATGAATTGCCCCCTAGGTATGGTGCAGTCAGCTGGGTTCCCTTGCTGAAACACAACATAAGAATTGTCACATGGAGCCTGAATGCTTTTAACTTCCCATGGGTAGTGGTCTCATGGTGAAGGGAAACAGCTGAGACCTGAGGCGATGACGCCTGATGTGACATGTGAAGTCTGTCAAGGAAGGCCATTCAATCAGGCAGAGGAAAGCTGAATGACACATAGACACCACATGTAGTAACACACAGAAAGTAGCTCTCCACCCAGCCGCCGCCTTGAGATCACAAGCTCAGTGCCATTACCTCTCTCAGGAGCAGCCTGTCTTGCCAGGAATGTGGCTATGATAAACGAGAAATAGGTATAAAATGTGAGTCCTTGCCCCAAAGGGTATAGAATAAATGCATGGTATTATACCATTGTTTATTTGGGCTAACTGAGTGCACTGGAGTGAACAAGAGTATTTCTTTCCCTGACAACCACAGTCATTGTGGTGAAAAGATTTTTGTTACAACATATGAATGATACTGCTGTGAATGATTCCTCTGTATATCATTAATGTGTGAGTGTTTATGGGCACGTATGTGTTCCTAATATTTGGAGAGTTCTGTTAGGTGACCAGGGGCCACATTTACCCTGGAAAATGAATCAGAAATTTCAGGAAAGTCTTGGGTGCCCGTAATTCCCATTTGACAGGCTTTCCACAAGTTTTAGATTTTCATGAAATCTTTCATTTGAAGGGAAACTTGGGGATTCCTTTTACCTAATCTTAGACTCCATCTTGTTTCAATGCTTTGCTGTGACACTCTGGAGTTGTGGTTAATCCAACTGTGCTGGACTATCTCTGTTCATGTGATTCCATTATGTCGGGTGTTAGCTGAAGCGACAGAAAGAAAATGATAGAAAATGACATTAACAGGGCCTTTTGGATGTGTCACTTGCAAGTAGATTTTATTGCTATTATTATTATTATTATTATTATTATTATTATTATTATTACCAGTAGCAAGACTTACTAAGGACTGGATAAATTTCTATACCCTTCTTGTAGGATAAGTTTATTTAATATTTGAAGACAATGCCATGACAGAAACATTTTTTTCCTATTTCATGGAGCTGAAACTGAGGCTCAGAATGAAGAAACTTGCTCATGTTCAAATAGCTAGAAAGTGGGTTTGAACACAGTTTTTAAGATAACCACCATTTTATTACTATGCTCTGTTAGTTTTTATTGTATTAATGGCAAGAAAATGGAATCTCAGTGCTTTAGTAAGCCATCATAGTCTAATCACCCAATAAAAGAAAATAATAATTACTTTATGTGCATGTGTTAAATACCACCACGAAACCTTTTGGAACAGCAGTAATGCAAAGTAGTTTTTGTCCAAAGGCTGGATACATGTGGGTGAGAAGAAGGCAAAGAAATGGGGTAAAGGAAAGTAATTATGGTAAAAATATTTTTGTACATATGTGAAATTGGAATAGTGAAGACTGTTGGGGTTCCTTTGGGAAGGTGAAGGGAGGAGATGAGAGAGAAATGGAGGGGAGAGGGTATTCAAAATGGAGACTATATCTATCTATCTATCTATCTATCTATCTATCTATCTATCTATCTATCTATCATCTATCTATAGATATATCAAAAAAGTTCCTGGCACAACTAATGCAAATACAAAGGTAGAAAAACATAAAATTCTCATGTTTATATTTCTATTTTTTAAAAATTGGTGATTTAGGCCTGGCTTTACTGTCTTCAAATTCTTTTTATTCCCACATTCCAAACTCCTCCCCCTTTGACCAAGTTCTACTTTGTCCTGATTGGAGCAAAGCTGAGCTCCATTCAATTCTGTGCATAGCTCAAGCTTTCCAATACAACAATCCAATGACAGCAGTCTGATTTGTCAGCTGCTCCAGTTATGCTCAAAGAGAAGTAAGAACGTGTAGTCGTTTAAAATTTCCATGTGCTGTGCTCTGCTCTTTACATCATGTCTCTTCTCCTCTCAAGAGGGAATTTTGTAATTGAGTATCCATCTTTGAGCCAAAATTATAGGGAATAGTGTAGATGGGCCAGAAAGAACAGAGCTATAAAATCTTTCTGCTCATTTATTCCATTGATAAATTACTTGATGCATAAGAAAGAATGTGCCTAATAATCAAACAGATCAATGATTGGTTTCCTGTTAGAGGACCAACTACACACACACACACACACACACACACACACACACACACACGAACTTTACAGGCAAGGCTACTCTGAGCTGTGAAATGATGATTTCATTGTCCATATCCACAATGTATATACATAATATACATAAGCATATATATTATGTATATGTAATTATATACAATATATAACATATATATATATATTTGTTTGTTGTGGGGCTTGAACTCAGGGCCTCCGTGTTGCCTCTGGCATTTTTGCTTAAGGGCAGTGCTCAACCATTTTGGGACAAAGTGCCACTTCCAGTTTTCTGGTGGTTAATTGGAGGAAAGGGCCTTATGACTTCCTGCCCAGGCTGGCTTTGAACTTCAATCTTCACATTTCAGGATTACAGCCATGAGCCACCAGTACCTGACTCTATATCATATTTCAATATCCATTGCATTGAAAAATGTCAATGTTAAAACCATTCTCTTTTTTTCAAAATTATCCTGTTTATTCTCTGTGATATATGTTTTTATGTCCATTTCAGCAGAAATTCCTTTTGGATTTATATACATTTCCCCATTGATCTTCTCATTGTTTTTACACATAAAATCTAGTTTTATCTAAATAGAATATGTTTATGATGTTAAGTCTCAACGAAAAGTCATGATGTCTTTCTCAATATAGGTTTAACTTTTTATTTGTCTTGGGGTGAATTTTAAATGCGTTTACCATGAAGGTCTTATACTTATTTCAGAAGACTTATTCTAGGGAACTTTATGCTTTTCTTAATGATATTTTATAATACTGTTTGATCCAGAGTATTTTGACATCTGAATTGGGTTTAGAAATGCAGGTGTGTTTTGTGAGGCCATAGGCCTGTAAGAGGCCCAACCAGTCCAGGGACATTGAGGTGGGGTGGATACTGAGATGGGGAAGGCTGGTCTCGGTCCCCTTCTCTCTATATCTGTTGGGCTTACTATATCTTAAATATTCCATCTACTTCCTGGATGCACATCTGCCAAATGTAGGCACATTAGGGCTCTGACTCTGCTATCTTATTCCCTTATAAGGGAAAAAAAACACTTTCAGCCATATCTGATCTGTCATTGTTCATCTATTCAGCCAGGTAATATAATTTGTGTTTTTTTAAAAAACATTTCTCATAAAATAGAAAACCTTTGCAAGTATATGTACTATAAGTTTTTTCTTTTCTCCATAAGCAAGGACAAGAGTCCACACAGGGAGTGATTTCTGGAGTGGGTTTTAGTAACTTCGTTTATGAGAATTGCCATTTAGAGTGTGTGCTACATGTATATGATGAATGCTGTGCATGGAAATAATATGGGACCCATTTTGTAAATGTGGTGACTCGTCATATTTGCTGATGGTGTCTACTGACACTATCTACTGGAAAGATAGATCAATAACTGTGCCTAGAATTTCCTTTGGGATATTTTATTGGATGGTGATAAATTTGGCTAAGGAGGAAAAAACTACTTGACTAAGTTAGGGAAATCAAAGACAAAAACAGGTGTGTGTGTAAGAGAAAAAGTGAATGAAAAGAACGTAAGGATTTGTACATAGATGTCCATGTAGGATGTAATTAGAGATTCAAGGAAATCTTTGGGGGCTAGCACACAGAAATGGATCTTTGGATGTATTCTGAAAGATAATGAGTAGACATCCTACTGGTGTCATGTGTTGTGGACAATCACGAGGACAGATGCATGCAGAGGAGGCAAGTATCTGTCACGGTACTTAATGTCTATCAATTGGAAACCACTGTGTTAACAATCTGCTGCCTTAACAGAATGCTGTATTGTCTATAGAAATATAACCTTACGCTGTTTTAGAAAATTGCTATAAGGTTGAGATTGACACATACTATATACTTTTTATTTTAAATAAAATAATTTGGGAATTAAGATATTAAAAGAATGTCAACAGCCATTGGGAGCATCTGCTTCTACAGGGAGATAGGGAACAATGGAAATCCACTCATAGAAGTAGGAGAAAACCATATGGAAGTCAAGGCATTATAACATTAAGAATTTGTGTGTGTACAGTCAGTTACTGTAGCCATAAAGAAAGTCCAGTAAGATCTCTGCCAATCTAAGGAATGATACTTTGGTATGGATTCACTGTTTCTTCCCTGTAATTTTTTTATTAATATCATGTTGGCCAAGACTTTTGTCATTCTGGTCCCAATTTCATATGGCATTCTAATTCCAGTTGGCTGCATTCTTTTAATATCTTAAGCCCCAAATTCCTGAAAGCTTAAGATGATTAACCTACCTTATATTTTACTTACTAGCCGTAGGTTGTTAGTTAGCCTTCAAGACAGCCAAAGTTCAGCAATTAACCATCCAATTTAACTGGCTGTGACAGCTGAGTTTCTAGGTTCAGGCAATTCACCTTAGCAGGGACGGGAAATGTGAAGGACAGTGATTTCCACAAAAACATTTCTAGTATAATTATATTCTTGTAAGATTATTCAGAGAAATGAGAACATTATTTATGTTTTCTAAACAATAAAATAAACAAATACATTTTATTTTTTCCCCTTTCCCCATTTGTTCCTTCATTCAGCAAATCACTCATTTCCTTCTGGCAGTGAGAAACAACACATGAAAAGAGCAGTGATTAAAAGAAGTCACAGCCAATCAAATTAACATTCTTTAATTCCAATTGCGGGACATTATGACAACGTAAATGGCTCAGTACCCAACTCAAGCTCACACCAATACTTGATCTGAACTTCTAAGTCGCAGTTAATAATACAAATAGAAATGACAAGGTAGGCAGATCAAAAACAGATGGATTACTATGGGTCAATGGCGACAGGAAATAGCTTCTGTGTTGTGCAATTCTAACGTGTACCATTAAGATGTTATTCCATGTCCACTGGACTTTTGAAATGAGACAACACTGCTGCATTGTGGCTAAGAAGAGTCTCCTTTAACAGTCATCTGGAAAGTGAGAGACTTGGGGAGATAGACACAGACTAGGCCTAGAATGATGTTTTGAATTATAGAAAAATGAACGCAATGATAGACTTTCAGAAATGGGAAGAAGGAATACACACATGCCTTGTCCTTGCTTTAGGAAGGAATGCAGCAGGAAAAGCTGGGTGAAAGAAGCTGTTTTGAACATTACACCAAGTAAATATCAGAATGGGTGGAGCAGAGGATCAAAGTCCAAAGCATCATAGAACTTGCAGGGAAGTTTACTATCTCTTCCTCTGGTTTCTCACAAGCTAGATCTAACAATTCCCAGGTACTGAGAGAGACAAGGGGAGCCCCAGGAGAATCTTGGTAATTCATTATGGCATTAATAGTGAGAACAAATTTCCTAGTAGCCCAGATAATGGGGAGAAAGCCCCTATTTCATATGCCCCCTTAAAATTTGAGATACATTAAAAATGAATCTCATACTTCAGCCTGCAGCTTCATACAATTACCCCACATCGCAAAGTGGCAGAATCTCTCTCTTCCTCCCTCCCTCCTCCTCCCCTCTCTCTTTCTTTTTCTCTTTCTCCATCTAAACAAGAAGTATTCTATTAAATGTTAAAATTAAAGCTGGGCCCTAGTGGCACATCCTAGCTACTCAGGAGTCTGAAATCTAAGGATCATCATTCAAAGCCTACCAGTGAAAGAAGTTCGTGAGACTCTATTTTCAATTAACCACCAGAAAACTGAAAGCAGAGCTGTGGCTCAAAGTGGAAGAACACCAGCCTCGAGCAAAAGTGGTAAGGGACAGTGCCCAGAAGGGTCTGATTCAAGTCACATGACCTAAATAAATAAATTAATAAATAGCTAAAGTTAAAGAAACCAGCAGTTCATATCTGTAATTCTAACTACTCAGGAGGTTGAGATCTGAGGATCAAGGGACAAAGTCTTCAAGAAAATTAAAAGTCTGAGATTTGATCTCCAGTTAATCAGCCAAAATTAGAGCTGGACATATGGTTCAAGTGTTAGGTAGAGCTCTCGTTATAAGTGAAAAGAATCTTGAGTCCTGCATTCAAGCCCCAGATCTAGTATTTTTTTAATAAAAGAAGAGAAGTAATAATGGACCTGAATAAATATTCTTTAAATTAGATATATAAATAACCAACAGGTTTATGAAAATGTCATTATTTATCATGAAAAATGCAAATCAAAGCCACATGAGTTAACACCTCACTCTTGGAAGAATGTCTACTATGTAAAAGGCAAAATCTAGAAAGGATAAAGGACTTGTTTTGTAACTAGTAGGTAGGAAAAGAAAATGGTGTACAGGCTCATAAAAATTTCAATTAGGCTAAGGGAATGGCCTGGTGGCTCATACCTGGAATACCAGCTACTTGGATGTACAGAGATAGAAGGATCATGCTTCAAGGCCAGTCTGGACCAAAGAAAGGTAACAAAACCATTTACCTGGAAACAAAGCACAGTGGCTCATGGTTGTAATGCCTGCTGCTTGGGAGGGAGAGAATAGAATCAAGGTCAAAGCTAACTCAGACAAAAATACAAGAGCCTAAACCTAAAACTAAACAAGCTAAAGCAAAAAGGGATTGAGGCATGGTACAAATTGTAGAGGGCTTTGTCTTGTGATTACAAGGTCATGAGTTCAAACTCCAGTACTGCCAAACTAGACAAATACATAGAAAAGACCTACAATATGGTTTAGTAATCCCACGTCTTAGTATAAAGTAAAAAAAGGAAATGGGTGTGCTGAAGCGATGCTTGCCTGTCCTCTGGTGACTTCTAGCAGTCTTCACAACAACTAAGAGATGGGAACGAAACAAATGCCCTTAAGTGGTTGAGATTCACAGTGAATAATTATATTAAGTGAAGTAAACCAGGCTCAGAAAGACAAATTCTTTATGATCTCACAGAAAATGTGAAAAGTTGATCCTGTGAAGACAAAATTAGAGGTGTGATTTCTAGATCTTGTGGGAAGACCTGAGGAGGAGGGGTTTCATTATTTTAACTTTTGGTTTGAAGTATAGAAGGATATTTTACCTAGAGAAAAAACAAACATAAGAGTTTATTACATACAATGTTATTCAGACATTTTTCATTTTCTAATTTATGTGTACTATACAAAGAAGTGAAGATAACATTTCATTTGAACTACTAAGAATGACAACCTGATCCGAAACAATCCATGTCAGTGCTTGAAAACCCAAGTGAGAATTTCCACATTTCTTTATTTTAAAATGTCTGATTTGAGCAAAGATCTATGCCAACATGCTGAGAGGTAGAATTAGGGGTGGCACAAAAAGTGGGAGCTATACTAGGTCTATAAGAACCTGTAAGGTGTCTGGAGGACTGGGTCCTTACTGCTAGAAAAGGAGGGTACTAAGGGTCCAGATAGAACATTCTCTAGGACTTGTGATTTTCTAAAGCTTCAGGGCTAATGCCCATGCCAACAGTGCTAAAGGATGAAGGCAAATTTGAGTAACTGTACTTTTCGAGGACAAATTTGATCCTGAACCCATGGGCTGATACTGGAAAGAAAAACCTAAGATGGACCAAGCCACTTTGAGGTTGATGATACAAAGCAGCAAGCACCCAAAGAGCAGTTTTGTAGAAAAGGAAGGACTTAGGATTGGGGGAGCAGGAGAGGCGTACACCTATGGTGACAGGAATGGGGATGAGCCAGTGTGACTGAGAAACTTATTTGTATCAGTTAAAAATACTTAATGTGGTGTCCAGGAGTGTGGTCTAGTGGTAGAGTGCTCGCCTAGTATGCATGAAGCCCTGCGTTCGATTCCTTGGTGCCACATACACAGAAAAAAGCTGGAAGTGGTGCTGTGGCTCAAGTGTAGAGATCTAGCCCTAAGAAAGCTCAAGGACAGTGCCTAGGCCCTGAGTTCAAGCCCCAGGACTGGCAAAAATTACTGAATTTAAATTTAAGGTAATACTTGAAATCATTCAGTTTATTTCAGTTCCCAGTGGATCAAAAGAAGAATAAATATATGAATGAAGAACAATGGACAATGATCTCAAGCCCTCAAAAAATTAAAGGACATGCTTCTAAATAATCCTATCTTAACAATACTAGATATATTTTACCCAATGTCGTATTACTCAGCCATAAAGAATAATGAAATTATGTCATTTGCAGAGAATGGGACTGGCGATCATGTCAAGTAAACTGAGATCACGTTAAATCAGATTGAGGAAGAAGGATGTTATGAGTTGTCTTCTCAAATGAAGAACGTAGACCTAAAAAATAAAAGAATGGTGTTTGTGCAAAAGGGAGGGACTCTTTGAGAACCACTGGGAGAGTAGGGGGTGGAAGGAAAGGATACTGGGAGAAATCTCAGGAAAGGTGAGAAAATTAGATCACTGCAGTAAATACATGGAGAGAAAACCATACCAATTCTAGACAATGTTTTACTGACACTTAAACTCACTTCTGAGACTGGTAATAGTCTCAGGTGAATACTTAGAAATACAAAAGTGAAAACTACAATCAAAATACTTCATGTGTCAACAAACAAAAATCCAAAAAATATTTGTAAGGCAAATGTAGCAATATATGAAAATAATACATGAGAAACAAGTGGAATTTTTTTCAGGGAAGGCATGATTAGGTGGTATTTGGAAAGTAGTAAAATGTAATTCAACACATGACAACACACAGAAGAAAAATAAGAAACAAGATCATAGAATTTGATGTAGAAAAAGAAAATATAATATCGTCAGCGATAGGAGCTCTCAGGTAACTAAACATCAAAGGACACTTTAGGAAGAAAATCTACCAAAAAAAAAAAGCAACAACAACAACAAAAAACCTACCCCCAAATCACCCTAGAACTAACCTCATGTGAATGGTAGTAGAATTGTATTAGAAAATCAAGTAAAGACGAATCATAAAAAGTATTAGAATAAACTCATGGTGTTTATATTACCTGATTTTAAGTCTCATTATAAAGGGATAATGCTGAAGATGTGGTAGGTGAATGTACATAATTGATGGAAGAAAATATAGAAATAAGCCCACGTGTGAGTGGCCAACTGAGTTCTGACAAAATATAAGCAGTTATTTATTAGAAATAAATGAATATTCCATTAAATAAATTGTCTTGGAAAAATTGAAGATTCATATACAAAATAATGAACCTCAACCTAAATCTCACTCAGTGTGAGCATTAACTCAGGGCCACGGAATTTAAATATGAAGTGTTTATTGATAGATCTTTGAAAATCTTTGTGACTTAAATTTAAGAAAGGAATTCTTAGATATGAACCCTCAAGGATAATTTTCATTTTAAAAAATGATAAATTGTATGCTCTATAGACATAATGTCTTATTACATAGACATGTATCTAGACATACAAACCCTCAGCTTAATTCTAATTATGTTCTAAAACCTAAATGCCAGTGATTGTATATAGAGATTCCCTTCTTGAATATTTGTTTGTTAAACATGACATTTGAAATATGCTGTAAAAATCAATGTTAATAAATTCTTTAATAAAAAATTTAAAATAATTTGCTCTGTGAAGAATCCTGGTAAGCAAATAAAAAACAAGTCATGTACTGATAAAAAATACATATTATATACTTTGCAATTGACATGTACTAAATATATAATATATTTAAAAATTATCAGAAACTAATATTTAAAAAGCAAAATCCATTAAAATATGTGTAAAATGTTTGCACAAATACTTACCAAAGGGTGTATATACTTGACAGATCAATACATTAAAAGATATCCCATGTTATAATCATTTTATGTGTTAGGGAAGTTTAAATTAACACTATGATAGGTAATAGTAGATACTTATTAGTTTTTTAAATTATTCAAATATTGGAAAACAGGTTATGAGGAGGAGGCCTAACAAATGAAAAATCTAAATGCACTTGCTGATAAATATGCAAACAATACAGCTAATCTGCAAAATCTGTAAGCAATTTATTATAATGTTAAACTGAGTTACACACAACTTTTGGCTCATAATAAAAGGAAGGTTTTGTTACAGCTCTGTTTAGAAATGCCTGAAACAGAATTTGGATAAACAAACTGTGGTACATCTATACAATGGAATATTTTTCAGCAATATGAAAGAATGGGCTCTAGACACATCAAACAACTTGAAGAATCTCAGAAACATTATACTGAGTGAAACAAAAACCACCTTGGAGTTTATATATTCTAAGATTATATTTGAGGAAGAACAAAATTACAATGACAGAGAATAAATCAATGGTTGCCAGTGATTAGAAATAAAAATTGTGTGACTGTCAAGGAATAACTATCTTTTGATGTAACATTATTGATCTCAGTGACATGCATTAAAATCCCCAGAACTGTGTGCCGCAATAAAATCAATGTTACAAAAACAAGACGAAGATTGCTAGATGTGATAACTCTTGCAATCTCAGCTGCTTGGGAGGTAGGTCAAGAGAATTGTGGTCCTATGCCAGCACTGGGTAAAAAAGAGAGACCCTGTCTGAAAAATAACTAGAGTAAAAAAGGGCTGGGGGCATGGATCAGTGGGTAGAGCATTCATCTAGCCAACACAAGTGTCCAAGGCCACCCCAGTGACATAAAAAGACATATATTGGTGCATGCACAAATACATATATGAGTCTACATGTGGAGGAGAGATTGGAGGGGTATATATGGATGCTTTCACCCCACAGGAAACACTTCTGGAATTATCCTGCTGACTGAAACTTGGGAAATGTTTTTAGCATCTGTTACCTGTCTGTAAATATTTCACTGACTTTACTTATGGAAAATGATTCGCTTCTGGGCAGAGATGCCTCTAATCATGGAGAAGAAACCAATATTGCTGTGAACTTTTTTAGTCCCCAGTCCTTTTTGAACACAATGCTTGTCTTGAAGAGCAAGCCCTCTCTCCCAGCCCAAGGTCTGGGGCTGTAAGTTAAACCAACTCACCGTCCCATATGGGGAAGCATGAGGCCTCTGCCTGTTCCAGAAGCAATAAAGGCTATGGACTCCATGTGCTTGGTTGAACAGTGATAGGATAGCTCATGAAATGACAGGGTTTGGTGGCCCACAAGTCTGTCCGTGGACAGTGTCTCCCTTGCGTTTGTGGGTTGAAGAACTTCATCACAAACAGGGCAGACACAGATTGGATCCTCACTGAGTGTTAAGAGAGAAGTGGACAATGATAAGTTTTGGTGATGTTCTCCAGAACCGTGGGAATTATGAGCTCTGACATTTTGTCTGGTAATCCTCTGAGAATCTCAGAAGAGAATAGCATTTGATGCAGAGAAGCCCTGTGTAGCACTCCAGCAAGTCTTGCATGATTGCATTGTTGGAGGACAAATCTGACCGAAAGTGAGGTAAAGCCACTTTGGCCCGAAAGGACAGGTAGCTTGGTTTGTGTTCTTCCACGAATTGCAGGTTTTATACTGATGGGGAGAGGCTGCAGGCCATGGTAATGATTATGGTCTGAAAGTCTGGAGATACATTTCCTGGATTTGCATCCCTGTGCTGATAATCACTTTCTTTGTGACTGTAGCCAAGTAACTCATCTTCTCTGCACCTTACTTTCCTGGTAAAGGGAAAGGGGAAGATGGTTGTTCTTGCTGTACAGATCTGTGACTGGTTCAGTAACAAAAGGTGAGAGCACCTCATATCCCTGCATGTGGCAAAATACACAGTGTAAGCATGCACACTGGGATCATTCAACTGGTACACGTTCTTATTCTTGTAACACAGATTAGTGGTGCTGAACTGAAAGGAAAATCCTCTCAGCTCTTAGTCCATTCTTGACTTGGCTGGTGTCAGTGAAGAAAGTGCTTTAGCAGGTAACTTCCCAGCTTCCACATACCATGAGGTAACCCAGCCTTAGCCTTTGGACCTTGTGTTTTTTTAACTGTAGAAAGGAGTACAAAGGAGACTTTACATCGTTGGGCCCCAAGATTCCTTTATATTCCCCAATTCTCCACTCCAGGAAGGGGAGAGTGACTTTCTCCTAATTCTTCCTAACCCTGCCTGATGCTGTTTCCTAGTTCTGTGAGAATTTAGTAAAAAGACCAACATTTCCCTCTAGTGGGGAACAGAGAGCAGTGACTTGCCTCCATGATTCTCTACTGAAAAGAAATGCTGTTCGTGGCAGAGGAATGGGTAGATAAGTAAGGTGACATGATACCATTGGCTTATTGAGAAAGATGAGGCCCTTGTTTGTGACGAACATTCCCTAACTTTACTATTGATGATTTAAGTATAACCTACATGGAAATAAGCATGACAACAGAGCATTAACTTGCCTGTAGTGTGGAGACTGTTGGTTAGTGATTAAGAAAAAGAAGGTCATTAAAAATAGCATCTAGGGCTGGGAGTTTGGCCTAGTGTTAAAGTGCTTGCCTAGCATGCGCGAAGACCCGGGTTTGATTCCTCGGTACCACATAAGTAGCAAAAAGCCAGAAGTGGTGCTGTGGCTCAAGTGGTAGAGCCCTAGCCTTGAGAAAATCCAGGGACAGTGCTCAAGCTCTGAGCCCAAGCCCAGGACTGGCAAAAAAAAAAAAAAACCCTAAAAATAGCATCTAACTTTATATCTGAGAGATAGGCAACAGCCTCGAGGAAGAAGCATAAAGTGCACTAGATTCCAACTTAAGTTTTATGTGATCAGGAGGGGCCCAATAATTTCACAAGACTTAAGAACAACAGAGTGGCTCTTCCGGTTTAGAGGCAACTGTTTGTGATGCTTTTGAAATACATTTTTTTTGGTATTTCTCTTGTTTTTCAAATAACATGACTATATATTTCTAGGTTTTTCTGCTTTGTACACTTTGTCTTAACTTTTCTATTTAGAAGGGAGAGTCTTACTTCTTTTCGTTTATCATGCCCATGTCCTCTTAATGCCTTCATTTGCCTCTGGATTTTATATCACTCCATTTTCCCCTGATAGACATGGCTACTGATTTTGTGAATACTTAGCAACACGTTGTCATTATGATGCATAGTCCATGCTTCATATATATACTTCCTATAAGCATATGAAGTAATGTGTTTCTATTTACTTTCCTGAAAAATATAACCCCGAAAGTCAATGATTTAATCGTTTGTTGGCTAACTTTCTTTATACTTAAGATAAAATCAAGTCTTAATTATTCTTTGTGTAAACCCTCATTAGCTCAACCCAAATGCCTTTGAAAATTATATTTAAGAAATAATTTTATTATAGTAATTCCTTCTTTCCTCCCAGCTCCATAGCTCCATGGCTGTATTTAAGTAAGCTTGTTGTTCTGTCCTTCCCATAATGTAATATGGCCTTTGGCACTATTTTGAGTGGCTTCTTTTATTTGAAACTTCTTTCTTGGCTTATTTCCTCCTTCACCCAAAACAAAACAAAAATATAAATATAAAAAGGGAAGAAAAACTAACCCACAGCTTTTAAGAAGCCATGCATAATTCGGAACTTTAAGACCTTATCAGTTTGAAAATACTTTGTTGCATCTGTATTCAAAATTGGCAACATTGTTTTTGCTTAGCTGTCACATATGGGAAATGGATAACTTTTCTCCCCATAGCCTTCTGGCTCGGGTGTTAAATTGAAATGTTCTTCTTCCTGTACATAAAGTCTATCTTTTCTCCCCACGTTCTGAAAGACTTCCATGGTAAAGTCTTGCAGTGAAAGTTTGTGGATGGGCGATGCTGAATCCTTTGGAACAGAGAGTCATGTGCTTTTAGAGGGAAAAAAGGATTTGTTTCTTTTAGGAATTATTATTTGTCCTTGGTGGGGCTTGAATTTAGGACCTGGGTGCTGTCCCTGAGCTTTTCTGCTCAAAGCTAGTGCTCTACCACTTTCAGCCACAGCTCCACTTCCAGTTTTCTGTTAGTCAATTGGAGATAAGAATCTCATGGACTTTCCTGCCCCAGCTGCTTCAAACTGCCATTCACAGATCTCAGCCTCTTGAATAGCTAGGATTGCAGGCATGAGCTACCAGTGCCCAACTTTTTCATTTTGTTCTGCCTTTTATAATAGTTACTAGGTTTTATCTCCAAAAACTCATTCCCTTCAACTTCCATGTTTTTCATCATATTTCTCAGAATTCTAGGAACCTTCTGGTCCTCTTTGGCAGTGTTTTTTAATTTGTCTATTCTTGTTTTTATAGACTACATTTCTTCTCTTCTCATTTGGCTGCTTACTAATGGTAGCACTTTGTAAAGTGTCTGTACAGTATTGGATTCTTTTCCCCCTTCCCTCCTCCCTTTTCCCCTCTCCTTCTCTTTTTCTAGTTCATCTCTTTCTTCTGCCTTTCCCCTCTAACAAGCTTCTTTTTAAGATTATCTTTTTTTTAATTGTAATTAGTAAAAGGGTTACATGATATTTGCCAGATAGAAGGTGCATTAATTCACATACATTGATACCCTTTCACATGTCTTGGTACCCATTACCCTCCCCCCTAAGATTATCTTTAAGTAGTTGTACAAGAGGTTGTCCTTTGTGATCATGGTATCTCCCCTGCCAGGTAAGTATATGTTATCGCTCATCTCTTTTGCCATCCCTTGGTTATCTCATATTGTTACAATTTTTTACCTTGTTATCTGATATATTTTATATGTGCTTAATTGGTTATTTGAAATTGGATTGGGATGGGGGAAATCAAGTGGGGGGGAGGGGGGAGGGAAATGAGGGCCATGTCATGAGAAAGAGTATCAATGTTTGTGAAGTAATGCACCTTCTATCTGGTGAATATAATGTAACCCTTCTATTAATCACAATAAAATTATATTAAAAAAGTCCTTCAACAAAGCAGTTTAGGGATATACTGCATCTTGATTAATAGTAAAAGCTTGTCTTTGGTGTTAGGTGTTTTCCAGTGATTGACAGCTTTTAAATGGGGACACTAGCGTCTGATGAGAAGTATCATGTGTGTCAAATGGGATTTTTCCCCCTTTAGAGAGTTTACACCATGGAGTTACCACTGTGTGCTTGCTATGGGGAGGAGGGGACTCAGAAGCCAGTGGTTTCAGGACTTTTCATAAAATGCACCCAATTGTTATACAGTCTGTACAGGATCTTTTCTAATCTACTGGACATGCCTGGCTTCCAGCACTCCAGTTTCTATGCGGGAAAAGGGAAGGCATGACAACATGGCATCGCTGAGGATGCCATCTCTTGCTATGGCACCCATTCCTCAGGCCTTATGTGCCTGTCGTCCATCGTCCCTGTTGCCTGAGTGATAAAAATGCGTTCTGAAGGGCAAGGTCTCTGGGGATGGGACTGAATAGCACTCTAACTGCTTCTCTTGCTCTGTCTTCCCTCCTCTACTCAGAAGTATATGATGGGGACAATTGCTGAGCCTTTGGGGATTCCTCAGTGTAAATCAAGCTGCTCCTCTGCTTTTTCCACTGGCAGGCCTGTGGGTGTGGATCTGCTAAGTCAGTTACTTCAACTCAGGCATCTGCTTTCCAGCTTCCAGTGTTGTGAGCTCTGTCCGTTCCTCATTGCCCTTACAGACATAGGCCTTTAAAAATAATTGGCTTTTCCTTTTAACGGTTTACTTTTCTGGCAAAGTATTTAGAGAGCAGGTTCCTAGTAAATGTACACGTGAGGTAAGTGTCTGTGGGTGCTTTATCTGCTCTCTTTGACTCCATTACTCTTGAGGGTTCTCTGCTCAGTTTTTGGCAAAGCAATGTTAGTGGCACTTGTTTTTCAATGATTCATTTGAAAACTAGTAAAAAGGGCAAAAGTTGAATGAAGCATATTTGGATGATCTTTTAAAACACCAAGCTTTGGGGATGTAGACCTCAAAAGGGTTAGAAGGGTTACAGGAGGAGAAAGGAGTTGTTTTGTAAATAGAGTTTTCCTATTTTTGTTTTGCACCAAGTTCTACTTTACTCTTTGGCATATGTAATCCCATTTCATTTTTAGTTGGAATTATTATCCTTGTTTCATATAGAAGGAGATAGAGGGTATGTTAAGAAAAGGAAATGTGCTGCTATTAAATTTTTAAGCATAAAGGAAATTTTAAAAAATAAATAAGTAAATGAGTAAATGAGATTCAGCTAAAGTCTGCTGACCACTGAGCCCTGCAGTTTGACTGCTTCAGCAAGGCCATTTCCAGGTATGTTCATGACCCTGCAAAGTGACTGAAGAGTGAATGCAGTGTTATTCACAATTACCCTTGTTTTCCTGTCAGAAACTCATGCTTGAATGAGAAGGAAAGGATGGCCGAGAATGTGGTCTCTGACTAGGAGCTTGAAATCATTCTGTGGCCTTGAGAACATCGCCATGCTTTCAGGTCCTCCTGTTCTTCATGAGAAAAACAAGGTCATCAGAATAAATGGCCTGTGACATTCTGCTGATCTGTCCTGCAGACCGTGAGCTGAAGGTGCCGAGGGCTTCTGTGAGGTACCCAGGTTAGAAGGGATGTCAGCCCCTGGGCCACCCTCAAACTCCATGTTTATTCTGTGACAGAAACCGCCTGGCAGAAAGCTCAACAGCCTCCAAATGTTAGTCGGCATGAAATAGGGGCTATTTCTCCCAAGTCCCTCTTCTGAACTGAATCTCTCCATGTCCCCTTTAGGGGCTGAAGGGCCTCATTGAAACGTAATATAAATAAATATTCCAAAATATGAGATAGAAATGGAAGTCACAGGGAAAGACTGGGGCAAGCAGGCAGCGAACCTTGGACCTTTTACCATATGGCCTCAGCAGTTTTGATTATTTTATAAATGCATAAGTTGACACATTGGTTTCTTTCAAGCCATTCTTATACATGCCTTTTGTGGTTGTAATTCATGGGAATTTATATAATGAGGTAATTGAATTTAATGACTGAAGCAGCAGTTCAGGAAAGAGCACATATCAAATTATTTGTAATAATAATAGTCGCTAATACTTGCATTACCAAGACAACATAAGAATGTAATAACTTCCATTTGAGTGATGGAAGAGACCAGAGACATAATCCCAGTTTTGAGCATCCAAGAGTTTATGTGATTCAATCTACTTTTGCAAGGATTTCACCAAAGTTATCCTTATCCTTGATTTAATCCTTTTCTGGTAATATTTCTCCCTTCCTTGTAGTATATGCCTCCTTCAAAAAGTATGGTGGTAAATTGAAACATTACAGTTGATGCCTACTGATTAGCTGTTTCTTAATTTGATGAGTATACTCATTGTAATGATGTTATTAGCTGAAGAAGACTCAGATAGTTAATAAGTAAAATAAAAAATAATTTAGTGATATAGCTCTAATTTCCATATCAGAAACTATCAATAACTATGCTGGTTTTAATATTGCATATATCATAGCAATATATTTATGTGTTTTTTGTCATTGTAAAAATGGCTGAGATAAACAACTGTAAAGGAGGGAAGGTTTCTTTGGGCTGTGGTTTCAGGGATTTTAGGATGTGGTTATTGGGCTTCTTTGCTTTGGGCTGCAGTCTGGCAGAATGTCATGGTAGAGGTCAGGTGATCAGGTTATAAGTGCAGATAGAGGAAACAATATTCCCATGTCCCCTTTAAGAACTTGTCTCCAGTAAACTGACTTTTCTACTAAGCTCCACCTTCTAAAAGTTCCAATCCTTTCCTGTAGAATCACACCTTAAAAAGTAAGTCTTCACTACAGTGTCTTTAATAAAAGACGATTAAGATCTAAACCATAATACTAAGATATGCAACTTCTTAAAGCTTTGCATTGTTTAGTGAATTTATGACATCCATTCATTTATTTTGACATGTGCTCATTAAATCTCCATAGCAAATGACGTGAGTATAATGATTACTCTCATTCTCTGTTGCCTGGTGAGGTGAGTTTCACAAGGTTCGTAGTAGTATGTATGTCTTATGTTCCGCTCTAAACTCAAGCAGAACTTCTCCCAGAGCCTAGATCTTTACCACTGAGCTATATCTATTTCTTGAGAATTGTTATTTGGAGGTATTTAAAATATGTCATGCAATTGTAATTTTCCAAATTTATCACCACTCTGTGATCTGGCCAAATGTCCCACTCACTTTAGTGGCTATTTATTTAATGCTACCTTCCTTTCTCTGCTCCTTAATCTCTATCTTCCAAATTTAGGCTATGACCTGTCTGATGATACTGCAGCATACAAACTGTGATTTTTGTAGGCCTGTTATACTTAAAGAGTTTGCCTCAGTAGGAAAAGAAGAAGGCAGAAAGGACAAAGAAAAAGAGAATGAATAATTTTGTAGTACCCAGGAAAACAGTGTAAAGTCCCTTGATGTAAGCTGTTGATCAAGAGGGGACTGGAGGAGCTGAGAAAGAGAAAGAGGCTCTGTAGGGGAGTGAGTACTAACAAGGAAAATGAAGGAGATTGCATACTGTCAAAATAGATTATTTGCAAGTATGGAAATAGAACAATGAAACCTGTTGAAACTGTTTCTGGAAGTGAGGACAGGAGAAAGGAAAAGTGATAGAAAGGGTGAGATTGATTGGAATACATTGTAAACATATGTGGAAATGTCATAGTTAAATCCCCCTCTGTATAACTAATGTAAGCTAATAAACACACATGCACACACACACACACACACACACACACACACACACACACAGAAATGTAAGAGAAAAAGACATTTTGATGAGGATTGGGACAAATTAATTCCAAATGGGGACTCAATGTAATTTTTTATTCATACACGATCCTCTTATATTCATTTCACTATTACCTTCATTCTAAAAATGCACTGCTCCTTTCTATAGTCTCATGAAAAAGAAAGGATCAATTCCATCACTTTTGAGACCTTTGAAACAGGCAAATCCTTTAACCTCTTCATATCTCAATTTCACCACTTCAAAAGTAGCTAAAGATCGAATGAAATAAATCATTCTTCAGAAATCAACGGTGGTATCGCTAATTGTGTAATTAGCGATATATACCCTGTAGTTTGTCAATGAGATAGAGGAATATGAATTCCAATGCTGACGTTAAATGATCTAGGACATGTTTTTTCATTGTTGTGGAAAGTAGTCCTACAATCATTTCCTGACAGGGTGGCTGTTCAGATGGGATGGATTCTGTCATGAAGACAAACAAAATACTTCGGCTGTCACATAATTACATGACTGGTGCCAATAAACATTTCTCCTTCATTTGCTCCATTCATACTCTATTCTATTCTAATATCAGAATTTGTCACTCAGGGATTGTGTAGTTACAACTGTATTGAAATCATTTGCTGGCATGTTTTCTTTCCCACTGAGTGTTGCTTGTTTACATGGTGTCGGATCAGATGGAAGAGTGCAGAACAACATGATCTTGGAAGAAGCAGCTGCAATATAAAGGAAATGTCAGGAAACAGGATAATCTGTTTTTGTGGCCATAAGTCTGTGATCCCTGACCTCTCTTAATCCTCAGAGGTTTTAAAAAAAAGTGTGGGCATTTTTGTCCCCAGGTGGAACTAAATGCTAGTGGGGGGAAGCAATATACGAGGTATTTTTCTGAGACTGTTGCTGGCAGTTTGAAAACCTGTAAAGATATTTAGAACCTTCTTTCTTCATCTGGATAAAGGGTTCGTCTCTCCCATGTGGCAGCAGGGACTTCTCTGAAAGTCTGCCTCCCTTGAGAATTTGGGTGCTGCTGGTTATGGGCAGCAGTATGAAGACAAGCTGGAAGCCATGGAAATGCCAGGCCATCTGGCTGCTGTCCCATTCCAGCTGTAGGGGTCAGTGAGGGCCCTCCAAGGCTCCTGCTCCAAAGGGAAGCATTTGATCTCATGCAAGCAGTGCCCAGATATGAGCACTCAGATGGGGTGGGGGTTGTCCCTGGTCAGGGTGGTGAGAGAAGATCAGATTGTTGAACCTTGGGGAAATGTTTGAAAATGAAATTTATTCTCCTATGGACTGTCAAAGTCCCAAGCTCAAATACCTTGGTTAATATCAGATTTCACCATGTGTCCATTTCTTTTTCTGAATAGGTGCTTGTGGGAAATGTTGAACATTGCTGGTTGAAAGGTCTTAGCTTAAGGTTAGAGAAGTTTGAAAAGATGGGGAAGAATGATGAAAGACATGAAATTGATCAGGAGGCAGTATATGTATAAACTCATTCACTCAATGGCAACTCCTATGTACAAGTACTTAAAGATAAAGTAGGGAGGAAGCTAAGTGAATAGGCAGTGATAGCATGGGTTGATGTGTTGAAGCAGATTCTATCAGACATAGCCTAAGACGCAATCATGAGACAAGACCCCGAATGTCTAAACCTGACATTTGTTCAATAATTGACAATTACTGATATAGTGTCCTGTGTGCCCTCCTTCATCATGGCATTTCTTCAAGGATGCATTTATTTGAAGATGTTATCATAATAAAATCTCCAGACAAGGGGTCTTAGGAACCAACTTCTCCATGTTTTGCTGGGTGGATGCTACTAAGATTTAGTTCATTCCAATCTCTCTTCTTTTGCCTTTCAGGCAGCTGACAAACTACGCCTTCAAAGCAATCTGTATTTTTGGGTATATGTTCTTGATACCTGAGAGAAGGGAAGAGAGAGGGAAGGAAAGATAAAAGACAAAGAGAGGAAAGAAGAGGGACAGAGAGACTGAGAGACTGAGAATACTGATTTTACCATAGCTATACCGTTACGACCTCATTTAACTTTATTACTTCCTTAGAGACATTAGGTCCAAATAAAGCCATATTGGAAGTTAAGGTTTCAGTATATGATTATTTTGAGGAGAGGAGTACACAGTTTTATTTTTTTATTTTTTATTGTGATTGATAGAAGGGTTACATTATATTCACCAGATAAAAGGTGCATAACTTCACAAACAATGATACTCTTTCTCATGACATGGTCCCCATTTCCCTTCCCCCTCCCCCCACTTATCTTGATTTCCCCCCTTCCTTATCCAATTTCAAGTAACCAATTAAGCACATATAAAATATATCAGATAACAAGGTGAAGTATTGTAACAATATGAGATAACCAAGGGACAGCTAAAGAGATGAGAGATAACAGTACATTAAGAACAACAGTCATTCATTATATGGCTTTTGTTTCCTTATCCTGGAGGTCCTTACATTTAGTGTCATACTATTTGGCCTAATGTCTCTAGATTTTGTTCTCTGCTAGGAGAGCCCAAGGTTTCTACTGATTATGACAAATGAGGAAGACTATTGGGCCTACGTTCTTTTGAGTCTGGCTTACTTCACTTAATATGATTTTTTCTAAGTCTTTCCATTTCTTTACAAATGGGGTGATGTCATTCTTTCTGACTGCAGCATAGAATTCTATTGGAGTACACAGTTTTAAACATAGCTGTATGTGTCTATCAATGAAGAATTTTAGTAGGGGTTGTAGATAAAATAGAGTGCCTAGTTAAATTTAAATTATAGATTAATGGTATTTTTAGCATAGGCATGTCTCAAATATTGCACAGGCTGGGAAAATGGCTCATCCAAATAGTGCTAGATACTTGGAAAGCTCAGAATGGGAAGCATCACTGCTTCACCAGCCCAAAAAGTGAAGAACAAATGCCAACACCAGATACTAGAGCTGATAGGGCTTTCCAGCCATTCAGGTGTGTTTGTACCAGATAGAATGTGAGAGCCACAGGCTCATAGATTTGTGGGAGTGTATTTGAATCTCAAAAGAGATTCTCAGGGTCAGGGACATTTATAGAACATGAGTATTGAAAAGCATGTACTCATAGAGGTAAGATTTTTTTTTCCCTGGTGGTGAGGGAAGTCTAGTCTGCTATAGTACTGTGGTCTGAATGTGTGGACATCTCAAATTTCCTTTGCTGAGCTCCAACCCCGAGTGTGACCATGGTATCAGGAAGTGGGGTTTAGTAGGAATGTAGGTTATGAGGATGGAAACCTGCATAAGGCAATTGGTGTCCTTACAATCAATCACAAGGGACCTCACTCACCCTTTAGCATAAGGGATACAACAAGAAAGTATCATCAGCAAGAATATACCATCTGGGGTTAAGGCAATGAAAACATGAAATATGGAATTTTCCACCATTATACCTTCTATTTACTGAAATACTGTTTTCCACTCAATACCCATGGTGCATTCGGTAGCTTTACTTGTGTCTATGTTTTCCTTTCCCTTACTAGACTCGAGAAAATTGATGGAGAGAAAGATCTATGTGTGATGATTTCTTGTTATTTTTTAATCTACTTTAGTTTGATCTAACCTAATTTATCTAATCTTTGGTTTAGGACTGGGTCTTTTGCACAGGACAGACTGGAATAGAGAAGATTCTTGTTAAATATGGGTCAAGATATATTGTATTCATAAACTGCTTTCCTAACTGGCTTTGTTCAAGTACTTCAATAATACAAAGAAAACAGATAAATGGTATCTGTGAGGGCTCTATCACTTTTTTTGAAGACCACATTAACTTCCTCCTGTGTTCAATGATGGTTTTCTCAAGGGAGGTGTAAGAGGATAATAAAATCATCCTCCCATGATTCAAACCTTAATTGAAATCCCCCCCTCTTCTGCCTGTATCATTTAGCTCCTTTCTTTCTTTCTTTCTTTCTTTCTTTCTTTCTTTCTTTCTTTCTTTCTTTCTTTCTTTTGTTGTCAGGGTAATGCACAGAGGGGTTACACTTACATTCATCAGGTAGTAGGTACATTATTTCTCACACATTGGTACCCCTTCTTATATTTTGTCCCCATTTCCCTCCCCTCACCTCCTCGCAATCATCCTGTTTTCTCCCATTCCTTTCCCTATTTCAAATAAACAAATAAATGTATATGGGCTCTCCTGTGCTTTTTATCTTATCCAAGTCTATCCCCAGCACTCCGACTTTCATTAAATCCAGGCTATCGTTCAATAACCTTATTTCTACTATATACTTGCATTTTATAGTCTTCTTATATAAAAAGCATTGCTTAAGAATAGAACTCTTCCTAAACTGGCAAAGCAAATCAATTCCAGTATTCAAATGCATTTTAACAACTTACAAAATGGGCACTTTTTCTCCTTCTTACAAATGGAAGAGTCTAGCCTATGATTCACCAACTAATGATGGGAAATATCGATTTGTCCATGGTTGTAAGTGATGGAGTAGAGCTTTCAACTCTCCATCAGGAGTGGAGGGATGTGGGGATGCTATGTGCAAAGCAAGCAGGTGATGTGGAATGTTCAGAACAGAAAGTGAAGGAAAGTAAGACTGCAGACAGTACCTCACCCAAAGGGGGGTAGCTGTTGCTTCTGAGTCCAAGGCAGCTGTGATCTTTTATAAGGCCCAAGAACACAGCATTAAGGAAAACTAGCTGGAACTGTCCAAGAGTTACTTAAGATTTTTTTGCTTTCCAAGATAAGAAATTATATAGAAATGTGAACAAAATGCCAACAGAAAGACAAACCAGGCATTGCCTGTTAAGTGCCTTGTGTACACATTACATTATATTACATCGTTCAGACCATTTTCATTAGTACAGTAAATGAAAGCACAGAAGCCAGCCATAATACATCAGTGTGGGTAAACTCCAGTTGTTTTGTTTGTAAAACAGCAAACATAACTTTGGGGTTAATGACTGAGATATACAGAAAACACAGTTGTGGTGCTGGAGCAGGTGCTGCAAAATGGTGGCGTTCCTGTCCTCAAGATGGTAGATTCCCACAAAACAGCTTTTTCAATGTCTACCACATTCCACGATGAAACCTGTTACAGCTTGGGTAGATGGAAAACCCAATCAACTCCTGTCAACAAGGCCTGAGATGATAAATTAAGACATAGCCAATGAGTTTGAGATGATGGCTTCTTGGGGCCCATCTTGAAGTGCTCCAGTGAGGTCTGTTTTGTTTTGCTCTGTTTGGGATCATTTCTTTTGCCACTCCAGCTATGTAAAGATAATAATTGTGCCAATAGAACTGGTGACCTTTCACCCACCCTCCCTTTGATACAGTCTCATTTTCCAGTAAAACCATGACAAATGGCTCTTCCTCCACCTTCAGTAAACTAGCAGATAATCTGTCTATTATACTTAATATGCTTATCCCCAGAAGCCATTGGTATTTGGTTTGGATGCCTGTGAATGGGGAGAACATTATGTCTGTAACCTAGGAAAAAGCTTGGCTCTTTTGCAGTGTTGGTGGAATTAAATTTGTTTTCACAGCTGGTTGTACTTGGACAAGGGTTAGGCGCCGTCTTGAAGGTTCTACCGCAGTGGTTCATCACCAAAACTGCTATGTGGTGGGGACTTCGAGCTGTTAACGGGGAGGCATGGAGGGAAGTCTAAATTAATCATTTATGATTTATTTGTTCTATTTCCCATCATGGAGTAGAATGAGCATATGCCAGCATTTCCAGAGACAAGGCTGTCCACATGTACAGTGCAAGATAACTGACTCCTGATATTTAGATAACTGCCAATCTGTGGACCCAAAACACCATATACTTAAAAACTATTTTATAGCTTAGCTTGATTTTCCTATTCTTGGCTTTAGCTACTATAAAATCAATCAATTAGCAGTATTCATATGTGTCAACAAACTATCGCTCAGAGGTAGCTATGTGATTTGTCTGGGGTCACAGATCTAGTAAGCAGCAGGTGAGTATCTTGAATTCTGAACTTGCCATAAGACACACACACACACACACACACACACACACACACATTTCCTTGAATACACTGAGAAAGGCACAATACAGGGGGCCTTGTATTATCTAAAATGACAAGCCACCCCAGATCCATATGCTGAAGATTAAATTCCAAAGGGATGGCATCAAGAGGTGGAGCTGTAGGGACTTCATAGTTTATGAGGTTTGTATCCTCAAGAATGAGATTAGTGTCCTTAGTTTTGCTAGGACTGAAGGAGCTTGGTCATTCCTTCTGACCTTTCAGGGTATAAAAATAACACACCATCTACTTCATCTTTTTTTGAAGTAGAAGTAGATGATAGATACATAGATAGATAGAGATGGTATATAAAACAGACACTGAATCTGTTGTCTGTCTCCATTGTCTTGGTATTTCCAGCCTCTAGAACCATGAATTAACTATAAATGTTTACTCTTTCTAAATCACACAGCTGTACACATTTTGTTATAGAAGCCTACATAGACTAGTCCATGCAGAGATCATTTGGCTTTCTTGACACATCTGCAAGGCCAAGAATTCTCATGGTTATATCGTTCAGTGTAAGTGGACTCAGGAATTACAATAAATTTGATGAGCACCAGCTCTATATATTTCAAACTTACCAAGCAGTTATTTTTTTTGCCAGTCCTGATCTTAAGCTTAGGGCCTGAGCATTGTCCTTGGACTTTCTCAAGGCTAGAACTCTACCACTTGAGCCTCAGTACTACTTCCGGCTTTTTTTCTATGTATGTGGTACCAAGGAATTGAACCCTGGTCTTTGTGCATGCTAGGTTAGCACTCACTCTACCACTAGGCCAAACTCTCAGCCTCCAAATAGTTTTGATATTGAGATAAAATAAGATGGACAATCCTCTTTGTAAAAGTCAACTTGCTGGAACTGATACCAATATGGTAGTCACCAGCCATGTATGGCTATTTAATTTTAAATGGACTGAGATTCATTAAAAGCAAATGTTTGGTCTCCAGTTATACTATTGTTACACTAGTTATATTTGCTATGCTGGATGCTGTAGACAGGTTTTGGGAATGGCATGGGGCTAAGTGATACGTAGTTGATATGACCAACAAAGTAACTGTTAAATGCAAAGGGACATGAAGCATAGTATTACTATGAGGCCTGATGAAGTCTCTTGATGGTACTGATTGTATGTATGTATGTATGTATGTATGTATGTATGTATGTATGTATGTAGCTAGTCTTGGGGCTTGAACTCAGAGCTTAGATTCAATTTATGAGCTTGTTTTTGCTCACTACTAGTGAAGTAAGGAGAATGGATTTGCACTTCTCTAGATAATTGGCCTTTGGTTTCCTCTGATTGTTTCCCTAGATAAATATTTGTTTCTCTTTAATACTTCTGTTAGGTTTATGTGTCCTCATGTACAACTCTTTTCTTGGGTTTGACTCCACACACCGTGTGTGCTTTTGGCCTATATAAGTTTGGCGCTAGCTGCATTTGGGGCTTCTGGTCTTTGAGACAGGAGTCCACCAGTAATCGCTGGCTCTCCAATGAAGATTCAAAATTTGGCCTCTTAAGTAGTGGTTTCTGTTTCTCATGGTTGAGTTCACTTACAACACAAGTAACCCACCACTTGAGCCATAGTTCCATTTCCAGTTTTTGGTGATTAATTGGAGATGAGAGACTTTGTTGCCTGGGATAGCTTTGGACCTCATTCTTCACATCTCATCCTCCTGAGGAGGCAAGGATTAGGGCATGAGCCACTGGCACCTAACTGATTATGAATTTTCTTGCCTAGTCAATGAGAAGATATGCTTACAAATCTATTTAATAAAAATCCTGAGTACAGAATGAATATTATTCTAGATACAAAAAATATACTGAGAAGCATTTGTAATACTTAGTATACACCTTATCTTGTGCTTTCAACTTCCCATGTCATTCACTTTTTTATTCATGCTGAGTTTAGCTTTAAACACCATTGGCATATAAAGGATCCAAAAATGCTTCTTCGTGCCTTAAGTTATTTTCGAAATTCTTTAAACAACAGTTTGGTGTTGCTAGGAATCGAACTCAGTTATTTCTCGGTTTTCTCTCCATTCCTCACCTTTAGTGTGGCATTACCATCAATCCTACCACTTAAGGGCAATTCCTAGGATCAATTCTCTCTTCCATTGAATCCAGCCCATCAAGGAACCTAATCCATTCTTCCTCTAATACAGCGCTAAGACGGTTACTGGACTCTATGCTTCCTTTAATGCAGACATTTGTAATTATTAATGCACCTCCTAGGATCATTTTTATTATATCCCATAGGTTCTAATACATTGTGTTTTCATCTTCTATTTGGTTGTAGTGATTTCTTAATTTCCTCCACTTTTCTTCAAGGAGTCTATAATCATCTCAATGTGTACTCTTCAGTCTCTGTGTGTGTTTTACATTTTCCTTCTTTTCTTGCTGTTGATTTCTAGTTTTATTTCATTGTCTCCTAATAAAATACATGGAGTCATTTAAATTTTCTTATGCTTTCAAAACTTCTTTACAAAATATCCAGTTGAAGAAACTGCCATGGCCTGCTGAAAATACATGTATTTTGCACCTGTCCAGTGTAACATTGTGTGGATATCAGAAAGGTCCCCATTTGAATAATAGTGTTCATTCTGGAATTTATTGATTTTTATTTTTTGGAAGATCAATCTGTGTAGAGAGTGGAGTATTATCCACTATTGTGGTAGATTTGATCTATTCTTCTGTGTCAACTAGTTTTGCTTTATGAAATTTGGTGCATATGTGTTTACAATTGTTATATCCACTACATGCATGTAAAAGTTAAATTTCTACATCCTGGTTGGTTATTTCTTAGATTGTTATTCTTATTCTCTACATAACTTCTTTTCCTAATCCTTTGAAGTTCTTAGATGGAAAGCATAGAAATGTTAGGGACCTTGCTTTCTTTCTTCTTTATGAATTCAACTTTCAAGTCAGGACTCACTGATGTACAATTCCTTGTTTCATTATTTTTCAGGTAGTCTGGTCCTACCTAGTCTTGTAGAGTCTCTAAGTCATAAGCAGAAACCTTTCTGAGTCACAGCCTTTCACTGTAGCTGGGAAAATTAAAGGAGAAACTCCGAGTGTTCAGTTTGATCAAATGTTCCTCTCTGTGTCTTCTATGAGCAAATATACTTAATTCCTTATTTTCCCTGAGAAATAGGAGGAAGGAAAAGGTGAAATCGTGTCATTTGATTTCCACCCTTCGTGATGCTGATATTTTATATAAATTTTTATATAATGTTTTTATATAAATTTCTTATAGCATTTCAGTATTGAACTTAGTTTCCCTCACAACCATTCAACATTATCTTACTTCAAACTGTATAGATGTATATTACTGATCGGCCCCAATTCCTGCATGCTTGTTAATGTCCATGCTCTTTCTGGTGATGTCAATTAAATGTGGTCCTTGACAGGTAAGTGCTCTATCACTGAGCTATATCCCAGCCCTCCATGTTTCAATTCTGTTCATATGACTGACACTTGCTGAAATCTGGATCCAGTATATAGGTATCTATGGAGTTTCTTACAAGTGAATATTAATAATTAACAACTGATAACTTGTTTGTATTTGCACAGATTTTGAAAATAGTATTCTATATATGAAATTTTGGTAGCCAGAATCATTGCTAAGAATATTTCTTTTACTGTCTCTACTGGCTCTTAAGCTTTCCAGGCCCACTGGCTTCTCAGTTTCTTTCTTGAATGTTTCCAGTACTTTCTGCATTTTGTTGAATTCAATTTTAGGCATCATTCTAACCATATCCCAAATATATGCTTGCTTTTCCTTATGATTAGGGGGTTGGTTTCTTGTAGTTTTGGTTATTGGAGCAATTTCCAGGAATCTGTATCTGGCCATGTTGTAAAACTATCAACTTGGTGCTGTCACAATGACAACAGCAATAATAACAATAACAATAACCAAATAAAAACCTGTCAGCTTTGTGTATGTTTGCATTCTACTGCACTATCATACTCATTTGTAAATCTTTAGAGAAATATCCATGAAACGTTCAAGTCCCATGACTGACAAAAAATATCCATGAATGACTGATAGATCTGACATGTAAGATCATATTCCTCTTTACAGCTTTTGTTTTTGTCCTCTTTAAGTTCTGATGAGCCTCACTCAGTTTCCACATGCTTTCAATGTAGTGACTTGGTGCTGACAGAATCTGGCCTGCAGAGAAATTGTAGAAATTCTAGACACAGTATATTAAAAGAAACCAACTAAATTCACTTGAAAGTATCCCAAAACATACAGAGAAGACAGTATAATAGTTACATATTTCTACCAAAAACTGAGGATTATAAACTTGTGACTATTTTTGTGGGACATTTCTCATGATCATGGCAGGGGCAAACCACAGTGTTGCTAGCTCAAGGTGTCAAAAAAAAAAAACCAACAACAGAATTTAATTTGACAGAGTATTGGCCCTAAAATTTGACTATGTGCAAATCCCCCATTATGGATACTACTGGGATTCTCCTGTGACTAGATGAAAATGCAAGCAAAACAGAAAGGGCCAATCTTTTAAAGACCAAACTTTATTGGGAAAAATCAATGGCTGTACCAATTTTCAAAAGAACAAACTCAAACATGTAGCTTGCATGATAGAAACCTGAAGATTTACTGACTTGAAGTTCAGAGGGTAGAGTTAAAGAGATGCAAGAAGCTGAAGATGTGGAGGAACTTACAGAATCAAGGCAATGGGAGGGTGGAGAGAGGGCAAGAGCGAGAGAGAGAGGAGGGGAGAGAGAGAAGAAGAGGAGAAGAGAAGAATCCAAGTAGAAGGACCATCCAATTATTTCCTGATGATTTGGCAGTAATAAACATAAAGGGGGAGGCTAAGGATACTAGGCTAAAATATCAGGAGCTTGGAGCTTTATAAAGTGCTGGGTTTTTAGCTAATACATAGTATGGAAGAAAGGATTTGTTTGATTTCAAACATGGTAACTAGTACTAGGGAAAAATCAATAGAAAGATATAAAACACATCAAGTAGTTATCTAATAATAATTTTAATTCTTTAAAAGAAAATGGGATACATAGAAACAAAAAGACATACAGACATGATAATGTATGATTTACATGGTGGAAAATAAGCACCCATAAAAAGTTATCACTGAGCATGTACACATGTATGTGACATAGATTTCAAAGAATATATTACCAATATATTTTCCAAAAGAAGAGAAGCATTCGGAGAATTAAAGGAAAGAATATGCTTAATGAAGAATAACAAATACCAGCAGCAATGCAAAACCTATCAAAAGATGAATGGAGAGTCTACAACTAAAAAAAATAAGAGAATTGGGTCAGGAGTTTGGCCTAGTGGTTAGAGTGCTTGCCTGGCATGCACGGAGATTCTGGTTTGATTCTTCAGTATTACATACATAGAAAAGCCGAAGTGGTGGTGTGGCTCAAATGGTAGAGTGCTATCCCTGAGGGGGATAAAAAGCCCAAGGATAGTGCTCAGGCCCTAAGTTCAGTCCCCAGGACTGGCAAAAAAAAAGAGAGAGAGAATTAAAAAATTGCTACATAGATTCCATAGGCTAGCCTTTATTTATAGATAAACAAGCAGACACTACTCAATGCAACAACAGAGAGGAAAAACAGTTGTTGAGGAGAGTGTGCCCCCATTTATAAGCTTATAGCAATCAGAGTGCTATATGGGAAAGGAGAAGGAGCAGTAAGGAATCAGAGTGAGACAGTGGAAGCTGTATTCTTCAAGAACGCCATATGTTATCCACTACAGCCACTGAGTTGTTCAATAGGTTTTTTTGGACTAATGCCTTCTATTTAACTGAAATTTTGTATAGTCACACCAATATTTCTATACTTCCCTAACACCACCTATCATTTCACGGTCTAATTCTATAAGATAAACATTTCAGGTCCCTTTGGTTTTATGACACTGAGTGATGAAGTGAGTTTGTTCCCCACAAATTGCTAACTAATACAGTATTTAAAATGTGTCAGGCAATGTGCTAAATACTTCACATATCATGTTTAACAGCTGTTCGTCTGTTGATTCCCTAGTGAAGGATGTATCATTGTTGTTTTAAAATTTTTCAGCAGTCCATTTTCAGATGAGAAAATGGTCCTCCAATGTTACTTTGCTTGCCAACATCTCAAGGTAATGAAGAAGTGAAGCCGGGATTTGAACTGAGGCAGCTTGTGTCAGATGTCCTTTGTGCAGAGGAATTCGTGTCAAAGGACTCTTGTCTGTTAGAGATTTTTTTTTTCTCCTCAAATTGTCAGGATTGCATGCTGAGAAAGAGTCAAAAAATAAACTGTGCTGGAGAAATAGAGAACTTTTCAAAATATGTTTAACAAGAAATTTCTTTTAATCTTTCTGTCTCTCCACATATTACTGACATATACAAAACACCTTAAGACAAATGCTTAAAGTCATGAAATATCAACTTCTATGTGTGTTTACATTCAGAGCCATAGTGTGCCAGGAAAAACACGTGCCTGCCGCTGCGGGGGAAGGTCACTTCCCAGGCTCTCAGGATGCCTTCTATGAATTTACTTTCACCACCAGCCATTTGAATTGTTTCCTCTCCCATTTCTTCCATCATTCAGCACCACTTATAAAAAGTGGAAGACAAAAAGAAAAATGGCACTCCCTGAAAGTTCCTGACTTGTGTCTACCACAAAACAATAGCAGGTTGTCAGGCAACATCATAAATTTTCGAGCCTTGGTTTTCTTTCTAGTGTAATGGATTCATAGCCCCATGGCTCTATGAAACCCACCCATTTCTTTATTCCTTCAAAATCTACTTTCTGACATGAGCTACGCAAGAGGTGATGGGCCCCATATGATCATGAGAAAGAAAGAGAGAAAAATAGCTAAGATAAATACCTATCAGAATACTCAATTTGGGAAACAACCTGAAAACAAACAGTTCTAAATATATATGTTCTAAAAATATAGATGTCCCTATGTGAAAATGGAAATTGATAAGCTGAAGAGGATATGATGGGAGAGTTGGAGAGAGCAATGGAGGGGGTGGCACTGATCAAGACACATTGTCCTTATAAACTAATATGTTGACTTGAAATCCCTTCCCACAATACTTGTAATAGATAATACAAAATACAAAATAATAAATGTGTGTATGTGTGTATGCATTACAAATGTTTATATATATGTATATTTGTGTGTAGACCCATGATATATGCAGAAAGAGAATTAGAGAGAGGTCAGTAGCACTTTTGGTTATTGTGAAAATGGAGAAAGAAAAAGAGAAACAACTAAGCCATTGTTCAGTTGCCTAAACAGCACAGGCTAATAGAGGGTCATTCTGTGAAGACTTCTCTCCTTTCTTGTCCTTGGTATTCATTGGAGAAGCTGGAGATACTTATGTGTTTCATTCGGGAACATATTCATGAAAGCTTGCACTTCATTATACCTGAAATTAATGTTTGCATGGTGCTGTAGTTAAAGATAAGTTGAGTTATGCAGAGAGGGCGTGGGTGGAGGGTATCTCCCCTACATGATAATGCTTTTCACAAGCAAGAAATCCCTTCTGTTGAATAGGCAAGAAGAAGAGAGCTGATCATTTTAGCAGTCACAATGTGCCGGTCACTATTCTGAGTGCTTCTCATTTCTTAATTCTTTTAATTGTTCAGAAAAAGCTATTTAATATGTCATTCCTCTTACAAGTGAGGTCACTGAGAAGAAATATTACCTGTCAATTTTTTTTTCCAAGTTGGTGAGAATGGCAGCCTGGCAGCCGAGGCAATCTTCCTGGGAACGACAAACTCTCACAGCTTCTTCTGCAGCAGGTCTTTGATTTTCATGATACAATTCAGTCCCCATATTCCAGCTTGTGTTTAGAGTGAGAGTTGTCTCTGGGCCACTAGAGTGGACCTCATTTACCTCAGATGGATATCTTCATGTTCCTCCAGTGCATGCCTGAATGAGTAAATATTGCTAAACCTTTTATATACCAATTTTCCTTATGTATATATGCACCTACCTGTGGTCAGGTTTAAATGATAAATTAGGCACAATAAGAGACTGGCAACAATAGCTAATGATAATAATAAACTAAGAACAGTACCAGTGGCTCATGCCTACCATTCTTCTGTGCTGGAGGCTGAGCACTGAGTAGAGAAAGCTGGGTGCCTGTCCACACGGACAAATCCTGAGACTTGCCAATTAAATATCAAAAAGCTAGACTTGGAGGCCATGACTGAAGGAACAGAATGAATGTCAACCATGAGCGAGAAAGCTAATCACAAACTCGAAGCCCCAAATTTCAGCTTGAGCACACGCAGACATCCACACAGATACGTCATTGTAATCACAGCCTCTTATAATAAAAGATAGTTGAATATTATCTCTGCCAAAATATTTTATTGAATGCTGCTCTCTTTCCTTGTGATACTAACAGATCAGCTAAGAAATTACAGATTACCTTGTGATTCATGGGCATGTGTGGTGTTCAACTTGGATTCACCACTTAAATGGATTTTTACCCTCACCTTCTGGGAAAACTCATCTGGACAGTGCACCTGGATTACAGAAATCAGAAGAGTGTATGTAAAAACATGAATTGTTTACATCTAGAATGCCGTTTGGGGGCCATAGTTGACCACAGATTGTGAAAACTGTGGAGAAATAAAGTCAATACATAAAGGAAGAGATGTCAGTAATTGTGCCATCAAACTAGTGTTCCACAGTGGGTTTTCTTCTGGTCGGCCTCTTTATGTGTCCACACCAAGTAGGTGGGAAAATATCATATTTCCGTACTCAATGTGTAAATATTTCCATGACATGCTAGGCACAGAAAAAGGATATTAAGTAAAAACTGTAGTTCACACAATACCACTTCATTATTTATTCTTTAGAAACATTTCTTATAAAGGCTGGGTGTATATATTTATGGTCCCAAATTATTTTTAATTGATCTTGTAAAAACTTTCACTTTGTTTTCTGCCTCAGAGAATCGTTAATTAAGTTGAAAGTACTGATTATGCTAACTTTGTTAAGTAGGTAAGAATTATTTATGCCATTGTTCCTTTGTTAATGAGGAAACAGAAATAGGAAAGTCGGAACTCATAGATAGAGTTTACTGATAACCAGGAACTAAAGTGAAATGGGAACTTGAGCTGGCCACCCAGATGTCTGTGAAAACCACCATAAAATGTGCAAACTGATAAGAAGTCCTTATGAGGTGGGCAGGATATAAAATTGCCATGAAAATTACTTTTAAGAGTAGCTGTCAGGATTTTCATGGGAAATTCTGATTGCTTACCTTTCATTCTGAAATGGCTAGCAGTTTCTATAAATATATTTGATGCATGTCCCCTGTAAATGCCTCTACAGCCTGTAAATTTTTAGGGGAGTATAAATTTAAAAGAAAAATGAAATAAAATTTTATTTGTCTTTTTAAAATCTGTCTTAACTTGCACAAGAGGATATAAGTAAAATTTCAAGTCATATGAAAATGTTGACTTTTCTTTATAAAATTATTGGTATGAAGCATTCTCGGAGTGACATCAATAACACAAAGTAGAATGCTAGCACAGACTATCAGTAAAAAACCATCTGTTTCCTTTGGTGTGTCAAACTTTATTGTTCAATGCAATTCCACCTACAATACCTTGCTCTTATTTGCTCAGCTATTAGAGTTTCTTCGGGAAATTATTTCTTATGTATATATGTTCTAGAGTATTCTTCATATTTTCCTGTAGTGATGTCAGAGTTTCAAGTCTTACATTTAGGTCTTTGATCCAGCATGAATTACTTCTGGTAGGAGAAGACAGGGATCTAGTTTCAATCTATTAATGTTAAGTAATCTTTTTGTCTCTTTGAACTGACTTTTGCTTGAAGTCTATTAAATCAGATATAAATATGGCTATTTGAGGGCCAGGAATTTAGCCTAGTGCTAGAGTGCTTGTCTAGCATGCACGAAGACCTGGGTTCAATTTCTCGGTACCACATACATAGAAAAAAGCTGGAAATGGTGCTGTGACTCAAGTGGTAGAGCTCTAGCCTTGAGAAAAGTCCAAGGACAGTGCTCAGGCCCTGAGTTCAAAAAAAAAAAAAAAGATGGCTATTCCAACTTGTTAGCAGGTCCTCTTTCTAGGAATAGCTTATTTCCACCTCTCATGCAAATTCATAGCTTAGTAAGATGTGTTTCTTGGATCTGAGTTTTTGGACCAAACTACTATTCTCTGTCTTTTGAATGGAAATTTGAAACCATTTATATTTGACATTAATATTGAAAGTTGTACTGTATTTTCTGTTGTTGTTGGGTTTTTTTGTTTGTTTGTTTTTTCGCTTTTGTAATGCTTGCTTCTTTTGTCTTTCTGCCTGGTAACCTAGTATTCCAGTAGGGTTATTCTCCCTTGCATTTTTCTATTTTTTTCTTCCTCAGGCAGGAGACATATAAGTAGTCATGAATTAATTTAGTCCCTGTTTACATGGAAGGTTATTTCTCTATCAGTTCTGAAAATGAGTCTACCTGGGTACATATTTTGGTAATTATCTCTCAGGGTTTGGCTTATGTCTTTCCCTTTCTTATTTTCATTCAGTGTCGATATTAAAAAATCTGTTAGTCTAATGGATTTACCATTTGTTTTTGCTTTCCTTTCTTTTGAAACTTTCAATGTTGTTTCTTTATTCTTTTTTTTTCTCTGTGAGATTTATTGGCCACAGATTTGAAGTTTTTTCTGTATTGTATTGTTCCTTTTTTTGTTTATTCTTTTACTAAATTATATCTAGGTGTTTCTTCTCTGATTTTGCCTGTTTGGGTTTCTACAAACCTCTGTCTCACGTTTGGAAAGCTTTTTGCCATTATCTTGTTGAACAAGTTCTCAATGCTTGTACTTCTTAGTTTTTATTCCTCATCTATTTTCATAATTCATAGGGTTGATCTTTTGGGGGAGTCTAAGATGTAATTCCACTTGGTATCTTCTAAGTTTGTTTTTATTTTCACTGTTTTCAAATTGACCTAATTTCTCAGTTTTAGCTTTAATCACCAATACAGTTTTCAACTTCTCTACGGTAATCTTGACTTTTCGGTGAGTTTTTTTTTTTTGAGAAAATGAGCTTTTCATGTCCTGAATTTTAAATCATTTGTCATTTCTTTTAGTTTATTCAGTATTTGCCTACAGTCTAACCCTTAATGCCATTTCAGTTAGCCTTAGCTGCCATCCTAAGGCGGGGACTCCTCTACATTGTTCTGTGCCTAGTGTGTTGTTACTTCTCAACTTGTAAAGGGGCAAAAACTTGGCTTTGGTTAATAATCACTGGAAAGTTATATCTTAAAGAAGAACCCAGCAAAATTTTTTTCATGTCATCACCAAATGGCTTACATTCAGAAATCCCAGAATGAATTATGAAGAATGGGGTTTAGAATTATGGTCCAAAAAATGGATGCAGAAGATACCCAAAACCCAAAACCCATATTGGCATATTCAAGTATGAATGGCCTAGTTTCCCAGTACTACTTGTATTCATTATACTATAGAATACTAATATATACTATACACATGTAGCAAATAGTATATATCATATAGTATGTAATGATTATGTATATAATATTACTATTATATAGTGCATATTTTAGTATGTATATATTATTTAATATGGTCTTCCTTTGGATTTATAACAAGTCTATTTTCTGAGAAACATATCTTGGAAGATATGGAGTAATTATGATGATTAAATGACTATGTAGTTAATCCTCATTGCACAAATTATTGCATGCTCAATGTGTTGACTAACACATTAAGGATGTATTTCATCAGGCTTTTGCATGCCATCAAACATGAGCCAGTGGAGAACCTAATAGACTGAAGCTACATTTCTGCATTTCTGTGTTAATTTTTGACTCAAAGGAAGTTAATTTTTCTTTTTTTGGTTTAAGAAGGAAACCTATTGTTAATAAAAAATATATACAGGTACAAATATACACATGTATATGTACACACAAATATATGAGCGGTATTCAAAGGATTATAACACACAGGCTCTAAGTGTTCTTGAATATGGGCCCCAAATCAAGAAAATTATTGTATACAATGAATTCAGTCCATTACAAGTTGTTCCTTAGGTAACAGAAGTGTAAATATTTTTCAATATAATTTCAAAATAATTTGTCAAATCCCAGTGATGTGTTTTTTTCTTTTTCATGAGTTTTGATCTTTTATCAACAAAGATTGTAATACAAGAATGTATTTGGAAATAGCTGGGAGAGATAATATCTAAGATTCAAGCTAATTTTGAGTCAATTCAAGGGAAAGTTGTTCTGGATGTATTCCCATTAGCAATTTGTATAAAAGTTAAATCACTTTGTGGGCTATCTAAAGTACAGTAAACTATCATCTTCTCCTTTTCACAGGAAGACATTCCAGGAACTCTACTAACACTAAAACAAGGTTTAAGAACTTGTTGCATCTAACACATTCACCACCCAGAGGCTGTAGAGCTTATTGTCTAGTTGTCATAGGTCAGTATGCCCAGTTCTTGTACAGTGCTTATTTAAGCCAATTCCAGAACAGGTTGATTCTTTTTTCTGAAATAGATGATGAGTCATCATGCCAGACAGATGAAAGAATATGTGATAACATAATCTGTCATTGGGCTAAATATAAAAATACAATGCCCTATTCATAAGCAGTACACACATCTATATAACTTCTTATATTTGGTACCATGTGGCTCTCCTCTTGTGCTATTTCAAATAGCAATTATCTCATAGATTTATTTTCCTCAGAGATTGTATGTTATGTGATAGTTAATGTTGAAGTTCTTTTTAAGAAATGTTTCTGCATGAAAAATTTATCATTATACCTTTTATTGTGTGTAAAAATTCTAGAATATAATTTAGCTTTTATTTGTGGAAGAATGAGTGTATCGTTTATATTAATAGCAACCATTATTGCTGAAAATTTTGTAGTTGGCAGGCCTTGTCTAAGCACTTACGTCTACTTTCTTATTTAAGCATCACAATACCATTATAAAGTATTATCATGATCCCTTTTGTATAGATGAGCTCATCTAAGCATGAAGAACTCTAAGTTGTACAAAATTACCCTGCTAAGAAATGACAGATGTGAAATTTGAACTCAGGATTGTCTGCTCCTTGCGTCTAAGCTTCTCACTGTTTTGCTAACATCAACCTCAGGGAGAGACTTCTCCCCCTTCTGGGAGTAAGGGGATCGTTGCACACTCACTCAACTTTGAGGTCATTGTCTCAGTATCTCTCCAACAACACTCAGAGGCAGCCATAATTGTGTGATTTTGCTCTCTGGATGCAGTTGCTGATGGTGACAAGAAAAGTACCTTGTCCCAAAGCGCACATTAGAGAATGAAAATAACAAAGTGGGCTTGCCAAATTTTGAATTTCAGCTAACATCTAAACTGAAAAACATCTGTCTGGAAGTTACAGAGACATTGTCACTAAATGGGTCTATTTACGTTATCCTGATCCTTGTCTTTAGAATATATTAGGAAGGTGGAAAAAATGTTAGGAAGGGAGACATAGTGGGAACGTTCAGAAAGAGTGCTGTTTCAGTATGATGTGATTTGTATTTCCTTTTCCAGGCACTAAGGACAGATATGTAGTTTCAGGCATAACCTGAATTCTGAGTCAAATAACAGAGGCTTCAGAAAGTCATTTAGACAACCTGACATACAGGGAGTGACAAATGGATTGTTATACTGTTGAAACTTAATGAACAACACAATAGTGCAGCAGAGGAGAAGAAGCTGGTGGGATATGCCTCATAAGAGTTGAGCAAGGAGACAGGAATATTTCCCAAAGCATGCCCTTCCCTTAGATAGAATTGACAGACATTTTCCTTATGCTATGAAGCTTATGTCCCCCCCCCCACAGGTTTTGCTGCTCACCATTTAGAAGTTATCTCATTTCCCCTACAATGTGAGCCCTCCTCTGCTGGCTACTTCCTTTTTCAGTCAGCTACCAAAAGTCTACTAGTAGACAAAGTTGGGTAGTAGCATGTCTCACCCTTGCCATGTTTGGTGAGTCAAATAGTAAGTCACAAGTGCTGTGCACATTCAAGTAGCTGAGCTTGTTCACACAAAAATGTGAATGACACAAGTGGACCCGTACGATGACCTTCATGTTCAGTGAATCTGTGTAATTCCTTTTGGCTAATGGGAGGTGGAAAGAAGTGTCAGAATGCTAGCTCCAAGCCCAACTCATTCACATTAGACATCACAAGAACTTTTCTCTAGGGAAAGTGGGAAATTTATGGAGTAGGTTGCACACAACTAAACAAAGCAGAACATCGATCGACCATCTGCCCTTTGATCCTTGGGCCTAAGAGCAATAATAAATAAATGTTGCCTTATGATACTAAATTTGGGGACAAGTTGTTATACACCTTGCTTTAATTATCATGATTAGTACAATTGCGGCATGTAAACTTCAATTGCCCATGATCCATCTGTGATTTCATACTGTAGAGTGCATGAGGAGAAGATTAGATGTGGTATGAGGTAGAGATGAGAAAAATAATGTAGATTCCTCACTTATTCACATAGTTATGGCTCATTCTAAAGTAACGAAGCTTAGACTTGAAGACACTTCTTGGGATACCAGTTCTTAACTATTTATGCTTAAATCTATTATCTTTTATTTATAAATACCAAATAGTCGCAGTATTTCACTAAATTCATAGTTATTTCATGATTGCATATGTATACACCCTTCTCTTTATCTTTAATATATAGTACAACAATTTCTTTAATATCTTCCTTCCTCTCTTCCCTCCCTTCCCCCTTCCTTCTTTCCTTCCCCCCTTCCTTCTTTCCTTCCTTCCTTCCTTCCTTCCTTCCTTCCTTCCTTCCTTCCTTCCTTCCTTCCTTCCTTCCTTCCTTCTTTCTTATCTATTTAGGATGTTAATGATAAAACATTATAGTTGAAAGAGGAAAAAAAAACCTAGCTTTAAGACCAAGAAATACCTGTGTTACACTAAAAGCTCACACACTTTGGTTTTTGTAATGGTAAATAATAATGACTTCCACGTCCTTGTGCAAATTGTGAGATACCACGGTGAGTTTGCATGGCTGTACTAAGTGACTAGGAGAAGTTGCCTACTGCATGCCTCTCTTTTCTTATACCTTTTCATTATGAATCTACTGTTGTCCTAAGGTGAAAGGACTTGATAATCTGTCCAGATAATTCCTAAATGGTTCTGCTTGTGTAGAAGATGTCTCAAAGCAAAAAGAAAGAAAAGCAAACCTCGGTGAAGGGAAGAGAAATGCCGGGTTTGGGGAAGCAGACTCTGCTTGACTTAGACAGCGTGTGTGCATCCTGTTGCTGCTGAAGATTCCTAGGGTATCACGCAGTGCCCAAATGTGTACTGGGTGGCTTAGGTGGGGTCTGAGAAAACAAACCCGAGGATGTGTTGGGCTGGAAGGTAGAAGGCACTGGCGGGTCCTCCTTTTCCACGTGCGGAGTCCCTGCTGACACCTTGCAGCCAGAGATCTTAACAGGACTGAGCTTAGACCGTGAGTGGAAGGGGAAAGCGCAGGGTGTTTGTACAGCTGAAAGCAAGATGAAAAACCCCAGGCCCCCTCTCACACCCCATTAGAGCCTCAAGTCCATGGAGTGTTGCACTCAACACATAAACACTCTGCTTGGGGAAACAGTGGTGAGGGTGCGAGAGGGTGGGGCGCAGTCTCTGAGAGGAACAATAGCATCTCTGTAAGGATGCAGGCATCCCCACCCTGTAGCTCCTCAGCCTGGGACCCATTAATCCTTGCTCCCAGCTTAGACATTTCAGTACACCCCAAGGCCTCTGGGGCTTGATGATGGGACAGCAGGTAAGGAGATACCCAATCAGAAAATAAACACTCTGGGCCACACTTTCTACATCATTGTTTCTTTCTCCAAGGTGGCAGATTGGGAGAAAGCAGGAATTCAGAGTAGACAGTGTAATTTCTTGTGGTGGTACAAACAGTTCATTAAATCCCCTGCCTTTTCACAGTGCTAGACCCTCGTCATGTTGTTCTATCTGCCCAGAATGTTCTCCAGGGACACACAGACTCTGAGGCTCATCCTTGCTTATCCTTCTAGGTGAAGATCCAGTGTGTTCAGAGAACAATTTCAATTCTTATTGTACATCATGCTATCTTCTTTCTCTTGTCAACCCTTACAGAATGTGACTTGTATTAAAGTACCTTGCATGAATTAGTTTGTGTTTTTCCTCAGTCACTTTTCTGAGGAGAAAGAGACTAAGAGGACAGATCTTCCTCATTTCCTGCCTATATCCCTGTATTAACAACTTGACTTTTGTATTGCTTTTATTTGCTATTATAGGATAAATGTGCCTTTCCAACAAGTTATATTGAAATCGTGTTAGTATCGAAGAATAGAACTTTACATGGGAACAAGGTCTTTGCCGAATGAGGTAATTTTGAGTTAAAATTAGTTCCAAATCAAAGGACTATTGTTTGTGCATATGATTGTGTGTGTGTGTGTGTGTGTGTGTGTGTGTGTGTGTGTGTGTGTGTGTGTGTGAAAGAGAGAGAGAGAGACAGAGACAGAGAGAAAAAAATAAAAGCTCTGGACTTTGTGCTTGTGCATGTTCTCTACCACTGAGCTCAGTCTATAGCTCCTAGTTTAGGTGACAAATATCTACAAATATCTAACTGCTTGGTTCCCCCAGTGATACTCTTGGGAGGTGGTGGATTCTTTAAGAAGTGAGGCCTAAGGGGAAGTCTTTGGTCATTGGAGACATGCCCTCCAAGGAAGTGGGATTATAGAAACTTCACGTTCTGCTTTGGCATGATGTTCTGGCCTATGTCAAGTTCAAATGAATAGACACTTGCCCCATCTCGTTCCTCTCCCATGACCCAAGTCCTAGCTCCTCCCACTTGAGTTCTTCATTAGTGGTTTGAATGGCAATCAGGAGACTGAATCAGCTCAGAAGCATTGTCCCTTCTTCCTCTTTTCTCAACCCCTTCCAGATATGACCTAGTGAACATCAGGTTTTATGGTAAACTTTGTTTCTTCCCTTTCCTCTTCTGATCCTATAAATGCTTTTAAGTTCCTGTGTTCTTGGGACATGGAGCATCATACATCGCAAGCCCATGGTGCTCAAGGTTTAGGGGAGGCCAGGGTCCACAGAAACTGAGACGGTGAAGTTTCGTGGACATGCATCATCATGTGACTACCAATGGCTTGTGCTTCTGCACTGAATGCTAGGGGAACAAGATCAGGGATGTGGTTTAGAGACATTGTTTCAAGCCTAGGTTTTACCACCATATTTTCATAACCTCCTCATGTCTCTTACAATCTCTTTATATTTTTCCATTTCGTGGTGGCCTATTAGTTACACTTCTCAGAAGTCCTCTTGCCCTGTCAACATTAGAGAGTGAACCCAGATTCCACCATCCTCCCCTGTAATATCCATACGTGGGAGATTTCATTAACTTCTATATGACTTGAGTGAACTCGGATGGTTGGCTGGAATTTTGAAAGGTGAGGATGAAAATAAGGATGTCTAGGAAAGCTAAAATCAATAAACTATAAAGAGAGACATTTTGGAAAAGTAGTGAGGGGAAAGGGGAAAATTAGGAAGGTATTTTCTACATGTTCCTGTCTACATAGAATGTGATATGGCTTAGGCTGAATGTGCCCCCTCTCTCAACTTTTTATGTGCTGGTGTTAAGTAGAATTTCTGAAGTCCATTCTCCCCCATCACCAGACATGGAACCTTTGAAATTGTAATTAGCTTTAGGATAACTCAGGATCTAGAAGATCATGTTGAAATGATCACTCGCTCAACAAAGTCCATGTAAGCAAGAAAGTGGCTATCTGCAACCCAGGAAGCAGCACAGCTTATGCATTTTGTTACAGCAGCCTGAGGCGAACTAAATCCTGGAGCTCCCATTTACGCACATGAGATCTTTAGTAAGACCCCCTGTTAGGAGTGGCTTCCAAGTAGGTACAACGGGGAAGAAAATGCCTCCAGCAGCTTCAGAATTACTTAATTATGGACATTGTTTTACCTCTCACCCAACCCATCCCTCCAACAACAATGAGACTGCAATGGGAATGAATCAGGTGAGGTGTTTTCTCTTGCAGCAGAAGGAAAGTCAGTCCATGATTTTCAAAGAGGAATTTACATAAAAGATTCTTCGAGGGACAGCAATCTATTGGCGTCTTAGTACCTTATATGGGTCAGGGTGCTAGGGGATAGCATTATTTTTATGTTTCTTGCATCTATAAAAGTCATGTCATCATTTGGAGATGAGGAGAGTTGGGTTCACACTAGGACCCCTGTTGTTTTTCCTGTAAAGTAAGACTTGGCTGGACAGTCTCTATAGTCCCATTGAAGTTAGAGCCTATATGAGATACTCATTAAGTATTTGCAGAAAGGTTTTATGAGAGATAGTGTCCCAGTGGTGGCAGATAAGAAATATATTGGCAAAACTCTCTGACAACTCACATGGAAAAGGCATATTTGAACAGCACTACAATCAAGTATCTGGCCCTAAAAAGCAAATCTCTCCCTTTTCCTGACCTGCAGCACCATAATTCCAAGTAAATAATAAAGATGCTATGTAAGCAGAGTGGACTGTTCTCACGGTGAACATGAAAGGCAGGGAGCCGTATTGCAGCACATTATGGGTAGTTTATGGAGCACATCAGTTCATAATGTGAGAGAAATTGGCACTGGGGACTCTGATGGCTGTGGTCCAAGCAGACCACCAAAGGAGGGAAAATGAAGGGAATGCCAGAAGGAGAAGGCCTTAGTCTCCTTTCTTTAGACTTTGAGCTCCTAATTCCAAAATATATTCCTTTAGATTTATATCCTGGTCACTTGCAGCATAGGGTTCTTAGTCTAAGACATTCAGATATTTTTATGTTCATTCATTCATGTATTTAACAAATGTTGGATTTGTGTTCCTACTAAAATTCGGGCAATGTGATAGGCACAGGGGATGCAGTAGAGAAGAAAACCTTTTAGTTTCTGGACAAACAGAGCCTAACTGAGCAGCTGTGCAAATGAAGAGGCAGGGGACTGTGAGACAATTACTTGGGCCAACTACCCTTCTCCTGGGACCTCTTTTACCATCTCAGAAAAAAGCAGAATGATGATGGTGGTGGGTTCTGGGATAGGGAGAGCTGGTCCAACAAAGCCCCAAGAAGTAGAGTAAGCTCTACAAAGAGAAAATGTGCCCTTGATGACATGGCCAAACATAGGATTAAAGGTCAGAGAGACAGAGGGTTTTGATGATGCTGGGAAAAGAGGTGGACATAGACCCTGAAAGGCCTTGGGCATTGTTCATTTTCCATTGCTGTCACAGGATGGGGAACATTCCAAGCAGAGAACTTCATGCATCCTTCTCAAGGATCCAGCGTAAGCACCATCCCAGCTCTGATGAGTTATTCATGATTATTGCCACCACAGTGGTGACCAAGTTCGCAGTATGTGAGCATATGAGGAACAAATCCTTTTCCAAATGCATCATTCTGTCTCCATCTCTTACAGTTCATTCATGCCACTCAATTATGTCATTCTGCTTCCATCATTTGTAGTTCATTCATTTTGTACAACTATATCATTCTGGCTCCATCTTTTATAGTTCATTCACTTATTCCATTCCCAAATAGTTCCAAAGTCATAGCTCTTCCCAGCCTGACTCAAAAACCCAAGCTCAAAGTTTCTGCTGAGATACAATGCAAACTATTAGAGAAAAAAAGAAAGTAATAATACAAATAAAATAAACTACATTATAATGTAATGGTGGGATGAGATAGAGGGGAAGTTCCCCCCCCCATTTTTGATGGTCCTGAGGCTTGAACTCAGGGCCTGGTTGCTGTGGTGTTATTGGGCTTTCTCAAGGCTCGTGCTCTACCACTTGAGCCACAGCACCACTTCTGGCTTTTTTCTGTGTATGTGGGACTGCTGAATTGAACCCAGAGCTTTGTGCATGCTAGGCAAGCACTCTACCACTAGGCCACATTCCCAACCCCTAACGATTTCCATTTTAAAAGAAAGAAATGGGTAGCTAAAATGGAGCAACCAGCCTAAAACAAGACTAAAACCCAGCAGGAGAGACATTAATTCTTTCATATTTCTAAAATTTTATTATCAGGGTGATGTATAGAAGGGTTACAGTTACATTCATAAGGTAGTGAGTATATTACTTCTTGAACATTATTACCACTTCTCATATTTTCTTCCATTTTCCCTTCTCTTACCCCCTCCCAAGGTGTAAAGTTTATTTCCAACATATTGAGACATTAATTCTTAAAGCAACAAGTCTGCATGCAATCCAGTACAGTCTGATTCAGGTTTGATCCCCATTTACCTGAGGAGCTGAGCCCCTTGCTATGGTTCTGCTGCTCATGGGTCATATTCTTTTTTCTACAGGCTACCTGTGCACCCCACCTGCAGCTTCCCCTGGTTGTACTTTTGTTAGGGTCCTGGCTGTGGCTCTATTCCCAGGACTCAACTTGGCACATTCCCATAATTTGGCCCTCTGCTTAGGTTCTTGCCCTGCTGAAAATGTCCTCAGGATCTCGAGCTTTCCTTTGCAATATCAATGGAAGTCAATGTGATGGCCTAACTTCTGGATTAGCAGATAGGTTGCTCAAGATGCTGTATGCCTTGGAGCTGGGAAGTTTGGCCTAATGGTCTAACATGCACAAAGACCCGGGTTCGATTCCTCGGTACCACATACATAGAAAAAAGCTGGAAGTGGTGCTGATGCTCTAGCCTTGAGAAAGTCCAAGGACAGTGCTCAGGCCCTGAGCCCAAGCCCTTGACTGGCAAAAAAGTAAAGGGTGGTGTATGCCTCTAATCTTACCTGCTGAAGAATCAGAAATCAAGGGGCTGAAAGTTTGAGACCAGCTTAGGGAATGTTTGCTATACTCCATCTGAATCAGTAGAAGCTGAGAGTGGCAGTAGGTGTTTTCTTCACAATTATGTAAGAAACTTAAGTAGAAAAATGTCATCCAACATAGGTTTAGGGTAGGAGAAAGCTTTAGTCCTTAGTCCACAAAACTAATCCAGTTTCTACCTTCTGGAGGCCACATTGAGTGGATAGAGACTTAAGATTCATAACTATTTGTCTCTTACTTGACTCTGAGTTTATATGAGGAAAGTGATTGGGAAACAAGCAACCATCACGATGATAAACTCATCACCTGGGAAGATGTACAAGCACATATATTTTATCTTCTCAGATCCCCACTTTCTCCAAAATGTCAGTTCTAAACAAAGAGGCTGCTAGAGTTTGAGGACAACTGAGAGCCAATCAATTTGATTTGCAGATCTGGTGGAGGAATATGGAGAAAAAAATATTCTTGTCATTGATTAGAGAGAGCTTCAGGGCCAATGAGAAGCCTTATAAAAAGTGCCTTGGATGCTGAAAACCCCAGGAATAGCTTACACCAAAGAGAACCAAAGAATGTTTATGGAGAAAGAAAATACACATCTTTCCCCACGCATGTGCACTTCGTCTTTCCCTTACCATGAACTGAAAGTGAAATTCATCACTTGGGCAGCTCTGCTCCTGGTCCTGAGGTTAGCAAAGTCAAAAGTACCTGGGAGCAGAGAGTGGAAGAAATGAAATAAAATTGAGTTGCTATTTACTTTTTCTCTGCTTGTATTTTTATGTAGGTGAATTTTGAAGGGAGATTTCAGCTGGATCATAGCCCTGCTCTTTCTTTTACCCATCGTGGTGGTACTAGAGTTTGAACTCAAGGCTTTGTGCTTGCATAGCAGATGCCAGATATATTTTCTTTGAAAATAAAAGAAAAAGAGTATCACAGGATTCAAACAGAAGCAGTCTATCAGAAGGCCTGTATTCACAACCAGTTAAACTAGTAAGTTTGGAAAATCAGAAGCAAGTCCTTTGATGAAATGATGCATATGATTCCATGGGGTTGGGTAAATGCAGACTGAATTATGAGACAATACTTTTCATTCATGATATAGTGAGGATGTGCATGCTAATGATAATGGCATTTTCTGCATTGTATTCATATAACTAGTGAATGGCAATTAGTATGCCCTTTTCAGGAAGAAATCAGGCAACACTTACTAATCAGAAACAGCAAAGCAACTGTAAACTAAGTCATTCCTCTCCATGGAATGCACAGTGTAACAAATAACAATATACATAAAGTTATGGCTTAGCCAAACCAATATAGACTTTATAGTGGGGGAGGGATAATGGAGACTTACTTCATGTGTAACAGTATTTCACATTTGATTAAATTATGTACGTTGTAGACTGTATTTCTCTAACCAAAAAATAAATGAGGGCTTTGCTAGTTTATGAAGAAGCATTTCATTAGATTTTTTTTTCTTTTTTTGGTGGTACTGGTGTTTGAGCCTAGGAGCTTTGATTGCTAGGTGAACATTCTATAATTTTAGCAACACCTCCAACCCCTTTTGCTTTCTTCTTTTATTGGGGGGATGGTTTCTACCCAGGGCTGACCTTGAACTCTGATCCTCCTATCTGCACCTCCCAATTTCTACGTCAGTAGAGTCACAGGTGTCCACCAGCATGCCTGGCTCTTTCACCAGAGTTTTGAAAGAAGATCCTGATAGGGTAGAATATTTATGGTATGGTTCACAAAATAATGACAGTTCTGTCTTATAGAGTTGCTGATATATGGATATATGCTTATATATGCATGCATTTATTTTTCCTTTTTGATAAAATGAACAGGGACACAATATAGAAAAATTCATGAATTATTTCCATAAATAAATTAAAGCAATAAAAGATATAGACAAGGAAGGATGGAATTAAAAATTAGCAATTACTAATCCCAATTATCTGAATTCCTGTCAGCAAGATTCCAATTTAGACTGAAAATGAGAGGTATATAGCAGGAAATGGCAATTATTCTTTTCTTGGAGAGTAAGTTGGGTAATAGGACAGAATGCCTTGTGACTTTCTATGCTTTCTTGAAAAGCTCCTAAACATTATTTACTTTGGGAGGAAAGCAGTTAAGAACATTAACAAGTAGTTCCTGTGATTTATACACTTGCAGATTTCCTGAAAGGCAGTCATGGTTCTAGTCAACAGCCAGTCTCTAAGGTCCTTTAGTGGTTTGGGATACATCTATTTCCCAGTAATAAATTCCTTCCTGGTAAAATCCCTAGAGTTGCTTCCCTTTTCCTATTGAACCAGATTAAACCGACAATATCTTTTATTATTACAACCACAAAACTTAATAGTTTAAAGCAATGGATGTTATTGCTCATTAACCATGAGTAGCTCCTTTTTTGTATTTTTTATCTTGTTTAAGTAATTGTACAAAGGAGTTGTTATTTAATAAGGCAGTTTATGGATACATCTCGGTCAATGTCACCTCTTTCCACATTCTCACCCATTCTTCCTCTTTCTACCCCTTCCCTCACTCTTCTTAATTCTGTGTATATTAGAATCTTGACTGCATTCTCCTCCTCTTAACTTCATTCATCTACCTCTTTCCCCTTGACCTGCTCCACCACTTTCAAGTACCTGCTTCCTGGTGTTTATTTTGTTGAACTATGACTTTGTCTCTCTAAGGAATTACACTATTTGAGTTTTCCATTGAATCTACCATATTTCAGCTAGTACATTTGTATATACTTGCATACCACCCAATGTATTTACTTACAAGCTTATAAGCTAAATCTTATTTCCACATACAAGACAAAGCATATATCCTTTGTCACTCTGGGTTTGGCTTACTTCACTTAAAATTCTTTCTCTTTACAAATGATTTAATATCGCTTTTTCTAATGGCTGAATAAAATTTCATTGTGTATAGATTCCACATTTTCTTGATCCGTTCGTCTACTGAGTGGCATCTGGTCTGATTTCATACCTTGGCTATAGTGAATTGGTTCACTGTTTAAGATTTTGGTGGACTAGACTGATCTCAGATGATCTGACTATATGTTTAAAGTAAACTGGCTCTCAAGATCGGATCTGCAATGACTACTCTTCCACCCTGCTCCTCATCCTACAGGGAGCTTTCTCAGACTTTCTGTATGATACACAAGGAAGTTGAGGAAGTTGAGAAGCATAATATGTCCCTTGAGAGCTGAGTTTAGAATGTGTATGCCATCACTTCCTCACATTCTGCCATCAAAGGACTAGAGGCCAGGGAATATTAATAACATGGAGAAATAAACTCCATGAAGTGATCAAGGAGGGTACAAGACACTGCAAAAATAAGCTGGTCCCAGCATGCTCAAAGACCTGGCTTTAGCTTGTATAGTGTGAAAATTTTTGTACTTGTAGAGAGGGTTGAAGAGTTAGAGTCAAGTCTATTTATTATCAATTCACCACATTGCCTGAGATCTTTGATAAGGAAGTAGAAACAGTAGGGAAATTAATAAAAGAAGAGCAAGAATTGAATAAAACAAAGGATGCAGCAATAAGCAAGATCTTGAATAATGTCATTTATTTATGTACGTACAATGAAACATACTATCTCTATGAAAAAACAAAAGCTTTTAAAATTTCTAAGAGGAAATACAAAGTTTTTCTAAGTAGGATGGTTTCTCCATATAAGAGCCAGTGTTTACCTTGACCTGTAGCTAAATTATATAGTTGATTGATTTTAGTCAAGGAAACTGTGAATTTTTTTCTACAATGTTCTCAGTAACCATTACCATCAACTGTGTCTATTGGTTCCTTTTTCTCTGCATCCTATTAGTCCCCTTTAGGTTTAGTTTTTTTTTGTTGTTGTTAAAAGCTATTCTAAGTGGGATGAGATAATACTTAATTGTGGTTTTAAATTCCATTTTCCTGATGATTGCAATTCAGATTACTTTTTAATGTCCTAACCCTTGGTAAAAAAGTGTATATTCTTTTGAGAAACATGTATCCAGTTTATCTTCTCACTAAAGTTTCTTGTTGTTGTGGATTTTTTAATTATTATTTTGAGTTTCTTGTATATTCTGAATATTAATTCCTTATCCAGTAAATAGTTTGCAAATATTTTCTTCCATTCTTTGAATTTTATTTTATTGTTGGCTATCTCCTATGAACCCAATTGTCTATTAGTATTTGTTAAGAAACCGTACACTGGGTAGGTCTCAGGACTGTTGACTTGTTGCGTGCTTTATTTTCTGACTTTGTCTTTTTGGGGCACCAGTGTGATACTAACCTCATAGACTATTAGAAGGATTTCATCCCACAGTCTCTTGTGTGGACAAGGTCTCAGGATAGGGCCCTGAAGCAGGATACCAGGAAGGGAGGTGACAGTGTCAACTCTTGCCATGTTTTCTCCTCCCTTTCCCACCTACAAGCCCTATAGTTAATTTTCAACACAGTGTCTAGTAAGTAGTACTGCTGCATTTGTTTACCTTCATCCTTCGTCCCTTCATTTCTGAGCATAAAGATTGGCCTCATGTAGTATTTGTGTCTTTAGGTTCATCCATATCATTCCAAACAATAGAATTTGTTCTTCTAAGATCTCCCAATATTCCTGTCATATGTCTTCCACATATCCTTTGCCTTTTAGTCTGTTGATAGGACATTTACACTTATATTTTTACTTTCACTGTAGAGTTTAAATGGTTAATGGAATTGTTGCAATATAAGGAAATACCAATTTTTGTAATTAGAGTTGTCCTGACCTTTCTCCCTATTCACCTGGCAAATTACTGTCCATACTTACAACTCTTAAATCAATATTATTCTTCCAAGAGAACTTTTGTAGACCCTTCATTAGTCCCTTACCCAGCTCTCACCCTCCTTTGACTTAATTTACATCAAATCTCCCTCTTCTCTAATGCCTCTGGATCAGGTTTGTACTTTGTATGAACTTTGTATGTACTTTGTGTGAATAAACTTTGCTTTCTAAACTTTGTTTCTTCGTCACTTACCCTCTGTGATGGTATTGACAGGGATTATCTATACTTGTATGTGAAGTATCTATCAACAGTCTCTGACGCAGAAGCCTAAACTAGACACTTGATTGAATCATTGAATCACAAAAATGGAGTTGAATTTCATGAGATAGTTAGTTCAGTCTAAGTACAAAATCAAATGGGATCTTTCATACTAGAGATGAGAGAATGGTGAAAAGTTTAAGGAAAGCCACAAAAAAATAGCAACAGCTCTTTAAAGCACGTTTAAAATTATTTATTACTTTCCAGTAGTTGTACAAAGGAATTTCAATTCAAACTACCAATTTATGAGTATAATGCATCTTTAGCAATGACACCCTATTTCTTTCTCTACTTTAAAGGAAAAATAATATCTGCGCAACATTCTCATATTGTCTGATATATGTGAGTACTCTCATTTGAGTACTTAATCACATAGGAAAAGGACTATTGTAATTATGCAAAATGATTTGCAATGTCTAAAGTGTTTTGTTTCATGTGAATGACATGTGCTCATGTAAAGAAGTTAGACCTTCAGTTAGTCTTCCCTCATCATTTTCCCTCATTCCCAGTCACATTGGGGGGCGGGGAACTTTCCCCTTTTTCCAGATGGTAGCATAAATTTTCAGGTCAAGTGATATTAAAAATAGATAATAGCCAGGACCCCATGAGTCTCTGCAGAAAGACTAAACAGTCACAATGGGGAATACCATTGTTTTGGTTTTCTTTATGAGCTTTTATGTACTCAGCTGCTTCTCAGGCAGACTTTTACTGCAGTGGGACCTGGACCATTCCGAATTCCGGTTCCACATCACTTCCCGTCCTTTACACTCTCTCAGCTCCATGCCACACAAGTCAAGAGAAAAAGCCTCACAGCTGCACTCCGCTCCAAATGGGCTCTCCCCAAGGCGCTGGCTTGCTTTGGCTCTTAGAATTAGAATTCTGTTTCCTCTTTAGGTTTTACTCTTTATAAACACCCTGCTGTCTTGAAGAATGTGGACTTACTGAAGAAAAGGAGAAGAAGCAACAATCCTAAGTATTTCAGGTCGATTTAGCAGGTTCATTTGGTTGTATCTGGAGTTCAGTGATGGTGAAGGATTCAAATTAATCATTAATCTTGGCAATATGCTCAATCTACCTCCCCTAGGTTGTTTCCACAGGCCCCCAAACATAGAAATCTCATCGATTGCAGTTTAGCATCCCATCCTTTTGGTTGGATTTACTGTTATCGTTAGGCAACACTTGCTCCACAGAGCCTTCTACTTCCAGTTCTTCTTAACCACCTGCCTAGTGGTTAGTGTAGAAGTAATCATCATGTGCTGGATGAATTTCATTTAAGACATCTATTTTATAATCATTATTTAGATGCAGCATATCTAAAACCTTTGAATTCCTGGCAATGGATTTTGTAACTACTTAAAAATCTCATTTTGATAAAGATCACCTTTTATTTGAATTACCAATGTTACTTGTAGCATACATTTATTTGAGAGTGGAAATAAAAAAATGATGACTTGTTTTCTAAACAGGATAGAACCAAATACTAAGTCAAATGTTATAAAGTTTTTAAAAGATGACACTTGGACCAAAGAATTTTCTTGACAAATGTTCTTGATTTGTGGATGAGAAATATGAAGGTTGAAGTTTGATGAATCAGATTAAACCAGAGCTTGACTATAAGCTAACCTGAGGATTTAGAAAACCATTATAAATTTCAGTCAGACAAGCATAACTTTTCATTCTCATTGTGAATCCATTGGACAAATTATTAAAATCCCAATCACTTTTTTTCTCATTGCTAAAACAAGGAAGCAATGCCAACTCTTGTCACATTTGTATATGGATGAGGTGGTATGGTAAATATCTAAGTACCTGTATGCAAGTAATTACTAACCACTGTAGGGAGACTAATGGCACATAATTCAGTGGGCTGCCATGTGTGTAGGTGAAATACTTTTTTTCCTGTTTAATCCCTTTGTAGGGTCTGATACCTCATGTTACACAATAGTATTTTGATAAGTAATCATAGCTGTTTTTCTCTAATAAATATTTGCAGTCGGCCTGCCCACCACAAATGACAAGTACAGTAATGTTTATGTGAAGCCCGTGGAAGGGAGCATGCTTTATAAAGACATAACTTACAGCAGTTTCGATGCTGCTGTGGAAACATTGACCCAATTTATCCAAGGGTATCCTTTTAAAAAAATGAAGAACCACCCAGATGATAAGTTAATTAAAATATAGACACAAAATGAGGAGGAGAAAATATTTCAGTGAAGCAGGAAACTCCAGCTGTAGACAGAGCTGAACATAAAATTTAGAAGGAGAGTCACAACATTAGTAGTGATATAGTCCTCAAAAAACAAGATGCTTTGACTGGTGAGATGACTCAATTGTGTCTTTATAGTAGAACGTGCTTCATGTAGACAAACTTGAGCAGATTCTTTTTCTAGACACCAAAATCCCATGCCTAGAAACTGAGAGAAAGAAAAGACTAGATCCTAATACCAGAACTGTGCTAGCACCACTCACTCTCAGTAATGTTTTGGTCCCTTTCAAATGTGACATCACTTAGCTTCTTTTTAAGCTCACAGCAGTTTGGCACAGGAAATAACTCTTACCCCCCTACCCCCCAGGCCTTCTCTGGTCTTACTGTTCCTCCTCTGAATTCTTGAATGGTGTCCATGTGAGCGGCCACCCAAATGTGTGGTCCCTGCAAGCCTTTGAAGATGGCCATAATGATCTTTGCTGACTTCTGCCCTGTGCTTTTATTTGGAACCCCTGGCTGTCTGTTTGCTTTCCTGAATGTTTGCAGACTTAGAGCTGATGAGTTTTAAGTGCCTGCAGTGATCAGCATAATGCCATTCAGCTTGAATTTACTCGAAAGTAAATGTGTCAAGACATCCCCAGCTCCTCTTCATCCCTGTGCTTCTTCCCTTACTTTTTATTTTCCCTCGAACATACTGTGCATTGTGGGATAATAATCACAACATTCACATTTTCTGCATGATTTCAGTGTTATTGTCATCATAGAAAATTTGAAAAATAATGGATATACAAAGAAAAGTTTGAAAAAATAAAGGGTATACCAAAAATATGAGAATTTTACCATATAGAAAAAATTACAATTAACATTTTGCTTTAGCCTTTTCCTTTTAGATTCTTTTTCAGGTAGACAGACAGATGATATAGTCCTAGAGAAGGAATTAGGTTATTATTGTATATTAGCACCTCGTTCAGCACCCTCACCTCACATCATGGAAGTTCTCCAAACAGGAATACTCTTTATTAGTTTAATATTTATTATATAAGCAGATAATTTATTTAGTCAATTTATTTTGATTAGCAATGCTGGATTATGTTTGTATGATAACTTTTAGAGCTTTTAAGTAGTCAGTAATGAACATTTAAAGTTTTCAAGGAAATTTTAGGATATTAAATATCACCAATTTTTAGAGAAATTTTATGCACATTTAGAGACTATCAGGAAGTTTATTCTAAGCTATGCAAAATTTAAAGTTCTCGCTAAACAATTCTACTCCAAATATATGACATTATTATTCACCGTTATTTTTCGGAGGCACTATTGAGGCCATATGATCATGAGCAACATAATATTATATAACTCAATTAGTATAAATTCTCAAAGCATTTAGAGAACAATAGTACTAAGGATTGCTAGAGAAAATTTTATTTAAAAATTTCAAAGTAGAAAATATGATGAGTACGTGGTATTTAATGATCTTTATCAAACCAAGAAAAAAACTAAACTAGAAAAACTTGTATTGAAAGATACACCCTAATAGTATTTGTACATTTGAGATCATTCAGTGAGACAAAGGAAGGTCCACACTTGTATGAGGGTACAGAAAGAACATTGTCTTCCAGTTAGAAATAAGGACATGGCCTGTGAATGATCTTCACTTTGGGATTCCATAATTAAGTAACCTTAGTGTGTTGAATAAACATAGTTGTGTGTATAGTGAAGAGTAAAATCTTTTTTTATAACTTTTTTTATTGTAATTAGTAAAAGCGTTACATGATATTTGCCAGATAGAAGGTGCATTAATTCACATACATTGATACCCTTTCACATGTCTTGGTACCCATTTCCCTCCCCCCCCACCCCCCTCCCGTCTTGGTTTTCCCCCCTTCCCTATCAAATTTCAAATATCCAAATACAAATAAATTCAATATATCAGATAACAAAGTGTTATCTGTTATAAACTGTGAGGAAATCCATCATGGGCTTAATACTGAATAAAATAACACACACACACACACACACACACACACACACACACACACACACACACACAAGAAAATAGCCTTTAAATTAAAAAGTCAGTTGGCATATTAAAGAAGGAAATGCAGTTAAGCAGAGAAATCATAAAGTAAAATATAAACACCAAAATATGTCTTATACTTTCTTCTCAGATAAGAAAGGGGAAGGGAGGGAGGAAGAAAAAAAGGAAGCGAGGGAGAAAAAGAGAAGACAAAGATGTTAATATGAAAAGTTCCAATAACTTATTGATAGCACAAAGATAATAGAAAAGAGACAGCAGTGTGAATGATACATTAATAACTTTACATAATTATTAAAAGATAACACATTACACCTGCCTAAACTATGAAGAGTATTAAGCAAAAAATGCAGCAAAATCATTATCACAATAAAGATGTCATCCAAAATATTTACTAAAATCAGTATGAAAAAAATGATGAAATACAAAAGAAGAGCTACTGAACAAAATATGTGCCAATCAGCAGCAATAATTAAATATGAAACAGCATGGAATAAATTTTAAGTAGGCTAAGAAAAAATCCTATTTACTAACTTAGAATTGCATGTATACGCTGTACTTTGACCATGGAAACCAAACAAAAATTATTGTAGACATAAAAATGAAGCTTTTCCAGCCATTTCAAGTTGAGAGATCCTACGCAGAAAATTTTAGAGCAAGTGAAAATGATGGTTATATATACCAATTATTTTGTATATAATTTTAAATAAATATTATCTGCATAAAATATTTGTGTTCATCTCATGGGGAAAGTTAAAAGAGGATTGGACTGTGAAGCAAAATTAGTATATGCTTTGTAAAATGGTGAATGGATTTAAATTAATCTGAGGCTTATTGCTGTAGTTAAAAGAAACATAATGATTAATTTTGATCTTGTTTAAGTTGATACCTCATCAAATGGGCAATCATTTAAAATATAGAACACTTAGTTTTTCAAAGAAAGAAAGAACTAGAGGAGAAAAGCTAAAGACTCTAACCTAAGACTTTTATATATGATAAACACTTTCAGAAAAATTTTGGGATACAAAATTAGCACTGAGAAATCAATTATTTTCCTAGCAAGAAACTGCTTGGACAAGAACTCCATGAAAATGATAGTATTCACAATAAACTCAAAAAGAAATAAAAATCCCTAGTGACGAACTTAGCTAAAGATGCTAAAGAAATTTACAGGCAAACTTATAAGAGAAAAAAAATTGTAGAAAATATTAGGGAATGAACAAAACCATGTACCATGTTCATGGATTAGCACAATTAATGACCAAATCCCAATGCCAAAATCCCAATGGAAGGTTTCACATATAGATTAAACAATATTGAAATTCATACTGAAACTGAAAAGACTTATTATAGAGAAAACAACCCTGAACAGAAAGGGCTACACAAATCATATATATGACTTCAAACTATTATTACATAACCATAAAAAGAAAAATAGCATAATTCTGGCCCATGAAGAGATGGCCCAATGTAATAAAATAGAATAGAAAATACAGGAATAATCAAATAGAGCTACAGCCATTTGGTTTATTATAAACCACACATTGGAAAAAATTACTTCCATAAAAAATAGTGCTAAGGGGCTGGGAGTTTGGCCTAGTGGCAGAGTGCTTGCCTAGCATGAGCTAAGACCCAGGTTCGATTCCTTGGTACCACATACACAGAAAAAAGCCAGAAGTGGTGCTGAGGCTCAAGTGGTAGAGCTCTAGCCTTGAGAAAGTCCAAGGACAGTGCTCAGGCCTTGAGCTCAAGCCCAGGTCTGGCAAAAAAAAAATAGTGCTAAGAAGACTAAATATCTTCTTTCCATCCTTAAATATAAAACCTAAAAGTATGAAATTACTGGAAGGAAAATAGGGGAAAAGTTTCAGTATCTCAGCCTAGACAAGAACTTTCTGATTAGGATATTAATCACTCATGAAATAAGTGTAAGAACTGACAAGTGGGATGGCATGCTATTAAAACACTAATGCTGAATAAAAGAAGCAAGCATCAGGCTGGTGACAAAGCCTACTAAGTAGGAAAAATCTTGGCTAGATATTCACTGCACAAAGGTCATACATTCTTTAAAAAAAAAACTACGAGAACAATAACTCCATCAGTTGATAGGAACTTGAACTGATAGGGAACTTTTCCAATGAAAAAATGATCAACAAATGAACTCTCCTACACATGTAATGTTTAATTACTAATGAAACCAAACCAAACCAAAAACACAGCTCTATTTTCATTCTCTTAATCCTAAGAAGAAAATCATAGAATATTAAAAACCACCCTTTAGGAGAATCAACATTAGTGAAAATGGCCCAGCTGCCAAAATTCATAAACAATTTCAATGCAATCTCCATAAAAATCCCAAGGACATTCTTTACTGTAATAGAAGGCATAATCCAAAGGTTCATCTGGAACAACAAAAGACCTAGAATAGCCAGAGCAATTCTAGGCAAAATACCATAGCAATGAAAGTGGTATTAAAATAGCAGACTTTAAAACTCTAGTATAGAGCCATAATAACAAAAACAGCTTTATACTGGCACAAAAATAGACCAGAAGATCAATGGAACAGAATAGAAAATCCAGAAATAAAACTAAATACCTATAGTTAACTTATATTCAACAAAGGAGCCAGAGATATATAGTGGAATAAACAAAGCCTCTTCAGTTATTGGTACTTGGGAAAACTGGGCAGCCACATGCAGAAAACTAAAAATTGATCCCAGCCTGTAACCATGCACAAACATTAACTCAAAATGGATCAAAGATCTCAGCATCAGACCTGAAACTCTGAAACTGTACACGACAGAGTAGGAGAGACGCTAGAACTCATAGGCAAAGGCAAAACTTGAACAGAGTCCCAGGGTCACAACAGATTGGAGAGAGACTCGAACAGACAAAGACAATAGCTACTAAAGTAGAAAGATAACCAACCAACTTGGAAAAGATATTTTCCACTAATACATCAGACTAATGTTTAACATCCAGTATCTACAGGGAACTCAAGAAACTAATCCCCCCCCAAACAACAAACCAATTACTAAATGGGCAAGGGAACTAAAGAGAGGCCTATCAAAGGAAGAGGTTAAAATGGCAAAGAAATATATGAGAAAATTCTTATCATCCATGGTCATTAAAGGAAATGCAAATAAAAACAACCCTAAGATACCACTTTACCCCAATCAGTATGGCTGATATTCTGATCTCAGACAACCACAAATGCTGGCAGAGATGTGGAGAAAATGGAACCCTATTGAACTGCTGGTGGGAATGTAAACTAGTACAGCCACTCTGGAAGGCAGATTGGAGGTTTCGTTTTTTTTGTGTGTGTGTGCCAGTCCTGGGCTTGAGCTCAGGGCCCGAGCACTGTCCTTGGACTTTTTTCTCAAGGCTAGAACTCTACCACTTGAGCCACAGCACCACTTCCGGCTTTTTGCTATGTATGTGGTACCGAGGAACAGAACCCGGGTCTTCGTGTATGCTAGGCAAGCACTTTAACCACTAGGCCAAACTCCCGGCCACATTGGAGGTTTCTTAAAGAACTTAAAATAGTCTTTCCCTACAATCCTGCCATACCACTCTTGGGCATCTACCCTGAGCATCATAACCCAGGATAGGATAAGGACACCTGCTCAGCCATGTTCATCTCTGCACTATTACAATAGCCAAGCGATGGAAATGACCCAGATGCCCCAATACAGATGAATGGATACAAAAAATTGTTGCACATATATACAATGGAATTCTGTGTAATCACCAGACAAGATAAAATAATGGCATTCACTGAGAAGTGGATGAAACTAGAGCAAATCATGTTGAGTGAGATAAGCCAAGACCAAAGGAACAAAAGGTGCATGGTCTCCTTGATAAATGGATAGTAGATCCAGACAGTACAAGAGCAATGACTCAATACTCGGGTACACAAAGTCATTGACATGATCTTAGAGATATAAAGATAATGATATAGACATATAAATCTATGACGGGATATATACTCTGTAGACCATGATATAATATTTAGATTGATATGTATCTATGACATACAAACTCTCAGCTTAATTTTAATTTTGTTCTTAAATTTATGTACCACTGATTGCATATAGGGCTCCCTTTCTTGAATACTTATTTGTTAAACTTGACTTTTGAAATATGATGTAAAATCAGTGTTAATAAAATCTTTTAAAAATCGCCATTAAAATAAATCACCCTGTAGTTCACAGAGTTCAAGTAACAAAGCAGCAGAAGAAATTAGACTATTCAACATTTGCAACAAAGCCTTGAGATCTAAAATCTATACTCTCAGCTGAAGTCTTGCTTCTTTTCATGGGGAAACAAGCAAAACCATGTCTGTATTCATCTGTCAGGAATCAAGAAGGAAGAAACATTTCATCTACTTTCTACTTACTGAATCTAGACAAACCCAAACCAATAGAATAATATGCACTTGTTCTTTTCTCCAACTTCTCACTTCAAAGCTTATTATTTCAATAATGGATTTTAGATAAATGTATCATAATATTTGGTGCATTTAAAACAATAATCCTCCTTAAGAGTTTTTAAAATTCTAAAGAGCTAACATTTTAAGTGATTACAGTTTCTCATTGGTCATGAACTTACTTTTAATCTTATCACTGCATGTGAATTATTAACGTTTTCTAAGATGAACTTATATTACCGAGACCAAGTATAGCTCTTTGGGGATTTTCAATTCTGCAAACATTACCAATGGCTTGTTGCTAGAGAATATAAATATGGACATGTAAAGGAAAATGGAAAACATAGTTTTGAAAGATTTTATGTTCTGTCATCATACAATTCTAAATTTAAAATGCTCAAAAATCTGTATGTTAAAAAGTAACAAAATGAAGTTCATAATTACCAACTCTTCTGATAACTCTATTTGTATTTTTCACATTTACTTCTCATACTTATAATTTATACTTTCTTTCTTGAGTCTATTTTTAACTCCTAATGTCTAGTAGTATGACATATTAGCATGTACTCCCCTGTATGCCAGTCAATAAATATATGTTTGTTCATTGAATGAAATATAGGGCTTTTCCTTTTATCGTCGGCATTTGTAGGAGAAATAAATGTGGGCATGTAGAAATTTATGGTATTCCAATATATATATTGGTGATCAGATAACTTGTTAAAATAATTATGCACATGGGCACTACCGTGGTAACAACTGCACCAGGCACAGCTCTACCACGCTCTGCAGTGCATGTGGTAAACTGCATTTTCCCAAATACTTCCTGAGTAACATGTGCATGCTCATCAGAGGCTGAGGGAGGAGGGTAGCACAGGAGCAGGCATGAAGCCCAGCCCTCACCAAACAGCGAAGGAGGATCAGGGAAGGACTTCCAGGAGACCCTGGGAACACGAGAGCGCTCTTCTAGAGAGCTCACACAAGCCAGACCCCTAGTGGCTAGGGTGATATGTGGATGTCTTTGTGTCTTCCCGAAGAATGAGATGGTCTTAGTGGTCTGGTCTGGGAAGATGAACCTCTTGGCAAGGGCAGATGAAGCCTGAAGCTCTGTGGTGTGCTACTTTCAGTAGAAGGAGGTGGAGGTGAAGGAGAAGGAGGAGCAGAAGGAGGAGGAAGAAGAGGAGCAGGAGGAGGGGGAGGAGGAGAAGGATTAGGAGCAGGAGGAGGAGGAGGGGGAGATGGCGGTAGCAGCAGCCACTGGGGGCCTTCTGGAGCTCCTCCTGGCCTCCCCTGTCTCTCCCACTCAGTCTTGCCCCCTACGGAGGCCAGCCTCCTTTTGTCTGAAACAAAGCCCACAGTGCTGTGTCACTAACACAGGGTGAGAAATCACTTTTGCTCTGACGTCTGATAGAGGTACCTAGAGTCCAGATTCAAGGGTCGGCAAGATGTCCGGCCCAGAAAGAGACCCCCAAAGGGCAGAACCCTCCCTTTTCCCTGTACGCCAACCCTCGGGACAAACGCTTTCGCCTCCACGTTTGCATGATGCCTCTACAACAAAGATGCAGACATGTTTGAAGGTCACTGTTCTGCCATGAGGGGACTCAAATGGTGTGGCCAAGATGTGTTGATGGGGAGGGGAGGAGGAGGTTTCCAGGCTGAGAAGGCTTCGGATTCATTGACTCTGGGGATGAAAATGAGTGGCTCCTCATAGCAGAGCAAGATTGAGCACTTTTCCTGACATCTGCAGTGGAGCCTGTGCACTGGGGGGTGACCAAACATTTAAGTCGTCGCCCGCTATTAACTCTCTGGGCAAAGAAACACGTGTCTCCATTTAGACTGAGAGCCTTGGCGGTCCTAGCGAGCCGGAGCCGGAGCATGTGTTTGTCTGTGTCCGTGGCAAGAGGCCACACGCCACGCCTAGGTGCACGTTAACATGACATAAATGTTAATGTCCTGTTCGAAAACCAAAAACCTGGCGGGAGAGAGGAAATGCACCCCTGCCTGCCCAGGGCCCAGTGTTTGGAGACTGCAGTCTATATTTTGACTCCAGACTGTGATGACTAGAAAACTTTTCACAAGGATTTCTTTTCTTTTTTTTTTTTCTTTTTCTTCCTCCCCCCTACCCCTTGTCAAGCCACATTATTTTAAGGGTGACAATAACTTGGCTGCAAATGAGCTGAAACCATCACTGTGATAAATGAGTTTCTGTGAGAGGGAGAGGTAGCAGGACCACACACCTCTGTCTCTTGGCTACTTTTCCCCCATGCACAGCCCCTCCTGCCTGCTCACACCGCTCCTTCCCTCCTCTGGCCTCCTGCTTCTTAGGGCAATAGATACCCATGAGCACTTGACTTTGGAAAATATACCGTATTTCACAGAGTTTGGGAAGTGGGGTGTATGGTGGGGGGCGGGGAGTTGCTATTTTCTTCTATTACTAAGGATCTGCTTTAGAAATTCTGCCTTGGAGACAATTCTTCCTCAGTTTGTTTTCTCTGTCAGCCAGATCTGGCTCTGAAGTACCATGGCCTATGGTCAGCTCAGTGGTCAGTCTGGATGTTTGATTTGAAATCTAAGAGTTATGTCTACGAGAACCTGGTGAGCTGGGGAGGAGGGCAGGCTATTAGAATTCTTGCTGAATAAAGCAGGGAGTAGACTATGCCATGACTTCCCTGTACTTACTCTCTTCTAAGTTCTCCTCTCTTCACTCACTTTTAAATCGTCATCTTCAGACTGCTGTGCAGGGGATTTCTGTGTGCCACGTGTATCCGACTGTTTACAGTGCATCTTGCTCAGTGTCATCCTTTCCATCATTCTCCCTGTCTCACTTATGCCTCCCCTCACTGGTCTCATTAACACAGCTGGGTTAGGCAGGGTTCTTATGAGACTTCCCTGAGAGACTTGCCCCGTCAGAATTTAAACCACAAGATGCTCTTCTTCGAAGCTCTTTTTCTACCTTCCTTATTTTCTTGTAGGTTCCGATCTGTCATCGGTAGTATTGAGGGTGGACTGCAATGTGTGCTAAGTGGTAAGCAATCACTGCAGAGATGGGGCTTTGCAGTGGCAACTGAATTTGAAACATTTTAACCACGAGAGCTTTCAGTTCCTTGTGATATTTATGTCTGTGCTTACGGGTCTGTAGGCCATTCACTTATATATCTTTTGTTTTATATATTTACTAACTGTATTTTATTCATTAGTATGTACCTCAATGTTTATATTTATATGCACTTTATGTGGCATTCATGGATTCACATTTGCCATTACTATTGTTGGTACTCCTCTAGGGACTGTAGGAAGAGGATGGAGGCAGTGGACTGGTTCCATGTATGGTCTTCACTTTCTAGCGTGGAGGCTCAGGGTTTAAGGGAAAGCCTGTGTGTGTTGCCAGGGCAAAGAGGAATGCAGGGAAGCTGATCAATGGAGCACTGAGCTTTCAGTGCGAGGTTTAGCACGTAGGTATCTTCTGGATTGTTTACTTGATCTTTTTGTACGCTAACAGAAAGCTAGGTTTGCCAGTATCATTTACTGAAGATACTGATTTTTCTTCATAGCATGTTCTTGGCATCTTATTAAAACTGTCGGCTGGCTCTGTAAACTAGAATTTTTGAGTTCTTTAGTCTGTTGCATTGGTCTATGTGTCTCTTTTTATGCCAGCCCCAGACATGCTGTTTTGGTAATGATCGTTTTGCAGTGTGTTCTGAACACATATAATGATATATGTGTTTATTTTGTTCAAATTTTGGAGTCTTTTGTGAATTTTAAGAATTCTTTTGTTCTAGTGAAAAATGTCACTGGAATTTTGTGGGAATTACAAATAACTTGTGAAATACTTTGTATGGTAGGGTCATTTTTATGATGTTGATTTTTAGGTTCTATAAGTAGGATATCTTTCCGTTTTCACCTAGTTGACAATATTTTCTATTGGTCTTGAACTTCCATTATATAGATCTGTGAGTTCCTCAGTTAAATTTATTTGTAAATATTTTCAGTAGTTATCATGGAGTTGCTTTTTTAAATATGCCGACATGTTGATTTACTAAATTTATTAATTTGTTTATAAATTCTAACAATATTTGGTGGAGTATTTAGGCTTTTCTAGGAACAAAACCATGCCATCAACTAATATGGACACTTTAATGTCACCATGCACTTTTCCTTCTTTTTATTTTCATATTTCTTTTCCAGGCTTGTGTCAAATGAGAGCTGTAAAGCTGGAGACTGCTGTCTTGCTCCTAGCCTTGGGGAAAATGCTCCATGCCTCTTCTCACGAGGATGGCATTGGCTCTGAGTTTTGTTAGTCTTCATGATTTTGAATGCGTGTTCCTTCCACAATTAGTATATTGAGACTATTTATCACAATGTTGAAACATATCATATGTTTTCTCTACACCTGTCAAAATGCTTTTCTGTGTTTTGTTGATACATTTTACAAATTTACTTCCATATATGATAGAAAAAATGCAATGATAGTACTTCTGATTAGCTGGAAACTTGAATGCATCTTATTTTCTCTTATTATGAATTTTCGATTTGACATTATTTTTTGTTTATTTATTTATTGTAATGTGTAGAGGGGTTACAGTTACATTCAAAGGGTAATAGGTGCATTACTTCTCACACATTGATACCCCTTTTCATGTTTTTGTACCCATTTCCCTCTTCCCACCCCCTAGTTTTGACATTATTTACTTTATAATCAAATTATCTTCAAAGTTACTAATTAATTTAAAAGCATGCAATATTTGTGCATGGTCCCTAACTCAAAAGATAAACAACTAGAAATTGTTACAAATTATATTTAATAGTATGTGCATTTCTTGTTAATAGCTAGCAGTGTTTCTGGGATAGGTGGTTTACCAGTTCTGAAATAAGTTAAAAAACAATTTTATAAAGACAGAGAAAAAAACCCGACAGCATGAGAACCAATAATAGTAACATGCCATGAACCAGGAATCATGGTACCATATCTCAAAAATAACCAGAGCAAAATGAAGGCTGGAGGCTTGGTTCAAGGCACATAGCACCTGCTTGCCAAGTGCAAAATTCCTGAGTTTGAGTTTGAACCCTAGTCTGCCACCACCCCCAAAAGTAAATTTTTTTAAAAAAAAAGAACAGAAAATAAGAAAGAGTAAGGAAGTGAAGTTGATAGAAGTACATTATTTGCATGTAAGAAAATATCACAATGAAATCACTTTACATAATTAACATACACTACGGAAAGAATGAGTTCTCAGGTGAAGTCTGGACTTCAGGCTCAGTGTGGGTGGATCGATTTGTGACAATTGTGCCACCTAGAGGGGAAGGTTGGCGTGCATAGCTGGGAGTGGGGAGACTGAAGAAAGTGGAAGACTTAGAAAACTCCACCTAATTTTACTGTGAATCATAAAACTGCCCCATAAAAGGAAAACAATCAAACAGTATTCAAAAAACACCCTGAGATGTTATCCATGCAGACATCCACGGGTGAACAGTATTAATTCAGTCAGGACTTATTTGCTGACTGCTTGTTTCCTTTCCTGTTGGAGGTCCTGGGATTAGTCAGTCTGAATCCAGGTGGTGAGAATGGCAGAGAAGTAAACAGCTATGTCCGGAAGGTACTCTGAAGGAAGGTTTTTTTTTTCCATATTTTCTGTATATACACACCACCTCAGCTTGCAGACACAGAAGCTGACCTGTGCATTGTTTTGCTTTCGCTTCAATTCTACACCTGTGACCTGACCTCCTCAGGTGACTAATTTGGCCACTGGGGAAACTGAACTGATTCATCCTGGCCCTTTGTGACCTATTTTGAGGCTACACCTAAATCTTGAGGAGAAGACACTGGTGGTTCAGATCGGGATTCAGCTGCGTCTATCAAGGGAAGGTCTCAGGGGGGCTTTGTGCTCTGCGACCTTCTCTTTACATACTTCATTGTTTATGCCTCTTGGAATCATGAATGCATTTATTGCTGTGATTGGATCCATCAGTTCAGATATCATGTGTCTGATGACAGGAAGTGACTCCGCTCCACTGGTTTCCTTGAGTAAATGAGAGAAGGAAACTGAGCATCGTTCATCACTGGTATTTACTAAACTGGCTTGGTGAGGAGGGCAGGCTCCTGCAGAGAGGACAGGCCTGTATCGCCATCAGCTGGGTGTCTGTGCCTTCACTGGTGCACATGGGTGTGTCTGTGGTGTGCAGCTTCGCTCTGGGGAAGTGATTTCCTCCCCCTTGCCCTCATTTGTGCAGATGTGAATATGAGAGCAGTGAGACATCCTGGAAGCCCGCCCGTGCGCAACTCTTAAGGGGTCTTCAAATCAGTTCACTTCAAATGGGTTCAATGCAAACAACAGAACACTTGTGCCTCCTTCCACCCTTCCTGTGGACACACCTCCTCATCCCCTCCCCTTCCCCTGTGTCTCTTGCATCTCCTCAACCTTCCATCTTGTGCAAGCCGCCAGTATGCTCTCTTCCCTAATAAACTCTTTTCTGCCCGAAGCATGTGGCAGTCTCCTTTCACGGAGCTTTATGCTTGATGTTGTTGACCTGGCCTCGTGGACTTGCCTTGAATGAGGAGACTGTATTGAAGCCAATTACCAGGATTTCTGAATCCGTGATCATGGTTTTTCATCAAGCGTTACATTTAATCACAAGAATGATAATGGTTCTCCTAAGCAGAATTAAATGGATTAAATTACATAAATCTTTTTAATTCATTGAAACAGAAGACATGCTATATTTAATCCCGTAGAATTAATTGTAGGGGGAAAAATAGTTCGGTTCCCCTCGGGTCTGATCACAGATTTTCTGAATCAAAAACTTAAACATGACACAAAGACAAATCAAGAATGCCAGGTAATTTCTTAAATATAATGAGGATTGAAAAATACTGAAAAAGGAAATTAAAGAGAAAAACTCTTAGAAGAATAAAGATACCAGGGCGGAAAGCCTCATAGTCATTTCATTAGAGCCTTTTAGTATCCAAGGAGTGATAGAAACTGGCCATATCACTTGGAATTAGCTGTTTCTAACAAATTGTAATAGTCAATGAAGGAATAGGTGAGTGGCAAGATGAAGGAGACTGCTGGAAGGACTTACACTCATCAAGATGCATTATACTCACATATTTATATGTTTAAATGAAACTCCTGTGCTATACCTTCTTAAAGATGAAAAACAATAGTGAATAACCGGTTCACTTATGCACAGGAATGCATGTACACACACACACACACACACACACACACACACACACACACACACACACACACACGCATACATACATACAGTTCTGTTGGTTCACAAAATAGAATAGCTCTGGCCTCTTCATTCTTGTTTAATTCTATTATTTAATTCTTCCTGATACAGGTTCTTACCTCCATATTAAAAGTATTGTTGATATTGTGCATAGCCAAAGTTCACAAGGCTCTCTTCAAAAGTCAAGATAGCTTCTCCTAGCTAGTAGTGACTGAAATTATTTCCTGTCCATTTTCAGTGGACTGGGAGATGGGATTGGTTAATTGGTTAATTGTAAGCCAACCCTAGTTCATCGGAGAAAATCTATTCTTTTCTCCATTTTATAGAGGAGGAAATTGGAGTAGAACAAATTACATTTTGCCCAGGTCACACAGCTGGTGGGCGTAGGGCCTGGAATTTGAACCCAGGCACCTGATTTCAGAGTCTCCATTATTAACCACTTAACCATCTTAAACTTTCTGATTAAACAGACCTTTTGTTTTCCCATGTTTTCTTCTTACTCATAAAGGCTGCTTTCTCATAACTTTGGCACACCTGTGGCCCTCATGGTTTTCTCTCACAATTTGTAGTTTGGTATCTGCTGCCAACGTAGAAATAGTAGGATGAATCTGTGTGCTGAAAAATACGCAATGAGGAATATTAAATTAGGGGACCTGAAGCGAATAGAGGAGAAGCATCATGTGACTTTTCTAGATCTGGCCGAATAAAGAGAGTGATTTCAGTGAGAACAAAATGGTGGAGAGGGGGAGATAGATGGCACAAGCAGGGCAGCGAGGCTGAAAAACTTGTTTGCATCGTGTTCCGTCATTCATCACATGGTCATTCAGGAGATGCACATTGAAGAACTACGCCATTCCTGAAATTATCTGAGTAGTCCCCAGCTTCTGGAGCCATGTGTGTAGTAATAGAGGGAGAGGAGGTCACTGACCGCAGCTTCACACTGACTCCGAAGACCTGCAGCTGAACCTCAAGCCCCTTTCATAGCACTGTCTGGTTCTTGAAAGGGCAGGGGCGATTTTGTGATGGTCTGGTTCACCGGAGGAGTGATGCTCAATGGAGACCCTCTACGAGTGCTCCCTCTACAGAACGCGCTCCTCCCATGCTGGAGTGGGTAGAAGAAAAATTCAGAGAAGGACTTTGGATGAGGACAAAGGTTGATAGCTGTGGGATGAGACAGGGAAGAGGAGGGAAGGAAAAAGACAATGGAACCAGTCAGAGGAGTTGGCAGTGGGGACAGCTCTAGAGAGGGACCTGCAGTGGCAGGCGTGCCAGGGCTGGCACAGCATGAAGTTTCTGAGAACTCTAGAGTGGATCCAAGGTGTGGCTCTGAAGGCTCTCCACTGAGCAGATTCTCTTGTGAATGGAGGTCAGGTCCATGAAAGTCTATGGCTTTGAAGCCAAGTAATAATTCACTCGTGACATGGCATGTGACATAAGATAGTTCATTGTATTTGTTATCTTTGAAGATCTGTGTAATAATTGTTCTTAACCTTTCATCGGCTGCATTTAACACATCGAGACTAAAGGTTAGGCTTTTATTCATTTCTGAAATCTCGATGTCTAACCAATCATAGAATAACTACTTACTATTCAGCCTCAAATGGCTGAGACAAGTCTCGATTTCACCCTCCATGATCCCATAATCCCTCTTCTTTAGGAGAGGAGGCACAAACCTGGACCATTGGTGTTCTTTTTATTAGATTCTTCTGCCCTCTACTGGTGGCTTCTAATGAACATTTTATACTTCAGTCATTACAGATGCCAAGCAGTGGTCTCTCCGTTTAGGTCACCTTTGTAGGAGCTAAATTGCTTCTTTTAACACTGGTGATGTGTGTAATTCATTTCTGCCTGTGGTTATCTTCAAGGACATGTGTGTACACATGAGTGATAAACACTCTTGATCTGTGTAATTCATTTAAGCTTGAGAGTATTCAAGGGCATATATGTGCATGTATGGGTACACATGCAGGTGTACGTAGCTAATCACAGAGCAGTAAAGCTGAATATTGTGCCTTTACACGGTGGGGTCAATAGTCAAAGGTGGCTTGAATAAATCAGTGACAGAAAAAAATTCACATATAGGAAGAACAAATAACAGTGAAAACATTGGCTCTGATGTGGAATTACAATGGTAAAAGAAATAATGGCACAGTTTATAAGAAACTGAATAAAACAATTCAGTGAAGGTTTCCTACTATTATTACTACTGTTTTGCTCCCAGGAAACAAAGGCCAGGAGAAGACAAATCATTTCTTCTAGCAAGTCTGTTACAGGAAAAGAAAGGAAAGATAGACACTTAAACCCAGACTATCTGGCTGTAGTCTCTGCCCATCGCTCGCATCCTATCATTATGCCTTAAGTTTTATGTTGTTTTATCCCTCTGCCAGGTCCCAGGGCCTCATGCATATCAGGCAAGCAGTCCTCCACTGAATCTCGCTTTTGAAGGGGTCGTTATATGTGTATTGCATGTAGGATAAATCAAGGCAGTCCGCCTTTAGGCTCTAGGATGGTAAAGAAAGACCTTGACACTGAAATCCCCAATCAGTGTTTGTATTGTAATTGTTCTAGAGAGCGTGACTAGAAGTGCCAGAGGGATAAATGAACCATGACAAAGTCCTCTTGACAGAAGAAGTTTGTCTTAGTCCATTTGGGATTGCTATCACAGAATGCTTGAGACTAAAAAAAATTACTAAAGCATAGAGGGTTACATCTGTGGTCTGAGAAGTCCCAAAGCAAGAGGCTGGCATGCAGTGGGGTCTTCATGCCGTGTCATTCCACGGTGGAGGCTGAGAGGGCTGAAGTCTTATTTCATTGAGAGCTCATCTCCATGGTCACTAACTCACTCCTGTAATGATGGCACCTGTCCATTGCCCTGGGCAGAGCTCTCATGGATGATCACCTCTTCAGGGTCTACCTGCCAACACAGGTGCTCAGGGGATTGCATTTTCCATGCATGTATATATGTATATGTGTATATATATGTTCACACACATATATTTATATATGCGTATATGCATTTATACATATATATACTTATGTATATATATACACAGATATACATATACATATGCATATTATATATATATTAGAAATACATTTATACCAAAGTAATCTCAATATTGGCCTGTCACTCTGCCACATGGATGCAGACTCTAAAAGATAGACTTTCCCCCTGAATTATTCAGAGGAAGAACAGAATCTAAAAAGCTTGGATGGCCTACTTTGTGTCAGCCACTATGGAAAAGTGGACTCCTGCAACATGCTTGGGGACCAAGAAGCAGAAACAAATGGCAAAGGAAGGAGCTAAAATATTTGGGGTTGAAACTACCACATTTGGTTGGGCTCTTCGACTTTGCACACGGAAGCCTGAGTATTTTGTCGTGTTGGATTCAGTGACTTCAGTGGATGTAGACTGGAGCCGGAATTACTTCTTTTCTAATAGAGTCCCAAGTGCTGTTGCTACTTCTGGATTTAGCTCTATGAAAAGCACTGCTCTTCTAGTATTCAGAGTATCTTCGAGGACACATTGCCAAGTAAGAAGGTATTGAGTTGGTGAAGATCTGGATACTTAAAGACTTAGAAAAATGTCTCCCATGTTTATCTGCTTTCCTCCACTTCTGGTATCGTCTTTCATTTCTTCATAACAAAAACAAAACCCATGTGGCAGCCCTGAGCTTTTGTGATGTATACTGTCTCTTTCCTTCTGTCTCTGTTTATGGAGCACTTGGTTACAGGGTCTATGTGCTGAAGACAGCCACCAGTGCCAACGGGAAAGATGGCAGACTGTCGTCCTTCACCGTATCCTACCCAAACCCCAAAGGCAGGCAGATGATTTTGGGAGCAAAGCGTGCCATCTCTGCTATTGCAGCATCAACTCTCCCACTATTTCAGGACTGGGGAGCAAATTCAGTCCTCCGATCAGCAAAACAGGGATGAGATGCTCTGGCAAGCTGACTTAGTATTTTATTGCTCTCAAATCAGTGCTCTCCAGCCTTTGCAGTTAGCAGTTTGCTGTAGGTAACTTGCAGCTGATTTGATCATCTCACCGCAGAGCCCTGCATCTCTGAGGCTCATCTAGTGCTCATCTAGTGCTGGGGAAAGGGGCAGTACTGTCAGGAGGGGCGCCAGACCTTCAGCCCAATTCTCAGCACTCTCTGTGCCATTTGAATTTTCTTGCTGAGAAGCTAAGAAACGATCTCAACAGCCAGTGGAAGGTATTTCCCCCTAAATTCAGATCATTGAATGTAGGTATAAATTATATGTATAATAGAGTGTATTTTACACATTGTACAAAATGTACTGTATCTCTGTCTATCTGTCTGTCTATTTTCTTTTGTCTGTGCTCCTTGGCTTGAAGTCAGTGCCTGGGTGCTGTCCCTGAGATTTTTGTTCCTGGACAGATAGTGCTTCACCGTTGGAACCGCAGCTCCACTTCCAGCTTTTAATTTTAGAGGGCAGTTAATTAGAAATATGAATTTCATGCACTTTCCTTCCTAGGATATAATCCTTATACCTGAGCCTCCTGAGTAGCTAAGATGGTTGGCATGACCCACCAGCGCCCAGCCTACATGTATAGTTTTGACAGTGAATCTAAGCTTTTGTTCTGGCTGAGTATGCTGAACCAGAAGTGAGAGTGATGGGAACTGAGTCGACTCTGTTCACATCACCGAGGCTGATACTTGAAGCAGTGAGACACATTTGAGGGGCACTCAGAGTTTTCCAATGAAAGACTAACAAAATTATTTTAAAGTCACTGTTAACAAATATCCTAGGATATAGTAATATATCACATAATATAATGCCACCAATAATATAATTATTATTCTACAATTGATAACACCCAACTATTGCAAATGTATTTTGAAAGGAAAAATCAAAATCACGTTCAATCCCACTATTTGAATGTAACTAGTTAGGATTGGATTTCTTTCTGTCTTTTCGTCATGTGCCTCACACTTTGTGATTCTATGTATACTGTCATTTGATATTTTCATATATATTGTTAACATGGCTAATAGGCTGGCAAAGATGATTTGCCTGGCCAGAATTAACTTTTGAGCATTCCCGGAGGCCTCCCTGTGCACTCTCTTGTGAATCCAGTTTCAGCCATCTCTACAAAGTCAAGGTGGCAAAACCTCCACCCTCCATATCTGTTGAAGTTCATCCTCTTCTAGCTATACCCACCTAAGGAACAGCGCCTACATTGGCTGCTACAAAAACCATTTGGATCCACTGCTCAGTTACTTTCATGAGATCGTTTTTATAATGTGAATTTTCCATAATGGCCAGAATGAGCTTTCTGACAAGCTGTGTTAGTTTTGAATGAGGTCATCTTTGCTAGAGTGTTAGACACTGAATAACTGATGTCATTTGATTCGATTCTAACCTTTAATATAACCTAGAAAACATTCCACATACTGGTAACGTAGGAATCTGCAAGAGTAAATGTTCTGAGCTAGATCACTTCGTGCCCCATCTTCTTTCAGCCAAATAGCTACTAAACTCAAACTAGAATATAAGGGATATCTCAAGAGGTCACTGTGAAAATTAAGTGAATGACAGCACTGAAGATACCTGATGCCTATTCAAACAAAATAAATGAGTTTGAACATAATTATTTATAAGTAAATAAGAGATAAAGGAGAGTCCCCCTAGTTCAGATGCCTTATGGCACAGGGCCACCAGATGGCACCATTGAACCAATCCTCCTTTTGTGAATAGGAAAAAAAAATGCTAATTTCTTGGTGAAAATGTATGCTTCTCCATCCCGATCTCAATAAGATACTTGGCAAAGACTGGGAGGCCTGACTGGTATAGTCAGGAGTTTTGCACTTCGTCTTCTCATTTCTACTGCTTTCTGATATTTTAGAGCTGGACAACATGGCCTCATTTGTTATTATCGTGGTCATTTTTAATGAAACACAGGAAGTACGGACTTTTATGTCTTCATAGTATAGAGAAATCTATTAGAAAGTTGTCAAGCTTTTGCCAGAGGGAAGGGAAGATCAAGTTCTTTTTCTGGAGGGCGTTTGAATGTTGCCAGTGCAGGACTCTGACTCCCCAGAGTCTGGAGGAGGAACTCCTCTCCCACTGCCAGAAACCCAAGGAATGTTAGGAGCAGACACAGCCTCTCTCCATCCTCAGCTTCTGGTGCTTCCCAAGTGGCGAGCTTCCCTTTGTCCTTCCACATCCATAACTTGGGAGGAGTTGAACTAAAGGTATCTTCCCAGCCCCTGCCCTCAAGTCTCCCAATGTAACCTATGGCCAATGTCTGCACCCCTATAGACGGCTGAAGAGACATTGAAGTGATGTCTCTGCCCTTTACCATGTCTCTCTGGCCTATAGAGGTACATGGCCATGCCTGACGTGTTCTATCCTAGGATTCATGCCCAGGGCAGAAAATTCAGGTTTCACACACACCACTTAGATACAACAAATGAGATTGTTTCATGTTTCATTCAGCTTTTAAAATTTTGTCAACTGCGTTAGAGAAAGATGAAGTTTACAACCTCAAATTTATTTCCTCTTTTCATTCCTGGAGGTAATCATGGCCTGGGTATCTGGCAGTCCAAGTCTGGATTAGCGGATGGTTTATTTGCAGGGAATTCTAAACCGTTTACACATATTTTTTTTTCCTACTTTGAAAATATAGAGAATAAGGCTGGCGGAAATAGAATCGTAGAGTTGCCATGTTCCCTTCTTCTCTCCCTTTGCCAAGACACCCATGATTCTGTTACCTGACCCTAGAGAAAGCAAGCTATAGAAGCTTCCAGAACCAGGGATGGACACACACACCCCCCCTGCCCCCGTCAGGCAATAAGTGGGACTGACTACCTTGGGCCAATTACATCCCGTGTCTGTGCTACATCATGTTGCCAATGGAAGATGTCTGCTATGATTGCCATTTCCATAAGGCTCATCAATTCCATGTCATAGACATTCACTCCAATAGAAGGTGGCACATGTCTAGTGCTTGGCAATGGAAACTTGAGCTTGAGTGGAAAACAGCTGCATTGAATACAATTGCTATCTACTGTGATTAATATGATAAAGTGTTGATAAACTATTGTAGCAGTCCAGAAAAGGATAAGGTTAGTCTTGCCCTTGAGTGTCAAAGGGAGCTGGGTTGTTTGTGTGATTTGCTTTTATTTCCCCCCTCTTAAAGTGGCAATTTGGGGGACACGCTACACAAATATAATGGGGAAAGGATGAGGAAATTAATCATTTTTGACAGTCACTAAGCATTGGCATTAAACCCACTCAGGCTGGATTCCATTCCCACTCATGCATATATTTTTATTAATTCTTTTGCAGTTGTAATGGGTCTAAATTAAGAGATCATCTGTTTTCCTACTAATCTTTGTTGAAGAGGCTGTCTTTTCTACATGTTTTTGGCTCTTTTTTGGTCAAAATCAAGTAATTGTGGTTGTATGGCTTTTTTTTTTGGTCTTCTATTCCTTTCAATTAGTCTTTTCACTTTTTTGCCAGTACAAGCTGTTTTTGTTATTATGACTCTGTAGCAGAATTTCAAGTCAGTATTTGTGATACCTCTACCATTGATCTTTTAAATCAGGACTCTTTGCTCTTGGCATTTACCTCCATATAAATCTTTGGATTGGATTTTCTGTTTCTCCATAGAAAGGCATTGGGATTTTGAAGGGTATTGAATAAAATCTATAGATTGCTTTGGTATTATGGCCATTTTCTTGACATTGATTTCTGCTAATCCTTCCCATCTCCTAGTGTCTTCTTCAGTTTTAATTTTTAAGGACTTATAGTTTTTATTGTAAAAGTCTTTCACCTTCTTAAGTTTATACCTATATATTTAATTTTCTTAAGGATACTATAAATGGAATTGGTCATTCTTTCAATATTATGCATACTCATGTGAACTTTGGTACTAAAATAAAGAATGGCTGGAATGTAAGACAGATCGTGTTGGGGGCAGGATGAGGGAGTGTAAATGAATGTTTGGATGAGGATGAATGTGATTGATGTTAGAGCCTTGCGCACAGTTGAAATTGTTCTTGGAGTGGGCAGAAGGGCTGATAGAAAGGACTGGGGTGAGATCCATTGGAATGTATCACACACATGGGTAGAAGTACCACAGACAAACTCCCCTGTACAGCCACAGATGATAACACTAACACAGAGAGAATGTTATCTCTGCTTCCAGGTAAGGAAGCCAAGATAAAAAGCATTCAAAGTCACAGGGAAAACTGTACAGACAACTAGCAGCTCCTCATATCTTCTCCTGGTTCTCAAAGTTTGGTCGGGAATTGGAAATGTGGAGAATGAAATACAAGGAGTAGAACAGATCCTCAACTTATTCCCGTCCCAGGCAAAAAAAGCTTTGCTACCCTCTCAGGCTTCCAAGAGTGCTTTAGTGCTCTCTCTCTCTCTCTCTCTCTCTCTCTCTCTCTCTCTCTCTCTCTCTCTCTCTCTCTCTCTCTCTCTGTCTCTCTCTCTCCCTCCCTCCCTCCCCCCTCTCTCTCTCCCTCCCTCCCTCCCTCTCTTCCCTCCTTCCCTCTCTCTCTCTCCCTCCCTCCCTCCCTCCCCTCTCTCTCTCTCTCTCTCTCTCTCTCTCTCTCTCTCTCTCTCTCTCTCTCTCTCCTCCCTCCCTCCCTCCCTCCCTCCCTCCCTCTCTCTCCCTCTCTCTCTCTCTCTCTCTCTCTCTCTCTCTCTCTCTCTCTCTCTCTCTCTCTGTCTCTCTCTCTCTCTCTCTCTCTCTCTCACACACACACACACACACACACACACACACACACATCTTTCCATTCTTTCTTGAGTCTGTCTTGATGTATCTTCTCAGTTTCTTCAGAGATTCACACCTTGCAAGTTGTATAGTCAGGATCCATCTTTATTCAGTTTGTATTTTTGCTTTGCTCTATCCTGAGCCCGTACTCAGCTCCAGTGTTAACATGTGGTCCTATCTTCTGTGCCCAACATTCTGGCTCTCTCTGTTGCTGCTTCTTCATCCGTGAGTCCTTCATCATCCTCAGAAAGTGTCGATCTCAGATTCACCCACCTTTAATCCTTCATAGCACTGATCTAATCATACCATTGAAGTGGCTATTTATTTAGGATTTCTCTTCTCCACACTTTCAATTTCTAGGAAGACAGACTGTGCCATAAAATAGAGTATGCATTGTCAAGTCTGAAAACTGGATAAAGTAAATGCTTAAGAAGCAAATTCCTACACATTGATCTTTGTTTTAAATCACATGGGTGTAGGGAAGGGGAAGGGAACAAGATGAAGGGTGGGGGTGGTAGGAGGGAAATGGGGACTAAGACATGAGAAAGGGTATGAATGTTTGTGAAGTAATGCACCTTCTATCTGGTGAATATAATGTAACCCTTCCAATAATTACAATAAAAATACATGAAAAGAATCACATGGGTGTTGAAAACCCTAAACACAAGCATCATGTCCATGTCAATGTCACACAGATGCATGTGCAGTGATGTGTGCCTAGAAAGCTGCCTTTCCTCTGTGTTCTTGGAATGTTTACATGTCACCATCATCACTCCCTCCTCCACAGAAACAATCACACATTCACACCTTTTGCCATTTTTGCTTCCCCAAGTTCTGACTTCTCTGTACTGGACATTCAGTTTGCTTGGCTGCAGCCACCATGTCTATAGCAATACTCCGGCTGTGCTTGTGACTTAAAAGAATAATTTCAATATTAGTATACAGATATCAGCATTAGAAATCTCAACTTAAATGCTGCCCAAAATAGCCTCTCACACATCATGTGGATATGTGCCACAGTCTCCAACCACTGAGTTGGTCCTCAGGTTCTCTTTATGTTTTAGGGACTTCCATTAGCCAACATATGTCTTCTGAATGGAGCCATTAGAGAAAGACCTGTAGGAAAGTTGGTTATCCCTATGTTACGTAGAGAAAGCTGGAGGTTACAGATAGGGAGTAAAAGATGAGATTCAAAATCATCTGTGGATGACAGATCCCATTTACACCCAGAGTTTTGCTGTCAGCTTTGTTTCCTTTAGGTCTGGTCAAAGGCATTCCTTTTTTTCTGGCCAATCCTGGGGATTGAACTCAGGGTCTGGGCTCTGTCCCTGAGCTTGAGCTTGTGTTACTCAAAAGTAGCACTTGCCCACTTGAGCCACAGCTCCACTTCTGGCTTTTCCTAGATATGTGGTACTAAACAACTATTGCTGACATGCTCATCTAGCTTACCAGGGTACCAAGAGCCACAAGTATGGAGACTTACATATGTTCTGTGCTCTTCACCTTTCCCACATACACCCTACACTCCAGGATTCTGATTTGTTGCATAGAGAGGTGAGAATGTATCATGGTAGCCCTACTCTGCCTTGAGCTCTCTTCTTCAACACATGTGTCTTCTCCCTTCTATGTAGGCACAGCTCTTGAGAGCTCCCATCCCCCACCCTCAAGGTGTCTTTGATTATCTCTGGAAGAGGAGATAATGCTGCAGCCATGCTCTGTGTACCACACTTCTCAAGCAAACCTAGCCCCGATAGAAGTTTGCTGTGACATAGTTTAAATATACAACAGATTCTCTCTAATGAAAAACTACACAAGAATGCAAACCCATGCCTGTCTTTGTGTATGTCTCTATTAGTATTTGTGGAATTACTTACAAATCCACTGAATCTGTGACATTGTCCTGCTAACTTGGCCTAATTTAAACCTAGATGATCTCTAATTGTTTTAGAGATAAAATGAGGGAGGGGGTAAAGTGTTCGATTAGAAATGTACTCCTTACTTACGTAACTGTAACCCCTCTGTACATCACCCTTACAATAAAATAAAATAAACATTTTAAAAAGTGGAGGTGCTTTGGCCTCTCTTGTTTGCATCTTACAGAACAAGGGCCATGCTGCCTTTGTCTGTTGGTGGAGACATGACCAGGAAAAGCCTCTCCTCAGACCCCAGCTCCTCTGCTCGTGGACTCATGCTCTGCTCATGCTCTGCGCTCCATCAATCTTTTTAATTAGCCACTTGATACTCTCCACCTCTATCCCAAAATACCATTTTGTTCTAGGGAGACAAGGACAATCATTTTTCTCTAAGAGATGAAGTTGGAGCCCCAGTGCAAAATTAGACAGATGTAGTCATGTATTTCCATTTACTGTCCAAATGTGCACACTAGACTCTCTTTCCTGGCCTGCAGAGAGCATGCAGGCCCCTGGAGGCACAGGAGAGAGACATGCTCCTACTGTGTGCTCTTCATTTCCATCAGGGTAGTTTTGCAATCCTTTGGATAGTTATTTAATCTCCCTTCCAGAAGATGTACCCTTTCTATACTGGATAAAATGTTACCTAAATCTGGGGATTTACCAGATAACTTTTCCTTAGTCGATTCCATTTATCACAGTGGGACCAGTTTCTCCTCACAATGGGGATCAGGAAATAATTCTGTTTCTTGTGTTTTTCATATGAAAAGAAGGCACTGTTTTTATTTCTAGTTTATAGTAGTTTAAATCCAGTTCTTGCCAGATGGAACTATTTATAGTATCCTCCATTCAGGGAGAGAAGAAGTTCTTCCCATTCTTTTAACCAAGAGGGCCTCACCCGCCACCCATCCTTTCATGGCATTGACCTGTCAGGATTCCTTCCTGTCTTTTTTGCCTCTTCTGTCACTTCTGAATGGAACAGGGGGACAGGGAGGGTTTTCTTGTGGAGAACATCATAGTTATTCACTCAGATGGCGGTTCATGGAAGTCGTGATTGCACAATTGTTTGGCACCTTGGACAAAAATCTCACCTTTTCTTTTGTTTTTCTCCTTTACCTTAAGGCTGCTTTCTCCATCTCGCAAAGGGCATCTGATATCTTCAAGCATTTTGAAGCAGCATGTGGGATTCTTTGCTCAGGGAAGACATTTTATTCAGTGGATCTTTCTTTATTCCTGGATCTTTCACACAAGACCCGTTAACTTTCATCTTTTACCTTTCTAAGTCTAGGAAGAATTGGCTTTCCCACCCAATATAATTCTGAATTTTCTGGGTTTTGGCATTCTCTTAATTTTTCTGCTTGTCAAGTAGCCAAATTCTTTCCAGAGCTAGTTTTAAAATTTAATATTTGCCAATTTCATCCAATAGCAACAAGCACATGCTAATACAATCTGCGTATGCCCTTCTTTTCAGCTCATAAGGAATATGTCTTGACCTCAGTTTCGAAAATTTCTTCAAATTGTTATAAAGCAGGCATTACAAAATGCATTACTACAAAGCCTGGATTGCTAGCTGACTAACCAGCCAAATCTCATTATTATCTCTCAGTCTATTGCTGAGGGATGGAAATCTAAGCTGTTTATATTGCTCTGCTTAAGGTTTTATTCCTTTGTTTTATTTTGTGTTTCAGCAGCACCCTACTTTTTGGTAAGATGTAGTCAGAGTTAGTTAACTTGGTTAGAAGCAGCACTGGGTCAGTATCCAGTGTTGAAGAGGACTCTTCCTGACACAGCCATGGATTCATATTTGCTGGAAGGTCTTCTTTTATAATCCTGTACTGCTCTTTCTAATCTTATGGGAAATCCTGGCCTAGTAAGAGTGTATTTGTCTGCGTTGGGTCTTGGGCTACTCTCTAAAAGTCCTGATAACACCCCTTATGGTAGGGACCTGAGAACAGGATCAAGTTTGACATCAGCATGGACAGGAGTTGATTAAATATTGCAGCCAAGGAGGTATTTATTTCTCTATGACTAGTTGTTTGAAAAACTGGTGTACCAAGGATCCAGTGAGCTTCCCTGCCTAGTATACTCCTCAGATGTTAGGAGGTAAATGGATGGTTATGCTTGATCTCTCCTGGGCTCCGTCCCATGTGCTATTGTTGATTGTAATTGCTATATTTCTGACAAAATACATCAAATAAACAAATATATGTATAATATACCAGGTAACAAAGTCAGATACAGTAACAATATGAGATTAACCAAAGGGCAATAAAAGAGAAGAGAAATGGTATAGTGCATTAAGAACAACAATCATACAGGATAAAACTTATTTCCAATCCTAGAGATCCTTTCATTTAGTCTCATCCTATATGACCTATGTACCGAGGTTTTGAGCTACTGTAATCTGCTAGGAGAGTCCTAGATGTGTACTAATTATTACAAATGAGGGAAAACATTGAGCCTATGTTCCTTTGTATCTGGCTTACTTCAATTAATAGAATTTTTTTCCAAGTCTTTCCATTTCCTTCCAAATGCAGAAATGTCATTCTTTCTGATGACAACATAGAATTGACCCAGGAATTCTACTCCTTGACATTTACCCAAATGTCCAGAAACAAGGACATACTAAAGCCACTAGCACAATGATGTCCGTTGCAGCACTATTTACCATAGTGAAGTTATTAAATAAATGTTATAAGAGTGGTCTAGAGGGGGTGGCGCAGAGAGGCTCAGTTGGTCAAACACTAGTTAATGATCCCAAATATCAGATGTCATGTTAGAATCCTGGTCTTGTACCTAAAAAGAAGAAAGGAAAGGAAAAGAGTTGTCTTAAGGGCCAGTACAGCAGTGGATATTTAAGGTTTCAAAACTAATTAGCAATGTAAGTACAGAAAGGCATACATTTAATAATGTGATATGTGAGAATAACACTAAAACTATGTGATTATCAAAATATTCCAAATATCATGTGGAGATGTGAAGAGATAACATATTTGTAGATTATTATGTTAATAATATATACTGGCTTGATTTTCTTAGCCACCTCTCTATTTTCATCTTTGTAAATGACATCATAGTGAGCCTATTGTGGTTTCTGTATTTAGAATAATTTAGTTATCATTTATATGAGTAGAGAAGATGAAAGAAAAATCTAGTTAAAATGCTTTATGTACATATATGAAAAGACTAAAGAAGACTGTTAAAATTGGTATGAGAAGAGACCAGGGGTGATTTAAGGGTGATTCTGATCAAGCAACATTATAACCATATCTGGACTTGTTAAAATGAATCCCCCTTATACTAACTGATGCTAATAAAAATGTGTGAGGAAAAGGTCATATGAAATGTTTGTGTCAAGCATTTCAAAATGGTCACTTTTAAGGTTTTGACTGTTTTCTTAGACCTATAGGGCATAGGAAATAATGACTTTTTTGTATCCAATATTTCAGAGTAACAGATCATGATAATGTGATCATATATTTTCCTGAGAATAAACTGAGAACACATTTTTGCTCCCCTAGTTTTTGAAAATGGAAAATTTGGAGCAGATAGAATTCTCCTATTCCTGTAGCTGTAAATATGGAGTTAATTCATCCAGTAAATGCATTGTTATGAACAAAAATACTTTCTCTTAGTAAATTTGCATTTATTAGAGAGGATTAGGGAAAAGGAAAGCACTTTTTTACTTTTGGTTTCACAAGATTTATTTCATTAGGCTGCATTATGTTAATTACATTCATAGCTAATGTGATTGTCTTGTCATTAGTGTTTGCACAGATCTGGGTCAATATGAAAATTATCCCAAATTAACACTTCCATTATTGCATTTTCTTTTCTTATATTCCTCTGTATTAAAATACCGGGGTGGGGACTGTCCAGACAGAAGTTATACTAAACTTCCATCCTTTTACCTTTATTTTGGAACTTCCTTAATTAATGTTTCAGTTCAAGCTGTCTATTACCCTGGAGGAATGCTGTGTAGACATCTAACTCCAGCTAGTGGGAGAAACTTGAATATCCTGTGGTTACAGAATGACATCTTGTTTATATTAAGGGATGGAGGTTTTGCAGGCTCCTCTTTCCCTTCATCCTTTCACTCATTCATGGAAGTTACCTGCAACAGGTCTAAGGAGGGGCTGTGCAAATGACCTCTTCCAGGAATGCAGGACAGATGCTGTGGCTGTCAAATAAATAGATAAATAAAACAGGGGGGACTTCTACATGATGCAACAAACCTACCGCCCAGTTTCCCTTTCATTGTCTCATCCTCTGCCTTGTGTTAAATCTTACCTCCCCGCCCAGATGGTTGTAGGAGGCCAGGGGTGTTCTCTCTGTTCAGCTAGGCCCTAAAAAGCTCTGCAGACTTGCACACACCTTTGAAAATTTCTATGTGTTCAGCACACTCAGACTTACGCAGCAATTTCTTTGCATGTTCACCCTTTCTATAAATTATTTGACTAATTAGATAAGTTTTCACATGCCATACCTTTATATATCTTATGTATATATATATATATATCCTTTATATGTATTATATAGAGGATTTGAACATAAGAATAATTAAAGGAGATGTTGGATGAAAAAATAGACAAGAAGAAATACTCAAAGAAAAGTCATCCTATGTGTATGAATAAAAGAATTCTCCTTTGAGGGGCATTCATAATCTGTGTAATTAAAATGAATATATTTGTTGACTACTTAGACGGTTTCAGACATAGCCAAAGCATGATTCTTCTTCTAATATGCAATGGGATTCATGATACGGCTTCTCTGAGTCCTAGTTTCTTTATCCAGGGAGTAGACATAATAGTTTCCAATTACTATGGGTTTCATGAACAATCAATGAAATGAGTTACAGAAATAATCTTTCACAGCACGAGATTTTCATAGGTGGTATTTTCCTTTTTTTCTGATTTTCTTTCTCATCAAAAATGTAAAAAAATATTCTACAAGTACAAACCCTGTCATGTTTTATACTATGTGTACTTCAAGTTAAAAAAAAGTCAGGTGTGAGTGGTGCATGCTACTCAAGAGGCTAAGATCTGAGGATCACAGTTTAAATCTAGCCTGGCAGAAAAGTCCCCATGAGAATTTTATCTCCAATATACTACTCCAAAAAGCTGGAAGTGTTGCTGTGATTCAAGTGGTAGAGCGTTAGCCTTGAGCACAAAGAGGCCCAAGGACAGTGCCCAGGCCCTGAATTGAAGCCCCAGGACAAGAAGAAGAAGAAGAAGAAGAAGAAGAAGAAGAAGAAGAAGAAGAAGAAGAAGAAGAAGAAGAAGAAGAAGAAGAAGAAGAAGAAGAAGAAGAGGAGGAGGAGGAGGAGGAGGAGAAGGAGGAAGAAGAGAAAACCAGAAGTATATACATAGACACAGACAGACAGAATGATACATTCCCCCTCCTTTGCCCCCGCATTCAAGGAGCTAAATCCTATTTTTTTTTCACACACGGAAACAGAGGCCCAGAGAAATTAAATGGCTGTGACATGGTGGTCCAGGCAGGAGCTTCATAGCTGGAAAGGGCACCCTTTCTTTTGGCACCTGGCAGAGCAATTTCCCACCGCTGCAAATGCCAGGCAAAGAAGAAATGCTGCTTAAACACATTCCAGCAGACACTTCCCTCATCAGCTGCCTTCTACCTGTGATGTTCCCGGTGGGTTCAATTTCCAGAAGGCCTCTCCCTTTTCCCGGTTCTGGCCTTCTACAGGCCAGGCCTGGTAAATATGTCAGCAAGGTCGTGTGTCATAAATCCATCAGCCTTGCCCAGCTCTGTCATGGCGTTCCTGGAACCCTGTGAGCACAGCCCAGGTAGGTGTGGGTGAGCTGTAATGGGAAAACAAATGAGCCTGCCTTCAATGAGCTGGAACCTTCTGCCTGAGTTAATGTTTCAGTGGATTTGTTTGCTTCCTGCAGCTGGCTAAGCAGTTTTGGTGACTGTGACAACAGTTTCCATGGATTTGTTTTGTCCCCCTTCATCAGACTTGACATGCAGCTGCTCCATTCTGCAAAAGCTTTGTGATGCGCTTTAAATGGGGTGTGCCCTGACCATGGCTCTGAGAAGAAGCCATGGATACTTGAAATAGCTTTGCAAAGCAGGAGCTCAACAAATACTGTGCCCCTGTGCACATCCAGGTGATAACCTGAGCAAAAACCAGAAAAAGCTCTTCTAAGGCAGCATTGAACTGAATGAACTTTTCCTTGGGAAAACAAGGAGAGTTGAGCTTTAATTCCTCTTTGGCTAAGATGCTATTAAATCACCTGAGAGAATTTATCAGATGGAAACGAGATTTCTATCTGAAACTAGATCTCTCTCGCCCTAAGAATCACTTGGGACAACTTGAAAAATACAATATGGATTCTTCAGCTCAACACAGGATATTGAGTTAGAACTACTGATGGATAAGCCTCAGATCCTATATTCCTAAGAAGTATTTCAGGTGCCTTTTGCCATTAGATATTTGGAGAATCCAGGCTTTCCAGGGTCTTCATGTCCACCAGCATCTAGCAGATAATAATATATGGAAAACCTCTGGCATAAATAGTTTATATTTCAGGTTATACTTCAGGTTACTTACAGTACAAGCTGTGTTGAAGACTGGATGTGCAGAACTGATGCTGAATGGGAAGCTTCGGGCCCTTTTAGAACAGACCTTGTAAGTGACTGTTATGTGCAACAAGATCTGAGAGCCACCAATAGAATTTCTTTCTGGAGCTTCTCATGCTTGGAGCCATCATTAACGTTATAAAGTAGTTATAAGATTACAGGAGATGAGGTATTTAGCACAGTTCCTAGGATGGGGAAGTATTTGGTAACTGTTAGCTACAAATACAACAAAGGGAAGAATGTGTTTTCTTGAACAGGACTTGAATCTTCTTCTGATTTCTATAGTACTAGACAAGGCAAAGGGCCTGGTCCATCTGTTCTTATTGATCAAAGCTGCTTTTCTACTTCAAACATTGCACTTTCTAGTCTCCTGGCTTATATCTGTTTTTATACTGAAAGAATCTCACCAGAAAGTGAGACTCTTCACCTTGACCAGAGCTATTCGTGTCATCATAAAATGTTCCATTTGGAGGGGCTACACCAATGTCTGCAGAGACTGGCAAGGCTGGTTATAATTAATCTCATTTTATGTAGGGAAAAATAACAGAACCCCAGAGGAAGGGCGACCTTGTATGAGGTTACTCTACTGACTGGTACGAAACAGCCAGAACTAGCACTCAGAGGCGTCATCTTTCATCTAGTCTGTTCTTCACCACACAGTTTGTCTCAGGTATGTTTATGAGACCATCAGCATTATCAACCTTATATAGTTTTTTGGACCTTCAGTTTTCCCCTGGCCTTTGTTCTGTTGTAGCAATCCAATCTTTGTACTTTGGCCCTATCATCGGCTAATAAGTTTAATCACCCTGAAGTGTTAGACTCTAAGGAAGTCACATCTTTTTTTTTTCATTTCTCTGGACCAAAGAGCAATAGCCATGAGAGAAATCATAATTCTGAAGGGAGCGTCCTTCTCTGTCTGTCTCTACAGAGAATCTGACAGCAGGGCTGGCAGGATTTGAACATTATATGAAGAGAAGTGTATATCCTATGGATCCTTCAATGCCTTCAGTCATTTAAGATACATATCCTTTCTCGGTGTGGTATGAATGATGCCAGTAGCAGGTACTGGAGTACGCTAGAGATAAAGTCTCCTAGAGAAGTCCTGTTCAGCTCAGAGACCAATGCCCTAAGACTGGTCTGAAACACCATTGCAGCCCCAGTGACTGTGGACAGCTACAGGACAGGTACAAACCCAGTTCAGTTCAATATGTCTTGAGGATGGGCTAAGGGATTTTCATAGCCTTCTCTGGGACGATATTTCTATTTGACATTTTGCAATAGTATTTAATTTGTCCTTTACATTTAACTTCATAGGTGAATTCCCATTCAATTACAATTAGCATTCAGATTAATTAAAATGCATTCATTATTTCATGTGAACTACTTTCAGTTTTTTTTCCCACTAAGCTTGGAAGGAATATTTTTAATCCTATCCCCTCTTTTTTTTTGTTGTTGTTTCAAGGTTTTGAGGGAAGTTATCATCTCTGTTGTGCAGAGTGACACACTGAAAATCAACTAGACAGTAAATATGCAAATGTATATCCTTTTAACATGGAGACTGCAGGTGGTAAGGGCTGCTTGATTTTTCCCTCTTCCACTTCCATCTTAATACATGAGTGTGGCCCCATGCCGTGCTGTTTGAGGCAATCAGTGCCATTTAGAAGGCTGTCTTTCCAATCAAAGTTATTTTATCTCCCATTCCACAGTACACACTCTTGCCATCTCTCATTCCACATATAGACTTACCTACAGCTAGGCGCAAAGGTACTAACTTCTGGTAAGAATGTTAAAGTCATCCAGATTTGCATGGGCCCTGACTGCCATTTTTGATATTCAATTAGTGTCTTCATTCTGTAGGAAAATACCAGAGCTCTGGAGGGCCATTGGTTTCACCCTGGGCCACCAAGGAAGCAAAATATTCAGAACATGAGATCTTCAGAAGTAAAGGATGAGGCTAAAGAGTCAGGGTCATCAAGGGAACCTTTCTGCGCAGCACAGAACACTGGACCTTTCCACTGCTTATGGTCAGATCTTTAAAACTTGTATGTCCTCTTTTACATTTTCAAACCCCAGTCTTAAAAAAAAAACAGATCCAAATTCCTAAGATGTCCTAACATGCTAAAATAAAATGTGATAGATGAGGAAGTTGAATAGCGGATTTCTTGTGGATATAGCATGTGGGAAATCTAAGAACAAGGTGGTGTGGGACGTAAGCAGTTGGGTGCTTTGTCATTATGAAAGCATATAGCCTTTCCTACACATGCCTCTTTCCCAAATCTTAGAGGGAAATGCATCAACATCAAAGTCTTGCTCTTAGAACTTAATCTATACAAAAATCATTTCCCCAAAGCCCTCCTTTGCAATAGCATTATACTCAGCTTAAGAGTTTTTATGAATGAGGTGCAAGAAACATTTGATTTATGATGTTGAATAAGAAATAGGAAGTTTTACTTTACTCGTAATGTAGGAGAAATATAATTTGTTTTGTAGATTAAAATATTGTATGTATGAAACAACAGAAAACACCTGCTTTGTGTTCCCAGTGAAGAACAAGAAAATGTGAACTTTGAAACCTGATATTCAAAACTAGATGGGAAAACTTCCACTGCATGCCACTAAAAGGTAGAGGAGAAATAGGCTGGACTGAAATGGATCTGTGTAAGCAGAATGGAGTTTGGAACAAAAAAAATTCAAGATCCAGATTTAAGTGGCAAAGCTAATAGTGCAGAATTTAAGATAATCATTGATGCCCATTTTTGGGTGACAGCATTGACCATAGGGAAATGGTTAAGGTCGTGAAAATCTTGATGGAGAAGGTGATAGAGAAATGGCATGATGTGTCTTGTCAAAGTTCAGTTATTGTTGTGGATGTGTAGTCAGAGAGGATGGTCAGACCACTTTGGAGGTTGGTCTTCAGCATCAAAAACCTCTATGGCCTAAGTAAGATGAATGAAAAGGCTGGAAAATAAGTCTAAGGGATTCTGTGGTGACGAGATGAGGTTAAGACTCACATTTTGTGAAGTGGGTATGAAATTGCTCCAGTGCTGTTTACTGATTGTTTCTTGTTTTCTTTTGAAGGATGTAATGCCCATATAGAATATCAGTATTTTTTTTTGGCCAGTCCTGGCCTTGAACTCAAGGCCTGAGCATTGTCGTTGGGCTTTCTCAAGGCTAGAGTTCTACCACTTGTGCCACAGCACTACTTCTGGCTTTTTCTGTTTATGTGGTACTGAGGAATTGAACCCAGGTCTTTGTGCATGCTAGGCAAGCACTCCACCACTAGGCCAAACTTCAGGCCCTATCAGCATTCTTTTTATATTAAGATCTGTCTCTAAGTTCTCTACAATTGTACATTATAGATCATCTTTCCTCTCCCCCTCTCCTTTGTCATCATCTTTCTCTCTTGGCAGGATTTGTACTCAGTGCCTCAAAATTGCTATTCAAGTACTTTATCACTTGAACCATGATTCTAGCTTTTTTAGGTATTTTTGCCTTTTAGGTATTTTTCAGAGCTGGCTTTCCATAGGGATAGTCTGGGAGCCAAACCTTCCTATCTGCACTGCCAGTATAGTGGGGACCAGAGGCATACACCACTGTGCTAGTTTTTGTTGTATATGTGCAATGTGGTGATAATCATTAAAATTACAACCTTGCGTTGACTCTGTAGATGAATTTGGGAAGAATCATCCAAATAATCATGGAATATTACTCCATTGCTTTGATTTTCCCCCAAACAATGTATTATAGTTTTGAGCTATAATAGCTTGCCTGACTTTCAGTAAATTTATTCCTAAACAATTCATCTTAAATGTTCTACTGGTAGCATCTTAATATATAATTACATTTTATATATCTGCATTGCATCCTTTGAAGGTTTTTTTTCTATAATTCATTTCTTAGTTCTTACAATTCTTTGGAGGATTCCTTAACATTTTTTCTACATAAATCATTCATCATCTGCAAATATCAAGAGATTTTGTAAAAAAATCATTATGCTTTTAAATGGATTTATGTTATTGCAATAGCTTATGGAGTTAATACAATGGTGAACAAAAATGGTATAGTGTGATCTTCTTTTCCCTGATCTTGGAAAGTGTCATCGCTAAGTCTGATATTAGCTAAAGGTTTCTCCACAAACACTCTTTCTTAGCTTAAATAAATTCCATTCAAAATAGATTATAAAAATTTTATAAATTTTGTAAATGTCCACTACTTTTATTCACTCATATATGTGGTGACATGATATTTCTTCTTTTCCTTTGTCATGCTGGTACAGTGACTAATTTTCAAGCATTAGGTAAATTTTGCATTATTCTAAATATTTCTTGGACATAAAGTGTTATTATAGTGGTGAATTTGATTTGATAATTTGAGTTATACATTCTTATACCTGGATCCATAAAGAATCTGAAGTTTTATTTCCTTGAAATATTTTTATTTAGCTTGTAGTTAAGGCCAAGTAGTCTTAAAAGTGAACTGGAAAATGTTACCACTGTCTATTTTTTAAAAGTGTGTAAACGTTTGCAAATGTGTAAAATTGCTATTACTTTAAAAAAATTTATTAGGATTGAAAATGAAATCACCTAAGAATGGATATTTTTGTGGGAAAGGTTTTGTTTATAAATTCAAATTTTTTTAAAAAATGGAGACTTGATGTTCAGATTATTTTTGTTCAGTTTTGTTTCAGTTTTGGCTGGTTGTATTTTCCAAAGCAATGGCTAAGTTCATCTAAGTTCCTTATAGTGAATTTTTTTAGTTTTACGTTGTCTTGACTTCTGCTTTAAATATAATTGGGCTTTCTCACAATAGAAGGGGAACTAAGCCACCCTTGACAAGCATCACAATTTTCGACCTCTCACTTCCTGTGGAAAGTAACCTGATGTATTCAGGTTACCATATCCCCACTAACTCTGATACCTGTAAATGCAAGACCAACCACCTTCCAGTCACTGCTTAGGCTTGTCTGCTCTACAGCCATCAGTTAGAACTCCTCATACAAATCTTTTTTTGTAACCTCCTGTACCCAAACAAAACTTTAGATGCAAAAGGCTCTGTCTGATTCTATTTTTCTCCTCACCCATTGATCTGCATGAATGCCCACCCCAGCTTCCTTTTCTGTTGAGTCAGGGAGGCCAGCTGCCCTCATTTCTTTGGGATCTGTATATAACTATAACTCTGTTACTTGGTGTTTCTTGTTGTCCATCTTCCCCTATGTCTCACCTGAGCAAAACACCTAGACTAACCTGTCTTTCCGATTAGGCTGTTCTGGACAGTGGCTAACGTAATAAGAAGTAAGAATGAACTGGACCTAGGTTGTACAAGAACTGCAGAGACTTTGCTGGTATAAATAAGTATCCTGGTTAGGTATTAGTTTGCCTAATTAGGCCACCCAGGATAATGAGCTACCAAGGGAAAGGCTCACAAATCACCTATCCTGAAAGTCTGTCTGGAAAGTTCTAGAGTTCATAGATATTTGCCACAAGGAGAGTTCAAGATCAAATTAGAGAAGCATGTGACAGTACTAAATTTGTTCTTATGAGAACAGCATGATGTTATATTAATATTATCTGTAAAGGAGAGGAGATGTTTACCTTTCTTTGCTATTGGTGGAATGACTACTAGAAAAGGATCTATTAATTTTTCATAGATATCTACATTTATCTTCATCAGTTCTCATTATATTTTAAGCACATTTTATTCTTTTCTTAGTTTTAGTAGAAAATCTCATTTATGTGTCCTACAAAATTATTTAAAATTATGCAATGTAAAACATTGATATGCATGTATTTAAGATGATAAAATTACCAAAAGAATCTGTTAGTTCATAATTTGAAATTAAATTTAAATCTCTTTTTACTCTAACTTCCCATTATGTTAATAATGGTTAGGTTGGATTCATGAGGTAATTTCATTAAGGCTATGGTTTGAGACTACTAGAAATTAAAGAGTATTTTAAAGCTAAGAGCATCCACTAAGTAGAAGTAAAAAAAATAGCTGTGTTCTTTCTAAATCACTTTTAAAGCCAACAAAGGGCATGAGAAATATAGTTATAAAACCCAGGAAAGTTTACCATTATCACTGTAAAATATTGCTGTGGCAACTGGGAAAGAATCATGTGAGATTTTAATGCTCCCTGTATCTAATTATATTTTTTTCCTAGATTCTTAGCATTGAACATGTATTGCATTAATAATTGGATAAAAGTGAAAAATGCTGTTGGAAAGACCCATAAAACTCTGAATAAAATAATTCTTATAAGAAAAAATTCTGTATCATGATTAAATTCACTTTCTAGCTAAACAAAGATTTTCTCAGGAATTACTTCACTTTATGAGGAGAAATAAATGTGCACTTCACTATTGCCTCTGAAGAATTCAGTGGTGGTCCCTTTGGCATTTTTGTATATATCCTTAGATTGCATTTGTATAGAATAAGCAATGTACCTAATGAATACTAAAGTCATACCGTATTCTGAATTATTTAGGAAAAACAATCCTATATTACATGCAATTGCTTCAACGATTTGAACAAGGGTGTGTGTGTGTGTGTGTGTGTGTGTGTGAAATCGACGTGCTAAGGGGAGATGACGAACACAAATCTGCTCTTGTGTATGGCCTTTGTAGCACACTAGACAGTGCAGTGAGAAACTTGACGTTGTACCACAAGGTCACTGACATGATTCTGGAAGAGGTGGCAGAGGGTGATTTTATCTTTAGATGGTGTGAGCTGCTTTTATAACACAGGAGATGGATTGCTGAAAGAAGGAAATACACTACTGGGAATACACTCTTGTAGCTGGAAAGAATTGGGAAATCAAGGTTGAGAATTCAATCTTTTAGCTAAATGTAAATGGCAACAGCTACAATTACCTCTTCTTCTAGAAAAGAATTTTGTGCCATCCATCTGCTCTACAACTAAGGTCTGTGAAAGGAGTGAATTTTTCGATTTTCATCAAGAAAGAAGAGTATATGATCTGATATACAACAGGATTTACTTTAATAAAGAACAGAACTTGTGAGGAAAAGGCCATCTCTCTGTTCTCCTGATATCCTGTCCTAGTCTGTACCAAGACTCTGGGATGTCTGTACATTCTTTTCTTCTTGCTTGTGGATTTTCTGTGTTCATTATTTTTATTGATCTTCTTGGCTTCTAGAGTCTCTGAAGCTTTGCAATATTTGACTGACAGAGGCATAGAGATAGAATAGTTCATTTAAAGGTTTTCAAAGATGGACCTGAAACTATCCCTTTGTTTTTATATTCAAGACTTGTCCTCTGATAATGGGACCCAAAAACTGACCAGGATTAGGTACTTGTTCGTTCATAACAAGACCATGAACGCCGCTAGAATTTTCAAGGGGAATAGAGGTAAGCTAATTGAGTTCTCAGCTCAGCCTTCCACATGAATTGCTATGACAGAGACTGTAATTATTTTCCTTAAAGGTAACAAACATTTAACTTAAGTGTGGCACAGGTGTGACATTAGGGCATGGGTCTCAAATCTTGTTTTGCAGTTGGAGAAGAACTTACAGTTCACTAAATATTACTTATGGCAACAGTAGTTGAGTAGCAATTGCAGAGTTGCAAGCATTTATTGATTTGATGTCTTAAATGGCATGCAGTCTTCCGTAAATTGCTTCATTGAAACTTTATCTGGCGTGATCTTTCTTGTCTCCTGTCTTTGTCTGGAATGGTTGCATCAGACATGTGGCAAGTCAGCATGGATCCTTCTATACAATCTTCTCACTATAGTGCTGTAAAACAAAAGTCTTTTCCATTCACACGATGGAATTATGTTGGTGTGGGCATATAAGCGATCTGTGACCATATACTTTGCTACATAGAAAAGCCTGTGACTAGAACATGCAAGTCTCTATGTACCTCACAAGTAATGGATAGGTAGCAAAAAGAGGATTTCAACTATTTACAGTCTGGTGATCACAAGTTTTTTCAAGCTCTGCTTTGTGGAAGTTTTGTTGTTATGTTCACCTGAATATCTTCTTGTGTTCTTTTACTTAACCACTTTCTAAGTTTATCTTAACTGTGTTGTTGTTTCTTGTAACCAGGAAGATGGTAGATGTTCAATTCCCATTAAAAATGTGGAAGGTTGAACATCAATTGGCTAATGAAAATATGGGTCTCAACCTGAGCCCTCTGTCATAGAAAGCTGAGTGAACCAACAAATTTCTTCTCCCTTTAGTGTTACTTTTTTTTTTCTTTTTGCCAGTCCTGGGGCTTGAACTAAGGGCCTGAGCACTGTCCTTGGCTTCTTTCTCAAGGCTACCACTCTGCCACTTGAGCCACAGCACCACTCCTGGCTTTTCCTATGTATGTAGCACCAAGGAATTGAACCCAGTCTTTGTGCATGCTAGGCAAACTCTAGCACTAGGCCAAACTCCCCACCATAGTGTTATTTTCTTACATGAACCCTTGTTTCATTTGTGGTTCTTTTCTTCACAGAACCGTTTAAAACATAAAATCCCTCCTTATGTAACTCTGAATTTGTGATAATTTAAAATTAAACACACAGGTAATTGGATATCTGACAAGAGAAACTACAAATATGAGGCTTTCAAAACATTCCTTGATGAAGAGCAGTTTGCTACAGACTCTAAAAGGAAGGCCTGCTGATGTCACAACCAGAGGGAGGGGCCTGTGCCAAGGGGCTGGACATGCTACAGTTAGTTTGTAATTGGTTTTCAGCAACATCTGGGAGATTTTTGTTAACATTTTTATAACACATTTACTGAATCAGAACCTTTGTGATGGATACCAGGAATTAACGTGAAGAGCTACTGCCATGTGTACACAAGTGTATGAACCAAAGCATGGTAGATTTCGGGACAAACTCAGATGATGTAATCCTTCAGAAATGCTTACTCACAACACAGCCAGATAAACAGAAGGAATCATGTACTTGGGGAGTGAGATGGGGGGTCAGAGAATAGATGAATAATAAGAGGAAGGGGAGAATGCAGTTATAAAATTCAATGCTATGATCTTAAGAAAATTGAGAGTTGGAAAGAGGGGCAATGCTGATCAAGATTCATGGTATTCATATACTACTTTGTTGAGTGACAACTCCTTTGTACAACTATGTACAGATGAAAGAAAATTTAAAAACTTAAAAAGAGACACTACCCAACTGACTTATATTCACATGCAGTTGGAAGAAACTTTAAAACTTTTTCTCCATCCTTTGAATCTTTTCTCTTGAATCTGCCAATGTTGCAAATTACACATTTCAATATTAAAGGAATTGAGCTGAGCAATTAAAAATTTTAATCCCTACACACTTAAAACCAGGCATTCGTTTTCAGCTCATATACCCACTCCCTCCCCAACTTTGAACCTGACCTTTATTTTAATACAGATGAAATTTATGAGGTGTGGCGCATGTCTCCGATTTACTATAACATAGTAAAATTCATTTTGGAAGTGATTAGACTGTGACTTCATATTAAATACTTAATATATACACACGGTGAAGCCACCCAGGTAAAAATACAGTTAATGGAAATGAAATGTCCCGTCAAACTTTTTTCCATTTTGTGATTTGGCAGAACTTTCTTTTACCACCATTCATAGTCCAGGAGCAGACAAGGCAAACTGACAAAGAAATGAAAGCATGTCTCCATTGAACTGGGTTAATTATTAGATAAGGGATGGCAATAACGAGAGCCTGAGAGGCTTTCTGTCTGCAGAGATTGGTTGTCTTGGTACAGTAGAGATGTCACCCCAGGCTACCTAAAGTGAGGGACCAATTCCAGGATATGATTTGACCCAAAATTTATTTTTCCTTGTTCCATATCTCTTGCCAACATGGCAAGCTGTGAAATTCAGTGGGGAAATTAGGAAGGCAAGTAGCACATCTAAATGCTGGGACAGCTCTTGGGGTCGATTTTGAATCCAGAAAGTGGCTGTTAATATTTTCCAATATTGACTCAAAAACATGCTAGTAATCACTATCGTGTTCCTGAGTCCTCTCAAGGAATATAAAAAGTTCAGAAATAAGGTGTGGTAGAGACATATATACTTTCTTCTAGAACGACGGAGTCCAGAAATGCAGTCTCAAGTAGACAGAAGGAAAGGAATGGCCGTGTAAGTGACATCAACCTTACACGAGTGGTTTTTTTTCTTTAGTCTTTGAATTTATTCTTCATAAAACCTTTCTAGAAAGCTGCTATGACTCTTGTTTGACAGAGAAGGGAACTGAAGTTTAATGGTCTTCAGCCTTAGTCATAGTGTGAAATTTAGATGATTACCAGGCTGTGACTCATAGCCAGATCAGAAGACTCAATCAGAATTCTTCCTCAAACATAGTTGTACAGCTCTGCCTCTACATTTTTGTTTCCACCCAATAATAATCTTAAAATCAAGAAGGTTAATTATTGCAAGGAAAGAGGATAGAAGTCCTTCTCTAGTCTGTTATACTTAAATAAGTCTATTTTTATTACTCCATGCTTATGCAATTCAGATGTGTCTTATGTGTCTGATTAGCATATCCTATTGCTTCTGTCTACAAAACTAGAGTGAGAAAGTTAAAATTTGAGTCCTGTGTCCTGTTAGAATTTTATACAGTTGCTTCTTGGCCTGTGAGGCAGACAGCACATTTTGAATGATCATGGTGAGGCTGACATCTGCCATGGGCCAGAATGATGAAAAGAGAGGACAGTAGTGTTGACTGAGTTCTAAGCATTGAGATACGGGACGAAGCATGAAGGACATAGGTTTGGTTGGCTGTGAAAGACCGGAGTCCCAGCAAGGTCTGTGTCCTCTGAGGCCACGTTTATCTGTGACACACCTTCGGCCTTACCCAGGAAAGCATCTTCACCAGCTTCTCCCACCACACTACTCCACATGCCGCTCCTATTGACAAAGCCGTACTGGTCTCTTCAGACAAAATGAATCTGACACTGCATTTCCCTTCATACCTGGCCATGGGTTTGGCTTTAGAATTTCTATCAATTCAGAAAATGAAGTGAAGAAAGGGAGGAGGAAGAGAAGGAGCAGGAGGAGGAGGAGGAGGAAGTCTGAAGATGTCCCCATCACTTTTGGGATATTTTGAAACAAATATTAAATTCAGACCAGTATCAGATTTCTTTCAGTGGCTAATTTCAGAAGAATTATGCTTAGTGATTCACGAGTGATTCAAAGCTATTTATTATATGATAATATATTACAATTTATCATTGGGCTATGTTATACATAGTTTGGTTTTTTTTTTTGGTGGGTCATGGGGCTTGAACTCTGGGCCTGGGCACTGTCCTTGAGCTCTTTAATTCAAGGCTACCGCACTACCCCTGAGCCACAATGCCATTTCCCATTTTCTAGAGATTAATTGGAGATGAGTGTTAGGTTGTTTAGTGCCCGGGCTGGCTTTGAACTGTGATCCTTAGATCTCAGCTTCCTGAGTAGCTAGCTTTACAGGCAAGAGCCACAGTGCCCTGCTATACATCATATTTAAAAAATGAAAGTAGCATTCATTAGAAGCCTGGGACTGTGTCCTGGCATTGTGCTCATTGTGGCATTGTATTAGATGGGTAGCTGCACATAACCACCAGAGGTAAAGCTGTCAAAACAACAGGAGTTTATTTGCTCATCATATTGAGATAAAGCTTTCATCAGGGTGGGTTTCTTTTGCATCCTCTCTTGGCTTTACAGACAGTCTTCATGTAGTCATGTCTTCTCTTCTTGTGAAGACAAAGGCAGTTCAGATTAGGGCTTACGTGTATGGCCTCACATAGCATGAGGAGCTCTTGAGAGCCACTGCATCCAATACAGTAACCTTCATGTATCCTGGGGACTCGACTTCATCTCGTACCTTTTAAAGACACAGGATTTATTCCATACCAAGTGTCTTATCTGAATTCCTTTAGGCAATTCTGCATATTTATTTATACCTTAGGATAAAGTCTGAATATCAAAGATTATTCATTTTAGGGTCAAAGAGTCAACCAAAGGCACCATTAGAACTTTGAGGAAGTTCTGGGGAACTGTAAAGTTCATAATAACTATAATAGTGCCTTCTTCCCCCTCTGCTCTATCTCCTTTCCAGATGTGCTCTGAAGTGTGTTCACAATTGTGCTTCTGCAAAAAGCATTAGCTTCTCACAGCCGAAACTTAGTAACCCGAATGGACAATGGGCCTCCCCCGCCCCCACCCCAGGCATCTCCCTCTCACTGTCTTCACTAGTTTGGTAAAGTATGATGCAAGTGAAGTTTACAAGCATCGTGCATTCTATTTCACAGATGGAAATGTTTACATGAGTCTGGTCGTGGATTGGCTCATGGCTAACTAGATGCTTGGATGACTGAATCTCCATAGACTGGGTGGCTAGACATCTCAGCTTTCTTTCTCGCTGTTCTGGAGCCTGGGAAGTCTAAGATTAAGGGAGTTTAGTTCCTTGTGATGATTTTCTTCCTAGTTCACAGATGCTGGCCTTTACCCTATCCTCACATGGAGGAAGGAGGACGAGGTCTTTCCTTCTTCCTCTCCTAAAGGGCTCTATTTTCATTATTGTTACTTCCCTCTGACCCCATTTCCACATACCATTGCCCTATAATTGAGATTTTCATATATGTACTTGTGGTGGAAATTCACCAACATTTAGCTCATAGTAGCACATAAAAGAAGGGATGTGTTTGAATGTGGCCCCCAATTTTCCCCTGGGTATTTTTATCTCGTGTCATCACCAGTATAGTTATCACTCGCTTCTTTCTCTTCCTCACATTCTATGATTAAGGTCATCTTGCATTGTCTGTCTTACCAAGCTTATCAGTGCACTGGCCATAGCAGGTTGACAGGTGGTTAAAAGACGAGTAAAGGTGAGATAGCCAAGCTGAAATTTAGAAGAGCTGAGAATGGGTAACCAGCCTACTAGAAAAGGAGGTGGTTAGAAATACAAAGAAACTGAAAAGCAAAGAATTGGTTACAAAGTCATGGAAGAAGAATTTTCAAAATGGTCCTTTTAGCAGTCACAAATAGTGTCTTTTTGACTATATTCGAGGCACATGTCACTTCGTGAACAATAAGGATATTCATAAAGACATAAGCCTTGACCCCAGAGGGTGTTCCAAAGGGCACGATAAACGTGGTCACACCACCTACACAGTATGAAGCAACCAAATCATCATCATTTCCTATAGTCGAGTTTTACCTGAGTTCTGTTTCTGCAGGGAAAGCAAGGGCCTGTTCCATCCATGATCACTTGTAACCACAGGAAGGCTGACTGAAACTCAAAGGGTCAGTGAATTGAAGAGGGGAGAATGAGGAGCATTCTGCGCTGATGCAGGATGCAGACACTGGCAGGCATAACACCAGTGAGAAAGTGGGAAACTGTAGAAGAGAAAGAAAACAGCAGAAAGCAAGAGGTGTAGAAATGGCCATGCAAACCCTGGATACCAATTTATTATGAAGGGTTGTCTTTTGCCCTACACAGCACCAAGTAGCCTTTTCCCCCTCTGGAAAAATGCCACATTGTTGTGGAATAAAATCAGTAATGTTCATACATTTACCACTCACATTTTGACAGTACAGTTTGTCCTCCAGTGATTGACAAGTTTGGTATCTCAGAAGAAACAAAGACTTTCCGCAAATTATGAAGATTCGTCTTAACTCTATAAACACATCTGTAGAAGGAAACTGAAACAAAAAGTCAGAATACCTCTAGTATGTATTTCCATAGTAGAGGAATAGTAAAGTAAACTAAGATATGGCTATAAAAAGTAGGGTGTCAAATGCATTGCAGTTGTTTGTAAAGTTCTGATAAAATCTGAAAAATCAGAAAGAACCATAAAAAAAAAAACACAAAAGCCTTGTCTTCAAGATAGGACTCTGGAAAAAGATGTAAAAAAAGAGTGAGCCTTTGAAATAATTTTAAGGCTATATATAGTGTATATATATAGTATACATATATTATATATGTATATACATTATATATGTATAAATATATATATTATATATAGTATACATGTATATAATTATATATATATATATTCTAGTTTTTTGGTGATTAATTAGAGATGAGTCTCACAAACTTTCCTGGCTTCAAACCATAATCCTCAGAGCTCAGTCTCCTGAGTAGCTAGGATTACAGGTGTGAGCCACCAGCACCTGCGAATGCATATATTTTTTAAAGCTAGAAATTACATGATTAATGCATGTCACATATTGATAGAATAAACATCAGTCTAGGCAGTGGTCACTAGTAACGATTCAGAGAATTCCTTATGGGTATGAACACCTGGCTTTCAATCCTTCAACCTATGTTTGTCAAATCTCTGATATAAAGAGGAAAGGGAAGGGGGAAGGGAAGGGGGAAGGGGAAGGGGAAGGGGAAAGAAAGGGGAAGGGAAGGGCAGGGGAAGGAGCCTCCTTGGTTCTGAATCTCCACTCTGGCCTCATAGGAGAGTCATCTACTGACCTGATCGCCTCACAGCTTTGGTGTGAGTACTGTGGCTCGTACCTTAGACATCTAGGCACTTCTGATGATTGACTTAAAAGTTTGGCTGAAGAGTTTGCTCTTCTCACAAATACTGTACAGTTTTTCTCTGAATTATGCTCATATTTTCCTCAGAAGCTTACCCAGATTACATATTAGTGTATTTATTTATGTCATATAGAGTCTTTTGCTGATGTTTCCATTGAGAAAGAGAGGTCCCAGCTATTTTCATAACAAGTGAATTACCTTTATTTTCATTTTCTCAGATGGTTGGGTTTAATGTTAAACTAAAATTTAAATGTGGAAATGCTTCAGAAATTGGCAGTGACTATACACAGAGAGTTCATAGAAGAACTACAAATGACTAGTGAACATGAAAATATTCAAGCATGACTGAACAAAGAAATGCAAATTAAAGCAAAATACTGTTTTCCCTATTAATTTAGGAATGATTAAAACAGTATAGTCTTCAATGGTAAATAGAGAGCACTGAATCCACACACTTGCATACCCTATAGACAGTGGAAACAATTTTAGCTTGGTGTATTTTATTTATTATTAATATTAATATTAATATTAATATTATAAAGGTGAAGTACAGAGGTGAGGTACAGTTGCCTGAGTCAGGTAGGAGAAGATCATGAGGGCTCAATAGCTGCATGCATAAGAGCATAGAAAATGATATTTAGCCAGGTGCAGTGAGTGGCTTACGCCTGTAATCCTAGCTACTCAGGAGGCTGAGATCTGAGGATCAAGGTTCAAAGCCAGCCCTGGCACAAAATGATCTGAGACTCTTATCTCCAATTAACATGTAGAAAATGAGAAGTGGGGCTTGGATCAAGGGTAGGGCAATAGTCTTGAGCTGAAGAGCTCAGGGACAGCGTCCAGGCTGAATTCAAGCCTCATGACCCACACACACAAAAGATATTGATAGAAATGACCTCCAAGAATGGAAACAATATTTTTTTTCCTTGCTGTTTTTGTTTTCTGTACCCTTAACTTGTTTATGTTTGTCTTTTGTTGGGAGGAGTACAAGAAGGGTGGTAAAAAGGGTGAACAAATGTAGCAGTGATATTCACTAGGTATTATTTTGAAAATGAACTGTAGTGGGGGGGCAGGAAGGAAATTCTGTGAAAAAGTGAGGGAAGGGGCCGGGAGTTTGGTCTAGTGGTTAAAGTACTTGCCTAGCATGAACGAAGACCCGGGTTCGATTCCTTGGTACCACATACATAGAAAAAAGCCGGAGGTGGTGCTGAGGCTCAAGTGGTAGAGCTCTAGCCTTGAGAAAGTCCAAGGACAATGCTCAAGCCCTGAGTTCAAGCCCAGGACTGGCAAAAAAAAAGTGAGGGAAGGGGCGACACTGTTGTATTGTTTCCTGGTCAACACATTGGAATACAAGTTTCTTTAGAGAAGATAGGGATCTCTGGGGAAGGTATTTGTAAAGAATGGTGAAGCGATGAAAGAAATGTCATAGACAAGAAAAAAATCCATTTCTCCCCCTGGACTCTCAAGCTTCTCAACATTGTGGGAAATAGCTTAAGGGACAGCTGTAATCTCAAGTTTGTTCTGTCATTAGCTAATTTGTAATTGGTCCCCAAATTGTCAAGGCTACACAGTGAAATCTTAATAAGCATACTAAGTGATTTTTCTTGACATACTGTTCCAACCTCTCATCCTTCTTGTCTAAATACTTTTGAGGAAAGAAAAGGAAAATTTAAGGGACATATGCTTCATGGTTATAAATCATAAGGCAATATCAAGATATCAATTCCAACAGTGTGGTACAGGAAAGACCTTGGCCCAGGCCCTTGGCAAAGTCCTTCTTTAGTCAAAACTCAGGGTTCCATTGAAATTCTACAGAGCCATCGCCATCTAGTGGACAGAGCAAAAGCTTTGGAAAAGGTACTCATCAATTCATTGTCTTCATTTGAAAAATGTGACTGAATGCATTTGTTTTTTAAAGGAAAGAGGTAAACTTTCAATGCTATTCACTTAAGTGAACTCCACATATACATATTATGTCACAGAGTTCCTTCTGTTTCATAACTTTCACCTTACAGATGGGAAACAGGTGTGTCAGATGACACAGTTACTTGATTTTATGTGGGAGAATGAAAGACTGCCAGGTCTGGAGGACATTCCAGCATGACATGCATGCTGTTTACCCTGCAGCGTCACACACGTGTGACTGTCACATGCAGAGAGTGCACTGAGCTCGTGCTCTCGAGCTGGGACAGGAGTTCGGGCTCTGATGCTTTGCCAGCTGTGAGACGCGGACCTCGCATGATTCGTTTAAATCCTGCCATCTTTGACATTTTTATCCCTCAAAGAAAAATGACTCTGCCTATTTATGCGAGTCAGGCAAGTACTTTATGAATGCTGAAGATGGTAGTTGGTTATGACAACTGGAATCAGCATGGTTCATACTCAGTACAAACACAGAGGCACAATAGTGAGAGAGAAGAGTGAATGAGGATGAATGGTAAAGGGTAGATATTATGTACAGCTTCCCTTCTTTGGTTTTTGAGTCCAGATCCCTTAATCTCCTTCCCTCGGGAGAAGCCTCAGACACTTTATGCATACTCGTTGAGTGTTTTCCATTCTCACCCACTGTAAGTAAGCTTTTCTGGCCCCTACTGAGAATCTAGGACTGCTTTTCAATATTCTTAATACATGCTGGGTACCTTACCTTTATTATTATTTTCTTTAAATAGCCATGTAGAAAATTTAAACATCCAGACTGTGTATTTCTTGATTCTTCTCCTTTTTTTATTTTCTGTCAGTCCTGGGACTTGAACTCTGGGCCTAGGCACTGTTCTGGAGTGCCACTTCTGGTTTTCTAGTGGTTAGTTGGATAAGAGTCGCGTAGACTTTCGTGCCTGGACTGTCTTTGAACTGCAAACATCAGATCTCAGCTTTCTCGATAGCTAGGATTACAGGTGCAAGCCACCAGTGCCTGGCCCGGAATCTTGTTTCTTTTCGATGGACTACATCGCTTTGGATAACAGTTTTTGACTAAACAAAAATGCATTTTAGATCCAATGCTAAATAAAGTATTTCACTAGACAACACATTGGTATCTTTCTGAGGCTTTTGGAAATAATTGTTTTAGTTCTTTGATTATTGTTTCATTATTTCTGTTTCAGCAAAAGTGATTTTTCCTGTCGTTTCTGGTTCATAGTTGTATACCTTGTAAACTCTGGAATTTACTTCAGCCTGAGGACAGTTCATGAGTTTATTTTTTAACTTCATGTTTCCATCTTTAGAGTAGTGGATTTATGATTGTGTCTCATCTTTTCTTCCTCTTGAGAGTCAGATCTCTCCTTCATCACTTTAGCTTTGTTCCACACCATTAAAATTGGTCCTTTTCAAATCACTTCAGTCCTCAACAGTGTAATATTTGGTTCTGATTCTGTAGTTTGATCCTGGCTTTACGTTGATTTTACTCATGTGGTACAGACTAGGGATACTCATTTTTATGTAACTGGGAGCACAGCTTTATAGTTGTATAAGTGTGTTTGTATTGGGGTTACAAGGTCTGCATTGACCTTTGAACTACTAGCACTTAAGCCAAACCAAGCTAGAGATAGGAAGGATGTTGGAGATCACTAAATTCAAACTTTTCATCTTTCAAGTGGAGTGATAATACATGAATCAGAAAATATGCAAAAACTTAAGGATAATGACAGGTGATGATGCTTCTGCTGATGATAATTACTCAATTCCTGCTATGTGCCAAACAGCACGTTCGGTTGTTAAAATGATTAACACTGAAATCTCATCATGACTGTTTGAGATAGGCAACAATACCTCCATTTCACAGATTAAAAGTCAGAGGCTTGAATAAAATAATTTACCCATGGTTATAGTTCTTAAATAACACTGGGGTTCACAAGGACCTCACAAATAGTGATAGTGATTTTTCTGCTACCCCAAAAGCCTGGAAGCTCACATGTTAATAACCCATGAAAGAATAAGAAAGTCACTCGGAGACAGAAAATTTGGGGGATTTATAAACAACCTTGTTTCTGTAATATAGTGTCAAAAACACTCAATCTCAGAAATAGCTAAAGATGGCAAAATGATTATAGTGTTTCGTGCTGTCTCTAAAAAAATCAAAGTTTGGTAAAATGCCACATGATATATAAAATATAATCATTTGACACTTGACTGTTCTATGAGTCTTTACCTAACTGTCCCTGCTCAGTGAAAACATCTGTGGACAATGTATTTATGGAAGATCATGGCTTTTTCCTGTCCTGTTAGACTTTTCTCCATAGAACTTATCAGTACCCACCAAGCCATTTACTTACTGTGATTGTTAATCAACTTTTTTCTTCTGTGCTCTTGCATTGAGTACCATTTTTCTTATCCAAGAAAAGTCTCTTCTCTAAGGCTACTGTTATGAGCTGAATAGTGTCATCTCAAAGTGCTGGTGTCTTGGTCACCAGTGCTTGAGAGTGTGTTGGTATTTGAAGGCAGGTTTTAAAAGATATAATCAAGGAAAGATGAGGCATGCAGGTTTTATCTGTCATAACATAAATGTAGATTGTATGGCTTAAACAACAACAAAAAATGTATTTCCTACAGTCCCTGAAGGCGGGAAATCTGAGATCCTAGTTGATGGCAGATTCCATGTCAGTGGAGGTCCCTTTTCTAGTATATAGGTGAAGTGTCCTTACATGAAGGAAGAGAAAGAGAGAGAACTCAGGTTTTGTTCTTATGAATCTACTAATCTCATTTTTGAGAGCTTCCACAATGTTTATGTAAGCATCTCTCAGAAGGCCTATCCCCTATTATCACAACGATGTTGAAAATTTCAACATGTGAATTTTAGGAGACATAGACATTTAAACCCATAACATGAAACCATTGGGGCAATCCTTTGTCCCTCTGGGCCTGATTTTTTTTTCTTATGACATAATTTTACCAGGTCTTTCCATTTCTTTAGATATAGTCTAGTACCATTCTTTCTAATGGATAAATTTCATTTCCAAACCACAATGTTGAGTTTCTTGAGGACTTTGAATAAGTAAGTACTATGCTTTCAGAGTTTCAAAGTGCTTACAAGAGAACCAAGCCCATCAGCAGTGGAATTATGTATGTACCATGAGCCCCAGGTGTTGGAAACATTTAGGAAACCTAGAAAATTCTCTGATGAGACTGCCTGCCTTAAGCATCACAGGTAGTTCAGTCTGTGTTTGTGCAAATGAGAAAACAAATCCGTGGTTAACAGGAGCGCAGCTGTGCTAGTGCATTAACAGTTCACTTTAGAATCAGATGATGTCACTGGATGCAGGTTACCGCGGTGGGGACTCTGCCAGGTAAGGGGTATGTGCAGAGTTGTCTCCCTCCTACTGGGATGCTGAAAATAGATCCATCTTTTGCAGCTCAAATCAACAAAAAGTGGAGTGGATTTGCCCATGTTGATGGAATCATGGCTGTAGTTGATTCAGCAGAGTTGTGCTTAAGTAACAACCATTCTGCCTTCTGTCCAGCCATATGTATTTATTTCTTAGGGCTACTATAACAAGTGACTGTGAATGGGATAAATGAACACAGCCTAAATTTGTTCTACAATTGTACAGAAGATCTGAAATCTGAATTTAAGCAAGATAGAGCTTTAGTGGAGGCGTGGCGAGAGGAAGCATCTTATGTCTCCCAAGTTCTGGTGGCCACTCTTTGCTCCTGATACTTGTGGTGGCTCCCCTGTAATCTCTGCTTTCGATTACACTTAGTTCTATCCCTTTTGTTTGTTTTAATCTTCCTGTTATTTTTAAGGACACTGACCATAATCCAATCTTGAATCCTATTTCATTTTGTTAAATGGAAATGTGACGTAAGTACTGAAGGAAAGGAGGGAAGTGTCAAATGGCATATCAGTTTTCATGGCTAAAAGCTAAGGAATGGCCATCTGGATATTTGCTCATACAAACGCCTGGTGGTTATCAAACCCATAAAAGAGGCTCCAGTTCAAACCTGATCAAATATACCAGTATAACTGAAAGTTGGCTTCAAGTCATTAGCATGTCATTCAGCCTTGGTGCTGGTAACATCTCTCTACTTCCATCTCTGATGTTATTAAGCTTGATTAAATAGTTGTAGGTCAAGTAGTCTTGGAGGGTACATTTGGACATGTGATGAAATCTGACTGAGTTTAGAGCGAGGAGAGCTGGCATTGGGCCAGGAATCTCTAGAATCTTCTCCTTTAACCATAAGAAAACTAAAACGTAAAGGAATCTGGGGCTGATCTTCATTCTGAGACAGGCTGCTTTTTTTTTTTCTAAAGTAGGACATTTACACTTTGTTTAATAAACTTTACTATTTTGAACAAACTTTGCTATCATTTTGATTAAGTTTTGCACCTTCTCTCTGAGGAACTCAAGAACCTCAATTAAACCTTTCAGCAATCATCTCACACTGAGGTGAATATATCTATATGATCCCATTTCCAGTTATGGCCATATTAGTAGGTTCTTGGGGCTAGAGTTTCAATATAGCATTCAGAGACTGAAGCTGCAGTCCATGCTCGGTTTTAGTACCTGATTGACCTGGGGATTGAAGAAGGAAGAGTCCACATTTTGGGGTCAGGTGAAGTAGATTGTAAAGGTAGTCCTTGAATGCACAGAGAAAGCACCCGAGTCCTTGAGTTCTCGAGAAAGGAACATTTCAAGGAACTCTTGAGTTCCTTGGTGAAATTCAAAACACATCATGATTTTTTTTTTTGCCAAAGGCTGCCCCAAGGTTCTGTTGTCAGTCAATAAATATGTATTACATTTCATCATGCGTCAAATACTTTGGTGCATACTGATGGCAAAATAATGGATGGAATGTCTCTGGCCCTGAATTTGTTATAGATAGAGAGAAAGGATGATGCTACTTGCGATATCAATTTCTTTCTGGTTAATTTCCAAGTAGGGCCTTAACCGCTACCTCCAAATAGTGATTTTGTTTTAGATTACCAAAGGTCAACCAGAGTTTCAAACATTTTAGTATGAACCAAAACATAAGTGATCGCATTATGATTATTCTTAGGACATGAACCCTCTTTTCCCAAGCAGCATTTATGGTGCCAGAAAACTGTGTTCTCTTCCATCCTGCTTGCTGCTCTAACAAATATCCACAAACAATGGCTTAAAGAGACTAGAATACTTGTTTTTATATTTCTGGCACCAGAAGTCAGAAATGAGAGTTGCAAGGTTAAAATCCAGGTACAACTGTTTCCTTTGAATTCTCTGGAAGATAATTTTTTCCTTGAAATTTTCTAGCTTCTGTGTGCTACCAACATTCATTGACTCTGACCTCTGCTTCTGTGGCTGCAGGTCCTTTGCTGAATCTTCTACAACCAGTTTTCACTTACAAGGAATGTTAGATTTCTCTGAAAATCCCAGCATTATATTTCCACCCTAATATTCTTAATCGTATACCCACTCATGGTCACATTCTGGAGGACATTATTCCACTGATTACAAACACACTCAGTTGTCTTTATTAGAAATTTGTACTTCAGGGGCTGGGAGTTTGGCCTACTGGTAGAATGCTTGCCTTGTATGTAGAAAGACCCAGGATTGATTCCTCTGTACCACATACAGAGAAAAAGCCAGAACTGGTGCTGTGGCTTAAGTGGTAGAGCTTTTTTTTTCTTTTCTTTTTTAATATATTTTTTTATTGTAATTAATAGAAGGGTTACATTATATTCATCAGATAAAAGGTGCATTATTTCACAAACACTGATAACCTTTCTAATGTCTTGGTCCCCATTTCCCTCCCCCCACCCCCACCCCTCATCTTGTTTTCCCCCCCTTCCCTATCTGATTTCAAGTAACCTGATCAACATACAGACAATATATCAGATAACGAGGTAAAATGAAGTAACAATATGAGACAACCAAGGGACAGCAAAAAAGATGAGAGATAACAGCACATTAAGGACAACAATCACTCATATAATTAACAAACTATAGTCGTACACGGTGTGTATGTGGGATGGGAGGGGAAAAATACACCTCAGTCAATTTTGCCCAAGTCATTCTCCCTCAGCCCCCATTCCCTCTTTCCCCTTTCTCAGAGCACTTTTAACTGATTCAGTATTCCATTTTTTATTTAGATTTTTTATTGTAATTAATAGAAGGGTTACATTATATTCACCAGCTAGAAGGTGCATTACTTCACAAACATTGATATGCTTTCTCTTGACATGGTCCCCATTTCCCTTCCCCCCTCCCCCAGCTCATCTTGATTTTCCCCCTTCCCTATCCAATTTCAAATAACCAATTAAGCACATACAAAATATATCAGATAACAAGGTGAAATATTGTAACAATATGAGATAACCAAGGGATAGCAAAAGAGATAAGAGATAGCATAATACATTAAGGACAATAATCACTCATTATATGGCTTTTGTTTCTTTATCCTGGAGGTCCTTACATTTAGTGTCATACTATATGGCCTTACATATCTAGATTTTGTTCTATTGTAAATCTCTGCTAGGAGAGCCCAAGGTTTCTACTGATTATGACAAATGAGGGAAACCATTGAGCCTATGTTCCTTTGAGTCTGGCTTGCTTAAGTTAATATGATTTTTTCTAAGTCTTTCCATTTCCTTACAAATGGGGCGATGTCATTCTTTCTGACAGCAGCATAGAATTCCATTGTGTATAAATAAAATGGTAGAGATTTAACCTTGAGAAAGCCCAAGGACATTGCTCAGGCGCTGTGTACAAGCCCCAGGACTGGAAGAAAACAACAACAACAATTAGAAATTTGTGCTTCAGAGGCCCTGTCAGGACATGTGTGGTAAGATTGCCTGCGGTCTAGCCAGGGAAGGTGGTGGATCTTGTTCCTCTTTATGCTGGGAAGCCCTTCTGCATTACATATAAATACTATCTGCTGGTGCTGTGTATGTCTATGCATATGAGAACCTTGTGAAATGTGCGTGTGTGTGTGTGTGTGTGTGTGTGTGTGTGTGTGTGTGTGTGTGTGTGTGTATGTGTTGCGGGGCTTGAACTCAGCCTAGGTTCTCTGGCTTAAGCATAGTTCTATATCACTTTGAGTCATAGTCTGGTTTTCTGTTGGTTAATTGGAGATGAGAGTCTCACAGACTTTCATTCCCAGGCTGGCTTTGAACTGGGATCCTCAGATCTCAGCCTCCTGAGTAGCTAGGATTATAGGTGTGAGCCACTGGCATCCTGCTTGTCATGGTATTTTTATTTCTTCCCTGAAGAAAGAAATATTTAAATATTTAACACCTGTGTTAGGAACTAGTACTAATTATTAGTTATTTTTGTATAAATAACCTTTTCCCAACTCGAGTACAATCTGATAGTATGACACAGGCATAAAGGATACCAGTATTTGAAATGGAGAAGGCGTAACTATAAATTTTACCCCATTGGATATTTTTCATGAATAAACTAGTAAGAAATGGCCAAGTGTTAATCATTGTGGGACTACTGAACTTCCCCACAGCTTGTTAATAAATATCTGTGACTTAGGACTCCTACTTGCATCAATGATATTTTTTGGGAAGAAGACATTGACTCTTTGATGTCTATCTTCCCAGTGAAATCTAACATCCAGTTACTGTTTTATATTCCCTTCAGTAAAAAATACAGGTATTTGGGTACAAGTGCTTCTAAACTGCCATTTAGAATTTTGACTGGTTCAGAGCATGTAGTATTTATTGAGTTCTCCATTTCCAATATAAGGTAATAGCTCTTTCTCCCTGATTTTAAACATTCCTCTAAAACAAAATGCAGAATTATAGCAGCAAAATGTTTTGACATTCATGAGGAAATGACAGAAGTTTCATTTACTGTGACTGGGCGAGGAAAGTTTGGCTAGGTGTTTGTCTCCTATGGAAAACCACAACACCCTAAAGTCATTACTGTATGGGAAGGTAGCAGTTTTCATACAGGATACTTTCCATTAGGAACTATTCTAAAGTTCTAGTTATGTAAATATGTAATTTCATGCTCCAGAGCTTAATGTATTAGTCTACTTTCTCATACTCATGAATTAGAATAGGAATTTTGGGTGAAGAATTCAAGTTTAATCCCTACCAAGAGTCTTGCTATGATTCACATTCAAGTATAGACTTCATATTCCTTACAGTAGCATCCAATAGACAAAATTCATGATGATATAGAGGAAGAAACAAGATAACTGCAGGTTAAGGGAAATAGGTTTTTTTTTTTTTTTTTGCTAGTCCTGGGCTTGAGCTCAGGGCCTGAGCACTGTCCTTGGACTTTCTCAAGGCTAGAGCTCTACCACTTGAGCCTCAGCACCACTTCTGGCTTTTTTCTATGTATGTGGTACCGAGGAATGGAACCTGGATCTTCATGCATGCTAGGCAAGCACTTTAACCACTAAGCCAAACTCCTGGCCCGGGAAATAGTTTTGAGAAGAGCAAGTATACACAGTATGTTATCCTTATTTCCATCTACTTTATTTTATTTATTTGTGATTTTGAAATGTGCATGCTGAAGTTTCTCTGTAAGGTTTTCTAATTTTTAAAGGTGTGAGTAGTTAATTTTGAGGGCATTGACAAATGAGAAAACAAAAATCTCTGTGTTCAGTTTTTTTGGCATAAAGTCTTTTTCTTTTTGAAAATGTGTACTGGGTCATGGTTGACTGTGTCTATGCTCGTTATTACTTGCTTATCCTTTGATTTAAGTAAAAAAAAACCCTAATTATGAGTCTTTTTTCTACCTCATAGAAAAGAAAAAGAGAGATGGCAGAAAAAATGGCGCATCATAGGGGCAATGTTTGTTTGAGATGCTATTCCATTGATCAAGTTAGAAATCTAGCCAAAATTGCCACTGGTGTGGTGAGATTTTCTTCTCTTTTACAAGAAGGCACCAAGGAGATCTTGTATAGGTGGAAAATACAGAAATCATACATATTTCAAACAAACATTATAATCTTTTACACATAGAAATTTGGCAGCAAAACTGCCTCTCAACCTCAAAACTCTTCCAACTATAGTGTTTATTTGTCTGTACAATAGATGACAAAAGAAATATTTGATAAGGGTGGCTTTTGAAAACAACCATTATGATTGTACAGCTGTGAAGATTTCTTTACCTTTTCTTCCCTGATATTTCTTACTTTATTTTCCACTTTCCATTTTACAATGCAGAAATTGAATTTTGGCATGAAGACTATTATTATCCCCAAACAAATAATATGATGTCGACCCTTAAGTTTATGTTGATCCATCTGCTAGAGGTTTTCCATCTCTCTCTTTTCAGATACACCCATGAGAAGGATTTGCCTTAAAAATATCCTGATTCATATAGTAATGAATTCATACTAGTTTACTCAAACTGATATTATTCTCAATTTCAGTTTGTCACTTAGGACTGCACTCCAAGTGGAAACAGAATAACTTTCAGATCATCTTACCCATTCTTCTTTTTTCACCCCTGCCAACAATGTACTATTTACATAAGCTCTGCTATTGACTTAGGATTTAGCACTCTTTATCCAGCTTGAACATGACAAAATCCTTAAGAGAAACTGGATGGATATTTTCCTAGCCTTTTAATCATTATTCTTTTTCTCTGTGGGAGTCTTTCCAAATCTTAGCTCTGAGTCTGGCCCTAAATATCTGAAGGCATTTTCATATTCTAGTCCTTTTGTGGTCTCTTCCTGGATTTATCCCAGCAAATCAAGAATAGAAAAAAGTAAGAGGGAAAAAGAATTATTTTTATTCATTCTACTCATTCTTCCTTTCAGACTTTTAAATATGCATAGATTACAATCAGATCTTCTTTTTCTTGTCCCTTGGCCAAGATCTGAAATACCTTTGAAATTCATCATCTTTGAACTTTTGCCTTGTAAATCAGTCTTTCTGCTCACCTGAACTTTTACTGGAGTTATTTGTTGAATTGTTTCAGGATACAAAGCTTAACAAATCATTGCAGTGTGTCACCTTGAAGGGTCAAAAGAGAAAAGGAGAATTTCATATGGGAATACAGTCCATCCTTGGCAAATGAAGACAAAGATAGGTTAATGCTTATATTAATTCATCTGAGTTCCCCAGAGACATGAAACCTGTACTATATGGATATGAATATTGAAGATGGGGCCTACTGTGGACTTGGCCCATAGGATGATGGGATAATTCCCGTGATGGGCCATATGTAAACTGGAGAGTGAGAGTCACCACTAGTATATTTTAGTCTGGATTCAAATGTCTGAGTGCCTAGAATTCTGCCATTTGAGGGAAGGGAAGATTGGAAAACCCAATGTAGAAAAGAGAGAGAATTGACCTTTTCCTTGTCTGTTCTACCCCAGTCCTCAATAGATGGGCTGGTTCTGGCTGATATTGTTGACAGTAGATATGGATTTAGAGGTCAACATGGTACAGAAACAGCCTCACTGTCATGTACAGCTCTTTGTTTATTTCTTCTTCCATTGAGTGGACACAAAAAATTAGCTCCGGTGGTTCCTGAGACAGAAATGTATGGGCTTTGGCTTCTTGAAGACTCTCTTCTTTATTCCACTTATGTATATTTTCTTTGCACTTTAGGAAAACAATGCTCTGTGCTAATAAACATCAGCCCAAACCCTGACTGAATTCTTTCTCAAGATCCTGACTGATACTGCTTAAGTTACACGGTAATCCACACTTGGGTTTTCATTCTTGCACAAACAGAGGCATAGAAATACAATCCATTCTTTTTTCTATTTCTTTGTTTCCTTATTGTTGTGCACTTATTGCAAAAAAGTAATGTTTCAAGCCAGGCACTAGCGACACCCGCCTGTAATCCTAGCTGTTCAGGAGGCTGAGATCTGAGGTTTGCAGTTCAAAGCCAGCCTGGGCAGGAAGGCTGTGAGACTCTTATCTCCAATTAATGACCAGAAATCTGGAAGCTGTGCTGTGGCTAAAGGGGTAGTTTGAGCTGAAGAGCTCAGGGACAGCACCCAGACCCAGATTTCAAGCCCCATGACTTCCAAGAGAAAAAGAAAAGTTATGTTTCATCATGATATTTTCATATAAATATATATTCTTATTTTTATGTCTATGAAATAAGAGAAGAATTTCACATGTTGCCTAACATATAAATTATTATTAAATATTACATGCCATTGACACTAACTTGGTTTGAGTGACCAAATTTTGCCTTTCCTTCCTATTCTGTCACAGGTTTTTGGAGGCTGTAACCTCATTGTTTTTACAAGTGAATTCATCTGGACACTGTGCCTAAAATCATGTCTGTCCTATTGTACACACCATCTCATGTTCTCAAGATAGCAGTGAGAGTATGGCCATTATTACATTGCATATAGAAGGTGTTCTGTAATAGGCCAGCACATTGGTAAAGGCTTAAGTTAACATCTCATTTTAGATGTCTTTGGTTTTTTGAACCTTGGTAACATGTCTCCTTTATATCTCTGTACCTCTAAAAACACCACAAAGTCTTTTAATGTGGAACTTCCTTTTCTATACTTGTTTCCATGTGGCAGGACATCCATTAAGGTGACTTCCTGACTTAAATATTTCCATTCCCTGCATCCATTGTTGGCCACTTATAGAAGGAACTTAGGGACGTTTGGCTTGGTCTCTTTTTTCTCCTCCTTCTGAAACTTGTCTGTCAGTACAGAATGTGTAGGTGAGGCAAGATATGCTTGTGATGGGTTGGACAAGGCTGCTGAATGCGAGGTGGAACATTTAGGAAAACCACCACTCCTAAACAATTAGCCACATTCACCTACACAAATCTTAACAGTAGCAGAGAAAATATTTTCATTTCCCTTGACCTTATTTATAATCCTATATCAGTTGTATTAGAAACAGAAAAACATGTTTTATGGAATCTTCTCTAAACTGGTTGTCAAACAAATGGCTCTTTAAAATGATGCTCAGCCGGGCACAATGGCTCATGCCTAGAATCCTAGCTACTCAGGAGTCTGAGATCTGAGAATCAAGGTTCAAAGCCAGCCTGGGCACAAAAGGACCTGAGACTCTTATCTCCAATTAACCTCTAGAAAATGGGAAGTGGGACTTAGCTCAAGGGTAGAGTGATAGCCTTTAGCTGAAGAGGTCAGGAACAGAGCCCAGGCTGAGTTCAAGCCCCATGACCCACAAAAATAAAATAAAATAAAATGATGCTCAAAGAGATGCATATTTTGTTGCATATTTGGAATGTCAAGTAATTATACATGGAGGTTTTTAGATACAAAGCTTTTAGTGCTGACTTAAGCTTACCTGTTTTTACCCAGTACTCTAGCTCTATCATAGAGAGATGCATTATCACATGCCTTCCCTATCTGACATTACTGGAAAATAATTTGGGGAAAATTGTTCTCAGTATCTTCCAGTCACTCTCAGAGTAAATGCTAAACAATGTTTTAGTGACAAAAATCCCTTTTACAATCATTTTAAAACAACACTATTTTTTCTCTTTTTTTTTTCAAATGAAGACAAATATGTGCATGCGAAAATTTTCCGCTAGTGTATGTGTTATCCTGCGTTTATTTATGCATTGGTCTCTCCTTTCTCTGTTAAATCCCCATTCTATGACTAGAACTTAAATGGCATTGGTGATTTAAGGTAAACGGGGATAAAGGGATTCTTATATTTGGAGATCTCAATTAGGAAGTATGATTTTGTGTTGAAAATCTATTTATATCACTTGATTTTGAGTCATACAATCTGACCCAGCTTAAGCAGAGAAGAAAAGTTTATAAAATATTTTCGAGTCTCTGCCGAAATGGAAACTTAAAGTATATGGAAAGAAAAGAAACTCGGGAGATTTCAGGATGTGGCCCAGTGGAACTACGTGGATGTGCTTACTTGCGAACCTGCTGTTGATGGGACTCTGCTATTGATCGGTTCTGTATTTCCCTGATTTGGGTTGGACACACCTTGTAGCCATGAATACAACAGCCATTTGCATAAATGGTGACTTAGTCACCGCGGGAGAGCTACTGGCAGAGAATATTTGATTGTTGTAATCTAATTATCTGTTGCAAGGCAGTATACAATTTTAAAAAGTGCTTTTGTTGTCCAAAATAGAATACTATGCATTTTATATTGTACATTTTGACATTTTTTGGCTTCTAGGATATATATAATCCCTTCCCTTTCATATTTAATGATTTTACCACTTCGATAGACTCAACCTCATATAACTCTCAGTTTCTTACAGGAATTCTGATCAGCCTATTTTGTAAACTACCCCATTCCCATTTCTCACAGGGTAATGAGAAGAGGAAATGCATGGAAGATTGCCTTTAGTTGCTGAGAAGGAGATTTGAGCAGGCTTTTTGGCTCAATATAATAGCTTGAAGAATTTTTGCTGTGTAATGGAGACTTTAACAAGCATTTAAAAAATCACCCATTGTTTGCCAGCAAAAGCAAGACCTTTTTATTATTATTGCATTTTATTGTTGGGGTGATGTACAGAGGGGTTACAGTTACATTTGTGAAGTAGTGGGTGCATTACTTCTTGAACATTGATATCCCTTCCCATGTTTTTCTCCCACTTTCCCTACTCCCACCTCCTCTAATCATTTTGTTTTTCTCCTTGCCTTTCCTATTTCAGATAAACAAATAAACATATACAATGTACCAGATACCAATGTCAGATTCAGTAAAAACATGAGATAAACCATAAGGAGAACAAAAGAGAAAAGAATAACTTCATGTAACACATTAGGAACAACAATCACAAAGATAAACCTCTTCTTTCCATATCCTGGAGTTCATTTCACTTAGCCTCATCCTGTATGGTCATATACACATAGATTTGGAGCTATTGTGGTCCTTTGCTAGGACAATTCTAGACATATACTAATTATTATAAATAAGGGAAACCATAGAGCCTATGTTTCTTGGAGTCTGGCTTACTTTGCTTAATACGATTTTTTTCCAAGTCTTTCCATTTCTTTATGAAGAGGGTGATGTAATTCTTTCTGATGGCAGCCTAGAATTCCATTATGCAGAAATACTACATCTTCTTGATCCAATCATTTACTGAGGGGCATCTGGGTTGGTTCATTTTCACTATGGTAAATAATGCTGCAGTGAACATTGTTGTGCTTTAGTGTGCCCTTGTTTCTGGAAATTTAGGTAAATGTCTAGGAATGGGCATTCAGGGGAGCTCTATGTTTAATCATTTGAGGAATCACCATACTGCTTTCTATAGTGGTTAAATGAGTTTACACTCCCACCAACAGTGTAGTAGGGATCTCTCCTGGCCACATCGCCGCCAACATCTGTTGTTATTGAATTTCTTGATCACGGCCAGTCTAACTGGAGTGAGGTGGAATCTCAAAGTTGTTTTGATTTGCATTTCTTTTATGGCCAGAGAAGTCGAGCATTTCTTCATGTGTCTATGGGCCATTCTTATTTCTTCTTCGGAGAAGTCTCTCTTGAAGTCTTTAGCCCACCATTTAATGGGATGGTTGTTTCTTTGAGGATTTATTTTTGGAGGCAATTCAAAAATTCATAAGGAATAGTAAAAGACTCTGTATAGCAAAAATAATCCTTAGCAGAAAGAACAGTACTGGAGGAATATCAATATCGATACCAAACTTCAGACTGTATTACAGAGCTATAGTAATAAAAACAGCTTGGTATTGGCACCAGAACAGGCCTGAGGACCAATGGAAAAACCCAGAAATTAACCCAAAGACCTCTGGCCACCTAATCTTTGACAAGGGAGCCAAAAAACATAGGATGGAAGAAAGATACCGTTTTCAACAAATGGTGCTGGCAGACTTGGTTAAAAAACTGTAGAACACTTAAGTTGGATCCTTATATGTCACCCTGCACCAGAATTAATTCCAAATGGATCAAAGACAGAGCTCTTTAGAAATATGAGACTCAAGTCCAGAGATCCAGGGCAGGCATGGTATGATCACAGAAATGAGCCCTAATAAATGAGTTTGAGGAAGCATCTTTGTAACTCTGGCTATGCTACTATCCCTAACATTGCTACAGCTCCTCATCCAGTGTTTCCCTGGGCCTAAGTGGGTAACCTGTTGGTAGCCACACAGGTCAAACCTGAGTCACACTCTTTCTGTATCCCACATTCTCCCAATTCCTTAGCCCAATCAGAAGAAGGTACGTGTTATGTTCTTACACAGTTGTCCTTCTTACCAGCAAGAGGATGCTCGTTATGTAAAGTGAGAGTTGTAGGTCACTGGAGGTACACCCTTGTAAACACAAAGAGACTCTGGTCTTTCCCCGTCTCTTTCCCCTGCAATAACCATGACAAGCAATTTGCTTCACCATGTACTCCTAACATGGAGCTGCTGCTTTGCTATGAGCCCCAGGCGAGTGGGGCCAAATGATCAGGAAAGGAAACCTCTGAATTTCTGAAAGGAAATAAGCCTTCCCTCCTCATGAGTTAATTCTCTTGTCTATTTTGTCATAGTGAGGGAGATCTGACTAACATGGGTGCCCAAACCTATGGAGGTTTGTTGTGTTCTACCTAGAATTTGAGAATAGAAAGCTCCGAGTTTCTGGTCTTGTCCTTCTTCTCAAAGAGTGAAGCATGACTTCATTGTCACTCTTATGTCTAACATGGAACTATGAATCACAGAAATAAAAAAAATAACGGATAGTTATAAGAAACAAACCAAGAGTACATCAACTGAACAGTGTCCCAGATCCAAAGGCCCATTGGCATTTATCATGCATTTTAAGTAATAGATGAGAGTATACAAGCTCCATATGACTCTTACGTGGAGCTGGCTAAGTACTCTGGACTTCTGGGAAATCTATGAAATTCAAACAATCCTGAAATCATCTAACAACTCAACTCTCAGAACTTCTGTCTGTCACTGAGAGAAGTAACTATTTCATTAGGTTCCTGTCTATCTGAGGAGAATTAAGTCTTAGTACCCCATTTTCCAAGAGGAATGCACTGGACAGCCACTCCCTCCTTTGAAAGATGACAAATCCAGATATGACTTGCTTGGTACGGGTACTTCAAATGAACTAGACACTTGTGACTGTTCATACCATGGATACCACCAGGTCATCTTAAATGAAAACATGTGTTGTTTGAAATCAAAACTTCTCCTGGAGTCTCATGGAAACTTTGTCGATTTCATCACAAAATCTGAACAAGGCGGAGCCATGGGGGGTCAAATGATTCATTCAGCGGATTCTGTCCTTTGCTGGGTACGTGGTAGGCTCGTACATGCAGGCTCTTCTTTCTTGACAATCTTTAGGAAGACAGAATCATCTTGTGTTTGTTTAGAGCCCCATCCATGCATTTCTTCAGAGACTGAAAAGAATTTTGGAGAGCATAACTTAATCCTCTCATCCCTTGGCATAAGACACCTGCAGAGTTCAGTAGAATCTTCAAAAAGAAAGGATAGGTAGCTACGTCCATCACCTAGAGGTAAACTGAGTCTTGTACAACTCAGGAAAACTGCTCATTAGGGCCCAAGCTGATAGAGCCCAAAGACTAGAAAATGAGGCAGTGGGCTGCCTTTTGTTGGATAAGCCTTCTGTTCTTTTTTCCATTTCCTTACTCACTTTCTTCCTAGTCGCAGGTGGCATGGCTTGATCTCCTCTGAGCAGCATGAGTGAGTTCTAGGCAGTGACATCATTGTGCAGTTCCAATGTGTTCCTGTGCTAGAAGCCAACGCTTCCAGCAGGCGGCAGTTTAATGAGGCCATCTCAGCCCTCCTTACTCTATTGTTGCCTTTTGCCTTTGTTTGTGAATTCAACTCAAGTTTGTGAAATTTGCCAGTAAAGGGCAGGAGTCTAGAAAAATGACTCATAATTCCAGAGACTGGATGAAAGCAAGCTGCCAGTGCCTATTTCTGTGGCAAACTGAGGAAGTCAATGAGACAGCACGCACATGGCAGCTAGGAGGTCAAGAAACCAGCTTTCTTACCTCCATGCTTTCCCCAAGAGCTCCCCGAGGATGCCCAGGGCCCTGGACATTACTGCAAACCTCCACTGCCTAGAAAATCACCTCCAAATGCATCCTCGTGATGATCTCCTTGGAAAATAGTCTCTCTGGGGGTAAAGGTTAGCACTAGATTGCAACATAAAAGCAAAAAATTTTCAACTTCGGCTCTTGGAAGATATATTGTAGGTTAAAAAGCATGGAAAGAAAGAAGGGAAGGTAGGGGCCAGGAGTTTGTCCTAGTGGTAGAGTGCTTGCCTAGCATGCACAAAGACCCGGGTTCGATTCCTCGGTACCACATACATAGAAAAAAGCTGGAAGTGGTGCTGAGGCTCAAGTGGTAGAGCTCTAACCTTGAGAAAGTCCAAGGACAGTGCTCAGGCCCTGAGCTCAAGCCCAGGACTGGCAAAAAAAAGAAAGAAAGAAAGAAAGAAAGAAAGAAAGAAAGAAAGAAAGAAAGAAAGGAAGGAAGGAAGAAAGAAAGGAAGGAAGGTGAGAAGGAGGGAAAGAGGGAGAAAGGAAGGGAGGGAGGGGGAGGGAAAGAAGGAAGGAGAGACAGAGGGAAAGAGGGAGGGAAGGAGAAAATATGGAAGAAGGGAGGGAGAGAGAAAGGAAGTAAATAGAGGAAAGAAGAGTAGAAAGAAGGAAAGGAGGGAAAGAAAGGGAGCAAGAAAGAATGAGGGAGAGAGAGAGGTGGGAAGGGAGGAAAGGAAGGAGAAAGGAGAAAGGGAAGAAGTAGAAAAAGGAATCAAAACTGGGAAACAAAGGATCCTATTGGGTTTTTTGCCTTTCTGACACAAGTGTAATCAGAATGAATGAACATAGAAGAGTCCTCAGTCATCTCTAAATGTCCTTCTCCCTCTTCTCCGCTGAGACTCTCACCTCCTTCCTCCCTATTCTCAACTATGAAGTTCATCTCAGACAGCATATTTCTGGGCTATAGAGGACACGGTAGCAGAGGTAGGGTGGGGAGAACTCATGGACTGTTGACATTTTCTTTCCCATTAATGTGAGTAATGGATGGAATGAAAATAAATTACAAAAGAAGGCAGACATACACCTATTTAGATTTAGGAAGAAGACACCAACAACAGCTTTAAAAAATGGGGTATTCCAAGCTAAGTGCAGGTATAGACAGGGGAAGGCTGGGAAAGGTTTTGTGGAATCTTTATTGCTTGTCTTTTGAGCTAATTTGATTTCAAATATTCTTTAAAATATGTCTTCATTTTGAGTACTTCTGATGAAAGAAAAAAGAATGTAACTTAACAAACTAAGCTGTGATGTTTTCCAGGAGATATGTTTCTTTACTACCAATGCGCTGGACATGGGATTCTTACTCAACTCCTAGTCTCTATTCAACATGGCGGATGGTGAGAAACTCAGATGGTCAAAGACAGAAAGCTGTGAAGTCAGAGTTGCTCTTTGGGCAGCAGGGAAGTAAATTAAACCCAGGACTCATAAGCACAAGGCATTTCCAGTCCTAATAAAACTCTCAATACTAATTTAGGAAACAAAGATTCTCAGATCAATACTACCCTAAAGAGACCAGCCTCTGATCAGACCATTCCTTCTTTATGTATTGTTAACAGTTTCACCGTGGCTGAGGTCAGATTTCAAGGTGGCATTACTTTGCATGAAACTGATTCTTTCCCAGATGAGTTATTTCCAGTGCACTGTTGTGCCTGCTATATCATGATCCTGACAAAATATTCTGTCTGAGCTCAGTGTCACAATGCACAAAGTGGGTATATCAAAAAAGATGTGCTAATATGATTGAGCTGGCAAGATTGATTAAATGCAATAAGTCCTAGACAGGCCAGACACAGTGCTTGGCTCACAGTGTTTGAAACATAATGAAGAGTGGTCCCTTCCTTCCCAAGTTAATAAAGTTTAGAATCCAAACAGTGTCTCAGGATTGTATTATGAGGTAGGGAACTTAGAAGGGGATGCAGGTCCATTGGGAGAAGCAATATTAATATTAATTTGCTAGCTTCTTTATGCATTCTCTGTCCATAACGATCTTATCTACACATTTTCCTTGGTTCTTATTTCATTTGACTAGAGCCATGCCATCAATCACAGAAAGAGCAAAATAAAAGTGAAGTAATAACTGTGGCCTCAATGCCACGCTTACTTTATAAATAAAATGAATCTTTCAGAACACTTTGTCTGATGAAATGACAGCACATAGACCCTAAGGCTGAATTGACAAGCTCCTAAATATATAGCTTTAAGGATTTTAATAAAAAGTATTAACCCTTGCTTTATCATCAATGCTGCAGATACAAATATAAAACATATTGCATACATATGTACATGCATACATATATGTTCAAGTGTATCTATGTGCAAAGCCTTATGTAGAGTTGTACAAATCTGTCTGTAGATACATAAGAATCCAATATCTACACATTTCCAGGTCATATTGAATCATAGAACCCAGATTTAATGAGTTCATTTATCTTGATTATCCATTTCTTAATTCCCTCAAGTGTTCATGCCTCAATCTTCGTGGAATATCTGCCATCTGACAGACATTGCACTAGAAAAGAGAGGGAATATATAGAAAATGTCTGTGGGTATCCCGCACTCTAACTATTATCAGTACCTGGAAAAAATGTGTGTGTGTGTGTGTGTGTGTGTGTGTGTGTGTGTGAGAGAGAGAGAGAGAGAGAGAGAGACAGAGAGAGAGAGAGACAGAGACAGAGACAGAGACAGAGAGAGAGAGACAGAGAGAGAGAGAAAGAGAGAGACAGAGAGAGAGACAGAGAGAGAGACAGAGAGAGAGACACAGAGAGAGAGACAGAGAGAGAGACAGAGAGAGAGACAGAGAGAGAGACAGAGAGAGAGAGAGACAGAGAGAGAGAGAGAGAGAGAGAGAGAGAGAGAGAGAGAGAGAGAGAGAGAGAGAGAGAGAGAGAGGGAGGGAGGGAGGGAGGGAGGGAGGGAGGGAGGGAGGGAGGGAGGGAGGGAGAGAGCTCAGCGTTCAGATTTGGTGAAGACTTTTGTTTTGGTCAAGTCAGGGTATTCTGGATGGTGGGGAGAAAGGATGAGGTGCATGCTGTTTAGCCTAATTACCTGCTTATGTAAACACAGTGCATGGTAGCTTAGCATGACTGGTCCTGTCACTGAATGTTTCTCTAATGCAGCATTCAGGGTCCAGGCAGTACCCATCGACAATACAGAGGACAGCCTGTAGATGGCAGCCATGGCCCACTGTTCTGGTGGATCTGATTCACTTAGCTTCACAGTACCAGCTATGTGTTTATGGTTTGGGTTCATGTTAAAAGCTTCTAATGCCATACATTTTTCATGTCAGGTCTTGCACGTTTTGTGAGCACAACTCATAAAGGTGTGTCTAGGAATAACTTCAACTTGAATGACTTTTGAGAACTCAGGTATGAATGGAGAATTAGTTAAGAAGTAAAGTTGACGTTGGAGCAATGTCAGGTGAATTAACACTGGAAGTCAGGAATCCTAAACATAAGTGTGCTCACTAAATACAGCTGCTGTGGGCACATCTCAGTACCCCTCTCCTAGGGCTGGAGTTAGTCCAAGGAAACCGGCACTTCTCAACTTTCTACTAAGCTCGAGATACAGTAGGTGGATGATAAGTGCAACAAACATTAAACTTGGTATTTGAAACACATGATTTTGGAGAGAATAATGACACTGGGAGAAGGCAGAAATTCAACCTTGGTGCTGTGGGAATGGAGGAATGGAAGATGGTATGTCCAATAACAGAATATTTATCAAGACAGCGCAGAGTTGGCATTGCACAGAGAAACTTAACTGGCTGTTATTGGAGCAAATATTTCAAATGTTTTAGATACATTTTGGGGAAAAACTATTTTAAAAGCTCTTCAGAAGCAGAAATTACATGTATTGTCTGTTTATCCCTTTTTTTTGGTAACACACAAAAGTGCATGTGATCTTCAATGGAATTGAATCTTAGATTTCACAGCCCAAAAGCCATATAAGTCCCAAATATGTAAATCCATACTTTCCATGAAATTTACTTTATACTATGAAATAATTGTCTGTTTATACCACAAAGACTGTTGTCATTGAAATCTTTATTATGAAATGTACTTAAGTGCAAAATAATTATTAGCAGTGAAAATAGTATGCAATTCTATTTTCCTGATAACATTGTTCATACTATTTCAACATTAAGTAAAACCTTAATGGTTATATAGCCATTCTAATATCATGGTATCTTTATTAAATAAGTACTAAGACTGACTAAAATTATTGCCTCATAAAGGCAGTTATGAACAAGACGACATTTTCTTGCCTTGTTAAAAAATTATATGCAATCAATGAAAGTGATTTCCATTTGAAAACAAGGAAAATGATTAAGTTCTGATTTAGGCATCTTAAGTAACAGATTTGCATTGCAGTCAAAGCCAAAATGACTTATTGGGTATTTGCTTCTGTCTTGGAGACTGTTTCCTTTCCTGTAGTCTGGAATGACAATACTTGCTCTCTCTTGAGACTCTTTAGAGACTTCAGAACCTGGACCTGGTACATGCTGAGTATGCAAGATGGAGAGCCTTCCCTTGACTTTCACATTGAGGGGTCCCCTTGATATCTTGCCCTCTGAGAATCTCCAAGAAGACTGAAAACTACCCCTAGCCCCCAACTGCCCATCCTCTGAGCTACTGTCCTCTGGGGATAGGATACAACTTTGTCATGGAGATGTGGAATGCGATGCCATGCTCTTCAGCAGGCCAGTTCTCTACTTTCCGTTGACCAGTGACACCTCACACAGGCGTGGCCTGCAAAGATGTCAACACTGACCCACATCCTCTAGGAGGACAGTCCCAATTTTGAAGGACTGCAGGCCTAGGTGCTGGGAGAATTTCTGCTCAGTTGACCTAGACACAGGAAACATCTCTCTAAAGTGCTCAGGCTATACAGCATTTGGCTACAGCTCTGGTGGAGATTCCCTGCAAGTCTTCCTTGGCTTTACTAAACAGGAGGGTTACAACACTCCATTGTTTCTGCAGGTCTCAACTAGGATTAGCTATGTGGGCCTTGGGATCTTCTACATGAGAAGATTCTCCTTCTGCGACTGTCTGTGTTGCTGTGAGACCATCATCTGGTTTTCTAGGAGTGAATGCAACACCAAACATATCCCAGCCTCCCTCCGGCATGGTTATTCTATCAAGCAGAATTCTGCACCATGCTTTCCAGCAGCCTGCCTTTTGCTGGCACCCAAGAGGCTAGGTCAAGGTCCTAGTGTACATTCTAGCTTGAAATCATCTGAATGAGTTCCTGGAATCTTTCCAACCTTGAAATCACCTTGTTAGCAAGGACCCAGGGCCATAGCCTCTTTGCTTTCACAAACTTAACAAGGAGATGGTAACTACAATGCTTTGGGAAAAGATCAGATTGTTTGGTTCTGATGGTGATACCTGTCACTAAGAAACACTGACAGTGAAGTAACACTTAGCTTTGTGTTTAATCATATTGTTCTCATTTGTCTTTTGCTCTTGTCTTTCATCACACTCTCATCTATCTGAAATTACAGATAACCTAGCCAGTATCACCCCATTTTAGTGCTTTTGAGCCATCACATTCCATGAGGTGTTCTTAAATATGAAGTCCAATTAATAAAACAAAGTAAAGTACATGCTATGCTTTACACCTACCTTATATGTGTGCGCATGCATGCGTGTGGGGGGGTGGGGGTGTGTGTGCGTGCTGCTTGAGATTCTTCAAAGAATCTTGAGCAAAGACTTATATCATGTAGTTTATTTGAGAATTCAAATTTAAGCAACATAATGACGAGAGAAATAAAATAATTAAATGAGGGGAAAAATGAAAGAAAATGGGAATTGGAGTTAAGTTATGACTGGAAAGTTGAGCCTTGTATAATGTTCCTCAAATTTGTCCAACAGATGCACTTGGTAATTTCAATCTCACTCTGGTCCAGAGTGCTTCTTAGAGAACTAATGCCATGTTAATTCCACCATAGGCCATATGCCATTAGTGATTCAGGAATCAGTGGCTCTTATGTTCAACTAGCAAAGACAGGGGAAGTACCCCCACTTATACCTGTCTCCCACTGATCATGGCTGTGAAAATCTTTCACAGGAGGGGATATGAGGCAGGATGCAAGAGCTTTCTCAAACATCATAAAGCCAGATTCCTTCAGTGATAAGATCACACACCATCTTTAAGAAGCACATTAGGCTACCAGTGAAAGAACTCATATACTGAGAAAACAATGCCTGGTAGTTACTGAGTAGCTAGAGCAAGGGTATAGATTTACATACTCATGGGAATTTATTGTCCTGATCAGGCCAGCCTTATAAAAGGAAACGTCTTAAGATGGCCTACAAGGTGCATATCTTTGTCCAAGGGATCCTGAAAGGTAATAAATCTATCATAATGCTTTGAATTTTTCTCTTGTTCAGGCCTCAGTGTTATGTGGCTATGTGATGAGAAAAGTGATATGAGTTTGACTGTCTTAAATGGATATTTTTTATCACTTATAATCACAAAAAATATCACACCACTTAGGTAATCTTGTTTTGTTTGTGTCCAGATTCAAGCTAACATGATCCAAATCCTACTTAATAACTCTCTAGTCATGGGGAAAAGCTCCATAGAATGACGTCAGGGTCAACACTGAGTTTGTGTGCTTGATAGGGAAATTCTGAAGATGAATTAAATGTTCATCAGTTTGGAAAATTTTTTATAGTAGCTGCAGCCCTGATTCTCAACATCTCTGCCTCTTTTGAGAATCTAGGATTATTGACATAAGCCACCATACCTGGCCAAATAATGAATATTTCTTTTTAATTTCAGCTTCTCCCTCACATACATACCTCAAGAGTCTCTAAAACTTCAAATGTAGGTCAGAATTTAATATTATCTTCCAATTCTCTGTGTAAACCAGTGGTAGATATGCTTTTAAAAAATTGTTTCATGCTGAGGAATACTTTGTATGTATATTACATATGTATGTGTGTATGAGTGTGTGGGGGGGTGGGTGGGTGTGGGTGTGGGTTGGGGTGGGCAGTAAAGAATATGGATGTCACAGGGTATGATGGACTAAACCAGAAATGAGTGTTTTAGGGTGTATTCTCCCAGTGTCAAAATATGTGACGAACATTGGAGGGTAAGAAATTTCTTGGAGGATCTCAGAGAGAGAGAGAGAGAGAGAGAGAGAGAGAGAGAGAGAGAGAGAGAGAGAGAGAGAGAGAGAGAGAGAGAGAGAGAGAGAGAGAGAGAGAGAGAGAGGGAGTTGTATGACTCCAGGTCTACTGATAAGCAGAACTCAAATCATAATTAAATGTACAAAGATTGAATTAGCTGGGACTGCCTGTGAAAAGAAAACTGGGGAGGAACTTAGGAGAGGTTAGGGAAGGGCAATTGTGTGGAAGCTTCTTAGATGGCGAAGGCTAAATAGCCCTTGCTCAGTGAGAACCATCATAGAAACATCACCTGCTCCCTCGTAGTGTAGGCACACTGTGTACCTGGCTAGATTCAGTTCACAGAAAGTGAGGTCTTGGTGCAAAGACGCTGCTTGATTTAAGAACAAAACCGTCAGCATTTCTTGTCAATGAGTTCTCTGGAATCAGGAACAGTCAGGAATCTGGCTGGCTATTCTCAAAGCCATCGCTGAAGCCAATGCAAAGTTGATGAAATGATGTACTATTACTGATGTGGCTTATCCATTCGAGGTTTGGCGGCTGCCATCTCATCCAGAGAAAGCCCAGGCAGAAAGGCACAGATGTTTGCAGCAGGAGGCCATTGGCATCACAGGATGCTAAGTTCCAAAGAGATACGGGCAGAGCACCAACAGAATCTGTTCAAATGAGTTAAGGAAAAGGAAGCAAATTTCCCCTAGTGCTAATTATTTTTTCTTCTTCAGCCTCGATAGGTTTCCAAAGATTTGGGGGTAGTCAAGTAGCATTTTCTTTCTGTTTGTGATTTCCCTCGGAGACCAGCATTGCTTTAGGCAAGTGTATTCATGTGAAGAATCATTTTTTTTTCCTTCAAGTGTGAGCCTATATAATACATTTTAAACTTTTTTTTGCAACTGAAATTAATACTGCAGACCCACTATTAGTGAAATGAAATTATACATGCTAAGACCCTGATCAGTTTATTTCAAGGGACATCTAAGATGGCTTTGGGCAGGCAGTAAAATCTCTCTCCACTTCTTTGGCTCTGAGCCTCTATGGAAAATAAAGATTTTTTCTCCCACTTGCTTTTCTGTTTCTTCGCTATTCTGTTTCTTTTTCTGACTTCTTAAATGAAACAAATACTGAAAATGTAACTTCTGGCCTTTTTAATCCCTCTCAAGTCCATCATCCTTTGCATAACCCTTGTTAAAAATCTAAGCACTCAGGAAACAGTCTAAAGTCCTGAAAGACTCCAGTATTGCTGCTCTAAGCTCTTTAACAAATAGTCCTCTCATTTGCATAGGAAGCTTAGGCTCTTGAGCAAAAAGTCAAGTTGGGCAAAATCATAGAGAATGTTTTGTTTTTCCGGTGGAGAAAAATGAATCCAAGGAGAAAGGACACAGCATCCCTGAAGCCATTTGTCAAGTCAATGGCAGAGCTAAGACTATATCAACTATTGCCTGAAACCCATTCTAATAATAGTAATAGTCTTTAGTGAGAAATTTAATAATACCATAGCCCAAAGTTCTATTTATTATGTCATGATCTCTGGCACAGAGAATTTTAGTCATTATCTCATTTAAGAAAACCTTTCAAGAGATAATACATTACTTAGAAAGCAGGATAACAGACTGTTTATCAGTGATGGGTCACGGGAATCAGAGTATCTTACTTAAAATTCTATCTCCATTGTACAGGACTTTTATTACCCCAAGAGTGCTTTCTGTGAGTTCTTTCTCTTCCTGGTAAGAAAAATTCCTTTGTCAGTGTTTTGAAAGGAGTTCAGGAGATAATATAATTAGATTCCCTAGGCTCTGTCACATAGCCAGTGTCAGATTCTGTGGTGCCATCTCCACTTTGGCTCTTCAGAGTGGGTTTCATTATCCTCATTGTATAGATGTGGGAGCAGAAATCTGCACCAAGTAGAAGTATGCCCCAAATATGAGAGTGTCTTACTTCAAGTACTTCTGTATTTAAGGGCAAATATTCAAGCAATGACAGTCTATGTCAAACGTTTGGTTTCAAGCATGTTGCTCTATCCATTTGGCAAATCATAGATTTATTTTCTTAAGTGCAGTCTCTCTTTCACCCTGGGTATTTACAATTTTCTTGTATTATTCTATCCCACACCTTTCTTCATGGGTTAGCTATGTCTGTGTATCAAATCTCAGATTAATCTTTTATAGAAAAAATGTATTTGCAGCTTCTGAGAGTTTAAGCTTAATAATACTTGGAAATAGTATTGTGTTTCTATGTTTCTTTTCTTCTTTAAGAGGTAACTATCATGGCCTACTTTTTTGTGTTTTGCTTTATATAGTTTAGGTAACTTCTCTTTAGAACATTTCTTATTTGCCTTGGATTTCAAAATCGATAGGAAAATGCTGAGGGCTTATACAGATATGTCTCATGAGACAAATGTAAGGGACAGGGCATGAAAATACATATAAACTATGTAATAGGGAATGATAAAATGGCACTTGAAGAAATTATTTACCTAAGAAGAGTTTTTTAAAATGAGAGCTAGAAATTAAAGAGTATTGATGCTATGTTTCAGCCAAAGTACCTGGATGTCCTAAACATTTATTTTTTTAAATATTTTTTATTGTAATTAATCAAAGGGTTATATTATATTTGCCAGATAGAAGTTTCATTACTTCACAAACATTGATACCCTTTCTCAAGTTTTTGTCCCCGTTTCCTTCCCCCCCTCCCATCCTAAACATTTATAACAGAGAGAATTAGGCTATTAAACAACAGAAAGATACAGAATAGAAATTCAACATGACATTGAGAGTCTATATTACCCCAGTAAGATAGCTGCCATCAAAAAATTAAACAACAACAAATATTGGTAGAGATGCAAACAAAAAAAGATCCTCAAACAATTTTGTTTAGGAAATAAATTGGTGCAGCTACTCTGGAAATCGGTATGAAGCTCTTCAAAACACTAAAAATAGAAGTACTATATATTTCTGCTATAGCATTTATGAGTATGTTCATGAAGGAATGTAAATCAGCATAGAATACAATAGAGATATTCAGATACCCATTTCTTAATAGCACTCTTTATAGTAGACAGGCTATGGAATCATCCTAGGTGCCAATCAACTGATCAATGGACAAAGAAAATATGGCACATATACACAACAGAGTATTATTTGGCCATGAGGAAAATGAAATCATGTCTTTTGTAGAAAAATAAATGTAGCTGAAGATATTCAGAATTGCTATGGGCTAGACATGGTGATACATGAATATAATCCCAGCTATAGAGAAACAGAGACTGAGTCAGCACAGCTAGACTTCAAGAATGTGTTCATAGACTTAAAGAAAAGCTGTCAGAATAGGATTGGAAACACCTAGTAGCACTGAAATATAAGAATAAAACTTTATGTTCTCAGTTTTTATTAAATCATTAGCAATGGTTTATCAGAGGCATGTTAGACTAATTGCCTTGACTGTAAGATTATTCTAGCTAAAGTCTTCTTTATCATGTGTTTGTCATGGGACAAAAAGAATGCTATACTAATAATGAAGACTTGGACACATTCTCTGCTGTGTGGTAATTTAGGTGTATACTTGTGGTTTATTCCCCTGGTCATATGTATTGAGCAAAAATTCAAGAATGTCTCAGAACATGTTTGAAAAATAAGATTATTATGTCCTCATTATTAAGTCGATAAAATGATGATGTGAAAACATGTGGGTTTCCTATTCCTGCTTACTGATCATTACCTCAGGGCCTCATTGTGTCTAAGGAGTCCTAATGCAGAGTTGGACCCCTTAAAGATGGAGCTACCCACATATGCTGGGTCTTACACGATACCCCATGTCAGTACAATTGGACCAGTACCCCTTGGACTTTCACAATTTTCTTTCTTGGGAAAATAAATTAACAAATATTTTGGTTATAAAGTTTGGTCACTTGGTCATTTTTGGTTACAAGTTCAAGACTTGAGAACATAATGTAGAAAAATATGCAGAACGTAAGAATGAGCAAGGATTAGAACTGTAGATAGAGAGATAAATGCCAGAATGGAAGGACAGAAGGAACCCTGATATTTGTTAATGTGGTAGAAATATGAAATCCTAGGGTATGGATATTTTTATGTACTTAATACTGGGATTTATACTCAGGGCCTCATGCTTGCTAGGCAAACTTATTAGTTGAGCCACAACTCAATCTATCTTATATGATTTAGTTACTTTTTGTATGAGGACTTTTTCTTTTCTTGCTTGAATTCTGGGCCTGGGTACTGTTTCTGAGCTTCTTTCACTCCAGACTGGCCTTCTAGCACTTGAGCCACAAGCAATTATTTCTGGCTTTTTCTGAGTAGTTTATTGGAGATAAGAGTCTCATGGACATTTTCTGCCTGCACTGGCACGATCCTCAGATCTCAGTCCCCTGAGTAGCTAGGATTACAGGCATGAGCCATAGCACCTGTCTTATGTAAGGTCCCCTTTTTTATGTTGGTCTGCAGCGGACCTTAGACCACGATCCTCCTTCTTGTGCTTCTAAGTAGCTAGGGTTATAGGTGTATTCTACCTACCAATGACAAACTTTTGTTCAAATTGCACACAGTCTTCTTGGCAAATGGATGGATCATTATGGTCATACTGGACTCTGGAAAAGGAAGTGGAATGTCAGCATTGTTTTGGATAAACCTCAATAAAGTCACCACATGCAAGTTGATTAAGAAGAATATGCAGTTAATTCAGAAGAAGCAGAAACTGAAAATCAATGACTTCTCGGAAAAATGTAGTTCATTGTCTCTATTGCCTGGAATATGTTTTTCTTTCTTTTCTGTAAGAGCATATTTCAGGTGACATTTGCATTTCCTGGTGAAGTAATTGCTTCCTTAGTTTTAACAACAGGAATTTAATAGAAGGAATTTTATATTGGATCAATCAGAAAACATTTCACAATTGATACAGCAGCCAGGAAAGTTTTAGAAACATCAGCCAACAACAGGTATAGTTGTTTAAATAGAGAAGATGGTACGATGAACAGAAAGAAATTTCTGGGAATTTGTAGAGGCAGAGGGGTTACAGTCAGTTGTGAGTGGACCATGTGGATGGAATTCAGGGCTTGCAAGACTAAGAGGAAATTGCAAGGGGAAGATGTGGTTCTCATGAATGGAGTTCTTAGACTTCGAGAAGCCTTGCTTGAGCCATTCACAAACCTGTTAGCCACTGCAAAATCTGAACCCAGGGCATTCATCTGAAACCAGGGACGGAGAGGAAGTAAGCGTGAGTCACCATGGGGAGTCATTCAGAAATGCCTGTGGAAAGGGGATAGTGCTTCTGATGTCCTTCGTAGAAACTGTTGCTCTCCATGCTTTTGATTTAGGTGTCACAGTGGTCGGCTCTTTCCATGCATCTTATAGCATTCTTCGCCCCAGGCCTCAGGATGGATAGGAGACCCTTTTCCTGCTACTGTGATTTCTTAGAAGCCTTTGGAATCTACCTGGCTTATGTACTTGTTGCAGTTCTGAAATGATTACAGGCATGAGCCATAACACCTGTCTTATGTAAGGCCCCCTTTTTTATGTTGGTCTGCAGCAGACCTTAGACCATAAAATATGTCTCTGGGAGAATTACTAAAAATTGGGAATGAAAGTTAGAAAACAATTACCCTCTGTAGGAGGGTAGTGCTGAGGTTCATTCCAGAAAGTTCTACAGAAAATCTCCACAAGTAAGGAAACCAAACAGCCTAACATAGTAACATGGTTTATATATACTTTCCGTTTCCTTCATTTCTCCCCATTCCCACACTCCTGCTTTCTGGGTAACCTTTCAAATAATCCTATTTGTAAGTTTATGTCTGTGGCTCTCTATTATAATATTATAAAAGAATACAAGAGAACTCTGAGTGTTGGTGAGATGCAGTCATGACAAGGCCGTAATACCTGATGTCTTCACCTAGGCCATAGTTTCTGGGGAAAGAATTGATCCTTGGTATTGAAAAGTAATGATTTATGTAGGAATAATTAAATGTAAAGGATCTACACTTCTACTCTAGAAATCTGGAAATTTAAGCTATAAAGAACTATTAAGATAGGAGAATTCAGATATAACGGGATATAGTTAAGATATTTTGGGAGAAAGATTATTATGCCCAGAGTTGAGAAATATGTATAAAAACTCCCAGAGTCATAAAAAGCAAGAGATATCTAGCATGATAGCAATAAAAACAAATAATGTATTTTTGTTATTTATTCTCCTTTCTATAGTGTTTGGCAAAATGGTGAGTTTTTGTCAACAATATGCTTTCCCAAAGTGCATATATGATACTATGTCTTGAATATTTTTATTCAGATGTGTGTGGCTCTTGAACCTCAGGTTCTATTGGTTGATTGGGGAACAAGACGTTTACAACCAGGTCTTCATGGCTCTTGAGAAGCCAGTGATATTAGTTATTTCATAAAAATTCTTGGAAAGGATGTGCCTCCATAGGGAAGTACACATGAAAATGGGAAATGTTTTATTCTAGAATGATTGAATACAAGATCAATATTTAACACGAAGGTTGCTGGAATCACATTACAAACACTTCAGATACAGTTAAGACAGATGCTTTGGGTGGGGTTGAAAAGGAAATGAGCTTTCCATTGATGGCAAATGACAGTTTCTAATAAAAGGGAAATCTGAGCAAAATTGTCCCAATGTAAAAACCCAGGGGAAAATGTCTTAAGTCCTTTTAGGAGACCACCGTCAAATTTAAAATCAATAGCAGCTCACTTATTATCTAAGGCATACAATGAAAACCCAGATCTGATTTCCAAGTAGCAGTGCTGCTAGCATTTTGGAGCTTTGGTAATGTCTATACACAGGGACAGTGAAACCAGGGCAGGAAGAAACAGAAGTAAAAATTAGAGAAAATGTAGTCCTCCAGCTTTCTTTTCTCTGACGTCTTGTCTTCAGCCTGTTTATCATCTGTGAGACCTGGTTGTAAATAAACGTTTCTTTATGATTTCTGCATTCGCTGAGGTTCCTAACAATACGAAATGAAGACAAATGGTGAATTGTTACAGAGGATAAATAAAGATGTCATCGTAGACACCGCCAGAAGTCTCCAGTTATGCAGGGGTGTGGAGTGATCACAGAAAGAGGCCTGGAAGAAGTTGATATCTCCAGCTATAGTTGTTGTTATTCTGAGTTCTTATTATAACAGGTACTATTTTCTGTTCTTGTTCCTCCCATGAAAAGTGCCTAGAAGAGAATGTAACTTCCCTGAGTACATAGGTGTGGGACAAATTGTACGGGATGAACATTTGTATTTGTGTGCAGCAGATGGCTTCCGATGTAACGATATGCTTTTACATCAATCCATACCATCTGTGCACATGTATAACTCACCTATATTTTTCTCAGTAAGTTATTATATTTCCTAACAAGAAAACTAATATCTTCAGGAGGTGAGACTGTTTGTTTTGGATGTAGGAGAATGGCATTTAAAACTGTGTTGGTGGGAGAAGGGAAATGGGGACCAAGACATGAGAAAGGGTATCAATGTTGGTGAAGCAATACACCTTCTGTCTAGTGAATATAATGTAACCCTTCTATTAATTACAATAAAAATATATGGAAAAAACTGTGTTCTCTTAGTGAAGACCCCGGTAAGATCAAACAGACTGAAATATAGGGCACCAAGCCCTTTTATCCTTTTATAAACCAAACCATGTCTTTTATGACCCTTGCTAACAACTTAGCTTTGAGAGACTTTTAAATCTGAAAACACTGAAGGGGTAAGTGGCAATTTTAACTTCCAAAGGGAGCCCTTAGTTTGTTCCCTTTGCTTCCTATTGCTTTTTCTCTTTCTCTTTTTTTGTTGTTCTCTCTCTCTCCCTCCTCCCTCTAACTCCAGAGTTTATAACCATTCGAATAAATTATTTAAGAACAATATAAACTTGTGTTGAAACAGAGAACTGGGATACGGCTAAACTTGTTGATGAATGTTTTCAGAAAAGAAATACATACTGAAAATTTAAGCTACTGGGCTTCGAGATCAAAGGGGAAGCTGGAAAAATAATCCGTTGTATATTAGTTGCCTAATTCTAAAATTTTTTTATCATCATGACAACCATGATGATACTTATAATGATGAGGGATATGAATAAGATAAAAATTATTTTATACTTATCATACAGAATATGACAATGATAGAGAAATAGGAATATAGAGTGTTTTTCGTATCATATTGTATCTTCAAAAATGTCTTTCTAATCTGGAAATTTCCAGTCATTCCCATTGTCTACATAATTCAAGCAAGATTTGGCTATAACTTTTAAGAACTGTACTTAAAAAAATACAGACAGTTCCATTTTTTCCATTTCTTAATTACTTATTGAATATATTATATATTATATACCATAATCTGATTTATGTATATATTTATAAATGCACCCAGTCATGTGAATATATATATATGTCCAATTATCTGCTTCTAAAATAGCATTTGTCTTGTGGCCCGAATTTTGTGAAAACTCAAAATTTTTGTTTTGGCTTGGAGTTTTGGAATCTCTCCTGAGGCAGATCATTGCTTTTTGGACCTTAAGTTGGTGTGTTGGATGATGTTTGCTAGAATGCTTGGCAAGGAAAAACCAATTACCCCATGAGCCAGGGAGCTAATCGAAAGAGGAAAAGGAAGGAATGGGGTTCTATGCCCCTTGTTTTTGCCCATGGCCAAAACAAGGGCAAACCATGTGCCTTTTAGGCTTACATTCTGTCAGTGAGCTACTTCCTAAGCTACTGTTGGATTTACTAGTAACATAGTTGGATTTTCCACTGTCTAAGCTAGCTCTCCTTTGGGAACCAAGAGAGCTTTGGGGACTTTAGGTGCTGATACTCAACATACTGCCTTTAGCAACAGAATAATGCTTACAGAAGGGGGGAAAATGCATGTTTAAATATGTTTAATGCAAAAATCCAGTTATAGCCATTTGGGAATTTGGAGGCAATGGCATGAAAGTAAATAAAGTAGCTGGAAATGAATTTAGGCTTCTATTTCCACTTACGTGATGGAGGACAAAAGAAAACATACACTGATGGGTTGTAAAGGAAGCATAAAGGTGCCCCATTTCAAGATTAAAAATAACCTTCAGAGCAAATGAAATAGCAGTTATCAAACTTCCGGAACAGACTTAAATCACGGAGAGCTTACAGAATGGCTCAGGTCAGGTCTCAGAGAATCTGAGCAAGCGCAGAGTCCTAAGTTCAAATTCTACGGCGAAAAATAAAATAGAAATATTTGGAGGGATCATGGGGTCAGTGGAACATCCTGTGCTGTTTGGGATTTTCTTTACATTGAGGGAGAGATAAGTGTTTGAAATTGTTCAGGGAATTAATTGGATTACTGGGAGGTGGTGAAGATAGTTGGAAAAAAGATGTCATTGATAGGCAATGTTCTCAAGAATGGGAAAAGAGTGTGTGTGCATGTGTGTGTGTGTGTGTGTGTGTGTGTGTGTGTGTGTGTGTGTGCGTGCATATACATGTGCATGCAAAGGTGCTCACGCGAGTCTTGGACATGGACTCAGGGCCTGGGTACTGTCCCCGAGCAATGTTTGCTCAAGACTAGAACTCTACCAGCTCCAACTCTGGCTTTTTTTTTTTTCTGCTTATGTGAAGTCTCAGAGACCTTCCAGATCAGGCTGGCTTTGAACCATGATACTCAGACCTCAGCCTCCCGAGTTACCAGAATTACATGTGTGAGCCACTGGCACCCTGAGAGAGAGAGAGATCGTTTTTACAGTATGGGAAGGGACTGTCCTGGGTGAAGATCTAAGGAACAGACATAGAATTAAGTGTTGATTTTATCAACAGCATGATTTCTCTCAACACTTCTTAATCTGAGCCAGAATCTCACTGACACGGGACACAGCGGATACTGACACACCGGCCAATTTGACGAACCCAGAGCCAAGCTCCCTGGAGTGCTTTATGCATATTCCACTTGTGAATCCAGCATTCTTCCCTTCCATCCTTCTGTATCCTGAGTTATATGGTGGAATACAAACCTGTAAGACTCTTAAGAGTGCTTAGTGCATTCTCTCTCCTTGGCTCTTTTCCTTTGTGGTAATGCATCCTCCGGGATTCATTTGAAGTCTTTGAAATCAAGCTACTTACATGCTAAAAAAAATGCAACAAGAAATGCTGTCTTCTGTGGCTGGTTCTGAGATACAATTTGGAGCGAAAGAAATGCAGCTCTTCTAGAGCCTCCAGGGAGCCTACATTTCTGACATAAAAAGGAATCTCAGTTTCCCCTCAGCTCCCATGTTAAAGACTTCAGCTTTTATGATTTTATTGCTAGCAATCTGGAAAAGTAATAAGATCGTGACACTCTGGAAATAAGTGACCTAATTTCAGCCCTAGAAATCAAAGGTGATGTAACAAGAGAAGCAGATGCAGAGTGACAGGAGGACAACAATTTGCTAGATTAATAAATGGAAGAATTTGAAATAGGGAAAGGAAGGGAGGAAACCTGATGATGATTGTAGGGGTTGTGGGGAAGGAAAAGGGAACAAAACATGAGAAGAGGTATCAATGTGCACAAAGTAATACACCCACTACCTGTAAACCCTGTATACATTACTCAGACAGTAAGATAAAAAAATAAGTAGAAGAAAGACAAACAGAAGTGGTTTTCTTTAAATTTTACAAATATGACTTTCTTTATTGATGTAGGCTGTATAGGAATGGATCTGTCTGAGAGTGAGCTCCTCTGAGTTTATCTCCGGGCTCAGGCCAGATAAAGGGTAATGTCAGTTCCTCTGGCTTAAGGCAGATATTGTCATGTGTCCAACAGATCCTTTGTTCAAGAGTTTATGGGGACTCAGTGGGTTGCATTTTGATCCTAGCACAAAGCCTGGTACATGGAAAACAGCAAACAGTTGCTTCTCTTTTCAATAATCATGTGATATTAAGTGCAGATTTTTTTTACATGGTGCCAAATTGTTTTCAGGATGAGCAAGCTGAAGATGAGAGAAATATAGGCAAAAATGGAGATTAAAAAATCAAACGTCCATTGTTTTAGCTCTATACATGTTTGATAGAAGATTTTATGTCAGTGATTTACACATAGGGTCAGGATATGTCTTCTAAAGTGGCTAATGAATCAACACGATGAATTTGGGTGTACACAGGCGGAAAGTCGTGTTTTATTTTGGAGATATTGAAGAAAATTTAGAAATAGCTTACCTGGAGCTGTGGTTTTAATCACCAGATTTCCCGTTTAATTGGTTCCACGTTTGGAATCCTTACAAACTTCTTGATTGCCTGTTTGACTCTTTTCCCTTTACTTTTTGTATAACCTCCAACTCTCAATCTGACTGTATCCTTCTTTGGCTTCAGGAAGACCGCACTCCATGGCAGGCTGGCAGGTGTCTTGCTGGGTGCTTCATCTGCTGTGTCTCTTCATCTTCTTGAGTAGCTCTGAGGACAGAACAGTATTATTTCCATTTGCAAAAGAGGAAGTCTGCAGTACAAGGAAATGAGGCTGGAGCCTCATTTTCCTGGCCTTTTACTCACTGGCGGTGTGATTTTGATCACATCATTTAACTTGCTAAGATTCATTATCTGTAAAATGGAAGTAATGAGAGTGAAGGGAACATGTCTATGTTACACAGACTCCTGAGACTCTCATAGTGTCTTCATCTATAGATACATATGGGAGCTCCCTACAGTGATGTGTATGTGTGTATATGTTACATATGGAGATGCAATGGTCACCAAGCACATTGTAAAGTGGGGAGCCAGGAAGAGGGAGAAGGGAGAGAAGAATGGGATGATAATGGAGTGAATGAATTTGTTCAAAGTACACTTATATACAGGCATGAAATTATCACAATTCAACCTCTTATTAATCTTGATTAATTCACATTCTAAAATACGAGTTTTTAAAGAGAAAATAACAGTTTTGCTAGAATATGTTTATGTTCACTCTGGTAGGAGATGTTTTGTGGTGAATGCTTAGCATAGTCCCTGTCTTAAGGGAACTTTGAATAAATGTTAGCCACCATCATTATTGTTAAAGGCTCCTATCACCATCTGCCGGCCTCGCTCCAGGATTAATACTGTATATCAGTGGGGTTTGATATCCCAAAAGTTATGTTATTTTAGGAACTGAGAAAGTCTTTGGGAACATGATTACAGCTTAAAACACATCAGGAAAATGCACTGGAGAAGTATGCAGGTGTCAGATCATTTGCAAACATTTGATTTCTCCTACAAATGAAAAATAAATATACCTATATATAATTTGCAAATAAAATGGAGCAAAAATGCACATAAAGTAATATAAGAGCATATCCAATAATGGAAATGGTGAGAAACTTTCCTCTGCTACAAGGATAATGAACAATTGACAAAAAAATACAATCTGCAGCTCATTAACATCTTACCAAATGCTCCCTGTGGTAAAAGGAATTTATTCGGGCTAAACTGCAATGTAGACCAGGTGTGATGATGGATAGCTCTAAGAAGAACTGGACAGGGAGAAGGAAAATTAGAAAAAGAAACATAACAGAAACAGGTTGAGTCTTTTTATGCTTTGGATGGGGCTGTGTCTCCTCTCTGAAAGTAGATGCTTATTATCACAAAACTCAGGAATAGAACACTCCATGTGTTTCTCTGAATCATTTGGAACCAAGGGTTTTAAGACATTTGAGTGTCAACCAAAGATGAAAGCCCAGTTTCATCTTGACAGCTCTTTGTGACTAGAAATTAAGACAATGAAGTGCTGGGAACAATGAGAGCGCAGAAGAAACTCAACTCAGGAAATGTGAGGAAAGGATCACTTCCCCAGGACTCTTGCTGAATATTTAGGAGCTTGTTAAATTGAGGAGAATAAAGAGAATCATTAGAAGTCAATCCAAGAAGATGGCTGAGGGAAATGCATGTTAACAGTTTGATATTCCTTCTTTGAAATTAGGGGGTCTGAGGCGCTTCCCAGTTTTGTTACAAGTACTTCTTATTATATGTTATCCTGGTTTGGGACTACAAAATCAAATCTCTATTTCTGCCATAAGATGTCAGATTATTTATTTAAAAAACATAGGGTAAATAAAGATCACAGGAATTCACATAGTATAATTTAACTTTGTTGACTTCAAGTTAATCATCCTTTTCTAAGTAGGACCTTTTCTAAGTAGGCTCCTCCAAGGTCTGACCTCAGTTGATACCTCTTCAGATCAGATGTATCCTTTATTCTACCTTTATATTGCTCTTAAATATATGGGATTTTGCCTTTCCCTACTTCTTAGTACCAGTCTATAGTTTTCCTTAAGAACCTGGAAAGTAAGTATCAGATTCCATTTTAAGAAGTAATGGTAGAGAGGCCCACTCACTAGTAATCAACCTAAGAACAAGTCCTTCTGGAACTTCACATTCTAACCGTTTAAATTTTGTGACTCACAGCCCATGGGTTCAGTTTTCAGCTTCCTTTCGAGCATACTGCTTAAATATTTAAATAAAATTCCTTCTTCCCATCTGTGCATGCTCTGCAAGCACTATCAAAAGTCTGGCTTTATTATAATCATCCCAATTTTTATCAATGAGAACAAGTGAATCTTAGAAAATTTTGTATGTCCTGATTCCATAAACTGTAGTCAGGAAACCCTGTAATTGTCTTTAGCTGACAAACAAGGATTAGGTGTGCATGTCTCTATGCCCCTATTTCAGGTATGTGTCACATACATATATGTGTCTGTGTCCCTGTTCCACATTTGAATTTGAGGTGTGGAGGAGATCCTGAAAATGTACATTTCTGGTAACTGCTCATTTGTTTTTGTTGTTGCTTCAAGAAGCACACCTTGAGAATTAGTATGCTTCAGAATCCTAGGGAATTATTTAGTAACTCCAATTAGCACCCACTGAAATACAGGACCTCTGATTTAGCAGCATGCTTGTAGAAAAAGCTGACATCGTGCTTACCTACTGGGTATATTTGAACACTCAGCAAATGAGAAAGGGAAGAAAGAAGTGATCCCCAAGGCAATTTGAAATGTGCCTGAGACCTTTGTAAAGCATAAGACTTAAGGTAGATTTTTTTTTAAAAATTTATTGTCAAGGTAATGTATAGAGGGGTAACAGTTACATTCGCCATATACTAGGTGCATTACTTCTCACACATTGATACCCCTTCTCATTATTTTTGTCCCCATTTCCCTCCCCTCACCCCCTCCCAGTCATTATGTCCACCCTTCCCTTTTCTATTTCAAATAAACAGATAAACATGTATATAATTTGCCAGGAACAAAGTCAGATACAGTAACAATATGAGATTAACCAAAAGGCAACAAAAGAAAAGAGAAATAACATAGTACATTGAGAACAACAATCACACAAGATAAAGGTCTTGTTTCTGTATCCTAGAGATCCTTTCATTTAGTCTCATCATACATGACCTTATATGCTTAGGTTTTGAGATAGTGTAGTTCTCTGCTAGGAGAGTCCTAGATGTGTACTAATTATTACAAATGAGGGAAACCATTGAGCCTGTGTTCCTTTGGGTCTGGCTTACTTAATATGATTTTTTCCAAGTCTTTCTATTTCCTTACAAATGGGGCAATGTCATTCTTTCTGATGGCAGCATAGAATTCCATTGTGTATAAGTACCACATATTCTTCATCCAATCACATCTTCTTCATCCAATCATCTACTGAGGGGCATCTGGGCTGGCTCCATATCTTTGCTATGGTAAATAGTGCTGCAATGAACATTGCTGTGCTAGTGGCTTTAGTATGTCCTTGTTTCTGGATGATTGGATAAATGCCAAGAAGTAGAATTTCTGGGTCATAGGGGAGTTCTATGTTTAGTTAAAGATAGATATTTTATAACTGAAGGGACTTTGAAAGAGTCTGAAGCAGGAAGCAGAAATGTGATAACTATGAGTCTGTTAAGGACTTTGTGAAAACATTTAATTTCATTATGGGGAAGGATGAAGTAGAGGGAGTTGTGATACATGAGGCCTTGTCTCAAATGTGATTTGATTTTTCCCAAAGGGTTTGATTTTCTTATGAATAAATTGACATCTTTGACTCTCAGTTGTCTTATCTGTGTCTTGTAGTGTTCTTATAGATTTTAAATGAATTATCTTGGCCCTTAGCACGCATTAACTACTGAATCAAGTAATAAAATACTTCTATTCATTGTAATGACAGAATTAACATATTGATTGGGATACCTGAGGCATGGATCACATAAACTAGATGTTTATCCATGTAAAATTTACAATGATTGTAGTGTACTGAACTTGAGTTATAAGTTGGAATTCCTGCAGAGGGCCTTTTATCCACCATCTCCAATACTGGGAATGGAGAAAAGGTAGGTTGAAGAAAAGTTCAAGAAATGCTATTAGTCATGAGTCACAAGAGCACTTCCAGGGAGTTTAGAAAAATAATGGGTTTATTTCCAGACTCCACAACCACAAGTTCCACCACACTTTTAGAGTCTGTCTGGATGTTTTATCTGTCTGTCTGTATATCATTCTATCTATAAGCATAGATGTATGGATATATGTAGATGTTTATGGTATAGATAAATACTGGTGTAGATTATCATGGAATACTATATGATTTGGATTGTTATGATTCCAACTCATTTTGGTGGAAATTACATCCCAGAGAAGATCTGAATCATATAAGATAAACCTATAAGAATAAAGTAGAACTTTGCCAAATAAAAAGTAGAATGGAAAAAAAGGATCCCCTGATTTTGTTATCTTTTGATCTGGGACATTGGTCTGCACTTAAACTGTGTCCTGCACCATTGGCTTTCCAGGCATGACACATCAGTGTCAGAGGGAGATTTTGGATTTCTTAGCCTTCATAATTTATAGGTTATATATTATCATTCACCCCTTTATATATGAACATTATTTTATACATTTATTATTTATAGAGTAGATACATATATGTAAATATATGTATTAATGCATAAATAGGCAACTATATGTGTGTTTATATATAAGAAAATAGATAAAGAATATATCTGAATACAGATGTATATACAGTTATACATTAATATATACATCCATGTATAAAAATTTGTGTGGATTATATACATACACATACATGTACATATGTATGTATACACACATGCACACGTATTTTCTCTTGAGCCCTTATTAACACACCAGCTGTATATCAGTGTTCAATCATTGTAAGTCTGCAGTCAGACTCATCTCTTGGGACCTCTGGCAATTGACTTCAATGCTATCTGTTAACAGTCTTCCAGTTTCATTTAGTCAAGGTCAAGCTAATGGGTTTCCAAATTCTCTGCAATTAACATAGTCATGTCTTTGTCACTGGAGAAGGGTCTTTATTAGGAATTCTCATTAATACTCTCAATTACAAAACTTCTTCTCCCCTGTCTCATCTATCTCCATATATTTCTTTCAATCCAGTAACTCAGCCTGTGCATGCAATATAGGAGCCATTAAGCATGAGACCTGAAATCTTCAAGGTAATTGTTTTACAGGGAAAAAGTCAGCACATTAGTTGGAATCAGGATGTGGTGGAGGGGATGCTTCTACATGGTTTGTCAGAACAGACAACATGTATGATATTACTAGGTTCTTGGCTTGCAAATGAGGGGTATAAAACAAATCCTATCCCAGAGACGGATCAAGGAAGAGCTGTTAAAGGTGAGATCAGGCCTGGTGTCCAATGGGCCACATTCCACCCCCTGGAGTAAATGTTAGGCATTTCTTCACTTTGTGGAAGTCCAAGAGTTAACTGTAACTTTTAATGCAAATGCAAACTTTCCTTGATAACCAAAGCTTGTTTTCTACCATGCAAATTAGATACTAGGGACATCATTTTCTCCTCCACATCTGAAAAACGTATCTCATCTTGTTTCAAAGACAATAAATTAAGGCTACACTCAAAACTGTCAACTCTGATCCAAATTTTTTCTTGACCCCCTGATGAGACTAAATTCAAAACCAATTAGCTGTTTGAGGACTTTCACCTTTGATGGATTGCAGTAGTTGCTTTCCTCCCTCAAGGAGTAAAAATAAGAACCAGGATGCTGTAAATGATAAAATAGCTTGTGGATGAGACATCTTTCATGCCTACAGATTTTAGCAATCACTTAGAGAAAAATCGTCTTCCTTTCTTTCCCTCCCTTTTCCTTCCCTTCCCCCACCTTTTTTTCCCTTTCCCCCCTCACCTTCCTCCTCTTCCTCCACCTCTTCCTACTCCTCCTCATCCATTTCCCTCCCACTCCTTTAGGTTAGTGGAATACAATAGAGTTTTAATCCCAATATCTATTCTAATGATAAGGAAGACAGTAAGCATCCTGGTCTAGATTTCAGGTTCACTGATGCAATTGAATATTTCAAATAAAAATCTTTAGATCCTCCTTCCTTCAAGTTGCCTAATGCTTTTTATTTCTTCTCTTGCCACCCCACGTACTCTTTGCTGAGGAGCAGGTAGGAGGTGTTTCTTTGACACAGGGTAGACTTCAAAGCTCTGAAATCTTACTCTGAGCTTCTGCAGTCTCTTCCAGGGCTTACTGCTTCCCTTTTGTGGAACCTTCAAGTAAGGACAGCAAATTCCTTTCCTTCAACCATGGCTCCTCAGACATGTTCTGGATCATCATTGTTTCATTATTGGTAGGGGGCTTTGCTCAACATGTTTTCCCATAGACTTTCTTTGTTCTTCTAGTCTTCCAGTTCTAAAGAATTCCATGTGTTGTTAAGACTTCTTAAACAGACCTGCTCAGAGGCAGTGTGTCAAACATAAGATATCAAATTTAACTGAAGCGAGGGGTGAAATGAGGGGTGGGAAAAGGGTAGAGGTGAGTACGAGCAAACACAGCTGGGAGGGACACTCACTTTTGTACTCAGGGGTGACCTCAGGCTGTGTTCCACAGCGCTCTGTTCATTTTCATTTTGCTGCTTACCATGGGCAGAGTAGTTTAATACGGTAGAGTACATAACCAGTGCTGACAGTAAGTTGCTGGCTTGCTTTGCCCTTGTGTGCCTAACATTTCAAAGAATAGCTGTCTGTGAGCACACAATACACACAGGAAAGCCAGTTCATATAAGGTGGTTAACTTTATCTGACCAATACAGATTTTCAGAGGCCTTCCTGGCCTCTCCATTGCTTTTGTGACTGGACCCGCTTTCCTCAGGATGAGTGCCCCAGATCTGTGATTCTAACGAGGTAGGCAGCTGAAAGGATTGTGATTTGAAGCCAACCAGGCAGAAAACTCTATGAGACTCCTAGTTCCAAGTAACTACTCAAAACAAAACTAAAACAAAACCAATAAAGAACCCTGGAAGGGGTAGAATGTTAGCTCTGACCTAAAAAAGCTCAATGATAGCTCCCAAACTCCTGAGTTTAAGCCCAGGGATAGCATACATATACACAAAAAATAACATTGTAGCAATGTTAACTGGTGGCTCAGAGCAATATTTAGCTCAAGAAGTGAAGTGAGTCCCCATATTTTACTGTTATACCTCAATCCTGATTTAGAATTTTTGAAAGTAGTTTCAACTGATCACTAAGCAAGAAGTTCTATGTGGTAAGTGCACAGTGTATGCAATTATTTAAAACTGTAGTAGCCAGTAACATGGTGACTTCCAAAAACAGAGGTTACTTGAGAGAGGATTGTATTTCTGGAACCCTTAAATTTCTGGTCATAGTTGTCTAGAGTCCATTCTTACGGAGGCCAGGCTGTCAGCAGTAACAAGAATGTGGCAAAAATATTAAGAATTAAGTTCTAGACATAGGCATTTTAGCTGATAGTTGATTTTTATTCCAAGATTCCCTAGCAATGGCCAAACCTTCCCTTGAAATGACAGATGACTACTTTGTATTTTCCAAGAGCATTGTCCTTCTATTTCCCTTCTATTTCCTTCCTTTACCTCCTCACCTCTTCTTCCTCTCTCCTTTGCTCCTCTATAATTTCCCATTTCCTATTCTCTTTTGTTTGGTTTCTGACCTTTCTTTCCCATTACCTGTTTCCTTTTTACTTCCTTTCCCCCTCCCCCCTTCCCTCCCTCCCTCCCTTCCTTCCTTCCTTCCTTTCCTCCTTCCTTCTCTGTTTCCTTCCATTCTGTGTCCATTCTAGAACGTGCTTTCAAATGTAGATAGGTACCCACTTCTTAAGTTCTGCATTTATTGGTGTTTTCTAAATGACATGTTTTCTAGTGCCTCTATTTTCCCGTCCTAGATTTTCAATTCAGGGCCTTGTGTTTGCTCAGCTGGTATTGTCACTTGAGGCATGCCTCCAGCCTACTTGTTCATTATTTTAGAGGTAGGTTACCATAGACATTTCTTCCTAGCTCCAGTCCTCCAGATCTCAGCCTCTTGAGTAGCTTGTATTACAGGCATGAGTCATTGGCATCCAGCATCTCAGTGGCTCCTCACAATTTTGCACTGCTTACTATGGGTAGATTTTAGAATGCTTCCATCTCTACAGAAAGAACCCTCACAACTAAGAGGTTTATTTCCCACTTATCTTATGACAATGAGAAGACTGAGAACTGTGAGAACGAGTATGTGCTGTTATAATCTGAGTGGGGCATCTTGGAAATGGATTTGATCTCCAGCTATTTCCAGACAATCTTCATTGGAGTGAACTCTTGCCAGAACTGTGATGGGCAACTCACAAAAGACCCTGATTCAGCTATATCACTCCATAAAACTTAACACAGGGGCACTGCAAGGTAATAAAATACGCTGCTGTTCTAATTTCTGTGCTTTGGAGAAACTTGTTACACACCATTTCGTAACTCAGATGTATCTTCCATGCATTGCTCCAAGACAAAGTTTCAGCCCTGTCTATGGAAAATTGCTATTAATTTTTCTTCTGCAATGTGACTTTCACAATCAATACAACATCTTTTTTTTTTTTTTCAACCAGAAAGAGTTAAAAAACTTGTGAGGGTGAAAGAGCAGAGTTTACATTCTGGATAGTACTTTAATCATTGCATAAAACTGAGTCTATTTTATTTTATTTTTTTTACACAAAGGCATCTAAATGTCAGATAATTGGATTATCAGCTAAGTCTCTTTTAGCCCTCTGGTGCCATCAGCCTATATCATGGGGAAAAAAATCTTGTTTTTATAAAAAGATCCAACAGTTTCGGCGATGAAAATGAGCACTTTACCTGTCCCCTGGTGGATTTGTATATTCTGAACAGAATGCCAAAAACCTGTAGCTGTTTTCTTGTCCCAGTTGTGCGATTCTAATGGGCCGTTTTGTTCTCACAGAGGTTCATCTGTTTAGAAGTATTTCCGTTTCCATTTCTAATGTCAACTAGAGAGGAGCTTAATTTAAGTAAGTTGTTCTTATGTTAACTCATATTCTGCAGTATAGTGCATTGTTAACATTTCTAATATAAATTAGTATCTAATTAATAAAGAGCAAACTGTTAATACCTGTAATTGGTTGGGGTCAAGTTGCTAATGATGATTTGATAAATGATGATAATATGCTGGGAGTTGTTTCAAAATGTATTCAAAATGAACCTAAATAGTTCATTTTGAAAACCATATGGAAAAGGACCTATGGAGAGAATTGTCTTGTGTGAGCCACAGAGGACTGTGGAAACAGGTATCAACCAAGAAGTTACGATCAAAGCAAGTTAATTTGTTCATGACTCCTGAAGACATTCTACAGTTGAGAGAATACGACTCACCATTTCCTCAATGGGATTATAGAAATGCCTGAACTGAACTACTGGTAGGATGTTGAGACATTCTGGTTCCAAATTTGTGTGGCTATCATTAACCTGGGAATTAATTATTAATTAATGCAACTTCTTGTTGGAATATTTCTGACTCCTACTTAACTGTGAGTCCCTGAATGATACTTTGTTCAAAATTTCCATGCTACAACAATGAATATATAAAAGACACTGGATGATGTTAAAGAGGTAGCGGAAGGAAAAAAAATGCCATGAAACAAAGAATATGGTGATAATGGCATCTGAGAGTTTTCTGTTACTAGTCATCAAGTGTTCATCCATCCATCCATCTACCTATCTATCTATCATCTTTTTATTCATTTCTTGTAACAAGTTAGAACTCAGGGCCTTGAACTTGCTTCCAAATATTCTACTGCTTGAGTCATAACTCCAGTCCTACAAGTACTACAGTAGTTCCAGTCTCTAATAGGCAGGCAGAGGTGATAGAAAATACACATCAAATCATCCTGGTATCTGGCTAATTGTAGTTTAGAATAAGACTTCATGAGAAGACAAGGTTTGGGATAGTTTTGTCTAGAAAATGAAATTCCTCATACAAACTGTTGTGTGTCAGAGTGTAAGAGAACGTTAGGAGGGACATTATCCGAAAGGGCAGAGACACAAAGAGGAGACTGATGACTTTGAAGGTTGGAGACAATAGTACCTAAAAGGTACAGTGTTTTGTTTTTCTTTCTCCAACTTTATGGGAATTTGCAATTCTGTTAGTTCCTGCGTGGCTGGTGGAGGCGATCTCTCTAGACAGACAGCTCACACCATCCTTGTCAAGGTGGACCTGGTGACTTGCTTTGCCATGTGAAGGGGCAATGACAGAGACCTTGTCATACCCAGACAGAAGCTTGAAGACTCCTTTATGCTGCGTAGACTGTTAGATTTTCTTTGTACTGTGACACTGAGTTAAGTGTGGATTCTGATAGCTGGGCTGCTGAGTGAAAAGAGAATCTGAGCTCAGTCAAAGCAACTGGCATCTCTATGAAGGAACACACATACATCCTTGTTGCTGGAAGCCCCCAGTAAGGAGAGTTGGTCTTTATGACAACTTAATGTAACGCAATGATGATCAGAATGATAAACTTCTACATTATGCCGTCCTTGCATTTTCTTATAACTGCTGGAATCAGTATCTGAAATTTTGGCTAGGATTATATTTATTGTGCAGGTCAGTTTGTTAAATATATTTTTCTCAATACATAAACACAGTGTACATCTTCCCATTTATTCACATACTTAATTTCTCACAAAAATGCTTTAAAAATTTTAGTATACAAGTCTTTCACCTTTGAGGCTTCATTGCCTATTTTTCCAAGATATTCTTACTTGAAGCCTTCTCGGACAAATTTTGCAAGCCAGTTTTCTGCTGCTTCCAGTTTCAAATTTTAACCATATTTCTAATAGCAAGCAATTCTGGGAAGATACTTTAGTTCAACAGAGTTATGATCACAAGACAATCTCTATCTATTCTACAGTGTTTCAGAGTTACCAGTTGATATTTTAACAAAAAGTATATATAGATAGATGCCCAAAATGTCTAATCGTGTATATTTCTTACAGCATACTGTTTATCTGGCAATACTTATTCTCAAAGAAAAAGTTACAGGAATCTCTATAATATGTCATTATGTCAAAAGGCTTTTAGTACAAATTAATTTATTTCACATTTTATTTAATGTGTATTACCTCCAAAATAAGGCATTATTCCAATTTATAAATCCACTTGAATAATTTTATGTACATTTAAATAATATGTAAAGATTTATCCTTAAAGTGATTCAAAATCGATTGTACCCAACACCTATCTTTCATATGTAAAACAAATGTATAGATTAGGTATTTTACCAAAGATGTCCAAACTGTTACCTTGCAGTGAATCTGGGTTAGAAAAAGACATATTCAATCCCTACCTTCTAAGCTAAAACACTCTTACCAGAAAGTTCAGGACAGACATCCTCAGTCCTTTTGTTTGTCAAGAGAAAAATTCAAGCAAGATGCAAATAAAATAAAAATGACAGGAACATTGATGAGCTGAGAAATACGACAGAGCAACAGTACATGTGAAATAGACATGTCATGAGAGGACAGAATTTCAAAGTTGATCATTTTACACAGTGATGGAATTCTTAAAGATGTCTTTCTAATTGGTGAGTCTCCTTTCTGGTTTGTATCAGGTTGTAGTGGCCAAGATTCACAGTGCATCTTTATATTCTCATTCTGTGTAGCCTCCTTCCCCATTAGTTGTGACTCAGATTTGGTCTATCAGCTTATTATACTATTTGCTAGGCTGTCACTCCTTGATGGACAACTTTTCTACCAACTGGTATCAACAGCTTCACTTACTTTTTGCATCTATGTAGTTCTCTTCAGTAGTCTTCACATACCAGGACAGTTGATCCAAATTCCATTGCAGAGGTTTCCATGTAATTTTCATAGAAAACAAGTTATAAAAAAAAATGGTAACATTTAAGCTGGGCGCGGTGGCTCATGCCTGTAATACTAGCATTCCAGAGGCTGAGATCTGAGGATCAAGGTCAAATCCAGCTAGGGCTGAGACTCTTATCTCCAATTAATCACTAGAAAATGGGAAGTGGGGCTATAGTTCCAGGGGTAGGATTGTAGCCGTGAGGTGAAGAGCTTAGGGACAGCGCCCAGGCCAAATTCAAGTTCCATGACCCTCTTCCCCCCTCAAAAGGTAACATTTTAAACAGAGCCTTCTCTCACAACTGACAATCTCTTCTTCTTTGCAGGATTCAACAAAATCTAAATGCAACAGATCTAAAACAAACTATGTATAGATTGAACCTCATGCAATAACCTTAGCATTTACTCTGCAAATTATAAACACACCCTTGTAAGCACATTTTACTGTTTCATTCTATTATGGCCACTTGTACATTTTTTCATGCAATAGGAATTTGTTCATGCAAAAATTTATCCAAATTGTTTTGATGGAATGGAAAGCTTGTCATAGTTTCAAGCACTTGTTTAGTATTCAGGCATAGCAAAGCTGCCTGCCTGGAGTGTCTTACATATTTGGGGTTTATTTCTAAGATTTTTAAAACTTCAGTTTGAAGATTTCATGGTTCTTTTTGACATTTTCAACTGATAATTTTATATTAATCTTTTATATGCTGTTGAGTTTTTCAAAAATATCTCTAATGGTTATTTTGTGCAGAGTACTTTCACAAAATGATGATTTCTGAAAATAGGGATTTATGTTTTTGGTTTGTTTTATTGTTTTTAACATTCTGAATGTGAATTAATCAGATATTTAATTTCTGTGACTCAAAGGCCTGACAGAAACTACTTTAATGAGGAAGGAATTATTTCTGCTCATCGTCTAAGTTCAAAGATTCTTCCAAGACCCTAGACCCTCTCTTAAGTGTGAATTCTTGTAAGATAAAAAAATAATTTATACACTTCTAACTTATAATACATATCTACCCCATTACAAATAAAATCAAAGAGGATCAAAGGAATAACAAGGGAGGGTCAGACCAAGCAAGGATAGAAACCCAGCAGAGAAAACATCACATTTTTTAGCGTTATGTCTGGTATTTGTAACATAGATGTCATGATGAGACCCCAAAAGTGTTGGGGCTTCTCACATATCTTCTCTCTTCAGAGAGAATTACCTATGGCTTTTGTTGGAAGGTGTTCTATGCTCCTAGCATATCCAACACACTAGGTTTTCCTTTGCACCTGAAGGCTTTGCACTCTTAGCTTTGTTACTAGGGCTGCCTGAAGGGATTCTGCCTCTTCAGCTTAATTTTCGTCTCCAAGGCTCCTTTGAAATCATGGGGGAAGCCATCCAATTCCTACAGTGTTTGCATTTTTCATTCTTGCCAAAGAAGCCTTAAATGGTTAACTCTAAGGTCTTACTCCAGCTCAAACTGTTGCTATGCCTCCTTGAGAAAACAATTCAATTGTATTTCATATATATGTTATGAAAATGTACTTATAATTGCAACCACCCATTGTACTGACATTCTTCTTAAGGCAGCTTTGCATATAAGTCTGGAGCAGAGAGCACTCACCCTGTGGGGTGTGGTGGGAGTTGCTATCTGCTCTCCTTTTCCTTGTGGAGCAGAACATGGACAAGGTATTGCTAACCTGAAACTTTGTATACTTATTCATTCTTATCTTTTCACAGCCTTTTCTTTTTCTTATTGTAATTCTGTAATTGCTATGTCTTCACTCTTGTATCTTTCTAGTATGGGATCATTCGAGGCCTTTTTTTTTTTTTTTGCTAGTCCTGGGGCTTGAACACAGGGCCCGAGCATTGTCCTTGGACTTTCCTAAGGTTAGCACTCTACTACTTGAACCACAGCACCACTTCTGGCTTTTTTTTATGTCTGTGGTACAGAGGAATCAAACCCGGGTCTTTGTGCATACTAAGCAGGCACTCTATGGTGGGCCAAACTCCTAGGGTTTTTGCACTCCCGATTTTGTCCCCATATATGTTCCAGAACTTGGACTGTAGGTGATCAATCCTACATACACCTGTAATCTACTATTTACCTTGCTACATGGTACTTGTCTATCTTCTGAGAACAGGATGTTTTATTATAAGTGATTAGTATTAGTCACATCAGAAATTAAAAATTCACATTTGAAATAAAGGAAGGGAAATGGATCCCAGTTTCCCCATGATGTTGTTTTATAATATTAGAAAGCAAGAGGATTAAGGTAGTTGATGTAGCTGAGTTTCGGTGTCCAGCCAACCTGTAACCATTTTCCATTCGTTCCCTGAGTATTTATTCCCTGAGGGTGTGTTCATCACTGAAGGAAATTTCTCACAGTTGAGCAATAACTCCCTGAAGGAAATGCTTCTTCATAAAATGCGGAAGACACATGAAACTTTTATAGTTTTGGTGGCAGTGGGCAAAGTACCACACTAGAAATATGAGAAGATTATTCAAATATGGGACATTAAGTGGAAAACAGTTTGAATTATCTATGATGACATGAATATCTTCATAGACATAAAAATAAAAGAAAAAGTAACACATTTTTTGTGAGCATGATAATGTATTATATTCTTAGAACATTGTTCCAGTAAACTTGTAATATTTTATTCAGATTATAAAAATTTATAAAATACCAGAACTATAAATATGGAAATGTAAACATATACATAATTTAACTGCCAATATGCTGTTGAAATGGACTATTATAAATTTTTCTCACTTTAATTCCATTCCTTCACATTATAGCCTGAGATGGTATGTATATCTTAACTTACATTTATATATACATTTATAGTGCATTAAATTAACACTTTACTATACATGTTGTTTCCTCTCTTCTTACCACATCAGTTTCGTTTATCTTACTTAATATTCTTGAAAGTTATTATGTTATAGTTACTATAAGTTTGATAAAATAACAATTTCCTCTATTATTCCTTCTATTAGAAATTAATAGGTCACATCATTATTATATCCTTATTTAAGTTAATAACACAGGAAAGCAGAGATATGTATGAATCTCAGAAGATTTCTGTACAATCTTGAATTTTTAAATAATATTTTTGACAAAAGATAAAATGATTTTCATCTTCAGAGGGTCACATCATTTTATTTATTGCTCTTGGGAAACAAATAGTGCTGTATCCATAAGGGCAGTTTTGCCATTCACCATAGAAATTATGGACTATCCTAGTTATACTTTAACTTTTATGTCTTCATTATTTTTTCTTTAATGTTTCTCTCCACTCACATTTGTTACTATTTCCATGCTGATCAGTGGCAAATAAAATCCGTCTGTTATATAGGAGAAAATACTATTATCACGCCTGATGATTTTCTCATCTAATAGCTGTAAATTATCCATCCAGCACAAGGATACGCTTTTAGCCATACCTGTAGACATCTTTTTACTGGCCATCATCTTCAACCTCTGTTGTCACTACACAAGAACACAGCATACCCTAGCTCATCTGTTCCATTACAATGGTCCTCTTGCTCTCTATGAATCAGCTCAGTTCTTTCAGAGTACACACACAATCTGTTCTGCACACAACTGCATGACGGAACCTAAATAAAAAGAACCTCTTCTGCTTTTCCTGTAGCTTTTTTCACCAAGAACAGCTCCAGTTCTTATAAGATTCTACAGGCACCACAGCCCCAATACTGTCCTTTATTCTCTCTGCCCTTGCCAAAACAACCTTCCTGATCCTTTGCCTACTTCTGCTTCTTCATTCTACTATCTGGAAACGTAATTCATGTATTCTCATTGGAAGTAGAGATGCTTTGTGAAGTTTTGGCACTTTCCTATTATTCACATTTCTGTCATAGAATGCTTTGTATTTATTCATTTCTTATTTCTGTATACATCTTTAAAGACATTGTTTCAAGACCGTATTTTCTTGTCTTTTTAAGCTCAATAGCTTTTGTTGTTATTCTTTTTGTTTCTATTATCCTTAAATAGACAAAGGGGATTTAATCATGAATATAATGCATTTTGACCAATGTCATCCCTTTATCATTTTGTCCCAACCCCCCCTAACCTCTGAATCTACCTGGTTCCCTATTCATATATGTACATTGCATATTAAGAATGTATTCATCCACATTTCCTCTCTCCATGCTCCTGTCCTCCCATTTCTTTGTTTTACCCTTCTAAACCACACATGTTCCAGCTTCTACTCTTTTTTTTCCCTTCTAGTCCTAGGGCTTGAATTCAGGGACTCAGCCCTGTCCTTGGGCTTTCCTCAAGGTTAATGTTCTACCACTTGAGCCACAGTACCACTTCCAGCGTTTTTCTATGTGCATGGTATTGAGGAATTGAACTGGGGTCTTTGTGCATGCTGAGCAAGCACTCTACCACTAGGTCAAACTCCCTACCCTGGCTTCTATTTATAATGAGTCCTCAGTGTTTTCCAGTGATATAAGCTAATTATTGTCTGTCTATAATAGATAATATTGGGACGTGTAACATCTTGGGTCAGAAGATTTCTTATTGTCCAGGGGCTCTCTTGTGTATTGTAGAATGTTGAAGAGCATTCCTGGCCTTTAAATCCTAGGTGACAACAGCATTGCCCAGATGTCATCATTAAAAATAACAATGTCTGCTTAGGTTTCCAAGTCTCTTACAAAGCACGAAATTGTTCCTGCTAAGAAGAACTGGTCTTTCTGAAGGCACAGATCGTTGTGTGGGGCTGCCCATAGCCTCGTCTTATTGGTCTGAATGTTCCCCCATAGTCCCTTTCATCTTAACTGGTTCTTAATTTGAGATCTCACGGTAGATGACATATTGCCTATAAAAGGAGCTATATAAAGTGATTTCCTCAGAGTCACATAGTCCAAGTCCACCATTCCATGCAACCCTAAGGCTTCCATTGTAAATTTTACACCAAGAAATAAGTAGTGGAAACGACATAAATGCTAGGGACCTGGGAATGGCTCTCTATTTGCTGTCTAATGGGCATACATGTAAGTTCACGCGAATGACTTCATGTAAATCTCAGTGTTCTCATCTAAAAGCCAAGTGGAGGCATCTGCTTTGTACAAACACTATCAGGTTTAATCTGGATGGATATGTGGTCCCTGGCATACTTTAGTCAACAGAAAATTTCAGCTCTTAATATTTGTCCCTGAAGTCAAAGGAATGGCAATCAACAGTTCTTAATAAGGCTGGGAGGATGGGGGTAATAGGAGTCAAAAATATAAAGTTCCTGATCATTGCTTCACTGGGTAATACGCATTCTTTTGCCAGCAATATTTGTTGACTGCTCTGTGTAGGGATTATATTCATCAATGAATTTTCATGTCTGCGTAGAGGTCAATACTCCATCTAAACATGTATAACATAGAACTGTGAAAACAATATATGTAATGAGTAAGATAGTCCACAGTGTAATATTATATTTATATGATATTATTAAAATTTTAAAAAGTATCAATTTTTTTTGCCAGTCCTGGGCTTAAGCTCAGGGCCTGAGCCCTGACCTTGGACTTTCTCAAGGTTAGAGCTCTACCACTTGAGCCTCAGCACCACTTCCAGATTTTTTCTATGTATGTGGTACCGAGGAATCGAACCCGGGTCTTCGTGCATGCTAGGCAAGCACTCTACCACTAGGCCAAACTCCTGGCCCCTAAAAAGTATTAATTTTTAAAAGTAGTTCTAAAGATTCTATCAATAGTATCTAAATAAGTATCTAAAATTTCCTTCAGGAACTGGCCATTTTGTTGCACATTAAGATCCTTTATCCAACTCAGGAATTTAAAACAGTTTTCTAAATTATAAATTTACCAATACTAAGATATATAAATAATTAATAAATATTTTAGAGAAATTTATGATTATTTGGCCATGTTAGAATTAGCAGGAAATAAGGAAAAATAGATTTTAGCTGGCATGGATCTACTTTCTCTTTGAAGAAACAGCTACAAAGCAACTGAAATCAGAAGACAATTCATTCCTTCAAATAATAAGTCTTAATCATTGAAAACATTTATGTACTTTATGTGGTTTGTTTGTTGTGATTTTATGAAAAACTAACCTTCCCATGCCAAATCCTAAATCTAAGAAAAACAGAGTTAAGAAAAAGAGGAAAAATCTTAAAACTGAGTTTTTCCAAGTGCTTTGTTTTCTCCAATAAGAAGAAACGTAAAGAGCTGCAATAACTTGCTCAAGGTCAAGCCGGCTAGCTTGCCACATTCTCCCCATACCTAGGCAGGTGTGCCCACACTAAACATAACTGCTTTTTTGCATACTTTCTTTTTTACATGCAAATTTCAATTATTTTACCTTTATATAGGCACATAACCTTTTTTTCAATTTAAATTTTACTATAAAGTTGATGTGTGGAGGGGTTAGAGTTACGTAAGTCAGATAATGATTTCATTTCTTTTTTGAAGTGTTACTCCCTCCCTCATTTCCTCCACCCCCACACAAAGTTGTAAAGTTCATTTCTGACATTTTGTCATCTTAAAAAAACAAAACAAAACAAAACAAAGAACAATGCTCAGATAAAATTCCAAAGGCAAAAGCACTTGCAGCTCCATTTCAAGAGTTCACCCTGTAATTGTTAGACCTGATCTCTAGCCGACAGCTTACACTGAATCATTGGGAATAATTTGAGTTGACTGAAATGTGGGGAGTCCATGTCTGTTTCCATTGACCCTCCTCATTCAAGCTATACCTTGTGATAGCCAAGGCTGGACACTGCCACTTTAAATCAGTGGTTTATCTTGAGTGCTGGAGAATGAAAATGGTTTGGGGGCGGGGTGGGGGGGCAATGATGAATCACAAGGCAGGGAACAAATGTAGCTGTGATTAATGGGACATTACACAACAACAAAAAAATAGAGCCACCTGTGTGCGGAGATAACTGGAACCACAAAGACCACCTCATTGTCTACTGTGATGTAATTAGCTTCCAGCCCCTTCATAGCTTGGATGGCTGATTCAAGTGAGCTTTTCCTTTGTCCTGCTAATCATGACAAGGTTGTGGCTTCTTATTTTTAATACTCCCTATTAAGGAAGATTTTTCTCCAGTACATGGGAATGATAAAATGTCATGCTTAGATATGGCCACAATTCTAAGCAACAATTCAGATTTATTCAACTTTCCCTTTAATTTTCTTCCCAGAGAAGACAATGAGAGAAAGACCAAACATTTGACTTATGATATATGAGCTTCTACAAATACTTCAATGTGTGAAAAATTTTGGTTACCCTTTCTCCTCATTCTTTAATTTTTTTTGTGGGGGAGGCTTTTCTGGAGTAAAGAAAACAGTAGTTTTGTGAAGGTGTTTTGTTATAGTAACTATGATGAAGACAGAATTTCCATTTACTTGCCACTTCTCACTACCTGGTATCACAGCCTGTCTTGTTCATGTAATTTCCTTTGTCTGTCTCTAAAGAAATAAGTAATCACTTTGCCTGTTAGCAGGGATGGTAGGCTGGGATATTTGTGAAGATATAGTGAGTATAGAAATTATTGGGCATAATTCAAATAAAGACTGTTTATGCATATTTCCATTCATTACTGTCTGGTCCACACACTTGAGCTAGCAAAACTGGCAGGAGAGTTTACATTTAGAATGACTGACAACTCTTTTGTGAAATATGGAAGCATTCTTAATATTAGTTCTTTGCTTCATTTCACATTTCTGGAAGTGTTTTGCTGCTCTCACAGCCTAAAATTCTGAGATATGATATATTTGGAATGCCAGCTTGGTTCCCAACTGTCAGGTGTGTTTTTTTCCTCCCTGACTTTGAAATAGCAACATCTTATATTTTATAATGTGCTTACCCTTTGAAAATAGCATTAATCCCTTTCATCCTAAGGGTTACTGTTAGAAGGATAGGCATACACTATGCATGTAATGGCATGGATTTGGGACTAAACTATGTAAGTGGGGTTTCCGTTCACAATTATTCATGTGATCATGGGGTGAAAATTTTATTCACTAAGGTAGAATATTTACCTCAGAGAACAATGTATAAACACCTCATACAAGTGATCCTTGATAGGAAGAAACCCTGCATTGATGCTACAAAAACTATCAGTTCCTTTCTCTTTCATAGGAATGACTGAAATAAGGAACTATGTGTGAACGGTTCATCATTGTGCTTATTAAGAAGAGGGAAATGAAGACTTGACTAGGACCTTTTACAACCTACTACAATTCAATTCTAAACATGGCTAGTTTCATCTGATTAGATTATTCCCCAGATATGGTGTGGGTTTTGAAAATAAGCAAATCAAAATAAAGCTGGAATGTTAAATAGTATGAGGTTAGTAAAGTGTGCAGGTCATTGTCTTAATTTCGTTAACACTTGAACTACTATACGCATACTACTTGTTACAAAACAAAATTAAAATGGATCCTCTGAGAGACTAAAGATGGTTTCTCCGAGTGCTTTCTACCTAACTGCTCCACCATCTTGGCAGGTTCTACTACCTACTCTTCCCTCCTTGATGCCAATTCAGTCTCCATCAGCCCCTCTACCATCAATTTGATTCCTCATTTTCCTATCTGTACTCACTTGGGTGTTTTCACATGCTAGTGACCACCATCCCCTAGGCACAGTAGCAGTTTATATTCCCAGCCAGGTTTCTGCGCTTGCTAATCCCCTTTGTCAATTACTTCTCTAGACAAATTACTTCTGTAGATACGTTCCCTGAGAATCATCTTTGAATTATTTTCCACTTAAAGCATCTTATTCCTATATATGCCAAAAATACACAACAGATTGAAAAAAAAAAAAGGACTGAAACTGGCTTATCTCAAGTCACATCACCTGTTGTTATGTCCTGCTGTAAACATCTTATCGTGCAGTGCTAGATCATGAAAGTAGTCTTTCCCTCAATGGATTATTGCTTCTCATGCATGTGCAGCAACTTCATACAGTTTACGATTACAGACTCCAGTCATGGATTTAGAGCTCTGTTTACACTGTTCCCCTTGATTTACTTTGTGACTTCATGTTCAAGTCTCTCCCTGAAACGAATATGTATTGAGAAGTCAAGGTGTGCAACTTTAAAGACTGAATTGAGAGTAGTGTTTTTCATATCAGTGCAGACCATTTGTGAACAAGCAAACAGTCCCCACCTTCCTGTTCATTTTTCCTTTTCAGATACAAAGAAAACTATAAATTCTCTCATTATCCACTAATATTAGTACTTCCAAAGTTAGAGATGACATCAAGTGGTACATGTACCCAAGTGTAAATAATGCAGAATGAATTAAAAATACATTGTAATAAAGTGGTTTTTATTAATCTTCTTTTTCTTGAATCTTATTCTTTTATTTTTCTGCAAGCCACCTGGCCCCAAATGTCATGATAATTATTTGCCAAATCTTCTTATCCCTCATGTATTTCTACTTTCTTTTTCTCTCTCCTCAGCCCTGGCTGCTTTATTTTGTTCATCTTAGATTGATATATTTTGCTGTCTCTATCATTCTCTTCTCAATTAATCTCTTTTTTGCCCCCTTTTCATTAAATCTTTTCTGCTCTTTTAAAACATTGCTTTCCTTCCCAGAGCAATCATAAAAGAAAAGAGAGAAATTGTAAAAAGGGTAGATGGTCGTCAATCTCACGGACATTTCCTTTACTTCTCTTTTTCAAAACTGCTGATCTCACCTCTAGAGCCTAAACAAACAATGGCAAAACACTTCAGGAAGGAAGGACAGATGCATAGAGAAAATCCTCCAGACACAATTAGGGGCTGAAATCCATTTAATTTGACATTTTCCCAAGAACACAGTCCCAGAGATGCTGATGTCTCTGAAGCTGCTCCTCTTGCTGGATTCAGAATAATGGGGTTCAAAGTTTGGCTATACTAGACACATGAGAAAAGAGATGCTTGGCTTACAGGGCTGGGCCATGGTGACAGGTATCTGGGGATGGCCTTTTGGCTGCTAGTGTCCCCCATAAGTCGAGCATCACATGGTGAGGGAAACAATATGTATGTGTACACCCTGTGATCTGTCTTGCTATTCTACAAAGCCACCTAGATTCCATTATGGCGGCTCTGTCCTGTCATCCTAAATAGTTCCTGATACCCACCTCTAGATCACACAATCAGATTTTTCCTCTTGCTTATCACCTCACAATAGAGATAGACTCTAACATATGTTTTAGGGGAAATAAATCACTACAACTACTTATGGTTATTGTTGAATCTTGGACCTCAGTACTGTTCCTTATACGCCATGGAGTTTCATGCCCTTATTTCTTTATACCGAGAGTGATTTTTAGAGGCTGCATTTATTCTTACTTTTCTCCCTAGAACATTCTCATTAATCTATTAATATTTAGCTCAGAAAGTTCTCCTCTCAGCACATCTTGGCTTAGGCCAGCAGCTTTCACTGTGTTCCCAACAGCTTATATTTATCTCAGTTAATTATCAGAGTGTATTTGGCTACTAAACAGCAGACAAATGATACCTTCTGATCATATAATGAACGAATAGTGAGGTTTTGGACAATGATTCAAATCCATAACAACACAGCTTAAATGTTGGCTTCTTTTTTAAAATATATCTCCTGGGTGCTGTCTCATGCAGAATTATGAGCCTTCCATTTTGTAAATGAGATGTGTATGTTTATGTGCCTGTGTGTGTGTGTGTGTTTATGTATAATCCTATTTACAGTTTACAGTGAAGGAGTTTGCATGCTTAACTCTTAATAGGATATAATAGTTTTTAGGCCTTCAATTAAGAAAAGGCGTAAACAAATAGATTCTCTCTGTTGTAATAAGGTGAAATAAAATGAACATGCATTTCTCATACATAGTCTATGACAAGTATCCCATTCAATAATTGTGTCTCAAGGAATTTACAGACCTTAATCAACTGTTTTATAGATGAGAAATTCAAGATGCCTATACAGTAAGTTAACCACTCTGTGTTACACACTGGTAAATTTTTTGACCAAACATTTTCTTCAGGTTTTGTGAATCTGAGCTCCTTTCTGTTTTATCACCTTGTGAAAATGGTGACTGGCCATCAGACTGATGGAATGAAAAAAATTAGTTTAACTGTGGTGTCTGACTCTGCCTGAAATTGCTTTGCTCTTTCTTTGGATCCCATTCACCCTTCTCATGTTCCATGGGATCAGGGTCAGCAGGTATGCTTTGTTTCTTTGCTAGGCTGTGATTCTCTACCCTCTTCCCAGCACTCGGTCTAAAGTGAAGTTCTCGCCTCTTTCTCGAATGCCACTGAGTCAAGTGAGATGCAATCATTCTGTGTCCTGAACTTCATACTCTCCCTTCATATTCTTCTGAGTAGAAGGCTTGATTCCTGTTCGATGGGTCTGTGAGGCCACTTGCACAGAAAAAAAGAGTCCTGTTTTCTCCTTTTATCAGTTTCATATGAGGACACCAGAGTCAGGCTCTTTCACTCAGATTGTGCTTTGTTTCTACCGATGGCACAGGCAGCAAAAGATATTTCTCATAACTATAGAGAAAACATGGAGAAAAATAGGACTACTTTCAGTGTGTGTCATACTGTGTCATACAAATCCATTTAAACTGAAAAATAATCATGCAATATATTTAAAATAGATAAGGAAATTTAGTAGAAATTAGAAAAATAGTAATATATAGGTAATATAGTAAAAGTAAATAAAAAATAGTAAAATATAGTAAAAATAAGTACAATCTAGAATATATATAACATATAAATTTTGTAGACATGTGTACATCATAAGTTTACTATATATGCTGTATAATATTAAACATTGATTATGAATGTTCTTACAACTGTAGACAGATTTGCTTTGAATGTGGTTTTGTACATATTTATGTCCATTTTTATGTCTTATTTAGTATGATACCTGGGAAGTTTGTTATAAAACTGACATTTTATTTTCTAATCTTCTTCAGATTCACTGAAAATCAGAGAATTAAGGGCTACAGACTGGGATCTTTTTAGCTGTCCTCAATTTTAAGAATATAGGATGCAAAACTAAAATTTTAGAATTTGATTTAGAGCATATAATTATTATTTATTATTATGTGGTCATAGGAACAGGATACAGTCCAATGAATCAGGTTATACGTACAAAGCATCTTGATTGCTGTCTTCTTTTCCTACATTGCCCATTTCTCCATGCATACCCTTACCTTCAAGTAAAGTATATCTACTCTTTCTCATACTAAATCCTGTGTCTTGTTACCTCGAATTAAAATCCATGATATTGATGAGTCTTTGTCAACACTGCTTTAGAAAGCTGCACGATAGAATGTTTAGAAGTACTTTAACCAGGAACCAGTGGGTCATGCCTCTAATCCTAGATATTCAGGAGGCTGAGATCCGGGGCTAATAGTTGGAAACCAGTCCAGATAAGAAAGTTTGCATGACTCTTATCTCCAATTAACCATCAAATACTCACATGGTCTTTGTGAGGATAAATGAAGACAAAAAAATTAAAGTAGAAATTAGTTCTCTTAATGACTTCACAATAAAGAGGTATATATTATACACACATATATACTCACACACATACACACATACACACAGACCAGAACCAGCACATTGATGAGAACACAAGTGAAAGGTTAAGGACTACACTTACTATCTATGGTCAATTGAAAGGAAATAATGAATAAGAACAGAACACAAAGGCTGAGACTCAAAGGAACCTAGGCTCAATGGTTTCTCTCATTTGTCATAATAAGTAGAAACCTTGGGCTCTCATAGCAGAGATTTGCAATAGAGCAAAACCTAGATACATACGGCCATATAGTATGATGCTAAATGAAAGGACCTCTAGGATATAGAAACAAAAGCCATATAATGAGTGATTGTAGTCCTTAATGTACTATGTTATCTTTCATCTCTTTTGCTGTCCCTTGGTTATCTCATAATGTTATAGTATCTCACTTTGTTATCTGATATATTGGATATATTTGTATTTGGTTATTTGAAATTGGAAAGGGAAGGGGGGAAAACAAGATGAGGGGTGGGGGTTGGGGGGAGGGAAATGGGGACCAAGACATGAGAAAGTATATCAATGTATGTGAATTAATGCACCTTCTATCTGGCAAATATAATGTAACCCTTCTATTAATTACAATAAAAATATATAAAAAAAGAACACAAAGGCTGGACTAGGAAAGAGATTTGTGGAAAGAGCATTGTGGGGACAGGTATGCCAGCTGATGCTGCTACCAGATCTAATTAATGATAATGCTGATTTCTCTACCAACAAATATAAAATGATATTTTGATGTCAGGATTAAAGCCCTGAGAACAATGCCTCTTTCTTTCTTTCTTTCTTTCTTTCTTTCTTTCTTTCTTTCTTTCTTTCTTTCTTTCTTTTTTTTTTTTTGCCGGTCCTGGTCTTGAGCTCAGGGCCTGAGCACTGTCCTTGGATTTTCTCAAGGCCAAAACTCTACCACTTGAGCCTCAGCACCACTTCTGGCTTTTTTCTATGTATGTGGAATTGAACCCGAGTCTTCGTGCATGCTAGGCAAACACTCTACCACTAGGTCAAACTCCCGGCCCCAATGCCTATTTCATAACGTATAAGCACTGTGGAATCTTTCCTTACCACTTTAGCTAAGCTGGGCTGAAATCATTCTTGAGAAAGTTCTCAAAATGCTAATGCTGAAAAATTATAGTTGTGTCAACAAAGTTTCCTGTCTTTTCTACCTACTCATTTTTTCTTATTTTATTGTCGGTAATGTATAAAGGGTTTACAGTTACATTTGTCAGGTAATGAGTACATTATTTTTTTTTTTTGGTCAGGGTGATGTACAGAAGAGTTACAATTATATAATAAAGTAGTGAGTACATTTCTTCTCAAACATTGTTATCCCTTCTTACATTATTTCTACCTTTCTTTATTGATTTTTGCCTATGTCATTAGCCACCAGTCTTTAGTCAGTTTCCCAAATGTACTCATTTGTTGTCCATGATAAGAATTTTTGCAGTGGCATTTTCTTTTCTAGGAACATAAATAGCGCAATGCACCTCTATCATTGATATCATAAGGCATTACTCATTGTTCTTTATCAAATGCACTAATTTAATGACTTCTTCAGTATTACCAAGCAAAGTTATTTTATCTTATCTTCAGTCTAGTTGTTGATGACTGTATTAGCTTACATCTTGTCAACTCTTCTAAGAATGCATACAAATAGCCCGGCACTGGTAACTCACATCTGTAATCCTAGCTACTCTGGAAGCTGAGATCTGAGAATCACAGTTCAATAAAACCTGCCTGGGCAAAAAAAAAAATGGGATTCTTATCTCCCATTAGCCACCAGAAAATCAGAAGTGGCGTTGTGTCTCAAAGTGGTAGACACTAGCCTTGAGATGAAAAGCTCAGGGACAGGAGAAGTTGGTGGCCATTATATCCCACCAACTCAGCCTGCCACATGACAGAATTCATAGTTGACTAATAAATGAGTGAATGACATAATGGACACAATGTTTTCCTGAATGAGTCCTGATACTCAAGGGTTATTGTTTACTGTAGATGAAAAGGGAGACCCACTGAGCTAATGCCCTGAGCATTTTAAGCCAGGGATTCCAGTGAATTTCTTGTAGGAGAATCCAGAAATTGGAAGTCAGAGGTCAGCGTATGGACTGACCTAAAAAATTGTGATCCTGGCCCAAGTTTTTGACTAAGGGATAATGTTACATCTTATGGTTAAATGAAAAACATGTGGTTATCGACTGCATAGTGTATCACCAAATTAAAATACTGAAGCAATGTACTATTTTATATCTGATCTCTTTTGCTATCCTTTGGTTATGTCATATTGTTAAAATATTTCACCTTGTTATCTGCTAGATTTTATATATGCTTAATTGGTTATTTGAAATTGGATAGGGAAGGGGGGAAATAAAAAAGAGCAGGGGTGGGTGGGAGGGAAATAGGGTATCAACGTTTGTGAAGTAATGCACCTTCTATCTGGTGAATACAATGTAACCCTTCTATTAATTACAATAAAATAAATAAAATATTGAAGTCTTACTATACTCTATACTCTATCCTTTAGTATACTCTAGTAGCTAGCAACTCATTATTTTTTTATAGTCCTGCTTTATTTTATTAGTATTCCTCATCAACAACGAACACCATTGATTGTTGGTCCTCTGTCTTTTGCTTTCATCCTGCCTCTGGCAATATTGAACTTATGTCTCCAGTGATGGGAATTTATTTGAATAGTGAGAACATGGAGGTGGTGACTAATTTACTCCTTTGTAGTACACCTACTGTTTTACAGCTTCTTAGCAATTATGGTTAGTATTCTTTGTCTTTTAAATCCAAATCAATGTTCACTGATACCCAGAGGTTGTCTGACAGTGCCAAGGTTTCCAGCTGAGAGTTGGAAAGCCTGCTCTTTGGTGACATATGGTGAAAAGAGTAATATTGTATGTGTGTTTCAAACACATTCTTAATGTTGAGAAATTTCGGAGTGAAAATTACTTTTACAAAGAAAGTTGATAATAAAATATTGGGTCAAAAGCTTCAATCAGCTAGGTATAATCACTGAGGGAAAAGATAACTTTCTATAAATTTCTTTTTCATTCTTTGATAACATGTATATACACACATGATCTCTGCCTCTGAGTATAATTAATTCCACAGCTGGTGGACAGAAGACATGTCTTAGTAAATCAACAATTTATCTTGTCTATTTAACTTAATCATGTTCATGGTATTTTTTTTTTAGACCTGGACAAAAATAACTTTTATTATCTACTTCTTGGGGTGGGAAAGTGCATGAGATATTGTTGACAAAAAGGGTGTAAGAAATACTGTAAAGTGTTGTTATTATACTAATAATGTACAAATGGGCCAAACCTGCTAGTAATGTGTATCTGTCATTCCAGCCATGTGGGGTGTGTCCATACAAGATGGTGACCTGAGGCCAGCCTAGACAAGAAACACAAGATCATATCTGAAACATGTTACGTAAGAAACACAGATACACCGCTGTGAGGCATGACTTTCTTTGCAGTAAGCTCTTCTTCTGTGGTGGTGGTGGAGATGGCAGGGGGATGGCAATGTGGATTGATGTCGACTTTCTTTCATTGTGCACAAGAAATAGCTTCAGGAATGTTGGTGTCCGATACAGGCTGGTTTTCAAAGAGCAGGTGCTCCGAATTTCATTCTTCCTGAAGGAATATTGACTAAACTTTGATTGATGGGCGCTTCTGCACAGTCATATATACAATACAACTACTTAAAATAGAGAAAACTTTCCAGGCTGCCTTGAAAATCCAGATCGTACAAGTGTAAGGGCATATGTTTCGTAAAATTGGCAAGGGTGAGATGTTTTAGTCAAATTGTTGTGGTCACTGCTTATTTGCACCCTGACTATGTCTCTACACTTATGTTACTGTACCTCCTGCCCAGTGTGTTAGTGAGAGAATTGGCATGGACCTTTTGGGGCGCTAACTAAAGGGAAGTAAAACTGAAGCCAAGTTCAGTTTGAGGCAGGGGGATTTGAGTACATGAAGCAGAATCTCTTTCATGAACACAGTATTAAACTGACCAGGTGGTAGAGCCTGGCTTCCTGGAACACCATCCTTCTCCCAGGTACCTGAGCTGACTCCTTCAGAGAGATTCCATGCAAGAGCAATGTCAGACAAAGCTTGCCATTCTTCTTGTGATCCACATTTCCCATTAGTTTCTGCGTCTGTCAGTGATCTGCTCAAGTACACGAGTTACTGGACTCAGAGACGCCGAGTCGAGTCTCTCTAGAGGCTCATCCCAGCTTCAGAGCAGTGTGGGGTTAACATATCCTAGTGAAGTCAAGTGTTCATTCATATGTCCTCTTCCGCAAGAAGAGAAATAATTTTCTGCAAAGGAGAACTAAAATTTTTTCAAAGGAATCTGGTTATTTTGTCACTGAGATAACTCCCCTGCATCTACTACTTCCTGTAAGGACCAGAGAAGTACAATTAAGAGATGGATAAAGTTAGAGTAGATAAATATTCATATATGTATATAGATATGTGCACACATCTATCCATATACATACATAATACATAAAGCTTCAGATATACATAAGTGCATACAATTATATATTAATAATAAATAGGAGAATATTATTAATGATTTTTAACTGATTTAGTTACCTAGGATGCCATTATTGCATATTTTTGTAAACTTTGCAAACAATGATCTACTTCTGAAATCTTTGTCTGATGGACAGTGGCCCATGTCTGTATTTAGACCTTGTATCAAGTAAAGAAAACCTGAAATATGTTATGGTTAGAGATGTGGGAAGCAAGGGAGGAAGGAAAGAGGAAACAGACAGACAGACAGACAGAAGATAGATACATAGATAGGAATGTTGATAGATAGATGCATTGTTAAAAACAATTACAAATATACAGATGGTAGATGCATAGAAATAAGGAAGTACAGAATATTCTGGTAAGTATAAAAATATTCTGATGAATTTGAGCTAGATAATAAGTTTGGACCTGAATATTAGACCTGAATTTGTTAAAAATTTAATTCACAGAGAAAATTATTTTTATAATTCCTTTGCTCCATTTTCAAGTTGATTATTAAACATTTTCTGAAGTTATTTAACTATTTTTTTAGTTTTAGGCTTTATTCCTGAAATATGGTACATGATTAAAATTAAATTTAGGAACCTTTTCATATCTTTTGGCATATTGAATGTCATAATAACAGTCTCATTATTGAAACACTAATACTATATATTGTACAACATGGCTAGATAGACTTAGAGAAGGCAAAATTGAATACAACTTGAGTTTGTAATTTTAGCCCCAGATCATGATAGAATGAAAAAGTTTCAAATTACCCTCCTTCCATGTAACTAGAAAGGATTTTTAAAATATATTTAAAATAACTCATTTAACACATTTGGAAGCATTCAGAAAAAAATTAGAAAGTAAGAACATGATTTATGTAGATAAAGAGTGTGAAATCAGCCTCTTCCTCCTCCAGCTTAGGTGTTATGGGGAATTCCAGAGAATCCTGTTCTTCCCCCACCCAAAATCAGATACCCTGCTCAATAAATAAGGCCATTCTCAGACAATGTACACCACAGCCACACTATAAGAATTTCAATAAAATCTCCCTTTAAATATAAAAATAAGGCCATTCTCAAAGTCTCTAATCATAATCAGCCGAAGATACAAAGGTTTATTGATGTGATTTAGTTTGTACACATTGTCTCTATTTGAGGTACTATCCTGTACCTCAAAATGATGCATTATTATTACATGTTAATAAAAGAATCTATAAAAAGGAGAATGATATCTCGATCTGACCATGGCCTATTATATATATGAAGTACTACACTGTACTCTATAAATATATACAATTAATCTAATAGAAATAAAAATTCTAGTTGAGTACTGTTAGCTTACACTTGAAAATGTAGCTACTCAGGAGGCTGAACCTGAGGGTTGTCACTCATAGCCAGCTTGGTCAGAAAAGCTCAATTAGTCACCAAGAAAATGCTAGAAGTGGTGCTGTGGCTCAAGTGGTAGTGTGCTACCTATGGATAAAAGAAGTTCAAGGATCACTCTGAGGCTCCAAGTTCAAGAAATTGTGACACACACACACACACACACACACACACACACACACACACACAGAAGTTGTTTAAAAACCATTTGGTGTAGCTAAATCCCCAAGAGAAAGGACATACGTAGCAAACAGCCTCAAGTGTCTTAACTGGGGTCTGTAGCTAAATACAATCTGATCATATAGTTATAGATAAGATTATGATAGCCTGGTTTACTGAATTTTTAATTTGTATTATCCAGCGTTCTGCTTATACAAAGAAGTGAAATACTCCAAAAGAAAGAAATGGTACTAAGGAAGTAGATGCCAAAGGATTTTGCACAGATAGTGTAAATTATATGTGAGTAGAGATGACTCAAGGAAAGAATTGTTGGGTACACAGGTCGATGCACAGAGACATCAGAGAAGCCGTGTACCCTGTGTGGGGCTGAATTTATTCTTAAAATATACACTGTCTTATCCTGCACCTTCCTCACCATGAGATAAAACTTTCAAAAGCAATTCTTGAAATGTCTAAAGCAACACAAAAGTTATTAAGTGACCTACCAGATAAAGCTCAATACGCTTTAAAAGAGTAAAATAAAATCTTGCAAACAGAAGAGTGAACTTACAAAAGTATGCAGTAATTTAGTGAAAAAAGGAGTCTCTGGCAGTAGTCAGTGTGACAAACACCTGAAGAGGATGATCTGGGGTCCTGATTTCAGCAAGTTCAATGGGTGGATGTCTTACTTTGGACCTGAGACAAGGCAGCTCCCTGTCACAGAAAAGGCTTGATGGAGCAGAGCTGCAAGTAAGGGGATAAAGAGGAAGGGACAGAGGGAGGTAGAAAGAGAGGTAAAAATAATAAGATCACAAAATCTTGCTCATCCTTGAAGGACGTTTTTCCAACTAGGTTATCCTGCCTGTAAAAGTTTCAACCAACTCCAAATAAAGCTATCAAATAAACCGTCAAGGAATCGGTTCATGGATGCAGACAGAGCCCTGACATCCAGATCACTGATTAAGAGCTGGGCTTCAGCACACTGGCACTGAGAAGTGGGATGGACCCAGGAGCCCTCTGGAAGACATTGCTCCTCTAGGTCACAGCATCGATGAGGTGTGAGGAGAATGTGAGCCACTGACAATCTTTCTAATGGAAATAAAGTAAAATGCTCTTATAACCAGCAGTAGATGCCTAGCTGTATTTTATACATACATACAAAAACACAGTAACAGAAACTAAAAAATAGGAGAGGAAATGACAAAGAGAAGCTAGTGGATATACATACATAGTACACATATATAGGTAATTTCTTACAGTGCTTTTAATTAATAACATGATTATCTTAATAGACATTTGAAGTTTATATAATTTCAATTACATATAAATGAAATTGACTCATAAAATTATAATTAAAGAGAATAACCCAATTAAAAGATAAAATTATAATCAGTGTAAGTTATATATATATATACATTGAACTAAAATTTCAATTGAATGTTCAATAATTGAAATTAGATAATTATTTAATTTAAATGATATGAATTATTTATGTGTACATATACATAAATTCAATGACATATGTAATGGAAGTATGTTTTAATTAGTTGCAAAAATTTATGTATAAGGTATACACATTTAAAATTTTATAAACATAGATATGTGTATATATATATATATATATGTATTTGTTACTGTTGTTGCTGTTGGTCGTGGGCCTTGAACTCTGGGCTTGAACTCTGAGCCTGAGCTCTTCAGATAAAGGCTAATGCTCTACCACTTGAGCCACATCACCACTTCTGGTTTTCTGGTGGTTAATTGGAGATGAGAGTCTCACAAACTTTCATGCCTGGGCTGGCTTTGAACCATGATCTTCACATCTCAGCCTCTTGAATAGCTAGGATTATAGGAGTGAGCCACCATTGCCCAGGAACATGTATTTGCATAAGATTTTCACATATAGTGAAATAATCTTGTTTTTAACATTCATAAATACTGTATGTAATGCCATGAATATTTAAGAAAACATAACCAATGACATTTTTGCTATGACAGAATTCTATTATATTTGCTTATGAATGTGCCCATTTTTCAATGTTATTATCATTTATTTTCCTTAGCAATATATTAGAAGAATATTTTCATTAATAAATAATGTGATAAAACATTCATTATTTATGTTACTTCACTTATTTACTTGATCCTACATTTCTCTGGCTTTTTTTTGCTGTTAAATTTTATTGTATTTGTCTTAGATTTTAATCTTTCCTATTCTGTAGTTATCAAAATTTTCTAGCATATATAAAAATTCTTCTAAAAATTCCTGAGCATAGCTTTTCCACTTCATGCTAACTTTGCAACATTTTTTGATGTAGAAAGATCAGTCTGTTCAGGGTAAAGCTTCTTACTTGGGACATACATCCTATCAGTAAGCGGCAGAGATGGAATTTTAAAGTTAGAAAATTTAAAATAGGAATCTGCAATTTGGGGTCTCTTTTCCATGTTTTAAGTTAGTGTTGACCTACGGGTTCCTTAGCTTTTCTGACATTTCTCATATGAGGAAGGGATAGGCATGTATTTTTTTAGGAATTTGAGATATTGCAAATATAAATATAAGGCTCTGAGCAAAGGATAAGGTCTGAGAAATCTAAGATGACTCCTTAAAAACATGAACTCTCTCAGTGGAAAGAGTGAACCGTTCTTATGCAGCATGTTTTCCAATCTTATATAATTTGAAATGTGATTCCTTATTCTTCTACTACATTCTTCCTTCCAAAGGAACTGGTGACAAATACAATAGAAACCATTTTAAATGGAACTACTGTTTAACATCTCTGATGGCTTTGAGAGACCACATTCCTCAGATGGGGACAAGTTTAGAAAACACCAGACACATTGATGTTTTCCTTCTCTATCTAGGGTAGAACATAACATACCTGTCTAAAAATGTCACAAGGCACTCACTATTTGGTATAATTAGTATACACTGATCATAGAAGTAATATTACAAAAGTTAATCGATCATTGTAAATGCTTTCCCTAGCTGCTTGTCCATCAAGGGTGATTGACGTGCATCACGGAGCAGAACTGATACATTGTCCAAGCCCAGGTGGACTTTGTCACATGTCATTCCCCTCTCTTTAGACCCTTGTATTTATCCTGAAAGCCTCTTACTCACCCTGTAACGTCTCCCAGTTCCTATCTCTTAGGAAAAGAGTAGGTAATGCTCCAAATTGCATTGGACTAGGGGAGGCATACTTCCTTGTGATGCACTCAGGCTTGTAGCTAATGTGTATTCTTTTTCTCACACTAAGATACTGTCCATTTATCTTCTGGACTTACAGGATCAATGCTTCTGAAAGTGGAAGAACAGTTCCCTCTGTTCTATAATATTTATCATCTCTAAAAACCATATCCGTTTTATGAAATCACACAAGCTGGGCCAATGTGTCTCCTACAGGCTTGGAAGTTTCACATAATCTAGGTGGCCCCAAATCCAAGCACTTTTTACAGCTAGCAGAAAATCATGATTCTGGACAGTTCCAGGAAATATAACATGATAAAATGAAAACGGCTACCAAATGATTTATTCCCCAAATTTACAAAAGACTTCTTGGCTTTCTTTCTTCTTGGCTTCTTGCTTTCTTTTAGTTGATCTCATGAAAAAAATGAAATTTTTATTTTACTAAAAAGTACTCTAAAATATACCCGTGTCTTTCAAAGCTGGAGACTCCAGCATTTGGCACCACGTATTTACTTATACAAACATTAATTTCGGTGGAACTGTGAATTTGCTTTTTTAAAAAAAACTTTATTATTAATGCCAACTTCAAGATGTGCTCTCATTGCTCAATTTTAAGAAAAATAGAATGTTAAAATTGGGTGAGAGAAAGCTTGTATGTTAATGTAAAACTTTGCAGTTAATGGTAGAAAATTGTTCTTCTGCTTGAGAGAACATGGCATGAGGGGTTTGTACGGTTTCCTGATGTAAGTGCAGGTGGACAGAGACACAAGGAGTTTCTCAAGAAACAGGCCCTGACTGCTTCCATTGAGCTCTGCGATGAGTTCAGTAAGCACTGTACTGTACGCCATTGAGCATTATGAGAAAAAAAAGTCATTTAACTTTATGGTGTTGGTGTAGCTCCTCCAAGAAGAGCATGTCATTCAGAATTCCATGTTTGGGGGATTATTGATTCTCCCATACTGGAAACCATACCAGGGGCTGGTGGCTCATCCCTATAATTCTAGCTATTCAGGAGGTTGAGATCTGAGGATCCTGGTTCAAAGCCAGTCAAGCAGTAAAGTCCATGAGACTCCAGTGAACCACCAGAAAACCAAAAGTAGTGTTGTGGCTTAAACTGGTAGAATGCTAACCTTGAGCAATACAGAACTAGATCCAAACAGTACAAGAGCGATGACTCAACATTTGGGTACCCAACATAATGGAGAGGGTCTTGGAGATATAAACATAACTACATAGACATAAAAATATATGATGGGATATAAACTCTATAGATATAATGTTACATTATCTAGATTGTATCTATGACATAGAAATCCTCCACTTAATTTAAATTTTGTTCTTCAATCTATGTGCCAGTGATTGCACATAGAGAATCCTTTCTTGAATACTTGTTTGTTAAACATGACATTTGAAATATGATGTAAAAATCAATGTTTATAAAATCTTAAAAATTAAAAAAAAAACTCAGGACTAGAACTGAAGACCTGAGTTCAAGCCCTACTGTAAACAACAGCAGCAAAATCAGACTGGAAACCAGAATGAAGGAAAAGATTTGGTAAAGATTTTGAAGAGAAAAGAGATGAGGTGACCACAGGAAGGGAATAAAGATGGGTTCTGGGACAAGCTAAGAAGAAAAAACAGAGTGTTTGGAAATTGTGCTCTAAGATGTCTACCTCTTTATATGACTACCAGTCTATAGAAGAGAATAATAGAAATCTAGGAACTTCATTTCATGGTGCTTTTAAGTTATTCCATCCTGATACTGACAACTTTCCTACTATTTCCTTTCTCCAGAATTTTCTTTCTTCATAGCAAGAGGAATTTTGATAATATTAAAGCTCTTGATTCCATCTTGTTCCCTTGTTTCTCAGAAGTGCACAAGAAAAGCTGCTAACAATGATAGATTGAGTTGTTTGACACGAAGAGCTCAAGTAAGCATTCAACATAGGCAGGATAGATACAGAGCAGAAAGGCAAAGTTAGCAAACAGTTCCATGCATGTGAGCAAGTAGATGTACCTGAGACGCAAACATGTGCTGTTCCTCTAAAGACACCTTGAAACTAGAAATCAAATAGAAACAAAAGAAATTAGTCTATGTTCTAAGTCTAGTGGTACCTCTGATGGAAAGTGGCAGAGATAAAGGAAATTTAACTTATCACAACTGAGTGAAAAGTTGAATATAAGGATAGGTACATTGGCCCTGAAATCTGGATAACATTTAATAGAAAAGTGTTTCCTCTATATCTCAGCTAACTCTTGACATAGCTTCTATTTCCTAATCAGTAAATTGAGATTGAGAATTACACCTTACAGCATACGTTGAATCTCATTCTCAATAGGATGGTTTGCAAGATAGATTCAATAATGAACTTACAGCTTTTGAGAGGTGTGTGTGTGTGTGTGTGTGTGTGTGTGTGTGTGTGTGTGTGTGTGCATCCTTATAGCATGCCTTTTCTCTTCTTCTGTGGAAAGATAAAGAAGCCTCTGGCAATTTCCTCTCACACTTGTATTAGAGGAGTTTAATTTCCTGGGATCATTAATATGTGCCTAATACTCAAGATTTGGCTTACACACTTGCAGGAAGTAGAACAAGCAGGTGGTGTAGATTTTAGGAAAAAGTTTTCCCAGACCAGGAAAATATAGAGAGTTGTGAGGAAGGAATTGAATACAACTATTATAACAGATTGGAATAAAAGAGAGGGGCTCTTGATAGTACAAGAGAGGAGATAATTGTTCTAATTGCTTCACATGTCTTCTTCCTTCCTCATATGAACAATAGTCTTTCAGAAAATTGGTAATATGCCCTTATATGGGGTGGATATAAAGGAGACCCTTCCTCAAAAAATGAGGCAAAAAAGTACTAAGAACATGGCTGATATGATAAAGTACCTGTTTCAGGAATACAAGGCCCCAAATTAAATACCTAAAACCACCAAAATAGAATAAACTACTAGTACATACTTACATCTTGAAAAATAATCTGAACTTCTTAGATGAACTTTGTATATTTCTGTATAATCCGAGACTCTCTCTATACTTTGTTCGGATTAGTTTTTTTTCCTGCCCATACTTAAACCCCATCCTATTCAGGTAGCAAAAATAGGGAAAAAATAAGTACAGAAAAAATAACAATGAAGAAAATAGTGATGAAGATGATGATGATGACAATAAATACATATGAAGATACATTAACTAATAGCTCAATGAAATCCTCTGTGCTGAATCATTAATAACAGAGCTTACACTATTTTTCCTACTTTTGCTTCAATCAAATCATTTTCACTCCAAAATACCATAATACAGTTTTGTGGAATTTTGACTCTTCTATGAAGCACTGAGAGCATAGAAGAGTAGAACTAAAATTACATGAGAAATACAGGCAAAAAATAAACCCTATAAAAAAAACAAAAACAGAAATAAAAGGTTATTTTGTTTGTTAAAGGTCAGTCTAGCTGGGCCCCACACATTGATTTTTCTTAGCTGTTACTGTTAAACTAGTCTCAAAAATAAATGTATTATAGGCAATGGTGTGTTTGCAACCATCGAACTGAGCTTTAATTCCAGAATGCAATCAATAAGGCTTTGTGTTTCCATAACAGAACATGAGCAGAAAAATCTGTGATTTGGGGCATATGGGTTTGTAGAGTTGCTGATATTTGAGGCCAATGACTGCTTTGACAAATGATACCCTGCTTCGAATCAATAACTCATAAGCCTCAATTTACTTTTCTTTACCTTGAACTATAACCAAAGGAGGCAAAACATCACTATAATTTCCACTTACATGTGAGTAAGAGTTGATTGTGTCTAAGTGAATATGTGTGAGACAGGCACATGGAGAAAACACAACCATGAAGTCAGGAATGGTGCCACTCTAGGGAGGTTTCAATCTTTAGGGGATAGTGCTATGAAGAAATATGCTATAGCACTATGGCAGCCTGCATGCATATTCTTAAATACCTCATGCCTGTTGGCTCAGAATCCCATTGTTCATGTATAATACAAATATTCCATTGTTTGAGAGAAAAGGAGCTCATGGACCCGTCTTTCATTTATAATGAGGAATATCAGAATCAAGTTACCTTTGGAGAATAATTTGGCTATATGTCCTGAACTTGAGAAGTCACAGTCAATATTATTAATATGTCTAAAAAAAGGATAACAAAAAGTAAGGAAAAGAGAAATAGCCTAAACTGGTACTGTTTAAAACGTTAAGAAAGATAGACAGTAAAAATGGCATACTGATGTGCTGAAGCTGCTCTGCAATGGTATTCTATCAATAGAAGATACTCTTCCAGTAGTGTGTACCTTTCCAAAGTTAACATGGGCACCCCTCTTCTTAATAGGAGCTTTGCTACTCTATAACTTGATCTCTTAAACATTGACATCAAACTTGAAAACAAATGTAGAGGAAAAGCATGGCTGCTTTGTGCTCTCTACATTTTATGAGAGCATTTTTCCCATACTCAGAAACATTACTACATTTGTATGTCCAAAGGAAAACTGGAAGGGCCCTGAGGGCAACAGAGCGGTTCATACCATACATGTCCTCTTCTGCACTCGATGCTATAAAGCTTCCTAGAATGCTAGTGCCTATTTTATGAATGGTGTTTCTCTCTGGGATGGAAATGCCTTGGCCTTGCTCCTGGAGGGCTCCAGTTGGATTTTTCTCAAGTCTTTCTATACACCTCACAGAACATTCTTTCTGCACACAGACACCAGTACAGAGACCCGTAACACAAGTGTCTTCCGGCTCACACAGCCTCAGTTGCAGATCTGTTTGTGTTTGGACCTACTGCCGATCCTCACCTGAAAAACAACCAGTCTTCCACATCAGCAGGTAAACGGTTCTGGGTCACATTCCCCCCATACAGACAGGCTTCCTCCAGGATCCAGTGAGGTTCACAAGGAAGCAGGCCTACATCCACATGGGAAGATTATAAGATGCAAGAACTCATTTGTTTTTGTTTTAATCTTTGAGCACATGTCCCAGCTTGCCTCAGAGTACTTTATCACAAAGATATTTACTGACAGAGAAAAAGTCTGAATCATTGTTATTTCCTTCATTCTTGGACATATAAATCTCATCAAGGCTTTCAATACACTTGTCATTTGTTGCTTATCTAGGTAACAATTTCATCAAAATATTGGAAACATACCTATTTTTTTTAGAATGTTTATCTTCTAGATCCCTTCAGACTATATTATAATAAAGGTAGGGGAATTTACATAGCAGCCAAGAGTATGCATGCACATTCTGTTGTATCTGAGGTATTCATTATATATAGTTAGATTCTCTTTCTTGGAAGAAATTGAAAAACATTTCCAGTCACCTTATACAAATCTATTATAGAGAGCTTTGGAGAAACCAAATGCAGCTAGCTGAGTCACTTAGTGCATTTCAGAAAGATAGTGGAAGACTAAAAATATTAATTTCCATATGAGAGAAAGTGTAGAAATAGAAAGCTTTCTTGGAAGTGTGGCAGTATATCCTCATATTTATTACAGCCACCAGTAGATTTGCTGACTATACACAAGGCCTACCACTTAAATATAAAGATAACAGTTCATAGAATGATGAAAGAACTCAATCTAAGATCACAGAGTCAGAGTCATACCTAGAGCTGGCCCATCATGATAAAGACCTCCAGGAACATTGCAACTCAATAAAGAGGGGTGAAGGCCAGCCGACATTTTATGAACAAACTGAAAACTGCTGAGAGCCTTTCCTATATGCAATTTAACATGTACCAATACAAGAAAATGTAAAACTTCTCTTGACCCATCTAGGCTTTCAGAAATTGTCCACCTCTTTCTGTTAATGTCTAACACTTTTCTCATAATTAAAATCAATATAGAGATTTCTGCTATTTACCAGAATATGACTATCATTGATGATTTACCAGGAAGGATTATGATCGAGGATTTTATCTGCCCATCAGACCCTTAGGGAAGATCTAACCTGTCCTGAGAACTCATGATGGGCTTTCCAATTAGACATGATTAATTAACTTTGATAATTAAATTAAATTACATGCAGGCACTGGCTCCATGCACTGAAAGGTATATTGTAATTTTTTAAAAAACAAAATAGTAATTCTACTGATATATCTATTTCAATTTATAAGGGAATATTGCATTTAACCCTTAGGAATATCAGCAGAATAATTTGGAATTTCGTGTTCTCTCTTTTCCTTGAGTTTCTTGTTATAAAATCTATTAGGTAGCACACTTTTATGTATGGAATGTTCCTACTACGAATAATTGATGTTGATTTTGTAAGGGAAGAAAGGGGTCAGGTCAAACATACCAATAGATAATTATGATTGCAGAATCAAATCATATATTATTGTTAGCTCTAAGCATAAAACTTTGTAATAAATACTAAAATAATATAAAACAGGTGGGAAAACAAATTCAACCATATCCATCTGGAATCAAATTTACTGTATCTCAAATTATTTTTCATTTTCCTTGTGATTATTTTCTTACACCTGGGTATTCATACGTTTTTGGTGTTTCTTAATGAATTTCAATGCTTAGCATTGTATCTTCAGAGCGGAAATACTTCCATTGATTTTCATTATTTGGGTTAGATCAAATATAGTTGTACAATGCAGATTGCAGGATGTATTCTTGGAGACATCCGTTTTACTTGAGCCACACACCAAAGCTGTTCAAGATACTCTTAAACTAGTTGTTTAAAGCATGACTCATGCTGTCTCACAACATGACACTTGTATAAGTAAAATGTTAAAGAAAGAACAGAAATCAACCCATGCAGCAACCAAACCAACTTGATGCAAAACACGCTCTAGAAAAGATGACGTAAAATACAACATCTAAGTCATTTATTCCATATTTTGCAAAAATATTTTGTCATTTAATCCTACTTTCTACAGATTTGGACAAGAGAATATTCCCAGGAACAAGAGATTTCCTCCCTTTATGAAGACTACTACATTTACTCTTCAATTCTAACCTTGACTTTTATGTCTTCGGTGATGCTTTACTGGATAAATCTTAAAAGTATAAATTTTTTCTTTGAATTTGTTCAAAAGCATTTTCATCTTCATACTTAAGGAGAGATGGGAGATAGTCAAGAAAAGATCTCGCAGAAATATACCAATGACACTTCTCAATTCACTATGTGAACTCAACTCATTGTATCTTTAAGTCCAATTGTCTCTGTCAGAAAAAATAGGAAGTGAGCTTTGTTAACTATTTTCAATTTGGAAGACCAACTCAATGAATGTCAACAGGATCATAAATCTAATGGTTAGCAGGCTATATGTGCATATACCATACATATGTACATATATACATATGTACATACATACTAATTATTTATAGAAAATTTTGTTATTACTACTGTTTTTTACATGTTATTGTCAGGGTGATGTATAGAGGGGTTATAGTCACATTCATAACATAGTTGCATATATTATTTATTAAACATTGTTACCCCTTTCCATGTTTTTCTTTACTAGAACTTGTGTAATATTAAATAATGCATACTTCTTGCAGTCCAATGCTTTTTTATTTAAGTCCTAACTCATATCCTCAATACACTAAAAATGTTTGCATTTGTAAAATAGTAATAATAATATTTAGTTTCAGGAATATATTGTAAGGATTAAATGACATCAGGCAAACAAAAAATCTTAAAATAGTACCTGATATAGAGGGAGCATTGAACAAATGATGCCTTTCATTTTATTATTCCTTCTAGGAAGGTGAGTAGGCAATTTCTATGCAATGAACCATAATAAACGTTTGCTTTCTAGAATCCACAGACATCCTTATTCCTTCCAGACTTATTTTTTTCTTTTTGATTTCATATTCTGCCTTCTGTTAACCGTTTATGTTAGCTGGAAGACACACAAATAATAGATGTTTGTAATTGACTATAATAATTGTTACTTTATAGGAAAGCTAATGTAGTTAAGTAAAATTGGATAATCTCAGATCATGTAAGTTAGAACAGCATAGTTTATAGAGGTGGTAATAAAAGAGAAAACCATGATTGAACTATGCCATTGCACCATATATGTAAAATGTGATGATAAAATGTTTTATTCTCAAAGGATTATTGTTCTTACATTTGGTGAGAGCAATATCATTCCTACTTGACAATGAGGAAATTAAGGTGCAGAAACGTCTTTGTTGAAAGTGGCTTAGTTAATATTTGTTTGTTAATCTAATGAGTTCTAATCATTCTTCTCATCCATTCAGACTCATCAAAGGTACATGAGAAGATTTAATTTGAGAGCTGACATGAGAGTCACCTGTATATACAGTTGAAATATGGTATAAATAATGTTCTGTGGAAACATGAATTGATATAGAGGAGCTGTTAATTTGCTGCTGTAACTGTGACTGAAGACAAGGAAATGAACTCTCATACAATAACTTTTCTTTCTGTGTACTGATAGAAATTCAGAAATTCTGTCTTTCCATGAGAATGTAGAGTGATTGAATTTCCTCTTTCACACACTTAAGTCTCTGATGGGTAGGTCTGGAAGAATTTTAAGATTCTCTTAATACATCTTTCCTGTTGTTCTGATGCAGATAAGAAAGTAGAAACACTTATAATAATTGTATTCTGTATTTTAAACTTACTTAAGGAGAGACACATTATTTTACAAGGTCAAAATAGGAACTTCTAGAGAATTGAATAAAAACAATGATGCTTAAGATACATGAAATATTTTCCATGAAATTCTTTGCCATATAGCACTGAAAAAGACTCAAATGTTGAACTGCTAGTCAAAGTAATCACAAATATCAAAGATAGAATACAAAGAAAAAAGAAAACAACAATAAACTTCAGTAAAGCGAAACATCAGGAAGCTGTGGACTTACTAAAAATGGAATCAGCATGCAAATGGAAATGCTGGAGTACTTTTGAAGAAAAGTAATGGTGGAAAATTCAAATTTGAAAAGGATAGAAAGTGAAAGGTCTATGGGAACCCATGTACGTGCACAAACACATTAATGTACACAAACAATGAAGAAATATTAGAAAAATGTTGTGTATATTATATCACTGCTTAGCAGTTAATTCTTATATATTGTATATTATACATAAGTATATTCAGGTTTATTATATCTATTTACACATACACAAATTTCTTGATGGCACTAAGAGAAAATAGGATAGTTCCAGATGATTGAGTTGCAGTGATAAAAAGATGATATGTATTTTTTCTTTGAAACAATGCAATGCAAGCCAGAAGATAGTGGAATAATCTTCAAAATCATAACAATAAAGCCAAATCCCCAAGGTCCCTCCCACTCTAGATTTCTTTTTTTTTCTTATTTTCTTTTCATTGTGTTTCTTTTTTTTTCTTTTTTGTCAGTGGTGTGGCTTGGACTCTGGGGCTGAGCACTGTCCCTGAGCTCTTCAGCTCAAAGCTACAGCCCTACTCCTTGAGCCACAACCCTACTTCTCATGTTCTCATGGTTTTTAGTGCCCAGGCTGGCTTTGAACCGCGATCCTCAGATCTCAGCCTCCTGAGTAGCTGGGATTACAGCTTAAGTCACTTCACCAGGCTCCTACTCTAGATTTCTATACCTCCAAAAAGGCGTATGAACATACATAAATATATGTGAAGCCACTCATACTCAATTGCGTCATGAGAGGTTCTGCCTCCCATACACTAATCCTTCATGTGGTTTTCCATATCATCAACTCTACACATGTACGGCTCAGCCTGGTGCCTGGTGTATATAAGACAATGAAAACACTTATAATCATTGTATTCTACATATTTTAAACCATAAGGAGAGGCACAGATGATTTTACAAGGTCCAAGCAGGAAAGTCTAGAGAATAAATGAAAACACAGCAATATTTGAGATATATGAAATACTTGGCCTGAAATTCTTTGCCAAGAAAGAAATCTCAAATGTAGGAAACAATGTTCCTCCATCTCTAAGACTAGATAATTGTTCTTGTAGTGCAAAGCAAGCTTGGCACTGATTGGACTGGGAATCTTTAGATGTTTACTTAAATAACGTGGTTAATTTTAAATAAAAGGTTACAGGGTACTTTCCATGTTTACCATATCCATGGCTTTCAAGCATTTTGTTAGTATAACAGGAATATAGGAATTCTTTAAAGAGCATGCTGTCTTTGGACAATATTATCCGGAGAACACCTGTGCTTGAGATTCTCTTTTGGTGGAGAACTCGCATTGCTGACAGAAATTAAAACAAAATCCCGTGGGGATTCACTGGTGTGAAACATTTGGCATGGAAATGAGTTAGAAGGGTATTTGGAAAAATCTTTTTATTGGTACTCTTATTAAACCTCTAATCATTCCGTTAAACTTGTCTTGAGTGCCAGCATTTGAACAGCTGCAATCCCACCTGCTCGTAGAATCTTTATTTGAAGCCCTGTGTTTTATAAATAATCTTAGTGGAGAGAACACTCAGACCCCAGACAGTGTGAGAAAGAAGGATTCACATTCATGCCTGTGAACTTTTCATGGAAGTGGTTTCCCTTTGTAATCTCATGGCTTTGCCTGCCAGACAATTTGCATCACTATTCATTTGTCATTCCTGACCTGAAGCCACTGAAAGTAGGGAGAATTTGTCCTAGGCTGGGAGTCCTGTGGGATTCTGTAGCAGGAGAGTGAGAGTTACTAACTTTTAGGTGCCCCGAGGCTCCTTGGAGCCAATTCTGCAATGGGACACTATGCTTACCTAACTGCCAAGAATAAACCAGAGGCCATACAGGGACTTTTTCTCCTGCCCAGTTAAATCTTGATTCTTTGTGCAATGCAAACACAAAGGAGAAGAAGATCACAATTACCTTTTTGACAAATAAACCCCTCCTATGTTAACATGCATGAGCCATGGACTTTGCTTAGGATCAAGCATCTTTCCCAACTGTGCCCTATCCCCTGAGACTCTGTGTCCTCACCTGTCAGTGGGAGTTAATGATACCACCTCCCCTGATAGGTAGCTGGGCCCTAGCTAATTATTAGGCAGAAATGAATTAAGAGCTGGCATGTGTCTACTTCAGTGACACATACCAAGGTCACAAACATGAATAACTCAACACATGCTCAACTCAAGCATGGCTCATGGTCCATCGGGGATGACAAAATAGGAACTAATGATGACAGAGTGGGGAGCAGTGCCAAGGTGGAGCTACAGAGTGTATGGAGTGGAGCGGTTACTAGGGAGTCATTAATTTCTCTGTGGTATGGTTGACTTTTTTTTTTCTGGGGCTTGGGGCTTGAACTTTGGTCCTGGGCTTTGGCCCTGAGCTCTTTAGCTTTTTTTTTTTTTCTTCACTAACTTTAGTGCCCAGGCTGTTTTTGAACTCCATTCCTCAGATCTCAGCTTCCTGAGTAGCTAGGATTACAGGCATGAGCCACCGAGCCCAGCTGGTATGGATGACTTTTAGCATCAACTGGAGAAAGGAGGAGTTTGTCACTGAGGGGATTTCAAGGACCTATCATCCTCTGTACAGATGTGCCTCACATCTCCTGGTCTGATCTAATTGTCACAGAGAGGACCAGTATTTGGGGAAGAAGAACATTTCATGACATAGTGCTGTCAGACATCTACAAATGGCTCCCACGTATAGGGTGACACCACGACCCACCCTGAAGCCAAACCATATAGGAATTATCTGGAATGAAAGTTGGGTTCTACCCCACAGTAATCATGTCACGTGACTGTGCATGTCTTTTCTTTAGACCCACAGTCCTAGTCTCTATGACTTCCTGTGGATACGTCGTTAAATTGTATTCTTACCAAAGTTCATATGTGTAATTGATCTGAAAACTTGAGTGGTATTAAAAAATCTTAACATACTTCACTTCTTCTCCCCAAACACTGCTAATTATTATTTTCCTGTGTTTCTTTTCATTGTTTCTTTTCTATTCATTTGTTTGTATTGGCTTTGAAATTTTATCTATTGAATTCTCAATATGAAATATACAACTTTGGTGCTGTTTTCTCATTACTCTCTGTTTTGTCATCCCTGTATAAGTATGGTGTTTGTGTAACAATTATCTCTGGTGTGTGTGTGTAGATATATATGGAGAGAGACATATATATACTTTTATGTGCTATATATCCTTATAATGACTACATAAATATCTTACACTTCTACTTGAGATTCAACCTGTTAATATCTATTTCAATTAATTTTAATTCCCTCCTCAAATCATGAACTTGCATGGTTGTTCACAAGTAATTAAGAATTGAAAAAATATATATATATACATATTTATATGGGTGTGTGTGTGTGTGTGTGTGTGTATGTGTGTATAGTCAGGATATATATGCACATATACAAACATACATACACATACACTTTCTGTTCTTGATTTTTTTACTTACCATTACAGTAATTTTACAGGCTATTATCTATTTTTCCACAACCATAACTTTGAATGACTGCAAATTATTTCATCTAGAGTATGTATACATTATTATTTGAGAAACAATGTTTCTATTATTGCACATATTTGCTTTGTATTAGTGCAGCTAATATAATTTATACTGTTATGGCCAATGTTATGTTTGCTGTATTTCTAGAGAATTTTATTAAGTGTTCATTGAACAAAGAAAAATATGGTCAGAAAGTATCGCCTTCAATGCATTAAATATTTTTCAGTTCCTTTGATTTAACAAACACTTGGTTCTGAAGAATAGTGGTATTCTCTGATGCCATGGTAATGTTTGTTTTTCCATCTCCATGTTACCAGCTTTGACTTATAAGGTGATGAATTTCATTCAGCAAACAAATACTGGCAATATAAAGAGATTTTGACACATAGCTGATGGATCCTGTTTTTCCTCTGTTGGACAAAATGATTTATAGAGTTAAAGGGCCTCAGTAAACAGATGGATCTGAAAGCTGCTGGAATTTATAAATAATTTCACTGTGAATTATATTTTCATGGTTGTATCACAATCAGATTAAATAGAGAAATAAATACTTGAAACTCCAGACTCAAAAAAAAAAATCTAAGCTCTCTCCCAATGTTGATTATGAAGTCGTGGCAGGCAAAAGGAGATCAAGGAGCATCTCATCTCATGATCTGTGGGTCTAATCATATCGTCAAGAGTGTTTTCTGCAGAGCCGGGCTGCCTGCGAGGACACACAAGGCTGCATGACTAGAAGATGCTATGAACAAGTCTAAGCTTCAATTTGCCCATTTGTAAATGGGAGAAATTTTCATTTCTAGGAGCAATGCTTGAAATAATAATGGGTAGTACTGCACAGACACTGACCCATCTCATGCAGAATTCTGTGTTCAGCCCTGGGGTTGGTCACTGGATTCCCACACAGAGCAGTGTTCTCTCTCACTTACAGGACTGTGGGGAGGTGTGAAGACTGCCAAGGTGAAAGCATAACTGAGAACCCTAGCGGGGGGATAGAGCTAGGGAGTTGGGAATAGTAAATAAGGGCTATGTACCATTTGTTCTGGAAGCATTTTGATATTTTCACAACCAGTAGGAGGTCTACATGAATGTGTGTCTAGCATCCTTGATAGTATTTAGCTAGAATCAATTTACATAACCTTCGATAACTAGAGCCCTGTGGTCTGTGTTTGCAAAGAGCACTGTTGACAGCATCATTAAGAGTATAAGCGGTAAGACAAACAGATCCTTAAGTTGTAATTTAAACAAAGCCAGGACTGTGGAATAGAGGCAGATATGACTGATTTCTTACTAAGTGAGTTCAGTAAAATATTGGTTGAGACCTCTGCATATCTTGAGATGTCACCTAAATGATGACTTTTGTACCTTCAAGTTGTTGACTGGGGTGTCAGCGTGGTCTTTGACACCAGATGAAGGACACATTCTTTGTGGTACATTCAGATATACCTAAACAATAATTGCTTTCCACATCAAGCAAGATTAACTGTGTGGCTCTGGGTTTTACAGTATTGTTTACAGAAGAGGTGATGGATTCAATAATATATTTTGTCCCACCCTGTGAAATCCTGAATCATGATGGAATCAGTTTAATTTTATTGGACAAGATACAGAGTTATAAAAAAAATGAGTGCAAAATTTGCTTAATTTTTTCTGTGAAAATTATTCATTCAAATACTTTCTCATTTTGACCATAAATATTCATAATCAAAGCTCATCTTTACTATTTATACATTTATATTTAATAGAACTTATAATATTCTTGAGTGATATTACTGTACTCTGATTCACTACTGTGAATACTATTAGTTTTCCTTGATGACCTAGGATGTCATTTACAGTTTTAGAATCTGACTGAAATCATTTTTCTCCCACTTTCCCTGCCCCCTTCCACTGCCCCCCCCACATGTAAAGTTCATTTCAAATGTATTGCCTTGTGAGTATCTCTGTTGCATTGGTTCTTTTTTTGTCTTTTGTTTCACCATTTTTTTTACCCTTCCCTTCTCCAAATCAAATAAATGTATATACAAGACACAAGGTACTAAAATCAAATGCAGTGACAACAGGATAAACCAGAAGAGAAAAAAATAAAAGCAAACAGAAATAACTTCACACAGTACATTAAACACAACAACAATGAAGAAAAATCTCTTTTTCCATACCTTGCAGTTCACTTCGATTAGCATCATCTTATATGATATATGACTTCTTCTTTTGCCAGTCTGGGGGCTTGAACTCAGGGCCTGAGCACTGTCTTTAGGCTTCCTCAAGGCTGGAGCTCTACCACTTGAGCCACAGCACTGCTTCCAGTTTTTTCTATGTATGTGGTATCAAGGAATCAAACTCTACCCCTAGGTTAAAGTCCCAGCTTTGATGTATGACTTTTAGCACACTGTAGGAATTGCTTAATTAGAAGGAGGTATAGATAGTATTGCACATTTTGAAATTAGGTATAACTAAGTTTGCACTTTACTTTATCATTTACTATATCATTTACTATACCCAAGTGCCAAGAGGTCCTATGATCAAGAACGCTTTACCTAGCCTGTGACCTGGTTCAGTTTCCTCACAGGCTGTTTTGGGCCACAGAGCAGATGGGCAGGCTGACCTGGTGACCATCCCCATCTGCTTGACTGAGCTCAAGTCCCCGCTGAGAGCAATTACAATTCATATGACCCCCCCCTAGCAAGAGCTGCTGAAGACAGGGTGTGTGGCCTGTCTCAGGGATGTGAATGTCAGGCCCTAAAACAGACTTCCCAAGAGAAGTGTGGACAATCACAAAGTTACTGCTCAGCGTTGAAACAGTATTTTATTTAAATGACCACACTTCACTCTGGCTAAATGAGAGAACTTCAATAGAAGTAGAAAATACTGCGTTTTTAACAATCCCATCGTCATTTCCACCAGATCCCTTTTTCACTGGACATGTGAGGTTCTTTGCAGAAACGATTGAAAGGATGGATGGGTGGTAACGGCGATGCTAAGAACAGCTAGTTCTCAAATTCTTTGTTAGAATGGGATACAAAATCCTATTATTTAGAAGATGTTTGTGCGACCTGAGATATGAATCTGACTTTGACAATTTGATCATTCAGAAAAATTTTACAGATATTAAGTTTTATCACCGATCTGTGGATGTGTGTCATTTGAAAACCATTTCTAAAGAACAAATGGTAATGAAGATGATGGAACTCAGGACGTTCATGTCAGCAGGGTCATAATATTTGCTGATTATTAAGTTTTTCTCTGTTTTCTTCGTTTTCTACAAGTCTGGTGTTGCTGCTATGACCTGGGAAGTAACATAGTACTTGTGGGACAGTAACTCATGCCTCTGTTTGGTTTTATAACTGACAGATTAATTAATGGAGACCTTTCTGAACATTTTCCTCCTGATCTGAGGTACCTGTGGATATACCTTACACATAACTTATAACCTCATAATATGTGGCCATTATAAGTTCTCTCTGCCAAAATGCAGCCAAGTACTGATTCTAGACAAGATCATTTTCCAAACGGATGCTCTTGATGCTGGCAGTTGTGTTTAGGGTAAACTTTATCTACCTGATTTGGAGACAAATACTATGCTATTGGAGTTGACATAGTATAGTAGATTAGGTAAATGACCAATCTAGATATTGATGGAACATACTATAAAGTCCTGAGCTAGGCTGCATCAAATATCACTAGCTAACCTCTGGTAAAGGAGCAAATGCCTTAAAACAGAGCAGAACTTGTCTTCTTAATACATAATTGTGAAACACTTATACATCCAATAATCAACAATAATAATCAAATAAATAATCCTAAACCCATAACTCACACTACTCATAAAAATCAGTTTTAAACTGTATCAAAGTCCTAAACACAAGGTCAAAATTATATAAATCTCCTAGAAACTAACAAAATCTAAGCCTAGGTACCTTTGGGTATTGTGATGGCTTTTTTAGATGAAACATCAAAAATATAATCCATAAAATAGAAACAAACACGAGTAAGTTAGACTTCATTGAAATTAAGAATTATGCTCTGTGAGAGATGATGTCAAGGTAATAAATACAAAGAACTGTAAGGGGAAAATGTTGCACTGAATTTTTGATGTGGTCTTGATGGATATGATTTCTCATCCAAGGCCGCTCATGTTCCTGAGATCCTTTTATTCTGCTTCCAACCTCTACTTTACTGGTTGACTCTGGCTAACTGGTTAACTAGTTAGTATGCACAAACCATGAATAATATCCCAGGAATATTCACTATGCTGAATCTGGAGAGTAACTAAGCCTTGGCCCTGACCTGAGGACACCCATTTCCCATCAGCGGTAAGGTTGCTAGGCCATTCTTTCAATTTTAAATAAGTCTTCCATGGGCTCTGATATATTGAGTTTCAAAAATTGAAACTAATCAGAAGATCAACTTGTTTTACTACTTTTTTTCAAAGTTCAAATACAGTGCCCAACTTCATAGGACAGGGGTTTCCCAGAAAAAAAAATTACAACTTTACTACCAGAGCTCTCTTCATTTTCACATAAAACAAAAGGTATAATGTGTGTAGTCATTGCCCAGAAGAAATATCCAAGGGTCAAATAAACCCAACATTAAGAATAAATGGACAATTAAAGCTAAAACAACAGCTGAATACCAGTGACTCAAGCCTATAATTCTAGCTACTCAGAAGGCTGAACTTTGAGGATCATGGTTTCAACAGCAGGAACGTCTGTGAAACTCTTATCTCCACTTAACATCCTCTCCCAGAATTGGAGCTGTGGCTCAAATGATAGAGTGCACGCAAAAGAGCACTGTGCTAGAACCAAGGTCCTAAGTTCAAGCCCCAGTTCCAGAACAAAACCAAAATAGACAAATCCCAACCATCTAAATACTATGAATGCATTTAAGTTAACTAAATTTATCCATCTAAATACCACTGATATGCTCCCATAAGTCTTACAGACTGTCAAAGTTTGGACATTTGATAATGGTATATAAGGAGAATGTGGTATGAGGAAATCAAAACTCCTGTTCATGACTGGAAGTAGTTAGCTTAGAGCTACTTCAGAGAGAAATCTTTGAAAATGTCTATCTTCTATGGTGTCTTCCGCTTCACATACTCAGGACAATCTCATACAAAAGCTCAAGGAAACCAGTAAAGAGATGTTCGTGGAAACATCGTCCTAAATTTATTTTTGAACTGCCTAAACATCTATTGAGTGTGGTTATATAAATTAAATATACTCTGTTAAAAAAGATCTTTATTTCTTTCATTTCCTTCATATTAGGATTGAAAAGACTGCAAATGAATGTTGAATTTTCTAAATGTAAAAATTCATAAATGACATGTTTATGGATTTAAGTGTCCATTTGAAAATTGATCCTGAAATCCTAATATAGATGAAGGGATGCTTCATAACTGAGTTTTGTTTTGTTTGGTTTGGTTTGGTTTTTCTAACTTGCTGTGCATCCTTGCAATGCGTGAGTTTGTAGTATGAGTTCCCCACTTTATGCATGAGTAAGTAAGTTCAGCAAACATTTTTAATTTTTACCACTCGTATTCAATGACTCATCACAAATACTTTCTTAATATTTTCCAACAATATCAAGGTGGTCATAAATGTGTGTGTTATATGTGCATATATACGTGTGTGTATGTCTGTGTATGTGCACTGGTACAAGTGTGAAATACAAATTTAAGTGAACATTTTATATGAGTAGGAAGCAATAAGGGCAGAGTATCTAGTAGGGATATAATGTGAACTCTATAATTTACAGCTGTGTTTTTATCTTACTTTATTTTATTTTGTGCATTAATATGAAATTTTATTTCTGAGACTGAAACTTTCACCCTTAAAAGAAAAGGGAAAATAGGAAACAGTAACACCAAAAATGAAAAGGAAAATATTAGCAAACATCAACACTAGATGACTAACAAAGTGCTGTATTCAATTTATACACATATTATGAACAACAGCATATAATATATACCAGCTTTATTTTTCTATAGGTATACGACATGAATTCCCGAGACTAGTTAATTAACATTCTAGATTTTATAAGTGTTTAAACGGTGTGCCAGCATTGACCTTTAATTTCCTCTCTCTGCCTTAATGATGAATGCATACTTGAAAAACATCACCATATTGCCAGTTGAGCAAAACAAAAGGCACTTGTTTTCCTGAGATGGATAAAAACAAAATAACTCTTAATTTTTCTTTATGCAAATGCATGCATTTAGAAAAATAAGATGTACTTTGCATGCACATTGATAGCAGATCATGAAAAACACTCGTACATCTGTTACGGTGATCTAAATCAAGCTACTGCAATATTCCTGTTCTTTTTAATATGTAGTGAGCAGTTTTCTCTACAGGATCAATTAGAGCAGCTGGTTATGTCTGAGGAATTCAACCTATGCAATTTAGCATTTACCAAACATTGTCTTTGACATTATTGAAGAATCAAATAAGAACAGGCACAACCCTTATATTTTTAGAATTCAGAATCAATTAAAGTACTCTTCTGAGCCCATGCATAATTATAAGTAATCTCAGTATGCCTCCAAAATCACTCTAAGGCTCTAGACTCTGGACTTCAGCTTCTGTTATTCTAACTAGGATTTACAGATGTTCTGTTGAGAGTACTCTGTGAAGGTTGCATAAGATCTGAATGACAGGATAGAACTTTCCAGAAAAAGAGAATCTTCATTAACAAATATTGATTGCCTTTTAGTTCACATTAAAACTCAGGGAACTCAGTAATACTGAACATGAATCATTATGAAGTGATTTTTTATTGAAACCTGCACTAATATTTTTCTATTTGAAGGAAGTATAATTATATACCTTTATTTGAAAATCTTAATGAAAATTTAAAAAAATTTCCAGCATCCTTTTTCATGTTACTTCTGGCTATTTTTATATTAAGAAAATTAAGCTGTATTCTATGCCCAACTTTTTCTTGATTGGAGAAAGAGTATGGAATAGTCTTTATGGACCAATGAAGATGGAAAGAATTATAATACAACATACTTGAGATGATACTGACACAGTGTTAAAAATTTGCATTCTTTGTCTCCTTTGTATGACTTGCTAAGTCTTTAGATCTAGAATAACACATGATGATTCTAATATTAAATGTTCCTAGTTAATTATGTAAGACAAGGTATATGGATGATAATACCCTGGTACAAAATAATCACAAAATAATTGTCTTTTGCTCTACTCTCCACTTTGGCCACTCAAATATCTGGCAAACCCCCATTTTCCTTTAAGATAAAATCTCATCAACAATTTTGCTTAGGTTGGTCTTGAGCTTTAATCCTCTTATCATTGTGACTATAGGAATGGACTACTGTCCCTGGTTTACATACAGATATTTTAAAGAAACCATTAACTAGAAAATATTTAAGGAAGCTTCCAGCCCCTAACACATATAATAATTTCAAAATCTCTGTTCCATCAAATAAAAATATTTAATAATGGTATTGTTGTTATGAAGAATATGAAGTTCGATGTAGTGTTTGAATGAGGTAGCTACTAGTTCACAGGTGCTGGTAAAAGACATTTGATTCCTTTTCAAATGTAAAGGATGATGTATTACTTAGACCAATAACTATAGCCAAAACACTAATTTTTGAACCATATTCTAAAATCCCAGTTGTTATAAGGTGCAGTGAAGAGACCAGATGACACCTGCAAATTTGGTAAGATACATGACTCAATGGGTCCTGAACTGAAGGAAAGCATATTATTTGTTTGTTTCTATCTGGTGGAAAATCTGTTAGTTTCTGTTGCAGAGGCAAACAATAAGTCTATTTTTTTCAGAACTACAAACAAACATGCCCTTTTGTTCTGGAAGGACATGTCATTTCTATCTTCTGCGTGTCCTCAACTTACTAGAAGGTTATATCCCAATAAACTCAAGTTGAAAAATATTGTAAGTCAAACTTTCATTGACTATACCTAACCCATGGAGCATTATAACCTAGCAACAGAGTGTACTGGAGTACTGCTTGTTTACCTTGGTCACTGCCTGGTTGTCTAGGAGACTCAGTTTTGCCATTCCCAGCATTACAAGACAGCCATATTTCTGTTCCTTCCTACCATGAGGCTTAAAATTAGCAGGATATTTGTAATCCATAGCCCTTCAGAAGCTTCAATCTTGTCCCAAACTGTAGGCCACAAGTGACTCCAAGAAAATGGATGAAGAAAACAATATGATAAACAAGCCAATCTTACCCTATATGGATAGGGAGTATATGTGGTTCAAAGATATCTAGGAGTTGTTGTTTATATATGGATTCATTCTGGAACAGCTCATGCATGCAAATCTTGGCCCCTCATTGGTGGTGGTGTTGAGAGGTGGGTATATATAAGGATAATATACTAAGTTCAAGGTTAAGCTCACCCTCATAGAACAGGGATATGATTTTTTGCCAGTCCTGGGCTTGGTTTCAGGGCCTGGGCACTGTCCTTGGGTTTTCTCATGGCTAGTACTCTACCACATGAGCCACAGCACCACTTCTGAATTTTTTTCTATATATGTGGTACTGAGGAATCAAACCTGGGTCTTCATGCATGCTAGGCAAGCATTCTACCACTAGGCCAAACTCCTGGCCTGAGGGATATGATTTTGAAGGGTATATCTTATCCCATCCTCTTCTTGCTTCCTGGCTGTGTGAGATGAACATCTCTCCACTGCCAAACTCTTCTACCATATTGTTTTTGTCTTAGCAAAAGACCTAGAACCAATTGAGGCAGTTGATTATGAACTGAAATCTAAGAAAAGACAAAGTTGAGTATTGCTATTACTAAATACTTACTTGTTTACATTGCTTATATCAGTAATGGCACTAATGGCAACTGACAAACATAATGGGTGTCCTGAAATGCAAACTTCTCTCCAATGCCATTCACCTCAAACAACAGTTGATAAATGTCCTCCCTAAAACAAGTGTCAAGATGGGAGCAGTTCAAATTCAACTCATTTTGAGAGTGTCAGAATGGAAGCTTTCAGGTAATGCAATGAGAAGCTTGAACGGCGATCTCAAGGGCGTCAGAAGGCATAGATATAGAGAGGGATTGTTATGCTTTTAAATTTTAAGTAGAGAGAAAACAGACAAACAGTAGGGCCATTGACCAGACAGGCTTAACAGAAATATGGAACACAGAGAGAGAGAGAAGAAGAAAGAGGAGGCTTTCAGAGGCAATGAATCAATGAAAAGAAAGACCTGGTATTTCCCCTTTCTATGTTCTGTGGGCGAAAAATGGAGTTTAAAAGGTAGGGATGGCTTTGGGGCCACATATGTTATATCTTGATAGTAAAGATGGCAGATATATCTGATGGGGAGTCTATTCTCGCAATATAGTGCCTGAGTTGAGGCGAACTAGGTCATACGATAATTCACGTAAAGAGTGCTTATAGGTAGACATCTACAGGAAATCTAAACAGAGAAATGGACAGTACACTTCAACAGGCAGTAAAGCAGAGCACATAAAGTTTCTACTTACAATGAGGTCCTGAAGTTCTGGTTATAAAGCAATTTGTGTCTAGCTCATTAAAGACACTCAGAGAAGAAGGTTTCGATTTGTTCCTCAGTGATTAAGAAAGTCCAAAATAAGCATAATCAATTTTTCCCCTCTCAGAGTCCTAAAATATAGTTGAGCTTTGCCATAATAAAAAAGTGCAGAAGGCATTCTTTAATTAGAATTATCTCACCAAAGGCAATATTAAAGACATTTCATTTTTTATCTACAGATATGCATTGATTTTTTTTCTGACCACTAATTAAGTCAGAAACATCACCCATGTTTTCAAATTTATAAGAGCCTCACAAAATAGGACAAAACTCCAAGTCAATTTGCTTTTATAAGGAAATATGGTTAGGACAATTCTATGCAGAGCACCTCGATATGTGTTGTGTGTAAGGTCGATTTAGTCCTTTTTTGTCCCTATCTCCACCTAGCTGGTCCACAATATCATCAGGAGATTACAGTTTAAGTGATTGAAGATTTTTGTATGGAGGTCCAGTAACTGAAAACATCATCAGACAGCTGCGCTCGCATCTGGTACAATGTCTCCACACACACACACACAGTTATTTCTCACTACTTTTTCTAAGACAACACCTGATTGTTGTATTTCCACTAAATGGCTTCTGTCTCTAGCTTTTAGATCAATTTTCTCACTAGCTACAATGCTTGGAATCTTCCAAATTTTGTTGTGGAGAGTCATATTTGACTCTTTAGCTTTTATCTCCTGGAGACCCACTGTCTTAGAATTCTGGTATCTTCTTCTTGTTCCTTGTTCTCTCAGTGTTATGTAGGTCATAATAAGATCCTGAACTCCTCTCTCCAATTCAGTTCCAAAATAAGTATGTGCCAGAAGTCTCAGTGAATTTTCTCAGACTTCAAATTAAGGTTACCTGTACTTAATATTGCAATATTGGCAGCAAGGACTTGGTATATGTTCTCCATGTCCCTTCCAATCTCTTGGAGCTTTGCAATGTCTGCTCTACTCTGCCTGCTCAACAGAATTCCAGTTCACATTACTGGAATCCTGCTTTCTTTGGAATCTCCAATCTGATTTGGGGACTCTTTCATTTGGCTTTTGGTAGATCTCCAGGCTCTCAAATGATGAACCTGGCCAGATATGACATAGACTAGAGTTTACAGTGAAAAGTATTTTACAGAGGCGGCGATCTAGCTGCAGAGTTCCTCATCTGGCCCTCCATTGCCTTAGCCTTAACCTTCTAGAGCAGAAGTTAAGATGTAAATGCCAACCCAAGGAAAGTGTGAAGTCTCCATGGCGTTGATCCTACCATTTGCTGAGTTGCTTTCTTTTTCTGTAATGAAGGCAGGTGTTCCAAACGTATTCCAGGCAAGCATCAGCATTACTTATATTTCAAGTCCCTGTGGGTGGACAGTTTCTGCCATTATTAAGAGCTTAGCAAAAGTTTAGCGCCTCTTTAATAGTAAGTTCTTAGCTCACTCAACTCTCTTGCCCTAGGGAGCCATGAGCAGAGGGCATTGGCAGAGCAAAGAGGTCAGCTCTTAAGCTTTTCCTGTTCCCATTAGCTAACTCCCTGCTGAGTTTCAGGAATAACTTCTCACAGAGCTGGTTAACGTATGTTTTCTCAAACTGGCCCCAGGTGTGAGCCACAATGGTAGGAATACAGAGCAACTCAAAACATTCCAAATCACCAGAGCTTCTAAGCCATTTTAATATAAGACCAAAACCAGTATGGTGTTTCTTTAAGAGCCAACATGGGCACCTCTATTTATAGAGACAAAAATAAGACAGAAAAAGAAGAAAAATAATGTAATAGCTTTATGCATGCAAAGTCTGATCATTTCGAGGTGAAAAGGTACTTTTTCTCATTTGAAATTATGTAAAACTCACAAAATAATTATTATATATAGTTGTATAACATATTCTAAAGTTCTAATATACATACTGGTACAGCATATTCTAAAGTGAACTGTGACCCTATTTGAAGTTTTGAATTATGAGACAAGTGTGTATGAATGTATTGTTTATTTTTCATTTGCAATTCAGATTATTTATCAAACTTTGCTCAATTCTGTGAAATAGTATGATTAATTAATAAATTATTTATGGGTCTCATGTGTGTTTATTGGCAATTTTTAATACTGCCAGCTTCCTTTTCCAAAGACACCATTGGCATGTGCCTGTACAAATGAGCATTTTCTTCCTAAACTCAGTTAATGAGTATAGGCCAAGACAAAATAAACACATATGTGATTTTTTTTTACATAAACACTTGCAATGTTTTACCACACACACGGAGACATAAAAAGACCTTTACTATTGCTTTTCTTATTTTTCATAAAGATATACATTAATAGGTGTTCAGATTTTATCTTATAGAGTCAGGTTGAAGGTTTGAAAATGAACAAAAAGACAGAAAGGGTAATGGGTATTTATCTTTTATCTTGGCCTGAGCCAAGATAGAACACACACACACACACACACACACACACGAAAAGAAAAAAGAAAATTCTTCACTAAATATAGCACTACATGGACATTTTATGGCTCCAAACTTATTATGATATGTACCCTGAGAATACAGATCTGAACAAATGAAACCTCTTTTTTATTAATCAAATAATACAATCATGTGTACTAGAAAAGAAGTGATATCTATCAGTTGCTCCCTTTGGGACAAATATCACATTTTGTTTTGGACTGCAGACATTTTTATAATCTCCAATTCACATTTCTGGGTGGCATACCTCCTACCTTGCTGCTAACAACAGAGTTAAAAGAACCCCTGGGATCCTAAATAAGTGTTGTCCTTCAATTTGTATAGTATGTATTTCATAGTTTTCTCCAGTTCTTTTAACCTAATGTTAGATTTTATTTGGAATATTGTGATCTTATGTATTCCTCTTCCTGGACTTAACTGTCAAGGCATTTTTGAAGTTCATGTACAGAATTTTTTGTCATGTTAAAATTTTTACCAACCACTGAAATAGCATCGCATTTTCTCTGACTTTTTCCAAACTATAGGCAAAACATTTCATAAAATGAATGCTATTCTAGAAAGATGCCTGTGATGGATCTTGAAAAGTTTTCCTCCTCACTAACCTTCACTCATGGAATCCTCATTTTTCTCATTTCTTGCTCCCTGATACTCAACTGTGCCTGAGGCACTTCGATAATTTGCAGCTGATACAGGTAATTAAGGGATGATTGCATGTCAAAAAGCTTCAAGTAAATACACTAATGTTAGCAAAAACAATAAAGGAGTATTCAAATTATGTGATTATAGCATGTGCACACACACACACACACACACACACACACACACACACACACACACACACACACATGATATCTAGATAATTGTGGCCAATCCTAGCAGAGGATTATATATATATCAGAGATGAAATTCAAAGAAGCAATTCTTGAGTTTGAATCTGAAAGATAGACATTGGAATTTAGAGTGGTGGAGAATGGATTGGGGTAGATGATGACAAATTTACAAAGAAAGGCACTTAAATATGCAACTGTAGAAATATAAACCTAATGTAGAATTTTACATGGTGTCCCAAACAGTGAGTTGCCATGAAGGGTTTGCTGGAAATGAAAATCAAGTCAAGAGGTCTGATAGACCACATGAAGCATCTGAACTTCACTCTGTAAGCACCAGGAAAAATATCAAGGTGTATTTGTCACATAAATGCAGCTTGGAAGAGATGTTGCAATTCCCTAAATTTGAGGAAAAAGAAAGGTAGGAAATACAGATCCAATACTTAGTTACCTGATATATCGGATATATTTGTATTTGGTTATTTGAAATTGGATAGGGAACGGGGAAAACAAGGTGAGGGGTGGGGGTGGGGGGGAAAGGGGATGAAGACATGTGAAAGGGTATCAATGTATGGGAATTAATGCACCATCTATCTTGCAAATATCATGCAACCCTTCTATTAATTACAATAAAAATATATGAAAAAAAGATTTAAGAGGCCTCACATATTTATCTTGATTTAACTCAACAGTATATATTTCCCCAGCTTTCCCACTCAGTTTAAGAGCTGATCTTTCAAATCCATCTTGAAATTCAAGTTTTGATATCTATGGCATTCTTTTGACCTACTTTTTTCAGCTGCCAATTTAATGGCATGTTATACCTGAAATGTGTTTGCTGATTTCTTGAGACTACTTCTGTTGATTACATTTTATTTTTCTAAAAACATGAGCAGCAGCAATAATCTATACTGTTTATTAAGTTTCTCTTAATTTCCCAAATCATGCTCACTAAATTTTTTCAGCTAGTGCAATATCATAATGAACCGATAAAACATCATGTCATATTCATTTAGCAGACACTTCTAGAGCCAGGAGAAATAACTAACTTCAAGTACTGCCTAATACTGCAGCCATTTAATGTAGAATGAAAGAAAGCAAACACACAAGAATGTTTACTATGTGACTCCTGTATGTAAATGACAAAACCAAGCAAAAATGGAAAAAAATAGCATAATGATTTCTTTCATGCAGGAGTATAGAGTAACAGGTTTCTAGTTACAAAATCAGTATTTATAGAGTGGCACATTTTTTTTTGCCAGTCCTGGGCTTGAGCTCAGAGCCTGAGCACTGTCTTTGGACTTTCTCAAGGCTAGATCTCTACCACTTGAGCCTTAGCACCACTTCCAGCTTTTTTCTACGTATGTGGTACCCAGGAATTGAACCTGGGACTTAGTGCATGCTAGGCAAGCACTCTACCATTAGGCCAAACTCCCGTCCCCAAGTGGCACATTTTTGATACGAGGGTTTTCCTGGTTTTATAATGCTTCGGTAATGAATTTTGGAAATTCTTTACTGAAGAGTTTCCAAAGGACAGAGTATGTGACATAGGCCTGTAATTCTAGCTATCTCGAAGGTGAATGTGCAGAGATTCATGATTGGAGGACAGTCAAAACAAGGTTATTTAGACTCTCATCTCAATAGATTATTAGCATGTGAGGTGTGCCTGTAATCTCAGTTTTCTAGGAATCAGAAATGAGAAGGGAGAGAAAATCTGTGGTAGGCCCCAGACCAAATCCTAAAACCATATCTAGAAAATAAGTAAATCAAAAAGGGATGATGGTATGACCCAAAGGATAGAGTATCTGTTGTGCAGTTGTGAAGCTCTGGGTTTAAACTCTAGTGCTGGCATAAATATAAAGAGTTTTAGAAATTCACTGTCACTAAATTGTGAATGAGTGTTTGAAGGGAAAGTATGGATTAGAGGAAGCCAGTTAGAAGCCATTGCAATTGGTTAAAGAAGAGAGTATAATGACTTGAACATGGGATGGAGAAAGGAAGATAGAGTGAACTATGGAACTACATAGATTGAAATAATGATTGGGGTCAGGCATGTGTCCTAGTGGTAGAGTGCTTGTCTAGCATGCATAAAGCCCTAGGTGCAATTACTTAGTACCACATACACAGGAAAAGCCATAAATATAAATGGTGCTATGGCTCAGTGGTAGAGCATTAGCTCTGAGAAAGCTCAGGGCCTGAGGTCAAGTCCCAGGACTGGCAAAAAAAAAATGATTTAAATCATGCTTACTCCAATCAAACTTGATTATGAGTTAAACATTGGATAATGATGAGTAAGGGAGAATCGAGGATGGAGAACTGAATTTTGGCTTAAGAACCCAGGCAAATGATGGAGTTATCTAGTGCATGGGGAAAGCTGGCAGAAGAATTGATTCACAGTATAGGCAAAGACTTTCACCATGAGAGTTCCATTTTGATGTGCTAAGTGCTAAGATACCTTACTTTGATATATTATACAGGGGACAGAAAAATCATCTGATCAAACACTGGATAACTTTGTATACTTGGTATCGACTAAAGAAAGCATACAGAGAAAAAACAGACAAGTACTTGGAATATGTTATGTTGTTAATTTTCACGTTATTTTTTAGTTTATATATGTCTCAAATATTTTGTGAGTCACACTTACTCTCAAAGAAAAAAAAATCCTGACATTTTTAACATTTTAAACCTAAAACCTTAAACAGATACCTTGTATTTGTATTTTCTGAATGGAGTAACCGCAACCAGGACTCATCTCTGGTGACTGAAGCATATAGATCTACCTTTAATCAACTCAGTGGTTCAGCACAGCTCAGTCACACTTCAGGCACCTGCCAGTAAATTCATCCAAGAAATGTCTCTCATCAGGCACTGCCAGGAATCTGTCAGGATCATTCTTTTTAAGAGATTACATTGCAAACAAGCTTGGGGAGAGACACTTGGAAGTAATTCCTTGCGTGTTTCTAATCTCCTGTTTGAGGGAGAACTCCACTGATTCCCCAAGTGCCCTGTCAAGAGAAGGGTCACCTAAGTCGGTGCCTGCCTGACTTCTTGTTAAATTGCAACACGGTTTCTGTAAGATGATTCTGTCTTACAATGGGAGTTTGTCTACCACAGATGCATTTTGGTACTGTGACTTGAAATTGCATTGAATACACCTAATCTACTGAGTATGCTGGCCAGGCAGGCAGCACAGTTCATGTAGGTCACCTATAGCTGAAATGATAGCTACACTTCCTTGCATTCCTATTTAAAGCAGAAGTATTATATTGTATATTCCTAGCCTGGGAAAGAGCTGAACCTCAAATTTTAAGTATGACAAATTCTGCCATATGCATTACTTTTGTAGTACTGTAAACTCAAAAAGTATTGTAAACCAAGTCATTGTGAATAGGGCACAATTATTTCTATCTGTACTTAACTCACAGTAGACTGGTATCACTCTTCAATCACACCTGCAGAAGCTCTTATGTACAATGTAAACCTCTATGGAAATCTCTGTTGGCTCTCTTTTTCTCATGAGATAATATTCCACTTGGAGTCTCCCAGCATTTTATTAAATTGTAGCAACTATTGTGTCTTTTCAGCTAGTTATTTTTATATCAGCTCTGCTTATTGGATAAAATTTGTGCCCTTGGAGAGCACACACAAGTTCACAAGGTTGTATGTCTCCAACAACTGTCACCAGACCTGCTGAACAAGAAGACCTCAATAAGCTCATTTAGGTACATAATACATAGTTGTTCAGAGTAGTCTGTAAAATAGGAACAAAACTATCAAAATCTCCTCATGGCTATATAATGTGTGATTGTTGTTTTTAATATACTATGTTATTTCTCATTTCTTTTGTTGTCCCTTGGTTATTCTCACATTGTTAGAGTAGATTATCTTGTAATTTGGTATATTGTATATATGTTTATTTGTTTATTTGAAATAGGAAATAGAAGGGAAGAAACAAGATGAGGGGATGGGGGGAGGCGGGAAATGAGGACAAACACATGAGAAGGGTTATCAATGTGTGTGAAGTAATTCCCTTTCTACCTGGCAAATATAGCTATAAGCCCTCTATTAATTACAGTAAAAATATATGAAAGAAAAAACAAGACCAAAAAAATATCTCCTCATGGAACTTGAACTCTGTGGACTAACAAATATAGTAAGCTATATTGTTTGAAAGGGTAGAATATATGTATTTGGAATCTGGAGATAATTCATTAAGGTCAAAAACTTGTTGAGTTTTTGTTGTTATTGTTTTTGTTGTTAATGTTTTCTAGATGTTGGAGAGTATAATGAGCCCATTCATTAACCCATCAACATAATATCCTCCTGTTTTTATCTTTCACTTTTCTGACCACACACAGTGAAATGTTTGTAGGACATGAGTATTCTTTTAAATCTATTATATTTCCATGAAGGCTTTTTCCCTCTGTCAACCCAGGAAATGTGAGCTTATCATTTGAAAGCCAGGTCAGATTGTATCTCAGAAAAGCCATCTCTGACTCTGCCAGAGGGTGTTAGTTGTCTGTCTTAAAACATTTTCACTTCGCTATGGGTTAGGGATTATCCCTTGAAGTCCTGACAATTTGTTTCTGATAAACTATCTACCTGAATCTGCAAGAAATGGAAGGTAAAAGGCTGTGTGTGTTTCTCTTCTGAAATCCCAGTAGCCAGTGTGTGGCTAGGATATCAGGGAAACTCAGTGAACACCTGTTAAAATGAATTCTAGTAAAACAAATGAAAAGAATCATATCTTCACGAATTACCCTGTTAAACAAATTATAATACCTCTGTGCATATGAATGGATATATTTATATTCAAGCATGAATGCAATATGCATAGTCACTTACATGTTTCTATATACAAACACATATGCATACATACTACATTTACAGTTGTAGTTCACAGAACAACATGCATGTGTTTTCCGATATAATCCCTCTCAGTTACTCACATGGATCTGGCAGTAGATTAATACTAGAAATTTGCCAGTAAGTTGAAATTGAAAGTTCTCTCTTGACTATAAAGTTAGCTATCATTTATTGAACATATTTTTGTTGGTCACACTGCTCAAATCCTTCCACTCACTGTACAGTCATAGCTTGGCTGAACCCTTGAATAATCAAGGCCTGAGAAAACTAGGATGGATTGAGTCAGAAATATGCAATCAAACCCAGATATTAACCCACAGACCTATGGCCACCTCATCTTTGATAAAGGAGCCAAAAAAAAAAAAGAATGGAAGAAAGCCTCTTCAACAAGTGGTGCTGGCAGAAGTGGTTAAGCACCTGCACAAAATTAAAGTTCTTTGTCACCCTGCACCAGGATTAACTCCAAATAGATTAAAGACCTCGAGGTAAAAGCAGATACACTGAAAATTTTACAAGAAGGAATAGGAGATACAGTTGGTGTCATTGGAACAGATCCAAATTTTCTTAATAAGGACCAAGAAACACAACAAATCAGAGAAAGTCTGGATAAGTGGGACTGCATTAAACTGCATGCAAAGGACATAGCTAGCAAATTAACTAGAAAGCCTACAGAGTTGGGGAAGATCTTCACTAACCATACAACAGACAGAGCCCTCATATCTAAAATATATCAACAGCTCAAAAAATTGAATCACTGCAAAACTAATCTCCAAAGAAACAAACATCCCATTAAAAGATAGGCCAAAGATTTGAAGAGAGTCTTCTCTGAAGAAGAAATAAGAATGGCCTGTAGACACATTAAGAAGTGCTCTACATCTGTGGCCATAAAAGAAATGCAAATCAAAACAACTCTAAGATTCCACTCACTCCAGTTAGAATGGCCAGGATCAAGAAATCTAATAACAACAGATGCTGGAGGGGATGTGGCCAGGAGGGATAACTACTACCCTGTTGGTGGGAGTGCAAACTCGTTCAACTACTATGGAAAGCGTATGGCAGTTCCTCAAAAGACTAAACATAGAGCTTCCCTATGACCCAGCAATTCCACTACTTGGCATCTACTCAATCGTCCAGAAACAAGGACATACTAAACCCACTAGCACAATGATGTTCATTGCACCACTATTTACCAAAGCAAAGATATGGAACCAACCCAGATGCCCCTCAGTTGATAAGTGGATCAACAAGGCGTGGTATTTATACACAATGGAATTCTATGCTGCTGTCAGAAAGGACGACATTGCCCCATTTGTAAGGAAATGGAAAGACTTGGAAAAAATTTACATTAAGTGAAGTAAGCCAGACTGAAAGGAGCATAAGCTCAATGGTTTCCCTCATTTGTCATAATCAGTAGAAACCTTGGGCTCTCCTAGCAGAGATTTACAATAGAATAAAACCTAAATACATAAGGCCATATAGTGTGACACTAAATGAAAGGACCTTCAGGATATAGAAACAAAGACCATATAATCAGTGATTATTGTCCTTAATGTACTATGTTATCTCTCATCTCTTTTGTTGTCCCTCGGTTATCTCATGTTGTTACAGTATTTTACCTTGTTATCTGATATATTGTATATATGTATGATCTGGTTATTTGAAATTGGATAGGGAAGGGGGGAAAACAAGATGAGGGGCTGGATGGGGGGGAGGGAAATGGGGACCAAGACATGAGAAAGGGTATCAATGTATGTGAAGTAATGTACCTTCTGTCTGGTGAATATAATGTAACCCTTCTATTAATTACAATAAAATATATAAAAAAGAATATGCAATGAAGACTGATTCAGCTGCAGTACTCCTCTCCCAAGGTCCAGGTCCATTTCCTCCTTTTCCCTTGTGCCTCATATGCTGGAAACAGACGTGCAGGCAGGATTGGAATCACACCCATTGCTGAAGAGGACATCCGGTGTCACACGGTGAAATATTCCGAGGCTCTGGTGAGCAGGCTTAGCACTACATAGAGCAGCCACTTCTTAAATACAGGGTTTCTAGTGCTGACATACCTCAGTTGCCAATTACTGACTGATACTTTTCTATCATTGATCAATTGACAGACATATTTGTGATGCATTTTAATAATTTTACCATGGGAAGAGATAGGTTTTGAGGTAGTGTAAAAAACTTGCCCCATTAAATTGTGTTCTTGTTTGTGTATGTGTGTGTGCACACACGTGTATGTGCATATAGAGCCTAATATCAAATATCTTATTATAGGAGTTATTTACTTGCATAATGAGGAATGGAGGAGAATCCAGTCGCTGGTAACTTGAAACTTCCAATTTTTTATTAATGTCTTCCATTCTTTTTCCTCTATTTTAGGGTATCAGGAAAGAGAACATGATAGTTTTAAGAGAAATTATTATTTAAATGGAAAAATAAGTAAAACAACTTAAGAGGCGGGCTTCAATTAATTGAACACTTGAACTCATCTGGAAAGTTTTGTTCCACATATGTTTGGATTGATATAGATGAGGTGTGCTATATTTAAACTTAATTATGTTTCGCATAATGTTACTCAGAATAGATTTCTTTATTGATGAATGTAATGTGCTCAATAAGGGATGGATTTTGATTATCTTGTTTTAAGGGAGAAAAACTGGAGACATTCTAGAAATTCAGGGACTTTCAGTGTCTATTCACATGTAATGAATTCATCACCTCTTGTAGTGAGAAACGAAGGAGCCCAGATTGATCTCTGTCTAGGATAATTGAGGTAAGAAGGTCACAGAAGTAATTACAACCTGATCACTGAGATGAGAATTAAATCATTCACTCCTGAACTTCCATACTGCATAGATTCTTCCCCTATGTAATACCTCACTGAAGCATGCCCAATGATAACGTTGAATGAAAACTCACTTTATTTCAGCCAAAGTATTAATTTATCTATGGATTTAATATTTCACGGATAAACTTGTCATACTAAGCTATAATCGTCAATACTTTTCAAAGAAAAAATTACTTAGGAATAACAAAACACTGCAATTGGGTTATACATGATACAATATATTATGAGAGTAATCAAATAGTTGAGGAAGCAGTAGTTATTAAAAACAAAACAAATAAAATTCCATGACACATTGAAAGAATAATCTCTGTCTACAGGAGTAATGAGAAAAGTGTAACAAGTGAGAATTTAAAATGATGGTAGGGGCCAGGAGTTTGGTCTAGTGGTGGAGTGCTTGCCTAGCATGCACGGAGACCCAGGTTCAATTCCACATACATAGAAAAAAGCCAAAAGTGGTGCTGAGGCTCAAGTGGTAGAATTCTAGCCTTGAGAAAGTCCAAGGACAGTGCTCAGGCCCTGAGCTCATGCCCAGGACTGGCAAAAAAAAATGATGTTTGATGAGCAGGTCACCTGGTGGAATTGTAGTTTTACATAAGGTTATTGTCCTTATGTGATATTTTGGTTCTAGCAAAATTTTTGTAATAATTGTGGTGATGGTACATAACATTGTACACAGGATTCCTTCTTTAATTATTTCCTTTCCTCCTCATTTCCTTCCTTTCTTCTTACCTTCTAGCTTTTTAGAACACCTGTTTGTTATAATAGTGGGAATTCCCTGCCAGAAGGAAAGGAAAACAGAGGCATAGGAAACCCATTGGCTCAAAGTGACAGTGACAGCACTTTTCTCCGTTCATTGGCTTGAGCTCCTAGAAGATCCTTTTCTGTCTTTTTTCCTTTTTATTGTTCTATGTTTTGGTCGATTGTGGGACTTGAACTCTGGGCCTAGGCATTGTCCCTGGGTTATTCAGCTCAAAGCTACCTCCCTACCTGTAGAGCCACAGCACCACTTTCAGTTTTCTGATGGTTACTTGCAGAGAGGAGTCCAAATTTAGTGCCAGGACTGGCTTTGAACCCATGATCCTCAGATTTCAGCATCCAGAGTAGCAAGGATTATAGGTATAAGCCACCACACCGGGCTATCCTAGTAGATCTTAACCAAATTTCAATTTTTTTTAAAAAAAAAGAGAGAGAGAAATGATATACTATTGTAGCCCTAGCAAGAAAAAGAGAAAGATCCAAAATGTGCATTGGCAAAACGCATGCCCACACATGCTCAGGCATTTTCATTTTTACCATTCTTCCTTTACCATTTCCTGTTGTGAGGATCAAATAAAATTAATGTGTCATTTTTTATTTTTATTTTTATTTTTTTGCAGGTCTGGGGTGTTGAAGTCAAGGCCTAAGCACTGTCCTTGGGCTTTCTCAAGACCAGTGGTCTGCCACTTGAGCCACAGCACCACTTCTGGCTATTTTTCTATGTATGTGGTACCGAGGAATCAAACCCAGGTCTTCGTGAGTCTTAGGTAAGCACTCTACCACTAGGGCAAACTCCTGTCCCACATCATTTTTTATTTTTGTGAATTGAGAACACTTGTAAAAGGAATTTAATGGTAATATTATCTTCAATGTAGTTACTGAAAATTTGGAGTTAAAGTATGGGATTCCATGTTAGATGGAAATTTGGTAATTAGTAGTAGAATACCTTACATCCTTGTGGTGTTATGGATTTATTCTGAGACCCACAGACTTCCTGTTTCCTCTCCTGCCCTTGCCAGTGACTCCAGTACACACTCATCCCTCAAATTCATTTAGGGTGACAGTACGGCCCTACTGGTACTGTCATCCTCAGAGCTGGGTAATGTTGATTATCACAGCTGGCTTTTATCATTTGTTTCACTTTACGATTTTTGCTTTCTAATTGTATATGCTTTCTCACATATGTTAATACAAAGCTTCCCTAGAAAAGGAGGAAGAAGAAATAAATAAAGAAGGTCATGACTATAATTGTCAATTTCCCCAGTGTCACAGATGATAGGAGATTTTGAGCAAGTTGGAAGTCATTTAGATTTTACTTCTGCTGAGGATTATTAGGAAAGTGTGTTATTACCGCACACATCTAGTGTTTACATGTGGAAGATGCAAATTATTAAATAGAGCTACCCCAAACTCTAAATTGGAATTTCTGTACTCAGTTATATTGTCTATGTAAAACGGGTGGAGTGGAGAGGGGAGCCAGAGGGAGAAAGAGAGAAAGAGAGAACTAGATACTCTCTACCCTGTTTTGCTTTTATTTTAAAAATAAATAACCAAAAAATTTAGGACATTCTCATATAGTTTTGATGTCATTTTGGTTATAATTCTGTGGAATGTCTGTTTCTTAACTTATATTGTAAAAGCAACTTAATTCTCAGATTTTAATGGATATTGTCTGAAATCAACTAACAAATGTATGAGTCACCTGAAAAAGTACAAAAGCCAGTATCACCTCTCCTTTAGATAATTCAAGGATATGATAATAATATTAGAGACAAAAATTAAAAAAAACAGCTTCTATTTTAAAGCACTTACTATTTATTCTAAATGATGTTAAGCAATTTTTCTCTCTGTATGTCAATTAGCCTTCATAATGATGGCTGAAAAAATATCATTATCCCCTGTGGCTTTAAAATATGGTCATATATTTTATAGATTGGAGTTTCATATTCTCTTTCCCTCTCAGATTCCTATTTCAAGCGCAATCAACCATCAATGTGATGGTATTAAGAAACTAAACTTTCAGAGATGTTTAAAATTCGAAAACCAAACAAGTGGGATTAGTGTTTTTAGAAAAGAAGAGCCACTGTGTTGCCATCCAAGGATGAAAACAGCATGATCTGACCATCAGTCTGAGAAGGCTCTCACCAAACACCAAGTCAGCTTATGTTTCATGTCCAGTTCTCCATGACTCCAGAACTAATGAGATAACATTTTCTTTGTTTTTATATACCCGCTAGTTTATGGTTTATTTTGCTGTTTCAGTCAAAGTTCTAATGAACTAAGACAGAAAATGTGTACACAGAAAATGCTTTAGAATAGCTAAATATTTGTAAGCAACTCTGGGATTGAGCGTAAGTAGAAATTCAAAGGATTTTGAAGGTCATGACAGGAAATGGCCTATGTTGTTCAGAATAGAATATACAAAAATGATTCTACTAGGGACTAAGAAAAGAAAGGTAGAACAATAAAATCTTAATCATAAAAATGTGTTAAAAGGTCATGAGCACAGTGCTTGCTGATAGATGGAGGGCAAAGTACATTTTGATGAGGTCATTTGTAAGGTTCATTTTACTGTATATTGGAGGAAAGGTATTTCTATTTTAAAGTAGTGAAGAATTTAGTTAAATATGTTGATGTACTAGCATGTTCTAAAAGTCAGAATTAGAGAGTAAAGATATTGGGTATCTGAGGAAATACATGAGTAATGCTGAACGTCTGAATTTAGCTTTTTTTTTTTTTGCGAGTCCTGGCCATGAACTCAGGGCCTAAGCACTGTCCTTGGGCTTTCTCAAGGTTAGAGCTCTACCACTTGAGCCTCAGTACCACTTCCAGCTTTTTTCTATGTATGTGGCACTGAAGAATCGAACCCAGGTCTTTGTGCATGCTAGACAAGCTCTCTACCACTAGGCCAAACTCCCAGCCTTTGAATTTAGCTTTTTTGTAAATTTAAATTTATTAGAAGTGACATAAATGATAGAAAGGAAACATCTTAATCAAAAGTTTTAATAAAAAAAATATCAGAGTGGAAACATTTCAAGGAGTTGTTAACCTAGCTATAAAATATTTGAATAAAATAAAAATACTTCAGTAGTTTGTTCAAGAGAGAACTGCAGTGAAATGACCATTTGATCAAAAGATTAGTCATCTAGTGTCTACTTTCCAAAATAATGGAATAATAATGCAATGGGCAATTCAGAAATCAACAAAGCCAAACAAGCATCATCACTGATACATAGTGCAAAATTTCTAGAGCTTGAGAAGCTACTGCGGGATCCCCAATCAGTTCAATGTCATGTGGAATCACCAGGGAGCCACTGACATACAATTCCAGCCCAGAGGAGTGAGAAGTAAATGACTCATACATGGCATTACTGTGAAGTGTGTCTACCCCCAGAGCATTGCCATGAATCTGGATCTCACACAGAACCATTGCAAGAATGGGCATGGCCAAACCTAGAGAGAGAGGACTATTATTAAAGTGTGATCAGAATATGAGATTGCCTCCTTCCAGTGTGTCCAGAAGGTAGAGCTGGGTCCCTGTGGGCCTGGAGGGCAGTCAAAGAAGTCAAAGATTATTGCCAGGCCTTAAGTGCCAGTGTCCTTGGCCCTCTTGTATTATGGCCTTGTTTGGGAACTTTTAGCCTCCCTGCTTTTCTGTTGCTCTCTCTTAGAATGAGCATGTCTATCCTGTGTGCTATCTATCATGGAACTTGGGAAGTCCGTATGTGTTTGATTTCACTGTTTCCTGGCTAGAGAAGAAATTGCCTCAGGATAAAATGGCCCTTGAGCCTCACGCACATCTGTGATGAGTGATGTTAACATGAGACTTTGGATTCATGCTTTAAATTCAATACTGAAGGGAATTTATTTTGGCACTGTTGGAAGGAAAGTGTACATGTAGCTTGCAAGATGGCATGGATTTAGGAGGTCAGCAATAGAATGCCATAGTCTGAATACTTGGGCCTTCTCAAAATTGTTGGATGGAAAACTAATGATTTCCATGATATTTTTAAGAGGCAAAACCTTGGGAGGTGATTGGGTTGTGAAGGAAAGAGGGTAGTGAGATTAGTGGCCCTTCAAAAGTAGCCCGGAGAGTGACCCCTGATCACCATGTGAAGGTACAGTGAACAGGTTTAACTCACGAATCAACTATCCCTTATTATGCACAGCAAGTTGGCTGATATCTTGATCTTAGACCTTCTAGCAGACAGAACTGTGAGAAATTCCCATTGCTTATTGAATCCCCATTTTAAGTTATTTTAATGTGATAGTTTGAACAGACAGGGGAAATAGCCATGTTTGAATTCCTTACAAAAGTTGTCCTGAAGACTTAGAAAAAATCATATTAAGTGAAGTAAGCCAGACTCAAAGGAACTTAGGCTCAATGGTTTCCCTCATACGTCATAATCAGCAGAAACCTTGGGCTCTACTAGCAGAGATTTGCAATAGAGCAAAATCTTGATACATAAGGCCATATAATGTGAAGCTAATTGAAAGGACTTCCAGGATAGTGAAACAAAAGCCATATAATGAATGATTGTTGTCCTTAATGTACTATGTTGTCTCTCATCTCCTTTGCTATCCCTTGGTTATCTCATATTGGTATAGTATCTCACCTTGTTATCTGATTTATTGAATTTATTTGTATTTGGATATTTGAAATTTGATAGGGAAGGGGGGGAAACCAAGACGGGTGGGGGGTGTGGGGGGGGAGGGATACGGGTACCAAGACATGTGAAAGGGTATCAATGTATGTGAATTAATGCACCTTCTATCTGGCAAATATCATGTAACCCTTTTACTAATTACAATAAAAAAAATAAAAAAAAAAGTTGTCCTGGATTGCACATTATCACATGAATTACTTCCTCTTGACTCAAGATGTCAGTCCCCAAGTTTTAGGCACTGAATAGGATAAGGAGTCAGGGGGAAGTAATTCATGTTGGTTTCACCCAACAACACTGAAAGTATCATGATACAAGTTTTGCTTGACAAATGGGAGAGAAAACAATATGTGGTGTTGTTCCATGGCCTGGCATTTACCTAGGCTTTACATGTGAGGCTTCTGTTTGACCTAATGATGTGATCTAAATGATCGCATTCTTGAGGTGAATCAGATTTTAATATTAGAATTGTGGTGATTTGGGGATAGTTAGTAGTTAACCTTTATTTTCTCTGCTTTGGGCTAGTAATTTATGCTGTTTGTGTCCCTGTTTCCTTGTTTGCAATGTTTAATCTCACATGATTTGGTTATATCATGACATGGTTCTTTTCAATCCAGGTGAGAATTCCATTACTTTCAGCATCTCCTTATGAATTAGTACTTTTAACCTTCCATGTCAAAGGGTATGATTAAAATGTAAATTTGATTAGTGGAACCTAGTTAGCCAATTGTTTTGTACTCCGAATACCAGACATGCTTCTGGTGCTCATTAGACTTTGAACATGTGAATTAATGACTTAAGTACGTGCATGTGGGTGACTGGGAAGATGTAGGTAGAGTTGGTTTCCTTGCTGAAATAAAATGGAGAGAAGACTCAGACACACATGGAGGATCACTCTGGCAGGAGCTAAATTTGTGGACAAGGTATTTGTTCATTTGCTATTTCATTAATATATTGCAAGTATTGGTTTTTTGCCACCCTGAAAGCCAGTATAATTAATAGATGACAATGAAGTTCTTGCTTTCAGATAGTGCATTTTATCCAAGAAAAAATATGCAATGTAATATATGAAGATAAAACATTTGGAAAGCGGTATGGATAAGTCTTTTTTTCCCCCCATGATTGCTTAAATAATGGCACAGATGGAATTTTTCACAACTGTGAACTCTTTATGCCAGTGGTCATAAAGATATTTGTAATTTTTTTGAAATTTATTGAATGCTTTTCCATTTTTTATTATCTTTAAGTAATTGTGCAATGGAGATGTCATTTAACAGTTTATGAATACAATACATTTTGATCAGTGTCACCCCTTCAACAGTCTCCCCCATGTGACCAACTCCTTCCCTTGCTTTTTAAAATTTTGTCATATATACAGTGAATTCCTGACTGTATTCTCCATTACCTCCCCCCTTCCATTCATTTAAACCTCTTCCCTTTGCCCCATCTTGACTGTAACCATTTCCTGTTGCTGATTTTGTGGGCTTTCACTTAGTCTCTTTAAAAAATTTATATTGTTTGAACTGTCCGTAGAGACTATCATAGTTCAGTCAATTCATTTGTAATCACTTGTTTACCAACTGAAGTGTTTACTTCTAGCTTTATAGGTGCACACTCTCTACCGTAAATGACAAACAACATAGACAGACCCAGAGAAACAAAAAAAAATGGATACATCTGAATCAAAATTTCCAACAGTTATAGATCCTGTGAAGGAAAGTCAAACCAAGCAAAGCTTTGGGGAAAGGTTAGATTAAAGATGAACTATTAGCAATGCAATGTGTAGAGGAGGCCAAGCCACATTGATCAAATCCACATATAAAGTCAGGTCATCTGGTTAAATCCCTGTGACCTGTGATGGTTCACTCTTGCTCAAGTGTAATCTTCCTTGTTTTCCTTTTCAACAACTCCAGGAACGTTGTCCATGTTGTACCAGCACAGTAGAGTGGGAGGGGTTTTAGCCTCTAGTCCTGTGTAAAATCTGTTATGGTTCATACATTGCCCATCTGCAAGTTATTTTACCACCCACCAAGCTTCCTCTACAATGGAAATTGCGAGTCTACTTTGTAGAGACAGTGTTAGATTAAAGCTAAAACCTCAAGATATATTTCACTAATGAACCAAAATAACTATCATGAATGGAATTCAAGAATGGAAAGGGTAAGTGTATCTCCATGGGAATTCGATAAATTCTAAAGGATTTTTTCCCTAGCTTTCTGCTTCTGAATATCATTAACTTTTAAAACTTTGTTGTGCAATGTAGACATATTTTGATGTTGGGGACAGAGAAGCAAGAAGTAAGTTCTATAAAAATCAATGCTACTATACCTCTGTGGCACAAAGTATTTACTCATTAGTTTATATCAACCTCATAGTCTCCTTTGGAAGGTATCTCTAGAAGTGATAAACAGGGTCAAAACTTCACTGAGGAAATAAAATTTCCATGGTGGACTTTTATGCCAGGGAATACATTTTCAGAAAGATCATGTTGTAATATATTTAGCAATTGCCTGGATGATCCACTCTCCTGATCTAAAAATGTTTTCTCTATAAATAATCAGCAATTTGGCAGGATATTTTTGCAGATGCTTCAGTGCTCTCCCCATTCCCTTTGGGGTTGTGCCTTTGTTGTACGACATTTGCATTTTTTATGGGCTCTTTTCAATGTTGGCAAGGCAAAATACTTGTGATACAGGAGCAGGCACTGGGACTGCAGTTGGTTTAAATGTACTACCTATGTCCATGAGAAAACCACACTGCTCGATGTCTGAGCTGCCATTCTCCTATAGATTGCTAGCAGTAAAACACGCTTGGCAAGCCAAGGAGATCGTTTGAATGATGTTGGAGATTTCAGCCAATGGTTCAGTAATCACACTTCTCCTTTCATTCCAAATGATCCATTTTAATAACTTTATCAGAAAGAGTTCTGCCTGGTGAGTCCCCACCACGAATCAGCATGCTCCCATAGTATGGTATTGCACTACACTGGAGCCTGGGGATAAAGGGAGGACAGTGGCTTTAGAAGGCAGAGCTTTTCCAGAACAGTTTTTGTGCTGAGTTATCTTGAAATCATCTCTTGTTGAAATTATGTCAGTATATCTGAAATGAACAATTGAAGTACGTGAATAAGTCTGACAAGAATCTGATTTAAGAGCTACAAATAAGTGCATCCTGCAATAAATATATATTGATCTTTTTAATTTAAATAGTTAAAATAGATCTTCAACTGTGTGTGTGTGTGTGTGTGTGTGTGTGTGTGTGTGTGTGTGTGTGTGTTTTGCCAGTCATGGGGCTCGAACTCTGGACCTGTGCACTGTCCTTGAGCTCTTCAGCTCAAGGCTACTGCCCTATCCCTGGAGCCACACTACCACTTCCTGTTTTCTAGTGGTTAATTGGAGATAATCTTAGGGACTTGACTTTCATGCCTGGGCTGGCTTTGATCCTCACATCTCAGCCTCCTGAGTAGCTAGGATTATAGGTGTGAACCATTGCACCCAGCTCAACTGTGTTTTTAATAGATAATATCACCATGAAAACTCATCAGCATTAACCAGTATTTTGTACTTTTGTCGGTTACCACTTTGTGAAATTAAAAATATTACCATCTTTTCTCCATTATATCTGTGGAGAGCTGTTTGTTCTTTTATGCATGTATATATGCATAAAATTTTAAGAAGACAATTGACTTAAAATTCTTAACAGTTTGGCTTCACTGGTCATGAATTCTATCACTACTCCAGTATATTAAGGGAGTTCATGTAGAATAGACAGATATAAAATCAATATAAGCAAATGATTATATTGTTAGTCAAAATCCAAATATCCTTAATAAAATGCTAGAATGCAGTTGCACATTTTAAAACAACTATAGATATTTGTATTTGTTATTATTGTATCATATGCTCTAAGGTGTCCTGTAATTAACAAATCCTTTCAATGGGCTGAATTGCAATAGCTTTATACAACTACTTAAAGATAATTTTCCAAATGAAGCTAGCAGGGTGGTTCACTCCTGTAATACTAGCTACTCAGGAGGCTGAGATATGAGGATCAAAGTTCAAAGCCAGCTGGGAACAAAAGGACCTGACACTCTTATCTCCAATTAACCTATAGAAAATGGGAAGTGGGGCTTGGCTCAAGGGTTGAACGGTAATCTTGAACTGAAGAGCTCAGGGACAACTCCCAGGCCCCGGGGTAGGTCAGTAGCCTTCAGCAGAAGAGTTCAGGGATAGCACCTAGGCCAAGTTCAAGCCCCATGACCCACACACAAAAAAGATCATTTTCAAAATTAAAAGACAAGAAGCTGGGGCTGGGAGTTTGGCCTAGAGGTAGATTGCTTGCCTAGCATGCACGAAGTCCAGGGTTCGATTCCTCAGAACCACATACATAGAAAAAAAGCTGGAAGTGGTGCGGAGGCTCAAATGGTAGAGCTCTAGTCTTGAGAAAGTCCAAAGACAGTGCTCAGCCCCTGAGCTCAAGTCCAGGACTGGCAAAAAAAAAAGCAATAAAAGACAAGAAGCTGTTCATAGTGCATCACTTCAATGTATATAACTAAATTTTCTTTATATTTGGAAGTGTTTGTTATCTCATGGATATCCCACTTTTGGGGTGAGAGCATGTGGGCACTATGGTTTTGTGTGTATATGTGTGGTGAGGGGGCATATTTGCCTGAGTACAAACTCCTATTGCCTTTCCTGCATTTCATAGCTGCCATCAGCAATAGTTTATATTTTTGGAATTCAGGCTTTCATGCTTTGCTGTGTTATGAGCAGCTTCAGCCACACTGATGTTGAGTTGATTCCAGTGTGTACTTGGTTCTGTAGATGCTGTTATTTCTTTTTACTTTCCCACTTATTTCCTGACATCTCCAGCTCATGTTTCATCTCTTGGTTCTCTTCGTGTAGCTTACTCACATACACATTTAAAAGAATATTTTTGAGGTTTTATTTATGGACCATATGTTTATTCATACTTCACATCTGTTGTGTGCTACCATTCTTTTGCTGGTGAAGCTTAGTCACAGCTTTACTTTTCTCCCCCATTTCCCCCTTTATGTCTTCAATGCTTTATGATGAATTCTATGCTGATCCCTTGCAATGACTTCTCATCTTTGAGTGGAATGAGTTCTTATGAAAATAGCTGTATACAGAAGAATGAATCATGCCAGAGACAGCACTTGCTTCATCAACAGAACCTTTCTTAGGTAGTAGCTTATTCAGCTCTGCTGTGAGATTTTATGTTATTTGAGCCTTACTTCTTCCCACAAAGCAGAGATTAGCAGCATCCAAGGTTCTTGCAACTCAAGTTCTCTCCTCAATAATAATAAATGGCTCATGCTCCTACTGAGCATGTATCCAACAGATTACAAAGAAGCTTACAGTAAAGCTACCAGCACAACCATGTTCGTTGCAGCATTATTCACCATAACCAAGATATGAAATCAGCCAAGATGCCCCTCAGTGGATGAAGGGATCAAGAAAATATGGTATAGAAACACAGTGGAATTTTACTCACCTATTCAAAAGAATGATATACAACTCTGAAAGAAGCACAAAGACTTGGAAAATTATATTAAAAGTAAAGTATGCTGGACCCAGAGACCAAAGATTGCATGGTTTCCCCTACTTGTAGATAAATACCCTGGCTGGCATGCAAGCTGTTAGAAAGGCATTGACTAAAGTATAATAGTCTCTATGGAGAGCTCAAACAGTATAATCTTTTAGAAAGATTAGGTCAAAACCCAACAAAATCAATACCAGGAAATGGATGCATCCAACAGAGAGGGATATGGACAAGGAGAGAGGGGTAGACCAATGAAGAGGGGAGGCTAGAATGAAACTAAGGAAAGTGAATGAAGTGGGGTAAGGGAGGGGTGGGTGGAAATGTTGAGAATGACATTGATCAAGGTCCTTTCTCTTTATCATCTGCTTTGTTAAATGGTACTTCCTTTGCATAGCTACTTAAAATAATTTAAAAGTGAATTCAAAGAATTTTTGTACAGAAATGAAAAATACAAACATTCTCAGGGGCCCTCCTGTTTCAATTATATAACATTATATCACAGTGCTGCGGGAAGGTATATGGTAGACGCTCTGGAATGATGACATGAACAGGGGTTGCAATTGCTCTTTATGGGTGAAACTTCCTTCTGGGAGTCGAATATCCTTTGTGGGATAGATTTTCCATGACAGACATCTTTTAGGCAACTGTCTTTGACCTTTACTCTCTTTGACAGTTGATTATTGTTCAAAGCCATGTATACCTTTACATCATTTAAGGATACATTTATAGCTTATGTAGTTCTATTATATCAGAGGGCCTCTCACACCTTGCTTGATGCGTAGATTTATACAGTAAGAAAGAAAGGGAGCCAGACAGATACACTTGGACTAAAAGGGGCAGAGAGAAGGCTATAAGGAAGGAGAGTAAGTGGAAGCTGGCAACGGGATTCAAGTATGCTAAGGTATAAAATTAGGCAGATTGAAAAGATTTAGCAAAAAAGCACTAACCTGCCCAGAGCTTTTGAAGCACCTTTGAGATTTTATTTATTTATTATTTCAACTAAACCACTTTAATAGCATTTTACATTTTTGTTCCTACACAAACACTATTGCTATTTATTGACTCATAACACATGTACTACGTGCCCTCTTTGTTGGGCTGTGTAAGGCTGGGAGAAAAAGTGAGGAATGGCTTACACCCCCAGTTTTAACTATGATTTTTATAGGAAGAATAACAGGGGTTTTTGTGTCGTTCTTATACTGATTTTATGTTCATCATTATATTAATTTTTGTACTAATCTTTCATAAAAAGTCGGAGTCCATTTGGGGATGTTTGATGACCTAAGTCATCTAATGCTCAGTGAGAATATTTTATGTATCTGATATTTACCCGCATATTTCAGATAATCTAATGATTAAGATCTGTAGTCATTTCACAGAATAAAAGGTTTTTATTCCTGATGGGTATAAGGAAGGAAGTACACACATATTATTTTTGTGTTACCCACAGTTCAGTGAGATACTGCCTCCATCTTCCACTCATGTTGACTGTGCTTAGCTGAGTCACTCAGGCAACCCAGTGGAGGACGCTGCACGCTGGCTTCCGCTCCAATCACTCCACTCATCATCCGTGAAATCATTATAGAGCCGGGTTCCAGCAGTGTGGCTCTAACCTCAATCAATAAAGCTGCTGATATCCTCCATTCCAGCTGTTCTCACTTATGGTGTACACAACATATTCTTTCTTCCCTTTCTTCTGCTCCCAGTGGAAGTGTTAATGAAGCTGTTTTCTTTTCCACTCCAGATAATCATAAGAAAAGAAGACTTGTAATTGTAGCCTACCAGCCTGCCTTCTTTCCTTCCTTCCTTCTCTCCCTCCCTCCTATCTCCTCCTTTCCTGTTCCTCCCTTCCTTTTTTCTTTCCTTTCTTTCTTTCTCTACATTCTTTCTTTTCCTTCCCTTCCTTCCTTCCTTCCTTCCTTCCTTCCTTCCTTCCTTCCTTCCTTCCCCTTCTTTCTCTTCTCTTTCTTTCTTTCTTTCTTTCTTTCTTTCTTTCTTTCTTTCTTTCTTTCTTTCTCTCTTTCTTTCTCTTTCTTTCTTTCTTTCTTTCTTTCTTTCTTTCTTTCTTTCTTTCTTTCTTTCTTTCTTTCTTTCTTTCTTTCTTTCTTTCTCTCCTCCCTCCATCTTTCTTTCCCTCCCTCCCTTCTTTCTTTACTCCCTCCCCATCCTTCCTTCTTTTCTTTCCTCCTTTTGTCTGTCTGTCTGTCTGTCTATCTGTCTGTCTTTTTCTTGATAGAGATCAGCAAGTTATCAGAGGTGTTTACAAGATGCAGATGAAGTGGAGAGATGTGGTTTGTGCACAACCTACCAGTTTAGAAGCCATAGAGTGTCTCCATTGAATCAATGGTTCTAAGTCACAGCTGACAACATCCATTCATGGCAGAATCTTTTCATATAAGTGAAATACTAGTCTGATAAAATGTTTCAAGACCTTGTTATTATATAAACATTACCCAAGTACCCTGAATGCTAGGTTGAGAGTAAGGGCAAGAAAAAAAGTAAGAAGTAGGGAAGTGGAGAAAGAAGAAAAATAGAGGAGTGATGGCAGGGATAAAGGAGAAGAGAAGAACAATGAGAGGATGAGAAGAAGGAGAAAGAGTGATAAAACTATTCACAGTTGAATGTATTGAAACCAGAAAGTAGGGAAAGGGCTCCTTTGTTTACTCTGCACTGTGATGACTTTGAGTAGATAGAAACAGCTGCAGTTTCCAATGTTAATGAAAAATGTACCTTCAATGAATTTTACTAGTTGTTTATTCCCTAGACTATTAATGTATTAATTTAATTTGAGCTCTGGGCCTAGACTCTGCCCCTGAGTTTCTTTTTGCTCAGGGTTAGTGATCTACAAATTGAGCCCCATCACAACTTCCTGGTTTTTTTCTCTAAGTAGTTTTGTTTGGAGATAAGAATCTTACAGTCTTTCCTAACCCTACTGGTTTTGAACCTTGACCCTCAAATCTCAGCCTCCAAGTAGCTAAGATTAGAGGCATGAGCCATCTGTGACTGGTTTTCCTTGAACTTTTATTTAAGCTCATAGCAGACATTTGAAAATATCCCAATACAAGTCTGAGAAATGTAACTGCATGCATGACCTTTTGAAAACATTTTCAGATATGTGAATGAGCCTATGACAAATCAGACAAGCCTATCAATTCAGAGGTGAATGAATGATTTCCTGTGTGGATGACTTTACAATGTGCAGGTTTGCCTATGTCTATGCCATTGTGGAAGTTCACACAGGTGAATAAACACTTCGGTACATAAGGTGTATGCATTGAACATGTATGTAAGTGAACATGGATATGAGAGAACATGCATAGCTCCTCCATGTACAAGCTAGCTAAGGATTGCACACACCTGTGTGTTCAGGGCTAGATGTCTATTCATGCTTGTAGGAATGCCCGTGTGTGTGTGTGTGTGTGTGTGTGTGTGTGTGTGTGTGTGTGTGTGTATGTATTGTATCATTCTGAGGGAAAATAAGGCATCTTTCAACAATGTCAAAGAATGACAAACTACTATGAAAGGGGCTATTTCTCAGTAGTCATGCTTCGCTGTCACTGCGCGAGCTGTTTCTAGAATCGTTTCCAATTTGTTGTTGCTCTTTACTGATGTCAAGGTTTCATCTGTTAGGTCTGGCACTCACAGGTAAAGTAAAATTTCCAAACAAGTCTCTACTCCTGGCTGTTGGTCAAATTTATTAGGTCATAGAGAACAGCATTTATAATAATAAAATTATGTTCCTGCTGCTTGTTCATTTAGAGGACTTATTTGTCCTCTAAGGACATCTGTGTGAAGCAGACTTGATGGGCTAGTAGGGTGAGGGCCTGGATGAGACCAATGTGCTGAGCCATGGAGAAAGGACAGCCAAGCTCCATTGGAGGGGCTGTTTCATTCTGAGTAGCTTCTGGGCTTTGTACCTAGAATGAGAGGACCCTGGATATGGCAAAATATGGCTCAGCAGAACTTCACTTTAGGAAAGTGAAGTGGTAGGAAGGGGATAATATCTTCCTGAAAAAGTGCAGGGAACAGATTTCATATTATACCCCAAAAGTAACAAAATAGGTAATACCATCTGAACTCAGATTTTTAAAAATGCTTTTTTTATTATTCCGTATTTTCTTCTGTGAATGAATACTTACATGCCCATGTATATATTGGCAGTACTGGGGACTGGACTTTTGGCCTTGAACTTTCCATTTAAGCAACCTACCACTTGAACTGTGTGCTCAGTGTGTTTTGTGCTTTATTTTTCAGACAGAGTGGCATATTTTTTGCTAAGGTCAGTTTCTTTTTTATTTGTTTTTCTTTCTTATATTGTAATGTATAGAGGGTTACAGTTATATTTGCCAGATACTTCTCACACATTGATACCCCTTCTCATGTTTTTGTCTCCATTTCCCTCCTCCTACCCCTCCCAATCATCTTGTTTCCCTCCTTCCCTTTCCTATTTCAAATAAACAAATACATATACAGACAATATACCAGGCAACAAAGTCAGACACTATAGCAATATGACATTAACCAAAGAGCAATAAAAGAGAGGAGAAATAACATAGTACATTAAGAACAACCATCATACAAGATGAAGTTCTTATTTCCACATTCTGGAGATCCTTTTATTTGTGTATCTAGGTTTTGGGCTATTGTAATCCTCTGTTAGGAGAGTCCTAGGTGTGTACTAATTATTACAGATGAGGGAAACCATTGAGCGTATGTTCCTTTGGGTCTGGCTTATTTTACTTAATGAGATTTTTTCCAAGTCTTTCCATTTCCTTACAAATGGGGTGATATCATTCTTTCTGATGGCAGCATAGAATTCCATTGTGTATAAATACCACATCTTCTTGATCCAATCATCTACTAGGGGGCATCTGGGTTGGTTCTGTATCTTTGCTATGATAACTAGTGCTGCAACGAACATCATTGTACTAGTTGCTTTAGTATGTCCTTGTTTCTGGATGATTGGGTAAATGCCAAGGAGTGGAATTGCTGGGTCATAATACCTTTTTTTCCCTATCTACACTTACCTAGCTACAGAAACCAGGTGCACATGACCTACTTAATTTACAAAAATAACTTACTCCAAATTTTGCCTAAATTCATCAAAGTGATTTTGCTTGTCTAGTAAGAGTCAGTTCATCTATTTACAAATAAAATATTTATGCTTCTTTTAACTTCTAAGGCTTCTTTGGCTTAGGAATGAGAAATGGGTGCCTGTCAAGCAGATAGACATTTTAAAGCCAATTCTTTCTGGGTTAAGTAAGTTTGGTTACTTAGAATTTCCAGTGAACTAGAAAAAGATGCAGTAAAGGTTATGAAAGGTGTCTTAATCAGGCTGAGGGAAGTAGCTCTGTGTCTCAAGTAGTAGAATGCTAGCTTTTGGGTGGAGCACTCAGGGACAGCACCCAGGCCCAGAGTTTAAGCCCCATTACTGACAAAAAATAAAAGTAAAATAATCACTCTGAGGCTGCATTAGACAGTAGACACATGCGATCCCTCCTTCCCCATAAATAAAACCCAACCTGCTGGAAAAAATATGACTGGCTCAGGAGTTCAAACATTTGTCCCTAATTGGCTTCAGAAACTTTAAATTAAGATATGTCTTTTAATGTTTCAACTTCTGGTTTCTAACAAAGAAAAAATGATATCTATTCAGTTCTTTCTTTATGATTTGGTGTTTAGCAGACATTAAACATATTAGAGCCAGGAGTATGGACTACTGGTAGACTGCTTGCCTAGCATGCACAAAGACCCGGGTTCAATTCCTCAGTACCACATAGAAAAAGCCAGAAATGGTGCTGTGGCTCAAGTGGTAGTGCTCTAGCCTTGAGAAAGCCCAAAGACAGTGCTCAGGCCCTGAGTTCAAGCCCCAGAACTGGAAAACAACAACAACAACAACAACAACAACAACAACAACAATAACAAAAATTAAACATTACATAACTGCTGGCGACATTGATGTCCATTTCCTTGTCTGGAAAATATGGATGAAGATATTTATCTCCTGTGCTCCTTATAAAAGTTTGATGAGGTGATACTTGTAATCTCTCTAACCATTTTCTGATATAGCCCAATAAATGAAGTTTTTGATTGTTATTTTTCAATAAATGACAGCACATAGGCATACCGAAGAAAAACAATGCACTAAAAGTACTGTATTTGTGTTATTGTTCAGAAGGGTTGCACAGAATGTCATCTCTCTCCTGCTTCAGTCTGAATTTTTAAAGAATTATTTTGGTATAATTGTTGTTGCCATTTTTCACCCATTGGTTTTCATGCATTTTTGTTTTTTCAAAACTATGCAAACTGGAATTTGATTTTTTTTGTTCAGAATCCATGTTTTCTGAACAAAATACTTGCTGCAGTATGCGAACAAAATAACTATGTAGTTTCAGTGAAAATGGGTGAAAACACAACATCTCATGTACAGGATGGTTTATAATGTCCCTGGTAAATACAGTCAATTGGGGTAAAATCTCTCCTTTTTGTAACTTACTGACTTACCTGAGTGACGTTTTACCTACCAAGTCTATGTCAAGTGGGACAGGACATATTGGTATGTATGACTAATTTTAGAAAGATGCTTAGAGCAAAGCGTTATTTGGCAGTGTGGAAACATAAATGCATCAATGGCTGTTATGTTTCTGCCCTTGAACTGAGCAATGGGTACAGAGGCCAATAATTATCTTCCAAAGCTCAATTCGCTTCCAGTAAGTCTAATTCTAGCTGTATTTCTGTAGTGCAAGAGCTCGATTTTGCTGCCAAATTAAAATTGAAATAACAATTTGACGTACCCAGCTGGTATATTGTCCTGTTGAAAAGAGTATTATCCAGGGAGTGAAGTCAGCTATAATGTCCAGGCTTGTTTACAACTGCTGATGATTTAATTGAAACACAGCTGCAAGGTTTGAAGCACAATAACTCTTATCCTCTAATATTTTCACATCTCTTATCCCATCCAGTTCTTTAACCGACTTACTAAGACTGTGTTCAAGGAGCGAATGAGTTCAACAGGCCTGGGTTCTCCTTTGATCATCTTCAGCTTCCAAATGTCAGTGGTTTAAGCGAATAATTTCTTGATTGTATGATCTCTTGTTTACTGAAATTCCAAGTGATTTATGGATCCACACTCCTTCTGTGAATTGTCATTTTCATCACATCGATATGTGGTCTCTAATTTGGCCACAAAAAGAGGATTGTGTTGTCTGTTAGAAGGAGGAAGCTACTGCAGTTGCAAAACAGTTTGACACAGCTCTTTTGGTACATGGATTGGTGTTTTGGTTCCTTGGTTATGGGCTCAGCTTCCACCAAAGGAAGACGTTTTAATGACTATTTGATTTTACATTACTCTTTGGTGTATTCTTTATTAGCCTTATTTAAGTGAGAATACCAATATTGGCCTTACATTCATTGAGACAGGGAATTGAGAGTACTTTGAACATAATGTAATACTAGGATTCAATGAATTATTCTTACTTAATGATAGAATAGTTTCTTTTGAAGCTGTTGTGATGACTATTTTTTAAATATCAACATGGTTGGGTTATCAATCTCAGATATTCAATCCAGCACTAATGGTGTGCAGTGGAGGTGGTAGGTATTTTTGTAACTTAATTTTTATTGTAAAAGTAATGTACAGAGGGGTTCCAGTTACTTAGGTTGGGTAATGGGTACATTTCTTTTATAACAATGTCACCTCTTTCCCTACTTTCTAACAAATTATTCCCTCTTTAAACCTCCGACTACAAGTTCTGTAATTTATATTCAACAGTGTCTAATATCACTGTTGAATTAGTTCAGCCTTTGTCCCGCCATTTTTATGCATCCTCTTATGTTCCCCAGAACAGAGAAATTTACACACAAAACCCACAAAAACAGCAACAAAAGGGGTAAAACCAAAACAAAGCCAAACAACCCCCCCCTTAAAAATCACAAAAAGTAAAATAAAACACTGTTGTTTCCATTTCTTGGAGCTCATTTTGATAAACATCATTATTTTTTATGATCACATACAAATTGCTATTGAGCCTTTGTGGTCTTCTCTTAAGAGTATCCTCCTTTTGTCTAATGATGTGAATGTTTAGTCCTATTTAATTTATCATACCCACGTAATTTTTTGTCTTTTACCATTGAGTTTATGTGTAGATTTATAGGCACATTCTGATTACTACAGATGAAGGAAATTGTGCATCTACAAATGTCTTACTTTGCTTATAATAACTTTTTGTAAGACTTTACATTTCCTATTCAGTCTTTGATTTGTTGCTTTTCTGGATCTTTATATAAGAAGTATCAACCATACCTAAGAGTCTTAGTGTTTCTTCCCCTGACCCTTTCTGTAATATTTTCTTGGTACTGTCCCTATAATGAGGACTTTGATGCATTTGAAATTGATTCTGGGACAGGCTTCAGTTTTTAGTATGTATGTAGAAATTTCTGCTAGCACCAATTGTTGAAGAAGCTGTCTTTCTTTCAACCTGTGTTTTTGCCTCCCTTGTCAATTTTTAAGTAGCTATAGGTCTGTGGATTAATTTCTGGTCTTTAATTCTGTTTCACTGGTCCTCAGGCCTATTCTTGTGCCAGCACCAAGCTGTTTTTTTTTTTACTATGGCTCTGTAATAGAGTTTGAGGTTTGATATTCCTCCAGCATTATTCTTCCTGCAAAAGGTAGTTTTAGCTATTCAAGGTATTCTGTTATTACATATGAAGTTTTGGATTGCATCTTCTATATCACTGAACAATGCTGTTGGGATTTTGATGGGATTTTGAATTAGCAATATTGCCATTTTCATGATGTTAATCCTTCCAATCTAGGAGCATGTTAGGTTTTTTTTCCCATTTCTTTAGATCTGCTTTAATCTTGTTTCTAAAGTTTTCATAATAAAGGTCCTTCACATATTTGGTTAATTCCTAGGTACATTTCTCTTTTTTTCCATTTCTGGGTTTGAGCTCAGGGCCTGAGCACTGTCCTTGGACATTATCAAGGCTCAAGCTCTACCACTTGAGCCTCAGCACCACTTTGACTTTTTTCTATGTATGTGGTTCCGAGGAATCAAACCGGGGTCTTTGTGCTTTCTAGGCAAGCACTCTACCACTTGGCAAAATTCCTGGTCCCCCTAGGTATATTTTTTTGAAGCTATTACAAATGTAGCTGCTTTCCTGATTTCAGTAGGCATACAGAAATGATACTTGTTTTTGTGCATTAATTTTATACTCTGCTATTTTGCCAAAGTTTTGGATCCCCTCAACAAATTTGGAAGAGGAATCTAGCATACTTTAACTGTGAAATCATTTCATCTTTAAAGAGGGATGGTTTTACTTCTTCTTTCCCTATTTGGATTTCCTTTATATTTATCTCTTGCCTCCTTGTTCTTGCTGGGAATTCCAGTACTCTATGGAAAAAGAGTAGAGAGAGTGGATATTTTTTTCTTGTTTCTGATTTTAGAGGAAATGGGTTTAACTTTTCAACATTAATAAACTTGCATACATTGAACTAGCTTTGGAGCCCTGGAATGAATCTCGTTTTATCACAGTGTAAACTTTCTTTTGTGTGTATGTGTCGGGGGTGCCGTGAGTTGCTTAATTCAGTTAGCCAGTATTTTTATTGAACAGTTTTACATCAATGTTCATCAAAGCGATGGGTCTATAGTTCTCTTTCTTGAATGAGTTCTAATCTGGTTTGGGATGTTGGTTATACTGGCTTCATAGAATCAGTTTGGTAATAGTATTTTCCTTTCTAGTTTGTTGAAGAGTTTCAGTGGTATTGGAGTGAGTTCTCCTTTGAAGACTATAGAATTGAACTGTGAATCCATCTGATACTGAGCTTTCCTTGGATTCTTTGTTTTGCTGATTCTTTCTAGGGCTGTTTAGACTCTAATTCATTTATTTCTGATTTAAATTGATTGTTCTATCTATTGGTTTGGGGTTTAACTTATTCCTCCTTTTCAAGGAGCTCAAGGTGCATCATTATATTGTAGATTTGAGATTTCTCCAATTTAATTTGTTCATGTAGGCACTAAGAGCTATATATTTTCCTCTGAGTACTGCATTTGCTGTGTCTCAGAGGACCTGACATTCTGTGTGTTAATTTTTGTCAAATTACATAGATTTTTAAGGCTTATCCTTGTCATTTTTGGAGAGGCTGATTAATTTATTGATACACTTTAAGAATAAAATAAAGGCTTTCTCAAAACATATATAAATTTATTTTCTCTCTGAAATGTTGAATAATATTACTAATATCACAATGGTTACAAGGACTTGATTTCTAACCTAAAATAATATCTAATAGCATGGAAACAGAAGTTGGATGGAATAACTACAAGGTAAATAATAATTAAAATTTTATGTAAATATGAGGAAGAAAGAAACCAAAGTAATGCATTTGAACATTTACTGAATTCTATGAACTCAACTAGGGCATATATAAATTTGATCACATATATGACACAAACACTTCATGATCTGTGCAGCTGCGATTTTTTTTTAAAAAGAAGACAGACAGATGATTTGGGCCATTTTTCCATGCTAAAAGAGAAGACATGGGCTGGTACTTGAATTTGTGTGTGATTTCAAAGAACATCTTGGGTCAAATGAGGAAATGGATGGGGAGCAGATGATGGGTTAGCCCTTGAGGAAATAGTTCCTAAATCCAAACGTAGAGTTAATTTTCCTGTAGCATTTCCCTTACACACAAAGTGTCATTATCTCCATTCTACCTATAACTTTCCTAAAACCTATGGAAAGAGCTGATTTTTACCAGTTGTTTATAACAATTGTTTTGCTTTCTACTTCTCAAGGGCCTAACATTCTAGAGTGTTTACCTGTAGTCATTGTGGTAACAATGCTCCATTTTCGTCTGGGAAAGCTTTGATGCATATGACCAAGTGGACCGAGGAATGTATTTCTTAAACTTATTGTTTTAACACAGATTAATTCTAGCAATATCCCTGATACAGTTTATATAAGATTTGTAAATAAAACTTTGTTTTGTTGTTGCCAGTCATGGGGCTTGAACTCAGGACCTGGGCACTGTCCCTGAGTGTTTTTCACTTAAGCCTCTCCCTCTATTACTTTGAGCCACTTCTATTTTTTAATTGTAGATAAGGGTCTCAAAGGGATTTTTCTACTCAGGCTGGTTTCAAATCACAGTACTCAGATCTCAGCCTTCTGAGTAGCTAGGATTACAGGCATGAATCACAATCATCCAGCAACTACAATATTTTTTATAACAGTTAAATTCTCATCTGTTCACTAAATAGCTTAGATGTTACAATAATTTAAGTCTAATATCACTCAATATATATATATAAGTACAATATATAAATATAATATAAACATATATATATAAACATATTGTACTTGATACATATATACATGTACATATTTTGCTTACCAAGAACCAAAAGGTCAGCTCATCCTAAGGATGTGAAGTTCAAGACTACTGAATAGGAGGTAAGACATAAACATGAGAGATCTTTATAATAATTTTACCACAGCTTTGGGCCAGAATGCTTGTCTCTGTGTAGAAATGATTACCTGCCTGAAGAGAAAACAGAATATAATAGCAATAAATAGAAAAATGGATTTATTGACTGCATTGGCCAAAACTTGGGTGAGAGAGTCTCAATTTCTTCATACCTTATTCACTGAAACATTCCAACTTAGAGAAAAGAAAAAAAGGAAACAAAACTCAGGGTAGTCTTTCCTCTAAAAGAAAAGAATTAATATCTTCTATATCTTCTGGCACTGGAGTTTCTATTGGTGACTCATCTGTATTTATAGCAGGGATTTCCCTGGAGGAATATTAATTCCTAAGACACCATCAGAGGAATCATATGTATATACATATATATGTATGTATATTAATGTTTTAATATATATTTTACTATTTTGTGTAAATTCTATCAGTTATCTGTCTGTCTAGCACCCCATCTATCCATAGCATAGTATCTCACATGTGGTAGATGTCGGAGACAAAATAGCCTTTCTTCCTCCCTCCTTTCCTCTCTTCCTTCTCTTGCTGTACTTTGCAGGCACTGTCAAGGTAAATACCTGGCACATCAGTCTTCACCTGAATCCAGAGAAGATGTGTTACCTGTCTAAAAGGTGACAAATGAGTCTCGTTCCCAAACCCCCACGCTCTATATCACTCTCTCCTCCTTCATCATCTTTGTAGACAGATTCACAATCCTCAACAGTTTCACAGACCCAAAGCATTGTATTATTTACACTGAGTTTCTTCCCACCTGCTCTGAACAGAAAAATGACTTGCAGTCAAACAGAAGGAAAACAAAAATTTGCATGCTCTATCAATTTTGCTGTCTCTTTAGATGGCAGGATTTACAATAGCAGAAGGCAATAGGGAGAAGCCCTAGGCAGGGAGACAGAAAGAGGATTGCTATTTCCATTAAGGACAAGTGGTCTCTAAATGAGAGTTATTTATGCATATCAGGCGTCCTTATATTACTTGTTTCCTCCTACCATGACTAGGATATTTGCTTGATAAGCTAGTTTGTGCCACATTTTTCTCAGCTGCAATACAAAAAATTATATTAGCCATTATTACCAATTACACTATGGAGCCCAAACTGTCTGCTTAAAAGTTGAGTTATCTTAGTCAGGGGCGTGGTGCCTCACGCCTATAATCCTAGCAACTCAGGAGGCTGAGATCTGAGGATCAAGGTTCAAAGCCATCCCAGGCACAAAAAGACCTGAGACTCTTATCTCCAATTAATCTCTAGAAAACTGGAAGTGGGGCTTGGCTCAAGGGTAGGGTGGTAGCCTTGAGCTGAAGAGCTCAGGGACAGTGCCCAGGTCCAGTTCAAGCCCCATGACCCACAAAAAATAATTGGGTTATCTCTAATTTGGGGACAATATATAGATATAGACATCCACTAACTGATAATATGTATTAAGTATCGATATTAGAAAGAAGGGGACATAGATAGTGGAGTCCTAAGACATATGCCTGCCAGTGCAAAACAATTGTGCCCAGGAAGAAGGTTCAATGACATACTTTATTACTATTCTTATTCCAGTTTCAATCCTATCTCTCTTAATTAAAGAACCATTCATTTGACTCTGTGTTTTGTAATGTTGCCTGTCTTGAAACTCATTATATTTCCAATATCTCCTCTGAATACTGAGATTGGAGATTTTCCCCACCACACACCACAACCAGCTTTAAAAACTATTTTTTTGAGAAATTTCCATAAAGGTTGTACTATACAAATGAGAGAGAGAGAGAGAGAGAGAGAGAGAGAGAGGGAGAGAGAGCCCTTATCAATTCTTGTATTGGATGGAATTCTTTTCTGTTTGCTTTTCATTCATTACAACTCCCAAGCAATTTCTCTTGTAGCTAAAAAATGTTGCTCCTTTAATGTTGCCATTAAATTTTATTACTCAATGCCACCTTATTTCTTTCTTTATTGTTCTCATCAACTCTGAACCAGCTGGTAACCCTCATTCTCCGATGTCTTTAACACCTGACTTACTGTCATTCTCATCCTCTCCTTCACTAAATCCTGTAACTATTATTGGTAGTTTTAACTGCAGTAATGATATTGAGATAATCCAATATTTTGGATGCAATTTACTTGACATTCCATGACTAAGACCTAAGGCCATTAAAAATAAAATTATTAGGGAATTTTGCTTTGTTCTTTCTTCCAAAATCATTCCCATATTTTCTTCTGTAAATCCCTTTTAAATCTGTGTTTAGCTTAACGTTACTAAAAAAAAGGCTTACTTTCTTCTAGCAAAATTTCAAGCACAGTGATAGCCCGTGACCATAGCTAAAATTGCATGATGCCAGTATAAGTATGATTTTATCTCCTTGCATCCTGAATCTTACTTCTGTGTGTCAATTCTTATTTTCATCTTTCCATTCTGCTGAGATACATGCCTACTGCTTCTACTCTACTTCTATTATTTCCCCAGCTCGTTCCCAAGTAAAATTATCCACAACCTTTTTCTATTTTCCATTATTTTGTCTGATTTTCTTCTTTACTGTATCCCTATGCTACATTGATAGCATTCTGAACCTTTGCTCAACAGCTCAGTTTACCTGGATAGCATTGTTATGGGATGAATCTCAACTTCTTATCTGAATCTGAGTCTTGAACTGCTCTTATTTGTTAAGAATGACAAATTATTCTCCATGCATTGAATAGGCCCTTTGAAGTGCTCAGTAGTAACCCATAATGAAAACAATGAGTGTTGGAAATTATTACAATTTCCATCATTATCCAGGAAATGTATATTCAGGAAGCCTTGACAGACCTTGTCATTTAATTCAAAATTAATAATAAGTAGAAATCCAGAGGACTCAGGCAAATCAAAACTGTACATAATTAGATAGCACATAAGGGTTAAAATATGGCTTATAAATACTTTGAAATAATATGTGAAAGCAAGTTTTTCTTTAGTTAATTAGCATGACAGGAGATAGGATTTAATATGTATGATATTAGTGAAATAGAGATACCCAACCACGGAATATGCAAGCAATTGCAATGGTTCCAGCCAAGGCTAAGAGATCGTAGCCTTTGTTGAGCATGCTTCTGGACATTGAGAGTAGTTAAGAGGGCTATTCATATCAGCATGTTGCTTCTGTACTCTGAGAAGGGAAGATTCCATGTCCAGAACTCCCTGAGGCTTGTTAGTTTAGTTTTTCCTTCCCAGTCATGTTCTCTTATCAGAGTAAAGATAGGAAGGTAATCATTCCCGAGTCTCCTTTTCTGAGAGCCTGCTGTGCTGTAATGCTCATAGTTTATCTCTAGGTCTTCATGAAAGCTTCATAACGTTAACTCTTGCTTTTGCTGTTCCTTTTTTTTTTTGGTCAGTTGTGGGGTTTGATCTCTGTGCTTGGGAGCTGTCCCTGAGCTCTTCAGCAAAAAGCTACCACTCTACCCCTTGAACCACAGCACCACTTCTTGTTTTCTAGATAAATGTCTCACAGACTTTGGTGCCCGGGCTAGCTTTGAACAGAGATCCTCAGATCTCAGCCTCCTGACGTAGCTAGGATTACAGGCCTGAGCCACTGTGCCAGGCTTTGCTATTCCTCTTGTGTAGATTAGGAAACAGTTTTGCAACATTTCCAGGTTCATTCAGATAGTATATGTTATTTTCATTCATATAAATATAAATAACATATATTACATCAGATTCATATATTCAAATATGTACATATTGTGAATGGCTTCATCAGCCTATTCAATATATGATTACTTCACTTTTTCCTGGTTCAAATACTTAAAATCTACTCTTGGGGCAATTTCCAAGAAAGCAAAGCATTGTTATTGAATAGTCACCAGACCTCACAATAGAGCTTTTATCTAACGATGGTACTCCTTTCTCCTGTGCAGCTAGTGCCTTGTGAGCATGGATTTGCATCTGACTTTGCTGGATTCTAAAACTTAAGTTTTTTTGTTTTTGGACATAGAAATGACTTAAGAACTTCACTCTCGGTGTGATAGACTAGAAGAGAGCCATCACTCAGGAAAAGAAGATCAGTCCAGAGAAAGAGAGATGTTGAGGAACAATGTAGTTGCTTATCTATCCTTCCTTCCAGGTTTCTTTTTGTTTTTCCTTTTCCTTCTTCTTTTTCATTTTATTTATTTATTTACTTTTCCAACTTTTGAAAACAATTACTTTCTTTTACTGTCAAGGTGATGTATGGGGTGGGGGTGGGGGTTAGGTATCTGTACAAAGGGATTTCAATCCAACCTGTCAGTTTATGAATATAATGTATTTTCATTGTCGCCATTCCCTTCATTTTTCTCCATCTCTCTCCTTCCAAGTTTCTTTTATCTTCCCTATCTACCCTTCTTTCCTGGATCATTTTATCTTCCTTCTCTTCCATTCCTTCCTGAAGTCCTTTATGTCTCTTACTCTGCACTCTAACCTCAAGTTTGGCCTCAAGCAAGCATCTGCTTAGCTCACTACCCTGCACTAAACCTTCCTGGCTCCTAAAGAAGATTCTTCACAGTGGTGTTTTGTCTTGTCTACTGTAGCCTAACTTATCTCCATGCAAGCCTGATCTCACAGGGTGCTCATACTGGAATCCTCTGCCCTCGGCACTTCCATCAGGCTCCCCTGTGCCTGCACTGGGAGCTAGCTGAATGTGGGCTAGCTTTATGTGGCTGTGACCTGTGACACTATCTGTACTCACCTTGCACAAATGACCACTCCTGCTAACTTTGAAGATTTCACTTCTAATCAAAATTTCCATGGTAATTCTCATTGAAACAGAAACTGCAATCCCTTAAAGCTTGGGGTAGCCATGGTGAGGGAAGATAATCTTCAAATTCAAGCTGCTTGTTGGCTTGAGTACCAGAAAAACTGTTGGATGGATCCCAGAAGCACAGCAGGGTGGAAGATGCGTAGATGGATTTTATTATGCTGTTGAATACCTCAAACAGCAATTGTTACTTACAGCAGGTTGCTTGTAAGGGTGATAGATGTCTATATATAAATTGCTGTTAATTAATTTCATAAATCTATTAATTCATATATGCATTTTTACCCTATAAAGTTTATTAACATTTATATAGTTTTAGAGCTAATAGTCATGAATAACACATGATTTTAATTTTATACTTGTTTTGGTGCTGGGAAAACACTTTTTCTGTAAGTTATATGTTATAACAGAATGACTCTTTATATTAGAAGAATTTTAATATTTAAACTTTTTAGATCATTAGTGCATTCAATATGTGAACACTTGCCTACAAAAAACTTGTAATAATAATAAAATTGAAATTCAGAGAGACTGTGGTTTTTTTAGTTACACAGTATCAAAGAAGTTCCAACATTTAAATATTGAAAAATAGTCATATATTTTCTATTGCTTTGATTGTGTATGTGTTTGTGTATTTAGCTTATTTCTAGGAAGTATGGGGTAAGAGGAATAGAGGTCCCCTTCTTGTCTATTTAATTTTGAGTTCAATTTGTAGATTCTAAGCTATATAAAAAGAAAGGATTTTTTTCTACTGATTGTGTTTCTTCTTGGTGAAAAAAAACCATTCTATATTTAGCAGATATTTTTTGATAATTATTCCACTTGGGTTTGGTCAGGCTCTTAGTTAAATTTATATTCCCAAAGACAAATTCATCAGTAACTAAAAATAAAGTCAACATCATCACTTATAATATTACTTTCACCAAGTACAAAATACAAGCAATGGCTTGGCTCAAACATATTGATCGTATTTCTTTGGAAAATTACAAAACTTCCTCTGAGATACACTATTTGTCACCACTGTATTTTTAGCTAAGAATAATGAACAACTGATAAAAATGAAATATGGTGGGGTATAATTGGCAAATGGAGAGCATTTTGCCGAAATCACTCAAAGTATTTTGAATTTCATTTCTTGTCATGGTTTATTTAACACTAGCTGAGCACTCAGAGTCTCGGACAAAAGATTAATGATCTTATAGAGCAATTCCTAGGTGTAATATTACGTCTTCAAGAATTATGCCACTCTCTTTAAGGGTGCTGAGGAAGATGTTAGGAGACATCAATAACAATTCAGGAATTACTAACCATCTGCCTTTTATAAATCAAGCAGACGAGGGGTTTCCCATGCTCCCCTTAAAGGAATTACAAGATCCTGAAAGACATTTGCTAAAGCATTTGTATAACTGTACAGCTTGCTCTGGAAGGGTAATGAATTTGGGAATACCACTGTACTTTCTAAAAAGGATGAAATAGCCTAGTACAAGCATCCACACAGGGGGAAATTGATATGGTTGATGTAAGCAGCATCATTTCCGTTGGCATCTCTGGAAGCTTTATGTTTGTTTCTCAAAAGCAAGTCGTAAGTATTCTGTCTATGGAGCTTTCTTCCAAATATTCACCCTACGTCTCAAAAAATGTGTTTGTCCTTTTCAGTATACATTCTCTCCAAGGAAGAGCTGATAGTTGCCATGGTCTCTGCCTGCTTTCTGCCTTTCTTTCTTTCTTCTTGAGCTTTATTTTACCTTTGTGTAGTCCTACTCTATGGACCTACCATGACTCTAAAGTCAGAGAACTTGCTTTGAGCCCTAGAGCAGGAGTTCTTTAGATTAGATGTGGCAGGACTTAGTCAGCTTCTCAAATATTTTTTCATCTGTATAATGGAGTTAATTATATCACTCTGCTATGTCCTAAAAAATGAGCTGAGACTCTCTCAGTATGTTATCTTCAGGAAAGAATTTAGTCATTCGGGAATCTTGAGGAGATGTTATTTTTCATGTCCAATTTTTAGAAAAATGATACATAATAAGACTTTGTTAGAAGTCAGTCATTATTCATAAGCTTCTTCATCCATAATATCTTGGGAAAATAGTTTTCTTTATCTTTGGGGCTGAGGCAGTTTGTTTTAGTGTATTGGATTCGGAGGATGTATGAGTCCTGATAAGAAATGAGTCTGCTGTGCGTAAACTATTTGGGCAAATAGAGATAATATTTCTCACACTGAAAATTAAAATGATCATGTTCATTTATCAAGGTCACTGGAATGTCGAATGAAGTAATACATGTAACTAGTATTGATTCTAGGAAAGAAAGGGATTCTGATATGTTAACAGTGAAAATGCTCATTGTTAAGTGCCAAATGGATTTTCAGTTATCTTCTTTTAATATACTTCTAGAAAAAGTAGACAAAATATACATACATTATTTCAGTGTGGCACCTTTCTTCATTTTGATGCACTGGGAGACTCAACTCCTTTAAGTTCCTTGCTCAGAAGAGTGAAAATCACAAATTAGGAGTCAAGAATCATTGCCATCAGTCTGTTAGATTCTGTGAGCAACCCGGAGTGGAAGCTCCATAGACTAGTGTTATTTGGTAGCTTGAAGAGTCTACATGAACACATAAACTCCTGCTGTCTCTTTTTTCCATCTGTCCCTTTGTTTGTCTCTCTCTGTGTGTCTCATTCTTTCCTTCACTCTCCCTCAAATTGATAGAACAAGGTATGCATCTAACTAAAGAAAGGTTAAAAGATGAGTCAAAGACTTAAAGAGAGATTTCTCTGAAGAAGAAATAAGAATGACCTATAGACACATGAAGAAATGTTGCACATCTCTGGCCATAAAAGAAACACAAATAAAAACAACTCTAAGATTCCACCTCACTCCAGTTAGAATGGCCATGATCAAGAAATCCAATAACAACAGATGCTGGCTGGGATGTGGTCAGGAGGGATCACTACTACACTGTTGGTGGGAGTGCAAACTCGTTCAACCAGAATGGAGGTTCCTCAAAAGACTAAACACAGAGCTCCCCTATGACCCAGCAATTCTACTACTTGGCATATACTTAACCATCCAGAAACAAGGACAGACTAAACCCACTAGCACAACAATGTTCACTGCAGCACTACTTACCAGAGCAAAGATATGGAGCCAACCCAGATGTCCCTCAGTTGATGAGAGGATCAACAAGATGTGGTATTTGTACACGATGGAATTCTATGCTGCTGTCAGAAAGAACGACATCTCCCCATTTGTAAGGAAATAGAAAGACTTGGAAAAAAATCATAATAAGTGAAGTAAGCTAGACCCAAAGGAACATCGGCTCAATGGTTTTTCTCATTTGTAATAATTAGTACACATCTAGGACTATCCTAACAGAGGATTACAATAGCTCAAAACCTATGCACATAGACGATGAGGCCAACTTAGTGGACCTCCAGGACATGGAAACAAGAGCTTAATTATGAGTCACTGTTGTTCTTAATGTACTATGTTTTCCTCTCTTCTCTTGTGTTGCCTTTGGTTAATCTCATATTGATACAGTATCCCACTTTGTTACCTGGTATATTATATAGATATTTACTTGTTCATTTGAAATAGGAGGGGATAAATGATGGAAGGGGTGGGGGAGGGAAATGGGGACAAAAACATGAGAAGGGGTATCAATCTGTGAGAAGTAATGCACCTTCTATGTGGCAAATATAACGGTAACCCCTCTATACATTAAAGTTAGAAAAAGAAAGGTTAGAGTTAGGTCCAAAAATGACTGAAGGAAGAGAAAAAGTCAATAGTATAGACTGTATCCATTGAATTGGATAAAGTGAAAGAAGTAAAAAATTGGCCATGTAAAACACTGATGGAAATGCAGAAAGGAAGTCAACTAGAGAGGGAAAGAGAAAACACAAGAAAACAACAATGTTTCCTTCTATTGGAATCTTGAATATTACTGGAAGTTTAAGTATGGTCTAAAATAGAACAGATCTATAGAATGGGGCTTTTCCCTATACAACAGGGAAGGGCTGGTATAAATTTTGAAGCAGGATGTGACATCCACATTGCTTTTAGCAAGATACCTTTTTTGTTTTGTTTGCTTTTAATTTGAGCTCTATCATCACCTCTGGAGCTGGGAGTGACTCAAATATGAGTTAAACCTTCTAGGGTCATATTGCTTTGTGAATCTAACCACTGCTGTGTGTGTGTGTGTGTGTGTGTGTGTGTGTGTGTGTGTGTGTGTGTGTGTGTGTGTTTCAGATTCTCTCTGTAAAGTGTACGGAGAATGCTCTCAGCCACTTCTCTCACTGCACCTCCTCCCTAATGATAGATGTGTTGATCTGTAGAACCAAGCATCTAAATATGTCACAGAGATGTGAGAATTTTAGACATGCATTTACTATTTGGAGCATGACTTGTTGCTGTAATTCTTACCTCATGAAATTTTTATTATTAAAGAAATAAGAGCCTCAGAAGTATATTCATTGGTTCAGTGTTGAAAGCTCATATATCTTCTAGAAGAAATGTTAACTGGACATGCTTCCAAGGCAAAAAATTAGGCATTATAATAACAAATCCTTCAAAGTTCCATTTTAGTCCCTAAACAAATAAATGAATACCAAGAACAATGAAATATTCTCTTCCTCCCCCTGGATGACATCACCATGAGTGATTTTTACATGCTGCTTCTTTGGCATGTAATATTGTTCCCTATTTTATCTGCATAGATGTTCTTTAAGCTGAAGAAGTAACTCATGGATAGGACTCCCTCACAGCTTTAAATATGGCACTACTTCCAACCTTGAACTGCCTATAGTGTTCCTCTCATGATTTCCTTCTATCTTTTGTCTCATTTCTTTTCCTTACTATCCCTTCTGAGTACTCTGGTAAGAACTCCGAATGCTATATTCTAACTTAAGTATATTTGACTCTCAAATGGATAAAGGGTACATTGCTTCGTATTATAAATATAGCTGGGCTGATTTCCACTAGCTTTCAAGGAGCCACACAGTTCCACTCTGCATTTTCTAGTGATTCATTGAAGACAATCTCATGAACTTTCCTACCTGGGCTGGCTTTGGACCACAATTCTCATATTTCAGCCTTCTGAATAGCTAGGACTGCAGCCATGAGTTCTCAGTGCCTGGCAACAATGAGTATTTTAAAAGAAAATTTAAGTGTGCATTATCATTTAAATAATTAGTTTGGTTTTATATTTAATTTTGTAAATCTAATTGTATAAAGATTTGAATTCTTGACAGAGTTCAACTGAAAATTAGTTATTTGGCAAAGTGATCCCAGGAAACTAGGGGAGGAGAGTGAAGACGTGATCGGAAAGGGGCTAAAATCAGTCCATGTTATTATTGATTTTTGAATGTTGAACATGATATCACTATCCTGCTGGACACATCAGATACACTTGAGAATAAGCCTTAGAATATGGTATTTAAATGATCTAAAGGATGAATAAATACATCTACCATTTTATATTGTGGCTGCTCTGAAGTAAGTACCAAGTGGTATTCTAATCCCCATCTTGTGTTACTCATCAATTGGATGCAACTTATACTTTGCTAAATTACTGGCATTGTCCTTGTGAGAGCTACCTCCATTCCAGTGACTAGATGAAACTTTCAGGCACTCCTTAGCAGTGATCCAGCAAGCCAGCCCTACCCAGGGATCCTGATGGCAATGGGGATGCATGTGGATTCTTAGCAGCACTTTCATGGATGTGTAACCTAAGGTTTGCTCTAGAAAGCATCAGTTCTTACAAGAGCTGTTGCTGTGGCATTCTTCTATACTCACCTTCTTTAGAAGGGGTTGGTTGATTTACTTTCTCCTTAGGACTGCCTTAGTCCATACTTTTATGACTTTGCTGCTAGAGAGGATGGCATCAGCTCTACAGTTTATGTAATATCCATACTGAAGGAAACCTATAATGTTGACTCCATGTTGGCCTCTGTTCTATCCCCAAGACTGTTGGACTTGTAGACACCTTGTTTAGACACTAAGACAGTGGCAAGGGTGCACGAATGAAATCACTGGGTGAGTTCATCCTCTCCATCTGAATTTTTAGCTTTTTGTCTGGGGTAGAATTCCCTTTTCTTTTTGTAGGTTCCAGAACTCCAAACAAATTCTCCTTTTCCTTCATTGTTCTCAACTTCAGGCTCCTCCTGATTAGCACTTGCTCAAACATCTCTGCTTTTTCCAAACTAGGACCATTTTTACCCAATTTTTCTGCTGGGTGGAGGGGGGGCACTGCCTTTAACGGCAATTCATGCCTAGGGTTGTCTTGACTGTGACAACTCTCTTCATGCATTGACATGTGAGTTTATGCATTTATAATCCAGTTCCAATTATTACTCACAGGTGAGATATTCATGGACTACCAAACCAGGTTATAATGTATAATCTAAAAAATGGACCACGTTACAATAATGTGAAGTAGCCCAGGGCGTGGGACCACCCATTTGAACAAAATTATATAGACCTCCTGACCTGTTCAGTGCTGGCAGTCCCAGTTTCATCAATTCTGTGCACTCCTGGTGATTGGCTCAGGCTGAACATTTCCTTTTGCCTTAATTAAATGTCCCATGGTCTATTTTAGTTACTTATATATGTTCAGTGGCTTGTCAAGGGCAGTTCTCAAATGCAAACTGTAGTTTATTGGAAAGCCTTGCTTCCTAACCTTGGGAGTTTCGATTGCATCACTACTTTGAAGCTTTTCAAAAAGCCAGCAGGCGGGGTTCTATCATGGATAAAACATGGATAGATATGTTCACTGAGATGGTTAATCTTCATTGTCAGCTTGATTAGATTCAGGAATAATCCAAGTGATTAGTAAAATACACTTCTGGGTGAATCTGTAAGGGCACTTTCATGGATGGTTAGGTTCTAAGAAAGCTGACATCAGGCATGCATTATTCTGTTGACACCTTAAAAGTTTTGTCTAGCCTGTTGGGAAGTGGTAGAGGATGGAGTCCTGTTGAAGAAATTAAGGTCACTGGGGACATGCCCTTGGGAACTGTGTCTTTCCTTGGCTCCCTTTGGTTTGGGCTCCCTCTGTTTCACGTATTCCATAACATGAGCAATTTGACCATAGGCTTCTGTGGGTCTGTCTGTTGTTCTATCCAATAGCATGGGCCCAATAAATCACGGGTAGAAATCTCCAAAACCATGAGCTAGATAGTCTTCCTTCCTAAAGGTGCTTCTCTCAAATGTTTAGTCATAGTACCGTTAAAGTAAAGAACACCTTTCTTTTTTCTTCTTGGGATACATTTGAAATCATTGCTGAATATATTATAAAGGGGTCTATTGTTTGATCTGCACTCAAAACCAGGCTTATAAGTCATGAAATGAATGAGTCAGAGCTCTATTGATAAAAGTGATACAAATTCTGAATGCTGCCCTAGTTTCTTAATTGAGGGAAGCATGAGGTTAAAAAAAAAAAACCCTGAAGTTTGCTTTGAAAGACACATTCTTGATTTAGATATGGCACACCTCTGGTAATTTACAGGGCTTGAGGGTCAGAATCTGGGAATAGTTTCCTTTTCAGAGTATTTAGGTTACATGCTACTTGTGGCCACCATATCAGATTGACATGACGCCTTTGGTATATTGTTGACCTGCAAAAAAAATATTGATCCACAGGAAAAATGAGGTCTTTCACTTATCTTGGTATAAGAAGTTTTATTGGGATAATTTAAATGATATCTATATCTGTTCATTAGCAGTCTGGTGATTTTCACAAGGACTCTAGTCTAAAAAGTCTAAAGCTGTTCCTAACAAGGCCCTTGTAGAAAAAAGCTTGGTGAGATTCTGAACAGAAGAACAACAGCATGTCCGTGTGACCAGAGTTCCTTTTACCTGTCTGTGAGAGGAAAGTGTACTGCTGTGATCATGTTCCCTGCTAGGCACTGGAAAGTGGAATTTTCTCAGATCAATAAGCAAGCTAGCAAGAAATAAGTAAGAGTGGTAGTTTTTTTTCCCATAGGACCTCAACACAAAAAATATCGAGGCCACCATTTCATTACATATTCTGTTAAATTTACAACAGGCTACCGTCCTTTGGTGAGATCTATTTCTGTATCATGTCGATAAATTAATCAGGGGTGTAATAAGGAATATCATTATCCTATCCTCAAAGTTTTTGAGGGTGACATTAATCTCTGCCACTTTTTCTGGGTTGCGGTATTCTTGTGATTTACTATAAATGAGGAGAGGGGACATTTTCACAAGCTTCTGCTTTGCCTTTTATAGCATAATAACTCTTCATCCTCAGATGAGGGACAATAGGATGTTTCTGCCACCTGATAAATATATCTGTGGCAATTATGCTTTCCAAGGCTGCAGGTATGGCCCAGTCGTGCACACTGAGAAACTGGATGGAGGCATATTTGTGTCAGGTGACCAAGTATGATCCATGCTGTGTTCATTCACAGTCTAAAAGAAGGTGTATCGGGGTGGTGGTAGAGGGTACAGCAATTCTCCTGTTACTGGTGGTAGTTCAGATCCTGTAGTCATGAATCCTCTCAACATCTAGACATTTCTCCCACCAATAGTTGCTTATAATAGATGCCAGTGTTAGTGTATTGCTTTGCAAAGACATATCTATTGTTCGTTATTCTGTGGCTCCACAAGGCCATTTCATATATAGACATGGTATTCCTTTCAATCAATAGGCTCAGATTGAGCAATTAACTAACTTAGATCTGGAAACTGGGTCGCAGAGAGATGCTCCCATGGGAAAGTCTGACATCAGCGTCCTACCTATCATCTCTGGATTGTTTATCTAAGATGAAAATCATATAAATGGAGCATTATTCTTACTCATTTTTCAACTTACTCATTTTTCCCTTGGGAATGTCATTTTTTTAAATCCTTGATTGACTGTCTGAATTTCCTGTTCACAATATGGTTTGTAGCTAACATAATTCTCTCTACCAAACACTGCTGGCCTCACATATTCTGAAATTCTTTTACCCCTTGTATTGAAGCAGTCGTGAAATCTCTCTGTCATTATCTAGTAAAGTATATTTGTGCACAATGATTATTCAAAAAACAAACTAGGCTTTAAATCCCAAATCACAGTATGGTGTCTCATAGAAAAAATATCTCTTTCATCTAGCTACAAATGGTTCTGAACCTTGGGTGTATCTCCAACAGTGTTATATTCTAAGGACTTGCCTTTTATTTATTTACTTCTTTTGGCAATATTTTGGATAGAATTCAGAGTGTGGTGTCTATAAAGTAAACCCTCCACTACCTCTTGAAACGTGCTTCTAGCCCATTTTGCTTTAGTTGTTTTTCAAGGGGAGTCATACATTTTAGATGTGATTTTCCCTGGGCTAGCCTTCCACTGCAGTCATTTGTCATTTAGCTAGGATTATAAGTGTGTACCATGAACCTCAGAATTTTCTTTGAGAGAGAGTCTCACTCATTTTTGGTGAGTGTGTCTAGACTGGCTTACACTATAATATTACTATTTCCATATCAAAAATAGCTGGGATTAGAGGTGTGAGCACCAAGACCAGGTTTCTGCTGATATTTGGTGGTGCGCATTACCTATCTTGTTAATGAAATACACATTTCCTTTGGTTTGGTCCCTGCTGATACTAGATTTATAATTTTTACAGGTAGGACTGTGGTTTGAACTTAGGACTTCTGGCTTGCCAGACATGTGCTCCACTACTTGATCTAAACTCCACAGCCCCTTCTGTTGATATATATACTGTTTAAGAAAGTAGATGGGGAAGATCTTGAGAGGAACAAATATACTGGTTGGCATTGTCTGTGGGCAGAACACCTGCACTGTATTCAAATGAGATACAATTATTCTTCAGTAAATAGTAAGAAACTTATCTGTCACCTTAATAGGTTTAGGAAAACAGAACAATTCAAGTAGAATTCACCAATTCAAGTTTCTCACGCTGTCTTCCCAGTGTGTCTATGTCTTTGATCTTCCTCTTCCTCTCTTTGTCTGTCTGTCTGTCTGTCTGTCTGTCTGTCTGTCTGTCTCTCTGTTTTCTTTTCCTCAGAGACAAAGAACCTGGCATTACTGTGGAAGACTTGCTGGAGTTCTGAAATTACCATTCATGACAACTATAAAACCTCTCTTGGACCTGATGGTTAGAAGGTCTGTCTTCACAGTGAATATGAGAGATTTTTGAGTACTGTCATTGAGCCCCTGTAGCTTTTATAACCTGCCCTGGATTAGAAGTTGTTAAAACTCTCAATAGAACTTCCTTACTTTAATACTCTACGACTGTTGTTGGCAGCCAGAATTCTTCAATTTCCTCTGTTCTTACAATCCATCTTCTTACACCTAATCCCTATCGATACTCATCAGGATGACAAGCAACTTCATTTGACTTACCACACACTCGGTGACGACTGGGCAGTTAGTTTATTACTCACTCTGTTTCTAGTTGGCAAGTTAGCTATCTAATCCCAGAAACCTTTGCCTGTGTTTTGTAGGGTTTATAATCCAATTTCCAATGAGGATACATTGTATTGTGCCCAAAGCCAATCTTTATTCAGGACTTTTGATGGTAAATACTTTATATACAGAGTGTTGGTAAGTGCTATAGTAAAAGAATGGGGGCATGACACAGAGCAAAGAGGAGGAGGCTCAACACAGTGGGTGCTAGCACCCTAACAGCCGTGGTACCTATTGGGGTTCAGTGCCACTGGAGACTTCTGGGAGATAGCAAGCAAATATTTCCTTGTGGAAGAGTCTTGCTATATAACTTAGTATGACCTGGAGCTGTAGACCTTCTTGTCCTCATCACTGTAGCTCTAGTGATTCAGCAGTGGACCTAAGCTATGTAGCAAATGTTGAGCTAACTGTAAACAAAATGAGAAATTAAAGAATTGAAGCTTCAGAGAGTTATATGAGACTTTGACTTTAATAAGAGTAACACCAATATAATTCCATGAATAAAGATTAAAATGCAATTGTTAGATATTATGGGTTAGAAGATAAAAGTTATTACTTTTAATTATCAAATGGTGCCTAGAACAAAAAATAATACAGAAGGTAACCTGATTATTAAAAAGAAAGTATCATAGCCCATTTTACTACTCCTTTTTATTGATGTGACTATCAGAATAACTGCTACTAACAATTTACATAGTTATTTCTTCGCTGATTACTTGAACAAATACACATTATCTTTAGAAATACTACTTTAGTTGCAGCTATTCTTGTTCCATTACCTCCTAACTCCTATTCATTTTCTTCAAAATTTATAGTGTAATCTCTTTTTTTCATAGATGTAATTGCTTTTACAATACTAAATATATTTAAATATCTACTAGCTTGGGGTACATTTTGTAAGGCATTTCTAGGGATGCAGATAATATCTTTGCATTCTCAGAGAAGACAGACTTGATTAGAGACCTACAATGATGTGAATTGTCTTGAAGAATTAATACATAATGATAAGCATTGACAAATCAGTATCTGATTATATGTTATACCAGATGTCTCAGTGGGGGGAAAAAAGAAAAAGAGAACAAATAGCAATAAGAGTAAAGATCTAGCAGGGCCTGTTGGATCAGGCCTTTAATTCTAGCTACTTAGGATCTAAGGATCAAGGTTGAAAGCCCGGCCATAAAAGGACATGAGATTCTTATTTCCAATTAACTTCTAGAAAATGGGAAGTAGGCGGTAGCCTTGAGCTGAAAAACTCAGGGACTTGGCCCAGGCCAAGTTCAATCTCCATAACCCACAAAAAGAAAAAAAAGGAATAAAGATATAAAGTGATTTCCAATGCTATCAAATCATTTCGGGCACCTGTGAGGTTTTCCTCTGATGATCTGAATTGTCTTTGCAACTTTTCCTGAATCATTTTGTTATTTTTAATTCATATCATTACTCTTCCTTTGGGTTTTACTCCCAAAGTCTTGTAATAGACTAGTTCTAACTTGTCATCTAATTGTCATCTTTACACAATGACTTTCAAATTGCAGTAGCAAAAGTGAGATGCTTCATGTATGTGTCCCCCACACACAAGGCTAGAAACACAGGAAAATGGAAGAATGTCAGAGCAACAGGAATCTCTAAATGACACTGGACACCTGGAAGCTGCTTGTTTGTTTGGTTTTTTTCTGTGTTAAGGCTGAACAGGAAAAGAGACACTAACCTCACCAGCTTGAAAGAGAAATTTTGCACAATGTAAATAAGTGATCAGTTTAGCAAAGAGCTAGTGAAGGGATGGATGGCTACATGGCCATAGAGATGAGTGAGAGCTTCCTATCAGTTTTGGTAGACTTGGAGGTTTCTTGTGTCAAAGCCTAAACAAAGAGTGAGGTTTTAGAGAACCGTAGTGGCTTTTGCAAAAGAGAAGGGTGTTTTGGACAGAGGTGATTAATTTTGTCGTCATGGTGAAATAGAGCACAGTGAGTTCCACAGCGTAACAAATAATTTAGTATGTCTAGAGCAAGAGCAATTATACACTTTCTATGAAAGTCTAGATAGTAAATATTTCAGTCTTTGCAGCCCATCAATCAGTTGCAACTAGTTGTGCAGTAGTAGAGAAGACACCCACAGTATGTAAATATAAAATAATTTTCTTTGCATATCAGGCAGTACAGTGAGTGTTTAGACTTTTGGCTTGGGATTTAAAGAGCAAGAGACTATTGAATGACTTCAAGCCTCTACTGCAAACCAGGGGCAGATTTAGAATGGTCTTGAATTGAGTATGTTCTAGGACCTCCTTTCTTGTTACTGAGAGGTGATTAAAAGTGACAAGCTGGTTTAGGAGATGGTCACATGGTTGATTTTATCTTCATTGTCTGAAGTTGGGGATAGGTAAGGGAGACATTGTAGGAATCAGTGCTTATTAGGATAAGCAGAACTAAGTGACAGTTGTGTAAGCTGAGAAATGGAGGGTTTTTTTAGGTGTTAAGGAGAGTTTTCTCTGTAGGAAGGAGGGATGGAGAATAATAGCAAGATCGTGGCCTGGGTAACCTGGCAAATGGGAAGGTCTCTAGGTAAGAACAAGTAGATGGAAGAAGGTCAAGTTTAAGGTGAGGGTAACAAGCTTGGCTTTGAATATTTTGTCCTAGTTCCTTAGTGGGTAAAAAGTTGCAGATAAAATATATAACCTCCCCCATCCAATTTAAAATTCCCCAGGAATTATTATCCTTATTATCAGCATACCCTTCAAATTGAATGGATTTGATTATGTATTTGTAATTCCATTTGAATGAGCATCCTGAAAACCAGCTTACAGAGGTATGGATGATATAGATTTGTGATTGTATCACAGAGACATGAATGCAAAATATAAATTTGGTGATTATTTAAAGAGCTGATAATGGGAGCTCTCTTGCCAACCAGCCCTCTGATCAAAGCCAATTTAGCCTGCCTTTGTACTGGTACATTTAGAGACCCTATTAGCCTATTTTCTTTAATTTTTACTCTTTTTAGATAATAGCCACGATGAGGCTTTTTGGGGGAATATGTTTCCTTGTTAGTATTATACAACTAGCTATTATGAACACAAAGAATTTAGTATAATGTTAGAATTCTCAGACCTATTGAATTTTTAGGGAAGAACATGTTAGTTTTTATATGCAAATGTGTCTCTCACTCTGTTGCCTTTCCATTCTTTTATAACAAATAATGGTCATCTATTTTGAAACAGAAATGTGTGTTTCTAATATTACTTCCTCTTATTCCTACACTGTGGACACAGTATGCTGTATTTGGATCATAAATTTTGATTTATAATCAAGTCACACTGAGGGGATATTGATTCGCTTGAACATATGTGATGTATTACCTTACTGAATGCTATAGTTGCCTACAAAATCATTTCTCCCAATTTTTATTCACCAGAGAACATCACATTTGGGGGAAAATCACATTAAATTCTAATATATGTTTAAAGTTCAATTCTAAATAGTAATTCCAAAGAAAATAAGAAATTGTTCTACAATCCTATATTATGTGGAATGAACCTCTAGCCACTTAGACATGACAGTCCAGTGTGATCATAAAATAATCCTACTATAGTTTGGTCAGAAAATAATAGCTGTAGCTGAATCCAACTACACTATGCAGTCTCTGATATTGGTACCATCTTCATCACAGAGAGTAAAATTGGGAAATTTATCAATGCTTCGTGCAAGTGAGGAAGCTAACACGGAACCCAGTTTATATTCTTTCCAGTGAACCATGCTATTCGTGCTTAACTCCATGGGTCTTCTATGCAAATAACTAGAGATACTTCAAAGAAAGTGTTACAAACAAGACTGGTAGAAATGTAGGATAAATTTCAATAGACAAAGGTCAACTCCTTGTCTTATCTCAAGTAGTTTTGTGAGATAACCTGACAAAACAGCGGATCAGAAATAGATGTAGATTTTAGTAAGTGAAATAACTGTAAAAGTGTATCTTGTTCTGTTTTTAATGAGTCAGTATGAATCCAGTATGAACAGAAAGCATTTGGGTGTCTGGAAACTTTTCTCCTGGTGCTAGAAGAAATGTTCTTAGTGTTCAAGATGTGGCCATAGTAAGTGTGTTTTGTTCACACATCCACATGACTGTGTTATGACATAAGCCATAAGAAGCAGAGATGCCTTCTCAGTTAGAGCAAGTTAGGGTGTATTTCTTCTTTGTTTCTTTTACCTTCCTATTTCCTGTTGCAGAAGAAAAAAAATTCCTCTTGTGTTTGGCAGCTTGCTTATTTCCAAGATGGGAAACTCGGGAAATAACGACATGGCATAATTCAGCACTGAATAATCCAGAGTGTGGAAAATCACAATTCTCCATATCCTTAAGTGAAATCCTAGGAAGAATACTTACATTCTATTCTTTTTCTAGAATGATAATGTAAGTTTTATGAAACATTAAATGAAATTATTTAAAAGATTAAAATGATGTATCAAAGACAAATATCACAATTACCCCCCCCCCCACATTCTGGCAACAATCACTGGGGTTTGAGTGTAGATCCTGGGTGTACATCCCAGTACCACCACCACCTCAGCTGCCACCTGATGTCGTCAAAGGACTCCTATTCCGCCAAAGCCTGTGCTAATAAGTGCTTACATTCTATTTTTATACAAAATTTTACTCTTACTTTTTCTCCAAATTGTCTTTTCTTAATTGCTCATTAAGTTGGCAATTCTCTGTGATAAGCTTTATGAAATTCAGGATTTAAGGGTACTTTTGGTTTTTCATAATTATATAGGTCACCTCTTTCCTATCTCTGCCCCCCCCTCTCTGTCTCTCTCTCCTTTCTCTATCTTGCTTTTGCATCTGTAATTTGTCATATTTTTCAGGATTCTTAATGCTATTTATTCTGTTTACCTTTACCTTGTGTTAGATATACGTTTATGTGTATAAGGGATATAAGTGTGTGTGTGTGTGTGTGTGTGTGTGTGTGTGTGTGTGTTTCTCCCTCAGGTCTTTTTCAATCATTCTTTTTGTTCTTATGCTTCTCTTTATCTTCCTCATGTTTGTGTTCTGGTCTAAGCTAATTGCATAATCCCTCAGGAAAGGCCTTCATGAATACAGAAACATCTTTCTGCATTAGTACTGCATGGCAGTTTTGAGCAACATAGACAATCATAGAACCCAGCTAAAACCTGAGTCTGGACTCTCATATCTAAGAGAAACAAATTTTGTTTTGATACACACTCAGCTTCCATTCTCCTGCTGATTCCACTAATTTTAAAGTTGTATGAAACAATATTACATATTTTCCCATTATCATCACACCTAACATTCAGCAGAGCTAATCCTTTAAACTAAAAAAAAAGGAATAATCAAGTTTCAGTGAAATCTTAAGTGTGAAATTAACCCAAATAGAAAAGGTTTGCATTCCAAGGAAGCCTGAAGAAATAAGGAGCATTAAATCACAAAGACAGAATCGACCTACTGCACAGGTTAACATTATTTGGAAGCTAGAACTTTAAGAATAAAAATCCCAGCAGCATCTTTGCTCTTGAAGAATAACTAAGTAAATTTATGATTAACTGAATAGACTTACAAAGCCTTCTAATGGAACATGGGGACTAGAAATAGATGTCAATTTCCAGAGGTCTGTTCAATCAATTTTTAAAGAACTATTTTCTATTATTTTTTTTATTTATTTAAGTTCTGGGACTTGACCTCAGGGTACTGTCCTTGGACACTTTTTGCCCAAAGCTAATGCTCTACCACCTGAGCCACAGTGCCACTTCCGGCTTTTTCTGTGTATATAGTACTAAGTAATCAAATCTAGGGCTTTATGCATGCTAGGGGAATACTACCACTAGGTCACACTGTTGGCCCAACGCATTCAATCTTTGTCTTATCAACATTATGTTGGGAATTTCTAGAGATTTTAGAATGAAGGAAGGTAAAAGGGGTGGTAGGAGAAGGAGGATGGCTTGTGGGGTCTTGGGATAGGCGATACCCACTTCTCAAGGCTATGAAGGGAATTGCAGCAATGTAAGAGAAACACCCCCTGGGTCCTCAGATCCATGGAAACCAAAGGCAAATGCAACTGGAGGAAAAACAAAGAAAATGAAGAGATCAAAAGGAAAGGAAATGAAGGAAAGTGTTGGGTATAAGGGGAGAAAAGGGGGTATGTGTGGTATTGAGTTGGGATCCTACCTAGTACAATATAGACCCGTTTCAGAATATTTTACAGGCTTGCTCTTATGAGGTGATTTTGTCTTGTCTGGTTCATGATACAGACTGAATGATAGCCCTCCAACATTCATCACATCTTGACATCCTAATCCACAGTTGCTCAAAAATGTGGCTGCCTTTGTCAATGGGGCCTTTCAACAGATGAGTAAACTAGTGAATCCATTGGAGTATGGGTTTAATGCTATCTCGATGGCATCATTATAGGCTGAGGAAAGGAGAGATGGAAAAACAGCACCAGGATACACCTGCATGGTGACATGGGCACCACAGGAAACAGCAAGTGTTCAGTCACTGGGGCCAGAAGACAGTCCTTGAGAGAACTAACCACCTAACCTTGTCACCACCAGCCTAAGGAACTTTGAGAGAGCAAATGTCTTTTAACCATTCACTGTGTGTATGTGGGGGGTGGGGGAGGCATGTCTGTGTCTGTTGTCTGTGTGTTTTGGTTACTTGCTTCCAGAAAAGTAATCTCATGAGCATCCTTCTTAAACTCTTCCCCCCACCCCCACAATTTATCTTCCACCAAGTTAGCCAATTCTTTACTCTCATCTTGTCTTTTATTTTTGTGGATCACATTTTTATTTGAAACTTATTTTATGGTATAAACATACATACATAGTATACAGATGTTCTAATTCGATTTAGTTTTTGGTCAAGTCTATGCAAGCTCCAGGCATGCAATGTTGCCTGGATCATTGAGTAACCAAGTTTGGAGACAAATCACTACAAAGGCTCATTTTCTCTGTTACCTCTTTGCCATGAGGTCCAGAAAAAAAATACAGTAACCCCTAGCTTAGATGTTCTCATTCTTCCAGCAGAGGAAGAAATTATGAGTGTTGGAAAAAGGAGATTAAAGTAGAATGCCAATGATAACATTAGATAATATTAAAGATGAAAACAGTAATAAAAATATAGCAGCTTACTATATTCCTCAAGTTCTAGACATTATGAGATCCCAGAAATTTATCTGGATCATATTAATAAATTCTCCTAATGTACATTAAAGGCAAGTGTAATTTTATCTTTTATGCTTCAAAGTCAATTAAACTAAACCTGCAGGAGGTTTATCATACCCCTAGAACTGGGTTCACATACCCCTAGTACTTATGATGATGTGAGTTACTTTGGAATTTGAGTTTTGAAGTTCTGGTGTAGAGAAATAGTCAATGCTAGTGATTGGAAAGATTCTTGTACTGGTTCTTTGTGAATGTGGAGTTGGCTGTCCAATCTGTAATGAATCAAGGGAAAGGAGAAGGGCCATCTGGAAGAGAAGAGAACACTTGCCAGAGCACCAAGGCACATTCTTGTGAAGGTGAAGATACTCAATATGGATGATCAACAGGATGCACCGTGGAAGAACCTGAATTATTCTGAGAACAGGTAAAATAAGATGGTGGAGATCCCTTTTTCTTATATTTCAAAGCGTAGGTTTCATTTTGAAAATCACAAGGAGTTCCTAAAAAAAAAACCCTTTAGGCTGGAAAATGTCATGGTTTGACTCAGATTTCAGTATGTTCATTTCCTCTGACTGAGCAGAGAATAGCCTGGAACTAGTGAGACCACTTTCATTTTCCCACATTAAGAATCAAATCAGTTCAACTTTGGTGAAGAATCTTAAGACATACTCAGTAATCGTCCATGAATGCAAAGACTCTCTCAAAATATACTGGGCTGGGTACAGAAAGGAGTTAGAAGTCAAGTTAGAAGTCAAAGATGAGCACCCAGGAACAGGAATATGCAGTGTTAGGCTTTCCATCTATGAAAAAAAGTAATAGCTCCAAAATTCCTTTTGCACACTGCTACTAACTTCAAGCGTATGGCCTTTCCCTTCTAAAACTACAGAAATGTGAGTCACTTCTAAAAGAAGGAAGCAATTGTCTCAGCAAAATAATGGCTCTTTCAATGCTTTGAACTTGAAGCATCTTCACTTCGCCATTTCACAGCTGTTATACAAATCAAAGCTATTCATTTTTTAATTTCAGTTCTCATAATTAGTGCTCTTGCTATTCTTCCCTGAGGAGCCCTCTCTGGAGTTGGGGGGTGGGGGTTGCTCCTTTGATATTAGAACCACTGAAATCCAGATTCAAGTGGCCAATATAATAATGCCATACTCTTTTGGAAAGAATTGATGAATGGGAAAAGATTGGCAAAGATGTTCCATGGATTGATGTGTCCATGCACAGAAACGTGGAACAAGAGAATGTCCTCTGTTATCTACACAAATGGCTCTGATACTCTAGTTGCAAGCTGCCTCAGACCTTATGTAAGTTGCAGCTACCTTCCTTATGCAAACTCTATAATGGGACTTCTTGAATCCCCTAAAATGATTGCTTAGCTTTTCTGCTGGGGGATGCTGTCAAATTACAAAGAGAGTCATACTAAATTCATCATGCAAAATTGGACTTCATGTCAAACAGTGGGAATCTGACTCAGTGACAGAGTTCCCAGAGCCAACTCTGGAAGGGTCTAGCACGGAGAGAAGGAGATAGAAGCTGACATCATAGGGAGAAGGTACTGTAATCTTGTAATCTTTCTGGAAAACAGTCCACTGGGAGGAGGTAATAGTTCCACAAGCAGATAGTGTCACATGTATAGAGACATACAATGTGAAGATGGAAAGCTAGTGGAGGTGTGACTAAAGGGGCAGGGCAGTAGCCTTGAGCTGAAGAGCTCAGGGACTCTGCCCAGACCGAGTTCAAGTCTCAAGACTGACCAAAAAAAATTTTGTCTTCAGAAATGATAGGAATCATCACCAAATGTTCCTTTTTATACACATACTGAAGATACTAAGACATTAATAAGAGTATCTACCCCCATCAGGTCATGGTCATGGTGAAACTTAGCACAGCAAGGAAGACACAGTTAAACATTACTAAATACAAAATGTCCTATTTAAAACTTCTTATTTATGAGCAGGATATTGTTGTCATTTCTTTCAGCAAATGACCCAGATACTTCTTTTCTTTATTCTCTTTTCTAATTGTTAGATTCAGATTATTCAGATTTAGAACACACATAAAGTTTGGCTTTGAAATTATACCTTCAAGTGCTTTTTTTTTTACTGTATTTGCAGAATTGTGCATCCAACAGTAACATTTTATACACAGAATGCATCGATTAACGTGGCCTCTTCATTTTCATGTTCCTGACACTATCCCTAGATCTGGGGGACATATGTTCTGGAGGTAAAGTAATGAACTACCTGCTCAAAGTTAAGGACCAATGTCGCAGTACTATAAAAAGTAAACCAGTTAACTCTACAATTAGTCCAGTTTTAATTCATTCCACTTGACACAGAGCAGGGGTTTATACACTGCATATTTTGACATACAGCAATGGGAGATTTTTGGAATTGTGGATGAGTTAGTCAACATTGTAGCTCCACATATTAGTTTTATTAGAAATATAATTTACCTTCTATAAAACTCACCATGTTAAAGTGTACTATTCCTTTTTTAATTATATCTGTAAACATATGCAACCACTTTTTATCATAACTCAAAGTGTTTTTGCAACACCAAGTCCTTACCAACACCCTGTCAACCACCCATGTAACTTCTGTCTCAGTAGATATTTCCTTTCTGGGAATTTTCTATACATGGAATCATACTACATATATCTTTTAGTTTGTGGATTTTTTCTTTTTTATTGTCAAGGTGATATACAGGGGGGTTACAGTTACATTCATCAGGTAGTGGGTATTTTACTTCTTGAACATTGTTGCCCCTTCCCATGTTTTTCTCCCATTTTCCCTCTCCCCACCCCTCCAAATCATCTTAATTTTTCCTTGCCTTCCCTATTTCAAATAAACAAATAAAGGTATATACAATAGTCCAGGTACAGATGTCAGATACAGTAACCACATGAGATAAACCATAAAGGAAAAAAGAGAAAAGAAATTACATACTAACTTAAGAACAACAATCACAAAAAAATCTCTTGTTTCCATATCCTGGAGTCAGTTCCTTTAGCCTCATTCTATATGGCCATATGTACATAGGATTTGAGCTATTGTGATCCTCTGCTAGGAGAATCCAAGATGTGTAGATTTTTTTCACTTAACATTCCATGGTCAAGATTCATCTCTGTTTTATCATGATTCTCTAATTTGCCAATATGGTTACAAAGCATTTTATTTATAATTTGTTATTATAGATACCACCATCAATATCCAGGATTTTGGTTGATAGATGTTTTATATTATCTTGGATATGAATGTAAGATTAGAATTTTTGGTTCATATCACCATATTCAACACGTTGAACTATTGATGTATTATACCACATTACCCTCCACTTACCCTACTATTGTCTACTAGGGGTTTTATATGCCATCTTGAGAGTAGATGTGAAAGATCACACATACGTATATAAGAAAGGAAGAAAAGGAAAGAAAGAAAGAACGAAAGAAAGAAAGAAAGAAAGAAAGAAAGAAAGAAAGGAAAAAAGAAAGAAAGAAAGGAAGAAAGGAAAGAAGGAAGGTATGTGTTATTGTGCTTTGGTTTGAATTTTCCTATGATTTATGATTTTGAATGCCCTTCATGTAATTATTGATCATATTGTATCTTCTTTGGAGGAATATTTTTTAAAACATATTTCACATTTCTTAATTGAATTAGCTACTTCTTTCTCTTGATGTGTAAAAGTTTTGTAAGACTTGATCATAATTATCATTTATTCATATTTCTTCCAACTTTTTTCTTTTCTTTTGAGTTCTGGATATAGCTCTGATTTCAAGTCATTGTCATAAATAGCTTCTATTTCATGCCAAATAGTGATGAATCCTGCAAATAAGACATTTCCATGAGACTGCCAGACAGGTCATTTGTGGTAGTTCTCTGAGTATAGAGCTTTAATCCCTTCCTCCCTGACCCCTCTTCCCTCACCTCCCCTCCTCCCTCCTCTTTCTTCTCTTCCTCCTCAGTTCTTCACTTTCTCTCATCTTTTCTTTCTCCTGTCCTCCCCTTTTCTCTTCCTCTTTTTCCCCGTTTCTCCATTTCTTTTTTCTTCCTTCCTTCCTTTTTCTTCCTTCCTCTTTCTTTCTTTCTTTCTTTCTTTCTTTCTTTCTTTCTTTCTTTCTTTCTTTCTTTCTTTCTTTCTCTTTCTTTTTCCCTCCCTCCATCCCTTCCTTCCTTCCTTCCTTCCTTCCCTTTTGTCTTCTTTTCTCTCTCCCTCTCTCTCTTTCTTCTTTCATGACCATGCTAAGCACAGACTCTACTAGTGATCTGTATTCACTACCCAAGATTTAACACCTTACAGAATGTCTCTGTTCATATCCAGTCTACTAGTTTTTACTGTTGCCATGGCTGTGAGACAGCTGGTTTTCTTGACTGCAACAGAGCTAAAGAAAGGGCTGGGAAAATGGGAAAACGGCACCACAGAACTGCCCTCTCCCTCATAGTCACTTGGCTCTCTCAACAATACTAACTTCTTTCAAACTTTTGGTAAATTTTCATCTTTTCTGAGAAAGTTTATTTTGGTAGTTTCTTAGAGGGTTAGTATTTAGTTTTACAAATGTGTTCATTTTCAAGGACCATTGCCTCCCTCTTATGGAAGTACTGCTTTGTTGTGGTTTTCTGTTACTTACATGGAATTAAGTACACGTGGTAAGTATCAAAACCATATTCTTCACAGTCAAATCTGAGTCCAAACTGAATTTTGAACTCATATTTCTCAAAATCCCAAACTAGCAACCACTTCCCATCTTAGTGAATCAGTTGTAAGAATGATGCAACTGCCTGAGACCAAAAAGTAGCCTGAAGGCCAGGATCCTACAGACGGTAGAGAAAATGGCTAATCAAATGTTCATATCAATCATGAGAAAAAGTATTCCTCTGTTCTCAGTTATATAGTCTTAGTATCTCTCTTGAGAATGCTGTCGGAGAGGCTTCTGAAGTTTTTCACAGTAGGATACAAATTCCATGAGCATTAACTAGAGGCTGCTGAGTTAGTTTGTGGCTGAGGGAAAAGGTTATCCTCTTAGTGCTAAATAAAGATGTGTATTCATACTAAATTCATGCTCCTATAATTCCCCATTCGCTGTTTAAATATGCTCCACTTTTCATTTTCAGGTCTCAGATATAAATTTCCTTTTTCAACTATGCATGACAATTCACATCAACAGAAATATTAACAGTTCTATTATAATAGTGCAATTAGGTCATAGCGTCAATTAGTTTACCTATATTAAAATAGTTATCACACATGAAATTTCTGGCAGAAAAGAGAATTAAAATATTTTCCCATTTAAGTAATAATTATTCCACTATTCATCACATTGAATTTTGATTTTTAAGGTTATAAACTTTATGGTGGATAAAATTTAAGAGGGTTTTAAAAGAAATCTCTATATTTTTTAAAGGGTCTGTTTTGTGGAATTCATTATTCTTTTTGCAAACTCTTACACAAAGCAGACAAAAGTCTTTGGTAGTTAAAGTTTCATAATGGAAGATGTGCAAAGATAAGTATAATCAGACAAAATGTATGTCACAATTAAAATACCTTTGACAGTACTCTAATCATATTGGCAATTTAACACATTTGTCCAAAAAAATGAATGCTAATGAGTAAGACTAAGGTATTTTGGTATCCTAAAAGCTCATTAATTCCCTGATCAGTTAAGCTGGAATTCTCTTCAATTTGCAGTAATAATTACAATAATTGGACCATGAAGGCAGCAGCAGGGCAATGTGAAGCCAGAATAGCTCTGAGTTTCTGACATCTCCACCATGCAAAAATACGTGTGATAATCATCTTTGAACATGTGTAAGAAGTTTTAGCAGTTGCATTGATCAGAATATTCATCTTGTGAAATTGTGTTCCTTTCTTCCAAAACAATGTCTGCAGCTTCAGTTCGGGTAGGTTTCTTTCAACCTCTGCCTGTTTGGAATTGCCTGTATACATTTTATTCATAAAGGTTTATTACAAGTCTATCCTAGAATACACATGGGGATTCAAAATAGACACAAAGTAAATAATGTAAAAGTTTACTGTGGTAAGGAGAGTGAAAATAGCTCTGAGGATCTAAAGACTTGGCTGAACTACTTACTAATTCTAAAATCTAAGCAAACCTTGGTCCCAATTAATTAATCTCTCTCAAAAAAAAGAGGTATCAGTGAATGTGGAGATCTGTACCCATATTCTTTATTGCTCAGGAAGCTGAGACCTGAAGGATCCAAGCCACCTTGGTATAAAAATTCTGAGAAACCTAGGGTAGGAGACATGACTCAAGTGGTAGAGTCCTCTATAAGCAAAGACACTGAGAGTAAGATGTGTTGAATTTAAGAGGTGATACCAGCACACACCATACACAACTTATCTCTCATATGACTATTATGAGGATGATGTGGTGTAATTCATATGATATGTTTAGAAATCCTCTATCATAGCATGTGTTCACTTTATCATGGCCTATTACTCATCTCTCAGCCCCAAAAGTTCACATTACTAAGAGCAATTAAAATGGCAGTTGTGGGCTGAATTTCTACTATATACATATCTCATGTACTTTGAATGCATGGTTCATTTACATTCTATCCAAGAAAATATTTCTTGAGCCTTTGCTGAGATAGACAATGATCTAGATATTTGGGATGCAGCCTCACAAAATATCCCTAGCTTTTCCAGAGTATTCCTGGTAGTCTATAAGAAAATAACATAGTAATTAATAATGGTAGTAAACATATATGTGATATTTACCATATTCTAGGGACCCATCCATACAGTTAATGTACACTAACTTATTTAAAACTTTACTACAGCCTCATGAAATAGGGACAATTATTTTATATTCCCATTTTAAATTTGAGACAATGGAGTCAGCAAGGACAAGTAAATCACTCACATTTATATGTGGCATAACTGAGCTTCCAATTTAGGCAGTTTTTCTCCTTTTAAGGAGCCTTTTGTGGTTGTGTCTTTAAATATGATAAGAAATTCAGTTTTCTTGTTTGGCTGAACAGAACGACATAAAATTAGACAGCTGCCAATCATATACACAATTGGATATTTTTCAGAGCATAACGGGAGACTGTTAGATTTTAGGCAAGAGTGATGAAAGTACCATTATGTTTAAAAATACACTGTCACATATAACAGGGAAAGACTCTAAGCCAGTGAGGACAATGCATGAGCATCAGTTAGGATTTTGTTTTGGAGAGTGTGGATGGAAAATGATAGTTTGAAGAAATTGGTGGTATTGGAGACAGTGAGAATTTGTTGACACAGACTCATTTCTAATGTCTAGACTTCAGAATTTATGAGGGATTGAATATGAAAAATTATGAAAACTGAAGATAAATGAAGATTGTTTTTTTGCTTTGGGATCGATCAGCTTGACATGCATATCTAAAATCCACTTGGATACTCCAAGTTGAAGTCTTATGTCAAGGTAATGATTGCTGATAAAATACTAGCATGCTCTCATCATATATTGGCCTGATCTCTCAGGATCAAGTGAGTTCTTGTAGCAAACCTATGTATATAGTTGAAGAAAATTTAGTATCAAGCTCTGAATGTATTAAAGAAATTAAAGATTGTGTCCATGGGAGGGGAACAAGTAGAGAAACCAGGATAAATATGTTAGTGACATTAGAAGAGAGCTAAGGTAACACAGGGACCTGAAGATAAAAGGGAGCAAGACCATACCATTAATCTGCACTGTCACGGGTATCAGTATGATATCTTACAGGTAAGTAATGTGAGTCTCCAAGTGGTAATTCACCCTTCCAGCATCAATGTAGAGTCATGGAGTCCACATCAATGTCAGTGTGTTTTAGCATAGGTGTTTACATAAAAGTTATTCATATTAAATGCACAAATAGTACTGTCATTATTGCTCTAATCAAAATTTATTCAAATGTGAACAAGGGAATTAATGACTCTCCCTTAACTTATAGAAAAAAAATCCCATTTTCCTCAGACTGTAACAAGTAATTAGGAGTAACTGAAATGGCAGGAAGAGGTGGAAGGCCAGACAGGAATAAAAAGAGGCATGTTAAAGAGAGATCACCAAGGAAAAAGTACATATTTTGTGAGTTTATGTATGTTGACACGAGTGTGTGTGTGTGTGTGTGTGTGTGTGTGTGTGTGTGTGTGTGTTTGTGTGTGTTCTGTTATCTTACTTGGGGAAACATTCATTGTTTCAGGTTGATACAGTATAGAGGAAGGAATATGGTGGATATAGAAAAGAATGAACTTCACATTTAATTTGATAAATTTTATGTCAGGCCAATGAGTTTGCTCTTAAGATGTGAACAAGATGGGTGAACCTAAAGGCTTGCAAATCAGAGGAGCTTATTAGAATTCTCCTTGAAGAAAAGCATGTTGACTCTACTATAGTAGATGTATGTTCAATATCGCTTCTTTGAGAGAAAGCTCTGCCTCAGTGGTTAACAGGTTCTGATACAACTATTGGTCCTTACACACCCTTCATGGCTCCATCGGAGATGGTCATCCGACTTACACTGAGGTGTGTAAAGTGTGCTTACTCACTGGACACATTAATAAAACAGGACAATTGATTCCTTCTCACTCAAGTGCCTAATGAGGCTGAAGAGGGGGCTCGAGTTCCATGGAAGTTGCACCTTAGGGATCTTGAGTCGCTAGGTCTGGGAGAAGTCCACAGAGAAGTTCCAGGGCTCGTTCTGGCTGGAGCCATTCCTAGATGCCTTTTCTCACCTCAGCCAGTTTTGTGCGCATACGTGTCTAACGAACTAATCAAAATGATACTTACTCAGAATTTTCTTCACTATAGCTCTTGGTTTTGAAGTGATATGATTAACTTACAGTGCTTTGGATCACAGGACAGTGGAGTGCATGGTTTTACAGAGGCATGGTTGGCTGTCTAAATGTCAAGGTGTCTGCCTACTGGCAATCGGCTTTAATTTTTGTTGCAAAAATCACCCTGACCTGGCTGGTAGCTGTCTTCCTCTTGTTCATTTCTTTCAGAGTGGAGTCATTAACTTTATTACCAATCATTCTCACTTGCAACCAGAATAATATTTTACTGCAAGTACAAAGATTTGGTAGATATGATTAAATTATTTTAAGAAAACACTATTTGCAATGTAATGATTTAAGTCAATTACTATACAATAAATGAACTTAATGACAAGCTGCATTTAATGTTAATTGGAGAGTTCTAGTGACTTGTTTTTAAGTAATTCTATTTCAGTATATTCATATGTATATGAATATTGCCAACTATAATTTAAAAATAAATCAATCAATAAATACTAGTATCACCTAATTTTGTCTGAAAGCCTTCCTTTAATACATTCAGATTATTCTTTTTTTATATATTTTTTATTGTATTTAGTAAAAGGGTTAAATGATATTTGCCAGATAGAAGGTGCATTAATTCACATACATTGATACCCGTCCACATGTCTTGTTAGGAAATGGAAAGACTTAGAAAAAATTATATTAAGCGAAGTAAGCCAGACTCAAAGGAACTTAGGCTCAATGGTTTCCCTCATTCATCATAACCAGTAGAAACCTTGGGCTCTAATAGCAAAGATTTGCAATAGGGCAAAAACTTGATACAGAAGGCCATATATTATGAAGCTAATTGAATGGACCTCTAGGATATTGAAACAAAAGCCATATAACGAATGATTGCTGTCCTTAAGGTGCTATGTTAACTCTCATCTCTTTTGCTGTTCCTTTGTTATCTCATATTGTCACACTATCTCACTTTGTTATCTGATATATTGGATACATTTGTATTTGGTTACTTGAAAATGGGGACAAATATTCTTTTGTTTATTTACCTAGTGATTAAAGAGTTCTGTTTATGAACAATTGATTTCATTAAATGATACAATACAACTAAGCACTCTTGAAATTGCAAATAGCCAAGTAGATACCATTAACTATTTCATGATTTTAAGTATTTTGTAAATATGTGATCCAACTTAAAATGAATAAAATAATGCTACTGAGATTATACGCATGTATTACCACACACAACTGAGATTCACCATCACAATATTTTGAGTTAATCCTGTATAGATGATTCATTTCATTGTTAATTTGAAAAATAAAAGCTAATTTTATTTAAAGTTATACGTATGCATATCACTTTGAAAATTAACACTAGTCATAAGCAAGTACCTGCACGATTTGTTACACCTGTTATTAACTTACTCTACTTATTTTATTCTAGATTCTATATTTTATGACATGTTTTTAGTTTGTTGTTGATGATTTTTTAAAGTAAACTGAAACCTAAGAGCTATTGAGTGACTTTCTTTAAGTAAGATTTCCAGAAATGCAAGAAGTTTGTTACAGGTAGGATTTGAATCAAGGTAAAGGCTAGAGTTCAAAGTTTTAACCATGATACTACTAAAAAAGTTAAATTTCATTACCATATAATAATGTATTGGACAGGTTTCTTTAATTGTGAGTTGGTATGTAAAATGTCAATGTTTATGTTCACAATAAAACAATATTAGTATGTCCTATAGATCAATATGCAATTGCTCCACATGTTATTTGACTCAAACCTTTTTGTCAAGAAAAAGATCAACTTGATTCTCTTGTTTCTATATTCAAATTAATTTTTAACGTCTACCCTCCTGTTTCCAAGAGTGATCAGAGTGTTGATGAGTACACATTACATAAACTTCTGTCTGAACTTAGCTAAGTTATGAAGCTTGTAGAATTTAATGTCTCCACCAGTACAATAGAAATTATATGATTCATCAGGATGACTCACTGCTGGGGCCAAAATAAGCTAAGTTACAGTGTGGAACGCTCATGGAGAGCTATTTAATGGGGAACACACATTAAAGTTAACAAAATGAATTCGCTATTAAAAGAAAAACAAGAACACAAGCAGTGTAGTGATAAACTGGTTCTCTAGAAAGAACAATGAACAGCCTTATTTTATTTAATTTTGACAATTATTTGACACATTTATTGATTAGAATGGTGTGAACAATCCCACCATGGCTGATATCAAGCTACCACCCACTAAAAGAGTGTATTAATATTTATAATCTGCTCTTCTCCATACATAGAAACTGATTCTCAGCCTCCCAGCAAGTATTGAGTAGGGACAGTTGCTTTGATAACTAAGGAAGTTCTATGACCAAAAAAATGAATAGCATACATGTGAATTGTCTACAGTAATTTTGCTCATTGGGGGACAGATTTTCTTTATACATAAATGTCTTTATATTCCACGTTTTGAATGGTGTTGCTACTTGCCCCTGCTTAATGGAGTTAAATCTACATAGTGGTTAAAAGCTGTAGAACTATTTCTGCACTGTAAGTCTTTTATAAAACCTTGGTTTGGATCACACCTCAGTGGGTTTCCATTTGTACTTTAGGAGCTATAGAATGAAAGAAATAGAAGGACAACTGTTTTTTTTTAAGTCCCAAGGGCAAGAATAATGTGCATGCTATGGACAGTGGAGGGAATAAAATGATCAATCTACAAAGCATAACTTTTCTTCTAGCTTTTATGACCTTTTATTGAGACTATATAAAATCAACCTTTTTTAAACCTCCATGTTGAAAGTTTCTTTAATCCTTGGCTATTTAAGCTTTATATTTCTTTGCTTATGTTATTCAATACCCTTTTCTAATTCATTAGAATGTCATTTTTATTTCATATTTCCCTCTACCTTCCATCTAATCTCTTAGTATTCCTTTTTTTACCCACTCTATATTAAATCTTCAGTATTCCCTTTTTCTTTGTCTTGGTTCTCTAGTTAGTCTTATGTAATGGAATCGATTTTCTAGCTTCTGGTTTTAATTTTCATTTGGAGGCCGAAACTTAAGTAAAAGTTTGGGAGAAGAAAATGTACAGATCAAGACATACAGTCTGGTGAACATGAAAAAACTTATATAGCCATATAAATACCACCTACTTCGCAAGATGAATGTGTCCATTGCCAAAAGAACTTTCACGGTTATTTTCAGGTAATTTTCTGTCTCATGATCAAGATCCAAAGCTCATATAGCTCACAGAGATGTTTACCCCAGCTTTGTCACTAAGCTGACAATGATCTTGTGAGATGGGCCTTTTGAGAACATAAAAGGAGAAGGTCACAGTTCGTTCTAGTCAGAAGTCTTGGCTGAAGAAAATGAACTTCTATACTTGTGAAAGGAGACCATGGAAAAGAAACAGAGTTTATGTTCAGAAACGTGGTTACAATGGTATTTTTGCTCATTGTATATGACAAGGAAAATAGGAGTAAATGATAGTAGTAAAAATAAAAATAGTCAATGCATTTGATTGAGCTGAAAAGGTGAAAAATTGCTCTGGGGTGGCATCTTAGAGGGAAAGAGCAACAAAGCACCTCAGGAGCCTTGGAATTACAGCAGGTGTGTAGTTTGCTTCCTGGTGTGAGGACCTGGGAACAAAGTATAAGGACCATTTGGAGAGAAGAAATGGTCAAGAGGCATAAAAATGAATAAACAAGTCAAAAATCCATTGATAAATGAGGAAAACTCATCATGTCTTTTAGCTCATTTTAAGATGTCAAGTATATACATACATGGATGTATGTGTATATGTGTGTGCATGTCTACTTCAGCACTTAAGCAACTAGAAATATCTGTCCATGTTATCAAGAGGAAAAAGAATATTAAGGACATGGAATATCTTTTTTGACTGGGTTGGCCTACCCACTCTGCTTTCTATTTGGATATATTTTCATTGTATCTTCGATAACTTCTGCAAGATGAGGAAAGCTATTGGAAGTCACAGATCTCTTAGTGTTAGTGTATAACTTACATGAAGTTGGATTATGCTCAGTCAACTTATTCCACCTTTCTGACTTTGGAAGCAAAGATCTGAGATAAATGGTGGTTTGAATAGTAAATGATACACTCAAGGCAAGCATCCAGGGGGTCACCATTCTCTTTCCAATTTTACAAGATGGGCCATTTTTTTTCCTAAATGGCATCACAGCCATGTCATTCATTGCCAAGTGACTGTCATTTTGATAACAAAAACATCATCGCATTCTTGTATTACAGACATTAGAGCTCCTAAGAAACAATGTGTTGACATTTTTCACTCACAATAAAATAGGATTTATTGTTTCCATCTTTAATTTATCCAAAAATAAATGTGGGAATTATATACAGTGCCTGAGTCACAAATGACAGTGGCTGATTTAAACATGACTAAATTTTAGAAGAAAAAAATAGTTCTTCCTAGGAAAATTATAGGTAACAGTGTTTTCATAGCAAAACCTTCTCTTAAAGGTTTTAAAGGCAACTGGAGAGATTCCATAATTATTCTGGATTTTACCTAACAGATAATAAAAAAATAATGTATTTTCATGTGGTTGAGATTTCCCTAAATCTAGTTTCCTTTTTGTATCTTGGGGAAACTTCCAGTTCTAGGTAATTTTATTAGAACTACAGAACTCTCAATTGATTAAGAATCCTGGAGATCATAAACACCCAGTGTAACAGCTCAAGACTGACTGAAGTGCTGAAGCATTTTAGTGTGAAGCACTCATCTGGAAATTACCCAGGAATCTTGCAATATCTTTCTGTTGGCTGGATACATTATTGAGTTCCTTTGAGATGAAAGTTAAATTTGAACGTTCGTGTTACTGAGGAACTGGAAAAGACTGTAAGAATAGTATTACTCTGCTTTTTTTATTTCCTATGCAAAACAATATGAAACCCAAATCGAAATTACCACAATGACTCCAGCACACTGCTTATGAGATACATTCGTGCTTTCTTAGCAGGAAGCACATCTTGATATTATTATTTTGGAAGGAGAGAAGACACACTCACAATATATTTTTGCTGGATATTATGAGGTCTTTTATTCAGAGGAGGGGATGGCTGATCCATCTCATGTTTGAAGAATATGGAGGATGACATGCAAATTTCAGTCCTTTATTAGAAGTGTAGGGTTTCCTTGAAATTCTATGAGCAGGAATGGCTCTGTTGGAATTTATCTTGCTAAGAAATAGTAATCACTACTTTTTCTTTATCCACACAATGTTTATCCACACAATGGAAGAAAAGATTATTATATATATGGCAACATTAACCTCTGTAAAAGGAATTTTTGTCCAAAGGTTTCCTGGCACAAATTTTCCCAGATTAAACTTTTTTTTAACGGTCCAATGATAATAAACATGGTTCGAATATAATTTTTCTTTTCTCTTCAAGTCCATTACTTGAAGAGGGTGCCACAAAGCACCCTCTATAGTTCCTAAAACCATGTTCATTTTTGCCACAATATTTATTCTGTTGGGCAAAAATGTTCACTTACCCTTTTTATCTTTCTCTTGCTTATCTTTATCTATTATCTAAAATAAGTCTTCATTTCCTTGTAAACGTGATTGTCAATAATTGTATTTCCAAACAGGCCATAGAAGCCTCTATGTTTAATTAGAAAGTCAATCTATAGTTAATTGCATGCTTAAGGAGTTTGTTTGTCCAATTCTTCATTCTGATATGTATTTTTCTCTGTGTTTATCTCTTTCAATGTCTACAGAATATTGTTGTTACTATTTTACTGAAAATGACTCTATGCCCAACAAAAATCTCTAGAAGATGGATAGGCTTACAGGTCTCATAAATGTTTGCTACAAAATTCACATAAATCTGCACCTTTAAAATTCATGTAGGCTAAGCTGGGAGTTTGGCCTAGTGGTAGAGTGCTTGCCTAGCATGCACCAAGACCAGGGTTCCATTCCTCAGTGCCACAGACATAGAAAAAAGCTGGAAGTGGTGCTGTGGCTCAAGTGGTAGAGCACTAGCCGTGAAGGAAAAGCCCAAGAAAAGTACTCAGTCCCTGAATTCAAGGCCCAGGACTGGCAAAAAGAAAACCCCAAAACGAAACAAAGTAAAAAAAACTTATGTAAGCGGGCTGCTAGTGCCTCAGGAGACTGATACCTGAGGATGGCAGTGTTGAGCCAGGTTGGGTAGATTAGCGACTGAGAAAGAACAAAGCCTGGCAGTGGAGCTATGGCTCAAGTGACAGAGTGCTAGCTGTGGGCAAAGAGTTCAGGGATCACCCCTAAGCCTTGAGTTCAGCTCTCTCTCTCTCTCTCTCTCTCTCTCTCTCTCTCTCTCTCTCTCTCTCTCTCTCTCTCTCTCTCTCTCTCTCTCTCTCTCTCTCTCTCTCTCTCTCTCACACACACACAGTAAAAATCGTGTAAACTTTAAGTGTATACAAAAGTGGAAGGTTGTGGGACAGAATACACATGTGATCTTTTGCGTTATTTTAAGCCCCATTCTTCAAATAGCAAACTACTGTTTTGCAAATAGTAATGACTGTTTTTATTTGAAGCAGCTGTATTTTCCACTTACTGAGAAACATCGCAAGGTAGGCTGACTGAACAGGGGGAGATAAGGCGGAGGAGGAAGTAGATGGGCACAGAGACCGCCGTGGTGCTGTCACCTGTTACACTCCAGCCTCTACCGGAGGAAATGGCACTTGCCTTAGTGTCTGTGATCACACGTGACTTGCAACACCTCCCTAGGCCTCAATTATTTCAACACTGGATTTTATCTACACATTTTCCCTGTCTAGACTTCCTGGGGAAAGAACTGACGGAGGTCAGTATGGCAGACAAGCGAGAACTCCAGTGTTGGTTGAAATGAATCCAAGTGGGTGTTTGGGAAGTGGATCGAAGGTGCTGAACTGAAATGTCCGGATCACACAAGACTGAAACCCTCCTCCTGTGCTTTGGCTCCTTGTGGTCTTGTCAAGTTGTGATAACCTCAAGCTGATAATCCCTGCTGTAAGAGAATGTGGTTTGGAACTGTCAGGACATTTAGGGTGTGGCAGATGTATATTCCTATTTCTACTCTACCCATGATGACTTCAACTCTCCTGAATCAACTATATCTATGCTTCTTTGCTTTATTTGTTTTTTAAAGGAAGTGCATGGAGTCCAGCAATTCTAAAAAAGGTGCATTAAGTATTGCATGAAGGTTTAATGGCAATCATTTCATGTGAACATTTCTTATAACATTCACTTGGGAATAGCTATGAGAAGACAGACTAGATCTTCTCTACTCCATGTCCTGACTTTACAACAATTCAAAAATTCCAAAAGAGAATATTGAGAATTGTGTGCACTTGGAAAAGCTGCCAGAATAAATGCCAGCCTGAATCGTGACTCAGCCCTTAGGTTGAGTGAGACAGCACTTCTGAACATGCTTCAAATTGTGCTTTGCTTTCACCACATACCTGATGTTTGCTAAATCTCATGGTTTGTATTCAGTATCGAGAGCATCCAACTTTTGTAATGCTTTTAGCAGATGCATCATTCCTGTATATTTGGAAAATCTGTCTTCTTTGAGTGTACAGATTTACAAATGGACACAGCTGGATAAAGACAAAGGAGTCATTGTCTTTCAGAGGAGATCTATTCTGAACTCTGGTTTTCTGCACAATAATGGCTTTCTGATACACTTGAACATGTTCAGTGGATCTTTCATCAGGCTATCCGACCTTGTGCTCATCTTTGATCACTTCCCCCACCCATCACTGCTGGTGTGTCAGAATCCCATCACAGGATTTCCACCCCAAACTTTACAAGCATATCCTGTTATCTTCTTTCAAAACCAAACAATCCCATGGTTTTGCACCAACAGCTTCTAGTCTGAGGGTGAAGCCTTCAGTGACTTCTTTGAGCCCAGCTATACGTTAAATTTCTGTGGGACAGATAGATTTCAGAACAGGTCTTGTCACAGTGATTCCAATTTCTTGGATGAGATAAAACACTAGACATTCCCATCCTGCAATAAACTGGCATCAGAGTGGTTCTAGGCAATCTATGTCTTGAAAACCAGGGAACAGCTGACTCCTGACACTTGTGTTACCCAACAGTAAAAAGAAGAGAAGTAAAAGCCCCAGTCTAGCTTCTCTTCAGGAAATTTCTGGGGGCAATGATGTTGCAAAAAGCACTTGCATACCATATAGCAGAGGTGAGCCAAAGGGTTAGAGGCTAATCCATTTGTGGTTTTGTTTTCGTTTTGTCTGTCATGGGGCTTGAACTCTGGGCCTGAGCTCTTCAGCTCAAGGCTACTGCCCTACCCTTTGATCCACAATGCCACTTCCTCCATTTGTGTTTTTGAAGGAAGTAGGCTGGTACTGCAAGATGTCAGATAAAGCTCTAAGATCGTTATAAAATACTTATGTAAATTTATGCAAATTTCAATTATTTGAAGATTGGATCTAAATCAGAAATTGAACAAGGGACTTGGTTAGATAGTTTAAATTTGAAGGTCAGAAGTTATTTCCCATTTTCTACAATTCGGAGAGAAAGCTCTTGTAGAAAGTGGAATTTTAGAGAAAAGTTCCTGTGCCTTTTAAGGAACTGAGCATCATTTAGAGAATGGAGGCAAAGTTCTAGAGTTCAGAATTGCAAAAAATAAATAAGGCTAAGATGGAGCCTTAACATTTACATTTTATTGAAAGATTCCATAATAGTCTTCAGTTTTCAAATTAAATAACCTATCACCTTCCAGTAAAAGATAAAATCAGAACTAAATAACAACTCAATATATTTGTACATTAATTGACATATTTTTTCTGCCTGACTTTTTCTTTTTCTTTTACTTCATTGTGGGTATAATGTATAGAGGGGTTAAGGTTACATTCACCAGGTAATGGATATATTACTTCTTAATTCTGAATAAGTTCTTATCTATAAAAAAAATCTGATATTTGGAGCTCTGGTTTTACGGAGTCTACTTTGATTCCTTGTAGCTATTTTATTGGATTTTGTGACTTTGAATTGCAATTCAGCTTTTCTCTATGCTTATCATTCATATTTTGGTGTCCATTCTTTGTGGGTCCCAGTGTAGTCCCAGAAATGAAACTGTCTTCCCAGGGTTTGGTTGTTCATTGGTGATTGCCGATCCATGCTTATTGTCTTTATTGTACGGGAATGCTGTACGGATGAATCGTTACTAATGAACATACAATATACTACAGAATAATGCACTTGGAGAGTTAATTGAATACTGCCTTTATTGTTTCTTACACTCAGTATCTGTTGTTATGGAGGAAGAGTTTACAAAGTTCACAAAGGGTTAAATACACTCACATTTTTAAAGTATTGGCTGCTGTTTCACAGCTGAGGCAACATAGAGCTGTCATTTTCCTCTCTCCCTTTCCTTATTCGCTCCTCGCTCTGCTCTAAAGAAAAGTAATGCTGACATCAGATCCTAGGCCTCAATTTCTCTTCCACTGTGTGTGTGTGTGTGTGTGTGTGTGTGTGTGTGTGTGTGAGAGAGAGAGAGAGAGAGAGAGAGAGAGAGAGAGAGAGAGAGAGAGAGAGAGAGAGTCCTAAGTGGACTCTGGACAGTGACCACACTGTCTCTGAGCTTTTGTACTCAAGGCTAGCATTCTGCTACTTGAGCTATAGCTCTACTTCTGGATTTTAGTGGTTAATTGAGGATAAGAGTTTCTTGGACTTGCCTATCTGGACTGACCTTCAATCACAACCTTTTGTACTTTTTACATATTTCCTATTTGCAATTCTTGCACATCTCCTTCCCTGTTACAAAATAAAATGCAAAGGGAAATAAAAAGAATCATGGGCCAAACCTAGGAAAGGGCTATTAAAATGACATATTATACAGGAATATGACCCAAGGACTTTCATAAAATAATTTAGCATCTAGAAGTTCACAGTGATGAGTGGTATAATAAAAACCCCTGAAACCAGCCTCTTAAATGTAGGAAAGGCCAGAGGAAAAAAGAGTCAACATTCACATTTATTTTCAGAACCCTTCACCTTGACTGTTTTTCCTTTCAAAATGAGCCTGTGCTTGATTTAGAAATGAGCTACAAAGTCAGGTTAAGAAGATTATCATTTTGAATGTGATGCTCTAGACTATTCTCATCAAGATGTTCCAGGGCAAAGGATATTGTGATGCTGGACTGCAAAAAGGTAAGCCCTGATGCAAATCTAATTTCTTCCCCTTCTTGACAAAAAAAAAAAAGTTTATTTGGTTATTTGAAATAGGATAGGGAACGGAGGAAAACAATAGGGGGAGGGGGAGGGAAATGGGGACCAAGACATGAGAAAGGGTATCAGTGTATGTGAAGTAATATACCTTCTATCTGGTGAATATAATGTAACCCTTATATTAATTATAATAAAAATATTAAAAAAAATAAGTTTGTGCCTTAAAGATAAATTCCCCTTTATGTTTAAGCAAGGAAACAATCATGTAAAAGTTTTTGTCTGAATTTGCCAAAGCCAATGTCTTTATGTAAAAAGGTTAGCAGATTTATTCAGAGAAAATCCTGAAGAATGATATTCTCAAAAAATGAATACTGATGCACAAATAATAATGCATCAGTCCAGAAATAATATTTACCTTTGGCCGTGGTCAATATAGATTAAATTATTTTAGGCATTCCAGTACCAATTTTATTATAGATACATTTCCCATAACTAATTTTGGGGATAAATATTATAATCTGAATTTTACAGAAGCAAAAAGCCAAACCTAGAAAAGATATATAAATTTAACATGCTTCCTCTGTCTTTTATGCTTGCTTATATGATTTTGAGTTTTGTGCCTCTAATTATCAGACAAACTTGTAGTTGTATATTTGTGATGTTTTCTAATATTTTAATTTTGTTATCAGTGTTATTTTAATTTGCATTCTTAATTTGAATTTCTTTTTCCCCTTGCTCTAGAACAGCATATGTAGTGTCAATACTAGGTATTTAGGAAAATGCTTAAAACCAATCTACTTTCTGTATTCAGACACTACTTAAAAATAAATGTCTGAAGACTGAATCACTGATATATTTGCTAGATTTGGACTTTATTGTGATATTTACCCATCATTTAGCTAAGATAATTTGTCATATTACAAAAACTATTCATATATCTCTTTATGTAATAATATAGTCTTGTGAATACCAAAATATAGTGTTGTTATTCTTTTATTTGCTTACATTTTATTGTTTTTGTAACTGCCTCAACAAGAACGATTGCTGTGGTAAATGTGCTGTCTGGGATGAGTTTGTCTCATTCTGCTGATAATTTCTGTGAGTTTGTCTTAAGAATAAAGGCAGTGGCCTAAAGTATTTTACTGGGCAAAGACAAAAGGCAAATGAACTTTCCATTTACTATTGACATACAAATCAAAACAACATTAAAAAATTATTTCTCCTGGATTTGTCTTCCACATTCATGAACAAAATATGTTCAATCTGTATTTAATAAGGACATTTAAGGGGCCTGAAATACAAACTTGAGATAAGTACTAGATCAGGAAAGTCTTTGAATTTCCCAAAGACTCATGAACAGAATTTTTAATGCTTTTAAAACTTGAATAAATAACTTACCAAGTTAAACCACAATTACATAATGACTGTTGGCCTAACTTTGGATTATAATGTGAAAATGTCAGATTGTAGTCATTACTTTTTTCCCAATATGCAATTTTTGAGTATCTACTCAGATCTAGACATCGAACAGACAAAACTTTTGATCTCCTGAGTCTGCTATGAAGAGTGATCAGAAAGATGGGATGAGAATAGTAATGTTACTTTTGGGAGCTCAGGAATTAATATGTGAATAAACTAGGTAATGAAGCAAGTGAGGGCTACTTAAATTCTGTGAAACAAAAAGAATGGGAAGGGCCGGAGTTTGGCCTAGTGGTAGAGTGATTACCTGGCATGTACAAAGACCTGGGTTTGATTCCTCTGTACCACATACATAGACAAAGTCAGAAGTGGTGCTGTGGCTCAAGTGGTAAAGCTCTAGCCTTGAGAAAGCCCAAGGACAGTGTACAGGCCCTGAGCTCAAGCCCCAGGACTAGCACACACACAAAAAAGAACAAGGATGAGTGGACAACTGTAAGCAGAGATGGTCACATCCTAGGAAGCAACATGGTATTTTCCAGCAAGTTATAAATATGTTAGTGGATTTGATTATAAATATTACTAATAATGAATGAATAGAATGGAAGCACATTTCCATTTAGAATGGTATGTTTGTGGCCTGGATTGTGGAGATGCTTTCATAGATATATACTTTTTGCCAAACTCATTGTCTTGTATACATTAAATATATACTGTTTGATGTGTGTTGATTTTTAGCAGTAATGATATTTGATGTCAAAATCATGTACCAGCTGGACATGAGAGAACTCTATAGCCTGAGCATTCCTCTAGTCTGATAAACCAATTTTGATATTTTTAGTTCGGTAAGAAAGTGGAGCACTGTGTATTTTTCCATCATTGTCTATGAACAAATTTTCTATTAGACACATTCTTGAGAAGGAATTACTTTAATGCAATATATGACTCTAGATTTCTATTACATGTAGATTCTGTTGAGAAGATGGAATGACAATGTATTAAATTCCTCATTGATGACATTCATATCTGAATCATAGAGTTTAAAATGTGAGGGAAAAATCCAGACAGAAATTCTTCTTTCTTTCTGGCTCTTGTCATCTTGAAGAACTTTCTTTCCTTAAAACAGAAAGATAGCCAGGCACTGGTAGCTTATGCCTATAATGTTAGCTACTCTGAAGGCTGAGTTCAAACCCAGCCCATCCAGGAAAGAACATGTGACTTTGATCTCCTATTAACTATCAGAAAACCGGAAGTGGTAGAATGCTAGCCTTGAGCAAAACAGCTCAGGGAATAGGCCTACAAAATTATAAACTATTACTATCAATCGCATTTAAACAGAATTTTCTTGTTTGAGCTCACTGCTTAGACAAAACATCTTTTGAACAAACCAACATGACACACTTTTATATAGCAGTCAGGAATATAGATATATTTAGTGATGATTCTTTTCTAAGTAGTGCTCTTTCTCACCATTCTCTGTAATAATCTGCATGTATCAGCTGGGAATCTTCTCATTGGCATTAGGGTTAGTACTTGTTCCTTATGGTTGCTGTAAATAAAATGCTATAAATTAGTGGCTTAAAACAGCACAAATGTATTGCTCTATGATTCTGGAGGTCAGAAAGCCTATAATCCATTTTTCCCCAAACAAAACTAGGGTGTAGTGATGCTCTTTATGAAGACCCATGTCAAAACCTTGATTTTCTTCATTTTTTTACTTTCTAGTGAATCTGCCTATGTACATTCGCTTATAGCCTCTCCCTCCATAATAAAGACCATCATTCCCATTTCTGCTTCCCATCTGGAAGCAAAAATTAGAGTTCACAACTCTGGGAAGGAGAAGTCAAATTGAGATGAAAGAAAGGAAGAAAAGAAGAAAGGAAGGAAAGAAGGAAGGAAGGAAGGAAGGAAGGAGGGAGGGAAGGAAGGAAGGAAGGAAGGAAGAAAGGAAGGAAAGAAGGAAGGAAGGAAGGAATATTTTGTGTGGTTTATTGTCCTCCCTCCAACTCGTACAAAGTTTAATACAAAGTTGTATGTTGATGGTGGAAAGTAGAGGGAAAACATGCATTCTAACAATGGTGTTTAAAGGTGGTGGTCTTTGGGAGGTGTGCAGATTAGTTTAAGTCATGATTGAATCTTGGTGAATGAATAAGGTGAGGAACAGACCCCCATATATAGAAACACACATGTCCTGATTTCGTGTGTCCCGTAAGGACTCTTGCCAAAGTCCTCAATACATAGACTTCCAGCTTCGAGAACTCTTACACTCTATAAAATTCTTTCCTACAAACTTTCCTGCCCACGCCTGTATTTAGCAAACTTAAAAAAAATAAATAAACTAGTTCATTTAGGCCAAGAGGATCAGCAGAATATAACGGTGTTCTGGAATACATGAGGGAAATAGAGATTCCTACATTGTAGGAGGGTTAAGCCATGTTCAACACTAGACAAACAGATGAAGATGAGAAAACATACTGCTCTGGGAGCTAAATCTCAAGTTCTCTAAGAATTGTAGCTGAGGGCAGCTTTACAAAGCATCTGAGATAAAAGAAGAGGCTGAAGACAGACACACCACTTGCAATTTCTTCCATCATCTTGTCACTACACTTGCTCTACCACCAGTGAAGGCTTTTGTTCCATGCTCATCTGCTTAGTGACCTTGCTTACACTGTCAGACACTGCTTGAAAATTCTTGAAGAAATCTAGGCTATTCAGACATCAAGTCTGTTATGTATTCAAAGAAAAGCACAGATTAAGAGCAGAATCTCTTCCTTTAAAAAAATTACCAAATGGGTGCTTATAAGTCTTTTTTTAGGGTTATACTTCATTTGAAGTAGAACATAAACATAGAATGTTAGAAAACATCTCATTGAACTTAACCTTATGTTTCATTCAGCATTTACTATTGTGCAGGAGCTGGGTGTGAGAAATAGGAAGACCCAAGTTATATCAAATTATTTAGGAAATAAGAAAAGTCATGTCATGATTAATACTAAAATCTTGGGTTCACTGACACTGCTTAGTATAAAAGAAGATCATCCAACATGCTGGAAACAAAGGGCAAGGCTCAAGGAGAATCCTCTATATAAGCTAGAATTCAAAATTACAGATATATTTGGCTTGTAGGTTATGGTAAGCCCCACTCCAAAAGCATGCACATGTACTGGTCCTGGAATTTTCAGATATGACGATAGATTTAAAAATGGGCTTTGAAGACATTGAGCTGGATTGTTTGAAGACACTGAGCTGGATTGGACCATGCAATGAAAGCAGTCTTTCTAAGAGAGACCTAGGTAGAGGTGACTCTAAAGGACAATGAGATGGGACAGATAGTGTGAGCCCCATACATGCACTTATATAGGGACCCTCAGACTATAATACAAGCTGCTGGGCCTGGACCAACCACAGAGTCAAGCTGGAGCTATGGACTGTCTTTCCTGTTCCAGGAAACACATGAGAGAGTTCCCTGAGGCAACAGCTCTGCAGGAAAATGCAGAGCACTGGCTCCATCACTACAGTTAGCTTGACAGAATAGCAATAATGTTGGTAAAACCAATACCAATGCCAGAGTATCTAACCAGGATGTGGACAGAAATTCCTTGCCATTTATCTGATAAGGTCTGGTTTGGGCCCTATAACAAATGCTTTCTTATTTTCTCCTCATTACCTAATGACAATAAATCTTCATCAATATGTCTGTAGTCCTTCATTTGTGGATAAAGTTTAAGAGCCTCCACTGTTTCCAAATGATGAGTCTACAGATGCACACAACTCCATTACAGAGTTGCCATCTGGGGTCATGTTTTCAGAGGGCTCACTTCTGTGCTCAGCTGGATCCATTGTTTTTAAGTTATGGTATGGTGAAGCAGCAGGTTATGGAGCCTGTGGTGAAGTGAAGCTGCCCATCTGATGGGAGTTGGAAGCAGAAGAGAGAGGATGAGAGAGAGGAAGAAAAGAGGATGGGGTAAGAGAGAAAGAGGATGAGACAGGAAACAAATACACCCTTCAAGATATTCTCCCAGTGTCCTAACTTCCTCCATTTAGGCCCCACCCCTAAAGAGCCCAGGAAACTATCAACTTATTAAGAGATTAGCCCTTTGATGAGGGCTTAGCCCACATGAGGTTTTCCCCAAGCTCCCCAGTTTGGAACCATGTCTTTAGCACACAGCTTTTGAATGACTTTTAGTTTGAAACTATCACATGAACCTTCATATATAATCCTCTTAAACATGGTTTCACTTGCTCTGCCTGGTTTGGGGTGTAACTAAACCCAGGCCTCCTTTGAAATGCATACTTGAAGAACATACATTTCATAGGAATAGCATTTTTTTTATGTATGTAGGATTCCCAGGTGATGATCCGTAACTGCCATACTCATGAAATAACCCATTTTGCAGAGTGAATTAGCACCCCTGTCAAGTTGATACAGGAGATGTGAAACCTTAAGGATGCTCATTGCAAGCTAATGAAAATATGTTTAGAAATTGCTTCTTCAAATGAATCACTAGCAAGAAATTGGCTTATTACTGTAGACTGTATTTGGCTCTGAAAAATCAATCTTCCCTTCAACTCTGTCATCTAACAGCTCATCAGATATTTAAAGCATCAAATGAGCTTTTCTGCTTTTAACCATTCTTAGAAATTGGAGCATTTTCATGGTTTTATCAAGTGACATTACAGCCTTTCTTATAGAGATTAAAAACAGCTATGGCAAAATGAATGATTATGATGCTGCAGCCTTAAATATAATCTTTCAGTTCACTTTCAGTTGGTCTTTAAATATAATCTCGCTGTTCATTTATAGTCAGCATTGGTTAAAAAAAACAGAGCTGAGATTTTCTGACAGGAACATGTTCCAGAGGAATTGTAGTTAAAAATATTAGGTATCACGTGCTATTTCAAATGTTTGCAATAACTGTTTGTATTGCACATTATGAATACCTTGATATAAAATGAATACCTTGAATAGAAATGCATTAAAACTACCAACCCTGCTATATTGTATCACTTCTGAAGACTGATTTCCCTTTGTTTTGTGGAAGCTTGTAATGAGGCTGGCTCATTTTGCTTTCTACCATGCATCATTTTGGTAGTAATAGAAAATTTTTCCCCTAGGCACCACATGCTATTCTTGTCTTAGACGATTAGGTAGAAATGAAAGATATCATAACAGTGAGAAATTTCTCCACAAACAGTATGATTTCAGTACAGTAACCTGCACACCATTCAAGCTCAGGAATTCCAAATGAACACAGTGAGGCTGTTTTCTGATGCAGTGCGAACCACAGGAAACATGAAACAAAATTTCACATATTTCATGAAGCTGAAGTTTTCCTTGGGACCAGTTTCCAGAACGCATAAATAGGTTAGGTTATGAATAAATTGGTAGTCCTTTCTTTGTCTGAAAGGGCCACTCTAGCATTAAGAGCATTTCACTATATTTTAATTTCAGTCAATTTTTAACTTTCATTACAGGTATTTAGATTAACTTTTTTTCTATACAGAGAATGAATTTAAAATTAATATCATGAAAGCCATCATATATCATTTATTCCCAATGTTCCAGGTGGGAGCAGATGGAATTAAAAAGAAATAGAACGAATTAGGATAAAACTCACCTTCTATCTCTGTCACAAACATCTCTTAGGAATACAGACACATCGTCCACAAGACAGATGATTATTGTAAATTATCTTCAATATCCCATCTACACACAGATTTTATTTTAGCCTTCTTGTCAACAAAGTATTTTTTTCTTTTCTTAATTTTGTGCCATCTCTTTAGATATTTAAGATCAACTTTTGTTACCCAAGGATGCTGGTCTTCTTTCAGACTAAATAAATTTATTTCTCAATGTTCCGCAAAATTTGGCAAAATTCTTATAGAATATCTGCTTCATGTGGACATATGTAAATTTGCCACTAGAACTCACTTCTCCTGTGTTTAGCCACTCCTACATCTCACCTTCCTATAACAACAGTCAGTGGTGTGGACAATCGCTTCAGCTTGCAACCAAAAGGGAACAGAATGTGGTTTTATTGATGCAAAGGAATTATCATTGCATTTTCTCCCTAGGGTTTGTTTTTCGATAAACAACTAGATGAGGAAATGGAATTCTTATTTTTAGTCTTGATGATGATGAAAGACCTCCTGTGCTGTGATAGTTGCATTCTTTTGTGATTTACACTCTGGCTGGCATATGTGTCATTTAGAAAATGGAAGCCCATGGACTGGGGATTACTAGAATACTATTAGGACCTCCCTGAGAAATGAAAAGTCAACACCTATTTGGCTTCACTTTTCCAACTTACAGAACTGCTACAGTTCCTGCCATTATTTCACAGTTTAACTGTCAGATAAGCTATCCATAGGCCCAAAGCCACTTCACACAAATTTTCTTATTGGAACAAAATGTCTTTGAGATGAAATCATACCACTGAAAATCACTGTCTCTGTTGGTAAACATGATTTGGGGCCTGTATTGAGGGGCAAATGGAGCTTGATAATGAAAGGCCTCGAATATTATCAGACATAAATTGAATATCATTGGATGTAAATAACCTCTAGGAAATCATGTCAAGAAGGAGTACCAAAACCAATAATAAGGAGATAAATCAGAGACCAAAATAACTAGCAAAGCAAGATAATGAATACTTTGCATAAGATAGCGTTTTCCTTTTAGTACATGTTTATCATCTTGTTTATGAACAAAATTGTTCAGTTCACTCAGTGTTTTCAAATTGATCCTATTATTTTAGGAATATTCTATCCGACTAGTAAATTTGAATGCACGTTGGACAGCTCTCGAAGCTTCATTTTTTTTTTTTGTAATGGCAGTGAGAAGTAGGTGGCAGAGGAATGAAAGCTTCTTGACTACCTTTTTCCTAGAAGAATTTTGTAGTACTTGAGTCAATCTGATATCATCATTTCTACTTCTAAATGAGGTTGAGGCTGTAGGAGTTATAGAAGAATACACAATTTTGTTTCATCATCATCAATTTTAGATTTCATGGGAAGGTCAGATTGACTGAATCTGATAACTCCATCCACTTTTTCTAAATACATCTGATGCATCAGATCACCAGAACTCAGGAACTTTTCCTAACTTCCAAGATGTTAGGAAAATTGAGAATTTATGAATAATGAATGAATATGATCATCTAGGCAGCATCCTTTTAAATACAAAAACAATGTTGATCAATAAAAGAAATACAAATTTCTGAGAGGAAGGTTAAAGAAAAAAATCAATTTATTTCAATTTATAACTGTTAATAGGCTCTTTTTTTTGATACTTGGCTCATTTTTTTATTGTAATTAGTAAAAGGGTTACATGATATTTTCCAGATAGAAGGTGCATTAATTCACATACATTGATACCCTTTCACATGTCTTGGTACCCATTTCCCTCTCCCCCCCACACCCCCCACCCGTCTTGGTTTTCCCCCCTTCCCTATCAAATTTCAAATATCCAAATACAAATAAATTCAATATATCAGATAACAAAGTGAGATACTCTTTTAAACAAAATTTCACGCAATCAACTATCACTATATTTGTAGATATAAATATCAAACATCTTCAAGAGGTCTTCATTGAACAAATAATAACAATAATAATTAAAAGAACATGTTTTCAAATCTTTAACAGTCGATAACAACTTCTGCCTCTTCACCATACACTTTATATAAAATCCAGAAAACATTAGAAATATCAGCTGTAATAAATTGATTTTAAGTTTTATCGGACCCTCATGCCTCTCATTTGATTAGAATTCAAGACAGTGTAGCCAGGCTCTATGGCCATGTATATTTGGGAGGCAAATGTATATGTCAAATATTTTGGAGGCAAGTCTGGGGAGGATGGCTGTTAGAGGTCAACCCACGCAATAAGCTAGCTTGACAAGGAAAACCTAGGTGTAATGGCCCACACAAGTAATACACCTGTAATCCCATCTGTAAGGGAGGTACAAGAAAGAGAATCATGGTCTTTGGGGGTCTAGACAAAATACATGGGACTAGAACCTGAAGCATAACTAAGGGAAAAAGGACTGGTGACTACAAGGCCTTGAATTCAGATCCCATTATCAACAATAGTAAATCTAAAACAAAATATGACCAATAAAATTTAAATCATAAAAAAAGAAAAGTCCCGCAAACTAAAATCCAGGAACCAAAACAAATAAAATGAGAGCCATGAAGACTTTCTGATGTCTATACATACTTTTCATCCTTGGTGTCTAGGCGTAGAAGCAAAGGGATGCTAACCCTTAATTTAAATAAGTAAACCATAAGGACATTGTCATTGGACCCAGCCCTTCATAGCTATTAACTCACTGATTCCTTAGTAAGCAGCTAGAACTACAGTGTCCATCTTGTGAAGAAAATTGTTGCAAAGGAAATTTAAGCAAAACTGATTCCAGGGCATATAGCCACACTTAGAAAAGCTGGTCTCGATCAGGGAAGGGAGGTTCCAGAGAAGTCTGGAGACAGTGCAAATGTAAATTAGATTCCATTGTTTTCATATCTTTGTGTTATATGGCTTCTTGTTAAATATTACGTATCTAAAGAATATCACTATTCTAATTGCTGTGTATTTTAAGAAACAATTAACATGATATATGTAATTAAATATATTTTACATTTAACCCATCCAAAACCTGGTACATATTAATAATCAAGTAATAGGTAATAACCTCATTGTTTTCTGCTTCCAGACAATCAGGCAAACTTCATCAGCTACATCCTGGTATTTAATTGTTTAAGGATCCCAATTAATCAGTATTGTTATTTTGTTATGTATATCAGAGTGTTGTGCATATCAAAACTGCACACACTCAAGTTTTGTAAGCTTAGCATTTCTTTATCTTTCTTGTACTTGCCCCAGTTCGCATATCTAGAGGTCTTTCTAAGAGAATAAACACTCACAAAATATGAAAGATTTTTAAATCTGTGAAAATAGTCGAAATTAACAAACGCGAGGCAACAGCTTATCTTGTAGATGATCCCTTGAAGAAGTTGTAAGATCTAACTATTTCCCCTTAAAACAAAGAAATTACTGCCGAGAGGCCTCACCATAGAAGAGAAAACACAAAGAAGGAAAAGTGTGGTTGGAAAACAGCACAAAGAGAGAAAAGTACTGGACATAGCCATGCCAGCAGTGGGGTTTCATGTACTTTGAAGAGCCTGCACTAACTGCTAAGCTCGACCCACAGGGGTGCCATTCTGATCCTAAGGGTTTGCAGATTGATATGCAGCTTCACACCTGTCCCCCACAGAGAGGAAAGACCTATGGGGTGAGTTTACTGCTAGAGGTTTAAGAATTTCAGAAGAGTTGTGGTCACTGTGCTTACCATTCTTTTATGATAGCTGTAAAACAGTGCAACACATTTTGGGGGAACTCAAGTGCTCAGCAGAGCAGCATGGTGGCCTCCTCCGTGCTCCTCCACAGGGAAAATACAACAAGAATTGTTCTAAACATGTGAATCTCTCCAAAATTCATATTGAGGGGTGCTATCTGTGGTTTTTTATGTGTATCTACTGACTTGAAAAATAAAGTAGTGTTCTGTGTATGCTGCTGCTCAAGAGTGACTTTTGGTACCCCCACAGAAGACAATTAAGAAAACCACAGAATGCTCTAATTGAAATGTTAGCAGATAATTGCCTGTGTAATTATTCCACCACATTTTATTACCGCTAGAGAAGGATAAAAGTCGGTGGTATAATTTAATATCAAATATTGAGTACAAAGATGCGCTTCCAGTGAATGCATCTGTTTCATAACAATTGGGGAGTTTTCATTTGGGAAGAAGAGAATGAACATGTTGATACTCAACATGGGAAGTAGAATTAAAAGGCAGACATGTGGTCTACTGGTGTGTCTCATTTTTCAGTTTCACCTGCCTCACTTGTCATCAACCTATTTTTTAAGGTTTTTGACTTTTACCTTACAATAAATCTTGAATACAATATATAGGTGGGAGTAAATTGCTCTCTCAAGTAAGTATAAAGAGTGGCAAAGTCATGCTCGTTTTTATTTAATTATACAATTCTCAGTCAGAGGACAACTCTGTGTGTCCCATTCTTCCAAGAAGCCCACAGTCCTTGGATTAGCTCCCTGACACCAATTTTCATCACTAATTTGACACTTACTGCAGAATCTGGTATATTGGTGTTATTGTGAGATTAGTTTTGTGATTGACCCAAAGAGCTAACATTGTCGCCACTTAAAAGCATGAAAATAAGGATCTAGACTGACCCTTTGGTAATGAGTTTGAAGTTACCTCCCAAAGATGGCAATCATTTTGTCTTCTGTGATGACACTATTCTAGTCTGAACATTTTGCTATCTGTAGATTTGTCAGCTGAAATCTTACCTCCAGTTTGATGGGACTGGACTATGGGAAGTAATGGAGTTTTTCATATTTCAGTGGGATCAGTAAAATTCGCAAGTATTTTTCCAAAATTTCCCCATCTATAGCAGAGCTAAATTTATAATGTTTAAATAATTTAAAAATACCATGAAATAATTTAATTTAAAATAAAAGTGAATATTTACTCAGTCTTTTTTTTCTTTCGTGTGCCTATGCTTCTGTTGATTTGAAAGAATAGCATTGTGTGGTCTTGAGAGTAAAGAACTAACAGTCTTGGAATTTATTTATTTATTTATACCTACCACTACCTCACATCATAGTTAGAAACTACTCAAGGAATTGAATATCTAACCATAAGAGTTAAACAATGACACTCTTAGAAGAAAGCAATAGTAGTAAACCAGGTGTAATTTCTTATATGGGACATCACGACTAGCAGCAAAACGGTACATAGGTTAAGTCTTATTAGAATTAAAACTTTTCTTCTCAAAATAACACAGAATGAGAAGAAACAACTGTCAATCATATGCTGATAAGAAATTTGTACATGATTAAAAAAACACTCTTACAATTAAATAATTAAGAGGCTGGATTGTTTGAGAAAATTCGGATCCACCTTTCTCTAAGAAGGTATATGTGAGATTAACATTGTTAGGAATTACAAAAGGAAGATTGGAGTAATAATTGGAAGTCCTTTTGCATTCTCTATTTTGGCAGATAAAAATGGCAGATGAGGGCCAGGAGTTTGGCCTAGTGGTAGAGTGCTTGCCTAGCATTCACGAAGACCCAGGTTTGATTCCTCGGTACTCACATACATGGAAAAAAGCTGGAAATGGTGCCTGTAGCTCAAGTGGTAGAGCTCTAGCCTTGAGAAAGTCCAAGGACAGTGCTCAGGCCCTGAGCTCAAGTCAAGGACTGGCCAAAAAAAATGGCAGATGATAACTTTGTCCACATGCAAAATACCATTTTTGTTGTCACAAATAAGAACTGACTTCCAGATGGAATGTGAAGTAGTTTCCAATCACTTTGAAAACAAGCCTCAGTGTTTTTCAAATTATTTGATAAAAATTTACTACATAACCACCCATTTTATACATATATATATGTCCATACTCACACTTGTACATTAATGTGCATAGTAGCATTAGTCTTAAATACTGACATATCAAAATAATGTGAAGTCCCATCACCTAGTTCATGGAAAACCATACCATGATTGTATTGAATAATTGGAATATAATTTGACAACCAAAATGAATTATGAATTCAAGACAGAGCATGGATGAACCTTGGAAACAGTAAGTTAAATTGAAGAAAATGAGACCCTTGTTATTCCACTCACAGAGAATGTCTAAAATAGTCAAATCCACATGGTAGATTACTCAGCAACACTGACTGGACTTCATGGGTGTGTGGTGTGGTTTTGAGATTAGAACATGTTTGGAGATTACATATGATGAAGGTTACACAACTCTGAGAACATAATTAAAACACTGAATTTTGTCATTTTAAATGTTGTAGGTCATAACTTTGGAGGAGTGAAGTTCACCTTAGGAGGAAAACCATTTGTTTTCTGCAGACATGCGTATGAAACACACAAAGACACACATAGATGGGAGAGCTGTAGGGCAAACTGTCCACACTGTTGTTAGATGGCACTCAGTTCTCACAGGAAAGAACAACAAACAACCATTTTCCAAGATGTCTTTCAAGTGCTTTAATTGCATGATTTCTCTAATCCTTATAAAATTCTGTGATTTACAAAATCTCCACCATTAAAAAAAATGACAAAAAACTTTCATGATTAAGAAATCAACACCAAGTCTTCAGTGAGTGTCAGCTTTGAACCAAGATCGCTGTGAGTAATGGTATGCACTAATGGATCACCTTTCTGATGTTTATAATGAAGTATAAATAAAACGATTGTTCATTCGGTCATCCATTAACCAACTGGTTGATTATATTATTCTCTTAACAAGATTCCTTAAAAGGCTCATTATGGGCTCACTATTAAAAGCGTGCAACACAACTAAAATATGAGAAAAAATGGGGCTATTGAGGAGGTGACATTTACAGAAGTTAACAGCCAAGAAGAAAGCCAATTATGGTAAGAATTCTGATAAAAAATAAAGTAAGGGAGCATGATTAGGAGAGGTGAACATATGGAAAAGGTGGTCTACAAGCAATAAACCTGCTCTGAAAAAAAAAACCTAAGGAGAGAAGCACCATCTTGAAAGCGGAAATTAAAAATTCCTTGAGGCAGTAATTCACTCAGGCAGCAGGAATGGAATAGATGGAGTGGGGGATAACCCATCAAGAAAGCCAGGAAGGCACCAAACACTAGAAAGCTTCAGAGACCAGAGTAATAGGTTAAGGAGAGAAAGAAGATGACATTGAAGAGATTGCTTGTTGAACAAAGCAGCCATGAACAAATTAACAAGCATGTACATAATCAGGACTAGCTTTTTACTAGAACCATATAAAATTCTCATATTCGCCAAGAGCATGCATGGTAAAGAGAATGCCATCCTCCCTTTGCATAAAGGAACAAGCTCCGAGATGTTGACTCATTAACTCAGAATCACAGGGCTTGGGCTAATGCTGTAGTTCAACATTCTATCTATGATGCCCAGGATCCACTTCATTCAAACCCCAGCTATGCAAATACATCAATTAATTAAATCACTTGAGGTCCAAGAAAAGACTTTAAATCTAGGTGATTTCTGATCCCTGCTTCTTCAGACTGATTGCTACACTCAGTTTTCTTCCAAAAAGGAAATTCTATAACTAAACATTATGTAAAATATCACTTTGCTATATATATATATATATATATTTATTTACTTAAAAAGATTTAGAAAGAAGTTTATTTTGGCCTTTTGGCCCATCTAGTATTTTTGTACTGTTTTCATCTCACTGTGCTTGGTGAACAAATACTAAAATTTGATATTTATTATTTATATCAATGCATCCCTAAAAATTCCAAAAAAAATACAAATACAAAATCCCTCTTGATCTGTTTAGCTAGGTCAACACACTTGGCTATATCTGGATTAGACTGTCAGTTATAAAGCAGGTTGTGCTAAAGAAGCAGGCGATATCTCGTTATTTTGACAAGCCGTTACAGGAGAAATCAGAAAGCCCCAGGCACACAAAATGAAATGTCAGAGTCCACGGATATGTCATTGTCCATGAAAAGTTATCCACAACTGCCTGAGAAAACATCAAAATTTACATTTTCTCCAGAGTGTAGGTAAACACTATTGACAGGTGAAATGTTTTTCATGTTTTGTCCCCTGGGAGCATTTAAAGGCAAAGTAAACTCTTTTTTTCCCTTTTCTTTTTCTTTTATGGACATGATTGTTTCTGAAAAGATTCACATATGGATCAGCCTGGCAGACAGGGAATGGGCACAGGTGCTGTAAAGGAAGAGGCTCCTTGTTCTTCAAAAAAAAAAATCTTTTTCGGGGAATGACTGAATGAGAGAGCAAAGAAAAAGAGCAATTCTTATTATTCTCCACCTCCTCCCACCACCACACACACTTTATAAAGTGTTGGCTTTTGATTACTTGGAACCTGACAACCAAGACCAAGGGCTTGCTCAAAGCAACCCAACTATGCAGGATAGCAACATGACCTAATTGTAGCTCAGGTAACCTTCTAGAACCAGCAGACGTGCAGGTAGGTCCCTTAGACTTATCTCTCTGGGGGTAAAATGTATCTAATCATCTTAATTGACCAGGTTGAATAGCACAGCCAATAAAGGATCAAACTTCAGCACATTGTTTTTATGCTTCATCAAAAGCATTAGTATATGCATTTCACTCTAGATCCCAGACTCTTCTATAACTCAGGGAATACTGTGATTTCTATTCCACAATTTTCAATGTTAGGGAAAAGCCTGAAGAGTAGACACTAAGTAAATGATTAACTCAACTTGGAAATAATATCCAGTAAATAATATTTCAGAAGATGTGGGCAACCTTTACCATAAAGTTAGAGCATACCCACACTTTGCAATTTCTTAACATAAAATAGTTCAATCTTTCACTTGTCTGAGAGGTAAAGGTGCAATTTACCAATGTTTATCTTCCAGGTAAAGTTGAAAATAAATTTCATGTCACATTTTTGGTAAAGTTTTCAGAATAATGAGAGAGAAAGGGAAGGGAAGGGGAGAGGGAGAGAAAAGGAGAGAATGGAGAGAGAGAGAGAGAGAGAGAGAGAGAGAGAGAGAGAGAGAGAGAGAGAGAGAGAGAGAGAGAGAGAGAGATGGGGGAGGGAAAATGAGAGAGAATCTCTACTTCTTGCTCAGATTTTCCATTTTTTTTTTAGGAATTCAAAAGTGAGGTTGGTGATTTACAGTTTTATTTATCCTCCATTGAACAGGTTCACATACTTGTTTTTCTTGCAGATGCTGCAAGTTATCTCCATAGGTGTCTACAGATCTGCAAATGTTGGGGGGCAGGAATATTTCAGGAGGGTCTTTGCCTGAGGGAGTCAATATTGTGGTAGATTAGTTTTTTTATTGATTGTCTGGTTGGTCAGGATGTGTAGGATGGATACACTAAATGACCAGACTGAATCCTGGTCCTGAAATAAAATCATTTTGTGCCTAGGGGAAAAAATTAAGGAAATGGTGTCTGTCTTTCTCCTGTTAACCTAAGCTCCAGCTCCATCGTCATTCTTTGTTGGCCTCTAGCTTCGTAGTGACATCTGGTCAATCAACCTGCTTCTGTCCCGTGGAAGTCCTAATGCACTATCGATTGGAAGGTTAGCAGAACAGGGGAACTAATACCATCAGATGAAAATATGAAGCCCTATACCTTCTAATCATATACTCTGTCAAATGCTTGAGCTCCCCAAATTCAGATCCACTTAATGCAGAAGAACTGATTCTGTCCCACGCCCTGTCTTAACTTGTTTACATAGTTTATTTTATCTTTGCCTGCAAGGCAAATAATATTGCTTTTATTTTACAAATGTAGGAAGTAAGAGAGAGAGTAAACGGCACAAACAAAATATAATTCCATTTCTGGATGTTTATTCGTGGTTTTCTATTCTGCAAAAGATGCTCATCACTGGTGTGGATCTCTGATCTCAGTATTGACAATCAGGGCTCTTTAATTTCTTGTCATCCTATGTTAAGTGAATTTTTAAGTTGAGATAAAAAATCTTGAGATCCATAATCATAATTGAGAAGCATATTCTTGAAAATGAAAAAGAGTAAATGTGAGGTGTCCTTATCAATCTGGTTGTTGACACATAACAGGACTGATTTTTCTAATTCAGAATCATTCTCATATATTTATAGTACTCTGGTTTCAGCCACAGTCAAATTTCTCTTTGTGCACTGAAAAATATCGGTTCCACATTTGTGCTATTTTGTGCATTCTTATTCATTTTCACTTTGGTAAGCAATGCATTAAGAAATACTATCCCAATACTGTCATTGCTGGGAAGACGAGTCAAGATATATTTACTATGTCTTCAGAATCTTCTCTTAACTTTCTAACTTTACCTGAGTTATCCTCCTCACTTTCTATTTGGTATTTAATAAGCATCTGAAAGAAAAGTATACCTAAAACAGAAATACGGATAATATTTTAGAGCATTATAACAATTCCCAACATCCCTGGACCAACCACTTGTTCAGTCATAAATCTTTAATCTTAGAAGGACTTGGCTGGTGGAGTGTATTTCTGTTCTCAGAGGAATCTGTTAAACAAGATTAGAATTGTCTGATATTTTACCTAGGAGCAGGCGTATTAATTTGGGGTGACTACAGATTGAAACATTGTCTAAGACTGTAGCCAGGTCATGGACATGAGGCCTAGGCTCGCTTATAGCATAGCTTCTGTGTCCTAAGACTATGTGTTCTAGTGAAGCATACTTCCTCTCTGAGCCCTGGACTTCCTTATCACACGATTCTAAGAATGAGTGCTCCCAGAAAACAGAGAAATATAAGTGGAACCTTTGTTCCCCTTCGTCTTCTAACTTTCAAAGTCAGACATATAATCTCTGGAATTAATACCTGCCTACACAAATCAAAATATGTACAAACACCACATTTTGAAGGAGGTGTCTGGCAACATTCCAAGAGATCCAGAAGGACTGTAAATATTCTTGTGTCCCTGCTAGTTCACAAGTAGAAGGAAAAAAATATGGTGTGTAAATCTATTTCTATCTCTTGATAGATACAGATAGATGATGGATGGATGGATGGATGGATGGATGGATGGATGGATGGACAAACGGATATATAGACAGATGAAAGATAATGACATACACACTTAAATAGATATATGAGATGCCCCCCAAATTACACACATAAAGAGATTTACACATATATCAATAGCCACTACACATTTCTAATACTGAAATCCATAAAGCTATGAGTTCATACAATAGGTACAATCCAATAATTATTATTCAGCATTATTGGCTTCACTCCTTCCTGCCTCCCGTCCGTCCTTGCTTCCTTCCTTCCTTCCTTCCTGTCTTTCTTTTTCTTCTTTCCATATTGTAACTCCATACGCTGACATAATAAATTTCTCCTTTTTTCTAGAATATTTATTGACTTGATTAATTTTTCCATAGGCAATGAATAATTCTCATTTTTCTGTCACTACCTTGTCTTTGTGGACTGCCAGTCTTCTTGTATTTTGCCCTAGGTTGCTCAGATAGCTTCCTCCTTTCACTAGTCTGCATGATATCTGGATCGTTCCTCACTCTACTTATCTCTGAATTCCCACACCAGCTGCTTCTTGTGAGGCCCCTCCTCTCCCTTTGATTGAGCACTCTACTCCTGAGTTCATGTGTCCAAACACATATCCTTTCCACTCCAGTAGTCTTTTATTCTTCACACCAGCTTTCTTACTCGTTGCACCCTTGTGACAAATGGGCACCAGCCTTATTCCATTAATAGTCACATGCCTAGGAAGCATGCTCCTCCAGGGTCCCGTGCTTGGGTTCTGAGACTTGATGCTGATCCATGGCAAACATACATGTTCTCTCGCCATGTGGAATGATTCCTGCTGATATTCCATCCTATAGAGACTTCCTCCTCTGACTAGTGGGTGTGGGGCTGTACTTTCTTCTATATGATTCACCATCTTGCGTATGCATAACCTTAACTAGATAGCTCAAGAAATTCATAGAAAAAGAGATTCATTTGGATCTTTTGGAAAGCATATACTGGACTGGAGTTAGAAGTATAAGTAAGGGCTGGGAGTTTGGCCTAGTGGTAGAGTGCTTGCCTGGCATGCGTGAAGACCCAGGTTCGATTCCTTGGTACCACATACTTAGAAAAAGCCAGAAGTGGTGCTGAGGCTCAAGTGGTAGAGCTCTAGCCTTGAGAACAGCCAAGGACAGTGCTCAGGCCCTGAGCTTAAGCCCAGAACTGGCAAAAAAAAAGAAGTACAAGTAAGTTGTTGTGGAATAATAGCTGATAAATAAGAGGACAGAAGTCAGATTGAGAAAAGACCACTCTACACAACTAGAAGAGAGCTAGAGCAAAATTGATCTTTATATATATGCATATATATGTATGTATATATATTAAGTATTTATAATAGATGATTTATTATGACTATATATTCATATAAGGTCCTTTTACTGTATTACCTTATTACTCAGTCTTATACCCTTCTTTCTTTCCCCCTTCATGTGTTCTCAGTAGTCCTTTTAATATTTTCCTGTTTTTTTTCCCATGTCAGACAGTCTATAAAGAAGAGAAAAGGTGTAAAACTTGTCCTCATCAAACCAGCTCACTTCACTTAACGTGACGATTCCCATTTCTTTCCTTTTCTCTACAGATTAGATAATTACTTTATTCTGTATTTTCCTTCTTCTACTTTTTTTTAGTGGTGTTAGGAATTGAACTCAGAGCCTCACACTTAATAGACCAGATCTAACCATTTAGTCTCCCTCTTTTTTCTTTGTAGCTTCTTTTTCATTATCTTCAAGTAATCTTACATATGAAACTGCCTATACTAAAGCCTTGCTCAATAAGAAAAAAATGTTCAAGGCTGGACTAAAAAATTCTGAGCAGAACAAGAAGAGTTAATGACTGAGGAATGTTATTCTACACACAATATGCACAGTCTGTTAACAGGTTAATCACAAGGGAACTGAGCATCCTGTGTCTTCCTGTCGCAGGGAATGGAAACTAGAGGACAAATTGCTTGAATTCACTTTAAATAGGAGTAACTTTGTATAAATAAAATCTAACATATCTTGAATCACTGAATTCTTTCCTTCCCCCAAATTCAATACCTAGTTTAATATCACTCTGTCAAAATTGCCAAGGAAAATGATAGGAAGTGTAGAGCCAAGCCAAACCATCATGGACTGTGAATTCCAGCCACTCATGGCTGTTCCTAGGAGTCTACACTTTGAACAAGCAATGTAAGTCAATAAGTACGTGTGCCTCTGTCTTTGGAATCTCATTCATTCCAATTATTTCTCCTGAGTCCATTTGTATCACTGCGGTGACTTGCCTCATCTTGTGCTGTTTTCCAGTCCATAACTTTGGAAACTGTAACTATTGTTTTGCTGAGTGCAACATCTTGTCCTTTTACTGTAAATCTCCTGGGCTCTGGGTCACACTTTTATAGGTCTAAGATATCTGCTGCGTTATTGAAAAAATGTAGGTAGCCATAAAGAGCAATTGTTTCCTGCAACAGTCATGAAATGGAGTCTCTGGTGATAGATCTTCCTAGGTTATGTGCTTAGCACACCTTGAATGTTAAAGTAGTCTCACTAAGGTGGTCTTATGAATCTCATTGTCCTTGACAACAGGAAAGACATTAGAACCATGCAAAAGGGGAACTGTGAGTAAAAGGCAACCTTCTTGGCTAATCACTAAAATGATACTTCACATTGAAAAATGAACTTTCTTTCATGCTGATTACTTTGAATCACTGACCTCTTGCATAGGAACCTTAATTCTGTTGTGTTTCTTCTTATATTTTTCCTTTGTTTTAAAACAGTCCATCTTTCATCTGAATGCTATATATCCTTTGAACATCTGTGCACACACATGCATAGGGCTGTCAAATAGTCTTCCACTTCTCCATGTCCCATAGACAACTCCTGTAACACAGAAGCCCTTAGACTGCCAAGCACGTTGCATGCAAGTTGATCTTTTTTAATAAAAATAATCGTCCCACTTTTGCATTTCTATACGAAGAAACATTCCAAAAGAGGTAGCATAAAATAATCAAAATCAATCCTTTTTCTCATGTATTTGCAGTTTATGCAGGACTGGGAGGGTCATCCATCTCTATCTCTTACCCCAGGAGCTTGAAAGAGAAGGGACTGCACAGTGCTAGAGGCTGAAATAAATTATATGCTGACTCATTCACATGTCTAGTGGTGGATGCAATTGTCAAGATGGAAATATGGATGGGAAAACTTGTTCTTATGACGTGCAACAGAGCAACTGTGTTCTGAGTGTAGGCATCACAAAAACCATGAGGTGGATGCTGCCCACTTTTTAAAGGGCTGAGGCAACAAAGTCATCATTTTTATTGTAACCGATTTGTTGAGGAATCACAGATTCCAAACTCAAGATGAGGTAAGGTGTGTAATAGAGAATGCAATGAGAGGAATGGAAGACTTTGGGGGAATTTTTTTGTCAGAATAAAAGCCTTAATATGAAGATCTGCATCTGTGGGACTGTTCACTCTATCCCAGAGATGATTCATCCTCCATGAAAAATACCCCAAGAAATTAATTTAAGTTCAGGTGTTGAGCAACAGGAGATATCACTTGAGAAGGATGCTTTTTAGCAAGGCAAAGGAAAAGAGAGATGAGAGAGATTTAATTAAATTGTATAATATTTTTGTTTTAGAAATAATATCCAGTAGGCAAGAGAGCTTTCTTTAGAGATTTCTCTGGCAGTGGATGAAAATGAAGGTTATTACTCATTATAGTTGGTGTTTTCAAAGCCGTTGGATGAACAATTCCCTTATATATTACATTTGAAATTTATTAAGTAGTTGTATAAAGGGATTTTAATGGTGCTTTATATTTTCTTTCTTGCTTGCTTTCTCTCTTTCTTTCTTGCTTTCTCTCTTTCTTTCTTTCTTTCTTTCTTTGTCAGTTATGGGGCTTGAACTCTTTCCATTTCCTTACAAATGGGGCAATATCGTTCTTTCTGACAGCAGCATAGAATTCCATTGTGTATAAATACCACATCTTGTTGATCCACTCATCAACTGAGGGACATCTAGGTTGGTTCCGTATCTTTGCTATGGTAAATAGTGCTGCAATGAACATCGATGTAGTAGGTCCTTGTTTCTGGACTAATGGGTAAATGCCAAGTAGTCGAATTGCTGGGTCATAGGGGAGCTCTATGTTTAGTCTTTTGAGGAACTGCCATACTGCTTTCCATAGTGGTTGAACGAGTTTGCACTCCCACCTACAGTGTAGTAGTGATCCCTCCTGGCCACATCCCCTCCAGCATCTGTTGTTATTCATTTTCCTGACCCTGACCATTCTAACTGGAGTAAGGTGGAATCTTAGAGTTGTTTTGATTTGCATTTCTTTTATGGCCAGAGATGTTGAGCATTTCTTCACTTGTCTATTTTATCTTCAATTAACCACTAGAAAACCAGAAGTGGAGCTGTCATTCAAATGGTAGAACATTAACCTTGAGCCAAATTGTTCAGGGACAGCGCCTAGGCCAAGAGTTCAAGCCTGCAAACACAAACACACACACACACACACACACACACACACACATGATTTATTTGTTTTATGTTCTTACTGAATTATATGTTTGCTTTATTATCTTTAATTACTTGTATAAAGAATTTCAGTTCAACATGCCAATTTTTGTGTATAATGCAATTTTGTCAATATCCTCTATTTTATCATTCCCCTCCCTCTTATATATTCCAGCCCCACCTGTTATCTCAAGTTTTAGAGTTCCATCTTAATGTATGTACACTAAGTATTCTGCCTGTATTTGCCCTTCACTCTTCTCTCTATTCTTCTACCCCTTCCCTACAGCCCAATTTTTATTCAGATAAGACATGTTTCAACTTCCTGGAATTCATTTTGTTAACTTGTCAATTAATTTTTCAAAGGTACATGCTGTACGTTAGTCAGCTTGACTATACATGTACCTATCTTATAATTCTATGAAAGGTGTTCGGTTCTGAAAGCTATACCTTTGAAAGTTTTTATAGCGATAGTAAAGGTCAAATCAAAGAAGTACGGATTGCTTTTGTGGTATCCCATAAAACATTCAAATATTAACAATATTTGTTATAGTATAACTGAGATCTTAATATGAGATGTTAAACTTTTGAAAGGAGATGGAAATAAAGTGAATCTATTTATCTATTTTTGTTATGCTCTAGGTCTTTCAGAAAGATTTGGCTAAATCAAAACTTGAGGTCTTGAGCCGAGTGGTAGAAAGCTTGCCTAGCATGCATGAAGTTCCAATTCAATTCCTCAGTACCACATACATAGGAAAAAAAAAAAGCCAGAAACGGTGCTGTGGCTCAGATGGTGGAGCTCTAGCCTTGAGAAAGCCCAAGGACCTTGCTCAGGCCTTAAGCCCAAGCCCAGGACTGGGAAAACAAAACAAAACAAAGCAAAACTTGAGGTCTTAAATTAACATGCCTAGCCTGATTTTTGTTTGGCATTGACTCACAAGAGATCATTTAATTCCAGCAACAATCCTACAATACCACGTATTAATTCAATAAATAATTAATTTGCTAACACACTGAATTATTTTAATAAATAATTAATATATTCTATTAGTTCCCTAAATTATCATCAGTTTAGTAGCTTAAACCATGCACATTTATTATCTTCCAACTCTTGAAATCAAAGTCAAATGTTCACTGCCTGAAATCAATATGCCTACACGGCCATACTTTGTCCAAAGCTTGTGAGGTCATGAATCTGTGTCTTATTTCTGTCTAAAAATAACATCCTTTGCTTTTTTTGGCTCTTGCCCTCCTCCTCAATCTTCAGAATCATCAGTGTAACATTTTTGCTATCGTAACCACGTTACCTTCTTCCTTTGCTGATGTAGTAAATCTTTTTTTTTCCCTCTTAGAACTGTACTTGAAACTGCATAATCAAGATTCATGTGGATAATCTATGATTATTCTTACATCAAAGTTCTAAAGTGTGTCATATGTGCAAATTTTCATTTGTAAGGTAAGGTAACATTCACAGGTTCCTGGAATTAGGACTCAGATAATCAGTGGAAACCATTATTCAGGCCATAAAGTCCTGTTTTCCTGAATTATGGATATAGTCACCTGGTAAAAGAACTGGGACACAAGCTCAGATCTCCACTAAGGAGTAAGGCAGACTTATTTACATCTTTTATCATTGATTTTTCCATATGGGTGAGAGCAGGTGCTTAAGTATTTTAATTCATCTTTTCAAAATAGAAAAGTTCCATGTGCCTCATTATACATATAATATACATTACATACATTTATGTTACCTAGGTTCAGAATGCAAAAAGGTATGTGTCATATTGTTTCAGATTGATAATGTGTTTGTTGGGAAGATTAGATGAAGAGAAAAGAAAAACAGAATGTTTTAACATGATCCTCACTGTCATCGGGTACAAATTTTGAGGTTTAAAAATCCCTATCGAAACAGTATTGAAAGGACTAGAGTTTTCATTTTTCTAAAACAAAAATGTAACCTTCTGATTCTTCATCTTCTGGGAATTGTAAGTTCTATTTGACTTACGATTTAACTTTTATCTGATATTGCAGGTGTTCCTGGCAAGCCTTAGTAATAAGCAGGCAGCAAGAAAGAATTCTGTGCTCCTAAACAGTCTAGCAAAAATGATTTTCTGCCCTATAAATATTTGGAAAAAAGGATTAAAAAGGGGCTTTGGAAAGAAAACTGATATTTTAATGGAACAGCTGTGCTATTACATTGAACACTTTTCAATCTGATTTTATTTTCCTGTCTTGGAGGTTCATTCTTGCTGATGTATTGTTCTTTATATGAGCATAATATAAGCCTGCAAACAACAGACAGATTTCAGTAGCCAAATGCCCTCTGAATAATGGCTATTCAGCTGTAATAAATCTAGTTGCAACTCCAGAAACATGGAGCAATGGTACAGGAAATGACCACAGGAGTTGCTGAGGGGTATGTGGCAAAAAAGGAAAGATTATTGGGTCTGGTGACTAGAAGCCTGTATTATAATACTGTCAGACAAGCCTGGTCTTACACACTCCTGCTTTATATTCATCCTATACCACAAATGTTTGGAGTTTTTTTCCTCAATATGATCTCAGTTAGTCAATTATGTCATTTTTGGACCTTGATCATGAGAGTATTTGTAGCTGAATATGTCAGTAGAATAATCTACCTATGTGTGTCTCAGGAAAATTTTATTTGCTAATATTGTGTGTGTGTGTGTGTGTGTGTGTGTGTGTGTGTGTGTGTGTCTAGCTTTTTTACTCAAGACTACTGCTCTACTACTTGAGCCACAGCTATACTTCTGGCTTATTTTTGGTCAATTGGAGATATGAGTAGCACAGGCTTTCTGGCCTGGATTGGCTTTTATCCACAATCCTCAGATGTAGGATTATAGACATGAGCCACCAGCACCCAGATAAGCTAATAGTGTGTAGTGTTCTGGGGGTTAAAAATATAGTATAATGACAATGTAGGACATCAAAAAGAGTCCCACTCTTTCAAAAGAATCTTTACTTTTTTTTTCTGAGCAGCACTGGATAGTTAATGAGAAAGACACAGAAAACAGGAGTCTGGAGGACATTACTGTAAGTTTTCTCATTGTCATTTCTGGGACAGTCACAATTATTCATTCTAACCTTTTATCTTCTTAACCACTATTTCACTAATAGAACATGCAACAACAACAGAGATTGTATAACATCCCAGTACTGATTTTCTGCCTACACCATGTGCAAACCTTTCCTGTCTTGACTAAGATTTCCTGCCTGTGCCACACGGTTTTGAGGAGATTATCTGCAGACACCATTGCTACTTCTAAAACCCACCTAGCCTCAGTGATAATCTTAGCTCATTTCCAATAAGCACACTTCACGGCTCAAATTTAGGTTGACAAAAATGTGCCCAGTGTGCACTGGAATTTACTGTGAATCCCTGGGAAGTTTGTGAGGTATCTGTGGGTCTTCCCAATTCCCTAACCTAAGACCACATCGTTATTTCCTCCAGCCACAAACTTGAAAGAGAATCCTGGAAACCTTTGTATAGGAAAGCTGTATGGAGATGGGTGAAGTAAAATTCTATTCCCAGCCGGACATGGAGGCTCATGCCTGGGTACTCAGGAGGCTGAGATCTGAGGATCCTGGCTCAAAGCCAGCTGGGACACTAAAGTCTGTGAGACTCATTTCCAATTAACCACCAGAAAACTGGAAGTGGAGCTGTGGCCCAAGGGGTAGGGTGGTAGTCTTGAGCTGAAGAGCTCAGGAACGGCAGCCAGGCCCAGAGTTCAAGCTCCATGACCAGAACTAAAAAGAAAATTCTATTCCCACCTCCTGGACATTGCAATTCATATTTGAGTAATTTTGTAATCTTCAAAGTTTAACGTTTACTGGTGTTTGCCTCCTGGGACTGAGCACTTACAGTGCTTGGTTTACAAATTTCTCTTTTGCTAAGGTCACTGAGGGCCAAAACAGATCAAACAACAAACAAATACACTGGGAATAACATTGTTTTGTCTTACCTCCTTCCTTCCATGCCTAGTCTTTTCAACTCCATCCCATGAGTTTCTTGAAGGATAGGTGAACCCTAGCTAGGGTAGTTAAATGGTTAAAGAATAATTGAATCCTATCTAGGGTATTATTCATCACTTGAAATAAAAGAAGAAAGTAAAGACCAGAGAGAGGAAAACCATGAAAATAAAATACAAATTCTTTCATGTTAGCAGTCAGACCAGAAATGGAGAGGAAGCCAGAGAAAGAAAATTTGGACATAAGATTGCTTAAGCCTATAAAATAGGATAGGAAATGATGAAGGATAAAATCCATGTTTGCTTGTTTGTTCATTCATTTATCTTTACGTAGTTGTACAAAGAAGTTACCATTTAACAAAGCAGTTTTTGAGTACGATATAGCTCAATGTCAATGTTACCACTTTCAAACTTCTCACCTACCTCTCCCTACTCAGTCCTCCCACCTCTTCCCTCATTTTTCTTTTATTTTCTTTAGTGGGTCATGGGGCTTGAACTGGGCCTGGGCGCTGTCCCTAAGCTCTTCAGCTCAAGGCCACCACCTACCCTTGATCCAAGCCCCACTTCTGGTTTTCTAGAGGCTAATTGGAGATAAGAATCTCAGGTTCTTTTGTGCCTGGGCTGGCTTTGAACCTTGATCCTCAGATCTCAGCCTCCTGAATAGCTAGGGTTACAGGCGTGAGCCACTGCGCCCAGGTTTCTTCTCTCATTTTTCTTAGTTTTGTAGACTATACATTGGATTCTTGACTACATTCTTTCCCTCTTCTCCTCTGTATTTGTCCATCCCTTTCCCTTTGACCCCACCCCACCCTAGCCTTTTTAAATACCTGTATCCTGTTGTTTTATTTTGCTGAACTTTGCCTTATTAGCTATGTTTATCAGAGCACCTCTGAGCTACAATTGTCCATCTTTGAATCTAAATGGAATAGAAAATTTGTTCTGGCTCTCGTTCTTCCAGAAGAAAAGAGTTTTGATAATAAGATTTGTATTGAAGTGCTTTAGAGCCAGTGATCTTTACTACACTTGTTTTCAGATTAGTCAGACTGCTATTATCCAACTAATTGGTTGGCAAAATGAGTAGCTAATTTAAGGGTGAAAGTTTACTATTAGCAATGAAACTGCTTTTCTGCATTCTATGTAATGGCATCTTGTAGACAGAACCTGTCATTGACTATGCACTTGTATTCCCTAGAGACCTCAATGGAATATATTCTGTCAAGTTCCAGAATGCCTGGCCATGACAAAATACATGGAAGAAATTGCTTAACCATTGCTATTTCTCAATATGAATTGATCAGCAATTTAAAGCTTGAGAAATACGAATATTCCAGAAGGATTAAAGCTCTCTTCCATGTTCAGATCCTTCCTCATTTTAAAATTAACTTTATTCTACGTGTGTCAAAAAGATAGACATTCAAGTATTGCTTACATTTGCATGAAATGCTATCTTATACCTTTATATTTATAATCTTACCTTTACCGTTGATACTGTAATATAAGAAAGGCATCAATAAATTTAAAATAGGGCCAGATGTCATTATTGTTTTCTCTGTCATCATCATTGTCATCATCTCTGAGGCTGGCAATGATGATGTAAACAGTTAGTGGGTGACACCACTGGCATGTCCCTTGTGGAAAGCCTTTTGGAGGTGGTTGTTAGTAAAATGGTCAATGCTTTGTGAATTTAGAACCAGAAAATGCATTTCTGGAACTTGTTGCTAAACAAACAATCCAAAATTTGGAAATACCATTGCAAACAAAGTTTTTAGACATCTTTATTTATAAAACCAACAAATCTGAAACAAATAATCAAAATTGGAATGATTAAGTAAATGATCATACATATAACTTATTGGAATATTTACACAGCATTTAAACTGAATGCCTGTGAAAAGGATGTAATAAATGACAAGTATTTTATTAAGGGAAACAATAGGGTAACTACTGTACCTAAAGTATGATTTGGAAGGGGAAATTTCAAGAATAATGTACTTATTACATTATGACTGTTACTATAACCCCTCTATACATCACTCTGATAATAAAATAAAAAATAAAGTATGATTGTAATCATGTTAAAATTGTTCACTAAAGGAGTCTATATAATGTAAAATTTAGCATATTAGGATGTGTTCTCCTACCCATATTTCTTTTTGATCAATTTTATTTAAGAACCATGAATTGATTGTTGAAAGGAAATAAAAATAAGCATAGTTTTAGATAAAGTTATTTGGAAATTCTACTCTAAATTTGAAGCTTGTATTCCAGGCATTCTCCTCAGCACATAGAGAAGGTAGAGATGCTTAAACCTTCCTTGGGCTCAAGAACTTGTAGTTGATGTGGGGAGGCAAATGTGAACAAAATAAATGTAAAGTGATATCAGCTCTGAAGGAATTTACAGGGTGAGTATAAATGCGATTCACTGAAGGAACCATAAAGGAAAATGCAATTTTGAGAGGCAAACTCAGGAAGGAGTCTCATGTAGGAGATGTAAGGAGGTGTTGATATATGTCAAAAACACAGAGATGTCTTGAAAGGAAGTTGGACTGGAAGAGGAAGAGGGATTAAAAATACCTGCCATAGATAACCTGCAACTTCTCCTCTTTCAGCTAAGAGCAAAAATGGCAACTTAAAAGAAAGACATTTTACACTTCCTCCTCCATTGTTCACATTTCTTCATAACCAGACATAGGCAATATATAAATTTGCAGTGGTTTAGCCTATTAGAGGATGAATACTTTCATTTCAAGGGAGACATGAGATCTAAACATGTTTTTGTAATGCTTTGTCTTTTGCCTTGTTCAAGCATACAAGAATGACTATTTCTTTCCCTCTCCTCCCATCTCCCTGCCTGTTCATATACAGTCTCCCCAAAGAATACCATATGTTGTATTTCAAGATTTTTTTTGAAATGCCTAAAGAAATCATGTTCCAGGCTGCTGATGATAATCATCTTCCTTCGAGTTACCTTGGTGATGTGACTTTTTAAAAAATGCATTATTGAAACAATATGCATTTGCTGATTTGCATAACATGCAAATGATCCGTGTGAAGTGACGAATGAACAAAAACACTTAGTCGTGGCGCTTCAGATAAATGATAGTCGCAATGTGATTTCTGTGTAAAAAGTAACTCAGAAATGAATTTGATGGGAATTTATTTTGTCCACTATTTCACACTACTCAAGGAGTATAGAGAAAATGCAGAAATCCACTTTGCACATCCAAGAATCTTTTAGTTGTGTCTGGGTTTTTAAAATGCCTTCCTCTCTATTGCAGTGTCCAGAGAAATCCCAGTGGAACATTCCATAACAAACATCTTCACATTATGGGGTTTCTCTGGACCAAGCTTCCCTTTATCTGTCATGGCTTTATTTTTAATATTTCGTCTCTAGATTTTGACCTATTGACCTCATTCAACATCCATTCATGTACTCAACAAAGAATAGTGCCTATTTCTAGGCACCATAGAAACATACTGAGTAGGTACAATCCATGTTTCACCTTGCTGGGGGCAGACTCTAATTGCAGAAGAGTGGCCATGGATTGTCACCTGATTTCAGATTCAGATGGAAGGTGATAATGTGTTGGGAGCCGAGTGCAGGGTCAGGCTGGCCTGTGAATCTGCATCACTGAGTAAGATAACCACACAAAGAAATGAGCTGTCATGTTATGAATGACATGCCTAACTTTGAACTATTTCGTTGGTATTGTGAATCACTTTCTGCTGAGATTTGATGAATAATAGGTGCGAATGTGTTATTGCTTTATTACTCTCTGCTGAGACCTATAGTGAATGTAAAGGCATGGACCTCCCCCACCCTGCCCAATTCTGTGCTGATTATACCCTATATTAGCTGAATGTACTTCCTCAATAAATGAGCTCCTGCCTTGAGGGGAATCCCTGATGCATCTGATTGTCCTCCGGTGAGGGAGGGCTGGGTGTGGGAGGTCAGCCGGCCCTCTCCTTTCTTGGCTCGTGTTCTTGGCGTGTTCTCCCTATCCCTCTGGCTGGTCGGGAGGGACCGAGGTCTAAAAACCCCAACAATAATGGTAGTTAATCATTTTGTCATTAACATGCCATGATGTCGAGGAAATGAGTGTAAGTAATCCATAAATAGTTAAAATCTAAACCATAGCCTGAGGTAGTCATAATACAAATGTGAAAATCCCACAAATAGTAATTTCATCTTAATTTCCTGACAAATGGGGAAGTTACTAATTAAAAAAGGGAATGGAGAAAAAAAGTGAAGATAAGCATGATTTAGAGAGACGATGGGCCATTTTAAACATGCCAAATTTGATATTTAAGGATGTCATTTGAACAGCCATGTTAAAAATAGTAAAATTTAGGGTTGGGGGAGAAACACACCTAAATCTCAATAAAACAAAGCAGAGCTGATGGTGAGGAGATTCCATTTGCATTCAGTTCTCAGTCATGTTGAAGTCGGGACATAATGAACAGCATGGTGTGAAAGGGTATCCAGTGTGTGCCCATGGCCGTTTCTGGTCCTGTTCTACATGAATGAAAACCTCTCTGTCTAGATTAAGTGACTTGAGCATAGCCATGTAGAAAATTAGGACTAGCACTCAGAGCTAGTGTGCTTTGATTTACTTTTAATTCGGAAAGGGGATCTACCAAGTGCCACATACTAACTCAAGTATATATCCCTAGTGACTGGAGAGGCAGAAATAAGAGGGCTGTAGCTGGAAGCCAGCCTGGACATCACAATCAATCGCCAGGTAAGGTGGGGTATACTTGAAAACCCAAGACTTGCATACACTTGTAACATTTGGAAGCACAAATAGTAAAAATGCTGACCAGGCATAAAGAAGGACCCTGTGACACAAATAACTACTGTATAAAGGGGCTGGAAGGTGTGTCTAAGTGGTAGAATGCTTGCCTAGCAATTTGATGAACTGAATTCACTCCTAAACAATGCCGACAAATGTTTAAAAAATATAATGGAGAATGAAGCTAGTTATCATTGTTGGTGCTTATTCAGATGACAGATAGATAAATTAGATCGTTAGATGATGGTGATGATAGACAGATGCACAATAGATAGAGATGACAGAGATTTCACACTGAAATTTTGGGTAAGTACCAGAAGTATCTCACAGATATTACCTTTATACTGACAATTCTGGGCATAAGTCTTAAGATGTAGATTTTTATAGCTAAGAGTATGAGTGTTTAAACCAGCTAAAACATGGGGCAATCATGATTCTAATTTCAATTTGTCAAAGGGCAGAAGCATTCTTCTAGTTCTTACATCCCAACCCATTCCTCTTTATCTGATCATTGACTCATCAATCCAGTCTTTCAGCTAGCCAACCATACTCTGTTGAATATTCCCTCTGTCATAATGGAAATATAAAGATATTTTCTCTGACAACAGAGAATTCAAGCCAATGAAGAAAAGTTAGAAAGTGAACCTATCTCTTCCCCCCTTTCTCTTCTCCCTTCCCCCTCTGTATTTCTAGGAATTAAACTCATGCCCTCTCACTTACCAGACACTCTACCAACGACTTTCCTCACCCAATAATATGTTATTTCTAGTAGACGACTTACTAGATAAATCACAATTGCTTTTTGTTAGTAATGTAATTCTTTTAGCTCAGGACTTTATGCCTGTCGGGAACACAAACTATCAACTCAACCACAGCCCAGCTTGTTTGGCCAGGGAGTTGCCTTACATGTAATTTTCCTATTGGTATGGACTGGGTGAGAGATATGCACCAGCACATTGGCTAGTTTGTTAAGATAGGGTCTCACATGCTCCCTTTATTTATTTTTTAATCACTAAACACTTTTGTAAGGAATCATCATGTAAATATCTTAAAAAGTAAACTTTGCATTGACATTGTCGATGATCCACTTCTAGTACTGTTTCTGTATCAGGATTTGCAGTTGTGCTTGGAAAAGCAGGTCTCTGCTCCAGCAATTGTTCCTTCTTTTGTCTTTGATATTTTATAAAATGTAATGAGCTTGCCTTTGTTTGCTCCAGTTCTCACTAGCACAGTCACAGGTTTTTTGTTTTTTTTATTTCTCTGTATGTGGTACTGAGGAATCAAACTCCGGTCTTCATGCATGCTAGGCAAGCACTCTCACCACTAGGCCAAACTCCTGGTCCCCCAGTCACAGGTTTTAGGGTGTGGTGTGTTGCAGTCTCCACTCCAGTGATTTGTTTCTGGATTACTATGATCTGCAGTTCTCAACCCATTTTTCCAAAGGTCAATGTCTTAGATTATTTTAAGTGTTTTCTTCTTCCATTCCCAAATGTTAGAACCACTTTGTAAAAAGATGAAACACAAAGAGGAAAAGAGGCAGGTGCTCAAGACCCGGGCTCAGTCAGTGGGTCTTCCTCAAGTGCCATTCTTCCTCAAGACATCCTTCTTAACTTTGTGTAGAGACTTGTACCATACAGGAACAGGGTCTCAAAGCTGTCACTCTTGCTGGGACCACACAAAGGAAGAGTTATAAAGTAACTGCAGACTCCAGTGAGAAGAGCTTAGGTGAATTGCCAGGGGCTATTATCTTCAAATCTGACTTCCTTCCTGAATTATATTGAATCTGTAAGGCAAATGAAAGCAGAGTAACAAAGGGAAGCCTGGCAAGAAAGGAAGAGTACACACAAAGTATAGCTCCAGGGAAAGTTATCCTATATTATTATGCTAGAGCTGATCTTCTTTTGAAAAATTTAAAATCTTACTCCCAAGTGACTGGCCTTCTCAGTTGTAAGGACACAGCTTTAAGCCAATTTCTGGACTGCATGCCATTCTTTGCTGAGCTTTGGTGAGGAAGGGGGGAGCATTGTTATAACGACTGACTTTCTAATCTAAACAGGCAATTATCTTTATCAAACTAAGATTTAAATTACTAAAGGAATCCTACGAGTTGGACAAATGCCTTGGCCTTGTGTGTGTTTCTTGGACCATTTCTTGAACAGTTGTTATATCTTAGCTTCTTCTTCCATAATTAACAGAAAATCTAGACATTAGATGTTCATTAGATTTATATTATTTTCACTGCTAAGGAATCCAAGGTTTAGAAGTTTCATCAGCATCATGCATTGATCTAGAAATAATAATTATGAAGACAGAATAAGTCACATGCCACTTGGTTCAGACTAGACAGAACTGAAAAGTCTTGCACTATAACACAGTGATGCATTACGAAACCATTTGCCGGGCTTGAATTTATTTTGAAGTGCATTTGCACAAAGCACTATGAAATATAGGATTGCTCCTTAAAATAAAAAAAGAGAATTTGTAAGTAGCTAGGTAAGTAGATAATAGAGACAGATAAACAGACAGATAGGTAGATAGATAAATAGATAGATAGATAGATGATCAATGAATTAAAATCATGTCATACTTCTTGGATCACTGACTTATAACAGGTTGTAGATCACCTTTTAGGAATCTATACAATTAAAACTAAAATAGAAAATAAATCTACCAAAGTTACAGAATTCTCATCGCAAGAGACATTGCAAAGCATGCTGTCACCAAGCTTGAAGTAATGATAATATATGTAAGTTTTGATATTAATATTACTGATAACAATAACTTGTGTCTATTATTGCTTTGTAAATCAAATATATCCTGTAGGGTCTACTTGGAAGATGACTCACTTGAGCACTGAAATTAGAATAATGAATCATTGCTAATTAATTAGATACATAAATATAAGAAAAGTTTGTAAGATCTCATATTAAGAGGAATGGTGTAGCACAAGGCCTCTGTAAACTATCTCCATCACAAATGGAGGAAACATTGTTACTTTATAATAAGTCAGACCCTTCCTTGATGAAAGGAGCCTCTCAAAATTAACTGGACAGGGTACCTTAACTTCTGGTGATAAGGAATTTCAATACTTTAAAAAGCAACTTATTTTTTTCCTTATAAACTTAAGTGAGTAAGACTTCAAATCTATTTTTGTATATGCTAGAAAGACAATTGGTACTGTTTCTCTTTCTGAGTTTGAAATACCTTGAGAATTAGAAAAAAGAACAGATTTTAAGTTATCAGCTTCATTAATGGTAAGTAGTGTTGGAAAGTGTGTGACGTTTTGTAACTACAACTAAACATCTTAGTGTGACTCATCCTGATAAATCCAACTTTATTTTCCCACAAGGCTTTAGGTCTAGGGAATGTTTTCCAAGGAACTCAAGAGAAAAATATGGCCCCCAGAAAGAGAACAAAAAAAGAAAAGAGCTTAGATCCAGCACCAGTTAACTCATACCTATAATATTTGCTACTCAGAAGACAGATCTGAAGATAATGATTGGAAACTATCCCAGGCAGGAAAGTTCATAAACCTCTTATCACCAATTAACCACCAAAAAAAAAAAAGATGTAGCCCTTCAGCTGAAGTGGTATAGCAGTAGCCTTGAGCACCCAGTCCTTGAGTTCAAGCAATGCCCACAAATAACAACAATAAAAAAAAACTTAAATTCTTTATCTTTATCTTTTGTTTGACTACAGAAGCAAAATAAGCCACTTTGTCACAAAGAAGGTTGATAAAGAGGGCAAGAAGAAAAGAATAAGCTTCGTGTGCCCATAACTGAAGGAGAATTCCTTTGCTCTATGTAAACAGCAGAAAGACAGGTAAATGGGCCTCTGTAACCAAAAGTGCAGATGTTTCCATAAACTGGTGTTATCAGTGAACATTCATGAAGGCATGTATAATGTTCCACGGGAGTCCAGAGCAGCAGTTTTTAGAAGACAGGATATCTCTTCACCAGTAATTTTTAGTTTTCTCAATTCAATGCATTGTTCCTTTGTTTTCTTTCTTTTTCCAAGGCTGAGTAGGGCAGAATGCTTTGCAAATCAAAGTTCTTTTGTGTTGATAGTGAATCAAATGTGTTTCTTGCTCTATTTTTTTTATATTTCTGATGCTTGACCTCTGAATAAAAGGTAAAAACAAATGAAATTCAGTAAAAGCCTCTGAATAATCAGGAATACAGGGCATGGGGAAAGCAATAGTCAGCTAGAGGGCCAATCAGATTAAAGTACAGTATTTGCATGGATCGTTAGGGTGAAACTCCTTTGAATTATTAACATGCACTTAAAAAGTGAATGACAAGAATATGAAACCCACCCTTTCCAGGAGGTTAGCACTAGTGGGAGTCACAAATAAGGTCAAAATACTTTGTGTACATGGATGATAACAGAACAATGCAGCTCATTGAGATTCATTTGGGATGGAGAAGGGGAATGAGGAGAGTGACAGAGGAGGGCAAGATAATTAAGGCATGCTGTATGCACAGACAGACATGTCAGAATGAAGCCCTTGTACTGCTAGTTGATGCTGATTTTAAAATATGGATAATAAAAAAGCTTTGAGTCTGATGTGTGACACTCACGTTTAGTTCTAGCACTCAGGAGACAGAGACAAATGGATGAAGAGCTAGAGGCCGGAGTGCACAACATAGCAACATCCTGCCACAAAACAAAACAATTCAAAACAAAAAAGCAACTTTATCTAACAGTGTAAAGGTATTCAATCAGAGCAATTAATTCAACACCAAATACTCCCAAAAGTGCAGGAAAAGATGTTTCCACTATCAGTTCCTCATAGAATACGTGAAGCTTGATGATACCATGCCATTTTTTCTTTAATTTTAATTAACAACAACACTCTTTATCGGCTCTCCAGAATGTGTGGAGTCACCTCCTGATTTCTGCAGGTAAGTTACTTGATCAGAAACTCTGCCATGCGTCTGGATTTTAAGCACCCAGATACAAATAAGCACGTTATATACTTCCTCATGGCCTGACCGAACAACAAGGAAAAAAACGAATATTTAGTTTTAGTACTTAATCATTCATTCAGTCACTCACTTAATAAATATTTAATAAGAAACTATTGTGTGCCAGTTCCTACTCCTGAAGTCAGTGATACAGCAGAAAGATGCTATTTTGCTCATGAAATTTACATTCAGTTGGGAAAGGTAAAAATGTAAAAAATGCATGAGCAGGCAAAATATATGCATGTTTGATGTTGACCTATGCAAAATGTGAAAAATGTACAAAGCAAGGAGTCAGAAAATATTTTAGGGATAAAAGTTGGAATGAGATTTTAAATAGATTAGCTAGGGCTTCCCTTTCATCTACTTAGATAAAGGTAGGACAACTAGAGATAAATATCAAATATATTTGCAGAGATGCTTATTGGGAGGAGAGAGAAGTTACAGAAGTACATTTGTTTAAAGGAAAAGTTCTTATTGACTAAAAGAACAATGTGATCTGTATTAAGGAATATAATTACTTCAACTCGATCTAAACTGAAAAAATTAAGCAGGTGCTAGTGGTTCACACCTATATTCCTAGTTCATAGGCGGCTAGAACTGAAGCCAGCCCAGGCAGGAAACTTATCTCCAAATAATCACCAGAAAACTGGAAGTGACACTGTGGTTCAAAGTGGTTGAGTGCTATTCTTGAGCAAAAGAGTTCAGGAATAGCACCCAGACTTAAGTCAAATCCTATGACTGGCAAAAATATAAATAACTGGGCACAGTGGCTCACACCTGTAATCCTAGCTACTCAGGAGGCTGAAATCTGAGGATCAAGGTTCAAAGCCAGCACAGGCAATGCAAAGCCAAGAGATTCCTATCTCCAATTAACTACCAGAAAACCAGAAGTGGTACTGTGGCTCAAGCCTTGAGCTGAAGAGCTCAGGGATAGTGCCCAGGCCAGAGTTCAAGCTCCATGGCCCCCCCAAAAATATATATATATATAATTAATATATATAAACTGAAAATGTAGAAGCCTCATAGATATTAAAACTAGTTATTACAAGTAAAATTGGGCCATAATATGCAGCACTAGCTGCCATGTAGAAGCAAATTACTGGTACAGATCCAAGGGCCCATTGGAATCTCAGAGTGACAGAACTGCTAACCCAGAAAATTCCTTGCTTTCTTCGGGATGTCATTCTGTGTTAAACATTCTCAGAGTGAAACTTGTGCCACTGAACTACGTTAAAGAAAATGGTCTACTCAACAGGAAGAACATTTAGTATATCTGGGATGAAAAAGGAACATGCCTGTTTGCAAAGGTTAGTCCTCAATGGAACCTAAAGATCTTGAAATTATTGAAAGGCCAAAGAATTAAAGTTCTTGTGATAGCCACGCACCAGTGGCTCCTGCTTATAACCCTAGCTACGCAGGAGGGTAAGAGCTGAGGATCAAGGTTAAAAACCAGCAGTGAGATTCTTATTTCCAATTAACCATCAGACAACTGGAAGTGACTATGGGAATCAAAGTGGAAGAGCTTTAGTCTTGAACCTGAAAAAGCACTGAGAACACCTAGACCCTGAGTTCAAGTGCCACAATGAGGCAAAAAATTTTGTTTTTGCTATTGCAAAAATTAGTGTTGCTTCCAGAGTTATAAGTAATCAATTTGATACAGATAAGCAAATCAACAACCTGCCTGGGTACTTAGTTAAAGAACCATGGATGAGAAAATTGACAAAGACACTTTCTAAAATAAATAATCAAATGGAAACATTGCAAACACTCAACAAATCAAATCAAATCATGAAGACTCTAGACAGGGATGGAGAGAGACAATATTAGCAATTCAAGAAAAGAGTTGAATAGTTATTGCATTCAGAAAGTAATTTAAAAATCATCAGAAATTTGTCCTAACTCAAATAGCCAAGACTTCTCAGACGACTAAAAGACTAAACCAATGAATCTATAGTATAGAAGGTGGAACTGAAACAAAAATCTGAGACATAGAAAATTCATTCAATTAAATTATAATAAAACTATTTTCTGAATCAGGTGAAATCAACATCCAAGTGCACGAAGCATGTAGCATACCAAAATGATATGATAAAAAGAACCACTCCACATAATTTTACAGTTAAGATGCAGAAAACAAAACTAAACAAAAACCAGAAACTTCAGGAGTGAGTTCCCAAGTTAGTTACAAGGCAATTTTCCTCCACAAATAGTAACAGACCTCTCAAAACGTCTAAAAGCTATTACAGACCTGGACTATAATATGACCTACTACAGGGCTTGAGACCTGGAGGATTATGTTTTAAAGCCACACTGGGCAAGATATGAGAGACTCCATCTCCAAATAACCAGACAAAAGCCACACTTAGAGGCATGGTTGAAGTGACAGAACACCAGCTGTAATCAAGAAAGCATGAAAAGAACAAGGTTGTGAGCTCATGCTCCAGTCAGTTTAAATAGTAATTACACTAGAGTCAAGGAAAGCATGGACTGAAATCTTTGAAGTCAAAATATCTCTGTTGAATATGACTTCTACATCTAACAAAATTATCATTTAAACTTTACATTATATATAAGCATGAACTAAGGCAATCTATGATTAATGCTCTAGATTTCTGAAGATACGAAAAGGAATGCAACACAAAGAAAGGAAGGAAGATACACAAAAGCAGAGAGCTCACTTCTCTATTTGATTAAAAAAATGAAAAAAGTTAAGGCTTTCTCAGTCTTAGAAAAATCATCCATTATTCAACAATATTATGTTCTCTTTTACTCTTCTAAATAGGATAAACCCATCCTGGGGTTAGAAGAACCCCTATGGAAAGCCTGTGCTTCGCCTGTGGCTTCCCTGCTTAGTTCCTGTGTAAATGCTACTGTTTCCTTGGGCTCATCTCTCTCCATCTCTATGATGCTCTGAAGAAGGAATGGACAAGCTAAGAAACCCGCTCTAGGCCCACCTTGTTCCCACCTTGTTCTGGGAAGTAAAAACTTTAGAGTCCAGTGGTCATGGTAAACATCTATTCCAGGAACACAATTAATGTACATAAATTCTAATAACTGGCCTGTTTACAGGGTCCAGCGCTCACCAGGACCCAACCATTAGTCACCTATACCCAAAACAATCAGAAATACACTTATGAATCAAACTAAATGTCAAACTAAATATTATCCAGTCATGAGCCTGTAGCTGTAACTTGTTTGTACATGATTATAAAAGCTGTGTAAAATCTTTGCTCAGGACCTCTCAGCATCACTGGCAACAAGTGCGCGGAGGTCCAGGTTCGAACTCGTAATAAACGACCCTTGCCCCTTTGCTTTGGCTCCGGCCTCTGGTGGTTCTTTCGGGGTCCCAGGAGTTCAGGTACAACAGCTCAAATGACTACGATAGCCGAGTCCTTGATCAGAGTCACTGTGCTACTGGGAATATACTCTGAACAGCATTAAGCAGTCAATATCACTCTTCATCTTGTCTTCTCCCTCTACTACAGCGGTCCTTTTGTGAAGCTTTCACATTGTAATATAATGCAATTTTTAAAAGTATTTTGTTCTATACCTAGGGATCTCTTAATCTCATCTCCTTTAAATAAACTGATTTTTATACATGATTTAGAATAAGGCATAATCTACTCAGAACCATATTAACCAGAGTTTTACCTCTTTTCTAAACTGTCATAAAAATCATTGAGTGAATGTATATATCACGTTCCCTCTTTCTTGGCCATTCTCTGTGGCCTCATTGGTACAAAATCCATCTTAGAGACAAGGACATTTTCTACTGTACAAACAATTCAATTCCTAGAGAAAAAGTGGATGTTTTAGCTACTGTAACAGCAGTTCATATTCTAATGATTTTTATAATTAAAATTTTAAGGTGATCAATACTCTACTGAAGTACTTTCTATTTAGATCCAAAAGTATGTTGTATTTCCTATATGGTTACAATCACGTATGTTTTCACTTATTTGTTAGTAAAATTCTCTCTAACATTTTATTATTCATTTTTTCCTGCTGACAGTGAGGCCTGAACTCAAGGCCTTGTGGTGTCCTAGAGAGTTTTTGCTCCAGGTTAGTTGTCTACCAATTAAGACACAGCTGCATTTCTAGCTCTCCCTCTCTCTCTCTCTCTCTCTCTCTCTCTCTCTCTCTCTCTCTCTCTCTCTCTCTCTCTCTCTCTCTCTCTCTCTCTCTGTGCACGCATGTGTGTATGTGTGTGTTTAGTTGGAGATAAGAATAAATTTTCCATCCTACACTGTGTTTAAATGGCAATATTCAGATATTAGCCTCCATAGTACCTAATATTATAGGCAAGATGCATCAGTATTTAGCCTTTATTTTACTAACCTTAGAAGCTACATCTCTGTTATCAAAGGCACTAATTTAAGAGTATGTGTCTTGGCTATCTAGAAATGCAAAAAACTGGAATTTGTTTTGCAGCTTATATTGAACTCAGATGCCTTCCTGATTATATTTCTGGGGGTCTGAAATGTGGTAAAGCAAAACTATAAAGGAACAAACGCTAAAGATGAGAGTACAAATCAGGTCAACTCCTAAGCCTAAGGCACCTCTTCATTTCCTGTTACTTGGTTCAAGTTTCTTCACTTTTATATGTACTCTGTGTTTCACACCATGGTGAGATTCTTGTCAGGACAAGTTACAGTGACTTGCCCGCTAAGACCACCTGGCAAGGCTTCATAAAAGCCAGAGAAAGAACACTCAGTTCCTCACATTTTAAAATAGCTCCGAGTCTATGATCAACTGCAACTGGGAGCAGCTGCTGCACTTTGGTGATTTGAACTGACTTTAACAAAAATAGATACTTAATCCTTAAAATACTTTAACTTGGCTAAGCCAAAGCCTCATTGGATCTACACTTCATGGGCAAGAGTTCAATACACAGTTCCTAACCTTATAAACCCATATTTATAATGACAACACATATTCTACTTAAGACAGGACCGATTGAAGAAGAGTTAAATATCAGTTTTATTTTTAATAAATGTGATAGGAACAGTTGTACTTCTGTCAACATTCATCTAATATATCTTCTACTTGTGACTCTATCCAGCCAGCTGCTGATAATAATGTAATTTTTAAGAAATAGATGTATAATGCTGGAAATGAAATATACAACTTGTTGGTGGGTTGGAAAGGACAAATTGGGAGAGATCAAGGGAAAGGGTGACATGGGTTAAACAAAAATTTACTTTTTTCCCCTGGTTTATGTAACTTTAAAGTCTCTACTTTTAGCATTTTTCAAATTTAAAAAAAGGACTAGATGCTTACAAATCTGCTTTAATTATTAATTAATTAATTTATTTATTATCTTTATGTAGTTGTACAAAGGGGTTGATATTTATTAAAATCATTTGTGAGTACAATTCTGTGTAATTAATATTTTCCCTTAAAGCCATCTTTTTAAAAGATGCAGGAAAGGAATATAAGGTAATTAATTTTGCATATCACGGTGTTCTAATATTTGGTGACTATTTGTATGTTCCTGTAAGGCAGTTTATGTGTAGTTCTTATCAAGTCAGTTGAAGGCTTAGTAGGGCATAAGGACTACCTTTCCCTAAGAAAGAAGAAATTCTCCCTTCAGACAAGCTTCAGATTATATCTGTAAATAAGTTTTACCTGGCTCACTTCCATGTGTTTTTCTTTTACTCAAGCTGTAACTCATTGCCAATGATCTAATCTTGCTTCCCCCATGAGGACTCTTTAAACCTGTGGGAACCCCAGGACCCTGTGGGAAATATGTCTGGGTACAGGAAATATAAATGAACCATATGCATGGAAGAATGCCAGGTGCCACTGGAAAACTGCTGGTTATGTGATGTTTGTCTTATATCTAAGTAATGACACAGGATTCTGAGTATTTGACTTTCTGCAGTAACCTTGTCAAAATGTAGGATGAGCACCCTTAGGTAATTTTACTGCTTCCTGATTACCTGTTAACCACCACTTGGAATGGGCTCTTTGGTCTTACTGACTTTACCTCTAGCAAGCCTTTGTAATTCTTCAAAAATGGAGGTTAGGGGCCGGAAGTTTGGCCTAGTGGTTAAAGTGCTTGCCTAGCATGCACGAAGACCCGGGTTCGATTCCTTGGTACCACATACATGGAAAAAAAAGCCAGAAGTGGTGCTGAGGCTCAAGTGATAGAGCTCTAGCCTTGAGAAAGTCCAAGGACTGTGCTCAAGCCCTGAGCTCAAGCCCAGGACTGGTGAAAAAAAATAAATACAAAAATGGAGGATAGGAAAAGATACCTTCAACTTATCCTCTCTGTTTATCAAATCCATTCCTTGCTTCATGATGACTTCCATGAGTATTTATTCATACATTATCAACATTATCTGCTGAATGGAACTGGCATAATCTTTGCTATAAAATGAACTGAACTCTTAAAATAACTTTTTGTATGCTTGGAAGAATGCTGGTAATACAGGAGGCCCAAACTGAAAATGCTCAGTCCCTTTTTACAGACTCAGCATGCATTAAGTCTGATGATTGTTCTTTCTCCCTTGGTTCTTTCTCTTTCATTCAATGTTCAGGAAATGAGGTGAGAAGTAAGGCCAGGCTGTGTTTTCCTGTGTTTCCTTTGAGCCAGAGAGACTGAGTAAGAAATAAGCTTCTTTCCAGAGTAGTTGAACAAGTTTACATTCTCACCATCACTGTAGTAACTTGCCTTCTGGCCACATCCTGGCCAGCATCTGTTGTTATTAGATTTCTTGATAATGGCCATTTTTACTGGGGTAAGGTGGAATCTCAAAGTTGTTTTGAATCATATATCTTTTATGGCCAGAGACCACTCTGGAAAGGAGTATGGAAGCTCCTCAAAAGACAAAATAAACATAGAGCTCCTCTGTGACCCAACACTCCCACTTCTGGGCATCTGCCCAAATGTCCAGAAACAAAGGCAAACTAAAGCTACCAGCACAATCATGTTCAATGCAGCATATTTACCATAGCTAAGATACGGAACCAACCCAGATGCCCCTCAGTAGATGAATGAATCAAGAAGATGTGGTATATTTACACCATGGAATTCTATACTCTCATCAGAAAGAATGGCATTGCCCCATTCATAAGGAAATGAAAGACTTAGGGAGAAAATCATATTAAGTGAAGCAAGCCTGACCCAAAGAAACATAGGCTTCATGGTTTCCCTCATTTGTAGTAATTAGTACACATCTAGGATTTTCCTAGAAGAGGATCACAATAGATGAAAATCTATGTACATATGGTCATATAGGATGAGACTAAGTGAAATGAAATTCACAATATGGAAACGAGAGGGTTATCTTTGTGGTTGTTGTTTTTAATGTACTATATGATGTTATTTCTTTTCTCTTTTTCCCCTTTATAGTTTATCCCATGTTGTTACTTTATCTGACCTTGTTACTTGGTATATTGTATATGTTTATTTGTTTATTTGAAATAGGGAAGGGAAGGAGGAAAACAAGATGATTGGGAGGGAGGAGGGTGGAAAAGTAGGAGAAAAACTTGGAAAGGGGTAGCAATGTTCAAGAAATAATGAAACCATTACTGACTAATGTAACCGTAACTCCTCTATATATCACCCCAACAATAAAAATTAACTACAAAAAGAGCTTCTCCTCATTGACTAGGCCCTAGATCATTCTCCTGAAGTAATACCATCTCATTTCCACCTTTTTGTTTTTTTGCCTGTCCTGGGCTCTAACTCAGGGCTTGAGCACTGTCCTTGGGCTTTCCTCAAGGCTAGAGATCAACCACTTGAGCCACCCAGCACCACTTATAGCTTTTCTTGATATATGTGGTACCGAAGAATTGAGCCCAGGTTTTCATGCATGCTAGGCAAGTACTTTGCCACTAGGCCAAACTCTTAGCCCCTTACTTCCTTCTTTTCACACAAACAAGAATTACTTGTTTCCTTTTCCCACCTTTGACTTTCATATATTTCTCCTCATTTGAAATCTGAACAGAACTTTCAATGTTTTGCTTCTTTGAATAAAATTCAGTCTCAGTACATGTGAGTCACATCTGAGGTGGCAGGTGCAAGATGGCAGACCCAGGCTTTAATTCAGGCAAACTCGATTTTCAACTATAAGCGTTCCAGTTTATTAGCTCTGTGCCATCACATTGAAGAATTTTCTTATGTTTTCCTCCATTGTGAGTTTGAAAAAATAACTCTCTACCTAACAAGGTTTTCAGGAGAATTAAATTAAATAACAAACACGAATATACCCTGTGCTCTGTGTGGAGCCTGGTTACAAGTTATTGTATGGTTTTATCAGGTTACAGATGCTATTATGACTAGGGGATCCCTGATTCCTCAAACTCTGTCATGTCCACAGGACTGTTATTCTTCTCTAAAGATTTCTGAGGCAGACATCCACAAAAGGAAGAAAAAAAATATAGAAGGATACAACTCAGTCTCTTTGCATTTTTCATATTAACCATCTACATACAGTTTTTAAAGTTTTTTGAAGGTCCATTAAAGGATACTATCTAGTTGGTATCTTCATAAAATTAGTCTTTGAGCTATCCCCTAGGATAATTTTTCTAGATCATTTTTTCTATAAAATGTTCTGCCTAAGTTTTCAACTCAGCTTTTAAAATTCTAGTCACTGATATTACAGCTTCCCTTGAGGGCTTATTGGTCCCAAGTTTTGTTTGGTTGTTTTTTTGGGGAATGTATATATTACAAATCAGTGGAATGATTCTGGTTTATATAGATGACATAAACAGGAAACAAATACATTGTTTTATAGCTTTTTTGCTCAAGGCTACCATTTTTTTACTTGAATCACAGATCCATTTCCAGCATTTTAGATGCTTAATTGGAGATAAGAGTATGGCTATGAATTGTGATCTTCATAAATCAGCCTCCCATGTATCTAGGATTTCTAGGGAGAAATATCACTGTATAGTGTTTATTTATAAGTCTTTAGAACAGGTAGATGGGATACATTGTGCTACGAGATAGAGGGGCTGCCCTACCTCTAACTGGGACCTGAATAATCAATTTATCAATCAATCAATCAATCAACCAACTGATCAATCAATCAAGCTATCTATATATCTATCTTTCTAGACATAGGATAAATAAGTATATCAAAGTTGGTTTTTTTCTTTGTTGGTCGTGGGACTTGAACTCTGGGCGTGGGCACTGTCCTTGAGCTCCTCAACTCAAGGCTACCACCAAACCCCTTGAGCCACAGAGCCACTTCTGATTTTCTGGTGGTTAATTGGACGTAAGAGTCTCAGACTTTAATGCCTGGGCTGGCTTTGAACCATGATCCTCAAATCTCAGCCTCCTGAGTAGCTATGATTACAGGAGAGAGACACCACACTCGGCTACGTATGTCAGAGTTTTTATGTAAATATTTTTAGCTTTTTTGTGGCTCACCTCTGTAATCCTAGTTACTCAAGAGGCTGAGACCTAAGGGTCATGATTGAAAACCAGCCCTGGCACTAGAGACCTTGAGACTCTTACCTCCGATGATTCACTAGGAATGGGAAATGGGAAGTAAGACAATAACCTTGAGCTGAAGAACTCAGGGACAGTACCCAGACCCAGAGTCCAAATCCCACAACCGACAAAGAAATAAAAATAAAATATACATACATATATATATGTATATGTATATATTGAGCTTTGTGTTTTACATATTGTTCTTTGCCATTGCTCTGTTCTACCTTTTCTAATGTAAAAAAATAGCTGCAGGAAGTGAATAAGTATCTTGACTTTTATCCTACAAAAACTGATTTATAAAAGTAAAAGTGGGTCAGTGTGGCCTATGGGGCATAATTTGGTGACTCTTTAACTAAATGGTTCCTTCTGCTGTGGTAGTATCTGCTCTCAATTATATCTAAACTCACGGATGGGGAAAGATTTTCAGCATAGTTGTAAAAGTAGATACAGGCTGAGCTGTCAGCTCAGTTCCAGTGATTCTTAGCCTCCTTCCTTCCACAGCTTGAACTGCTTGCTGTAGCTGTAGAGCATCTGAAAGTCTTGAAACAGACAGTACCTAAATTCCTCGGTTTCCTTACTGCCAGTGCAGATCATGATGCTCTGACTGTTTCTCCCATTCTGTGATACATTTGGGGATGAATTCCAGGTACGGACACTGGGGAATACAAAGGTGGGTTTATTGTGGCACAGACGGAAACCATCTCAGCCTACAGGTTGCAGAGCTCTGTAGAGATATGAATGGATCTCATATTCAAGAATAGAAACTCTTTATAAGAAAGCAGTTATGATGCAGAGAGCTTAGTGTTTCTCCTGCCTCACACTCAACTCACAAATAATTCTTCCCTCTACACTGAAACTACTGGAGAGCTAATTTTCTTGTTTATGAGTCGTGCTGAGAGTGAGTCCAGTCCCAAGAGTCTATGACTGTTTTATTACTGAACTATCCCCGCAGTACAGTGATGAGAAGCTGAAATGCAATCCTACCTTGAGCCCAGTCTTCCTGAACACTGAGAATATTCACACCGAAAGGACACAGAAGACTGCAACTTCCAACCAATAGTCTCTGGAGTACAATCAAAATGCAGAAACATAAATATTTTAAAAGTCGACAGAACTCTACCAAAAGACAACATCCAAAATAATGGATTAAACCAGTGAAGAAGTGGATGAAACCCTAGGGAAAGAACTGAAAAAATAACAAAGAAATAAAACTGACCAATGAAACAGAATACACAAAAAGCATCTGAATATATTTAAAAAATAAAAACATAGCACCTCAGAATGGGTTCAAGGCAGAAGAAAATCATACAGCCCAATGAAATAAGGAAACAACTCAGGATGTAAAAGAGAAAATAAAAAATGTAAAATTCTGAAAAAATTTACAGTTTAGGAAATTAAGAGCTCATTACCTCGAAGCAAAAATATATAAGATGAGGGAGGGTGACAGAAGATCAAGATGCATACATGATCAAGATTGCACTCATAATGTGAATTGAGAATCCCTTGTACAACTAGTTAAGTGTGCATATGTGTGCTCATCTATGTGCACGCACGCTGGTATTGGAACTTGAACTTGGGATCAGGGCATTTTCCTTTAGCGAACTGGCTCAAGGAGAGTACGCTATCCTTTGCGTTACAGCTTCACTTGTGGCTTTGTGGTGGTTAGTTGGTGATAAGAGTTTCATGGACTTTGCTGCCTGGGGTTGATTTTGAACCGGAATCCTCAAATCACAGCCTCCTGAGTAGCTAGGATTATAGGCTTGGACAGTCATGTCCAACTGAGCTACAATCAGCTGGCTAACATATAATTTTAAGGTATTAAAAACTGGGGTTCCAGTGGCTCACACTGGAATCCTAGCTACTCTGGAGGCTGAGATGTGAGCATCATAGTTCCAAGCCAGTAGGGGCAGGAAAACCCATGAGAATCTAATCTCCAACTAATCACAAAAAGCTGGAAGTGGCCCTGTAGCTCAAGTGATAGAGCCCTAACCCTGAGTGCAAAGGAGACCAGGGACAGCACCGAGGCCCACAGTTCAATGCCAGGCCTGGTGGGAAAAAGCAAAATAATATTAAAAATAATAATAATGAAAACACAATGTGTCAGGAATTTCAGGTCTTATTTAAAGTAATGAAAAGAAAATTCATGGTGCTAAAGTATGCATAATAATAAAGCATATTATGAAGCAAAAGATAAATAAAATAAACATTTTTTAAAATTAAAAAGTAAGTTGAAGACAATATAAAAGTCTGAAGGCAGCATAGACTAAATAGAAATTACAAATATTAGCAAGTGTAAAGAAAATATGTGGAAATTCTGAATCACCATCATGAGATCAAACCTGTGAATGTTGTACATAGGAGAAGAGGGCCCAGCCAAAGCATAGAAAGGATCTTAGATACATTAATAGCAGAAAATTTCCAGGCATAGGAGGCATTTAGAATATCACACAGACCAGATTTGAACTTCTTCATACCATATTATTCTTAAACACCTTACCCTTATTCAATAAAGGAAGACCATGAAAGCTGTAAGGAGAAGAAACAAGACACCATACAGGCAAACCCAGCAGAACAGTATATATTTTTTCTTCCTTTCTTCCCTTCCTTGGCTAAGAAAGTTTTGCTGTTCCTCTTTTGCCTATGACTCAGCTTAAAACAAGGAAGCCTGGGTAGTGGTGCAATACAACACTAGACAAATTAATACTCAGGAATGAGGATGTGGCAACTGTAGCAAGTCAAGCACAGGCAGGTAAAATCCCCAGCTCAGGAGTGTTGTCTGTCTGCTGTCTGAAGCACGTGGGTCCTAGGTCACATCCTAAGGATGGATAATGGCAATGTTAATGCTAGCCTCAGCTGTGGTACTCACACTCACAAGTAGTGTGTTAATACCAGTGGGCAAAAGCAAGTGTGTGTGTACATGTGTGTGAATTGTGTGTATGTATGTATGGAAATTGTGTTGGGGTGTGTGTGTGTGTGTGTGTGTGTGTGTGTGTATTCATTTATTCCCTATTGCTATTTTGAGTTTAGAGTTATCAGAGAGTGACTTTCCCTGATCATACCCTACATTTAGCTGAGTTTCTCTTCCCCCTTTCTTCTTTCCTTGTCTCTCTTTTTTCTTTCATGTTCCCTGTTCTTTTTAAAATCCATTCTCTTAAGTGAGCAATACATCTCAAGAATTACTTCCTCCACTTACCTAGCAGTTCAGTTTTATTTGTACAACACATTTTTATTAAAAGTTAAATTATTTTCCCCCACACCACACAAATGTCAATATTTCAACTCTCAGTATCTCAGAACACAGTGTTAGTTGGAAATAAAGTTATTGAGAAGGTTGTAGGGGCTAGGAGTTTGCCTTAGTGGTAGAGTACTTGGCCAGCATGCACAAAAACCTGGGTTTAGTTCCTTAGTACCACATGCATAGAAAAAGCCAGGAGTGGTGTTGTGGTTCAAGTGGTAGAGCTCTAGCCTTGAGAAAACACAAGGACAGTGCTCAGGCCCTGAGTTCAAGTCCCAGGATTGGCAAAAAAAAAAAAAGATCAGAGAGAATGCTGTAAGATGAATAAGATGAAATCCTGAGGCACTGTGAAAGTAATTCACTATGATTGGTATCCTGATGAAGGGAGGAGTTTGGACATAAACAGGGCCACAAAAAGTGCATGCTCTCAGAGAGGAGGGGCCACAATTACAAGCCATAGAATGCTAAGAAGCCACAAGACACATGGAGGGAGGAGGAACAGAACATTCCTTAGCTCTTTCAGAGCAAGCATGGCCCTAGCAGAATTCTGGTTTTGGAATCTTGCCTGTAGAAATGTGAAACAGTAAGTTTCTGCTCCTGAAGTTCTTCTGTCTATAGTACTTTGCCCCAAACTGAATAGCCTCTCTTTCACATCTACCCTTCCTAGCGGCTCCCCCTTATCAATACATTTTACTATTCAAGCTTGATAGGAGAGAAACAATGGTGGTTTAAAGCATTCAATTCAGTTGCCCCTTTCCTGTGTCTTCAAATACTCTGTATTTTCTTTTTTTTTAAATTTTTTTTATTGTAATTAGTAAAAGGGTTACATGATATTTGCCAGATAGAAGGTGCATTAATTCACATACATTGATACCCTTTCACATGTCTTGGTACCCATTTCCCTCCCCCCCACCCCCCACCCATCTTGGTTTTCCCCCCTTCCCTATCAAATTTCAAATATCCAAATACAAATAAATTCAATATATCAGATAACAAAGTGAGATACTATACCAATATGAGATAACCAAGGGACAGCAAAGGAGATGAGAGACAACATAGTACATTAAGTACAACAATCATTCATTATATGGCTTTTGTTTCAATATCCTGGAGGTCCTTTCAATTAGCTTCACATTATATGGCCTTATGTATCAAGATTTTGTTCTATTGCAGATCTCTGCTAGTAGACACTGTTGGTGGGAGTGCAAACTCGTTCAACCACTATGGAAAGCAGTGTGGCAGTGCCTCAAAAGGCTAAACATAGAACTCCCCTATGACCCAGCAATTCCACTACTTGGCATTTACCCAACCACCCAGAAACAAGGACATACTAAACCCACTAGCACAACAATGTTCATTGCAGCATTATTCACCATAGCAAAGATATGGAACCAACCTAGATGTCCCTCAGTTGATGAGTGGATCAACAAGTTGTGGTATTTGTACACAATGGAATTCTATGCTGCTGTCAGAAAGAATGACATCGCCCCATTTGTTAGGAAATGGAAAGACTTAGAAAAAATCATATTAAGTGAAGGAAGCCAGACTCAAGGGAACTTAGGCTCAATGGTTTCCCTCACTTGTCATAATCAGTAGAAACCTTGGGCTCTACTCTGTATTTTCTTGGTTGCCTTGTGATTGAGAAGAAAAGGGTGGAGCACCCGGTAGGGACCTTGGTTGTCCTGGCATCATTCTGTCTTCAGCCTCACCTCGCCTCCTCCCTCACAAGCTCTGCTGTAGAAATACAGAACTTTGCATCCCTTTCTCCCTTTTAATTTAGCTGTAGGCTTGTGACTGTGCATCATTACCCAAATTAGACAGAAATAATATAAAATTCAGCTGTAGTTCTTTACATAGACTACTCTCTTTTTCAAATGGTCATTCAGAATGCAGAAGATACAAATATTTCAAGAAGTTTAGGAATTTTCTGGCTAAAAAGATAATTATTTGTTTATATTGAATTCCGTTTAAATCCTCTTAGATCTAGTGTCATTAGCTTTGGTACTAAATCAAGAAAGCACATCAAAGAAATAAAACTCTGCCAAGTTTCTTCCCTGAATCAGTAAAATTATGTCCTCCTACCCTTGTCAAAGCTTCTTTGAGTTTGATCATTTTTTATGGCATTAATTCTCAATCTTTAAGGGCTTACAGGTGGGGCATGGTGGTAACTGAGATCTTAAAAAATGGAATAAAATGAGCTTTCAAAAGGTTCCTTTGTATTCAACTTCTTCCCAATCAATTAACTGTGTATTATCTTTCTATTATAAATTAACTCATATGAGGATAAACAAAAAATGGTTAAATCCCATGGCAGGTTAAATTAGTATGCAAACATCTTCTTAGGACTATTGTGGGAGTAACAGAAACAAAGTGGTTCATGCTATGATCATCTTTCCACATCAGGAAAACTTGGGGTTCTGCAGAGAACCCCATCTCTACAAGAAGCTGATAACCACTGAGAAAGCCAAGTTCAGCAGTTAGGGTCTGGGAAGGCCTAGAAATCCATCTGTTGTGAATTGAAAGGCTAGAGAAGCTGGTGTTTGATTGTGAACTAAATATCAATAAGACACATTTATTCTGAAAGAATAGGGGATGACCATGTAGGATGGCTCTTTCTTTTCTAGCCATGCTCCATCCTGGCCTCTAAACTCTCAGATGGAACCAGACACAATCTTTCTTAATTTGAGTTCTGGAAATTTCTTCATACTCAGTAGGTTTTCCTAATCTAGTAGCTGTCTTTCAATTAAATCCAGTTGGAAATCAGGATTTTTATTACAGAGATCCTCGAACTGAATGTTCCCAGATTCTCACGTCTTCCTTCAACCTTCAACTCTTTGTCTTGTTCCACTTTCCATCTTGGTCACATTCCCACTACTATGCATTCAGAAAATCTGCATTTCCTTCTGTCTCAGTCAGTTCTGCTATGATGTGCCTTTCTAGAAATTATGCCCTGATGCAAAAATTTGCAATACAGAGTACAATATTTGTGGGATTGAGGACAAAACTCGAAATTTTCATTTGTGACTCACATGAAAATAAAAGGATGCATAGTAGAAAGAAAAAGACAACATTAAAATGACCATATAGTTAAATGATGCATAGCTAAGCTTGGAAGGTTACAGTTATTTTTCAAAGGAGTGAAAAGCTGATGATCTGAATTTTAAGGAAAGCTGACATGTTGAATGGAAAAGCTGAATGTGGCTCTGGATACAGTTGGAGTATTGCGATAGGTCGAGTTGGTTTCTACATTGCTTTAGCTAGCTGCCATTTTTTTCTCCAACAAATGGCAATGACACAGTTCTTAAACTAATCTTTTTCTACTTTGAACAAATCTATTCCTACACCTGGGCCCACTGATTCAAAATACTTTGTGAGAAGGTCTGTTTCCTACTCTTTCTCTTTTCTTAACAAACCTAACTTGTATGAGCTTGCCTCATCTAATAAATGACACATTTATTTGAGTTGATCACAAACTGGTTATTCCTTTATGTGCCTCCTCCTTTTATACTTCACATTTAACTTTTTAGAAAAGTTTGTTGGTTCTGACTTCAAAATCATATTAAATTAAAGAAAATTAAATCACTGATGCATCTTGCTTTCTTCACCAAGATCTTTATCCAAACAACTTCTTGGGTAATATTTTAACTCATTTCCCTTCTGACATTTCTGTTCATTTTGTATATTTCTACCAGGAAAAGAAGCATAGTCCATTTAAACATGGATATCATATAATGTCACTTCTCTGCCTCAAGTGGCATCCAAAGTCTTAACAACCAATCCACAAGTACTTGAGTGCAACAATTAACCCCCTTCCATAATTGTTACCCAACCAGTTTCTCCTTTCTGTAAACCCAATGTTCTGTCCTTCTTCTTTCTGTAATATACTGAACACACCATACTCAGAGATTTACCAATTGTTCTGTCCTTTCTCCATAAAACTCTTGTCTTGGTATCAATATAACCTGATCTCATACTCTTTCAAGCCTGCCCAAATATCACTTAAGAAGTAAGGCTGACCTGGGCCACCTTCATCAATGTAGCATGACTATTGCACCTTGCCTGCCATCCTTTCTCTTTTCTTTATTTTCAACTTCAGGAATCTTTCTTTTCCACCTTTATTATTATCTAACTTCTCCAATTAGACAATGGGGCAATCACATTCAAATGGACAGGTACTCCCTCAGTAGGAAGTGAGAAAACTTACCCAGCATTCAAAAAAAGAATGTAATAAATTCCTTTTAATAAATAATTGACTACACATTTGAAAACAGATCCCTGTTTGAGTTATTAATTTTTAAAATTTAATTGTTATACGATTATTGGTATTTAAAAAATAATTGATCAGGTTTTCTGGGAGCCAAATCCAATCAGTCTCACTTATTTTTATTGGAAGTCATGTTTGAAAGGCTTTAATTTGGCCTACACACTTTGGACTTGATTATGTTATTGGTCTCTTGTCTAAGGAATTGCTAGTCAAGCAGATGTTTCTTGTCGTGGATATTCCAGATTATCTTGGATTTATGACACCATTTCTGTTGAGACAAAGTATGAAGTCAAGAATGACATAAGCAAGCATAGTTGCTATGCATTCACTCATTCTTCACAGTGAATGAGAAGAGGTTTTGCCATACTAAAGGACAGACACATGCATCAAGGCCTGCTATTAGGTTACTCTCTTGAAATAGGAACTTTTAGTAGGAAGAGCAGAATAGAAACATGAGCAGTTTTAGGAAACCATCTGCTTCTGTATTCTCCTTTCCTCTCACAAGGATGAGAAGATACTGTCAGACTCCATCTTGGAATAAACTCCAAAGAAGGAATTACTTGGAACAAGACCCAGTGCCGTGGGAACAAATGTTGGGAGAACATACACAGATTTCCTTTAGTTCAAGCTAATGACTTTTTCACATTTTCTCTGTGGTTGGGGCACTTCAATAAAATGAGGTAGATAGAAGAATTTTGGAAATAACATGTATTTTATAAATTAAAATGGAAGTTATGAGCTCATTTCCTTAGAAGGCAAATCCTACAGAAAACATAACTGGCGTGACACAAGCATCACATGGAAATATGAAGTCCTGACTTTCTCGTATTCTTCATGCTGACCAGCCATCACTGTCTACTAAAGTAACTATGTATCCTTTATTGAAATACAAAAGGTGAGATAGTATTGAAACCTCGGGATTTCTCATCTAGAAATGGTTAAGTGTAAGTTTTATTATGGTTTTGTTGTTGATTTGCATTATTTTTATTGAACTCACATAGGCTAAAAATTGGGTCTAATCATGTTCTGAAGACCTTGTTGAATAGGCCAGCCAGGCACCATATGGTAGATATCAGAACTAACCTCTAAACTTGGTTTCCCTTCCTCTTAAGTATCTGAATTTATGGAATTGGTTTACGTGGTTATTTCTCAGGATTGTTCAGAAAGGGACAGCAATATTAATTAGCATCAGTGTAATTTTTAGAGGAGAAATTGCTCTTCCCAATAGTAGAATTTTATCTTACCTGCACTTCTGTTTGTTGATTTAAGCCAGTTGGTTTGGCGCTGTTGTGACTTTCATGATTGATGAGTTTTTCAATTTCCATGACAGTATTTCTCTGGGAGAAAGAACCAGCATTGGGGCCAGATTGCTAACAATATCATTATGATTTTATTATCATCCTGTCCTGGAGATCTATAACATGGTTGTCTACTGGCACATTACTCAACTGAGACAGTAGGATAGCAAATGCTTCTGTTGTGAGACACACGGGCCACCTGGCTTCAGGTAATATCTATCTGGATGCACTGGAGATGAAAAGCTATGTTGAATGACCACTGCAAAGGGTAAATATCATTCTTTGTACATTTGTAATGCTGAGGTGAGGGCATCGTCTCCCTGGATAAGGAGAAGCATAAGACCCATTAACATTTTGAGGATAGATGTACACTCACCAAGAGGTAAATATGCCAATTAGAGTAAGAAACATGTATCAATTTCATTGACGAGCCCACACTGGCAAACACTAATGCCGTTAGCAAAGAAAGATCCTAGCGGGACCTGAAATTGATAGGTTTTAATTTAAGAAACATTAAAAGGAAAAGGAAAACATCTTGCAACCTTATAAAGATGAAGAAAACTTATGGAAATGTGAATAAACAAATGACCTAGAATACTCTGCTTGGGATTCTAAGAATATGCTGGCACAAGGAAGATACAAAAAAGAGGACACAATTTAGTGTCTACATTTCATTTAAACCAAAGCTAGAAGAAATAATAACCTTGTATCAAATCTTGAGGGCTTCCATACCCATAGAGTAGACATTTCAAAATGCAGCTAAATTCTTTCTCATAGTTCTTGAGGTTAGAACTCTAACCAAGGTGTTACCCTGAGACCTGGTGTCTCCTGAGACCTCCTCCTTTGGATTTTCCACTCTGCTCTCTGGCCTTCTGTTTGAGTACATCTTTGTCCTAATCACCTATTCAAGGTCATACATATTGAACTTGAAGTCTCCCCTAACGATGTCATTTTAACTTATGTCTTTAAATACCATTTTAATAATATAGGCAGTTTCATCTTTTCTCCCTTTAGCAGATCCCACGTGGTTCAGGTGTGACAAGTGGTCTCCATGTATATATTACTTCTCAGCATTCAATACCTCTGCCGCACAGCTTTCAACTGCATTTGACAATGTCCTCGTAAAAGTCTGTCCACAGCCTAGTTCAACTTAGCATATATCAATTTCACTTGCCTCAAATGATCCTCTATCCCTGGCAACAGATATTAGGCTCAGAAAAATATTTGGCCATGTTTGTGAAACAGAGAGTTAGGGATCATCCTATAAGTGGTTTAAAAAAAATCTCTGTTGGATGAACCAAAGTTACTAGGGAAACATTGCTGATTAAACCCCTTGGTGGGCCGTGATGGGGAGTGTCATTGACTGTGATGGCACTGAGTAGCAGAACTATGGGGAGTCTGCACTCACACATACATACACACACACTTTAATTTATACAGCACAGTTGGGAGGCACATCTCAGGGTATCTGAGCAGCTGTCATTGCACACGGAGAAATCTTGGAGGAAAGGAGAGTGCCAGAAGCTATCAAGGTAAAAAAAAAATCTTACTTTTTTGTTGTTATAAAGAGATCATAATTCATATAAAAATACATGTTTGGTCACTGTTGTGAATAGATAATTAAATCACTGCTATATTTTTAATACAGGATATACTATGTCTATTGATGCAAGTAATTGAGAAATATCCAGTTGCTGAATTGATCCAAAATGAATGAAATTAATGATCTTTGACATCCAGCTTTGACCATTTGGGAAAACTCTTAGCCAGGCATGGAAGTGCACAATTGTACACTCAGATTTCAGCACTCAGGTGTGAGTAGGAGGACTATAAGTCAGACTTAGATATATAAAATAACCATTTCTCTAAACCAAATAATTAAATATTGCTAAATTCCTTCTATGTTTACTGTTTTGAAGTTTTCAGAGAGTGCAGACATGATTAAATGAGACCCAGATCACATTTTGATTTGATTTAAAGCTGATCTGACAACTCTTTCATCATTACAAGACAAGAGCTCTTTAGAGAGAAAATTCAGCCATATCCCCTGAGAACTTTACACCATTTCAAGTCTAGCATGCGAGTTTCACTTAGAAAACTTGGCACAAGTTGATGATCTGATTTTGCCAAAATGTTTACTCCATGTAGGTCAGGAGTTTTGCTGTCTGAATCACTTTTTGATTTCTAATTTCTAGAAAAATATTTTCCTGGTACATGCTTGGCATAAAATTGTGTTGAAGGATGTACAAAACCTGGAGAAAGAGGATCTGCAGAAAAGAACTGATTTCTTCAAGTCTTCTGCACATTTGCAGGTGTTTCTCCATTGGCCTTAGAGCCTATGGTGTTCTCTCTCTTCTATGTTATTTGTCATAGCCACATAAATAATATAATCAGTTACCATATCCTGAGTGATAAGATCATTGAAAATGTCCAAGTCCAGGTGGTAGCAGAATTGGTGTTTGTTGGGCAACTTCCACCTGCTTCATAAACACCTATTGTCATTCTCTGTCCTCGCCTGGCAGAAGACTTAAAGAAGATCATTTGGGTCTCTCTTCTAGGAGAATAAATCCAATTCATGATGTTCCTCCCCATCCCATAATATTTCAGCATTAGATTAGATCACCAGAGTGGATGTGTGCAAAAGTTCTTGACGGTTCCATCAATTCACTGGGCAGGAGACATAGGTCAAGCTATTGAGTGATTGCTTCACAAAAATGAGCTCTGAATTGAAATCTCAATGCTGCAAAAAATGTAGTGTATTAATCTTGTTCATGTATGGTAAGGGAAGACAATGTTAGCAAATATTTAGTCCAGAATATTTTCCTATATATATGTAAATCTATTCTTAAGTACAAACACCTGAGGCTCTACTTAAATTCCTTTATCTGTCCCTAATGACAATTTTTAGTTGAAACTCTCAGAATCCAAGGTCAATGAAAAAGGAAATAAGGTAGATGACTCCATACATCCAGCATCCCTAACAAACAGTTGCTATGGGATTTTTTACTATACCAGGCTTGGAGCTCATTGTTTGCTGAGGAAGCTCATACACCAAGAGCTTTGTGTATGTGTGTGTCTGTGTGTCTGTGAAATGATATACATATCTGATATAAATATATCAGATATGGATAATGGATATATATATAATATATCCACTGGTTTGCAAACATTGGTAATTCTTTAGTTGGCTGTTCTACGTATATAACACATTCACAGTAAGCTCATCTTTCACTTCTGTACCAAAAGTAGTTCACATAGCATAACACATTGCTATCCTTAGTGTGAACTTACAGCCCTCACCCACTTCATTCAATTGGTCATATTCCTAGAAGTGATGAATGCAATTCTTGGTAACTGAATTCCTTGAGCAAACTCTTATGCTGAAAATATGATTTCTTATGGCATATACAATATCAGTTTGTGTCTGTCAGAGAATTCTTACAGGGCCAATCACTAAAAGAACCTAAGCAACGAGGCTGTAGGTGGTGTCTTGATGGACAGGTCTTTATAACTCTTAGCAGGAAGAAATGAGCATGCCCAATGAGACTGGCTTCACCAAGCTAGATCAGGAAGCCTGCCCATGATTTCTTCAGAATTTCTTCCCACAACCCTCCCCCATAACTGCTAATTTTGTTAATTTTGCATCCTTTTGTGATAATGAATTGAGGTCATGCGTGAGAATTTATACTGATTCTTCCGTATTATACGAGTGAATCATTGAACCCAGGATTATTGGTGGGAAGTGGCTAAAGGAGAGATTATTTTAAATGCCGTAGATCCCATCAGAGACTTTACACCTCTTGAGGTTCTTGGAGATTATTATAATTTAACTATTTTAACTTCCAAAATTTTAACTTCTAATGGACTGCAAAAATCATTAACTATTTCATTGAAATAAGTACTAATAAATTTTATTGAGTTATTTAATTAATTAAACTCTAGTTGATGCATTTCTATTAACATGCAGTATTTGTAAGAAGGGCGTTTCATCGTCACATTTCTATATATGTGTATATAAAGATACAAATATATATGTAGAAATATATGTGTGTATATAGAAATATATAAATACATATATTTAGAATATATATATAGAGAGAAATTTATATGTATATATATATATGTATGTATCTCCCATCAGCTTTACTCTTCTAACGCTGCCCCTTGAGCCCTCACATCTTAACATTTTCAACAAATTTCATTATTCTATTTTCATTTATGCATATAAAATACTTTGATCATATGTACCTTCATTTACACTTTCCCTTACCCCATAAAAGTCTGTTTTACTTTCTGATCATGACATATTACCGTATAATAATTGTACCAAATGGTTTCAATGAGTTTTTATATGTGTATGTATTTTAATTTTGATCAGGATAGCCCCTCAACTGCTCTTTCTCTTTTCATTTCGCTTAGGTCCTATTGTCAGTTGTTCACCTATATTTACTTTCTCTTTAGTCCTTTAAACAATTCCGTCAGGCATATATGAAAGCGGGAACTAAGCACAGCAAGAGGCACTCTATGGCAGAGGTGTAATATGCTGTAAAATAGTAGATTCGGGATTTGAAACAGAAGTTCTGTAACAGAAACTACATACTACATGAGCTTCTTTTTATGGATGATTTCTTTTAACACACACACACACACACACATACACACACACACACACACACACACACACACACACACACACACACCACTGACATACCACTGGGTCTGGAAACTATGTATAACCAAGACAAGGAGTATGCGCATCAGACTTCCAAATAATGTAGTAAATGGAGTAAAGTCCTCATGAAAAACACATGTGCATAAAAATGGAGATAAAACAGTTGATAGGAGTCAAAGAGCTATTACTATTCAACATAGAGTACTGTTTTCTCAGCTCATTGCCAAAACCCTTGCAAAAAGCAACTAAATTTTAAGTAGTTTTGAGCTCTTAACACCATGCTGAGGTTCTGGTACACAATAGGAACTCGATTTAAAAAATAAGAGCCAAAATGGTCTGGAGGCTTGGGCAGCAAACTGATCTGTGTCCACATTACAAATAGAACTACAATATGTATTTCAAGTTTTTTTTAAAAAATTACATGGCTCAAATATATTTTAGGGAAGATCATTTTGTTTACAACAGTATAAAAGTGAATTTTTCCATTAAAATGAATGGGTGTAACTTTTCCATGAGATATTAAAAATGCAAGATCATCCTTTTACATCTGAAATGATTATGTTTCCATTAGTACAAGTACTCAAATGTAAGGGCTGGTATATGCGTACGAGTATTTTTTTCACTATTTTTTAAAATAAGTGTGAGCCAATAGCCAGGCGATGGAAACAATCCAGATGCCCTACTGCAAATGAATGGATACAGAAAATGTGGTATATATACACAATGGAATTCTACATAGCCAACAGACAAGATAAAATAATGGCATTTGCAGGGAAGTGGATGAATCTAGAGCGAATCATGTTGAGTGAGACAAGTTAAGACCTAAGGAACAAAAGGCGCATGGTATCTTTAATATGTGGCTATGAGTTCCACACAGTACAAGAGCGAGGACTCAATATCTGCATACCCAATGCTATGGACATGGTAATGGAAATATAAACATAACTACATAGACATAAAAACCTATGACTCTATAGGCATAATGTTTTATTTCATAAATTAATATGTATCTATGATATACAAACCCTTAGCCTAATTTTGATTATGGTCTAAAAGCTAAGTGCCAGTGATTGTTTATAGAAATTCCCTTCTTGAACACTTGTTTGTTAGACCTGTCATTTGAAATATGATGTAAAAATCAATGTTAATAAATTCTTTAATAAAAAAATGAAAGAAAAGAACATCCAGGTAATGGGGATTTGTGGGTGGGAATGATGACTACTGTGCAATTTAAATGCTCTCCTCAGAGTCTCCGGCAAAACCTTATGAATATATCTGTGCTATTGATAAATTACTTCCTACAGAATTAAAAAAAATAATTGTGAGCATGTATGTGTACACACACATATACGATTTGTTCTACAGAAAGTGAAAGATACACATCAAGCTGATTCAAGGGATATCTATTTTATGGGATCAGGATACATTGTAGGAACTTTGCTATGATAAGTACTGTTTGTCTAACCATGATGATATTTTGGATTTGTTCTAGTGGCTTATACACATTTGAATTAAATACAGAGTTGAGTTAAAATGATGTCAAAATGATTTCTTGGTATAGAAATATATTTATCTCACTTGAGAAGAAATTTAGAATTTAGACATCTTATTATGTTTGTGTAGGTTCTAGATATATTTATTTCCATACATCTGGATGGTACACTAAATTATAGCTTTGAAGGTAGCTTAATATAGGAGTTTAACTTTCCAATTCGGATCTTTTTACATTTTATAAATTTGTTTGTCACGTACTTAATTTCATTATAATGGAAAAAGAAAAACAAAGCAAATAAACAATATCAGGGTTTGCATCTCAGAACCGGTAAGTCTGCTATGATAAATGGTAGACAGTAAATACTGTCCTTTTATTTATGAAGCAAAGGTCTTCTTTGGTGCTTAAAGGAAGAAAGAAATCGAACCTCAAATCCTGGAACTTAGAAGCCCACACAGTCTGGCCTGGATGTAGCATTTTGACCTTGATCGCTCATGTTCCATGCTACAAAATTGTTTCCCTCATATTTTGAGAATGAATTTGACAGTGTCTTGCTCCCAGAAATATCAAATTTTCTTACCTAGCACACCTGTCCTTTATATTTCTATAGCTCTATATTCTGTCTTTGTTTGAATTTCCTTCTTTGTAACAACCATGAATATATTGCGATCCAATGTAGAGTTTATGTCTAACTTGTGCAAGCTGAAGGCAATTGGTTGAATTTATAATCTGATTAAAGTCCAAGAAGAGATGGTGAGATTTTTCCAGTACTAGCTTTCATAGTAAGATTATTGGAAGACACCCAGTGAATTCCTTCTCTGGAATAGAATCTCTTCTTGCTTTCTCCTTTGCCACCATGAATTTGGCATGTGTTATGTTGGTGAGGTGAAATGCCTTCTCCAAAAGGCTCATGTGGGAAGAAGTGGTCATCAGCTGCTGGATCCAATCATTAAGAGGTGATTAGATCCTGAGGCCTCTAGCCAAATTAATACATAAAACAATCACTTGGCAATGTGGGGTTATAGCAGAAGGGAAGTGGTGAGGCCTGTTGGAGAACTAAGTGACCAGGGGTATTCCCTGAAAAGATATACCTTGGCCCTGGCCCATTCCTGCCTCTCGGTTTCCTGCTAATCAAGCTATAAACAGACTTCCTCCACCTTAGTCTTCCTCTATGTTTCTGCCTTACTCATTGGACTATGAGCAAAGGGCCCAGCCATTCATGGAATGAAGTATGAAAGCCAAAATAAGCACTTTCCTCCTCTGAGCTGTTTCCCTGGTCCCATGGGTGTTGTCACAGCATCAGAAGAGTTGCACGTGCAGTGAGCATCACACAATAACTGCAGTGACTTGCTTTACTTTCTCTCACAGGTGCATTAAAGTGACCAATTAGTGCATGATAGCCTTTACAATGAATTCCAACTGAGTAAACGTGTTGGAATCCATTGTACCATTAAATATCTCTTTTCTAACTGTGTCCTCCTATGAACTCTGAACTACAATTCAGAAAAAAATATGACAACAATCATTTGCTGAAATTCACAGAACAGTACTTGAGGGCTTCATCTTAGCATCTTTAAATTATCTTTTCCCTTTTAGGAAATGTAAGAATTCTGAGTAGCTAATTAATAATGGCAATGTAGCAAATCCAAAAGCCAAGCAACATTTTATTTTAAGTACACTCAATGAACTTTAACCAGTTACTGTTTCATCTTCAGATCCAGGTTGGATTCATCTTTGCAAATTTGGATCTTTTCAGTCTTTCCTTCCTGCTGGGCAGGAGATGAATGAATTTTTCTCCCCCATACACTGTCTCCCTGATTCTTCTGCATTGCCCTGGGCAAAGTCCTTCTTCTCAGTTAAATGCATGATTTTCCTTCAGGGAATTCACAAACTGATGGGTATGTTTGGTTCCTGCTCTGCACATTTACAATAGCACTTTCTGTCTCCACACATATTTTGGCTCTAACTTCGTTCTGTGAGGACAACACTACGGAACACGTTTCTGTGGTAATGACTCACTTGTCTGAGTTAGTTCCTTTGCTGAACTTCCTATTTATTCACTGTATTAGAAATTAACTATTTTGCACATCAGCTCCTTTTCCTGTACAGTAGTGATGATTTATTGATGCATTTAAAAAGAAAATTAAAAAAATTCCTAGCTCCCTGGCAAATATGTTCTACAGTGCCTTCTTCTATTGTGAGTCAATTGAGATAAAGCAGGCTATATGTCATGAGGAATAATTATGTCCAGTGGTTTTGAGGACAATTAGAATGTGTAAGGTTGTAGGAAAAATTACTGTGATCAGGCATGTCTGAATCCTCACCTTTTGTTTTTCTGTTGGGAAACATGGATATTCTTATAAAATGTAGGCATTCCAGCTTATTCTTCTGTAAAATAGAAATGATATTAATGATGTTTGTGACCATTAGGATGTAGAAAACTGCATCCTAAATCATGTCTCACTAAGCATTTAATATGTGGGGCAGTCATTGTCTTTTCTATGTGTGTTATTTTTGTTTGTTTATGTGATTATTACCTGTTTCCCCCTACCTGGCTAGTATGGAAAGTTTGAGAATGGATTGGTAGGTGTTTTGTTTTATTTCCCTCAGATTAGTTTAGTGGTCAGAGGGGGTAATTATATGTTGCATGAGCGAATACCACTGTTTTAAAGTTTATGATTTATTCAATGTGCTCATGGATCCACTTTCTCAAAGTGACCCAGTAATTAAAGCCAAATGTGTTTCACTAGTTGGCACCTTGATTTACATTTGTGCTCCTATTTTGAATCAGTGACAGCATACTTAAAAAATATGTATTAGAACTACTAGAGTTTCATATACTCTGGTAATTGGCTGTGAGAATAATCTCAGAGAAAATAATACAACTAAAATTCTTTTTTCTTTTCCATGTTTTTACTCTTTACATATATCAAGATTTTGTTTCTTTTTATTACTTTACATATTTCCTAGTTTGTATAATGGTATCTTTAATAAAGATTTCTCATTTTATTAAAAACTACTTTTCAAATTTTAAACAGGAAAATTGAAGTAAAAATTCATTCAACAAAAATAATGGTTCAGAAATAAAAATCAAAACTAAGCAAATCCCATGTGCAAAAATAAGTGAACTACCACTCACATTTACATCGTTCATATTTAACAGGAAATAATAGAACTAGGCTGTCATTTCTCAGTATGTCTGGATCCAAAAATTTGAAACACACATTGCAAGAGTGTACCCTTCTTTATTTTCACTCTGAAGTCATCATGCACTCATACATTTTCTGCATTTTCTCCTTTTATCCAGTCCTTGGGCTTGGACTCAGGGTCTGGGCACTGTCCTTGAGCTTTCTCAAGGGTAGCCCTCTAACACTTGAGCCACAGCAACATTCTGGCTTTCTCTGTGTATGTGGCACTGAGGAACCAAACCTAGGTCTTTGTACATGCTAGTCAAGCATTCTACTGCTTGGCCACATTGCTGGCCCTGCCAGATTTCTCTTACAACATAAAAAATTCTCATTTCCTACTGGGTATCAGTGGCTTTTATCTATAATTTTTACTACTTTGGAAACTGAGTGCTGAAGAGTATGGTTTGAAGCCATTACAAACAGACAAATCCAGCAGATTTGTATCTCTATTTAATAAGAAAAATTCAGATCCGGATTATTTGATTATCAAGAAGTACAGCTCCAACAGTTGGTGAAAAATCTGAGTGAGACTCTGAGGTCCTGAGTTTAACCACTGAGAACTGATGGGCTGTGGAAAAGGTCAGAACTAAAAGCATTATTTTTATATATTTTCATCATTTACCGAAAGATTCACCTTTACTTGTACATTTTTCCATAAACTATTTTCCTGCAAATGGATTTTCAAGCCAAATGAGATTTCCATCACTCTTCAAAGACTTGAGAGGGACCATCTTTGATGGAGCTATCTTTGACACAGCCACTATGAAAATGGACATTGAGAAATTAAGTTAATTACATATTGACATAGGATATTCCAACTAAAAAGAAAAACTTTTGAAAGAGACTGTATGTCCTAGATGATCTATTTCTGGCTGTCTGTATTTCTCCCCCATACTACATATTTTACGAATGTTTTGAGCACTAGGTCAAATTAACAGATCTGTGTGCCAGCGTTCAGTGGGACTAATCATTCTTTAACAGTACATAATTCTGGAATGTGAGAAATGACACGTGCATAACTTTGAATGAAACTCATTAATTTCCCCAAAGGGAAAATGATATCCAGAGAGAGAAGATTGTTTTTCATATGGTAACTTCCATTTTTTAAATGTTAAAGCATGGGGCCCTGAGTTCAATATGTATTTGTTGAAAGCTCAGAGGAGTTCAGGTAATAAGCATAAACATTCCCAATTCAGCCCAGCAATTAAGGGTACAATGCAACTCTCCATAGCTACTGACCCTGTAGAAACATTACAAGATTGATTACCTTGCTCCCTTTTAAATTTTAAAATAAATTGCTTATTTGTCCTTTTATTGATGTTTCAAAATTAAATCTAAAATGCAGAGTATTTTCTTATATCATTTTCCTCCTTTTTTCCTCTTTTTCTTTGTTTGAAGTGTGGAAGTTCAAACGCAGACCTTTTGCATGTCTGCGGGTATTGTACTACTGCACTACATTTCCAGCCCTACATTTGGTCTGTTTTCCTGTAAATGTTCATAAACTCCCTATAATTTAATCCAAGATTATAGATTGCATTTGGGTATTATATCTTCTAATATCCTCTACCTGGAGCTCCTTTCATCTTCCCTTGTGTTACATGAGCTTGTGGGCTTGTGGTACTTTGAAGCACCCTGGTGAGTTATTTTGTAGAATGTATCTCAATTCATGCTTGCTTGATGTTTTGGTTTTATTTTTTTCAAAACTGAATGGAGGTTATATTCATTCTTGGAAATGATATGACAGATATGATGTGCTGTCAGTCTCAGATAAAGATTGAGTTCTACACAGTAAATAGTAATAAACACAGATAATGCCATTATACTTGTATCATCACCAGGTTATTTCTTTTTTTTGCCAGTCTTGGGGCTTGAACTTGGGTCCTGAACATTGTCCCTGGGCTTTCTCAAGGCTAGAGCTCTACCACTTGAGCTACAGCACCATTCCCAGATTTTTCTGTGTATGTGGTACCAAGGAATTGAACCTGGGTTTTCATGCATGCTAGGCAAGCACTCTAATACTATGCCAAACTCCTGGCCCACCAGGTTATTTCTTGAAGCTGTGCTATAAAGTCTTAATGTGCATGATTCAGTATTCTTCTCTAAGTATCATGCTATGCTGTATGTTCTACTTCTGTGAATAAATTATTTTCAATCATACATAAGGAAACCAATATCCCAATAATAATATGCCTGGGGGGGTTACATGACCCCAGTAGTAGATGAATGCGTACAATATATCTTTAGGACCATGGCTTACAAATTTCTCAGTGAAGTGTGATATAAAATGCTAAGAACTTCATGACCTGGAGGTATCCAATGAGATTTATGGCAACTCAACATTTTCTTTCACTTCCAGCCATAAGGCCCTAATTAGACGTCACTTTACTGTTTCACATGTAAGATTCATGAAGAAAGATTCCTCAGAAATTTGCCATCAGTACATTGGACCTCTGCCTCTTTCTTCTTGCACTGCTGGGGCCCTGCTTTCTCTGAATGGCCATGAGGGAAATGAGCCTTCTCCCATCCTTAATTGGAGTAAGGTACGCCACTGCTCAGGGTTGTGGATTCTTGGTGTGCCTTCGAAATAAATCTGGTTCCTGAATAATGAGTCAGCTCTGCAAAAACCAATGCCGTGGAACCCTGCTGATATGCTGCCATCAAAACAGAAAAAAAAATCAAATTTTCCTCTGAATGGAGCCTTAATAACAGTTGGAAACTTCAGCCTCCTGCCTATAATTTATTTACAAAGAATCTTTTTGAAGAGAACTATCTTGGAGAATTCTGTGTAGCTTTGATGTTTGCAAAAATAACCCTCTAAAGAGAGGTGGGAAGATGACAGGTTAAAAAAAAGCCAGATACCTATACCTACAGGTAAAATAAAAAAGACAGATTAAAACAAGAATTACTATGCTTAGGAATTCATCTGTGAGGTTTGTTTTTTCTATGATCTAACCCCTCAATTGTGTCTAATTAACTCTTTAAATTAGCCAAGGCTACTGCCTTAGCTTAGTTCTGCCATAAACACTCGTCGTGGTTTCAGTGAAAATTATTGGGAGGGTTGGACTGTGAGGTGATGCAGAGAAAGAATAACAGTTAATAGACTGTGCTCTGTGAGTTGTGTGCTTGGAGCTAAAGCTTCTTTTAGGAATGTTTTGTTTTGTTCTGTTGTGCCAGTCCTGGGGCCTGAACTCAGGGCCTGGGCAATACCCTTGGACACTTTTTCTCAAGGTTAGCACTCTATCACTTGAGCCGCAGCGCCACTCTGGCTTTTTCTGTAGATGTGGTACTGAAGAATCATACCCAGGGCTTCACGTATGCTAGGTAAGCTCTCTACCACTAGATCACACTTCTGGCCCTTAGGAAGTGATTTAAGGGGATTGAAAGAGTGAGTCTCTGGTTTTACAAGACTGATATCTTCCAAACATTAAAGATTTCAGAAAAGTCTCTCTCACTCTCACTGTCATCTTGTTTGTCTGTTTCGTGTGTGTGTGTGTGTGTGTGTGTGTGTGTGTGTGCTCGCGCGTGCGTGCGTGCGCGAGCATTCATGGGAGTGTGAAGACGTAAAGATAAGTCATCTGTCTTTGAGATGAGACAGGGTTCTCCCTAGAAGCCCATCAACACTGGCACGTCTCTGCTCCATAGCTTTGGGAGAATGAATGACTCTTGTTGAAGCTGTTTCATGTGTAGAATTCTGTTACGGTTCACTGTGGCAGCCCCTCCTGAAAAATTGAAGGAGCATCATTAGAACAGCCAGCACAGTGGCCAACTGAAGGGTGAATCCTTTGGGAAACTCCAGGAATGGCTGTAGGTAAGAATGGCCTCATGATGAGCCAGAAGTATCTACATGCCAACTTCTCACAGGGGTTGGCTTGCACTATCTCTATAGGTTATCAATATTCTCAAATTCCCTCTCCAACTTCGGCACACAAAGGAAACATTAGGAAAATGAATTCCAGAAGATAGGAACAAACAACCCAATGGAAAAGACTGGATGCAGGAAAGCTCTATTACTGCCTGGGCTGTGACATAAACAGATTCAAATTAATTCTACAAGAGCCCTTGCTTCCTATTTTCTCTACAATGAAAATTGCAGTTGAATCTGTCAGATGAACAGTTGTATAAATGCATATGTGATTGTGTGTGTGTGTGTGTGTGTGTGTGTGTGTGTGTGTGTGTGTGTGTGTGTAAAGATACGGGTTGCATTGGACCTGGATGGATAAGTTCATTCCATACCTAATAGACTTACTAGGTCAGCCATTAGACTCTACCTGCTTATGCTTTCCACAGTGGCAACCTCGTCTTCCTTCAGGTAGTATGGTTTTCAAAGGTTTTCATGAATATTGTTTCAGAGCACAAAGAAACAGCCATGTTCTTCTTGACTAGCGTTTGTGCCTTTGGTGACACAAGGTTTAATGTGTCTGACATTCCTCATGATATGGTTATTCCTGAGCTGTTTCCAAAGAAACTACTTGAGAAGTAAAGTTACAAGGATTATTGTCCAAGGGAAGCCTGGGATAAAGCCGATAAATGATCTCAAGATAAATTAAAAGCAAAAGGTCTGGGGGTAGGATCTGGTAATGAGAGTCTTGCCAAGGAAACAGAAGGCCCTGAGTTCAATTCTCGGCAGCCACCAAATGGCAATTATCTTAAAAGTGTCCATTCTGTTTAAAATACAGATCTTGCAGAAATTCTGTTAAGATTTCATTGGAACTAAGTAAATGAATTCAAATGGATAAAGCAAATGATTCAAAAGATTCTGGAGAAGTTAAGGAGGCAAACAATGAGACAGAATCCAGTAATAATTACTTGTCATAAAGAATGGTCTAATGTCCTAAAGAATGAAAATAAAAATCAAAAATCTGACGTGGAAACATGGTACATGAGTATGATGCCTTTGCAGGTCTGCAAACTTTTAAACTGTTTTCCTTAAGTTTAAAATGAGGGGACTTGAAAGGGCTTTCTGCAAGTTTTATTGGGATTCACTTTTTCTTCTGAATGGCACCCTTTATGTCTTTATAGCCTCGTGTCCTTTCTTACTCTCTTGAGAATATTTTAAAATATTGATATGTGAGGGTTCAAAGTTGTTCACTGTTAGTATGGAGCCAAATTACAACAGGGTGGTGTTTCACAGTACTGATCCAATCCGTGGTGACAGACATTCAAATTTCCTTGTCAAACGTGGTGGCTTCAACAAGAAATTGGCCAACCGTGAACTGGAGATGCACACTCAGCAGATACAGTATTTTCACCCACTTGCCAACATCCAGAAGCAGTGGAAAGAAACTGTTCATAAACCATGCAGGCTGTGATGTACTGATAAAGCATCCCAGAAAACAGCAGAGATTTGCTGGTAGTAAGGTAAAAATATACCTTAAAGTATGTGAACATCCCTTCACGAAACATGGTGGATTTATTTGGTAAAATAAATAAATAAATAAATAAATGCATGTTTGTGTGCAGACATAGTTTGAAATACTTGAAATTGGAAAATGAGTGGAATTATAATTTACCCATTTATTGTTACACACATACTTGATTGTATTAAGAAATCCCCTCCATTGTTATAAAACTGCTTGAATCTATCAGGTTCTACATGGGTCATTGCAATTTAACTTCTTTTATCTAGAATAAAATTATAAGAAGTGTTTAATGCTGATTTTAACTTAACCTGTAAATTATACCTGTAATGTGCACAGACAGGGACAAAGAGAAAATAAGCCAAACATTTTTAAAGGAATAAATTAGGTAAAGATGGGTATGTTTTAAGGCAGAGGTCACATCAGAATGTTTCCTAAAATTACTACAATTTAGCAAATGTAGTGAAGCATTTGCTAAAAAGCTTATTCATACAGTAACATAAATATCTTTGTGGTTTTTATTTAAAGATCTTGTTTTCATTAAAAGCTATTTGTTGTTCATATTTTAGACATCTTCACAACTTGGGGGTTTGGGGAAAGAGAAGTAGGATAAAAAGAAAGGAGTGGGTGACAATGTTCAATGTACGCACTATCTTACATTAACTGTTACCTCTCTGTACATGACTTTGACAATAAAGTTAAATTTGACAAAGTCCTTCTCTAAATTCAGTGCTGCAAAATGTAAAAGGAAGGGATGAGAGTGAAGGGAGCTAATCAGTAGTTTCAGGATTACATTTTATAGAAATCACTAGCCCACTCCATGGTTCTATCTTGAAATAAACTTTTCAAAAAATTAAATGTTCTTCAGCTCAAAGCTAGTGCTCTACCACTTGAGCCACAGCATCACTACTACTCTGTTGGTGGGAGTGCAAACTCGTTCAACCACTATGGAAAGCAGTATGGCAGGTCCTCAAAAGACTAAACATAGAGCTCCCCTATGACCCAGCAATTCCACTACTTGGCATTTACCCAATTGTCCAGAAACAAGGACATACTAAAGCCACCAGCCCAACAATGTTCATTGCAGCACTATTCACCATAGCAAAGATATGGAAACAACCCAGATGTCCCTCAGTTGATGAGTGGATCAACAAGATGTGGTATTTGTACACAATGGAATTCTATGCGGCTGTCAGAAAGAATGACATCGCCCCATTTGTTAGGAAATGGAAAGACTTAGAAAAAATTATATTAAGTGAAGTAAGCCAGACTCAAAGGAACATAGGCTCAATGGTTTCCCTCATTTGTCATAATCAGTAGAAACCTTAGGCTCTCCTGGCAGAGAATTGCAATAGAGCAAAACCTAGATACATAAGGTCATATAGTATGACACTAAATGAAAGGACCTCTAGGATATAGAAACAAAAGCCAAATATTGAGTGATTGTTGTCCTTAATGTACTTTGTTATCTCTCATCTGTTTTGCTGTCCCTTGGTTATCTCATATTGTTACAGTATCTCACTTTGTTATCTGATATATTGGATATATTTGTGTCTGGTTATTTGAAATTGGATAGGGAAGGGGGGAAAACAAGATGAGGGGTGAGGGTGGGGGGGAAGGAAATGGGGACCAAGACATGTGAAAGGGTATCAATGTATGTGAATTAATGCACCTTCTATCTGGCAAATATAATGTAACCCTTCTATTAATTACAATAAAAATGTATGAAAAAATAAATATTATAGTTAAATACTACAAATAGAAAGGTTTCTCCTACTTGCAAACCCTTCTGACTGGAGACTAAGTATTTACTAAATGTCTATGATTTGTCTATGCTGAGGTACAGAGGGGAAAATCGAGATCTCAATGTTAACACACTGGTGAATGTATGTGTTGAAAATATCTCGTGGTTTTCTGCTCTGTGACGCCTTGGTTATTTCTGCCTCACAAATGAGGAAATAGTGGCCCAGAAAGAACACCTATGTCACTGAAGTAATGGAATTCACCGCTATTAGATATTATCTGTTTCTAGAATCAAGCTGTCTCTTTACTTATTACCAGTGAAAGGTTATCGAATTCTATTGCATTCTAGGAATTGGTGCTTCGAATTCTTCCAGACTATGCATAGAATCAGTCAATGCTTCTCTGGGGAGAAGTGATTTTGATGACTTTGTTGCTCCTGATTGTGGCTCACGGTTCATCTGAGAGGCTGGAAGACTTCCATAATGGTTGGCACCCAGCCTTCTCCAGAGTCTGTGATAACATCTTCACTTTTAAGCCATCAGGCCCAGTAAACAGAGAGCATGGATTATCAGTTTTAAGGCAAAGTATGTTGAACACTTTTTGGCCAGGCCTAAGGACTGAACTCAGGGCCTGAGTACTCTCTTTGGGCTTTCCTCAAGGGTAGAGCTCTGACACTTGAACCACAGCACCACTTCTGGCTTTTCTCTGTATGTGGTACTGAGGAATCAAACCCGGGTCTTTATGGAGGCGAGGCAAGCACTCTACCCCTAGGCCAAACTCCTGGCCCAATGTTGAACATTTTGAATTAAAAATATTTTGGACACAAAGTCTTTTTATAGAGCCCTGGCTGGCCTCAAACTCTATGATACCCGTGAGACCATATTCTGAATAATTAGATGATGGCAGCTTTCTATGAGGCTTAGCAAAATGGGAAGAGGTTTTTTTTTTGTCCCTAATGTACTTGGAGTGTGCTCTCCTTTGTTATTCCATATATTCCCAGTTTCCAAAATGGCCCTTAATATATTTCATTATTCCTTTATATACGTTATATACTTTGATCATATCTGCTCTCCACCATCATTTTGTCCTATTCCCTGTTTGGATTCTTCAAGAAGTTTCCTCTTTATATAAATGTGCATATGAAAGAAAGCATGATATATGCCTTTTAATCTCCTTTGTTGATCCATTTTCCAGTAACCAATATAATTTTATTATTCTTTGTGTCTGAATAATACTATACTACCTACACAGATGTATATGTGTATGGATGCATGCATATATATACGTGCATATTATTCATAATTTGATGGGTATCTAGGCTTGTTTCATAGTCATTTCCACTATGGTACCTTCCCACATCATTGAATAATTTCTTTAATTTGTATTAGTTAATTGATTTGTATTAATTTGTTGTACTTAGACAATTATTATATTGCAATAGAGCTTTTGGAATTATTTTATCTCCATGAGTAGATTCCTTTTCAAATACCACTTTGGGGGCCTTTTCACTACAGAAACAAAATCTTTTTTCTACTTAATTTTCCTCTAGTTAAGAAAAGGTATCGGTAATGGAACAGCCCCTATTATATATATATCCTAAATCACTGAGATGGGAATCAAAGATTCAGATATTGTGTCAGGAAACTTGACCAGGAGAATATATTGATGGTGTGCTTAAGCTAAGAAAATTTTGATATGCACCAACAGAAAAGTAATATTTATATCTAGAAATATAATAGAAAAAGTGTTTCTTTCTCAGAACAATGGCTTATGCCATAAATTCTTTTTCTTGAGACATTAAACTTGTATTACTACTCAGCCCAAAATAATTTCCATCATTTTACTCCAGTGCTCTTCAGTCGATGTGGATGAAATCAGATGACAAGCATTTGTTCCACTGGTTCATGTTCGGAATGAACCAATTAAAAACTGGTGAGTAATTAACCGATGACTTGCTCAAGTCATCATTTCTGGGTGCTCATTTCTGAAAGAAGGCTTTGTCAAGTTGTCAATCTTTGTATTCGGTAGTGCCTATAATCTGTTATAATCCAGCGATGGCTGAATAGAAAGTGAAATATGTTTCTATTTCTGCTCCCAATTTAATGCATATGACATATGAGATCTGAGAACAGACCTTAACAGTATGCCTGATTCCCTCATGGTTAATGCTGTAAGCCAGACATGCAGTGAGACTAGCGTCATTTCACCTGGACTGCTCATTTTAAATATTAATGGATGTTGAGAATATATTCCAGGAATCATGAATGGTAAATTCATTAAGTTATATGTTAATTGCAGATCTAATCTGCCCTCCAGTAGCTGCAAGACTAAGGTGCTGTGTTTAAGCTGGTGACCAACTGTGGGCTTACCATATAAGAGGAACTGGGTAGAATTCTGTAGCACAAACAGAAAGCTGGAGATAAGAATGTTAAGATTCTTGGGAGGCTTTTGACCTTGGAAAAATCATTTAATCTGCCTAAGCTTGAGTTTCAGGTTCCATGTCTGTACTTGATAAACTCTTTTCTTTTCTCTTCTCTTGTCAGAGCTCACCTGAAGAATGATTGCTTTTTATTAATCTCCCAGTATCACTCCCACCCCATTCCTTTTATCTCTAGCTTCCTTTTTTTTTTTTTACATTTCTGGCCAAAATGATTTTGTCTAGATTTTTCAAAGTGTCTCGCTTTCTCCATGTTTTATCTTCCCATTTGTCCTAAATGCTGAAGCCAGAATTCTCTTGCCTACATCTATATTTATATGTGATTATTCTTAAAACTTCTCATCTGCCAGATTTCTTATTTTCAAAAAGGGTGAGCTGAAGCCGAAGGCACAGCTTAGCATCTAACATGTGGTGAACGTGTTGTATCTTTTCCAGGACTATTTTTTTTTCCTGTGTGCTTTGTGTTCAAGTGTGAGCTGTGCTTCTGATTTCACAATGGGTTCCTCCTCCCTACCCCTCTTCATGGTCTAGTTGACCATGAAGACGACATTGTACCCAGTATCTATTTCAATCTTTTTTTTATCTTTTAAGGATGAAGCTAGGCTAGATCTCTCTCAAACGTCTCCCTCTTCTATGTTGGATGGAATTGGTTCTCTTTTCTCTCCTTTTCAGGAAACTTGGCTCAGAACTGAAGATAGCACAACCAGTTGGCTTGGTTTGCTTCACAGATATCCCAGGGGGAACTGGAAACACCATGGAAACTAATTGCTTATTACAGTTCTCACTGATATGCACATGTTCATAAAAGCTCAGAACATGTGCATGCCTTAAAAATGAGTAAGGGTCTATAGTATACATAATATCCACTGATTATCTTATGTTCTTCAGTGCTGTGCTGAGAGCTCTAATATTAGGGGAGTCAAATGGTTTTTATAATTCAGGGTAGATATTTTGTGACCCTTTCCCCATGTTGGTTCTCCACAGTACATAACCTAAAACTAGGTAAAATTCCTTCTAAAGATTAAAAAGTGAGCAAGAGGAATGTCTTATGGAAATGCTGGAAGTTTTGCTAACTAGATGAAATGTTTTCTACCCTTCACTATTAGAGGTCAGCTATTCTGACAAATACTGTATATTTGTATGCTTTGGCACATTCTAATTTTAAGCAGAGATCTACTGAGTTATCATTAGAATGGGAAAAATGTAAGATAAGATACTTCATGTTATGGCAAGCAGTTTTTTTTTATAAAAAGGGAAATCTAAATGCTTGATACCAACTTATTTCTTTATGTCCTGAGATATAAATATGTAACAAGATTTCTAATTATGGAATGGTTTGTGCTTTTGTTATACATTTCCAACATTCATTACAGTCTTGGCATAAAACATAATAATATTGAATGATTTCAAGCATATTGCTTTCTTGAAAGACATTGATTAAGGAGTGCAGAAAGGCAGCCATAAGCTAGATGATTTTGTGTTTCATATTTCATACCAGGAAATGCCATTGCCTAAAATGAAATATCTCAACTTTAACAAATTATGTGTGCAGTTATTGCAGATATTGGATTCCCCCTAACCATGTACTTTTGTGATGCATACTTTATATGTTGAAACTTTAGACACGTGTCAATAAGATCAGATAACTTGAATTTTCCCCAAGCTCAGGGAGTTTGGTGTTCCTTTTGTGTTTCTCACACACAAAACATATCTGAAGATGAAACATAAGTTAGGACATCTGACAGATGCATTTCTAAGTTAAGTCTATTCCTTTGTCTCCTAAGTGCTATATTTTTAAAAACTATATGAGCTAACTTATTGTTGTTATCCCTTATTTTTAGCAGTTCCTGAAAAATCTAGTATCAAAATTTGTTCTCCCAAGAGTATCTATTTTAGATGATTGTCTTAAAAGAAAATTAAAAAGAAATGAAGCCAACAGTAGAGAAGTTAGTTGTTAACTCTTTCCAGTCTTAAGTGTATTATAGGCGATATTTATTGTAGTGTTTAGTTCTTCTTTAAGAAAGAAAAACTGGGGACATGGAATGAATAAACTAATAATGAAGGTTGGATTATGAAATGAAATGGACAAAATTAATTGTGGTTCAACAAATCTCGAAGGCAAGATGCATGAATTCCTCTTCATAGTATCATTGTTGGTCTGTTAGCTTAATATCTCTGTGCACACAACAGTGTCATATTCTAAGGGAGAATGATAGAGACTGTGATAGAGAGTGGTTAGGGGGAGGTAGAGAAATAATGTTGAATCAGAAAAGTAGGATCAGAAGGAACTGGAAGCTTGAAAGACCAATAGACACAGATCTGGGTAAGAAAAGGAAGTCCCCCTTTCCATTCAATGGTGAAATGATCTTGTTGACAAGCCAGAAACAGACTCAGGATACCGAGAACTGAATACCAGAAATAGTCTAGAAAGTTATGGAACACTGATGTGCTTTTCACATGCTGATATAATGAAGTACTACTAATGAAGGAGAGAGAGAAGGACCTTTAAAGTAGTTACCTTGCCATAAATGAACAGCTGTCCTTTCATGGAAACAAGAATGATAACCAGCACAAGGAGGCTATTATTCAACCATCCGTCTTTGACCAACCCAAGATAACTTCCTCTGGATCCTCTGTACAGCTTCTACCCCATGAGACATATGAGGGTTTTTAGGTCTTCAAAGTTGGCAGCAAAGTAGAACAATGTTTAATGCTAAGCTGGCTCATTTTGCTTCAGTGTTTATTTGTGGGAGCCATAAAGTGCAAATATACTTCCCTAAAAAGAACTCAGAGAAACTAAAGGAGTCTTTATGGACAAACAATACTAGTGTTATTTTATGAATCACAGATTATTAAAAAAAAGATGAATAAAACCTAACCAATCATTAGAGATCAGTTATACTGGCCTAATATCCGACACAGAAATTTTATTAACTCACCAAGATACTGTCATTGAATTGTGAAGAACTTGAGTTTGAAAAAGTTACAGCTGAATATAACTCTGTCTCTTTTTTACATAAAAAAATTGATAGATCTATATAGCCGATTCTGAGCCATTTTCCCAATTCCATCAAAAGTTTCTGAGTCTGAAATAAATGTAATTCCTTTGTCATGTGATATTCCTGTAAATTTGGAATTGCTTTCAATTACATCAACTCAATAGGCACTGCAGATCAACAAATGCTTTTGTCTCCCTCTGGATTTTGTATTAACAAATTCCCTCTGTAGTCTAAGAGTTCTGGACAACAGCCCCATGGTCTTCAAATGTCAGTCACTGCAAATCTAGTAAGAGCCAAAGTTTATGTTTTCAACCCAGTGTGTATCTAATAAGTATTTTAAAGTATTTTTGTCAAATCCATGGAATAGTAAGGTTCAACTCTTTGGAAAGACTGATAATAGTTCTCCAAGCCATTCCTTCTTTTAAGGAAGCACACTTTTTTTAAATTATTATTTTATTGTTGGGGTGATGTACAGAGTGATTACACATAGAATCATCAGGTAGTGGGTACATTATTTTTTGAACATTGTTATCCCTTCCCATGTTTTTCTCCTACTTTCCCTCCCCTAACCCTCACTAACTCATCTTAATTTTCCCTTCCCACTCCTTTTTCAAATAAAAGAAAAATCCCATATATATAATATACAAGATACCAAAGTCAGGTACAGTAACAACATGAGATAAACACTAAGAGGAAAAGAAGAGAAAAGAAATAGCTTCACATGGTGCATTAAGAACAGCAATCACAAAGATATCCTAGAGTTCACTCACTTAGTCTCATCCTAACATGTACATAGCTTTTGAGCTATTGTGATCCTATGTTAGGAGAATCCTAAACATATACTAATTGTTACAAATGAGGGAAACCATGGAGCCTATGTTTCTTTGGGTCTGGCTTACTTCACTTAATATGATTTTTTTCCAAGTCTTCCCAATTCTTTACGAATGGGGTGATGGCAACATAGATATCCATGGTGCAAATATATCATATCTTCTTGATCCATTTATCTACAGAGGGGCATTTCGGTTGGTTCCGCATCTTAGCTATGGTGAATAATGCTGCTTTGAATATAGTTCTGCTGGTAGGTTTAGTATGCCCTTGTTTCTGGACATTTGGGTAGATGCCCAGAAGTGGGATTGCTGGGTCAAAAGGGAGATCTATCTTTAGTCTTTTGAAGAACCTCCATAATGCTTTCCCATGGGCTTGAACAAGTTTACAATCCCACCAACAGTGTAGTAGTGATCCCTCTGGCCACATCCCTACCAGCATCTGTTGTTACTAGATTTCTTGAGAATGGCTATCTAACTAGAGTGAGGTAGAATCTCAAAGTTCTTTTGATTTGAATTTCTTGTATGGCCAGAGATGCCGAACATTTCTTCATGTATCGATAGGCTATTCTTATTTCCTCTTCAGAGAAGTTTCCCTTTAAGTCCCTTTAAGTTTCCCCACCTTTTGATGGGGTATTTAAGGGGTTGTTTTGAGAGATTTAATTTCTTGAGCTATAGGTATATTTTAGGTATAAGACCCTTGTCTGTTGTATGGCAAATGATGATCTATTCCCACTTTGTGTTTTTCTATTTATCTTGATGGTTAATGTCCCTTGACACACAGAAGCTCTGCAGTTTAATGAAGTCCAAACTTTCGTTGATATGTTTTTTCTGGGCCTTTAAAAGAAAGTTTCAACCCATGCCAAGGAGCTCAAGAGTTTCTCTTATTTCTTCTTGTAAAATTTTCAGTGTATCTTCTTTTAGCTCACGGTCTTTGATCCATTTGGAGTTGATTCTGATGCAGGAGACAGGTAAGGATCCAACTTTATTTTTCTGCATGTTTTTATCTAGTTCGGACAGCACCACTTGTTGAAGAGGCTGTTTTTCTTCCAGCTAGTATTCATGGCTCCCCTATCAAAGATTAGGTGGCCATAGGTCTGTGGGTTGATTTCTGGGTCTTCAGTTCTGTTCCATTGATTCTTGGCCATTCCCAGCTGTTCTTGTGCCAGTACCAAGCTGTTTTTATTACTATAAACTTTTAGTATAATTTGAAGTTTTTTGCTATTGCTATTCCTTCAGCGCTGTTCTTTCTGCTAAGGTTTTTGTTACTCTGGATCTTTTATTATCAATATGGAATTTTTTTCTTTCTATTTTTATTAAAGTATGATTGATGTTTGGGATATTGATGGGTATTGCACTGAACTTGTAAATAGCCTTTGGCAGTATTGCCATTTTCATGATGTTAATTCTTCAAAAAGGGGAGGTTATTCGACTTTCTGAGATCTGTTTTAATTTCCTTTTTCAGATTTTTAATGTTTTCCTCATAGATGTCCTTTACTTCCTTGGTTAATTCCTAAGTATTTTATTTTCTTTTAGGCAATTGCAAAAGGAGTTGCTTTCTTGGTTGCAGCCTCATTCTTTTCATTGTTGGTGCACAAGAAAGCCATTGATTTTTGAGGGTTAATTTTATATCCTGCTACTTTACCAACGTTTTATATTAGTTTGAGTATCAAGGGAGTGGAGTCCATAGGGTTCTTTACATACAGAGTCATGTCATCTGCAAAGAGAGACAGTTTTACTTCCTCTTTCCCTATTTGGATCCCCTTTATATTTAAAGAAGCACACTTGTAAACATAGCAGACATGTCCTTGTAAAAACTGAGCAGGTTCTGTTGGTTTGAGTCACATCTCCATCTTCTTAAACATTAGTGAAAACACACTATCTTCTGACACACCAAAGAAACTCTAGGCTGTGACATCTTCAGTTCTTAAAAAGAGAGACTTTGGTTTCCAGAGCTCTCTTTGCCTACTATCTTGGAAAGCAAAACAAACAAACAAAACAAAACAGAAATAATAAAACTAAGACAACACAACAACAACCTACCACTTGGAGAAAGCCAAACAAATTACTCCTTAGGGGAAACCCTCAACAAATGACTGATGAGTATGGGTATGCAAATATGCTTCTCCATACAGTATGGATGTAACGTCTCTTATGTTATTATCCTTTGGGGCATAGACTCTGAGGGTACTCTCATTTTAACCCCACTCCTCACTGACTTTCTTTCCCTGCCCCTTGACTCCATTTCCCTACTGGAATTTCTCAGAATCATATCCTCCTAAACATATGTTAAAATTCTTAACACATCTTAATTTCAGATGTTGTAGTTACACCAGTATCATTGTATTTCTCCCTTTCTTCTTCTCTGAGGACTACAAGATCAAACAAAAGCATTTTACCTGTTAATAAAGAATCTACTTTAGATGTTAAAGGCCTAACATTTTCTTCAATAAAGAGTGAATTAACTACAGGTTATCAAAATCCACCATAATGTAACTAATGATTACCTACAATGATAAAAATCACAATTTGCATCAAGTTCTTTTCAACCTCAAAGGAAAAAAAATGTCAATTCTTGTTCCTTTTCAGTATGTTTTACAGTAACTAGATTCATCTTTTTTAAAAAATGATTTAGATATTTATGAACTTCAAATTAGCATTTGGTTCATAGTATACAGTTTCTTATTTGTTTACCACCTGCTTACTTATTTAAGAGTTGCTTTGAAAATTCTATATTAAAATATTTATACCTCTCTTGGCACTGACAAAAGTGATTCTTGAGAAAAAATTCTGGTCCTGTTTACCCACATTCTGACCCTCAGAATTTATGTAATCACTATTTTGGGGTCACCATTCTTGTTCTCCCATTTTATGAGTATGTTGTCCTTCCCTTCATTCAAGTTGATTTTCAAACCACATGGTTTTATATTGCATCAATAAAATAGAAGAGTTCTTAACAAGGCAATTCTCCCTTGAACTCTCTACTGCTGTCAAATACAAAATTTCAGTCATGGGAAATAATAATCATAAAAACTGATATATGAATCATTTACATAACTGAAGGTTTCCTTACATTTCAGATACAAAGAGAGCCAAAAGTGAGATAATATAATGTAGTTAGAAAGACTGTAAAGTCAAAGGAAGCCACCAGGGATAGACATCTCATTAACTCATTTGCACATTGAATATTGATGTAATGGTACTTCTCTCTATTTTGTCTTTGGTAAAATCTCAATAGAGTTGATTCATGGAGTAAATTCATGAGTACATATGTGATATTTCATTTCACAGAAAGGTCTATAACTACATCTGTCTCTCCTTTGACTTTCTTATACTTAGACTCTTACGTTAGGCAGCTCCAGAACTCTAAAATTCATAGTATTGTCTAAGTAGGTAGAAATCTTACTTATTCAGTGATATACTCCTTATATCTTCTCATATAATAGATGTTCAGTAGGAACTGAAATTGTTGAATAGATAAACTTTATGTAGACCTCTTATGTTTTTCCCTTTGGATGTGTCTTTTGTCAGCCTCCTTTGAAGAATTTAATAATGAATTATAATGAAAAATGAAGCAATTGAGAAAGTTAAAAAATTAAAGAATGAAAGAGCAGACATAGGCAAGCAAATATCAATAGTTTTCACTATTTTACAATAAAAAGCAAAATTGACATTTAAAATCAATATTCAATATTAAAAATCCTATTTATGACATTTATAATCTGCATGAGACAACTGGAATATTCATGAGGTTTTTATTTAAATCAAATTTGTAAATACTTGAGAATCAAAAGAAATATAATAGACAGGAGGGAAGACATTTAAATATAAATTTTTTAAACTGTGAAGTCTAAGAAAACAATGAAGATCTCAATATGTAAAAAATTATGTTTTCCTTTTCTTAAAATATTCATTTGCTTCAGTAACTGAAAGAAATGAAGATGCTGCTAATATTTCTTTAGAAAACAAAGTAATTGAGATCTGTGGAAGATGGTGGCGGTTCAGTGTGAGTCCTTCTGAGCTTTCACCAAGATGCCAGTTCCAGCATCGTAAGGGAAAGCTCATACCCAAAGATCAATCCTAAGTAACCTTAGCACCACAGAGGACTCAGAAAGGAAAAAGGCATGAAACCAGCGAAAGAAGACAACACTGAGCAGCGCCAGCCTCTAGGAGCACCCATGGAGACAAAGCCTCCCTCCAGCTTCTGAGCAGATAGCGCTTCTGGGCAGCGCAGACCTGCTGGCTCCAGACAGAGTCACAAAGAGCCTGCGTGAGTCCAGAGCCATTATCTGGCCATGGCACGGACCTGCCAGCTTGATGGAATAGGAAAATCCAGTAATTTGTGAGTACCTCCGTGGACAGTTCCGCTTCTCGTGGAATGGCATTGGGAAGGAATCTCCTCCCCCACCAGCCGACAGAAGTGCCATCTTGACTTCTGGCAAAGACCCGGCCAAAACAAATGGAGCCTGAGAAGTGGTGCTATAGACGCCACTCCCAAGCTGCTTGAGCTGATTCAAAACTTGGGCAAGATAAAATTAACCCTCAAAAAATCAACCGCCTTCCTGTATGCCAACAGAGGAATGAGGCAACAATCAGGAAAGCAACTGCTTTTGCAATAGCCACAAAGAAAATAAAGTACCTATGATTTAACCTAACTAAGAATGTAAAAGACATTCTTGATGAAAACTTTAAAATACTGACAAAGGAAATTAAAGCAGAACTGAGGAAATGGTAAACCTCCCATGCTCCTGGATTGGAAGAATTAACATCGTGAAAATGACAATCTTGCCAAAGGATATCCACAAATTCAACGCAATACCCATCAATATCCCAATGTCATTCTTTAAAGAAATACAAGAGGCAATCCAAAATTTCATATGGAATAATAAAAGACCCTGTATTGCTAAAAAGAGAAAAAAAAAGAACAGCACAAGAAGAATTTCAATACCAAACTCTATTACACAGCTATAGTGACCAAAACAGGCCTGAAGACGAATGGAATAGAACTGAGGCTCGAGATATTAACCCACAGACCTATAGCCACCTAATCTTTGATAAATGAGCCCCCCAAAAAATAGAATGGAAGAAGACAGCCTCTTCAACAAGTGGTGTGGGCAGAACTGGTTAAGCACCTGCAGAAAACTAAAGTTGGATCCTTCTTTGTCACCCTACACCAGGATTAACTCCAAATGGATCAAAGACCTTGAGGTAAAAACAGATACACTGAAAACTCTAGCAAGAAAGAATAGGAATACACTAGTTCTCCTTGGCACAGTTCAAAACTTTCTTAATAAGGACCAAGAAACAAAAAATCAGAGAAAGTCTAGATAAGTGGGAATGCATTAATCTGTAGAGCTTCTGCATGGCAAAGGACATAGCTAGCAAACTAACTAGAAAACCTACAGAGTGGGAGAAGATCTTCACTAACCATACAATGGAAAAAGGGCTCATACCTAAATATATATCAATAGCTCAAAAAATTGAATCACTCCAAAACTAATCTCCAAAGAAACAACCATCCCATTAATAGATGGTCAAAGACTTAAAGAGAGTCTTCTCTGAAGAAGAAATAAAAATGACCTATAGACACATGAAGAAGTGCTTGACATCTCTGGCCATACAAGAAATGCAAATCAAAACAATTCTAAGATTCCACCTCAGTCCATTTAGAATGGCCTTGATTAAGAAATCTAATAACAACAGATGCTGGAGGGGATGTGGCCAGGAGGGATCACTACTACAATGCTGGTGGGAGAGCAAACTTGTTCAGCCACTGTGGAAAGGAGAATGGCAGTTCCTCAAAAGACTAAACATAGAGCTCCCCTATGACCCAGCAATTCCACTACTTGGCATTTACCCAATCATCCAGAAACAAGGCCATACTAAATCCACTAACACAATGATGTCCATTGCAGCACTATTTACCATAGCAAAGATATGGAACCAACCCAGATGTCCCTCAGTTGATGAGTGGATCAACAAGATGAGGTATTTATACACAATGGAATTCTATGCTGCTGTCAGAAAGAATGACATCAGCCCATTTGTTAGGAAATGGAAAAACATAGAAAAAATCATATTAAGTGAAGTAAGCCAGACTCAAAGGAACATAGGCTCAATAGTTTCCCTCATTTGTCATAACCAGTAGAAGCCTTGGGCTCTCCAGCAGAGATTTCCAAAGGAGCAAAACCTAGATACATAAGGCCATATAGTAGGACGCTAAATGAAAGGATCTCTAGGATATAGAAACAAAAGCCATATAATGAGTGATTGTTGTCCTTAAACATACTATGTTATCTCTCATCTCTTTTGCTATCCCATTGTTACAGTATTTTACATTGTTATCTGATATATTTTATATATATTTATTTGATTATTTGAAATCAGATAGGGAAGGGGGGAAAGAAGATGAGTAGTGGGGTGGGGGAGGGAAATGGGGACCAAGACCTGAGAAAGGGTATCAATGTTTGTGAATATAATGTAACCTTTCTAATAATTACAATAAAAGTATCTGAAAAAAAGAAAAAGTAATTTATTCAGGAGAAAATTATAACACAGCTAAAAATTCTGTGACACCTTTGTGAATAAAATTTTGTTAATCATTATACAAAAATAAATGACTGACATGCAAATGATGAACAATAAACATCTGACATTGCATTTATTTGAGTCACAATGTCAAGAGAAATTAGAAAGTATTCACATTTTGTAATTCATAGAAAAATACTTATGTCTCAATTTTAATAAAATATTGTCCTCCTTCTTAGGAAAAATAATATGCATTAGCCACAAAAGTGAAGAAATGAGCAATATTGTTTATTTGAGGAATTTTCACCATGGTGGACGTTGAGTCTATTTATTTAAGACTGCAAAAAGTATTCATTCAGAATATTCATGTATACATATTCAATGTATATATATTTATATATGGAAGCTAAAACTGAGGCTCAAATCCTTATTTATTGCTTTGCTAGAGAAAAAGAGAAAAGTTAAATTTAAGACACACTTTGAAAGCTAAACATACATTCATTCCCATGTTGCACACACCTTCCAATGACTGACTGTAACTTTAATTGTTACTCAGACAAAAATAAGAAGTTTTGTCCTATTGTAGCAAGGCTAGATTTTAACTGCTGTAAAATCTAGTGTCTGCCACATTCAAATCATGATCCCTGCTAATGGCAGCTGCATATTGTAGGCCTAAGCTGCGCCTGTGCACACATTTTAGAAGACAAGCATTGTATATTACCTTCAAATCAGCAAGAATTGTTTCGAAACTTGGAACTTATTGAACATATAGTAACTCCCAATATGAGTATGTATTGTACAACAGTGCCAAAATTGCTTGAAAGAGCACATTAAAAAATTATACAAGAAATGAATTACACATAAAAATGAATTATACCATCTATGGCTTTTTCTTTCTTCTTTCAGTCTTGGAGCTTGAAATCTGGACCCAGGCACTCTGCTCGAGCACTCTCAAAACTAGTGCTCTAGCATTTGTGCAAGAGTACTGACTTGGTTCTCGAGGATCTTGGATAGACTCTTATTATTATTTTCTTTCTTTCTTTTCTTTCTTTTTTTTCTTTCTTCCCTTCCTTCCCTCCTTCCTTCCTTCCTTCCTTCCTTCCTTCCTTCCTTCCTTCCTTCCTTCCTTCCTTCCTTCCTTCCTTGATTTCTTTCTTTCTCATTTATTTATTGTATTCTCACCAGAAGAGAGAACACAGAGGAAAGAGAAGATGTTTAGAAAATTATTAAAAATGCAAGTGGGCTGTGGCTCAAGGGGTAGCACAGTAGCCTTGAGCTGAAGAGTTCAGGGACAGTGTCCAGGCCCAGAGTTCACGCCCCATGTCCCACAAATAAAAAAAATAAAAAAAAAATAATAACGTCAGAAAATTATTAAAATGCATTCCTGGTCTGTTGAAAATTGATAAAATGAGTGAAAATATTGTCTTTTAGTTAAAATATTTATGTATTACTCACAGTTTTTGAAACTATTTTGCAAACCCTGGATCATTTTGTACTCAACAACATTGTAGTTACTACATTCTTTTTGTTGTTGACAACTAAACAGGAATTATGTATATATATATATAAAATAAATATCATGGCAATAGAATATACTAGTCTTTTTTTCTCCCTTGGGCCCTGTTTCCCAATGTTGTGGTTTAAATTTTTTTCACAAGAGTTCGACAGACTGAGCCTTCTCCTGTTGTATGAGTTATCACATTTCATACTGTCAAAATACCACCTGGTAAAGAGTAGTTTATGTTGTCTTATTGCTTTAACAAAAGGCCTGAGAAAAAGTTATTAAAAAGAAGAAAGGTTTCAGTTCATAGTCATAAGCTGTAGTCCCATGTCCTTTGACATTTTGCTTTAGACCTGAAGCAACACTGTGCATCATGAAGAATGCTTAGGATAAGAGACAAAGAAAGAGCCAGAGGCCAAAAACTCTTCCAAGGGCAGCAGCATAAATTCCTTGTGCTTGGCCGTGCCCCTTGGAGATTCTATCACATCTCAACAATATCACAAGCTCTTGCCCAAGTATTGAACTTACAGAGTTTGGGGAATATTGAAGGCCCAAATCATGACATATTTGTAGTTGATTTATTATTGTTGGCAGTGGTATTGATATGGAACCATAAAGTATTAGTTGTCCTTCTGATTACCTAGATATATTTTTTTGGTGCAGTGATGATGCTTGTAATTTTTTTTTAAATTTTTTAACCAACTTTACAACTATAAGGATCCTCATAGAAAGACAGGAAAACATCTGGTCACTTAAGATGAGAACCAGTGTTCTCAATTAACAGTAAAACCCAAATGTCCAAAACTTTCCCAAAGTAGTTATTTGGTAAAAATCAATTACCTGCAATAAATTCTTGTTCTTTTGCAATCAGTTCCTTTTGTTATAGACAAAATTAAATAATTTATGTACTGTCTTACTACAAAGCACAGTTAAATATAATTACCCACTTAGAAAGAGGTTTCCTCTTGGGACCTCATGCATCAGTACAGATATGAGCAAATTGTAACTGGCCACATTTAGCTGGCTGTGGCTCAAATGAGGACATGCTTATGTCATTTGTCTATGTATTGTACATGAAAGTTTGGGGGGCAATAACACCAGAATTAAATATTAGCAATTAGGATTTGGTAGACAATCAAAAATAGATATTATGGTGCTCTTTAGTGAGAAAACTTGTGTGACTATGGAATTAGATAGATCTTTTGTGATTTAGATAGAGTCACAATATCACTCCTGTCACAAATACATGCATACACATACAAAGAAAAATATATGTATATTTAAATATATGAGGTGCCTCACACGCCCGGAATCTAGGCCTTAATGATGTTCTAGTGGGATCGCTTTCATCAGGAGAACTTTCATTCATGAGTAACACTCTCCAAGATCCACAGGGAATACTCTGTATGTGAATAGCCAATTATCCATTAAAAATGCAGCAGGAACACAGGGATAAAGCAAAAGCAAGCAAAAATAATATCGTAAAGTATATGGGCTCTGACTTTTCTGGTTTGCATCTAGCTTCAGAGATGAAGAAATAAAAGCAGACGATTTACCTGTTGTATGTGTCAGGATGTCCCAGAAAAATGGAACTAATGGAAGACACCAAATGCGATTTAATATGAGGAATTTATTTACCCAGTTATGAAGCCTTCCAATGAGTCTTTCAATGTGTAGTTTATTAGCTGATCTGTAAGGTAAAATTCAGTTCATGTCCTTCAGCTTGAAAATCAAAAATGCCAAAGTTGCCATTTCAAGAAGGAAGACAATTGGTGTCTTTTTCAACTGTTTGTCTTTCAGAACCTCCACAAACCAAATGATACCCATACCCAGCAAAAGTATCCTCCTTACTCAGTTCACTGATTCAAGTATGAATTTCCTCTAGAAACATGCCCCCCAAATACAGTTTAACCAGATACGTGGGTATTTGTTGGCTCGTGCATGTTGAAACATCACTTAACTATCACACAAGTCAGATTTTTTTTAATGGGGACACAATGGAATTTTACATAATCCACCTCAATATTCCAATCCATACCCCTGAAGGCTGTGTCTGTATGTGGTAGTCACATACAGTGACTGAGACATTCTATAATCTTAAATGTTTTGTAACACTCCAGATGTTTGTAGATTGTTAATGTGCATTAGATACATATTTTAGTTGGCAACCTGATTTCTAAACTGAGTGGTAGAACTGAGAATTTAAACTTTTTTTTTTTGCCTGGGCTTGGGCTCAAAGCCTGAGCACTGTCCTTGGACTTTCTCAAGGCTTAGCACTCTACCAGTTGAGTCTCAGCACCACTTCCGGCTTTTTTCTATGTATGTGGTACCGAGGAATCGAACCCGGGTCTTCGTGCATGCTAGGCAAGCACTTTAACCACTAGGCCAAACTCCCGGCCAGAATTTAAACTTCTGAATAAAATGAATTTAGAAATACCAGCAATACAGCAAAAATTCCAGCTTTGTGACTTAAAGAAAACATTCCCAATGATCAAGATGTATCATACTCATAAATTGACAGGCTGAATTGAAACCTTTGTACAACTATTTAAAATAATAAAAATATACCTTAAAATAATAGAAAATGGTGATTCCCTATTAAATTGGCATCTAGCTTTTGTCCCATTGGCCAGATTTTAAAGTATCAATAAAAATATCACATTTGATTACAGATACAAAATAATTCCACTGTTTATATTTTACATAAGTAAAATTGGAATTTGAAGTTTGTATAAAAATACATTTTATCCAATATTTGTAAAACTTTAAGCAAGATTAAATTTTATTTTACCTAGCTAACTCTTATCAACATTATGTAAAATGTGTCAAAATATGAATTATGGAAACTATATATATAATCTAGAAGCTACTTTAAATTGAATGTTTAAGTAAAATACAATGAATAATTATTTATATCTGATCAGTCATCTGAGCATCATTGTTTTACCAATCTAAAGCTCAGAGTTGTGAAATAATAATAATTTAGAGGAGTTTTCTTTGTTGGGGCTTCCATTGACCTTTGATCAGATCAAAGTTATTTATGTGTTTTGATGGTGTGTCATCCCAGACAATATACAGGTGTTGCATAAGTTTCATTTATCACATTCTGCTATTGAAACTCAGGGTGATGAGATTTCCTTGCATTCCTGTCATTCACCACAGAAGTTAGGTGAGGGTGTATTCATGTGAAAGGACTGATATTCTGGTCAAAAGAGCAACAGCTCTATTCCTGGATGTTGATGTTGGTGATTAACCTGACATCCCAGGATTAGATTTCCTTACTTTTCTATATATTATTGGATCTATTCTATGAAACAATGTCTGTGAAGTATTTAGCACTGTGATGGGTGCATGTTAGCTTATTCCAAAAATACTGTGGAATGATTTTATTCAGTGCTCCCTCGATTCTTCCTTAACTGAGCTCTGAGAAAATGACACTGATGAGGTATGATAGATCAGTGAATGATCGATACAGATCCAGGATGCATGGCTTAGCAGGAAAATTATTTTTAAAAAGATACATTGCCTTCAGAGTTGGAAATCCACATGTGACACTTATTTCAATTATTTACTGTTTATACTACACTGAGTCAGGAATTGAAAAAAATCTCTTTTTCCAATTTTCCCAACTACCCATTGTGGCATTCCTGCAGAACTCCAGTGTGATTGTCCTATAGTACATGGAAAACAGTTTTGTATGAATTGGAATAAACTAATCTTATGTAGTGTGTACTATTCTTTTCCACTGTCACCATGACCTTGTTTGCTCCTAAAATCATTTTCATGGAATCTTCAGACTCAAATGAATGCCCTAAAATACTTTACTTGTTACATCATTGCATCTGTCTACATAAGAAATGTTCTGCAGAGTGAGTTTTTTTCCTGAAGCATTTCTGACAGTCCAAGTGGAGGAAAACATAGATCTACCTGTCAAAAATTTCACAACTTCGTGAACCTCTCTCCCCGTATGCTTCTTTCTTACCCTTCTTCTCTCCTTCTTGATCTAAGCCTCAGCCAGTGTTACTATGACCTTGACCTGATTCAATGTCAGACTTACCTAAGAGCCCCCTGAGACTCTACATGCCAAATTAGTAGCCAGATGTGAGCTACCAGTTTAATTGTGCCAACTGGAGTTTCTTGAGTTTGCAAGAGCAGTGCTTTATACACCTGCAGTTTTAGCTTTTCAGGCAAACCTAGATTTTGCCAACTCTGGCATTTTTCAGTAACAATGTAGTTTTCTGACAATTTCATTGAAAGCAAGTGAAGCTTAACACCTTTCAACTCTTATATTGCCGTTGGCGCTCCTACTCACGTCTGTCATTGCAGCTTCTATTTCCGGGATTGGGAAAAGCACAGGGTTTGGAAGACTGAACCATGTCAGTAATCAACATAAATCATGCCCTGCCATTCTTCTGCTTACCACCCTCCAAAGGTTTCCATCACACTCAAAACTCCTTGTCCTGACTTACAAAAATGAAACCTTGCAAGAGCAAATCCTCCATCTTCTACAGCAGAAATAAGTCCACAATAATCTATTGCTATCCTGCTATATCCACAGTGACCCAGATTCTGTTTGGTTTACCCTGAACATATTATTTCCACCACGGAGTTTGAAGTAACTGTTCCTGATCTAGAATGTTACTTCTCCTGAACTCATGGCTCCTCTTCTTGTCATTCAGTGAATATTATCTCCTCCAAGAAACATTTGCCTCCTCTCTAACCTTAACTAAACTAGCTGAAATAAACTAATTCATCTAAACTAGCCACAAAGATGCTGTCTATCATGGCATGCTGGTTCAGTAGAAGCAACATCAGTACATTAGTTTTTAAATCATTAGCTTTGAGAGCTTTCCTTTGTTGTCTCTTTCTCTGAGGTTGGATATTACATGGCTATAAGGGAATTTATGCCCTGTTCAGTTTATCTTCTGAACAGAAGACAAAGGCTAGTATATGTAATATTTTTTGTCTTAATAATTTTAACATTTTAATATTTTTGTTTATTTTTGCCTTAGCTTGACCAGTGTACTTTCAATTTCCCAACGTCCCTATTCCCAGAACATCCAATTGTATTATTTTTAATAGTAAATTTTATCTAAAAGAATAATGATATGGATGCTCCCCAAATATTGTTTGTACTTTATTTTATCTGACCACATGCAAAAAAGGGAGCTGCTAGTCCATTTGTAGGGAGATTAGATGATTGACTTCTTTTGGCTACTCCAATGCCAATGGAAGCAATCTGAGTCTGTGGGTTGAGGCAGAAAACAGTCTGTCACTATTAATCCCACCTATTTCTTAGCACTTGCTAAGACTCAGGCCACAGGTGGAAGAAACAGATACAAAGCCGTCATTCTGAGCACAGCTGCTGTGGTGACTTCTTCAATCTTCACTGGACTCAGAAAGGGTAAAAAAAATAAACTTTTATATGAAAATGATTGAGCATAAACCTCATCTCTCTTGTGTAATGATGAACCCATGCAGAGCGAAGGGGGTCAAGTCCCCCCACATTATAGCCATCTTAAGTGACCTGATTCATTGGAACTTTTACAAAATACAGATAAAATATTTTCCTTGTGTAAGTGCTTCCTATAAATATTTGGGGGGCAGAAAGCCTCCATTAACTTGTGGTCTGATAAAGACGGCTACAAGTGGACACCTGTTTAGACTTCCGATATAAAATAACACATTACGTTCTATTACTGGGTCTCACTCCTGAAAGAATGGTGATGTCATCTCTCACTATTTATCAGCTAATTCACAGTGTACTTGTCACACCTTGATACCTCAGGACTTATTGCAGAGACATGGTGTCAATAAAAACTGCTTCTTTCCAAAATAGCTCCTGCGTTAAGATTTATAAAGGGTATGCAGGTACATAAGACTCAAGATTTATACCAATAGTTATATTTTAGTTATATTTTATAACAAAGACTCCAACAAAACAAAGGAGTTAAAAATTTAAGCTGGGTCTGAAAAGTCATGGGTTAAGTTTTGTGAACTTCGGCTGCCCGTTCCTTTATTCTCCATGCACATTTCTAGCTGATCTTCCTATGGTTTTGCTCTGTTGTAAAGCTGTGGAGAATACAACTCAGAAATGCTCATCCAGCACTCCAGAGCCAGGGCTGACAAACTCAGCCAAGCTGAAGAGTATGACTTGGGAAACTAGGCAATAATCCCTCCTGATTTGCATTCCCAGGGTCTACAATTAAATCTTTTCCACATGAAAACAGTAATCAGAAAGAGTATGTTTACTTATACATAATAGCTTGGCTAGTCCATTTACAAAAATGTAATGTTCCTCAGGCAAATATGTTCAACTTCCCTCTCTTCCTCATATATAAATTCTTCATCTTGCCTTGAGTGACCTGCAGGCCAAATCTCCTTTGACCATCTTCATGTACAATTAGCACCTGGTCCTACTCAGAAGAGAAGGAGGCTCCTGGAGTCACACGGGCTACACAATCAGACAGGTCAGATAAAACTTCAGTTTCTACATTTAATGCTTTTTGAGCTCAGGTTTCAAGTAATGCACATATTAAAGAAAGAAATATTATCTAGGAAGTTAAAAGATTTTATAATTTATTGGTATGGAAAACATTAATCATAAAGGAGGAGTTTCTATAGGGAATTTAAATATTCCTTCTTTTAAAGATGAAGGTGTTGAGGTCCCAGGATAGCGTTTTGTCTGCTCATTATCTATTTACACAATCCCAGTTAGATTGGTTCCTCAATCCCTCTTACCACTTCCATTACTACTTCTTTGGGAGGCAATGTAATTAAACCACAGAGGTCAGAAGACATGACTTCTTTGATCTTCTTTTCTCCTTTCTACCCAAAGCTCCTTCATAGAATAAGAACTCTATTGTGTTACTTGGGATTTCACTTCAGGTTGTTTTTACTGGCAAAAATTAATTGCCATAAATTGAGGGGATTTTATTGTGATATATATAGCTTGCATACAGTGCATTTTTATCATCAATACAATTCTGTCTTTTTTCTTGATTAAATAGGGTTGTCAGACATAAGCAGTTACATATGTATGTGGGGATTAATACATTTCTCAAAGAAACTATGGGTTAAATATAGTTACTCCTGGCACTAGGGATGTAGATGTTATCTGCTCTGATTAAGAAAATGAAGGAAACTCAGTATGTGTGTGTGAGAGAGAGAGAGAGAGAGAGAGAGAGAGAGAGAGAGAGAGGGAGAGAACTAGAGGAAGGAGGAGGAGGAGGAGGAGGAGGAGGAGGAGGAGGAGGAGGAGGAGAGAGGAATCTTTCTTAAAAGAAACCCTTTTAGGAACTCATCATTACTGACCAGAAAAAGTTTCAATGAAAATAAGTAATTTGCCGTTCACCTGACTAATCTCCAAAGAGGAAAGGAACTGACACAAGAGAAAATACTAATGTAATCTGCCTCCACTGCAGGAGGCTAAAATGATCATTTCCTAAGGGTGAAGATTACATAGAAATGTTACATAGCATTGATCAGACTAGAGGAGAGAGGACACTTACAACTTGCTAGTGATACAAAAACAGCATGTAATCATGACCAGAAATCTCAATATTCACTCCAGACTTCTTAACTAAAGAATAATCACATAAATTTACATTTTACTATAGCAATAAAAATAAATGCAGCATAACACCAGCCATAAAGAATAGAGAACTTGTCTACCTTAGAGATTCAGAGGAAGCCAACATCAGTTCACAGGTGTTCTACAACACTAGAGTCTAAGATATGAGCCAGCTACTCAGATTCTCTTTTTTCTTTTTTATTATAATTAATAAAAGGGTTACATTATATTTGCCAGATAGAAGGTGCATTACTTCACAAACATTGATACCCCTTCTCATGTTTTTGTCCTCATTTCCCTCCCTCTACCCTCTACCCTTTACCCTCATCTTGTTTTCCCCCTCCTATCCTATTTCAAAAAAACATATTTACACTATACCAGAAAACAAGGTAAGATACTGTAACAATATGAATAATCAAGGGATAACAAAAGAGATGAATAATAAAATAGTATATTAAGAACAACAATCACACATTATACGGCCCTTATTTCCATATCCTGGCAGTCCATTCATTTAGCCTCATCCTATATCATTGTATGTATCTAGATTTTGCTTTATTGTAAACCTCTGCTTAGAGGTTCCTTTGAGTCTGTCTTACTTCACTTAATATGCTTTTCTCTAAGTCTTTCCATTTCCTTACAAATGGAGCGATGTCATTCTGTCTGATGGCAGCATAGAATTCCATTGTACAAATATCACGTATTTGTGATCCAATCCTCTACTAAGGGGCATCTGGGTCCATTCCATATCTTTGCTATGGTAAATAGTGCTGCAATGAACATCATTGTGCTAGTGGATTTAGTCTGTCCTTGTTTCTGGATGGTTGGGTAAATGCCAAGTAGTGTAATTGCTGGGTCATAGGGGAGCTCTATGTTTCATCTTTTGAGGAATCTCCATACTGCTTTCCATAGTGGTTGAATGAGTTTGCACTCCCACCAGCATTGTAGTAGTGATTTCTCCTGACCACATCTCCTCCAGCATCTGTTGTTATTAGATTTCTTGATCATGATAGGTTATATTTCTTGATATCAAAATGAACTTGCAGACTAGAATCCTGGATTATCTGCATGACTCTTCCATAAGAAATCAGTGTGAATTGTTTCTCTGAAGTGCATTCATGTTCAGGTACACAACTGACATCTGAAAAATGTGTCAGCTTTTGGATTCAGCAGTGATAGCTAAAGTATTGCTGGACATCATCTCTGATGACATTTCCAAATTACCAGCCTCACAGGAAAAGCTCTTTGGTGACCAGTAAGATTTCTCTAGGCAATATCATGTAAGTAAGTGTCCTTCAGACTTGGACAAAGGTCTTTAGTCATAATTTCAAGTAGGTCAAAACTGCTGAAGGCATTCAATACCCAAGTGAAAATCACTGTCAGGATTTTAATACATTTATATTTGGAAACAGACATTATAGATTAATGCAACTAATTCCTTCCATTACTCTTTTCCATTCTTCTGAAAGTTTTCCTTACATCTGTCCTGCTGTAGAGTTGAGCTGTGACATGGGAAGTGGAATTACAGATCTATAAATATTATATGTAGAATGAACCAGAATCTTGGCTGTCTTCATCTTCTTTGTATTTGGCCAGTCACAGACAAAAATCAGAATAGGAAAAGAGACTGCTTACACTTTTGTATTCTTTATTATCTGCCATGTTATTTTTAAGTCACATTTAATTCTATTCTAAATTTCACAGCTAAAAAAAAAAAAACATCGAACAAGTAATTTCCAGTTGAATTCAAGGTCTCTTTGACAGCATCAGAAAATACTAAGAAATTGTAACCCGATTATTGCAATTCTAAGGCGAATTGTTACTTGCTGATGTAATCTAGACATGTGCATGTGGACATTCTAGGGACTTCATGCTGATTACTTTTCAGTGAGCATAGAGCTTTAATAGTTTTATTTATCTGACATAAAATACTGATAATAGTACCAATGGCTACTGAGTAGGTTTACTAGGAGAAACATATAAGAACATACACTGGAAATCCTTAGAGTGTGGCCGATGTGGGAAATCTCGAGATATCACTGAATCCAGTTCTATTACAACATGAGTAGCTCATTTATAATTCATTTTGCTGAAACATCAATTAAACATTACAACTATTTGTCAACACTTTCCATATGTTTGGCCTCTGATTTCTTCATAGTACTTACACTTTCTAAAGTATTTCTAAATTTATTTTAAAAGTGTTGATCCTTGTCAATCATTCTTCTTGGCTCTATTATCATTGATAATGGTCAGCAATTATTAGTAGAATGAATGACAGACAAAAGTGCACCTCTGTAAAAATAGCTTAGGATATAATCTCTCCATTTTGAAGAAAAGGTGAAGCTCCAAATGGATTTGTGATTGTCTTGAAATCTTGTGAGACAACTGATCAGAATTTTGAAAGGAGAAGTACTGGGATATGAGCTCAATAATTGTTTTGTATGGAGTTTAGTAGAAAAAAATTTATTTGAAAGACTGGAACAGGGCAGAATCTCCTGTCAGTGCAAGACCAACACTGAAATGATATCAATATATAGCTGATACGATTTTAAAGTTTATAATTGGTCTTTCTGATTATTTTGTATTAAATTACAAAAGATGTACACAATTTATTAGATCGAACTGTGTTTAATTTAGCAGACTTCAGGTAAAGGGTAGTTTAAAATGTATACAAATGTGGGCTAGCCAATACATGCAAACCCTCCAACTTCACAGAAATTTTAAAAACAAGTGTTTGACTTGGGACCTTGATCACACTGAGAAAATCCTCGATCCATCCAGTAAGTGAGCATGAAATCCTCAGGCAGTTGATATTTTTGCAAACTGGTCCTGCTTACACAGATTTTCAATTATCTTACCCACGGTATTTATTGTGATGTGCATTTAGAGGATTTTTGTCTTATTGTCATATCTCTGTCACTCAATCCGATCTGGGTTCCATTATAGTTTTACACTTGAAAGCTATGTACATTCTTTTTTATAGATAAGGCAAAGCCAAAATAACATATGACTTGCAAATGCCTTCATCGGGGTTTCAAATTATATGGTTTTCTTTAGCTTATGTAATGCATGCCATTATAACTCATTTGAAGGGTTGTTAAAAAAAGGGGGTGAATCTTTTATTGAGATCTTTTGGATACTTGGACACCATCAAAAAACAGGGTATTATTCTATAATTTGCATACAGCAGACCAGAGACCAGGTCCAATTTTGAGATTCAGTAAATAAAGGGTAAGGGGATTTCAATTTAAAGCTTGTTAATACTAAATATAACATTAATCAGCGAAAGGGATGAGTAAGATGATGGATTTCTGACACATACCAATGTCCTATGTGTTCAAGAAATAGAAATAAAATTGTGGGGTACATGGCTTTGAGGAATGAGTTGAAGAAAAAAATTGAATACCAAGCTTTAAATCTCCCAACGAAACACCAAACTGGGGAACACAGTTTCTACAAATAGAAGTTCAGTTAAATCTGTTTTGTCCCTGGATCATTCCAGAACACTATCTTTTGGTTATTGGTGTTATTTTTTGTTATTACTGTTGTTATGTTTCCTTGTTTGTTCCTGGCAAGAATCATCCTCACAAGCCACCTTCATTACAAAGCATCTGCATATCAAGTTCAACAAGCCTGGCCCCGGGCCCAAGGAGAGAGACAGAAACAATCCGGAGTCTGTGTCCCACTGTGAAGTCAGTATGACAGAGAGAAACTGAACACATGGTTCAGCTAACCCAGGAAATGGGAATGAGTACAATCATCCAAAAGAGACATCCACTGGCCCCAAGGCCAATAACTGGTTACAACTTCTGGGTGACTTTCCAGCCACCCAGAAGGTATATATAGTTGGTGGATAGCAAGACAGAAAAAACTATAATTAGCATTATTCCTGAAGTGTCACCCAGCACAGTTCAGTGTGTGGGCAACCAGTATGTGCTCACCAGAAACTTTCAGATTAGCAAGACAAGTGCTACACCACACAAACATTACTTGGCCACTTGTGAGGAAAACCACTTGGCCTCTGAGTCCCCACTTTCAGCTCTTAACACAAAGGGCATGTTTCCTTGTGGGCAGATTTCTCAGCCAATTACTCCATCCTTGAGTTCACCAGCAAGCACTACTCAGCATGTAGACATGAATTTAATTGATCACAAGAGACATTCAGCTAAGCAGGCTAAGAGCTCACGTATCTGTCTTTGGACTGGCACATAGCTGACTCATCAGGTGCAGACAAGTCAGAACAGAGTCAGACACAGGCATGGACTCCAAAAGTGGAGAAAGAATGCTTCCTGTCCCACTAGCACCTTAACACCTACTTTAAATGCTTCTCCGAGGCCTGGAAAGTCTCTACATCCAAACCCTGAGAACCAAGCTACGTCTGAGGAGCTACCTGCAGTTGATATCATGTCCAGAGCAGTAACTAAGAATTGAACAACAAACCTAAGATGTATCTAAGAGACCCAGAGGCTGGAAGGTTCATAGGAAAAGCCTAGAAATGTCCCATACTTCTAGAAGAGACCCCATTTCAAAGAAAGAGAAATTTGGGGCAAACAGAGATGGCTGACAAAGGATTGAAAGACTGAAGTAGAATTCCACATAGTTGGGAAAAGATCTAGCTTGTACTCACATCTGTCCTAAAGGACAAGGATGGGCTGATATGCTTTGGTTTGCTCTGATTGTGGCCTGGAGTTTGCTGTATTAGTATTAGTATACCTTTGTTGCTGTTATAGTTTTGTTTTTTTTTTCTTAATGCTCTATGTCCCCCATTGTTCTGTATTCCCCTATGACAATGTTTAAGTGTTCTCTCACACAATTAATTTTTATGTTTCTCCATCTCTCCCACTCTTCCTATATCTTTGCTTTCTTCATTCTGAGCCTTATGCTACCTAATATTTAATCCCACAATTTGTTTTACAAAAAAAGTGTTAAGCTCTTAGTTTTTATCTTTTGAAAACCTGGGTTCTATTCCTCTACTTCCTTATGAAGGAGAAATCTAAGGCTTGCAAATTACTTCATTTAACTATTGGTGTTTTGCTCATATGTGGATTTTGTTACTGCTATAAGTGAAACTTAACACCTAGATGCAAAAATCACAATGTAGACTTATATCCACTATGGACATGCAAGGAATGATAACATACATCCAAAATAGCACAACAACTCAGCTATTAACCCCAATCATAGTGCAGTGGCTGAACTTGAAGAATTAAGATATCTACTCTTAAAAATTATCTGTGACCTCAAAAAATGCATGTAAGCAGATACATGATGCTAAGGGAAAAATTCTACAAAATGGCTGAGTGACTCAGCAAGAAAAATAGAAATTTCAAAAAGCAAACTAAAACCATAAATATTAAGAATGAAAAGTTGAATAAACCAAATAATAACCACAGTTAGGTGTATTATCAGACTTCTAACAATAACAAAGTAAAAATGAATGACTACAATTACAAACTGAAGGAACCCTGGGTAATGATGAAATGGCCAAATATTTAGTATTTTTGGTTCAAAAGAAGGAATTTAAATACAAGCTGAAGGCACAGAAAAAACCATTCATGTCCCAAATACTGGCAATATTATAAGGGAGACATTTCAAACTTCATGTAGACATGAGAAGAATAGGAAATCCTATTCTTTATTATTTCTTTACGTTCTTTAGAGGAAAATGCCATCAAACTCTCATTTGCTCCCATTTCTTGCTCTTCCCTTTTACAATTAACTCATTGAGCTTGATTCCATTTTTAAATGCCTAAAGAAACGAGCCAGCAACAAAATAAAGCATAGAACAGCTACATCACAGACTGGCTATAGAAACTACTTTGGGGATTAATTGTACACTTAAATTCATGTGAAATGATGCATAAGGAATGTTGTCCTTTGTAACCCAGTTGGCAATAGAGAAAGATTGAGAATATATTGAAGGTTTTTCAAAAGAGTACTAGTTAAATAATTGATGATACGTAAGCCAACAGGAGGTTTGGACAAGGGAAAGAAAGCAAGCTGTTCATGAGTTCCTGTGAAAAAATGTTGCTGCAACAGTTGATATCCAGGTATTTCAGTAATATTTTGACTTTCATTTATTCAGACTTATGTCTAAGAAGAGTATAGGAGTTCACAATTCTTGTGGTCACCTTACTTGATCTTCTTTTCCTGCTTTCCAAATCACATTTTTTCTCACTTTTCATGAGGTCATTTCATTCTAGATATCCTATATATTTACTCTTCTCAGACTTGCTAGGTTTACTCTTGTCTCAGAATTTTGTATTTTCTCTTTCTATAACATTCTATTATATACACTCTTAGGTAATTATTTCTGTTTAAATACCATCTCCTCAAAGAGACCACTCTCCATAAGAAAGAAAACAATGATCATTGATCTGTTATTGGTATGAGAGTGCCCACCCAAGCTTCATGTAGGATAATTTAATACCCATTGTGAGATAGTGAGAAGGGACCAACTTAATCTCACTATAATATCTGGGAAGTGAAGCTTTGGGAAGTTGAGAATAGGTTAGATCAACTGAATAATGACTCTATGATGAAATTTTGTCAGTTTATCAGAAGAGAGAACTATAGAATATATATGTACATATATATGTACATATCAACATATAAATGTGTGTAGGTATATGCATATTATATTAACTAAATATAGCTATATGTAGATGTAAGTAATGAGGAAAGTAACTAGAAGAGACATGTGGATATAGCTATAAGTAGATAGAGCTATATTTCTCTTCTAGATACTTTCTTCATATAGATAGACATATATAGATGTAGATACAGATAGACATAGAGATATCAGGAATCTTTCCTGTACACTTTAGAACGTTCATCCCCAATAAACCTCTTCGCTTTATAATAAATCCAGTCTCCACTACCTTGCCCTTAACAATAGGTAACAGACTAAAGTTAGTAACACGGCTCAAGAAACCAGTGGCGAGTGCTAATACCTCGTCTTCAGATCCAATAAACCTACCAGTTAGTATGTACATTTCACTTTTCACCCCTGTCATTTGGGTGTCAAGAGTTCACAGACCACATTCCGGAAATTTTGTCATTGAATATGAATTTTAACTCATTAATGTTGCCCCTAATTACCTTCTAAGAGAGCCTTGGGGTTAGATCTAACAGCATCTTCTGCATTAATAATTTTTGTTTATTAATTTAAAATCCTACCCTGTGCCATACTTCACCCTAGGTCTCATGTTATAGCTGAGAACAATGTTATGAAGACGCCCTTGTGACTCACAGAGGTTTTGTTAGTACAAGATTGACAGGTGTCCTGTCCAATGACAGGAAACTGAGCATAATACTAAAAGCCCCATTTATGCTATTGTCGGCTGGCTTCCTCACCTTCTAGTTTGTGGTGGTTAGCCATGACCTGAAAATTGTCCTGCAGACTTTATGGTAGTATGACCTTGACCTGGAAGCATAACACTGCCTTGCTTATTATGTACTCTTACAATAACAGAAGACATTGACCAGTTCACTCTGTGGTTTTATACATCCTGTTCTTTGAATAGCTATTTCTCAGGAGAAGGCCCAGATATCCCCTGTCTTCCTTCTAGTAAATAATTAAAGGCACTCAGCCTAGAATGATTATCAGGCTGCTTTTCCTGGGCCTGGCCTCTTGCCCTCTACAGAGCACATGGGTTCCTTTTGACAAATGTCATTGGTCCCTAAAGCATGCTTATTCCTAGTAGCAGGTTTAATGATGTGAAGATTGCAGATCATGTCCCCTTGTAATGTTAAGCATTTATAGAAAGTACCTCCTACATCCTGCAATTAAAGCACCCTCTGTAAAATAATTAGTTGCAAAGAAAGAATGTCAGGTACTTTTAGGGGTGAGCTGGATGACATTAATTTCAGTGGCAATTATTCAGGCAGGCCCAGATCTTTTCAAATAGCTACTCAAAAATGTAATTTCCATCCCACCAAATTTTATATGCACACATTTAATTGTTTCAAAACAATTAAAGGCAGGTGGATGGTGAGGGATACTAAGAATGCAGGATGAGAGAAGTCTGGGGGAGGACTATTACTGTTTTAGAAACAAAGTATACAGTAGTGGGGAAAGTATATATATATATATACATATATCACTTAGAGCTCATTAAAACTCTTCCCTGTACGGCTTACTTACCCATGACCTTGACCTGTAAGTGCAACCTTGCCTTGCTTATTATGCATACTTAAAATAATAGAAGACATACCACCTCATAGGGTAATGGCCAAGATTTTATCAGCCAATACACAGATAAGCATACATAAATAAAAGGAGAAGATTATGTATTAATAGATACAACAAAGAGGATACTATCAAGTTGTTTCAGAATGCAAGACCTGGAAAAAGGCTTAGAAATGTCATACGAAAACCTCTTACCTTTCAGAGAATGAACTACATGCCACTGTCTCAAAGTCTTTGCACTTTGCCCAATAATTTTGCTGAGAAAAGCTTTGATTATCCTTCCTGTATTAGGATGGGAGATACCAAAGGTAGGCTTACTAATCCTTAACTATTCTCAAGTTCAAATGACAAAATATATTTCACAGATAATTCTTTTCTAGGGACATATATCATTATGAACCAATAGAATTTAAAACTGAGAGCAGAATCCTTGAATATTCTTATTAACTAATAAAATGATTAATAATAATTTATTTGCATATGTGCATGTGTATATAGATGAGAGAAAAATGGATAGATGAATGATAGGTAGATTGCTAGATAGATAATACATTAAGGTAAGTATTTTCTCTACATTAGAATCTTTAATACCAGGGCAAGTCATGTTAATAGAAGGGATAGTTTGGGGGAGGAATTATGTACAGAATTTCAGTGAATTAATCTTTTCTCCAGATGTTTTGTCCTCATGATTAGAAAGCAGTGTGGACTGGACTGGCTATTTCTCTCTGCACTGGGTGAAGTCTCTGTGGGCGGGGTTAATAAATGCAATACAGTTCCCACCCCCGCCTCCTTATAGAATGAACCTATTCAGTCTAATCAGATTTTCATCACTTGAGGAGCCAATTTTCCCTTTCTCCGTCCTCATTTACTCTTCTTCACTACACCTGCTGCAGAGTAGTTATCAGAGGGGGATTTGAATAATAACACTACTTTACATGTAAATGGAGCTTTTCATACAAGCAACTCAAAGCTCTCTGCAAACACTATGGGCTGAATATAGATCATGAGAATCATTTTTAAGCTGGGAGGATGGGTATCATGGGGGTAAGTGACCTGCCTAAAGTCACACATTAAAACCGTCATGTTGCTTAAAGGAGACTGTAGTCATCTCAAAATTCCACGTCCTCAATCAGAGGGAACAAAACTGCATTGCACGTCAGAATTCTCCTATTTTCTTCTATTCTTCAGGATCTACACATAACTCACCAATCCATCAGACATTTATTTCTCCCTATAATACATCTTACAACTTCCTGTCAATGGTGACAAGTTGATGTAATGAATTACATCATGAAGTAAATCCTATCTCTAATTCTCCATGCTGAATGCAGTCTTGATGGCTTTCCATTGAGGAGTTTTCATTTCCACATTTCTAAATCTGGCTGAGCAGAACATCATACAGCAGGACTGAAGCACACACAGTTTAGCATGAGGGAGAATTTTTGTAAATATAATCTGCAGGATAAGTTGAATGAAAAAGTGAGTGAAGATAAAATGCTGAAGTTTCCAAACAGAAGTTGAAATGAAAACAAAAACACTGGAAAGAGGAAAGGCATTTCTACAAGGCACAAAAGTGCTATATTGATAGTATTTTAGTTCCCAGGGATAAGTTTAGGCCAACTCTGCTACAAGAACATACATTGTGAAACAATGCATGTTAGATTTTCCACTTTGGAGACAGTAATTTAGTATTAAACGTGTACAAAATGAAGAATTGGGAAGGTCAAGGAATTGGGAAATATCCATCCCTCATTGCTTAGAAGGCCTAAAATGCTTATGGGCAGAGACTTGCACCCCTAGATAGTTATTCCTTTCACAGTTGCAATTCTTCATTTCAAACATTTGCTCTAAAATTTACTCCACCTCAGAAGCTGCAGTCAGTGAACCAATATATATAAGTCTGATAGACAATGTACCACAAAATGTATCATCATTTTATTTCTAAGCCTGACTTCAACATAATCGCATGGCCTAATGTAAATACTTCTCTCTAAAAAAGAAACACACACACACACACACACACACACACACACACACACACACATCAATCAAGATTCTACAACTACAATACATAATGACACTCAGATAATGAGATACCAAACAATTTATCCCAAATTTGAATTTAAACTGCCTCTAATTATAAAATTACCAAGGAAAGATTAAAGTTCAGTGATTATTTCCCATTGTGCTTTAGCTCAATGCTGTTCAAGTCTAAAGGTGTAAAAGTCTGGAACCAAATTGTCATGGGCTGGGACTTTACAAAGTTAAAATCTAAAATGAGTCTGCTTAAATTTGAGGTAAGAGACTGGGTGGACTGAGATCACTTTGTGCAAACAGTACATAGCTTCTTTCTCTCTGCAATGAAAGTGTGTGTGTGTGTGTGTGTGTGTGTGTGAATATAATGGCTATAATTCTACAGGAGCCACTGTTCTACCCAGCCATGGGAATGAAATGGATGCTCCTAAAAAGCAAAGTATTGGCTTGGAATCCACCAAATGCAGAAGCCAAATAGCTTCTTCCCAAAAAACTGCTGCTGAAACCTTTACTTAGAACTAATAAAAACTCAGCAGAGACTTACTGATTCATTTCTGGATGAAGGAAGGCTGATGGGGAAAGTAGCTCTCTTGCTATTGATCTTATTGAGCAGTTTAGAGACCATTTTGTATTGCCATAGGAAATTGCTTTTATAAAGTTAAAAAAGGTATATGTGGTTCATAATTTTGGTGATGAGAGGACCAAACAACATGGTATCAGCATCCTGGAAAAAAAATTACCTGCCTGTGTCATAAATGTACCTGGGAACCTAAAAGAGGGCTTGGTATGGGCAGAACAGGTAAAGTGTGTTTGGTGGCTGGATTTATCACTACACACTCTTGGGAGAAAACCAGCATTAATCCCTCCTGAAAGCTAGATCTATGACCTAACCATCTTCCACTAGTCCCTGCCTCTGACAGATGGCACGGCTCAGTACTTCACCACATTGCAGACTAGGTTTCTGGCTTCAGGGTACTCAAACTACATCCAAACAATAGCACTGTGGTATTTGTGGTCTGCCCCATTGGTCTAGAGTCTTTCAATAATACTCAATTCCAATTCCTCAGAGTCATCTATGTATCTGTGAGCATTTTTTGAAAAACCCTTTAAAAAATCTTAGTGAAGATTCAAACTCTTATCAGTGGATATTTGAGGTATACTTATCACTAGAGGGGAACATTTTTAAAGCTTGGAAAACAAATCCAACCAGATAATCTGGCTATTTGTGAAAGCAATATTTCAAGTTATTTGGGAAAGTCATTTTCTGTACAAGTACAATTACAAACCAATGATTCCATACACTGTGTCTTCTGAATACAATGTGCTTCTGCTTGTTATACAAACACACACACATATACACACATGCACATACACACAAAACATTAGTAAGCATGCATACAAAAATACCAGATAGCTCACTGAAGTTTAGTCTTTTAGCAATATTCTTATTATGAGTCTACATAGTAATAATAACATGTTAACAGATCCAACAAAATTATCCCAGTTTCTTCTTCTAGAGACTTCTTTGAAACTCTCATTTCTTTTTGTACCATTGTATCACATGATACTTTGCTTTTCTCTTGACATCATGAACTCAGTCTAAGCATCTGTGCCTGGAGGGAACACCAGTGACTCAGGTGCAGCCTGGATTGCACTAGACTCATAAATCTCTCCTAGATGCTCCTGTGCTCATGTTTATCTCCTCACAAAGGTATAAATTCCCCCTTCTCTCTCCACCTCCAATTATTCAAACTTAGTCTCCTTTCTCTGATTTATTGCATGGTTAGAAGCTATTTTCATGGTCCTTCTTTTCTAATATCTCACAAATAAACATACCTTTGGCACAAAATTGTATTTTGAGGCAGATATTCCATTTAATGGATACTGTTGGAGTACTTTTATGAAATTGGTAATTGGCCTCTAGATGCATGACCTTGGATGACTTTGGGAACCTTTGAACCTCATTTTCATTGGGAAAAAAAGGGAATATCTTAGACTCAAAATATTTGCTTGGAGAATTCACCATGGGAGGACACAGAAGTAGAGCCTTGGGGGCCAGGAGTTTGGCCTAGTGGTAGAGTGCTTGCCTAGCATGCACAAAGACCCTGGTTTGATTCCTTGGTACCATATACATAGAAAAAAGCAGGAAGTGGTGCTGTGGCTCAAGTGGCAGAGCTCTAGCCTTGAGAAAGTCTGAGGACAGTGCTCAGGCCCTGAGCTCAAGCCCAGGACTGGCAAAAAAAAAAAAAAGAAGAAGAAGAAGTAGAGCCTTGTACGAAGCAGTAAAAGGCACTTTCCTGATGCCAAACTGGCAACTTGATCTTGGACTTCCTACCCTCAAAAGAGTAAGACTGTCTGGGGCACTCTGTTAAACCACTCTGTCTAGGGCACTGTTACAACACTCTAAATGAACTAAGACAAGTATTAAAATTTTACCATGTTTTCCTTCCAACCACGGCTGCTTTTTTTCTTTTTTAAATCCTATCAAAAATTAAACTTGCATCCACTTTCATTCACAAACTCTCTCCAAACACTCACTGCATGAATGTTTCATAAAGGGCTCCATACTATGGCACATACTTGAATCTCAGAGATAACCCGAGCATTATTTTTTGGAAGAAAAGAAAAACAAGGTGATTGAACTTGCTGCAAAGAGCTGACATGAATTGGTATTTTTCGATCCTGCACTTGACATCAAGAAGTGGTATTTGCCAATGTTTTGTCATTCTTCCTTAATTAGTGTTAATGCCAAAATCTATTCACATTGGCTCCTTGCCACATTTTCTCTAGGTATAAAATATTATCTTCCTTATACAAACATTTTCTTTCTGCTCAAGCAAAATCTCATGCTCGTATACAGGCATTTGCACTGTGTCCCCATGGATTTTAATACTGAATAAATAAGCATTTAAAAAATAAAACTTACTCAATATATTGATGGGAATATAAATTGTTTTCAAGCTATTTTAAGACCCTAAAGGCAGTAGGCAATCAGAACGTAAAAGGCATTTGGCATGCACAGCAATACACATAAAATAGAATAATATTGTGTCCACATTTTCTTTTCCCCAAGCATGAAGACTTTTTCTTTCAGCAAGTTATTTAAGTCCCCTATTATTTTCTCTGATGATGTATCACTGGTTGGATTTAATTTGCATTTTCTTTACAATAGTTTCAGTGATATAAATATTTTGCATATGTCTTGACCTTTTGTATTTTTAAAGAAATGACTATATTAATTATTTTGATATTGTTAATTCACTGAGCAAATGACAAACTAAAGGTGTGGCTCAAGTACAAAGGCTTCAGCCTTAAGAAAACTGAGTAAGACTATAGTCCCTGGGTTCAAGTCTCAGAATTGACCCAAATAAAAAGAAAGAAAGAAGCAATGAGAAGAGGTAATGCGAGAACAATTCTTATACGAAAAAGGCAAATGAAACATGAACGCAGTCTTTGTTAATTGTGGCATCATCAAATGACTATCAATTCACACATTATGAACATTTAAAAACTAGCAGAGAAATGGAAAGAAGGGAACTATTAGTTAGCTAAATCATTGGGTGTTTCAGAACTAGAATTTCCATTTGGCTTTTCTTATGGCTTTTACCTATCTGCCTCCAGTTTATATTTTTGTTTATTCTTCTAAAATTTCCTGGTTGTTTACTCGAAAAGCACAGGCCAGGCCTGAATCGATCTAGGTGGGGTAGAAAAGAAACTCTTAGGCTCTGCTGAGCTTTGACCCACTCCATTTATTTTTATTCTATTTTAAAAATGTTTTTTATTATCTTCCAGTAGTTAAACAAAGAACTTTTCAATTCAACATGTCATTGCTTCCTAATTACTTTGTAAAGCAATAGTTTTAAACGAACCTATTCCAGTGTGCGTTTATGTGCCAAAACAGAATGATTTTACATCTTGTTTATGCAAATAAATCACTACTATTTCTCAGCACACAATGAGGCACCAACTCATACATATTTCCTTTCTGGCAATAAGCACCTCAGCTTTTTGATTTTGAACTGCCATTTGAATTGGCTCCCTGAAAGTTCCATACTTCTTTTTGCAGAAATCCCTACAATCATCTCCTCACCTGGGCTCAACGCTGCCATAAATCAACTCTGAACTTCAGGCAACATCCTGTGTCGAGGAAGGGATCTGCATGTAGACACCTCCAACCAAGTAACGCTATTTCCTTACTGGTATCCTAGCTGACCACCTACAATGACTTTCTTTGCATTGTAGCTGCTGTCCTCTCATTTCAGGAAGAATTCGGTGAACATTTCGACACTTGAATGCTTTGCTAGCCATGTTGCAACCTCTATGCAACTAAATAACTTGTAATCGGAATACAGTGATTAGTAATTCATACTGAAATTTAAAAATTGGTGTTTCTCAGGCTCTTAAGTAAAATCTGGAGTACTTGGTGAAATAACACCAGTGAAATTGTCATTGGGTTTGAATTTGTTGCTATTCGATAAATTATTACATTGTGGAAGACACAAGTGTGGTTAAGTTATAAATATATATATGCTATAGATATGTGGTTATATTATATATATGTAATATATATTATGTATATGTATTTCCTCTCCTCTTTTTCCTCCTCCATTTAGCTCAATGATTATTATTTTTTATTATTTTTGAAAACGGTCTCTGGCTGTTCATTGATCTCTGCTTCTTTGGGGTTGGTTACTGGTGTTCTGTTTTTATTGATATTCATGTTTTAATATTTATTTATTCTTATGTCATTGTATTAGTATATTTCATTTGTGAAGCGGACACCTCTCTAGTATTGAAAGAGTGTCTTTGACAGGGGAAAACCCACTCCCAGCACGACAATGCATTATTACATAATGTCTGAACCTGTGAGAGCATGACTCTAGTAGGGACCCACAGGTTAGGCTAGGCCTTGGGTCAAGTCAGTTGACTTGGCATTAGCACTTCTGAATGCATTCTGATCCCAGTATCTACTGGGCTGTGTTGGTTCCGAGACTTACTGGGGAAGACCTGGCAGCAGGCTACAGTATGCAAAGCTGGAGCCCGCATCCACAGAGGCTGGCCTCAAGGCTCTGTCACCCGGAGATGGCCTGATGGGTTCAAAGGTGCCTGTGTAGGGTAAAAATATTCTTTGAGCCTACTTCCTAGAAGCTGAACTGGTGCTGAGATGGTCCTATAACTATAGCGAGTATATTGGCATGAAAGCACTCTTAGGTTCTGAGTCTGTGGGATTGCCCCAGGATCCTAGGTCTTTAGTACCAAGCCTAGAGTCTGAAATCAAAGAGTCTAGCATGGTACTGGGCAGACCTGGGTCCAGGACTGTGATCATGGCCTGATTTCAAGATTGCTTTGGGAGAACCTGAAATGATTACACGGTGAATTCTGATGGTCACCTCACTGTCATGTCTGCATGTAGAAGGTTATTTGTTCACATTCTCCTGCCCACAACACCGCCCTGTGAAAAAGCCTCTCCTCATGTTAGTGTTTTTCCCAGATGCAGTCTTTGTTCATCTCTTTGTTCCTCATCTTCTGGGAAACTATGGAGAGTTGTGTGGTGATTTAGTGTAAAGGAAATGGCTGGAAATTCCTGCTGACGTTTGGCAATAGATTCAATTTCAAATCCAGGCTCTGCATTCACATGACATGTTCAAAGTTCTAACTCATCTCTTTTAATATCACTCTACAAACCACAAATCCTCCATTCATCTGATAAGATTAATGTATATTATCAAGCCTTTATTGAGTGCTTGAATAGATGCTGGCCATTTTATAGCTTATCTGATTTCAAAATTTAAAGTAACGCCTGAATGAGAATTTATATCTAATCTTGTTTTACATATATGAAGCAGAGCCTAAGTTCATCCAGTTATAGCACAAGCAAAGGGAGTTTCACAGAGATTTGTCCAGCTTTAAAGTCAGAAGCCTATCAACTTCATTATGATGCTTTCGCCAATACAGGCAAATCTTTTAAAAGAGAAAAGCACATATATATCTTGAAAAGGAAGTGGTTATCATGGGTTGCAAATCTATGGTCGTGTTCAATATTATATGTTTTATATTATTTTTGTGTGTGTAATGCATCATACTTGGGTTTGAATTCAGAGCCTTGAGTACTTGCTTGGCTTTTTTGCTCAAAGCTGATTCTGCACCACTTAAGATATACCTCCAGTTCTAGATTTTAGCTGGTTATTGGACACAATAGTTTCAGATTTATCTGCCTGGCCTGGCTGCTTAGACTTCTGAGTAACTAGAATTATAGATGTGAGCCATCAATACCCAGCTTATATTCCTTATTTCATTTCATTCTTAAAATAGATCTTGAACCTGTTTGTATGTGAGTGTTACAATGTCAGTTAAAGTGGTTTTGATGGTACAAACTGCATATATTCCATCATCCTTTGCTAAGAACTAAGCAGTTATAAAGATAAACAAAATTTTAAAGTAAGATCCTTGAATCATACATTCCTTTGCTATGGAAGCTCATAAATAAATACATTAATTACACCCTACTACAAATTTATTACACACAGTCAAAATACTAATTAATAATTAATTGAAAAATTTAAAAAAGTAAATTTCTGAGAAGAAAATTTTCAGCTCAAGGGATGTAGCCCCACATTGTTGTCAGTTGTGTTCCAATCAGTGTGAGAGTTTCCTAGTCTTTAATTTTGTGAAGATATTCCTATTAAAAAGCAAATGACACCCAAGAGCAAGTTAAATGCTAAGGTTTTTAAGAGATAAAGCACAAAAATGTTTTATTTAAATATGTCTTACCAGAGAAAGGGAGCATTGAAGCTAAAATGAATCAGATTCAATACTGAACTCTATCCTGAGTACTCAGTTTTCCTCTAGCCCCTTTCCAAGTGTTTGATATCTAGAGAATTCAAGATTTCAGAGAAGAATCTCTGAATGTTTTTAACAGAAGACTAAAAAAGCTGTCTTGAAAATTGGTGAGACTTACCAAGGCAGCAGAGTCAAATGTTTCCCCAAGGTCACAGCCACACTCAATGATAGGGATGCTGCACCTACAACATCAATGTTCGGACTTGAATCCAGGGCTCTACTCATGCTCACAGACACAAAGTAATCATAGACACCATAGTCACCTTTATAGTCTCTGTTCTAATTTGGGGTCATGTTTTTAGTATTGTACCTAGAAATTTAGGTTGTATTCAATATGGATGCATATTTCTATGCAGTATATTTAAATGAATAAGATGCCCTGATGAGTTAAAAATCTGTATTATTATGTCCTGGGAACAGATCAGCACAATCATTTTATATACATAAAACATAACCTTAGGGTAAATATGAATAATATGCTTTATAACTAGTAAAGTGAGATTTAGATGTTTAGCCTTTTCTCACAAAACAGGCTGTTCATTTTAGCACAAGAAGATGCTTAATAAAAATGATTAATGAGCTAAATAGATTTTTATATGCATTGTTTTTCTTCTGTTTGTTAAATGATGTATCTTTTCAAAACCAGGAGGTTTTACTGCTATAAATGAGTAGAGACTCCTTGATCCTGAAGAATAAATGAAACAAGTAAGTTCTATAACAGATAATCTAGAATAATAATGCTACTCTAGAATTTGTTTGAGAAAATTTTCTTCTGAAGTTTCCATGCGAGAACATTAGTCATTTATACAGAGTCACTTTTCTGAATAGCCTTTCAGTTGGGCTATCATCAAATACCTATGTTTATACTTTTATTGCATTGATATCTATGAGTGAATCTATAACAACATCTACATCTACGTAGCCATAGCTACATGCTAAAAGCTGGAATGGATGAGTGGCTGAAGTAATAGAGTGCTAGCTATGCCAAAAAAAATGCCCATCAAATACATGGGCTAGGTTCAAGGGCCACATAAACCAATATTTTATTACAGATATTTCTTCAAATATAACTTGTGTCCTTCAAACTGCAGCAGTAGCAATGGAAAAAGGAAGAACAATTTCCTTTGTAAATTTTAAGTAAAATACAAACATGGGTTCCATTTATTCTGATATCCCCTCCAGTAATTCAAATTTGGCACTTACTGTTAGGCAGATATTTTTAATGTCAGTCACGTCCTTTCAATCAGTTTCTCCATAGACAGTGATGCCTAAATCACTTTATCCAGGGTGCTTTCTCTCTCTTTTTTTTTTTTTGCCAGTCCTGGGCTTGAGCTCAGGGCCTGAGCACTGTCCATGGGCTTTCCTCAAGGCTAGTGCTCTACCCTGACCAGGGTGCTTTTCCTTTTCCTCAATTGACAGATGATCTGTAGCAGAAGAAAACTATACTAGGTCAAGTGAAGTCACTCACATTCTTTCACAGCACTATTCAGTCTTCAAGGTGGTTCCCAATGAGTCTAACCTAATGGAGAGGAGTGATTTATGTTACCAACAAGAGATGGTAGCAGTGAGATAGTCTGCCTTCTAAGGCTGAGACATAAAAACATTTCATCCTCTTTTTTTTTAAAAAAAACTCTCTTGGTTTATTATCTCCTTGGAAAGTCAGTCATGACATCATAGAAATATTTGAACAACCCCTTGGCTACTATGGTGACATGTTGAAAGGCCCCCTGCCAACAGCCACATGAATGGTCATGTTGGGTGACAGATATTCACGACCAGTTAAATTCTTGGATTCCTAGAGGACCGATCAACATCTTCATTGCAATAATATGAGAGTTCCACCGTCGTAAGTATGTAGTTAACATTCTGTAAGTCAGAAAATGTAAACTAATAAATATCTATGTAGAAACTAAACTTACATTGACTTGCTATGTAACAATAGTGAATGAATTAATGCACTAATAAAGCCATTTATAAGCTGTATGCTGATACTCTGGATGGGGGGTTGAAGTCAACTGGGATAGAAAAGTCTGTGAGACTCATATCTCCAGCTAAGCATCAAAAATCCAGAAATGGAAGTGTGCCTCAAATGGTTCCAGCTTGGTGCTAAAAAGGCAAGTTAGAGCACAAGGTCTTGAGTTTAAGCTTGAGGACCAGTACAAAAAGGAAGCAGCAACAACAAAAGAATCCCTTTGTGTATACTTCCATTGGTAAAATACAAGTTAAACTGGTTCTTTGTGAAAATTTCTGCATAAAATGTCTACTAGGTAGGTCTCATGGTTGAAAAATCAGAAAATGGAACAAAATGAGTGTGTGCCTCCATGCCTATGGCTTAAAACAATACTTAGATTTCAGAGTAAGAATCTTTTCATGTCTACAGAATCCCAACATTAGTTATATTTTTACTAGATCATGTTCAGATTTTTAATGTTCAAATCAAAAGGCTGATACTAATCTCATATTGTTACAGTATCCTACTTTGTTACCTGGTATATTATATAGATGTTTACTTGAATATTTGAATATTTGAAATAGGAGGGGGAAAATGAAGGGAAGGGGTAAGGGATATCAATGTGTAAGAAGTAATGTATCTTCTATCTGGTGAATATAACTGTAACCCCTCTATACATTGAAATAAAAAATTATTTAAAAAAGAATAAAAAAGGCTGATACTGATGAAAAAGAGGACTACTGGAGCATAAAGACTGGTTTTGTCTTTTCCTCCTCTTTGTCTACTTTTCTTCAAATATATGATACATATTTATATATTACAAATATATATGTGCTTATATGCATTTATAAATGCATTTATATAAATATGTTACAATATGTTATGTTACATAATAAAATAATATATTTGTATAAATATATGTATAAATGTGTGTATGAATATGCATATTTGTGCATTCAAATGGGTGTTGAGGAGGACATGAGAAAAAATTTTGTGTGTATATGTGTAGTGTGTATATGCACATGCATAAAAGAGAATCTGTTAGAAAGATGTAATTATTACAAATTGCTGGTTGTGGTGAAGAACAAATGAAGCGGATGTGACTATAAAGTGTGAGAGAGAGAAGCAATCTCACAAGGGTCCCTCTGTGTCAGAGAAAGAGATTGGATGCTGCCAAAAAGACAGTGGGTGGACAGCTAGAAGTTTTAATCGGTGGTGAAAACTGGTGACATTTCTGCCTTAGAAAGATCACCCTGGAGGAAGATAGATCTGAAAGCAGCAAGATCCTCCCTTCCCTGGGGATGCCCCAAGGACATCTTAGAGTCCTGACAGCATGTATTTCTGGTGGCCTTTAACAACAGGTTTTCATCCTGAGACACTGTCCACTTGAATATCATTAAGTTTCACTCACTCACAGTCTAAATAGCTCTCAGTTGGAAATGCCTACATATTTTAAGATTGGGCCATTTGATATTCCTCTTTCTACCCCCCAAGAAAATAAAAAAATAAATGCTTCCTAACCTATGCCTCTAGCAAATCTTTCAATGAGCCAGTCTCAGTCTGGACTATTAGCTCAAGCTAGTTTCTATTCAATGGCTCATTTTGGAATGAAGGATGATTTTTAAAAATTATAAAGCAGGCTTAGTGTAAATTTGCCATCCATAAAATCATGCATTCTGTTATTCTCACTGATATACCAAATATTGGTATCAATACTGATATTTATATGTTTATCAAAATAGTTTTGAGGCCTTTTCTCTCCACCAGACTAGTAGGAACAAGAGAATAAACAATAGCAATTTTATTTGTTTAGTAACCATGTTGAGCACACAGAAAAATCAATGAACATATAGAGATGATACAAATGGGAAATTAGCTTACATTGTTCCAATTCATCCTTTCAATGAAGCTAGATGTCCACTATTTCTCTTATAATGGCTAATTCTGAACATGTGCCTGTCATATGAACATAAATGCATAACCTTTTGCCTATATATATATATGCACATATAAATGTAGCAGTGGTTTGAATACTTATGTCCCCTTTAGAATCCATATTTAGGCAAAGGGTGGGTTGGGAGGGGTGTGGGAGAATGATGAAAAGGATGACATTGACCAATGTCATCGTTCTCCTAAACTGTTTCATTCAACAGCAACTTCCTTGCACAACTACATGAATTTTAAATTTTAAGATTTAACTAACAAGCCACATTTACACTTAATTTTTACAATTAATGATGTTATTATGGTAGGACTACCAAGATAGCCAGACTATGTGGAAGGACTGGAGAAAGCAGCTGACAGGTTTCCTGTCTAACTCTTCCAACCTAGCATGGGATAGAATTGTAAGAAGAAGCGTGATGGAAGCCTGGCAGAGGCAACTTGGTCAATGTTTTGAAAGCACCAGGGAGAAGTAGAAGGCAAAGCGGCAGCAGGCGTTCATTTGTGTGGGATGAGCTACTTTGGTCTGGGGGGGCATCCAGCACAGCTGGTTCAGCTCACCATCTGCATCCTGCAGGACTCAGGCTCTGTTTACATCTGGTCAGGGTGGTGTCAGGTTAATGAGAAGGAAAATTTAACTGAGTTTGGCTCAGGACTCAAGCTGTTACCGTTGATGATGATGCAGCCCACATGGGAGGGATCAGTTTCTGTAGCAAGAATCTTCTAGTAATAACAGCAATATAGAATTGTAGTAACTGCTGGGTGAATGGTGGGTTTCCTTTGTTCAATAATCAGATGTCATTTTAAGCTGTGTGTGTGCATAGATCCATATAACTCTTTACAAATCTATATAACACATATTGTTTTACCCCAAGTTAATAGATAAGAAGAAAATAGGACATATAATTGGATGACCCAAGTCTTTACAGCATACCTAATACTGAAACCAGTCTTAGAACTCAAAAGTTTAGAAAGAAAAGATACTAATATACCTTAAGTCGAACAAGCTATCAAATAATTTTTAAATTGTTGGTGTTTCTGCCCAAACGTTTGCTTTGGCTCATGTTCAACTTTCTTCTAAGAAATGTTTCTTCAAGTTAATGTCTGCTCTAGGATTGAAATCATATTTTTAGTGAATTAGATTGAGATTTTAAAATTTTGAACACAGTCTATAAAAGGGTTAAACATTTTTTGTTCTTCCAAACAGAGACATTTTAAAATAAAAAATAATTTGAATAAAATATGTATGTCTGTGCTTCTTTATAATTGCAGAATGATCTTAAAGGTTATATCACTTTAATAACTTTAAAATATAAGGTATGGTTATTTTACTGAATTATTGAATACATTTAATTGCTGGTTGTATACTGTGAACTATTGATCCAATAATTATTCCTGTGAACTATTAAGAAGGGATGATTCATTTTTTATTTTACCATTTAAAGCAAGGCTTATATATTATTTACACTGAGAGCTAGGAATAAAAGACTTTTTAGTACAATACAATATTTCTAAAGCAGGGAAGGCCTTTGTAGAAATCGAAAGTAACATTATTCTGCATAATCAAAAATTAAGTAACCTTAAATTTCAATAGGTGAAAGAGATACCCTTTTCTATCAGTTAAATATTTCAATTGCAGAGCTATTCACACTGACTTATGAACCTTTCCAATATACCTGAAATATTTAGTATGATATATGAAATATTTTAAGTGATCTTCAGATTTCTCAAAGAAAAGTGAAGGGGCTTTCTTTCTTTCTTTCTTTCTTCCTATTTTTTCTAGTTTCTTAAAAAAAAGAATTTTTTCACTTTCATTCAAAGGAGCAAAGAAATCAGGGCTGTAGAGATTCAGCATGGGGTATTCTAGATGAAGAATTTCAACAGGGGATGTTCTGAGCCCTCTATTAATTAGCAGGTTAAAAAGAGATACCTTATCCAAATACTTTGTAGGTCTCAGATTTTACCTTTGTTTCATTGGTTGACAGTGAATCAAGCACATCTTCATGCTGAGGGACTGAATTGTTATATAGTGCTCCACAGTCAGTATATTCTAACACTAAGTAACAGCTGCAAATCAGAGAGCTGCCAGTGATATCTGAACACTACATCATTTTACAGAATCCCACCCCTAGCTCCAGCGGTACAGATGGGTGAAATGGAAGTCCATTAAACATGGGTGAATGTAAACAGCCATGAACAGATCTCAGATTAACAAGAGAAACTCCAGTTTTCAGGGAAGTTTGTCATCTTTTCCATTTTCTTAAACTATTACATGGCTACTCTTTTTTATTGTCAGAATAATATATGAGGGGTTACAGTTACATTCATCAGGTAGTGGATACATTAACATCCCTTCTCATGTTTTTGTCCCTCCCACCCCCTCCTAATCATCTTGTTTTCCAAATATATACAATATACCAGGTAACAAAGCCAGGTACAGTTTTTAATTTTTCATGATTGCAATTTCTTCTGCAATGAGGTCACTGGGATGGCAAACAGATTGTCCCCCAGGAGTGAGTAGCTTAGGAAGGGAATCCAAATAGAGACCGATATCCATATGAGGTAATAGGACCTGAGATCCAGGGGGGTGGTGGCAGAAGGAACCCTAGTCCAGCAAAGTAGCTGAAGGCACTAGCAGCCACGGACCTGTGATCCTGAAATTGCCAAGGTCAGATAAACTTGGAAGCCAAGCAAGATCGGGTCTCCCATGATGGGGAGAAGAAGGCAAAATGCTAAATCCACTGGTTTCTGTCAGGGAGGTTATATGACAACAGTTCTGGATATGCATGCATTGTTAAAAGGGAAAATGAAGACCTCGTTGGGAGTCAGAGAAAACAAACAGCAAAGAATCAAATGAATTGCCCAGATGTCAGATGACTGAGGTATTCCTTCCAGCTCTGCTCGCATTCTGCTATCCACTAAGCATCGTGCTAAAATGGAGATCATGACTTTTCAGGGCTGGAGTGAAGACTCAGATTCTGTACTTCTCTTACCTTTCCAAGGGATGCAAATAGAATGCCACAGAACAGTTGCCCAAGTAGTGGAAGAAGAGAAAGATGTTTATACAAGTTCCATGAGGCCGGCAGAACCAGCCTCACACAAAATAGTCAAAATCACACATTCCCCATCACCCAAGTCAGAATGTCTGGGGTATATTCCAGCATCAGTATTATATTTTGAGATTCAGTTTTAGGGAAAAAAATAATACTGGGTTGAAGAGGATGGTGTGAAACAAGTGATTCTTACAACATGTATTTAATAACAAAAAAAGCTTCTTGAGATTTTGCTTATGTTAAAAGGATTTGATCACCTACACTTATCTTCAAATTCCTGCTTTGTTTCTTAAATAGCAAAGTTTTCATAATCTTTCTGCTGACAGCATGTGTCATGCTTGGAAAATTCCAGCATCCTCTGCCAACCAATTAAGGAATTTAGAGGGTTATTGTAATTAAAAATTGTGCCTAACAAAAAAAAATCTCATTTTATAAAAGAGCTTCTAATGAAACACAGAATTAGCTAGGAAGAAAAGCTTGGGTGGTAATTTGGAGAAAGAAAGACAGAAGTGATGGTTTCTCAAGCAAATCAACAAAAATGTTTCCAACACTTAATGTAAACCACCTATGAAATAACTGGCAATCTCGATGGGAAGAACGCCATTCTTGTTACTTTATAGAATACTGTATGTCATCTTAGAGAAGGAACTTTAATTATACTATCACTTGTGCCAAATTAGTAATAAATGTTTAAGTCAAACTGAGATAACGGTAGTGTGGGAACATTGCCACTGGTGTAAAATTTGCTGTAATTTGCAGGGAATTTGCATTTTACATTAACACAGTTATAAGCACGAAAATGACAAAAGGTTGGATACAGTTTGAATGTTTGTAATTTCACTGGATTATTGTAAAGAAACAGTCCGTATAACACTTCAAATTTCTGGAGTTTAAAACTTCCTGGATTCAAGTCCCTATGCCTCTGTGTGTGTGTGTGTGTGTGTGTGTGTGTGTGTGTGTGTCTGTCTGTCTGTCTGTCTGTCTGTCTGTCTGTCTGTCCTTCCATCCCATTGTCTCTGTCTCTCTGCCTCCCACTTTCTCTCCCTCTCCCTCTCTCCCCTCCTTCCTAATCTCCCCCTCTCGTCCTGCCCCAGCCTTGAACTTGCGACAAACGCTTACCTTATGTATTTGCCAGTTTATCAAAGGCAAACAGCATGCTCCACTGGTATCTCTTAGGTCTCAGGAATCATGTGAAATGGAATGGAATATAAATTAGGAGAGAAATTATGGGATATCATGACAAAGGATCGCAATCCTCTTTGACTACACAGTCATATTATTGTCTCCAAATAATGCTCCTTTATTTACAAAATTAAGATAAAACATCCCTCAAAAGTGTAGTAATGAGAATCATAGGAATTAATACAAGTAAACCATATGGGTTGCATATGTATTTAGTAATAATTAATATCCTCAGAAATAAACATGCAGATATTTTCTATGCTGTAGACATAGAAGGTCATTAAAATAATGATTTACATTTCCCCAAGTATTGTTTAAACATTTCATTTGCTATTGGAGACTCTGCCATAGATAGGCCAAGAATGCAATGCTTTTACTATGAAATTAGGAAAAGTGAGGGGAGGGGTAGGAGGGGAGGTTGGGTGAGACTGCTGGAAGGGAGACAGTGATGGAGAAGCATTGCATTTATACACTGCTTTGTTAAATGACAACTTCTTTGAACAACTTAATTAAAAGAAAGGTCAGATTTTCTTCCTTTCCCTCATTTCAAGATCTAGAAGTTGCTTGGTATATAAATAATTTAACATTGTTTTTACCGCAAAAATGAAATGTTTCCCTCTTCTTGAATCTGAGTTTCTCTGAGACCATTTGACCAATAAAGCACAAGGAAGGGTATATTGAACCCTAACTGAGCCTAATATTTAAGAAGATTGGGGCGCAGGTTTGTTCTGATCCTCATGAATCCTGAACCCTAAATTTCTTCCCAAAGAAATTATCTGATGAAGAAGATGGCATACCTAAAGCCAATTCAATTCTCACCTGCTTCTTACAAAAGAGTGAATGTGAGAATGAAGGCACCTTTCGAAAAAACACATACTAACTAAACTGATGCTCGATGGAGACAGAATTTATCCTGATTCCTCAACTCCAACTTACCCTATTTCAGCTTTCACTGGTGTGTTATGCTCTAGTCCACACTTGAAGCTTAGCTCTCCTCAGGGTACATGATTCTTTTAGGACTGCTTTTCCATTACGTTATGAAAGGACAACTTGCTGATTACTCTTCTCAGATACAAGCTTTCCAATGTGGTATTATAAAAGCAGCTAGCTGTGGACTTCTCAGCACTGTGTGATTGTGTGCCTGGAAAGTCAGAGGGCTGATAAGTGGATGGAATTCCGATTGAAATATTCAATCTTCTTAGCATCACTGACTCTTCTCTTTCTTTTCTGGAATTTTTCAGGATCCTTTATACTATTTGATTTTCTCTAAAAGTTATTTTCACTACCTGGAAGTATCCCCCAAATAACTTGTTTTTACAGACTCTCCAACTACATGATTACTTTTTGAGGAAAAGCAAATTATGTAAATTCCAGCATCAGCTATAAAGTATCCGCTATTGTTATTATGCCATCATCATTTATTATTAGTGGGTGCTATAAGTGAGATATGATCCTGCCTCAGATGTAGAGAAACAGGCTTGTAAGAAGACTTGAAGTAAAATATTACTGAGACATTTGAATTTGAGACTCAAGTTTGGAACTATCTGGATGAATGATTTAGCTGTAGTCTCTTCTCTTATTGGAACCTTTATTTTCTTCAATGAAAAGCAGATCAAAATGCTTTCCCCATCATACCCTATTTTATATTTCTGGAACCTCATCTGGGCAGAATTTCTGGGGTTTCATAGGTTCCTAGTGATTTTTAGGGTTTATTCTGAAGGCAAATTTTTCAAAAGCCATCTCCTGCTTTCTCCTATCATCTCTAATTTTACAGGCTCTTAATGGGTTGTTTTGGCAGTATTTTATTAAGCATAACTATGGCCTGGGTTCTCTTACTCTTGTCTTATCTATTTGTGTTTTGCAGCTGGAGTCCATTTTTCATAGACCTAACTAAAGCACCTATATTTCTGCAATCTAGGATAATAATACACAAGGTTTGCCTGGTTATCTATCATTAGAGAAAATCAAAGTGAATTCCTAATATCATAAGCTAAAGTAAGTATATTGGAATTTCTTTTTCACTTGAGATAGTCTACATCAGTGAAATTTCTGGACTGGCTTACTTGGATGCTAAATAGATTCCTTTAACTTTTTCTCTAGAATTCAAATGGCAAATATGTGCATGTCAGTCATTGTGGGAGACAAAGCAAAAACAAAATACCCAAGTTTGGTAAAAACCCTTTTTTTTTAGAGAATTTTTCTAGAAAATTAAAACTAAAACATCTTAAATCCATGAAAAAACAAATCTATGAATATATAGAAAGATTTAAGCTTTTATTTAAATATATAGATAATATTGATATATTGAGTATATTGATAATGTTTGATTTTGATGATAGTGTGAATATCTTCACAGCATTTGATTCCTCAGACATATCTAATTTAAAATATTTAGGAAATTATGTTACAAAGAATTCCATTTGGCTTTTATGGAATATTTCAGGAAAATCTCTGGTAAGCTAAGATAATATTGTAAGAGCTACAAGAAGCAAATATAATTTGGCCTAGTTGTACAGTGATTGCCAAGCATGCACCCAGGTTCAATTCCTCCATACCACACACATAGAAAAAGCCTGAAAAGGTGCCGTGGCTCAAGTGGTAGAGCTCTAGCTCAAGGGCAGCGCTCAGGCCCTGAGTTCAAGCCCCAGGACTGGCATAAAAAGAAACAAATATATCAAGATACTAGAAATACTTTAATCCAGTAATAAGACTCACTTAGCACTGGCATATTGTTCATTAAATTGAGGCTGTTGCATGTGATGGGATACTTAGTAGAGATTCTTGAATAGGTATTATTCTGGAAAATAATTTTCTCTCCTGCTCTGTCAAACTTCTCATCAATATTTTTGATTAAAAAGGATAACACTACAATAATCTCAAATATTTATCTGCTTATAAAGCAACTTTCTGAAGGACAAGAGATTAGGTGTCATTTAGTCTTCTTCATATTCTTACTATCTATGTACTTAGTCAAAAGAGCTGTGTGATACCAAGAGAGAAAAGAAGAAAAGACGATTTATATGGCAAATATACGATATATTCCAATAAAGCACTGGCAACTGAATGCTTCAGATGTCCAGAACTTTTGTGAGATGGCTTACATCTCATATCTAATGATACCAACCCAAATTAGAAATATTAATAAAGGCTTCTTTCATAGGTGGCTTTAATGACCCTGGTTTGAACTTAAAAATTAATTCAGCTTCCAGTGAAACCCGGAACATAGTTTTCTCAATGGCCTTGAGCAAATAATTTCTTCCAGTTAGTTTCTGTTGATAAATTGATTTCATCCTTAATGCTAACATTCTACAGAGGGATTCTAAAGATTAATTAATTAATGCACATAAAGTGCTTCAATTAAGGCAATTGCTATTCGATGAAGATAGCCTCATCAGTCCCTATTTGGGAATATTCCAAAAATCATTTCTTCCTCAAGAGATTTCTGATAATTATTCCAATGTTCCCCAAGAAGTCTGATGACAGAGGAGCCATTTCCAAATTAATTAATTCTTTCTTTCTGAAAGTTTAAGTATAGACATTAAGATACGCCTTCTTCTTTTCAGTCAACCATTAGAAGAAAGAATAGAGCTGATGTTGCTTTGAATTTAAAGCACCCCCCAAATTTATAAAGAAGTGAGACTCAAAGAACACCAAATGAATGACCCAAGAAAACCACAAGTTGTTTAGTCATATTAGACTTGAAAATAGACTATATCTTGAAAACCTGCACTGGACCGCTCTCCTAAGTATAATCTGGTTTCTTTCTGCCAAGGATGAAGAAATAGGCTGATATAAGGCATATTTTATGGGCTAGGCTACCCTCATGAGTGACAGTGTATGTTTGATTTTAGAATACAGGCACAGCCAAAGAATGAATTCTTAGGAACTGCAGTACAGTGCTTTATAACTTATTGATTATAACCATTGTGAGGTAAGAGCTTCTAGACTGATGCAATCAAATTCAACCAACTCTCTCTTCTGTTCTCAGAGGCCCTGAAATTCTATTCAGGAAGTGCCTACCTATGTTAATACATGTTCTTGTTTTGCCTGCTCTTTCCCATAAGTAGTTTCAAGATATCAGGTCTCAATATTGAGTTCTTTGGTCCATTTTAAATTACTTATACAAAACAAGAGACACAGATCCAGTTTCAGTGTGGATATTCAGTTTTCCCAGGACCATTTGTTGAAGTGTCTTTTTATTTCATGAATTTTGGCTCTTTCGTCAAATATTAGAGAGTTGTTGATATTTGGGCTCATTTCTGAATCTTCTATTCTTTTCTATTGATCTTCAGCTTTATACCATGATCAGCTGCTTTTGTGAGCATGAGTCTGTAGTAAAGTTTGACGTCCAGAATTGTGGGACTTCCATCATTTTTTTTTTTTTGCCTGCCCCGAGGCTTGAACTCTGGGCCTGGGGATTATCCCTGATTTTTTTTTGCTCAACACTAGTGCTCTACCACTTGAACCATAGCACCACATCCAATTTTTTTTTAGTATTTTTTTGGGGGGGAGATAAGAGTCTTCTGGACATTTTTGCCACTGTTTGGCTTTGAAGCACGATCCTCAGATCATAGCTTTCTATGTAGCATGGATTACAGATGTGAGCCACCAGTACCCAGCCAGCATTGCATTGTATTTTTCAGGATTTTGGGGGGGGGGATATTTCAGGCCTTCTGTGCTTTCACATGATTACTTGGATTGGTTTCTCTATTTCTGTGAAGAATAGCAGATTTTGATGGGCATCACATCTCATGTTGGAGACCATTGCTTTCAGTCTCCTGAGGAAGTAAGATTGTAAGATGGCACCTGGCAGCTGGCTAATGAGTCAGTACTTGCTGACCAGGAAGTTTCTTTGCATTTGTTGATTTGTTTCTTCTGTGCTTGTGGATACAGTGGATCACTAGATTTCTTCCAGGTTTGTTTGCTGCTTTGCAGATGACCTTTACTGCGATTGGCTGCTTAAGGATATAAATAGTGTGGGGTTTCCAGGGAAGAGGAGAGAAGGGAGAAGGAGAAAGGTGAGAGGCAGAGAAGAGAGGAGAGAAAAATAAACAACCTCTGCTTGCAGTGATTTGAGTCTGTGATCATTCCCAGTCTGCCTCCCAAGTGGCGGGCAGTGACAAGTGGTGGCCCGGACGGGGACGTTTTTTTTTCAGCTTGGTGGGTAAGTACTGAGGAGCCTCGCGGGGGTCTAGGCAACAATCATTCCCAGTCCACCTCCGAAGCGCAGGTCAGGGGGGGAAACTGAGGAACCTCGCAGAAGTCTCTGGCCAGAGTGGAAGGGGCGAGGCAATAAGGGGTTCGGTAAAGAACCAGGGTTAGTGGGTTCAGAAAGAACAGGAATAATGGGTTCAGAAGTTTCCAAGGTCCAGATGGTTAGAGTTATGAGAGATTTACTTAAAGTTAATGGTACTGTCATAAAGGAAGCCATGGTTGAGGCTTATGTGGATACGATAGCGAAAGTAAGTCCCTGGGTTTTGAATGAAGGACTTCTTCATGTACCACAGTGGGATTTACATAAGTTAGATTTGGAAAACGCGTTAAGACAGGGAGACCTCCGCGAGGAACATTCCTATGTAGCAACTTATCCGGGAGTGCTTGCTTTCGTCCAAACAAAGAGTTAAACCAACGGTGGAAAGAAGTGCAGAGATGCTCGGAGAGCTATATGAGAGAGAATCGAGTAAACAGGAAGAGGAGGAATTAAGTGGTAGCGATTTAGAAAGCCTGTGCTTGGGGGAGGAATTGCAAGATAGGGGTAGTTCAGCAGTCTGTGCCTCCGTGGGAGGAGCCAAGAGCTGGCCTCCCCCATCTATCCCCAAGTTAGCTAAAAGAGTAGAAGTGTTAGAAATGGGGAATGGGTGGGGTTTTCCAGTGTTTGAGGATCAAAGTCAGGTGAGATTTGTCAAAGATTTCAATGGGAAGTCCTACTTCAGGGTATGGCTCACAGCCCCACAATCTCTCAGGTGTATGTTGATGCAGCCCTTTAGAGAAAGCTATCCTGACGTAATGGTAATAGATTATATGGATGATGTTTTATTAGCACTCCCCAATTTAAATTTACTTTTACAAATTTTTGGCTTGATGTTAGATATGTTAAAGAGTCATGGACTTTGTATAGCTGAGGAAAAGGTACATTCAGGTTCTTCCATTCTTTATTTGGGATATCAAATTATGGATACATGTATTAAGCCACAAAAAAATTCAAATTGCTAAAGATAAATTGATGACTTTAAATGATTTTCAACATCTCTTAGGGGATATTAATTGGCTATGTCCCTCCTTGGGGCTACCTACAGGACAACTTAAACCCCTATTACGAGGGGATCCTGATCCCTCGTCTCCTAGGGAGCTTACTACTCCGGACGGAAGAAAAGCATTGCTTCTTGTAGAAAAAGCTATAGATCGTATTGATTTTTCTAAAGAACTCATGTTTATTGTAATTTCTTCTGCTTATACACCTACCGGAGTTTTCTGGCAAGAGGATCCTCTTTTGTGGGTCCATTTTTCAACTTCTCCAAAGAAACTTATTATGCCTTATTCATCTATGATAGCTGAATTAATTATGCAAGCCCTTACTACCTCCCTTAAGGTTTTTGGAGTTCATCCTTGTAAAATTATTACCCCTTATACATTTCAACAATTGGAATATTTAATCGGAAATACCAATGAATGGCCATTATACGATGCTCTACTCAAGCCTGCTTTGATAATCATCCTCCCAAATCTAGTTTATTATCATTCTGTTTAGGACATCCCATTATATTTCCCACTATGGTTAAAAAGAATACCATCCCAAAGGTTTTGACAGTATTTACGGATGGATCTTCTATTGGCACTGCTGCTGTGGTTACTAAAAATACCGAACTTACACATGTTACCCCTCATAAGTCTGCTCAGTTAGTAGACTTGGAGGCTATCATGGTAGCCTTACAACGCTATCCGTATGTTCCTTTAAATATTTTTTTCTGATAGCTTGTATATTGTTCAGTTTTTTTCCTTCTCTGGAAACTGCTGGACCTATTTCACCACAAACTCCTGCCTTTTCTATGTTTTTCAGATTCAAAATTTTTGTGGAAACGTAGCGATCGTGTTTTTGTTGGGTATGTATGAGATTGCCAGGCCCGTTAAGTAAAGGAAATCAATTAGCTGACTTGGCTACAAAACCCATCTTCATTTTTTCAGTAATAGAACAGGCTACTCGCTTTCATTCTCAATTCCATGTTAATATTATGACCCTTAAACAGCACTTTAATATTACAAAAGAGCAAGCCCGAAAGATTGTTAGACAATGTCAAAAGCGTGCTCCCTCCCTTCCTGTAGCTCATCTGGGTATAAATGTAAGAGGTTTACAACCCAATCATATTTGGAAAATGGATGTTACTCATGTGCCGAGCTTTGGTACTCTGCAGTATGTGCATGTATCTTTTGATACCTTTTCTAGATTCATATTTGCTTCCTCGCATGCTCGAGGAAAGGTTAAGGATGTCATATCTCATGTGCTGCATGCATGTGCGGTTATGGGAATGCCTAAAAGTATAAAAACAGATAATGGTCCGGCATATACATCTGCTTCCTTTATTCAATTTTGTACAACTTTAAATATTGCTCATAAAACAGGTATTCCTTATAATCCTCAAGGACAAGGGATAATAGAGTGTGCACATCAGACATTAAAATATTGCTTTTAAAACAAAAAGGGGGGATTGGAAGACTCCCAAGGATAGACTTGCTATAGGTCTTTTTACTTTAAATTTTTTAACTCTTGATGCTGAAGGACGTTCTACAGGAGAGAGACATTTTAATCCTTCTAGAAGTCATAAACCTTTAGTACTGTGGAAAGATAGTTTTTCTGGAAACTGGAAAGGACCAGACCCTGTCCTCATGTGGGGGCGAAGAAATGTTTGTGTTTTTCCACAGGATGCTGACAGTCCCATTTGGGTGCTGGAGAGACTGATATGTCAGACGGTGGAGGCTCCTCAGAAGCATGTCGGTCAAGATGAAGACTCTTCTACTTAGCATGAGTATGGTTCCTGGAATGAATCCACGCAGCAATGATACACTACCCTATCAACATAGCTGAGGACCATGCTGCTGGGACCCTGAACAATCTTGGCCACCCTCCTGGACTGGATGTCAAGGATCCTCAAGAGCTAATTTTGTGGCTCAGTCATCTTTTATCAAAATCCAACTGAGGACTGGAATTGTTATGCTTAATCAACGAGTTGATTTATTGCAAGAACAATTGAATATTCTGGAGCAGGTGATGAGCACCTCTTGTGTAGCTGCCTATTCGAGATTTTGCTTGACGGAAGAACCATATGTCAATTTCAGTCGAGTGGCTAATCTGTCTAAAGAACTTGGACATAACATGGAATGCTCAGGTTGATAACTTGATAGCCTCTCTACGTACACAAATAATCGGACACATGTTGATATTCCAACCTTGGGTGATTGGACATCTTTATTTGAGACTGTTTTGGGATTTGGTCAAAGGTGGGCAGGATTGATTGGCTTGGGTTTGTTTTTATGTGTTATAATTGTAATATGTCTGTATTGCTTGTGTAAAATAATGCAAAGTCAATGTAGACAGTGAATGCTGGTATGACAGGTGTTTGCTGTCATGGAAACAGGTGCCTCCCTTCAGGTCTGGCTTGCTTAAATGGATGGCTGGTAGTCAGAGATGGGTAAGTCCCAGTTGTTAGCCAATCAACCTAAGACAGGAGCCAAGTAAAAAGTACTTGGTGATCCCATGACGGGTAAGAAGACTAACGAGCTTGGAGACACCTAAGACAGGCACAGTCGATCTGATATGATGGTAGTCCCACATATCCTAGGTCTTCTCCTTTTTTTCCTTTCTTTTCTAAAGTAAAAAGGGGGAGATGTTGGAGACCATTGCTTTCAGCCTCCTGAGGAAGTAAGATTATAAGATGGCACCTGGCAGCTCACTAATGAGTCAGTACTTGCTGACCAGGAGGTTTCTTTGCATTTGTTGATTTGTTTCTTCTGTGCTTGTGGATACAGTGGATCACTAGATTTCTTCCAGGTTTGTTTGCTGCTTTGCAGATGACCTTTATTGTGATTGGCTGCTTAAGGATATAAATAGTGTGGGGTTTCCGGGGAGGAGAGAGGCAGAGAAGAAAGGAGAAAGGAGAAAGGTAGAGGAGAAAGGAAAAAGGAGAGAGGCAGAGAGGAGAAGAGAGAAGGAGAAAGGCAGAGAGAGAAGAAAGGAGAGAGAAATAAAAGACCTCTGCTTGCAGCGATTTGAGTCTGTGATCATTCCCAGTCCTCATCTGAAGTGACGTGTTGTTGCTGCGGGCAGAGTCAAAAATAAGATGCATAGTTTTATTTTTAGAGGTCCTTCACCTCCTTTCTTAGGTTTACTTGTAGATATTTACTCTTTGCTTTCTTTCTATTTTTTTATTTGAAGCCATTGGGAACAATGTGGTTCTCATTTCCTTTTCTTCTGTTCATTTTTTGAGTAAGAAAAGCTATTGATTTTATGTGTTGAGTTAATATTCTGTTACTTTGCCTAAAGTGTTTTGAATGGCACTGGGGGATGGGAAAAACAATATGATGTGTATTTGAAAGCAGGGTTAGTTTGATTCCCTCTTTCCCTATTTGGGTACATTCCTCTTGTTATAGCTTTGACTAAAATTCCAGTACTCTATTGAATTGGAATTAAGAGAGGGGACATAACTGTCTTTTTTCTGATTTCAGAGGAAATGGGTTTTAGTTTTTTATTCACATTTTAGTATGATGTAAATTTTTCATATATAAACATGCAAAAAATATCTAGGCTAGCCAAAAAGTGTCTAAATACCAGAATATACAGAAACTCAGAAAACTAACCCCCTTCCAAAGAAGCAATAGCCCAATTAATAAATGAACAAAAGAACAAAACAGACATGTCTCAAAAGGAAACTTAAAGATGGCCAGTAAATACAAAGAAATGTCTCAAATTCCTGGCCACAGAGGATTTACATTACATAAAAAGATTGTAAATCAAAACAACTTTGAATTTTCATCTCACTCCAGTCAGAATGGCAATAATCAAGAATGGTAACAAGAAATACTGGTAACAAGGCTGGGAAAGGAGCCCTAGTATGCTGTTAATAGGAATGTAAACTAGCATAAGCACTGTGGAAGTCTGTATGGAGAATGCTCAAAGAAGTAGAACCAGAACTGCCTTATGATCCAGTGATAATACTCTTGGGCACTTATTCAAAAGATTGCAAGTCAAGGTACAATAAGGCACCTGAACTACTATGTTCACTGCAGCATTTTTCAGATGCCCTTCTGTGAAAGACTGAATTTTCTGTGGTGTTCATTAAATACTATTCTTACATTTTTCATGAGCAAATTCTAAAACAATCATCTAGATCTATGAACCAGAGGAAGCCTATGTGTTGTTTCTTCCTGGAGATGAATAAAACATTATCTTTTGTTCAGCTCATGTAGAAAATGTAAGATATCTTAAATACTGTTCGCTCTGAGCAGCATAACCAGAAATGAATGTGTGTGTGTGTGTGTGTGTGTGTGTGTGTGTGTGCCAGTCCTGGGGCTTGAACTCTATAAGCTGTTTTTCTTAAGGCTAGCATTCTACCGTTTGAACCACAGCTCCATTTATAGCTTTATCATGTTATTTGGAGATGAGAGGCTCACAGACTTTGAGGTTCAACCTGGCTTCAAACTGCAATCCCCAGATCTGAGCCTCCAGAGTTGGTAGGATTACAAGTGTGAGGCCCAGAGACCAGCTGGAATGCATTCTTTATAGGTTCTTTCTTTGTAGGTATTTGATATACCTCATTTTCTTTGAGGGCTTCTGTCTGTATTATTTTGTTTTCACCATCTATTCTGTTCATTTTCTTTAAATGTATGAGCAGCTTATGACTGTAATCCTAGTTACTCAGGAAGCTAAGATTATAGTTCAAAGCCAGCCTATAAAAAGAAGTCTATGAGGCTTTTATCTCCAATTAAACACTGAAATGCTAGAAGTAGAGCCAGTAGAGCTGTAGCTCAAGTGGTAGAGGGCTAATCTTGAGCACAAAAGCTCAGAGACAGTGTTCAGTCCTAAGAATGGCACACACACACACACACACACACACACACACACACACACACACGTAAGATGATTCAAATTTAGTTATTTTACTAAAATGTTTGATAGATTTTTCTAGTCTAAAACCAAATGGTAGCAACAATCTGAGTGAATTCAAAACTAATGATACAAGTAATTATCTGTCCAGTAAATGTAAAATTTTGAATATATTGCCTTATTTCTGGTTAAGTAGAAAAAATGAACAGTATTTTATGTTAATAGGCCTGGAATGTTATAATAAAGAATTTCAGATTATTCATGAAAACACTAAGTTCTAAAACAAATACTGTACTGGCTATTATGCAGATAGGAAATTTTTATGCCATTCACATTTTTGTGATGTTAGATTGCATGTCATTTCCATGACATTTTTGTAGACTTAGTGAGAGGCCCAAACAATGTTTCTACAAGTATATTATGATTTGTTTGTTACATGTCATTCACATAATAACTAGAAATTTTCCAGGGATTTGGCACATTCTAAAATTCAGTTTCACACAATATGTCCATTCACAGTATTTGACAACAGAAACTGACTAATCTTTTTTTTCTGGTTGTTGCTTTTGCTTTCTCCACATCTACTACTCTACAGCTTTCTGTGAAAAATTTGTGTCCTGATTCTGGCTTAAAATTGAACTTTCTGCTACATAGTCTACAGAAGTCTCAAATTCAGGTACAAGTGACCTTTGGTATGCTAACTAAATACATTTATTCACTTTGCTTAGGTGAGTAGGTCTAACTTTCCAGAAATCATATTCCAGGTTTACCTTGGAGAAAGACAAGTTCCAGACATGTGGGCAGCACTGATTGGTCCATGAAACTGTAATAGAGGGCAAGGAAGCGATCGAGAGGCAGGGAGAGCACTCGGGTATGCTCCTAAAGCATCTGAAAACAGGATCTGTGACTTTGCAACACCAGACATTCCAAAAACAAATGCTAATTTACAAGCTCTTTTATTATTTATTGGATTTTTTTTCTTTGACTTTATTTGATCTTTGCACTTTGTTCTACTCATTATAAGAACTGAAATCCTCATGCTTTTTCTTCTGAGTAAACACCATAAATAATTCAAACATCTCAATGCCATTCTGGCATGTTGAATGAAAAAAAAAAAACTTCTTGTCCCTTTTCATTTTACTTGTTGTACAGGTCACATGAGGTGGGGGGTTGATCTTGAGGAAACAGCTTTTAAATTGCTAAACTTTTATCCAAGTCTGAATAGCACCTCCCTCCCCCGCTCACCCTCCATTTCCACAGTGTAAAGAATTTCATGTAAACAGCAGCAAAAGCACCACAAAAGATTGCTTAAATGTTGAATTAATTGGATAACTACATAGAAGCATTAACAGTGATTGAAATTTAAATCCATTTATATAAAACCAACACCTTTTAATATCAAACCAAAATCAAAAGTTTAGCTATATGCCAGTCATGGTTCTCACTTGTAATCGTAACTACACAGAGGCTGGGATCTGATGATCATGATTCAAAGCCAGCCTGGTGAAGAAAGATTGTGAGACTCTTTTTTTTTTTCATATATTTTAGATTGTGAGACTCTTATCTCCAGGTAACTGCCAAAAAAGCTGGATATGGAGTTGTTGTTCAAGTGATAGAGTGCCATCTCTGAGCAACAAAACTCAGGGACAGTGCCCAAGTCCTGAATTCAGGTCCAATGACTGGTACACACATACACATTTTTGATCAAACAAATTGAATAGTGATATTATATTTTCTTAAATATCATTCATTTTGTTCACCCACATAAAATATTTACAGAATGTGAATCTACAATGTGCTAGTATTAGGAATTTAAAATCTCAAACCTCAAAACGCTTTTCCCAAAGAACTTTACTAATAATGACAAGAGCAATACTGTTGGCAAATAAACAGAATAGTAAAGTTTCCGTCTGTGAAACAGGAAATGATTTTAAATATATGTCATTGTGGAAATTAGTAAACTTTTGTTAGCAAAAGGGTTGTTCAAAAGGGTTGTTGCTGCTGGGTATCAGAAAATCGTATGGTGTGTATCACAGAAAGAGACACATTTGCAATTTTCCTCTAGTGCCAGGGTAATACTGGTGAGAAAAATTCTCATGTTTCCCAGAGATGGCAAATGTGTGATCAAATTTAAGAAACATGACTATACTTTCAAAAGAAAAAGATGACTATTGCTAAATTTTGACCTAGAAGCTTCGAGCAAAGATATTTTGTCATAAACTTAGAGTTCCCCACACCTCCTGATTATTGTTTGCTGTCCACGAAATAAATGACTGAATGCCAATATTACATCATTGGGACCATAGTTACAAGGGGGTGAAAAATAGCACTAAAATGCAAACATTTTCATTCACTTCTTGTCTTAACCCTGTCGTAAGCATATGACATGCATCCCTGACCCATTGTCTTCATTATTGTTTTCATTGTGTTCTTCTACAAGTGTGAACTTAAAACAGTTTCCCTCATCTATAATTGCACAACAGGTAAAATACAAAAAGGAAAGAAGAACAAGACAAAAGCAGTTGATAAGTAATTTAAATTGTATGTTTTACACTTAGCCTATATTCTTGAACCATCATCTATCAGGAGAAGGATACATATTCACTTAGAATAATTGTTTACAGAATTCCTAACAGCTGATATACACAGGAATATTTATGAGATGGTGACAACAGAAGTCTTCATTTTTTTTAAATGGCATCACTGGAACTCCTCAGAATGTAAGCTTTAAGAAAATGAGTGGGACAGAATAGGTCTCAAAATTTTGAGATAGGTTGAACAGGTCATCCCAAATTTGAATTAATAAAGACTCAAAAGCATACTAAATATATAAAATGTGGGGATTTGCAGTAATAGTCCCCTGCATGTGATTTCTGTATTGTCATGTTTACAGGGGCTGGATTTTATCCTTCAATGGATAGCTATCTTTGCACAGGTATATAAAGTGGCTGGCTGTTCCTTCAGTCACATAATTATAGTGTCAGTCAGTAATCATCAGATACAAGCCCAGCTGGGTTCTACATGTGGGAACATTGCAAAATATGGTAAACCTGGGCTTTACTTCAAGCAGTGATGCCTAGGGGAATGAGAGCATAAGAGAGCAAGTAGGACAGTACTATGAATTGAAATAAATGTTGGGTGGTCATACTTTTGTCCAGCATGGTGGGTGGCCATAATCTAATCTGGTATGTGACTATAACCATATTCTTAAATCTCCCATAATGGTCATTTTTCCTCTGCTGACAGCTGACAAAGATCATTTTTAGCTATATAAAGAAAGGGCCTCTAATACGTCATTACTTTAAAGTGACCTACATTTTTGCTACATTTCCAGTTTCATATTTTCCTCCTTAATTACCACTATTTAAATGGCCTTTCGAGATCAGCTGTAAATTAAAATTGATCCACTGTCAGAAATCCCCAACAGTTGGCAACAGGCTATTGCTGCAGATGAGATTCCAGTAGTTAGTATCTTTCTGAGAAGACAAAAATGTAATGAAATGAGCCAACTCTGAAGCTTGACACAAAAGGCAAAATGTGATTTTTCTCTAGTTGGAGAACTTAAATATAAATTACTAGACATGTTTGGAAAATGCAAATACGTGTGTATGAATGGAGAACTAGATTTTATCCCAATGCCCTGTATGAATGCCTGAATGAATATTTAACCTAGAGCTATGAGTATTCCTTTTGGTATAACACTTAATATAGTACACGTAAAACATTTAACACGTAACACTTAAGTAGATGTTGGTATGAACACATACTTTGGAATAAGATATGAAATGTGATCTAGGTTTGGTTCCTACAAGTTTTATGGTTTAGCAAAAGAAACACTCCACATCTTCCTTTACTTCCTTAAACAATGCACATTAAAAGTTACCTAGCAATTGTGATAATTCAATGAGAAACAGGGAAATGATAATGGAATATTTTACATAGTCTCAGACACAGAAGAGTATTATCATGAGATGAGGACTTCATGGATGTAATGTTTGGTTAAAAGCTTTAAGGTTTGTTTATTGGTAGGAATTTAAATCTATTTGGGTTCATTCTGCAAATGTCTGTTTGAGCCTCAGAATTAGCTGACAGCAAAATTGAGCTGTGTGGTGTGTGGGCCACAACACAGCAGACTTCTGTTTTTCACAAAAGTTATACCTTTGCATTCTGCTCTTGGGGATAATTCACTTTAGTAGGGCTAACCAACCTTTCCTACACTCTAACACAGCATCTATAATCATATCGTAAGGTCAGACCTGTGTTAAGAATGTTTGAAATACTGGATTTAACTTGGCTCTTTTCATGTCTGTCCTCTAAATTATTTCCAGGTATTCAGTGGTATTGCCATCGTGCCTTGAATGACTTTTCAGAAGGCAGGATGGGTTATCCCACTTCTCACTTTCTTGAAAGGAAAACACCGATGTTTTTATTTTTACTGCCTTTATTTTATTTTTATTTTTTTATAATTTTTATTGTAATTAATAAAAGGGTTACATGATATTTGCCAGATAGAAGGTGCATTAATTCACATACATTGATACCCTTTCACATGTCTTGGTACCCATCACCCTTCCCCCCACCCACCCCCCCGTCTTGGTTTTCCCCCTTTCCCTATCTTTATTTTAATGACAAAACAACTAATCCACCAAAATAATAAATGTTCCTACATTTACTGAATAATTACTGTCTCAAAATAATGAAGCAAAAATTGACAGATTGAACAAGTAAACAATTGTGTATTTCTTGAAGAATACAATATTAATTTGTTACATTCTGCAGATAGATGTTACAGTGCTATCAACTGAAGGACATAACAAATAACTATAAAACACTAACAAGAGAAGTTTACACGGTCTTTTCACTGCATTTAAAACAACATATTAATTATAATTCTTCACTTCAAATCTTTCTGTCATGGGAAAAATAAAGCTGTTTGGCATCACTACATGTGTCTAACACACAATTCTGTTTTTCAAGGATGATTTCTGATCAAATATTACTTCTTGGAGTTATCTTATTGCACATTAACTGAAATAACTTATCACCTCTCCTAAATCTTTTATTATTCTATTGCCACATTTTTATCTCTATCATTTGTCATTAAATGAAATAATATCATTCATATCCAGATTACGGATTATCTTCTTTCCTTTATCTATGTATGTGGTCAATGGGTACAATGCCTCATCTATCTGATAGCTAAATCTTTGAAGAATTTACTAATACCTGATACATCATAATTGTTATGTGAGTTTACCACATTTCACAATGGCATATAATATATAATACCCACGTAAGGATCTTAGGATTGAGGTGACATCAATACCATCTTGAGTAAAGACTTCTCCTTTCAGAAATAATTGATGGAAGTGGTACACTTTGGTTCAAGGGATAGAGCTCTAGCATGGAGCTGAGTTGCGGAGCTCAGGGACAGTGCCCAGGCCCAGAGTTCAAGTCTCACGACCAACAAAGAGAAAGAAAAAAAGAGAGAAAGAAAGAGAGAGAGAAATAATTGATGATTTGTTCCGACTTTATTATTTTTTAGAGTTTTAAAATTAATTTTCCTTATGGTGGATTTTCCTGAAAATAAATTTGAAAGAAGGGTTATATATAGTCTCAATATTAAATGTACAAAGAATACCTCTAAATCTTTACATGGGAACAGAGCAGCACACTGTGCAAAGAACTCCAAAATGGCAGACTGGGAAGGAACATTACTAGTGAAGGAATGAGGAGGACAAAAGTTGGAAATATAACTCAAGTGTTGCTGAAGTCTTATTAAAAAAAGTTGTTGTAAATGAGACAGTTGGAATAAGCCTGTGTACTGAGGGCCCAAAGAACTAATAATGTGGACAGTAGGACAGTAAGATGAACAGATTTCCATTTTCAAGTAGTACAAATCACAGTCAAACCTTATAATTTATGTGAAATTTGCAATATTGGGCCCTCTTGGCATAGGCATGGCAATGATTCCAACCTGCCAATTATACTGTCTTTGTAATACTCTGCAGGCTAGGATGTCAGTTTGTAGAAGAGTGGTACCCTTCCTGTGCTTCCACAGTGAGAGGATTACTGCAGAGGTGGAGTTAGCCCTCTAAAACTACACACTACAGAGGAAAGCAAAATAAACACATTTTCATTAAATCAAAGAAGCAAAAGGTGAATAAACCAACTAAACAACCATCAGCATACACATTAGTAACTGAGAGTTAAACAGAGGTGAATAATTTCACTCATAATACAAAGCAATCTTTTAAGCTCTTTGTTCTTGCATTCAGTCAGCCACCCTGTCCTGTCATCCTATCAGTTCTGCTTCGCATGATGTATAAGATGTATTTTCTCCTTTCCCTTTCCACTACCATCATCTTGCATGGATTGATAGATTCCTACCTCTGAAGAAGCAGAAGTTCAATAATATCTGCTTTTTCCATTGGCCTCTCCACCACCTACCTACAACTGTGAAAAGAAAAAAAAATAACAGGAGTCCTTCATGATGGCATCATATTCTTCTGGCAGCAAAAATTCGCATCTCTCCGCTTAAGATCACTTCAGTCTCCTTTAGATGCTGTGTACCCTCACCTGGACACACCTTCCTCTCCAGGTTTATGCTCCCATGATGCAAACTCCACACAAATGTTCCAACTTGCTCTTTCATGCACTGAAATGACTTGGAAATACTGCTCCCTCTGCCTGGGTTTGTCTCTTAACCTGGTCATCTACAAAATTCACACTCATTCTTTAATCTTAGCTGAAACATGGATTCCTGTCATTTTTTGTGGGAGAATGAAACAAGTTTCTTTCCTTCATCTCTATGATGCATCACAACTCTTTCCCATAACTCTTCATTAAAGAATTCCTTAGAAGTCCTGAGGCTTCTTAATATCAAATGAAATAATGAAGAAGGGGATATATACCTCTTGTGTACAAAGAGCTTTTTATACAGCCTGGAAAATCAGTAAGATAATAATGCGAAAAGATGACACTAATGGAGACAGGTTTCCAACACATTATACTAGAACAAAATGTTTAAATAAAAATAAAAAGTTAGGTTTAACATGAATAGTAAGACTAATAATTGTACCTTATATCTATAATCCAATCACCAGGGAGGCAGAAATTGGGAGGATCGTGGGTTGAGGCCAAAGAGGTAACAAGTGAGCCCCTTATCTCATCAAGGAAGCCATACATGATGAGGCCAGGAACTGGAGAGGTATCCGGAAGTGAGTCATAATTGGAGGACTACTCCAGGCAAAAAGACAGACCTCTACAAAACACTAAAGCCAGAAAGAAAAGAACAAATAAAAAAGCTGGGCTATGACACAGGCCCCAAGTTCAATTCCCAATCCCAAGTACTGCTGTGAACAGCAAGCCCTGCCATTTGGTCAAAGGCTTTACAAACAGAAAACAGATACATGAAATGTACAAGATGCAGCACCTACTCTCCAGAGCTGCTTCTTTGTTAGGTTGTATTTGATTGCTCACTCGATGGTGTAAACCAGAAAACTAAGAGGAACTGGAGACTTTCTGAGCTAACCTCCCATGACACATTACTGGAGTCAAATATCTATTAAAAGGTAAGCCCTAGGCTGAGGAAAGTAAATCTAGCTATCCAGGCCCAAGAGGTTCTGAGCCATGAGAGCCTCTCACTTCTATTCCCACAGCATTCACTGGATTCTCATCATAGTCAACACATTTCTGGGAATGTGTAACACAACCTTCTTCCCTCAGCATCCTTAATCCACAGCTCTTTGAGCAAATAGCTTCAATAGTTACTACTTTTCCAATGAGGTCACAGTAAATATGAGACAAAGGTCTCTGTAGACGCCTTGTGGAGTGTACTTTGTCATGGTAGAAAGGAAAGCTACCACCACAATTCCCCTGCACCATTCTGGCTTAGAGCTGGCCAAGGTTGTTACAAAACTCATCACAAAGCACCAGGTATACTTGCTGTTCACCACCGAACCCCTTTTCCATCCCCCCTTTTCCACTTTAAAGATTATTCACCTCAGCAGGCGATAGCTTAGACTTCCTTCTGTTTTGAGTTCTACTTTTTCTATTAGTCAGGAAGCCATGTGTTTGGTCAGATCCATAAGAACATGGCAATTTTTCTTGCACAGTAGCATGACTCTGAAAGCAAAAGCCTTTTTCATGCTGCTGCTTCCATCTGAGGCAGAGAGGGGAGTCATGCCTTCATCTCAAAACTGGTTGAAATTTTTAAAGTTTTGTTTAAAAAGTTTATTTTTGTAATTAATTTAAGGTTTATGATTTTTTTATAGTTTCAAAATGCCCATGCTTTCAACAATAAAAGTAAGTTTCGATTACAAAACATAGTTATCCTTGGCATATCAGGGTTATGATATGATGAATGATTCCTGCTTTGAAAATGTTTCTCTTACATGGTCCCACTTTGTAATAAAATGAAAACACAGATGTAACACATAATATAAAATCATCTTGTTATTCTCTTGCTTGTTTATAGGCATATCAAGATGGTTTTCATTAGTCATAGCTAATTAAAATTGATCTCTTAAAGTATTTGCAGGATACTGACCTAATAGTTGAGGCATAAACCCAGCAATCTAAGAGTCAGGGACTAAGTCCCTCCTTCCCTAAGTCTTTCTCCTCCCTTGACATCAAGGCTAATTGCCACTCTTAATTGTCTGCAGTCCTTTCCTGTAAGACCTATAACCACAAGCTCCAAGTGCTTTACAGTCAGAAAGTCCCAGTAATCCTAGCACATTATTCAGCTAGAAGTAGCAATTAGACATTTTAACAAGTTTTTTTTAAAAAAAATACAAAATGGAGTAATTAAAACTTGCATGGTGGGAGGGAAAAATGCATTTGAGATGATGTTCGTTTTATTAAGCTATTTCAAATACTAAAGTTTATTGCAATGCATAGTTCTTTTTTTCCTCCATCTAATTGAATTGCTGGCACTAAACAACTCAATGAAATGAATGAGCCTGACCCATTGAGAAGCAGATGAAGTTATGCAGAGTGTTTATTGTTAATTGGTATTGACCATGAACTCATACATCCCCACTGAAATTGGATTGGATTGGAAGATTTCGCACTTCCATCTAAATGTTATGATTCAACTGCTAATGCCTTCCAGATCTTAGCTGAACCTATGTCAGTGCACTTTGCGGCCAAGATCTCATTTCCACTTGGGAGGTTAGTGGTTTCACACCGTGGCTTACTAATTCTATCACCAGAGAGTAAGCTAATCATAGCATAATTCAATAATTATGGTTAACACCCAGTCTCATTCAATGTAAATGCAGAGGAAGGTACATTTCTCTTGAGCAGGTGCTATCTGCCTGTCTTTAGTTACCAGGGTAAGATGATGGAGAAGAGGAATAACAATGGCGGCTTGGAGATGCAAGGCCCAATAACTTCTCACCTCCAGCTCCTGTTCTTAATCTCTGATTTTTGAAATTTACAAGCAAAATATCAATATCAATTCTGGCTAGTGGTTTCCTCATGGGGGGGGCTCAGATCAAAGCTCATGCCTCTTCCTCTCTCCCCCTACATTATGGAATCCCTTTAGCTCCCTGACCCTCAATCTCTTCCGACCTTGCGCTGTCCTTCCCAGGTGATGGCACTCCCCAGATTCCCAGCCCATATCTCTGGAACCCACTTCTGTCCTTGAAACTTGATTCAAGTCTGTCACCTTCTCTTCTACTGCTGGGTCCGTCACAGAGAGAACAATGAAGCACTTGTCCGCCAGCTGGTAAAATGCAGCTGTTAATAAAACCCATCTTTAAATCTGGGCTACAGCCTCAGTTCCTCCTGAAGCTGCTTCTGGAACAATGTATTCTAGATTAGCTCTATGGGCACCACGTCTGCTGCCTCATTCTTGATGTGATGCTGCCATAGTTCAAGGTGAGTCATCTATTCAATGATCCAAAGCAGGAGACAAAGAGTGGAATCACAGAGGACGACGGCTGGAGCGTTACAGTCTTCTTGCTGCTGCAACAAATCCATGTGAACTTGGTGATTAAAATAGCACACATTTATTATCTTATAGGTCCAAGGGTCAGAAAATCCAAATCAGTCTCACTGGCTGAAGTCAAAGATCAGCAGAAATGTTTTCTTCTGGAGACACTGGGACAGAATCCATTTCTGTGTCCTTTCTAGCAAAGACCTCCCGCATGCTTCTTCCCTGGAGCCATTCTCTTTCCTCCCAGCCAGCTCGGTGGAACCCTACAACCTCTCCAGGAGACTTGACTTTGCTTTGACTATTTTAGTTCTTTTTTTGTTTTCTTTTTGGTCAAATCCATTTTCTTAGGAAATTTACGGTGATTCGGGATCATCCAGTCATCACAAGGCCTCTAAGTAATTACGTTCGCAAAGCTCCTGTCACCATGCCAGAGATTATACCGGTACTAGTATAAAATTGTATGCGAAGGGCTCTGGGGTCTAGTTTTAGCCTACTACAAATTAATCACTTACATTAAACAACTAAGAGAAAAGACTTTTTTGTTCTGTTAGTCATGAGGCTTGAACTCAGGACATGGTCACTGTCCCTGAGCTCTTCTTTTCTCAAGGCCAGTGCCCTACTATTTTGAGCCACAGTGCTACTTCTGGTTTTATGATGTATAATTGGAGATGAGACTCTTACAGACTTTCCTGCCCAAGCTGGCTTCAATTGCTATCCTCAGATCTCAGCCTCCCGAGTAGATAGAATTACAGCAAAGACAAATATTATATTTTGCCAGTCCTGGGGCTTGAGCTCAGGGCCTGAGCACTGTCCTTGGGCTTTCTCAAGGCTAGAGCTCTACCACTTGAACCGCAGCACCACATCCATTTGTTTCTATGTATGTCCTGCCAATGAATTGAACCCGGGTCTTCGTGCATGCTGGGCAAACACTCTACCACTAGGCCAAACTCCCAGCCCAAAGAGAACTATTTTTAAAAGAAAAGTTCTGATTGGCTTTATTTGAGAGCATTTTTGTATAATCTATATTATTTCACTGGGTTATGATGTTCTGTTTCAATATTCATCTTCCCGACTTCCTCACATGCAATGTGACATGTATCAAGTAATAAAACGTAAAATATAATGACTTACAAAAAAAAAGTATAAACAACATCAAATCAGGGACAATAATTTAAGTATGTGTATCTGGGAAAATTGTTCACCGAAACCCTTAAAATCTACTCCATAGTACCTTGAAGTTGTGAAAAGAAATAGAAGAATTAAAAATTGAAAGAAGGGGGCCGAGAGTTTGGCCTAGTGGCAGAGTATTTGCCTAGCATGCACAAAGGCCCAGGTTTGATTCCTCGGTACCACATACATAGAAAAAAGCTGGAAGTGGTGCTGAAGCTCAAGTGGTAGAGCTCTAGTCTTGAGAAAGTCCAAGGACAGTGCTCAGGCCCTGAGCTCAAGCCCAGGACTGGCCAAAAAAAAAAATTGAAAGAAGATGTGGTCTCTATTCTAATGAGAAACTCACCCAAAGATACCAGTTGGTGGGAGAATCCCCATTATTCATGCATTTCTGTTTATGCAAACTTGGATAACTCAGGCCTTTCAGAATTCATCCCACAGATCATATTTATCCAATGCTCCATGAGCCATTAATTCATACCAGAACATCCCAATGTTCAGGATAAATAAATAATTCTGGCAGTTAAGAGATTCCCAAGGACTCCTCACAACCCGTCCAGTTTCTCAAATCTTAACTGTCAGGTAGAGAGGAACCATGACTCTACAGGGACAAAAGGGGTGACATTGATCATCATACAATGCTAAATGACAATGCTTTTGTACCACTACTTAAAGATGAATAAAAGTATTTTAATTGCATATTTCGGCACATTTGTGCATTCCTAGGACTTCCACAGATTTAATGAAAAGCAATAAATGAGTTTGTTCATAAATACCAAAATATCCTATGCCAAGTGTTGGATGCCAGCAATGGTCTATGGCTATAAAAAGTGGCAAATATATGAGCTTTTTTAGCACCCATTTTCCCAAGATTTAATATTGTCTGACTCTCTCTGGCACTTTCAACAAAACCAAAAGAACATGAAGGAGCTTTTACATCCACCAGGGCTAGCTTTTGCCTGTAACTAGTATTGATTCACACATTCCACTGCTTGCTTGATAACTTCCTTTCTGTTCTCATGGTTGTAGTGAATGCCTCTCTTAGAACCTCTGCTTAGATACCTTGGCTTCTAGATCCACCATGTGATAGATCTCATCATCTCATTGATGATGTCTTTCTTTTGGTAGCAGTGGGAAAACAGAAGGAACATGTGAAGACAGGAAAGAAGACCACGTAATGCTAAAGTGTATCACGTACATGGATGAAAACAGAAAAATAAATTTTTTGAGGATTGAGATTAACAAGAAAAGAGTGTGATGAGGAAGAATCAAACAGGGAGTGAATTTGTTTGGGTTACGTTGTATACATGTATGGTTATACCACACTAAAGCCATCTGACACAACTAATACAGACTAATAAAATTTCCACCTCCTTAGACCACTTGTTCTTCCTGTCAGTTTTGTGTAGCTTAAGTAAGGCACTCCTCGAGCTTTGAATGCTGACTCATTTCCATAGAGCAGCCTGAGAACCCCTGTGATGAGATTCTGAGATGAACAGGGAAAGAGTTATGGAGAACCACCATCACAATATGACTGTTGGGACTTACAATCGAGATGTTATGGTAAGATCGGTGCAAGGATCTCCAGTCTAAAATCCATTTCAAACCCAAATTAGGTTACACAAACACTGACAAAGAATGCCAGTACCGAAGAGAAGCTGAAGCCAAAATAAATCCTAAAACAGGGGCCCAAATAGGCCAGGATCATGATGATCTTGGAATATCTCATGAGCCAAATCGGAGAAGTGACTTTCCTTGGCTCTCCGTTCATTCTTTGGCCCTTTCCTTTTCCTTGACTTCTTTCCCCTCTCCTTACCCTCCATACCCATTCTCCCCTTTCTCCTCCTCTACCACCTCCTTTTCTCCTTCCTCATTCTCTCTACTTTCTTGTTACATTTTTCAAGGTGACTGTTAGGGTGATACTAGCACAATTCAAAACCTATAGCAATATGTCCATGATGAGAAAAGTGTTATCCTAGTGACTTAGGTATAAATATTTACAAAACATTGACCTACCCTGAAGGGCCTTTACATATTAATGTTCATGGTCAAATCCAAAGCAGTTTAAAGGAAGTAAATGTACATCAAAATAATGGATGCAAAATTGGACTGACTCGTATAAATCATCAATAGCTGAAAAGGAAATATGATTTTTATTGCTAATAAAAATAGACTTCTATAAAGTTTAAAACTGTCCTTGAATAATGGAACAATGGCAACCAATATCCCAGTGACAATGATGAGGCCTCAGTGTGCTTAGATCTGTAAAACTGTAATTAAAATGGGTCATTAGGCAGATGACCTCTAAGACTCATAGAGGTCCCAACCCGTACTTCAAATTTTGCAGATGAGAGAACAGACGAATGGAATGACTCCCTCAAAGCCCAACAAAATAGATTATGGAGATTCCAGGATAGGGGTCAATGTTCACTGTGTTTTCCATGTAACCATATTGCCTCATTTGCTGGACAATAATTGTTTGAAGATCTGCCCTTCCCCTATGCAGATGCTTAATACATAAAAAATGTGATCCTGAGACTAATGACTTAGCATTAACAACACACATGATTCTTATCCGTGAGTGGAGCAGATCTGTTGAGAATGAAGCATATGGAGTCAGAACAGAACATTTCCCACACTCAATTCCTTTTCATTTATGAGACAGCATTTGATGTAATTTTCAGGACACTCTGCTTTGGGGAAATATGTTAGAATTAAAGTAAATAGGAAGGTTATTGCTATCTAATGAACTAGGACTATAATCTCTTAGGTCACAGTCAAATGAAGATATTTTCATTAGAGCTGTAAGTGACAGAGAAAGCAGAGAAATGTGGTAGAGTTTCTGATTTTCAAATCAACCTGAAAAAAAAAATGTCTGGAGTATTTCACCTTCCCTACTTTACTGTAGCAATCATTTACACCAGAGGCTTTTAGAAACAAACCAGTCTTCAATAAGCTGAGAATCAACAAGGTTAGGCCATGTCTGGTTAAACAGAAAAAGGGATTCTTTAACTATCCAATTGTTTTGACAGTCCTGGGCCTTGAACTCAGAACCTGAGCACTGTCCTTGGGTTTTCTCAAGGCTAGAGCTCTACCACTTGAGCCACAGCACCACTTCCGGCTTTTTTCAGTGTCTATGGTACCTAGGAATGGAACCCAGGCCTTCGTGCATGCTAGGCAAGCACTCTACCACTAGTCAAAACTCCCGACCCTAACTATCCATTTTAACTATAAAATGGAAATGTAATGACTATTTCCCAGAAATAATGGACAAACATGATGATATGTGTATTTGGTTATTTGAAATTGGATAGGGAAGGGGGAAAATAAGATGAGGGGTGGAGGTGGGGGGAGGGAAATGTAGACCAAGACATGAGAATGGGTATCAAAGTATGTGAAGTAATGCACCTTTTATCTGGGAATATAATGTAACCCTTCTAATAATTAAAATAAAAATATATGGATCCATTCATCAACTGAGGGACATCTAGGTTGGGCAAATATCATGTAACCCTTCTATTAATTACAATAAAAATATAAGAAAAAAATATATATGGAAAAAAAGACATGATGATTCTACATATGAAAAAGCACAGTGTAAAAATATAGATCTTGCTTATCCAAAAAGATAGTGCTACATTTTACTACATTTAAACTTACACTTTCTAAGAGAAATTAAGTCAAAAGTGGATCATAATTCCTTTACTAGTGTTGGTGATAGCAAATGAGTGTGAAATTATAGACAGATTTAGGACATATCACTTGAGAAACAGTATTCCTTCAGAAAAATATAGAATGGGTGGACATGGCTGGGATGCTGCAATTTCTTCTAGTTGGAGGTAAATATGAGGAATATAGCTTCAGGTAGAGACCACAAGATCCAATTCCAAATATAAGTAAAATAAAAATAGCTTTTGATGAGCTCAGGGTTTAGAGTACCTGACTAGCAAGCATTAAGACAATGAGTTTAAATGCCAGCACCACAAAGAAATGAAGCAAAATTAAAAACAAAAGAAAAAAGAAAAAGAAATTTCACAAGGATACAAACTGAAAATGAACATATTTTCTTTGAAGTCCAGGTGTTTTCTCTCTTATGACCTGTGATTCATTTTGTCTCAATATAACAACAACACCAAAAAAACCCCTGGCTGGCTATTTAATTACACACCATCATCCATAATAATATAAGCTCATATCAATTTATTTTGTGAGCAATTGTCTAAATAAAATTTCATTTTCCTTATGTTAATGTCAAGTTGGTATATCTTTAAGGAAATATACTTACTTGCTTTAATTGAGGATAATATTATTTTGATTTTTATGCCATATAAACCAAATGAGTATTTATTTGTTGATTTATGGTAGTTACTTCCCTGACTGGTGTTATTGAAGTTTGATTTGTATTTTAAACTAATATATATATTTATGTGTATATATATTAAACATATGTATCCATAACAGTCTCATACTGGCTATGTGAGTGGTTAAGATTATGAAGATTATTATTCAATGTCAGCTCAGAATAGTCAATGAATTTCAATCTCAGTGTAAGAAGCTGGGGCTTGATGGGACCCATCTGTCTTTCCAGGTAAAATAAAACAGAAGGATCACAATCCAGTAGTGGCCATGAGAAAAGCATGATCCTATCACAAAGATACTCAGTGCAAAACAGGGCTGGAAAGGTTGCTCAGCAGCACAATTCCAACCTTGGATATAAAAAGCCCTGAGTTCAAACTTAAGTACCATAAAAATAATCTCATTCAGTGATCATTATTATTTATTCATAAAAAAATTTAACTCAGAAACAAAGTTTTTTGCCAATATACGCAGCATAGTATTTTATGTGTTTTGTGTTATATGATTGAGATGGAAATATTAATCATATAGGAATACTTATTTCTCCAAGGAGAGGAATAATAAGACTTACATATAAACATTACAGGATAAAGATTTGATACCAATGCATGATGAGGAAAACAGGCATTGTAGGAAAATCATACTAGTTGCAAATTGTTCACGTCGGCTTTTTGTGTTGCTCTCTACACTCCGCAAAGTTTCTTAAGAATAACTCTAGGGATATAAAGTTTACAGAGGAGAGAATGTCTGTTAAAGGATAGGAGTCCAATCTTCCCTTTTCTACTACAAGCCTGCTTTGCTTCTTTTCTGGCCTAATGCCCTGGATGTCAACACCATTTCATTTGAAAAATGAAAGTCTTTGCATACAATATGGAAGAAATAAGAAAAGATATATATATTTTTAAAACTGACTAGAAAATCAGGGACATTTTCAAGATGGATTCACATAGGAAAGGTCCTTGTATTATTATGGAGAAAAGAGTAAAGAGGACTGTCATGGTCAGTATTTATGTGACTGGTTCTATTGGGCATACATCATACCTCATGCATGTGAGTGTTTTTTGTAGTTCATCTCGGTTTTACTTGCCTTGCATATTCATAATCAAGCAATTATTTGCTGAAGATGCTGGTAATGTGCACAGAAGAAGAAAGTCTATGACTGCATAAATAAAACCTTTAAAAATGAGACTAAGCAAAATAAACTCTAGGATATGGAAGCAAGAGATGTATCTTAGTGATTGTCATTCTTAATATATTATGTGAAATTATTTATTTTCTCTTTTTTCCCCTTATGGTTCATCTAATATTGTTTCTGTATCTGACTTTGTTACCTTGCATATTTTATATATGTTTATTTGAAATAGGGAAGGGAAGGGGAAAACAAGATGACTAGGAGGGGGTGGGGGGAGGGAAAGGAGGACAAAAACATGAGAAGGGGTATCAGTGTTTGAGAAGTAATGTACCCACTACCTGATGAATGGAACTGTAACCCCTCTATACATTACCCTGACCATAAAATACAATAAAAATATTTACTTGTGATGATTTAATTCACCTTTTCATTATCTTTAAGTATCTGTACAAAGGAGATGCCAATCAGCAAAGCAGTTTAATAATACAACATTTTTTTGCCAGTCCTGGGGTTTGAACTCACGGTCTGAGCACTGTTCTTGAACTTTCTCAAGGCTACCTCTAACACTTGAGCCACAGCAAACTCAATGCTTCATGCATGCTAGGGAAGCACTCTACGGCTAGACCACCCTCTAGGGACAAATACAACAAATTTTGTTACATGTCATCAATCTTCCACATCCCTCCCAATTCCACCCCTCCCCTTAATTTGCTTACTTTGGTAGGATATACATTGCAGAGATGGATGAGAACATGCCATTAAACCAAATAATTACTTCGAAAGCAGAGTAATTCGCAATATAAATTTCAACTGGCTACTTTGAAAGTCACTCCATTGAAATAAATTTACCTTCACCTCAATATGTGATAACAAAAGATCTCATTGAAATAAATGGAAACAACATTTTCATTTCAATATTGCACACATTTTATGATATTCCAATAGCATACTTTACCTTAAAAGAATGATTGTGGTGCTCATGTGTGCATACATATTTACATGAATACTGGCACAGGTACATACAGATTCTATGGGATATTCAAAAATTTGAAAAGCATGATACAAACTTGTTTAAGTCATCAGATATTCCCCATTGTGTCCAAGGAAGCACACATCAACATTAAATGTGAAAGATAAGAAACAGATATAAATAACACAGCTTTTCTAAAGTGATGTTTATTCAATCACCAAAAACCTCCTTCTCTATTTTCTAGACTGAAATTTACTTGACAAGTTGCTTTTGTTCTCATGGAGATATACATGTTAGGAAAATTATCAGCCTTTCTTCCTTCCTTGACTAGAGAAATGAAGCCTCATCTTCAGTAAAATTTTTGTTCAAATCTTTTCAAGATTTATTTGTAATCCAAGCAAGTTGTGGAATATTTGTCTCAGATAAAAAATAATTTTTCTAAAACTATATGAAAAAAAAGAAAAAATTTCTTTCACACAACAGCCAAGACTTGAATGTTTCAAGAAAACATTATTTTTAAGAAGTACCAACTACTCTGCAGGAAAGGGCCTGAAGAGGGGAAGATGATGAGATCATTCAAGGGTAGACTGAGCCATAATCACCCAGGACAATTGTACTTTTGCCTGGTCAGATGATATTACTTGGCTTCAGAAAACCCTATCTCAGTTAGAAGTGGAATAATTCTATGGCTACGCCTGTCTTCTATCACTTTAGATTCCTCACTTCTTTGATTTTTACACTTTCAGTGTACCTATATCGACTTATTCGATTTTTCTCTTCTGTGTTTTACTCAGGAATTTATACTGCTTTTATGGAAGCACTACAAGTGGCAGGCACATAGCTGGTATTCAGAGTTTAAGGAAGACAGGAGTGTGAACAATCAGAGTACATGTTTCTGCTAGTTTTCATGTAGCATCTGTTCAGTAAGCATTTTGAATATCCCTGACAACACACCAGGAGAAAAAATGAAGTTGTTTATTTATTTCCTGTGAAACAATCTATTGGTAGCATGGCGATGAAAACAGATTGTTTCAGAGTAGCATTATAAGAAGATAAGAATAAGAAACAGTGGTACCAACAGAAAATATTGCACAGCAATACAAAATGTCCATAACTAAGTGATTTAAAAAAAATCAGAATTTCATGATTGTTGTAACAAAGTCTACCAGTATGGCTATCCATACTGGATTTATCTTCATTCAGCTGAACGTCTATAGTCTGAAGTTAGAATATTCTGAATACATTCTTCCATTGAGAAGGTTTGAGTTGATTATGAAATGAAGAAAATATGGTTGGGGACACAGCTACACCACTTTTGGGACGACATCTGGATATATAAGACATCTTAGCTCTAGAGATACCTGCATGCCCTGTTTATTGTGTTATTCAAATAACCACATTGTATAATCAACCTAGATTTCCACGAATGAATGAATGAATCAATGTACAGTGTTATAGTAATGTAATAGAATTTTATCAATAAACGAATGAAGAAAATGTCATCTACCCATACAAGGAAGAATAAAATTGTGTTCTTTTCAAGAAAGTGGTTAGACCTGTCGATTATTATTAAGAGCCTATGATTTGAATGAGGTTGCATATGTAGAGATTCATTTTCTTATTGTTAGTATTTCTTATGCAATTACTGTTTACTCATCCATTTCACCAAGCTGCTCTGAATTCTCAGTCCTTGTTCTTAGACACCATCTCCTCAGGTTCCTAAGCACAGAATTGATTTAAATAACTGTGAGTTGTCTTTTAGTGAAATACATGGTGTTTTAATAAATACGGAATTTTTTTCTTCTTGAAGTAGAGTTCTTGAAAGCAAAAAATTCCTTAAGTTTTAAATTCCATTTTATGTTTTTACTTTCAAATGTGCTTCAGTCATCAAGAATACAATTTCTTTGATGTGCTTTTGGTTAGGCTTCAAAAAATCAGCTCTTTGAACACAAAATCTCTCTTTCTCTCTCTCATTCCTGATTTACTAATCCAAAGTTTTCACAATGACTTCACGTTCCCTCCGTGAAATGTTTTAGCACAATACATATCCTTTTTATAGAAATTGAGAAAAATGAAACACCGAATTTCTTAGACATTTGTCTCACCTTTTTGCCTATGTGTTAAGGATTGTTTCTTTTCAATATCTGAGGGTTTGGGATGATGGAATGAAGGGTGGTATACGGAGAAGCAGATTGCTTTAAACAATGCAGGAACAAGTCTTCCAGGCAAGCCTAGTTGACCCCTGTATTGTCTCAGCCTTATCATTCTTTTTCTTAGTAGACAGCTTCAAACACCATGTGGCTTTTATGCAGTTCTGAGCCTATTTATAATTGATAGATGCAAATTGATGACTTTCTGGGATTTTTTTTTTAATTTGAGTTCTCTCAGGTGGAAATAAGGGAAGAAACCATCAGACTTCCCAAATAATTAAAAATATTACAAATGATCAAGTTTACTCAATATGTAATACTTATTAGGTCTCAGAGGCTTGTTCCATGCCAGGTACATTTCCCGAATCCTTCAGCCATTCCACTACAATATAATAGTTGGTATTTTGGTTGATGTTTTAATTTTAATTTCATTTTCACCATCTTCTTTGTATATCCCTTTTCATGCATGCCTTACTCCTGATGGTTTAGTCTTACCTCATGTGGTAATTAAAGGAAGAACATACAGCCTCCAGTATATATAAACTGACTGTGTAGATGAGCCTACTAATGGCACCTTGTATGTAAAATTTTCACTGGTTTTGAAGTGGAGAAGTTAATAGAGCTGAGATGCAGCCCCACGCCAGCATCTCCATATGGCTTAAAAGCCAGCCAGGTGAGAATGTGGGGAATTGCCTATCAGGAAGACTGGAGGCAACTATAAGTCTGAAACACAGAGGGTCTTCAAAAGAGTAAAACCACACCAAGATCTAAGAAATATGAGAAAGGGAAGAGAAACAAAACACTTTCAGGAAATAGCAATTGTATCACAAAGGAGAAGGAAGGGGAGGAAACCCCATATACTGGACTCAGAGCACTACTGATGAAGGACGTCTCTACAGGACACTACTTGAACGTAAAGAGAAACTGCAGAGATCGGGGTCATAGCACAAGCACCAGTAAATACAGGACGAAATAACTCTGTCCTTTTAGAACAGAAAGGAAGAAAACTAGAGGAGAACAGCCAAAGAAGCCACAGAAAATATGGAAACTTATGGTGCCTGAACAGTACATTGATGAATGGTATGTGTGTCATTAAAGACACAAAAGGGGGAAAAAAACCCAAAAGTTCCTATTAGAATGAAAACACCACACCCTAGAACCTTTGGGACATGGCATTGGCAGTTCTGAGAGGGAAGTTTATAGATATGAACACCTAATCAACAAAATGGAAAGATCTCCAAGTAATACTCAAATAATACACTGCAGGAGCTCAGAAAGATGAGAAGAAGCAAAACCTAATGTACTAGGAGAGGGAAAAATAATGATAAGGATTAGGGCACAGATCAAGGAGGTAGAGACTAAAAAAGAAAATTCTAGCTGCAGGAGAACACTAGTAACGAATCACACACACGAAGAAAATGAATCCCAAGTAAAATGAGTTTTATTTACATCCCCTTTCTCATCCTATTTCAGCTTTTGTTTTCTGTTCAGTTGTCTCGATTGGCTGATCGCTTTCAGTTCATGACCAATCATGTATGTCCAGGATTAATACACATATGAGTAGAGGTGGAAGGCATGGTAAGAAAAGCTGGCTCAGGGTTGATCTGTCAGAGCCCAGCATCCGTGCAAAACCACCAGATGTCAGAGATGAAGCAGTGGCTCCTCCTGAGCTGATGGTGAGGAAAAGCCAGCGTGTGGTGACTGGCCAAGGTCCTTAGTGTAAATGCAATAACAAATGTGTCCTTGAGAGGTGTTGTACCTAGGAATGATGTCACTGCAAACATTTTCTGGTGACCAGAATCAAATGGCAAAGTTCCAGTGGTGTGGACTGCTGATGGAGGGACTGATCAGGGTGGTGTGTTATTGGCTCATCTCAGTGGAGGTGAAAAGAGTCTCACAGGAAGAGATTACCTTGTGGGCAATGAGGAAGATTGCATAAGGTATTTCCAAGGGATGGTTGGTGTCAAGAGTTCAGGCGATTGTGTGCATCCAGGAGAATGGATTGAATGAGGGATTCCCTTAAGGAAAATGGGATTCAAGCTCCCCAATTATGTGGGGGGGGAGTATGCAAAGAGAAAAAGGAGTGAGAAGAATTTCCAGGGATTAAAATTAAGTTGGACGCATGGCCTCGCGTCGCGGATGGTCGGCTCATTGAAAGGACCTCTAGGATATAGAAACAAAAGCCATCTAATGAGTGATTGTTGTCCTTAATGTACTGTTATCTCTCATCTCCTTTGCTGTCCCTTGGGTATCTCATATTGTTACAGTATCTCACTTTGTTATCTGATATATTGGATATATTTGTATTTGGTCATTTGAAATTGGATTGGGAAGGGGGGAAAACAAGATGAGAGGTGGGGGGGGGAGGGAAATGGGGACCAAGACATGTGGAAGGGTATCAATGTATGTGAATTAATGCACCTTCTATCTGGCAAATATCATGTAACCCTTTTATTAATTACAATAAAAAATATTTTTAAAAAAAGTCTCACAGACTTTAGTGCCTGGGCTGGCTTTGACCACATTCCTCAGATTTTTGGCCTCCTAAGTAGCTAGTATTACAGGTGTGAGCCACCGTGGCCGGCTTATACTGTTTTTTAATGGTGGAAAATTATGTAAAATATACAATTTACCACCGAAACTATTTAAACTGTACAATTCATAGCACACAGTAAATTCACAATTTTGTGAGGCAACTACAAGACAACTTCATCATCCATTAGATTATCACTCCTTAATCTTCTCTTGTCCCTAACCCCTCGGAAAAACATACCTGCCTTATCTCTGTGAGTTTGCCTAGTCTAGATATTTCAAATAAATATGAGATTTTATGTCAAAAAATAAAATAAAATTAAGTTGGATTTGTTTCTGTAAACATTAAAAGCAGAGATAAGAAGACAGATATACAAATAAACACAGACAGCTTCACCATCTGCCCACAGAAAGTGTCTGAGAAGAACAGTGCTGCATTGGCAGAGAATGAAAAAAAAAATCAACAACAACAACAAAAAACCTTAATAGACTTCTTTTCCACATTCAATTCTCCCTTTATACACACCAGGGCTTCTTGTGCAAAGAACTGATTCCAAACATTAATTGTACTGAATTTAGTGATACTGAATTTAGCTTACAGATACACCCCCAAAGTAAATGCAGTGACATAAGAATGTTATTATCCATTATTAGCATTAAGTAGGGTTGAAATGATCCAGTTGCCTATACTCTCATAAGTAACTGAATAAACTTATGATAAATTATTTATGTCACTTCAAAATACTTCCCCATAAAAAGTGTAAAATTTCAGACAGTATAAAAGAAGAAGAAAAAAAAAACCTTCCAGTGGGGAGTTTGACAGAGATTGAATGAATTTAATGATCAAAGCAAACTTTACAAGTAATATGCCAAATCAAAAATCTGTCATAAACTGGCTTCAGTAAGAACTGTGTCATATTTATGATTAAAAAAAACAGACATAATCTGAGTCTAATATGAATGGAACATTAGATAAACCCAAATAAGACATCCTTTGCACATCAAACACATGGATTAATACTCCTACAAAAAACATCCTGTGATCTCCCGAAGTTTTGAGATCATGAAAGTCAAGGAAAGTTTAGAAATTGCTTCATATCGAGCAAATGAAATGGGTGAGTTTGAACTGCGCCTTTTCAGGAGGATATTAGAAGGATCATGGGAACAACTAGAATGGAGTCTCAGTATTACATGTCAGTAAAGTGTCAATGTTAATTTCCTGCTTTCTGTGATCATATCAGACTTTGTAGAAGAATTCTTTGTAGAAAGTATGCAGTAAAGCAATGGATATAACAACCACTAGTTTACAAAACAGCTTAGGAAATAACAGTTGTAACTCTTGTTCTCCAAAATCCATTTTAAAATAAGAAAAATGCTGTTTCATTCAAATTTACATATGTCAATTCACTTAATTCTGGAAGTAAACTATCTCAGTAGGAACTATTACTGTTTCTAGCATACAGACAAGGCAGAAAGAATGAAATATTTAGTTCTATACCTTCCATGAAAGAGAGCCCCAAGGCACAAGGAATTGTGAAATACCCCAACATAGTATTTCAGGACATAGGCTTAGAATCTGAGAAACTCGTCTAACGCATGGCATCAGAAACAATTATTGCGATGCCAGGGACAATTACTTACATGATCACGTGTCATTTTCTCTCTTACACATCGAAAATCATATTTTCTTTGATCGTGTGAATATGGAACAGGGAGCCCAGAAGCTGCAGGGTCTGCCCCTGTGTCACACTAGCCATTACCATGAGCTGCACAAGCATCAAGGTGTGGTCTGGCTGTTTTAAAGAACAACACTATATTACCACAAAGAGGATTGCCATCAAAACTTTTTCCTGACACTATTGGAAACAGAGGTTACCAGACAACATAGAATATTCTAGAAAGTATTAACTCTAAAAACACTGCTAAACCTATTTCACACATTTCACTGCTATAATCTTTTACCATTTGTTTGTTTGGTCAGTCATGGGGCTTGAACTCTGAGCCCTGGGTGCTGTCCCTGAGCTCTTTAGCTCAAGGATATCGCTCTACCCCTTGAGCCACAGCACTGCTTCTGGTTTTCTGGTGGTTAATTGGAGATAAGATTCTCTTGATCTTTAGTGCCCAGGCTGGCTTTGAACCACGATCCTCAGATCTCAGCCTCCTGAGTAGCTAGGATTACAGGCATGAGCCACTGTGCCTGGGTCCACTGCTATAATCTTTACAGCAACAAGAGAACAAGAGGAACATACCAGCCTTTACGAATGTGAAAATTAATATATTTAATAGAGGGGCCTAAAACCAGTGGCACAAGGGACTTCGGTTTGGAATTTGTCATTCACTGGAGAACAGGCTTTCATCACTATCACTGACTGAAGCTGTGCTTACTGCTATTTACCCATTAACTCAAACTTGGGTAGCCTCGTAAGATTCCCCAAACGGGTCTGACATTGCTTTCCTTTTTCTCTGCTCTTCTTCCTCTTCCTCCCCTCCACTTCCTTTCTCCCCATTCCCTCTCTTCTTTCCTCCTCTTCTTCCTCTTTTCTCTAGGGAATGAAATCAATTCCTAATATCTTTTAGATAAGAACTCCACCAGTTGAGTCATGCCCCACATAAATAGTCAATCTTTTAGTTGTTTTACAGATAGGGTTTCCTGCTTCTTTTGCTCAGTGTCTTCTCAGACCATGATCTTGTGACTTTTGTCTCCTGAGCAGCTAGGTGTCCACTTATATACAGCCATGCCTGGTGCACTTGATGTATTGGAAGGTACATGTATTTTTTAAAGAGATCAAGAAAGGAAGGGTTTTTCCTAAACTACCCAACTTCTTACTTGAAGAACAGAAAGGAAACAGAAACCTGTCCTGACCATGAAGAATGACAATATAATGGAACTTGTTTACAAACAAAAGCCTTGACTTCCTTCAGCAGTAGACATCTTGGTAGTAATTTCATTCATTTCTGCCTCCCTTCATTCCATCACCACCCAATCGTATTTGACCTGTCTTCTCAGTAACCTTAGAGATGCAAATGATACGACGAGGCACGTAAGCTGCCTTGGATGTCTCAGACCTCTTAAGCAGGTCCCTCCAACACTCAATTCTCCATGCTGCCATTGTAGCAACATCATTTCTAGCAGAGATAATTTGATAGATGTCATAAAATGGCTAGTTTCTTATCACGATGCTCCAGCAAGAAACTTAGTATTGATTTTACAAGCTTGAAGAGGGAGGTTTGGGGCCCAGATATACAGTGATTTTGCAACTAATTTTGATATGCATTATTAAATGCAAAAATATTATAGATGCATAAGCATACAGGCACCTATATGTATGCCGATAACTGACATTGACTATGCTCTCGGCATGTGCATGTTTCTGTTCATTAAAGTAAAAGCGGCCATTTTCTAGTTCAACATCCCTTGCTCTGCACTTGTGCTCACGAGGACCTGACTCCATATTTCAGCTTGTGTCACTACATCATGTTGTTTCCAATCAGCGCATTGTCTCACAGATGTGCTTCAATTATTTGCTAATACATCACATTTATTAGTGCCTAAGGATGATCTTATGACTCCACAAAGTCTTACTTCAACCAGTTCATTATTTCTCCCAGTGTGTGTCTGAATAGCAGACATGGCATAGTTCATATTTTTATTGGTATAGAGCAGTGCATCTCAAATTTCAATCTCTGTCTGACCACAATATGACATCCTGTTAAGTTTTACTGAATTATCTTGTATTGAGTGAAAGCAAAGCAAGGGAGTTGAGTGAAGAAACAAAACCTAAGAGCTAAGCATTTATTTATTAAGATTTTACTGAGTGCTGAGCGTGAGTGACCCATGCCTATAATTCTAGATACTTTGGAAGCTTAGAGAAGAGGATCACGATTCAAAGCCGGGGAGTCTCTAGCTCCAATTACCCATCACAGAGCTGGAGTGGAGACATGGCTCAAATTGCAGAGCACAAGCTAAGGACAAGAAGGCAAAGTAAGAGTGCAACTTTCTTCTGTCAAGGCCTAGCATGGAGGAATATTTACTGGGTAACATACACAATATAAATGTAAATGTTACAGTGTCATATATTATTATTTGAGGATCATTTTCATGGCATCTTTGGACTTGGAAATATGTGGTTCTGAATGTTTCCTCACTGTATAGAGAAAAATAGTCTCTTCCCAACTTTTTCTCTGATCATCTATAAAATGTGAAAGAAGAATGAAGATAACTGTCATTTTCACTGGAAAGTTAATGAAGATTCAATGACAGAAATGAAAGCAGGCTATTTACACAGCTGGTAAATGCCCAGCAAGTGAATATTATTATGCTTTCTACTTTACCCATTTTGATATATCTCAAATCACTATCAACATAAGATGAACTGAAAAGTTAAAAACAACTTCACAGAAATAGAAACAAAAACCCAACCAATGCATAACACAAATAGAAGCTATTTTCTTGTTATACTTTTCTTGGTCTCTTATTTTTTTCCTTTATAGTTATCTCTGTATGTTTAATCCAAGGTCTAATGTCTCTATGGTGGAATGACCCTTCAGGATATATAATCAGTTAGCAACTTTCACAGAACACAATGCGCCTAAAAAAAACCAAGCATATGAAGTACAAGTAATGATAAATTAAAAAACATACACTGTTCGTTTCAATAAAGTGTTGTTATCTTACTAAAGTAGACTACTTAATAGAAGATTAAAGGTATAAGCCACAATCATGAAGAAAAAAGTTCACTACATAGAAATTTTTATTCAGGAGAGATTGTCAGCAATTTATGTAGGTTTACAGTATTGAATCAGGGTGTGGTGACTCAAACCTGTATTACAAGCTAGAAGACATTTCACATAGAAATGGTAACATGAATCAAGAAGCATCCTAATCATAATCTGACTTTTGGGATTATAAACTCCTGTACAGCTACATATAATAATAATAATAATAACAGCATTAACAACATCAATAGAGGCACAACCAGTACAATACGTTAATTATACCAAAACTCTTTAAAAACATAGTCAATAATATTAAAACATTCCAGAATACATAAGGTGAATGCAGTCACAAAATTCAATGTACATGTATACAAATGGGACAGGTAATGTGGTGGCTAAGTAAGAAAAGTTCCAATAGTCCCTAATGTTATTCAGTGACATGTATGTTAACTAGCCTACAAAATTATCCCCACCCTCTTCCTGGTGTTTTTTGTTGGCTTTTCCCTTTTTTTTTTATCATTATTATAAAGGTGATGGACAGAGGTGTTGCAGTTAGGAGCAGGTAATGTGGGTAAAGATCACATTTCCTTTTGGACCAAGTCTTCCCTTCCCTTGCTCTCAACCAGTTTTGTCTCTCCCATTCCATCCACAAGTTGTATAGTTCATTTTCAACACGGCATCCAATCAGTACCATGGCTGCCTTCCTGATTTTTCTGAATCTGTCAGATTAGTAAAATGTGTATACGCTGCTGCACTGGGCAAAAGTGTCATTTACAGCCATCAGATCTCTTGTGGCCCTTTTGAGCAAAAGCCCTGTAGCAGATCTTCAGCCTTCATGCTCAATATCCTGGGGATATTTTCTGATAAAGACAAACAAAAAAAATGGTTCACCTTTTCCTTCAAACCTTATGTTTTCCATCTGAATGCCGTGGGCTGGATTCCAATGCACCTCATTTCTTCCTCATCTCAGAGCAGCTGTCCCGGCAAAGATACTTGAAGTTTAGATGCATTGCAAGTAGGAAACAAAGAAACCTTTTCAGACTCTCCACGCATCACTGTCCTCACGTTTTAATTGGTGTGATGCCTTTTCTCACTTTATTTTATTGTTGTGAGCAGCACATGTGGGGACCACCTTAAAAAGCATGGAAGTAAGTGTTCGATACATGTTAAGCATGATTGCTGTTACTTCAATTATTGTTATTAATGAAGGATATTGGTACAGGCTAGGATATAGAGTGGTTTTGTGACAGACACAACAATGTGGGCTGGGATACTGAGAAATAAAGGAAGGTCTGGATATGAAGACACAGAAGACCAGAATATTCACCCAGTACATTCCAATATAGAGATGGCCTGATTTCTGGAGTGGACCTTGGAAGTCATATTTTCCATTCTGTGATAAATAAAGTGTGTGATTTGTTTTCAAGAGTTTTAAACCAGAGGTTGTAAGTGTACTGGCATAAAACTGTTACTGGAAGGTTTCTTTTCTTCTTTTCTACCTTCCGCCCCAAGTCTTTCTCTCTCTCTCTCTCTCTCTCTCTCTCTCTCTCTCTCTCTCTCTCTCTCTCTCTCTCTCTCTCTCTCTCTCTCTCTCTCTCTCTCTCTCTCTCTCTCTCTCTCTCTCTCTCTCTCTCTCTCTCTCTCTCTCTCTCCCCCCCCTCCCTTTGCCCCCTCCCCCTTCCCCCTCTCCCCCTCTCCTTCACATCTTTTACTGCCCCCTAGTGGAGGCAAAGTACAGTACATGAACTAGTTCTGTGGGAACAATATTGTGTGTGAGAGTGTGTGTGTTGGGGGGGTGTCCTTTTTTCTTTAAAATATTTTTTCCATTATATTTAAGTGGTTGTACAAAGGGTTGCCATTTTACAAGGCAGTTCAAGATATAATGAATACACTATAACTTGATCCACTTTGCCTCTTTCAACATTCTCAGTCTCGTATTGTGTGTGCATTGCCTTCTAACCTGTGCTAGGCTGAAAAGAATATACAGACAGGATTACTCATTGTACACTTCTATTTTGATGTCTCTATTTTCTCCATTGTATTAGTTTTGCTGTCACAGTTTAGTGACATAATTCTCCATCTTGAATATATTTGCCTGAATGTATTATTCAGTTATTTTAAAATTGTATCAAGTATATTAAATGTCAGTCTCTAGTAGACTTTTTAAAAAAATTGCCTTTTTGTTTCTTTGTTTCATGAAGTTTTTAGCAATCAAAGTATTGCTATTATATTATGGAATGTAAAATCTAAAATTATCAAACTAGTAACGTTACGATTAAAAGGCAAATAGATTATTACACAGACATACACACCTATTTTATAAGTATACATACACACATTTACCTCAGTGTATGATTGTTTCATTTTTTATTTTGATGAATGGACCAAAAAGATGTGGTACTTATACAGGATGAAATTCTGTGCTGCCATCAGAAAGAATGGCATTGCCCCAATCGTAAGAAAATGGAAAGACTTGAAAAAAAATCATGATAAGTGAAGTAAGCCAGACTCAAGGAACAGAGGTTCCATGGTTTTCCTCATTTGTAATCATCAGTATGCACCTATTTTCCTAGTATAGTACCACAATAGTTCAAAAGCTATGTACACATGGCCATATAGGATGAGGCTGAGTGAAATGAAATCCACGACATGGAAACAACAGATACATCCATGTGGTTGTTGTTTTTAAAGTGCAATGTGAAGTTAACTTTTTACTCTTTTTTCCCTTATGGTTTCTCCCCTGTTGTTGCTGCATCTGACTTTGGTACGTCATCCATTGTACATTCATTTATTTCTTTATTTGAATCAAGAAATGGGAGGAGAAAAACAAGATGATGAGACAGAGGCCAAAGGATGAAGGCGTGTAACAGCGAGATTCACAGGACAGTATGTTGGAAATGAACTTCACAACTTGCGAGGGAATGAGGGGAGGGAAAGTGGGAGAAAGCCATGGGCAGGGGTCACAATGTATGTTACGAATGTAGCTGTCACCCGTCTATACATCACACTGATGATAAGATAAGAATAAATGAAGAATTTTTAAAATTGGGTTTGTATGTTCAATCTGGTCTTAGGGTAGATTCAGTAATTTTAAGAAACAGTTAATCCCATTTGGCATCGACAATTAAACAGTTAGACTCTAAGGATGATGTCTTTTTCTACAGAGACTAACCTCCAGAAACCGAGCTGAACCACGGGAGGCACCTGCTGAGTGGGCATGTTGACTTGTGGATAGCTTTCAGTACTTAGAAGACCTGCTCTGTTTAAGGTGTTTTAGCTGAAGGCTTGTGGTTTACAACCAGGACACATCCACACAGCAAGAGTCCCAGAGGCTGCTGCGTGTATGACCTCGTGCTCTCAATCTCCACCAATTTCTTGTCTTGGTTGGAAAACCTTCAGAATACAGCATGTCCCGAATGTGAGCTCACTCACCTGAGTTTCTCAAGCCTCCATTCTGTGGAAGCCCAACAGTCTATCTCACACCTCGGCAGCCTGTTTGGAGTCTGTACTCTTGAGTGGTCCACTGATCTGGCTTAAAGAGAAGCAAACCCCACTAGGAAAGGACGGACATGTAACATTAGACCCTCCTTTCCATGTGCCTCACCTTTCTCTAGACCTTTCACACTCAAATTCTGTTTTGATTCTTGCTGCTCTCTTTGCCTTTATGTCTCTCTTTTGTCATTTTTGACAGTCCTGGGGCTTGAACTCAGGGCCTGAGCACTGCCCTTGGGCTTTCTTAAGCCTAGCGCTCTACCACATGGGCCACAGCACCACTTCCAGTTTTTCCTGTGTAAGTGTTCCTGAGGAATGGAATCCAGGGCTTTGTGCATACTAGGTGAGCACTTCACCACCAGGACACACTCTTGGCCCCACTTACTTCTCTTTTGAGGGAACTTCATCCAATTTTGATTTGGTACATTTGTCCTAATTCAAGGAAAATCCTGTAGGATGCCTTCTGAAGGCGGTGATATGAACAAAATACTGTGAGTCTCAGAAGGAGTAGGGTCAAGGTCTTCAAGAACAGTTGTGACAAACCCCATATTTCCTTGCTTCTCTTTGCTAGTGTCGGTCTAGCTCATGTTGAATTATTTTATTCTGGTCTTTAAGACATTCTGGTCTTTATCTGTAGAACAAGTGATTGTGTTTCTGTGAGTGATTTTTTTAAAGTTCTTTGACATTCATTCCATTGACAAGCACATTAGACATTAACTGTCCTTTGGTTTGGACCAAACGTGGTGTCCCATTTACAACAACTAGAATGAACTGAGGCAGTGTGTCTCTTAGGAAGGGATAGGAATAGGATGCTTCTCCTCATCTCTTCGGGAATGTACTCCAGTGAAATTGAACACCATCTAAGTACCTAGAGGCCACGAGCTTGAAGAGCAAGGTATAGATGCTAAGAGTCTCCACTTCATTTTTACCCTCAGACCAATAGCCAGCCTCAAAAGTTAACCATGTCGTTGCAACTTCTTGGTTTCTCAGCCCATTTGAGCAGTCAGATGGGTGCAGCTACAGCCAACCAGCGACAGCAATGACAGAGGCTATCGAGTGCTCTCCTCGTGTAAGACCCTTTCCTAATTGCAAAGTCACATCTGTTACTCAAATATTTTTAAGTCTTGGGAAGGCAGGAGGGTGGCCGAGTGGTAGAGTACTGGCCTAGCATACAGGAAACCTTGGGTTTGATTCCTTGGTACCACATATACAGATCGGTACCACATATAGAAAAAGCCAGAAGTAGTGCTGTGGCTCAAAGCTCTAGCCTTGAGAAAGCTCAAGGACATTGCCCAAGCCCTGAATTCACGCCCAAGGACTGGAAAGAGAAAAAAAAAAGAGTTCCAAGTCTTTGGTATAATATGCTAAGCAACAATTGTAGCCAAAGCATGGATCTCTTGAAATTATTTTTACATTTAAACAAAATAATTCACACAGAAGGATTACTGGAATGAGCCTTGCTCAAGCAATAGATCCATTTTCAAGAGAAACTGTCAGTTTGCCAAAGAACACTTTAGTCTAAAAGATCCCATGTGTTCATTCAAAGAATTGGATCATACTAAAATGAAAACATTCAGTTTACTGATTCTAGTCTTCTGTTATTCACTGAAAATGCAGTAGAGAAGAAAATATGTCTATAAGACAACATCTTATGAAAAACTTAATTTTGTATATAGGTCAGAGATTTTTTAACTTTGCCATTGGTAATATGTTAAGCTAGAAAAAAAACTTTATCCTGGGGCAGAGTAAGTCTGTGTACTATAAAATATTAAAGTCTTCACTCAGGAAAATGCAGTTGACACTGATAACAATAAAATGGAGTTATCAAAATAATATTCCCCATGATATTATATTTGAAAAAGTATGTATAGAAAAGAATGATTATACAACCATGAATAATAACATAAAGATTGATGTTTTCTCTGCTTAAATCTATTTAAATTTTATTTCTTAGGGTTCTCTGTTTATCCAATAGTGCTATGTCAACATATTTTCTAATATTTGGTTGTATGAAAAATATTTGCCAATGATTTAGTTTTAGACTAAAGTAATACTTGGGAGTAGGGTAGAGGTGTCACAAAATGCACAAGATCCAAATACATTCATTCAGCACTCAGAAAATATTTAAGGTAAGTGCACAAGAATATATAATCCTTAATCCCATTTTGTTGAAATACCCTGAGTGTAGTTCTCCCTTTTATCTGTGTGTAGATGGCAGTTGCAAACTGAATTCCAAGTGATAAAAAATTAATCAGAAAATGGCGAAATATAAATGTGTTTATTTTTATTGTCATTTGCTTAAACTCTGGGCCTGGGCTCTGTCCCCTGAGCTTTTCAGCTCAAGGCTATTGCTCTACAACACCATTTCTGGTTTTCTGGTAGTTCACTGGAGATAAGAATCTCATGGACTTTAGTTCCTGGGCTAGCTTTGAACCTCCATCCTCAGATCTCAGCCTCCTGAGTAGCTAGGATTGCAGGCATGAGCCACAGTGCTTGGCCACTATGAACAATTTTTAGGTAGACAAAATAATTACCTTTTCTAAGTAATCTATGAGGGAACATTGACAATTTAAGTGCCTCAGAATACGAAGACTGAGTATCCATGTTTATTGGATGAATGAAGTGTATGATGTTCTAGAACTGGGCTATAGTCTCATTAGTCCTTATAAACTTGTAAGCTGATCTCAGTAGTCATATTTTTACCATTTACCATTAACGGGTTGGAAAATTAATTTATTTTAGCTACACAACTGATAAGTAGTGTAATCTGAACTAAAATCTTTCTGACTATACATCTCAACCATTGTGCATTATATCACATTGAAATTGTGTCATGGATACAGGCATTTACTTTTAACCCTTTACAGAAAGAAAAAATGAAATATCTTTATTATCTATATTATCCTTAGAACCCATGGCTTCTTTCAAATGTCAGTTGATTTTTTGAATTTAAATATTTTTATTCCTGTCCCTAAAAGAGGCAATTAAAGTGACCTATTAATAACATCGTTGGTTCTTTGGTTTAAGTGTTTAAGCACAGCCAATGTATTCAAGCTGCAAACTCCCTTCGTAAAGAGAAAAGTCATCAAAGTTCATTTCTTATGACATTGGTTTTGAAAGATTTTTCCTCCCTTACCAGTTAGTCTTTTACTTTGTAAAACTACTTTGATTTTTCAACGATTACATTACAATGTGTTCAATTCTCACCACCCTGCTGCTCAATGTTTTATAAACCCAAATAAAGAAATAATATTTGTATTTGGTTATTTGAAATTGGATAGGGAAGGGGGGAAAGCAAGATGAGGGTTGGGGGTTGGGGGGAGGGAAATGGGGACCAAGACATGTGAAAGGGTATCAATGTATGTGAATTAATGCACCTTCTATCTGGCAAATATCATGTAACCCTTCTATTAATTACAATAAAAATATATGAAGAAAAAATAAATAGGTCAGAAGGTCAAAAAAACGAAATAATTATATAAAAAGAAACACCAAAAAGGGAATAGAAAGCAGATATGGCTTCAGATGTTTGCCAAGGATAGAAAAGTAATTGAACATCTTATTTTTCCCCATTTGTTATAGTATTGTTCTCTTGTTTACTGTTACAAGTGGTAGTCTGATAGCATCTGTCACTCCCCTACAATTTAATTATGTATTACATATTCTTTATTCTTACTAGGCGATATCTTTGCTGGCATAGTCCTATCTCATTCACTACTTCCAAGTCCATTTTGTGTGATTTTTGTTAATTAAGTGAGCAGCAAGTTCACGTCTTTCATTCCTAAAGTGAGCCTTGCATAGTTTTAAAGCACTTGCAGTAAAGTTCAGAGTCTAAAACCCCATTAGTTTCCCATCTTCCAAGATAACTCAGTTATCTTGGAATCTGTTCAATACCAAGAATTACCTTTACTCCTCAGAGGGGGACTAGAAGCAATGGTTCGAAACCCCACTTTCTTCCATTCTCTGTCTTCAATGAATAATTTATGTTTATGACAATCTGCTATCCTGTTCTACCTAATTCTTTCTTTTGCAAACTGTAAGGAGACTGCTCCTCCCCTCGGATGATTGAAGGCCTAATATGGTTCCATTTGTCCCATCAGACATGCACATGCACAATACACACTAACACACAAACATACATATCAACACACATACATTCTGAAATATTTCCTCTTATTTATGCAGAAATTTTATACTACTCATTTCTTTTTTAATACATTTTTATTGTAATTAATAGAAGCATTACATTATATTCACCAGATAGAAGGTGCATTACTTCCCAGACATTGCTACCCTTTCTCATGTTTTTGTCTCTATTTTCCTCCCCCATCCCCTCCCCTCATCTTGTTCCCCCCACTTCCCTATCCTATTTCAAATAAACAATAGGGCAAAACCTAAATACATAAGGCCATATAGGATGAGGCTAAATGAAAGGACCTCCAGGATATAGAAACAAAAGCCATATAATGAGTGATTGTTGTCCTTAATGTACTGTTATCTCTCACCTCGTGTGTTGTCCCTTGGTTATCTCATATTGTTACAGTATCTTACCTTGTTATCTGATATATTATATATATATCATTCTTACTCTATCAAGTAATTTTCAAATCTATAAGATTATATACAAAGACACTCTTTCTTGATTTGCCTTTTAACTGAGGTGAGTTGCTGAAAATGTCTCTGTTTGGGCTGAAGGATGAGGGAAATCATCTGGATCAGGGAAGGAATAAGATGAAAGATACCCAGTGTTTCGTGAGCACATACCTCATGCCAAGAATGTATTTAATAACCACAGTGTACTCCCTGTACTGAAATGGCTCTTGGTCTAACTGAAACCAGGTTAAAATCAATATACCTTGTTCAAAGAAATAGGCCTTTTAGTGATAAACCTACAATAGATTCATTGCATACAAAGCAAGAAATGTCTCTTCTAAAACTATTGCTGGCTATTATTATATTATCAGGAGAATAGAAAATTGTTGTACTATTGTATGTATCATTGCATCCTACTATAATAATAAAATTTAATAATTAGGATAGACATATTGGCCTCATCCAATATGACTTGCATTTGGAATTCCATTCACGCAGTACAAACCCTAGTTGATGATACACAACTCAACAAAAATTTAAATATTTAATCGTCAGATCTTTTATTACTATTGCATGGTTTATGCACCCAAAACTTTCCATCGGTTTCTTGTTGCTAATAACTGGTTATGCTTTAGATATATTCAAGTTCCTTTAAAATCTAACTTTAATTTGACCTTTTGGGGTTACATTTTAATGGTTTTAGTAATTGTATATACTCTGTTTGGACCAGATGCAAACATATTTTCTAATCCTGCTTCTTTTGAGCCTTCAAGCCACAGATACAGTGTTCCCTGTAATCTGTCTCCTCTATTCCTTCCTTCTCTGTTCCAATCACTTCAATACAATTCATATATACACCTGGCTTCTAATACCAGTTCCCAGTGCTCCCAGCTGGGAGAAATTGGCTCCTGACCCTTGTGCTGTTGTCTCCCTTATAGGCACCTATGTGCATGCATAGGCACCTCTGTAGCCTATCTTTGAACACATTGGCCTATCATATTGATTTCAATACGCTTTCTAAGGTAAACTCCAGGGAGCTGTGGAGTAGGCTGAAATATAAATTAAAACTCAGCATGAGGAAGAATAAGTTTTGTGCGACGAACCTACAGAGAGCACAGTGGAAGGGAAAGGAAGGAAGAACATGAGGCAACAACATAGCAACAACGTTTTTAAGTAGGAAGTTGACAAGTGAGAGAGTCATCTCAGATGAGGACAAATGTCACAGCAGTTGGCAGAGGAAAAGGATGGATTAATTCCTCATCTTCTCTCTCCAAGAGAAGAAACAGCCTATTTGACCTGCTCCTAGCAATAAGATTTGACACAGCTGATAGAGTGAGAGCGTTGGAGACATTTAATAAGTGCATAGGCATCTAACTATTGTGCTGTCCTGGGATGTGATGTCAGGGACTCCTGCTTGCTTAGCCAGATGCTCTACTGCTCAGCCATATCTCCAGCCCTGTTTTGCACTGGTTATATTTTGAGATGCATACCTTGGCTTGAAGTCCTCCTGGTTTGGGCTTGTCCTCTTAGCTGGAATGACAGAGGGGTACCCATGCTCCGAAGTTTGTTTTTTTTTCATTGAAGTAGTCTCTCATGAACTTTTCTGTCCAGGCTGATCTGGAACCGTGATCTTGCTCATCTCGACCTTCTACTCAGCTTGGATGACAGATGCCAGGCCACTGTGGACAGTTAGCTATGCGTTGAAAATGAGATTCAATTGCCCACTGTGGCTCACACCAGTAATCCTAGATACTCAGGAGGCTGAGATATGAGGATCAAGGTTCAAAGCCAGCCCGAGCACAAAAGGACCTGAGTCTCTTACCTCCAATTAATCTCTAGAAAACTGGAAGTGGGGCTTGGCTCAAGGGTAAGGTGGTAGCCTTGAGCTTAAGACCTCAGGGATAATGCCCAGGCCGAGTTCAAGCCCCTGACCCACAAAAAAAAAAAGGAGGTTCAAAAGTGGGTTCAGCTTGTTGCCTGCTTGGTCTCACTCTCCAAGGCAGCTAAGGTTACAGCTGTGAGTTTCTGGCAGTCAAGAATGGAGTCTAGTATCACACACACACACACACACACACACACACACACACACACACACACATTTATTTAAAACAATAATAAAGTATCAAGAATATTCTTAGACTCATTGCTGATGCAAACCATCTAAGTGTTTCTCTGGCTGTGGCCTGATCTTTGGACAAGGGCATTGTATTCTCTCTGTCTCTCTATGCAAGCCTTTCTCTGTGTTTTCTGAGGATTGTTATGTGCTGGTTTGGATTATTGTCGTTTCTTCTGAATAATTTTGACCTCATGGCGACTGTTCCGCTTTAGCTGAAGGTCACAGCTGTCTGAGGAGAGACTGTCTGGCATGTATTCCCATTTATTCACTGCAGTTGCTCGTTCCATGCCACATTTCTCTTGTTCAAATCTTCCAGCAACATCCTCGCTTTTCACCCTTACAATCGATAAGAATAGTCTTTCAACCATGGCGCTACTGGTTAAGACGTTGTAACATTGTGTATATTGTAGAGATGAAGGAACATCAGGTGGAAATGACACAAAGGCTTCGAGACAAGGATTCACCATCTTCCCACTGACCTTGAAAAGGTGACCAAAGTCATGGTCAATTTCAACTTTATTGTTTTTAGTGTGAAAACATAATAAAGTAACAAGGATCTCAGCAGGTTACTGTGAGTACTGAATGAAGTAACTCTTGAATAAATGATAGTATGTCAAAGAAGTACTGTTTATTAAGTTAAAAATAGTACTTGTGGTTATTACATAAATTAGGCTAATCTATGGAATATTTTCAGTAATCCAGGTATTCTTGGGAAGTACCTTGTAATTCCTGTGGGTGATGACAGTGAAAAAGGAATAAGTAGCTAATTAATATCAGCTAGAGGACAGACTAATAAAGAAAGAAGGTGACAATTCATAGTTGCTTGCCTTTCAGGAATCTAGTTCACCTCCAGCCCCTTGGTGGTAGGGTAACACAGATGGTTCTTTGGTCCTGGCTGCTTAGGGATTCCTGCTGCTTCCTGCAGTCTGCTGGAAACCCTAGCACCTCACTGACAGCAGGCTAGACATGTTATAACAGAGAAGCAACCCGCAGGTAGCATTTCAAACAGCTGAGCTGGAAAGGGTATGCTAGGCAGAGAAGCCCAGAAGTCTTGAGTTTGAGCTCTGGCTCAGACACTGGCAACTTTGTAACTTTTACAAAGAAACTTCAATTTTGTCCAAAGTTCATTTTCTCATCTGTAAAAGAAAAATTGGTACATACTCCAGTGTATTAGAAATATAGTTAAGTGTGAAAACACGACACAATTTAATGATAATTCTCATTGAAAGGGGAGTTAGCATCTCCAAATAAACACTTCCACTCTCCTTCTCTAAGCCTTGTGAGACATTTCATTTGATATAGCCAACAGAGGATGGAAGAATGCTTTTGGAGAGATATATCACAATTGTTTTGTAAAAATTTGTGATTATCTCTAGTCCCAGATGGTTGCCAAAGGATATCTTCATACTATTTACTCCTGGACTACAAATAACTACCAGGATGCAAGTAAGTTCTAAGTGCTAAAGCATTTCTTAGGACTTAAGACAGGATAATGTAGGTGGGTGCCAGTGTCACCTGCCTGTAATCCTAACTACTCAGGAGGTTGAAATCTGAGGATAGAGGTTCACAGTCACCCCGGGCAGATAAGTGCCCATGAGACTCTTCTAATTAAGCAGACAGGAAATCAGAAGTAGAGCTATGGCTCAAAGTAGTAAGAGGGTCAGCCTTGAGCCAAAGAGCTCAATCAACACAATCAACAACAACAAAAAGGACAGGTTCATGCTCACCCTTCTAAGACTAAGTATGAGGGAATAAAGTAGGATTTGCGTTTATGTAGGACTTGATTTTCAGCTGCAAAGCCTGGGCTTCCAGTAGATTTGTGTGGAGTCTGGGAATCCACATGAAGAATACGAGCTCTGATGGAGGTCGTGCTGGCTGTTCACGAACCACATTTTCAGGACATTTGTTTCTAGCAGAGAGTGATGCAGTCTTCTGGTATCAACTCAGTGAACGAGGTCAGAACAAGCAGCATTCATGCTGTCCACACAGCACCGCGGAATTGAAAATTTATGGGAATAGTATCATCTACTAACGCTTCTGCATCTGAGATTGCTTTCTCCCACATCCTGCCCTATTCTGAAAAAATAAGGGAAGTCCGAGGATGAGATAGCTTTGAAACTACTGCCAAAGCCTAGCATTTTCCTGCAGTACTTTAAACAAAGTTCATATACACATAAACTTCTTTACATCATCTTACCATTTCTAGACAACAAAATAAATTACAAATGAAATACAGTGTTAATATAAAATGGGAAAAAATGTAAAAGCAGTGCCAAAGCATATATATGTATATACATACATATAAACATACACATGATACATATAAATAAATATATTGTATATAACGAACATATATTTACAAATATAATAATGTATTGCTATATATCATATGGAGAAAAAGAGTCATATTCTTAATTGCATTAAGTACTTTCAGACATAAAAATCTCATGAGTATTTTAAGTGATAAACATATATTGAAAGAAATTTTATATATGTAGAACTTATTAGGTGACAATGGTTTCATGTCTGAATGTTGGGGTTATGGCTTAAAAAATGAGTCTTCAGTCGATGTTGTCATTGTATATCAACAGACCTCACGTCCACAAAACTGGAAGGCATTGATGATCTGACCTAATCCATGTGAAGATGTGAGCGCCCTTACATCTTCACTTCCTGCTTTACCACTTTTATTTATATTATGCTGAGAATGATGAATTTAATGTTTTTCTATACCCTCAGAACCAATGGGAAAGTTGGTCTTGTCACTGACTCCAAACTTTTCTTTCCAAATTAGAGAATATTTTTTCTCTCCTCATGACTCTTGTGATGGTGAAAGGGACACACATCTGTGTCCAGGTTCAATCCAAGTCATTAAAAGATTCCTCCATCTTGATAGAGCTCTTTGTCTTAATTTAAGAAAAAAAATAGTAACTTGCACAATTTTGTAGTTTATTTCAAGACCAGGTAAACCAGCACTATCACTGATATTTCCTGCCTCGTAGTCTGTTAATATTGTCTCCAGAGCCATGAGCCAATGTGGTCTTTTAGTGGCAAGAGTGTGACTGGATTGCACGTGCTTTGGGGCCATGAAGAACGAAATGACATGAAGTTCAATCAAGCACAAGAGAAAATGACACACTCTGTGGGTGTGGCAAACCAGTTACTGGTTACCAGTGACTCTTCATGTAGCTCTGAAACACAATGGAATGCTCTTATGTGGCCCACACCTGTGGCCTCATAACTGAATTTGCACACCTGTGCAAACATTATGAACAAATGGAAATGCGTATGTATGCAAAATTAAAAGTGGGGACATGGAAAGTTTTATAGAAGAAATGCGAACGTTAATAGGTTGACCGACAATTTGATTAACAGACTGTAATAAAACCCACATGAAAATCCCCAGTATTTTCCTTTTCTCAGACATGAAAACAAGCTTTCAGAAGATATAACCTAAGCCAGGTTCTGCAGGATCAATAGAAGTCAGTGAGATGGAAACAAACTTTTTAGCCAATAGAAAACAAATTGGGGAATGAAAACCCATGAAAACAGCACGTAAACTCATAGTGCAGGGTTGCTGGAGGGTGAAGTGTAAAAGGAAAAATGCCTGAAAAGGAAGTTGAGAGGTGAGGGCAGGTGTTACAGAGTTTTGAATGGCAATCTAAGGATTTAGACTTACCATACAGACCTTCAGATATCAAAATCCAAAAGAAATCAACAAGAATAAAAAGAACAAAGCATAAAACCAAAGAAGGCAACTGTAAATGTAACAACATGAGTATTTCTTTACTACTTTATTCTTGAATCTGTTTGTGATTGACTGTCTCAGCCACGAAGCCTGCACTGAATAGTTAATTTGTTTCATATTCTACAATGCCATACATCTGTTAAAAGGGCTTTTTGTATTTTCTTTTTTCCTTTTTTCCTCAGCAAAACATCATTGTAAGAATAGCTCCCAGTATAGTACACAAATATAACATGAAAAATAAATTAGATAAAGTTAGGAAGCATGTACAAGGCCTGGGGTCTGATTACCAGTACAGAAGATGAAAAATAAGTAAATAAGTAAATAAATTTTTTTTAATGTTGTGAGCAATTATTTTTACAGAGTAGATTGTAATATTAACAAATGTCATTTGAGAATATTTCTGCTTTTCTATCTAAATTGGCCTAGTTAAAGATTTTAAGTAAACTAATCCTTGATATTAAATACATCTTTATTTTAGATGATTTCCTGGTAAACTAGGTCAATGGGCTTTCTTGTAAAAATGTTCTCACAATTGCATTTTGTTTGTTATTGAATGTTCTTCTCTATTTAAAGTTACAGATGAGAATAAAAATGTCTTTTTAATGTTGTCTTTGACAGTTAAGCTACAAATTAATGAGTCTGAAAACTGTACTTTCCAAAGTTCCTCCATTTTACATAGGCTTGGAAACAACTGTTTGGCATGAAAACAATTTTCAACTTCAATGTTTGATGGCACTTACCGGTAATACATTGGTTAGAGCATTTATAATTTGATGCAGTATCTCACTGCCATAAATTGTCTCTTTTCCATTCATCTATTCAATTTTTCTACTTCCTTGACTCAAATTTGCGTAATTAATATCTTGCTGAAAATTATTCATTTCCATGAGATTTTTAAATTTATTCACATAAATTTAAATATGCTTATGTTTAAAATACTTTCTGTGTCTATTTCACACATTTTCCTTTTTAATGTTGGAGTCATCTTTCTCTATTATCTTGGGTTTATTCTTATTTTTTGTTCCTCCCTTAGAATTTTGAGAATTTTTTTGTGTCCTTTATTACTTCACTCACCAATCCATTGCTCATCACCAGAATTATAGCTTTCCATGAATTCAAAACTGGTTTGACAATGAAAGCTTCTTTCCTTAATAATATCTTAGCTTCATCTCATTTTGTGTTCATATCTGATTTTTTAAATATTTTTATGATCTTCAAATAGTACAAAGTACAAAGGATTATCATTGTATTCACAAAGCAACTTGTGAATACAATATATCTTGAACAATGTCACCCCTTCCACATTCTCACTCATCCCTCACCTACCCATCTCTTAAATTTCACACATGAATAAAAATTGTTTTCATTTGTTCTTACTTTGTCTTGCATATGAAATTGAATACAGTTGCTTTGTGTTCTGTGAGGGATCTGGATATCTTTGTGTGTCTTCAACTATTGAAGACTCAAGATTTCAAAGCATCACAGCACATTAAGTTTAATATGATAAATACTGTGTGATGTAAAATAATTGGGCCTTTAGGCAAGAGGTCTAACCTTTTAGGCTTCCAAAAACTTTCTCATCCTGTTTGCAGGATGTCATCTTTACAACAACCATATCCACATATTTTAGAACACTAGGATACACACCTTCTGAGAAAGTGTCTTCTGGTTCTGCTGAGATGATGTTTACTTTGTGTGTATGTGTTGTGTGTGTGTGTGTGTGTGTGTGTGATCACTAACTGACATACTTCCCTAAACCTGAGCCATTTGCCGCATAGAGCATAGCTAATATTGTAGCAGAACTTGGAGTTCTACCCTTTGATGAAATTTAGGGATGTTCCAGTGCATCTGAGCATACAGTAGAATAATGTCCACTAGCAACTACTTCCAAAAATAGGATGCTATGTGCATCTTGAGTGGCCAGTACAGGAGATGTCTATTCTGAAGACCAGAGAGAAGGCCATTGTTCCAACAGGAAGGGGTGATGGTCATATGCTAGCTTCATTACATATGGAACTTGGGCATCCTGGGAGTTCTCCTCAACAGGATTAACACATTCGCAAGCTTTCCTGAGACCTCCTGCTGGATACTTCCAGGAAATAGTTAAGAGCCCACAGAATTCACTCATGTTCCCACACATTGTGGATTCAGAGTGGGGGTTTTTCTAACAGATCTGTTATTCAGGTTCCCTCTTCAATACACGTTTAAAATATGGGGAGAATTACTCACTGACTCAGGCTTCTCACTACCTATCATTCCATTCTTCTTGTCAATGAAAAACTGGAAAAAAAAAGATGAATATCAAGTCCATTGTACATATTGCTTTACTCTGCCTGGGAGTCACCTGGAGCATTTTTAAGAAGAAAATCATTTAAAAAGATTAAAGCTTCTTTCGTAGTCGTTTGTCTATGCAGCCTTTTTACTTGAAATTGAGACTATTTGGGAAATTTATTCCATCTGAAAGGAAAAAATGAGAACTTTTCACTGGCATTTTCAAACTTAACACCGCAGACTTGGATGTTTTATTTCCTAATGCTATTTAAAATCCTCCATACCGCCATACTCTCCACTGTTAGAAGCCCTTTTTTTTCCCTCTGACTCCTAGCTCACTTTTGTAGATGTAAGTCTAGTCAACATTGTATCTCACTCATTAAAGTTTATTAAAAAATAACCCAGATCTTGAATTCCATTTCAATTTACATAAAATCAGTTTGCAAATTTTATTTCCAATACATATGTACTTGAATTTACTTTGTTTACTTTTAATTTTCTAAGTTTGCAATTAAGTTCTGAATTCCTCTAGTTTTAATCCTGCATAATTATGCCTCTCAGAGTCAGTATTTTAGGGGGCTTGTTACCACTATGATCCAATTTATTCAATCTAACAGCAAATAACTTGATCACCCTTGTCAGGCCAACGGCTAGACAATGCAAGATGTGAGAGTTAAAATGAGGAACAAGAATAATAGAATCTCTTTTAGCATGTTGTTTCAGTTTGTATAAAGACCAAAAACAAAATAGTGAATCAGTAGTTACCAATTGCTAAATCATGAAGGAAAAAGAACAATGATAGAAAAAGAGGAATGAGCTATATTTTATATATTATATACAATTCCTCAGGATAGGGAGAAAGAAGCGTGGGCTAGAGTGGAATTTAACAAAGAACTAAAGCCTCACAGTCCAGATGAGTATACAGGAATGAAGGGTTTCTCTGAAATGGAACTGATAATACATGATCATTCTCCTGGGCCTTGAACAATTGATAATCTTCATCACAGGCTTTTACTCAACACAATGTATTTTTATTTCCCAGTTCTTTTCTACTTTCCTTCATTTTCAACTCTAACACATTGTCTGTCATTTGCCAGTAGGAGTCATTAGCATGAATTCACAGAGACAAATAAAGGTGCCAGACATGCGCTTTCTCATACCACAATCCAACATCCATGTCATATCTTCTCATCTCAAAGGAAATAGCATGTCCTGCAAGATACTCATTCCAGGCCTGCAAGACCCACTCTTCTACAATTTTATTACATTAATCTAAGAAACATTCTTCTCTATTCAAGTTCTCACTTTTCTCTACCTACCATCTTCACTGTTCCCTCCTTTTCCAGGAGGTAGGCTGCGGTTAGATTTGTATCAGTATTGTTCCTTTTAGCCTATATGTACAAAGAATTCAGGTGTCCATCAAGTAATGAATAAATAAAATATGGTCTGTTTATACAGTGCAATATTATTCCAGCAGATTCAAACTCTTAAAATATAACATTACTTGGAAGAAACCAAGCACAAAGGCAGAATCCCGGAACGTATTGTTCCCATAGGTGACCCAACAATGGCATAGCATTCATGACTGAGCTTTTGGAGTAGAAGTAAATAAGCTTAAAGGGGTCTCTTCTAATGGGCATAGTTTAGGATGGAAAAGCATTTTGATATTAGATGTTTGCAATGACTTATAAGTTTGTAATTAAATTATGACTCACTTGTACTATACTTTCAGAATAGAAATATAAATGATATGCACATTTTATAATAAAATGTTTCCAAGCCATTAGAGTTTGGAATTAGTCCATCTCATCTTCTAAAGTCCTATCAAAATAGAATATAATTTTTTAGCAGAAATGAATATTTTTTTAAACACAAATTACTAAAACCTTGATGAGCTGGTCTCCAAGTCACATTGTAACTTAGATAAATAGGAAAGACCAATATTTATATTTATACATATTTGATTTGATTTTGATAGTGATTTGCTAACAGTAGGTGTAGAAACTTCATAGTCATCCATCGTAATGAAGTGAAACAGTTTTGGATTGTATCATAGGTGTGCCATAAAGGGAAATCCTTCCTTATTCCAAAGGTAAACCCAGCTTTGGATCATCCTTCTCCCCATCACCCATTGCTTCTGTTCTTTTTTTATTTTGTGGGCCATGGGGCTTGAACTATGGGTCTGGGCACTGTCCCTGAGCTCTTCACTCAAGTCTACCAACCTACCTCTGGGCCTGGGCGTTGTCCATGAGCTCTTCAGCTCAAGGCTACCAGCCTACCACTGAGCCAAGCCCCACTTCCCATTTTCTAGAGGTTAATTGGAGGTAAGAGTCTCAGATCCTTTTGTGCTTGGGCTGACTTTGAACCTTGATCCTCAGATCTCAGCCTCCCGATTAGCTAGGATTACAGGCATGAGCTACCTCGCCCGGCTGCTTCTCTTCTTTTATTCCACACTTTAATCAGAATTGTTTAGTTGGACAGGGGCTTTCCCACCTCAACAAGAGGCATATATAGTGCTCTGAGATCAGCCTGAACAAAAGCAAGAAAGTCTGTCAGAAAAATTAACTAAATTAAAAAGGCTAGGGGCAAAAGAACTTGCATTTGAAGTGCAATGTCAGCAGGGAAGGGATAAAAGAAGGAAGAAGGAGAGAGAGAAAGAGAGAAAGATTATAAAAAATAACAATTCAGAAAGAAGTCACAAAACTGTTCAAATTTCAGTTAAACCTTACTGGATAGGTGAGCATTTCAATACCCTTACAGCCTAATAGCAATGCGTGCCTTACAGACTTGGTAATGTTAAATGAAGCCTATGTTTGGTTCTTCCAAAATTCTACTACACAGACAAGTGCTATTCATTTGCTACCTCTGCCCCCACCCCAGTTCAGAGCCACACAGCCACACCCTGTGTGTGTTCAAATCCAGCGGGCCTGACTAACCGCCAACTTCTTCAGTAGACTGTAGAGGAAACAAATCAGCTCCACCCACCTCTCTCACAGACACACAAGCACACACAGAAAGGGGCCACACACACACACACACACACACACACACACACACACACACACACGAACCAGAAAGTTTTAAGACAATGACCAAACCAAGCTTCTTTGATCATCTTAAGGGCACTATGATACCTGAACTTCTATAACCCACACTACAGTGCAGGGCAAAGTAATCTCAAAGCCACGGGGATGAGGAGAAGTTCAACTTAGCCTAGAAAATGGGGCCAGCCTGAGCGAAGGTGGAAAAATGTTGTGAGTAAATGTTTGAATCCAGCAGAAGACTTCCTTCGGGTTCAATTTCCATCATCCAAATTTAGATCACAGAACAGCATGTATTTTCTGAGTGTGCCTTGGAATAGGATGAGTAGAGCAAAATTCGCTCCACATTCTCACCAGCATTCTAGTAGGTGTGAAACTGTATCCATTTTGGTTTCAATTTGCATTTCCCTGTTGACTATTTTGAGCACATGTTAATGTTTATTTGGCACCCCTAAGTACTTTTCAGTGAAGAACATGTTGATTAATTTCATCAGCTTTTCTGGATTGTCTTTGTACTTTTTATTTCTACCAGTTTCCCATGTATTTCAAGCAAAGTTACTATTTCCATCAAAAAATCTTAGTAATTTTGTTCATTATTTTTTCTAATTTAATATGAAAAAAAAGTAAAATACAAAGCAACATTAACCAGGTTTGTCTGGGCATGGGAGAACATTCCTATAATCTCAGACGCTCAGGAGGTGAACAAAGGAAGATCATCTTACCTGTGGGCAACCAAGGAAAAAATGTGAAAACTCACCAGCAAAGCAAATTAAATCAAAGGGAGGGCCTGGAATTCTGGCTCAATGATGGAATACCTAGACGGCAAATAGGAAATGAGGCCAAGCCTTAGCAATAGCCCTCAAAACATGCCATCTCAATCCTTAAATATATAGTTTAGGATTATTATCTATAGAATAGTTTAATACTCTTTTCTACCTGAATGTCCCTGTTATGTTTGAGACACTGCATTCTCACTGCACCCAGTCCCTGAAAGCTATCAGTGACTGTTTCCAGTTTATCTGTTCCAGTTACTTCATATTAATGGGTCCTAAAGGATGGGTGTTTTTGTGGACTTACTATATACACTTATCATTAAGATCTTTTACGTTCCTGTGCAATGTTGAATTTCATCAGAACAAACTGCTTTACTAAGGCTAAATACTATACCATTTCATGTTTCGTTTTTCTGTTGATCATTCTGTCCATCAGGTTGTTGTTTCTACCTATTGGATCTATAATGAATAATGTTGCTATAGACATAGGTAAGTTTGAGACCCTTCTTTCACTTATTTTCAATAGGTATTGATAGATATTCAGTAGGCATTGGTAACATGAATTGACTCTAAATACTGCTTTTGTATCTTTTCTGTCTTATTCTATGTATATTATGAATCTGTTTTTATGCCAGAACCAATTTTGTTTCAATGTTTTTCATTATTATTGTTTACTAACATTATTTGAAATCTGGAATAGTTATGTCTCAAGCTTTGATTTTTTTGTATCCTTATTACAATTTTTTAATATGTTGAAAAAAATGGCATAATAAATTAGCTCTTACGTTGATTTTTTCATATATTTTTATTGTAATTAATAGAAGGGTTGCCAGATAGAAGGTGCATTAATTCACGTACATTGATACCATTTCATATGTCTTGGTCCCCATTTCCCTCCCCCCCCACCCTCACCCTTCATCTTGTTTTCCCCCCTTCCCTATCCAATTTCAAATAATCAAATAAAAATATATCCGATATATCAGTTAACAAAGTGAGATACTGAAACAATATGAGATAACCAAGGGACAGCAAAAGAGATGAGAGATAACATAGCACCTTAAGGACAACAATCATTCATTATACGGCTTATGTTTCTATATCCTAGACCATACCACCCTGAACGCACCTGATCTCGTCTTATGTTGATTTTTAATTGTTCTACTCATCTACCTCTCATCTGACACAGTCTTCTTCCTAAACCCTGAGGGCCACTCTGGTACTTTATTTCTTATTGAAATACTAAAGTATATAAACAGTCACTTATTTAATTGACAATGTGTAAATTTTTTCTTGTTCACATATCTATAAATTTTTGTTGTATGCTATTTAGAGATTTTATTCTGCTGTTTTCACTTCCATTTCTTATTGTAATCGAAATTAGAGGATGTTTTAAAATCTCCAGCTATTTTATTTAAAGAATGTGGGCTCTTGGAGCTGGGAGTTTATCCTAATGGTAGAGTGCTTGCCTAGCATGCACCAAGACAGGGGTTCGATTCCTTGGTACCATGTGCATAGAAAATGTCAGAAATGATTCTGTGGCTCAAGTGGCAGAGTGCTAGCCTTGAGGAAAAAGCCCAAGGACAGTGGTTAGGCCATGAGTTCAAGCCCTAGGACTGGCAAAAACAAAAGAATGTGGGTTCTTTAGCATGTTAGTTATAGTTCACTCAGTTGCCTGGCTGTTTATTTTTATATTACTTTTTAAACTAGTATTCTTACCTTCATAGCTTTAGTTTAAATAGCAAATTTAGCATATTTAAACATGAATTTCCATTAACAGAAGAATGGCTAAAAATGGTTAAAAAAATACTAGCAGCAATTAACATTTATAAACCTGATGAAGTGGTTTTTTTCAGTTTTATTTCAGTGTAATTTACCTAAAGTTAAACTGTTAGCAAATTTTAGAAACAGTACTGAAGGTCTTTCTGCCTCTAAAGTTAATGGATTTTGCCATTGTTATGAACCTTCAAACAAAACTTTTCAAAGACTGAAATGTGTTGAGGACTTTTCCTGGCTCTGATGCCTGTCTCTTTCAGGAGGTAGGGAAGATTCATTGAGCTTTCACAAGATGGTAGTGTCCCTTCCCTGAGGGGTCTTTACTGAAGAGATGTAACTCTGGTAAGTGGTCCCCAACAGGCTTTCGGATTAATATTTTCTGTAGAGAAATTCTCTTAGTCAATCAGTGTGCTAAAATGATGCTCTCTTTTTTATTGTTATTGTAAGGGTGATGTTTAGAGAGGTTACAGTTACGTAAGTCAAGTAAAGAAGAGTTTATTTCTTTCTTCTCTCTTCTCCTCCTCCTCTCTTCCTCCTCCTCCTCCTGCACCCTGGAGCTAAATATTATTTTACGTATTGTGCCTATGTGATCCCCTCTTAAGAATATCCTCCTTTGGTCTCACTCTGTATGAATGCCTAGGGACCTGTGTAATTTATTCTGTCACAGTGTATTTTTTCCTTTTAACATCTAGTTTATTTACTTGTAGATTTATAGGCACATTCTAGATGTCACCATTAAAGGAAACCATGCAACTTTTGCTTCTTTGTATCTGGTTTATTCCACCTAATATAATTTTTTCCAAGTCGTTCATTTTCTTACAAATGGTATATATCATTCTTTCTGGTCAGTGAGTAGACTTCTGTTGTGTATGTATACCACATTTTCTTGATCCATTCATCCACTGAGGGGCATCTGGGTTGATTCCATATCTTAGCTATGGTAAACAATGCTGCAATGAACATGGTTGTACTGGCAACTTAATATGGGCTGCTTTGAGGTTTATTGGTTAATGCCCAGGAATGGAATTGCTGGATCATAGGGAACCTCTATGTTTGATCTTTTGAAGAACCTCCAAAATTCTTTTCAAATGGTTGAACAAGTTTACATGCCTACCAATATTGTGATAGAATTCCTTTTAGGCCACATCCCTGTCAGCATTTTTTCCTTAAAAAATTAATTCTCCATAATGGCCATTCTAACTGGGGTGAGGTGAAATTTCAATGTTGTTTTGACTTGAATTTCTTTTATGGCTAGAGATCTTGAACATTTCTTCATGTTTCTATTGACCATTCTCCTTTCCTATGGCCATATGATCCTGAACACACACAATCTTGATAGAAGCCTTAGCTGAGTGACTGGGAAATCCTTGATGGTTGTTTCTCCATGCCTTCAGATGCTATGGCATATATAAAATTCAAAGAAGAACTGCTATTCCACATTTAATTATTACAGGCAATTAACAGTACTAGTTGGAGTCACATATGGTGAGAATGATCACCAAAAAAAATTGAGAAGTTTGTTGACATAGTATTTATGTCAACTACAAAAGTAGCACATAGGTAAGTAGGTTGATAAAGGTGCCTTGTATAATCACCTGTGTGTGGCCCAACTTGGCTTGTTCTTGATTGCCAAGCAGACTTGACCTCAATAAGTGGATTTTCACAAAATCCCATGGAAACAGGATGTGTTGTTATTGGCCCAGTGTATGTGCAAGCAGAAAAGAGGAAGGCAAGAAAGGAGAAATAGGGGAATTTTCCTCCTTGTTCCCCAAGTATTTTCCTTGACAATATCACTTTCTTTGTGCTTTCAGCTGCAATTCAACTAGTTCATCTTGATTCTTTCACTGAAGCAGTCTTGGATTCCGAGCTCGAGTAGCATTGCTGCCTCTCTGATGACCCCGTTCTGAATAGTCTTAAGACTGGCCATCTCCTCTGGGCTGCCACATAAGCCCTTGTGTGCCCCTCAGCAAGTCTACCACCCAGGTACCCACCTGGGAAAGAGTATGCTTCTGTCTTATTGTTCGCATCTCACAATGAATTCTAGGTTGAGAATACATATTGTTCAGCTTTCCAAAGTAGGGATTGTAGAGTTCTCTGGTCATTCAGATGGGAAAATAGGTGAATGTGGATGACAAATCTGGAGAGCCAAACACAGTCAGCACACCTTGCTTTCGTTGCATATACATCCATTACACATTTTTACTCTTGAGTGAGTCTCCGATTGGACAACCAATCACATGGTTGTCACTGTGACACCAACTGGGACTATAGTGGACCTAAGATCTGGGACTAAGAAGACCTCACTGAGAGATGAGAGAGACTGGCTGCCAGCCCGGTAGTAGTGATGGGTGGTGCTTGACAAGGCTTCCTTTGCGCCTACGTGGTGAAAGAAAATAAAGAACAGAGCCAGGAGTAATGCAGACTCCTTTCTCTCTCAGTAGCACTGATATGGACCAGAGGACTGCCCAGGCCAGGAGACAGATAAAAATCTGTCTGGATCTGTGAGCAAACAGAGGGTCTCTTAAAAGCAGAGTCTCTGAAGTGGAGATGTAAATTGAGAAAAGTTCTGTTCACCATCATTGTATGGAGAATGAACTAATGATACCAAATAGCGCTCCATTAAGACTATCCTGGTATGGATATTTTGAGTGACCCTAGACTCAGCAACCATGATGGGATGGACTGACCTGGAAAGGTGATTGAAATGGGAGGTGTGAGTATGGAATTCATTCAAAAGACAGATTGAATTTTGAAGGGCCGAAGCCATACTCCCAGTGAAGAATTGTGCAGCATATTTCAATGAATAAGGATGGCTTTTCCATTTCAACTGTCAATCTGTAGAACATTTATTCCATCTTCACCATCAAATATTTTTTAAAGCACTGAACTATGGCAGGAGAAGAAAGCTTTTAAAACAGATGATTAAGTCTTAGAATTTTAGGGAGGTTGAGAAGCCATTTAAAAGTTTCTTCAGAATTATTCATAACCGCTTAGAAATATTGAACAGGTCTATAGTTTTCTAAGCCTGATGAAAATCAGCTTCAACAGAGGCGTGTCTGTGATCTCATGCTCTCTTACGTTACTAGTCCAGTGACTGTAGTTTCCAGACTTCCTCCTTCTGCCCCATCCTCTCTCGATTCCTCCTTCCTTCCTCCCTCCCTCCCTCCCTCCTCCCTCCTCCCTCCCTCCCTTCCTTCCTTCCTTCCTTCCTTCCTTCCTTCCTTCCTTCCTTCCTTCCTTCCTTCTCCCCTCTCTTTTTCTTTTCCTTCCTTCACTTCCTCCTTCCTTTCTTCCTCTCTTCCTTCCATCCATATTTCCTTTATATATTTTTTTCCTTCCACTATCTTGTTCTGTTTAGTTTCCTTTATTCTCCTCACTTAGGAGAAGGAGTTAAATGACTATTCTTTCATGATGCACAACAAGGAATAATAGATATAGTTGGGTTAAGAAGTAATTATAAGGTCAGAAAAAAATAAGCAGTGACTAACACAAAAAATATTACAAATTAGCAACAATTTGGAAAAGGAGTTATTTTAAAAAATGATATAGTTGTATCCACTCTAGGTCTTTGTGGGTCTTATTTTGCAATTCGGATTGTTCCTCAAACTCAATCTTTTTATATCCTTAGCCTAGCAAGAAAATAGTATGGTTTCTATTTTTCCATAGCTAATTGAGAGAGAGAAATTAATTTTCTTAAGACAAAATGGAAACAAATGGAATTATCATACTGGATTATCTATGTTACAAGTAATGCTCAGGCAGCCAAGAAAAGAATCAGAAGTGGACTAGACATGGGAAAAAATCTTGAGAAATTTATCAGGAATCCAGTAAAGGAGACACAGTCTAAGTCAGTACAGTAGAAGTTACAAAAAGATGATTGAAATTAGAAAGATGCATTTAGGTTAAAAGCTATACAACTGACAAGCAAGCATTCAATAGTGACTAAGTCATAATGGAAAATGCAGATTGGTGAATTAGTGAGGTCCTGATTTAGTAAGCAACTTGATGCCATGAAAATCTATTTCCATCCATGACTTCGGCATTTTTATGGTCCCCAGACTCTATTCACTAGATGGCTTGTAGAGTTTTTTTACAGGGAAGCACCAGGAAGGTTTCTTCCCCTTAAGCCTTTCACAAACTCTCTTACAAATGTATCTTGTATTCTAAGGCATAAAAAAGAATGGAAAGAAAGCAATTTATTTGCCAAAGCCCTGTTGCTACTTAGAGCCAGCACAATGCAAACCACGAAAATGCATCTCCAAACAAAGTGCTCTCATTTATTTTTCTGTTGCTCTGAGGAGAATGTTTCCATTCACAATCTCAACGTGCAGGACATTCTGCTAAGTATCCTTGTGGTCCGGTGAATGTGTGGTCCCTCTGCAGTGACCATTAGTGGCACTTAGCACTGCTTTGTAAGTAAGGCCACAGTGAAAAACCAGAATGGAAAGACAAAGGAATCACAACGGACTGCGCATGCAGTCCGTTGAATTGTTTAAGTCCCCAACTTGTTGTTGAACCATGGGACACAGACAATGAAAACTTCCTAGATCTCAAAGGTCTGGCAAACTCTCTGTTAGATCAGGGGTATTATCTGAGGCTTTGCCTGGCAAATCATCTTCTTGAAATTTCCCATATCTGGCTGTCATCAAAAGCTCCATAGACAATTCTTAAACCAATGAACAATAGTTCAAGGGACTTTAAAAAAAAAGTAAATAGGAAACAATGGATGACTTCTAATTCTGAGCTCACCACCTCAAACCTTTCCAGATACATACAGTCCATAAAAAGCACCCTGGAGGTTGTTACATGAGTGACATCTAGAGGAGCCTGTCTTCACACACACTCTGTCTTGCATAATCCCAATTCTTTGGGATACTGTGGAGGTGACAATGGGAAATACTAAATAAGCACACACCAGGACTTGTTATTTTAGAACTAATATAAAGGAATCTAGGGAAGACTGTTGAATAAGTAGAGAACTCACAGGTTGAGGTACCAGGCCAAAGTGCACATCAATCCTACACAAGTGCTTGAAGATAGAATAGACACAGTAATGTCTACTCAGCCTCAGATCACCACCCCTGCTTGATAACTCCGAAAATGCTCAAGAGAATGACTGCCTACAGAAGCCAAGCCAATCCATAAAAGGAGGAGAAGTAAGCCCCTAGGATTTGGGGAACCTGTGGTGTAGTGATAGACAACTGATAAAACTAGTGATCTTGAAACGTGGCATTCCTGTTGGAAGACTTGGATTTGAACTTGTCGTCTAAACATTACCACTCAGCATCTTAGAGAGAGGCATCCGTCTCCTCATTTCCCATTTCCTCTCCTATGGGCTGGAAATAAGGAAAACACACAGAGAAGTTCTATGCCCTATGATCCTCTTACTGTAGAGCCTGAACTGGACATAGAGCAGAAAATGCACCTCTAATGACACCTCTAATAGATAGCATTAAAATTTCTTCATGAGGTTTCTAGTACAGGATAACTTCATACAATTAAATCAAACCATTAAAATAGATATGCATATTTTAAATATTCCATACTACTGCTTCTCTATTCGTCCTCAAATGGTTCTATCAATTTATATTTATTTCAGCAAAATACGACCATTGAAACACTTGGCTTTTAGGAAAATACTTTAAAAAATATAGCACAGAAATACATTTCCAAGAACAGCATATTTGGAAAATAATGCAATGGAGTTTAAATTCGCATTTGTTTTGGCTGGTTATTATCATTTAAAATGTTCCATGTTAGAGATAAGTTTTGGATTGATTCAATTTTTTGAGCTGTTGATATATTTTAGATACGAGGCCTTTGTCCATTGTATCGTTGGTGAAGATCTTCTCCCACTCTGTAGGCTTCCTAATTAATTTACTAGCTATGTCCTTTGCCATACAAAAGCTCCGCAGTTTAATGCAGTCCCTCTTATCCAGCCTTTCTCTGATTTGTTGTGATTCTTGGTCCTTATTAAGAAAGTTTCAACCTGTGCCAAGGAGGTCTAGTGTATCTCCTATTTCTTCTTGTAAAGTTTTCAGAGTGTCGGCTTTTACCTCCAGGTCTTTGATCCATTTGGAGTTAATTCTAGTACAGGGTGACAAAGAAGGATCCAATTTTAGTTTTCTGCATGTGCTTAACCAGTTCTGCCAGCAGCACTTGTTGAAGAGGCTCCATTAAAAGATGGGCCAAAGACTTAAAGAGAGTCTTCTCTGAAGAAAAAACAAAAATGGCCTGTAGACACATGAAGAAATGCTCAACATCTCTGGTCATAAAAGAAATGCAAATCAAAACAAATCTAAGATTCCACCTCACTCCAGCTAGAATGGCCAGGATCAGGAAAACTAATAACAACAGGTGCTGGAAGGGATGTGGCCAGGAAGGATCACTACTACACTGTTGGTGGGAGTGCAAACTCCTTCAACCACTGTGGAAAGCAGTGTGGCAGTGCCTCAAAAGGCTAAACATAGAGCTCCCCTATGACCCAGCAATTCCACTACTTGGCATTTACCCAATCATCCAGAAACAAAGACATACTAAATCCACTAGCACAATGATGTTCATTGCAGCACTATTCACCATAGCAAAGATATGGAACCAACCTAGATGTCCCTCAGTTGATGAGGGGATCAACAAGATGTGGTATTTGTACATGATGGAATTCTATGCTGCTGTCAGAAAGACTGACATCACCCCATTTGTTAGGAAGTAGAAAGACTGAGAAAAGATCATATTAAGTGAAGTAAGCCAGACTCAAAGGAACTTAGGCTCAATGGTTTCCCTCATTTGTCATAATCAATAGAAACCTTGGGCTCTCCTAGCAGAGATTTGCAATAGAGCAAAACCTTGATACAAAAGGCCATATAGTAGGATGGTAAATGAAAGGATCTCTAGGATATAGAAACATAAACCATATAATGAATGATTGTTGTTCTTAAGGTACTATGTTATCTCTAATCTCTTTTGCTGTCCCTTAGTTATCTTATATTGTTAAAGTATCTCACTTTGCTACCTGATATATCTGTATATATTTGTATTTGGTTGTTTGAAATTGGATAGGGAAGGGGGGAAAACAAGATGAGAGGTGGTGTGGGGTGGGGGGGAGGGAAATGGGGACCAAGACATGTGAAAGGATATCAATGTATGGGAATTAATACACCATCTATCTGGCAAATATCATGTAACCCTTCTATTAATTACAATAAAAATATATAAAAAAACAAAAAAATAAAATGTTCCATTTTAGTTTCCAATGGTTTTTCAAGGAATGCGGTATTGAAATAATCAGCTCAATTTTTTTTGATCTATGGGGTCTTAAACATTTACAATGTATTTTAAAGTAAAGTAATCCTTGTCCATGTATTTGTCAGATCAGTTTTTGTGTGTGCTAAACTTGATCATCTGCATCTAGGAACCTGCTGAATATTTAAAAATTGTGTGTAGTTAGTTACTTGTATCAGTCCATATGTTCAGGTATTCCATTGATGCTTTAATTATTTATACTGTATGTTCATTTTAGATATTTCCCTGCTTTATTTATTAATATCATGTATTTAATCCATCTAAGTGCATGGAACTGGCAACCCATGCCTGAATTTGAGCTATTCAGGAGGCTGAGATCCAGAAGATTATAGTTTGAATCCAACATGCAGACTTTCCATTTCCAAACAACCAGCAAAAAGTTGTGCTAAAGATGTGGCTCAAGTGATACAGTACTAGCCTTGATTGAAAAACTTACTGATACACCTCAGTCCCCTGTTCAAGTTCGAAGACTGGCACACACACACACACACACACACACACACACACACACACACACTACTGAAAGTGTAAGACATATTGTGGTTTTAGTGTGTAATTTACTTAGTCTAAAGATGTTTTGATACTCCACTCTTATTCTGCATTACATAAACAGCCATTTTTTTCATTCATTTTCTTCCATGAATACTATTTTGAAAGCTGTTTAAAGTTTGATGTTCTTTTTTTCTAAATGTTGTCTCTCTAGGCCTAAAATACAAAATGATTCTTATTGCTGGAATTTCATCACCCACTTTAATAATTAATAAGCTTATCCGCTCTTGCCATCCAATTTTTAAATGTTAGTATTAAAGATAGATTTATAGATCTACCTCATATGAACTTCAGAATTAAATAGTGTAGCTTCAGATAAGAGTAAAGGATTATTATTATTTCCTTTTTGCATTAGATCATATTCAATGACTAGAGAGAAATTTCATGTTAAGAGATCCTACTTTTTGTGTCCAATAAGTAAAATTCACATATCGCATTCTTCTTTTTGATCATTAGAATAATCTATATATCATCCATGAAGTACTGAATTTCCAATTGCATTTACTTGCTTGCTTCGAGGTTTGCTGCCATTTCTGTCATGGGAAACTTATTTTTTTCATTATATTCTAGCTTGTTTTATTTGCTACAGAGACATCAGAAAGTATCTGTGGTCATCCACTGCCATAGTGTTCCCTATTACTGAAATTGCCAATATGGTTTCCTGGGGCACAACAGGAGGTTTGCAAACAACATTTCCCATTACTACTTCTTTCCAACAGTAGCCCTGGTTTTCATGTGAGCACTTGAACTCTGAAGCTAGATGGTCTGTGCTCATAATCCTGACTTTAAACCTGAGCATCTTGATTGCTGTGTCTTTGTCTTCTCGACTGTTAAACAGATAAAAATGGTGTACCTGTTCCAGAGGTTAGCTGAAGCAGCAAATGAGTAAATGCACCTAAACGTGTTTAGACCATTGCCTTGCATGTAATAATGACTCTGTAGTCCTTATCTCTTCTTGTTTCCTCTGGTACTCAGCGCATAAATATCATGGTAATAGCAATGCCCGCCTTGGCATGTCCTGAACAGCAATTTAAAGGCTATGTGATATAGTGGAAATGGAGGAACTTCGCAAATTTATACCACTATTAAAATGCAAGAGAACTGTAAGCTGCAAGGTCACAGACACATTTTTTTTATTCAACTCTATTTTACTCTGCTGCTGTAGGCCTAGAGAAGCTAGAACCCTAATGTAGGTTTGTTTCATTGGATAAGAAAATGGTTTTCTATGTAGTAAAGTCTGTGATGGAGTTGAAGCCAAATGAAAGATCTAGATGGCTAACAGGGAGCTCTTTTTCTAGGGAATATTAGATACAGCTTGATGTGAATTCACCAATTAGCCTTTTAGTAGCTTGGTTTTGCTCACAGATGTGGTAAGAAGTATATGTTTTAGTCAATAGCAAAGGCCCATCTGGCATGTCCCACACATGATAAGTACTCTGCTGACAGTTTTAAACTGGCCATATCACCTGCTTTTTGCAAAATTTCACAAGTGGACAATATTATCTTTAATATGCTGATCAGAAGTTTAGAAGTACTTAATCAGCTTCATACATCAGAAAGGCAGGAGCTAGGGCCTGGCACTCAGAATCCTTTTGCTGTTGTTCTAAACATTTCACTAGGTAGAAGTCTGTACTTTTCTTTCTCTCCATCTCCCAAAGCTTCCCCTGTTTCCTTTGATGAACGTGGGCTTTCTGAAATCTTTTCTGGACAAAAGCATTTGCTCTTCAGAAATAATCCGATGTTTGTGTCTTACGCATGAAGATCAACACCAATTTCTTCCAAAATGAAAATAGAAAAGAGGCAGTGACTAGCAAACCTAGAACATTCATCTGAGCAGCTAAGTACACTTGAACAATATTAATGAAGAAAGTCAGACTCCAGCTCATAAGTAACTTGTTCAATGTCACAGGACAACACTGCTATGTAAGTCACTGAGATCTAATTTTCAATGAAAAATGGAAAGTGACATCTTCCATTAGGGGAATGTGAGCTAGGAGGATTTCTCCTTCATCTCTGACTGCGGAGCAGAAAGAACCAGCTTGGGTGAAATCCTCCTTTGGTGCCTAGCTGCAGCCACAGCCACCCCTTCTGATCTTTCAAACATCCTGAAGCCCTAATTCCTAGCGATCTACAGACAGATGTCCCTCTGACATTTATGAATGTCAGGGAAAAGCAAGAGTCACAATGGTCCATGAATTGGAAATGGAAAATGGAGACAAATCCATTTCTCTTTTCTATTGTACTCCTGAGGAAGTTCCCAACATTAAGGAAAGTTATAAGTGGCAAAGGATTTAGGAAAACAAATGAAAGCTCACCATACTAAACTTGGAGTTTTTCCTTATTGGGTTGTTATGATGACTAAAATTATATTGATCTTCAAAAGCAGAGACCTTGCAGTATCGATGATGACATTAATATTTACAGAGGGTTTTGTTTATACCAAGTGCAATTTTCAATGTTTCATAGTCATTAAGCCACTTAATATTGCTGAGGCTCTTAAGAAGTACACACGACTAGTTTTTCCTCCTCATTTATGAAAATAGAATTTAATGTGACTGCCTTCCGAGTAAAGAGATTGTACATTATGATTTGGGCTTACTCTGGTTTCGGGTCTAACTACTATGAAAATATTCTTTTGTTTAAATGGCATCAGTCTACTATCTTGTGTGAATAATTACTATGTTGATGAATTTGTAATGACTTTTAGCACTTTTCCTAAACATTCAAAGTGCTCTCAAAAAGAAAATTTGTAGTTCAACTAGGTATAGTTTTTAAATCCCAGTAATTACTTATGTAATTCTTTTCTCAAATTTTGCTCATTGTTTTTATCTTTTACTGCGTATGATAAATTAAATCCTATTTTAATTTTGTGTTTTCCTTTATAGTTCTTGCATGTTTTTTCTTGTAGTTTTGTGGATTTGGGTAGTGTATTATAGTGATTTTATAAGACACAATAATAGTTATGCTTCAGTGTATTTAAGACTTTGAATGATGTCCCTTGTCATAAATTCCTCCTGAGCTGAATATGTTGTAGCTAATGTTACATAGATCATGCATCTTCCCTTCATAGTGCCTGTGTTTGCCTTGTGTGCATATGAAAATTAGAATTTTGTATTTAATTGCAAAATTTTATGCAAGTCAGATTAGAGATTTTCATTTCTGAAAGGAAGTTAATATTTTACTTTTTCTTTTTCTGATGTTAATAATATGGAAATGGGAGGTTATTTCAGATTATACTGTAAGGAATGATGTAATTGCAATGAGAGAAAAGAAAGAAAGGAAGTAATTGCACTGTAGATAGTGCAATGGCTTTGAAGATGCAGGATGAAGGCTACAAGCCAAGACATAGAATAGGATACGGAAAGAAATCCCGGAAGTATCCAGCCCCAGAAGTCAGACTTCTGACTTCCACCACTATAAAGGAATAGATTTGTGTTGCTTAACTTCAATAAACGTGTAGTAATGTGTTAACAGTCAAGGGAATTCATATAACAAGTTTGCTGGTTCCATTCCCTTCAATATGTGATTGTTTTCTAGAGTCTATATGATTTAGTAGTCACTCACAGCTTGCTCACCATGTATTTCAGTTTTCCCATCTCCTCTTTCAAAGGAAGGCTTAAGGGTTTAACAAGGCTCTCTGTGTGTCCCGGAGTAGCTAGTCAATTGTTTCCGTCTCTTAGCTTCTACTTTCATCTGCATTCTTTGGATGCATTGCCTGCAGCCAGCCAAGTTCTAGGGATGCATAAAAAATAAGATGAATTTGCAGTCAGATTTGGGGTGCTTTGTTAAAAATTTAATTGCTGTTATGGAAGTGATGTACAAAGGGTTTGTAGCTTCTTAAGTGAGATAAAGAGTCAGTGGCGCATGCCTATAATCCTAGCTATGCACGGGGCTGAAATATGAGGATTGTGGTTCGAAGCCAGCCCAGGAAGAAAAGTCCTCAAAAGATTCTGATCTCCAATTAACTATTCAAAAAAACCCAAAAAACAAAAAAAAAACAGAAGTGGATTCTGTGGCCCCAAGTGGTAAAACACGAGCCTTGAGCAACAGAGCTTAGGGACAGCCTCCAGGCCCTGATTTCAAGCCCCGCCTCCCTCAAAATGCATAATTTTTTTTGATAATGTAGGAGTTTTTTTTTAGTTGCAAACACTTTTCTTTCTGCTAAATATTCTTTGAATTTCCAGAATCCCTGGTAGTTCTCCCAATATAAGCTCTTATCTTTTGTCCTAATAATGCTCATAATTTGTGCTTTAGCTCAGTTTCCCTTGAATTATCTGGACTATCTAGAAATAACATCAGAAGAAAGGAAATTTAAAATAACAGTCAGCACAAGTTCCAGCAAGCCTCATTAAACCTATTCACCCAGCCAAGAATAGTCTCCTGAGTCTCCTCCATGTAAAAGTTAACATTAGCTCAGCTTGGAACCTGTTGGAGAATCTCCAGACCATATTCCATCAGCAAACTCAATTGACTTCTCTCTGACCCCTCTCAATGCTCTCCCCTTTTTCTACAACAGACGGTAGATAAATGTAAGCCATCTTTGGTATTTTTTTGGACTCAGCTATTAATCAGAGCAATAGGGAAATCGGAAATCTCATTATCTTGTACTTGGCAAAAATTTTACTGTTTGCTGAGTGCTGTTGGCTCATGCCTATAATCCTAGCTACTTAGGAGGCTGAGATCTGAGGATCATGTTTCAAAGCCAGCCTAGGTAAGAAAGTCCAAGAGACTCTTATCTCCAAGTAACCACCAGAAATCTGGAGTGGCACTGTGGCCCAAAGTGGTAGATTGCTAATTTTGAGCTGACAGGGTCAAGGTTAGCACCCAAGCCCCACAACCAAGCAAAATTTTTTAAATGTTACTTCTATAGCACATTCATGACTATGACAGCAGTGACTTCTAATATGTATATCATCACACCATTTTCACTTTTTTTTGGTTGGTTGTGGAGCTTGAACTCTGGACCTGGGCATTGTCTCTGAGCTCTTCAGCTCAAGGCTACTACCCAACCCCTTGAGCCACAGTGCCACTTCTGGTTTTAGTGCCCAAACCTCAGTCCTCAGATCTCAGTCTCCTGAGTAGCTAGGATTACAGATGTGAGCTACCACACCCAGCTCCATTTTCACTTTATATAGAAAAAACTTCATTTTCATAAAACTAGTATTTCACAGAGAAAGGAAAGGATTTTATGTATGGAATAGATAGAAATATTTAAAGACTACCACTTAATGTCTCTCCTTTTTGTTTTCTATCTGATTTCTGGATACAGAGGATATAATCTATACTTTAATAGGATAATAAATCATAGTTGCCATAAGTACTAGAAATAAATATGGAGCTGCAAGGCTCCATTTTTGTTCCGTTAAATTTAGGCGTGATAAGAACACAGGTACTTGGGGCCGGGAGTTTGGCCTAGTGGTTAAAGTGCTTGCCTAGCATGCATGAAGACCCGGGTTCGATTCCTTGGTACCACATACATAGAAAAAAGCCGGAAGTGGTGCTGAAGCTCAAGTGGTAGAGCTCTAGCCTTGAGAAAGTCCAAGGACAGTGCTCAGGCCCTGAGCTCAAGCCCAGGACCGGCAAAAAAAAAAAAAAAAAAGAACACAGGTACTTACTGGGGGTTGGAAACACTTGGTGTAGCTTACTCCTCTGACTTAAACCATGAGATGAATTAGAAAATATTGAACTATTATTGATTGTATATCTATAAGCATAAAAACCACAACATGATGTTCACTTGGACACAGCTGGTAGCCCATACATGAAATAAATTTTTGTTAAAAATTTTCATCTTCTAGTGCTTAAAATATTCCTGATGCTTTCCAGAATGAGAAGTTACATAGGTAAAACTGTGTGATCACCTGCAATGAATACAGAGGAGAATGTTAATACATGTTTTTCTTCAAGTGAACTAAAGCAGTGCGCCGAGCAAATTGCATTTCCTAAAGTAAATTAAGTGTTGATGATCAGATCATGCCCCGAGCCCATTCCCCTCCTGCCCCAGTCCTCCTTCTGCCAACCCTGACCCACCTATTGGATGGGTCCTTGACTGTGACTTTGACCACCTCAATTCACTTATGGCTGTCAGGGTGAGGGAAATGAAGAGAAGTGGGCATCATTCTCCTTGGCTGGGCTTATTTACTTCCGTTCCTGACTTTCCTTATGAAAACTACTAAATTTTACTTATGGAGGATTCCAGACAACAGCACAGAACTGAACCCAGCCTGGATGTGGTGTAATCTGTACTGGGTAAGTGTAAATCAGCTGCAATCCAGCGGATTGGCTAATGTGTAAGAGACACGAGAGGCTTACAGTGTATTCCTGGGTGTTTTATTGCTATCTATCTTGTAGCGAAACATGACTGATAGTGGTAGACTAATGCTCTGCATCGTAAAACACAGTCAATTTAGTCTATTATATTGCAAAAGTGTCAGCAGGCCTCTTACAATGCTATTAATTCCACTTTATTACTTCTTGTGAGCAAAAAATATTATCCTAGTCAATAAACTACTTACATATTTGTACAATGATTATTTTTCTACCAAGAGTGAAAACAGACCACAGACGAGGGTCCATGTGTTCCTACTTATAATGAAGAGAGGACAAATATAAAAGAAACATATGAGAATATATCAACAACCACAAAAATATTCTTTTGAGTCAAATTTAGCTACCACAGAAAAACTTAGCAATTGGCTGACATCTGATCACTATGCATACTTTGAAGCTGTCACCTCTACTTAATACAGAAAATACTTGGAAGAATTTATTTTTTAAGAAAAACAAGTAACATTTGGCTAATGCAACTTATGTTTTTGGTGTGAACACATGTTATTTTAAAATTTTCTCATTTTGACAGATTTTTTTTCTTTTTTTAAAAGGCAATGAAAAGTGTCCAAATGAATTTCCTTCCCTTCAGCTCTATTCCTGACCTTTATCAAAGTCCACTGTCTGCTCCTTTGGGGAAGAAAAGAGATTCATATCATATCCTTCAACTATAAAAAAAATCACAGAAAAGAACAAATAAAAGAACCATCCAGCCATAAAACAATAATTAATGGCACTATTAAGTAAACTACACAAACCTGGGGAAAATAGAGAATAAAAATACGTAAATCTCCTTGAGAAATATTCCAGATGGAGTGATAGAAATCAGATCATGGTTGATTCAGAGAAAGAAGAAAGAACAGCCTGAGGAATGCCGCCCATAACGAGATCATGAGGGCAGCAACCCAGATGATGTAAGGAAAATACATTTTCCAGGATCCATTCTCTTATATGGTACATTCAATTAATCAGGTCATATGACTGCTTTATGAATTAACACCAAAAGGCAGCTTCTCTGAGCCAGGATTTATTTATTTATTTTTGTTTCTATAACAAATTTTCTTCAAGGGGAATAGAGGACAAGTTCTAAAAAGAATGTGCTATGTAATGGCTTGGGAGTTGACACTAGCACCTCCCCTTGATCACAGTACATGTTCCTAGGATGCAGATTCTGATCTTGGATGCAAGATGTTGATACTTTGATCATTTTTAGACTTCTACCTTTGTTTTGGTGTATGTTAACTGCATCTTAAATATGGGATGCTGGCTAATAGTCAGCAGATTCTCAGTTCTCTGTGTGTCTCTGAGTTACCGACTGAGTCAATGTTCATCAAACAGGGAGGTTGATACCAGTTAGAAGGGAAATGTTGCATCAAGCCTGGGTACCATCCACACAAAGTGTGATGGTGTGAATGAATGGACAGAAGACCTTTTTAGAAGCAGCTCATTTCTCTCTTCAATTTCCTGCTGTTCCATATCCAGTGTCTCCCTCTTCATCCTCCTATCGTAATGTAAGAAACTCTACTTGTTCCTTTTTCTGTTCATCCAGCCATTTTTATTCTCACTGTTGGTATTCCCCTGGTATCACATACTGAATGTAAGCAGTTGATTGTCTCCAGGAAGGAAACACCCATGGGGGAAATAGAAAATCCAATCACAGTACATCTTCATCTTCAAACAAAGGTAAGTGACTGAGGTTTAAACCCATTCAATAATCAAATCAATGTCAAATCAGGCATCAGGGCTTATATTCCTAGCTCCTCAGCCAACAGAGGCAGAAGGAGTATAAATTTGAACAGCTTATATAAAACTGATAGGTTGTCTCTAAAGCAAAATAAATACAAAAAGTGAAAGAATGAATTTCCCTTGGTATAGCATTTGCCCAGCCAGGGTAAAGCCCTACTTTTACTCAAATTTGAATATGTTTACTCTGCTGCACCTCTCAAAATATGTTCCACTATTTGTTCAAGATGAGCCCTTGAAGGTTCTTCAGTGGTACCAAGTGACAATATTTTGATATCTCAATGTTATCTACAGGTTAATGCACTAATTTGAATGTAAATTCATGCTTAATAAGAAACCCCCATACATGAATTAACATCCAAATATGAAATCTTCCTGTAAGCTAAAGCTCAAAGAATCTGATGCTAAAGAGTTTAGAAGTCCAAAATGAAATGGCTTAGCCTTTTTCTAGCTAAAAGGACAGAACAATCAAAGTTTTTTCCAATTCTTTCATGGCTTAAATTTCAGCTGGAGTAGTAGTTCCCATTAGTTCTTTCCTGATGTGTCTCTAATTCCTCCACAGTATAAGAATTTGCATTCATTCGTGGTTTGTTTTAACTTTTAAGGTCAAATGATGTTATAATCCATAGAGAACCATTAGACCACTGAAAGAATGATAAAATTATTGAACATGAGTTTCCCGAGATCCCATATCAAAATTACAGTTAAGACATTAGTATTCAATGTTGTGAAGTTCTTGGAAGGTCAGTGGTATCTTGAGGTTGGAGACTTCATTGCATTTTTCCTTCCTGCCTGCCTGCCTGTCCGCCTTTCTTCTTTCCCTTCAGCTTGCTTTATTCTTCCATTCTTGACTTCCTCCTTCTGCCTTTCTTTTTTTCCTTCTCTTCTCTTCTTTCTCCTCCCTCACTCCTCTCCCTTTCTCTTCCCTCTTCTTCTTTCATCAGTAGCCACTTCTCTCTAGTTTTCTCTCCCTCTCCAGTCTTTTCAAACGACTTGGTTGCGCTGTTCCTATTTTAAGTAGATGGAATGCTTTGATACTTTTCTTTTCTCTAATAAGTACAGGTCTGTTTGTCACATTTCAAACCCAAATCTCCCTTTTCACCTCTCCTTTGTGTATGGCCTTGGCTAATTTGTTTTCACAGAACTACTGAATTAGTAAGTCTTCTGCCAAATGCACTCAACGTTCAAATAGACCTTGAGCACCATCTTAGGTGAAATAATGCCAACACTGTAGGCTCTTATTCCATCAGATAAAAAAGGATAGCAGACTTGGACCATTTATTATATGCAGAACAGTTTCCCAGTGATACGTTTCATCTTAACTTACATCTCTAATTTTATGAATTTTCAAACCATGGAATATGAGCACTATCTAAATCTCCAATTCTTTTCCCAAAGTATTACCTTGAGGTTTACCCTATAAATCTTTGGAAATTTCTGACTCAAATCCAAAACGCATCTGTATCTAAGTAAGGTAAGTGTCAAGTATACCGAACGTGTTCTTTGTACCAAAACCTGGAGCTAATAATTCAAAGTGAGATCCTAAGGATTGTTCTAGGGCACAAGTATAGTTCAGTCTCTTACATCATCTAAGGCTCCAAAGCAATTTGTACATTAAGGAAGTTGTTGAACAGTTCAAGGTTGGTAGCAGTCTGGACACAAAAAGTTCTTATAATGATAACCAAAAAAGGCATTTGTAGCTGGGTTCTGGTGACTCACAGCTATCATTCTAGCTACTCAGGAAGCTGAGATCTGAGGATCACAGTTCCAAGCCAGCCCAGGTAGGAGACTCCATGAAATTCTCATCTCCAGTAAACTATTCGAAAAAGCCAGAAGAGCACTGTGACTCAAGTGAGAGTAGAGTGCTTGCCTTTAGCAAAATGTACAGGACATTGCCCAGACTCAGATTTCAAGACCAAGGACTAGAAAAAAAAAGATATTTTTATATCTATTTTATGCTTTACTCTACTGGGCTATATAATTTGCATATAATAAAACAGATTAAATTTCAAATTGCAAAAAGATGTTAAATATATGATAAACAGGATTTTTATAAAGATTATGCCTATCATTTGTCATCCTTTCTAAAAATATTTTATTATGTTTAAATAAGACATATGTTCTTCACAAACTGCTTTGTTAAATGAAAAATTAGTTTAGTTAAAGAAATACTTTTGTAATCTTCATAATTTTATTAGGATATGAACAACTTAACTCCAACTGTATCTATCTTGCTATATTTCATTAATTGATTCCAGTTCCCAACATAAATAAATATCAATTCTTTTTCTCAATATGTTGCTCTTCATCTGTTTCATGGACATATGTTAGAAGTTTTGTGAATTGGATTAAGGATTAAGAAAAGTAATCTGGATTTCATTCCCACTTGCTTTCAAGAGTTTCTTAACCTTCTAGTCTCAGCTTGAGCATCATAGACTGGGTACTTTACAAGGCACACACACACATTAATGCTTTTCTCAGTTCTGTAGTTTGGGAAATAAAAATAAAATCAAAGCATCTGGTGAGGGAATTCTTCTTTCCCAATAAGAGATCACAGACAGTTCCCTCACCATCCATCGTCATTGTCTCTTACTGGGACACTATTGCCATTTTTAAGAACTCTATATTCAAGGCTCTATTCATCTTATAATGCTTTTACTCTTAGCTGCCCAGGCATTCAGCTTGGGTGTGATTAGGCCTTTCTATGTACCACAAGCAGAAGTCTGTCAGTCCTGGAAGTTTCCAGTTTTACATTTCTTCACATGTTCTCTATGTGGCTGTTTTAGATATTTGCTTTACACAGTTGACCCTTTGTTTTCTATGGTCACCATGTCTGTAACAGCTAGACGTAGCCTGCTTAATTGGCTCTGCCAATGTTCACAAATCTTCACAGCCCTCATGGCTTATGCAGGCACCTTTTAGTGACTACTTTTTAATCACAGTGACACCTAATGGGAATAATTCTTTCTTAAAGACTATCAATTAAAATTCCCCATGGGGAGGGTACATGCTTGAATAATACCTTGAACCCTTATTGGCTCACAAGTCCCTTTCTTTTACTGCCTCTGGTCTTGGACCATTTCGGGGTGGCAGAACCTTCAAAGTTTCTTTGGATATTAGGGTCTGTAAATCCTAAAACAAACTTGCTTGCTGTGGTTTTCCCATTGAGCTTACGTTTGCAACCCAATCTCTGACAATGGTTCATCCAGAAAAGACTGACGCAGGTCAATTAATGCTGGTATACTTTGTCTCCAGGCTTGTGGTGATAGCTACCAGCTAAATTTGATGGGGAAAATCAAGAGTTTACACTCCTGGAATGCTACTACTACAAATTGGGAGTGGCATAGTTTCAGTTTTTTATTGTGAATGGATATAAACATTTAGCTTGTAGGGATTATCCAGTCTTCACTTATCTCCCTTAAAATGTAAAATGATAATATCTCCTCACAAGTATCTATTTGAAACCTTCTCAATGATATATTTAGCATTGTGTTTGAAGCAGGATAATGATTCTCTTAATGCAGATTTTGTATTGTTGGGATAATGTATAGAGGAGTTACAGTTACATTCATCAGGTAGTAGGTATTAATGCTGATTTTTGTGGAGCATGTATTCCTGAAATGTGAAACCCAGAGAATTAGTAGTGAAAAGTAAATAAATATTTCTCTGAGCTTTTGTTGATTCAATTGTAAATCTAAAAATATAAATCTGTAGAGGGATATACATTGCTGTTCATTCAGAATAAGTAGCGTTGGATTCAACTTCCTTTTTGTAAGTACTCAGAGATCCAGAAAAAAATGAAACAAACTACTTTCAAGCAATAGAAAACAAGCCTAAGTAGACTGTAATCCCTAAGGGAAATGAAACAAGATCAATCACACTGCGTTCCTGCCTAGAAGCACATTCCAGTATATACTAGAAAACAGAGATTGTAATTTGCTAAAAAGTCATAATAGTAGCAGAAAGTTTGGGAGGCTGAAGTTAGACCACAAGGAAAAGGTACCACAAATGAGAGGAACATCTTCCACATAGCAGAACTTCCAAAATTCTGCAGTTACCGTCTTATATATGTTCTTGGGAAGCAGGCAGCAAACTTCATGTAGAATGTCATTTATAAATATCAGAAAAAAGGGCTGGGAGTTTGGCCTAGTGGTAGAATGCCTGCCTAGCATGCACAAAGACCAGGGTTCGATTCCTCAGTACCACATACATAGAAAAAGCCATAAATGGTGTGGTGGCTCAGGGTAGAACACTAGCCTTGAGGAAAGCCCAAGGACAGTGCTCAGGCCCTGAGCTCAAGCCCAGGACTGGCAATAAATAAATAAATAAATAAATATCAGAAAAAGAATTGTTCAGGAGCTACCAAGTGAGGATTTTTCAGTGATTATACATACATGAAATGGTGTTTGTGTCAGCCCCACTGAATGCACATCTTTCAGTAGAGGACTGCCCAAGACGTACACAACTGCGCAGATGTTACCAATTTAGTGTGAATTCTTACCAGAGGGAAGTAAAATATTCAATTAAGATACATAAATTCAGCTGTTAACAGTGGCTCATGCCTATAATCCTGGGTAGTTGAGAACTAAAAGATCATAGTTCAAGACCAGCCATGGCACAAAAGGTTCTGAGACCCCCTTTACAACAGAGAGCTGAACACAGTGTTGTTATCCCAAGGTACATGGGAGGCTAACAGTGGAAATATCAAGGTGCCAGACCATCTGGACAGAAGTGTTAACATTCTGTCTTCATAGAAGAAAAGCCAGAGGTGCTGTGATGCAACTCTAATCACAGGAAGGATCCTAGCCTATACCTGGGCAGGCACAGGTTCAGATATACACAGAGGCTGGAAGGAAGACCGTATGTTAAGTATACACAGTAAGACCAAAACATGACTGAACTGGGATGCCAGTGGTATTGCTTTAATAGAGTAACTGTGAGGCCCTGAGTTGAAACCACCACCAGTACCGTAATCAATCAATCACCAAACAATCACAGACAGTCAAATACTTAATTCACTGTGATTTTACTTCCAATCATATGTTATTGTTCATGCAAAGAAAAATGAAAATGGGATTCAAAGTCAGTCAATCAATCGAAGCCAACTCAGGAACAATAGAATTAATGGAAATTGTTAGCCAGGTCTTCAGAACAGACACTCTAGGGATTCTATAAATGTAAAGTAAACATGCACATATTGAGGTAGGAACAACCATTGAATAAATACCAAGGCATATATGCCATTATACCAGTGCCAGAATAAATAACAATGCTTATACTGCAATAATGCAGATTAGATGCTCTTGGTGTAAACAATAACTCTGCAGCAGTGGGCAAGCAGAGGAATAAAATCTGATGAGCAGAGGAAAGATATGAAATGATATGTGAGATAAATCAACTGGTTTAATATGTGTCTAATAAAAAAAGAGTAGAGGAGAAAATACTGAATAAAATTGTTTTCTCCTCCTCTAAATTGAGTAAAAACTATATACCGTAGATTATGCTCAGCATACAGGAAACCACACCATGCAGATCAAAGCTAAATGACTAAGAACATTCAGAAGAGGTATTAGTCAAAAGAAACAAAGCTATGTATGCCCTTTACCTTTCCTTAATTATGTGAGCTAATTCCATATAATCTCACTCTCCCTCTTTTGTCACTCTTCCTTTCTCTTTCTTTCCTTACTCTTTCTCTTTTTCTCTCACTTGCTTCTTTTTCAATCTCTCTTTCTCCATCTCTTCCCCTCACCTTTCTCTCTTTCAGACTCTCTCTTTCTCCCGCTCCCTCCCTCTCTCACTCTTCTAGTGAAAACTATAGATCAGATAATTGGTAAAGTTTTATGAAGCTGAAGTCATTCTTACAGTGAGTTATCAACTTGTGGTTGCAAAAGGGGCACCACTACAGGGCCTACAGTCAGTAGGCATGTCATTAAGAAGTACAATTAATTAATACACTATGTAAAATTAAAATGTTCAAGGTTTAAAGATAATATTTACTACTGCTGACAATGAAATATCTTTAAAAATACTGCAGCACTCCATCTCTTACAGAAAGTAACTCAGACTTAAACATAATTAAATTACCTAAATTTAATTACATAGAAACATAATCAAGTTTAGAAAAAGTAGAGTAAAAAAACCTCTTCTACTTAATAAAGCCAACACTAACAAAAATATTATAAGGAAAAAAATCATAGAAAATAATTTTGTTCTTTCGTTAGTTATTATTAGTTATTAGTTATGTTGTTATTATAAAGATGATCCAAATAGATGCATACACCTTCACTAAAATATTGCTAGATTTTATCTAGAGAAATATAACTAGAATAACGTATCAGGGCTAAGTGAAGCTTATGCCAAGCATTTAAGGTTGTTCATGACATTAAAAAAATAAATTTGATTAATATTTTAACTTATTAAATAGAAATATTGCATGATAATTTATTAGGAAAAGAAAAAGAAGAGTAGCTAAATATGTACTTCGAAAAACACTCCCAACAACTGAAGAATAGAAAAAAATAAACAAATTGAAAGCTGATTCAGAGGATCTCTGAAAAGAATATGTAACTAACATCATAATGTTTAAACAATGACTGTTTTAGGATGTGGCTCATTAAAAAGACAAATACCTCACACTCAATTTTGTATTCATTGCATTGGAAACACTAAATCTGTGTAACATGCCAAATAGTACTACTGTTAATAATAATAAATTATTAACTAATAATCCCAGAATGTAGTTTATAAGAAGCACAGTTCCATTACTGTCTTTTATGCTCTTTTTTGCTTTTGAGGTTTATATTTCTTTATTTCATATAAGCATTCATGAAGAAAATTCTATGAAAAAATTTTTTTGAAAAATGTTGGAAACATCAGGAAAGAGAAGTGGTTGGCAAGGTTTTTGGACACAGTCAGCATGTAAAATCAAACCACTGACTGAATTGTAAGCTAGCAGAAAATAAGAAATATAAATGAAAATAACAATCTACCACAGCGTTAAAATTAAACATATCTGCATAACTCTAAAAGTCTATTATTGTCTATCATCTGAACAATTGTAATGAGAATAACTTACAAGATTTAAGTGAATAAAGATACTTACTGAGTTCATGTCCTCAGAGTCAACATTTGAAAATGTCAGTTCTTCACAAATCTGCTGCAGTTTCAACACAACCTTTATCAATGTGTTGATTTTTAGGAATTAGGAAGCTAGTCCCAATGTGCATGTGGAAAATCGAGACTATAGTATAGGTAAAACTATTTTCATAAAAAACAATATATTTTGATAAGTTTTGTTGATTCGCTTCAAGACTCATAAAATCATACCACTCAAAAGAGTGATTGGTAGCTGTAACAACATTTAAATAAGCAAATAAAATAGACACACTAAAAATAGACCTGCAGACAGAGTAATTCAGTGGAGTTTTAGAAGCCAAGTTTTAACAGAAACTCTTACATTCTGAGAGAAGGTCCCCAAAGAAAGGCAAAAAAAAAATTAAATTAAATTAAAAAAACAAAAGCCAAAAGAAAAACAAAAACAGACCAAAAAAATTCCTAGATTTTTACCTCTCCTTGCATACTAAAGTTAATGTCAATTATGTCATAGATCTGAAGGCAAAACGTAACAGTTATGAAACTTATGAAGGCTAAATGTTAGTGGCTCACACCTCTCATATTAGCTACTTGACAAGCTCTGAGATCTGATAATCACCTCCAAATCTGACCTGGGCAGGAAAGTTTTTGGGACTCTTATCTAGTGCTAATAAGCACACAGCCAGAAATGGAGCTGTGGCTTAATTGATAGATCATAGATCTTGAGCACAAAACCTAAGGGATAGCACCCGGTCCCTGAATGTAAGCCCAGACCTGGCGTGCACGCACACACACACACACACACACACACACACACACACACACACACACACACACACACACACGAGAATTGGCTGTATGAGGACCACCCAGCATAAAGTAGGCTATGGCCAACGCATCCTCTCAAGAGGAGACTCTGTTCTCTTTTCTTTACTACCCTCAGTTCATTGACAAGATGAACTTCCCTGTGCTATGATGGAGAGGATGGAAAATGTTGGGTGTGTGTTTTAGACTATACTTGCTCCTTAGATTGGCTGTACCTGCTTGCTTTCCATCTTCCTGCCTTCTCCAAGAGAACCAGTTTAAGTGCCAAATCTAAGCCAATAAATGGAACAATCATGTTAAACCCTTTACTGCCAGCTTGTTGTGGTATTAGAGCCTTCCAATTTCTATTATTTTAGTTTGCCTACTCACAACATTTTTTTTTTAAATTGGTGGCTCCTGACTGTAATCCTAGCTACTCAGGAGACTGAGATCAGTCTCAGTTTGCCAGCCTGGCAGGAAAGTCCATGAGACTTTTTTTTTAGTCAGTCCTTTGGCTTGAACTCAGGGCCTGAGCACTGCCTTTGGATGTTCCAGAGGTTAGAGCTCTGCCATGTGAGCCACACCACCACTTCTGCCTTTTACTGTATATGTAGTACCAAGGAATCAAACCTGGGTCTTCATGCATGCTAGGCAAGCACTCTACCAACTAGGTCAAACTCCCAGCCCACCTATGAGACTCTTATCTCCAATAAATTACACACAAAAAAAGCTGGAAATACCACCATGGCTTAAGTGGTAGAGCACGAATCTTGATCACTGGAAGCCCCTGGACTGTACCCAGGGCCATAGTTCAAGCCCCAGGATTGGCAAAAAAAAATATTATATGACACATGGACTTCTGAAATTATCATGTTCATCCAACATATTGAATTAAGACTTGTGTGCTGTGTTGGAAGTACCAATAATTATTTATTCAACAAAATTATTCTACCTCACTTAGTTTTTCAGTTTGGATATCTCTGTTTTAAGATACGTTTTCCAATTGAGTGACATTTAGTTTCATTCTAACTTTTGATGATTGAGTATGTATCTTCTATAAACATCATATGCAGATTTTTTTCTCAAGGTATGTTTTTATTTCACTTAGGTTCCAGATGGGATTATAATTACTGAGTTACACCAGGAGCCTAGGTTGAACTTTAGTATAGGTGTCAACCCAGCTTCTAGAGTAGCTGTAACCTTTTGCTTTTGTGTCCCCAGTGTGCCACAGCAATGCAAGATTGTCTGTTCCCATCTTTGTCACTATTTGATATGTTTTAATATGTTTTAGTGGTATCATATGGTGCTTTTAATTCACATTTCCTTGGTGCCTTATTACACTGAATTTGTTTCCATGTACTTATTTGTTTTCTAGTTGTCTTCTTTGGAGGTGTTATGCTCATCTCACTTATTCATGTACTGTTGGGGAATATATTTTCCTATGGTTATATTTTTCATACTGAGTTATTTCTAGTCCCTTTTCTTCTATTTGTTTCACAGCAGAACAATAGAATAAAACAGTTGTTGCTCCATCTATTGAAGACTGTAATAGTGAGCTTTCACCACAGAGCTCCGACTAAAAGATGTGCAGAGTCCATTTGTTTAGAAGGAAAGCTTGCTGATTTAGTGAGGAATGTAAGAACTCACACAGCCAAGAATAGGTTGCTCATTTCGTCTCCATCTTTATTTCTTTCTGGCTGCATTTGACCAATAGATGTATGTAGTTTGGGCTATTGTGTCTTCTGTCAACCTCAAGGACAGAAAACAGGTACTTTGACTTTCTGCATGTTGTTTAAAATGTGGCCTTAAAGTGTAAGGCTACAGAATATGTCATGAAGTCACGTTTAAAAATGATAGCATCTGATGGCATAATCATAGAATAGAGAAAATATGGGCCTCTCACAAATGTGGAGCTATTCTCTTCACTTTGAATACTTACTGTCTAGAAAATGTAGCTGAGAATAATACCAAGCTATGATTTGTCAGGACTTCTGGGCTATATTTTGAGGCTGTCATTGAGACTATCTTAGAACTTAACTTTAACAGAGAAAATGAAGATAAATCTGGGGAAGTGTGCAGAGAAGTGAAGGCAAAATGGCCAGATTTTCTTTCCCATGTGATTTACTTAGTTTAGGTACGTTTAAATAGCTGAACATGTTTGCAGATAGCTAATATTATGCTTGTGAAATATTAATGGTTATGAGAAAGTTCATGCATGAGGTGTTGATTTCTTGGGTCAGGGAAGGGCTGCGAAGAGCTTACTGCATTAGAAGAGAATGAAGAAGCTTCTTTCCAAGGCAAATAGACTTGGGGCTTCTGTGATACCACTAACACATTCTCCTCCACTCCCTGTATCAGGGCCTCGTTTAAAACCTTCGATTGTTTACTCTCTGAATCTCCTTTTAAAATTTCTACCCTCTAGATTACCAGTATTTGGTGAAATCACAGAAGGTTTACAATAATATTTGTTCAATGAATAGGGAAAATAATAAATCCTATTTCGACAGCCAGGTGTTTCCTTGACCTTGTGATCCCTCAGACAGTCACTTAATATTTGTGCCTTCTTTTCATATACGCTAACCCTAGACAAGGCAGGACCTATAACATATGGCAACATGGTGGCTAAAGTTCCTCTGAGCTTTGGTTCCACCAGAGAACAGAGAAAAATCCAGCTTATAGTACCTAAGCTTTGAACAATGTGTGACCAAAGGAATCGTGAAATGTTCAAGCCATGTGAACCTCATCTCTGTCCCAGGAAACAGCGAAATAGACACAAGATTACAAATCTTTCTCCGGCAATAAAGGAACAACTGAAGTGCTTTATCACAAGCAGAAAAGAATGGCAGATGAAATCATGAAGTTCCATTGGGATAAATATTTTATAAAAAGGAAGTATCAGGGCAAAATATATTCTAAGAAGGCAGGATAGTGGTGAAGCCTCAAAATGCGCATTTCTTTTTTCTTTTTCTTTTTTGCCAGTCTTGGGCTTTAGCTCAGGGCCTGAGCACTGTCCTTGGACTTTCTCAAGGCTAGAGCTCTACCACTTGAGCATCAGCACCACTTCCGGCTTTTTTCTATGTATGTGGTACCGAGGAATCGAACCTGGGTCTTCATGCATGCTAGGCAAGCACTCTACCACTAGGCCAAACCCCCGGCCCAATGTTAGTTGTTGCTTTGTGATGTGTGTGCTTCATGCTAGCTGAAGAAGAGACATAGATGACTAAAGGCAAAACCTGGGCTGCTCTTCTCTTCGTCCCGTGATGCATTTGCTTCCTTTGTGTCTTGACTCATCGCAATGCCTTGACCCTGAGCTCTTGGCCAAAAGACTAATGGTTCTCACCTTTGGTATGCTTTCCTGCTACCTGGTCATTTGGTCATTTTACTTCTAAGAAGTTATATCAGAGTAAATCCCTTCTTGTTTTCAGTGCCTGGATGAGACCCTTTTATGACTTGTTATTTTGCTTCAGCCCTGACAGGCAATCAGGAACAACCCATGCTTCCTTTGCCTACTTCTGAAATATATGGGGTTTCAAACAGTTCCAAATCTCATGGGGCAGCCATCAGCCAGTCATGGATGGGTGCTGGTATACCTACCTTGCTAATCAAATAAATGCCCCAGGTTTGCTATTCCCAGGCTTCCAGAGTTTATCAAGTGGGATTAAAGCATAGTTGGTTCCGCACACTGAAGCTGCTCAGATGATGTATCCTGAAGGTCTTCCTTCCTTTCCATAGTTCTATATCTCACTGACCTTCTGTGTGTTCTTCTTTTTTTAAAAAAAAATCAGTAATTTCCACTGAAAACTTCGGTTAAGCTTCTGCATGTAGGAACTCTCACCTAAAATATTCATTAATTCCCCCCTCCCCCAGACGCTGTAGTTATTTTTGGCTCCTAGTAAAGCCTGGCAAGAGCATATATTTTGCTTCCTTCACCTTGCATAGGAAAAACAAATAAGCAAGCAAAAATTTCAATTCAGTTAATTCATAAAAGTGTAAGTAGTTCAAGGGAGAAACACATTATTGCTTCTAAGCATACGTCCCTTTGATCTTCTGGAAATTAAATGAACCTACTTTCCATTCATCAATGTCTCGAAACTGACTGAGCAAATAGATAATTAAATTAGCCTGTGATTCCAGGAGGATCAGATCTAGATATGCACATTGGTTTAGAATTTTTGCCTCACTGAAGAGAAGCATTTTCATATCTCCTACTTTCTTCTTCATATGTGTTGCGTGAATCTTGCCCCGCCACCCCATGCTGCTGTGGATAAACAGGGTTCTTCACTGGCAATCCCTGTCTCAGTGAAGTTGTTTGCAGTACCCTTTAGAGGTTAACTGCCATGTTGGGAAGTAGAAGGCAGAGTAACTTTCTATGTAGAAATGTAACATGGTTTTGGGGTCCACAGAACTTTTGACCTCATGAGAGAGGATTACCAAAGGAAAAATTATGGCCAACAACTGGTAAATTTCTAAAGCTGCTTTGCTTGGGAAGTCAGTGTAATTATTCAAAATGATTAAATTAACTTCCATATGTAGGTCCTTACATTGTGACTCTTACTACTCATTAATATTTAGGGAAGTAGTTAGGGAATAATACTAAGACTGGTTTCATGGAAGATCATGGAAAGGCTCATGAATAGAAGTAGCAAACCACAGATATATAAACAGGAAAAGGGAACCTCACTTTGTGATTTCTGTTTCAGTTCATTCACCCCATTCTTACAGGAAGAAGGGTATATATTAACCGAATGCAGTAGTGAGGACCAAATTAATACTTTGCATTGAGAACCCCCACCCCCATCTCTCCATTTCCTTCTTGATTCTTTTTTTCAGTATCTTTACTTTATTCTCTGCTATAATGTTTACATGGTAGCAATTGGTTTTGGAATTAGGACCCAAGATAAAGTTTAAGTTAGGGAGACAAAAGGACTTTCTGTTTCTCAGCCTATACACCATACTGATTTCTGCTTATATGTTACTAAGTAATTGAACCCAGGGCTTTCATGCATGCTAGGCAAGCACTCTATCACTAAGCCACATTCCCAGTTTCACCATACCAATTTCTAAGGAAACTGCTCCCCTCATGATCCAATTTGAACAGAAATGCTGACCTGCTTTAGTTACACACTTACTTTAGCGGTGAGACAGAGCAGACTCCCTAGCTGACAGTTTATGATGTAAAAATAAAGGATGAGTTCGATGCCCTTTAGTAAAATTACAGTTTTTACCATAATAATGGCAAAGACGATTTCAACCTAAAGTGAATGGAGCTGAGGTTGCCGGTGGTGAACGTAGCAATGGTTCCAGACACACAGCAAATCCTCTATTCCACATTGGAGAACTTTAACCTCTTACTCCAGTGAATGGGGACTCTGAGATGAGCTCGCTGAATAGTTTTAAACCATTCCATCCATCTCCTGGTGGAAGACAGGTAGCTACAAAGAACATGGCTGATGTGCATTAGAGCTTTGGTTTGAAGAGTAGTATATCTCCCTAACACAGGGTTCATGGTTCAGAAGGTTAATTCTCAGTATGGCTATGTGGTGTGGAACTTTTCACATGTGGAGATTAGTTAGTGGGATCTCTCCAAGTCCTTAGGAGAGTGACCTTAGAAGGGATTTGGGGAGTCCAGTCCCTCATCTTCCTGTTTTTAAATGTGACATGCCCTGTTCAAACATGCTTCTGGCATTTCCATTCTTCCTGTGTTAAAAGTTCAGATGAGGGGAGTTCTCCCCGGAATCTGCTACCAGCAGTTTTGACTTTGAAACTCCTGAACTGTGAAGTTGATGAAACACTTTTTATTTGCAATGGTAGATATTTCATTACAGCAACAACATCAGGAAGAAACTAAGATGCCATAGCATGCAAGTGGCCAGAACTGGAGAGAGCCTGAAGTAACAATCCAGCAAAGGAAAAACCAGACAGGGCCAGCAGGGACTGTTCTGCGCCAGCTTGGCCTTGCTACTTACCATTCATTGTCTCTCTGGGCATGGCCACTAGCTGCCTCATCTTCTGGAACAAAGGTCAACATGAAATAGCACTCTCAGGTGGCATGTCAAAACGTCCTTTAGTGATTCGGCATAATTGCTAGTGTAACTGCTATTGCATTACCTTGCTCTTCCATGTCTAGACACGTTACCTTTTAAAATTCATTTTTCTAAAATGTTGCTACTTTCAACCTTCTGGTTGTCACCGTTTTACCATTTTGATTTTCCTCTTTGTGCATACTTTCATATCTCATACATAACTCGGGGCTAAAATACGTTTTTGCAGTTAGGATACTCTATTTGTTCTTTCATTTACTAAGGCAATGTGTCACAGATTTATTCAACCAACACTTGCTGTGGTCAGAGCTCTGTAAATTTCAATGTGGTTCCAGGGAACGGGATAGGCCAGGTTCCTACCTATTTTGTGAATTTACAGTGTAATAGAAGAGTGTTTTGTATGAAATACAAAAGGGGAAAATATGAACAGGGATCAAGCTACACAAAAAGATAACATAAAAAAACTACTATATCAAAGGAGCTTGAATTTTCAAGAGTGAGGCCAACATTGTAGATTAAGAAAGAAGTGAGTGCATCTGGACTTGTTGCCTAAGGCATGTACAAGCAGTTAGTCTTCCCTCAGAATTGTCCTTACAGCTTTGTTACAATGACTGCAGGTTAGAACTCCCCAGAGAGGTGGCTAAACGAGTCCTATTGGAATCAACACCTGCACATGATAATGATATCTCATCATATGGATCCACGATTTAAATCTTGCAAAGGTTTAGGCCTGGTAAACAGGCCTTATTGTTGTGCTCAAGCTTTTGACTGCTGTGTTCTTATCATAGCCACGAGTATTAGTTCCTCATCACTGTTATAACAAGTCATCACACTTCCAAGTACCTTGAAACAGTACAACAATCTTACAGTCTTACACAAGGTCATACATCCAAAATGGGTCTCTCAGAGCTAACATTTAACTGTAAGAAGGGCTGTGTTCTACTTAAAGTCAGTTGAAGTGGGAGTGGGATTCATTTCCTATATTTTCCAGCTTTATATTCCTTGGGTTCTATCCCACAACCAGCAATCACACAATCTATGCTTGCACTGTTACAACTCCTTCCCTAACTCTACCACTTCTCCCCTCTTTTGTCAATGCTTCTGTGATTTTAGGGTCCTACCTTAATAATCAAGGCTCACTCCCCCATTTCAGGATTGTTCGCTTGTATCTCCCATCTTTGTCACAAAGGTGACATAACCAGAGGTGCTGGAATGCCTGAGCTCTCATTTTCTAACAACACTGTGGTCTCAGATTTAGGCCCTTTATACTGCTTGTACTTTCCCCAAGCAAAGCTGCTCTCTCGGTCTTCTCGCCCATATCTCTCTCTCTGTGAATTTCTCTTTCAACATATTTCACATTTGAACTTAATTCCCAGCATAGTAATTTCTGTAGGTATATTCACTCAATCAGATTGTGCCTTACTAAGGAAAATAACATTCTGTTATTGATTAAACAAAGAAAAAAGAATTGAATCAGGAAGCACAAGTTATATTAATGAAAGACTGCTGTTTGCCAATAATTTGAAAGACTGATTATCAAAATGATCAAGATACTTTAAAATTTGAGTGCGTGTGCGTGTGTGTGTGTGTGTGTGTGTGTGTGTGTGTGTGTGTAATGGAACATTCCACTATTCAAGTCATACCTCCATTTCTGTCTCTTTTGCTGGCTGATTGGAGATGAGAGTCTCTTAAATGTCTGTCTAGGCTGGCTTCAAATCCAAATCTTCAGATCCCAGTAACTGAGAAGCTAGAATGACAGGTGTGAGGAACGAGTGCTGAGCTTCAATACTAAGAAGTTGGGTTATTCTGATATACAACAGGGGTGACCAGAGAAAACAACTCGATACTGATACAAATTCTCACATGAAACCATCTGTTTTCAGCACAAAAATGGTAAATGTTTGAAACAGTAGATGTGGTTACCGGACTTGACATTATACTATACACTGAATGCATGTATTGAAAATTCACATGACTCCATTCATATTTATGATGAGTGCCAGTGAAATCTATAACAGAAAAGTGCATGTGTGAAGGAAGAGAACATAACTTGTAAAAATTCTTGGGGTGACATCATGCATTTGAGGACTGAACATCATTTTACGATTACAAGAGAGAGTCTCACAGTAACAATGAAAGTATGATGAGAAAGAAGATCATAAACCACCTGTAATTAATATACTATCAAAACAAAAAAGTGTTCATCTATGTCATTCATGGAGTCTAGGCTTTGAACCGGTGGCTGAAAGCAGATTGCTCTAAATCTGCTCCAACAGCTCAGATGGAGTTTGTATTTCTCTAAATTTCTTCTTTTCCCTTCCTTTCTTGTTTATTCATTTATTTTTGGTGCCGGTCCTGTGGTTTGAATTGAGGAAGTGGGTGCTTTCCCTGAGCTTTTTCACTCCACGATAACACTTTCGCACTTGAGCCACAGCTCCACTTCAGCTCCACTTTTTGCTGTGAATCTCATGAACTTTCTGCCAGGGCTGCCTTCACACCATGATCCTCAGATCTCAGCCTCCTGAATAACTAGGATGACTGGCATGCATCACCAGCACCTAGCTTTTCCCTCCTTGTTACAAAATGGCTGCTCCTGCGCCAGGCATGTCACATTCAGGGATAGAGAGTATAGAAGCAAAACCTTCTCTTCCAATTCTCCATTATTTCCAAAGAAATAAAATATTTCCAGAAGTCTTAAGTATGTTCTTTCTGTTTAGAACTGTCAAAATTTAGCAAACAATTCGAATACCCAATTGTCAGTTAAATTTGTATTTTAGGTAAAGAACAAATATTGTTTAGCATATTTGGGATACACATTTATGAAATGTGAGTATTTCCCTAACATTGTGATTTGGGTGTACCCTATATGTTTTACTTAACAGCACTACCTCCATTTTATTAGTGAAAGGAGGGGGAAGGACACAGCCACTCCTGAACTGTGTGGATATAAATACTAGAGCAGTACCAATTAGAAACTTAGTTCTCTGGGTCTGGCCACATTCTCAGTCTAGGGCTATTGTTACCAAAGATTTCTGAGTTTGCCTAGAGAAAGTTCTATTAAATAGCTATTTAATAGCTGTGCGGCTATTAAAATGTCTCCTAGCTCAGTTCACTGAGTGGTGGTGACTTTAATGCTGTAGGTTCAAGTCCCCTGAGTGGGATACAACACCACCAATAAATGAATGAATGGTGAGGGTGCATCTTTGAAATGTTATGATCTTCTCACATGAAGGAAGAGAACAAAATTCAAGGACCAAAACCAGTCCTCTCAGTTGGGTATCCTGGCTTCCAGCAAAGGAGCATCTCCATAATCACAAAAATTACTACAAAAAAAGCTGGGAACTGGAAACTCATATCTATAAACCTAGAGACTTAGAAGTCTGAGATCTAAGAATTGCAGCTCAAAGCCTTCCTGGGCAGACAAATCCAAGACTTTTATCTCCATTTAACCAGCAAAAACATTAGAGATGGAGGCATGGCACTACTTGCTTAACAAAAAAGCTAACCAAAAGTGTAATACCCTGAGTTAAAACCCCAATACTGGTACCACTACCCCCCAAAATAAGATTGGCGAAATTGATGTCTACATGAGTAACCGGCTGTGTTAGCCCCAGGCTCTGTTTAATTTGGAGAGGCAGTTTTATTCTATTTTCTGGGCAATGCTGAAGTGTCAAAGGATTTAAGCAAAGGAACGATATAATTAGCATGAAAAAATTGATAAAGATCTCTCCCCTGGTTTTGTAAGAAAGACAAAATTAGAAAAAGGTTATCAGATATGAAGCTATGACATTAGATATGTCAAAGAATAATGAAACATTCAGACCTAAGCAACCACAGGAAGACAAGAGAGAGAATGAATGATGTATGCATATTTGTTAATCATAGTTGTCAACATTTCAGAATTTCAAATCAAAATGCTTGCTGCTTTATCCTGGATTTGTTATATAAAAAAAAAATCTGTGTCACCTTGGGCAAGTTTCTTTATCTTCCTGGCTTTTATTTACTTATACATATACATAAAGATAATGAGCTGGGTGATTCACTATTAGCAGTGAATGAGGTCATTCCAGAAAAGGATTTAGGGGGAAAAAAAGAAATATAATATAGATCTAATAGACACTAAAGAAATGTATTATTTTTACCATTGATTTTTTTATAATTAATTACTAAATGATTTAGTATGCATTAAAAGTTAAGATCAAAAGACACATCTACTTCTATCCCAAGCTTGATTTATTTCTTACGCTGTCCAACTCCAGTGGCTTGAATATTTACTTCTAGATACTGAAAATAAATTTTAAAAATCTAGAAAAACAACACAAAACGTAAGTTAGTACCCCCTCTAGCTTCTCTTTCTCTCACACACCATCTCTTTAGAACTGCTTTGGAAATGCTTTTCAGTAGTGCATGCCAAAAGTACCCAGAATCCTCCAATGCTCGTCACATCTGCAACGGCTGCTGCTCAGGTTCCAAGCTACCAGCTTCCCTCTAACCCCTGTAACCCTTTCTAAGCACAGAAGTCAAAGAGTCAGATGTACCCTTCATCTATTCAAAATCTGCTAAGACTTCCCGTTGGATTTCCTCTTTGAAGAATGGCACCTATGCCAGGCACAGTGGCTCACACCTGTAATTCTAGCTACTCAGCAGGCTGAGATTTGAGGCTCGAGGTTCAAAGCCAGCCCAGGTGCTAAAATGTCCGTGAGACTCTTATCACCAATTAATCACCAGAAAACCAGAATTGATATTGGGACTCAAAGGGTAGGGTGGTAGCCTTGAGCTCGGATAGTGCCCAGGCTGAGTTCAAGCCCCATGACCCACAAAAAAAACCAGAATGGCACCCAAAATGGTGACCTACGTGACTCGCCTCTTACACATAGGCATTGGCTTTTCTTAACTCACTTGAGATGTCTTCATTTCATGGCTCTCATTCAAACACCCCCGAAAAGCTCTCTTCCCTGTTTGATTCTTCTGCCTGCATTCTCTTCCCATAGATAACTACTTGCTTAATTCTTATACTTCCTTCCAGTATTTGTTCAAATCATTCCCTCTTCCCTCAACTACTACATTATCCATTTTAATAAATCTCCATTACCCTACTCAACATTCAAAAATCACTTCCTCCGTTCTATACCCTCAACAACACGCTGGCCCTGTTACACAATACAGTGCATTTCTTTCTTACAAGTGCAATTTACTCTGGGATCCCTTCCTTCCTCGCTTTTCTTTTGAGCCATTTTTATGTACTTTGTGGGATTGATACATCAATGCACCCAAACAATGCCTGCACATATTTAGCATGGCAACTCATATTTGTTAAAACATCAAATTTTTGCCATGTATGGTTGCATTAATGCCATCCACCACTTTCTTATATTTTAAAATCCTAGTTATCAAATAGCTATTCTGTAGTAGACATAGTTATAATAATTTTCCACATATGAATCCATGAATCCTCAGAATAAGATGGTGGCATCTTTCCAAATTCAATACATCATTGGGTTTAGGAGCAAGTGTTCAAAATAGTACACGGCAGAGAAGATTCCAGACAGTAATATACACTTGAAACAACCCTTCTTGCCTTAGGACCCAGCATTTCTCATGTGCAAAACTGAGCTTAGTTATAGATCATCATTAGATTGTTGTAGCTACTACATAGATACCAATACACATACAAGATTAAGATGATTTCTGGGACAGTGTATGCTAAACAAGTGCTACCTATTGCCTTGATAGTTTTGTTTTCAGTTTTACACATGATGAAACTGAGGTGTAGAGAAACTAACTGACTTGGTGAAGGTCACATCAGCAGGAAAAGGTGCTGAGAACTTTGACTCCAAAACTGTGCTTTTAACCATCAAATGATAAGGGATGCAAAAGCAAGATCTGCCCGAGGAAGGAAATATAATGACTTGTACTGGGGATTTCTATATTTTTACCCTAAGATATTTTCTATCCAAATTTAGACTTCCTAGAGAATATCACATTTCTAGCTATATATTTAATTTTCTCTCCAAGCTGGCGTGATGCAGACTTGATCTCTGGAAGACAGCAGGGTTCATGTGATTATTTTTGTGGCCTCTGCCAAAAGTCAGTCATTAAAGAGTCTAGGTGGCATGAGACCAACTGCTTTATGCATCAGCTGCTCCAGGAAAAAAAAAGTAGAAAACGTGATAGATTTGCTGACAAGCATATTTCATGTTTGATGTGCATACATTTTTTGCAATGATAAAAATAGAAGCCGTTAAGAATTCCTGAGTGGCGTGTTTTTCCCTCTGTCTTTTGAATATTTTGATCTTAAGGAAGAACAGGTGGTCCTGCTCATTTTTCACCTGTGTTTCTAGTTTTGCTTTCCTCCAGATGCAGTGCTTCATTTGCAACAAAATATTCACAACGATGACGAGCTGAGGTGAATTCTAGCTGAAAATAATCTGAGTGACCATATTTCCCAGATGGAAGAAAAATGAAAAATCATGCACTTTTCAAAATTTGTACTACAACGTTAGCCTCAACTGTGGTCACCTCTCCTGGGTAGGAGTCAGTGCTTTATAATCTATCGGTGCTTTTAGAGTCTTTCAGACATTCTTCAGCCAGTAGCTAGCATGTCTTGAATATGTTACAAAGCTAATCATTTCTCTTCATACAAAACCTTTTAGTGTCTTGTCATCACAGGGAAACATCTTTGAAGAGTCGTAAGCAAACAGTCTCTCCTGGGCACTTCTTAGAGTCTTGCCATCTTCCCCCATTCTAGTATGCTGAATACTGGCCCCAAATAGTTATTTCTTAGAACATTTGTCCTTACTGCCTTTCTACCTTAACTGTTCTCCATACAGACTTCCACACTGAGCCACTGCTTCCCATGATCTAGATGAAGGCTGTATTTTTGCTTCGTATTTCTTACAAGAGATAGTTTAGATTATCTGTAGGAATTTTATTCCTCTTATCCACTGCTCCATTATCACCGCCCCAGTTACCAGTCCTATTATAATCCTTAAAGAATTATGCCCGATTCAGGGAGCGATTAATTACACATGTATCTAGAAGACAAGGAATTCTTGGTGCCCAAAGAGTCCTAAGCAGACACCTTGGGATTCCATGAAAGAGAGCAATCCTGCTAATACTCATCCCGCTAGTTACCATGGATGAGCTCATTGAGAATCCTCTGAACTAAAGTGTGACATGAGCAGGAGTATCATGCTATCCTCATGTAAGATAAATGCCTCTTACCATGAAAAAATATTTCATTTTTTAGTATTCATATAGACCCAGTGGCTTGCTACTTTTTTTTCTGAAGCAAAGATATTGAAAGCACAAAGATGTTGGTGACATATGCAAGTTCACAGAGGGACTGCGTCTGGGAGATATTTGGGTCCGCAGATCTCAGTCACCTGCTCTCATTGCCTTGGTTGCAAGGAGTTTGAACAAGCCAAGAACAAAAAAAGTCCCATCTCACACATGCAAAAGTGTGGCTAACGCAAGGATGTAGTGTAAAAAAAACAAAGGATTATTAGGAGGCTGGTATATTGGTGGGAAGCAAAATGAGGTAATGAAGAGAACATGAACTTGAAGAAGAATCTCAAGGAATCCTTAGGAAATAGCAATGGTGAACCCCATCCAGGAAAGCACTTTCTTTCTCACAGGCGTCATCATTCTCAGTGATTCTTTGGTAGAAGACTTTTGCTGTGTGTGTCTGTTTTCAGACAGGCAGCAGTGCCAAGAAGTGAAAAGCAAAGCAAAGAAGCAAACTCCAGCTTTAAGTGTTAACTGTGGCCTCCCAAGTTGAGTTATTTGTCTCCAGAGAGTTTATTAAACCTCACTTTGCCTCAGTTGCAAAGGTTGTTCTGTAAACCGAATCAATTAAAGTACACAAAGTGCTTATGCCAATGCCTGGTATTGAATAAAACCTTCTTAAATATTTTATTGTTGATGATCCTCAGAATAAGTCTGCAAATGCTGCCCTTTCCTTTTAAATACCTGAGGGAACTAAAGCTCATGCTAAGGACATGGTCCTCTGAGAGCGTGAGCAGCTTGTAGAAAGGACAGCCCATGCCTTTTTAACCTTTCTAGAAATCTTGGACAATATTTAAAAATGGGGGAAATGTGCAGTAACTATGGAGGTTACCCCCCAGAAAAGCTATTGAGGCACTTTGTCCTTTACTGTAGCAGGTAGAAAGGGAGTGGAGGGGGAGACTGCCAATCTCACAAAAGCAATTTACTCTACCTTGCTTCTCAAGAGGCACACCACTTGGCTTATTCTTTTTCTTTGGTCTCTTATGATTGCGGGGGCATTCAGAAGCATAAAGATGGTCCTGAATATCCATTTTGTGTTTTATGTATATTTATATAATAAATATTTTTATGATATATATTATATAAATCCCAGCATGTCTTTGCCATCCTCATTTTCTCATAAAGACTATGAGTGTCTTTATTAGGTATTTTTTTTTATTTTTGCTGACCTGATGTTTGAACTTAGAGTCTTGTATTGTTTTGAGCAGACACTTTGTCACGTAGGCCAATCTCTCAACTCTTTTGAATTTAGTTGTTGTTGCTGTTGCTCTTTTCAGGAAAAGTTTTGCTTTGGCTTGGGACAGTGATTCCCGTCCATGCCTCACACACATAAACATCACATCCTGAGCTAGGGTCTCACTACCTTTTGTTCTTTCTATAAGTAAATTACATTTCTCCCAAGCTCAGGTTATCAAGTGCCTGAGACTACAAGCATGTGCCAGGGCCCGTGATTCTTACCTAAAGACTCTTCAGCTTCATCATGTCAATGAGTAAAGTCCAATACCTGTGTGCTAAACGGTGAACAGATCATTCACTTTATTCTTTGTTGCTCCATTCAAGTATATGACACTGATCTGGTTAGATTTGGGTGGGTGAGACAGTAATCCTGAGATATTTTTAATGTGATAATCCTGGTTTCTCTCCCTCATCTTTTATAATCTTTTTTGTTTACCTTTCCTCTCTTTAGTATTTCCCTCTGGCCGCCTCATCCTTTTTATCCCAATGAGCTGTGTTGTCAAGAATCGATAACACAGAATAAAGTGTGGAGAGCAATGTCCAGTGCAGATAGGTTGCTACCTGGTGATTCTGAATTTTACTGGAGAGGTCACGGAAACTCTCTAAACCTGAATTTCTTAATCCAATAATGAGGGCCTGCAACAGTGCAGTGCATCAAGTTTGAGAAACCAGTGAGCACGAGAGTGCTCAGGATGCCATGAAGGCTGCTCCCTCCCCTTCCTTTCTCCTTGCTCTGTTCACTCTTCTGCCTCCTGCTTATCAGGAAAATTATTTTCTTAAAATGTTCCAGCAGATATTGCTAGATGGTTTTGGGTGACCCAAGGCATCAGGTATGGATGAAGTAGGAGGCTAGCCTGCACTCTCCTGAAACTTTCAAGAGCTCTGTATGGCTGGAGCCCCAGCCTAGTATTTGTGTACTTTGCGCTTTATTCATCCATTCAGAACCCCTAATCTTATTCATTTTATAGTGACTGCAACACCCAGACCACCTTGCACCCCACCCTCTGCATTCCACGTCAGTCAGTTCATCCGTGACCCCTGCTCGTTTTCTCACCCACTTCCCTGCTTGTCTGGACTTCCTCCCCAAAGCCTCCTTTCCGGATTGCTTGGGCCTTGCTTGGTCTTGCTTTTCTTTAAGATACTTTGCCCATCTGACCTGCTGTTTACCTCATAGACTGATTAGCCTGTGTCTCTCATCATCTGCTGTCCTGTCATGAGGGCAGAGACTGACCTGCTTGGTTGTACTGTGCCTATCCTAGAGTTTTGCTCAACCTGCAGCACCTGAAGAATTCATGGCCAGTGCATTTAAAACATTTCTCAACAGTCACGTTGCCCAGGTGGTATTACCACAGAAAGGACAAATATGTACGATTCACAGGCAGATCCTGGCATGAAAGACAATGATGACAATGAATTACTGAGATTCACTTCCTACAACCTTCCTGGGGTGCAGAGCCTGTGACTATTCAAACCTAGTTTCCTCTGGTCAGTGGCATGGGCAGCATCCAGCCCTGAAGGCTTCTGATTGAGTCTCAGTTGATGGAGGAAGCAGCTGGGCATCCAGAACCCAAAGGGAGGAAAAGGGCTTTATTCCTCCTCTCCTTCAGCTGTGTGTTCATGTGTATTCTTACTGCTTTATGCGGTAAGATTATAACAGACATTTAGGCTCAACAAAACTAAAAGAAATTCCTGACCCTTCACCTGAGCCCACCAGTTAATGAGACAAGCTTTGCATAATGGCCTCCACATGACATCTGTCTTCTTTGTTCTGAATTTCTCTACTGCAATCACCTTGGCTTCCAGGAAGAAGAGAGCAGATCGATAACATCTTCATGACAAGGAACTGAATCTCCCTGTGAGGAAAGGACAGCAGAGCTGTTGGCTCAGAGCAGCGCTGGAGGCCCAAAGCTGCCAGTTAATAAACTGGGCTGTTCTATCTTGGTGAAAAAAAAATGTCAGGCTTGAAGGCATCTGTGTTTTACGGAGCTCTGACCTTCCTTCCCTTTATTCCCTGAGAGAGATCCAGCACCAAGGAGAGGCTGTCTCACAAGTACACTGGTCACTCATGTAGAATGGTGTTTCACAACAATCCTGGTTACCTACGCAGAGTCTCAGAACAACACTCTGATGACATGGCCACTTTATGATCTGGGGAAAATATTCATGTGATTAGTGTGCATGTGTGTGTGTGTGTGTGTGTGTGTGTGTGTGTGTGTGTGTGTGTGATGTTGGCTTCTACAAAAATCAGAGAAATAGGGAAGATTTTTTATGAGACCCTGTACAAAAGTCCCGATCACCATAGAGTCTGGTGCTAAGATTACATGTTCCACGTAAGGTAAGCTTTGCCACTTTACATTATCTAACTTTAAATCTTCACTTTAAACCTCGGCGTTTCACATGTGCACCAGGAGACCAAGTGTGATTTACCTCAAAATGCTATAAGCAGTATTTGAATAAGGGTGACTATCACAAAGCACAGCGCATACACAGTAGAAGCTTATTCTCAGCTTCTGAGGTTGAGCTTATGCTGTTTATATTGAAATATTTAATTACTATCCACTTTTACCTGACAGTGTCAAATATTATTATCCCCTTGATACAATTAGATTCTTGAAGGGGATGGGAGGAGCTAAAAAAATACTAGGTCCATGCTAAGTGTTACTATCTTTACCAAATTATTTTAATTCTATGCATAATTATAAAGAATGAGTAATTACTAATGTCTTCTAAATTACCAAGTACATTTCAAGTGTATTTATCTATTTATTCAAGGGTCTTAATTTTATTACCATTAATTATTTTTACATATATGAAAACAGCATAGTATTTATCTAGCTTGCTCTTAAGAATTATTGATGCTAGCTGAAAGCAAAATTTTCATTTTAAATGAGCTATGACTAGTGGATGTGAACTCAAATCCAAAAAACCTAATTTTCCTGTGATATCTTTTCACCATCATTTCCCAATTATTATTGCATGTGTTGATGATCAATTCCTCATATTCGGGTGATTGCCTTATTAATGGCAAAATGATGAGAATGGAATTAAATATTTGCACTGGGGGCTATGCTTAATTGAGTTCCTTCGCTGCTTATTGCAAGCTTCGGGTTTGGAAATTAATGCCAACAAAAATGATGCCATTAGAAGTATAGCTAAAATTAGAAGCCTCTTAAATATGATAAAAATTCAACAGAGACTTGGACTTTGATGTTTGTGTTCAGACATGTGGTCTAATTTTAGAGGCGAAGAGCAATTTATTTCTAAGTTGAATATTTTTCTGTCTGATTATGTCGAGCACTTACTTTGTATGTGAGGTTCTAACACTGAGAATAAAAATCAAAGACAATGTATCCATGGATAGCTTAAGATGTAATGCTGTCTTGATCACTCACCGAGCGTCTTGAGGAACGGAGTATCATTGTCAGGAATACATCAGACACTGAAAACTGAAGAAAAGCTAGCAAACAGGAGAGTCTGTGAACAAATTACATCCAAAGGGTGAATCCAGGAGGAAGAGCTAGAAACTGAAGAGAACTGAGAGAGGAGAAAGATTCAACAGGAGGAAGAGAATGAGCTGGGGCAGTGGACTGGTGAAGGGAGATGCAGTTAGGATCTGATCTGGTAAAATTCTGTACATGAACACAAAGACATTTTGTTCCAAGAATGATGGAGGCTGGAAAGAAAGGTTTGAAGAAAGGGGGTTAATTAAATCATCATTTTTTTTAAACTTTATTTACTGATACCTGGAAAATGGACAAGGAAGAAACAGGGAAGCTTGTTAAGATGCCACAACTCAGGTGGGCTGGGAGCAAGAGGGGATTGTGGCAGTACTGAGATCTCAAAATGGCGATGGAGGGCTGAGAGTTTGGCCTAGTGGTACAGTGCTTGCCTAGCATGCACGAAGACCCGGGTTCAATTCCTCGGTACCACATACGTAGCAAAAAGCCAGAAGTGATGCTGTGGCTCAAGCAGTAGAACCCTAGCCTTGAGAAAATCCAGGGACCGTGCTCAGGCCCTGAGCCCAAGCCCTAGACTGGCAAAAACAACAACAACAACAACAAAATAAACGGAGATGGAGCTTGCCACTGCCAGAAACCAGAAGTTGACTTTAACATAGAACATGAAAAAAGTGGATAGGACATGGAATCTTTAAACACTTGTATTAAAATGGTATTTATTAACTGATAAGAAAAGATCTACATAGGACAGAACTTATTTCACGTACTTCCTTTCCTCCCTCCCTCCTTTCTCCCTCCCTCTTCCTTTCCTTCCTTCCTGTTCTTTTTATCTGGAATAGGCAATTTTAATTGTTTGATTTGGGGACACTGTTTGAAACATACAAATGAAGATATGAATGAACACTTGTATGTGTGTGTCTTGAAGTCATGTTTTTCACCTTGACTATACGAAGGTGGGGTTTTCAGTTTATCAATTCTTCTTCAGGACAGGTTCTAGTGCAAGGTTGTCTCAGGAAGACATACAAACTTGAACAAGAGGATTTGAAAGTCAATTTTTTATTTTAACTGAATCAAGGAATGCTCAGATATCTATCTCAACATTATGTTTGGGTGTCTGAGGGATTTCCAGGTAAATTGGGGGCTCATTGGGAACTGTGGGTGCACAGAGTGGGTGATGATCCCTGAGAATTTTCTCTGCCTCACTGTTGAGCTCTGATAAATCATTTCATCTTTTCTGGGTTTGCATTAGTATTTATTCCTTTAGCTCCTTTGGCTTTGTATATTGGCCCTGTCTTACACAATTCTATGGCTCTCCTGCTTGTAGGTCACGTGATATCTCCTGCATAATCATATGGTCCCAGAAGCCATTATTTTGCAATGCATATAACTTATGCATACGTGGACATATGTGTGTGGAGACAGGTACACAGAGACAGTATACCCCCTGTTGATTGTCTCTCTGGAGAACCTGACAACTGCAGAATTAGAGTCGAAGAAAGATAAACAATGTGCTTAACATTTCATTGCTACTAATTCACAAACTTAAACCCCGTCTGACTCCAATGCCCAGGTTTCTGTGCTTTATTGCTTATCACATGATCTTTTAAGTGAGCTTTTAAAAATGAATAGACTTTTGATGTCCAGGGAAGCTAGGAAGGGCATAGCAGGCTACCAATACTGTAATATTTATGGCCTAAAAGCAGGAGAGAGCAGAGAGTGCAGGGAATGATGAGCTTGCTGTTCACAAAGTGGTTCCAGCACTAGTCAAAGAGAGAAGCGTGTTAGGAAATAAATCCATCTACTATGCAGGGAAGTGAAAATACGCTATCAGTCATCTTCAACAACTGAGGGTTCACTGATTCTTGGTGCGCTTCTGGTGCCAACAGAGACTGTCACATGCAAGCGTGCTTTGTTGTCCTTTGTACATGACTGTGGGGCAATAAAACCTACATTCTCTCGCATCTATCGATGATGGGATTAAAAAGAATCATTTTGGAAGTGGTGCTGTGGCTCACAGTGGTAAAATGGAAGCCTTAAGCAAAAGAGCTCAGGGACAGTGCCCAGACCTCATTTCAAGCCCCATGACTGACACAGAAAAAGAAAGAAAGAAAGAAGCAAATGAGGAAAAAAGAACATTTTGGAGGAAGTCAGGTCTATACTCAGTAAAATCGTTAAAAAGAAAAAAAAAACATCTCATCTCTGTAAAGGGGAGTACTTTTAGAAAGCCCCACTAACCTAATAAGTCAAGCATTCATTGAATTCAACATCCAGTGAGAATGTTCCAGAGGTATTCTTTTTTGTCCTCTCTTTTCCTCCTTTATAATTATCTTCACACAGCTGCATCAGTGATATCAATTTAACATATCCATTTCTGAGTATAACGCATCTTGATCAATGTCTCTCCTCCCATCTCCTCCACCATCTATTCCAAATCAACCTTCCTCTCAAGTACCCATCGTCCATCAGATGATCCGCTTTCATCTGAAACAGTCAAGACTTTTCTTCTAAAATACATTTTAAATATATTTTAACTCATCTGAATTAATGGATGCTCAGATGTCTCATATTTGTAGTTGCATTTATTTCTGACATATAGTCATAGAAAAATTATTTCCATGCTTACTTCCTTGAGCATTATAGATGGAAACTTGTAAAGAAACATGTCTTATTTCAAATAAACAAATACAAGTATATACAATATATACAATATAACAAAGTCAGATATGCTAACAATATGAGATTAACCAAAGGGCAACAAAGTAGAAGAGAAATAACATAGTATATTAGGAAAGGGAAGAAGGGAAATAAGATGATTGGGAGGGGGGTGGGAGAGGAAATAGGGCCAAAAACATAAGAGAAGTAATGCACCTATTACTTGATGAAAGTAACTGTAACCCCTCTGTAAATAACCACAGAAATAAAAAAGAAAATGAAAAAATAGAAACATGCCTTACAAAAGCACAGTAAAGATTCACAGGAGTTGGAAAAGGAACAAAGGGATAGCAAGGGAAGCTGCTGGAAAATCGTTCTCACTGAAATTATGGTAAAGCTAAAATGTATGTAATCAGTATATTATTGTTATCTAATGTTAATACTGGGCCAAAAACACAGGCATTAATCTGAACTATTTAACTTATACCTCCTTTATGATGCAGAAATCTAAACATTTGTTTATAAGCCAGGCTAATTTGATGGCTAGTTTTTCTTGGTCATAAGTAATTCTGTCAAAATTTTAAGACATAAGTATTAGAGAATGAACATGATTTCAAAGTTAAACATAGATTTACTGAGCTTCTATATACATACATTATTAACAGCACAACCTTCAATATGTAATGTGATATTTTTGTGCCTCCTTCCCTGATATATCAACTAGAACTTACCTAGTGCCTTATCTAAATATTTAAAGATTAAGAAAGTTGATACATGTATCAAGTATGGTGTCAAATTCAACAAAGATTTGCTTGTATCGGGGTGAGATGGGATGAAAGAAGCTATGTTAGACACTGAGCTAGTTTTCTCAGGGTGCCATAACAAACTATCAGGGACTAACTGGCTAACACAAACCAAATTTATTTTTCACAGATCTGGAGGTAACTTTCCTGAGAACTAGGAGCCATAACTTTCCATAAATTTGGTTTATTCTGATGCTTTTCTAGTTGTTTGCATGACGCCAATTTCTCCCTAGAACTTCACATGGTCTTTTTTCTACGTGTCTATATTTTAATCTCCTCTTCTTATAGAAGTCACTAGTTATACTGGATTTCCCATATACTTTTATCTTTATGTTCTCATTTTCTTCATTATTATCTATAAAATTCCCATCTCCAGATATAGTCACATTCTGAAACAATTAGCTGAGTAAGATATTATATTAATTGGGAGATACACAAGATTCATCCCATAACACATACCTTTTTGATGAATAGAATAGATTTTTGTCTTCTTGTGATCTTCAAGAGTATCCTTGAGCCCTCACATTCATCTCTAGAACTTTCTGGGAAATAAGCAATAAGCCTAGAACTTGCTAGTACAGCCCAAACTCCATCCCTTCTGTTACTCATTGTGAAGCATTAGGGATGGCTCATAGTAAGAAAGCACTGAACCAAAGGAACAAAGTTCCAAAATTCTGCAGTGAAAGGTGCCTAGAGAAGATAAATCAGTCCATCCAAAGTGTTTCTAGTGTATATGACAATAAGTAAGTCTTTTATAATCCCATAAGTGCTCGATATGCCTTCCCTGTGAGAGCACTTACAAGATGAAGAGAGCACTTCTCATGTCATTGGTTCTCTACACACTGTGATCTGTCCCCTCAGTCTCTGTCTACAGGCATGAGCTCAATGAGGTTAGAAACTTAGAATGCTGGAATATTAATTTCATCTATACATTAATATATCAATATATATTAATATTAATAGATATTAATATTTAGACTATAGGACCCAGAATAAAGATCCAAATTTTCAGAAAATCCTGAAAGACAACCTTGTTTAAGAGCATTTGATTTCTACCTATGACCTTACCCACCATAAGTAATTTCTTCCTAAACTGGATTTTTTTTAAAGAATATAATCCACAAATACTCAACCCTTGCTGTGGTGTATAATATATAAAATAGGCCTTCAACCTTCATTGTATATATGTAAATAAATAACAAGTCAAATAACTGCTATTTAAAATGTATTTATACCGTGTTCTGCCTTCAAATGACTGAATATTGAATCAAAATGGGTTTAGCTTTTCAGAGAACAATCTTATTTTACAAAGGAAAGGTTGAATCTGAAAGAAATTGGAAGGGCATTGCCTTTCTGTGTACCTAACCTGTGTTGTTTTTTGTTCATTTGTTTTGTTTTGTTTTGTGTTGATGACTTTGAAATTAACATTAGAATCTGTCTTTCAACTCCAGGACCATTACTTATTTCTTTGAATAAGTTCACATGTGGGAAACCCACCATTTGCAAAACATCTCTAGAAGCTTCACAAGAAAGTATCATTGTGGCAAAGAAAGAGCTGAGAACCAAGACTGGGAGACAGTAAGACTGGCTGAACTCAGATGCTGTAATACACAAAGGAACCTGAGGTATCTATGCTCTGCTTCATGGTCTGGGATTCTCTGATTGTCTCTTGAAGGGATAGGACAAAGATAGAATAACAAAGTGTACAGGTTGGAATGAAAATAAAAATCTATATGTTAACATGACTGGACAGGCTTCAAACTGGTATTAGTGATAAGTGAAAATTTCACTTCAGGGGTGAAATGTTTAGACCTTAAACAAATATGGGTAGATATAACATGCTAATACAGAGGCACAAGAAATTTGGGTTAAATGGTATGGCCTTTTACTCAGCAAAAAGAAGATTTTTAAAAAGGATAGCAATAGAACATCATTGATTTACTTGTGAAATTTTAAGTTTCTGAGCTTTGCTAAAAATAGCAGAATCTTTTGTCCTGTGAATCCTCAGCTTTGGCTTTGCTTGGCTACAATCCACTATTTTATTTTTGTTTCAGGCTCTGATGTCATGTTTCCTCATGGATCAGTGGAGATTTAGGGGGTAGTAGCTCAATTCCTGACAACATTCAGCACCAAAACATTGCATTTTCTTGTGTCTGGTCTTTTACATCGGCTCTAGGTGTTTGATTTAAGTTTCCTGAGTGTTATAAAATCTCAGGTCATGGATTCAGTTCAGTGTCCAGGTGCTTATCTGAGTTTAAGCTTAAACCACTATCTTTATAGTACCAAGGTAGTAAAAGGAACCTTTATAATCGGGCTACAGTTGGGCTATGTATAGATCCTCATAGCAACAGAATTATTATCTGGATTATGTAAGAACCAACAAATAGCAACTAAATTTATTTCAAGTGCTGACCAAATGCTAGTTTATGTTGTGAGTCAGCAGAAAGCTAATGCTCCGAGGCTAAATCCATACTGTTGGCTATTTTTATAAGTAAACACTTGTGGAACACACTGATTCCTATTTATTTATATTTTCTGTGGCTGTTTTTGTCTCACACAATGGGTTGCGATAGAGATCCTATTACTCACAAAACTTAAAAAAATCTGATTATGTAGCTCCTTGTACATCACTTCTGTTCATTTTTTATTCTAAGCACTTTACCCAGATCATTAAATTGAATATTCACAACAACATCAAGTAACAACATTTACATATATCAGAGATAAACAACACAAACCTGTAGCAAATCTGGAGATGATGCAGCTAGGAATTAAGCAGAGTCAGATTCAGACTAAGTTCGTGTACTCTGGTGTTTAAGCATCTTAAACCTGTTAAATAGCAGCTACGCATGGCAGATCATACACTCGGGAGGCAGAGCCAAGAAGATTAATAATTCTAGGCAAGACTGGACTATATAACAAGACCCTGTCTCAAAAGGAAAAATACACACAACACACATATCTGTGCACGCAACCTTTTCCACATGTAATGGTTTTACTGAGATATAATTCACAGAGCATATACTTACTATACCATTCCATGGCATTTAGTGTATTTACACACATGTACAGATGTAGCAATCAATTTAATAACATTTCTGTCATCCACAAAGGTTGTTCTACCTTTTGTTCACACTTTCCACAAAGCTGGCCTGACAAATAAGAGTAACCAGACTTGGATAATTTTTTTTTTTAGCTTAGACTCTAACTTTTTGCCAGCTGTGGCTGGCTTCTCATGGCAATCCTCTTGATACCTGTGCCAAAAACATCATATACTCTAGGTATGTCCCACCATGCTTGGTGCTCTTTCAGTTCTTAGTCAGGATTTATTACCCATTCTATAATGATTTTCAGATGATTGTGAGAAAACAATTCAAATTTCACTGATTTCTTTATCTAGATGTCTCAGCACTATTGGTTGTTAGCACTTTCTTAGAAAACAGATTTTATAATAATAAATTTCATTTCTAAACCCCTATTTTATATATCTATTCATCAATATCACACCATCCTTGATTGTTATTTTTATATTAAAGCTGAAATCCAAGAAGGATAATGTATTAGACAATGTTTTCTGGTTTTTGCTTTTTTTTTATTTTATCAGTCCTGGGATTTGAACTCAGGGAATGAGCAATGTCCTTGGGCTTTTCCTAAAGCTCTACCACTTGAGCTTTACTTCTGGCTTTACTTGAGCACTACTTCTGGCTTTTCTATGTATGTGGTACTGAGGAATCAAACCCAAGTCCTCATGTATGCTAGGCAAGCACTCTACCACTAGGCTATACTCCCAACTCCTGTTTTTATTTCCCCCAAAATTATTTGGGTTATTATGAATTCCTTTGATTTGCATATGAAGTTAGAATATGCTTTTGGATTACTGAAATCTGATATGATTGTTAAGGATTATATTGATTGGCTTTAGGATTATTGGCATCTAAGCAATATCACATTTTATTAAATAAATAAATAAAAAGTATAGTGTATCTTTTGTTTTCTCTATTTTTTCTGTTCTCTCATTTCCTTAGGCTATATTTTGTATACAAGTATATACAAAAGGTATACAAGTGTAACACTTTAAGAAGCATATGCTTGAGAAATTATATTCTTTTCTATTTTAAATGGAGTTAATTTCTTAATGTGGGTTTGGATTTCCCATTCCAATGATATAAATACAGGGGGTGGATGAATCTGTAATGATTTTATAATATAAAACCTGGACAAATAGATTATTCTGATGCTTTCAACATTTATTAGGAAAATAATTCACACCATTATTTTTCAGACTGCGTAGATTTAAACTTTATTTTGCTTACCTTTATGTGCTAATTGCTTAAGCACAAAGGTGAATACAAGTAGGAAGACTGTGAACTAGATTTACCTATATCTTACGACAAGATCACCCAGTTCTTTAGCAGTTGAAATAGTAAAGCCAACTCAAATTTCTTAAAGCTGCTTATACGTGGCACAGTTTCTGTCATATACTTTAAAACTAGTTGTGTCTAAAATGTAAACTCTTTTTCATAGAAAACACATAATTGAATATTAGTCTGTTATATCTCTCTGGTGCTTTCTCTTCCACTTCAAACCTGCATTTGAAACATTATTCTGATTTTTTAGACCAGTCATTTTGCTTTCCAATACCAGGGATTCTACTTATTTATTTGTGATATTTGTCCTTTCGATATTCTTTCATTAATGAAGTATTTAGAACTTTTATAAACTTATGATACTTATTAAACTTATTATAAACTTATTTAAAATTTTATTTTATTGTTGGGGTGGTATACATAGGGGTTACAGTTACATTCATTGGGTAGTGAGTACATTGCCTTTAGTTTTTTAATAAACAGAAGGATTTCTGTGAAGGCTGTATGTTTGCTACTTATACCCTTTTAGAGGCAGTTTTCTTTCTTGTGTTCTTCATGTGTAGTGATCATAATATCCTATTTCGTTCCGTGACTCATCTATCTGTCCTTCGGAAAAATAGGTATTAGGTAACCCAGTGCCGAACCTATCATACTGATTCTTGCTCCTTTTTGAGAGTGTGCCTTTGGGCTTTGGGTTTAGTCAGTTGGATAGGCTGTTCTGGTGAAGTTCCATTCCTTTGCAACTATGAAACATTCCAGCAGTCCCTTTGCTATGTGGGCAGCCACTCTGCAGTGACAATCATTTTTGCAGAACTTTGTGCCTCTTTTTTCCCTTAGCCCCATTGATAACTCATCTGTCTCTCTGGATACCCCACCCAGCTTTTAGTCTCCATCAATTGATGACTACTTGCTCTACTTTTACTGACAATATCCTGAGGCATCAGCTGTCCCACAGTCTGCTCCAATTAATTCCAGACCCTCTACAGTGGTTATTCCTGAGGCCTGTGTTTCAGGTTTATGCTGACACCAGGAGAGCTCTTCTAACTTGTCTCTTTCTCTGGCTGATTCTGGTGAACTAACAAACCTAAGGGTTGGTTTGTTGTTCTCAAAGAGGTAACAATTGCTAATGACCCTAAGCTACTTGCTTTCCAGAGTATATTTAGGCTTGAAATGTCCACACTCTTTTTTTTTTAAATAAATATTTCTTTTAGTGAAAGCTTTGGAGAGCTGTCTTTCTGGTTTGTTTTCCCCACCACAAGCCATGAAAAACTACTGATCAGCATGCAAAAAGAGTAAAACTAGACCACTATCAATCACATTGTTAAAAATAAAGTACAAATATATCAAAGATTCTACTGGAATACCAGAAACTTTGAAATCACTACAGGAAATAAAAGAGAAAATACTGGAGAATGCAGGTATTAGTAATTAGTTTTAGTCTAGTTATTCAATTATCTAGAGATAAAATGTTATTAGACATCCTTAGCAATGAAGAAAACAGATTTAATTCATACCTCTAACCAAGAGCTTGAAGTCAGAAGTACAAGCCATAAGATGACAAGACAGGCTCATTAACAAACTGAGATCCTTTGTTAAATCTCTCTCTGTGTCTCTCTGTGTCTCTCTGTCTCTCTTCCTCTCTCTCTCTCTCTCTGTCTCTCTCTCTGTTTCTCTGTCTCTCTCTGTCTCTCTGTCTCTGTCTCTCTCTCTCTCTCTCTCTCTCTCTCTCTCTCTCTCTCTCTCTCTCTCTCTCTCTCTCTCTCTCCTTGTACACACACACACACATATCTGGAGCCATTTTATTTTATGTTTTTCATCAAGAGTCTTAGATAGAAAAATTCTTTTTATGGAAAGGTGTCATTTGACAAAATTAGTAGGACCCATTACAGAGATAGTGATTTTATGATGTTTTGTTGATATCCAGAAAATTTTAATATGCAAGAGAACATTGTTAATAATTGGTACAAACTGTTGATGTTGTCAAACCAGAATATTTTCCTCCCACTTACATAGGAAATCCTGTATGAAAGACATTGTACATGAAACTTTGAGTTGATATCATAACAGGTTACTAACTTTCTTATAGCAAAGTAGAGGAGAATGTGTCTACTTACTAATTACATGAGAATATAATTGCAAATTATAATGGAGTCTATGAAAGAAATGGGCAGAAAACTATGACAATATTTACTGGGGAAAATTCAAAGAAGGCTGCTTATTCAGGATATTTTTAGATGGTGTTATTTAATTGAAAGAATGTGAATAAACATTACTTAGATAACCAGAGAGATTAAAGAAAGTTCCATGCAAACAGAGCAGTAGGTACCAGTCATGGTAAAGTAATGTCAGATAAAATAAGGGACCCAATCATAAAATCTCTGTTATGCTATGCTAGAGTACAACACCCGCAAATTGTATTTTCATATGTGTGTGAGTGTGTGAGTGTGTGTGAATGTGTGTGTCTATGTGTTTTATAGTCCTCTTCGATATAGACAGTAAAAAGACAAGAACTTTGAAGCAGTGTTTTTAAGGTTAGAGTTTACAACAGAATAAAATGAAGCATTTAAAATATTATTTACCATCACCTGGTTTATATCCAATTACATAGACCACAAAGCATCACTGCATTAACTGAAACTATCTTCTAGAATTCTAATAACACAGATTCTCCAGGGTTTTGTTATAATTTCTACTCAACTAAAAGAACAGGCTACAAAATAGTATGACTTTAGCTCTTCTCCTGACCATTTCCACCAAGTCTGGATATGTTCTTCTCCAAGACACTGTTGTTATATGACTTGGTGTTTCTAGGTGATTATTTTGTCCCCGGAGCCCTATTACCCAGAATCTACGAGTGTTTCTGGAAGTGATATCAAAGTTTTGATAAAGTCTCTTTTTTTGTCATTGTATAGAGTTTTAGCTACCTATACCTAGCTTTACTAAGAATATTCTGGTCTGTGTAAACGGAGTAGAAGGATGACTAGGAAATAAAGACAATTAGCAGCTATGCTAATTCATGTTAGAACAGACCCAATGGCTACCTATAGTGACACAAAGGAAGCACAAGAACCCAATCTGAAATTCAGCAGCCTTTAATGATGAGCTTTTGTTTTAAAGTTGCATTCATTCATACCAACTATGATTTGGCAGACCTATGCTTCTCATGGAGAATCACCAGAATTCATGAACTTAAATGAACAGAAAGACTATCTTGGATGTTACAGGTAAGAGATGGGAGTGAAAATTGTCCAGTCAGTAACTCAAATCCTCATCTCACATAAATCAGGCAAGTCCTTAAGAAATTCTTTAGCCAAGACACAAAGGCGGATGTTGACCCACTGGAGATAATTTTCCTAGCATGTAAGGATGCTGTAGTGTATTTTTGTTTGCCAATTCAGCATTGTGTAGACTGGGTAAATTAGAGACAAATGGTTGATGTAGAGATCAAAGTCATGGCGCCCAAAGTTTGAGACGTCACATCTGATGATGGTGTACTTGATGGCAGAGGTCTGTGGTGGTTGAAGACACCTCATTTGGAGAGGCAATGTCTTACCAAGTTAGTGAGTCTCTTTTAGTTTCTCTTCCTCCTTTTAGTAAGTCACCAATGTTGCTCATGAACTGAATCTTGAGGACCGCCCAAACATCCTGCCTCTGAATAGTCTAGCTTAAATTTCCATTATCTTAATATTTTACAGTGGGATATAAATCCCACAAGCAATGAACAATGTGCAAAATTCATCACAAGAAATCCAAAAGGAAAGAGAGTAAGAATTAGCACTGCATTTGAAATCCATTAGTATTACCCTTCAGCTCAAAATCTGTGCTGTGACATCTATAACTTCTTCCAGATACTCAAAAGTACCAGGTTGTTTCACCACCTAAAAAGCACACTCTAGCTCAGAGCAGATCTTTTGCCTGAATTGTGATCTCTGCTTCCTCTGTGACACTGAGAAAATTACATTCTTATCTTTCCAGGCTCAGGGCAAGAATTTTTTTTCTTGACACATTTTGGAAGTCAGTAGGTGACTAAACTTTCATTGCTGTTGTTGTTGAATAAATGCTCATATCTAAATCTACTCTTCTACAAAGAATGAAGCAGAAACTCAGAAAGTATAAATAACTCATTCTAAGAGTCCCACTATACAGTTTCCTTCATTAAACATTCATAAGCAATGATAGAAGGAAACAACAGGTTCTCAATCCTTAACACTGAATCCACTTGGCCCATTTCAATGGCAGGCTAACAAAGGCTCTCTGGCTAACTCTTACTAAGTTCAGTGGCTTACAAGGTTTTGGTTGGTATGAAAGTAAGCTTTAGACAATTCCTGAGATATCTGGAGTATATTAGCATTGGCATCAGTTGACAATAGCTAAACTAAGCAAATAAAACCTAATTTCCAGTAAATCTGGATCCATTTTGGTCCCTGGATATCTATCCCTGCTTCCCTCCCCATCCCCTCTCTTGCTCTCCCTCCCTCTCTCTCTCTCTCTGCTTGCTTTGTTACCCCGTGTATTTCCTGGTGTAGGTTTCTGTTTCACCACTGTCTGTATAAATAGTTCAAATGGGCTTTTCTCTTGGCTCCAGCTTGTGCCAAAGCAGATATGGGACTCCTGGCCATGAAGGAAGTTGTTGACACAAACCATCGAAAACAATTGCCTTGTTTTTTTCTCTCTGTTTGAAAAAAAATAATTTACTTTATTGTTATTATAAAGGTGATTTACAGGGGGATTCCAGTTGTATGAGTTTGGTAATAGGTACATTCATGTTCATACAGTGTCTTATGTTCCCTTACTCTTACTCTCTCCCAGCCCCTCTCCTCTCTCCACCCCCAAGTTGTACAGTTAACTTTCATCAATGTCCAGTGAGGTCCATGGTTGCATTTTTGTGTTCAGACTTTTCCCTGGAATTCTTAACACCTATTTGGTTAGGCTTTCTGACACGTCCTTGTGTGCATTCGATGAGCAGTTCTCTAAAAGGAGCAGTTTCAAGGCAACCAGGTAAGTAAAGTGGGCATCCTGGAGCAGGTGTAAAATGCCAATCCAGCAAACCTAGCACAGGGTATAAGAGACGCATTGGCAGAAGAGCTCAGAGGGAGGTATAATGGACATTCTACCCCTTCAATGTCCCCAAAGCACTCTTTCGTACACCAGCACACCTACCCACTGTGGTGATGTCGATGGCCAAATTCCACATCCAATTAGAACTTATAAAGAGAGCCAAATGCCAATTACACAAAGACAAGGCAACAAATGCTAGAGCTTTCCCTGTAGGAATTAAAAGACTTGTCATATGTAAAGCTTCAGAAGAATAAAGTAATATAGGAAATTTGGGGAGATGACAAAGTAGGTTAGGGAAACATGGAAGTAATATAGGTGAGAAAAATATGAGGGAAAAACACTGACAAAATACGGATGGAGGTTGAGGACAGAATTAATCTTGAAGTAAATGAAAGATGTTAAAATTAATTATGGCTTTTTTTCTTTCTTATTCCTTTCCAATTGCATTCATGGCTTTTCCATAATATGGTGAAAAAAAAAAGAAACACGCTGACCTCTAGTTTAGGCCTATCTTCTTTCAGCTGGCACAAAGAGAGATGTGAGAGAGAGAGAGAGAGAGAGAGAGAGAGAGAGAGAGAGAGAGAGAGAGAGAGAGAGAGAGAGGCTTTTTTATTTGCTTCACAGAATGTGTTCAGTTATTCAGAAAAAGAATTGTGGAAGTCATTTTCTAATTCAAAGTCGACTGAGGCCTGTTACTGCTAGGGACAATGGAGGAGTGACTCATCACTGGACAATTCTGAAGGCAATTTCCCTACAGAGAATAATTTCTGATCTGCGTCTGAGTACCTGTGTGATCCTAGAGAAACCATGTTCAACTCCAGAACTTGACGTTTCTTACTGTTAAAATAGAAAACTTGGATTGGAACTCAACTGCATGACACACCCATTTTGCGGGGGAGGTGGGGAGTCTTGGGGTCACTGTAGTTGAGAGTGCAGGGACCTTCTACTCTCAGTGTGCAACCAAGATGAGGGGCAGCAGGGGCATCCACCAAGACCCCTGTGTTTCTGAGCTTGGGTCTTGTGGACCCTCTCTGTAAAGCAGGTTCAATTGAAAACAACACAGTTGAGCATGGAACAACCAAGTACACCAACACAACTGATTCTGGAGACTGACCACCAGCCTACTCATAGATGCTTCCTTTGATGATGCATTTTTGTTGGCCACTCATTTCTTGGCTATTGTATTAACTGTCGTTTTTATTTTGCTTCTGTGATCCTTCATAAATTGACAAGGGTCAGGAACATAGGACTGGAACTCCTTTTCTTTTGGTGCCAGTGAACTGCTACTCTTCTTTGAAGACTGAGATACTGATGGGTAGGGTGAGCTACTTGAACACAGATTGACTTACCAGTAGAGTGAATTTTTAAAGAGATAGCATGGCATAGTCTTCCAGGTAAAATCTTAGGGCTAATTGCCCCATACATATTCATTGGTCACGTTCTCCAGAGTTGAAAATGCCTTACAAAATGATGTGCTTGGTGTGACACATGAGTTGTTTGCCTGAAAAAGAATTTGGAGAACCTCAGGCTTGAAACCAGAATAGACTAATCCAGATGCACTGGGTGACCTTATACCTTCATTTATTTGACATTCATTTCTGCCATTTAGATGATCTCAGATTGATTTTGACATTTCCTGTTAGCATTTTCAGTAAGCTCAGCTTCAACATGCACAGAATGTAACTGTGCACACATTGACACAAGTGTAAAAAACCTTTTTTCATGGCTGTTTCTCTATTTACCTGGTGAAAATAGAGCATGGTTAAGTGTTTGCTAGTGTGATTAGAAAATCTGTTTCTAGAAGTTTCACACATCTGAGCATCAGTTCTTTACACAGATGCTGTGTGACCTACCTCCAAGTTCAGATATTTAAAACCAAGTTCTCAGAACATCAGAATGTGACTTTATTTGGTGAGAGGTTTTATGAAGAAGTGATTTAAGAGAAAACCTAGGTCGTTGTGGTGAGCTCTGGTATAAAATGTCTAGAATCCTTGTACAAAAAGAACTTTCTGATGTAAATGTAAACAGCAGACAGCCAAGGGAAGGCACAGGATAAGCTGGATATTTGTAACCTAAAAAAAAAAGATATCAGAGGAGACATCTGGTCTACAGAACTGTGAATCCATAAATTTTTGTTGATTAAGACACAGTCTGCAATATTTTGTTTTGATAGCCCTAGAAAATTAATATGCCTGCCAAAATAAACTTTATGGAAAGCATACCTGCAGAAATATATTTAGCAATTCAATGTAGAGGCAACTGAATGCACAGAAAAATCTGATCTCTACAGAGTACATCAACAAATATCTACTTAAACTTAAGACAGAAGAAGAGAGAATAAAAACAAAGGAAATGAGAGCTCATATATATTCAAAAATGCTTCCAGCAGGATCTGCATGGTCCATTAGGTCTTGAAGTATATTGGAAATATTGAAGTTCTAACCTCCAGTGCTTGAGAATGATCCTCTTTTCCAATCTGGGTCATTGTGGAAGTCGTAGTTAGGGGATGAAATAATACTGAAACAGAGGAGCCCTTAAAGAATCCTCACACTGGTTTCTTTATGAGAGGAGACCCAGGCACACAGAAGAGAATGAAATCTTGGGGAGAGAGAAGTATAGAGATCAGAGGGGTTAGTTTACAAGCCAAGGACATCAAGTATGCCAGGCCCCTTCTGGAAGTTATAATAGGGGCCCAGGAATGGTTCTTCCTCAGAGACCTGCCAGACCCAACCTATCCCCCACCTTAATTCAACCTTTTTCACCTCTAGAACAATAAGAATAGCCGTTCTAAGCAGTGCTGCTCAGACAGTTAATTACTACAGCTAGTGGAAACTATTATACAAATTACTGCTTAAAAGTCATAAAATCTTGCTAATCTCAGATCTGAATGTGATCTTGTTAGATGGTAGCTATTGGAGACTCATTTCATAAATCAGTCTATGTAGCCTGAGGGGACAGTAAAGACTATGGAATAAAATATTTAGATATCTATTACATGTTTTTCAAAATCAATTATCAATTTTTATAATACTTCATAAAGCAAATGTCAGAACTTCAGTTTTTGAAGCTCTTATAGGCAGTTGTGAATGACTAGTGGGTACTTTTATCTAAATTTGGTTGAATTGAATTGCACATATAACAAGTAAGAAAACCTCAATATTGTTTTCTGGAAAAGAAGTGACTGAAATATGTGTGTGTACATATATATATATATAATGTGTTAAATATTTAATTTTGATACTAAGTAATTGTAATTTCAACACTGGGGAACAGTTTAGTGGAATTACTATACTTAACTGGGAGAACTGATATTTTCTGTCAAATGTAATAAAATTGATTTTTCTGTAACTAATTTTGGTAAAACTAAAATTATAGGAATAATTTTGGTGACATTTTTCTTATAAAAATGTCTGACAAAAAGTCACTCAAATGTGAGAAGAAAATGTCCTTGAACATTTTTAGGCTAAGTATTACAATATAAACATTTTAAATCAAGATTATACTCTATCTAATATGTGGGTTTTCTAGTAGGTCTCTTAGTATTTTATTATACTAAATAAAAGAATCAATGCACTAGCCATGAAATACAATTTTGAAATAATTATACATACTATCATTTAAAAATGTCAAAAAGACTATTAAATTGACCATTTTTTTCAAAAATATTAGCAACATTGGGTCAACGTAAGTAAGGCTAATAAATTACTTCAACTGATTTATTTGTACCCACCTTCTTGCTTAAATCTTTTTAAACCATGAAATAAATATAAACAATTCTTTTATGTACTTTAGAGTCAAATATAATAAATAAGGACAAGTCTTTTTTATTTTAGAAAGCACTTTCCATTTGAAAATAAATTTTAAAAGTAGCCCATTTGTATGATCATCCGTATAATAAATTTAGTAGCCAATTGACCAATAAACTTAGGAAAATAGGGGGTTTTGTTCACTTTAAAACTCAAATGCAAGTTATTCTGAACAATAAATCTCATGATTCCATAACAATGCCCTTAATTTATCACCAACACATCATCCTAAATTGATATTTTTAATGGAAGAAAATTCCCTTTGTATCTTGGGCAGTCCTCTTTTTACCCTTTAGTCTTAGAGTGCAGAATGTCTTCTCATAAATTACTGCTTCTCTTTTGACGTTTCAGGCAGGTGTTATTTTGGTATAAGAGGATAAAGTAGCTTGTGATAAACAAAAGGGTGAAATATTTCCTTTAACGCGTGTAGGAAATGAGAGTGAAAGCCTGCCTAAGAGGACCAGGAGTTTAGCCTCCTGATAGAGTATTTGTTAAGCATGCAAGAAGCCCTGGGTTCAATTCCTTAGTACCACATATACAGAAAAAGCCAGAAGTGGCACTGTGACTCAATTCGTCGAGCACTAGCTATGAGAAAGCTCAACGACAGTGCTCAGGATCTGAGATCAAATTCCAAGACTCTCTCTCACACACACACGCACGCACGCACGCACACACACACACGCACGCACGCACACACACACACACACGCACGCACGCACACACACACACGCACGCACACACACACACACACACACACACACAGACTGCCCAAGAGAGTACTGAAGTAAACATTTACAATCCGTCCATAGTTGACTGATGTGAGAGTTTAACTACTATGACAGATTCCATGGCATCACTTCATGTTTACAAGGTCCAAAAAAATAGAAGCAGGAAGATAGGGTGGAGAGATTAGCATTATTAGTAAACATTCAAGGAGTAACTAAAATTTCAGTATGGGAAATAGATATCACCTCTAATGCTCATCTATTGCCTATGTAATATAGTACAAGCAATAACTCACCAATGTTCCTATCTTATACTCTAACTCTCTATATTATAAAGGTCACCTCTTACTGGGTGCCGGTGATTCAGTCCAGAAAATAGTTAGCAAGATGCAGTCTCAACCATTAGCTTAACACAGTAGTGAATAGCTGAAAATAAGAGAATTGTGGTCCAGGCTAGCCTGGACAATAAGAAAAACTTTCTCCTAAAAATAACCAGAGAAAATAGAAGTAGAATGTATGGCTTGTGCTATAGAACACCAGTCTTGCACACACAAAGCTCTAAATTCAAACCTCAGTACTCCCAGAAATTTTAAAAGTTCAACTCCTTCTAGAATATAGAATTCAGCTTTCAACTTCATATATTTTATTCAACAAGGGGTGAGCTGATGATTGGATTTCAAATGTTAAGATAAAGTAAGGAGAGAAAGGAGCCCAGGGAAAGAGAACACATCTATTGATCTCTTACTTGAGAGAATTCTCCCTCTACCCGGAGCAGGTGGTGATTTCTTCTTAGCTACTTCATTCAGTTCTGGTTACCACAGGAGGAACTGAAGGGAAGCTGAGCTACAGTGCTTGCTTGAGTTTGTCCAAGGAAAACATGATTTTTTAAAATTTATTTAATTTTAATTTTGTGGTAAAGGTGATAAACGGAAGCGTTACAGTTACATAGGTAAGATTAATGAGTACCTTTCTTGTTTAATATTGTTACTCCCTCCCTTGTTTATTTCTTCCACTTTCCCTCCCTCCCTCCGCTCCTCTCCTCCCCCAGTTGTAAAGCTAATTTCCAACCTAGTGTATTGTGAGCATTGTTGTTGAGTTGCTTCTCCCTTTGTCCTTTCTTTCAATGCTTTGTTATTCTCCTTACGTTCCCCAAATTAGATAAACATGTACACAAGACACAGGGTACCAGAACAAAAGCAGTGATGACAGGATAAACCAAAAGGGAAACAAAAGAAAGAACTTCATACAGTACATTCAAAACAACAACATCATCAACAACACAGCCCTCTTGTTTCCATATTTTGGAGTTAATTTCAATCAGCATCATTTTAATGTTGTATTCATATAGTTATGGAGCTGTTGTGAGCCTCTGCTAAGACTATCCTATAACATATTCTAATTGTTACAAATAAGGAAAACCATGGAGCCTATATTTCTTTGGGTCTGGCTTACTTAATATGATTTTTTTTCAAGTATTTCCATTTCTTTACAAATATGTTGATGGGTTTCTTTCTCATGGAAGCATAGAATTTCATTGTGTATATACAACATATCTTGATCCATTCATCTATCAAGGGGCATCTGGATTGATTCCATAATGCTGCAATGAACATAGTTGTGCTGGTAGCTTTAGAGGCCTGTTTGGGATCATTTGGGTGAATGCCCAGGAGTGGGATTGCTGGATCATAGGGGAGCTCTATGTTTACTCATTTTTTTTGTCAGTCCTGGGGTTGAACTCAAGACCTGAGCTCTGTCCTTGGGCTTTCTCAAGGCTAGAGCTCTACCACTTGAGCCACAACACCATTTCTGGCTTTTTCTATGATTGTGGTACTGGGGAATTGAACCAGAGTCTTTGTGCATGCTAGGCAAGCACTCTCCCACTAGGCCAAACTCATAGCCCTATGTTTAGTCTTTTGACTCCTCCACACTGCTTTCCAGATTAGGAGAACCAGTTAACATTCCCACCAACAGTGTAGTAACATTCCCTTTTGGCCACATGTCCTCCAGAATCTGCTATTATTTTTTTTGATAATGGTTATCCTAATTGGAGGAAGGTGGATTCACAAAGTTGTTTTGATTTGCATTTCTTTTATAGCTAGAGATGGTGAACATGTCTTTATGTATTTATTGTCCATTGTTCTTATTTCCTCTCCAGAGAAGTCTCTTTTTAATTCTTTAAGGTGTTGTTTCTTTGAGGATTTTTTATTGATGGGTTTAATTTTTGAGCTCTATGTCTTTTTATATGAGCTTCTTGTCTGTTATACAGCTAGTGAAGATCTTCACTCAATCTGTGGGCTTTCTAGTATCTTGCTTGCTATCCTTTGCTATGCAGAAGTTTTATAGTTTCATGTGATCCTATTTAGCCAGACTTGCTTTGATTTGCTGCATTTCTGGATCTTTATTAGGAAGTTTCAACTTGTACAAAGGAACCTTAGCATATCCCTGTCTCTTCCTGTAATATTTTCAGTGTATTTGCTCTTTCTCCATGGTCTCTGATCCACTTGGAATCGATTCCGATGCAGGGTGATATATAAGGATCTAACTTCAGTTTTGTACATGTGTATAGCCAATTCTGCTAGCATCATTTATTAAAGATGTTGTCTTTCTTCCATCTGACAATTTTGGCTTGCTTATCAAAGATTAATTTGCCACAGGGCTGTAGGATCATGTCTGGGTCTTCAATTATTTCCCATGGGTTCCTGGGCTTGTTCATGTGCCAGTACCAAGGTATTTTTTTAACTACAGCTCTATAACAGAGTTTCAAGTTTAGTATTGATACTTCTCAGCGCTGCTCTTCCTGATAAGCAACGTTTTTTTCCATTTGGGGGTCTTCTATTATTTCATATGAAATTTTTGGATTATTCTTTTACTTCATTAAAGAATATTGTTTGGATATTGGTGGGTATTGCATTGAATTTCAGATAGCTTTGGCAGTAAAGCCATTTTCACAATATTAATTTTCCTAATACAGGAGCATGGGAGGTTTTCCCACTTTCCCAAATCTGCTTTAATTTCCTTTTTTAGGTTTTTAAAGTTTTCATACTAGAGGTTCTTCACCTTTTTTATTAATTCCTGGGTATTTTGGGTGAGGCTATTACAAAAGGAGTTGCTTTTCTGATTTCAGCCTTGCTTTTTTAGTGTTGGTATACAGAAAAGCTACTGGTTTTTGTGAGTTAATTTTATACCCTGCTACTTTGCTAAAGTTTTTTATCAGGGAAATTCAGCTCAAAGTTAGGGAATTAATATCATGAGGAATAGCAGAGGTAATTCACTGCCTGAAATCTTACTATTTCCTGGGAATTCAATAAATGTTGGGTTGAACTAATTGACCAGTCCAAAATATCAATACAAAATGCCATCTTCTCAGTATTCCACTTGTGGAAACTCATACTTTGGCCATTGAAAGCTTTCCCCTCCATTAGCTGTCATGTCAATTCTTGCTCTTCACTCTAATGCCTTTCTCAGTACTCTTTCACTTAAGTTTTTTCTATTTATTTCCATTTCCTCAGAGAATCCATTGGTCTTCAGTTTTATTTAAGTTACAATTAACACTTTTGTTTATGAATATGTGTGTTATCAGTCTTTCCTTTTGGCATGGGAGGTTAATGAAAATGAAATATACTAACATGATATACCTTGTTCCTTTCCTACCACCATTGTATTTGATAAGTAGGATATATTTAATTATGTACCTTCCATACTGCCCAAGGTAGATAAGTATGTTTATTTATGGCTCAAGGATTAAAAAAAAATCTACTGGTGACATTTACAGAAAATATCATGTTAAAAGAATTAATCCAAGTTTAGGACAAAGCTCAGATGTTTCTTTCTCACATGCTAAATATTGTCCTAAAAGATATGATATATGTTAATATATCCAGACATAGATGTGTACACACACATATACACAGAGAACAGAACTGTAATTGTAAGACTGTTTCTAGGGATGTGGTGGAGGGGGAAAGAGCAAACAATATAAAATACATTTTGTCTGCATGAAGATGCATAAGAAAACTCATTGAAAAATGGTTTAGTCATAAATGTATAAGGTGGACAGGAAAAGAGAACAGCAGATAAGCTGGTCTGACAAGTATGATATATGTAATTATGAAACATTTTATATAAATACTAAGGAGAATATATAATAATAATACATAAAGGTTCTGTTGGGGTATGGATGCCAGTTGGAAGGAAGAGTGAAAACCAAGACATCAGACATTTGCAAATATGGACATACTATTTCCTATGCATGCATGAAAACAGAGCAAAGAAGTCTATCAATATTGTGTGGGGAAGGAGGAGGGTAAGGGAGAGCCATAGTAGAGATGGATTTGACTAAGTAACATTATATGTATGCATGGCAACACTGGAAGGAATCCTCCATAACAAAATCTAATTTTTAAAAATGAGAAAATGCCACTAAAATCTTCATGGTTCAAAAGCTAAATGAATAAAATTAAATGACAACGATACTGAACCAATGTCATGTTCAGTTTTCTTCTTGCACATAATCTCTTTCAGACAATAGCAGTAATGTTTTCCTCAGTGTGTGTGTGTGTGTGTGTGTGTGTGTGTGTGTGTGTGTGTGTGTGTGTGATAAATTTATGTATAATTTTCTTTGGCTTTTTTCTTCTTTTCCTTCCCATGGTCTCACTCACAGAGATCAGCTAGTTGAGTCCTGTGACCACTTTACTATTACCATTTGTGCCTCTTTCAAACAACTAAGATCTAGCACTAAGACCCTAAAAAGATTCATTTTCATCTTTAATTTTTATATAAAGATGTACTTATTGCAACCAAAAAGCAAAAACCAATACCCAGGACATTTCTTCCAGCAAAAGAACCAACATCGCTTTATAATGAAAGCTATGGAGAAACTAGAAATCCATGGAACATTCCTCAATATAGTAAAAGCTATATATGACAAACCAACAGTCTATAGCCAACATTATACTTAATGGTGTAAAGTTAAAAACCATTTCCTCTAAAATCAGGAATGAGACAAGAATATATGCTTTTCTCCACACCTTTTCAATCTTGTATTGGAATTCCTAACCAGAGCAATAAGACAAGAGACAAACCTAAAAAGGGATCCAAATAGGGAAAGAATAAGTAACACTCTCCCTCATCCCAGATGACATGATCCTGTATTTAAAGAACCCCAGACTTCTCTCTCAAGTTACTTGAGCTGATCCAGTAACTGGGTTTCCCTGGGGTTTTCCCATCAGTGGACTGGTGATACATTTCCTTCTTGAATGGACAGCCTGGCTCAGTGTCATCAACCACAAATGAGACCACGTCCTTTGTTTTCTTGTATGGAAGGACCAGGAGCAGCTCAGGAAAGGAACCTAGAACTTCACATTGCAGAGTAAGAGGCAAAGACAATGAAATATTCTTGAATGCTTTTACTTTCTTTTATTTTTTAGGAACATCTCTATGTGGGGGAAAAATATCTCCTCTGCTGTAAGCGTTTCACCGGGCAGTTTTTCAAATTAATGCAGTTTAACTATTACATTAACTTAATAGCTATTTTCCCCTACTTTAACCATGTTAAATGTGCCGGTAATAATGAGCTTCTAATGCTGTCTCTTTTAAGTCTCAGAGGCATCTTTAGAGCTGCTGCTTATCTCCTGGATCATAAAGCTGCATAATTTAGTATTCAAACAATTCATTTAAAACTGAAGCCCTCAGAATTACCGTAAAATTAATCAGAACAAAGTCATCTTAACCCATCAGTGTAGTTTATCTCTAGTTAGCAAATTTGCAAGGGGAAAGGAGATAGAGAAAAATGTTAATGGACGGCCAAGTTTCTTGTTTTGAACAGAATGCTCCAGTGCCAGGAATACCAATTTAGGTTCGATAAAGGCTGCCGTTCAAAGTTGCAGTGGTGCCTAAGTCACTGTGAAAACTCAGGACTTTATTTTTTATTGATTATTTCAAATCAACTTCTTAATTCTTTAATTGAGTAATTAATTAATATCAAATGTGAGGACTAAAAGATGTTTTGTTCCAAACACCGTCAATGCCTTTTTGAACATCTAGACATTTTTCTCTTGAATTTTAAAAGTATTTATATAAAAATTTCCAATTTACTGAAACTTTTTAATTGTTAGGACCTTGCCAGAATTGCACAGTGTGTAATTTACAGAATGCTTCGAATTTTATAAGGAACTACAGATCTATTAGTATTCCTCAAATGGCTGAAATCGTCTACAGTGAACTGGGGGAATTTTCTAGCTTTGAAGGAATCTTTTAGTACATCATGTAGGAACGAATAAGCTTTTACACTGCGAATTTAAGAATACTCTGGGATTTGAACAGCAAAGTGGGCCTTCATTTGCAACAGTATTCAGAAGAAATAAGACGTGTGCCACTTGCTATATAAATGACTGTAAAACCAGTCACTCTTCAAAGGTGATGTCAGGGTCTGAGTCTTCTCAGGTCGGTTCTGAGCAGTTGATCTGCCTGTGCGTGCTGATTGACAAGGGAGGATATGAGGTCTTTTTGCAAAGGCTCTTCAGTGTTTCATCTCCAGCTTCTGCAGTACTCAGAGGCTGAACCAAGGAGTTTTGGGGAAATCATCTGACCCCAGGGCTTCTTCTTCACACACCATCCCTTACTTTCTCTAGTTCACTCTACTTTCTGAGGAGCTACAGGAGCTCACAGAACCAGAAGCTCTGCTAGTTGATGGGAGTGGTGTAGCAGTATAGCTTAGTAACTCACCCTGGGAGACCTGCCCTTAAACCCCACAGACTTTCCTTTTCATTTTCCTTAGCATCTGAGATGTTTTTTTTGGGGGGGAGGGTAGGGAATACTTCCTTAGTAAATATTTAAGTGGCTTCTGCTGCTTGAACAGAAACCATACATCTTCCAAGGTGAAATATCTACTGTCTCCTTCCTGACCCATGGAACCCCTGCTTATCCTTCGGAGTGTGTGTGTGTGTGTGTGTGTGCGTGTGTGTGTGTGTATGTGCACTCACGCGTGTGTCCCTGTATGTGTGTGTGTTATTGTGACAGCAGTTCAGTTCCTATTTAAATAAGTGCCTCAAGAGCTTCAAGCCTTCCTCAAGCAGACAGAAAAACATGAGTAAGAAAATAAGTAGAACCATCTAAAGTGTCCGTTATGCCATTAGATAGACTATAAGGACTCTTTAGATTTATTTTATGTATTATGTTTTATGAAGCATTTACTCTATTTCACTCAATTCATGCAATAGACCTCTGAGGTAAACATGGCAATGAGTATTAGGTCACATTCTATGCCTGGGAAAACAAGAACCTTCAGGAAGTTAGAGCTCTAGTTATTTCATTATTTCTGTAGTGTGGATACATCTTTAGCTGTTTGCCATGTCTGGAGAAAAGCATGCACATAATAAAATCTGAATATATTAGGGAATCTCTGAATTACGTTCAAAAGATTAGGTGTTCTGCCCCAGACGCAAAGAGAATAAGTAGTGGAATCTAGGTTTCAGAGCAGAACTTTGTGCCCATGAAATTATACGAGAGCAAACATGTTAACTACCCCACAATTCCACAAGAGATGGCATAACATTTATTACACAGAAGAAATCAGTTGTGGAGCAAGGTCCAAGGAACCCATTAAAAATTGCTAGACATGGGCCGGACCGGGAGTTTGGCCTAGTGGTAGAGTGCTTCCCTAGCATGCACGAAGACCCAGGTTCGATTCCTTGGTACCACATACTTAGAAAAAGCCGGAAGTGGTGCTGAGGCTCAAGTGGTAGAGCTCTAGCCTTGAGAAAGTCCAAGGACAGTGCTCAGGCCTTGATTTTTTTTTTTTTTTGCCAGTCCTGGGCTTGAGCTCAGGGCCTGAGCACTGTCCTTGGACTTTCTCAAGGCTAGAGCTCTACCACTTGAGCCTCAGCACCACTTCTGGCTTTTTTCTATATATGTGGTACTGAGGAATCGAACCCGGGTCTTCATGCATGCTAGGCAAGCACTTTAACCACTAGGCCAAACTCCCGGCCTCAGGCCTTGATTTTAAGCCCAGGACTGGCAAAAAAAAAAAATTGGTAGACGTTGAGTTAAGTCCCAGCTCTGCCACTTGGAAGTTTGTGACAATTTTACTAAGGTGATATTTCTGTGTATGTAAAATCAGAAAGTCAGGTCTTTTATATTTTAAGAGATTTTTTTTCTTCCACAATTTTACAATCGTATGTATAAACTTGTCTCATGTCTGACACAAAGACCATGCCATATCTACAATTTCACTTTTGTTTTAAATGAAGGTGTAGAGAATTGATTCCAGTGTGAAGTAGTTTAGCTGTAGAAAGAGATTATTTTATTTTAAGGTAGGAGAGATGTGTATTTTGAGAGATAATCAAGTCGTGTGTGTGTGTGTGTGCTCTGTGTATGTTGCACATGAGGGTGTGCATGTGTGTCTGTTTTCATAGAGGGATGGAGTGAGGGTGAATATGGCTAAGCTGTGCTTGAGAACAATGCCTATGTACAGACAGAATAACTGAAGCTACATCATGATTTTTGTGGGAGTCAATCATATAGAAATAAATCAACCCATTAAAAAAAATCCAAGCAATGAGAAAATTTAGGAAATCCAGTACTCTAGTACATTAAAGAAAGAAATTGGAGCTGATCATCAAAAGAATTCGGCATCAGCTAAGAGTGGTGGCTCACACCTGTAAAACCCTAGTTACTCAAGGGACTGAAATCTGAGGATCACAGTTCAAAGCCAGCCCAGGAACTAACGTCCATGAGATTCTTAGTTCCAATTAAACACTAGAAAACAAGTGGTGTTGTGGCTCAAGGGGTAGGGTGGTAGTCTTGAGCTGAAGAGCTCGGAGACAGCACCCAGCCACAGAGTTGAAGTCCCATGACCGAGAAAAAAAAAAGAAAAGAAATTCAACATCTCTCTTCTGTATACCAGGGCTCCAAGATTTATTTTTAATTCCATCTATCACACATTTTTTTCCCTTTCTTCACTCCTTTTTGTCTTTATTCATAGATTCTGTTTGAATATCAGCAATTTCATTTGTCTTTATCTAAATATGTATCATTAGAAATTCTATTCAGCACAATAGTCCCATTACTTTACCTTCAAATGAAATCTTTATCACAGACCCATTGTATAAAATAGACTGAATGAAGTGGTTTTCTCTGTTGAGAAACAGATGAGTCACCTTTTTGCTGCTCTCAGTATGCCAGGTCATCATTTGTAGGAAATGTGTGGAAAACCCACTGCTGTTGGTGACAGGAATGGCACACTATGGTCAGAAGTGTTGGTCTAGACTCTGTGTCCAGATGAGCAATCAATAATCCAAGGACAACTTTCTTATTGCAGACTCGACTGTGAAATATCTAGGGTCTATTTCACCTAAGAAAATGTTCTAAGCTTTAAAGAGAGCCCTTCAGATAGAAAGAAAATGGTTTTCTGTGCAGAAGATTGATTTACGGTTCTATAAATTACAACTAAATACTTTCTTACCTTGACTTGATGGAAAAAATAATAGACAAGAATACATAAGTTTTACACAGATGAATTACAAACTCACATGGAGGAACCATGAGCCATCTGAGTTTGGAGACTGTTGTGGGTGGACGGATGTGTCTGACTTCAGAAATGGAAAACAAAGCTGTGGGGACACATTGTCACAGACTAGCTCTTCTTGATCTTTCCCCTGACCTAGCCAAAGAGCCCTTTTGTCTCACAAGGAACTTCTGCATTTGGTACTTTGTTCTTTAATTCCCTGAAGACAAAACTGGATACGATTATGTTTTTAAAATCTGACTAATGAAAACCCTTAACATCAATTACTGGAATGCTTTTCTATAAAAAGCAAAGAACTACTCTTTGCTTTAATTTTCCACACTCACTGCATTAGCAACTAACAACATGTTTTGTAGGAAGAAACATTTCATATTATCAATTTCAAATAAGACCAGGACCTAGTGGTAGATGTTCTATATTCTTTTTTCTTTCATTGTTACATTTGGAAGTTATGAAAAAGCAGGGTTCTTCTTAATGACTAATATGCAACTTAGGATTCATTTTTTAACCTTGAGCTTGTAGACATTTATTTATGCACACATTTTTTTCTATACAGAAAATGCACACTATAAAAGTACTTCTCTATGAGTAATATTAAATTCATGTTCTGAAAATCCCCTACATATACAACTTTCTGGCAAAGGGGACTAACTTATTAAAAACTTATTTTAATTTACTGAACACTGTAAAAAAGGCAAGAGTTATTAAGTAATCAGTCGCCTACACCATTGAGAAGCTTTTTCAATCACAGAACTAATAACAGGGAAAAGTTGCTAGATGTCCCTGGATCCCCAGTATCCCTTACTGGCCCTGTGAGGGCCACCATCATAAAGTCCCAGGATGTAGATTCAGCTTATCAGACTGACCTTGGTTTGACCTTGACTTCTCAACAGACATTTAGGAATATCAAGTGTGCCTTAAATTTCTCATACACTTTGAAGATTATTAATATAATTTTGGTTCTTGTGAGAAACACTGGATTTTTTATTTCATTTTACCCTATCTCTCATACAATATATTCAGCCATTTCAGAAAATGAAATTTTCAAATAAATATAAAAATATAATAAAAACATATGGGCCCTTATTTGAGATGTTCCATGTACATTACAGTTACTTTTATTACAAAAATACTGGAGATTTTTTCATTAACTATAGGGAACTGCTGTATGTTCTTTCTCTTATATGATATGCATCCATTGTATCATATTAAATAAATCCAAGCTATGGGATTTTAGGTATTTCCCATTCTTTTTATAAATTCGCACTGCCATAGATAGCCATATGCCATATAGCATTTCACAAATATACAAATATATGGGCAGAATTAATTTTTACAATTAGAACTTTAAGGTTGTTCATAAATCTACTGCATGGAATTTCTGATTTGTGCTCTATGGCTTCCCAACAACTCCCATTACCAATACAGGGTTTATTTGCCCCACAGTAACCCATACTCTGACTTACTAAACTTTTTTTGTCAGTTGTGAGTCTTGAACTCTAGTCCTGGGCACTGTCCCTGAGCTCTTCAGCTCAAGGTTACCACAGTCCCACTTCCAGTTTTCTAGTGGTTAATTAGAGATAAGAGTCAGGTGATCTTTAGTGCCTCAGCTGGCTTGAGCTTTGAATTGTGATCCTCAGATCACAGCCTCCTGACTAGCTAGGATTACAGGCATGAGCCACAATGCCTGGCTAAACCCTTTTTACCTCTCTTGCTATGTGAAAAGCCCTGATATCTCAGTAGAGTATGAATTTATGTTCGTCTTGCATGGAACTAAATTTAATGCTTAATTATCTACTGAAAGATGATATTGAAAATGTAGTTCTACCAAGACATGAGAAAGGGTATCAATGTATGTGAAGTAATGCACCCTCTATCTGGTGAATATAATGTAACCCTTCTATTAATTACAATAGAAAATATGTAGAAAAAATTTTAAAAAGTAAATATAATTCTACTTCCTTTTTCTCTTTTGTACTAAGTAAGCACTCTTGGATCTTTATCTACAGTCTCATTTAGTATGAGTATTTCAGAAGTGACTATATTACATCTTAATCAGAATAACCCTCCTTAATTTTAAAATATTTATGTCTTCTCAAATATTGTAGAGTGATGACGTATCATTTAAAATACAATCACAGGAAACATACTATTTCTCTTTTAAGTACATACTGACCATTTTCCCCAAATTTAAAATTAAATTTCAACTTTTGTTCTCTTTTATTTTGAACTAGAGCCCCAGTACCAAAAATTGGACATGACACCCCACATTTTAATTTGCTCACACACACAAAAAAAAATTGAACTATTCACTCAGTGCCACTCATTCATTCAAAACCATTGAGAATTCCTCTATTTTCTCTGTTGCAGTTTAGAACGAAGCTATGTGTGGGTTATAAAATGTTCCAAAACAAGTATGTTCTTATAGCAGTTATTTAGATTAACTCCTTCTAAAATTTAAAGCCAGATTGCTTTTAATATCAGGAAAGGTTATTTTCTGTTTTATATGACTAATTTAAATTTCAGTATAATGTACTATATTTATATATATCAAACACTCATCTATTATCTATCTTCTTGTCTATCCATAGCATAATTAAGAACAGATACTATGGCAATAAGTAGTTATTAACTTGCTTATTTGCTGATTTATCTATGAGGAGTGTTCCTTTGTAAGATTAAAGTCCAATTGTCTTTATATGTCCCTAAAGCTACCATCTTATGTATTTAGTATGTGTGATTTCTCCAGAAGTAATGGTCATTAAATAATATTATATCTCACTAAATAACACTGTAATAATTTACAGGAATGAAATCACATTATTTGTGATTCTCTGATACTTTCATTTCTTTTTTTTTTTTTTTTTTGCCAGTCCTGGGCTTGAGCTCAGGGCCTGAGCACTGTCCTTGGAGTTTCTCAAGGCTAGAGCTCTACCACTTGAGCCTCAGCACCACTTCCGGCTTTTTTTTTCGTATGTATATGGTACCAAGGAATCGAACCCAGGTCTTCCTGCATGCTAGGCAAGCACTTTAACCACTAGGCCAAACTCCCGGCCCCCTTTCATTTCTTTTAAATTTATCTTTCTGGTATTATTTTGCTATTGGTTTTCCCATTTAGTGTTGCATAATAACCCCCACATCAGGTTGATATTTCCTTGCTGAATAATTCCTTGCTAAATATTTTCATTTTTCTCTTACAGTATTCAAGAATCTCTTCAAGATAATTCTGTAAATAAGACAGCTGGTTTGTGTAGTGCACTCACTCAACTTTATAATATAACTCAAGAATTTTTTAAATACATGTATTAATTTACAGTCTTACTGGCAATATATTAGGATTCAATGCAATGAATATTCACTACTGACAATTGATATTACCAGACTTGCTAAGTTTTCCAAACTGATGGTCTGAAATCATATCTAATTGCAGCCTTAATTAGGGTTTCTCTGTTTACTAATGAAGTGAAGCATGTTTCAGATGCTTTGATTGCTTGTGTGTTCCTATTGCTCATTTGTCGTTCTTTCCCTGTGCAATTTCGGGCAAATTTTGACAGTTTGATTTCTATAATAGTTACAATTTTTGCTTAGTTTATTTTTTTTCCTCATGCTAGTTCTAGCAATTAATGATTTCTAGAATTTCCTCCTAGTTTAAACATTTTGGAACACAGTCAGACCTGGATAATTTTAGTTAACATCCCTACTAATTTGCTGTATCACCACTTGTGTTTTCTCCACTGCTATGAAATGATTGATTGTTTATTTACTCTTCTTTCTTCTCCAAAAGATTAAATTGACTGCTTTTGAACCTCAAATGCTGATAACAAAACAAGAAGCTACTCGGGGATGACGGAGGGGATATGGGTTCTATGGGTGTCCCAATTTAATTCAGAGATTTTTCAGCTCTTCTGACTTTGCCTAAAGTGACCAAATGTTCCCAACAGTATTTGCATTGAAAACCCTGCCTTATATATTTGATTATTGATCTCTGTTCATGCTTTTTGTTATTGAGAGCACTCTAAAAATAAAGGGCTGGTGAGTATCCACCAAAGAGATGTCAGAACCTTCAGTCCTTTACATTACTGCATCCCAATAGAAACTCATCATGAACTCAGACTTGAATAAATCCTTTCTGTGTCCTTCTCCTTCAAAATGAGGAGATATAGTTGATTTTGCTAAGCTATGAAGCCTGGGGACAATCTGTTATACAGCAAAAACAACTGCTGAATTCATGTGTCCATTTGGCTAATGTGATGGTGAATCTTGATTGTTTTCTTGATTAGATTGTTGATGCCAAGAGATTAGTGAAGCACCCTTCCAGGTGTTCCTCTGAGCATTTTTAGTAATGGATCTGTTCATGTGGTCTCTGATGTAAGCAAGTGGTTTCATTCATTGATGGCTTCAAATGTTGATGAACTGTTTCCAGAGGACTTTCTGGGAATCTGTTCACCTACCTGGAGAAAAAGGGGAGTTGCTCTTCTAGGGTTGAGAGTTCTCAGATGTTGAATGCTGAAAACTCATGGGCTGGGTGGATAGTTTCAGAGGTTTATAACCCAAAGCCCTCAGAATTGAGAATGCATAGATAGGGCTGTTAGAACCCTGAAACTGATAGTACTAGATACTCAGCACAGAGGCTTACTGCCTGGCGTCTTAGTGTCAGTGGCCGACCATCTAAATACCAGCTAATAATAGGAGTGGTTGGTAACCATGCCACATGATGCTGCAGCTCCTCTCTCTTGGGTGTTCCATCGGACTCTGCCCTCAGCCGTCTACTGCCTCCTCTTCCTCTTACTACCACATGCCACTCTGCTTACAATACAAACCACCAGCAGACAAGAAGAGACTATTCAGGCCCAGTGGACAGGCCTATCATCTCAGCATTTGAAACCATTATGGAGTACTTAGTAAATTCAAGGCCAGCCCGGACTACAGAATGAGACCCTGTTTCTGAAAATAAGGCAAACTAAAACAAAGTAAAAGCAAAGCAAAAGTAAACAAAATCATTTTGGACAAGCCTTTCGGTGCAGGATGGGGGTGGAGGGTTCTTTGCACTGATTCACAAACTGAACTGAACTGCCTGGTTATACAGCCAGAAGGGGAGGAGGGGCGTGTGGCATGCAAACAAAGGATTGTAATTTTACCAGTCACAGGATAGACAGTGTTCCATTCTGCATAGCATCCAATCAGAGGCCTTTTGCAAGGACCAATCACTAATCCAATCCCTGGCTTCTTGCAGGTTATCTCCCCGTGATCTTGAATGAGAACAGCTGCAGGGTAAGGTTGCCCAAGGCTGGCCTTGCCCAGGTGCTGCCTTTCAAGAACTGAACAATAAACAGAGCAAGCTGATTTGGAGCAGGGGAGGTGCCTCCAGTTGCAACAGTTCATATGGCTAGAGTGTTCTGTGAATGATGGCAGAGTGGCCCAAACCACTGGGCTTCCACAGGCTAGTCTGATAGTTACTACAGAAGGGTCGGCTTGCCAAAAGGTTCAACTCAAGGCCTCCAGGCACAAAAAATGGGTCAATCTACTCCTTCAAAACCCTGAACAGCCCACTCCTGGTAACTTCATTCATTCACTGGAAAAAATGCAATGTGCTCACGAGAGAGCAACAAAAAACTTACTAACAATTCATATGGTTTTAACAGTTTAACCCCTTCCTCACCATCCTAAGGAAATTGGGTTCCTCTATCTGTCTCAGAACTGCATCAGGCAGGACGGACTTAATTGAAGTGAGTTACTAAGGTATGTCCTGATCACAGACTTCATCTGTGGTCCTTTCTGGTCTCCTGCTTGGTTCCTTGCTGCTGTGAGGTGAGCAGCTTTCCTATAACATGCCCTGTCTCCATGATGCCTCTGCCTTGACACCAACTAAAAGCAACAGAGCCAGGCAGTCATGAACTAAAAAGAAAAGGCCTCTAGACACAAGTAAATTTTTACTCCTTTATGATGCTTTTATCAGCTCTTTTGTGGCAGTCATAAATATCCTGACTAGGATAGCCTGCTATAATTTAATACTACAGGCAGAGTGGTGACATCAACACGATTAGTGTTGAGAGGGCTTGGAGGCTGGTAAGACCAAGATGAAGGTGCCAGCCTTAGTTCTCTGCTCTGCTCTCCCTTTCTAGCACTCAGTGCTGGCCTCTTACTGTGGCCTCCTATTGTGGAGAAGGTAGAGGAGAAACCAGTCCTCTACTATCTGTTCTTTCAAGGCTATACATCCCATCATCGGACCTCTACTTGTGAACACATGCTTACCAAATCACCAAAGTCTCCTTTGCCACCCCATTGGGGGACTGGCGCGCTTGCATTTCAGGGAAGAGACGGAATCATATCCACGCCAACATATGCACACATGAATGCCTGAACAGATGTGTATGTGTTACATATTCAGTCATGAAATACCCACAGGCCGCAAAATAGTCAAGGACAGATTTCAAGCTACTTGAGTCATTTAAACTAGGCATACCTTCCAGAATCTTCTTGTTTTCTCTTTCTGGAAAAAAATCTCATATACCTACTCCCCCCCACCATGTTTTTTTCATCTCACAAACAGAGAGTCTTTTTGTTCTATCTTTTTTAATATAGGGAAGATGATTCAATTGCTTTTGCACTGAAAAATATGTTATGGGCATCTTTCCAACTTGATGTGAAAAGCAAATATACATCAAATATTGTGTTTGTGTAGGCTGCAGAATATTCCATTTCATGAATAATGATCATTTATGTAACCCATCCAATATTGATGAGCATTTAGCTTGTTTCCATTGCTTTGATTAACAAAACGAAGATGAATATGCTGGTATATTCATCTCTGTAGTACTGCTAAATTACTGCCTTAGGAAAGTTTGTAAAAGTGCAATAGCTCCATAGAAGCAATGGGCAAAATGTTTCAAATGATTTATTTTTCTTTTTCCATTTGCAAATTATGTGCTCATCTTTGTGAAGTAATCTGCTTGTCCCTATGTGCAAAAGAAGGAAATTATATGCTATTCCCCAACCTGCTTCACCTTATATGTATCATTCTTTCATGGTTTAGCTCTTTTTGTTTGTTCAGACAAAGTGAGAGCCATGTTTCACTTTTTCTTTATGTTACATTTCAAAATATAATAATGTAACTTAACGTAAGATTTATTTCTGGTATTCTTCAGCTTGTCTTAGTTGATTGGCTTTGAAACACAGGGTTAATGAATACTGCTGTAATTACCTATACATGTAACATTAGATTAATTTAAATTAATCTAAAGGAAGCCAATGTTAAGTTTTGCTTTCCTGCTCAAGGTTGCTTTCTTTCTGGACACTAGGTCTCCAATGAAGTGGGAATAATTCTTGTTTCTAAATTTCTTTCATGATGACATTCTTGATTAGTTTATTTACTTACTTGGTTATTTCTTTGTGTTTTAAACATCAAATTGTGCTCTTGCTTTATTACATTAAAAGGGTAGGGCTTGGGGCATGAAGCATGTCCTAATGATAGAGTGTTTGCCTAGCATGCATAAAGCACTGGGTTTGATTCCTTGATATCACGTACACAGAAAAAGCTGGAAGTGGTGCTGTGGCTCAAATGATAGAGCACTATTCTTGTGAACAAAGAGGCACAGGGACAGTGCCCAGGCCCTGAGTTTAAGCCAAAGGACAGACAACAAAAGAGTGTAAGTCTTTTGATCAGCATAGGCATGGTTTTCTCAGATAGGTAAATGAACAAAAATTTCAGAGCAGACTGCATAAACATATATGGAACAATCTTAGCTAGGAAAATTTTGTGGCTACCCAAGGCGAAATGGTGGATGCTAAGTATGAACTCATTAGATCTAGATCTGGATCACCATTAGTAACTCATCCACAGCCAGCCATGAGGCCAGGGCAATCTAATGAAATCTTGGACTCAATGAAAAAACATGGTTTAGGAGATGGATTGGGCCCTAGGATTCCTTTTACTCTTGAATCTCTTTCATTATACTCTGCTTCATGTTATCAAGTTATAAGTCTGGGTATCTCCTCATTTTCCTGGACAAGGTAAATCAAAGAACAAGAACAGGAAGTGAAAAAAAATCAGATTTCTTCAACCCACAGACCCATGGCCACCTAATCTTCAATAAAGTAGCCAAAAATAAGATGGAAGAAAGCCTCTTCAACAAATGGTGCTGTCAGAATTGGTTAAGCACCTATAGAAAACTAAATTTGGATCCTTATGTTACCTGCACCAGAATTAATTCCAAATGGATCAAAAACCTTGAGGTAAAAGCAGATACCCTGAAAACTTTACAAGAAAGAATAGGAGATACACTAGAATTCCTTGGCACAGGTAAAAACTTTCTTAATAAAGACCGAGAAACACAACAAATTGAGGAAGTTTGGACAAATGGGACTGAAACTACAGAACTTCTGTATGGCAAAGGACATAGCTAGCAAGTTAACTAGAAAGCTCACAAAGTGGGAGATTTTCACTTAGCCATACAACAGAAAAGGACCTCATATCTAAAATATATCTACAGTTAAAAAATTGAATGCTTCAAAAACAAATCCTCAAAGAAACAACTATCCCATTAAAATGTGGGCTACAGAATTAAAGACTTCTCTGAAGAGGAAATAAGAATAACCAATAGACACATGAAGAAATGCTCTACATCTCTGGCCATTAAAGAAATGCAAATCAAAAGAACTTTAAGATTATACTTCAGTCCAGTTAGAATGGCCATTTTCAAGAAATCTAATAACAACAAATGCTGGTGGGGATGTGGCCAGGAGGGATCACTAGTACACTGTTGATGGGAGTGTAAACTTGTTCAACCTGGACAGTGCCCAGGCCCAGAGTTCAAGCCACAGGACTAGCAAAAAAAATAGAATAGAACTGGAGGGAGAATATCTTCACCAACCAAACAACGGACAAAGGCCTCATATCTAAAATATATCAACAACTCAAAAAATTGAATCACTCCAAAACTAACCTCCAAAGAAACAACCATCCCATTAAAAGATGGGCCAAAGACTTAAAGAGAGTCTTCTCTGAAGAAGAAACAAAAATGGCCTATAGACACATGAAGAAATGCTCAACATCTCTGGTCATAAAAGAAATGCAAATCAAAACAACTCTAAGATTCCACCTCACTCCAGTTAGAATGGCCAGGATCAGGAAAACGAATAACAACAGATGCTGGAGGGGATGTGGCCAGGAGGGATCACTACTACACTGTTGGTGGGAGTGCAAACTCGTCTAACCACTATGGAAAGCAGTGTGGCAGTGCCTCAAAAGGCTAAACATAGAACTCCCCTATGACCCAGCAATTCCACTACTTGGCATTTACCCAACCATCCAGAAACAAGGACATACTAAATCCACTAGCACAACAATGTTCATTCAGCACTATTCACCATAGCAAAGATATGGAACCAACCTAGATGTCCCTCAGTTGATGAGTGGATCAACAAGTTGTGGTATTTGTACACAATGGAATTCTATGCTGCTGTCAGAAAGAATGACATCGCCCCATTTGTTAGGAAATGGAAAGACTTAGAAAAAATCATATTAAGTGAAGTAAGCCAGACTCAAAGGAACTTAGGCTCAATGGTTTCCCTCATTCGTCATAATCAGTAGAAACCTTGGGCTCTACTAGCAGAGATCTGCAATAGAGCAAAATCTGGATACATAAGGCCATATAATGTGAAGCTAATTGAAAGAACCTCCAGGATAGTGAAACAAAAGCCATATAATGAATGATTGTTGTCCTTAATGTACTATGTTGTCTCTCATCTCGTTTGCTGTCCCTTGGTTATCTCATATTGGTATAGTATCTCACTTTGTTATCTGATATATTGAATTTATTTGTATTTGGATATTTGAAATTTGATAGGGAAGGGGGGAAAACCAAGACGGGTGGGGGGTGTGGGGGGGAGGGAAATGGGTACCAAGACATGTGAAAGGGTATCAATGTATGTGAATTAATGCACCTTCTATCTGGCAAATATCATGTAACCCTTTTACTAATTACAATAAAAAATAGAAAAAAAATAGAACTGGAAGAGTTATTACACTAGGATATTCCTTGCAGCATTTGCAGTTGCAAAGTTTTGGACACAACACAGGTATCCGTCATGCAATTACATAGATAAAGAAAATGTGTAATATATACACATAAGAGTATTATCAAACCTTTTAAAAGAAAAGTACTTGATTATTTGCAACACTACATTTTATTTACTTATTTATTTTGCCAGTCCTAGCTTGAGCTCAGGGTCTGAGCACTGTCTTCGGACTTTTCTCAAGGCTAGAGCTCTACCACTTGAGGCTAAGCACCACTTCTGGCTTTTTTCTATGTATGTGGTACCGAAGAATTGAACCCCGGTCTTCGTGCATGCTAGGCAAGCACTCTACCACTAGGCCAAACTCCTGGCCCCATTTGCAAGACTATTGATGAACCAGTAAGACATTATAAGGGAAATGAGTCAGCAGAGAAAAATACAAATATCTGTCATGTAAAAATTAAAGTTGAGTTCATATAAGATGAGGGATGGGGAGTGAGGGGAGGGAAATGTGGACCAACACATGAGAAAGGGTATCAACGTATGTGAGGTAATGCACCTTCTATCTGGTGAATATAATGTAACTCTTCTATTAATTACAATAAAAATATATGAAAAACTCATATAATAATTGACTTGTGAAACCCTTAAAAAATAAAAAGCCAGAAAAAAACATAAAAAAAGAGGATGGTCCTCAGTGGATGGCAAGGGCAGGTGATATGGAAAGGGCAGATGTTGATAGAAGGAACAAAGTTTTAATGAGATAATAGGATTGTAATTTATTAACATTTCACATAGAATTCCCAGTATAGTAGATAATAATGTAATGCATATCTTCTAAGTTACTAATGGGTAGATTATAGATATTTTACCATGTGCAAAAATCAGTAAATAAATGAATCTGATATCATACCACATTATAAACCTACATTCAAATGTTACGTAACACCCAATGAAAGTGAGTAATATGCAATTAAATACAGACCTGGGTCTTGAACTCAGGGCTTGAGCATTGTCCTTGAGATTCTTTTGCTCAAGGCTAGCACTACCACTTGAGCCATAGCACCACTTCGGGCTTTTCCTGCATGTATGATGCTGAGGAATTCAGCCCATGTCTTCATGCATGCTTAGCAAGCACTCTACCACTAGGCCATGCTCCCAGCCTCCAAATTTTTAAATGTGACATTTATGATGTCACAAATATCATGGAATGGTTGTGTGGAACTTATTTTACTCACTTAATCATGCATTAATTTCTTCAGCTGTTTGTTACTTAATAAGCCATCGTTTTAGCATGCGGACAAAGGTGGTTCAAGTTGGGTATGAATGAAAGATTAACATATCCCAAACACATCAACATAATGATAATTATCATATATGATACAGAATTATAGAATCCCTGCTGAGACTCTTTGGACAGATTTCCTCTCTTCTATTCTTAGAGAAGTAACAACAACAATAACAATTCATTGGTACATGAAACGGTTTTGTAGGAGATAGTGATTCTGTCAATCATACTTTACATGGCCTTATTTTTATATTGGTAACTATCTGCGGATTTGGTTGAAATGCGCTTGCCCCTATTTCAGTATTTTTCTTCATACAAGTCACCAGGCTCCATGAGGTCAGGAACCTGGCTTCATTCACTATATTTGCTGTGCTTGAGAAAAGTTCCAAAGCATACTACGTGCTCAGCAAATATTCGCCACAGAAAGAAATTGAATTATTTCCTGACTCAGGATTCTTTAGGCTGTCAATATCTGGGTTGCCGCCTAAAACATGTGGAAATCTTGAACAAATAGCATTTATCCCTTCAAAGACTGATACTAAGACCTTTGAATCATACAACACTTGAATCCCAAACTTCTTAGACCCAAAAGCATTTCCCTTAAATCAGTCAGAAAAATGCCATACAAGGTCTCTTTCTGTACTCTCTGGCATGGAACAGCTTGGTTGATAGCTTCCTTCTCTCTTAATCAGTACATTTGCACACTGACCCCACCTTTAACTTTTTGCATATAAACTTTGTAAGTTGACCTACACAGAGGTCCCTGTTTTAACTTAGTGAAAACAATTCTGCCCCTAGCAAGAAGCCCTCATAAACGAATTCTGAAGCCAACCATTTGAAAGCAAACCATATTAGCTACACGCTCAAAGCTTTAACTACTTGATTTCTCATTCATTATTTAAAATTTTTGATGAAAGATAAAATGTTTTCCCCAGGCCTTACTCTTAAAAAACTTAAAAGATATGGTCATTTGCTTAGTAAAATCTGCTTTCTGACAAAGGGAATATATACAATGATGGTCCCCCAAATGAGATTCTTCCACTGTTCATAGCCAGACCACAATTACCTAATCATTTAACCTTCTATTTACAATCACTTCAGCATCAAGAATTAATTGTGTTAGTGATCTTCTTTGATGGGATTTTGCTCTGTAACTCCATGGAATATTCCTTCTCAGGCAGCAATTATAATGAACACCAGAAAACATACAGTAGACCTCGTATTCATCTGTCAAATGGAAGTTGAATGAAATAAACTGCTTTTGACCCCTGTCACTACAGAGCTACTCCTTTTGTATATCATGGCCAATTTATCTCATCATGATCCTCAAGAAGCATCGCTGGCACATACATAACTTCTGCATTCTAAGGGAGAAATACTTACCCTACTCACTTTCTCTATAATGTTTGCTATACTCTTCCTACAAACAATAGTATATTTTAGCCAAAATATTTACAAACAAAGAGAAAGGGAGAAGGAGAGAGACAGAAAGCCAGACAGGGAAAAAAATGGAAGGAAGAAGAAAGGAAAAGATGAAGGGTATGAGGAAGGGCAAGGAAGGGAGCGAGGAAGGAGAGCAATGGAAAGGGAAGAAGAAAAGGAGAGAGAAAGGAACAGGAGAAAGAAAAGAAGAAAACCAGGAGTATATTGGTGGGTCAATATTTGCAGGGAATGAAAAGCCTTAGTCTACAAGACTTCTGGACTCAAGTAAGGCCTTCATTTTTTCTATATTTTTTTCAGACTTTATTGGACTTCACTTACAAAGACAGCCAGATATGGTTGCAAAATGGATACCTGTGTCATTGATTCAGAGTGGAATTTCAGTCATAACCGGTGTTAAGCACAGAGCCCTGAGCTTTGGCTATGATGACCTTTGGCTCTGTTTAGAACTGTGGTCTCTGGTCTTTGAAGACTCCACTCACTTTCAGAATATAGTGCCAGAGATATCTGAGTACTACAGATACAAAAAGTCTGTCAAAGGAATGTCATTTATAAATGACTTCTTTTCCCTTCTTTGAGTTTGCACATGATCACTCTAAGTTGATGCAGGTGTAGAATAACTATGCTGTAAGTGATTCAAGTTTTTACTACCTCATATTCCTCTTGGCATCTAGTTTGGGGCATTGTTGATTGCACTGGAAATTTAAGTGACCTAGATAATGAAAGTAAATCAAGATTAAATACTTGAGTAGCTCATCTCTCTTAATAGCTAATCTGTCAGCAAAAGTGCTGAAGTGGTAGATTTCAATGTCCACATTTTTATGTATACAAACAAAATTGAGAAGCTAATCAAATGAATAACAACCATATATTTTATATTTTATTCATCTAATAAGTATTTGTCATAATTAGGAGTCAAGTGTCACATATTTTTACAATAGTGTTGTCAGATAATAATGATAAATAGAGGCACATAGCTACAGATTTTACATACTGGTTGGCAAAAATGTACAAACTTAATCAAATAAGTGTGAACATTTTAGATAATTTTAGATGCTCAAACAAGATCAGAGAATTTAGTAGTGAGACAAATATAATGTTTTACATTAGACTGTGCACCAATAACTGACCAGGTGAAGACTGTGGCCCAGCTCCACAGGAGATAGGATACAATGTTAGGCAAACAGTCAACAATCAATTTAGTATGTCAGCTTCTGTTAGCTAAGATAACTGAAATACTTCCTCATGTAAAATATATGTAACTAGTAATCTATTGACATAGGTTTGGCTTGCAATTTATTTTATGATGGTGTGAGAGTGTGTGTATTTGATAGACACCATACTGCAGATTTGAATTCACATCTCATCCCAGGTTGGCACTAGATAGAGGCATGCTGATGTTTTTGATCCTGGGTTGTGGCAGGGAGCTGGATGTCACATGTAATCAGGAAAGGAAACAGCCAATCTCATGTAGTGTGTTGTGTGGTTAAAATATGATGTTTCATGGACTGAGTGGTTTAAATGCCTGGTCCACAAACAATATTTTTAGTTATAATTGATGGAAACAAAATTCATGGTAACTCAAAAAGCACTGCATGGGAACTCATGCCAATAGTCTTAGTTACACAGGAGGCTGAGATCTGAAGACTGAGGTTTAAAACCAGCCTGGGCAGAAAACTCCATAAGATGCTTATCTCTAATTAATTAGCAAAGAAGAGGAAGAGGGGATATGCTACTGTTAAGGAAATATCAGAACAAAAGGCACTGAACATCAAAAAATGAAATAATAAAACAGGAATGACTATTAAGGACACAAATGAAATTTGGATATATTGAGCTAAGTATAAGAAAATGGGCACAATAGGTTATATATTGTATGTTGCCTTTCATGTCAAAAATTTCCAGTAGATAAATCCAAACAGCTAAAAATTAGCATTCTAAGAGTTAGAAAAAGGACTGGGGAAGGATTGGTATATTTCTTTTGGGGAAGAAGAAAATATTCTGAAATGAGAGAATGGTGGGATGATTGTACAATTTTGTAACTATACCCCAAACAAGTTCACTTTGCTGTTCTTGAATTGATAGGTGAATTCCATCTCCATTAAAAAGAGTTTTTTGTCTTCTAAAAAGTTGCAGTTTGAAACCAGCCCAGATATTAAAATCTGTGAGACTTCATTTCCAGTAAATCACCCTAAAGCAAAAGTAGAGCTGTAGCTCAAAGTGGTAGAGCACTAGCCTTTAGCAGAAAAGCTCAAGGATGCACCCAGGTCCTTAATTCAAGCCCCATGACTGATTCAAAAAAAGCTATCATAAAGAGGAAGTGAACTTTCCCTCTTTGCAGATGACACGATTCTGTATTTAAGAACCCTATAGACTCCACTCCCAAGCTACTTGAGGTGATTCAAAACTTTGGCAAGGTAGCAGGGTATAAAATTAACCCTCAAAAATCAACCGTCTTCCTACATGCCAACAATGAGAGGTACAAGGCAAGAATCAGGAAAGCAAGTCCTTTTACAATAGCTTCAAAGAAGATAAAGTACCTAGGAATTAACTTAACTAAGAATGTAAAGGACCTTTTTGATGAAAACTTTAAAACCCTGAAAAAAGAAATTAAAGCAGAACTGAGGAAATGGAAAAACCTCCCATGTTCCTAGAAGAAACAACCATCCCATTAAAAGATGGGCCAAAGACTTAAAGAGAGTCTTCTCTGAAGAAGAAATAAGAATGGCCTATAAACACATGAAGAAATGCTCGATATCTCTGGCCATAAAAGAAATGCAAATCAAAACAACTCTAAGATTCTAATTCACTCCATTTAGAATGGCCTTGATCAAGAAATCTAATAATAACAGATGCTGGTGGGGATGTGGCCAGGAGGGATAACTACTACACTACTGGTGGGAGTGTAAACTCATTCAACCACTATGGAAAGCAGTGTGGTGGTTCCTCAAAAGACTAAATATAGAGCTCCCCTATGACCCAGCAATTCCACTACTTGGCATTTACCCAACTGTCCAGAAACAAGGACATACTAAATCCACTAGCACAACAATGTTCATTGCAGCACTATTCACCATAGCAAAGATATGGAACCAACCTAGATGTCCCTCAGTTGATGAGTGGACCAACAAAATATGGTATTTATACACAATGGAATTCTATGCTGCTGTCAAAAAGAACATGGCCTCATTTGTAAGGAGGCCATATGAAGTGAAGTAAGCCAGACTCAAAGGAACATAGGCTCAATGGTCTCCCTCATTTGTCATAATCAGTAGAAACCTTGGGCTCTCCTAGCAGAGACTTGCAATAGAGCAAAACCTAGATACATAAGGCCATATAGTATGATGCTAAATGAAAGGACCCCCAGAATATAGAAATAAAAGCCATATGAGTGATTGTTGTCTTTAATATACTATGTTATCTCTCATCTCTTTCGCTGTCACTTCGTTATTTCATATTGTTACAGTATTTCACCTTGTTATCTGATATATTGGTTATTTGAAATTGGATAGGGAAGGGGGAAAAACAAGATGAGGGGTGGGAGTGTGGGGAGGGAAATGGGGACCAAGACATGAGAAAGGGTATCAATGTATGTGAATTAATGCACCCTCTATCTGGTAAATATAATGTAACCCTTCTATTAATTACAATAAAAATATATGGAAAAGAAGAATATCAGGAAAATGAAATGGAACTGAAAAAATAAGCTATTATTACAAATCCAGGCTATATTGTTCTGAACCTGATCACATGACTTACCAATTTAGCATCCTAGTTCCTCTGACTCCACAGGATATAATTCAAAGACTTGGGGCTAACATACAAGCCCTTAGCTGGCTGTTACCTGTGTCATGGTTCATATCTCCAGCCATCCTTTTCTACCAGCTTCCTGAATCACAAAAATGGTATGCGACCTTCTGTACTCTACAGTTTACCAAATCTTAGAGTTTTGAGTATTCTTCTTAACCTAGTTTATTACAATCACTGATAAAATGGAATGGTGATTTTTCCCCAGCACAGTTCTGCAGAATCTTCTGCATGTCCTAGTTCTTTTTGCTTATTCTCCTTTGGATTATCTTTCTTTATACCTCCTCCTCTGTACCACAGGCTCCCTAAAAATGGATGCCAGTCTTGTTTTTCTTCTAGGCATCCTCAGCACTAACTATTTGGACTAATTATTTGGTATTCTATACGTTTTTAGTATAAATATAAATGATGTGACTGTTTAATCAAAATGTAACTGAACTTAAAAATGGAATATATGAACAAAAATAATGGAATGTGTCCCGAACTGTGGGTAAACACTTAGATTTATAATATGGAGGGGGAAATCTAAAAACAGCAAAGGTAATAAAAACACATCAATTTAAGGTTGTGGGAAATAGAACTCTCTATACATGAGAAAAAAATGACAACTCTTATTGCCAATATGATATCATGTATACAAGTGAGGAAAGATACTACTGTTCTCATTCAGGGATGACAAGTTAATAAATTCTAAATTTTTTCTGGGGGAAAAATGAAGATAGTGTGATTTTTATCAAGTTTTAGCCCATGTTAAATGGCCAGAGTATTTTTGATATCTTTACTGTAATAAGAGATTTCCCCTGGCTAATCTCATGGCTCACTTTTTCTTCTCATCCATGTCTATTCAAGATGAACAATTGAAGGAGTTCTCTGCAAGGCTACTCCATAACAGTCACAGCACGGTGGGGCACCCACTCCCATACAGAAAACAAGGGCTCTTCCTCTCGAATCCTGGAATGAAGTCCAGATCACATTTGTGTGCAATCAATATTTGTTTAGTTAATTCGTAGGTAGCATTTTTATATGCATTATGGAAAAAGTATCTTCAGCTTCTTCTAAGTATTAGCTGATAGAAATAACATTAAATAATCAAAAACACTAATTCTATGATAATTTTACATTGCATAAAGTATTTTGATAGACATGGAGCAATGCTAATTTTCCTACGATCAAATGTAATTTTTCTTGCTTATTTCTGGCCCCCTATCATCTGAGTCCCACCTAATGTCCTCAAATTTAACTTTTATCTATGCACTTCTACATCATAACTTTCTATCCTAATTATGATGGCAATTATACATTTGAGGCTTACATACAAATTAAAATCTCCTTTAATACATAAATACATTATTTTGATCATCAAATTTATTTATTTTTTGATATGAACATTAATCCAATGGCATTAAACATTGACATTTGCACACTTATATGAAATGACTACTTCTTAGGTTAAATGATTTTACAAATAACCAAAAATGACTCACCAGATTGAATGTAGAAAGCCAGCATGAGTCAGTGTTCCTCACTCTTCAGAAAACATAGGATCTAATGAGATCTGATGTCACCAGTTCAGGTACAATTGTGACAGTCTCCTAGAATATGAATAGGTAGAATGACTTTTAGGTTCTGATAATTTAATGAGTTGGGACAAAATATATCCAGGACAATATGAGCAGATGGACTTTTTAGACACTTTATCAAGATATAATTGGTCATGCTATGTTTATCTAGTGTTTAGTTTCCCACCTTTCCACAATTATATTACCATTGCTTTAAATTCCATAAAAATCAAGTAAATAGCAAATATGTGATAGGATATTAAACAAAAGAAAAAGAAATGTTTCCGAAAGGTTGGACATAAAGTTATGTATATCCACAGGCTATCCTAAGCTTCTGTCTGAGAGAACTTATGTCGGCTTGACACAGTCAATTGTTATCAGAATCATGGTCTATGCCCTGGACTCACAACCAATACAGTGTTGCAGTGAAAAATCCCAGTGGGCTGGAGACACCCCAGACATTTCTGGACTCTATCAAAGCCATGCTTTGCAAAATTCCCATTAGTGAGGATCAGATAAAACAGACAAAACAGTCGTTTTTCTCAGTGTTTGTGAAAGGCATGCTGGAGTCTCTAGGCACCAGTGTAAGTTGAATTGTTGTCTTTATTGCCAAGACACACCACCAAAGTTGGTCACCACACCAGACCTTTGAGATACACCTGCTTGCTGATGCCATGGTGGGCTCCTGCTGATATTAGGGTTCATTTCTTCATTCCATAATGGCTGCTTCGTAACTACAGAGCCACAGAAGTGCAAGTTACCCATTATATCTTCCAATTCTCTAAGCATTGCAATTGTCATTGGTGATGTATGTGATGCTGTCTAGAAAAGCCTCAGGGCAGGAACATGAAGCTTGGAATTCTCCGGTCATGATACTAAACACAAATAATAATAATAATAATAATTAATAATAATAAAACAGTAGCCATATGAATTTATTAAAGATGCACACTTTGGCAAATAACTTATTTGCCTATTTGTGATAAAAATAATATGGCATACACATATGTACACGCATATGAGAATATGTGTTCATGTTTGGGATATCATTTCCCCCCTAAATGTAATTTATTATCTATGTTAAGCATGCGACGCAAACAAAACCCATGTTAAAGGACCGCCCTCTCATGTTTTGTTCTTGCTTAGTTAGAATAAAATGGGAACTTTTGCTCTTCATAAATTCTGTAATCTAACCCATGTTTTCCATTCAAATCTATCTTATAAATACGCTTCTTCATCCAGCTGCCTTGTTCTTCACTTTTCTTTGCTTTTCCTATGTGGTCCAGTATTCCAACACCCTTCATTACTCCAGGTGCCTTGAAAAATTCCTACCATCTGCTCTCTCTACCTTTCGTTGCCTTAGGATGGTAGCACACTGCAAGGCTTAGCTTCAAATCCAGCTCTCAAAAATTTGTTTCCACGTTTGTGGCTCATATTACTCACACAAGCATAGGCCTTAAACATAACTCCTCCAGTTATCATCTCAGCATTCCTTCCAGTTAACCTTCTAATATGTTTGCATTCTAGTTTCCCCAGTGGACTAATGACTCTATGAGTGAGAAGAGAGGCCCAGTGTCTGTCTGGATTACACGCACAGAGAAAACTCAAAAGCACTGCCCTCATGAGTTAAGCAAATAGAACCTGAAGTTCATGTTATAATAAGGGAAATAAAAACAATGCTTGCTAAGGAAAATTTTCTCTGTTAGGCATTTAAAATATCTTCTTTCTCCCAGAAGAATATTCTGTTTCTTCAGTATGTTTGGAAAATATGAATGGTTCCTTTGTCCTTTGAATTGACTTGGATTTGTCATTAATCCTTTTTCTTCAATTCCATTCTCTCATTTTTCTCACCATTAACATTTTCCTTCCTAGTCTCCAGCTGAGAGAGGATGGCAGAACCCACAGCACTGTTAGAAAGGTCCTTAAGTGTCAGGTACGACTCCATGTGGGCATTTTGGGGGGCTGTTCAGCTGATGAGACTGTCATTCATGAAGTGCCCATTACTTTATACCAGTAATGCACCTGCCACAAGCTATTTTACCTCCAGCAAGGGAGTGAAATGAAGGGTAAAGTCCTTGAGATGTGACAGTTTTAAGTGCCAGCTCCAAACATCATGATATATCATGATCGACCAAGCTGAATCTCAAAGCAGGAAGAGGAGAGGCACGGGGTTGGGGTTGCTGCAGCCCTCATCTTCTCATTACCAGAACAAATTGCTTTTGTGAGACAAAGAAAAATGAGTTTATAATTTTCTTGGTGGAAATTCTGCACATACCCCCAACAGACAGGGCTTCAGAAAGATTGCCTTTTTCTGGGGGTAACCATGACTGTTACAATTAAGGAATCCTGTGGCATTGGCATGAGCTATTCCTGACAGAAGCATTGATCCAGATGGGAATATTAATTTATTGGACCAGATGTGTGACAATGTCACTCTGAAAGGAGGTTGCAGGATGGTGAGCTGACATACATCATCCCAGAAATTGTACTGCTAATAGAAAATATCTGAATTAGTGGCTCCCCAGTGGGACCTCAATCATCTTCAACCCTAAAGAAGAGAGCATTTTCTGTATTCCACCCCCAACTCTTCTGAAGACACACACTGGACCCTGGTGAAAGTGTACTGTACATCTGGCGGATGGCTGTGAGAGGGAGGGGCTGGACGGAGGGGGAGAACAGAAGACATGTACAAAAGGTGTGGACTTCACCCCCAGGAGATCAATAGACAATACCTTGAATCAGTTTTAGAATCAAAGATGTGAACATATAGTGCAAAGAGCTCTCCTGTTCACCCTTGTGCCAGTCTGTCTTCTTAGGAACATCATGAATTAGCATGGATCGTTTGTTAGGGCTGAAGATGAGATATTGACAGGTTATTTTTGCCACTGACATATACACTATATTGTATAGTCCCATGGGTTTTGACAAAGGCATATTGTCATATCCAATGTTGTATTATAGCATCTCTGTTGAAGTCATGGTCTCGGACAACGTAAGTTTGTTTATTTAATGAACCTGCTCTTGGCAAAATATATAACATGTATAAAGTACAATTACTTTTAGTAGCAATAGCATAGGCTTTTAAAAATATTATACCACATTATAAACACAGATTAAGAAAATACCCTTACTCACCTATCTTAAAATAATTTTTAAATTATTATTGCACTACATGATGCTAACACAGGAAATTCAGCTGCATTAGGTAATAAGCTGGGACTCATAAGTTATAATTATTAATGTCCTACTTTATAATATTTTATGGTTTGTAAATATACACATGGATGTATGTATTAATAAAATTGATCACTCAATGTTCACTCGTTTCATTAAGCGTCGTTTTCCACATCATTTTTAATGATTTCGGAGTAATCAATCTTTGAAATGCACAAAGCATGATTTATTTACCAATTATCCCTTGAAGGTTAGTTCAAGCACTTTTACTTTTCCATACTGTAAATAAATCTGGGACAGAATTGTAGTACACAGTCTTCAGGAACCAATTCCGTTATTTTCCTTAGCTAATTCTTTATGACACTAACTCAGTAGGTTAAAGGTTTGCATCTACTTAGTAGCACTTTGAGAAATGTTGCTAAATAATTAAATACATTTATCAAATAAGACAATAAAGTTCATTTGCATCTGTATGTACATAGTATGCAGCAGGTGTTCCTGTATGTATATGTTTTTATTTTCACAAACACCTTATAATAGTTAATATGTGTTAACACCATGAGTAGGTAATGTCAAATTTACTTGATTATGGTACTATCTTCTTTTTTTTTTTTTGCCAGTCCTGGGCTTGAGCTCAGGGCCTGAGCACTGTCCTTGGATTTTTCTCAAGGCTACAGCTCTACCACTTGAGCCTCAGCACCACTTCTGGCTTTTTCTAAGTATGTGGTACCAAGGAATCGAACCTGGGTCTTCATGCATGCTAGGCAAGCACTCTACCACTAGGCCAAACTCCCGGCCCGGTACTATCTTCTTTTGTGTTAAAAAGTTATACATCCCAACATTATTCTTTTTTTGATCTCTTGTCATTACTCACCTATTCTTCACAGAGAGCTCAAAGATCCCTTTAAAAAAAAAATACCCATGTTATCACTTCCCATGCTGCTATTGGAATAACATCAAATTGTTCTTGTGATACAGGATATTTTCCCTATATGCCCATTATAATTTTCCACTTTTTTTCCTTTTTATTTATATTTTTATCATCTTGGAGTACTTGTACACAAGACTTACCATGTGACAAGGGGCTTAGGAATACAATGCAACTTGATCAGAGTCCCCCCTTTTATCACCTCTCCCATCTCTTCTAACCTTGTCCCTCCCATCAACTTTCCTACTTTTGTAGGACATGCCTTACATTTTATGACTTCATTCTCCTCCCTCCCTTTCTTCATCTACCCATACCCATACCCTTGGTCCTATCCCCACCTTTCAAGTTCCCATTTCCTGGCATTCATTTTGTGGGACTGTGAGTTAGTCTTTCCAATACCCATTAAGAAGCATGATATTCTATCATTTGCAAAGAAATGCGAGGACTTGGGAAAAAATCATGTTAAGACAAGAAAATCAGGCCCAAAGAGACCATGTTGTTGACTGCTTTCTCTCATAAGTGATAGCTAAAACTAATTTATAAATGCATTAATTTATAGATGCATGCTTCCACACTTTGGGGTTATTGACAAGCACACACAAATGGATTATCTGAAATATGGTGTTTTCAAGGGAGATGTCAAACTGGGTAACTCCTCCTTTGCCAAGGAGTCCCACACTCTCGAGTTTCTCTTTTTGTTCCTCAGGGTATTTTGCTTGCTGCTCCTGTTAGGAGCCCTATTTTTTAAATAACTCTACAAGAGTCTCTTCTGCTGCTTGGGATCTGGGTTATGTATTACCTCTTTAAAGGCCTTCCCTGAGACCCAGACTGAAGGAGCTTCTGATTTAATTCTCCATACGATGGCAGATGACCTTGGCTGTTACATAAATAGCACCCACTATTATCTGTTCACTTTGGTAAGCAGAGACTTGGGCCTTGCTTTCGTTCTGTCCCGCTTTAACCCCAGTTTCTTTATTGTTCCAGTCACATCAGACAGAATTGGAAAATATGCATTAGATAATTGAATGGATTCTTTTTCATATGTACTAGAGCAACTATATGTTCAGACATGGGATCCTTGTGTAATGAAGACATATCATCTTGTTCCTTCTGTATTAAATTGCCTGTACATAACATCAGCCTATTATTCTACTGAATACCATACTTTTCCCCACACTTAGATGAATTCTCTGGCATATGGACAATATTTCATGGCATTTAAAAGATTTTCTAATTAATCTTCTCCTTGAACTATGACTCCTATGATATATACTTTCTTAACTTCTTCTATGGCAAATTTATAAGTGTGTTCACTTTCTTTTGCCAACCATGACCTTGGCTTTTGAAGTCTTTCTTTATGAAGTAACAGCCATATTGTTTTGGCCTGGAGTAGTGATTATATATATGTATATATATATATATATATATATAGAGAGAGAGAGAGAGAGAGAGAGAGAGAGGATAATTTTAAATTAACATAGTGATCAATTGATTACTTTAATGTAGATATATTACCAAATTGTATTTCCCTGATTCATCCTTATTTTTCAAGGTGTTTTGAACCTTGTATCCAATTATTTGCAATGTTTACAACAGCATACATTGAACATTTTTTAATATAATTTTGTCAGGAGATGTACAGAGGGGTTACAGTTACACACGTAAGGTAGTGAGTACATTTCTTCTCAACATGGTTACTACTTACCATGGTTTTCTCCCACTTTCCCTCCCTGCAATCCCCCATGAAGTTGTAAAGTTCATTTCCAACATAATTGTCTTGTGATTATTGCTGTTGCTTTGGCTCGCCCTTTGTCCTTTGTTTCATCATTCTGTTGCTCACCTTCCCTTCCCTAATTCAAATAATGTATTTACAATACACCAGGTACAAAACTCAGACACAGTGATAATGGTATAAATCACAGGAGGGGGGAAAACCAAAATTAAAATAGAAATAATTTCCTATAGTACATGAAAACAACCACAAAGAAAAACCTTTTGTTTCCATATCCTGGAGTTCATTTCATTTAGCATCATCCTATATGGTCATATGAATGTAGCAAGGACTTCCCTAGACATATACTAATCATTACAAATGAGGAAAACCATGTTTCTTTGAGTCTAGTTTACTTCACTCAATATGATTTTTTTTCCAAGTCTTTCCACTGCCTTACAAATGGGACAATGTCGTTCTCTCTGATGGCAGCATAGAATTCCATTGTGTGGACGTACCACAATTTCTTGATCCATTCAACTACTGAGGGACATCTGGGTTGGTTCTTAGCTATGGTAAATAATGCAATGAACATGGTTGTGTTGGTAGGTTTAGTATGGCCTTGTTTATAGACATTTGGGTAAATTCACAGGAATGGGATTGCTGGGTCATAGGGGAGCTCTATGTTTAGTCTTTTGAGGAACGGCCACACTGCTTTCCATAATGTGTGAATGAGTTTGCACTCCCACCAACAATGTAGTAGCAATCCCGCCCGGCTACCTCCCCACCAGCATGTGTTGTTAGTAGATTTCTTGATCATGGTCATTCTAACTGGAGTGAGGTGGAATCTTAGAGTTGTTTTGATTTGCATTTCTTTTATGGCCAGAGACGTTGAGCATTTCTTCAAGTGTCTATTGGCCATTCTTATTTCCTATTCTGATAAGTATCTCTTTAAGTCTTTAGCCCAGTATTTAATGGTTATTTCTCTGAGGTTTTGTTTATGGGAGATTTAATTTTTTCAGTTCTAGGTATATTTTGGATATGAGGCCCTTGTCCATTGTATGACTAGTGAAGATCATCACCCCATCTGTGGATTTTCTATTTATCTTGTTAGCTATGCTCTTTGCCAGGCAGAAGCTCTGCAGTTTAATGAAATCCCATTTGTCCAACTTTTCTTTGATATATTGTGTTCATATGTGGAATTTAAAAGCATACTTCACTATTTCTATGAAATAATTTTGTTGTTCCTTCATGCATTGTTATTGGTGAATTTTAGTTTTCTTTCAATTTTAAGCCTACATTGCATTTCTACAATGTTAACATTTCAAACATACTTTATACTGTTTTTTTTCAAATTGTTTGAAAATTCCGTTGATATTACTGTTGAGATTCTGGTAAGTTCTTTTGAGTGTTAATATCTTAGTTAGAATTGGAAATTTCCTACATTAATTTTCAGGCTCAAAGTTATACTCTACATCTGTTTTTTTTTTCTTATTTATTTTTTATTGTATTTAATAAAAGGGTAACATGATATTTGCCAGATAGAAGGTGCATTAATTCACATACATTGATATGTTTTTATATGTATTACTATAACTCAGATATTTCTATTTACTGTGTCTCATTTTTAAATTAAAGTTATATGGTTCCTAAAACATAATTTTCCATTTTTAATATGCATTAATTGCTATATTTTAATTAATGTTTTGCAATGGAATAAAATAATTAGTGTTTCACTATGACTTTTTGTTAACACACATGTTTTTCAAATCTGAATTCACTAAGTTTTTCTGATAAGCATTTATATTTTATAAATGGTATTTTTTACCTTGAATGATTACATTACAATGCTTTTTTCTTTATACTTTTGTCTAAAATTCCTAGGAAAATATTGAAAACTGTTGTAATACTGGGCTTTTCTTTCTCATTGTTATTTCAGTGTTTGTCTCATCATAATGAATAATTTTTAATCAGAATTAGGCAGAAACATATTATCCCTGATTTGCATTCTAAATTATGCACACAATTTAATAAAACTATACTTTTTGAGTACTGAACAATTCTTTACCTTCAAACAGCTAAATATGTGTTTTTGTTCCTTTCTCTGCTTTTCAGTCTTGTTAGTTTTTACTTACTAATATTTGTCCTAATCTTACTGTGGAGTCTTTATATTGCTTCTAAACACCTTCAAGTAATTATCCAAGTCAAGGTTTCTCTCCATTAATGTCAAAACAAGGGCACAAAAATTTGAATGCTATTAAAACATTTTCAATTTTACATTAATGGATACAGAAAAACATAGAAAATCTATGCATTTATAGGGCACTATTTAACAACTTGATATATCAGCATAAAAAATAATGATTAAATTGGATTAGATGAATGGGAGGGAAAAACTGGAATATGGGGGGGGGAGGATAGGGTGGTAGTATCCAAAGAGAAATGGACTCATTACCTAACTTGTATGACTGTAATCACTCTGTACATCACCTTTATAATGACAATTTAAAATAAAATTAAGTCAGATTATTTGTGTCTGTCTCCACAAATACTTATTATTCCTTTGTGATATACATGTATCAAGTCCTTGCTCAGAATGTTTTTCAAATTATATTTTTATTAGTTTTAAGTAGTTGGATGAAGGAGTTGCCATTCAACAAAGCAGTTTATAAATACAGTACATCTTGATTTATGTCACCTCTTTTTTATCATCTTCCCCCTCCCTCCCAAGCCTACCCTTCCCCTCAATTTTCTTAACCTTTTATATGTATTGAATTTTATAACTACATTTTCCTCTCTTCTTTCTCTCTTCATTTTTCTACACCTCCCTCTCTGACTCTTCTTCTTACCTTTTGAGTATCCAGTTTCTGGTATTTATTTATTTATAGGACTGTAAATTAGCCTTTATAGGGAATTACATAGTTTAAATTCTCTACTGAATCTACCATATTTCCACTAATATATTTTTGTACCTTTTCATGAAACCCTGAAATATTTACTTATGTATTTATTAATTAATTCTAGCTTCTATATATATATGAGATAAAATATATAATCATTTTTCTCCCTGGGAGTCGAGGCTTGTTAAAATATATAACTTATATTGTTTTCTATCATTAGCTGCTAAATTTGTTACTTCTATCTAACTGTAACTTAGTCCATCAACCTTCCCGCCATGAATCCTCTTCTTCCCATGTTTCTGAAAACTTCTATCTACTCTCGACTTCTACAAGAAGTGCCATATGACTGTGATCACACAATGTTTGTCTTTCTGTGTGTAGTACACATTTAACTTGAATTTGCTACCCTTGGTTGCTGTATTTCTCAGACGTGCAACCATCAGGTGTGAGATCAGGCAAGGAGCTAAGTAGAGACATTGCGGAGAATTGATGTAGGCCACAGCTGAGAAACTTCTTTAAAGATAGGTCTGTAATCTCAGTCTATAACACATGGCCATGCATCTGTTAGGGACAGGGATTCTACTTTACTATGTGTAAACGTAATGTGTTCCTACACAAATCTAGGTAGTATTGTGACATAGATTGAGGCCATACAGCTGCTATTGAGTCAAAAGTCATCATGCAGCATGTGGCTATAAAAACTGTCTGTCCCTCCATCTGATGTGCTAAATTGAAGATGCTCTTCAAAATCCAAAAGATTTGGGGTATGGTGGTGCAGATCTGATAGAGCCAATCCAGAAGTGTGAGGAGAAGGATCCAGTGCGAAGACAGCACAGCCATAGAAAAGGAGCCCTTGTCCTAACAAAACCCAGCAAGCAAACAGACAAAGCAGGGAAACACCAAAGCAATCCAGAATGAAGAAGGAATGTAGAAAGGTTCACTCTTTTGAATCCTAAAGGCATGTGCTGATTTATGGAAACAAAAAATGAAACGATGAGTAGAAGAGACAACGAATACACAAAAATAAGGAAAATAAAGAGGGAGGGACTAGGATAGAGGGAGAAGAAGGAAGGAAGGTGGAAAAGAAGAAATGGAAGAAGGAAAGAGGAAAGAGAATAGAAAATGGAAGGAGAAGAAATAAAAGGAAAGAAAAGAACGTGGAAGGGTGATATAGGGGAAGGAGAAGGGAAAGAAGCAGAGAGGAGGGAGAGAAAAGAGAAAATCTAAATGTTCATTTCACATAGAAAATTAAAAGGACCAGGATTATCTATGAGATCATTGTGAAAAAAAACCATTGTAATATAGGAAATGATACTGGATTCTGATAATAAATTAAATGGAGATGACCACAGACATGGGGGCTTCATGTTCAGTACCATGAGCAAGTGCAGTGCCCATGTGTGCGCGCGTGCACACACACACACAGACACACACACACAGACACACACACACACACAGAGTGATCAAGTTAAAATATTGTGTTCTTCTGGGGGTATTGCTGGCTCCATAGTCAATGTCATTTGTTGAAAATCTCCTATCAGTATCTCTGTTAACCACCTCTCAGTGGAAGGTTTCAAAAAGGCCTACAAAAAGAGATCAAAGTTAAATCTGTAAACCACTGCAACTTTGTACTTCTCTTCGAAATCTAACAAAGTGGGTTTCCTAAACAATGAATATACAGTACAAACAATGCCAGCAGATTTAAACAGCCATCTGGTGTAATTATTCATGCTCCCTAAAAATAGGCTGTTTGAAAATGTGCAAAATTCCTTCCAGTTATAATTCAGTTGTCTAACAACACAAGAGCTGGTAGCATGAAGGACTGTTGAAGCTTTCACTGGGAGAGTGTGATGGTGTTATCTCTTTTATCATGCACAAAATCATCCCAAACTTAAATCTTCCAGTCACATTGCCCTACTGCAACTACCATAATCAAGGTTACTACCTACTCTGTTCTAAATCTGTATTCCACCCAAATCATACTAAGTCTAAAAGACAAATTACTAGTTCTTCATGACCTCCACCATCAGCTTAAATTAATTGTCCATTTTGTTAAGTATGCATCATTTACTCCTTCATTACATCAGTAACATACATTGTATATAAAATTTTTCCCACCATTATCATTTGCCTTCTTTTGCAATGGAGACTATTTAAACTTTGGAAACAAAGTCACTTGCTCCAATTCTAATCAGGAGAACTGAAATCATGCCAAATCTCTGATTGAGCAAGGGAAAAGATTCTCCCTGAGAGAGGCTTAGAAGAGTTCCAGCTCTTTGAAGTTAGCACAGGCTCTAAGTTCACCCTCCGATAGCATGCCCAACTGTGAACAGTAGAGTTGTAGGGTAAGAAATATTCATTGGGTTGGGAGCATGGCCTAGTGGTAGAGTGCTTGTCTAGTAGGCATGAAGCCCTGGGTTTGAATCCTCAGTACCACATACACAGTAAAAGCTAGGAGTGGTGCTGCGGCTTAAGTGACAGCAATCTAGCCTTGAGAAAGCCCAAGGATAGTGCTCAGGCCCTGAGTTCAAGCCCCATCACTGGCTAAAAATAATAAAGGGAATATTTATTCCTTTACACTGCTTAATTTTTTACATTAACCAATAGAAAATCAATATATTATGTTATCATATCCACTACCTCCTTTTCTATAAATATTATAGGTCCATTGTTCTGAAATGACAATTGTCAGTTCTATGATTGGCTGTTATCACTACAAGCCTAGGCACAGAGGGCTTGTTGCCTTTGTCCTGCCTGTGAGCTTCAGCTTGCAGTTCTAGAAGTCTCTTTTTACCACTTAAAATTTCTTACACAATATCTTCTCATGATGGTCTATTTCTCAAGTCGAATTCACTGAACCAGAGAATGTGCATACTCTTGGTTAAAAGTTCTCAGAAAAGGGTCACATATCTGACTTGGTGATAGACTGAGTAAATTATCTCCTTAATGATCACAGGGCACTTATTGATTCTCAGAGGGACTGAATAGAACAAAACATCAGAGAATGCCTGAGATAATGTCATGAGCCGGAAAATAATCTAGTTCGTACTGAAGACTTCAACACCAGACTATGCACTCTCCCAGACTCCTGACGAACTCACTTTTCATTCCTACATCATTCCATCTGCCTCGTATTTCCTGCCGCATTCACGCTGCATTTTCAGGTACTTATGCTCATATAAGAAAATGCTGCAAGTTTGACTTGCCTCAAAGTCTCTGATAACATTCCCAGGAGACTGATGCCATAGATCATTGTGGAATGAATGGGTGAACTACTGCTGAATGAACGCATGAGTAAAAGATGTATGTTGAGGAATGTTTCTTCCTCTCATTCCATCCTTCCTCTTCTTACTTTACACTGGGTGAAGTCTGTTGCATTCGTCTCCTAAGTGATTTTCATCTTGATGTGATTTGGACTTCCATTCATAGTCACCTTCCTCTTGTTGATCTTATTCGTGTGTTTTTATTTTTCTGGTTGGCCGTGGGGCTGGAACTCAGGGTCTAGGCTCTGTCCCTGAGAGCTTATTGCTCAAAGCTACCACTGTAATACTTGGATCCACAGCCTTACTTCCTAAAATTGAATTTTCTACCATTGTAAGTTATGATATAGTCATACCCTGAAAAGACAATAAATAGTTCTCTACTCTTGTATCCTGGCCCTAGACAATGCTATTTTGGAAGGAAGAGAGAAAGGAAAGGAGGGAGGGAAGAAGGGAAAGAGGAAGCAGAGGGATGGAGAAAAGGAAGGGAAAGGGAGAAAGGAATTACAAAATGAAGGAAGGAAGGAAAAAAAAGCCTACTTGGGAGGACTTAGGTAGGGCTTCTGATTTGATTTCTACATCTATAAAGTAGATACAGTATCAAAATAAACATAATGGTAATAAGAATCTCAAGACAGGTGTATGTAACAGACTTGGTTTGGGTGTCTTATTTCTACAGTCTTTTTCCTGCCTTAGAGAAAAGCATAATAGATTTTCTGAATTGCTCCAGTAATATTAAAATGTCAATTGTGGTAGTATGTTAGTAAACCTGGAGGGGAAAAAAAGAGAGCAAAAAATATCCTGACTTTTGGCATTTTCTCACTTTTGTTTTTTTCAGATATTATGGCTTAAATTCCAGGCCTCATGATCTTGCTAGGCTTTCTTGCTCCAGGCTGACACTCTAGCACTTTTGATACAACTTAGCCCCAGCTCCAGCCAGCATTCTGCTAGCCAACTAGAGACAGAATCCGGAGGACTTTTCTTTCCAGACTGGCTTTAACTTTCAACCCTTTATATCAGCCTCATGAGTAGTTAGGAGTGTAGATGAGAGTTCCTGGGGCTCTGTGCATTCGCTGACTTCTGTTACTAGCTCCACGGATAATTTATTCTACATACAACATGCTTGAAATATCCTGAGCAGTTATCAATTCATTCTCCTGACCTTTGTCAAGTGAGCTGAATGCTAGTTAACAAATGCAAACAGAAATCATTATTAAGTAACATATCTGGGAAAATAGAAATAGGTAAAGCAAATTATAGTTCCTTTAAAAATGGTAACGAATATTTCCCCAAGTTGAAGTGCAAATTAGTTTTATTTATTTGGCTACAGGCATAAGTCCAATATTAAACACAGAAGTTGTTCAGAGTCAATAATTTGCTGCTATAAATTAGACATGAAATCAGGACGTCTGTTAGTTTTTTTAGCACTATAATGATGTTGGAGAAAAAAACTTTAAAATTATTGAAGACATATTAGCTTATACATGTATCTGTAAACAAAATAATTAAGTCAAATTGAATGGTAAATGCAGATAAAGCACACCCACACACAATCATAAGTGAAGGATTCATGGCAAAAGAGAATTTGTGAGCATGTTATATATTTATTAGATGTATAAGTTAATTCAAATTTATTAGATATATGACATTTTCAAATATATAATATAGAACAATCACACTATTTTATTTTTGTAAGTACAAGATGTCTGTAATTCAAGGAACCCAACAAATGAATAGGAAAAGAAGAGAAAGCACAGGAAAAAAAAACAATGTATACCCTACAAAATGAAGATGAGTGAAGAAAAGGGTAAGTAGGGGAGGGATGGGTAGAAATGTTGATCAAGATGCATTGTATTCATAAATTGCTTTGTAAAATGACAACTCCTGCCTACAGCTACTTAAATACAATAGTACTAAAAATATTAACGGTATGAAAAAAGAATACTGAGGAAGGTTTTTTTTTTGTAATATTCAATGAGGGATGACAAAAATGTTTTCGCTAAAGATACTGCCTGAGAGAGGGGGATAGATGGTCAAAGAAGAGAAGAACCAAGGTAAGAAGCAGGTCTTGGGACCCAGTGCAAAATCCAAGCGGCCTTCCACAGAGGGAACACAGTTACTTGATTAGAATAGGGACAAAAGGGGAAGATACAGATAGGTTGTTAAATGTAAGCCTACAGTGAAGAGATCTCTACTATGGGTTTTCTAACCAGACATGGTGATTTTGGGGTATCCCCTTGGGAAAATAAATGGGTGACTTGGAAAATGGAGAGGAAGCTGTGTCTATCAAGAGCTGTACATAGCATCAGGGAAAAGTTAGGAGTGATGAGAGCTTTCTACTTCACTTGAATGTCAAAGACCTGATTTTGAGGAGTCAAAGTAGATAATGGGTTCTTACACATTCTTTCCTGTGCAAATTCTCCTGGACAGGGCCTCTGGCAAGCCATTCAGGATTGTGAGAGAAGGCCAGGGCCCAGAGGACTGAGGGTTTTGAGGAGTTCATTGTGTCCCTTAGCCAGTCTGTCCGAGCTGCAGGGGCTGCTTTGTGGATCACCTTTAAAATCACTTAGGGGAGAAATTGAGACTAATTGTGATGTTTAAAGAGTCTCTGCCTTTATTAGAAGTTTCAAATTAAAGTGATAAAATTTAACCAGTAGGAGACATCTCATCTACTGCAAATACCATAAAGAAAAATCCCCTAGCATGCATGTTTTGTTTCACAATAGCAAAACAACAAGGAATTACAGGGTGAGGATTGTTTCGTACATTTCTGGAGGTTGGGAAGGACAAGATCAAGGAATTAGAAGTAGTGTCTCCTGGATACTTCGCTATGTCCTCTGGAGTGGAGAAATGCTGTGTCTTCATGTGGCAGAAAAGGAGAGAAGAATCTCCGTCCCATCAGGAGCCCTTTCACATGGGTCGGCCCATGAGATCAAGAGGTGGAGCTAACTGGACATTGCAGAAAGTGAGCTAGCTATTCCGGGAGGGACTTGGACAGAATGGGGGAACAGAAAACACTGTGCGAAAGGAAATCCACTCCTGACCTGACTCCTATAGTCATCATACCTCTGTACATCACCTCTATAAAAATGATAAAGTAAATTAAAAAAAGAATCTCTAAAAACAGATAGGTTGTTCAGGAGTTCCCTGGGTATATTTATAAATGCACCTACATTGGGAGTTAAGGTTCAACATGAACTTGAAAGGGTTTATCCATGTTTATCCATGTTATTCACACTACTGATGTGGTTTTTTACCTGCTCGACAGTTGAAATCTCTCCCGGTGTTGGGATTCAGTCCAGGATCCCTCATGAATCCTGTTCCATGGAACACTGGATGCCCATACCTATTTTCCAGTATCAGAATCTTCATTAGAGAAGGAAGCTGCCCTTAACGACACTGTGCCTTCAGAATACATTGCTATCCAACAGATGGCTCAAACTCAGAAACACAGAAAAACCAAATTGATTTCTCCTTAAATCCAGAATCCCCAGTTGTTTAAAAAAATTTTCTTTCGCTTTCATCAGCGACTCCTTGCTTTTCACTCCTTGCTTTTGCTTATGTGTGACATCTGATCAATCAGCTTCTTCTTGGACTCAAATTTTAAAATATATCCACAATATTCTCCTCTTCTTCCTTTGCTTTCTAACACCACCATAACTTTCGGATCCAAGTTTTCATCATCACCACTTCAGATGCTCCTTACAAATCACCCCACTCTTGCCCTCATGCTAAAATAGTCTGTTCCCAATGCAACTTCCAGAAGGTTCTTTCACAGTTGATATAAGACAGGTCAAATCACTCCTTTGTTCAGAATCTTTCAGTGAATTCATACATGTCGGCATTCTCAGAAATGCTTGTCCTCTCCCTGGCCCTCTTCTCTAAACCCAACTACCTTCCCTCCATTGCTCATCTTTTATCCTCCAGATTGGCTTTTCTGTTCTTTGTTGCAACACAAGAGTGTCATCATCCATCAATATGGAGCCAGTGCCTTCCCCACACCTGTCCCTCTACCACCCCGCCCCTCCCCATCTACATCTGCTAATCTCCCATTAATGACCCATATTCTTTTACAACATTTATCACCAGGAGGCATATGTAGTATGATTTTGGACTTACTCTTTGTCCCTTCTTCCCTAACAGTGGGTAAATTCTATGAAGGCAATTATTCAGCCCCTAGCATTCTAAATGAATTTTTTTTGGTACAGAGGTGGTCCTTAAAGAGTAGACGAATAAATGAATGAATGCAAACACCGATCTAAGCAATGTTCTTAACTTGAGTGAATTACTTCCTACATGAGTATGCTTGTGGAGTTCAGTTCCATCCAGTTTGCAAACACGTGAATGACAGTGATTCCTTTTGGAAGTCGTTTCATAAGCCATCAGCTCCCTCAGGGTAATCTGCATCAGTTCCCAAAGCAAGTTTTGCCATTTCTCAGCTATTTGCATCAAGTGAGTAGAATTCTCTGTGTTCAGCCCTGAAGGCTTGGTACCTGCCTCCTGAGAGAGCTGTAGATTCGGAAGGCTCTACTTCTTGTTTGCTGCAAAGAACCCTCCAGCAGGCTGCACCATCTGCAGAGGGAAAGGTCACAGTCAGTTACTTTGCATTCCAATCTGCATCGAATTCGTCTATTTTTTCTCCATGTCTTTTACTTCTCATGACTTGAGCTAATCTGCTCATTATCTGCCTCCCACCTAGATCAAATCCTCCTTCAACATTTTCCCTCCTTATGATCGACATGCATTTGCCAGTCTCTCTAGGGACTTCCAAAAGCCAGTGTTTCAAGTCCTTAGTTTCAGACTCAGGTCTACTGGCAGGCCCAAGAGTAACAGAAAGTAAACTATTTTCCAAGGAAACAGGCCACAGAGCATTGCTTTTCTAAGAATGCATTCTCTTTTTGTTTTCAGAAATAGAAGTCAATATACAAAGGAGCACAGAGAGAGCTGGCATTTTTAGAAATCTACATTGTTCTAAAGATTATGTTTAGTGAATGTTTCATTTTTAATCCCAAATGATAGTTTTCACAAAAGAAATAAAGGAGAAGGGGTCTTCAAACTCCTATCAAACCTGGTAAACTTGGATTGTGTAGGAGAGGGAGGACAGCCATGCTCCCTGGATTGCAGATTGTCATAATGTGGGTAATTTTACCGTTAACCCAACTTAGTTCTTTAGGGATGTACTAAGGTTTAGAGAAGCAAATGCCGCATCTTGCTGCAGTTCATGACAATGCCTACATGAAATGCAGAAGTAACTGAGAATCAGTCAAGAGCCTGGACTAGTCTTGTCAAGCAGTGCAAAACAAAATCTAACAACTGATTTGCTGTAACCTTCTTGCTCTTTGAAAATAACCTCAGGAATCGGGGTGCTATTTAGTAACACTAATTCAGTCACTCCTGGGTGACTATCTGCATTGTGGCTTGAACTCAGTAGATGCCTCATAACTTGGTGTGGATGAGCTTTCAGTTGTCATTTTCAAGCAGCCCATAAATCAAATGATAATTATTTGCATAAAATGTTGCATTTTATAAACAATTGTGCCCCTATTGTGTTCACAAACTTTTTGGTGAACTTCCAGGATGTATCTATTAAAGCCACATTCATAAGCATGGCTAACTGGGGTCTGCACACTGGCTTCAAATGATATCCTACTTCTCTTACCACTGTGCAGACTCAGGATCTTGTATCTCTTTGCAAAACCTCTACTGTCCCTACATTTGCTGTTCCTTCTGTATGACTGGCTCTCTTTCCCCCATTAATCTGTGATGACCCAGTTCCAATGCCTGAGGAATACCCCTGCTATGAGATTAAAGAAACAAAGCAGATAGATCCAAGATTGCACAAAACAGGATTTATTGGGGCCTGACTGACAGCGTCCTGTGTGGCATCAAGAACATATCTTTGCACAATGTGGGTCAAAAAGAGGGATCCTGTATCAGAACAAAAGTGATTTCATTTTGACTGGAATGGTCTTAGATTACCTCAAACTAATAGTGTAGAATGAGGCACATTCCTGGTTACAGAGTCCAGTGATAATGCTGCTCGTAACACTTGCATGGCTTTACCTATTTATGATGTACTGAGAAATGAAAGGAGAAAATGCACCAAGATTACTCTGGTTCAAGCAAAGCAGTAGGAAGTCAAGTTAGTGGGAGTTCTGTCAATCTCAATCTACATGCCACCAACAATCACTTAGCTCACAATTCCTCTTCATGTTCCTTTCTTGTTCTGCATTAAACTTAGTTGACTTTTCACTGCATGACTTGTACAAGACCGGAAACAAACAAAAAAATCAGGTCACCCCTTGTTTATCAACATTGTCTCACAACACAAAAAAATGGTGTCTGAATTACTAGACTTTTATGGCCACCTTGTCCTTAAATTCAACCATTTATTTATTCCTTATGGGATGCAATTTCTCTGCATGTGCATACTTGAAATATATTTTTTATTGTTTGCCATGTCAGATGTATCTATTCTCTTGCTCTCTTCTGTTGCCTGTACTGGGGAGGCCAATGGCCCAAACCGGAAAGGACTGTGTGGAGAGGCACAGATGACTTAGGCTCCAGATTATATTTTCTGATGGTTGCTACTAGATAAATGAATGAGCTCCACACTACCTACCTATAGCTGCTACCATATAAAGCTATGGCCATTTAAGTACAAGGTGGCTACAAATTAGGACTGAAGTCTTGGCTATGCACTCGTGAGGAAGCCTGAGACACAACTCTATTAACAACTTACCAAATTCTGGTTCACAGAGACAGTAACATAGGAAACATTGACTATTCTCACTGTCTGAGTTTTGGAGGAATCATAACTCGTCAATAGAAAACTGATACAATATAAAATACTGCTCTCCAAACTTATTATGTCTTTGGTAATACAAGCTATAATCAATAATACAGTTACTTTCTTAGCACTTAAATGTTATAATTTCTAATACATTTAGGATTATACAAAATCCAGGTGAGGGAAGAATATATTACCACTTTACACACAAAAAATGAACTGACATATTAAAATATAGCAATAGATGATAAGATTTATATAGATTATGATATAGTTCAGTACTTTTTAAATTTACAATTAAGGAATGCTTACCTACCAGCTAACAGAATTGAAAACCAAAAGAGTAGATGGCAGATTCATGTAGGAAATTAAAAGTATTGACTTTAGAATAATTGATTTGCTGAGTAGGGAAGAGCAAGTAGTTAAGAAAAGTCAAAGCATGTCTGAACTTTTACAGGAGGCATGTGGAAAGATGGATTTCAGAAATGCTTCTAGCATACCAGAACCAATGAATCATACCTGCAATCTTAGTTACTTGTGTTGCTGAACTGGATTGTGGCTCATGGCCGACCTAAGCAGAAAAGTCTTTAGACTCTCTCCAATTACCCATCAACATGTTGGACGGAAGGTAAGGCTCTAATAATAGAGTATCAGTAGTCTCTCTCTCTCTCTCTCTCTCTCTCTCTCTCTCTCTCTCTCTCTCTCTCTCTCTCTCTCTCTCTCACACACACACACACACACACACACACACACACATTCAGCTAATTATCATAGAAGAAATTAGCATAGACTCTATTCCTCAATATATTTTCTAGCACTGGGATTTAAATTCACTGTTCACACTTGATAGGCTGGTGCTACCACTTGAGTTGGCCTTAGGCACTGGATTTCTCCCTAGATATAGGCTCTCTCCGCCCACCTGGGCAGTGACCCCTACATTGGACTTCCACTTTGAAGCTTATGCTTTCCTTCCTCTTCTATTTTCTCTTCACAAAATCTAGATATCTTCAATATGACTTTCTGGATACCCAGAATACTTGTAGTTTGAGCACATGGTCAGTTTCAACACAGAATATCTTCCTGAGAGGGAGGGGTTACAGTTACATACATAAGGCAGTGAGTACATTTTTTTTTCCAGTCCTAGGCTTGGGCTCAGTGTCTGAGCACTGTCCTTGGGTTTTCTCAACGCTAGAGCTCTTTCTACCACTTGAGCCACAGCACCACTTCTGGCTTTGTTCTTCTATGGATATGGTACTGAGGAATCAAACCCAGATATTTGTGCAGGCTAAGCAAGCACTCTACCACTAGACCAAACTCCTGTGAGTACATTTCTTGTTAGACATCATTACCCCTCTCATGTTTTTGCCCATTTTCCCTCTCCCCACCCCCTCCAAGTTATATATTGATTTGTGAGTATTGTTGTTGTATTGGTTCAGCTTTTGTCCTTTTTCTCACCATTTTTGTTATTCCCCTTCTCTTCTCTAATTCAAATAAGTGTATATACTATACAGCAGGTACCAAAACAAGATACAGAGACAACAGGGCATAAACCACAGGGGGGAGAAACAGAAGAAAAAAGAAATAACTTCACATAGTACATTAAAAAAAAACAAACCACAAAGAAAAACATTTTGTTTCCTTATCCCGGAGTTCATATCACTTAACATCATTTTATATGGTAATATGCATATAGAGCTATTGAGCAATTGCAGTCCTTTGTGCCTGAAAGTTATAATCTCAGCAGCTAAAGAGCAATCAATGAAATTGGTGACTCTAGGTATTTACATATTCTGGGTATTTCACTGAAATGTTACCATAAACTATGTGGCTTTTCCTTTATGAATTCCTTTCTTCAACACAACCTTGTCAAGATTCAACCATATTACAATGTGTATCAATATTTGATTATTTCTTATTGACTGGATAATATTCAACTGTATTATTTACCATATTTTATTTTGTTGATAAACATTTTACTATTCTCTCTTCACATATAGTGAGCAGTTCTGCAATGAGCATTTGTTAAAAAAAACGGTTTAGTCATTCTCAATAACTGAAAGAAAATCCCTATGAGGTTTTGTTTTTAATTTTTATTTTTTAGTGGAAAGATACTAGAGATATGTAGTTACAAATGATTAGTGGGTTTGAATAGACTGCATTCTTATATGATCTATAACTTAATTTCACTCTTATTTTTGCTTTTAAAATATCTAAATATTGCTTGAAAAAATATAAGGTGTATTAAAAGATGGGCCAAAGACTTAAAAGAGAGTCTTCTCTGAAGAAGAAATAAGAATGGCCTATAGACACATGAAGAAATGCTCCACATCTCTTGTCATAAAAGAAATGCAAATCAAAACAACTCTAAGATTCCACCTCAATCCAGTTAGAATGGCCAGGATCAAGAAAACTAATAACAACAAATGCTGGAGGGGATGTGGCCAGGAGGGATCACTACTACATTGTTGGTGGGAGTATAAACTCATTCAATCACTATGGAAAGCAGTATGGCAGTTCCTCAAAAGACTAAACATAGAGCTCCCCTATGACCCAGCTATTCCACTACTTGGCATTTACCCAATCGTCCAGAAATAAGGACATCCTAAATCCACTATCACAACGATGTTCATTGCAGCACTATTTACCATAGCAAAGATATGGAATCAACCCAGATGCCTCTCAGTTGATGAGTGGATCAACAAGATGTGGTATTTATACACAATGGAATTCTATGCTGCTGTCAGAAAGAATGACATCGCACCATTTGGTAGGAAATGGAAAGACTTAGAAAAAAAAATCATAGTAAGCGAAGTAAGCCAGACTCAAATGAACATAGGCCCAAGAGTCTCCCTCATTTGTCAAAATCAGTAGAAACCTTGGGTTCTCCTAGCAGAGATTTACAACAGAACAAAATCTAAAGACATAAGGCCAAATAGTATGACACTAAATGTAAGGACCTCCAGGATAAAGAAGCAAAAGCCATAAAATGAGTGATTGGTGTCCTTAATGTACTATGTTATCTCTTATCACTTTTGCTATCCCTTGGTAATATCATATTGTTACAATATTTCACCTTGTTATCTGATATATTTTATATGTGCTTAATTGATATTTGAAATTGGATAGGGAAGGGGGGAAATCAAAATGAGTAGGGAGAGGGGAAGAGAAATGGGGACCATGTCATGAGAAAGGGTGTCAAAGTTTGTGAAGTAGTGCACCTTCTATCTGGTGAATATAATGTAACCCTTCTATTAATTACAATAAAATAAAATAAAATAAATATATATAAGATGTATTTTGTTTCCTTTTATTGCTAATATAGTAATTTTCAGACAATCATTTTAATATAAACTGGCACCAGTATGCTCCAAAATCATTTCTATGATTGACTTGAAATACCTTCTTTTTCATAAGCTTTCATATTTTATGAGATTGCTTACTACTATCCACTGTTGTATTATTTGAAGATTTTTTTTCAAAATTCTTTGGCATTCTTTCCAAGGAGCTCTGTTATTAGTAGCATAGAGATGTCTCAATCAATTTGAGAGGTTTACATATTTTCTGTTACTTTTAGTGGACCAACTTGTTATTAGTCTGTTTTGTATCTCTCTGTCAATCATGTGTCATTTGTTCTGAGTGATGAAAGCAGAAGCTCATAGCAGCCCAGATAATAGTATAATTACAGCCTCCAATGGATTTTGTTGTTTAAACTGAGTCTAGTACCAAAAATATATGTAGTTTTCCTCACACACATATATATGTGTATGTGTGTATACATATGTGTATATATATACATACAGGGAGAGAGAGAAAGAGAGAGAGGGGGGGGAGAGGGAGAGAGGGAGCACATTCTTACAGAATCAAAATATTTCTTTGAATTATAAAGTTCTTTCTAAAGGAGAGACATACTATAATACTTAAGCCCACACAAAATTATTTTATTTTGAACTGGTCTTGAACTAAATAAATGTATGCTTCCTAATGATTAAAAACTCTGTTTCATGCTTTATTTGTGGCAAAGAAAAACAATAATCTTAAACCCAAGGGTTTGCTTTTCCATGTTCCTTTCCTGGCTGACATGTGAAGTTTAAAATTTGAAGTGGAATTGGAGTAAGTCTTTTCCTCTTTCCTTTCATTTCCTTCTTTTCTTCTTTCCTCTTCCCCCTTCTCTTCCCTCCCATTTCCTTCTCTTTCTAATCTCTTTTTTTATTTTCCCCTTTTCAGGACTGATGTTTGATCCCAGGTTCTCATATATATCAAGAAAGCATTTTTTCAGTGAACTATATCCTCGGTCTCTTATTCTTATTTCTTTTAAAGGAGAAATATTAATTTAAAGAATTATTTAGCAGCCAGTCATGATGGCTCATGGCTATAATCCTAGCTACTCAGGAGGATGAGATCTGAGGATCAAGGTTCAAAGCCACCCTAAGACACTTATCTCCAATTAACTTCTAGAAAACAGGGTGTGGGGCTTGGCTCAAGGGTATGGTGGTAGCCTTGAGCTGAAGAGCTCGGGACAATGTTCAGGCCTAGGGGTAGGGTGGTAGCCTTGAGCAGAAAAGCTCAGCGACAGTGCCCAGGCCGAGTTCAAGCCCCATGACCCACAAAAATAAAAGGAATTCCTTAACCCCGCCTCATTAAAGAAAGCTGAGACTTTTAGATGAGTGTTCAGAAACAATGGACTACACTGAAATTAAATTCAGTCACTTCGTGTGCAAATTCAGAATACTGAAATTATTCCCTACATCCTCCCAGACAACCATGGTATAAAACTAAACATCGACACCAAATGCTATCATGGAAAACCCTATTACTCATGGAGACTGAACAACACATCGTTGAATCCCAATGGGTCACTGAAAAGATCAGAACAGAAATTTAAGAGTTTATGGTATTCAACAAAAGGAACACACAAAATACCAGCTCCTTGGGGACACAGAAAAGGCAGTACTAAGAGGAAAATTTATAGCTCCAAGTGCCTACATCAACAAATTGGAGAAATCTCAAACCAAAAATTTAATGATGCTCCTGAAGCTCCTGGAAAAAGAGCAGCAAACCAAATCCAAATCCAGTAGAAAGAAACAAATTATTAAAATTAATCAGAATTAAATGAATTAAAGCCAAGAAAAATAGAAAGCCATTTCCATTAAAATTCCTAGGTAGAGCCATAAAGCCAGAAGCATACATAAAGAGGATGCAAATAAGGAAAGATGAAGTAAAACTTTCCCACTTTTCAGATGACATGGTTCTGTACTAAAACAACACCATAGACTCCACTCCTAATCTACTCAAACTGATTCAAAACTTTGGCCAAGTAGTGGTGTATAAACTCAACCCTCACATATCAAAAGCTTTCTTGTATGGCAAGAATGAGAAAAGTGAGGGTGGACTTAGGAAGGCACCTCTTTTGAAAACTTTAGAAATCAAAACAAGAAAGTTAAAGCAGAAGTAGGGAAGTGGAAAAACCTCCTATGCTCCTGGATTGGGAAAATTAACATCCTGAAAATGGCAACATGCCCAAAGGCTATCTGCAAATTCAATTTAGTGCCCATCGATACCCAACATCATTCTTTAATGAAATAGAGGAAGCAATCCAAAAATTCATATGGAATAATAAAAAACACAAATAGCCAAAACAATCTTGAGCAGAAATAACAGTGCTGGAGGAATATTAATACCAAACTTCAAACTCTATTACAAAACTATAGTATTAAAAAAGAAGCTTGGTACTGGAACTAGAACAGGTCTGAGAACCAATGGAATCGAACTCAAGACCCAGAATTCAACCCACAGACCTATGTCCACCTAATGTTCGATAATGGAGAGAAAAAAAAACAGGAGGAAAGAAAGACAGCCTCTTAAACAAATAGTTCTGGCAGAGTTGGTTAAGCACCTGTAGAAAACAAAAGTTGGCTTCTGCTGTGTCATCCTGCACCAGAATCAATTCCAAATGGATCCAAGTCCTTGAAATCAAAGCAAATACCGGGACATTTTTACAGGAAGGAGTAGGAGATGCAGGAGGGCTCCTTGGCACTGGTAGAAACTTTCTTAACCAAGGCCCCAAAACACTAAAAATCAAACAGAGGTTGAAGATGAAATTCACAAAAGGATAGAAGAATGTGTCTGGCTTGCCTTTACAGGGTTTTAGCACTGTACTTGAAAGGGACATTTGAACGGCCTTGCGAAGAAGACCCTCCAAAGACTTTTGTACTTGAGAAATTTAATTCCAGGCTGCATCTAGTCAGATGGCAAATTTTCGCATCCAAAACCGTTTGGGTTTTGTCTGTTTTCACCAGCACAGTAGGATGGGTATTTCATAAAGAAATAGTTTGTCTCCAAATCACAGAACTAACTTTGATTCTTTCATTTCTTTTTTTTTTTTCATAGTCAGGCATCTGAGGATTGGACGCAGCTCCGCCTGCAATCTTCCTTTATCCTCCCAGTCTCCATATATCTCGGTCTTCCCCTCGCCCACGACTGAGGCGTACTGGGAACTCACACCCAGCATGTAGGTACTGGGACCTTTCATTCCTCATCTTCCTTTGGTTCCAATGTCCATTTACATCCTCCGTTGAAGGTGTTTGATCCAGTGGAGAACTTTCCAGATGCGACTAGAAGGTCAGCACTCCAGCCATCCGCAAACCACTTATCATCATAGTGTGACAGGGCTTCCCCCTTGGTGTGTGTCACTTCCAGCAGGGAGAGGGCTCCCCAGTTCTAACCACCCCAACCATACTCCATCCTCTTACTCCCCACTCTTGCCTTTATATTCTCTCCTACCAACTTCCTGGCTCTACTCTAGACTTTTACTAAGTTCTCAGAATCTCTGCCAGGGGCATGAACACAGTGGGTAGTGCTACATGCCCCGTCCTGTGATCTGTTCAGGGGGCCCTCATCCCTGTCGCTTCCACCCCTTAAGTCGACTTTTCTGTCTTACTTTTTATGACAGTTTTGCTTGTCTTGTCATTTGAATGTTATATCCTTTCTTATTTAACTCCTCCAATTGCTGTTTCTGCAGGAAACCTTTCTTTGCTACAGGTTTAGTCTCAGAAAATCAGCATGTCCCAGCATCATCCCCAGTGAGGAGATTCAGTTATCTCCTCGGCCCGGTGCTTGAGACCACAAAGCTCAGTGTCCTTTTCAATGGAATTTCCATTCCTTGCTTTTTTTTTTATTTTTATGTCTTTGGTGTACACTGAGGGATTTATTATGTGGCAGGTAAGCTGAAAGACACTGGGTGAGTGGAAGCACACAAATGACAGTATTATTCCTTTGCCTCCAATAGGAGGAAGGGGTAACAGAAATGAGCAGGCATGAACGCAATGCCTGATAGAGGGAAAGCTTTCCAGCGTGGACTGCACTGAGGAAAGTTTAAGAATGCAGAAGTACTTCCAATCCAAGAGGCAGCTGACGCGCCACCTAGTGGTCATAAAGGTGTGATGCAGTCAGCTTTCAATGTGACTTCGACTTTGGATCCAAGGTCACCCGAAGGTGAATAAAGAAGACTTTGAAAAAGGGGGAAGGGAGGGAGGAAAGAAATTGGGAATATGGTGGCAGGGGTGAGATTTGTTCATAGTCCACTGTGTGCATACGTGGAAATACCACAATTATGTCTCATAATTTGTTAACATGCATTTGTTCTAGAAAGCGCTTAATTTTCAGCAAAAAGGTAAAGCAATGCTCATTTACTGAGGTAACTGACAAATATTTCCTGATGCTTAAGCTTAACGCTGAAGTGTGAATTGAAATTTGTTCATCAGAGATATAGGACACTTGCAATTTCATGAGGCAAAAACTTGCATGATCAACTTTTTTTTCAAAATAAGGCGGAATTAATAGTAAATGGAAATTAAGTAGAGAACCTTTTGCTGAAATTTATGCCTTAAAAGGGATTGTAAGCACTTTTGCAAAATTGTTAGAGAAGTCTTCTATAATACTTGCCCTAACACCAATCTATAAGACAATATATGGATTACACTACAAATACAAATACCTTTCATTAGAAATTTAAATCACTTGGCTTCATGAGTTTATGTCAGCAATGAGGGGGTGGGGTGTGGATCTTACAGCTGAGTGAAGAAGCATTTGACTAAATGCTATGTGATTGCCTCTTCAACATCAAACTTAGGGAAAAAATGCCATCGTGTCTTTTCATAGAGTAGCAAAATAAAAGAAGATAAGGGATTCACTGAGTGTTAACAAGACCTAGTTTAATTAGTAGTGAAATGACAGCACACTAACCAACAGTTTAATTATTTCAACCCAATGAATAACTTGGAACTTGCTCTTTCCTCTTTAGAATCACAGCACCTCCACACCTGGCTGACAGAATTTCCGTGCTGTGTTAGAACGTTATCTCTTAGTTCTCCATGAGTGTTCTGTAGTGTGGCAGATATCACTCCATCTGTATGTGATGGGACCTTTTCCAATGTTTTGTGTTAAGTTAATCCCCCACCACAATTTTGTTAGCCACAAACCTCAGGGACAATGCTGTCATCATTACTTCTAAGATGAGGAAAGCCTTTGACATCAATGGGACAGAAAAGAGAAAGAAAGCTGGATTTTGATTTTCTTCTGTATATGACATTCTTTCAATGCTTCATTCACAGCATCAACCCATGATTTTCTTACACCTATCTGATATTTTTAATGTACTTTACATTTAGAGCAGATTTACACTTAGAGAAAACAAAACAGGAGCATACAGTTTGTAAAGACGCCTTCACTGTATTTGCCAGTATTTAATTAATTAATATCGTACATACACAATGTCAATAATATTTTATTAGTAATAAGAAATAAAATAAAATGAATGTGTTTATTAATATTTGTTATAAATAAGCTAGTCATATGACACTGTTATAGTATATTTATTAACACTAATAAATTAATAATATATTTCAATAACAAACTGGTACATTTTGTTCATATTTTCTGTTTTTTGCTTGATGTCCCCTTTCTGTTTGAGAATGTCATTCTATAGTTAGTCTCTGAAGGCTCTTCTTAGCTGTGACAGTTCCAGAAACATTGAATTGACATGGCTTTTCGCTACTGACTTTGACCTTCATCATTCACCTGAAGTACTACTAGTCAGATTCTTCCAATTCTAAAGTTATTCTTTTTTTGCCCCATCCAAAGCAACACTGTAGAAATTAACCACTATGAACAATCCACACTTGTAAGGAGTAGGCGTTAGGTTCACCTTTCTGAAGTGGGGAGAGCTGTCTGTATTATTTGCATCTCGGCATGAGGCACCTACTAATTTACCTCATCATTTGCTGCTAGTGCTTTATCACATTTATTTTATAGCTTGAGATGTAATCCAACATTATTTTGTAAATCACCTTGCTCCTGGTTTTGACATCAGTACTGGTTTCCTTAAAAATATAGTTCAGATTTAATTTCAAAACCATTCTTCATTGGTAAATAAGTGAGCAATTGAATTTTCAATATGAACCGTGTGTCCTGAGAGCATTTTATCCTTGCTTGTTAGTTCCAAGCACTGATTGTTGGTTTTTTTAGGGGAGATTTCAGACATAGCCAATTATTCATCTGTGAATATTGATTTTTGTTTGTTTTTCTTTTAAGTCTGTAAAAGTTAATCTCCTTTTCTCTTGTCATTGTCATTACCAAGATTTCTAGCTTGATGTTGAATAGAAATTGCCCTAGTATTGTTCTTGATCTTGGAAGAAAGACCAGCCATTACCTTTCAAAAAGACATTAGGTGTGGACCTTTTTGTAGGTGACCTTGATCAAGTTCAGGGAGACCATATCGATTCTTAATTTGCTGAGTAATTTTTAAATCACGATTTAAAAGATTTTTCATATCCATTTCAAGTTAATTATTATGTCCATCTGATATTTTATTTCCTCCGGCAGCCAGTTATATTTTTCAGATAGTGAAATTTCTTTAGTGAAACTAAAGCTCACTTGGTTATTTCTGCATAGATGGACTCTTAGTTCACACTTTTTGAGAAGCTAACATTTCTGTTTATGCCAGATATTAGTCTGCAGGTTTTCCTTCTTATAATGTTTTTACTAGTTTAGAATGAACAGATTGCTTGCCTTATAGAAAAAGTAAGAGAATGTTCACTCTAATTTGGGACTTTAGAAAAAAAATTGTGAAAAATTGATAATCTACTAGGGAAGTATGTACACATATTTTTCATTTATTATTTAATTAACTTCATTAATATTAATAGACCTGTTGAAATTCCTTAGGTCTCATCTGAATTTGTGTAGCTTAAATCTTTCAGGCAATTTTGGTCTATTTCTTAGAAATTTGAAATGTGTGGGTATAAAGTTGTTGATAAAATTTTGTTACTACTTTTAATAACCAAGAGACCAATAATAGTGAAGTTCTCTTTTGTTTTTGATGTGGCTAACTAACATCTTCAATTAATAAACTGTATTGATCTTTTCCAGGAAAGAGCTTTCATTATATTCATTTTCTATATAATTTTCCTGTTCTGAATTTCATTGATTCCTGCTTTAATTGTTTGTTTCTTTCTTATGTGGTTGCTTTAGGCTTAAATTGCTCTTTGTATGATTCTTCCCTTAAAAATTCAGTTGTAAGGAAATTACATCCAGCAATTCCAGACTCTGTTAGATGGCATATCAGTTCTCAATATCCCATTATAAACTGCTCTTATTTCCTAATCAATGCCAACTAAACTCCACGTAAACAGAGTTTCTTCTGAATTACTACAGAACAATTTTCTTCTTGGCCTGGATTACATGCAAATTTTTTTTGTGGTATTCTTTCAGCACAAAAAAATCTCCTCTCTGTGATGGACCATAAGAAATAATGGTGTAGTTAACATTTATACAGTTGCAGACACATTTAACACGTTGTTTGCAATGTATAAACCATAATAAATACTGTTCAGTGGCCTTGAAGTATACACTGTGGTGATTTAAGTAAAGCAAACAGCAACTTCTTCCAGCTTGAAGTAGTGTTCCTGATTCCTTTATTGCTAGGAGAGGAAAAAGGTGCAGAGTTGCTGACAACTAAGTTATTTATTACAATAAATTCCAAAAAAAATTCTTCCTCCAGAGCGACAGGAAACCTGTGGTAAGTTGCTAAAAACAATAACTCTGACCAAATAGCTATAAGTATTTTGATATGTAACTAGGATTTAATAAAGCCTCTTTCACCAAGGCAAGATCAACTTTTTGATTCCTGGAGTGACCATGGGTTATGAGTTCTATTCATTTCAATTAGGAATAAAAGAAAAAAAACTATGAGGAGGAAAATCAGAGGCTGCACAAAATTAGCCCTGCCTTTAATTATATAACATACACATACAAAAGTAGAGACTTGCTTCTGGTTCACCAGGGACAGCACTTCTCCCAGCTGGAAGACATTTCTTTTTTTGTTTTGTTTTGTTTTTTGTTTTTTGCCAGTCCTGGGCTTGAGCTCAGGGCCTGAGCACTGGACTTGGATTTTCTCAAGGCTAGAGCTCTACCACTTGAGCCTCAGCACCACTTCGGCTTTTTTTTTTCTATGTATGTGGTACCGAGGAATCGAACCAGGGTCTTCAGCATGCTAGGCAAACACTTTAACCACTAGGCCAAACTCCCGGCCCAAGACAGTTCATTTTTATATTAATTGTGTCCTTAATCTGTCTTGGCCTTCCCTCCTGAGAGGAGCTAAAATATACCGTGATGCATATTTTCCTTCTGGGTTCTTCAGAACAACAAGAAATAATTCAGCTTATTAGATGGGTTTTACCAAGGCATCATATGCCAAAAGACTGGTAGAACAGAAATGATCAAATCCTCCATTCAACTATGAATATTTCAAAGAAACTATTCTGTTTCAGGCACAAAGCTATATCCTACTAACTAGTTCAATGGTTTAGCTACAAAGTAGAGCAAATTCACATTCACCAGACAGAGGGGACATCACTTCTCACACACTGACTCCTCCTCTCATGTTTTTGTAACTGTGACTCGTCTATACATTACAATAAAACAATTAGACTTACATCTGAAAAAAAAAAGTAAAGACATGCCATGTGACACTAGTATATTTCTCGAAAGAATAATAGAACATGGAGCAGCCCAAAACAGCTGTTTGGATTTTTCAATACAGCTTATCCTTAATGAATTTTGAGGTTCTCTAGATTTTCTTTCTCATGCTACATGGAGAGAATTTTTATCTAGCTTGAGCATCTGCTCTATAATATTTTGTAAGTATTTCTTCTATGCATATGCCTGACAAAGACGAGAGGTGTTTCAACGGTGTTGGAGGACACTAATGTCTTGTATGTGTCTCGTACTTGGCTCTTGTGGAGTTTAGGACAACCTGCTGGAGAAATCAGAGGAAACCACCGTCTCATAGATCTAGAGAGGGTCTGAAATGATTTTAGGACTAATTTGGTGTTGGAGTTGGGTTTTAAAGATTAAGAAGATGGGAATTAAACAAGGACTTTTCATCTTTTTCCCAAAATTTTATTGTCAGGGTGATGCATAGAGGATTACAGTTACATATGTAAGGTAGTGAGTACATTGTTGGACATTGTTACCCCCCATGTTTTTCTCCCATTTTTCTTACCCTCACCTACCCACATTGTAGAATTAATCTCCAACGTATTGTCTTGTACATACTGCTGTTACAAATCAGCAGGTGGTTTGAAAGATAGAAAATCACTGAGGTCAAGGGAGCTGGCTGCATAAAGGGAGCTGTGGCTGTTCCATCAGTGGAGAGTGTGGTCAACTCTGAGAATGCTCAGAACCGAGAGGGCTTAAGACAAGAATCTTAGGTTGGGAGTTAGATAATGGCCATGGTCAAATGCTGGACATAACAGGTGCGCAAGCCTGATGAATGAAAGAATCCTCTGACATTTGGGAGAATAGAAAGCAATGGGAAAGTTGGATCAACACTGGAAACTCTTGTCAATCAGACTGCCTCCAAGGGGCAGGTGAAAGTAGAAGAGAGACAGTGCTCAAAGAGAAGAATGGTGGTGGCTTCTGTCAACAACCCCAAGAAACACTTCATGGGCTGAAGCACAGAACTGTGCACTGATGGAAGGTGTTGGGGGCAACAAATTCTAAGATAGGAAACATGGAGGTATTTCTGAAGAGTGAAAGCAAGAAGTCCTTATGTGAGACAAAATAATGGTTATAAAAATTTTATACCATTCCCTATGTGCATTGAGCAAAGCCAAATCGATGTTTGTATAGATGGGCAGAAAATGATGATTTAACAAAAGCACTTTTGTGTCAGTTTCTTTCATGTTTGCTTTTCCACCATCTATAAACAATTTCATAGTCAAAATGTGTACAATTTACAGAACAGCTTGAACTTCCCCCTACTTTCATTAATAATAAAAATTATGTAGCTTGTGGCCAAAATATTACCACCTAAACTCGTCTCTCTTCCTACCCCATTGAGGCTTGACAAAGCTCCAAAAGGCTTTCAACTAGTTCGAGACCATCTTAACTTGGCCCTAAGGTGTTCATTTCTTAAATTATTTTCCTGAGTTCCTAAACCTCCCTTTTCTTAGAGCATTTAGAAGATTTTCAAATGTAACTCCACTCCATGGCCTAATGAGATGCTCCATTTATTACTCAAGAGCGTAACATTTTATTGCTCAAGGGCCTAGAAGCTTCCCCTCTAAAATGACTTACGTGAACTAAAGTCAGTCTCAGAAAGACAATGAATCCATGTTTTCCTTTATATGTGGAAGCAAGATTTAGCTTATAAACTTATAATTGCATTGGGTGATATACAAGTGTACACAAATATATTGACTGAAATATGGGAAATTCAAGGGAGAATTCTAATAGTGTAATTCTTTAGAAAATCCAAGAAAAAAGTTCAGCAAAACAAAATACCACAAAAGGAGTGGGGTGAGGTCAAGGGGAAAGGGTAGCCAAATGAAGAGAAGATGGGGAGAATGGGGTCAAGAATCAATGTGTAACCTACAAAATTAAGAAGAGTAAGGGAAGTGTTGGGTAGGAGAGAGATGAGGGAGAATGTTGGAAGATGTGACATTGATCAGGATATATAATATTCATAACCTGCTTTGTTAAAAGGCCACTCCTTTGTACAATTACTTGAAGACAAGTACAATATCAAAAAGAAAAGGAAAAGGAAAGCTATAAAGGCTTCTGGCCTTTTGTTTCCTTAGAGTTGATACTATGTCTCCTTCCCCAGCTGTCTAAATAAAATATATATCTTACAGTTTTTCACCTGTGTCAAGGGCTAAAATTTATGCAATCCAACTGAATAATTTTTGACAAATATTGGCTGTCATTTTATAAACTTTTTGTAACTTATTGCTTCTGAGATACATTGAAATAGTTAAAGCATTGCTGTTCCAGGGTTTCATTTAGCTTTTTTTTTTCCCTCCTCTAATTAAAATTTGGTTTCTGCAATCATTGTGCTGGCTCAGCTGGCTCTCACCGGGCAGTTATTGTGAGTACCAAGATAGCTCACCAGGGAAAGAAGCCCTGCCTCCTGCAGAGAGGATTTTCTCTTCCTCTCCTGGCACTTCAGAAGATCAAACAAAGTGATTGCCTCGTCACTATTTCAAATCATGTTCATTTGAGTTCTGATTTTCTCTTGATGTTAGAAAGAAATCCATTAATAGGATACATGGGGATAGGAGTTGGGCCCAAAGGCTTAACTTTTTTTCTTTTTTTCAAAATGCACATCTACTGCTTGTTTGATTGGGTTGCAAGGTTAGATTTTGTTTCACCTGAAACTTCTGGATTAGTGGACATGAAAATGAGGAAACGAGGTGGCATAATCCTGGAATGCATGTGCAACTTAAATTATGAGTTGCATACTTCAGAACATCTGATCTCATCACACTCAGGCCTAGTCTTCTGCTAAATATTGTACACTTTTGCCTGGCAAAGCATTGTAGGATGCAGAAGGGATGCACAGAGCCCATGATTCAAAAAACGCACTGCTTGATGAGCTTAAAACTATGTCAAAGGGTGCCAAGGACCATGAAAGACGTAGAAACACAGAATTTTGGACATCACACCTGAGGGTCTTTGACCTGACCCTTATTGAGAATATCATATCCGGGGAATCTACAGTTAGAGACCCCTACAGATAGAAAGATGATTATTTCCAACAGTCAAGTCATGAGGGGAAAGAGAGCTTTTACTTCCGCGGCTGAGGAGAAACATGTGATAGATCTATTTTCTCTGTATTAGTGGAACAGTCCATCCCTTCACCCTGGATTTGCTCTCATGTAAAAGAAGGTCAGAGCCCTCTTGCCTTTTGCTCTCTGCTAAAAGCTTTCACAAGTGACCTGCAGAAAAATGGGGTTGCAAACCGGAAAGGATCAGTTCTGTAGAATGTATAAATGCACTGAGATAGAGTCCAATCTTTTGTTGGGTACAGTCACCTAGCATTGTCAGTAATGGAAGTGTACTATCAGAGGGCTGTTTGAAATCATCTGAGGTCCTTTTTTTAAAAAAAAATTATTTGTAAGAATCTGAAACTATTCTTACAGCAGCATTAATGATGGATCTCTTAATGTCAGTGGTGTGCGGGGGTGAGAGGGCGCATCAGGAAGCAGAACTGACCTACATACAGGGCTGCAATACACAGGAGGAAGGAGACTCTCCTCACAATCTTCATTTCACTCAGTGTGAGGGGGTTCTCACAAAACATTTGATGTTGCTTTCTCCTGTCTCTCATCCTGGGGCTGTTGGCGTGTATTCGCAAGAATAGCTCATTACCTAGTATCAGGACAATGCTTTCTCTTTGGAGCAGGCCTGACAATGAAGAGTAAGGGTTTTGATGGCTTTTGACTATGCAGTGAACTCATGTGAGAACTGAGGAACTCCTGAGGTACCCTTGAGTACCCCAAATCTCCCTGGACAAGAAGGAGAAATCCACATTTTTCACAGCATTGAAAACCTGGCTTCACCAACACTGTTGCTGTCCATCCTTACAACATGTTATCTTCTTCATGGATGCAAGCTGGGGAATGGTTACCATTAGGTGTCATAAAAATATATTTAGGTGCTTAGAGCGTGGCCTAGTGATAGAGAGCTTGCCTTGCATGCACAAAGACCCAGATTCGATTCTTTAGTATCCCATCCATAGGAAAATCCGAAAGTGTTGTGGCACAGTTGGTAGAGTTCTCTGTGTGTGTCTGTGTGTGTGTGTTTCAAAAATACATACATTTATCACACACAAACATCTATAAGCAGTGCAGGGTGGTTCAGGACTGTGATTCCAGCACTCAGGATGCTGAGACAGAAGGATCTCAAGTTTGAAGCCAGTCTGAGCTTCACAGCACACCTTGTCTTCAACAAGAACAAAGTATGTGGTGAGCTCTGGAGTATAGATAACTGCAGCAGGACTTATTACAACTTTGCCCTGGATATCACTGAAGGAGGAGTTGTGAGGAGATGCACACAGACAGCTCCAGTAACTGTCAACAAGGCAGAACCACCTTATCCTGCTTTGCTTCCATCTCTTCACCTCAGTTTTCTTGGCTTGAGTACCTGGTTCAGGAAGAACAAGGCTCTGTCAAACATCCATATACAGGTTTCCTAATGTCCAGCCAAATGTAGTTCACAACATGCTTCACACTATAACACTATAACACACTTGTTAGAGACATGCCTCTCATTTTATAAATAAATATATAAGCCACACTAGTGTATAGATGCAAAAATAATTGCATACATACATTGATGTAATGTATATACATACTTATGTAAACTTATATACTAGACCACATTTATTTACCTCATCAAAACTTGTTGAAAATTGAGAACAAGAGGGTTTGATTCTATGCAAAGTTTACCCCAATTGAGTCAATTTTTTTTTCAAATTAATCACTTAAGTTGAAACTAATGAGAGCCTAGAGGTTGGCTCTTTCATAATGTCCACATCTCCATCTTTGCTTCTTTCATGTTTTTCTTTTATGATTTCCTCGGTTTCTTTTTTGTTGCTGTTGTTTTTTGTTTTGTCAGGCATGGGGCTTGAACTCTGGGCCTGGAGGTTGTTTCTGAGTTCTTCAGTACAAGGCTACCATCCTACCCCTTGAGCCACAGCCCCACTTCTGATTTTCCTATGGTTAAATGGAGATAAGAGTCTCACAGGCTTTGAACTATGATCCTCAGTTCTCAGCCTCCTGAGTAGCTAGGATTACAGGCATGAGCCACTGCACTCAGCTTTACTGTTCCTTTTTGGATGCTGAATACCTATCTGTAACAATTTAAAGGAAAAATGAAAATAGAAGAACAAACAGAGCACATTGCCAGGAAATGTGGGTATTCAAACACGTAAGCCAAATGGCCAATTTTTGTATATAGGCAGGAATCATTTTGAGCTACAACAAACACCTCTGATTCATTATCTGGCACGTTTTAATGGGACAAAATTATACAGAGCTTGTCCTTGGCAGCAAATATCAAACAGATGAAAGTTGTATTTAGGTTATAATTAAGATTCTACTTTGACATTGAAAGCTCTTAGCAGACTGGATCTCAATTAACTTCCTGAACTTCTGGCATTTTAATTGATCATCTAACCTTTTTATTTCAAACAGAAGTTTATTTTTTCCTGCTCAAGACTATGGCTTTTGTTTATCTCTTTTCCCTGGGCCGTATTGTCACATTAATTGATACTATAAAATATCCCCACTACAGGAATTATAACCATCTGATTCCCACACACATGTATATATATCTATTGCACACATGTTTAAAACGTAACAAATGTGCATGTGCATATTTGTGTGTACCCATTGTATGAGTTGAAAACTACTTTCATTGGATATGGTCACCTGATAATTAAATGCCTTTGAATCACATAAAAGTAAACTCACATATGGACCCCACACACACACACACAAACACAACACACTTATTTACATCCAGGCAGACATAATTGAAAATGTCCTTTTTGTTTTAACTGTCTAGAAAGGTAATTTCTATTCCAATGGTAACACTCCCCTTTCTAACTTTTACTCTTGCGATGTACTCATTTATACCATTAGGGCAGCCTTTGCTGAAAATCTGTGTATCTGCTCTTTGTAGGAACTGACATTGGTTCTAATTCTTCTCTATACTACCCACTGACTACTCTTAACAAAAATTTAGTCCTTTGAGATCCGACTGAATATCTCAAAACTGCGAGACACACTTAATTAACATCAAGACTAAAGAACATGGCTGTTGGAAAAGCTGAAGACATGATTTGGAATAGATGACTCTTTGTAACTACTATAATGATACTTTATTTTTCTGTATGGCTTCTGACCTGGGTCTGAAGTCAGGGCCAAAAGACCAGTTCACCACATGAACCGAAATGTCTTCTTAATTGTCTCCTTTGCCTGCACAAAATAAGACATAATTATGGGCATCATATTCAATTTTCTGTCTTATTTTTATCCTTTCTTTGCCAAAATAAATAATTCTTCACCAATCATCATTTAAACATCATATACTGTATATACATATTTCTTCATGCACCTATTTCATGCATGTATTTCATATACATAATGTGTAAATGACTGAAATATATGCATAAATGTACATGTATATGCACATGTATATGAATATGTATATGTAAGGAAGTATATATTTAAAACTTTATTTACATTATCTGTGAAGTGGCATGTAAATCTTCATCATGTGTTTTTTGTGTTTATTAAATGGTAATGCATGTAAAAGATCTTTTCCAGTATCTAGAACACTGATGTTTAATATATGCTAATTGCCTTTTTGCTGCGCTTGCTAACTAATAAAATTTGGAGTATGTTCTAATGTTTTTAATTATATAACAGATCATCGGGTCTGTGCAACCAAAACAAGACTGCAGCCAATTTTCTCCCCTGTTAAAGCAGAAATAGAAAGAATTGTTGGATATAGTGCACCTCCATACAGCACCTTCTTTTCAGCACAAGAAACTCTTTATTCACATCTGATAAATTGCAGTAAAATGACTCCTGTTGAAGTAAAAATGTTTTTTTAATGGGTCCCATCTCCCTTCTAGGCTTATAAGGATAAAATACAGGAAAGAATGGGCAGTTGTACACAAATAATTACACAGACCTACTTAGAATCTGTTGAAAGGTTTTGTTCCATTATTTTTAACTTTATGGAAGACAAAAACCCTGACAGCACACTGTATGTGAGTCCTTCTAAACAGTGCTCCATCTGGGCTTCCAGACATCTGTTAAAAGAGAAGATTCTGCAAGATTTATCAGAGCCTGGGCCTGCTTAGCAGTTACAGCCCTGAGGAGCTCTTTGCTTCTCTGGTCCCCAATTTCTAGGGAACATAGGCCTACTACACATTCCAAAGTGCCAACCTACAGTGAACACGAAGGTAGAATAGCAGCTACCTTTCTAATTCACCAGCCAGACTAATTGCATTTTCTTACACATGAGTCATAATGGTCATGGAAAAATTCTTCAACCCAATTCTTCGTAAGGTAGTAGACAAAACCACTTTCTGAGCTGCAGCTCTCTTAAGTGAAGCACTTAACTGTACATTGGGTTTGGATATGTTTAGAGTGGGCGCATGCTTTTGAGGTGTCTTTGGGAGCAAATGGACCAGAACTTGTCATTAACTAGAAATGTTTCAGCAAATTTCTTGGCAGAAGCAATGATTTTGCATTATGGTTTGTCTTTCCTACAGAATGGCTCCATAAATCTCCCACAGAGGAGGCTCTGGGATTTCATTCTTTATTATTCATCCCAGATCCTAAGCATGAAAGGAATGCTTCCATTTTCAGCTACAACGCACCAGTACCCCACATTTGGTAGGGAAGAGTGGGGTGTGTGTGTGTGTGTGTGTGTGTGTGTGTGTGTGTGTGTGTGTGTACTTTCATGGTGATTACCCATCTCTTTGTCTAGAATTATTGCCGGGACAAAAGTTTCCATTGCCTCAGTATGGGAGAGAAAAATGTTAGGTATTCTCTCCAAATACAGCCCAGGCTTAGTGCACACTTGGATGGACCATTTGGTGTGGAAAAATAATTTCCACACTAAGACATAGTCAAAGGTCAAAGGTTTTGCTTTTGTTAATGTTTGTCACAGAAATGAAAGCAGCTACAAGACAAAAAAAAAGAGGGGAGGTATAAAAATTAATCAGAAGATTACTAGAGTGAGAATGGATTATGTAAAATACAAGATCATACGTGAACGTTGGGAAGTGTTGAAAAGGAGGCGTGCTCCAAAGTTATCCTTGAGAGAAGTGTATGGAGTTGATTGATTTTGACTTCAAGCCCATTGTTCATTGAAAACCCTAAGTCATAAAGGCTTAAGGCTGGAAAGTGATCTCATTCACCCCAACCCACATTTGCTAAACCAGATCCCTCACTGAGTCTCTCTTCAGCAGTGAGCAAGAACCTCCACGCAATACAAATGCACTATAACACTCACAGACTCAAATTCTGGCTCAGATCTCATCTCCTCAGACTTTCTCATGTGGATTCCAGGTTTTACCACATATAAAACTATTCATCATCAAAGATGAAAAACCATACCAATTCGTTGAGAAGGAACATCTCCCTGGACACAGCGACAGCAGTGTACAAAAGAGAATGAGCAGATGCTGTGTGTAGAGAAAAACACTTCTGGTGATGAATCCACACTCATCTCCTTCTGGAGAAAAAGCAGTATTCCTGAAGTTTAATGGGCTTGAGCTTTATTGTAGGATTCCTTCCACACAGCGACTGCCATGTGCATGTCAGTCGAAAATCCATTGACCTTTTGAAAGACTTTCTTTTCTTTCTGTTTTTTACACGATCATCTGTGTGTAACAGATAATCGAACAAGGTTAGTTTTTCCTTTACTTCCCCTTAACAATACCTGAGTCAGCGCATGCATTTTCTCTCTAGGAGGCTTAAGAAAACTCTACGACTGTATAAAAAATGTATCCATGTTTATAACTACATCACATAAATTTAAAACATATATATATATATATACACACGTGAGTATGCCTTGATACACACCCTTTATTATACTGAGGAATGTTCCATGGATTCCTAGTTAATGGCGAAAAGCTAAAGCCATTCCCTCTAAAATCAGGAACGAGACAAGGATGCCCACTCTCTCCACTCCTCTTTAACATAGTACTAGAATTCCTAGCCAGAGCAATAAGGCAAGAAGCAAGCATACAGGGGAACCAAATAGGGAAAGAGGAAGTAAAACTTTCCCTCTTTGCAGATGACATGATTCTGTATTTAAAGAATCCTATAAACTCCACTCCCAAGCTCCTTGAGCTGATTCAAAACTTTGGAAAGGTAGCAGGGTATAAAATTAACCCTCAAAAATCAACTGCCTTTCTCTACGCCAACAGTGAGAAGAATGAGGCAACAATCAGGAAAGCAATTCCTTTTGCAATAGCCTCAAAGACAATAAAGTACCTAGGAATTATCTTAACTAAGAATATGAAGGACCCTTTTGATAAAAACTTTAAAACGCTAAAAAAGTAAATTAAAGCAAAACTGAACAAATGGAAAAACCTCCCATGCTCCTGGATTGGAAGAATCAACATAGTGAAAATGACAATCTTGCCAAGGGCTATCTACAAATTCAACGCAATATCCATCAATATCCCAATTTCATTCTTTAAAGAAATAGAAGAGGCAATCCAAAATTTCATATGGAATAATAAAAGATCCCGTATAGCAAAAACACTTCTTAGCAGAAAGAACAGCACAGGAGGAATTTCAATACCAAACTTTAGACCCTATTACAGAGCTATAATTATCAAAACAGCTTGGTACTGGCACAGGAACAGGCCTGAAGACCAATGGAATAGAACTGAGGACCCAGATATTAAACCACAGACCTACGGCCACCTAATCTTTGACAAGGGAGCCAAAAAAATAGAATGGAAGAAAGACAGCCTCTTCAACAAGTGGTGCTGGCAGAAAACTAAAGTTGGATCCTTCTTTGTCACCCTGCAATAGAATTAACTTAAATGGATCAAAGACCTTGAGGTAAAATCCAACACACTGAAAACTTTACAAGAAGGAATAGGAGATACACTAGGCCTCCTTGGCACAGATCGAAACTTTCTTAACAAGGACCAAGAATCACAACAAATCGGAGAAAGACTGGATAAATGGGACTGCATTAAACTGCAGAGCTTTTGTATGGCAAAGGACATAGCTAGTAAATTAATTAGGAAGCCTACAGAATGGGAGAAGATCTTCACTAACCATACAACGGACAAAGGCCTCATATCTTAAATATATCAACAGCTCAAAAAATTGAATCACTCCAAAACTAATCTCCAAAGTAACAACCATCCCATTAAAAGATGGGCCAAAGACTTCTAGGATATAGAAACAAAAGCCATATAATGAGTGATTGTTGTCCTTAACGTCTATGTTATCTCTCATCTCTTTTGCTGTCCCTTGGGTATCTCATATTGTTACAGTATCATACTTTGTTATCTGATATATTGAATATATTTGTATTTGGTTATTTGAAATTGGATAGGGAAGGGGAAAAAACAAGATGAGGGGTGCGGGTGGGGGGGGAGGGAAATGGGGACCAAGACATGAGAAAGGGTATCAATGTGAATTAATGTACCTTCTATCTGGCAAATATAATGTAACCCTTCTATTAATTACAATAAAAATATATGAAAAAAAAGATGGGCCAAAGACTTAAAGAGAGTCTTCCCTGAAGAAGAAATAAAAATGGCCTATAGACACATGAAGAAATGCTCAACATCTCTGGTCATAAAAGAAATGCAAATCAAAACAACGCTAAGATTCCACCTCACTCCAGTTAGAATGGCCAGGATCAAGAAATCTAATAACAACAGATGGGAGGGGATGTGGCCAGGAGGGATCACTACTACACTGTTGGTGGGAGTGCAAACTCGTTCAACCACTATGGAAAGCAGTATGGCAGTTCCTCAAAAGACTAAACATAGAGCTTCCCTATGACCCAGCAATTCCACTACTTGGGATTTACCCAATCGTCCAGAAGCAAGGACATACTAAATCCACTATCACAACGATGTTCATTGCAGCACTATTTATCATAACAAAGATATGGAACCAACCCAAATGCCCCTCAGTTAATGAGTGGATGAACAAGAGGTGGTATTTATACACAATGGAATTCTATGCTGTTGTCAGAAAGAATGACATCTCCCCATTTGTTAGGAAATGGAAAGACTTAGAAAAAATCGTATTAAGTGAAGTATGCCAGACTCAGAGGAGCATAGGCTCAATGATTTCCCTCATTTGTTATAATCAGTAGAAACCTTGGGCTCTCCTAGCAGAGATTTGCAATAGAGCAAAACCTAGATACATAAGGCCATATAGTATGACGCTGAATGAAATGACCTCTAGGATATAGAAACAAAAGCCATATAATGAATGATTGTTGTCCTTAATGTACTATGTTATCTCTCATCTCATTTGCTGTCCCTTGGTTATCTCATATTGTTACAATGTCTTACTTTGTTATCTGATATATTGGGTACATTTGTATTTGGTTATTTGAAATTGGATAGGGAAAGGGAGAAAACAAAATGAGATGTGGCAGTGGGGAGAGGGAAATGGGGACCAAGACATGAGAAAGGGTATTAATATATGTGAATTAATGCACCTTGTATCTGGCAAATATCATGTAACGCTTCTATTAATTACAATAAAAAATACATGAAAAAATATTCATGCACTTGGGTGGATCTGAAATGGGATTATTACATTAACTCAGTAGATATTATAGAATGGAGTTAATTAAATGTTCTAATTATAGAACACAATACTAGTGACTTCAAAAAATGAGTATGCCTTAAATTACTAAACACAAGTGAAGAACCTAGATTTCACTTGTATCTAGAATGTGTGAAACACAAACATGAAAGGTCATAGGTAATATTGAGAATCTGAGAAATATATCCTAACTTTCACTATTGGATTATGTCATATATCCGCAATGTCTGATATTACCTATGCAAGGTGTATGGGTTAACATTTGGAATGTTACTAATATAAACTGAGATATGCTGGAAGGATAATATTTATAGTTTGTGATGAAGACTTAAAAAGAAAAGTTGGGATGTCTGATAAACATTATATTGTTTTCTCAGTGAACTAACAATACTGTGGATATGTAGAATTTTAATTGATATGTCTATTAAATGAATACAGATCTCAGAGAAATGAACAATACACATGTAGCTTGCATTTGTAGTGGACATTAGAACTTCCTGGTTAGATACTATTATAGAAAATGAGGGGTCTTGCAACTTCAGGTTTTTGTTTAATGTCTGTATTTCATTTATAAGAAGGCTTGCTATAAATATTGTGAAAGTTTTTTTCCCCAATTTGAGTGAATGACGACTTTCATTTGATGACAAGTCAACCAAAGAAAGGGTTGTAAATTTCAAGCTCTTCACTGCTGATTTGGTTTGTTCAAAAATACTTACTATGCTTCTAGTGAATAATAAGCAAGATGGCATAGCATGCAGATAAAGTAACACATAGCACAGGTGTGGTTTACTTGCCTGTTTGCTGGGTGACAGGGGACTAACTATTACTGTCATTGTAAAAACACAGCTCAGAGAAGCCTAATAAGGATCAGTAGTGAATAACCAGTGCTACGGAGAGTCTGGGGATTTGACGTCGACCTCTCCCTTAGAGGTTTGTAGTCTAATACCCAAAATATCAATGCACATTAGCTAGCCAAATAGAACTCCTTGCAGTTCAGACTAAACCAAACTACGTGATTACAAAGCAAAATGGAGGAGAGAATGGGCTTTTATCTACAAGTACTCAGTAAAGTTATGTTATCTTTCTCAACTTTCAAACAGAACTAAATAAATCATCATTCCAGATAGTCAGTTGGAAGGAATGGAGGAAAAAGAAAAAAAATCACAACTTTCATTTCTTCCTTGTCCATTATCGAAATCATTCTCACCTATGATACCATGTTAACTCTTTGGTCTATACATGTTTCTCTGCTCCCAGGATGGCCTCATCAGATAGTAAATTTTTATCTACTGAAAGATGGATCATTCTAGGTACATAGGGGTCATGAAATACATTTCTAATAAGCAAATATTTGCTTCAGAAGTTTTTATATGTCCATGAGTATAAGATGTTAATGAAAGAAAATTCCTGAACCCAGACACAACCCACTGTATGTGCTTGGCAGATAAGTTCTCATATATTTTCATCTCCAGTGCAATGCTAACCCTAAAGGCAAGTCATAGGTCCAAGTCATGGTGTCTTTCTTTCTTGCTTGCTTCCTGGGGCTTAAGCTCAGGACCTTACTGTCCTTGGGCTTTCTCAAAGCTAGAACCCTACCACGTGAGCCACAGTACCACTTCCCACTTTTTTCTATGTACGTGATACTGAGGAATCAAACCCAGGACTTTATGCATGCTACACAAGCTCTGTACCATTAGGCCCAACTCCTGGCCCTGTGGCTCTTATTTCTTATACCTTCAACTCTCATGAGAATATTTAACAGCCTAGTAGTTGAGAAACAACTCATGTCATCATTATAATTAATAAGGAATAAAAACACTGGACTGCATCACAGGAGATTGGTCCAAGCTATCTGCCAAGCTCTGGGTCGCATTCTATTCAATAACCATCAGAAGCAAGTGCTGCTATGAGTCAGAAGACAGCTGTGGGAAACAGGAAACTTAGAGCTTGGACGGAAATCTCACCTAACCAGTATCTTTTTTTCATTGTCTACCTCTAGCTTCTCCTTGCTCTCTTCCATTTTCTGTTGCTTATTTGCTAGTATTTTCTAATGCATCAGAAGCTTTTTAGCACTTGATGAATCAGATAATGGAGAAATAGCCAAGTGGGTTAGGAACTCACATATCTTCATGATCCTTTCTCTTATAACCACATTTGACAAGAAGGGAATTGTAGATTAGGAATCAAGCAATGTTTTAGACAACCAAGATTTTTTTCCTTTATTTACTCCACCCCACAAGCAGGAGCATTTAACTCATCTTTGGAAGTCCCAAGTAAATCACTCACCATATGTAAAATCCTGCTGAGATATCCTGTCTTGCACTCTTGTATTAGCATATACCAGTTGCTTACTACAAGAGCTTTTTAAAGGTACTCACAATAATTACAAAAGAAAGTGATTTAGGCAAAACAGGAGCTGATATTCACCTAGAAACTTGACAAAACATCTAAAGTATTTAATAGATTTTCTAGTACAGCACACTTGATAGACATAAAATCTCCTAACTGTACTTGTAGTTAAGTGGTACATACATGTAATTCAATGTTTATATCTGTATTTAAGGAGTATATTTCAGTAATATCTTTTCTTTTGACTGAATCTTAAAGTGTGCAACATGATTGATAATAAAATCCAGCATTAGGTCAAGACCTGAGCTCTCCTAAACTAGATGAAATAAATACGCAATCGTAACAAACAGCGGTGTTATCACATACTGAACTCTGATCCCCTGGAATATCTGTAAAGGTACACATCCAAAAACATTCTCATGGCCAAATCATATCCCTTGAAAGTTCATATGTTCATAGTCTTCACTATCCCAAAATGGTGTTATAAATAGCATCTTTGTTTAAAAATATATTTTATTGTTATTATAGAGGTGATGTACAGTGGTGTTACCATTACATAGGTCAGATAATGAGTACATTTCTTTTTGAATCTTGTCACCATTTCCTTTGCTCTCTACCAGTTTTCCCTACTGGCTCCACCCACAAGTTGTATAGTTCATTTTCCACATAGTGTACAGTGAGAACCACTGCTATGTTTTTTTCACCCTTTGTCTCACCTTTTCTGTGCCCCCTTACTGCTCAAAGATAGATAAACTAACAAGACAGAAGGAAAAGACAAAAATAGGAACAACAACCTCTTAGAATGTGCATATAAGTCTACAAGTAAACACAGTGGGTGGCATATATGTATATAATTTTATTTGTAGATATTTATATTATAATTAATCATGTCCCAGTACAATATGTATATATATACATGTATACTGGGGTACTATATATATATATTACAAAGACTCACTAGCTATGCACATATGATCATTGCAAATATTATTTTTCAAATTCAAATAGTACCTCTTAAGAAGCAATTAGGGCTGGCTCTGTTGGCTTATGCCTATATTTTCAGTTACCAGGGAGATAGAAATTTAGAAAACTGTTGTTGAAGATCAGGGAAGGAAAAAATTTAGCAAAAGTGAGCAGAGAAAGAGATCTAAGAAGTGTCTGTGGACACTAAAAGTTTGGAATACCAGCCTCCAGATTTGTGAAAAATATGTTTTTTGTTCTTTATGTTATCCAGCCAGTGGTACTGTGTTAGACATCCTACAAAAAATGATACACTGAAGGCAAGTGTAGACATTAGGCTCTGAGATTACCAAGGGAGGCAGAATACAGGGAAAGAATTTGGCACAGATAAAGCATCACCAGTGAAGCCACAACACTGAGAGAAGGCACTGGGCATCTGGATATTCCAGGAATAACTCCTGGGGGGGCCAATTGAAAGCCAGGTACCAAGATAAATTTCATATCTTAAGCAGAGTTTGCACCTTAACAGTGTGTGTCAAGTGGAAGACTCACCAAACATCCTTTTCTAGGAACAGGAGGGAGAGCTCACTGTTGAAGACCACACACTAGCTGAGTTGAATTTCCTCTCTTTGCTTCATGTAGACGTGGTAATTTTTCCCTGAGTCATGTACCCCCACTCTTACCTGAAATGGATAATGCCACAACAGGACATTAATTAATTGGCAGGGAGTCCAAAGGGATGCTGGGATGGATTGATCACAACAGATGGGGACAAGTTGCTAGAGGGAACAAACAGCTGGATATGCCTCTGCTTCCAATCCATAACAAAGTTAATACAAGTTATCACCACCAGGGCACAGTGCATACAGAGCAATGAGAATCCATGGGAACAAAACATCTTACTCTATGTAAGAATACTGTCAGTATTAAAACAGTCCATGTCCTAAATACAGTTGAGTAGATGACCAGATATGAGGGTAGAATGCAGCCACCGGTAAATATTGTTTGATATATACACATACATATATATGTACAATGTTAGTTTTCTTTGATAAAGCAAGTTTCATGCATATGGAAGAAGGAACATATGCTAACAAGAATAAGAAATGGAGGTTCAATCGTGATTAAACCCATGCCTATCAGAATCACACAGATCCTACAATCATGTGGCATAGGTAGGTAGATAACTCCACCATGTGAGGTTGTCTGAGCCATGGAATGTCACCCAGTTCCTCTTTGCCTCCTCAGCTTCTTCATTTCAATCATTCTAAGAATATGATGACAAGCGGAGTGATCTTTCTGGACAAGGTAATATGTTTTACATCTGGTACCCTGTGTTCCTCAGAACTAAGAGGCTCTGTGAAGAACTACCAAGAGACCATATACAAACTAGCTTCCAAGAACATTTCCTCAAAACCTAATACTCCCTTATTACATCCCACCTCTGGTCATTATCGTGGAACCAGGCCTTTGTCGGGGGGGGGGGAGCTTAGAGGCATACCAACATTCAGAAACCGGCAAGTGTAATTCACAAACCTGTTACTAAATCCAATTGCCCAAATCTATGTATGAAAACATTTTTCTCTAGTCTATAATAAAGGGAATACACTGGCTCTTACTTGTTGAAAACTTTCTCTCTCCCTTCCTGGCTCAGGGTAAGGAGAAGAGGAGCGTTACCTATTCAGCTCCTCTCAAGCAAATCTGATGTGTGGGTTATGGACCTTGAGCAATGAGTCAGGTGTAGAATGTTGTAGAATAGACGATGGATAGAATGATTTTGCTTTTGGCATGATTAGAACAGATACCTGTCAGCTGTCATTTCCTAAGCATAGGCCACACTGAATTTTTTTTTTAATCTTAGAGATTTACAGCCTGCATTGCACCAGGCAGTTGGGTTTTCAGCCGTTAAATTACTTTTATGAATGTGTGTCTTGCATTATTTTGACGATGGCAGGTTACAACAGTTTATTGTGGCAATAACTAGAGTTCCGTGACAGATTAGCTAGAAGAATGGCCACCAAATTTTCAGGAGGCTCTGGAACTTTAATAAATGTGCCAAATGATTAGGAGGGAGTGGGGAAAAGGAGAGTGGGAGAACAACTTGGGAAGAGGTATCAGTATTCAAGAAGTAATGTATCCACTACTTGATGTAACTGCAGCCTCTCTATATTCAACCAGACAATAAAATACAATTGTAAAAAATGTGCCAGCTGTCTCAAAGTACAGGTGGAAACACCTCAACCTTGGGCTGTACTGTGTGCACGTGCATAAGCAATAAGAAACAAACAAATAAGTGTTGATTTGACCTACCTCTGTAATGAAGGTCAACGGAGAAATGTGACTAAAGATTATGTTATGTCCCTGGAAACATTTCAAGAATCTCAGCTGAAAGGAAATGAATAAGGGAACTTCCTGGTGCAGTGGCTCACACCTCTAATCCTAGCTACTCAGGAGGCTGAATTCTGAGGATTAAGGTTCGAAGCCAGTTTAGGCACCAAAGGACCCAAGATTCGAATTAACCTCTAGAAAATGGGAAGTGGGGCTTGGCTCAAGGGTAGGGCAGTAGCTTTGAGCTGTAGAGCTCAGGGACAGCGCCCAGGCCTAGTTCAAGCCCCATGACCCACCACAACAGCAACAACAAAATAATACTGATTGATATCATCCTAGTTTAAGTTAACAAATACAGCTCCTGTAATTTTTTAGGAGGATTTACACCATTTCTGAAAAGGCCGAGTCTTCAAATGCTAAAAGAACACACTATGAACATACTGAGAATCCCTCCCATTGGGCCAGAATGGACTTGAAGAAATAAGAGGGACTCTAAATCTTTGAAATTTCACAAGTACAAGAAAAATTCATTCGAGGCCTTAATTCTGTGGCAATGTAATTCACTTGTACTTTCACTGGCAAAATAATTTAATCTGTCTATTTTAATATTTACTCCATGATTTTATAGTGGCAGAGGACTTATATACAGATCTGGACAATCTCCTTATTGACATTTTGTTATTGCAGTATAATTATGTCATCACTCAACCTCAACACAGATCCCATGACAGGCCACGTTGATCACATTTACTGGGAACAGAATGAGGTCTGGAAAATCAAACAGGAATTAAATTTCCAGCCTTAGAGGTGTTTTAACTAATATGCTCTTCAAACTAATTTAATGATCTTCTGGAGGCTTAGGGAACATAAGTAAAGGAACAGCATTAGCATGCGTGGGCAAGGTCTCATCTGGAAAGAAGAGAGTTCGATGTGTTGAAGTTTTGTTCATCTCTCGTAGCAGACAATACTGAATCTAAGAAGATACTTGATGGAGGAAGGATGGATTGACATCAGCTAAAACTTACTTGTTTTATCTCTTACGTCATCATTGCATCATAGAAACATGAGTTACTATACTTGGGAATAATTAACTGTAGATACTGGATAAAGGTTTTTGAGAGGGTGTGAATTTTTTTCTCTTTCTTTCTACAATTAACTGTGCATTTTTCTTTGCCTGAGGTCAGAGCTATGTGGGGGGGGGGATGGGGGGAGGGTTGTCCATTGACCTCGCAGATGGAAGAATGACTTTCTATTCTTTTGGCTTTCTTTCTTAGTGTAATGGATCTAGAGAAGCAAGGAGTGTGCCCAACTGACAAACTCAAAAGGTTCTTCAAACCTTGCTTTCATTTTAGCATTGAATGGTTTGCTTTTTAATGGAGAGGCACATGAATGGAAAGAGAAAGGATGAGTAAATGCTGCCATTAAATTCAACGTAAATTTTGTAAACACTGAACTATGTAACTTGAGGTTAGGGCCAGAGGAGGAACATGAGGGAAGATGAGGGAGGGTGACATTGATCAAAATGTATTGTACTCATAGCATGACTTATGGAACTGTACCCTCTTTTGTACAGATACTTAAAAATAGTTCTTAAAAGCAAGGAAATAAATGTTCCATTTCCATTCATTGGCTTTTGTGGCAAATGTTTAGTACAGAATCAGAAAATTCTCATTGTATGAATAAGATAAGGTGGCCCAGAGGTTTCCACAAGATTAATAAAAAATGTAATGAGTTGAGTTCAATACAAAAATTTGAAACCTGTTCTAATTATTACAAACTTGGTCTTTTATGCATGGTATCTTAAAATTAACGGGAAGTAATACGTATATTTTAATTTCATGGCCAGGATAATTTAGATGAAAGTGTTGCAAATCCTCATTATTAATAACCACTCATGAATATTGTGACAAGAATTAGTTTTTTGCCCTGTAGTTATAGTTGTGTTTCTATGCTCAAGCTGCCCTTTAATTTCTTACGTTCTTTTTTGGCTGAGGATAAAAATATCAGGAAAAAAATACAACTGTAGGGGAAAAATACGGTTTAGTAATTACAGTGTTAGCCCACAAGAAAACTGTGCTATTAATCTCAAATCTGGGCTTTTATCCCACAAGTTTATAATTTAAAAAATGTTTTTTATATAGGTGAAAAGTTCAAAGGAAGTCACGTGTTTCTTAGGATTCTGCAAAGGGCAAAAGAAACCACGACTCATTTGCCCACTGGGAATGAGTAGATGAACCTGAATTTAGGACCTTTTTTACATTTCAAGCCCCTAGTAGTATCAGTGTGCAAATGTCCCTTTAAAAAGCCATTTTATGTACCAACTGCTTAAATGCATGGTATGGAAACAGATGTTTTCCACCTTTTCCAAAAACCCTGTGGTTATACTCCTCCACACAGATGGAAACCTTGTCACCAAATCAAAAGATCTCCCATGGCTTTTCACAGTACAAACAAATGAAATATTTCCATTAATGATAGCTACATGGCATATGATTTGGGCATGAACAGTGTTCATATCTGTCAGTATATCAGGAAAACAAGACCATGTAGTGGGTAAGTGATCAGTAAAGGAAATGTGTCAGATAGATATATTTCTGGTATGTCTGAAGCTACTGAGATATTTCTACAACTATTTTTTACTTTTTAGTAAAATATTTCACTTAGCTGATTCCATTTCGAATCCCATCATTTACTGCCTAAGTAGTAACATCAAGGAAGAAAACCACACTTTGTACTCAGTACAACAACAATGAAGTAGTTAAATGCTGTGGGACTGAGAGAATTCCTTGTGTCCGCATTGATGGAAATACTATTATGTTTTATTCATTTTGTTATAGGTCTAGTTAGTTGCTTTAACAGGTTTTGGAGGAATCTTGGAGATGGTGGTGAAGGATGTGCAATAGTCATCTATAAGAAGGGTTTAGAAAGAAGAAAGAATTGAAAAATTGAAGAAGCATGACGTATAGCTTGTCAGAAATGATTCCTAATGGTTAATGCACAGGTTGATAATATGAATGGGGAAGATACATTGTTGAGATATTCTGTAGATCCCTTACCCATAAACAGGGTGGCTCATTTGTTGTCCATTTGAGTAAAAAATGGCTCAGTTGAAATTCTTAAATGAAGTGTGTGTTAAGATGAATGACTTGACTTACTTATCTGGTTTCATCATAATTCCTTTCACAGGTAACTCTAGGTGTGGATTAGTGGATTCTGGCTCAGACTCCAATGAAATATTGTCTATACAATGGTGTTGTTTTAGGAGTTGACATTTGTCCCAAACCATTTAATGTAATTTTTCTGAAATTGGGCTAACAGAAGATCTAACAACATTGAGAATAAAACTGGGTACTCTTGAACCAAAAAAAAATAATTTGATTAGCAATTGAGGAATGATGATATTTTGAAAGTTTATTACATGATTTGTGTGATATTAATTATCTATGATTATAAACTCATATATATGTACATATATCCCTACATAATCAATAAATAGTTATGCAAGATAGACAGATATCCAAATAAGTTTATACATTCTGAATATAATGCTCTTAGCATTATCTATTAATGACAGTTCCACTTGATTTGGAGTGGCCATTTAGTAAAGTGAGGACTGACTCTCCAAATGAGACCAGAATAAAGCCATGATGACTTTGCAATCATTTTGTGTAGTTTTGTGGACCAACTTGACACTGACAGAGAAATGTGGATCTCGAGAGTGGAAGTTTTAAGGAGATCCATTATCATATCTTGTCGGTTATTCTTCCCAGCGACTTAAAAGTGGTTTATATAGTTTTGTTACATATATAAAATGACTACCCAAATTCCAAGTGATTGCTTAAGCTCAATGTCCAGCATTTCTTGTCACTTTAAGTAGAGAATTTCTTTTGACAACTGTCATTTCTATTTTCCGATATTAGCTAGCATTCTTAGTTCAGATTTAGAAGCATTTATTTTTCCCTTTCAATCTTCTTACGATAAGTCAGGCTGACAAAAACTTGACATTAACAAGCCTTTGGCAAAACTGAACAGAACTGTTTATTTCTTAGCACCAAAAACATCACCACTTAAAAATGGAATCAAACTGTCCTTCTATATCCAAAAAGTATGACGACATATTAATTGTTCTTTCTCTCTCAAAGACTTCAAGGCAGCTATCTTGACACAGCTGCATGAAAAAGAAGCAGAGAACATTAAAGTTCATTGTATTTCATGCTCACAATAAAAAACAAAGCATTTTTTAGAATCTCAAGTAAATAAGAAATCTTAAGTCAAATTAAAATAGTTAGAAACTTGCAGTTGTATTTATTTTATTCATTTTACTTACTGATTAATATTATTTTTTGTGGGTCTTGAAATGGGGGCCTGGGCGTTGTCCCTGAGCTCTTCCACTAAGACTACCACCTTACCCCTGAGTCACAGCACCACTTCTGGTTTTCTGGTGGTTAATTGGGGATAAGAGTCTCATGGACTTCCATGCCCGGACTGGCTTTGAATGATGATCTTCAGATCTCAGACTCATGAGTAGCTGGGATTACAGGTGAGAGCCACTGCACTCAGCTTGAAACTTACATTTTTGAAGGCAATCAAAGACCCAGTAATATAATTCATGACTATTAATTTAGCATGAAAAGTAATAGCACACAAAAATATAAAAATCTCATGTTTGATTTACTTAAAAATTAGAATGTAAACTGTATGTTTAGTAACTTATATCTGTGAAATAGCACTTTAATGTGTCAATTCATGAATCTTAAACATGAAGAAGCAGCAGTCTGATAGCACAATAAGATAGTACTCTAAGGGAGACAAACAAGTTACAGAAAGAGAATCACTGTGTGACCTTACTTACATACGAGATACAAATATTATAGGCTGAGTATGGAATGTGAGATTAGGTTTTGGCTCACATGGTAAGTATTTTGTTATTTGGAGTGCTGCTGAATGAGAATACCTCTGAGCTTAAACTGAAAATAAAATATTTTACAGGAGGCTGAGTTCTGAGCATCACAGTTGAAAGCCAGGATGGGCATTAAAGTATGTGAATTAAGAACATTTCTGGCAGATGAGTCACTGATTTTTTCATAAAAGTGAAAGCTTTAAAATATTTTCTAACTGGAGAATGAATAAAGATGTGAATGAGTAAGTTTATCAATTGTATAATTAGGAACAATGCTAAATAACAATGCATATGTGATCAGTTAAATCCTTATGTTTGGTAAAATGAAATATTTAAATTTTAGCGAGAAACTAATATAAAAGAGAATTTGTATTTGAGATAAATGAAGTAATTTTTAGCTTCAAAAGAGCAATGCAATTAAGTCAACAAACATATATTATTTATATAATGCTTAAAAGCCACTAAAATAGATCATAGGAATATAAAAGCAAATGTGATGTCTTTCTTTTCCTTGCATTTTTCTACAGAAAGAGAAGGATTTGTGAATAAGTAGTTGCAAGAAGGTTTTGTTGAGGCTAAAACAGAATACAGATTAGTTACAGGAGTGTTCAAGTAAAGGAATCCAAGACTGATTGTTTTTCTAAATGCAGATGGAAAATTCATCAGGATGACATTTGTAATTAGATTCAATTGCCATTCAGGCCACAGAACCCCTGTGCCTGTGTCTCTATGCTTTAAATTTGTCTAAACTCCTCTTTGAAACTACAGTGAACATGTCCATTGAATGCTGAACATATTATATCCAATAAACAGGAAATTGATCTCAGTACAGTATTATGTATTTGGAATCCCAAATGATGTTGATGTCATTAGAGTAAATTAGTGCTGTAGGATTATTTCTTTAACTAGAAAAATATACAAATGACCAGATTTCTCCATGGATGCCAGACATAAAAAAAAATTCTCTTCTCCATTCAAGACACTGCATAACTAAATCCTCAGAACCTCTGACCTAAAATAGACATTGCTGCCGCATTCTGCCTTTTTTCTCTTGTTCGTGTATATTTGAGTATCATTTATCTTTGAAGAAGATGGGAGATTATTTGTGATTTAACATGCTGAGTTGAGATGTGCCTAAGGGATTCAGAACAAATGTCAAGTGTTACACAAGTCTTTGGAGCACAATTACTTGCTTAATGACTCATAATTTTTATCCAACAATGCATGCTGTGATGGATGGAACATCAGCAATGTTAAATACTGACAATGCAGATTCAAATGGCAGTGCAACAAAAAGTAAATTAGTGAAACTTTACAAGTCATCCAAAATGGATATGGAGATTGATGCAATTGCATTCAAGCGGTCCACTCATTAAATTTTAAATTCCAGAAATTCCGAGGTAATATTGTTGCCAGGAATAGCAGGGGAGTGATGTATTAAAAGAATTACCTTTGAGATGCTTTCCTGTCAAGTGCTAAGCTTGAGTACTTTCTGTTATTAAACAAAAAGGGCTCCTTCTTTGAATCCATATAGCTCACTTAGTCGCATATAGTAGAGGTGGCCACGGAGGGAATGGCATTTTTACACTACGATTACATTTCAGATCAAAACATGTGGATTCTTCTCTTAAGAGAAAGAATAAATTTGGATATCTAGCAAAGATATCCATTATCCACAGCTGACATATGTTTGTTATTTCAGAGTCAGAGAGTATATGGATGTGTACTATTTCTAAGCAAGCCTAGCTAAATACGAATCATTAATTGTTTGGTGAATTTAGTAAGAGGACTTGTCCCCCACACAGACCCTCTCCTCTGCATGCCAAGCAACCCATAAGTAAATCAGATTGTCTCACAGTTTGTTGAAAAGCTAACTCTCAAACAGTTGGCAGCAAACCAACTGTGGATTGTGCTGCAATTAAAGGGCCATGCCATAATTTGAATCATGTATGCTTTCAGAACTGGAATACTTCCATCTTCTCTCTTTTGGAAACAGCTTAGGACATAGCCCATTCTTCCCATTTGGAAGGAAGTTCCTCTTCATGGATCTACCTGGCTTCTTTCCCCAACTTGCTAAATTTTGTTGCCTTCGGCACTGTTTATAAATTGGAACTCGGATACTTTGCACAGATGTATAATTCACTGAGTAGCACTATTACCTGCTCAAGCTTTCTGTTTCTGTGTCTCCTCTGCATAATTTCAAGTCCTTACATCTCAACTTGTAGTAGGCAGAGGAGCCTTGTATCTGAGAATGCTTCACTACAGATTGCAGAAATATTCAGAGGTAGCCAACGGTGCAGATATAGAGAGTCCTGAGAAGGCCTTTCACCCTTTAGATTCTTCTGGGTTGGCTTGGTGATTAATGGTTCATGAAGACTGTGAGAAAGCAGTCAGTTTCAGTCTTTTTCCTTTTTTTTTTCAGGTTCAATCTTATTTCAGAACATGTCCTGTGTAGGCTGTGATCTCCCTTTCCTTTAAAAAATTAACTCCCACAATGGTGCTGTCCTGCCTTTCTGCAAAACGTCTAAATAGAAGTGGAATCAATGTATCCCTGTTCTACAACTAACAGCAACTAAATTATGTATTTAGCAACTCTCCCAGGTGTCCCAGATTCACCCAAGCATTTTTTTGATCATGTTTCCTTGTAAACTTCAGATCTTTGTCCTGAGAGTGAGAGGCAATCTTTAAAGGGTGACGTTCTATTTTTAATGTACCTCCACCTCATAAAAGACCTTTGGAAGGAAAAAAAATCCCAATGTGTGATCAAACTCTACACTTTTTGTTTAAAATTTGATAGTGAACCAGAGGTCAAAATGTTCTTACTCAACTGAGAGCCATCTGTCTCTTGCTGGAGCTTCAGTAACTACAGTCCTTAAACAGTTGCAGCATCCTAAGACCAAGTGCTAATGAAGACAGCTCATAGACTACATGATATTCATCAACCTCCATGCTTCTTTCAGAATGTTTGTTCCAGATTCTCACTTCACTCCACATCAATTATTGTATCTCTATAAAGACTCAGTGAAAAAAATAGAAATAAAATGATCTTATGCAACTATTATAACAAAATCAGGTAAATAATGCCACATTGTTGAGAATAAGAGGCCTTATAAAAATCTTCAAAATTTCAAAATAAACTAGCATATAATTCCACTTCAGGATATACTTTCCAAACATAGCAGTATCACAACGGTCATGATATTAAATAAACAGAGCAAAGAAGGGATATGGAAAACTTAGTAAATATACAAAGTGGAATATTATTCAACCATAAAAATGATGAGACCTCGTCAAATACACCAAAAAATAGACGGAAATAGACAACACCATATTAAATGAGACAAACCAGACATGGAAAGATAAATAGCAGTTGTTCTCATTCATATGTAGAACCTAAAATACTGGACCACAAGGAAGAAGAGAGTAAGTAGCAAACATATTTTAAAAAATACATGGCCACATGTTCATATACACAACTATACTGACCCAAGTATGATATTGAACTCAGGGTGAATTCTCATACTTTAACCCCTTTGAACAATTAACAGTCTAACAAAAGAATATTGGCTAATTTTCATTTTATAAACTTCTGTGTCTACATAATTACAGAGCTGAGAAAGACCTAAGGAAAGAAGATTTAAGAACAAAAAGAATGTTTTCTTGGGAAAGACATATTACAATTTGAAAGTCATTATCTGTGTGCAACACACAAATCAAAGAACAGTTCATAAGCCATATAATGAATGATTGTTGTTCTTAAGGTACTATGTTATCTCTCATCTCTTTTGCTGTCCCTTGGTTATCTCATATTGTTACAGTATCTCACTTTGTTACCTGATATATCAAATATATTTGTATTTGGTTATTTGAATTTGGATAGGGAACGGGGGAAAACAAGATGAGAGGTGGGGGTGGGGGGAGGGAAATGGGGACCAAGACATGTGAAAGTGTATCAATGTATGGGAATTAATGCACCATCTATCTGGCAAATATCATGTAACCCTTCTATTAATTACAATAAAAATATATGAAAAAAAGAATATTACAAAGCAGAAAGTGGTACCACTGAAGGTGGTATTCAGCAAAAAAAAAGATGAATGGTAGGCAAATACAGTCATAGTATTCTATAAATATATGAAAGTGAAAGGAGGATATTTGAAGACATGGATGGGGTTGTGATGGATGGAAAGAGAGCAGTGATAGGAAGGTTGACATTGGTCAAGATGCATCCTCTGCACAAAGTAATCTGTTGAATCGAATATCCTTTATCCAACTATTTAAAAATAATAAAAAATAAATTAAAAAAAGAAACCCAAGACAACCTGGTGTAGTGGTTTAGTTTAAGAATACTTGGACAGCAGACAGTACAGTACATTATTCAACTGCAAACTCGGTGTGCTCTAACTCCAGTGTTTGCACTCCATCGGAGTCACTTTCCTTTTTGTTAAAATATTCTAAAAGTGTTTGTAGAATCATGGGAGGTATCCAGCATTCTAAAAGCCATTGAAAAAGTGGAGTGAAAGTGCAATGTTGAAGAACAATGTACTGGCTTGGAAGATAGAGGGGCAGGTCTAATGCCCAAGTAGATGAACAGGGAAAGGCATGAAATTCACACCAGAGATCCATCATAAATAACAAGCTACCAAAAGGCTGGTTCCTCATTATTATTGTTATTCAAACAAAGGCCCAGAGCTGTTACCTGGCCCTTTGGCCAGTGGTAAGTTTCACTCACAGAGCTGTTCTTAAGCAATATTTTAAAAGGAATAATTAGAAAAAATATAAACAAATGGAGCACAAATTGTACATGATTTTGTACCTTCATTTCCCTATTTTTCTCCAAAAAGTATTGGAATAGTAACAAAACAAACTGGAAAGGAGAGAAAAAAGGGGAGAGAGAGAGAGAGAGAGAGAGAGAGAGAGAGAGAGAGAGAGAGAGAGAGAGAGAGAGAGAGAGAGAGAGAGAGAGAGAGAGGTAAGAAAGAAAGGAAGAAGAAAGAAGGAAGGAAGCAAGGAAGCAAGGAAGGAAGGAAGGAAGGGTGAGCCCTATTATTTTATTGTCTAAGATCTATCTGTGGAGTTGGAGGAGGGGAAGAGTTGGAAAGAAAGAAAAAATTATGTAATGTTTCTAAACTCAAATCCCTCTGACATTCATTTCGATGTGGTTTTTAGTGGAACTTAGTGAGGTCAACAATATTTTCCTCTTAAACTTATTTGGCACACACACAAAAAACATGTTTCACAGTCCACATCCAATCTGCCATCTGTTTTCTTAAATAAGGTTTTATGAGACCATAGCCAACTTCACTCACTTAAGCTTAGGGTTTGGTGGCTGTGGATTTCCAATGACAGAATGAGGCAACAGAAAGGTATGACCAGCAAAACTCATCTGTCTTCTAAATGGTCCTCTTCAGAAAGTCACTGACGAGCCATAGATAAGGAAACAGACAGCCTAAGTCATATAGGTCAAAAAGCTCTCTAAACGTTGTTAACAGAAGTTTTATTTTTATTATCTTTAAGCAGTTGTACAGTTTTCAATTCAAGTTCTCCATTTATAATGTCACGTCTTCCATCATTCTCCCCCAACTCAGCCCTCAATTCACTTAGCTCCATTCTCATGGACCAGCATTGAATATTATTATTAAAATATGAATACTAATAATATTTATTACTTAATAAATATTGTTTATAATATTATAAATATTTGTTCATATCCCACCCCCTTGAGCTGATTTGAGAAACTAATTTCATTCTAAATACTCCAGAGCTATAATGGAGGAAATTTTCAGGTCAGGAGGTGAAGAATGAGAGAAATATTTAGTTCCCTCACATATGTTATTAGATTACCTTTATATCTTGGAGCAACAATTAAAGGGGAAATGTTGCTAATTGAAATTTTCAGGCTACAAAGGGAAGGTTGACATGTGCCAAGAGTTTTTTCAGTGTCAGTTCAAGGATTTATATTTCTTTTTGTTAAAACATAATAAATCTACTTGCAAAGGATTTCCTTTCAATTATGATGACTCCAAGGACTTTTTTTATTAGTTATATTTTCTATTGCCCTGTCCAGGCAGAAAGGGTAAAGCAAAGTTGCTGACTTTTGCCTCAGGCTGATAGAAGAAAAGGGCTCTGTAAGCCAGAGGAAACTTCTGGGCATGAAGACAGGAATTTGTGAAAGGAGGGTGGTTATCCTAAAGTGCGTTAAAATTTATCTCTCCTCTCAGATAGACTCTATTTGTTTGGGTTTTCCACATTTTCATAACATGAGATCATAAAGACAAAAACATACGATTATCAAATAAACAAAATGTGAGCTAGTAGAAAATCCTCGCAATTGTGAGCACAAACCACACACACACACACGTACACACACACACATTTACACTCTACTGTCTTACCAGGGAGTTGTGTGTGAGCACACTGGTGTTACAGAAGATATCTACACTCCCCTTCCCATGGGAAGTTTTATGATAATAAAAATCAGTAATGTGTGAAAGCTGATAAAACAGCAATGTAAGTCAATTCATAGGTATCACCCAGATGAAGAAGAAAATGATGATGGCAAAGATGAGCATTTCAGGACACTTTTTGGATAAAGATAATGTTTTAGAGTTTGTTTAGCATAGCCTCTTTAAACCAAGATGGCTCCAAGAAAATTCAATAGAACCAGAGCCAGGCTCCTTCCAATATCATATCACTTCACACATGAATACCTACAGAGCATTGGGCCCCAGCCTGCAGCTAGAGAGGAAGATTTATAAAGCCTCTAGCCACACATTTACTACAGGAAAGCTATTGCTTGGAAAGGTATGAGAGGAGGGCAAGTAAAATGATAGCCCCTAAAGACCTCCTATTAGTAACTTCTTAGTATTCAGTCTTTTATCACCAGGAAGCTTTATCTGTATATTGCTCAATCCACTCTTTTTTTTTTTTCAAACCGAACTCAGTTCTTTCCTCCCTCAAACCTGTCCCCTTAGAAGACATTTGTTCTCTTATTTATAAAATAATATTAAAATTTTATTTTCTAGTAGTTGGCTTTTATCTGGCAGGGTTTGTCTATATCTGGTATCTAAAACTCATGAAATCTCCACTACTTCCACTGATTCTCCACTACTTCCACTGATTCTGCCCAAATGGCTTATCGTATTTTGCCTGAGTCTTTATCTAGCTTCTCTGACTGCAGCCCCACGCCTTCTGGCTTCCCTCAACTCCATGCCTTGCATACTTCCTGAAACACTCTGCTGAGAGATGCATCATCATTTTCTCTTCCACACTTGCAAGAGAAAGCCTACTAAGAGTTTCTGTTAAAAAAAAAGAAAAGAAAAATAACTTCCTCTATTGTATGCATATATTCCACTAAAGTACACCCTAGCCACTCTAAAACCCACTGTCACAACCTGGCTCTGACTTACTGTGCTCCAGGGACTAAACTCTATGAACAGCATTTCTATTATTGGTCTTACCTACTTCAGTGCATGTAAGATTGAAGGGTTCCAGAACAATCAAGTATGAGGAAAACACTACTTAATAATGTTATGACTTGTATTTATTACTTCTATAAGGAAAGAGTAGAAGTTACATATAATTTTCTAGTTACTTGATTCCATAAACAATATTATGAATTATGGGAAAGTGAAAACATTGCAGTCACAAATCATACATATATAGAAAGATCACAAATAATACATGTGTATTTAAATATGCTTTCTAATATATATACATACATATATATCTCTTAGAGTACAAAATATTGCCACTAAAATTTTCATAAGTGTAAATATAATGGCCATTGGTACTATAAATTATACACCAACCCAGCATATTTGTGAATTGTTTTGAATACTGTAATCTTAAATTCATAAAAATATCTAAAAACTATACATGAAATATAGCATTAAAAAACTAACAAAACCTGGTCGCAGTGGCTCATGCCTGTAATCCTAACTACTCAGGAGGCTGAGATCTGAGGACCGTGGTTCAAAGCCAGCCTGGGTGTCGTTGCCCGCTGCAACAACATGTCACTTCGGAGGCGGGCTGGGAATGATCACAGACTCAAATCGCTGCAAGCAGAGGTCTTTTATTTCTCTCTCCTTTCGTCTTTGCCTCTCTCTTTTCTCCTCTCTTCTCCCTTCTCCGTCTTTTCTCCCTTCTCCTCCTCCCTTCTCCTCTCTCTGCCTTTCTCCTTTCTCTTCCTCCCTTCTCCAGAAATCCCACTCTATTTATATCCTTAAGCAGCCAATCATAATAAAGGTCATCTGCAAAGCAGCAAACAAACCTGGAAGAAATCTAGCGATCCACTCTATCCACAAGCATGGAAGAAACAAATCAACAAATGCAAAGAAACTTCCTGGTCAGCAAGTACTGACTCATTAGTGAGCTGCCAGGTGCCATCTTATAATCTTACTTCCTCAGGAGACTGAAAGCAATGTCTCCAACACCTGAGCATTAAAGTCCATGAGACTCTTCTCTCCAATTAATCACTAGAAAACCAAAAGTGGCACTGTGGCTCAAGAGGTGGGGTGGTAGCCTTGAGCTAAAGAGCTCAGGGACAGAGCTCAGAACAATTTCAAGGCCAACAACAAAATAACAATAAAGTAAAAAACTAACAAAGGGCAAAGCAAATGACAATGCTCATGAGCTCGAATGAGGGTATGTTTTCCCCCAATCTTGATATGGGTTTAGAATATGAACTTGAAATCCTGCCAGTCTCAAAGAGCATCATGTATCATAAGGCTGCATGCACAATTCGTACTACACGGACTAGTCCACATTCTCTGGGTACTTAATATGAGTGCACACACACACACACAGAGGCACGTATAACCATCAAATTCTAGTAGGTATCACAGTGGCTCACCCTTTCCAATCCTTCCTAGATTCCGTGATCTTTCATGGTAAGAACATTGAACGAGACAATCTGAAATCTACCACTACACTTGGAAGAAGAAACTAGTTTAAGCATCCCAAAAGTAAACTGGATGGATATTGGACATTGTACTGGAGCAGACTGAAACACGATCAACTCATCAGGTGCTAACAAAAGAAAACAGAGACATGTGTAAGGCTGGGCTAGTGCTATAACAGAACTGAGAAATAGGTTGTTTTGGCTTTTGAGATCATTTAAAATATGTCCTACTTGCATAAATTATTAACCTCTTTCTTTTTTCTTTTTGCCTTACCCCTTCTCTTAGCTAGATTCATGTTCTATGCGTATCCAAACAAATAATTGCATGAATGGATAGACATGTGATTCTATAAGAACTTTTGGATTGCTTTAGCTGTCTCACTAACATCAGACCTAGAAAACATTATCTTAAAATTAGTGCACCTTTATTTTGTTTAAAATAATCTTCTCAGTGGGACCGGGAGTTTGGCCTAGTGGTAGAGTGCTTGCCTAGCATGCACGAAGACCCAGGTTCGATTCCTCAGTCCCACATACATAGAAAAAAGCCAAAAGTGGTGCTGTGGCTCAAGAGCTAGAGCTCTGACTCTGAGAAAGCCAGAAAGCCCAAGGACAGTGCTCATGCCCTGAGCTGAAGCCCAGGACTGGCAAAAATAAATAAATTAATTAATTAAAAAATAATAATAATCTTCTCAGCCAAGTACCAGTGACTCACACCTATATTCCTAGCTGTGAAGGAAGCTGAGGTTTGCAGGTTAAGAGCCAACTCAGAAAGACAAAGAGAATCTTTTCCACAATTAATCCATGAAAAGCCAGAAGAGGAGATTTGGCTTAAATGGTAAAGCAGAAAAGCGAAGCAAGAGCACAAGTCTCTGCTTTCAAGTGCCAGCACTGGAAATACATCTTCTTCTAGCTAGAGCCTGATCATTCACACCGTCATACTAGGTACATGGAAGGCACAGTTGAGGAGCATTGCAGTTCCAGGCCAGAATGAGGAAAAATGTTCCCTAGACCTCATCTCAACTGAAAAGAGCTCACTGTGGTAGAACACATCTCTCATCCAAGCCTTGGCTTCACAAAAATGGGCTGGGAGTTTGGCCTAGTGGTGTTGTGACTCAACTGGTAGAGCTCTAGCCTTGAGAACAATCCAAAGACAGTGGTCAGGCCTTGAGTTCAAACCCCACAACTGGCAAAAAAAAAATGAATAGGAAGACAGTGGACCAGGCTGGCCTGGGCTAAAAGACAAATCAATCTAAAAATAACTAGAGCAAAATGAGTGAGAAACATTCCCCATATGTCAGCATCTGCCTAGAAGTCGTAAATTCAACCCCCAGTATCACCAAAAACACAAAACACAAATTATTCTATAATCCAGAAATATTATGATACAAACAATATTTTTCTGAAGGTTTGTTATTTCCTACTAACTTTTAATTTAACGAATGATATCCTAAAGCTACTGAAGTAATATGATTGTACATACCCTTTAACAGATTCACAAAGGAAATTACTCTAAAAGGTTTTCTAATTTAAAAGTCTACAACATTCTTGGCATATACATAAATCAGTCCTTTGGTTCATACATCAGTGGGATCAATTTTGAAATATTTTGCATAAATTATTTCAAATATGTTCATGAACGAGTTTGCCATAAGCTATCAATATCATCTGTCTTTCCATAGTTTGACATCAAACGGTAGGCCTCATGAAATCAATACAGGTGAATTATCTATTTGCAAGTTCTCTACAAAGTTTATGTAAGTTTGGAATCAACTCTAATATTGAATATTTTCTGGAACTTGAATCTCAAGTCTTGTAAGCAAGTTGTCATATTTTTGTGTGAATGTATTTAGCCATTTCTTTTTTTCATAATCATTGTACTATAATAACCATCTATTTTAAACAAAGAACTGGAATTAATTTTAGCATTTCTTATTCTACAATTATTCTTTATTCTATTTTTCCTCTTGACAGCCCTTTTTCTTTATGTCATTTTCAGAGATAGTCCTTTTATACAGCTGTCTGAACTAATCCTGTCCCAATTTGCTTTCGTAAAGACATCTCAACAACCCAAGAGGAAGGACAGAGCATGTCACATTCAGAAAATGGCCCTACAATATTTGCAGGGAACTGAGTGCCTCCATCTTAATAAAAACACCCATTATCCAATTTCTAATCGTCCCTAGGAGTACTTCAAGCTTCTACTACTATAGCATTTGCTAAGCATTTAAATAGCATTTTCTAGGTCCAGGCTCAGGGCTAGATACTAGAATGAATATGACAAAACTTATGCTTGCACTCTCCTCAACCATCCAACATCTCACAGTTGTCTGAGATGGACATTCCAAAAGCAAAGAGTGCCCAAGATAAAAACATTGATTAAAAATCAGAGAACCCAGAGTGAGTCACAGCTAGATGACCAAGGACAAGAAGATACCATTGAAAGATAGTTCATGTCTTTAGTTGTGAATGAATGCATATTTGCCCAAGGCTAACCCATTTTTAGCTTTGTAAGTGCTGCAACCTGGGAAGGAACTCTTTGGTTCATGGGGAAAAATCAGGTCAGGTATACTCATGGGATCTAGATCTCCTCAGACGCTTAACACACTTGGTGCAGAATGGGATTTGAGTCACATGACCTGAGTGGAGGAACCATGAGTATTGGTATTTTACCAAGCATCAGAATGGATGGGGCCACAGTTAGGAGGAACAATATTTAAGGGGTGCATGTGGGGTTGGCTTCAAGTGACAGATCATTCAGTGTGATGAAAGGCACAGTGAGCAGAGGGAAAGGGCAGAGGCAGCTTAACAGGCATGGACAATGAAGGTAAAAGTCAAATGAAGGCTTGGAGCTTGCTGAGTTACAGAAGCTGTGTTCCCGCAGGCTCTGAAAGACCATAGGTCTGATCTAGAAGAACAGTAATTGGCTGTCCATCTGTTCCAACAAGCGCCTAAGAGCATATGGCTGCTTTTTTTTTTTTTTTGGTGGAATTGTCCGCATCTCTTTGTACCACACCCAATGTCATGTGGATGAGGAACCCTGAACTTGGGATGGAAATTCATAATTTTTTTAAAAAATCAGATCTGCTACACACTCCCTATGTGAACTTGGGCCCCTATTTAAAATGCTCAAGCCTTGGGAATTTGAACTGAGAAAGTCCCAAAAGAAAGCAACATTGTCTGATTTAACTGTAGGGAGGCAGAGAGAGGACACCCATGGGTAAACTCGACAGTGGAAAAGCCTACCTTTTGAGTTTGTACGTGGAGCAATTGTGTTGCTAATGGTGTCGAAGAAAAACTGACTAAAAGGAAAGTAGGAACTATACTTTCAAATTGACCACTCTATTGGCTGATCAACTTCAGCAAGGACTCTGAACTGGAAACAATTGGACAAGAGCACATCTTGGCATGGCTGGTGTTTATAGTAAATCATTTATAAAAGAAATAGATCCGCTATAACCCCAGTGCACAAGAGAACTCTATTTTATCTCTATTCTACTGATATTGGAATAATCTGAAAGAGAGTGACTAGCCTATGAGACTGATATTCCATTTTTAATGAAATGGAAACTATCAAAACATGAAGATCATAGGTGTTTTTCACAAATACTCCATTTCAGGCTTGTCATTTGGTAAAGATGAGTGATGCTAATCAGTTATGTTTTTATGTAATAGCATCAGTAGGTATCTATAGAGTCTATGTAAGATAGCTGATATAAAATTCAACTGAGTTAAAAATTCATAAGGCACTTAAATCAGAGCCCATCACACTGAAATCGTGCAATCCATGCTAGTAAGTGCATTTATTTATTTCAATTATCTTTCTTGAAATGAAAAAGGCTTCAAATACTTTAAAATATTTTAAAATGTTTTGTCAAATCCTAACGATAGTTCAAATTTCCAAATAAGAAAAGTAATTTTAATAAAAAGTATTTCTTTGGTATGGTACACTTTCTGGTATGTGCCCTCTCTCTCCCTCTCCCTCCTCTCTCTCTCTCTCTCTCTCTCTCTCTCTCTCTCTCTCTCTCTCTCTCTCTCTCTCTCTCTCTCTCTCTCTCTCTCTCTTTCCCACTCTCCCTTTCTTCTACAACTTTTCAAATACATAAATTTTTATTAGTCTTAGAGCATAACAATCTTTCTTTAGTTAATGTGAAATCATGAGATAGGAGATCCAGTTTTCTAGAAAATCAACTTTTTCTGTTTCCAGGAATCCATTTCTAAATCATTAGCTAAGCCATGAGTCATGCTTCATTGCTCTTTTTCATATATGTTCATAATAAATATGAGTCACTATCATATGCATTTGTTGAATGAAAGAATACATGAATGATTGAGATGTAACAATAAAATATCATTGTTAATGTAGGTTTGCAAATTTTCTTCAGATTTGCATTGTGAGCCCAAATTATTCTATACCAATATGTGTATTAACTAGCCCATCTCTATCCATGCTTCTCTTTGGTAGCTCACTGGGTCATTTAGAAGATTCAATAAATAAGATTGAATATGCAAAAAATAACATTCAGTAGTTGTTGTTATTTTTTTTCATGAGATCTCAGCTTTTCTTCTCTGGCTGTCTCTCCTGCTTGCTCACATAAGCAGCAAACGGTCTTTCAAAACACTTGACTTTTAAACCAATGTTGACTCCGTTATGCAAAATTTCATCATATAAAAGGAAAGCAATGTGTTTCCTACTTCAAGAAGCATGCAAGCTGATGGGAAATGGAAATAAAGCCTCAAAAGGGTGACTGAGTCCTTCTGGGGCAGGTGACGTGTGAACTGGTCTGGTCACCCCCAGCTCAAGGTTTCAGGCTGTGCTGCCAGTGAACCATGGGTGAACAGGGAGTGAATGAGAAATGTTCCGTGTGTCCCTTCATCCTGGAGTTGAAATCCTGGAGTTGCTTAGAAGAGAAATCTAAGCAAATCTGTGAAAGACAGAAGGTAATGTAGCAGAGCAGATATATCCAAAAGAGAGAGATGAATCTGATGCCCAAAGCTGCTGCAGCACTTTGCACAGCAGCACAAGTCATCGAAGGAAAACCTTGGAGAAAATATTTTCATTGTTTATTTTCTCCAAAAAGCTAACCATTCCTGAGGTCATATGAGCTCTATTCATAACATGTCCAGGGGTCAGGAAGTCATCAGACATGTGCTTAATACTTACTATATATGCCATAAATGAAGGGACCAGTGGTTGAACAGGAAGCAAACTTTATGCAAGAATGATAATTTGGGGTGGGATGCTGCCTGTGCAAATACTTTCTACAGTAGTCAGAATCATCCATTACACTTCACAACAATCGTCCACTACAGTTGATTTATGGCGGTATTGGATCATGTATTATCTCTGTTTAATGTAGGGTTTGCCTTGATATCTGGAAAAATGATAAAAAGCTTAACAGCATTCTTTGCTTTCTAATTATCAGCAGCAGCATGAGGTCAAACCCACTTTATAAAGTCAAGTGACACTCATCGGCTCTGAACAATTGCCCAAACTAAAGCTGACAGCATCTCTCTATCAATAATCTAGTATTCATAAAATGATGCTACCTCTTTACTCCCCAAATTACATACACAGAAAAGACATGCACTCACTAAAGAAGATAACAAGTAAAGTTCACTAGCTAAATAGGAAAATCACTATACCAGAAGCAATATGGAGCCGCGATTATCATGAAATATGGGCATGTGAATGACAGAAAAGAAAGAAATATCTCTGTTCATGATGAGTAAGAATCAGATAAAGACTAAACTATCCTATTCTGTATCCCCTGTATTAGTGAAAGTTATGTTATTTTATACTCATTCTATTAGTAGAAGTCAAAATTATATTGTTGTACAGTCAAGATCCATGAAAATATTAATTAGCATTTAAATTTTAATGTATAGAGGTGTTACAGTTACATTCCTCAGGTAATAGGTACATTACTTCTCAAAATTTGATACCCCTTCTCATGTTTTTGTCCCCCTTTCCCTCTCCCCACCCCCTCCCAATCATCTTGTTAAAAACCATCTAAAAGTTTTGTATATACCTGCATAAAATACTATGGTGAAGCACCTTTGAACTAAGCATGCACTTTTAAAACTGAATGGATGATAGAAGCATAGAGCAGACACAATCCAGGGTGTGTGTACTGGAGGTGAAGGAGAAGTTGACAGGGAATGGGTGAAAGAAAGAAATATGGTCAGACCACTTATGTACATGAATAAAAATGGAACAGTGAAGTCTGTCAAAATTAGTTTGAGAAAAGAGGAGAGGGGATAAAGAAAAGTTCTGGAAGGGAGAGTTTGCTGAGAGAGATTGCAGATATATGTGGGCATGTCAAAATGAAACCCCCTTCTACAACCAATTAAAGCTATTAAAAATTTAGAGGAAAATGCAAAGTATCATTTTTCCCTTCAGAACCAAGGAGATTTTTGAAACATGTTCACCAGCTACTTATTCAATATAATACACAGTAACATCTTTGCAACTAATGAAAATGTTTTTTTAAAAAAAATTTTTAAAAAACCCCAGCCAATACTTGCAAGAGGATAACAGATGGCCACTCTGTTGTATTTAGATAATGGCATTATAGTCCTAAAAATAAATGAAGTATAACATTTAGCAGCAGTATAGATGAACCATAACAACATTTTTTTCTGTTTTTCTTGGGGCGGGGGTGTTTTTATCTTACAGAATCTTGACAAGATTTTTGAATTGCTAGACAATACTCTATTACTTGATATGTACCTTTCAGCCCTTTTACTAAACATTTTTCACATAGGTAACATATTTATGTCTTGGTATGTGGCCTGTGTTACAATCCTAGTTATGCTTTCTATCTGGTTAATTGGCATGACAGATGCATGCTGCTATACCCAGCTTTTATTGGTTGTGATGGGGTCTGGAACCATAATCTTATAGATCTACCCTCTCTACAGCATCTAGGATTAGAAGTGTAAACTACTGTATCCAGCAACAACATGTTTAAAATGAATAGGTATTCCAATTATATATATATACATATATACATACATAAAAGCATATATATGTATACATATATATATATTTAAATGCCCTTTCCTATAAGGTTGAAAAAAATTCATAGAAAATATATAATTTATTTTTTGAAGGAAAGTTGGGGAGCAGTACATTTGATGTAGAAAATTAACAGCAGAAACAAATGATATTTCAGTGAAATTTCAAAACAAATGTAATTGGTGATCACATGTATGAGATGTAGAAGAAAAATTATAAGGAATAATGTCAAGGGTTCAGAATTACAAGATTTTTGGAGGACTACAGAAATGAGTAGAAGAAACACTGAAAGGGGAGGACCTAGAAGTGTTTACTTGAAGCTATTTAGGCTAAAAAATGGAAGCTGCTTTGGATAGAACTCATTTCTTTTTTATATATATTTTTCCTTATAAGTAATAGAAGGGTTACATTGTATTCATCAGATAAAAGGTACATTTCTTCACAAATATTGATACCCTTTCTCGTGTCCTGTTTCCTATTTTCCCCCCTCCCCCTCACAACTTGATTTCCCCCCTTCCCTCTCCTATTTCAAACAACAAATTAAGCATATATAAAATATATCAGATAACAATGTGAAACATTGTAACAATATGAGATAACCAAGGGACAGTAAAAGAGATGAGAGATAACATAGTACGTCCAGGACAACAATCACTCATTATTTGGTCCTTAAATTTAGCATCATACTATATGGCCTAATGTATCTAGATTTTGTTCTGTTGTGAATCTCTGCTAGGAGAGCCCATGGTTTCTACTGATTATGGCAAATGAGGGAGACTATTGGGCCTATGTTCCTTTGAGTCTGGCTTACTTCACTTAATATGATCTTTTCTAAGTCTTTCCATTTCCTTACAAATGGGGCGATGTCATTCTTTCTGACAGCAGCATAGAATTCCATTGTGTATAAATACCACATCTTGTTGATCCACTCATCAACTGAGGGACATCTGGGTTGGTTCCATATCTTTGCTATGGTGAATAGTGCTGCAATGAACATTGTTGTGCTGTGGATTTAGTATGTCCTTGTTTCTGGACCATTAGGTAAATGCCAAGTAGTGGAATTTCTGGGTCATAGGAGAGTTCTATGTTTAGTCTTTCGAGGAACTGCCATACTGCTTTCCATAGTGGTTGAACGAGTTTGCACTCCCACCAGCAGTGTAGTAGTGATCCCTCCTGGCCACATCCCCACCAGAATCTGTTGTTGTTAGATTTCTTGATCCTGGCCATTCTAATTGGAGTGAGGTAGAATTTTTTAGAGTTGTTTTGATTTGCATTTCTTTTATGACAAGAGATGTGGAGCATTTCTTCATGTGTCTATAGGCCATTCTTATTTCTTCTTCAGAGAAGACTCTCTTTTAAGTCTTTGGCCCATCTTTTAATGGGATGGTTGTTTCTTTGGAGATTAGTTTTGGAGTGATTAAATTTTTTGAGCTGTTGATATATTTTAGATATGAGGCCTTTGTCCGTTGTATGGTTGGTGAGGATATTCTCCTACTCTGTAGGCTTTCTAGTTAGTTTGCTAGCTATGTCCTTTGCCATACAGAAGCTCTGCAGTTTAATGCAGTCCCATTCTCTGATTTGTTGTGATTCTTGGTCCTTATTAAGAAAGTTTTGACCTGTGCCATGGAGACCTAGAGTAGCTCCAATTTCTCCTTGTAAAGTTTTCAGTGTGTCGGCTTTTACTTCGAAGTCCTTGATCCATTTGGAGTTAATCCTAGTGCAAGGTGACAAAGAAGGATCCAATTTTAATTTTCTGCGGGTGCTTAACTAGTTCTGCCAGCACCACTTGTTGAAGAGACTATCTTTCTTACATTCTATTTTTTGGCTCCCTTATCAAAGATTAGGTGACCGTAGGTCTGTGGGTTAATATCTGGGTCTTCAGTTCTATTCCATTGGTCTTCGAGCCTGTTCTTGTGCCAGTACCAAGTTGTTTTGGTCACTGTAGCTCTATAATAGAGTCTAAAGTTTGCTATTGAAATTCCTCCTGAATTGTTCTTTCTGCTAAGAAGTGTTTTTGCTATACGGGGTCTTTTATTGTTGGATGGAACTCATTTCTATGATCAATGACTCTACTTGAAGAAAAGAACAGTAAGACAGTTGATTGAAAACACAATATGTCCAGCAGTTAGGGAAGAATATCTAAACGTGGGGGAAAATAGAAACATACATGCTTTCTTGAAATAAGAGAGATTCACAAAGAATGACAGAAAAAAATTTAAGGTAGTGACTTGAGATGAGAATGGAAACAGAAGGGACATCCACACTTCTAGTTTGGGAAGGGAATCTACCTTGAGTAGTGGACTTCTAGGTGTTTATTTCAGAGCAATTTTGAGCAAGCCTCAGCTATTTAAGAGACAGTGATTTATGAGCCATTGATACATTTCATGGTCAAAGATGACAGATAACAACACATTTACATTTGTTCTTTAAAGGAAGCAGAAGTAGTGAATGCAGTTTTATTCCTCCAGTACCTGTGTTTACAATTAAAATGGACTATTGATCTTCAGGTGTAATCTTCAGTCCTTTAAAGTTCTCTTTAATGAGTTCAAGTACAGTAGCAAGAAGAGAAATGTGAAAAAGAACAGGAAAGTCCTTTGGATCAAATAAAGGTAAGACAAGCAGGAATTCCAAAGAAACAGACAACAGCATGGAACATCCCCAGTTAACACAGAGACAGGACCGTGTCTATCATGTATCAAGAGGCCCTGAGCAAGCAGGACACTTGCAGGAAAGAAAAGGCTCAGCACAGCAGGTATGTGCAACGATAGATGAATCCTAGGACCTGAAGAAACCCAGGAGACATGAAAGAAGCTGAAGAACAGCATTCTTTACCAGAGTAGGTTGAAGTAAATTCTAAATATTGATATCCTGGCTGGTTTTAATCCTCCTCCTGAATACTCTTGAGCTTTTAGGAAAGCCATTTTCTTCACTTAAGCTCTAGTTTTTGTTGTTTTTGTTTTCCCCAAGATCTTCTCTTTCTTTACAGAGCCTTCATGAAGCAAGTGGAGAAAATACACAGAAACATGCTTTAGACATTACAAAAAATAGTAATTAAGGCTAGAAATTATTATTCTGCTTCTGACTGGTATTGAAGATTAAGCATTTAGAAATGTCATGGTGTCTCTGGCATTTTAAAGTATCTACACACTTGATCATCTCTATGAATTGATGATAGGTTTGTAGACCATTGCAATATGAACATGGTCTTTATATAAGGCTTTTTATCTGGATTTACGTAGTCTAAATGTTAAAGCAACTAATGAAATCACTGTAAACATCATTTCTAACCTAGCTTCCAAGGGGCAATGGTGTTCTTCATTGCACTCCACCATCCAGACAGAGGGGGCTCCAGCCTTTGTGAATGAGGACTCTAATCATACCATTGTTTGCAGCAATACTGCCTACAAATGGACTGAATTCTACAGGTGCACCATGTTCTTTCCATACCAGGCAATATTGTTACTTTCTTTTGGAATGCTATTCTCTTACTATTCTTCAGATTTACCAATGGTATAGCACTGCCTTCCTAGCCCCAGGCACAGGTCAACATCTTCCTATTAGCACCCATAACATGTTATGGAATGGTATATTGGTGTGTATGTGTTTCCTTATGATAGAAGGTATGTCAACTTTGTTCATGAACTCCAACACTCACCATATTTCTTCAAAACAGAGGACTTGTTCCATATTTATTTAATATAAAGAGAGAAGACAAAATTTTGCCTTTCCCAGATTTGTACAAGAGATATTCACTGTGGGAAACCACAGAGACATTTCCCATGGGCCAAATATTGAGTACAATAGCAACTATGCAGAACAAGAAAAATATATAAGCAATAATATTTTCAGCTTCTCAGATGTTTCCAGTACTCCAGAGATTATTTTTTGTGTAACAGTGACTCTGTGGAATTTAACTGGCTTTCATTAAATAGTAATTTGTCGCATATATAATATGAAGAGATAGGTGTCTGATGTGCAAACCAGGAAAACTATTTTAGCATGTCCAAAGGATTAGTAGCAATTTCATTTTATGGCAGTAGATATAGCTCTCTATGAAAGCTTTATCTAAAGGAAGTCACTTTCTGGGTGTTAAAGGTTTATGCTTGTAATTCCAGCTACTCAGGATGCTGAGTTCAAAGCCATTTAGGGCAGGGAAACCAATGATTCTCCTATTGCCAACTAAACACCAAAAAGCTGGGCATGGAACTGTGGCTCAAATTGTAGAGTGTTAGCCTTGAGCACAAAAGTTTAGGGATAGCACCTTGATACATAAATAAATAAATAAAATTATTAATTAATTTTTCCCTAACTAACGTGTCATTGCTGGTACCCCAATGCAGTCAAAATAGCTGAATTGGGTGGCATTTCTAACTATTTCATTTGTTTCCTTTGATGAATACTTCAGACTTCTTACTACTTGAATTTATAAATATGTAATTTTGAATGTAATAAAGTCTTTATATCGCTATCAGTAAAACATACAAAAGATTAGAAACATCAATTATATCTCCATACATATATATGCCGAAATCCTAACTCTGTATTTGATTATATTTGGAGATAAAACCTTTAAATAGGTGAGTAAAATTAAGTGATTATGAGCATGGGACTCTAATCAATATCCTCAATGTCCTTATAAGAGTAATCAATAGCAACAACTCCAGTATCAATTGCTCATAAGATATTTCTACACCTCAGCAACACATATATCTATATATTTAATACTTTTGCCTACTTTTATAATACCATATCTGACTCTCAATAGCTGCCCTTTTCACTTGATCATATGGTATGAACAATTTTTCCATTCTAATAATACAGCTCTATAGCATCATTTCCTGTGGCCACACTGGGTCCCCTTTTGTGATGCTCTATAATTTTCTCTACTTCTTGCTTATTTTTGATGTTAAGATCTTGGTGTTTTGGAAGCAAATATGTAGCTGTGAGTGGGGTCAGTTTATCTAAGGTGAGTAAAGCTTACAATAATAATGGCCAAAATAATGGCTTTGAGGACTTTATATTTCAGTAAAATAAAAAGATTTATTTGCCAAATAGATATCTACTTATTTTTTGCTTAATTTGTTAAAAATGATTACTGTTTTCTTACTGGATTTATTTAATTTGATAAGTATGACTGTGTGCAAAGTATAACTTATTACATGTATTTACTTGCTAATGAAAATCTGAGAGTATGAAAATATGAAAAGTTAATATTCTGTTGAGTTGAGTGGGAAATGTTTTCTTAGTGTGTACCTTTGGTGTTTTTGTTTTACCTAGTTCTCTTGTTTTTTTTGTTATTAAGCACAATATTTTCCTATGTGGCCTGCGCTGGGTTGGAATTTTTGATGAAGCCTAAGCTGGCCTGAGTCCTTGTTCCTCAGTCTCAGGAGTGCTAAGATTACAGACATGTGCCATCATTTCTGGCCCCAAGTTTTATATTAAATTCAACTTTGTTCTTGCTCCAAAATAGTTTTGGCAATGCTAAGTTTTGGCAGGACAATATGTCTTACAATTTATTTCAGTAAATTAGGTGGTAGTTTGATTAGTACCATATAGAATCTATTGGCCAGCTTAAAACAAACTTAAAGTTGATAGAAAAAGAAACTTGGCAATGAACCAGCTTCAGAGTAGAGAAGCCAGAGGGAAAATGGGTCACAGCCACCAGGCAGCCGGATTAGAAGGCAGGAAGTCAGAGGGACTGCAGGCCAGGCTTCCTCTTGAGATAACCCACTCTCCCAGGAGTCAGGGTTCATAAGGACTGCGTGAATTAGTTGAGGGTTGCACCCCAAAAACGTACCCAAAGAAAACATATGCTCCACTCAGCCCTTTAAATCAATTGTCATTGTGAGTGAAACAATCTGTCCAAGAAAAGGAGAAATGCGTGATATTTTGGAAATAAACTGCAAACCCAGAGAGAGGAAAAGTGTAAGCAATTGTAGGTAGAAGCCAAGCTGAGAACATGTAAGGTCAGTAACATCGAGACAATCCAATAACCTTCAGGTACATTCCGTAATAATTCTCATGCTATGAGAATCTGAAGGTCATTTGGCTGTAATCGCCTGTATTGCCTTAATGAATAACTTTGATATGAAAAATTGCACGTCCTAAAGCTGTTCCACCTGGAGAGTTCACATAAACACATTGAGCCCTGGGAGTCAGGGTCCTTAAAGATCACCTGGGCCACTGTCCCACGTGGCACACAGTGGGGTTCTCATTTTCTTCCTGGGCCTTGGGATGGCTGAGAGCTGGAGCTACAGAAAGGCTCAGAGCTTCATGAAACAATGAACTGTGCATCTTCATAGGTTTTTAGCTATTTGGTAAAATATTTTACGTCAATGCTTGTATCCTCATCATCTTCATGCAGGCGTTCTCACCTCTAAATCATAGTTCAAAAAAACATTAGACTTGTACGATTATGGAAGTCCTGTGGGATTTTTGTTTGTTTCATAAAGAAAATATATTCATTCTTTAAAAAATTAGAAAGGGGCTGGGAGTTTGCCCTAGTGGTAGAGTGCTTGCCTAGCGTGCAAGGTTGGATTCCTCCATACAACATACATAGAAAAAAAACAGAAGTGGTGCTGTGGATCAAGTGGTAGAGCTCTAGCTTGAGAAAGTCCAAGCACAGTGATTAAGTCCTGACTTCAAGGCCCGGGACTGGCAAAAAATAAAAAAAAAAATAGAAAGGAATGAAAAGTCTTTTTTAATCACCCCTCACAATGTGTGCATATTCTAGAGACAGACACTACGAATATAGTGAGAAGCGTTTTAGATATTGCTAACCCACAGTGACACATGTAATTATATATTTAAGTTATTTTACTTGTATTTATAACATCACACCTGACTCTCGGTAACTGCCCTTTTCACTTAATAATATAGTATGAGCTATTTTCCATGTCAGTACTACAGCTCTATAGCATCATTTCCCATGACCACACTGGGTCTCATTGTGTGATGCTCTATAATTTTCTCTCCCCCTTGCTTATTATTAAGAATATTTAATACTTGTGCAGCTGTGGGTGTGATCAGCTGATCCCAGACAGAAAATACAGAGAATTCATCCTCCTTGTTTTATTTCCTTCCTAGATTAAAGTGAAAATGTCAATATTTTACAATCATTTGTAAACTACTTCAGATGTGATTTGAGGATTTCACAGAGGGCAGAATGTACCGAGAAATGTATGACTAGGAAGGACTTTTCATTTGGGGTATAAAGTTAACTTTATTAATTTTATGAGAATACCCACAGCTTCTATTCTCTCACTTTAACAAGACACATTGAAAATACAGAGACATTAATCAGAGTCGTCTGTCAGGTTAGCTCCAAAGATGAAGTCTTATTTCAAATACATACTGAGTACAAAGCATCTAAGTCCTGATTGCACATCCATTGAACCACCCCTCTCCCCATACTTATTTATTTCTTCCCATAAAAAGTCAAGGAAAGCACCCTTAGATCATATAACTTGGGTACTACATAATTAATCATTCAAATGGGAGAAATAGGATTTAATGAATTGTTATACAGACAATTGTCATAAACTGATGCAGTCCCAATCAAACTGGAATACATTTGTCAACCCAAGCATATCACTTAAAAACACAAAAGGTACAGATTGCTGAAAGTTACTCAGTCTGGTTCAGAGCTGGGAAATGAGTTGAGGATTAAAATAAAATTTCTGTGTGCGTATGTATGTTGGGGGGGGTGTGGGTGTCTGTGTGTGTGTACTTTCACTTCCTTAAATATACTTGCTTTTTTCTTCTCCAGTCGGGATCATGTTTCTCTGGTAGGTAGGAATCTCATGGATACACTTTTGTGCTATTTTGCAATTAGTTCCTTGGGTGGAGATTGTTGCAGCATTGATTCCTTAAGCCATTGATTCCTTAACCATTGAATCCTGAAGCCAGGTGCTAGTGGCTCATGCCAGTAATTCTAGCTACTCAGGAGGCTGAGATCAGAGGAACTGAGTTGGAAACTAGCCTGGGCAGAAAAGCCCATGAGACTTTTAAGTCCAATTAAGCACCAGTGAAGTCAGAAATGAAGCTGTGGTGCAATTAGTAAAGCACTGAGTGAACGTAAAAGTTCACAGTTCAAGCTCTGAGTCCAAGCCCCAGGACAAGAAAAAAATAAGGCAAAAAAGAATAATGAATGGATGACTTCCTGAGTTGTTTTATACTTATTTTCAGGTGACTTAGAAAATAAAGAGGGGTAGTTCATAGGTTCACCACTAGAGAGAGTGCTGGCCAAGATTTTGTCTATATCCTTTCAGTCCAGTGCTCAGAAAATGGGAGAGGATTTGCTCCCTTGCATCTCCCAGATAATAACAAGCATTCTTCCTTGTAGATTTATATGTATACTTCCATTTCTACCCTGAACAGTTCATTTGTTTGATTTTTAAAATTTCTTTCTTGAATTTTTATATTTATCAGAAACTTTTGTTGCCCCTTCTATTTCCATTTTCCCAGAATCCCTTACCCACTGTGTCTCATTTCCTATTAGTTTACATGCCTGCTTCTAGTAACTAACTCATTCCTATATACAAAAATCACTCTTCTATGTTTCAATGTCTTCATGTTTAACAATTAAGAGCTCATAAATGCAAGGCGTGGTGGCTCATGCCTATAATCCTAGCTACTCAAGAGGCTGAGATCTGAGGATCATAGTTCAAAGCCAGCCCAGGCACTAAAGTCCATGAGACTCGCCTCCAATTAACTGCTAGAAAACCAGAAATGGTGCTGTGGCACAAGGGGTAGGGTGGTCACCTTGAGCTGAAGAGCTCAGAGACAGTACCCAGGCCCAGAGTTCAAGCCCCACAATTGGCAAAGAGAAAGAAAGAGAGGAGAGAGAGAGAGAGAGAGAGAGAGAGAGAGAGAGAGAGAGAGAGAGAGAGAGAGAGAGAGAGAGAGAGAGAGAGAGAGAAAGAGGAGAGGAGAGAGAAAGAGCTCCTAAATGACTATATATTCATATGAACTTCAGTTCTTGAAGCACAAAGTTGATACTTGGTTGAGGCTGAAAAGATGCATGACTAAATGAATAAAAATGAAAGGATATCTTAAATATAATATAATATGGTAGCATATGATATGACATAGGGGGAATTTATATTATGAGATGGAAGTCTTGGAATAAGGCCATTTCTGATTAGGGTATTCAAATTAGATGCTATAGGTCAAAGAAGAAAAATATGGCTCAAAGAATGTAAAGCATGTGACTGAGGTCTTATACTCATTTCCTGATTTTCATAAGGCTGGCGGTCTAAGAACACCTCGCTAAGCTGGTTGTACTGTGTTTCAGTAGTGCTGAAAAGCTTAAGGAAACTCAGGCATGGATGTTCAGTTTGCCTTTGCTGAGATTCTTGGTTATTCTGGGACACAGTGAATGTCTCATTTTTGGATCTCTGACCAGGAGTCTCTGGTGTCCTGAATAAATCCCTAGCCTGGATAACTCCCACTGCCTCTTCAGTTTGATGATGCAAAAGTACACTGTCATCACAGCAAGTCCATATACCACCATCACAGGAAAGAGGCTCAAATATGTGTATTTGAAAAATCCCAGTCAAGGAGTATTTTCTCAGTTGACAGGATAGGGGGAGAGGAAGGGACAGGAGAGGAATTCAGAATGAAGAAGTATTTTCTAAATTCTATGTCATCTGGTGTATTGTTAGAAATAATCCCAGATATTACGAGTGTAATATCCTAGCCAATTTGCTCATCAACATAGTCACCAGCACTCAGTGAACCAACCTAGGAGTCATTTTAATAGCAGCATACTGGCTATTCTCCACCTTCAAGCCAATAGAGACCAGCCTCGAGCTTCAGCGGGGCTGAGCTTTTAAAGGGAAACACAATTACACACAGGTGTTCGTCACTGCAGGATGTCACCTTGTGATGTCCACAACCAATAACATGCAGGTGGTCCAGCAGGTTAAGTATGTTTTTTGGGGGTTTTTTGTTTTTTTTTTTACAAAAATACAATCTGGCAGCCAAGCTTGCCAGGTTAGTACAGTAAGTAGCAGGGAGGATGGAGGCCTAATCACTCACAGTTTACATAAACAACAAGACGTTGCTGCTTCAGAATGGGGGGTGCATTTTAGCTCTTCATGGCGTGGGTATTTTTAGGCCCATATGGGTCATTTGAAGGAAGACTCGGGTTTCTGGGGAAGCTAGAGTTTCCTTCAGGTTATATCTCTGGTCACCAGTTTGAGCTAGTTTATTCACTGTAGATATTGAGGGGGGAAAAAAAGCTTGGAAGAATTCACCACACTATAGTCATTAGGAAGAGAGGTCGAGGGTGAGAGTCAGGAGACAATGAGTCAGAGGAGATCGAATCTCCTAGTAAGAAGTGCAAAAGGACTTTTTACTTCCATGAATGTGTAATAAGGTTCACTGGCTTTGCTCTATTTCTCAAATACCAGATGCAGACTGACCCAAAATGGGAGACATGCCTCAGAAATCTTTACATTTTAAAAAGCCATTATATCTTACAGAGTGTTTTCCTTTACTGTTTCTTTTCTTCTTCTCAATTTTCCGGGATCCTTTGGAGGGTCTTCAGAAACCCTGTTTCTGTGAGGACAGGGGATAATGCCCCGCAGTGGACGTCAAGAGCTGCCTGTCTACTGTCCACACTTCAGCATTTAATTAAAGGGCTGAGAGGCGTGGGGTTAAAGTTAAGCCCGTCAGATGCATTGTTTGAGGACGCTGTGGTGTCTGACATTGATTCATTACTTCTTCTCCTATGATTTATGTGATCACCTGTGAATTCAATTATTATGCTGTCATATAATCCACATTTCTATATCTTGAACATGATGATACTGTAAGATTCTTTGCCAAATGTCTACTGCCAACCAGGTTACAAGTATTCATGCATTGCTGACTCTGGTAATCCTGTCCAAAATCACGATAAGTTTAATTTACCTTTTAGTCATCCTCTATAAACCAGTGCTGAATTATGGTGGTCCTTACCTTTTATCCAAGCTCTAATCATTCCATACAATTTTATTTCTAATGAATATTCTGTGAGGTACATTGTACTAATTTTTTTTGTTTCAGACAGTAAGTTTTAATATTTTGTGTTCGACTGTGTTCTCTTTCTAAAACATTAAACAGTATTTACTATCCTTCTTTCTCCAGAAAGTGAGTTTGTGGCTGTGGAAGGCTGAACCAGTCCTTGTTGATCTTTCACTAATGTCAACCTCCAGAAACTTCAAAGTCAGAATCAGAGAGGTAATTAATCTGTCATGGGCTAGACAGGTCAACTCAAGATAATTTATAGCAACTCTGTTTCTAATGAGCTCCCCTTCCTTGAAACCTTATCTTCCTTCTGAATTTTTCACTAAGGACCATAGCTTGCCATTCTCAGATTTTCTGTGATCTAATGAGATTCATTCAATGGCATGTCCTCTGCTCTCCATATAGCTTCTTTTGGTCTGAAACCAAGATTTCATATGAAAATAAGAAAGGAGAAGAAGCTGGCTTTAGTGCCTTGCCTGTTGGTATTACAACATGACTGGGACTGAGTACATTATGGAGAAATGAGTTTTATTCAAGGCACAGTTTGGGGGAATTAGTAATTGGCCCAACTGTAGAAAATGACATCACAACAACCCGTGCACATAGTGAGGCAGAAAGTCAGGGAGAGTCATTGGCCAGGTTCCTTCTTCTCAAAACAACTCACACAGGAACTAACTAGAATCCTGTGAGAACTACAATGCTCAAGACTGCGCTTCATGCCCTGAGGAATTCATGATCTTCCATTATGGTCTACTTCTTAGACATTCCATACCCCTCTTACAAGGCCAAGCTGAGGACTAGTCTTTGAGCATAAGAACCTTTGAGGAACACATTCCAGCTATTCCAAAGCCTTAGTCTCTCTTAGCCTCAACACAGCTCCATCTTTCTCAGAGCTAGTGACATCTTGCCTCATGCTGTGACTTTTGGGGAAGACTTACTTCTTTCCTTTATGTAATACAGCTGCCATATTTCCAGCAAATCACAGATACCAATGTCATATCTCTACCCCAATGTCTCCTCTTCAGATACAGTTACCTTATCTCTTACCTCATACATACACTGCTTGCACTGATGATGTTGCAGAAGAGAATGATGTACCTATTGTCATAGAACAATGTTTATGTGTCAGACAACCTACATGAATCTTCAGAATCAGTGAATCATTTAGTCTTAAGTACAACGGAATAGTACCAAAAATCATATACATATGAGTACATATTTATTTCTGTATTATAAAATCTCATAATTAGGTAGAGTTTCCTCTTATTAATTTCTAAGAGTCTCATTCCAATTAGGTAGAGTTTCTTCCTTCTTAAAATTTTTGTTACAATTCCTCAGTAAAACTACCTATTTTGCTCCCAGATTTTGCCTTTGGTTGCTTGACAATGGCTTAGTTTTTAAAAAAAGAAGAGTTTTATGCAAGAATGCTTGGAGCCACATGCTCTCAGTGAATATTGATTGAGTACTTACATTGTGAAAGCTGTGTCTTTTCCCAGAAAACTTACTATGAATAGAAAAGTAGGAACAAAAGGCAACAACACTAAAGATATAAAGCAGAGCCAAGAACCAGGGCATATCTCAGAGACCTTAGGTGATTATGTTTTATGTTATTTCTCATTTCCTTTCATTATCTCTTTTTATGCCTCCTCCATGCTTTGTCTCCCCAGGAGAAAAGTGTCATTGTTGCCACACCACTAGCAGACTCACAGAAGAAAGCTCTTTTGTTTTTACTCTTCATTCATCTTCTCTCTTTTTGCCCAAACAAATATATTTGCATTCTAAAAATCAATAACATCAGTCAACTCAGCTTTCTACTAAGTAACCTACAAAAAGTTTCTTTGAACCTGTAGGGGTGTGACTGGAAAATCCAAACTACTTTTCATCGTTCTACTTGAAATACCTCAGAAATTGCTAGAATTGTTACTCCCAGTTTGTCTCTTTTGGCATAATGGGTTTGTGGCCATGTTATCAGTAAATTCTCTCTTAACTTTTCTAATGTTAATAAAATGGTTAATTCAGATCTTTCACTTGAGATATTGTGTTCTCAGTCTTCTGACACTCAGGATATGAGGAATGAAAGTAGTAGCCTTTAGTTTTTTTTCAGACAATGAAACTGCTATTTAATTGCAATTTACTGTTTATGCAGAGTCACACAAACTTAACACAACCAAAATTTGTATACAATAATCTTTCTGAAACATCCTTCATAACAAATGCAGTCTTAAAACTACTCTACTACAAATGGCCAACCTTGAACTTAGCTGGCTTTTCTGACTTTGATCCTCCATAGGCCAACACCTCATTTTCCTTCTTTATTTCTTTCTTTGATTACTTACATATTTTTAAAATTGTTGTTCAGGAACTGGAAGATCTGAAAAAGTAGTCACAGAAAAAAAACAGCTATTGAAAGCCAATCCAGATGTTTACATATTCAAAAGAATCAGAGTGCAACAAGAATCTCAAAGTAACAACCAGTGGACAATTTTTAAAATACAGCTGGGTGATCAGGCATCTTTGTGGACCTCCCAAAGCATAAATAGGTCCAGAAAGTCCAGGAAGACCTGAGACAGAAGCAGCATTCTATCTGTGTGGTCTGAGGAAGTCACAAAATCAGGAGACTTGCCGATATGTGACAGCTATCACTGCAGTTTGTGACATCTCTCTGGAAGAGGATACTGGTGGGGTGTTTATCTGGTGGATGTGTATCAGACAGAGCACTTAAGATGAATCTTGTGGAAAAGAGTAAATACAAGCAATGCTAGAAAAGGAAGCTGCGGTGTGAGCTGGTTCAAAAGCTGGCTTCATTGAGGCTCTTGTGCAGGTTTTATATTAAAATGGGTTTTCAGATTCTAGTATTAAGCAGGGTTATCTGGACTTCATTATACATCCACATTGATTGGCTGGTTATTGCAGAGTTGTCCTATAAGAGTGTCTGATGTTGGTAAGGTTGATGTTCACCAATGTGGCAATTTCCACCAGTGCCTAATGGGTTGTTTCTTGCATTTGGATGGGTGGTCCCACTTTAATGTACCTTCCATTGCTGACAGGGTACTGAAGTCACCAAAGGGACCCATTGGGAAGAATGAGAGTAGCAGCTCCAGTTTACAGATCAAGGGAACAGAAGTTGGGAGTTGAAATGAATTGAAATATTTGAAGAGCTTCCACGGGATATTAATCAACAACCTCCAACATAGCAGGAAAGTCATTTTTTCTGCCAATAATTAGGCTCCTCTACAAATCTTCCAGTTTTTCCCAAAATGTATATTTGTTCGTTCACTAATTATTATCTAGCTTCTGATACATATTTTTACAATATATACAATGTCAAATATTTTATTAGGTACTGGGACAGTTTTAGTTACCATATCAAAAATTAATGTTCCTTTTCTCTGTTCTTATTTTTTTTCTACTTGTAGAATTCTACACCTACTTCCAGGCCCATATTTAATCTCATTTCCAGCAATATTCTCTACCTACCTGTTCTAAAATCATCTTATCTCTGAAAATCTACAAGAAAATTTTTTGCCATGTTCTTCCGTAATGTGTTGTCTTCAGATAGCTTTTAATTGCAGAATCATAGATATTAAGGTATGCAATGGCATCAAGTAGGTAAGAGAATAGGCTTCTGTTCTGATTTCATCCTTCATATCTTTGAAAGCAATAATCAATCATTCACAGTTGCAATTTCAGGATGAAGAACTCATTACTATTTAAGGAAATCCATTCCATCCTTAGAGCTTTTAGATCCCAGCCTCATCACCTCTCCAAAATGTCTACATATTGACCTTATATCTGCAAATCTGACAGAAATCAAGGCAATATACTTATGGGAATACCATCGGCATTCTTCCACTCATTCTCTGGGAACTATGCCCTACCTTTGGTCCCACCCTCCCCTCTCTCTCTCCTTCTCACCCTGCTTCCCTATCTCCTACCTTTCTACCCTTTCTCATTTTTCCCACTCTTTAGTCTTCCTTCCTTCCTTCCTTCTTTTCTTCCTTCCTTCCTTCCTTCCTTCCTTCCTTCCTTCCTTCCTTCCTTCCTTCCTTCCTTCCTTCTTTCTTTCCTTCTTTCCTGCACATTACCATTGGCCAAATAGCTTTTTTAGGAAAAGTACAAACATATACTTCTATTTCTATATCAATGTTTTTCTATGGTAGTTTCTTCCAGAATTTAAAAAAAAAACTAAAAAAGAATAACCCAACTCAATTAATAAGCCCAGCATTATTGAATAATAAACATGCCAAGTAAGAGTAAATTTTTATGTCAATTTTGCTGTTCTAAAGAAGTGATGTTACCTTCTAAAAAGTTATTTCTGTGTGTGTTTTTATGAAAGTGTGTATTTATAAATTATATTTTGAATGGAACTTACCAAAACCTCCAACTACTCTCATTTTTCTTGATGAGAGACTAAATGCATTCTAAAACCCAAACAACATAAGATGTCTAGTCTATCAATTCCTACTTCAAATTCTATTTATGTGTCTACCAAACATAACAAATAAATCAAGAAAATAAAACAAATTCATACGAACCAAAAGTAAAATAAGCCTATCTTCCTAAAGGAGTTTTGGGAATTACTGGGAATAAATGTTAAAATTTAATTTGCAAGATCAAAACATTCAATTATATTTCTTTATACTAGTGATAAATAAAATTATGGTTTATAAACATTACTATTTGCAGATACATCGAAATATATTAGTAAGGTAAAAAATTTAAAAAATATTTCAATATTATGTGCTAGAAATCTTACATATTGGTTAGGTGAACAAAAATCTATCTAAAACAACAGAAAACTATATTGAGTTCATGAGTTGGATAGCTCAGGATTCAAATTTACTTAGAAAATCTGAAAATTTAATGCAATTCAAAATCCCAATAATTTATGGCAAAATGATTTAAAAATCTTTATAGAAAAGTAACATAAATATATCAAATAATCATAGGATTCATGCTACCTGGCCCAAGAATTGCTTGGGGACTCCATGGATGAAGAAGTGCAGCATGACTTATAACAAGTGTCTGCAAATATTCCCTTTAAATACCAGATAATAAATATTTAAAGCTTTGTGGGCTACGAATTCACTCTGGCTACTGATCAGTTCAACCATTTCCATATGAAAACAACCACTAGCACTATGCAAACAAACAAGTGCAACTACATTCCAGTTACAGGTTATGACAACTAAAATTTCCATTCCATATAATTATTAAGTGTCATGGAATGTTCTTCTTCCTATGAATTTATCTCATTACTTAAAAATGTAAAAATTAACAAGAATGGGGGCCCATGCCTGTAACCTGGCCATTTAGAAGACCATCAGTCTCCCACTCAAAGTCTGCCTGGGCTACAGAGAATCTGAATCCAATCTAGACACCTTAATGAACCTCTGACTCAAACTAAAATAGTATGTGTTGATGTGACTAAGCCATTACAGGGAGTAAAACTGTGAGAGAAGGGGATAGGAAAACACTGTAGAAGCCACACATTTAAGTGGATGAGAAGAGAGGCAATCCAGATATAATGTGGTGGGAGAGAATTTTAGGATCTGGTCCAGTGACAATGTCTGGGAAGTCTGGCTCCCGAGAGAATGGTGCTTCCTGTCCAGGTGACAGGCTGGTTTGGAATGAGATTTCATTATTTCATCCAAAAGTATTCCAAGGTCCCTAGGAAGCAGGATGGAGATCCAGAAAACTGAGTCTGATGAAATTTGGATTGAGGGTCTGAGTCATAGCCTAGAAATTCATATATGTCCAAACTTTCAAAGGAAAGTGAACAGATTCAAGACAAGAAAATCACATTGAGAGCAGGATGCGTAGGTGTGCTGAGAGGGTTAAGATTCTTGCCCGTGGGAATTTAGAAAGTTAATGTAATATCTCAGGATTTGGCCAGATCATCAGTTCTGAACCTCACACAACCAGAACCCTTACTAGAATGCTAGTCTTTCCTAAGAATAACCTGGGAAATGGGAATTCGGAATGCCTGGACATATCATTTTAAGGTTAAATGTAACTACAGCTATTGAAACTGAAGTTGGCAGCAGTGTTTTAAAAAATGTATTTGTTGACTGAGTTAAAATATGTGCAAAGTGCAAGTGGATTAATTCTTTGCCAGAGGATTGAGGGAGAATGGCAAGCACATAAACTATGGAACCATAGCAAATAAATCCCTTTTGAATTCAGCGTTAAGCCATTCTTAAATGTTAGCCCATGCAAATTCTAAGGTATTTTCTGTATTTTGAATATTTCATTGAGATAGTGGAACTTATTGGGGAAACACGTGATTCATTTACCCAGTTTATATTAAATGACTTTCAGATCTATTAGTAGCTATAGTTTTTCTTTATTGTGGATTAGAAAATGTTTTCGTGTTTGATCTTATTTTATCTTCACTATGAAATGGTTTTGTCCACATTTTAAAAATGTTGTCTCTAGACCCAAAGCGATTGCTATTCTGATTGAAAACACTCAACTAAAGACAGAGTTAAGCCAAAACTCAGTCCTAAATTCAAGTCTTCCAATTGCTCCGTTATGTCAGGGTGTCATATTAATAGCTAACCTCCAAAATCATGTAAAAATTGTGCAGAAAATCTGCATTCCTAAGTCTCTCTTTGAGAAATGTTGATTTGGACAAGTGAGACTGAAAAGTCCATAGTTTAGTGTTTTTATCAGCCCTGAATACTCTGGTTCATTCAACTTCACACTATAGCTAAGCATAATGATTAAGAAGACTAAATAAATCAAGAACTATTTAATACAACCTGTACTGTCCTTTAAGTCCATTGAAACAGCTGATAATAAGAACAGTAAGTGCAGTTGTCTCATGGCTGTAATCCTAGCTACTCAGGACAGTGAGATTTGAAGATCTTGGTTCAAAACCAAAACAGGCAAACAATTCCATGAGACTCTTTAATTAACCACCTGAAAACCAGAAGTGGAAAGATGATAGTGTGGCTCAAAGTGGTAAAAGGCTAGCCTTGAGCAAATAATCTCAGGAACGGGCCCTGAGGTCAAGCCCCACAAACAACAAAAACAAAAGAATGGTACAGCCTTGTCCTAAAGGAACAAGTTCTCTGTGTTTCTTCTACCACCCTTCTCAACCATATCAATGGGATTTCACATTATTAGGAAATAAATTGACCTATATAATTGCTACAAATATTAGAATTTAGCATGAGTATTCAATGCCATTCCTTTTTATTTTTATTGTAATGTATAGAGGGGTTATGGTTATATTTGCCAGATAGTAGGTGCATTACTTTTCACACATTAATACCCCTTCTCATGTGTTTGTCACCATTTCCCTCCCCCCACTCCCTCACAATCATCTTGTTTTTCCCCTTCCCTTTCCTATTTCAAATAAACAAATAAATGTATATACAATATGCAAGGTAACCAAGTCAGATACTGTAACAATATGAGATTAACCAAAGGGCAACAAAAGAGAAGAGAAATAACATAGTACATTAAGAACAACAATCACACAATATAAAGCTCTGGTTTCCATATCTTGAAGATCCTTTCATTTAGCCTCTGCTTGGAGAATCCTCGGTGGGTACCAATTATTACAAATGAGGGAAACCATGGAGCCTATGTTCCTTTGAGTAGAGCCCCAGAAATGAAAGTCTGGCAAAATAATACTCTGAGAAGAAAAAAAGAACTTACAACAAAAAAGTTGTAAACATAAGAAATATGGTGAAATATGTAAGAACTTTGAAATGCATCTGTAAATTCTTTTGATTTAAAAACATAATTTACTTTTCCCATAAATTAGCTATCAGTTAACAAAATTCTGGAATAACTAATTCAGTTTTCAAAGAAAGCCAAGGGGCCTCTCGCTCCTCTTTATTTTCTACCTACACATAGACAAATACATACAGGATCACTCAACTCTGCAGGTTGTACATTTAACATGCAAACTTCTGGAATCCAAAGTAAAATAAACTCCAAGTTGGTGATATCTAAAATTAACTCCAGTATGTCACTGTCTGCAAAGGAGGACTGTAAGAAAGTCTGTTCCAAAGATAATGAGAGTGACTCAAGCCCAGCTTGGAAGCAAGGCCTTCTGTGGGAGGCAAGCTGGTGGTAGTAGGGGATGCTGCCCTTACAATAGAAATGCAAGGTGGCACTCTAGCTGAAGCTCATTAATTCTCTTCACCCCAAAGCTTGAACTTGATCACCATCTCTCACACTCAGCTTGGGTTGGGAACACGATGCCACTCACCACAGAGAGTTCTTACTTAAGACACTTCTCTTTTGCAAGTTGAGATGAAGACACCTGCTAATGAATGATTCAAGCTACACAGGTGCCCCAAGGGCTGGGCTTGGCAGCTAGAGCCCAGGAATGGCGCCCCCTTGAGGATCTTTTTGCAAAGACAGATGGATGCCAGATTTTTTGCGTAGTCTATTATGCATGACCAATGTCAATCAAATTCTCCTGCATGAGTTGTCTTGGGTAGGGTAAGCAAAATAAAAAAGGCTGTGCTGGGTGAGATGTTAAAAAGGGGTCCTTACCTTCAGGGCAGCAGCTGTAACCTGCACATAGAACCCATGCCTCTTCCAGACAAGGAGAAAACTTGCTTAGTGCCTTGTGAAGAATGAATTTGTCAGTGAGGCTATGAACATTTCTTGAAGAAATCTCTCTTCCCCGTGTCTCTCTGCAGCACCTCCACGTACATTGTATTATCAGCACAAAATGGGCTTGGGAGTAGAGTGGGTCCCCTCCACTCTATAGATTGAAATTCCAGTAACTCATATGGTTACTGTATTTGGGACTTTGGGGAGGGACTGGGATTTGAAATCAGGGCCTGATCTCTTGCTTGATCAACTTGTTTGACTGTCTGGGGATTTACTACTCAAACAGGGACTTTCCAGCCTTTCACTCCATTCTCCCTGCTGCCACTGTGCTGCCGTTTCCCCTTTCTCCTCTTCAACATGGTAGCTACCCTGCTCAACTAGCAATAACCGTCAAAAGGAGACCAGCAGTGACCTGCAGACTGAAGTCTTTGAATGGGCCTAAAGTCGACAGATAGCTTGTTACATAGCCAGGAAGGCCATGCATCTGTCCTGATCATGGAACAGACCTTCATACAAGTAACGGATTCTGGTGTGCCCTCATCCCGAGCCTTCTTTGAGAACATTTTAAAAATGCTTCCTCTCTGACTCGGTAAAACATGGCGTTAGGGTTATGCAGTGTTCACTAAGTCTTGTCTTGCATAGAGTGCGGCTTTCCAGAGCTGATGAAGACTGTATGGAGTGGTCACAACTGAAGCGTGTCATCTACACTGTTTGCAGCGGTCCTCAGAAGCTGCTGGGGGCCTTCCACATGATCCTAAAGTGCTTCTAACAGCCAGCATGCAGTGAGGCCAGTGGAATCAGGTGTCAGTAAAAGGGGCTGTGTGGCTGAGAGTTCTTCACTTAAAGCTGCCAGGAATAGGAAAGGATCAGAGTGAGGTTCTGCTCTAATAGCTTTAAGCAGTCACAGATCACATTAAAATAGCTATTTATAATGAAGGCTCGTGAAAGCTCGACACATAACTAAAACTTGTGATAGCATTCAATAGTACTTAATAGTATCTAATATGCAAACCAGTGCTTAACTCCTGCTCTAGATCTTCCAGGGTGGGGGGGACTCCTCTGATCTGAGCCCTCTTTTCTGTGTCGCAAGAAGAGTGAAAAAACACCCAGGAAACTTGCTGGATTTCAATTGCATATGGCACAAAATACTCAATCTGGTACTCAGGTATCGTCACCATTTTGTGTGGCAGCGGGAGCTGTTTTATGCTATGGTTAATTTCTCTCCGCTTTGTCTGGACTGTTTCATTTCTCTAAAGATTCCACAGATCTTTTGCTGTCCCTTGGTTATCTCATATTGTTACAGTATCTCACTTTCTTATCTGATATATTGGATATATTTGTATCTGGTTATTTGAAATTGGATAGGGAAGGGGGGAAAACACGATGAGGGGTGGGGGTGGGGGGAGGGAAATGGGGACCAAGACATGAGAAAGGGTATCAATGTATGTGAATTAATGCACCTTCTATCTGGTGAATATAATGTAACCTTTCTATTAATTACAATTAAAAATACATGAAAAAAAAAGATTCCACAGAAGGATGGCCTTCTCCAGAGAGCCTTAACAGCCTGACGGATAATGTGTTACTATCCCATAAAAGCTTTAACTTATTAGTCATCAAACTATATAGCAGCATCCCCAAGCAGGCACACATACAGTAACCTATATGAAAGGTGCTCTTTAGATACATGCCTTATTCTAGCAGGCTGCATCTTGGTGAGAGACCTTATTTCTTTAGAAACTGGGAGTTCCAGGATGGAGTCCTCATTTTCATCTTGGATGTTTATGGGAACACTGTTGAACTTGTTTTTCCAGATATAGGCACACTGAAGAAGACAAGTGTGGAAAAGGTATCTATGTAATTGGGGAGGACAATGATAAAAACAAGTTGCTTGTGCATGCATAGAGTCTCCTCATTACAATACCTTGCATTTATAATGTAGCATCACAATTACTGTTTTATTTTGATATCATGTCCATGTGTAATCTAGAACAAAAATACTTTGTTTTTATGTATGCAATGAGAAAACCTAACTAGGTAAATTTTCTTAGATAATCTAATCATGCCAGAGGCAAGTCAAAACCATAGACTTTGTAGATTATCTCACTTTTTAAAATGCTTCCTCTTACTTGAAATTTTCTGGTTTTGATTTTTAATATCAACTTCTCATGTCAGTCCTTCAATTTATATGTTGGTAACATGTGGCATTTATGCACTACTTTTAGGTTTGTTTACCATGGAGTAATATCTACTGGAGAAAACAAAGCTAAATGAAATCCATTTGATGAAGGAAGAGAGATGAAACCTCCAAGGGCTAGAAGCAAAATGCTAGAAGAGAACATCAGGCAAGAAGTAGAATTACTTCCAAGGAGCGCTAGCCATGGTGTTAGATCAGGTTTCCATTAATGAATCGATTATATTTTTATCTGCCTGAGTCTTGACATTCTTATTTGCAAAATGGAAGTGAGATTATATGTTGTAAATCAGAGTTCATAACAATCCTTTGAAATAAGGTACATAAAGAATGCATGGAAAAGTCTGTAGAAGAAATAACAGATTCTGAAGTCAACATAGGATGTTAAAATTTTATATATAAAAATAATTCTTGAATACCCTTTGGGAAGGTCCAGGTTCACAAATGCATATCATTACTCCTCATACATCTATATTTCCAGCTCTTAAACATCGTAAGAATGTGAAGCATTTCCGTCTCTTTTCTTGGGCATAAAAGATATTGTCGACTTGTTTCTAAGCAACAGGTGACAGAAAAGTAGGAATATTTAATGTAAATTGAGATTCAGGTAAGACCACAGAACATGTCTGTCTCAGCTATCACACTCAATCAGAAAGGTCCTTCAAGGAGCAGAGAAATGGATGATAGAATTACCTGTGATCACTCTTTCCATTGCCATATTCCAAATCTCTCCTTTCCTTATTATGATCAACACCTTTCATTATTATGTCATTAGATGCCAGCATGAGTACTGGAAGGATATAAAGAAAATGTGGTTTTTATGCAGCATTTAGAAATCAGTGATTCAAAAGTCATGGGTTATAAATAAAGTAGCATCTTGTGAAATGAGCTTTGGGGTCGTTATTTGGCATCAGTGACTCAGTGCTTTCCACAATTAGCCTAACCCTGGGTTTGAGCTGAGCCCTCAAGTCTATCCATTTCATTTCCCTGTCAGTTTCCCTGAGACACTTGACCCCATTTCCTGCCCCACCCTCATTCCGCTCTTTCATGCACTTATTGTATTGTTAGGAGACAGTTGGTCCAGAAGACTTGAAGGGCTGGGATGAGTCAAGAAATTTGTCAGGAATAGGCACTACCAACCTTGACCAAGAATATCCTGCCAAACAGATTCTATCATGAATTACAAACTGGGGATTCTCACACTGAGTGAGACTGTATTTGTTTAAATATAGTGAGTGATCTGAAGATAAAAACCATCATCAGATATCTGAGCAGTGCTCCCCTTTGACAAAGCCAAGACTTATATTTTTGTTTTGTAAGAATTAGATTATAATCAAATTGCCTCTTTCTCCAATCTGTACCAGTATGGGGTATTTGAACTTCAGTTGATGGGGTATAAGTACATATTGATTAATAAACCAAGAGAGATGTCAGGCCTTGATCAACGGCAACAATTGAGAAGAGATTTTGCCAGATTCTTTGCAGGCCAAAATTGATCTACGCCTTCTCTTCTCCCTGCATAGCATTCTAGATCTCTATTTCAAAGGACCTGTGGCTTTATATAGACAGGGAGCAGACTCCCTAATCTTTTCCTTGCTGTTAGTCTCAGCATTCTCCCATTTATCCCCCACACTGTAGCCAGAGGTAGCTTTTAAACTGTAAATTTGACAAAGTAATTTGCTGCCTAAAATCTGCCAGTGTCTATCAGTTACCACCAAGACTGTATTCAAAATCTTTAACATACCTTTCAAATCACCTAGCAAGCTACCTCAAATAAGAGCTCATGCTTTATCCCTAATCACACCTTCACAGAGTGCTTTCATGTTAAAATAGCTACAGAAAGAAGGAAAGCAGGCCAGCGTCATTAATGGAACAATATTCTTTACGTTCTCTGATTGTACGGAACTCATTTAATCTATGTTGAACACATGAGTTCTCAATACTTGATTTTGCACTGCTCCAACACTTGAGTTTGAACAGAAAAGACACTTGAGTTTGTTTCTTATGAAGACCTCCTCTGAGCTTTTAGGACCCAGCTTGTTAAAAACTCATATTTAAAGGTGATCCTATAGTCTTTTCAGTGGCTCTTCTATGTCATTCAAAACATCTGAACTTGTTATTGGAAGCTCTGTGTTTTAAAAAGAGTAATTTAACAATTGGGTGCCAAGAAATGGGTTTTCTCAAAGTCCATTGCGGGCAATGGGCAAGCCTGGTAATTGCAGCACCAAGCACAAAGCACCCACCTTCTTCACAGTGAGGTGAATAACTCTGAAATAAAGTTTTAGAGAAATGTTTCAAAAAAAAAAAAAAGATCTGAACTTGGGAGCCAGGAGTTTGGCCTAGTGGTAGAGTGCCTGCCTAGCATGCACGAAGACTCAGGTTCAACTCCTTGGTACCACATACATAGAAAAAAGCCAAAAGTGGTGCTGTGGCTCAAGTGGTAGAGCCCTCGCCTTGAGAAAATCCAGGGACAGTGCTCAGGCCCTGAGCCCAAGCCCAGGACTGGCAAAAAAAAAAAAAAAAGATCTGAACTTGGTTCAGCCAGCATGTATTGAATGCTGCAGGTTTGGTATCTGTCTGTCCCTAGTGCTGGTATGAGACACACACAGTGCAGACATATTTGTCTTTACAAAGGACAATCTGTTTCTAACTTATTGACAAATGTATGTTCATTAAAAAAAGAGTAGCTCTTGAACCCCATACCCATCCTCAAACACAATCAAATCATACACACAGGGAAAGAGAGAAATGTACACAGAGAATTGGCAATTGCAGAATAAAATTCACAAAAGGCTTTCCTGGAGGACATTCCACAAATATGCAATGGAGAGAGCATGGTTTTGTTACAGTGAAATATGACAACCAAATACACATACATGGCATGCTTTCTATAGTGTTTACAATAATTAAGCACCCGAGTGATGATTAAATGCCCAATGTGTGTTTCTCATTCAATATTTAAGGCATTCTGCACGCATACCCATAAATCTTTTAGTAAAAATTTTATCTATACTTACATATATATAACATTTTGAGTTATCAAAAAGTAACATTTCATATTCTAGACAAGGAAGGCTAGAATGAACAGAGTCGGTGAATAGCAGAGTCACTGCTTCTTTGTAGTGAATGAGGAAATATGCTACATTTCCTTCATTCCTTTTTGGGGTATTGAACATGTAACAGATGACATAGCACATTTCTGAGTTCTGAAAATTTAGCATTAAACAAGTCAGAAACTAAATTAGTATTGTATTAAGGCTGTCATAGCATCATGAAGTAAAGATAAAAAAGAACAAGATGATTTCTGATCCTTTAGGGGATACGTGAAATAAAGAAAATCAAACAAAATATATGATGACAGGTAATTTAGATAGAGAAGAGCAAGAATGAGTTTGCCTATTGTAAGCCACGATGTGCAGAGAACTGCTTAGAATATCAAGGCAAAGAGAGACTAAAATACCCCATCCCGACCCCCAAAGTTTCCTACAATCCAAAATGAAATAGACAGTTTCTCAGTTCATTAGGAAAATAAAATATATAGCTAAGGGATCAGAGCGAGGAGAATTAGAAAACAACACAATAATAGAAATGAACATAATACATTTCCAAAGCAACATATTTCCAAAAATGTTTATAAGTACATTCTTTAGTTTATCTTCATACTACCAATATCAGAATTGGGGGGATTAACTACTATCCTCATTTTAAAGATAAGCAAAGTAAATCTCAGAGCTATCATAGGTGTCTTCATTGGACTGTCCAATTAATCCATGGCAAGACAAAGTCTAGAATAGAAGTCTGCAAACTAAAACTGGCAGACTCAATCTTGCCAGTTACTTTCATTTGAGCATGAAATTTATATGGATTACAAACTCACTCACTCACCTGCTTCTGCCTATGGCTGTTTGTTTGCTGTAATGATAGACATGAGTGATTGCAACAGAAAATGTGTGGCTTTCATGGCCTGAGGTCTTTACTCTCTTCTTCTGTCCAGAAAATGTTTGTCAACTCCCAACTTAAAGCAAGTATTTCCTAACTTGGCACCAGTTCATTACTGTATGTGGTACTGAAAGAACCTATTTCAGGTTTTTTAATCTTCATCTCAAACTGGAAAACTGAATTCTTTTGGAAGGGATGGCATTTCAAGTATTACATTATGAGGAAGGGCAAGGTTTATTACACACGTTTGTTCTCATGCCTTTTAAAGTTAATGACATACCAAAATAGGAATTAGGTCATGCAAATGATTTACTTACTAAGCTAATTCTTTTTCATTGAATCCAGGTATTCTCCCATAGTCTGTTTGTTTCTCCATGTCTCTCGTTTAGATTTTTGACGTAGAAGAAGGAGCCCAAGTCAATATTGTATGGTAATTAACACAGGTACAATTATTAATCAGCTTTTGAGACATGTATCACTTCTCACTGATATGGTTGAAAACACTGAAATGAGAAGTCAAAGAAGCTCACTTGTCTGTGTCCCAGAAGCACAGATTACACAGTTCTTGTGTAATTTGGTCTCACCAGTACAGTTTAATGGAGCATTTCAGCAAAGTGCTCCCTGGTGATCTTCCATGGCATTCACACCTGAAGGTATTCAGAGGATGCTGACTTGTCTGCTCTAAAATCACAGGATACTGGGTATATGATCTCAGATCAGAGCCATTTTAAGTTTTAGAATCAGTTGATATCTTTGAGAAATTGGAGATGGAAAAAGTTTTTATCTGAGAACATAAGCTCGCACGTGGGCTGGAAATCTTGGCTAGAACCATATGATTACTAATTGTATTTCCTCATTAAGACATTGTGACAGGTGCTGTGTTGTCAGACCTTCTGTCAGACCACACAAGTGCCTTCTTTCTTTCCATCAGCTTCAAGACACATCACCCTTACTTTTATTCAACTCCTCAATGAAAACCTTCTTGAGATACTTTTGCTTTAAAATATACATCTGTATATTGGGGCTGGGAATGTGGCCTAGTGGTAGAAACCTTGGGTTCGATTCCTTGCTATTACATACACAGAAGTGATGCTGTGGCTCAAGTGGTAGAGTGCTAGCCTCAAGAAAGTCCAGGGACAGTGTTCAGGCCTTGAGTTCAAGACACAGAACTGGTGAATATAGATAGTTATTATCATTAAGTAGTTGTACAAAGGAATTGCCATTCAAAAAATCAGTTTATGAATATAATGTATCACCCCTTTCAGAATCTCCTTCTTTCCTCCAACTAAAGCTATCACCTCACTTTTCTTAATTTTATAGGATATTTCCACATATGAGAGAAAGAATGTCCTTTGACTATATGAGTTTGACTTCCCTTGGGCATATACACCACATTTTCTAAGTCCATTGAAGGTGAACTGGGCTGTTTCCACGTCTTGGCTAGAGTTAATCAACAGCGAATATGATTGTTCAAGTAGCCTTATGGTACAAACAATAGAGACTTATGTGCACACGGAAGAAAAGAAACTTCTAGTACACAGCCAGTGAGAATGCAAGCTTGTCAACCAGCCTGGAAGGCAATTTGGAGACCCTTCAAAAAATTATCCTAAGATCCAGCAATACTACTCTTGTCATTTATGTAAAAGGTTAAAAATCATGACGGTGTAAAGCCACTTGCTCAACCACGTTTGTTGCTGCACTATTTTCCACACTTGCCAGCAGTCGTTTCAATATTTTTTCAGTTTTTCTCCACTGTATAGTCCCCAAACAAGTGATAGTTTAAAAATATCATGTCAGTGTCTTCTTGGTATTAAAATGTATTGCTTAAAATCAACTAATTTCAAAACTAAAGATATAAATGGCTTATTAATGTATTGGCAGTGCTTACCTAGTCTGCTTTATCTCAAGGTATTTTTGGATGCTTGAGGCTAACCAGTTACCAAGTTTATGTCATTTCCAAGGATCTTTAAATTCACCCACCCAGCTAGTCTTTCACTGGACTATAGTAGCACTTATAGCTGGATTGGGTATGTATGGCTTCCTTTTGTTATGGATGAGTTCTGAGAGGAAGTATCCCAGGAAGTAGGAAGCAGTACAATGTGTCTTTTCATAAGTCCTAAGCCCAGAAATTTTAGAGCATATTTCTATCATTTATATTCCACGAAGCGATCAGAAATAGATCCCAGATGTAAGTGGAGAATACATAAGTGTCCTGAAATGTCACAAAATCTTGTGAATTATTTATACTTGCATACCTTCCTAACATGTTTGAGATACAACTTTACCTATTATTTGCCATATCTCATTGGGAAAAACCACAGGCTTTTTATCATGTCATATTAATTAAGTCATACATTTCAAGAGATGTAGAATGTGGAAATGTGACAGCAATTATCTTCCAAATGTTGCATTAAAGACACAATGTCACTGCAAGATTTCTCTGTGCTGTTCCTGATACACTGACTTCATTACCACTGTGGGACAGGACAGACGCAGTTCTACAGCTGCTCTATCTCTTTCTCACTTTTCCTCTGCAACATCTTTGTGTCTTGGATCAGGTAAGCACTTAGGCAAAGTGCATCAGCCTTTTCTGCAGTCGGTTAGCATGTGGCACTCATGCAGATGTGGGCTCCAGTTTTCCTGGTGAAGGTTACAGTTTGTTCTCACTGCTCTCAGTTTAACTTCCAAACCCCTTGCCCTACTTCTGGGTCATCCAGAAAACCTTCAGGGACATTAAATCCATAGGAAGATGCTAGCACAATTGTTCTCTTCTTGTTTTCAATCCGGTAAATATAACTTATTTCTTATTATAAATCTTTTATTTGTGTTACTCATGGTTGCCTGATTCCTTGATGGAACCCAGGTAAGCATAGACATAGCAAGCATGCTGAGCTGTCATAATTAAGAATAGTATGTTTTATCATGTAAACACATGGAAGGCAGAATTAAGTTAGAAAATGAGGGAAAGGGTGACATTTTTCTCTGGCTCATTTTTAATTGGTTAAAATGCAGAAAGTTTGGAGAGTAATGTTCAAGATCAAACAAGTAACATTGATTGCACTGACTGTGCAGGAGGGAAGTAGAATGAATGATGGTGGTGACTATTCCTTCATACCCACACTTGGTTAATTTCTAGGCTTTCTCCATTTACCCTGTATGAACTTCCATCTGGTCCGAAAATCCTTGGGACTCATAAACACCTGACTCACAGTGCTTCCACTATATTTGTTTTCAGAAGTCTCTATAGAAAGCCGCTATTTATTTCTTTGCATGGCAAGGCCGGGATGAAAAAATCATGATGACTTCTTCAGTCTTCCTGAGCTGGCTTCTCTGGGTTCTGCTTGATTACCTTATTTGTAATGCATTCTCCGAAATTCAGGCACACCCAGGCAAATGAATATGTCTTTAAAAGCATTTTCTCAAACAGAACGTCAATCATTTCCCAAGCCAAACACAGCAGCGTCCTCCTGCTCTTAGACAAGAGCTCCACATGTATCTGCAGCTTCTGAGTTGTCTGCTCTACTCCATTTCTATGGAATGTTGACTATTGGGTGACTCATCGAATGCCAGTGAACAGTACCTTATAACACACCAGACTGGAAATAGGCAATGTCCAAGAATATGAATAAATTAGTAGGTAGATAGCAATTTCTTGTGCATAGTCAATTGTGGCTATTGACAAATCTTAATTATTCAATAATCGGCAAGTTATTACCAACTAATAAGTAATTATTATGGTTGTTCATTAATTATTAGTTAATACGGGATCAGAAGTTGCCTATTTCTACTAGCTAATATTGTCCTTAAAATTTGTTCTTATTGGTATGAGTACAGTGTTGCTTGAATTGAAATAACATCTACCCTTTCGTTCAATACTAATCTTTGTTTCATTTATTAATGTTAGGAAATAAAAGAATTGAACTGTCTAATGATCTAGATCAGTGTTCCGATTTTTATTTCTTTCAGGGTCATTAATGATAATAAATGATGTAAAGACAGAGCTCAGATAGTTTCTGGTATATTATGGGTTCTCCTAATTAAGGATCCAAGAAAAAGCAAAGGAAGGTATAGATGCTGTTAAAATAGTGTATTAGTCCAAAGAAAGTAAGATTATTTAGAATGTGCTCCCTGGCAGACTAGTGGAGAGAATAATAAACCACGGGAAAAGTATGGCAGTATGTACATTGTCTATGTGATAAGCTTTAATGAAGGTGTTAAAACTTTTGATTTTGGATATTACGAATAGGGTAGCATCTTTCTCTCTAAATTTATCTGGAAAATTCACCATTCAAATTAGCGTAGAAAGTTGTATTGAACAATGAAGAAGGAATAAATGAACACCAAGAGGTAGAAAGGATAACATCATGTGTTTGTGCAGTGGGAGTTCTAGAGTTGCCTACACCACCCTTCACAAGCAGAAAACTGAATCTATTATTTACATGGAGCAAAGGGCTGAAAGTACAGAGACTCAATGTGATTACAGAAAGAACTTTGTACTGCCACCCTCTGATGACCTGAAAAACATCCACCCATTCCAAATTATATCTACTTTGCATCTAACCCAAAGGAAAGGGTGGGATTTTAGGATACTTCCCCTCCTTGGTCCTGAGAGAAAAACAATAGATGATAAATGAATGATGTTATGCAATAAGTAATATATTCACTACTTTTATATTGACTAGAAGATAAGCATAGTTTTCTGTTTCAGTTCTGTGTTAGGTAGCAATTTGACCTTGAATAAAAGCCTTTTCTTTTGTATTCAATTTTAAGTCTTTCACTAGAGATGGTGGGCCAGATCATTTCTTCAGTCCCACTCAGACCTGGCATGCTATGGGAAAGGCAAGTTATGTGTGTTTCTTTCTAGGACTTACAGAAAGAAAAAAAAGACTGAAAGTGCTTTGTTTTATTCTTCTGGAAAATATTTAGCATCCCAGTTTTTATTTTTTAAAAATCTCTGGTGCATGACTGTTCTTTTAACTGACACTAAATCTAGGTGATTTTGCTAAAGTTAAAAATAGAGTGTCTTTTCAAAAAGAAGAGTCACATTGTTTATAAATAGCAAGCTTTCGACTCTGGGGCCATGCTAGGTCAAAAAGTGGTTTAATCAGAAGAATAAAGGAAAAATATATCCATTTAAATAGTCTGGCTTGCAAGGGTTAGAAGGACTGAAGAAGCAAGTAGCTTCACATTGAGGTAAAGAAGTAAAAATTATCCAAAAGTATGGAAATCAATATAATGGATGTTAATACAAATCCATTGTATACTAGAAACATTTGAGGCTTAGAGGAATAAGGTTTTGGACCCATAGTTACTGAAGGGGGTGTCTGTAGTGAGAAACTCTTGTCTTGTGTTCTGTTGAGCAGCTTCTACGGAACGTTCTGAGATAATCCTAGAGCTTTCTGCCTATCCAACTGCTTTCTATAGACCCAGTTGCTCTCAAAGTTAAAAATGAGATGGAGAGAAAAAAGTCACAGGTATGCATTAAAGTATGTCAACTCAGAGAGATCTTTGTGGATTGGCTAATCGATTTACTAAAATAATGTATTAACAGTGATCTCAAGCAGGAATGTTTTAGGAAAAATATAGCCCTTGGTGTTAAGACACATATACTGTGGTCAAAAAGTCAAAATCATATGTAATTAATTGTCAAAAGTAGACAAGTCCCAAAGAATACATATAGTATTCACTTCGTAAATATTGACCAAAAATTTTTAAATAGTAATGGTTATATTGGGTTTGCAATTTTTCATGCGAATTTTGCTTGTTTCCTTTTTTCATCTTCTCTGAATAAGTCTGATTTTAACAAATCTTGGAACATAGAAAATGCAAATTCTGCAAGAACTAATTTACTAAAATAGATATATATGATTTCATATGACAAATACATGGCTATTTGGAGAAGTATTTGGTAGTATTTTAATAGGCTTTCTATTAATAGAAAAACTTCTACATATAGAAAATATCTACTGATGCAAATATTGAGTAAGGAATTCGGGGATTTCTTTTATATATGTTCATATACTCTCCAGTTTTCCAAGATATATTAACATTTTACATGCTTGTATTATATCTGTTATCAGGACTGTAAGTATTTCTTATGAAAGTATACACAAAAAGGTCACAGGAGTACGATGTCAGACCACATCAATATTAGTCAATATTGGGACAGGTTGACAGAATATTATATCATCAAAATAATAGATGAATGACAAGATATTAAATGTAGAGACATGTTGGAGGATCTTTCCTGCCTTTATGCCTGTCTGTGTATGTGTGTGCATGTCTGTGTGAGTGTGTGTGTGTGTGTGTGTGTATGTGTGCGTGTGTGGATGGTGGAAGAGTATTCAAAGGAACTGTGCAGCCAGGGAAGACTCGAAGAATCCTAGGACAGGGATATTACATTTTCTGTAAGACTTCAGATAATTTAAGTGGAAGAGAGTGTCCAGCAATGAAAAGGTGTACAGCGGAGTTACTGAGGTGTCAGACTGGTTTAAGGAGTGAGGAGAAGACTGATTTGCTGATGCATAAGAGGCCAATGATTCATAAGGATCAAATATGAAAGAGTGCCCAGATGCTTCCTTAAGCAATGACTCTATTATTCCTGACCCCCCTTTTCTTTTACCACTACCTTTCAAAAATACCTGAAGATCTACCCTTATAAAAGTCATTCATTCATTCACTCAGTAATTCCTGTGACCATACAGCAACATGGATTCTATATGGATACTGGGACTGAGGTGTAAAGCATTCATTTTGAATCCTTCTCTTGATCCATCAAATACTGTTCCTCTTGTCACCTTTCTGACTTGGATGACTTGACATCCGTATTTCCCTCTGTTACTTGTTCTATTTGTGTCACTGGATAATCCAGAATTCTTTCTCTTCATCATTGACCTAAGACTTTTCCTCTAGCCATTCCCATCCTCTACTCTTTGAATATTATTTACTTTTATTTCCTCTTGGATTCAAGAACATCTTAAGCATCATTTTCTGTTGACTGACCATGGAACCTTATGTCTAGAGGCTTTTGTCTTTCAACCAGGTCTTTCTTTGGCTAGTCTGCCTCTGACAGCACGAGAGCTTGCCTCTTTTATAGCAAAGCCAAGGCAAGCTAAGAAGAGGCTGAGGTGGAGCAAAGGTTTATAATTAAACAGAGGAAGGATCCTCATGCCTCCAGGAAAACCAGGGCTGTACCACCGAATGAGGCTCGACAGATAGGATGGACAACACATGGGAGGACCCAGGTGTTTAGTGGCTAGAGGGATTTGCCACCATACTTCCTCCCTGCTTTGGTTCCACATTGTGAGCCCCTAGGGGTCCATGAGAGTAATTCGTTCTCTGCCTTCAGATCTGCCAATGTATCAAAACCCAGCTCCCTCTACAAGTGGCCTGCTAATTCTATTATCCAAAGTTGACTTTTAACAGTTACTTTATTTGTCCATTTCATTGTAGAAATACTTCATGGAAAGGTGGAAGAGGGCCTATGAGCCAGAGTCAATTAGTAACCAACTTAACCTGGATTATTAGTAATGAAAAGAAGCGCTGATTGACAATGGGTCTGAGAAGAAGCCTTAAACTTATGCATCTTCCTGGGGAAGATCCATGATGGTATTCGAATTTGCCCTATCTCATTCGATCTGATTCGATGACTCTTGGAAAGCCAAGGGGTGGATAGACTCCATAAGAGACAACAACCAGACCAGACATGGTGGGAGGAGCCTGACATGAGTTAGGTGAGAAAGACGAGCACAGCACAGCGTTGGTACTGTCTGCGGTCCTCAATCCCTCTTCTGAAAGGCAGTGAGTGCCCTAGAAGCTATCAAGCAGGACTGCTGCAGTGCCTTAGGAAGGGATGCCAATGCTGGCTACTGGGCAATTCCAGACATTCAATACCTACCCTATACCCATATAACTCAATTATAAAATGGGACACATGGAATGTGACAGAGAGGTTATGCAAATGAAAAATGGGATTTTTATGTATTATATAACTGGAGGAGTGTAGACAATAAAAAGTAGTACCCTCATCATTATACATAATAACCACTCTAGTGGAGTTGAAAAAAAATCCTTTCTTTAGTGAGTTGAATTTTTGAGTTATATATACACAAACCAAAAGAAAAAGTATCCTCTGTAGATGCTTTAAAAATTACTGACATGTGAATGCAGTCATGGCTTGCCTTGGAATTTATTAATGCATCCAGTTAACTATGTCAGCCAAAATGCTTTTAGTCCCAAAGCACTTATCATTGTAGACAGGATTATCCTGTCATAGAAGCAAGGCAGCTCAGTTTTCTGAAAATGATTTGACAATGTCTACTTCCGTGATGGAGGGCTATCAAACTCAGGTGGGTTTGGAGAAGCACAGATCTTATAAAGAGAAAGTTCTCGTAAAATCAACAGAGACACTTTTTGAAGGCTACCATGTCCTTCAAGTACCTCTGTGCTGGAGGGAGTTGAGTTGCATTGCGTCGTGGTTCAGAATTGGTGTAGCACTGTGCCTCACTCCTCAAATGACAGCATCCCATACATTTTTCCCCAGCATGTTTCTTTTATATTTTGTGCCACCACTGACCAGCTGGTGAAATTTCTCATTGTGTTCCTTAATTTCAGTAAAAATATACTCAGTCCAGCTCCAGAGAGCTCCCAAGTTCGTTACTTTCTGGGAGAAATGATGAGAAGTCAATATTGTTATATTTACTGCTGGAAAACAAAGCATGAAGCCATAAGCACTTTTTCTGGAAGAAAATAGTTTTATGAACTCAGCCTAAATTATACTAAAAGAATAGGATCTATAATTAGTTTTCTAATGTAATTGTTGTTCCTAAAACTGTAGGAATCCCTTGAAAACAGTAATTACAAAAATAATTATATTGAAAAATGTAATTGCTTGTTGCAGGTAAAGGTGATTTCTCTTCTATTGTACATCAATCACTTGGATTTGGTCATTTTCTAAAAAGGAATGGAAGGGGGAAGGAAGGAAGGAAGGAAGGAAGGAAGGAAGGAAGGAAGGAAGGAAGGAAGGAAGGAAGGAAGGAAGGAAGGAAGGAAGGAAGGAAGGAAGGAAGGGGGGAAAAGGAGAAAAAGAAAGAAAAAGAGAGTGTGTAAAAGCTGTTCTGTGCTACATGCCTGGTTCTTTTAGGAAAATCTTCAGGAAGGATTTCATTGAAGTTCACTTCAACTTTATTTAAAATGATTAAATGACTGCTTTTGGCAAAAAGATTGAGCAGTAATTTTTGTGTAGCATAATGGTCTTACATTTTTCTCTAAGTTTTTATCTTTACTGTTTTTGCTACAATTTCCTTCTGGAGGAGAATGATCAATACTTTGAAAATAGTAGTAAGATAATTGTTTATTTGGTTGACTTAATGAAAGATACGTTGAAGATATGAACTAGCTAAAGTGTGTGTTTGTGTGTGTAGGTGAGAGAGAGAACATAGAAAAGTAGTATATTTTATTTTCTTCAAACTAAAGCAAAGGTATCATCTGTACTGTGACATTTTTACTACAAAGCTAAATTCTTTTTTCCCCCACAAATCATTTTTTTAGGATAGGAATAAAAGTGAACTTCAATTCCTGAACTGCCAGAGCATACTTCCTTTTTAGATGATGCTGTACACTCTCTGTTACACAATTTCTTAATATCTATTTGCTCATGAATAATTCAATGTTCCTTTGAAGAAATGCTCATGGATGGATAATGGGCAAGAAAATGTTTGCGCTAGGTAAATCTGAAAGATGAAAATGGGGATGCATGGTGATAATCTTTTCATTCACAAGCTGGATTCCAGTAATTACCCAGACATCACTGTGCAGACACTGCAGTGTCTAGAGGGGCTATCACTGGGATCCCCAGCAAGACACACAAGGGGGAAGGTTCACACATGCGAACATGCCAGATGCACTTCCTCACCTAATGTGCCACATGAAGGAATTAGTGATAAAGATCCCAAAGGAAGAAAGACATTTCTTAGTTGACCTTGGCAGATCATGGAAACGCGTAAAGGAAGCATTTCAGCTTATAGCTGGGATTCCGAAATGAGCTTCAGGAAGAAATGTGAGTAAACTGCCTCTGAGAAGGTGGGGCCTGGCTGAGCATCTCAGTTCTGGGTTCTGTGGAAGGTTCCAGAGAAGTTATTGCTGCTGTTACCACTTGAGAGGACTCAATTCTCCTGCGAGGAGTCCAGTCCAGGCCTTCCAGGCACTCAGAGTTATTTGGGACAGAACTCTGACCCCCAAAATTATTCCCTGGGGATAGTTTCAGTCCCTTTTCATGAGGATGCTGTCCAGAAAGACTGCCTTGTCTAGAACTCAAGTTGACTGGAGGACAGAGCCAAGGTAAAGATGCAAAGTGGAAACGGGAATGCCAAGCTTGCCTCCAAGCTTTTAGTTAACAATTTACTCAAAATGGAGTTGCTCAACAGAAGCAGTTTCTAAGCACCTTGAAATTTGCTCTGAAACTGGCAGAATCCCTGAGCATGTCACGCAGTGCTGGTATCTGAGCCTTTCTGGCTGCCCAGTGAGGCCTGAGCCAGCTGAAGATCTGATGGAACCAAAATTCTAAGCAACCCAGGGCCCAAGAGACCATATCCTCCGTGGACACACAGATGAGAGCAAAGTCCACATGGCAGTGTGCCTTGCCTGTGGAACTCAGTGGAACAGAAGGTAAAGCTTTTCCTCAGTCTTCATGAAGAAAACTTGTTTATATTTTAGAGTGGAAACATTTGTAATATTTTATCAGCAAGATTTGATCAACAAGTACCAAAACACAAGAAACAATAAGGAAAAAAGCACTGAAAGCTACATACAAAACATAAAAATTAACTATACCCTTTGAAAATAAGCTATTAGTAATGAAAAATAATGGGGATGAAAAATAGCCTTGACATAGTTATTTATTACCCGTAAAATCTTTACAAAAGATTCCCAAAATCAGTAAAAAGAGCAAAACAAATTGCCTAATAGAAAAATAGCCAAAAGACATGAACAGCAATTTTGCTAAAAATAAAAACACATTACCAAAAACAGAAAAAAAGACAATGATAATAAATCTAATTAGGATTATGGAGTATAGAAAACACAAATGGAAAAATCAGAAGACATTCCACTTTACCCCCTCTTAAACTGGCAAAAAAAATACTACAAAGTCTGCTAATCCCCAGTTTGTCAGAAATATGGAAAAATGAGAATTCAAAACCACTAATATTCGAAAAGGAAAATTGAACAAGTACTTTGGAGAACAATTAGCATTATCTATAAAAGTGCAAAATGTGAATATGTGCTGACTATGAAGAGAGAGAGTAACAGAGAGAGAGAGAGAAAGTAACAGCATGTGCTGTTCTGATTTTTATGATGATAAACTAGGGTCTGCATCTGTATGACACTGAGCCAGAAATCGGTGGAGAACACACAAAATGGGATTCTCTAATACAATATGGTGGCATAGACCTGCATGCACTGAGGCAAATCACTCTCACAAACAAGTGTCAAGTGAGGAAATGTAAGTTATCTACTAAATTCAGGACTTTTTTGTTGTTTAAAGCTTAAGACCTTATGGACTTCCACCATATGCTGTTTTCTGCAAGGGGAGATGAGGAAAGGGTACAGTAGCTTTAAGGTTTATGTCTTCATGGGAACGAAGGGAATGAGAGGTGGTTAGAGAAAAAAGGAAACTGCAGTGCAACTGGGGAAGTTTTGCTATCTTCATGGTTGGTGTCTCTGACATCATTTTATTGAGGATGTCCTACTTACAAAATACTTCACAATATTACAACTAATTTGGAAGAAGCATATGAGTTATAGCAAATAATATGACAATGAATTGCTAGATAATAGGCCAAACAAGTTACTCTACATCATTTAATAGAAGTTGAGAACCTTTTCAACTGAACCTGATCCAACTAACTTTCATTGTTTCTGTTTTGCTGTTTTCATATAGTCCAGTGTCTTACCTAACATTGTTTGGACAGTGAATTCTAAATGCATGTTTCCTGCCTGGTATTCCATGGACATTTCATCCCAATGACCGTGACTGCTAATTCATCATCTTCTCCTGGGATTCCTCATGCACATCTCAATTTTCGTATCTTTAAAGGATAACACATGGGGCATGGGCATGTTGATCAGTTCTCTCGCTGCACAGTGGCCTCCATGTACACTTAGGAGTTAGCCAGTATCTGTCCAGGAGTTCTGTGCTTCATACTGTATATCACCCAGTCCACCAGCAACCATGTTAAACTCTAGCTTCAAACAAAGCTCCAGTGCATATGTACATCCTTCTCTGTCTCCACCGTTACAATTGTCCTCTCCACTGGAGAGCTAGCTATCCTTAACTACCATTCATACATGAGCGATAGTTGGTTCTCAATAGACCTGCCCAAATTCCCATACAAAGTAACCACTCCCTGATTCTCTACAAAATCATTTCATAGGTGTATTCTGCTGACGTGCTCAAACATTGACACCCTCTCTCTAGAATGTAGTAGTCTCATCTGTAGTGTTTCACGTTTGACACTTAAGTACCTGGCCCTCTTCTGAGAACGTCATGCAAGTGTATTTTTAAATTCTCAAATATACCATTGCCAATTAAATCTGATTTGTAATTACACATGTTCACCGGCTATTGTTAGAGAGGATAGCTCATTTCCTATTTTAACAAAATATAAATTAAGCTTGAACTCTAGGTCTTCCTAATTCCATTAACAGAAAACAACACAACCCTCATTTGTGCTCTTCCCTGGACATTGGAATAGACGACTGCAAAATTAGATTTGAAACGTATCTCCATACATGACCCAGGTGGGCCACTAAGTGCCTGGAGTTCCACTGGTGACAAAGAATGAAATGAAATACATCAGAGATCATCGATGCCTACTTTTTCACATGTTCCAAACTGGATATTTTTGTACTACCCAGTACCTAACCTGTGATATTTCCCATTTGAATTTAGATTATCTCAACAGTAACACAAAACAGAAGCACAGTTTAAACATCCTTAAGCTCCAAAAGAAAATTTTGCTTGGGTAATTAAAAAAACCTAGTGAGACTCAGGCATGGCGGGATCCACATACGGAAATGACGCCAATCAAAATACAGCCTTGTCTCGCTGTTGCTATAAAATTGGACCTTGTCACACTCTGTTTGGTTTTGCTTTTTTTAGATAGGGTAAGTCTAGCAAGTTGTTATACTGGCTACTCCTGTTGTTATACTGGCTATTCAGTTGGGAGAGAAACACCTTCTTCATTTGTTTTAGGCACTGAGAAAGGAACAGGGCCCTCAGGTACTTGGTCCTTTTGGACTGGCTTTCTTCAGCAGGAAGACCATTTACTGGATTTTTATTGTGTCACTGCTTTTTTTCAGTACACATCCGCTGAGCATCCAGTATGCATGAGGCATTTACACAGATTTGCTTAGCACACGTACTTGTTCATTACAGAAGTCAACTGGTGGACACACACACACACACACACACACACACACACATACACACACACACTCAATCTTTAAAGAACACACTACAGTATGGGAGAAACTATAGGCAGTGTGTGACCATCTGCACAGATGCACAGATGTTCGAAGGCACAGATGGTTATTAAAGGAGGCCCAGAAAAGAGGAAAGAAGTATTGGACTCACCTAAATTGTGGGACTCCTGAACTGGACATATCTTCACTGTTATTTTGCACTGTGGTGTTTGTTGTCCTTGAAATTGTTGGTGCCACTGAAGTCTGGGAAGTCTCCAGAGACAAGGTCTTTGAAGAAGTCAGAGTTCTGCCTGGCAGAACTATTTGTCTTTCACCAAGGGAAAAACAATGTTTGGAACTTTATTTTTATTTTTGCAAAATGCTTCTCTAATTTATGTGGATTTGTTTTACATTTAATTCATTATTTATCTTCTATTAATGAGCCCTTTGATTATTTCCCTTGGTGAGCAGAATTTTCCAGCAGTTGAAGATCTGAATAATGCAGAGACAACTAATTATGTTATTTTTTCCAGCATGAACATTGCATATATAGAAATAATCTTACTGAGGGAAAAATAAAATCCAAACAAATTAAATGGCCATTGTCCAGAAAATGTGATGAGAAAAATGCTCTAGATTAGTTTGAAAATTAATGGCTAATCTGGAAAAAATTAAATAAACAAGTCCTGATCACTGTGAGATCAACAGCACAAAGAAAATAGTAAAAATATCTCACAGTGGTCATCCCACTGAGAACTTCTCAATTTCCCTTCTCCATGACTCACTTTATTTTTTTAATAGTCTTTTAATGCTGACATCCAGAGACCTGTAAATTTTGAAATATTTTGCAAAAGAAGACCAAGTAACTCATATTTCATTTGCTTGAATAATTTCTGTGTTTTAAAATGTCTGTTCCCTAGATACATCATCAAAGAACAAAGGAATACACTTTAACTCCAATGCTACATAATAAAAAGAAAACAAAACTGACACATGGGGGACTGGGAGTTTGGCCTAGTGGCAGAGTGCTTGCATAGCATGCATGAAGACCTGGGTCCCTTGGTACCACATTCACAGAAAAAGCCTGAAGTGGTGCTGTGGCTCAAGTAGTAGAGCAGCTCAAGTGGTAGAGCATTGAGAAAGCACAAGGACAGTGCTCAGGCCCTGAATTCAAGCCCAGGACTGGCAAAAATCTGACTTATTAAATATTATAGCACAGAATAAAAATAAAGACTTGAAAAGTAAAACCAGGGGTATCAGTTCTAGGAATCAGTTTATATTCATTTGTGTGTTTACATCTCATAAATTCCTGTGCCAACGATGTATTTGCAGCCACAACTGATACCTAATGGATTCCTATAGCTACGTATAGGTTGACTTCAAATAACCAGTGTCTTCAGACAAATACAATTTGTGCAGTTAAATATTTTGAGTATCATTACTGTGTCTATCTAATGAGGTAACAATTGCCATTTACTGTAAATTATGGTGAAAATTATGTTTTAGAATCCAATAGCCTCCCCACTGAGTTGATCTCACATCCCTTACAGACCAACAGGAGCAATTCCTGGATTCTTTGGACATTCCAATACTTGTTGCCCACGTTGGAAGTAAATTATCATGTTAGAATTTTCCATGTAAATAGCATATACCTTTAGGATCCCCACAAGCCCAAGAAAGAGAATTCTTCCTCAGATGGGTTGTCTGCAAACTAAGAGGAGGACCCACAAAGGTGGGATATGAATAGCCAGCTTCAGGTTCTAAAATTTGAGTCAAGAGAGTAGGAAGAAAACTCAGTGTCCAAGTATAGGCTCAGTGCTAAGGGTTTATATATAAACACTAGGAAAAAATAGAGGATAATTTTTCCACCGGCCTAAATAGCAAGAGAAAGACGGTGAAGGCCACAGTTGGTTAAACCAAGCTATAAAAAGATAATGGCTATAAGCAAGAATTCTGGTGATGGCAACTTGTAAACCAGAACCTGTTCAGGATTTCTGGGAACATTAACTTTTAAAATTTTAACTATCGTTAAGTAGTTGTATAAAGGGATTTTCATTAAAAAGGTGAAGTACAATGCACCTTGATCAATGCCATCCTTTCTGTTACCATTCTCCCCATCACTTCCACCCCACCGACTCCCCTCACATCACCTGGCTTTCTCTCTAGGAATGCATTACACAAACTACACTATTAGCATTTGTTCCTCAAGTGTGAAAGAATGCATGTGTGCATTTCTGTGCATCTCATAATTTCATACTCAGCCGGAAGCAGGAGAAGGATCTTTCTATCTCTCTGTCTACAGTATCTTCAGCATTTCTGATACGTAGTAGACACTAAAGGAAACATGATATAGGAAAGGCTCAATGAATGTATGGCCAATAGGTGCCTAGCATCACATGGAGATAATTCAAAGGTGGATGAATGTGAACAGCAGGAAAAGACGGACAATTAAAGTGTGTCTTTGGGCATTTCTTTGGATGTCTTCCTTCTCCTGAGCCTTATGTCAGAATATGCCCTATTCTGAAGATGAGAGACAGGGGAAATGTGAGAACATTTATGATTTTCTGTGCCCTTGACACATTTTCCTTCCCTTTTTCCCTGACAAGAGCCCCTAGAGTTCCAGTTATAGATGAGGTTAGAGGTAAATCATAGATGTCATAAGGCGGAATCTAATTTTCAAAATCAAGCAGCCAACGGAGGGTGTAAAGCTGGAATTTGCAGCCAGGGTTTTGGGCATAAATTATATATGTGGTTTGTATGTGGCTATACACACATGTGTATGTCTACTTGCTGTTTTCTTTCCCAATGTGGAACGGAACATAGGAGCCAAGATGTAATGTGCATTCTTCAATTAAAAACATAACTGCATTTAAGAATGTAACTTTCTGTTTTACTTGGTATAACTGGAAATTGAGCTGGAAGCCTTGTGCTTGTCAAGCAGGCATTCTAACTATTTAAACTGTCACCCCAACTATTTCTTTGTGCTTTTTTGGTTTCCAAAAAGGAAGTGAGGTCTCACATTGACGCTGGGGGAGGCCTGGACTGAGTTGCTCACATTCACACTGCCAGTGTATCATCAAGCCCAGCTTTGTGTTTTATGAAATAGGGTCTCACAGATGTTTTGTCCTGATTAGCTTGAACATGTTCTTGCCTGCTTCTACTCCCCAATAGCTGTGATTGCCAGTGCGACTCACCACATCTAGAAAGCACTTGCTCTTGTTGAATTGATGGCTGGCTTCAGTTAAATGAATTTTTGTTTGAATTTTTGAAAAGGGAACCTCACATACTTGAATATTAGGTAGTATCTATCTCTCTGTTGAAGTCAGAGGAGAGCGCATATAACCTTCAAATGTGAAAAAATAAGAATACCTAATAAAATCAATAATTTATTTAAAGCTAGAATAAAAGTATCCAACCCTTGGAGTTGAGACTCCAGGGAATTTCATGGTTATTCCAATGAGTCTTCAGATATGTCTCTTGTGGTTTGTTTGTTTACGTTTTTGTTTTGTTTTGTATTGTCTTGTTTTGGTTTTGCTTTTCTTGACTACCAGCACTCCAGCACATCTAGAAGTTAAGATGTTTGCTTTTGTTTGCTAGCAAACATGCAAGTTAAAGTTAGTAGGAGCCAATCGCTTGTAAGTTTGGGACGCACACAGCAAGTGCTTGAAAAGCATTGTGGGAGAGAGTATTCCCCACCCATACTTTGTTTTTGCCTACAAACAAACCTATTTCCACTAAGACCCACTACAAATGCAGGATAGTATAGGGAGGTGGGCAGCTAGGTCAAGGATGATCTAGCAGCCTTCCAGTGATTAATACTGTCCCTGAAACTGGAGACGAAACATGCTGTCACATCTCTGCTCTCCCAACCCCTACTTCAGCCCCCTCCCCAAATTGCCAGAGGGATTAGAGGAAGGATCTCTGTGTCCCACAGAAACTGTGTGTGTTGGGGAGCGGGTGGGGGGCAGAATATCAAGTCCAAACTTTTCACTCTCCTGGATCCGTGGCTCTCTGTCTGCGTCCACTTATTAGATCAGACTGTAGATCAGTACCTATTGTGGAGTTGAGCCTGCTCATGTTTGGGATACATTCTGTGAACACCTTCAGGGAATCTAAAATCCTCACTCTGGCTCTAGACCGCCCCATCCTGAGGAACTTCCAGAGGTAACTCTTCCATCTCTGAAATCTCATGGCTGTGTCCAGATCTCCTGAGCCTCTCCATCCAGGACACAGTAGCAGCACAGCCACTCCTGTGACTTGGAGACCAGCTCCAGAGATGGAGCAAAATTGTCCCGATGGCTTTCCACTGCATCAGGACAGCATAAGCCTGAGTTGGACAAGCAGGTCCGCTCCAGGACCAAGCCTCCCTGCTCTCTCTTCCCAACTCATGTGGAATTTTTTTATCTGTCAATTGCTCAAGTTCCTTATTAATGAAGTAAGGGAAAGGGAAACATTCTAGAGGCCCAATTGACTTTTCCCATGTACATTAGGTATTTTTCTTTATGACTGAAAAAGTCCATCATTATCCTTTTTTCTTTCTTTCTTTCTTTTTTTCTTTCTTTCTTTCTTTCTTTCTTTCTTTCTTTTTGCTTTGCTATTTAAGTGATAAACCTTAGCTCGTCTTGTGAAAATATAAAGTTCTAAATTATTACAATTTAAGAAACAATAATCTAGCCCTAAGATATCATTGTAGAGATAAGTCCCCGAGAGAGCTTTGAACTATTCTAAACTTTCCACTCTGCTTCTGCTCAAAGTGCCTGGCTCAGCAGTTCAAAGAGCCCTGTATATTTCATTGAGAGTAGATAACCCTGTGAAGGGTAGAAAGCAGACTTAATAAACCATAGACCAATATAAATATTATTTCTAAGAGTTTCTTAAGTCCCTGAGAATCCCCAGCTTATAACCTCAGGTAACTGAGCTTGTACAAGTCAAGATTATCCCAAGAACAAATGTATTCTCTCATTCACTAGTAATTCATCTAACCAGCCCATCATTTTCTCCTGCTTTCATTCATCCAACTACAATGTCTCCGACCTACCTGCTTTTTCTGGGTAATAGTGCCAATAAATGGTCTATTGATTTATGAATTTAATAAGGCAGTGTCCCTTTTACAGCAGGAATCAGAGGAGGTAGGTTGAGGAATGCGTGGCTATAACCTCTCTATCAGGGATCCTTGAAGGGAGTTCTGGGATCAAGGCAGAGCTTGAGCTTAACTGGAAAAACCAGGAAAGGAGTTATATAGGAGCTAGTGTTTGAAACAAATTCACGAAGAAAGTTTCACTAAATGTTAAAAATGAATTATAGGTTGAATTATGGGACAGGGCATAAAGAAATGTGATTCTTTGTACTGAAATGTCCTTATGCCTTGCTTGGAGTTTCTAATAATAGTCAATGTCAATGAGTTCCTTTATATAGAAACTTACTATTTAGGGCGATTAAATGGCATACTGTGATTGAAATAAGAAGCAAAAATCAAAACCAAATTATATGGCAGAAATCCTGGCCTGAAACTGGGGGTCAGTAACCCTTTCTGAGAATCTTTTTTCCTAAGATAAAAAAATAATAATTGAGAAGGGATGACTTCAAAATAACAATCATGGCACTTTACGTTATACATAGATTACTGCTAAAGCAAACTTTAAGGGTTTGCATAGGCTTTTAAATGAATAAATCATCACGATCACATTATGGTGAAGTCATTGATCATGGTGAAAATGCTTTGGAGATCAAGGCACTGTTAGAAGTATGATTTTAGAACCACTATTTTAAATGAATTTCGTTTCATATGAGTACTATGAACTTGTTCATTGCAATAGCTTGGAAAGCCTTGTGAAAAAAGTACAGAAAAATAAAATAATGTAGAGTTTGGTGGTCCCAGATCCCGGGGACTCTGACTCACATGCAAATCTGAAGGATCTAGAGGTAAAGCTGGAGAAGGAACAGGAATCGTGTCCAACCTCAGGAGAGGATGGACAGCACATTGTGATGATGGGGAATAGGAGAAGGCCTCGGGAATGACAGATGATGGCAAGCAAAGAGTGGACAAAGTTGTAGATGATTTACAAAGGTAACTGGAGACACTTGCAAATGTAGGACTTGTTCATTTTCCCATACACCAGGAATTTAAAGTCATTACAACCAAAGATGGACTAATAAGTTAGAGAAAATCCAGATATGGAAATATGTTGCACGTGATACTTCCATCACTTAGAAGGAATATCTGGCCTGTTAACATCCTTGAAACAGTCATCAGAACAAGCCCATCACTCAACCTTTCATTTTCTCTTATACCAAAGTGGAGTTATGAGTACTGACATATGGTAGACTCATGCCACAGGTTTCAGGTACTAAAGTGATAGCAACACTACACCATACCCTGGACAGGGATCTGTCTCAGTGCCTGGGGGAACCAATCCTACTTGAGCTATTTTGAGGTGGGCCCTAACTTTGTGCTTCAGACCCTTGTCTAGTACTTCATGCCTAGTGTTGTCCCTACATGGTACACACTGCTAAGGAACACAGCTGTCTTTCTGATCAGGTACTTTGAAATATGGCTGCATCGCACTGTTTACCATAGCAAAGATATGGAACCAACCTAGATGTCCCTCAGTTGATGAGTGGATCAACAAGATGTGGTATTTGTACACAATGGAATTCTATGCTGCTGTCAGAAAGAATGACATTGCCCCATTTGTTAGGAAATGGAAAGACTTAGAAAAAATCATATTAAGTGAAGTAAGCCAGACTCAAAGGAACTTTAGGCTCAATGGTTTCCCTCATTTGTCATAATCAGTAGAAACCTTGGGCTCTCTTAGCAGAGATTTGCAGTAGAGCAAAACCTTGATACATAAGGCCATATAGTATGAAGCTAATTGAAAAGACCGCCAGGATACTGAAACAAAAGCCATATAATGAGTGATTGTTGTCCTTAATGTACTATGTTATCTCTCATCTCTTTTGCTGTCCTTTGGTTATCTCATATTGTTACAGTATCTCACTTTGTTACCTGATATATCGGATATATTTGTATTTGGTTATTTGAAATTGGATAGGGAAGGGGGAAAACAAGATGAGGGGTGGGGGTTGGGGGTGGGAAATGGGGACCAAGACATGTGAAAGGGTATTAATGTATGTGAATTAATGCACCATCTATCTGGCAAATATCATGTAACCCTTCTATTAATTACAATAAAAATATATGAAAAAAAGGAAAAAAAGAAATATGGCTGCATCTCCTGGAAGGTCTTCCACATCACTGAGGTTCATGTTTTTGGTATTGATAGTTCTCCCTTGACTTTGTTCAGAATAGAGATACTTCTGGACCTCTTTCATCGCACTCACCCTTGTGGTGTTTCTTAAAGCATGGAGAATAAGCAGAAATGTCTCTGCATTTATTTTTTCTCCCCTTGCTGGAGTATTCATACCTTAGCCAAATATAAAATACAAAATAGACAGTGGTGTAAGACTTTGGTGTTATGCCATAAGTTTTGGCTCCCCTGAAGAATTAGACTTGCATTGTATTTTAAATGTTCTCTTAAATGGAATCTAGACACCAGGTGTATGCAACTAGAGTAGGTGAGATTATTGGCCTACCTGTTCTTCCATCTGCTACTGAAGAACTGAATTAAGTTACCCCTTAAGTAGCTTTGGCAGTTTGGTACCTAGTCAGTCAATGTCCTGGAGAGAGTGATTTTTTTCCATCCCACTGTATCAATATTATAGTCGCAAAGATCTCAGAGCAAGCCTGAGGATCATGACAGAATCAGTGACTAAGATCCTGAGAAGCCATCTTTAGAAATTGTTCCAGGACCCATCAGGTTTTGCTCTCTGTAAATGTTACAGTTGACACCTGCTAGCTATGAAGCTGTGGTACACTAGATGATGTATTATCTTGTAAAATAGATTCATAACAGAAGGGTCCACCACTGCCAACCACATGGCCAGCTTGTTCCACTGTAATAAAGGAGAAGGAAATGTCTGGTGTGGTCTGAGGGGAGGTGTGGTTTGGGGGCTGAGACCCTACTGCTTCACAGCTGTCCGTGGGATCACTTTGGTCATGACCTTTGGTTCTGAGTCCTCTGTCTGCGGGCCTCTCCTGCCTTGTCCTCACCTCCTTCCAGCAGTCATGGCGATGCAGCTCTCCTTTATCTGCAGGACCAGAGGGGGCCCACTCCTCAGCTTCCTCTTCCCTGTCCAGGAGGGTGTGCCCTGGGGAGAACCTCAGGCCCAAGGGGAGGCTGTCCAGGAGGATGAAAGCTCTAGGTAGAGGTGCCAGGCCACCTGGGAGGAGAAAGTTCTATCGAAAGTTCTGTCGTCTAAATACTGTAGAGATGACCACTTAGAAGACATTCCTTAGCGTTCCAAAGCATCTTTCCACACCATGGTCACAATATCAGAAATATTGTCCTTTTGTGGGGGAGGAAGGGAGAGAGATGGACCCCTAAGATTGATTACCATGCATTGTATGCCTATGGGGACAAGTCAAAACCAAAACCCCTTGCTCAAATAATTGATGTTAATTCAAAGTGGGGAGGGGAAGGTGCATGATCCATTGTATTGGAGGCCAGGCTCAGCAAAAGTAAGAGAGAAAGTTGAAGCCCTAATATTTTCCCAATATCCCCAAGAAAAAACAATGTCCTCTACATGCTGCACAGACCTTTACATTTCTATCTATAAGCTAAAGACAATATGGCAATTGTGCTGACCAATCTGTGCAGACTGAGGATTGAGGAGACCACTGATTTCCTCCTCAAGGCTAATTTAGTCCTGTCTTTAGAGAGCCCTGCGTCGGCCCTGTTTGGGCTGTGAGTGCAGACAGCAGAGAAAGTTGCGGTGTTGAAGCAACTGACTCAACCTCTCTACTCAAGGCTAGCTCTGCAGAGATCTCCGAAACTTCCTGTCACAGCAGCTGCACTGCCTGTCACACCCATGTATTTCTTTCATGGTTTGGGTGTGCTGGCTCCAAGGAGGAAATTTTGAAACAATATTCAAGTCTTTTTATTTAATAAAAAAACAATTGTACAACGTAATGGGTTTTTATGCACAAGAATCAAAGATATTTTGATCTTTAAGGACTCTCACCTTCTGGGAAAATGTGGTTGCTATTTCTATGGTGATTCATAAGAAATAATATGACAGAATAAGAACTTGTTACATACCCAATTTGGAGGTATCTGAAAGAAGACTGTTGACGTGTATTCATTATCCTTTTTTTCTTTTTGCCAGTCTTTAGGCTTGAACTCAGGGGCTAAGCACTGTCCTTGGGTTTTCTCAAGGCTAGAGCTCTACCACTTGAGCCACAGCACCACTTCCAGATTTTTTTTAATATATGCAGTACCACGGAATCGAACCTGGGTCTTTGTGCATGCTAGGGAAGCACTCTATCACTAGGCCAAACTTTCTTTTATGGTCTCCCCAGTCTTTGCAAATTGAACATTTATTGACCTCTTGTACAGGTGAGAACACTGGGAGATAATAAGCAAATCATATTGCTTGAGAATTTGCCATTGTAAACATTTGCATGGTGGATGCAGAATTAAAATATAATAATTCTTTCAAAATAGAAAACGTTGGGTGTCTTTGAAGGATTGACTCCCTCAGGTCACGCAAAGTAACAGGTATGCCACTGCCTGTTTGCCTGTAGGCAGGCCATTCTCTCCCAGGCTCAGCTCAATGTCACATCATCCCAAGTTGAGCATTGCACCACTGGACTGGCCAGAGGCACCTACCCTGGGCCCCCAAGAGACCATATACCTTTTTCAAAAATTTTCTGCTTCCTTGTTAAGACCTATATAAACCTACCCAAATCCCATCCCTTGTACAGTCTCCAAACCTGTGGGAAGGTCTGCGCTCCTCCTACCCTAATCCTAGCCTGTTGACAATAGAGTCTAACCTATTCCTTTTCGGTTCTCCTTCATTTTCCAAAGTCTTCCACATTACATGCTATTGGTTGTTAAGAACATGCATTCAGGGCCTGGAGTTTGGCCTAATGGTTAAAGTGCTTGCCTAGCATGCATGAAGACCCGGGTTCGATTCCTCAGTACCACACATATAGAAAAAAGCCGGAAGTGGTGCTGAGGCTCAAGTGGTAGAGCTCTAGCCTTGAGAAAACCCAAGGACAGTGCTCAGGCCCTGAGCTCAAGCCCAAGACTGGCAAAAAAAAAAGAAAAAAAAAGAACATGCATTCACTGCTGTATTCTTATATGGTTAGAGTATGCATAAAGAATATACTTCATTCTATGGTAGCTTTTCAATTTTAAGATGAGCACAGACCTAGTGGGGTGTTCACTAGGTACAAACTCTGAACCCTGTTGAGGTACAAAAAGTTGTGCATTTGTATAAAAAACTGCAATGATATCAAAGCCCTCGGGGCTGTGGTCAAATGACCCCATTTGGTGTGTAAAGGCTTAAATAAACACATGATCTAAACACAGTAATAGACTCTTAGTTCTTTTCAATACAGTGCTGGAGAGTATTTGCCTTAAATAGCAAGTCAGTTCTCAGGATCTATGAGTTTGGGGTCATTGTTAATGACAGTGTCTAAATTTATATCCCCAGAAGGCACATTTAATTTCACTTTACTGAACCTATCAACAGAAATTCAATGACTGTCTACAAAAATATTCATAGCTGACATTTGTCAGGTGCTTTATACCTTAAATGTCTTTTCATGTGTGATCTTATTCAGTTCTCACAAAATGTGCAAATAAAACTAAGAAGGCGCCATTGCTAATGTGATTTCAAGGTAATAGAGGATTAAGGTTAAAAGACATAAGGTGTCATGTAGCTCACTGTCTGTGACATGGATTGTATTGATACTGGGTTGTTCTGACTTTAAATATCATATCAAGGCATAATTTACAAGTCCTTCATATTGGCAGGCTAGTGCCTTCTGAGGTGGTAAAGAAAAAAGTGCTCTATTCCTGCCTCCAAAGGGAAGTTGCTGGCAATCTGTGTGTGTGTGTGTGTGTGTGTGTGTGTGTGTGTGTGTGTGTGTGTGTGTGTGTGTGTGTGTGTGTGTTTCTTTGTCCACATTTCACTTTGATTGCTGCCTTTGGGTTTCTATAATATTTATTTTTTGTTCATGTCTGTGTCCAGATTTTCCTTTCTTAAAAGAGTACTAGTCCTATGGGCTATCCCAGTGTGAACTCATCCCAACCAATTACATCTGTAACGACCTTATCCCCAAATAAGGTCACATTCTGATGTAGAGCGTGTTAGGACTTCATCAGGGGAATGTTGTGGGGACACAGTTCCATTACTGGCCGCATAGCTCCTGTCTAGCAGAACATCTGTATACTTGGGTGAATCATCACCCACAGCTGAAACATTGCCAGTGAGTCTTGACCATTCCTGGGAATGAGACAAAATCCCAGGTCTGCCCCAATACCTCAGGCCAGAACTATTATTTGCCCTTGTTATATGTGATCTACTAGTAAATATAAAAAAAGATGAAAAACTCGAGTGTTCTTTGCATCAAGAAGACTGCTTTGTCAGAATTAGAAAGACAATCCCCAATCTGTTCTGACAACAATCAATGGATATTTCTTATAAAGCATAAAAGGAGAAATCAAAATTAGTATCAAGGAAAATCTGAGGACTCTTAATGTAACAAGCTGAAATCTAAAGTGTTCCAAAATCCAAACTATCTGAGTTGATAATGGAATGTTCTACACCTTAGATTACATGACAATGGGAGTCATACTTCGATTGAACTAAGCATAGTGAACAAAATGCTCTTAAAGATTTGGCTCCAGTGGCTCACACTGTAATCCTAGCTACTCAGGAAGATGAGATCTGAGGAGCTCAGTTCAAAGCCAGCATAACAATTCCCAAGATCTATCTCCAATCAACCCCCAGAAAACCAAAAGTGGCACTATGGCTCAAGTGATAGAGTGCTAGCCTTGATCTGAAGAGCTCAGGGACAGAGCCCAGGCTCAGATTTCAAGCCCCATGACTGATTAAAAAAATAAAAGACAAAATAGTCTTCCACCAGGTACATAGAAGCTTGTGAGATAAATTAATTTTGTGCTTAGATTGAGACTTGTTTCTAAGATATCCTACTAATATCCAGTTGAATATCGGAAAGTCAAATAGAAATTCCAAATCCCAAACACATCTTGTAACACTTGGGAAACTTTTCGGATAAAGAATGCTGCATTTGCAGTGCCAGTTAATCATTTTTGGAGATAAAAGTTAATCCACTTCAAAGTCTAGCCTCAGTTTATAAAATAGGAATGCTAACCTGCTGGTATTAGACATCATAGAAATTACCTTTTATTCTGTTTTTGGCAAAAATATAAAAATATCTTACATCCAAATATTTGCTAATGTAAATGTAGTCATGTTTGTCTATAATAAGATGCTAAGTGTTAAAAAGAACTCCAATGGAAAATAAAAATTGGTAATTGTAATTATTATATTTTGGAATTGAGTTTGCCTGACTTTTGCAGTGGGAGCGTATAGCACATCTTTGGTTAGACTAAAGTAAACTGAATCCTTATTTCCAGGCCTGTGTATGCCTTTCAGAAGGCATCATCATTTTAATTGACAGAGGGTTGTGCAGCTCTGTCAAGACGATTTGCTTCAACTCTTCTGGACTGTCTCACAACTTACTGTTCAATGTGTGAAAACAACTCTTTCTCAGTTAGGGGAATGACATCTTTGGGGAGTTGTCTTTGAAAAGCTGCAGTCACAATATTCACACCCTGAATAGGGATTATCTCACAAGATAAATAGCTATGGCTTGATTCAGACAGAAAAGCATTTTGACAAGGTCAAAGACTCTCTTCTTGTTCCTGGGACTCCCGTTCCCTGGGACATAAGGTTCCTTGTCTGAGAGGAAGAGCTAAGGGACTGGAGGAGAGACAACTCATTAATTTTGTCAATAGCCAATTCCTTTCCATCTCAGCTTTTATAGACTGACAAGCAAAAAAAAATGAGCTCTTCTGTATTTTCTTATTCCAGTCCCAGAGTGATTTAAATATAGACCTTTCTATTTTCAGCTAATTCCTTTTTCTTTGTATGATGTGCATCATCCCTTTCCTTTCCCTCCCAATGTCTAATCATTTTCTTCCCAGGATAGAGCATCACCTATAATCAAATCGATTATCGATTTCCCATCACTCTCAGTGCAGTGTCCTTCCTTGCTTTCTTGCCGTTTGCATTTGTTTCTTCTTGACTGACAGCTCTCTCCTCAGCCTCTGCCTGCATGCTGGTGCATCCCCCCTCCCATCCCAGAGGAGGATGGAGAGTGCCCAGTCCATGACCCGTCCTCACCAGCATGAGCCCCGCAACAGACATTATGAAAGCCCCCATCGTTCCATGCTGCTGAGCCTAGAGAGATGTCAACAGGATCGTTTATTTTCATTAACACAATTCTCTAGGCAAAGATGTTTGCTTTGACAGAAAGATACAAGACAAAAAAATAGTGCAGGGAAGTGTGAGGTTAGGATGATAAACGCAAATATCATTTGTAGGACACCAGGGGACATATTATAGGCAGAAGTGAATGCAGATTCCTGAGTGACACAATGAGAAACCAGGGCTAAATCGGATGATAGATGTTAGGGGTCTCCACTTCAGAGACAGGTATCAGCTGCATGTTTAGCTTGTCATTATATGTGAAATGGAGTTCCATATTTGTAGACTCAGTTACCCCTCCCAGCAACTTGATGCGACGATTTTGCTCCAGTTTTGTAGAAAAGGGACTTATGTCCCACATAATGAAATTATGTGGCCCAGTTTGTAAGAGGTGAACTGAATATTGTGTCCTCTCTGCTCTCCCATTATAGGAAAGAACAAGTAGTCAGCAGTTAAGAACTGTCTCCTGATTTCTTGCAAATGCTTGTCAGATTTCTTGCTAACATATTGAGAAATTTATCTTTTTGTTCATGGTCTAAAGTGTTTCAAGAGTCTTTACTTGAATTAGTTAAACTTGAATCATGTTCTTGAGAGAATTGAAGAAGTGTTCATTTATCATGAGTTATTAATGTGAGCCTAGCATTTCTCTCTCTCTCTCTCTCTCTCTCTCTCTCTCTCTCTCTCTCTCTCTCTCTCTCTCTCTCTCTCTCTCTCTCTCTCTCTCTCTCTCTCTCTCTCTCTGTATTTATTTTAAGGCCATTGCTCTGCCACAGCTCCACTTCTGGCTTTTTGGATAATTTGCTGGAGACAAGATTCTTAGGGACTTATCTTCCTAGTTGGCTTTCAACTGGGATCTTCAAATCTCAGAAAGTTCACAGGAGAAAATTTTGCAGAGTGTCTTTACTATTCTTATTTACAAAGAAAGCATTTACTTCGTATAGGAAATACATTTTCTATAAAAATACTTGAATCTAAAATTTGGAATATTGACAAATTGCCTGAAAAATGACTTCATGTTTTAAAGTAGATCTAAGTTTAATATCAACTTGTCATGATATTTATTGTTTACATATAAATTCTAATGCAATACATTCATAAATATCTAGCATAGATTTTCCTCTTAATTTTATACTTCATCAATCTACAGCAAAATAGTGAGAATCTAAATTTTTAAAAAACATATGAAAATAGAAGCAAGATAGTTTGAGAAGAGGAAGAGAAACAATGAAAGTGATTAAAGGGACAGGAGAGCATAATGAGGAGCAAATATGCTGAAGAAAAGAAAGCCATATATCTTGGTGAAAATGTCATCTTAAAACCTATTATTTTGTACTATTAATATCATAAAAGTTTTTATTTAAGAAGATATAAATGATGTGGAATACAAAAACAGGGGAAACATGGAAAGGGAAGATAAGGAGATACAGAATAAAAAAGTAGAGAAGGAAGAGGAACAGCCCATTACCTAGAACAACAGATGTAGAAACAGAAGCAATAGCTTGACTGTATACTTTTTCTCCTAATAGAAATACTAGGATTCTCATACAAACTCACAGCCAAAGCTCAAAATACATTGCTGAATACAGTTAAAGCACGTTGATTTTTCTTTCAGATAACAAAACTGAACTGAACTGGTAGTAAAGTTACTGAATCATCTAGCTCAGTATTTGCGCACTTAAGGTCAACCACCAACATAGATGGTATAACATATCAGGAAAGTAGGACCCCTGAAGACCCCTAAAGTGTTGAGAAATGTGTACACCTAAATGGTGGAACCATGCTTACAATTGGAGGGTAAAGGATTCTTGAAATGCTAACAAGAATCACAGTAAGCAGCATCCTGGCTGCTAAAAAGAGCTCTGGCTCTTGCCTGTGTTGCTGTGCTATTATTAGGGCTCTCTTTCATTCTCATCATGTCACAATACAGATAATACATGATATGTCACCTTACTTCAGCTATGTCTTATAGTGAAGCATGAGTCATAGTTGCTGGCTGAAGTTGTGCTTACTGGAAAAAAAAAAAAGAATATTCGGTCTTAGCACCCTATTAGCAACTACTTTCATTAGAGGAGGAGGAGGAAGAGGTATAGTCATTTGATGGGAAAGTTCTTAGGGCATCTGTGAAATATCTGTGAACAGGCTCTTCTAATCTAGAGATTACATCAGGAGAATTACTTTCTCAGGAACACCCCAGCGCCCTCTTTCATTCACCTTTCTTTGTAATTTCCAAGGCTTATAAAGCCAGAAGAACTAAAAGCAGCATGTTGGTCTCAGACATGATCATGTTCTCTATTGTAAAGTTCACCAAAACCTGTGCAATGGGGGTGCGTTTTGGTGATCATCACAGTCGTCTCTGTTTCTTATCTACTGACTTTAAAATAAGTAAATGTTATGAATTTCATGAAACGAATGTTACTGGTGAAATATGTTCTTTTCCTCTTACTCATTGGGGGTCTTTCCATTATAAAATAAGAACTTCTACCACTGTGTTTCAAATGTGACATACACAATATTCTAATTTTATGAGATAGTCTGACTTCCACAACTCCTGCAGTCAAACATTTTTTAAGTTAGTTCCCAGAGGAAATTGTTTCGGTTTCCCCGTTTTTCTTTTTTATTTTGTTTTGAAAAGAATCCTTTGCTTATTTACACTTCCTGAGAACATCATTAGCATTTTGTATTTTTTACTGGGGGGTTGGCTTTTCTTCTTCCGGAGAATTATTTTACATCTGAAAGGGTATTGTTTCATTATTCCTCAATGAATAATGAGAAAGACTTTAGGAAAGCCTTCCTCTTCAACCCTGTTCCTTCCCCATATTCCTTCCCAACTCACAAATGTATAGAACCTATGACTAGAAGCCAAAGAGTTACTGGTGCATTTCATTTCTGACGTTTTATTCTAGAATAAGAGCTGTCTCATCCTGTCATGGCTTCAAAATATGGCCATTAGCTTCATTCCAAACACTAACATGGCAACTTTTATGAGAGTACCATTCTTCAAGTGGTTGCGATTGAATATGTAAATTGGATTTACACACTCTGATTTTGAGAACCGTGACTATAAACAGTCTAAATCTCACACTCTCAAAATTATGCAGGGCTGTACATACAAAGCAACTCTTGCTGAGTCTTTGAAAATAAGATCACACTTCATCAGAATTTACCACACAGTCCACTCTGCCCTGGATAGTGTGAACAAATCATTGTCATTGCCATTGAGCTTAGTTAAATATACATGCATACTATATATATATATATATATATGTGTGTGTGTGTGTGTGTGTGTGTGTGTGTGTGTGTGTGTGTGTGTATGTGTGTATATATAATATAAATATAAAATGTCCACAGTATTCTGTCTCCTTCCTAATAGGACAGGTATTTTTTGCAGGTAATGTATTTACAGAGTATTTAAAATGGGATGCAAATGAGAGCCCTACACTTTTCTCTCATTGGTGTTGTATTCTGTATAAATCACACCCTTTTGGCATTTGCATGGATACAACAAGAACATACCATGCGGCACAAATAACCTCATTTCCATAAAACAGCCTTTTAAAATTAGAAAATGTATAATTCATTTGAGGTGGCTATTACTGCTTTGGGGAGGGATTTAGACTTGTATTTAAATGCAAATAGCAGCACTTTTTTTTTCTCTTCTCAGTTACACATAGGAAGCACAAAATTTAGAAACTCCAAGCCCTACCATTATTTTTAACTGTGACGTCCAGATTATAATAAACAGTAACAACATATATTTCATTTAGGCCATTACTTCTCGCAGCAGGATTTCTTGTCTTAAATTTGGTTCTCCATATTCCTCAGGGAGCCTGACCATTTTCCACATAAGGAAACTGAGGCCCAAGTTGAATGATTTCTCAGAGCAACAGCTTCAGGATAGTGCAAAGTAAGGATGTGCACTCTGATAGGAAGACAGACGAGCAAGCACAGTTATCTGGACAGGCTCATAAGTGGTACCAAGGTAACCAGAGAATGGTTAGAAATGAGAAAGACTTGAGACAGGCAAGCAAAGTGGAAGCCAACTGTCAGATAGAGATGTTCTTCTCCTATGATTCCTTCTTCTTGCCTTTTCCTGGCTATATTTTTTCCAATTCCAAACAATGAGGGCATATCAGGAACTAGACTCTTGAGATGGCTCATGACCCTAGAATCCCTTCTGCCCAATGGAGCTACTATTTCTCTCTTATTTGGGAAGGTTCTTTATCTTGCGCTCATCATCTAGGTCACAGAAGCTGTCCTGAAGGCCTTCCTGAAACACAAAGCTCATGTTTTAGGTTAAATTCTTATGGTTCTTCAAGACTACATTAATTCAGGGGTTCTCTGAAAGGTTTCCTAAAAGTACTTCCAGCAGCAGCTATTCTAGACAATATCATCACTTTCTAAGCCTTGTTATTCAGTGAGTGCTACATAAATCTCCTGCTTCACACCAGCATTCCCCACTGGGCTGGGGCCCTAGACACAAAGCTCCTTCCTTCTGCATCTGTGTATCTCCAACTGCTCTCACCTGCAGGAACTTACAGCAAGAATTATATAACTATTTGTTTAAACCTAGGTCTGCTGGTATGACTTGCAAGACTTTGAGCACTCATTTAACTTGTGTTAATTTCATCTTGCTTCTTTGAATAATGGTGTAGTACAGATAGAATTCAGCATACACAAACTAGTAAAGGTCATAAGCTCAGGACATAAGATGACCTCAAGAAATGACAGCTACTTTTATCACAACTGCTAATGTTAGATGAATGTATTCTAGTTTCAGTAGTAGACAAGTCTTCCTGCCACTTTCCAGGCTCTATGTATTACTGTAGAAATCAACTGAACGTTCTATGAAATGTGTATACTGACTCCACATCTAATCAGATCACTGTTATCAGGAGAGAACCCGAACTGAACCACACAATTACCCAGGACTTCAACCACAACCATGCGGTTCTCATGTGTTGGCATTTGTAGCCAGGCACTTCTCTGATTTTTTTTTATTATTAGAAATGTATTGGCAGGATCAGTGATTTCCTAGAGTGTGTATTGAATCTCCAAGTCATCCTTTCCCTGATTCTGCTTTTCACCTTGATCAAAGGATGAAATAGGGAAAAAATACAATCTTCTTTCCTTACAATTCAAACGACATCTCAAGAGATGGATAAGCTTCATCAGGGACTAAGGAATGTTTGATGAATGTGAGGAAATAGAAAAGCCTCCACAATTCCAGAACGAGAATGAGCAGAAATTCTTGATCAGACAAACTGTTCCTCTTCTCTGCAATTTTTCTCATTTTCTAAAAACTAAGCAACAGAAAGCTGTATGATTGTCATCTGTGACTACTCCTGGTTGCAGGCCCAGGTGTGGGGTGCCATAGAGAAGGGCATACTTGAAGTGGGTGAGCCATGGCCTGCAGTATGTCTTGCCTGTGGAAAACTCCCATCTAGAGTGTCAAACCATTGCCATTTAAATGATCCCCTGAGAAGATTCCAGGTTTTGCATTCAGTGAAAAGCTAATTGAAACAATAGCTGTGCATGATAAATTTGTGCTCAGGAGAGTTTCAGGTTGGCTGTGCCCTGACTTTTCCCACAGAACACAAAACTCTGAGATACTTGAAATTCTGTGCTTTATATATACCATAAAGTACCAACATTTTCTTCTTTTTAAGCACTTGGTTTCCAGAACATGTTATGTTCTCTCATTTCCTGTAACCTTTCTCTCCTGAGCCCAGATCAAAGACACAGCTCAACTCAGAGCTCCAACGACCAGAAAAGCAAGCATCCACCCAGGGATCTTTTGGGATTTGCATTCTTTCATTAGGCTGCTAGTGTCCTATGTTAGAAAGAAAGTGGAAGAGGGACTGCCACCATGTCTGGAATTGCTAATTCTCATGATTATGCAGTTATTCAAAGCAAAACAAAGAAGGATATAGATTGCATTTCTATGTACCTTTTCTGTGCCAGATATTGTTCTCAAAGCTTTACAAGTATTAATATGAGTATTTCACAAGTTTTGGGCTATATGTTATTTTCAGTTGGAAATAACTTTTAATGAGGAATGGATAATTATAACCAAGATGCACAAAAGGCAGTGATGAATCTAAGTTTATATACACAGAAAATTAATTTTTTTCTTCCATTTTCGGTGAAATTTACAAAAGTTGATGAGAACTGAAGTACTCTAATCAAGCAAAAGCTTGAGCTGAGTCTGGTATTGTATAGCTGTAATCTGAGATACTTGGCAGGTGAAGGTCAGTAAGCTCACAGTGTGAAGTCAGCCTGGGAAAAACTTAGATGTATTCTATGTCAACCAACAAGCCAAATGAGGTCTATGAGTGTTATTCTAGCTACAGGGGTGGCATAGGTAGAAAAACTACAGCATACTGTAAAAGGCTAGATGTGTGGCAAAAGAGGCAGAGCCTTGACTGCCTAGAAAGTACAAAGACCTGTGTTCAAACCATAGTACTATGGGAGAGAGAGAGGTAAAATTTCCTTGTTCATTCTATACGTGTGGTGACAGTATATAGATATTTTTATTACTTTTGATGTTGCCACATACTTAAAAACAATTTAAACTAAACACTTTCTTTTACCACAGATAATCAGAATGCCCCTCGTCCCACCTGGATCTGGTGAGTCTTCATGCGGCAGACCAGACCAGCTGCACTCATGCACCTATTCACTCAACAGCCGGAGGCCTCCTGCTGTGATAGCTGACAGCCTCCCTCAGACTAGACAGTTCTTGGCACTGGAGGGAGATTGATCCAGAATGGTAGAAACATGCTAGGGTCAGCGTCATTCAGCGGCAAAACACTGAATGAGAGCTGAAGTACACAGTGTGGAAATATTCTCACTGCCCCGCACGTCTTTACTCTTGTCTCCTCCTGATGAGATTTGGTCAGTGTTCTCTAATCCTTTGCTCTCTCCATCTGCTTCAAAGCAGTAAAATGTGGCTCATTCTCATTCTTCTAACAAGTGATCAGGGACCCTTCAAACTCATTAAAAGACTGGGGACATTCAAATGTATGATGAATTATTCCTTCTATGCTCATTAGATATCTTTTATTGATTATTATATAACATTAATAAAGCTTAAAATATGTAATATATTTTACATATTAAATATGAAGACATAAAGATGTGTCATTTATCGTATAAACATAGATATAAATGTATGTATGATCTTGTTACATAATATATATGTTTTGGGTTTGGTATCACATGCTTTGTAATCGTAAAGAGTTTTCTAGGATTATTTTTAAATTCTAAATGCTCTCACAATGTTTCTCGATCATCATAATTCTATTGAAATCCTATGCAGCCCCCATGGCTTTTCCTTGAGCGTCATGTGAAGATCTGCTTGGGCTTTTCCACTTCCTTCTTTCCTTCTGCCTGCAGTACTAAGGAGTACTATCAACACCAATTTAGGAGCATCCATCCAGAAAAAAAACTAGGTTGAGTCTGATTTCCCGAAGAAAGCTGAGGTTCAAACTAATCCTGTGAATAGTGACTGATAGGGCCCAAGTGATGTGACCTCACACACACACCCATGGGCAGGGAGATGGCTCAGTGGAACCAGAGTGTTGCCTTTAGGTCATTGCAGGAAAGCTATGACTAATTAGTTAGCACTGCTCTCTAAGGCGTATATTTCCTGGTTCCGTCTGCCTCACTTCTTCCTCGAGAAAATAATCACATCACCCAGGAGCCATCTTGAGTTCTTTGCTCTGAGGTTTCAACACAAGGAGCCTGGTACTCATCTATGTTCTCTCCTTGTTCTCTTGTACTCATCTGTTCTCTTCTTTCCTTGTCTACATCTCAACTGTAAGCATTCATTTTGGAGCGTCCCAGGGCAATGTCAAAGATTGGATTTCATCAGGGCTGAGGTTGCTGACTCACAGGATGATTTTTGACACATTCGGTAGCCATACTAAGTCTCAACTTCCACCTTTGTACTTCTGCATCCAGTGCATAATCCACAGGTTCTTTAGGAGTATTGGATGGGGTAATGCCAGGAATTATGTCATGGTGATATAGTTTCTATATGACTGTCACTCCAAAAAAATGAGTAGTAACAGTTTATGCCTAAAGCATAAGCATAAAAAGGAGTTTCATATTAGGCACTGTCAATGTAAATGATTGAACAGGAAGAAGTCAGTGAGAGTAATTTTTAGATCAAGTCTGGATGGTTGAAGTCACCTCCAAGAACTATACATTAAAAGTTATGCTAACCAGCGGACTCTAGGCCAACTTATGGAGGGGTTATTATCCATGAATGTCAAGAATATCTGGAAAACAATTAAAGGGTAACCTGAAGTAGACAAAACAAAAGAGTGCAGGCTCATAGAACCCCTACCCCCCAACCCCATCCTGCAAAAAACAAAAACAAAGAAAAAGAAATCCACCAGTAAGCTTATGAACAAAGAACTGGTCATGCTGGATAATAAAGCACAGAAAAACAGATGGTTGCACAAGATTTTTACAGGAGCTTCCTAATTTGGTGACTCTCTTCAAAGCCAGGCACAGCTTTCCTACCCACAAGTTTCCTTTGCAGTGTTTAATCATGCATCTGCATATTTCACTTGTCTCCTCTAAGGTAAATGGAGCCCTTGCTCAGCAAAAAAAATATTTCATGAATAGCTGAACATATATCAAAAATGGATATGAATCATCTTTCATCATTGACTGACATGAATCTGCTGAGAAGGCTCTAAATAATTCAAATGTGATTTTCCTGAGACCAAGTTCAATGAACCACATCCTCTATCCTACCATCTCATCTTACTCATCTTGTCTATGCAAAAACACAACTAGCAATTACACCATTTCTTTCCCCCGTCATTAATTTCCCCTTTCATTCTGGATCAGACTGATTGAAATTACACATGAAATATTTCTTTCCACTAGAAAATCCTTCCTTGATTCTTCATCTTAACCTCCAGTGATCACTGTAATTTTCATCCTCTATTGCAGTTAAATCCTTCAAAGAATGATCCCCATCCATTCTCTCAAAGTCCTTTCTCAACCAATTTTCTTCCTGATTCATTCACCCAGGACTTTCATGTTTCAACTCCATTTATGGTATAATTCACCCATCTGTCTGGTGCTTTTTCCACCTGATCTTCACACTAAATCTCTCCCTCTTTCTGGCAATCATTTCTTTATTTGATGTCCTGGACCATGATTATGTAAGAGCAGGCCTTTGGCAATTGTTTCTTTATTCTTCTACACCCATAAGACCACTAAAATGTCTTGAATTTCCTTCACATTGACTTATCTTCCAGAAATAATATTTGATGTGCATGGTACAGTGCCTGTGAGGGCAAGTCTCAGTTGCCCACCTCTACCCAGGTTCTCTCTTGGACACTGACTTGTGGGTCTAACTGCTGTTTGTCATCTGCATTTGGAAGCTACAGAGATACTTCAGAAACTGCCTTCCCACACCACATTCCACTTCTGCCACCTCAAAGGTCTCCATTTCAGTGGTGATGTGATTTCTCTGTTTGGCCACGATGAACACTTCTGAGCCTTTCATGACACTTTTGTCTCGCTCTTCAGAAAACATGCAATCTACTATGAGCTCTTGTTAGTTTCCTTCCTTCCTGTGTCCAGAATCAGACTATTTCTCACCAGATCCACTCTGTGACCCGATGCTGTGTTCTGTTTCAAATAATTACAGTGGCTCAATAATTGAGAATCGCTTTATTTCACAGAAGAATCAGCAATATATTTTAGGCGGAAGAGTGATTCTCAAAACAGGTAAATCAGGTCACATTATTCTACAGCATGAAGACATTGCAGCTCATGCGGGATATAAAGCAAATCCCTTTTGGCCTATGTGCCCTTCCATGAAGTGAACTGGCCTCCTAACTTCTCTGACCTCCATTATCCTTTTCTTTACTTTTCTGTGGATACAGAAATAATACCGTCCTTCAACATTTTTCTTATTCTCCTCCTTCCTCCAGGATAGTTGACTTTTCCACGTTTTTACGGCTATCTTTTGACTAGTACAGTATCTTTCTTCGAATGTCACACAATTTCCCCATGCACCTTTGCGAAACAGGAGCAGCATTCCACACCTTGGCACTCACTTCTCTCCGTCCGTGACTTTGTTCCTATGAAGAATATTGTTCACCCTCAGGCACATTTAATTTCTACATGTTCGTTTCTGTGTTCCCCTACATGATAAGTTCAATGAAAGAGGATGCCAGACACACTCACTTTTGCTCTTTTTAACTAACAATAAGCCTACAAGAGGGCATGTGTTTCAAGTCACACCTCAGTGATGTGGAAGCTACAGAGAAGGAAACTGGCAGGAGTGGCCTAGTTACAAGAAAATCATGGCTATTATTAAGCACTGAGCAGAGATAGGACCTTGGAACTGTCAAGCCCAACCCTCTATCCTTTCTCATCAACTTCTTAGCTGGTGCATTCCATTAACCAAACCCAGTAGAAAACCAGTGAGTGTCTGTTGGTCCTGATTCACAAGAGATAGTCAGGCAGGATGCCGGAAATCCTGAGGGTAGGATGGGATGCACCAAATACTCACAAAATAATCAGTGAAGCCAAACAGGAAGTAATTTGATTATAAATTGCTTTGAGTTTTCTTCATCTGAATGAATTATGAATGTTTCTCTGACGATGTGGAGAACTTGGGGAATGAGACCTTAAGAGGCAGTAGAGAGTTTTGGCTTCAATTATTCTCACCAGTTCTGTCCAATGACTGTGACAGAATACAGTGTGTATTTCATCAGGAAAATCTCTTCTGAAGGGTATTCTCAGTGGCTTGTCTATGTGCATGAAATGGAACAGCTAAAGATATGAACTGGCGTTGGAGGCATAGACTGCACTAAGACAGAAATGTGCTGGGGAGGGTGAGGTCTTCACTGGAGTTCTGCTAGGCAGATTATTTACAGGTCAAAGTTGGGGCTAATGTGGGTTTTGAAGTCAGACAACATCAGACTTCATAAAGGAGAATCTCCCAGCCCCTGTGTGCGTTGTAATCACAACCATCTTGATCCCTGGTCTGTGGCTGTGGCTGTTGTAACTTGCCCCCAGCAAATAGTATTATGTTACATTACATTACATTCTGATTCAGCTTAAATGTATATATTAATTTAGTCTTTCTCCCACATCACATTTCCTTTATTAAACAGCTTTGAATACATTCTGTTGATCTACAATTACTAGGTGGCAGTTAAAAAAAAACTTCACTGAGTTAACATCTGGGTAAACGAAAAATTCAGGTTCAGGTGGCTATTTGAAAGAACATCTTTTGAAAATAATAGCTACAGATACAGGTCTACAACACTCAGGAACTTTGGATTTGTCTGAATCTGTTCTGAAGAACAAAAATTACACCAACTTGAAAAGAACAGCCCTTGATCATAAGTTGCTTCAGTTCACATTTTTTTCCACACTACATGGTGCATACATTTTTAAGTGTGATTCCTACATTACTTATTACTGAATCCTGTGAATTCACGTGTAGAACAGGGTAAACTGCAAGGTGTAAGTAAGTTATAGGTGTGCTAAGGTCTCCTTTCCCATCTTTGAAAGGAATAGAATAACACTACCACTGGGTGCACGGTGCTGTGGCCGTCTGAAATATTTAAGACTAGTGCTTCAAATGGAATAAGCGACGTATAAGGACATGCTTGTGTATTCAATCTTTCAGTCTCTCAACATTCATCTCATACCTGTTTTGCATTGATTGTGCTAATTTTTTTTAATTTAGCAAAAGATTTTGAGACTAGCACAGTCGTGTCATAAGGATCCTTATGTCATAAGCAGGAATGTAATTTTCCATCAAATTTTACTTACAAAGAACTTAAGAGATGTAATTAATTGATTCAATAGAATAATGTCCTCCAGCCTGCAAGCAGTGAGAGAGCTAGAAACCAGTGGCTTTGAACATGAAAAGGATGTCAAGTCTTGAGATGGAGAGATGATCCTGGAATGATGTAGATGGGCCAAACCTATGTAGGGGAGAAATTTTCCTGACTGGTGTCAGAAGGAGGCTGTGTTAGGATGGTCAAAGGAATACAACCCTAGTGGCTTTGAAGACGGAGAAAGCCAGCCATGAGTCAAGGAATGTGGGTAGTCTCTAGGTGACTAAGAGTCTGGAAAGATGCTACAATTTTAATTCAGTGAGTCTCTGGACAGTTTTTGAAACACAATCCAATGATATCAATATTGTATTACTTTAATCTACCACATCTGTGGTGAATTTTTTCTACCATCAACATAAAAATACAATGAACCTCATATCACTAGTTTAGCAAAATGTTTTCAATTTGTATTGTTTTCAGCAGCACTTGTACAGTTCTATTAATTGATGTTTATAAGGAAATGTTTGTGTGATCTTTTTAGTAATAAGTGTATCTTATCCAAATTTCACCTATCCTTTAGATGCAACAAAGAGACATTCTACAGACTAAATAAAAGGGAGGAGGCTTTGAAGTTTGTGACATCTGGACTTAAGTTTGCCAGATTCACAAGATAATTTTTTTGTTTTTTTTCTATCAACTGTTCCATATAAGAATTGCAACATATATACAGAAAAGGATAGATCTGTTATGTTTCTGAAATATTAAGTTAATTGACTTGTATTTTATCTGGCAGTTCTACTTGGATGGAGTCCTGGCTGTCACACAAAAATGTGGGACCCAGACAAGTGGGTCTAGAACTTTATTAGAGTAGAGAAATGGAGAGTGGAGCCTTTTCAAATGCCGTCACCTAACCCCAGTGATTTAATGATAGATCACCATCTCCAAGAGTAACTCCCCGGGTTAAGTAGTGATCAAAAGAGTAATTCTCTAATTACCTTGTACGTCAAAACCAACCAGGAAATCTGTGACTATGCAGACTCTGGTTTCATCCCAAGAGAGTCTGAGTCAGTAGCATTGGAAGAGGATTCAAGGGTTTTGTAATAAGCATTTTAAGTGATTTAAATGAAAAATCTGTGACTCATACCCTTACAAACCTGCATGCGAGAGGTCTATGACCTGTGACAGTGCTAAGCAAAACTCAATATGTTCTCCTTAGGTACACCTGCTGTAAAAGTTCACTTAACATACTTTGAAAGAGCAGAATCATTTTATCTTGTCTCCTTCTTCTTCCTCCTCCTCCCCCTCCTCCCCCTCCTCCTCCCTCTCCTCCTCCTCCTCCTCCTTCTCCTCCTTCTCTTCTTCTTCTTCTTCTTCTTCTTCTTCTTCTTCTTCTTCTTCTTCTTCTTCTTCTTCTTCTTCTTCTCCTCCTCCTCCTCCTCCTCCTCCTGCTCCTCCTGCTCCTCCTCTCCCCACCTCCTCACAGTCCTCCTCCTCCTCCTTCTTCTTCTTGTTCCACCATTACCATGAAAGCTTTCTTAATTTTTTTAGTTATTGTGAATCCTAAGTCTCACCTCTATCTTCCCATAGGAACAAGAAGGACCTATCTATAGGATGTCAAATGCGACATTGCTCTCCTGGTTTTGTGGTTACCAATCTTGCCTTCCTCCTGTGTCCTGAGCTTTGGGTTTACTCACTAGTAAAAGAAAACAAGGATAATTTTTTTTCTGTTTAATCATTCTGAAGAAATAAAAGCTTGATATATTTGCTTCTGTGGTCCATCTAATATCATATCTGCATATTTTTTCTCATTAGAGCTCTGAAATTTCAGAGAAAATATTCATAGCCAAGGCAGACACACTCAGTTTTGTATTTCTTTGAGACTTGGCGCCATACAACCCCATCACTCCTTGTGATAAAGTAAGTATAAATCCTCTGTCCAAAACTTTGTGACCCCCCCCCTCCACATCTCACCACAGCCCAACTCTCTCCGAAGGCTCCCTGGGGGGCAGCTATCATGACTTATTTGCATTCACTGAGTGCCTGTCACATAGTAGAAAATACTGCACAGGAAGAAAGACTTTCCCCCTCTGCCCTGATTTTGGCACCAGCTCTTTCAAGATTCCTGCCTGGAAGGACATGAATCCTAGTGAGCAGCCATCAGACTCCTATTCCAGGGCCACCTGGGGTTTGCCTGAATGGCCTGGGCCCACTGGGTTTGAGAGTCAGGAAATGACTGGCTGCAGGGTCAACCAGCCATTTGTGGGAAAATAGCTCACATTGTTCACACAAGGGGGAGTAATATCCACAAATAACCTAATGCCTTCTTGGAAGAACAATAGCAGCACCAATTAGCCACTTCCCCAGCCTCTACCCCATCAGACCCGGCTTCCCATGGTGTGAGAAGACTGAAGTGTTTCAGGGGCTGCAAGGGATAAGTAACTAGTGGAAGAAAACAACAAACAACACGCACTTTTTAATGTGTGGCTTCCACCTTCCCAACTGCTCAGGCGGATGTCCTCTGCGCATGGGCAAGTCAGAGACTTGGATTTACAAACACAAGTCTGTCACTTGTCAGGCATATGCCTGTAATGTATTAACCACCCTGAGATTCCATGATCAGGGTGCACTGCCGTAGCTGTAACGCAGGATCTTTGGTTTGGGGCCAAGGATTATACAGCCCCGAGAGTCCATTTTCGTGGCTCATGGTTGAGAAAACACCATGGTGAACTCCATACGCTGTCCAAATGGCCCACACCTGACTAAATGTCTGTAGATATGGAAGACAAGAGGTGACTTCTACTGAGGAGCCTGGAGAGCCCTGGGGAAACCGGACCTAGGTAGTGCAAACACAGGATCTGCTGACACACCCAACAACTAGGGTGCACTTCCAGTGACACTCTGGTTTAGTCATTTTGAGAGAACTAGAAATGTGTCAGCTGGTGTTCTTGCCATCTGAGGTGACTTCCTTGTCACCAGGATGGGACCGGTTTTCAATAGTCAGGGAGGAGTGGTGCCGGGATGGATCGTTTCTCAATGAATGGGAAGGTGGAGGATGTTCAGAGGAGCTGCACAGAGCCAGACTCCACGGGAGATGAGTCTTGGGACAGGGACCTGCAGGAGGACTGGCAGTCGGGCCCACATTCAAGTGTGGCTGATCCCTTAGGCTGGGGATTTACTTCAATTCCACATTTTAATGATCTCAAATAAGTAATGTCAACCTCGGCAGATGGTTGCTATAAAGTGTGTGACATTTTCATTAGTCATGAAGGTTTTCTCCAAACCTTTCTATTGTAGAGCATTCGTTTATGGGGTGAGTATGAACAGACATAGAATTATTGGACAGGGCATGACCTCGATTGATAATAAAATGGGCTAATCTCCATTTTTGTCTTTCTGGAATAGGAATGTGATTGAGACATTCTTGCTTCATAGTAAATGGGATGAGCTTTCTTGTAAAGGACATTGAATGCTAGGGGTTCTGTTTGTGGGCGCATTGTTGTTTGCTTTTCATTTTTATCTCATTCTTATGTTTTTTTTGTTTTATGTCCCTATACCCAGAGACAAGAATTCAAACATTGGGGTGAAAAGGATATAGTTTTCAATAAGAGCCTGAATGTCTTGTTGGTCCAGAAGGTAGATCTAGTCAGAATCTGGTCTCAATAAATGACTTCACTGTGACTCATCAGGGGACTCTCAGAAAAAATAGGAGAAAAGAAGTTGGCTTGATAATTCGTCAAAGCAATCAGGGATCTGTGTACCGTTCCTGTCCCTTTTAGCTGCTCACCTGGCTCAGGCACACCATGTAATAGAAGCAACCAAGTGTTGGAAGAGCAAACCTATCCATCATCCAATCCTTGTATTACTGAGTTCCTAGACCAAGGCTGACCCCAAGCTTCACAAAGGGGCCCACAGCAGTCACCCTTTCTCAATCTGGCCATCCTCAGTCCTTAGCTCAGAGACCAGCATCAGTCAGCATGTAGCAAAGGTAAATTATGACTGTCATGTGACGTTTGCCTGAAACAGCTTAGAACTGCAAATAAGTTCACTAGTTCAACGACTTCCTAAGTGTCCACTCCTAAATACTGGTAAAAAAAAATAGTTTCACACACAGTTATATAAAGTCTTATATACATGGAAATAATGAATAAGGCAAGAAAGATATTACAGATTTCACTTTCTACTGAAATGGAAAGACAAAAAAACAAATTTTTTCAGACAGTGATGAGATATATGAAGATTAAAAACTACAGAATAAAATGATTAGGAGATCATATTGGGGAGATTTACTTTACAAATTACTGACAAAGAAGGTCTCTGAGGATGTGAGTCCCAAAATTATACAACGTGAAAGCTCCATCGAAGCTAGTACCTTGAGTGGTCACAGAATAAAAAAGAAAATGCAAAGCTCTTGAGACTGAAATGTTCTAGAAGTAATAAAGAATAATAAAGAGACAATATAACTGAAGATAATTGAGAAATGTTTGAATAAAAAATAACACATCATATTTCAAATGTCATGTTTAACAATCAAGTATTCAAGAAGGGAATCTCTATAAACAATCACTGTCACTTAGACTTTTAGAGCATATTTAAGGCCTCATATCTAAAATATATCAACAACTCAAAAAATTGAATCACTCCAAAACTAACCTCCAAAGTAACAACCATCCCATTAAAAAATGGGCCAAAGACTTAAAGAGAGTCTTCTCTGAAGAAGAAACAAAAATGGCCTATAGACACATGAAGAAATGCTCAACATCTCTGGTCATAAAAGAAATGCAAATCAAAACAACTCTAAGATTCCACCTCACTCCAGCTAGAATGGCCAGGATCAGGAAAACAAATGACAACAGATGCTGGAGGGGATGTGGCCAGGAGGGATCATTACTACACTGTTGGTGGGAGTGCAAACTCGTTCAACCACTATGGAAAGCAGTGTGGCAGTGCCTCAAAAGGCTAAACATAGAACTCCCCTATGACCCAGCAATTCCACTACTTGGCATTTACCCAACCACCCAGAAACAAGGGCATACTAAATCCACTAGCACAACAATGTTCATTGCAGCACTATTCACCATAGCAAAGATATGGAACCAACCGAGATGTCCCTCAGTTGATGAGTGGATCAGCAAGATGTGGTATTTGTACACAATGGAATTCTATGCTGCTGTCAGAAAGAATGACATCGCCCCGTTTGTTAGGAAATGGAAAGACTTAGAAAAAATCATATTAAGTGAAGTAAGCCAGACTCAAAGGAACTTAGGCTCAATGGTTTCCCTCATTCGTCATAATCAGTAGAAACCTTGGGCTCTACTAGCAGAGATTTGCAATAGAGCAAAATCTTGATACATAAGGCCATACAATGTGAAACTAATTGAAAGGACCTCCAGGATAGTGAAACAAAAGCCATATAATGAATGATTGTTGTCCTTAATGTACTATGTTGTCTCTCATCTCCTTTGCTGTCCCTTGGTTATCTCATATTGGTATAGTATCTCACTTTGTTATCTGATATATTGAATTTATTTGTATTTGGATATTTGAAATTTGATAGGGAAGGGGGGAAAACCAAGACGGGTGGGGGGTGTGGGGGGGGGAGGGAAACGGGTACCAAGACATGTGAAAGGGTATCAATGTATGTGAATTAATGCACCTTCTATCTGGCAAATATCATGTAACCCTTTTACTAATTACAATAAAAAAAAGTAAAAAAAAATTAAGCTGAGGGTTTGTATGTCATAGGTACATATTAATGTATGTAATAAAACATTATGTCTATAGAGTATATAGCCCATCATAGATTTTTATGTTTATGTAGTTATGTTTTTATGATGTAAAAATCAATATTAATAAATTCTTTAATTAAATAATACAATCAAGCAAGGTAAGGTAAGGGATGAGCACACAAGACTTGAAAAGGGTAAAAGAAGTGGTATGATTTGGGAAGATACTGAAAAACTTTTGGAAATTTGTACAAGGGAGTACAATGATTTGATTTAGATTGGCAAAAGATCATTGAGTTTGTGTGGTGAGGCTGCCATGCTGCAGTACAGTCACCTAGGGTGTTCAAGGGATGGATATTTTTGCTGGAGATCTCAGATTATGGTGCTAGAGATTTACCCTGCCTCAGTTGTCGCTGGCCCTTTTCTCTCTAAATCTTCCTATGGTCTTCCTTTCATGCATCTACATGCCTACACCTACTGTGTGTCATGGCAGTGTTTGAATTCAGAAACACACTGGCGAATTCATTCATGACCTTAGTCATCACTTATGTCTAAATGCAGCTTCAGTCAGAAGCACTGGAAGGTTATGCTGGTAGTATGTGTTGCAGGAATATAATTCAGCAACCTTGTTCTGTCGACTGTAGAAAGACCATTTGTGTAGAGGAGGCACTGGTCAAGAGGCGATTTTAACTACGTAGGTGTAAGGTAGTTCAATTTTGAAAGAGATGGGAGAAACATAAAGATGGTCAAAAGTGGTTAAATTGGTGGTGTTACATTTGAAGATTTAATAAAACATGATCCCAGATTAATACTGCAATGCAAGGAAAATAGAATAGGTGACTGGATGGTGTCAATATTAAATTGACAAGTGGAGAACTATGAGTAGAATTTTGAAACAAAATAGTTATGAATTTTCATTTTGGACATGGTAAGTTTGATATGGCTTTTAGAGGTCAATGGGATATATTGACCTTGGAACTCAGCAGAAAATGTCAGAATTCAAGTTGCTGAAAGTCACTGGCATATAAAGTTTGTGAGGCTCTGGACTTGGATACTTAGATAGGAAATGGGGCTGGCCACAGCTATGCAGAATCTTTCAAAGAAAAACTAGAAAAAGAAAAAGTTAACAGGAACAAAGCAAAGATGACAGAGAAGATGGAGGAAGGTTGAGAGCAAGGACCTTGAAGCCAAGCGAGGAAAATTTTAAAGAAAGCATTGCAAGTGTGTAATACTGAGAAGCTGCTGACATTGTAATTTGGAAGAGAGCTGGTGACTTGACCTTTGAAACTGGCATGATGGAGATTGTTAGCGACCTTTAAAGATCGGCTTCAAACAACAGTGGGGGTGAGAAAAAAGTGAGGCTGGCAAATGAGAAAATGAATTAAGCAAATAAATTTGTTGAAGACCTTTGCTATAAAACAAAGCAGAAGAATGGGGGCAGCCATTAGAGGAAATTATAAATGGCAAAAAAAGTTGAGGGAGGACTTTGCATTTGATGGTGAGAGATTTTAGAATATTTTAATAATTTATTAATTAAGAGTCACAAGGAAGACAAGCAGGGATAACTTCAGAGAAAAATAGTAACAAACCTTAAATAAAAATTCATATGGAAACTAGGAATCCATGGAACATTCCTCAATGTAATAAAGGCTGTGTATGAGAAACCTACTGCTAGTATTACACTTAATGGTGAAAATCTAAAGCCATTCCCTCTAAAATCAGGAACGAGACAAGGATGCCCACTCTCTCCACTACTCTTTAACATAGTACTAGAATTCCAAGCCAGTGCAATAAGGCAAGAAGCAAGCATAAAGGGGATCCAAGTAGGGAAAGAGGAAATAAAACTATCCCTCTTTGCAGATGACATGATTCTGTATTTAAAGAATCCTATAGACTCTACTCCCAAGCTCCTTGAGCTGATTCAAAGCTTTGGAAGAGTAGCAGGCTATAAAATCAACCCTCAAAAATCAACTGCCTTCCTTTATGCCAACAGTGAGAGGAACGAGGCAATAATCAGGAAAGAAACTCCTTTCACAATAGCCTCAAAGAAAATAAAGTACCTAGGCATTAGCTTAACTAAGAATGTAAAGGACCTTTTTGACGAAAACTTTAAAACCCTAAAAAAGGAAATTAAAGCAGAACTAAGGAAATGGAAAAACCTCCCATGCTCCTGGATTGGAAGAATCAACATTGTGAAAATGACAATCTTGCCAAGAGCTATCTACAAATTCAATGCAATACCCATCAACATCCCAATGTCATTCTTTAAAGAAATAGAAGAGGCAATCCAAAATTTCATATGGAATAATAAAAGACCCCGTATAGCAAAAACACTTCTTAGCAGAAAGAACAGCGCTGGAGGAATTTCAATTCCAAACTTTAGACTCTATTACAGAGCTATAATTCTCAAAACAGCTTGGTACTGGCACAGGAATAGGCCTGAAGACAAATGGAATAGAACTGAGGACCCAGATATTAAACCACAGACCTATGGCCACCTAATCTTTGACAAGGGAGCCAAAAAAATAGAATGGAAGAAAGACAGCCTCTTCAACAAGTTGTGCTGGCAGAACTGGTTAAGCACCTGCAGAAAACTAAAGCTGGATCCTTCTTTGTCACCTTGCACTAGAATTAACTCCAAATGGATCAAAGACCTGGAGGTAAAAGCTGACACACTGAAAACTCTACAGGAAGGAATAGGAGATACACTAGGCCTCCTTGGCACAGGTCGAAACTTTCTTAATAAGGACCAAGAATCACAACAAATCAGAGAAAGGCTGGATAAGTGGGACTGCATTAAACTGCAGAGCTTTTGTAGGGCAAAGGACATAGCTAGTAAACTAATCAGGAAGCCTACAGAGTGGGAGAAAATCTTCACCAACCAAACAACGGACAAAGGCCTCATATCTAAAATATATCAACAACTCAAAAAATTGAATCACTCCAAAACTAACCTCCAAAGTAACAACCATCCCATTAAAAAATGGGCCAAAGACTTAAAGAGAGTCTTCTCTGAAGAAGAAACAAAAATGGCCTATAGACACATGAAGAAATGCTCAACATCTCTGGTCATAAAAGAAATGCAAATCAAAACAACTCTAAGATTCCACCTCACTCCAGCTAGAATGGCCAGGATCAGAAAAACGAATGACAACAGATGCTGGAGGGGATGTGGCCAGGAGGGATCACTACTACACTGTTGGTGGGAGTGCAAACTCGTTCAACCACTATGGAAAGCAGTGTGGCAGTGCCTCAAAAGGCTAAACATAGAACTCCCCTATGACCCAGCAATTCCACTACTTGGCATTTACCCAACCACCCAGAAACAAGGACATACTAAACCCACTAGCACAACAATGTTCATTGCAGCACTATTCACCATAGCAAAGATATGGAACCAACCTAGATGTCCCTCAGTTGATGAGTGGATCAACAAGTTGTGGTATGTGTACACAATGGAATTCTATGCTGCTGTCAGAAAAAATGACATCGCCCCGTTTGTTAGGAAATGGAAAGACTTAGAAAAAATCATATTAAGTGAAGTAAGCCAGACTCAAAGAAACTTAGGCTCAATGGTTTCCCTCATTCGTCATAATCAGTAGAAACCTTGGGCTCTACTAGCAGAGATTTGCAATAGAGCAAAATCTTGATACATAAGGACATATAATGTGAAGCTAATTGAAAGGACCTCCAGGATAGTGAAACAAAAGCCATATAATGAATGATTGTTGTCCTTAATGTACTATGTTGTCTCTCATCTCCTTTGCTGTCCCTTGGTTTTCTCATATTGGTATAGTATCTCACTTTGTTATCTGATATATTGAATTTATTTGTATTTGGATATTTGAAATTTGATAGGGAAGGGGGGAAAACCAAGACGGGTGGGGGGTGTGGGGGGGGGAGGGAAATGGGTACCAAGACATGTGAAAGGGTATCAATGTATGTGAATTAATGCACCTTCTATCTGGCAAATATCATGTAACCCTTTTACTAATTACAATAAAAAAAATAAATAAATAAAAGAAAAAAATAAAAAAAAATTCATATGGAAGCTAGGGGACAAAGATTCCTTTCTGATAAGATGAAAGATAGCTCATATCATGATAAAGGTATGAGATACAAAATGTATGGAGAAATTCATGCAGGCTGAGACTTAAAGCACACTTATAGATGACAGTACATATCTGTATATATTTTTAATTTTCATTATCTAGACATAAACATAATACCCCAAACTTCTCAAGCACAGAAATCATAAGTAGCTAATATTAGAGACTTGTACAACCCAGAATTAGTTCTTAGAATGTATTGACCCTAGAATCCCCTAATATGTAGTCAGATATGTCATCCACTATACCAATGGCACACCATTGTCCCATTTGTATGGAAATGGAAAGACTTGAAAAAAATCATATTAAGTGAAGTAAGCCAGACCCAAAGGAACATAGGCTCAATGGTTTCCCTCATATGTAATTAGTATATGTTTAGCTCAAAAGCTACGTATATATGTCCATATAGGACAAAGCTAATCAAAATGAACTCTAGCATATGGAAACAAGAGATTTATCTTTGTAATTGATGTTCTTAATGTACTATGTGAAGCTATTTCTTTTCTGTTTTTTCCCTATGGTTTATCTCATGTTGTTACTGATCTGACTTTGTCACCTGGTAAATTGTAATAAGTTTAGTTGTCTATTGAAGTAGGGAAGGGAAGGGGAAAACAAGGTGATTGGGAGAGGGTGTGGGAGGGAAAGTAGGAGAAAAACATGGGAAGAGGTAACAATGTTCAAGAAGTCATGCACCCACTACCTAACAAATATAACCGTAACTGCTCTATATATCACCCCCACAATAAAAAAAAGAAACTATTGGCCCTTCTTTGTTGTTCTAAAATGTTCCATGTGTTCTTTTCTTTGCCAGGTAAACTTTATTTAAGCTATAAATCTTCTGGTAGGATTTTATTTAGAAGAAAATAAAGGAAGTTTACCAAGGCCAGCCACCATTTGAAGACTGTAGTGAATGCTCCAAAGAGACCAGTGTGAAAAGGCTACTCAGAGTGACGTATGAACATCCCTATTTGAAGAAGACAAGGAGAAGACTAAGAGTTAAAGGCTTTGATGCCTGTCCTGTCCTGAATCCCAGTCCTTGGAGAATTAACTTGGTACTGAGCATACATATTCCTTCTTTTTTTTGGTTAGTCCTGGGGCTTGAACTGTATGCCTGCTGTCCCTGAGCTCTTCAGTTAAAGGCTACCACCCTATTCCTGAGCCTCTTCCAGTTTTCTAGCGGTTAATAGGAGATAAGAGTCTCACAGACTTTAGTGCCCGGCTGGTTTGAACCATGATTCTGAGATCCCAGCCTCCTGAGTAGCTAGGATTACAGGCATGAAGCAGCATGCTCAGCTGAGCACACATATTCTTTTGAAAAGACCTGTGATTTGGAGGAAATAACTAGTATGCAGATATAGCTCAACCTCCATAATCCCCAGGTCAATGACATAGACTATCTAAAATTCCATCTCTCCCTTTGAATTCTACCAGCAAGTAAGCATCTGGAGGAAGTGCTTACAAATTAAAACTATCCCTAAGTAATGTTTGGGCCAAAACTAGTGCACAAAGTCCATCTCTTTTGAATATATCTTTATGTGTTTACATTAATTGACATTTGACCCATTGCCAGAGAGGTTAAGAAATCACTTCGAGAGGTACTTATTGAATTACAGACCTGAAATTTCAAGAGACTCTGAGTGATATGTTAATTAGAAAAGTATTCCTATCTCCCAAGAGTTTATCATATTCAGGCAATTAGTTGATAATGAGTGAGTAACTATATATTCATTGCAACCACTCTAAGGCTCTGGTACAGATAATGCCATTATCATAGCATTTGCCTGGATGGCAGATGGTGGAGATTTTGAGCAATTTCCATCACAGGCTGTAGGAGACAAACTTTTATTTCTGCTCTCTGTGAACTGTATATATTTTGGGAGGAGAAGTTCCTATTAATATGTCTATAGTGATTACATGAAATGAAGGTTCCCCCTGGCCTTATAGAAATAATGTAACCAGGACTCTCATGTCTGGAGTTTCTCTCCAGGAACAGTCCATTTCACAGTCTTAAGTTTTTAAATATACTTGCTCTGTGTACCTTATGCACTTCCTTTTCTTTTAATTCATTAATAGATGAAAAGCATAACAAAGAATCTCAGAAACGCATACATTAAGTCATTTAACATTTTCTTGGTGCTGAGGTACAGTGATGTCTAAGAGAAGAGAAACATACCATTCACAGTGAGTAAATTTTGCAGGCAGATAGCATCAACAAGACCATACATTCTTTCCTCTTCCTGTCACCCCTTGATTGTGGCTTATTTTCATTTTGTCCCAGATGGCCATCTAGTTCTTTCCTGATCTCGCATGAAATAATGAGCAATATCTAGATAAGAAACTTTCCAAGTATCCACTTTAAGACTATGACACAACGTATGACCACAGGAGGTTATTCTTAGGAGAGGATCACAAAGGCACCCTAGCTATATGTGTGTGATCGTGTAAAATAACATTCATGGAAAGGATCTCCAAGAAATGGAAATAAGAGGGTTTTTTTTCTCTTTGTTGCTGTATTGGCTATCTTTTCCTCTGTTTGCTTGTTTATCTGTCTGTGTAAGGATGGGGGGGGCAGAGAAATTGTGAGACAAAAGATAAACAAATGTAGCAATGGTACTTCCTAGACACAGTGTTGAAAATGAGCATATAACTTGTGGGTGAGGGTGGGAGGGAAAAACTGGAGACAGCCAGGGAAGGGGTGATTGTGATAGTGTCCAAAAATAAATGTACTCTTTATCTGATTTTGGTAACTGTAACCTCTCTGTAAACCATCTTTACAATAACAAGTAATTTTTAAAAAATGAATAAGACAGACCTTTCCAGATGCCAGTCCAGTCTTCCATTTCTCATTGTGTCATTGGCCAACACTGTGGAAGATACTCATCCTCAAACCAATCACTTCCCAGGGTGATACGGTCCATAGGACTGGGATTGTAAAATTCTGATTCCCTCTCTGAGACTAAAGGAAGATCCTCGTCCCTCCAAAACAGAAGATAACCTCCTGGGAGATAAAAATCACAGGAGTCTTTTTGAAATGCAAAAAAAGTACTATGAACTAGTGTGAACATCGTTCATCGGTTTCATCAAACCGAAAGACCACTCATCCAATCTACTACATCTACTAAGGTAGTAGTTCACAGACATGCACTTTTTTTTTTTTTTTTTGCCAGTCCTGGTGCTTGAACTCAGGGCCTGAGCACTGTCCTTGGGCTTTCCTCAAGGCTAGTGGTCTACTTCCACCACAATACCACTTCTGGCTTATTCTGTGTATGTGGTACCGAGGAATCAAACCCAGGGTTTCATGCTAGGCAAGCACTCTACCACTAGGCCACACTCCCTGCCCAGACATGTTTCCGTTTTTGCTTGTTGTTGTTTTTCAAATAAATTATTAAAGAAATGTACTCATTACCTTTCTTGTGTAACTGTAACCCTATGTTCATCAACTTTACAATAAGTAAGTAAGTAAATAAATAAATAAATGCAGAATGGGACTAAGTTAAAACAAAACGATTACAAGTTGAACACACAATAAAATGTAAGCTCCAAGAAAGTAAGAAATATTTTCATTCATTTTTCCAATAACATCAGAGAAAATAATACTGTTTTTTCATCATTTCTCTCCTCTAGGTTTCTAAAGGAAACTTACCTAGTAAGTTTCTCAAGGGACTTCATACTCACTGAAACAAAGGAGGAAGGAAGGCATAGTTTAACAAAGCCTGTCTTGAGTTTGAAAAGCAGGCTTTCAAGATTTGAAGGAGAATCAAGGGAAGTGTGAAAGAAAGACCTTTAAGCAAAAGGCAATAAGGGGCCTCAAAGCCATAATGCAGTGTAGACTTTGGCCTTACTTAGCTCAACCACCCACTGAAGATAACGAGAAAGAACAAAGGCAAAGCAAAGTTCTTAGTGAGAATCTAGCTAAAGAGTTCCCCAGACCAGTTAGATCCTTTTGAATCAGGACAAATGTCATCCACAACTACCAAAAAGGAATATTAGTTTATTATAATGGTTACTCATTTATGTCCTCTACTGTGAATAGCCTAGCAAAAGCACAAGACCCCCTATGTAAAGAAAGTGGACCGCTTTCCACAGTATTTGCCTTGGCCAGCCAGCTCTGTGCCATTTGTGAGCGTAGTACAGAATTAACTAATTCATCAACTTGAAAGCTTTTACTGCACATTTTCGCAATCTGAGAATATTGAACTGGGCCCGAGGATAAGGGAGTGAACAGAGAGACCTGCTCCCTGCCCTTAGGAAGCACCAAAGGCAGCAGGAAGCAAAGGTGCTTGGGGAGTCACTTCTGGTAAAGGTTAGGGCAGAGCAACTGGGAATCTGGCCAAGGTAAAAGGGTGGAGGAGTGAGTCATGCATGCGGTCAGGCCCTGCAGCTCAGAAAGGGGAGCGCAAGTCTTAACACAGGAACTAGACAAATCGGTATTTGGAGTCAGGAAACTCAGAGATGAGACCCAGCTAGTTCATTCACTCACAGTCTCTCTGAGGCTGAGAGACACCTGTGTTGTTCTTTCCATTTATTTGTGGTACTGGGGTTTGAACTCTGGATCTTGGGCTTGCTAGACAGGTACTCTAACATTGGAGCCAAGCTCAAATTCAATTTTGTTTTGATGCTTCTGATATGCAAACTCCGAAACAAGGGTTCAAAAATATTGCCATGTCAGAACGATCCCTTTCACATAAGAATGTTACTAGGATAATACCTTTACATGAGGTTTCAGACAATAATTTCTTAGTTTACTATCACAGGTGTGAGAAAATTGTGTTAGGTCTGCCTGGGAGAACTGCTGCTCCTCTTCCTTCTTCATGAAAGACAGCAAGTTGCGTTACTAAAAATCACCTGCCTGAGAACAGTAATGACCTGTCAACCACTTGACTGTCAATCATTCCACTGTGAGTCAAAAGTGAAAGCACCTGAGCCTCTGAGGTCATGTGCACATCAACTGCAGCCACGCCCCCTCCTCTTCCTCTGCTGTGTAATCTCTCTCCGCCATCAGTTCTCATTCTGCACACTTATATAGGGGGCAGGCTAGTGGTTAGGGTCTCAACAAACTCTTCTGCCCGAACCATGTGAAGTTCTCTTTTCTACAACCCTTACACTATTTATGAGGAGATGAATTTAAAAAGCTAGATATGGAAACAACGATGGGAAAAACATATTCACCTCTGCTTCAATGGTCCTAGAAGTCCCAGATGGAAGCCAAAGTCAAATAAATGTAAATAATACGTGAAGAACTTGAGATACATTCTCTCTAGGTCTCAATTTCTATATATATTAAGAAAAGGGGGTGAGAAAAAATGCACTCTATAATCAACCCTAAGGTTCAAAGTGCAGCATTTTACTCATCTGTGGAGACAAATCTGCTCAAAGCAAAGAAAAGTTGATGAAAAGAAAATGGTGGCATGAAGCATCAGAAGGAGGCAGACAATGCTAGGAAATGTATGGTAGAGCCAAGATCCTCTGTTCCAGCCCAAGAAGTACAGGAAAGGGAGACAGAGAAAAGACATGATAGAAATTTCCACCACATACTACTCAGAGAGCTCTCAGAGCCAGAAGAACTTTGGTGTCATTCTTTGCATCACCTAATACCATGGATGAGAAAAACCACAGGAAAACTGAGAAGAGGTTAACAGACAGGATATATGGTGAACCGGTAGGACCTGAATCTTAGGAAAGACAATTTAGGGAGTCTTGTCATCTTGTTGCTTTTCCAGAAATGCAGGTTTGGTGAGTCAACAAGGTCATTCTCCAGCTCAAGCAACACTTTGTTATACATAAATGTATAAGTCAGCCTTAATCTTCATCCAGAGATCTGGAAACTAAGCCCAGACAGATGGATGTGTTTGTCCAAAAATAATGGAAATGGGGAGGGTTGTAGAGGAGAAATAAGAAAACATTGGATTCCTGGAACAGGAAGAAATGTCATTAGTACAGAGATTTCTGATCTGAACATAGCAATTTTTCTCTTGAAATATAATTCTATCCAGTGAGGGCCAGAGCATGTGTTCTTTCTCTATGGCATGTCTGAATCAACTGTTGATCTATTCTTTCTCAGCTACTTGCTGATATTCATATAAATTCCTTAATATCACTTAGCAAGCAGCCTCAGTTTATTCATTTCATAAATGAGGACAATACTTCCCTTATGAAAACACAGTTCAAACTAAATGGGCCCTATTTATTAATGCTTTCAGCTGATTGACAGGAGCTCTGTCTCTAGCTTGGGGTAGCAATATCATCAAAATCCTTTCCAGCTTCATTCTGTGAAAAGCAATGTCTTGGTTTTCTACTTACATCCTAAAATGACAAATCACCAATGACTTTTGAGCCCTACGTTTTATCACTGTATAAAGAATTAAAAAAGATAGAAAGGAAACAAATGGAGTTTTACAACTTCCACCATATGAATTATCTTCTGAGATTCGTTATTCTATAACTTTGGGGGTGTGCATGTCCTTGTTTTCCCATGTGAAATGTACTGGATGGAAAAGGAAAGGGAGAGGGGGAGGAGAGAGAAGGGGAGGAGAGAGAGTAAACTTACTTAGAGAGAGCATACTGTGCTTTATGAAAGTCCAGATTCCCTCTCACATCAGAGAAAATTGTTTCTGATGGGAACTAGAATGTTTTGCTCATCTCTGGAGATAGAAAGGCATAGTGTTGATAAATGTCTTGAAAATACTTGAGTATGTTAAGGATAAAAAGGGGTGAAGACAGCATATAGGAACAGTCTTAGATGAAAGCTAACGCTTAAGCAAGAGAGTAAATATATGAAACAGTGGAAGGAATATATGCACACTCATATATGTACATATATAGAGAGGGGGTGGATGGAGAGAGAGAGACTCTATATAAATAAAAGTTGAGATTCACCGTGATAGAGGAGCGTGAAATAATTACCCAATTTTTTCCCACCCATCCTTTGGCAAAGAGTTCTCAGGTTAAGAACTTCAGGACAAGATGGAATGGAGGTTAAGAAGCAGGATGAGATTTATAGAATTCTAATTTAGTTATTTGTTGTATATTCCCAGTTTTGAGTAAGTGAAATTTTCTTTATCAGCCTTATTCAGAGTCTACTATTTGAAAGTTAGACATTCGTTAAGAAAGCTGGTTGAACGATGGAACACACACACACACACACACACACACACACACACACACACACAGACTCTATCTAATGAACTAAGGCAAAGGTACAGTCAAAGATACATGTGAAGGGGGAGAGTTTGGGATATAAGTCTATTCCCAGCAGTGGATGACGGAGCCCAGGTATAAGTATACTCTACTCAATGATCCAGGGGCCGTGAATGAAAACAATACTGTACCAGTAACCACCGCCTGAGCAGTAGAGAGTGTGAAACCATGAGGTTTCATGGCTAGTTCTTCCATAGCTCTCATCAGCCCAGCCCATTTCATGACAGGTGTTTCTGCACTCTCACCACAGATCTCAATTCAAGTATATGGATTTGATCGACATGCCTGCAATCATCTTGATTTATTACCACCACAATTGCCCTAGAGTAACCCTAGTGGGTTTTCTTGGTATAATTTCTCCACAGACTAAAAATGGATAAGACCATTAGAAAGACATGTGACACTTTAGCTGGATCCTGGAGCCACAAAAGTGTCTCTTTGATGTCAAGACATACCAGGCACATTCTGGCTTGCATAAAGTCGTTTTTGTCCTGACCAATATTATATACTCCCTTCTTTGTCATCCAAACTATTCTGGCATCCAGAGACAAGTTTCAGGAATAAATATTCAAGACATGTGAAAGGGTATCAATGTATGTGAATTAATGCACCTTCTGTCTGGCAAATATCATGTAACCCTTTTATTTATTACAATAAAAATATCAAAAAGAATAAATATTCAATAAATTGCTATCTGTGATTCCGGATCTGCCTGCCTCTTCTCTTCTGCCTCTCTCCAACTCCTGGGGATACTCTTTATATGCTGAGAGTGGATTATTTAGAATAATATGGTTGATGGGAGGCAGTGGTCTGGCTTTGTGAACAGAAAGAAGAGGTTATAGCGCTTGCAGAATGCCCAGCATAGAAGGAGATTGTGAGGAAAAGTCATAAAGGCTGTGCATATAATAATGAGAAGAAATGTCTTTCAAGACGTACATCTTATCCAGAGTCCTCCATGTATGTGAAGTAGACATAAAGAATAAAAGGAGATGGATTTGCAACTAAGAATAATCAAGCAAAAATTTTGTAAAATAAATAGGAAAGATATTGGGAGAAAAAAGGATGCATGAGATAGCTGTCAGATATCTTCCTTAAATAGTCCATAAGTATTTAATAAAATCATAGGGGGAAATTAAAATACCTTTTTTCCAATCACAAATAAAATCCTTAATTAGGATTTATTTATTTAATTTAGAGAACTTCATTTTCTAGTTATTCCTATAATTTTCCATCCCTGCACCTCTCTTTGGTGAATTTATGCCAGATTATTAGATTACTTCCTCCTTTCCTTCCAATAGAATCCCTGGTCAGGAACTGTTTCTGGCCCCTCACTGTTCTGCCTCCCAAACCTAGGGAGCAGCACAATTAACATTAATTGACTAATTAATATTATATTCTTAATGTCAATATTGTTAAGAGTTGCAATTAATATGTACTAAATATATTGTATAGACTGGAGTTCTAAATGTTGACTAAGTGAGATCATTTGATGTGAAGCTGAAACAGAATCATAAAGCTGGAAGCATAGGAAGAATATTTCAGTCTGTTCAGTTTAACTATAGTAAGAATGGCTGTTATAAAAAAAAGGCAAATAGGGCCTGGAGTTTGGCCTAGTGGTTAAAGTGCTTGCCTAGCATGCATGAAGACCCAGGTTCGATTCCACGGTACCACATACATAGAAAAAAGCTGGAAGTGGTGTTGTGGCTCAAGTGGTAGAGCTCTAGCCTTGAGAGAATCCAAGGACAGTGCTCAGGTCCTGAGCTCAAGCCCAGGACTGGCAAAAAAAAAAAAGGCAAATAATTAATCAGAGCTAATTAGGACATTGAAAAAGAGGGACACTTAGACACTGTTGGTGGGAATGCAACTTGAAAAGATCAATGTACAGCTCCCCCCCATAAAAATTACTACAATCACCTGATCCTGCAATCTCACAAATAGATGTATATCCAAAAGAAACAAAATTAATGTCAAGACATCTGGACACTCATGTATACTGTAACATATTTACAGTAGATAAGACATGAGGTCAACAAAGTATTTAGCAAATAATAAATTAATGAAGAAAATGTGGTACATAAGTACAATGGAATAGTGTGCAGTCATTAAAAGGAACAAAGTCCTGTCCTTTAAGACAATGTGAATGCAGCTGAAATAATACTACAATAATCCATCCAGATTAATAATTTGTGTTTCTATATATTAGTTAAGAATTTTAGTTAAACTTAAAAATAATTCTTGAAATAGTTTAGTAAATACCTGAGTCAAAATCCACTATGCTGAAGAAATAAATGAAGGTTTGGGAAAGCCAAGAGATTTCTGATGATGGCACAGCAAATGTCAGATGACATTTAGAAGGCAATGCTGTGCATGCCTGCACAGGCACAGGCTAGAAAGAATGACATGGAGAGTTAGACTTTTGCACACGTACTGTTAAAAATATATTATTGATTAGTTCTCTCATGGGTGCCTTCACTGCATTGTTATTATCAGGCGGTGTAATGTGATGATTCTTCCTTACACAATGTTACAAGTCTACAATTGAATACAAACATGGAAGGGTTATTCCACAAAGGATGAAAGACAAAACTGCAGCAGGTCCACAAACTTGACTTAACTAAATCAGTTCTGTTCCTTCCCTCTCAATCACAAAAATGGGGAAGCCCATGAATATAGAGAAACAGATGTAGATATTTCTGGATTGCTCTGGAAGGTTTTAGGGGAATTTCTATTTTTTTTCAGACCAAAGAATACACAATGGTGATTTTTATTTTACTTAGGAAACCATCACAATTTTCAAGAGAATTATATAAATATAATATTCACAACTTACAAGGAAATCAAGCCTTACAACCAATGTGGCCATATGTCTCAAAGATCTGTTTTCTTTCCTTTTTTCTACATTTTTCCCTTTTTACCTTAACATTGCTATTTATAGAAATGGATCTTAATGAAATAATGATGCCTAAATAATATTCACCTACAAAATTGCTGAATCTGTATATGTACATACTTAACTCTGTGCGTGTATGTGTGCATGCACACGTGTGTGTGTGTGTGTGTGTGTGTGTGTGTGTGTGTGTGTGTGTTGTTCCTACACATTGAATTCAGGGCCTTGGAACTGTCCTTGAGCATTTTTACTCAAAATTAATGCTGTACTACTTGAATCACAGATTCATTTTCAGCTTTTTAGTGGTTAATTGGATGTAAGAGTATTATGGCTTTCCTGCCCTGACTGGCTTCAAACTTTGATCTTCATATTTCAGCATCTTGATTATCTGGGGTTTCAGACATGTGTCACTGGTGCCTGATATATAGACAACTCTTATATCCATAGATACTATGGTAAAATTACCCAAGCTGTATTATATATAACAGTATGTAAGAATACCCATGATGTCTTTTTATTGGTCTCTAAGAACAATATAAAAAAGACGTGCCCAAAATAGTGAAATTTAACATGACAGACACTGGGGCAGAGGGCTATGTGCTTTATTCAATGTAATACCAGAGTTTTAACCTCACTTCAGGTATAATTACACTTCAAAGTCCTTAAAGACTGAGGCAATTCTGTAATTTAGAGAAACAAAGGCCCTCTTTGCTTGATTCCTCTCCTGGTGTGGATAATAATAAAGTGGGAAAGACAGAGCTTTTAAACAAACATTGACAATGCAACAAGGTTGGAAGGAAATGTGGAGAAAATTACAGAGAAGGGAACTGTGTTGGATGTGTGCATGAATGGGTTAGATTCCCAGAGACCCCTCTCCTCATTTGCAACGTGAATAAGGTTGGCACTTTTCAATGATATTTGGTCTATAGAAACTTTTAAAATTATACTTTATTCATGGAACACAAAAGGCATGCCATGTGAAGCAATTCCTACTTTTTATATATAAAGACTCAATTAATAACAATTACAAAGAAACTTTTTTCTTTGGATTATAGCTTAATGTGCCCACCATTGAAATAAAGGGAAGTCATGAAAGCAGAGGCTTAATCTGATCTCAGGCTGATGTACACAGTTGTAAATAGTCCAAAACTGATGCTCCTGTGTCATAACACACTCTGCTATATGACATATATTAGTAAGAAGATGGCTTTTGTTAAAGATAGATTGTCACTGCAAACAAGGACTTATGTCTTCATATATTTAATGTGTCTGCTATTTTTACATTAATTTTGAAATATATAAACATATATACATGTCTTTCACTATATATGCATTTACAAGAACAACTATTTTCACTAAAGATTATTCTTCTGCTAAATTCAGCAAATACCTATTAGAACATAGTTGATCCAGGACAGGTTTGAAATGCTGCTTTTCAAAATCCTTAATTTCCTTTCTGTTCAAAAATTACAGGAGACAGAGCCTAAAAAGTCTTTTATAGAATTGGAATTCCTAAGTAGAAAATTCTATTCACTGGTAGGAGGGATTTATTTATCCAGGCATGTAGACTTTAGCTCTTCAAGCAAATCTATCAGAAAGCAAATGTTTATTGAGTCTGCACCAAGTCCAAATCCTGCTCTCTACTTTGGGCTATAAAGTGTGACAACTAGAACTTGGCGCTCAGGGTACACAGATCCTAGGGAAATAATCCCACAAGTGTATAATCACAAATTGAAGGAAGCACAGTGAAGAGAAGACCAAAAGGAACCAGAAGAATGTGTAGAAGGAAAAGCTAGTTCGCTCTATAGGGTTCATGGGAGAGTTGTTTGAGTTAAGAAAAGCAAAATAACCAGGTGTTCTACCCTGTTCTGCTCGTCTCCCTGCTTGCCTCTGTGCTGGTTGTAACAAACATCTTACCTCAGGGAACATGGTGTCTCTCCTTCTGCCTGGAATACTGGCACCAAGAAATATATGAGGTCGACTCTACACCGCCTTCAAATGATGCTTTCCCAACAGACTCCCCCCTCCAGGATGTAAGATATCTGTCTGCAGAAAGGTGTCCTGTGGCCCTAAATCCTTGACTTCCCTTCACTTCCTCACTAATTTAGAGGAGGATTTTTTCTGCTTTCTAAAAAAATTGATAAACAATGTACTTAGAAAAATTTTAGTATGAAATAAATTGTGGTACATAATTTCTAATTAAGCGAATCAATTGTGCTAAATTATAGTAAATATATAATTTATGATCTTTAAGGTGCAAATGCTGCTTCAGTGGTTAAGAGATCATATACAATATACTCTATCTATCATCTATCTATCATCTATCTATCTATCTATCTATCTATCTATCTATCTATCTATCTATCTATCTATATATTACTTATAGGTCATTCAAGAGTATTTAGCTACCTTGGAGACCATACCATAAGGAGATAAGGGAGAAATGCAGGTAACCAGCTGTCCTTGAGAATGGCAATGCCTATGTGGAGAGGAGGAGGTCTTATATTCTGTGGTCATTTATTTCTGTTCATTAAATCCTTTTTGTGCACACAATATTTTGATATTTACTTCATTGTGGCTTGGTGATTCAGTGAACTAGGCTTAACTCTTGTCACATATGTGACTTTTAAAGTCAACACTATCAACTTACAACATGAAAGAATGTATTCAGTCAATGGTTCAAATAACAATATAGAGTATTAAGTGTCCATAAGCTATTTTTTTTTGCCAGTCCTGGGCTTGAGCTCAGGGCCTGAGCACTGTCCTTGGACTTTCTCAAGGCTAGAGCTCTACCACTTGAGCCTCAGCAGCACTTCCAGCTTTTTTCTATGTATGTGGTACCTAGGACTTGAACCCGGGTCTTCGCGCATGCTAGGCAAGCACTTTAACCAGTAGGCCAAACTCCTGGCCCTCCATAAGCTATTTTATATGTATGACCAAGTATACGTTTTTATTTTCTAAATCAGGTGAATGATGATGTTATTGCACATATAAATGTATCTTATAAATTTTCCCTTAAAATGTCTTCTGTTAAGAAAGAAAAATTTATAAAAAAAGATTATGTAGATAAAGTATGTGCTCTGATATGACTAAAATTGTAATGGTGGTATGGGATAAACTTAAGTTTAGAAAACAGTGGAATTAAGTAAAACATCTTGTTTCTCTCCACTTATCCAATCAGTAATCAATTTACTCATTCATTTATTCATTCATTAAATATATAAATATTCATGAGCATTTTCACATGCAAGGCTACAAATAAGAGCAGACTAGGAACAAAATAATGAAAGCAATACATTTCCTGACCTGAAATACCCTTGAGTCCAACAGGAAAGAGAAACACAAGTTTAGAATTTGAACAGGGTTTTGTATGTGGCCCTGCCAATGTCTGCTTTTAGAATTTCCAGTTTCTCCTGAAATTCATCCTTTTTTGTTAGCTTCCAGAATAAGCAATTTAAAAGACAGGGTTTCATTTCTCTTTATAAAGCAGTTCTTGACAATGTTCTCAGCACAAGTCCATTCCACCATCTCTTTTGGTAAATAAAGTTCTATGGAAACACAGCCACGAATAGCCATTGAAGCATGGCTTCTGGCTGTTACCATACTCTAAGGTAGAAAGAAATAGTTGGAAGATCTGTTATAAGGAATCCTAAAACATTTTCCACTTGACATTTAATAGAAAGAAGTCCTTCTTATAGAATCACCCTTGTGGTCAACTGTGATTACAAGGTCTTATGGTACCGTCAGCAGACTTTTATCACATATCTTTTCATATTCCTTATATACTTCACAGCACTTCCATCTCCTAAAAATGAGGCCTGCCAACAACTTTCCTACTTGTCTATGTGGACAATTTTGACTCAACTGTTAATATACAAACTGAATAATCTTCTGTGAAGCTCCCACATAAGCTTCAGAGGAAGAAACACTATGATTTAATCATTTTTGCTATCACACTGAACTGTGCCCTGCAGTCATGTAGCATCATTCCCAAATAACAGTATTACTTTTGCCACTATGATATAGTCACTGGAAAACAACAGAAAATTTTTGAAGAAAAATTTTTGAAAAAGGCATGAAAACAAAAATAATCTCAAATAATATAACTGAGAAATGTTTCCACCAACAGTTTATGAGTCATTTGCCCAGCATCCTATATTATTTATGTGTGTTATATATTATACATATTATAGATGTGTATATATAAAAGAGCAAAGAGAAGTAATTTTGCCAAAATACAATGTATAGCCATTATATTTTAATGAAATTATATATATATGTATATTTGCCATTCCTGGGGCTTGAACTCAGGGCCTAAGTGTTGTCCATGGACTTTCTCATGGCTAGAGCTCTACCATTTGAGCAATAGTACTGTTCAGGCTTTTTCTATGTATGTAGTTACCAAGGAATTGAACCTGGGTCTTTATGCATGCTAGGCCCAACTCCTGGCCCCTAATGAAATTATTACTGTATGTTCATCCATGTTTAACCAAATTTAAGGGTTTAAAAAACAAAAGAGAAGGTTTTTATTTCACAAAGGTTTGATCTCCATGTGTACGCTTATTCACTATTCTTTTTTAAAGTGTTTTCTTATTTAAAAATTTTTTATTGTGAACATGATAGACAGTTACAGGTGGGTTGCAGTTACAAAGTCAGGTAATGTGTCTCCTTTTGAACAGTGTCATCTACTCCTTCCCTAAGTTTCATTGTTAATATTTAACATAATGTCTAGTGAATAGCATTTCTAAATTGGCTCATCCTTTGTCCCACCATCTTTGTGCATCTCTTTCCCCTCCTCAAAACTATAAATTCATTTGTAAGACAAAGTGTACAGAAATCAAATACAGTGACAAAAGGGAATAAATTGAAGTGAGGCAGGGAGGAAGAATTTCAAACAATACAGTAAAAATCTTCTTTTTCCCATTTCTTAGAGGTCATTTTGGTAAGTATCATCATATATGGTCAAGTATACTTAGTTATTGAGTCTTTGTGATGCTCTCCTAAGAATATCATCCTTTCGCCTTTGGCCTCATTGTGTGAATGTTTAGTCTTTAATGTCCAATACTAACTGTTTTTTTACCTCAGTTTTGTTAACTTGTGGATTTATAGACAGATTCTTATTTTTACAAATGAGGGAAGTCATGCAGTCTGTTTCCTTAGATTTGGCTTACTTCATTTAATATAATCTTTTCCAGGTCTTTCCATCTCTAGACAAATGTGGCAATGATGCTTTTTCTGATGGAAGCATAGAATTTCACGAGCATGTACACTACAATTTCTTGATCCATTTGTCCATTGAGGAGCATCTGGGTCAGTTCCATATTTTAGTACAGTAAACAGTGCTGCAGTGAACACTGTTGCACTGGCCTGGTTTGTGGTCCTTTGGATGAAAGCCCAGAAGTGTGATCAGAGAGATCATAGGAGGAGTAGGTCATAGGGATACAGATAGTCTTTTGAGTAGCCTCCACACTGCCTGCCAGTGTCTGAACAAGTTTACATTCCCCCCAAAGTTGTAGTAGCAATCCCTTCTGTCCACATCCCCACCAGCATCTGTTATCATTAGTTTTCTTGATAATAGCCATCCTGCATCAGAATCAATTTTAAATGGATCCAAGACCTCAATCTAAGAGCAGATACTATGAAAATATTTCTGAAAAGGATAGGAGAAACACCAAGCTTCCTTGATACAGATAAGAACTTCCTAAGTAAAGATCCAGAATCACAATAAATCAAAGCAAGATTAGATAAATGAAATTACATGAAACTGAAGAGCTTCTTCATGGCCAAGAACATGGGTAGCAAGATAAAGAGAGAGCACCCAGAATGAGGGAACCTTACTAGTTATACAGCAGACAAATCTCTCATAACTAAAATATAGATCTCAGAAAATTAAACCTCCCTAAACCAAATCCTCAAAGAAACAATTAATTGATAAGTGAGCTAAAGACTTAGAGATTTCTCTGAAGAAGACATAAGAATGACCAGTAGACCCATGAAGAGATGTTCAGCATCTCTGGAAATAAAAGAAATGCAAATTAAGCAACATTGAGATTCCACCTCACTCATGTTAGCATTCATTAGTCTTAGAAGATCATTTTCCACTGGGAATCAGGGTCACACATCTGTAATCCTAACTACTTAGGATACTGTGATCTGAGGATCACAGTTCAAGCCCAACCTTGGCAGGAAAGTCTGTGAGATTCTTTAATTAACTACCACAAAGCCAGAAGTGAAGCTGTGTCTCAAGTGGCAGAGTGCTAGTCTTAACCAAAAAAAAATCATAGACAGTAAGTAGTACTTTCATTCAAGACCCAAGACCAACCTATGCTAACACACACACACACACACACACACACACACACACACACACACACACAAAGTGATCATTTTCCTTTTTAAAATTCATTCTAATATACTTAATGTGTTTAGAGTCCTATTCTGGGGTCAACAGATTCACTTAAAATCTCTGTGTGAAAACTCTACATCTTTACTCTAGGATGGGATTCTCTTTGCTATTGGGCCATTAAGAATGACCTAGTAAAAATCCACTCTTCTTGTTTGTACTTTATTAGACAAATGCCCAAGGTCATAGGGAAGCTCTTAGTTTTTTGAGAAACCTCCATACTGTTTTCCAGAATGGATGAATAAACTTACATTCCCATCAACGGGGTAGTAGAATTCCCTTTTGTGCACATCTCTGACAGAGTTTATTATTGTTAATTGTTATGATATTGGCCATTCTGACTGGAGTGATATGGACTCTCAGTGTTGTCATGATTTGTATTTCCTTTTTGGCCAGTGATGTTAAACATTTCTTCATCTGTCTACTGTCTTCTCCTTAGAAGTCTCTTTAAGTCATTAGTCCATTAATTAATTAGGTTGTTATTTCTTTGAGGGTTTCTTTTTGAAGGTTTGGGGAATTTATCCAATAAAGAACAAAGTAGGGCCCCACTAAAGCTGCTAAGATAACCATGTTCATTGCAGCATTATTTATCATAGCCAAGATATGGAATCATCCCAGATGTCCCTCAACAGATGAATGAAACATGAAAATTTGGTATATACACACAATGGAATTCTACTCATCCATCAGAAAGAATTAGCACCGTACCACTCATAAGAAAATGGAAAGAATCGTCAAAAGTTTCATTTGAACAAAGTAAACCAGATAGAGACGCATGGTTTCTCTCATTTGTGGTAGGTAGAATGTTCTGACAAATCTATAAATAAGCACAATGGGTAGAAAGCAAGGGGTTAAAATGAATTAATTAACATTTAGTAGACTCCATGAAGACCACAAATTCCTTAAAAAGAATACTAAGCCAAAGTCCAGGGAAAGAGGTACAAAAAATGAGTACTTGCAAGAGTGGATGATGGGGCCAAGGGAGAGGAGTAGAAGAATGAAGGGAGGAAAAGGCATAATACAGCCAAGATTTCATTGTATATATACCAGGACTTAGAAATATAAGGTAGAGATTGAGTTGAAGGGGAGTAAGATGCTGAAGTGTTGACACAGATTAATATGCATTGTATGCCTCAGCTGCAAAAATTCAATATATGACCTAAATTAAGGTATGCAAGAGAACGGGTGGGTTGAGAATGTTTGGGGAAGAATGTTGAAAGAGGTGCCACTGGTTAAAAGGCACTATTCATAAACCCCTTTAGGGAAAGACAACTCCTTTGAACAACTACTTAAAGATAATAAAAATATTTCCCCCCAAATAGAAAAATCCAATCTTCCTCATGTCCTTATCAAAGCAAAATCATGTACACAAAGAGAAAACATGCAAGCCCACAGGACAGACTCTGGCACTCAGCCTACAGAACACACAAGTGGAAACGACTTAGAATAAACATTTGGGCCTTGGACTTCCAGCCTCCATTTCTATTAAAAAATAGATTGCTATAAATTTCATCAGGTGAAAGAAGTCCTAGAAAATAGTACAACATATTTATTGTGTTTTAACTTAAGATTTCACCTACCCCTTACAAAGAAAAAACAACCTCCTTAATTCCCAGAGTTGTGTTCACACTGTTGAGATTTTAAGTGTACACTCACATCTAAACCACAAACGATCTCTCTGTCTACATATGTTTCTTTCTATATTTACAATCTTCCCAACAATCATTTGGCTATGTTATCTGTTTGTAGATTTTTGTTACAACATGTCTCTTTCATTCCTATATTTTTCTAAGAAGGCTTTAGGACTTCATCTCTGATTGAGATTACACATTTCCTTTGCATTAAAAAAATGGTAGGTTCACAATTCCTTTTCCTTCTTTTGAGTACACACCACTAGTTAGACAGCTCCCATTAGCGTGCTAAGTCTGAGATCAGCCAATGATCTGAAATTAGAGTTTTCTAGACTTTTCTATTTCATTCAGATTCCCTTCAATATTCAGAAAAAAATCATAGTATGGAAGGTTTGTTTACCTATTTTTCTGTTGAACAGTGGCTGTTGGTTCAGTCAGCTTCACACAGCTAATCAGTGTTTTTTCCTGACTCAACATGTGACCCTGGAAAAGAACTATCTCTCCTTGTGTCTAGATTTCCCTCATCTGTACAAGAGAATCTGTTTCACAGAATTGTGAGAATTAAATGAATTAGCAAGTATAACAAATGATACATAGACTTAGTTGTAATTACAATTTTATATGTTAATCTTTGCTTTACTCCCACACCTCCAATGTTTGCACTAATATTTAGTAATGTTATTTTCTATTTCATTGTGTGTGATTTCCTTAAGCTTATTTGATTGTTTCTAGTCATGTTCATTCTTCCAATAAAACTCCCTTAATTAGAATTTCTGTGTTGGGACACATTAGCTTTCCTTTTACTCTTATTCATCTCCAACATACTTCCATGAATGTTGCCTTAAGAGTTGGCAACTTTTATTTTTAAGAGACCAAAATCATAAATATTTTAGGCTTTATGGATGTATATAAACTGTTTAATATTCTTTTACAATGTTCTAAAACTATTCAGACATGCAAAAACCATTCTAAACTCAAATGTGTCATGTAAATAGATGGATCATATAGAAAGTAGTTTACTCACATAGGGGAAGTCTTACACACTGATGTGTTTGTGCCTGTATGTATATGGTAAGTGATATGCGTATGAAAGGGGATATTATGCATGTATGTGTCTCTATATGCGGGGAGAGGAGTCATGTGTGTAGTTATTTTCTTCTACTGAAGATGTTAATCTCTTTTCAATTTTTGTTGCTGCTGATTACAAATGTCAAATAAGACACCCTTCCCCCCTCCAAAAAAAAAAGAGAAAATACTCCTCAGATACCATCTGAAACCAAAAATAACATGGCCAGGCCTTTGAAATTGTATATGCCAAATAAATATCTTGAGTTTAAAGAGCACATAAATCTGACATCTGAGTGCTCAATACATCTTGGCTTAATGAAGTAGCGCACAAATCGCCATCATCTTTGCCTAAGCTAAGGAGATATGTGTAGTCTACAAGGGGTAGGGCAGCAGTCTTAAACTGAAGAGCTCAAGGACAACTCCCAGGCTCAGAACCCCACGACTGACAAAAAAGAAATATGTCGAATGTAGTGTAGTCTAGTCTAAAAAATCCTAACCACACACCTGAGTGGATATTAAAATAGCATTTGAATTCCAGTGATTTCCCCTCACATGGTCAGTCCTCCCCCACCTCCCTGACTGGATTTCTTCCTTGCTGGACTTTGGATGCTAGCAGTGAATTTGAGGCTGAGAGGGGAAATTGGGGTTCCAAGGGGGAAGAAGAGGACCCCAGAGAGTCCACTAGTCGAGCTGCAAACTGGGTCATGGGGCCTGTGGGATTAGAGAAAGTACAGCTCTGCCTAAGACATGACATCCAGCCCTGAGGGGGGGTGTGCGAGCTGACGGTTCATCTATATTTTAAAACCTTGTTATTCTGTCTCACAAATACAATAATGAACGGAGCTCAAGTTTTAAAATGCACGATGACTTAGAGCCTTATGTTTAAGTTACAGGCTTGTACTTAGCACTTAGTGGTCTCTAGCAAACTAAGGCACATCTTGGGAAGAATCGTAGAGAAGGATGCCCCTTTCAAGAGGAGGGAAATACTAGTTTTCTAACTGAAGAAAAAGGAGGTGACAAAACTACTATCTCTTGCAGATACAATATCATAAACTTTGGGGGTACTTATTGCTTTCCTTCTTGATCTATGTTATTCCCTGTCAATGGATGTTTAGGTTTGCTCTTTGTGTGTTTGTGCATATTCAAGTCTCAAAAATATCATTCCCCCTCCCCCCAGAGTCAGAATATCATTCATTACCCACCCCAAGTGAGACATTAAAAATACTTGAAAAACTAGTAAATGAATGAGTCCATAACTGCCAGAAAGGGGTTGGAAACAGTGGTAATTCAGAGGCAACAATTGGGAAAGACAATTGGAAAGCTTTATCCCACTGCCTGATGATACAGAGGATTTTGATGCTCGAATAGTCAAAAAACTTGACTATCAGATCTGCCACTGCCCACCACCTCTGAGATCAATCCCATTCTGAAGGATTTTGTGAGTGTCCCACAAATGCCTGAGACAGATTTTGAACAGAATTTTTGTCACTCCCTGTCTGTGAAGGCCTTATGAGGATCTTGTTAAATACTGGAAGCCTCTCATATCAGACATAGATGGGAGCCGTACATCCTTTCCCTCCAACTTGACAATGAGGAATTATGGACAATAGAAGCAAAGTTCAGGCAAAGCTCTTCTAAACATTCAAAAATTAATGATCAAAACACAGGAGCAGCTCAAACTAATCTTAGAAAGATATATGATAGGCGAACAATCACATTCCAAAAGTAAATATTTCACAGATGACACATCAATAATTTGACAAAGAATAAAATCCCTTTTCTGATCTGATCAATTAAAAGAAGACCTGTAGTATGTGGAGAGACCGTAAAGAATTCAAAAGTAGACATGATAAAGTGAAGTGACCAATAGCTGCTTCTTTTCATCTTCTTTTTATGCAAGAGCTGTGCATCTCGTAAGGTCTCACAAGCCAGTAGGCATTCCATCAATGAAAAGTTGGCTTCCAACATAAACTGTGCAGTGATGATTCCCGTTCCATAAATTGTGATGATATCTGAAGCATGTCTTGGTCCTGACTCAGCATTCCAAATCCAATTTAGTTACCACTAAACTATAAATTAACTTGCATATTCTGTGTAATGGGTGTGTATACAGGTTAAAAGACCTTTCATTCTTTATCTAAAGAATTTTAAAGTATAGCATCTTATAAATGCACAATGTATAATATTCCTGGACAACAAGTCAGTTGTTCATACTAAAGCACTGTGCTGAATTTGACTTAATAATTACTTCAACATTCATTCATTCTTTCTTTTCTCCAATAAGCATTAATTCCATCTCAGCACAATTGATCAATTTACAATAATATATACATATCTTTGAATGTGACATAATGAGGCTAATATCCTTTAAATTCATGCTTTATTATTTTGATTAACAGATTTTATAGAAAAAGAAGACAATTATATTAAATTTAATTCAAATAATTACATCTCAAAGGCTATAGAAAATTACATCTCAAAGCTATAAAAGAAGCATCTGTGGGAAAGGCATATTTGTTTATTACCTGGACTCTACTTGTCTACTCTGATGGTGATCTACTATATAAGCCCTACTTTTACTCCAGCTTCTTGCTGGTTATTTTGAAGATGGAGCTTCTAGGCCAGCTTTGAAGCATTATCCTTGGAATCTCAGCATCTGAGTAGCGAGGACTGCATATGTGAGTTACTGGGCACCCAGCAATAATTTCTCCTTCTACAGCACAACTTTGATCAATTCTTCCTGCAGCTCCTTTACAGACATAAAAAGACATGGTTTTTTTCTAATCTGTTTTTCCTTTTTGGTAATACACTCTACTTTGTGTTTAGAAAGGGCTCCTGGAACTAGAACAAAAATATTATTCTGACTACTGACACTATCTACCATCTGGCCCAGGAATTTAGTGTTTTCTGCTATCATCCATGGCAGGCAAATGTGTTAGTTTATAAGAGGCATAAAACATAATACCTCCCATACATCTTAACATAGGCTTGCCCAAGTCATCTCAAATAATATTAATAAAATAACGATATCATTTATTAACACTTCAGTCTCCAGATTCCAAATGCCAAATTGAAGGTAGAAAAAATAAAACTGGAGAATGTATTGCAATCTTGATCCTGATCTCCTGCTAGCTACCTAGGATTACAGACCTAAGCCATTAGGGCTCTTGACTCCTCCATCTAGGGTCTCAATGTCTAGAGTTTTCACATGAAATGATGCAATTCCTTCTTGGGTTAAGCAGTTCAGATTATACTTTTTAATGATTTTGATAAAATAATCCTATTACACACACTATCTATGTAGCATACAGCCTATCATTTGTATCAGCAAGTAATATATATGAAATATTATATCATGCTGTGTAACTGCATATACAAATGTACTCATTATGTACCTGTATGTCCTGGTATGTAATTTTTACCCTCTTACAGTTATGTTTTCTCTTTATATATGTTAAACAACAAAACAGTCACCTTCCAACCAAGCTTTTAGGTACTTGAGTATCAGCAGGAGACTCTGGATTCTATATGATATGAAGAGCTATCCATATGGCTGGTACTCCATAACACTGATTCCGTTTTAGCACCTACCAACTCAACTTGGTAATTATTCATTGAATTCTGGTGTCCCTCTGGCTGCTCCTGAAGTTGGGAGAAATAGTTTCATGCAATATTCATGGCACCAATTTCAGAGTATGCAAGTGAGCAATGTGTATTGGATGAATGAGAGACTAGTTGCTTAAAATACTGCTAACTAGCTCTCCTCTATTTTTGTAAACCTCCAGTATTCCTTCAGTCCATCATTCACAATGGCAAAAACAATAATGAAAAAGCCCCACTTATTTTTAGCATTCTTATTTCTCAGACGTTCATTTAGACCAGGGGTTCGAATAATGGTCAAAGGTTCTCTCCCTGTTCTGTTAATAATATTCATGTAAAAAGAAATGGACTTTTCCCATGAAAAAATAAGAAAGACAATTTTCTCTTTTTTTTGAGTATGATAAGTGGTGGGTTTGATTTGGCTTTTTGCTCTAGTATGAACTATTACACAGCTTGTTGTGCCTTTCAGGAGATGATTCAAACTTTACCATTGTGTTACCAGATGTTCTCTGTTAGGTGCCATCCAGATTCTTAACGTTTAGAACAAAGAATTGAGTGCAGCACTTGGGAATAATGAGAGAGAAGTACAGGTTTAACAAAGCAAAAATAAGTCCAGACAATGATGTCGGGATCATTTAGGACTGCCTTGGTCTGAGGGAAAGAGAGTAGTGTCATTTCCACAGAAGTCTTCTTGAGGGAGGTTTTCATTGGCAGCTAGTGCTTAAAACAGCTTTTTCAACTGCCTATGTCCGTTCCCACAATGCATTCGGTTATACTGATGTTAATGATATGCAGTGAATAAACATGCAGCCTTAATTAGAGACGTCTCTCAGAAGTTCATTTAAGGACAACTAAATACAGCGTTGTGCATGCACAAGTTAAGGAGAATGGCATTATGCTGAGCAAGCATCATTTTACCTGGATGTATCAGTACTTTTTGATGGTCACAAGGACTTCTGCAGGGTCTTTAGGCTATTTTCAGCAGGAGCAATGCTATGGTCTCTTCTTCCCACAAGTGACTATGACAACCAAAGACCCTGTCTCATCTGCCTCACTGAATAGCACACTTGGAATTTTGGGCTTCTTCAGCACCTTTTCTTCTTCAAAGTGCCTGTCATCTCAGGTGGCATCAGATTTTATGATTGCAGCATCAATGCTCCCTTTTCCTAACAATGCTTTCAAGAAGAAGCCGCTGTCACCATCCTCTATCCTGTTTGCTAAGGTATAATTTTCCTTTATCTGGTTCTGATGCCTTAAAAAAATGAACATAGTACCTATTTGTTTTGTCACAGAATGGGCATACAGCTTTATTAAAATGATACATTAGTGACTAAAAGCATTAGGACATGGGAATTTTGAGTCAGAAAGAAGTAGACTGATATCATCCTTAAGTCATTTAGTATGATAGAGCTGTCCTTATGCATTCTCTGTCTTGGTTCTATCATGAACCCAAAGGGAGGGAGAAAGGTGTGAAAGAGCTGAACCACTGGCCTGTGGTAGCAACAAATCCAGATAATCACTCTACCAGTAGCCTTCCCATTATTTTACATGCATAGGATGTACTGTGTTAATTATGGCAATTTCACTATCTGGAAAATAATAGTGACTCCAAAAGTGTTTGTATGTGATTACTATAATAACTTATGCAAAATGCCTAGAGCATAGTTTGTTTCATGAAAGCTATTGTTAATGTTGTTATTATCATTAAAATAAATGAGAAACATCTTAAGTATTCACAGTGTAGGAGTTTCTGTGTTCAGTCACAGGAGAGTCAGAGGAGATATGAACTTGGTTGAAAATAAGGTATTTTCTGGTGATGGAGCTGCAGTGGTGTGCCTTCAGGGCTAATGTTAGCTCCCATGTAGGACATGAAATTCCATGTAGCATGCTGTATTTGAGGAGAAGAAATGGCCATTTAAAAATTACTGAAAAACTTACTCAAAATGGAACAATACAATAAGCATGCTGAGAAATCAGTGAATCAAACATCTTACTTCCACTTTCCAGTCGTGTCTGTAGTTAGACTGTATCCGCAGGAGTTTTCTTACTCTTTCTGGTATCTATTTCCTTGTGTTAAAGACTTTGGTACTTGCTCTCACTTTATTGTCTTTCACTAGTGCTAATAGCCAAGCACATTTTTCAGACATTAAACTTCCCAGCAACAGGAAATTTGTCCGTGTTAACACCACTCCGTATGCCTAAGCTTGTGCTTTTTAGAAATATGGAGCATTGTGTCAGACCCAATGGCCTCTAATGCTCACTAAGCAAGGCAACACAAAAGAAAAATCTCAAACTACAACTGGGCAAAATAAGCCTTTTCAAGCTTTTTTTTTTAATACTTTCAGGGGAAAAGATAAACTTCCTTAGTAGCAAACGAATTTCCTGTCGCTATGGTTAACTCATCTTCCACTTGTCTAAGTAGTGAAACCTGAGTTCCCTGGAATTTACTCCCAGGACACGAACTGTATTGAAGTGAGCACAGTCCAGAGATGGTGAGAGATCTATGGGGTCAAAAGTCCACCACCCATTCTATGTTATCAAAAGGTAACAGTCCATGATGGAGCAATTCTTAAAAATCTCTGCTTTTCCTGAAGCAGGTTATAGCCACAGAATTTAGTCCTGAATACTACTGCCCGGCTGGGTGCAAACTAAGCAATATACTTCATGAAAGTGGGGAAAAGGAAAGCTTTGCTAGCAGGTGATATTCTTAAGTACTCAAAGGAGCAGTGATTTCCAGGAGCCACTCTCATGTACACTTCCCTTTCCACAGATATTTATTGAGCAGCATCTTGAAGGAAAACTTTAGTTCTAGAGAGAAAGTAGGACACAGTAACATTCAAGAGTTTTACTTTTGTAGAGTCTGTATGGGAAAGTAGATTTTTCACCAATATTCACCCAGGGAAATGTGAAAGATCAAATGGGGATGGATAATCCATAGAAAATTACACAATTTCTGTAGAGATTTTATAAGTGGTTCAGTCCATGATTGCAAAACACATTCTCCTCCCTCCCCTGAAAGTAAATCAGCATAACATGAATCCCAAAACCTAACCCAGAATATAGTCAGCCAAGAGGGAATAAGGGAATTCTAAGGCTGAAGAATAGTTAGTAGAAATGACTTGAAAGTAGAGATGAATATGAAAATGAAGGGCTGAAAGAAGTCCAGTGTAAGTGAATTGAGGAACAAGGTAGGAAAGGGGCTGCGAGAATAAGAGATCAGAGAGTAAGAAGGAATTGCCCATCATTTCAAGGAGTTTTAAAGCCAGGCACCATCTGAAATGATTGACCTAGCATCCAAAGAGATGGTACCAGACCAATAAAGAGACTGCACTCCTAATTAATTAGACTAAGGGCCTGTTGGTAGAAATGCTAAAAGTCATGAATATGATTTGGAGAAATCAATTCTTATCAGATTGAATTTGATTTATAAATGCATACCTTGCAAGACGATGGAAACTTCGAAGGCCCTGAGAAAACATCACTATGCAAACCAACATCCCAGAGTAAACTTCATGACATCACCAAGTCAATGGTATGCCATTGACTGGAGGTTGGTAGTTGCATGGGATGCCTTCCTCTTGACAGGCATGCTTTATTCTGTGCAACATCTGTGCTGATTCAGTGCAGTGAAACATTAAGTACAGATGTAGGTGTAGACAGAATGACAAGATTTAACACTTGTAACTGAGGTTCTTTTCCCACAGGATCTAGTGAGTTTAGACACCTAGCGTCACAACAAGTCATCCATCAAAAACTAGTTCAACCAGCCCTTTTCTTCTATGGGCCAGAAAATTGCTTAGAAATGTGACGAGAGCTTAAGATAAAATAAGATATCATAAAATTAATACAATACAATAAAAGTAGCACAAAACTAGATTTTCTGCAGCAATACTTACCACCAAACTCTGGAATACTGCTGTATTTTCTTTAAAAAATAAAATCTACAGACATAATGTTTTATTACATAGACTAATATGTATATATGACATATAAACCTTCAGATTAATTTTAATTATGTTCTAAAACCTAAGTGCCAGTGATGGTATATAGAGATTCCCTTCTTGAATACCTGTTTGTTAAATATGACATTTGAAATATGTTGAAAAAAATCAATGTTAATAAATTCTTTAATAAAAAATGCAAAAAAGTATAAAAATAAAATCAAGAAGCCTGTTTAGGCATCAATGGAAGTGGCTTTCACATCTTAGGATGGCACGGGTAAAGTCCAATGACATTTCCAGACACCAGAAAGGAACACTTACAGAATCAGTGATTAGGAATGCCTAATGGGGCAAGCTGTCCCTTGTGTGTGTGTGTCCAAAGGCCTTGTCAATCTGTTATTTTTGTGATGGAAATTTATGGTTCCATGCTTTCTTTCTCAGAGCAACATCACCACATGTTCATTCGGATAAAGAAACACTTTACTCTCCATTGACCCATTTGTCAGAACTACCACCATGTGGCTTGACCTGCATGATCCTTTCACTAGAAATCTAGATAAAGAGTGTCACCCTGCCTCCCACTGACAAGTTTGGAGCAATGCTTATCATTCCCTTTTCTTTTCTCTGTTCTTCATTATAACCTGTACTGATGGCAGGCACTATTCTGACACATAGACCTTTGGAGGGAAGAAGATTGATGTCTCAACTCAGCTGAGATCTTGGTAAAAGAGTAGAAGTAAAATTTATAGAGTACCTATTTTCTACTAAGCTTCATGTATAAATAATTTTGTGCAACATTCATAACCTCCTTTAAGCAAGGTAACTGGGAAGCAATTAACTTATTCAGCTAACATGTTACAACCCAGACTCTAAAGCCCAGGCTGCTTATCCTGAGGGCCCAGCCACTTTCCATTTGACCATGTTTATAGGAGAAATATAACTAGCACCCTTCCCTGGGGATTTGTAAGTTATATCCAGGAATTCACTCTTAATCTTCCTTCCCACTGAGCAACAACACATCTATCCTTGTAGATATTTTATTTAGGATTTTTTGAGGACACCGAAGTAAAAGAGAAGTAGAAGAAACATCATTCATTTATCTAATTAATCAGAAGCTGAAACCTCTGCCTGAACAAAGCACAATATTTGGATATCATGCCAAATTCCATCCCTAGTGGGTGCTGGCAATAAGCATGTAGACATGAGAGAATACAGAGTGGACACAGATCTCTGCTAAGTATCCCATGTCAACCCAGAGTTATTCTGACTATGAACTATGCAAGGCACCCAAGGTTGAATCAAAGTACACTCCTTAATTTGCAACACACCAATTGAACAGTAAAATGTGATTTAATTTACTGTATAATTTGCTTGTTCAACAAAGCTGAAAGATAACTCACTTAGTACCACTTTGCTTATATGTGAGCCTAACTGGCAGAGGTGTTCTTCCAGCGAATGGTTCTGTTGTTGATTGCCAGAGAAAGCTGTTTGAGTAGAAAATACACAAAATGAGGGGTCTGCTGTGGTAGTATTTGCAATGCCTCCCTTTTGTCCTCATCAGCTTTATTTCTGCACAGAGGCAATTATAGCCCTTTGTTTTCCTAGTTCGATGAAGTCACTACGTCTTGCTCAGTGGCACATAGCTAGGGGAAAAAAAAACTGCATTCAGCCAAATTTAGAACCATTTGGAACTCACGAGTTGTGAATGTTGAACCAAACTTGAATCTTTTAAAAGCTCATCTGTTTTGCAGAGCTTGCCAGCTCTTGTTCACATTCTCACAGCCTGGGCTGTCCTCTGAGGGCTAAGCCAGGGGTCCTGGAATCCCTCTTCTCCTTATCAGAGTGGGGTTTCCTGCAATGCAGGCAGGGGCTTAGATAGAATAAGAAGGGTATATCACAAATCTGTGAAACGCTGCTAGGATAGAGACCCCCTCCAAGAAATAGAGACACTTTTCTGCGTTTTGCCCCTTTTCTTGGAATTATCTATATTTCTCTGACATCTCCATATCATATTGGCCAACTATGGCTATTGCTATGTAGACCTGCCTGCCTTATCCCTTGCATATAAGAGCTTCAGACCAGTCTCTCTTCTATCTGCAGTGGATCATAAATGTCCTAATCAGATCTGTTTCCTGAAACCTCTGCTTGCAAGCTCCGCTCTGAGTGCTTTTATTTATTTATGTTCTCCCTTGTTCATTCATTCATGAGACTCTAGAGCAGCTCCTCTGCATCACGCTCTCTGGATGCTTTCTGGGATAAGCAGTATTGAGTAAAAACAGGAAGAAGGAGCTGCGTTGGCTTGTGAAGTCCATTGTGAATTTATCGGTTGGGTGATTCCGCTGTGATGGAGGCTTTGAGTTAATGTGTAGGGAAAATCATGAAGAATGTCCAAAACATGAACCTGAGAAAAGTGGGTATGCTCACAGAGAGACTGGAAAGAAGGGGAGGAAATGGATCTGGAGAGATTATCCTGGTGAAAGAAACAGCCTGTGCAAAGCCATGAAAGAACGTGAACAAAAGCAGCTGCATTTGAGTAGTTTACCCTCACACTGGACGTGCTTGTCTATCTGTCCATAAGTAGCAACATGGTTCTAATGAAGCCCCACAGAAAGCCAGAGAGACAAGCAATGCCTGTAAAGAATCCTACTCAAATTGTGAATGGATTGGATCACCGTGTCCTGCTAATGAGTGATCATACTATCTGGACATTCATCTTCAATGAAACATGGTCCCTAAGCTACTCGGAAAACAAAGATTTGGACAATTATGATGTGAGGCACAGGGGCAAAAAATTATGAGACCCCATCACAATCATTAAGTCAAGAGGGATGGTTTATGCCTGTAATGACAACCTTATAAAATCTATTAGTAAGAGGAAGTTGTGAACCAGGCTGGCTCCAAGCAAAAATGCAACTTTCTGAAAACAAATACTATTTCCTAAAACCTAAAAAGTTGAAAACAAGGGAAAACCAGATACTGTGGTTCATGCCTATAATATCGGCTACATGGGAGGTGGAGAATGGAACATGCACAGTACCTGACCAACTTCGGGGAGAAAAGGCAGGAGATCCCAGTTCAACTAATAAAGCGCTGGGTATCACGGTACACAGGTGTCACTCTAGCTACACAGAAAGGGGAAACTTGAGGATTTCAGTCTGGGATGGCCCTGGCACAAAAGTGAGTTTTTATCTGGAAAGGAAGCAAATCAAAGCAAAAAGGACTAGGAGCATGGCTCAGGTGGTATTTTTGCCTGCTTCACAAGTGCAAAGCCCTGAGTTCATACCTCAGTACTGAAAGAAGAAAAGAAGGCCATTGAGGAAGAGAAGTCAGATAAGGAGTGGCACAATGGCAGACTGGATCCTGAAGTGTAGGGAAAAGAGCAGAGTAGTGAGGGGCTGTGATGCACTTTTCAAGACCAGGATACTGGATAGCTTGGATGTAGTCCAACCAAGTTTGTGTGTTGAGCCCGAAACTGCCTTTACTTTACTGAGCTTTTAGCAAAAGAAGCTAACTTAAGCATGGGCTAATTTGGGAGCATGGGATCTGATGGAGAGCAGAGAATTTTTGCTTTTGATTTTTCCCTAAAGACTGAGAGAAGCATGTGGCCATGACTGCAGGGACAAAACTGCAGCTGGTGTCACAACAGCACTTCTCAGCTCACCTGACACTGAACGGAACCCTTTCTTCCCTCAAGGGTTTACTTCATCATAACTCTTTCTTTCGTGAGTGGTTCTAGAGCCAGGATGATGTTTTCATACAAGAAGCAATTAGGAGACAACGTGGGCGGGGGGGAGGGTTGTGAAACCAATAACCAATAGAAACTGATTCAGTGGTAAGTCTCCATCAACTCTCCAGATTCAACGTTCTCACAGGGATAATCAGCAAGTCTGAGCCCTATCTTTCCCCAGCAAATAACCTGTTCTCAATGAACTCAATGTATCTTTCTCACCATTTACTTCCCAAATATCATCATTCTGATCTTTATATTTATTTTCCAAAGTAATTACTGGGTATATGAAACTGCCTCGCCTAGGAATTTAGTTGTAAAAGAGCTGTTTTATGCATCCCAGGTTCCCGAGAAATTAAATTCCTATTATGTTTTTCAGCTTTGAAGGGCTCTGATGACTAGTGCCTTTGTAATGCTAGGTTGTGGTCATTAGAGTTCATAATATCACTTTTGAGGTATTCCATTAGAAACAATGATAATTGTTCACAGTATTATGAGAACCAAGGCCACAGCAATGGTAGTAAATGAGGCAACATTATTTTGCTTTTTTTAAATATTTTTTATTGTAATTAATAAAAGGGTTACATGATATTTGCCAGATAGAAGGTACATTAATTCACATACATTGATACCATTCCACATGTCTTGGTACCCTTTACCCTCCCCCCCATAGCCCCCCCATCTTGGTTTTCCCCCCTTCCCTATCAAATTTCAAATAAACAAATACAAATAAATTCAATATATCAGATAACAAAGTGAGATACTGTAACAATATGAGATAACCAAGGGACAGCAAAAGAGATGAGAGATAACATAGTACATTAAGGACAACAATCACTCATTATATGGCTTTTGTTTCAATATCCTGGAGGTCCTTTCAATTAGCTTCATACTATATGGCCTTATGTATCAAGGTTTTGCTCTATTGCAGATCTCTGCTAGTAGAGCCCAAGGTTTCTACTGTTTATGACAAATGAGGGAAACCATTGAGCCTAAGTTCCTTTGAGTCTGGCTTACTTCGCTTAATATGATTTTTTCTAAGTCTTTCCATTTCCTAACAAATGGGTCAATGTCGTTTTTTCTGACAGCAGCATAGAATTCCATTGTGTACACATACCACAACTTGTTCATCCACTCATCAACTGAGGGCCATCTAGGTTGGTTCCATATCTTTGCTATGGTGAATAATGCTACAATGAACATTGATGTGCTAGTGGATTTAGTATGTCCTTGTTTCTGGATGGTTGGGTAAATGCCAAGTAGTGGAATTGCTGGGTCATAGGGGAGTTCTATGTTTAGCCTTTGAGGCACTGCCATACTGCTTTCCATAGTGGTTGAATGAGTTTGCACTCCCACCAACAGTGTAGTAGTGATTCTTCCTGGCCACATCCCCTCCAGCATCTGTTATTATTCGTTTTCCTGATCCTGGCCATTCTAACTGGAGTGAGGTGGAATCTTGGAGTTGTTTTGATTTGCATTTCTTTTATGACCAGAAATGTCGAGCATTTCTTCATGTGTCTATAGGCCATTTTTGTTTCTTCTTCAGAGAAGACTCTCTTTAAGTCTTTGGCCCATTTTTAATGGGATGGTTGTTACTTTGGGGATTAGTTTTGGAGTGATTCAATTTTTTGAGCTGCTGATATATTTTAGATATGAGGCCTTTGTCCGTTGTTTGGTTGGTGAAGATCTTCTCCCACTCTGTAGGCTTCCTAATTAATTTACTACCTATGTCCTTTGCCATACAAAAGCTACGCAGTTTAATGCAGTACCACTTATCCAGCCTTTCTCTGATTTGTTGTGATTCTTGGTCCTTATTAAGAAAGTTTCGACCTGTGCCAAGGAGGCCTAGTGTATCTCCTATTCCTTCTTGTAAAGTTTTCAGTGTGTCAGCTTTTACCTCCAGGTCTTTGATCCATTTGGAGTTAATTCTAGTGCAAGGTGACAAAGAAGGATCCAACTTTAGTTTTCTGCAGGTACTTAACCAGTTCTGCCAGCACAACTTGTTGAAGAGGCTGTCTTTCTTCCATTCTATTTTTTTGGCTCCTATATGTCTGTGGTTTAATATCTAGGTCTTCAGTTCTATTCCATTGGTCTTCAGGCCTGTTCCTGTGCCAGTACCAAACTGTTTTGATAATTATAGCCCTGTAATAGAGTCTGAAGTTTGGAATTGAAATTCCTCCAGCGCTGTTCTTTCTGCTAAGAAGTGTTTTTGCTATACGGGGTATTTTATTATTCCATATGAAATTTTGAATTGCCTCTTCTATTTCTTTAAAGAATGCCATTGGGATATTGATGGGTATTGCGTTGAATTTGTAGATTGTCCTTTTCACAATGTTGAGTCTTCCAATCCAGGAGCATGGGAAGTTTTTCCATTTCCTTAGTTCTGCTTTAATTTCCTTTTTTAGGGTTTTAAAGTTTTCATCAAAAAGGTCCTTTACATTCTTAGTTAAGCTAATTCCTAGGTACTTTATTTTCTTTGAGGCTATTGTGAAAGGAGTTGCTTTCCTGATTATTGCCTCATTCCTCTCACTGTTGGCGTAAAGGAAGGCAGTTGATTTTTGAGGGTTAATTTTATAGCCTGCTACCCTTCCAAAGTTTTGAATCAGCTCAAGGAGCTTGGGAGTAGAGTCTATAGGATTCTTTAGATACAGAATCATGTCATCTGCAAAGAGGGATAGTTTTACTTCCTCTTTCCCTACTTGGATCCCCTTTATGCTTGCTTCTTGCCTTATTGCACTGACTAGGAATTCTAGTACTATGTTAAAGAGTAGTGGAGAGAGTGGGCATCCTTGTCTCGTTCCTGATTTTAGAGGGAATGGCTTTAGATCTTCACCATTAAGTGTAATACTAGCAGTGGGTTTGTCATACACAGCCTTTATTATATTGAAGAATGTTGCATGGATTCCTAGTTTCTCCAGAGCTTTCTTTAAAATATTTTTTATTGTATTTAATAATACCAGATAGAAGGTGCATTAATTCACATACATTGATACCATTCCACATGTCTTGGTCCCCATTACCCTCCCCCCACCACCCCTCTTGGTTTTCCCTCCTTCCCTGTCCAATTTCAAGTAACCAAATACAAATGTATCCAATATATCAGATAACAAAGTGAGATATTGTGACAATATGTGATAACAAAGGAACAGCAAAGGAGATGAGAGATAGCATAGCACCTTAAGGACAGCAATCATTGATTATATGGCTTTTGTTTCAATATCCTAGAGGTCCATTCAATTAGCTTCATACTATATGGCCTTATGTATCAAGTTTTTGCTCTATTGCAAATCTTTGCTATTAGAGCCCAAGGTTTCTACTGATTATGATGAATGAGGGAAACCATTGAGCCTAAGTTCCTTTGAGTCTGGCTTACTTCGCTTAATATGATTTTTTCTAAGTCTTTCCATTTCTTAACAAATGGGTCGATGTTGTTTTTTCTGACAGCAGCATAGAATTCCATTGTGTACAAATACCACAACTTGTTGATCCACTCATCAACTGAGGGCCATCTAGGTTGGTTCCATACCTTTGCTATGGTGAATAATGCTACGATGAACATTGATGTGCTAGTGGATTTAGTATGCCCTAGTTTCTGGATGGTTGGGTAAATGCCAAGTAGTGGAATTGCTGGGTCATAGGGGAGCTCTATGTTTAGCCTTTTGAGGCACTGCCACACTGCTTTCCATAGTGATTGAACGAGTTTGCACTCCCACCAACAGTGTAGTAGGGATCCCTCCTGGCCATATCCCCTCCAGCATCTGTTGTTATTCGTTTTCCTGATCCTGGCCGTTCTAACTGGAGTGAGGTGGAATCTTAGAGTTGTTTTGATTTGCATTTCTTTTATGACCAGAGATGTCGAGCATTTCTTCATGTGTCTATAGGCCATTTTTATTTCATATCTAAAATATATCAACAGCTCAAAAAATTAAATCACTCCAAAACTAATCTCCAAAGTAACAACCATCCCATTAAAAAATGGGCCAAAGACTTAAAGAGAGTCTTCTCTGAAGAAGAAACAAAAATGGTCTCCAGAGCTTTTAACATAAAAGGGTGTTGGATCTTGTCAAATGCCTTTTCCGCATCTATTGAGACAATCATGTGACTTTTGTCCTTGCTCCAGTTTATGTGTTGAATTATATTAATTGATTTGCATATGTTGAGAGGCGACATTATTTTGATAGATAACTTCCCCCCCAAAAAAAGATGAGGCAACAAAGTGAAAAGCAGTGGTGTTGACTGGGCTACTTCTTATCACAAGGACAAGCTTGAAGCCCCACTTTCCTCACGCAGAATTATGTGATTGACATGATGAGGATAACAATACTGACACATGCCAATGGCCAGATGAACCTGCTGAGGATGGGCCCAGGAAATCAATTTCCTAGCAATAACTCATGCAAAGAGAAACATACAAAGAGCACTAGGCTGCTAAACAGGCAATTACAGTTTTCTGAGTTGAAAATTGTGTTTGGGTATGTGGTGCACAATCTCTAAAATATAATTACTGAGGAACATAGTTTAATTTGTATCAATCACAATTTACAGCTTGTCTATGTTTATAGAAATGATTATGGTTTGAATTTTCTTGTGCCTTCCTTGATGCATGAAAAATGATTATCAAGCCTTCAGCAGCACCCGCCTTTCCATGAGAATTGGCAGCGATTGGCCCTTTAATCAAACAAGATTCTACTTTGCCAAGGCATGTAAATATGCAATCTCAGAACAACAGTTCAGTCTTCATAATGAGAGGGCTGGAAAGAGAGCCGTAGTGATCCCCAGCAGAAAGAGCCACTGAGAAGAACATCAGTAATTAACCACTGCCCCTCACAGAAGGCTGGACTCACACCTCCACACTTGTGACACGTTCTGGCAAAATCCAGTTTCTGCTACCAACTTGTTATTGTAATATTGTAATTGAATCAGATAGACTAATATAGGGATGGCTGCCAGCCTTTTATTTTAAAATCTCAGGAGTCGAAGACCACAGTGCAACATTAAGTCTAAACGCTGCATTAACTCATTCATTGTCTCTACACAAGTCATTTGGCTAGCTACACTGAGCTGAGGACTTTTTTTTGGCCAGTCCTGGGCTTGGGCTCAGGGCCTGAGCACTGTCCTTGGATTTTCTCAAGGCTAGAGCTCTACCACTGGAGCCACAGCACTACTTCTGGCTTTTTCCTATGTATGTGGTACCAAGCAATTGAACCCGAGTCTTCGTGCATGCTAGACAAGCACTCTACCACTAGGTCAAACTCCTGCCCCTGAGTTTAGGACTTTTAATCTCTATAAAGGAGAGCTTAAACATGGTGGTTATAAAAAACCTTTCCCACACCAACTGATGCTGAACATATATATATATATATATATATATATATATATATATATATATTCACACATGCGTGCATGTATATTCACATATTCACACACACACACATATATATATATATATATATGAAGAGAAGTATGTATTTCTTCCAATAGTCATCCAGTGTGGATATTCATGCATGTACCATATATATCTGTATATGCTATAGTTTGTGAAATATCAAAAGATGTATTATTTCCCTTATATGTGAAAAAAAGAATGTAGACAACACATGTAGATAGCTTTTCATAGGATATATCACCTGGAAGCAGTTTGGTTGGCTGTCAGAAACTTCTGTGTGGATGGATTCAGGTGGAGAAGCCACCATTCTGTGAGCTGCCTCTTTACCCCTAACAGCAATCGATTTTTCTGGTCACCCAGTTCTGTACACCATGTTCTTTGTGAGAAGTTCATGTTTTGGGCTTTGCAAAGGTAAAAGCTATTGGAAGAAGGCAGGCTGATCTGTAAATGCACTTTGAAGGGCACTCTGCTGGGAATACTTCTCCATTCGGAAGCGTTTAAACAGCACTTCACAGACACGAGGTTCTCACCAGTCATCATGTTGTTTTATATGAGCTAAATGCTGTGGGCCTTGGCATCCCGGGCCACAAAAGTGGGTTTAAAGACTGTGATGATTGTATAAGAAATCAAAACCCTCGTCAAGTTACGGATGCAGCCCAGAGGCCTTTTAATAAACAAATGGATGAAGAAAATGTGACACACACACATAGACACTGTAATTTTACTAATTTACTCATCTATTGGGAAGAATAGTCTTAATGTCATTGGCAACGAAATCGATGGAACTGGAAAACATATGTTAAACAAAGTAAGTCAGGCTCAGAGAAATAAATTGAGTGAGCATGCTATTTTCTCTTATATATGGAAATTAGATCTACATTATAAACATATATTCAAACCTATGCAGCATCCTCTACATGCATGCATATACACATAAACATATTCCTAAAGAATGATATATGCAAGGAAAGAATCCAATGATGTCATATCGGCAAGTTCAAAGAACACCTAAACTCAGGACAGTGGAGCAGAGTAGTTAGTAAAAAATAATGGGAAGATTAGATGGAACATTGAGAAGAAGATTGTATCCCATAGCTCTTTGGACACTTCAAGGATGCTGGCCTAAGCCGAGGAGTTGCTGGAGCATTTAAGCCATGAGCGTTGTCATCTTACAAAGGCATCTTTCTTTCAGTTCAGGATTGACAGCTATCCGTAAGAAAGCACCATGAGCACGGTAATGGAGACCAGTGCAGACAAAAGGGAATCAGGAGCTCAGATACATGCAGCAGAACCAGCAAGGAGAGTTCAGTTCTGGATATACATTTAAAAGATAGAACTAGGAAGATTTCCTAATAGGTTTGAATGTGGAATTTGAGTTTAAAAACATCTAAGTGACTCCAAAATTACTAGGCTGTGGATGAAAGGAGAAAAATTGCCACCCACTAAAAGATCAAGGGTCAGGTGATGCATTCATAAATTTCAAGTGGACCATTACATGCAAAAGTTCATAGTTCTGGGATGCACTGAAGTGATTCATCATTGTAAGAATACAAGTGATATGTTTAAAGATGTAAAATAAGATTATCCTTTATCTCTGTAACATATTTTCTAGATATGTATCCAAACAAAAGGAAATCAGCACTTCTTATGTGAGTGTGATGTGTGTATTTTATATATATATATAGTGTATATATATATAGTCTGTGTGTAATGTGCATGTATATTTTTTCCAATGCTCATTGCAGAAATATTCACATTCATTTGGGCCAAGTTAGAGATAAGTGCCTATGTACAAATATCTAAAGGAAATTTTATCACATACATAGATAATAGAACATTATTCTGCATCAACAGATGAAGTTTCACCATTTCCATCAACCTAGGAGATATTATGCTAAGGAAAATAAGCCAGACACAGAAAGAAACAAAAATTCACAATTTTCCTTATAGAGGAATCTAAAGCAAAGTGAAATGAATAGAAGAGTGGGATGTAAAGAAGGACGGTGATGATTAGTGCTGAGTAGATAGAGGGAATAAGATAAAGCTCAGCAGGCAAAGAGTTGTAGTCATATAGAATGAATCAGAGATCTCCTATAGCACAAGAACATATTTCATAGTATGATGTTTTATATATGGAGTTTGTCAATAGGATTGTAGGTATCCTTACCATATATAGTCAAAAGTAATTTCAAACACACACACACACACACACATATACACACATACACACTCACTGAATGCATTGTTATTGTGCAAAGCTAAGAATGTGATCATTTATTTCTCCCTCTCTCCCCTCTCTCTCTCTATGTATATCAAAACATCATGAGATTTCAATCACACCACTTACTTAAAATACAACCCATAAGACAAATAAGAAAAAAAAGAAAACCAAAATCATTAGAAACGGTGAGCGCACCACTGGAGTGACTGTGGAAAGAGAATGAAGTACCCGGCTGAAACCCTAGAGTCTGTAGGGTCAAAATGTCAGGCACGAGTTATCAGTAAAGTGCACCATGAACGATGTCACTGGAAGAGAGGCCACTGATACAGAGGAAAAAAACTACAGAAGAGGGCAGCCTTGAAAGCAAGGAAGAATCTCCAGGGAGAGGGAGCATTTGTGGTTAAGTAGGAGGATGCTGAGAACTGATGATTATTAGTTCCCAGTAAGCTCTGTGGCTGTCAGGAAGAGTAGAATGGTGGACCAAAGGGAGCCTAATGGAGAGTGAGGAGAGTCAGATACAAGAAGCATACACATTGTTTTCCAGGGGTTTACTGCAAAGGGACAAGGAGTGGCAGTTGTTAGGGAGAAAGAGGTCAGAATTGAGGGATTTTAGTTTTCATTTAAAATAAACAAAAGCATATCTGGATGTTGATGAGAATGACAGGGTTAGGGGGAGGTGGGATATTAAGTAGAGAGAAGAATTGGCTGGCAAAGACCGAGTGATGTCACCGCTGGAAAACCATGACAGCCAGCTTGTCTAGGGCATGGGCCTTAATGGCCAACCATGTCCATCATCTACCCTGCCTCACGCTGTCTACTATTCTACTTTGTTCAGTCCCACAATGTTCAATTGCATCTTGAGGTAATTAAGTGAGGGGAAAGAGAATCCTTAAATCTGGGTGTGTTTTCTATTATTTTAAGAATAAATGTATGCTCAAGTTCTTTTCAAACTTCATATGATAGAAGACAGAGAAATGAAGGTTTAACTAAATTCTAGAGAATTATGCAGCTGGGAAATATGCCTTTTAAGCCATTTTAGTCTCAGAAGTTGCAGACAATGCAATCATGCTTTGCATTGCATGGAAGTGGAGAGTCACCATTAGGGTTTTTTAAAAACTATTTTTGTTGCAAAGATGGCATTTAAAGGGGTGACAGTTACATAATTCACGTGTCGAGTACATTTCCTTTTGAACAGTGTCACTTCTTCCCTCCCTTCCTTCCTCGGTTTCCCCTCCAGGTTTCACCTCACTCACAAATTGTATAGTTCATTTTCAACATAGGGTCTAGTGAACATTCATGCTGAATTCATTTATCCTTTGTCCACCATTTCTGTGCTTCCTTTTCCCCAAATCATGTAAACTTGCACACAAGACAAAAGGTACAGAAATAAAAACAGGCGGGCACCATTGGCTCACACCTGGAATCCTAGCTACTCCGGAGGCTAAAGTCCGAGGACTGCAGTTCAAAGACTGTGGGACTCTTACCTCCAATTAACTACCAGAAAACTGGAAGTGGTGATGTGGCTCAGGTGGTAGAGAACTAGCCCCAAGCTCATGAGCTCAGGAACAGGCGTAGAGTTCAAGCCCCATGACCAATGAAAAATAAACGGGAAAAAAAAGAAAGAAAAACACAAAAAGTAAACTAAACTCCTCTCATTTGCATTTCTTGGAGTTCATTTTGATAATCATCATTTTATATGAGCATATGCACATAGCTCTTGAGCTCTTGTCATCCTTCCTTAAGAATATCTCCAGTGGTCCCTCTGTGTGAATGTTTAGAGTCCTGTTTAATGTATCATGTCCAGGTGTAATTTTTTTCTTTTACTATTCATTGGGTTTATTTTTAGATTTATAGAAACATTTAATTATTACAAATGAGGGAAACTATGCAACTTATATTCCTTTGAGTCTCGCTTACTTTGCTTGCTTTTTAGTGCAGAAAAAAATGCATGTCTTAATTTCCCCCTTTCCCCAAACTGCTTCTTCTAGTCTCAGGGTAACAGCTTAAAGACAGCACAGAGAAAGGCAGATTTCTGTCACTGGTGGTAGAAGTGATCACTAGATTGTGACAATTAGAGCAAATGGAGGAAGCATTTGGGGTATCAAGAACATCTGAACCCTCATTTTAGTGGTGGCTAAATCATCCTATATATGGCAAATAATAAACTCCATAGAAAATTATATCAAAGAACATTAAATTTACCATGTGTTAATTAAAAAGATTTTTAAAGAGAAGACATAGTAGGAAGAATAGTGATGCCCCCCCCACAAAAAAAGAAGGAAGGATATTTTGGGCACAACAATAAAGGAACTGGCTCTTTTGAAAGTTTACTTGAAGCATTAGATATTCCAAATATTTCCTCTGATTCCATAGGTATAGGGTCTACAATGTTTGTGTCATCCTTTACAATCAAACAGAAGTCAGGATTTGACTTTTTAAGTTATTTCTCTGAGAAAAAAAAATCAGTGAAAAGATCAATCTTTTCACCTTGATTACTTTCAAGTAAGGTTGTATTTACACTTGACATATTCAGTTGCAACATTTCCCACATTCATACTTCCATTTAATCTTTTAGCTAAATATTAAATCTTACACATGCATAATCACCAAGAAGTGTAGAAGGAATTTAAATATTGTGATAAGAAGATATGAAATTTCCATAGCAATTTGAAAGTTACATCAATGCAAACTCTGATTGCTATTTGCTCATTTTACAAGTATGGTGGCCAAAGACCAAAGTTAAAGGAAACTTGGTTTTAGACCCAAGAGATTTAAACCTTGCATTGGGATTCCTGTTATGGAGACTATAAATGAAGTTGTAACAAACGAGCAAACCCACATGGGTTTGCAACTTTACAAAGAAGTTTGACCTTCCTTGTAAAATGGTACTCATATGTTATTGTGAGTTACCCAAGAGTTCTAATTCCCCACTTTTACTTCTATAGAAAAAAATAGGTTTGGTCAAACCAAATTTACCTTTATTTTTAATTTTTTTCATATATTTTTATTGTAATTAATAGAAGGGTTACATTATATTCACCAGATAGAAGGCGCATTACTTCACATACATTGATACCCTTTCTCATGTCATGGTCCCCATTTCCCTCCCCTTAACCCCTCCCCTCATCTTGTTTTCCCCCCTTCCCTCTCCGATCTCAAATAACCAAATAAGCATACATACAATATATCAGATAACCAGGTGAAATACTGCTACAATATGAGATAACTAAGGGACAGCAAAAGAGATGAGAGATAACATAGTACATTAAGGACAGCAATCACTCATTAGATGGCTTTTGTTTCAATATTGTGGAGGTCCTTCCATTTAGCATCATTCTATATGGCCTTACATATCTAGGTTTTGTTCTATTGTAAATCTCTGCTAGGAGAGCCCAAGGTTTCTACTGATTATGACAAATGAGGGAAACCATTGAGCCTTTGTTCCTTTGAGTCTGGCTTACTTCACTTAATGTGATCTTTTCTAAGTCTTTCATAAGTCTTCTTATTGTACAGAAAAATAATTAAAATGCTAATAAAATATCTCAAAACTTTTCTGAATTTTCTTATTTGCTGTAGCATTTATTTTTTTTGCCAGTCCTGGGTTTGAACTCAGGGCCTGGGCACTGTCCTTGGACACATTTTGCTCAAGGCTAGCACTCTCCCGCTTGAACCACAGCACCACTTTCAGGTTTCTCTGTGTATGTGGTTCCACAGAATCACACTCAGGGTTTTGTGCATGCTAGGTGAGCACATTACCACTAGGCCACTCACTCTGTTGGTTAAAGATGAGAGGGAGCCTCAGGAGGGTTTAAGAGGGTTAGATAGGATCGTCAGGGCAGTGCCCCAGCATTTAATGCTTGGTAACTTTGTCAGAAAGGTGAATGAAAGAGAACAGGCCATCATTGAGATTCTTCTTTTCCTACACCAGATACTTTGGACTACCTCAAGCCCAGTAGAAAGAGGACCATTAAAAGGTATGTCTTGGGCCGGGAGTTTGGCCTAGTGGTTAAAGTGCTTGCCTAGCATGCATGAAGACCCGGGTTCGATTCCTCGGTACCACATATAGAAAAAAAAAAGCCGGAAGTGGTGCTGAGGCTCAAGTGGTAGAGCTCTAGCCTTGAGAAAGTACAAGGACAGTGCTCAGGCCCTGAGCTCAAGCCCAGGACTGGCAAAAAAAAAAAAAAAAAAAAAAAAAAAGGTATGTCTTCTCCACCTTAGATCAGGTTTATGAACTAAAATAAACCTCTCTTTTTTTATGACTTATCTAGGATATGGCAATGTGTGATTAGTGATTGTAGAAGAACAAATTTACCTTTTGAAAAATCATTTGTAGTTCTCGCTGAGAGATAACACATTCAGTTTCCATTTCCCTAAAGCATTTCCCTAATGCTTTTCAGTACTTTCCACAGACAGCCAGGTTCCTTTCATGGTAGGGTTTGTGGTGAGCTGATTTCTGGGATCTTACAGCAGCTGATTTCTGGGATCTTGCAGCTGTGTTCAGAGCCAAGTTCCCAATGCATTCCATACCTCCATCATCTCTTTCTGTCTAACAGGAAGTGATGAAATGTTTACCTTTTGAAGGGCTGCCTGCCCAATGGACTGAAACAGATTGGTAACTGGTACTGAGAGACCTGCTTCTCAATGGCAGCTTTCTCTCCATCATGAACAAAGCATCCTGGAAATTGCTTCCAATCACTGAGAGTGTTAGAGTCTGGGAGGCGAAGTGCTCAGTCCTTCCAGACAACATGGCTCATGCCTGAAACAGAGCTTTGCAGTTCAAGGCCAATCTGGGAGAAAAGTAAATGAGAAGTTATCTCAACCAGTAAGAAGCTGGATATGATATATATTCATCATCCCACCTATACAGGAAAGGTAAATATGAGGATCACCATCCAGGCCAGTCTGGGCAAAAAGTGAGACATTATTTGAAAAGAAACTAAAGCTGAAAAGGGCTGGGGTATTGGTCAAGTGGGAGAGTGCTTTTCACAAATGTACAAGGCCCCTGAGTTCAAATCCCAGTTTCACCACCACCAAAAATCATCTAGCTATTGTGAATCTTAAGGTTTTATACCAAATGAAAAGCAAGAGTCACTAACAATTTATCTAATTGAAGGTTCACTTGTCTGCCATTTTCTCGACTTCGCCACCTGGCACTGACTTCAGAAAAATTCCCTCCAAAGCCTTTGAAAACAGTATGTCTTTTCAGATTTGTTTGACTAGAAGGGAAAAGCACACAAGCATGAGAGCAGGATTTCTGCTGGATGGCAATGATACTTTGGAACTACAGAGGGGACTACTGCCATCACCTTTGTCACCTTGGCTTAAGCTTCTTTTTTATTGTGGTTCATGGGGCCTGGCGCTGCCCCTGAGCTCTTCAGCTCAAGGCTACCACCCTTGAGCAAAGCCCCACTTCCCATCTTCTAGAGGTTAATTGCAGATAAGAGTCTCAGGTCCCTTAGTGCCCGGGCTGGCTTTGAACCTTGATCCTCAGATCTCAGCCTCCTGAGTAGCTAGGATTACAGGTGTGAGCCACCTTGGCTTAAGCTTCTGCTATCTATTAGCAAGTTCCCCGGGAGTCTTTTTTATATGCTTTCCTTCCCCCCAAAGAAGCATTCAAAAACTGCAGGAAAGAGCAGAATGAACATTCAAATAATGAGCTTCATAGCTACTTAACCAAGTTTGGAGCACATGAGTGCAAGTCTGTAGGCATGTGAGGAGGCAACACTCTTCCCTCTGAATTAGGCAGACTCAGCAACACAGCCCCTGGCACAGATGGATGACCCAGGTTTCATCCGGAGGGAAATGTTGTGATGCAGAACAGAATGCACAATTTCAAAATGCCCCAAGGGTGCTCAGCTCCATCTAACCAACCCACCATTATAAGATGGCTCCTTTTCTCATGGGGAGCTATGAGTGAGGGAAGGAAGAGAAGTCAGAAGTTACATGAGCTGAAATCCCACTAAGGCTAAAGCAGGCCAGAGATGTAAAAAAAAAAAATACTCTGCCATTTTACCAACTAACAAAGCCAATAAACTAAGCCAGAGATTTTTCAGGAAAGAGATACATAGAAAATTATTTGCATTTAGGCAAAAGGAGAACATTAGCTTTGAAGGACAGCCTTGCTGTGTCAATGGATGGCAGGACTCAAAGGAAGAGAGAGAGAGAGAGAGAGAGAGAGAGAGAGAGAGAGAGAGAGAGAGAGAGAGAGAGAGAGAGAGAGGGAGGGAGGGAGGGAGGGAGGGAGGGAGGGAGAGAGAGAGAGAGAGAGAGAGAGAGAAAGAGACAGAGAGAGAGAGAGAGAGAGAGAGAGAGAGAGAGAGAGAGAGAGAGAGAGAGAGAGAGAGAGAGAGGGTTTAATGATTAATGATTAATACTGGAGAGTCCGTGATTTTTTTTTTCCATGACATCATGGTTCTGTCGCCATCATATCAGCAAGCAGGTAGAAATCACCTGTCTACATTATCACATGCTGAAGGATGAAGGGCGCTGCCATTCTGGCAAGCTGTTTGGTGTAGGTGTAGTAGACACAGTAGCAAAGGACCCCCACTGGGTGTCCATAACCAGTCCCCCTGTCCTACTGGACAACACAGTATCCCTTTGAGCCATGTAAACTTTTCCACCAGACTAGAAATCAGACCCACTGGAGGCTGAAGAGGAGAGGTATGAGTAGCTATGGATTTTAGCATTACAAGCTTGCCACAAGGATGCCATGCTTTGAAGTCCCTTAGGTGTTCTATTTTAAAAATTCATGACATTTTAACACTCTCACACCATCTTTCCATTTTTGCTTTGATATAAAAATGAGATTTAGATTACCTACCATTAAGGAAATGCTTTGTGGGAAAAGATGGCTTGCTTCACCCTTGGTCATATATATTCCTGGTAGGTCCTTCTTTTGTATACATACCCAGGTTTGAGAAGTATTGCTAATATGCAATATTCTTTCACCTACCCACTCAACAAATATTTACCGAGCTAGAATGATTTGCAAGAACTTCTATGGATATGACAAAGTCAAGGTCTCCAGAGGTTACAAGTCTGAATGGAGGAGTTTACCATTTTCATTTCTAATAAGAACCTGAATATCAAGTGCCTGTTCCACTGGTTGGTACCTACTGGGCATGGTTAAAAGGTACTTTACATCATTATAGTTGTTTTGATTATCCTGGAAATGTGTTGAGCATTAAAGCAAATAATTTTGACTATTAGATTGAAAAGAAAGGAGACCCTTCAAAGGCTTGGTCATAAAATGAAACAAAATAATAATATCAGAAGAACCTCTAGTGCTTTGCTATAGTGACCTTCATTAGGTTTAAGATCCTTTATTTTAAAAACTTCCAGTCTTGGGCTGGGAGTTTGGCCTAGTGGTAGAGTGCTTGCCTAGTATGCACGAAGACCCGGGTTCCTCGGTACCACATACATAGAAAAAAGCTGGAAGTGGTGCTGAGGTAGTGGTAGAGTGTTAGCCTTGAGAAAGTCCAAGGACAGTGCTCAGGCCCTGAGCCCAAGCCCAAGACTGGCAAAAAAAAAAAAAAAATCCAGTCTCAGGGCCTGGAATATGGCCTAGAGATAGAGTGCTTGCCTAGTATGTACAAAGCTCTGGTTTTGATACCTTGGTACCACAGAAAAAGCCAGAACTGGTGCAGTGACTCAATAGTAGAATGCTAGCCTTGAGAAAGCGCAAGGACAGTGCCTAGGCCCTGAGTTCAAGCCCCAGGACAGACAAAAAAACTCAACAACTTCCAGTTTCATAACAAATATTTCTTGCCTGAATAATATAGCATGCTTGGTATGTGGTTATGAATGGCTGTATTTATTTACTTGCATTGCCTAAAGATGACTAGTACAAGCAACTTAGGTAAACAATTATTATCTACAAGCTCTACTTAACATAAATACATCAGGAGTCAGTTGTAGTTTTAGATTTTCTAATAGCTATATCTAAAACTACTAAAAGGCAATGGGATTTGAAGATACAATAGCTCCATTCACATTCCAATAAAGCTAATATAAAATTATGAAGGAGATAGATTACATTTATTCTATTAGGTCTTTAAAATCCAATATATATTATATATTCTCAGCCCAAGCCAATCCTGATCCCTTTACATGTAGTGTGTGGCTACCATGTTGGAGATTGCAGCTGAAGAATTAGAGCTCTGGTTAAAATCCAACAACACCTCTGGGGAGAAGTTTTCTACATGGGCTTCTTGAATTTGTGTATTAATCATGTGCATTGCTAAAAATAGCAAGATATAGAATTGTTTCTAAACAGTATAAATTCACATACTTCTAAAACAGTATAAGTTTGCACTTGATGGTCAAAGTTGATTTTCTGTGTTCTCCATCATTAACAGTACAGTAAAATCTTAAGTATTTAGGACACATGCACACACATGCACGCACACACACACACACTCTAACTCATGTAGAATATGTTAAAATGTGGCTAAAAGTAAACATAGTAAACACATAATGCTTTCTTGGAGTGAGGTACTGAGTTATCCTCACAGGAATAAAATGCTTTTAGGGAATTTCTTGTTCCTTCAGCTCGCCTTAGAATGGCAGCAAAAGCCTCATGCAATTATCTCAGGTAAAGAATGATTGCATTACTTTACTCAGTCATTTACTTATTTTGGCACATCATATTTAAAAATAGTCAGTTGTTTAAAATCCCATAAAACTAACTTTTTATAAGCCACTTGATTCACAATTATATTTAATTATTTCTCAAAGTATTAATTACTTTTTTTTTGCCAGTCCTGGGCTTGAGCTCAGGGCAGGAGCCCTGTGCTTGGACTTTCTCAAGGCTACAGCTCTATCACTTGAGCCTCAGCACCACTATTGGCTTTTTTCTATGTATGTGGTACCAAGGAATCGAACCCAGGTCTTCGTGCATGCTAGGCAAGCACTCTACCACTAGGCCAAACTCCCAGCCCATGTTAATTACACACACATACATATATATATATATATATATATATATATATATATATATATATATATATATAGAATAGGTTTGGGAATCCATGTAAGAATTTTTTTTCCAGAAAATTCTAAGAATTTTCTCACAACGTATTCCTGACAATGTAAAGGAAATTGCCAAGAATCACAGTAGCCGTCTATTTTGTACCTCTGGGCATGCAAGTGATCTGAAGCCATGCAGAATTTAGAATGGGATTGTGCTTGTGCTAACAAACATAGCATGGTGTCTGAACGTCATGATGTAACATTTATTTGTTCTATGTATAATGCATATAATAATTTAATGTTACAGAACACTAACTCAACTAGAATATGTGAATCACTTTGTTTAGTCCAGGTACTATGCACATAGGGTACATCCATTAAGTTATCTACTACGCATATGGACTGATCCTTAGCATTTTCACTCAATGTTGGTACTCTACCACTTGAGCTACAGCTTCGTTTCTGTATTCTTTTTCTTTGGAGGGGGGGGTGGTCATGGGGCTTGAATTCGGCCTGGGCGCTGTCCCTGAGCTCTTCAGTTCAAGGCTATCGCCCTACCCCTGAGCTTGGGCATTCTGCCTGGGCTCATCAGCTCAAGGCTACTGTACTACTCTTGAGCGAAGCCCCACTTTCCATTTTCTAGAGGTTAATTGGAGATAAGAGTCTCAGGTCCTTTAGTGCCCTGGCTGGCTTTGAACCTTGGCCCTTAGATCCCAGTTTCCTGAGTAGCTAGGATTACAGGCGTGAGCCATCGTGCCCAGCTATTTCTGAATTTTTGATGGTCAATTGGAGAAATGAGTCTCAGGGACTTTCCTGCACAGGCTGGCTTCAATCCCAGTGGTGGATGTTTAGTTTGATATTAGCAATCCATGACAAATCATAGATGCATAAAAGTCTTACTTATCAGTTAAATCTCAATTCTTTTTTTATATATTTTATTGTAATTAATAGAGGGATTATGGTTATATTTGCCAGATAGAAGGTGCATTTCTTCACACACATTGATACCCCTTCTCATGTTTTTGTCCCCATTCCCCTCCATCCCCTCTTAAATCTCAATTCTGTGGGGAAAATGATTTGTAGATTTATCAATAACATAATTTATCTTCCATCCTAACGTCTGTGCACAGTCTATGATATCTAAGAACAAGAACCCCAAAGGATGCTTAGAAACTCGCACTCTGGCTATTTTCCCAGTGCCATTCTGTGGCCCATCTGTTTCCCTTCACATCCTGAAAAATGCTATTTTTATTTGCCTGGATTTGTAAATTCCCTGGCCTATTCATTGATTATACTGTCCTAGGAATGCATTGGCACAGTTGCCTTCTATCTTCTCCCTAATAGATATTCAGATGGTCTTTACATCTATTCTTTCTTCTTTTTTTAATCAGTCCTAGGACTTCAACTATGGGCCTAAGCACTGTCCCTGAACTCCTTTAGCTCAAGGTGAGCACTCTATCACTTGAGTCACAGCTCCACATCTGGCATTATCTCTGATTAATTAGAGATGTGTCTCGAAGACTTCCCTGCCCTCACTAACGTTGATCCTGGGATCCTCAGAACTCAACCTCCTGAGTAGCTAGGTTACCCTGGCGCCTGGCTTAAGTCCATTTCTACCACCTCAATCTGCACCCCTGGGTGGCAGTTAACTGCTTGAGAATGTCTCTTCACTGGTGTACCAAGAAAATGGCCCCTAGTTTCGGTGTTTACAGAGACTGACTTTGTTAGGCAAAGGAATTAACTTTTTGTTTCATTTATTCACTTTGTAAACTGTATAACACTTCAAGTTTTTTTGCTGTCATGCTTCTAAACAGTTTTGTGTCTTAACTGTGACTAAATTTCTTCATCTATATTCAACAATCAAAAGTCATCAGTCCCTCAAGACTGGTATAATCGAGTTGATTTTCTCCATTCAAAACTACAATCACTGATCTCAGGCCTGTCGCCTGTCATCGCTTGATCAACAAAACCCCAGTTCTCCTGAAGGGGGTGCCGTTCACAGGCTCTCCTCCCACAGCAGCCAGATTCCCATTGACAGGGGGAGTCATTACTAATTTGTCATGAGAGGTTGAGCAGATACTGTAGTTTCTGTAGTTTCTGGGGCTCCAATCCACCAAATACAGAAAACACTAGATAGATAGATAGATAGATAGATAGATAGATAGATAGATAGATAGATAGATAGATAGACAGATAGATAGATGATGCACTACAGAGAGCGCCTTGATCATGATGAAGTCGAAGGGCCAGCCATAAAAAAGTGGACCAAATGAAAAGGAGACCAAAATGACTAGCATACATCCTCTGCCTGAGCTCCCTAATCTCTGTCATTCATTGACTGCATTCCCGCCTCCCACAGCTAAGTGATCAGCCAGTCTCCTCTGTCGCCTCCCAACAAAACGGTTAATGTAACCATTTCTCAACACCTCCCTTTTATACAGCCATTGGCTGCTACAGTATTTAACTTATTTGTTTTCATTTTTCATGAAAGCCACTCCCCTATGCAAAACCTTCAGAGCAAAACCTTCAGTCCCATTGTAAGCAAAATGGAAACGTCATTGCTATGGACCTAGCTGATACTTTGGATGTCATATCACATTGCATAGCCTGTTCTCCCTGCAGTTGACTAGTACCTCCTACCTAGGGGTCAGGTCACTCCTTGCTTCATCAGTCTCCTCCTCTTCATGTTCTAGGTTCCATTCATACTTCCGTGAGATGTCCTCCATGATTTCTGCGAGGAGGCTGCAACCTCCCGTCATTCTTTAATCCTTTACTTACGTTCCATAATTTTCTCTTCCCAGTGCCTAACTCCAAATACAAATACACTAGTTATCTATTTGTTTTTTTTATTATTTTTTATTGTAATTAATAAAAGGGTTACATGATATTTGCCAGATAGAAGGTGCATTAATTCACATATATTGATACCCTTTCACATGTCTTGGTCCCCATTAGCCCCCAACCCCCGTCTTGTTTTCCCCCCTTCCCTATCCAATTTCAAATAACCAAATACAAATAAATCCAATATATCAGATAACAAAGTGAGATACTGTAACAATATGAGATAAACAAGGGACAGCAAAAGAGATGAGAGATAACATAGTACATTAAGGACAACAATCATTCATTGTATGGCTTTTGTTTCAATATCCTGGAGGTCCTTTCAATTAGCTTCATACTATATGGCCTTATGTTCAAGGTTTTGCTCTATTGCAGATCTCTGCTAGTAGAGCCCAAGGTTTCCACTGATTATGACAAATGAGGGAAACCATTGAGCCTAAGTTCCTTTGAGTCTGGCTTACTTCACTTAATATGATTTTTTCTAAGTCTTTCCATTTCCTAACAAATGGGGCGATGTCATTTTTTCTGACAGCAGCATAGAATTCCATTGTGTACAAATACTGCCTGCTCACTATGCTAAAATAAATAAGTTCGATGAGAATACCATTGCATCATCTGAACAATGTTAACGTAAGATTGGCTCATCATAGGAACTCAATAAATATCTGTTAAGTAGAAACGTAATAACCAAATGTATGCCAACAGTATCCACAGTACAAATTGATAGCATGGACAGAAATTTATGAGACTTATCTATTTTAATGTCTGTGTTCCTTCTTGTAGAGACGGCTCTGTGGCTTATTTGTTTCAAGTGTCCTATTTAGTTTGTGGCATACAGTAGGCCATCAGGAAATATATCACTCCAATTTCAGCAATCTGACAGAGTCAGGGCAATGGTTATCTTTTCTATTCTGCTACGAAAGAAAAGTACTAAGAGAACTATTCAACACATAGGCATTTATAAAATAAAAGATGAAAAGTGATAGAAGCTACTGCCAGATGGAAAGTGCTTTAAATAAACATGCCTTTGAGTTTAGATCTGGTCCTATATTATATTGCAAAGCAGTAGTATAAATTGCCAACATAATAATCACATTGGTTTCTTATGAAGTATGACAGTTTTGAACTTTAATGTTTGTGACATGCAAATAATCCATTCAGTCGAAGAATTAGCAAATCTCTCTTCTACAGTCTGTGACCAGCCAAGTATTTTCTCCATTTAATTTACATGAAATTCTCCATGGACCAGGTCTACAAGATGAAATCAGCTTAGAAAAACACCCATTAATCATTTGCCTATTCATATATTCTTATATGCATAGATCTATTTTATTAATATTTACAATTATTAAGCATTAATAGACGCCAGAAAATGAGCTAGAGTCAAGTATTTAGCTTAAAATACTTTTTATAAATATATAAAGTGTGTGCTGTATATGCCTGAATATTTGAGAGGGATGGAAATATTTTTTCAATAATCACAACCCTCACTCGTAAGTGATAGGTACTTATGAACCATTGTTCCATAAGTCCCAATATCTTTTGAATATTTTTGTAAAGTAATAACTTATTGTTTACATAAACTTCCATAGAATCCCTGATATATAAAATAAGTAGGTGTGGGCCGGGAGTTTGCCCTAGTGGTAGAGTGCTTACCTAACATGCATGAAAGCCTGGATTCGATTCCTTGGTACCACATACATAGAATAAAAGCCGGAAGTGCTGCTGAGGCTCAAATGGTAGAGCTTGAGAAAGTTCAGTGCTCAGGCCCTGAGTTCAAGCCCAGGACTGGCAAAAAAAAGAGAAGTAGATGTGAACAATAAGCAGAGACACCCTGACTTGTAGGAGCAGTGGCTCTGTGACAGTGGAATAGGAATGGAAGATGTATAAAGCATAGATTTTAAAGCATTCCGCCAGCAAAACAACTTCTGTATGGATAGAACTTTGTCCTTCCACATTCTAAAGATGAAGACCTTGAAAGGCTCAGGCTCAGCAGGAATCCAAAGGCCACACAGGTCATAAATTGCAACACCAGAATATGATTTACTGGTTCTGAAATCTATTCACTTTTTTCTTTCATCTTTCCCTTTGTGAATAATTTGATTATAAAGCTAGCTGGGGGATACAGAGCAAGATAGGCAGGTGTACATGGTTGGCTAGAGGCATGATAACCCAAAATGGTGATGCAAAATGTTTGCAGCAAGATTTTTCTCTGCTCTGTGGTATTTTAGCCCTTAGCAGGAAGCAGCAACAACAAAACAATTCGTAGATTCAGCCAAGCATGATAATTCATTCTTGTCATCTCAGATACTTGAGATTCAAAGATGAGAAAGATCATGTTTTGCAGGAAACCTAGTCAGATGGCTAGTGAGTCCCTATAATATCCAGGCTCATGATCCTAGCTATCGAGGGGACTGAGGTAGGCAGATTCTAGTTTCAAGCATGCCCTGGATGAAACTTAAGACCCTCATTGAAAAATAATTAAAGAAAAAGGAAATCAGAAATGTGAAAAGGCAGCCTATTTCGAGCTGGATTTCACGATAAAGGTTTCCAAGCACAGTAGGAGAAGTCTGAGATCTTTTATGACCTAACATTGGAAGATCCATAGCATGAGTCTTTCTGGGGTCACAGATTTACTACACTAAGGGAAAATCCTCCCCTCGCAACAAGGGAAGGATAAATAACTAGTCAGAAAATCACCTTTCATGGAAGATCTTCACAGAGTCAGAATGCATGTCATCTTAGTTGTGATTAGAACACAGAGTCACGTTTGAGATCTTCCTTCTGAGAATGTATTTGTGAAGCACACTTGACACTGCTCAAAATCAGAGATACAAACAACTGGCTTGAAGTTATTATACATGTCAAGAGAACCTGAACTTTCAGAAAGAATGAGGATTGGTCCCAAGAGGAAGCAGGTTAAGGTCATACAACTGCAAATAGCAAGATGTGATTGTGAATTAGATACTTCCACTGTGAAGGATGTTATTGGGAATGTTTAGAAAACATTTAGGTAAACATTAAACTATTACTTTACAAAATAGAACCGAATAAGTTTCTGGACTTACGTGATGCTTCAGAAGTCACCCACTACTTACTAGTGATAGTTTTGAGTACTGAATAATCATTATGGGTACTAACAATGAGTTTATGACAACATACACAATATATGTAATTGCATGTAATACCATAGTAAGTGAAAAAATGATGTGGATACTGAGGAACTTCTAAAGATATGTCGATATATATAATAACTGGGGACAAATATATAAAAATGAATAAGTTAGAATGGAGGCTTTAAATTATTTTCATGTTATTGTCTTCTAATGTCAGTTCTTCATGTAGTTCAACTTTGATAAAGGTTAACTAGTAACTATTGTATATTTGTAAGCACATATAATTTAATCAAGTTACTAATGTAATATAGCCATAGTAACAGGCGATATTTTTTCGGTGCAGAGAAAGTCTAAGTATATTTCTTACTTGAATAGCAATACTTGAAGCTGGAGAGGACACAAAAAGAGAGATGGGCTGAAACTTCCTGACTCCATACACTTCTTCAGCAAGACTCTATTATGACATGTTCTGGGTTGATTATTCTAAACCACTTGCTGTGATCTTAGTCGATACAGCATGCACATTACTGAGGAAACAGGATTTGTTCTTTCGAATAGGACACAAAGCAGATACTGATTCCTTTCAAGCGAATATATTGTTCTATTTCCCTAGAATTTACCCAAACTTAACAAATTCCTTATACATCATTATTCAAAACCAGGAAGACAAGGTCTTCAATCAGTGGTTGAAAACTTCTTTTAAATCTGCTACAACAGGACAAGAGATATGCTTTGTTTCATATACATGGATGTTTCCTAAAATACGGAGTTTGCCAGTTTTATTATTAGTCATGCCCACATAAAAACACAGACTTCCAGGCCCTTAAATGAAGAAAATCAGACATAGTAAAATCAACTTTAAATGTACTGAGTCCTCATTTGACTCAGCCCTCACCATTTCCCTCTATGCATTCAGATATTTTAATCAATTTATTTATTCATTTATTCATTTTGTAATACTGGGGCTGGATCTCAGAGTTTGGCATTATTGAGCTACAGTTCCACTTCTAGATTTTTGGTAGTTAATTGAAGATAAGCATCTCACAAACTTTCCTGCCCAGGCTGAATTCTATCTTAAGATCTCAGCCTCTAGAGTAGCTAAAATTATAGGCATAAACCACCATACCCAGCACTCAGGAATGTTTATTCCTTTATATTTTCTTCCTAGTGTATGTATGTGTTTGTACAATGTTTTGTAAACCTTTGTAGTACTGTGTAGGTCTTTAAAAGGAAGAAATCTAGTTTTGTTCTCTTGAAGTTGCATTAAAATAAATTCTGACATTAAAATGGCCCCACATCTCCCAGATAACCCGAGTATCACAGGTGAGTGAGTCGGCAAACACTTTCTGCCAACCCTTATTTACTGGAGGGTCAAGGCTGCAATCTGAGTCACTTCCTAGTGTGTGGTTACCATATCATTTGGTAAATAATTTATTACTTTCACATCTATAAAATTCCCCTAATGCATGTCTTCCTCATTTTCCTTTCAGTGTCTCTTGAGTTCTGATTAGAAATCCTTTAGCCATTCCTGGGAGAAAGGCTACCCTTGAGTGGATTTTCCGTTTACAAATCCTCTATCTTCAAGCAGTTAAGCAACCATCTTGCATGAATAACGAGGATTTTAAAGGCGATCTTGGCTATTCATTTTTCCAGTGGTGACTGTGCACTAATGGCTTCCACCTGGGTATTTTTCATCAGGACCTCCAACACACATCACCAGCACACAGAGGTCCAATTTCTATTGAAGAGTGAGGCAACAACTAAAACTTGAGGTCTTGACGCCCTCTCAAAACTAACTCTCCTATTGTTTCTCCTCAGTAACAGTTACGGTAACTTTTTTCTCCAAACTGTCATTCCCCTTAGCTAAAAAAGTTCTTTGGCTAAGTCTTCAAAATATACGTAGAATCTCTCCACACATATCCCATCTCCACTCCTGCAACTGGTCCAAGCCCGCCCATCTCCTGAAGCTCTGGATGATATTCCATACTTGTCTTCTTACTTTTAACTTTTCCCACCCCAGTCCCGCACAATGTGTTTTTACTACAAAAATCTGAGTGGGTCTTCTGACATATAAGTAGCATGTTATTATTCATGCATCGGCTTTCTCTAGTTCCCTCCTGGCCAGAGATGTTACAAATTTCTGTCTCATTCTCTAGCCATTTTCTCTGTAATATATTTATTCCCCATTACACTAACCTCTTTCTATTTCCAGAAAAACAGGAATGATCTTTTCTCAGATATCTGTGTGGCTTCCTCTTTTTAAAAATCAAATTTCACTTCCTCAATGAGGCTTCCATAGACTCAGTTTTAAAACTATGCTCTGCTACTAATTAAGCACACACACACACACACACACACACACACACACACACACACACACACACACACACATTAAAAAGCAATTTCTGGAAATTCTAGTTTCCATGAGTGAGTTTCTGTCACTGTATTTGTATCAAAAGAAAGTATCAAAAGAGAAAGTTATTTGGGCTCCACAATAAGGAGATGTCAGTCCACAATCACTTGGCTCCACTGTTGAACAGCTGTTGTACTAGATTAATGTATCATGGTGAAACAGTTGATGGAACAAAACTGTACAACTCACAGACAAGAAGACAAAGTAAAAGAAAGAGGCTAGAGTCCCACCATCACCTTCAAAAGTGTATCTCCCAAACCCCATCTCTGGAAGCTTCCAGTACTTTTCAGTTCAACTTTGTAGGCAAAAGGTAGGGTTTTGATGGACACTTCAGTTTTGACTTATAGCATTCTGATGAAAAATGCATTCTGTCCATGTTCAGAGACCCCAAACATCCTAAATATGCTAGGATTTCTCCAAAGTCCAAGAAGAAAATCTTCTCTGAGATCTGTTAAGCTCAACAGTAAGAATCACAAAGAAGTCAACGAATTCCAAGTTAAAGTGGTGGGACAGACACAGGAAAAGTATGGCTATTCCAAAAGGAATCATTGATGGAAGGGGGTGGGGGAGTACTTGTCATAAAACTTCTCCAAAGTTTTATGCAGCCCTCCCTACAGACTCCTCAGCTGCAGTTTAGAAGGCCTTGTTTCTTGGCAACAATTTTCTATTTGGTAAGCATTCTGTCACTGTAACAAAACTGCTGAGACAATCACTTCCTGGTGAGAAAAGGTTTATGTGGTTTCAAAGTTCTGACCCATGGTTAGCTTTTTGTCCCCACAGATTTTGGACCTCGAGTGAGGCAGCAGAATCATGGTGAGAATCCCACTTGTGAAAAAGCAAAGCTGCTCATCTCATGGATGAGAAGAAAAGAGATTGAGAATAAAGCTTTATGCCACGAAGTCCCCTTCAGAGCCACAATCCCAAAGACCAAAAGACCTCCTATCAGGACCAGCCTCTCGGAGATTCCCTTACCTCTCAGGATGGCCAAGCAGGAGACCCAAATAGTGGACCCAATGGAAGTATTTCAGAACACTTGAGAGTATACCACATTAGTGTTCAAATAGCTTCAGGTCTGGGATTGCATACCTCTCATTCTTAGGGATTCTCAAATTCTAAAAATCATTTGCAATGCTGAGATTTAATAAATTATGCTTAAATACTTGCTACACATTGAACTTGCTAACATGTTTTGCTATATGTATTTACTTACATATTATGTATGCTTATTGTCTGCCTCCTGTTCTAGAACAAATAAAATCTATAGAAGCAGACAGATGTGTTGGTTGTGCTTCTTGCTAAATACTCATGGTTGTAGACAGCTCCTAGGACTACAAAGGCTCTGGAAAATCAAAATATTCACTGCTAGCCACATGTTGGTCCGAACCCAGTCACACGGGTTCCACTGTGGCTGCAGTGGATTCTGGGAAACACCAGAGAAACAAAGGGTTAAATGAAAGGTCCAATCATCTTTTTTTCCCATATATATTTTCATTGTAGAAGGGTTACATTATATTCACCAGATAGAAGGTGCATTACTTCACATACATTGATAAGGTTTCTCATATTTTGGTCCCCATTTCCCTCCCCCTACCCCCTTCCCCTCATCTTGTTTTCCTCCCTTCCCTGTCCAACTTCAAATAACCAAATATGCATATATACAATATATCAGATAACAAGGTGAAATACTGTAACAATATGAGATACCCAAGGGACAGCAAAAGAGATGAGAGATTACATAGTACATTAAGGAAAACAATCACTCATTATATGGCTTTTGTTTCTATATCCTGGAGGTCCTTTCATTTAGCATCATACTATATGGCCTAATGTATCTAGATTTTGTTATATTGTGAATCTCTGCTAGGAGAGCCCAAGGTTTCTACTGATTATGACAAATGAGGGAAACCATTGAGCCTATGTTCCTTTGAGTCTGGCTTACTTCACTTAATGTGATTTTTTTCTAAACCTTTCCATTTCCCTACAAATGGGGTGATGTGGTTCTTTCTGATAGCAGCATAGAATTCCATTGTGTATAAATACCACATCTTGTTGATCCACTCATCAACAGAGGGGCATCTGGGTTGGTTCCATATCTTTGCTATGGTAAATAGTTCCAGCCATCATTTAAAAAGGCTTATTAGCTAGGAGTCAGTGGTTCACACTTGTAATCCTAGCTACTCAGGAGGCTGAGATCTGAGGATCATGGTTCTAACCCAGACCAGGCATGAAACTCGAATAAAATACCAAAAATTAAACCAAAAAATGCCTGGAATGGAGCTGAGGTTTAAGTGCGTAGTACACCAGTCTTGAGCAAAAGAAGCTCAGGCCCTAAGTTCAAGCCCCAGGGCTGGCAACAAACAAATAAATAAATTATACAAAATTATATATATATATGTAAAGTAGTTGTACAAAGGTGTAAAGTCATTTCAATTCCATAAATTCCATAAATTGGTTGAGTAGAATTCATCTTGCTCAGCACCATCCCTTCCACAGTTTTTCATGCTGTATTTTTACTGTTGTACGAGAAACTTAGGGCTAGGCTTGTAATTGTCATTTCGTGTTCCTCACCCTAGCTACCTTCCAGACAGGGGAGTGGTGTTCATAACCCAAGCCAAAAGAGCTAGCTCTCTGTGTATTGTGTGAGAAAGTGCCATTTCCTTCTTTAAATAAAAGCAGGTTCATTTCTTAGTAGAAATTTGGCAGCTTCCCGACAGTTCCCACAAATGAAACTCTTTGCAGTGCTCTGTATGCCCCTCCCATCTGGAACTTCCTAAAGTCTAAAACTACCTGCATCTACTTCTTGGCTTAAACATAATAGACTTGCCTGCAGCACGCTGAACTTGAAATGCACCTGTGGAGACATTAAGAAACAAAGGATTTCAAATTTTACAGAACAAATTTATGTGAACACATAAAATGATGTGGAAGAAGAAGAAAAAAATCATATGCTCTGTACATACTTATTACATTCCAATGATTCAGAGTTACAAGATGCAAGGATCACTTCTCTAACGTGCTCTGAAAGGAAGAGTGCGGTACATGAGACATAATGCAATCTCATTCAATGAGTGAAATACACACTGATCTCTGAGGGTGAATCTATAAATGCACACTCGGATTCCCTGTGAATCAGCCTTACCAATAAGTGTTCCCATTTTACATTTCACAGCTAAGAATACAGGGATTCCCAGAGTTAGAGTACTGGCTCAATAGTACAGAAGGAACAGGAACAGAAGCCAACATTTTTTTTTTCTTTCTGTGAAATTCCACTATTAAGTTAGTGTGCTGACCAAAACCTGTGAGAGACTTTTTTCAGTCACAAATTGTAGGAAATGTTCTGGATAGTTGCTCAGAGTTAGAAAGTTCCCCCCACCCACGGAATACCTTCCTTCACACAGAAAATGGAAGGAAAGACCTGTAAATCCTCTTCCTTATTCCCTAAAAAAACAGAGGCACTCATGGATGCCTCCAATGTATTTCTCTCACCATAACTGCCAGATATATTTTAACCTACCCTTACTGCATGCTTATGTTCATCTTCTGTCAAATTCTTTTTTAGCTACTTTTAGTGGTACCTAAATGACTTGCTGAGAGATGTTTACCAAAAAAAAATGAAGCAGAAGCAAAGATTCAGAAAAAATGCTCACTGTCATGTTTAGAAACCATGACATAGAGACATAAACATAAGCAAAGAGACAAACAGGCTTACGTACAGACAGTTCTAGCCATGAATCTTTGGAGTTACTCAGAAGATTTCCAAATGAAATATCACTGGTTCAAATTTCCTATCTCACTCTCAAAAGATTTCTAGAAAATGACCACCAGAGGTATTGCATGGAATAAAGAGCACTGTAAGATACAAATCACTACAGATTGCAATATCCTTTGTGCTCTTTGACTAACCCCCCTAATTTGCACTGACTCCTGTATACCTATTTATTGATTAATGGTCTTATTTCTTCCTCTTGCATTTATTCTGCCTGTTTCCCAGTCATAGGAATTTGCAAATAAATTAATACTCACTCAACATCAACTGTTACCTAAAGATCACCTAGAAGAGCTTCTCAATGGCTCGTATTAGCCTTTGAAAAGGGTGTAGGGTTGTCCTCATTCTACAGGGAAAGGAACTGAAAGGCTAAGAAGAAATTTTACAGAAGTCACATATCTAGTAAATGTTGAGGGAGAAAGAAAACCTGTATGCTGACTCCAGAACCTTATACTTTGTAGAGGTGGTTAACACTATTACAAAATTAAAAAGAAATGAACTATGCAACTTATGGGCAGGATCAAGAGAGAAAAACCAGTGGAAAATGAAGGAAAGGCTGACATTGTTCAAAAGGGAAAGGAACTCATTGCCTGATTTGTGAAATGGCAGCCATTTGTACAACAGCTTAGTAATGACAATAAAATTTTTTATCTCTTAAAAAATTAAATGACTACAAGCAAACACCGTCTGTGTTAGAGCTCTGTCTAAAGTTTTGACCTAAACCTTTTCATCCGATCTATAAAATTCCCCAAGTAGCTCTGTTTGTCTGGGAAATAGTGAGGAAAGTGAATGCATTGCCACAGTCAATAATAACCATCATGGGACAGGAATGTGGCAGAGCCAGAATTCAGACCCAGTCAGGCTAATTCCCACATCCAGATTCTGATGCATTAACACAGGTTCCTTCCAGAATTACCTTTGTGAAGCAGCTTAGCTGGGACAATAGCTTGCTGAATAAAGAGTTTAGTTCAAAACAACTTGTACTTATGCTCTCTTTGGACATCAAAGGGCTGTTTATCTGGCTAAAACAACAATTATATTCTATAAAATATTTCTGGGTCCATAGGTGATTTCTGCATTGAAAATAACCAAACGAAAGAAACTTTTGCAAGGATGTTGGAACAAAGGACTGTGTGTGTGTGTGTGTGTGTGTGTGTGTGTGTGTGTGTGTGTGTGTGTGTGTGTGTGTGTGTGTGTTGCGGGGCTTGTCCTTGAGCTTCTTTTGCTTAAGGATAGCGCTCTACCTCTTGAGCCACAGCGCCATTTCCAGCATTTGGGGGGCAGCGTAATTTATTGGAAATAAAACCTCACAGACTTTTCTGCCTGGTTTGGCTTAGAACCATGATCCTCTGGGCAGCTGCTCAGGTGAGCAAGTGTGTAAACAGTGAGCAGACTTTGCTTCAGCTCAGACATGCTGAACACTAAGGGTGAATCCAATGTGCTTTTGAGCCAGAAGCCATTTTCACAACTTCTCCACAGAGGATGAATCCTGCATGACACATGGGAAAATAATCTAAAGTGGGAAAAGCAAGCAGAGAGAGGAAAGAGGGAGACAAGCCTGACCATCCATGTGCAGTCAAGCCGTGTCCTCCCTTAGCCCAACAAAGGAGAACTTGTGTACAAGTACAGTCACCACCATGGGTAGAGAAGGGTCTATCCATTACATTAACCCTATCTTTGATCTGAACAAGCTTCTTCTCAAGTTATATGACCTAATTAATAATTACAAATAACTCACAGGTGTGTCCAGTTCAATGATTATATAGCTTTGCTGATATGAAGCACTACTGGTTTAAGTTTTTGGTGTTTTTTTTTTTGTTTTTTTTTTTGGCAGTCCTGGGCTTGAGCTCAGGGCCTGAGCACTGTCCTTGGACTTTCTCAAGGCTGGAGCTCTACCACTTGAGCCTCAGCACCACTTCCGGCTTTTTTTCTATATGTGGTACTAAGGAATCGAACCCGGGTCTTCATGCATACTAGGCAAGCACTTTAACCACTAGGCCAAACTCCCAGCCTGGTTTAAGTTTTAAGTTAGAATTAATTTTAAAATTAAAAATATCATTACCTTTTTGACATAATAGAGCTTAATAGTTACAGGCTTTGGCCTAAGAGGCTACGTTTCCATTTAGCTATATAGAGAAAGTAATTCTTCCTTTCTGAGCCCAAGTATTTTCCTTTGTCAAATAAGCACATAAATATCATATCTGAGATCTCTATCAAGGATTAAGTTATGAGATGTGTCACAGTCACAGCATGGTATCTGACATACAAAGCCGGAACCAAAGTAAGAGGTTCTTCACAGTATATAACCACATTGAAAATGTCACTGTAGACACTTTGTGCTGTTGTTGAAGACCCTGGCTGGTTTGTTTGCTTCCTTTTATACATTGGGACAAAGTTATGTCCAGGTGTCTATTAGGAGTCAAAAGTAATGACACATTCATCCATGGTACTTTGGAGTTTACTTAATATATCTAATTTTATACCAACTCAAGAAGATTTCTTTATCTAAGTCTGGAGTTCCCAGAATGCCATTTCTGCAGCATAGCCCAAGGACCCAGATTTACATAAAAGTATCAATGTTTTCCCCCCAAATTTGAAGAGATTTACATAAACCTGTGTATATGGAACTTCATCTGATGGAGCTGTGGAAAAATCCCCACATATTATTGTATATTATGTTATGTTCCAAAACAGGATAAATGTTCATTATTTCTGTGTTTGCTGTGCCCTTTCAGTTCCCAAAGTGTCTCGTTTACCCAACAATTATACGAGCACATGCATTATAGCTTCTTTAATTGGTATGTGTAAGATGAATCAGTTTAAAATACATACACTGTGTCATGAAAGACCCAAAGGCAGTAAAGATAAAGGTCTGGCATCAATAGAAGGGTGCATTGCTGTTGTAGTAATATAGGGCGAAAATATATTCTACAATATATTGCAGCTTCTCATTCCCAGAAATAAAAGATTTGTTATAGTTGAATGTAAAAACAGTTCCAACAGAGAATTCCAGTAGGAGATAAAGAACAATGTAGCTCAAGGCACTATTAGCAGACATATGCATGGAACTCCACTGTATGGCTGAATTTTTTTTTGACATGCGTGAAAATGTTTGACAAATGGGAGGAACTAACTGTGTAACGCAAGTCTGTGATGTTTCCAGTAGTAAAAGCATTGCTGTGTGACCTTATAATAAATAGTTAATGTAGAGCACCGTGTAAAATGATGATTCATCCTAAAGAAAAAGAAAGTGCTCAGAAAGATTAATTACGGGAAGTGAAAATAACACTGCCCTCAACACCAACTACAAAATCTAGACTTAGACCTAAGAGAACTAACTACCTGCAGCTCAGAACCCCTTGGCAATGGTCTTCTGAATCTTAACATGTCCACATCTCAGAGTTGCCTTGTGTTGTGTCACTGAAAAACCCAGGAATACCTGAAAACTTCAGCTTCAACAATTCCATCCAGAAATAAACTGGCTAGATCCAAATGCACCAACATAGGTTTTCTTCTTTGGAAAATTATGTTGAAAGAAACAAAGTTAACTGTAGAAAAATAAGCATCAGATGGCAACACAGGCATAAAATATTTCAATATTCAGCATATTGTTTATGAATTAAAGCTTGAATACTAGACTGATAAATTACAAATCAAGCCCACCCTGCCTTTTGATAAGAAGAAGATAACTGTGAAAGAGAACTGAGCACTGGACTTCAAACTTACTCTAATTTCATTATCCGAAGTAAGTAAAACAAGCATAAAATGTTAATACCTGTTCATTATAAACGGCAGATGGCTGTTAAATTATTCTTTTTGCTTCTATTTGTTTCCATTTTTGCCTTTTCAAAGCATCAAAACCTTTCTGTTTAGAAAATTCGCATTGAGAGCCAAGCACACCTGTTCTGGAATCCTTGATACAATGCAGGCAAAATTGGAAGCTGTTCCTTCACCTGTTGCAAGCTGGACAGCTTCGACCACTCTATACTTTAGTGACATCTTCAGAGTGTCTGAAGAGGGGGAGATAGAGAGCTAGGTCACAGCTGAAGAGTAGCTATGCAACTCTTCTGGGTCTGGTCTATTGAGAAGCCTAGAACTATTTCTAGGAAAATTCAAATCAGCAAGGGTTGGGTTCCTGTTCTGTTTATATCATTGGCCATGACATTTTCAGGCAATTTCCTTTTGTAAAACCTACTGACGTTCAGATACAGATTGTTCCAATATATAATTTGGACATTTTGGCAACCCGTTAGTAAATTCTTCCAGGGAATCCCAAATTTCCAGATCACATTCTTCATGAACTTTTTTTTTTTTGAAGATAATGGATTTGCTGGGTGAGAATTTCCCATTTTGCAGCACAGGAGATATATATATCTCTGAACAATGCGGATGTGATTGAGGGGGCCTCCTTAGAAAGTAGCATAGAAGAAAGCACGCATGCTTACTTTTGCTCACTTTTGAAGGCTCATGGGATTATCTCTTGGAAACTCTTCTTGCTCCTATCAGTTTACAAATTTGGTTAGAGGACCCCCTAACCGTGATGCATAACATTTATCAGATGACACGTTTTCTGTTCTCAGAGAAGAGAAATATTTTTACCTTTGGGGTATTAACTTCCCCAAGAGTAATGGTAATAGTACATGGATGTTAGTTCTATGACCTTATCTTCCAACATTGTATAGGGTTATAGGAAATCTACCTTTTGTGATATGCTGCATTGATGTACCTGCAAAAATCCTTGCTTCCCAGAAGCATTCCCATCTAAAGTGGTAGTTCATAATCTCAGTCATCCAGTGTTTCTGACTGATTGGCCCCAAAGGTGGTCAGCTGACAAAACATACTCTACGCTTGGGTTGATTTTGGTCTATAGACAGAACCAACACTAAGAGCAGCATTTCTTTTGTGTCTATGCATCCTATGTAAACTATATGTTATCGGACCTATTTTTACCAGTAGTCCAATTGTAAGAAAATTCTTCATAGTTTCCATCAGATTATTAGAAAACAAGATTGCTGGTAGGGTAGTAACTTACTTAAGATTATACTTTATTTTTTCTATCTTAGGAAAAGAAAATTCATTCTGTAACTGGCTTGTGCTAACTCTTTTCTTTTTTCATATTTTTTATTGTAATTAATAGAAGGGTTACATGACATTTGCCAGATAGGAGGTACATTAATTCACATACAAAAAAAAGATTATAGTTTAAATAAATGTTGGAACTAAGATTTTCTCTAAAGCCTATGGGATTCAGAAGTGATATTTTGTGTGACTAGGTGTGAAAAAGATGAGTCTTGATGTATCATATCCCTCCCTCACAAATGTAGAATTAGTCACGATAGAGTGAATGCAGCCATTTTAATAGTGTCAGAGCTCAAAGGACGCCTTAAGGTTAAAAAGAAACATATGAAATGAGGCACTGGGGAATCTGGAGAGAGCAGGTAATCCAGACAAACATAGAAAGATTAAAGGCAGGGAGAAGAAATAAGATGTACAGGCAGAAGGACATTATAAAGATCCATGAATTCACCCAGCTGAGGATCCTGGGACCATTTTAGGAAGTTTTGCCCAGTATGAGAATCTAGCTTTGACTTTATTTAAATTGCATGTGTGTGTCTCTTAAACACTGCACAGGAATATCTATGTCTATATCTATATCTATGTCTGTTTATCTACATTATATACCCCCAAATTTTCTTTATGTAGATATAAACTGGCATATGGGAACTACATGCATCACTGCAAGTGATATTTTCATGTCCAAGAGATGATTTCCAATATCCTTGTTTTATAATCCAGGCAAATAAGTCTGAGAAAACAACATTTGCTGAAGGTCATGGGTCTGACTTTGAAGCCTATTTCTATATATGAAAGTATGCATTAATACATTTGTGCAATGATATATGAATGTGCAAGTTTTATTTTTAAAAAATAATCTCTAAAACTTGTAAAAGTAAAAAGCTATGCAAAAGGAAAATAAAAATTACCCCTTAGCTAGAGATTTGGCCTAAACCTATCTCCCCATCACTCTGCTTTTGCCAAAATCTAAACCTAGATTAGATGCAGGAATTGCCTGTTTCACCTACCTTGAGCTTTCCAGCACTGTTAATCTTCTTGCTGAGCTGTTTAATTGTATAGAATCTGAAATATTTCCAGTGATGTCTCATGAACATCTAACACAATTAATTATAGTGACACTAGTAACACACACACACACGTATTCTGTGACTCACATGGTTCTTTAGCTTCCCTAATTGTATTTGACCCACAAACTAAATTTAGGAAGGAGGTATTTTAAAGTTGCAGAGACCGAAGTCCAGGAGCACAGGCTGTCCATAACAATGAGATTGGTTCAGGATGAGGTAAAAGCAGAATTCTAAATCAGGTTACATTTCTACTAGGCCTTTGCTCTTGAAAACAGCCACTCCCCTCTCTCCCATCCCTTGCCAGATTTTCTCATATTTGACTTCTTTCCTTTCCAGCCAACCCATCTGCTCTTCATTATTTTGTTTCTGTCCATGAATTTTATGTTACTTTTGACAATGTAAGGTTTTGTGGCCTTCAGGGAGAGATTTTCTCTCACCTCTCACTTAGTCACTGAGGCATAAAGGGAAGCTTGGCTTTTGTGTTCCCTCCTGCTCTGGAATGCAGCCTCAGGAGCTTTGCTTTGGTTCGGTAAGCCAGAGCAATGCTGCTCCACAGCATAGTTCACTTGATGCCATCTGCAAGGAAAAGATTCTCAGGGTCCCCTCGTGGTGCTGGATCGTTTCATTACAGCATCATGTGGAAGCACATGAGCTCCTCCTAAAAACTGCTTGCTGATAGCTCTTATGTCACATAAATCCTAAAAATATTTCTAAAGGAATCACTGAAATAATAATAATAATAATAATAAAACTATTAAAGTCAAAATAACCGACATTGATTCACATGGTGTTCAATATCATTTTGCTGAAACTAAAATTAATGTTAGACAATTGAGTATAGGAGTAACGGCTTTAATAAAACATGTGTGTATTATATATGCCTAATTTATCTTTATTAATTTTTTATAGATTACTAATTCTATTCCTCCAACATTGTCTTCTGCTAAACTTGTTACTATCAGTTCCAGTTCACTTCTTCTGCCAATTGTCTCTGGGTTCTTATTTACTATAAGTTGTGGTATTATTTTTTATTTGAAGTGAATATACTATTTTCATATTAAATTTGACTTTGGTTTTCTCCACCCTTAAAGTAATGCTAGCGGATGGCAACTCAATAGAAACCACAGAGGCCTGAAGAAGGGAATTACTTGGCAGTGTGTGGTCATGATGCAATCCTTAAACTGTCTACAATAGATCCAAGTTCATTTTTAGAGATTATTTCAAACGTCTTACAAAATATTATTCTAAAATTCCTCCAAGAGAGATGAAAAACAGAAGTTGAATTCAAAACATAAAAATAGCCAGGGAAGGGATGACACTGCCTAAAAGAAATGCACTGATTACTTGACTTATATAACTGTAATCTCTCTGTATATAATAACAATTAAAACTAAACATAAACCGCTTCAATAAAATGAATAGTGTGCCATGGATATGCTCACACCCTAAGAAAGTCACTCCTGAACAAAGGGGAGAAAGACTTCCCTGGGAACAATAAGACTCTAAGTGAAGACTCTTACTAAACAAAGATCTCAAGATCTCCTTTACACAGCAACAGTTGAGACCTCAGATAGACTTCTCAGATAATCTTCTACCTGTTCAGCTAATGTGTACTCATCCCATGACCAGTATCTCAAAAATCTCTTCCATCACAATGTCTTTTTCTTAATTTTCTGTGTTTGATGTCAGAAGTACCACGCTAAATCCATTGTTCTACACTTCAGGAAGTAGTATGAACTGCTATTTACAGGGGAGAATTCAAAAGATGTAATTCCCTTAAAAAAAAATGAACTCACATTCCAACCAAATGAATACCGGAAACTGGCACTTGGGTGTAGGGAAGGTCAAAGAGAGGGTAAAGAAGGGAAGGGAGAATGCAAGGAGGATATTCAATACACATCCAGTGAAACTAGGGGAAATTAGGAGGGGTTGAGTGGAGAAGAATAAGAAAATGATGAAATGGTGATCAACATGCACTGTACTTAAACACTGATTTGTTAAACGGCAGCCTCTTTGTACAACCACTTGAAAATAAGAAAAATATAACTGAAAAAATACCATTTGAGTTTGAACTCCCATTTCTTGTGCAGGGAACAGGGACTATTTCTCCATCTTCTCCCTGTTTCTCCACCTCAGCACTACTTTATTAAAACAAACCCTTGCTAAAACTTTCAAAAAGGCAGAAGAGAAAAGAAAACAGCCATGAAATAGTCTTAGTTACAACTTCACTCTATTATATTGCTATTGGAATCCTGTACATAGTTTTTGTTGTTGGTGGTGGTGGTGGTTGAAAATTCATTCCAAAATCTATATTGATTTTTGAGAGGTCATGAATGCTTTTCGTTTTGCTGTTTATATATCAAGTTCATTACCAAATTGACCTTTCCTGGACCTGAGGCCATATAATAAAAGAATGGAGTAGATACATACATTTCCCACCAGAGTCATGTAAGCAGGAACCCAAAGTCATCCATTTGCGGGTGGAAACTGCTCCCTGCCATATAGCTTGTACCACAATCTATGAGTTGGGAATGATTTTTGCCACAGTCCAAGCACTCCACAGGGTTCCATACACATTACATTTGTTCTTCTGACAACCCTAGGCTAACCTCATTATTCCATAAGAATCTTTAGCATGAAAGAACTGGCTAGTGTCACACAGAAACTGGTATAACTGGAATTCAGGTGTTTTAAACTAGGTGTTGCAGTTAGACTGTCTGTGGGATGAGGTGGAGAGCTGACCCTAGGTCTCGTGTGTGACCACGTAGTAGAAAAGACTCACAAATTTCCTACACATGCCAGCCCCAGATCATTCCAGTATATTCCAGAATACATGCCAGAAAATAGGAGCAATTGAATATGTTTAGTACAGCTCATTATTTTTCAAGGACTCGAAAACATCTAAACATTAACAGAAGTAAGATGAAGTATCTAATGATCCTATATACGACCTACATTTAGTAAGTGTCAGCTGTCTTTATGATTGATTAATTGGTGCCTTGTGGGGTTTTTTTAATTGCTACAATAAAGCAAATCCAAAACTCACTTCATTTTATGACTACAGTCCTTAGGATTGATCTCTAATAAACCTGGACACAGCCTCACCCAACATTAATGTTACGGTGATACTTAACAAAATTATCAGCAATTCCTCAGCATCGTCCAATCCGTGAAGCATAATCATATTTTCTGCTTATCTCCATAATGCTTTTGAATGATTGTTTTGTGAAATTGTGTCCACAAAACCAGAGATAATGTCTATCCATTACATTTATCTGCTAATCTCTTCTTGCTTGCTCTATCTCATTGCTTTCTGGAAATGTAAAAGGACAATTATTCTTTAGGATACTCATGTTCTTAGAACAATAAAATGTCTTCAATGGCCTAAGACATATTTGTTTCTGCCTTTCTTTCCCCACAGATGAAAAAGTTCATTAGCCTCTTGTTTTAATCAAGACAATTCTCAGCAGGTATTTTGACATTTGGAATGATATTCGGGTGATTTTCATATCTTCCCAGATCTTCTAAATATTCATTCATTTTGAAGATCTGATTAGCTTGGGAAGAGCTCACCTGGAATATTTCACAGGTGGGAATGTAGCCTTCACATGGCTCTCAGAGTCAAACTCAATGCTGCTCGTGTTGGGATCAGGTAAAGAATGCTGTATGCTTTCCCATATAAGTTCCCTTAACATGTCATTGAATGGTTTCAACTTGAGTCAGTTATTCATTGCAGTTCCCAAAGAGTAATTTTCTAATTGTACAATTTAATATACATTGGACTTGAATGTGTCTCTGAAGACCTTTCCGTTGGCCATAAAGAGCTACTGCATTATGCTAAGATACAAATCTATAGAAAGAAAGTTGTATAAATTCTTAATTATCTCTTTTCATCATCAATTTTCTACATGGGTTTGGAAATTCCTTCCAATATTATAAAACAAGAAGAATTTTCTTTTTGTGTTTTGTTTTGCTTTTTGTTGGAGGCTTGGGGGATGATGAGAGTAGGAAATACAATTTCTTAAATTTTTCCCTTTTCGAATGGAGAAAACTGTTAAAATGAACTGATCAATGTCTCAACCAATTTCATATTTTTCTTCTATTTAGTACTAAGAGTGTTCAAGCTTTCATCAGTGGAACTCTTTCAAGTGGAATTTGTTGTCCTTATGATTGCTTTTTCAGATTTCTGATACTATAAAAGTATCTTACCCTTGTCCTAAATATGTCAACTATTAGTCTAGCCATCACTAGCTGCTTTTAATCAGAAAAAGTGAGAAAGAGCACAATGCAAGCAGCAAAAGAGTTCATTGAAAGTGGGGTATTTCGCTTTCAGAGATTCTTCGGTTCTAAGGAACTTTCTTTTAAGAAAAAAAAATGTAAATTTATTCTTATATTCCAGTTATAGGATTTCTTTGATTATAGGACTTCACTGGTTTGAGCTTGGTATTTCCTTTCTTTTATGTGGAAACTCATAGCAACCAACAGCATTTAAGGTACTTACTTATGCATTATTATAAAATATATTGAATTGTTTTATATTAACATTAACAATGTCATGCTAACAATTGGATAGATGTGTTCCTTAAAAATTTATTTGCTACCCTTCATGTCTCTGTATGTCAAGTTAGAATATATATATATATCACTATTTTACTATATATAGCTATTTTAGTATAGTCACAACTATTTTAATATCTATGTCACTATATATAGTACATATACTATATATCATATTATTTAGTATATTTTACTATATAAAATATATACATATGCTATAGTATTTTAGCATATATCACTATAAATGTGATATAAAATATATGTCACATTACTTCAGTAAATATATATCACCATTTATAATGTATGTATTTAGTAAATCACTATATATGATGATATATTTACTAAATACATATTTTTACATATGGTTCTATATGATGAAATATATGTATAGTGATATGTATCACTATATATGGAAAAATGCTGAATGTACTAAGAATTGTGGATGGAGCCGATTTCCAGTACAAGACGGTCTCATTTGTCCTGCAGGACAGATATTAGACTCCCAGGGTTTAGAGTGTGAATTCCAATGGATTCCCCAGCATCACTTTTCCTTAGGTTCTATTTATCTTTGCTACAGAAGAAAAGCAAACTGAAAACCTGAAGTAACACATGGCACAAACCCGGGACCCTGGCTATGTTATAAGTATCAGTAATAATAGATTCAGAGAGGATATTTTGTCTGTTAATTTTTCAGAAAACAAGGAGCTGCCTAGGGTGTTTCCAGAGAAAATGTATGAGAAATTTCTAAAGACAATTATATCCTGGCCAGGAATTTGGCCTAGTGGTAGAGTGCTTGCCTAGCATGCACAAAGACCCGGGTTAGATTCCTTGGTACCATATACTTAGAAAAAGTCAGAAGTGGTGCTGAGGCTCAAGTGTTAGAGTTCTAGCCTTGAGAAAAATCCAAGAACAGTGTTTAGGCCCTGAGCTTAAGCCCAGGACTGGCAAAAATTATATCCTGGTTACCACAGGAAGCCAATGGTTGTGGTGGGCCTTTGTTAGAGAATGAGGTTGGAAGATCTAGGATACAAGTTTCTGTATTAGTGTGCAATCTCTTATTGCTTTGAGACTTTTTAGTTTCTTCATGTTCAGAAAGATGTAATAACATGAATTTTTCCACAGGAATTTGTTATCTTCGGGGATAATGCATATAACTCAACCTTCGAAATGGCATAGCTTTTTATCAATCAAGTTTTCTCCATAGCCCTTACCAAATTGTAATCCTTTATTTATTAAGTGTGTTAGAAAGGAAGGCTAGCAGGGAGGGTAAGAGAAGGGAAGAAAGGACAGGAGAGGAAAAATGGAGGGGGGAAGGGCGGAGAAGATTGTCAAGAAAAGTAGCAGCAACCACATGGAGAAAGAAACGGTGAAATGGTTTGAGAAACTTGGCCAAATCCCTCTGACACTGTGAGAAAGGTTCACGTCAGGAGTGATGTCACAGTGATAGCATGACCTCTTGATAGGAAGGAAAAGACAGAAGGAAAGGACAGATCATCCTCATAAAATATTCTTCCTTCATAGCCATAAATCTGGTCCAGTCGTGAGGAAAACCTATGACAATCCTATCTAAAGGATATGCCGTGAAAAATCTAGCCAGTGGTCTTCAAGATGGTCAAGTCATGAAAGACAAAGAACGACAGAGAAACTTCCGGGCAATAGCAGAAATAAGACAAGTTATTGGATTGCGATTTTCTGGATTGAAACATAAATTGAAGAATTTGTGCTATGCTGATGAGGTGTGGCTTTGTCAATAATAACAGTTCATCAACATACTGATTTATTAGTAATGTTAATATAAGAGGTTCCCAATAGAAGGCTCTACAAGAAAACACAAGAGATCGCTTCTGCAGGATCTCTGAAACTGTGGTGCAAAATAAAGATTATTCCAAAATGAAAATATGACTTCATTTAAAAGTTCATACTATTTGGGGCTGGGAGTTTGGCCTAGTGGTAGAGTGCTTGCCTAGCATGCACGAAGACCCGGGTTCGATTCCTTGGTACCACATACTTAGAAAAAGCCAGAAGTGGTGCTGAGGCTCAAGTGGTAGAGCTCTAGCCTTGAGAAAAACCCAAGGACAGTGCTCAGGTCCTGAGCTTAAGCCCAGGACTGGCAAAAAAAAAGTTCATGATATTTAATCTGGCAATTCTATGTCTATCTGTTTTGAGGGAATGATCAGAATTTTTCACTTTATTGTAATTCATTTCAAGGAAAAATGTTAAATAAATTATTCAACAGTCAACAAGCTTATATCTAATTGTAGAATAATACATAATAAAATATTATCCAGCAATTAAAACTCATCCTGCAGGTATAGATGGGGGGCAGCCTGGGCCTGGATGGCAGGTGGATTAACCACAGAGATGTCCAGTCAGGAGCTGCCCGGGTGATGGAAATGTTCCACATTCTGGATGCACCCATGATGGACGAATGCTCACCACGCCTGTGCACTCCCAAGTAGATGTATTTTAGTGCATCTAAATTATAGTTTAGTAAATATTCATTTTTTTTAGAATTCAAGGGACAAGATTAAAATAAGCATGAATATGGCTATAGGTATGCAGAAATTTGTTTGTGTTTACTTTGACTGAAAGTAAGATCATTATTCCAGAGCCAGCCACAAATCCTTGTAGGAATAAGCCAAGCTCTCAGTGCTACAAGTAAGAATACAATAATACCCCTGGACATCTTAAAGAAGTGTAAAGTGCTCTGAGTTGCAATGCTATAACAGGCACACAACAGCCTCACCTCTCTCCTCCAAATAGGACAATTATTTTGCACAGTTACACTTATTCTTGATAGAAACAGTATCAGCTGATATTGGAAATGATATGAAGAAGATGGTAAGAGTGAATGCTTAGAAATCAAAAGAGCTGTATTCAGATCCTTCCTCTATAATCCACTGGATAAAAAAATTTTGGAAAATGAAGTGTCTTCTGCATACCTTAGTTTCCTTATTGATACAATGGTTATAAAATTAAACAAAACAGAATGTATTTAAATATATCCAATGACTAGCGTAAATGCCGAACTCATTACACATGAGATAGCATAGTTGTTCCTAATGTTTTATTAGAATTGTTAACTTCTTCTATTCACAAGAGATGTACAGCACACCAAGAGATGTTCACTAATTATGTACTCCACTGACAAAAGTTCCAAACCTATTCTCATGCTAACTATTCATTCAGCCTAGGCTCAGATCCTGACAAAATAATCCATTTGTTCTTTTTTTTTTAATTTTTTTTTCATTTTATTTTAAATATAATTGATGAACAATAAAATGCTAGTGTTGTTCTTATTCCCTCTCTTCTCTACCCACCTATCCTTGGCTTGGAGTGAGAACCACTCTCTAGTCCCATGTTTCTCCTTCTTGCCAAGAGTTGTACTTCTTTTCTTTTCAAGGTGATCTCAGAGGAGTAGTGCCTGAGCATATCACTTAATATTTAAACCTCTATACCTGTAGCTACTCCCATGCTTAAAGTATCCAGTGTGTTTGATACTAACTGCTCTTTGAAGAGCCAAAGACGGACTTCGACAACCAGAGGAACTCAGCTCAGCATGCTACACTGCCCTGTCAGAGAAATATACTTCAAAACATTGCTTCATATTCTTCACTTTCAACATTTTCCTTGTTTTTATACGCTTTAAAAAATTAAACCAATGCATTTCATGTCCCTCAAGTTAGCCAGATCCAATTTCACTTCATTATATGGAGTATTATGATGGCTAAAAATCACTCCAGAGTAACTAGAAGTGGCATGGGCGAAGATGTCAGAGCCCTGTGTCCTGCCTACGGAAACCCTCCTACACCTGTGTACCTCACAGTGCCAGGAGACAGACTGCGAGAGCAGGGAATCCCTACTCACCTTCTTACCTGGGACTGTAGATAAACTGATTCCAGAAACATGACTATTAGGAGTATCGATGTCTCACATATATGAGTGTGTGTGTGTGTGTGTGTGTGTGTGTGTGTGTGTGTAAGAGCCGTCTGCTCTTTTCCTAATGGGTTCACCAGACAGCAGCAGATAGCGTGGCTATTCCTAATATTTCCAGTTTGCATTTGGGCACACACATAGTAGAACCACATCTTCTCCCCCTCCAGCCATGTAAAAGTGATGCATGTTATGCTGGGAAGAATGTGATGACTTGAAGAGTTCCAGTCTCCAGCTCCTTTCACCCAACAACTCAAGCTAAAGTTGCCATGAAGGAGGTTTCCACAGAAGCCACAGGAAGCACAGATGGACAGAAGTGCCTGGGTTGACTGTGAGTAAAGAGCAAGACATGATTATTTGTGAGGCCTGCATGACAGCATAAATTAGAGTACCTTGACTAATCTCCAATTCTGTGCCTCATCATCAGAGTTTAGGGAAGCAAAAGGACATTTAACTCAACAAAGATCAATTCTCATAGGAGACATTGGAAACATATTGAAAAGAATAGACATTTCCCATAAATACAAAAATGCATTTATTGTTCTTCTCCATCCTTGAGTTCCACCTAGTCCTGAAACTTTACTTCTAGTTGTGCCATAACAGCCCAAGCCCTTAATGAGAAAAACAATTCAGTATTTAACACTTGTGTTTGAACATTGTTTGTTAATATCTATACAAGAAAGGAAAGCTGCAGGAATTAATAACCTCAGCAGTGACGAGGGAGGGAGCCAGATAATAAATTAAGAAAAATGTAATTAGTGTTTCATGTCAGATTTCAAGTGGCTTTCTGGGAGCAGTGCAGAGAGCGTTAAGGAGATCACAAGGATAACTGAAGATGGACAGAGGCTGTTGTGATGGGAACAGGCAATGCATGTGTGATGTGGAGCACTGACAGCATCTCGGCATCCTTGAAGGAAGCATTTAACCACAGCTGTGAAATCATGTACTGAATTATTGCTGTTGACAAGGTCTGGTCTAAATACATTGTATGTATTCATTCAATAAGAATACACTAGGATACAAAATGAATTCCCCTCTTTCTTCCTGCCATTTCATAAAAAATCAGTGGAATCCCAGAATGAAGAATCAATATACTACAAGTATCAAAATTGGTCCCTGTCAGTCAAAAGGCCAAGACTGTTCAGTTCTTGCAACCTAAGAAAAAGGTTCTGATTTTCATTTTGGACCATGCAAATTTTGACTAAATATTTCAGATGCAAGTAGTGAACAAAAATATGTTAGACATTCTTTTTTTGCATAAATTTCTAACTACTGATTTTTTTACGTAAGAGTACTAGCTTATCATAACTGAGTAATACAGACTATTCATGTCAACTGCAGAATTTTGATTTCAAGATTTTATTTTAATTTCAGATTTCAATTTCCAGAATTTTAATTTCAAGATATCTCAAAGACTCAGGCTTCTTCTTAGGGCTGTGTCCCTAATATTGTGAGGGAAGAGTCCAGCTGAGGTCTCTCTCCTCGGATTATGGTGGATCTCTTCCTGTTTTCCCACAATCTTCCACGCATACATTTCTATATGAATTTCTTCTTCAAAAGACATCACTCACACAGAATCAAAAACCATCCTATTGATTTCATCAACACAGTTTCATTTGTGAAGACTTCATCTCCAAATATAGTCATGCTCAAAGGTTAGGATTTTAGTAAATGAATGTTTGAGAAAGACACAGTTTGATATATAACAATCATTAATGGATATAACTTTTCTTGTATTTTTGGCTTTCATGGCCCAAAGTTACATGTAAACTAACCTCTGATATCTCAGTATTTGTCACTCAACCTAATGAAAAGGAAAAAAATTACTTTTTTGGTATAACATGGCAAGAATCCTAAAATGAGATGACAACTATTGTGAATTATCAGACAGGCAGAATGTAAATCAAATCTTCTAAGGAAATAATGAAATCGGGAGCCAAAGTCAGAGAAGCAGTGATGACCAAAATGAGATGGAACTGGAGAGATATTTGAAGATGTACATCTCTGGATTTCAGTTGATCAAGAACCAAGGAAGGAAAAGTCACCAGAAGCTGGAAAAGTCAAGATACAGCTCTTCCTCTAAATATCTCACAGGGAGCTGATGTCTGACCTCCAGAACCACAAATAGAGACAAGCTCTTAGAAGACACTTCAGTTGTGATCGTTTGTTTTTTTTTTTAATATGTCCACTATAGGAAGCTCGTACACAAGCAACACTATCAACTCGATTAGCAGCATCTGAATCCAGGATTTCTGCAATGCCACCGGTAGTGAAGAAATATGCCACATGCTTGGCCAGAGAAGTGAAACATGAAATGTCCACAGTTCCCTGTGCTTGGTGCCCATCCTTTCTCACAGAAAAGTGTGTTGCATATAAATATAGCTATGTCTGAAGCTTGCCTTACTTGTGGAGACTTAAGAAGAAGGAGTCTAGGGACAGAGCTGGTAAGCACTAGGGAGAGGAAAGTTGGCCAGGCCTGAACACCTACCTGTGTGTTACAGCTCTCAAAGGTTGAGATGAGAAAGCTGCCCATAGATCATCAATTATAGAGATGCAGTGAAAAGACATTTCAGTCAAATCAAGAAGCCTGCATTGGTTGACATTGAAGGCGGACAATAACAATAATTATTGTTCGTTTTGATTTTCCTATGTGCTTGTTACCTGCGTATTTCACCGTAAAATCATCACCTACTGACAGCTCCTCAGAGAAACACAGTTTTGTCAAGTTTGGAAATAGTGTGGCCATGCTCTGAGCTATAGACAAGTTAATTGCTAAGGAGAAGAGAGATAAAGAGACACTCATGAGGCCCTGTCATGTCCTCTATCCATGGGAGGTTGCCCTACCCCCTGATGCTTGCTCACTTCCTTCCTCTCACCCAAATACCATCTCTTTTCTACTCTGTTGACTCCTACCAGCTGTGCATTGAGTTCTGCACTACAATTGTCTGCCATGTGTAACCTTCAAAAAGCTCATTAAACTCTCTATCTCAATTTCCTTGATTGGCCTAAATAGCAGTTAATTGATCAGAGGTTTCTGGAGATTAAAGAAAACTACCCATTAGTCACAAGGAAAAGACTCCGTGATTAGTCTGATGGCAGGAACCTTTCTAAATGTAAGGCACGACTCAAGTCCCTGACAGTCTTCCTGTCAGGCGCCAAAGCCAGCCTGTTGCCTAGGCAGATCTGTCTGGGGCCTGATTTATGCTGACAGCCCTAAGCGGGAAGCAGGTTGAATGAGGAGGTGTCCCTGTGGTGTGTCACTTAGAAGACAAGGTCTCCGTTTTCATGACTCATTATTTCACTACTGATAACTGACTCAAGAAGGAAGATTCTCTTTCTGGCTTTTGTACATTTGGTTTTTATTTTCTTCTTCTGAGTAGCCTCTGTTTCCATCCATCCAGGACTTACCAGCTTGGTGAGGTACTACAGAACACATTATGTGTCTCACTCACATGGTGGATCATTCTGCATGGAAAGATACCAGACTCCTGACACCGACAGGCTATGGCACTTGCAAGAGGAGGAGCCACGAGGGATCAAAGACATGCAAAGGAATTTAACCTTGGTTAAGAAGGTAGCATTAAGGAAAACCACCACCTCCCCGAGCTACAGCTCCCTATTCATCTCCATGAGGTAAATGCCCATTCTAATGTGTATATGCCAGCTCTACAACTCACATTCTGTGGGCTGCTTCTTTTACTGCTTGGAATTCTTTTGCTCAACTTGGAGCTTTATGCTTGGTAAGCAAGCACTCTACTCTCGTGAACCACAATTCCAGCCCTTTTGTGCACTGGCTATTTTTTGATAGAATCTCAGAAGTTTCCCTGGCCCATGCTTGGGTTTCTATTCTCCTATTTCAAGCTTCTCCTGGTAGGGGTGATGCCAAGTGGTTCACCACACTAGATTTAGAATGGGTCCTTTGAATTTTCTGACTGTGCTGGCCTCCAATCCCAGTCCTCCCGATTTCAGCCTCCTGAGCAACTAGGATTTTAGCTGTGAGCCAATGGCAACCAACTCATATACTATCTTTTCTTATGTTCACTTATTTCTCCTGGAATGCATTAATCCCTCAGTAAGCCAGTGACATAAGTATCCTTATCCCTGCTTTGCATTTGAGACACTAAGGCAGTCAGGGTCACATTGCTGATGGGAAGCAGATTTTGAAAAGGTTTCTATGTGATACTGAATTCTGGCTATTTCCACCACATCAATTGACCTCTACATCACTATATGTCCGAGACAAGAGTTTTCTGGGAAGAAGGAACTTGACAAGAATAGGAAGGAAACAATGGATCAGTACTTGACATCCAGTGGATTATAAGCCATTCCAAGTTCCTGTCAAATCAACTCTACAACAAAGACATCAACCCTCACACACTGAGCAGGAGGAAGTGGAGGCTCAGAGAAGGTAGATAACTCATAGACAGTGGTGTGAGTCTTTTTTCTACCTTTTTATTTGTGCATTTTATTTCTACATTATTTGTACATTTTATACATAGAATCCATCACATTTTGGTCTATGGTTTTCATCTATGAAATTCAATTACCTTTTATCTGGCGAATATAATGTAACCCTTCTATTAATTACAATAAATATATATATAAAAAGAAAGAAATTCAATTAAACTTTTGTTTCCTAGGATTTCCCCATATCCATTTGCACCATTTAAAAAATATGCAAGGTGTGGAGTGTAAGAACTGTGACCCTAATTACCAACTCCTACCAGCTCAGGCTCCAAGTCCTATCTTAAGTCAAGCATGGTTCCGTAGGGTTTATTTTTTTCTCCTAGATCCTCATCATTATATTCTTAACTCCTACAAATGAAAATAAACATATACTATGTCTTCTCTTTGTATAACTGGCATTTTTTCACTTAACATCCATTTTCTAGTATATGACCCAATCTCATTATTCTTAACGATAGAGTAAAACTTTATTGTGTATATATAGCACATTTTTAAAAATCATCTGTCCATTGATGGGCAGCTACATTGATTTCATAATTTCACTTGGATAAAAATAGTTGCACAATAAACATAACTTAAAAGTATCTCCATGGTAAACCGACTGATTCTTTTGGTCCTATACACAGAAATGGTAAGGATAGATCAGATAGGAGTTTTGTTGTTAATCTTCTGAGAAACAATTACATTTATTTCCACAGAGGTTGCGCTAGCAGTGACTAGATTTCATCGTCAGTATTGTCATTATTTCATCAACAATAGCCATTCTGACTGGGGTGCAGTACAATCTTAATTTGGTTGTGATTATTATTTCCTTGATGACTGAAGGTTTGGATGTGTTTGTGTAGTGTGTGTGTGTGTGTGTGTGTGTGTGTGTGTTTATTAGCCATCTATCAGGGAGTGAAGCGGCAGAGCTGTGAGCCCTGGCAAGTAATGATAGTCTTCAGTTATTTTTTTCCAGTTGAATGAAAAGTAATGGAGTATTGTACCGAGTGTCAATTCAAAGTGTTAAGCTAGAACTGGAGGTTGGATAGGAAAGTGAACAGCATGAACTTGAACTAGAAGCTGCACCCAGTGCCAAGTGTTTTACAACTCACCAGAGTGACACAACAACTCTCACTAATTGACTCCAAACTCCAGCTTCCACACCTACCCCAGATCCACGATGGTCCACGAGTCCACATGAATGTAACTGTCCTTTGGTGATTTCTTCCCAGCCAGGATCCTCTAGTGAAAAGGAAACCAGCTTCTAGTGAATGCATTGGGCTAGAGTTTCACAAAGTTGATTTTATGTAAGTCTTACAGAAGTCCCAAAGGGAAGAGAATGTCATGAACAGATTACAAATAAGGAGACTGAGAAAGTAAAGGCTTTGTCCATATGACGACAGGACATATTGGTATTCAAATATGACACCATCTTACTCATCTATGGGCAAGGAACGTATGACAACATCATTCATAGGCCACACAAAAGGATCCATTCAGGAAGATGGCCACAAGAAACATTAAGAAAACGTACATTCTGTCTTTTGTGGGTCCTTATACAATATTCGGGTTAGATATTCATCAACCTTGTCCTCTTGACCTGCAAAGCCAAACAGCTTTTGGTTCAAACCCTTGAAAGAACAATTTAATGTTAATGACCACCCTCAAGGCATAGGCTTCTGCAGTTTATCCGGTTATTTGGCACTCATTATCTCATGACTCTTGGGAACAGGTTCACACTCTCCCTGCCTTGCATTTTCACAGCCAGGTACAGAATGTAATAAATACCCTGAACAAGGAAACATTTAGCCTAAGCTAACTATTATCAGCAGCATCTGTGACAAATGATTTAATATAACTCTGAAAAACCAACCTGATGACTAAATTGTGGTTAAAGGTAGTTGGAAATTTACTTTGTAAAAAAAAAAATGACATGGACGTCACTCGATTAGCTTCAAAAGAGAAAGAGCAAAAGGGAGAGAGACAAAGTCAACAGAAACACAGCACAATGATTTACTCCTCCTTGTAGGAGTAGCAATAAAGATAAGAAATACAACCTCAAGAGCAGTTAGAGAGGAAAGGAACATTTTTCACTTTGCACAGGAGGTGCAGAAAATGGATTGGCGACATGATACATAAAAAGAAAAGCACTGGAATCCAAGGGCCGAGGAAAATCCTGTTTTAGATGGGAAACTTTCAGCTATCTAGGCCCGTCACTCCAGGTAACTGTTAGGGAAACAGAAGCATTCAAAGAATAAGTGATTTGGGGCCTCGGACACAGGATCTTGGAAATACAAGGGAAGAGGAAAATAAGCAGGGCACCAAGAAGAAAGATCACAGGTTTAGAGACCCTGCCAGCCTCAGCTCTTTATCCCTTTTTCTAGGTGATGTGAGATAAATCGTGTGACTTCTTTGCAACTCAGAGCCCTTATAAATAAAGAATATGGATAATACCACCTTCCTAATGTTATGGGAATTGAGCAGCTTAACATACATAAAAGAACCAGTGCATTTCCCCGCGTACAAGGTTTTCTCATCACTGTGACCTCCACGGAAGTTATAAGAGCCATATGAGCTCTCCTGCCCGACATTTCCCAGAAAGGATAATCATAGGGTTGACAGAAACCCCAAGACGTGTTGAGTATTAGATTTCTATTTGCATTATGTGCCGTCTATACCAAAGTATTGTAAGTTAGGTGTTGCAATCATATAATTTTTCTTCTCATAGTACTGGAACTAAAAAGCTCTTAACTTTTTCCTGGTGATTTCTGGGATATCACATGTTTTCCTTCCTGTTTTTGCACTGAATGTTCTTCAGGATTCTTTCTCCCTCCCTTTTTCTTGATCTTCCTCTTAAACATTATTTCTCAAAGATACAAACTTGTTCACTCTCTTTTCCTGCTCAGTGAGCTTTGTCTTCAAGATGGTTAATACTCCAAAGTTAATGTCATTCTGCTGATGATATCTGACTTATTTCTCTGGTGTTTTTCCACCTCCTTTGTCCCATATCTATATACTTCCCACAAGTTGTTTCTAGATTTACAGACTCTTCCAAAACATATTCGTTAGAGATATTTGCTTTAACTATACCACATATTTATCCCTTAGCTTACTGTAGAGTATATACCCAGTTGTTCAAACAGTGATATGCCATGTCATATGAGCCCATTGTGCATATAAAGTAAAAAATATAGCTATTATTTGGGACCTGCTGCTGCTCACATCTAAAACCCTACTGACTCTTCTGTGTGTCCTGTGACTCACTTGTTTTCCTTCATTCCTTAGTCCTTAAGTCAGAAACCCATTCTCTCTCCTCAGCCAAGAGTATTTTTAGCAATAAGAACTAAGACTATCCTCTTTCTAAAACCTTTCATTTTTGCACATCGAACGTGATTAAAAATTCCTCTATTTATCTTGACACATGTACACTGCATGAAGAGATTCACTTATCTCCTTGGATTCATTTATACTAATGACCTCCATTTCTCTGTAGATCAGAACTCCAGATGAGCTTAAGTGGGTTGTCTGCTTAATACTATGTAGAGAAATCTCCTGTGCAAAAATGCGGATAGGTAGGTTCTTTAAGAAGTATTGGGATGGGAGGGAATCTGCCACTACAAAAGGATTCAACAAGATGTTGTATTTTTATCGTTTTTTTTTTAATTAATGGACCATGTGAAGTTATTTCTGTTTTCTTCCATTTTGTCCCTGTTGTCAGCTGTTTTTATTTTTTTTCACTTTGGTGCACCGTGTCATGTATATACATTCATCTGATTTGGGGAAAGGAAGGGAAATAACAAAATGATGAGGCAAAGGACAAAGGGCGAACCAAGAAAACAATGTTACTCATAACACTTTGCTGGAAATGAACTTCACAGCTTGGGAGGGAGATGAGTAGGAAGGAGAGAAAGGGAGAAAATGAGGGAGGGAGGAACAATGGTGACAAGAAATGTACTCATTATCTTACTTAGGTATCTGGAACTCCTCTGTACATAACCTTTACAAAAAAAATAAAATTAATGTAATAAATAGTTAATAAAATTTAATAGTAAAATTTAATAAAGAGTTATTGTGGGTATAAATTCTTTGTACTGCCCTGGCTCTCATTGTATGATGGAGCAAGAAGGGAGTCAACACAGCCTAAGAAAATGCTGAGTATCTGATATTGTAATACAGAAATCAAGGCAGTAGACAAAGGCTTTGAGAAGAGTCCCATCCAACCCACTTAAATCAATGGCAGAGTCCATTTCATAGTGGATTTCTCCATCTTGAGTCTTTTATAGTTAAAATCTATGAAATATTAAGCCCAAGAAATAAATGTTTGTTCTATATGACTAAAGTTGTCTTAGAATAAAATAGCTTAGATGATCTGTTGGTATTGGAGTTTCTGGCTCACCAGTTTACTCCTGGGATGGTCTGTGATGACTTGGCCATTTTGATTTGAAGCTGGGGTTATTTATAGGCCTCCACTCCTGTATTTGTTTATGTAAATCATTGCAGTGTCTTCAAGATTGCTCTCTCCCTACAAGCACATGGATGAATCTAACACTTTGGGTGATTACAACCTCTCTCCGTCTTGCTGATTGCAGCCTGTGTTTTGTTTTGAGCTCAGACATAGGAAATGATGACAAAGATGGGCAAATGCTTCAGACTACAACTCATCCACATAAAACTGTTTTGAGTTGATTGGGAGCACTGAAGTTGGCCAAGATCTTATACTTCTTGACACCACATTTTTCCCCATGAATAGTAAATCACTGTGGTTCTACCAATAGGCTCTTTCTCCCCTGACTTCCTCATTTCTTCTACCATTATATTCATAGTAGGCCAACTTACCACCTGTCACTCAGAACACTCCCACAAATTTTTTCTCTCAGTGAAGGTGGATATGTTCTCAATGAAGTTAGGGCATACCTGTGTCTACCTGAGCCTACAACCCATCAGTTGTAACCTTTTTGACAGTATGTTTGACTGTTTCTATGTATCATAATGTGTTCTTCCATGCAGTGGATTTTCAAATATTTCAAGCATTTGATTTGTGGATTCAAGTATGATAGATAACCTACCCTGTAAACAATTATAGACCATTGTAATAGAAGTTGTTCCTAATGTAGTTCAGTGTAAAAGTTCTGTCCCAAAGCATTAACCACAACCAATATGTTCATTTATATTAAATTTTCAATAATTAGCCTAATCTTGGAATTAAAACAATGAAGTCGATTCCTCCATTAAACTACATTTCATGCACTGGATAACTTCATGAGCTTACTGGCTCCTGAAAAATATGGTGGAGGTACAGAACATTCCCATAATTTCACTAGATATTACTGAATAATGCTAATATGGAAGACCAGAATGCTTGTACAGAAAGTTTTTTTGTGTTGTTTCTGTTTCTGTTTTTTTTGTCTGTCATGGGCTTGGACACTGGGCCTCGCCATTGTCCCTGATTTCTTTCACTCTACCACTTTGAGCCACAGTGCCATTTCCTATAACGTAATTCTTGAGATGAGACTTGAAAACTAGGTTAGAAAGTTTTAGGCAAAGTAGCAGAGGCAGGACATCCTTGGCAGAAAATAAAAATAAAAACAGGAAGTGCTGAGGTGGATCAGAAAGAACAACATCGCCCCATTTGTAATGAAATGGAAAGACTTGAAAAAAATCATATTAAGTTTAGAAAGCCAGACACAAAGGAACACAGGTTCAATGGTTTCCCTCATTTGTAATAATTAGTACCAACCTAGGACTCTCCTAGAAAAGGATAATAGCTCAAAACCTAGATACATCAGGCCATGTAGGGTGAGGCTAAATGAAAGGATCCCCAGGATATGGAAACAAGAGCTTTATATTATGTGATTATTGTTCTTAATGTACTAGGTTATTTCTCTTCTCTTTTGTTGCCCTTTGGTTAATCTCATATTGTTATTGTATCTTGTTATCTGATATATTGTATATATGTTTATTTGTTTATTTGAAATAGGAACGGGAAGGGGGGAAAACAAGATGATTGTGAGGGGGTGGAGGGAGGGAAATGGGGACAAAAGCATGAGAAGGGGCATCAACATGTGAGAAATAATGTACCCTCTGTCTGGCAAATATAACTGAAACCCCTCTATACATCACAATAAAAAAGTCATTAATAATAATTAAAAAAGAAGCTCTGAGGGGGGAAGATCACATGTGGGGACAGATTTCCTGGTGGCTGAAAAACACACCAGAGCCCTTTTCAATACACAAAATGCTCCAGTTGGGTCCACTGAGAGTCACCAAGTCTCCATCAGGAACCTTCTACCCCCTTTAGGACATAGGCAAGGACATGAATGTCATTGAATGAACTGTCGATTCTCTCCTACAGATCAAGAGTATCAAGTATTGCCAGTCTTTGCTTTTCAAGTGAGTTGCTTCACACTCCACTACAGATGGCAACTGCCAATATAACTTCTCTTTCCAAAGCAAAACGGAGACATTTCCTTTCAGGGCCCATCTGATGTCTCTGTTATTTCCTGTGCCTCTGAGGAGCACACAGACTCTAGAGATCCACAGATGAATCACAAGCATGCCACAAATGATCTGGAATGGTACTGGGATGATCAGCCTGGCCCAAGTAAAAGGCTGAGAGGTGGAGGTGAGACAGAAGCAGGGATGCTGAATAGCAGGGCTAGAAGAAGATGAAGAAAAATGCATGCGCCCCATTTTCCAACCAGAAAAAGAAAGCACAGACTCAGGGTCAGAAGGGATGGGGAAAATAAGAAAGAAACCCTCAGGGTATGTTCTTTGATGTGGGAAGTTGGGTGGCTTTTGGAATTCTTTCTTCATCACATGAAATTTTAAGAGACTGTTTTACTTGTTAGATGATTGCTTAAGTCTCTAGTTTTCTGCAAGTAGCAGAATGGAGAGGGTTGTGGTTTCCAGTGGGGCCTTTAGTTACCTTTCTGTTATTCTGTAGAAGCCTAAGGGACCATCATGAAATTCCTTCTCTTCACTTCACTGAATAATGTATGTCTCATTCCTTTATTCTTCTCCATTTCAGAAGCCAATCAGAAGTATCTAAAACAAACAGATCCCAGAAAACTAGAATCAAAACTGGTATTTTGTCAGCTGATTAGATAGCAGTTAGTTTAATGCTAACATTAATCAAGGTCTGATTGCTCCATTGTGAGGAACAAGTACTATGCATAGAAAAAATGCACACAAGATGTGGCTCAAAATGTTTCCACAGAAACCCCCACACAGTAATTAAGGAGAATACAAAATGAAGGTTATTGATCCGTTGTGTTATTGAGAAACAACATAATTGATATTTCAGATCTTAATTGACGGTTCCACAGTAAAGAGACAATTTTAACACATCATTAGCAACAAGGTTTTTGTTTTGCTTTGTTCTTATTATTTAAACCAAAATATTGAGTTCAAATGTTAACCTGCTTCGAATAAACATTGACTTAATTGTCAAGAAATTCTTACTTTTAAGTGTTTAAAATGATCATTCTTTAGAGGCAGCCAAATATCGGATTTAGAGTCAGGTAGATTCCATTCATGAGCCTTGTTGAATTAGGATTATCATGCAGTCTTTCTAGTCCTAGACTTTTCTAATATAAATTGACAATAATAATACTTCCCTCACAGATTTGTTATTCAGGTTCAGGGAAAAAGTAACATTAATGACAGTCAAGTCATCAACTGGTAATGGAATCAACAATTGATGGAATGTCCCATAACTACTATAATCATTCTAAAAAGTGTGATGATACGTCCAACAACATGGACAAATCCAAAGAATATTATTCTAAATGATAGAAGTAAGTCACAAAAGTCCATATATCTGTGACTTCACATTCTGAAAATTATATAGCAATAGAAACAGAAATATGGTCAGATTAAGATTAAGGAGAAGCTTCCCAAAGGTGAAAATGGTCATAGAATGTCACTTATGTCTATAAAATTACTATGATAAGGTGTGTTTAAAGTATATATATATGTATATATCCAAAGAAGAAGAAGAAGAAGAAGAAGAGGAAGAGGAAGTGGAAGAAGAAGAAGAAGAAGAAGAAGAAGAAGAAGAAGAAGAAGAAGAAGAAGAAGAAGAAGAAGAGAAGAAGGAGGAGGAGGAGGAGGAGAAGAAGAAGGAGAGGAAGAGATTTATAAATAAATAAATTTCAGGGCACAGTGGAAACAAAAGTTTCCAGGAAGCAATAGGAAAAGAATTTCAGAATTGAGAGGAAATCTATTTTCCATCCCAGAGCAACACAAGGAATGAATAGATTCACTTTCTGCATGCACATATTATGAAGTTACTGAGACATGCCTTCCAATAAAAATGGTAGAAAAATAGCAAGAATGACATGGTCACCATGAAGCGATCAGTTTGATGTAGAATAATCAGACAATTTCTCAGAACAATATCCCCAGAAGGAAAATATTCATCAAAGTTAGATAGCTTGAGGGAACACGTAGGAAGATGTGACATGAAAGTAAAATATGACAAGACAACCTGAAAGAAACAGGAGCAACCCAAACTTACCCTGAACACAAAGATCATAGGATGGTGTGGTTCATGTATACATCAATCACAGTCATGTTAAACCAGAAACCCAGCAGGTCTGCAGAAGCACATTGGAGTACTCTTCCATGCATGTGCCGTACACAGACAGGACTAAGGAGGCTTTCTTTCCAACAGACCAACATTGAGACTGAAATCCTATAGCAAACTTCAAACTCAATGAGAACACTCAATATTATTGGAAATAAAATCGTTGCAAAATTATTTGCTCCTGAAATGAAACTCAGATTGAGCACTTGCTGTAGAAGATGGATATGATGTATAGGAATAAATTTTAGAGTGAATGCTTCCCTCACATGATCAAAATGCAAACAAGTCACATAAATAAAATCTAATAAGAAATTGTGTGGAATTCAAATAGGGTTTTGGTCGATCTAACACAAACTCTAGACAGACATATTCACATCTTTCTATACTTTTCCATCATCCACCCAAAATCAAGCCCCTGTCCCAGTGGCTTGTATGTTAACTTCCTCGGCCCCCACCTTCCCCTGTTACCATTATATATTGTGCTACTTGGAAGTCATAGCTTGACACTCTCAAATTAATAACATCCTATTTTCTCACATGAACTCTGCTTGCTGACTCTGTGTGAGTACACTGGCTCTTTTATTAAAAAATAATACTAGCTAGGTTTTAAAACATTCTATTGTCCTGCCATGAGAAATGTTATTTAAGGCCAGGAGAAGGTTGCTGTTTTATATTGATTTCCCTAGGAGAGATTCATTTTTCATACATTTGTTCTATATTGCCACTGCCTCAGCAGGAAAACCTAGTTGTACCCTTTCACCCTTGGTATAGTTAAAATTTCCTTTCTTCCTGTGATTCTCTGTGCTAGATCTTGTTTGTTTTTCAACACATTAACCACAAACCAGGCATACCACATAGTAACTGGCCACACACAACAAAACATAATGGCAAACATCAGTCATACAAATAATTTCACTTGTTCATAGCAACTGATTTTTTTGAAACTTTCCAATCAGACAACCCCCGTGGGAAAACTTAAAAATACTGTCGATGGATCATAATAACCAAAGAGTCCCATCAATCTCTATCTCTGTCTCTCTGTCTCTCTTTTGCTGCCTCTTACACTTTGGCTAAGCCCTGTGACTACCCTGGACTTCCTGGCTGCACATTAAAGAACTCTTCATCTACTGGGAACTTGTCATTTTTAATAATATTATGATTTAAATTTTCATATTCTCATTGTTCCTCACCTGAAACACATATGAGAGCTGTTTTCCTTGTCAAGGCTCTCTAAGAGAGTGTCTCTTCTTGCTTACCAAGTACCTACAGAGAAAGCCTTCAAAATGCAACTTAGAAAGACATCCTAACCATGCAAGTCATGGTACTTCTGGATTTAAATTCTTAACTGCAGTAAGTACCCAATGAAGTATGGAGAAAATGAAATTCTTACTGCAGCGAATACCCTTGCTGGCTCATGGAACACCCCACATGTGTTAAACACTCTGCTGTTTTGTTCCACAGTCTACTTGAGGGCTGTATATGTCATTGTTCACCTCGCATGAAATAAATGAGAGTAAAATTTGCTTCTGTTTCACAGATTCCCTTAATCAGCCACTCATTGGTCATTCCGTGATAAATTGAGAACATCTGGTGGGTGCCAGCTCCAGTACTTTGACCTTGTGCTATAGAAACCCAGTCCTGAGCAGACGTCATGACATTGTGTTTGGAAGCTCTCACAGTTGACTGTTAGATGACTAGATGAGAAGGTGAAAGGACAAGTATGAGAAGGCAAGCAGATGCCCTATTAATGGGTGATGGAATTGTGAAAAACCCCAAGATCTGACAACATTTGGAGAGAGGAAGATAACAAAGATGGCTTGCTTTCGGGTATCTACGTCCTTTAGTAGATGACTCCCTGATGATAGCTTCATGTAGTTTTTTATTCTGAGGCATTGAAGAAGATTCCTTTTCTGGAAATTCCTAGAAAGCCTCTCATCGGGATGGATATTGCCACAGGCACTTGACTTATCTCAAGATTTTGCATGCTCCTAAATTCATTCAAATTTTGAGCTCATTACAACCTCCTATTGTAAGCCTATTCTGGGGAAATTCACGCCACATGGGTGTTTGTCTACAAGCCAAAATTTACTCACGATAATCTAGATAATCTAGCAGTAATAACAACTTCAAGTCTAGTGGCTCTTGCACATGTTTAAACTTCAATGATTTAAGGGGATAACAAGCTAATAAACAGTTCAAAGTTCTTTCCAGATTAAAAAAAATATTTTCTTGTTCTTATTATCCCTTAGACTTGTCATTATTTGGCAGAAATGGTCAAAATAAATGTACCATGCTTCAAATGAGCCAGCATATAAGAGACCAGAGAGCAACAAGAAGAATTCACTTGTCCCTGCAGTCATATGCTTTGAGCACAGACGCTCAAGAAATGAAGGGCGGTCACTTGTGATAATGGATTGCATCATTTCTTTGACCTCACCATAAAAGCAAACAATGGAAGTAAAATGTATCACTCACAAAGCTATAAAAATGAATCCTGACATAAGACTCTGATCTATTGCATGAATTCTATCTTTGCCAGAAGTCGCTGGAGTATTCACATCAGAATCCCAGCTATTCCTTATCTGGCTGATGCTTCTTTGCAAAAGAGGAATGAGGATAGGAAATAGAAAAGAAGGGCTTCAAGTCTAATTGAATCTAGCTAATCCATCAGGCAATATATATTGAAACCTTCCGGTTGTCTCAAATGGCAAGAAAGGGCAAAAGCCCGAGACATTCCACCATGACAGCTCCGGATAACTAACTTAGCTTTCTCCTCCTAGCAACTGTGAAAGGATGTGATTTTTGTCTTCCTTTGTAGATAAGAAAATTTAGCAAGTTTTTCCGACTTTCTCTAAGTAAGCAAGGATTTAGTAACACCGGGGATCAAAATTCAAAAGTGAGGTTGGAGCTCATGTGTTTATGAGCTACTCCTCAGACTCTAAAAGGGGTTACACTGTAAAACATAAAGCCATATCATAATAGCAAATATAAGGAAAATATGACAACGAATGATACAAAAGGGCTGGATATGACTCATGTCTGGAATTCCAGAGACTCTGGCAGCAAAGTGAGTTTGAGATCAGCTCTGGCAAAAAATAAGACTAACTTATCTATAAGAAAAAAAGAAAATCCGAGAGCAGTGGCTGATGCCTATAATCTTAGCTACTCAGGAGGTTGAAATCTGAGGATCAAGGTTCAAAGCCAGCCCAGGCACTAAAAAGTCCATGAGACTCTTATCTCCAATTAATCACTAGAAAATCAGAATTGGTGCTGTGGCTCAAGGAGTAGGGTGGTATTCTTGAGCTGAAGAGCTCAGGGACAGCATCCAGGCCCAGAGTTCAAGACCCATGACCCACAAAAAAAGAACAAAGAAAAAAAAGAAAGAAGAAAAGAGAAAAAAAATAACTCTAGCAACTTAGGAGGAAGAGATTGAAGAACAGCCATCTGAGGCCAGCCCTAGCAAAAGCACAAGATGCTCTCTTAAAATTTCAGTGCATGAATCAAGTGTGAGAACCTTTGTCTAGGAAGCAAAACCCCTAAAACTGAACACTAATACCTCCAGGAAAAAAAATGAAGAAAGGGAGGAAGGAAGGAAGGGAAAAAGGAAGAATAGAAAGATGGGAAACAAATGGTACAAGATAGCTCGCATTCAAAGAGGAATCCATAAGATGTTCATGGTAAAACTGCCAGATTTCAGCAATGAGAACCCAAAAAATGTGAAGCGAAAGTCCTGTACTTTGGGGACCAGACAGTCCCCAGTCCATTTCATACTCATCCTCCTTGCCATGGGATCCTGAACCACCTGCAAATATGGCTCATCTAAACATGGAGTTTCCCCTATGGTGTACAATTTGGGGAGGGCAATGAGACTCAGTGGTTAAATTATTTCAGTGGAACACAGTGTCTGCCCCTAAAAATGCCAGCTTCCTGCCCCTTCAAACAACACACAATCTGAGATGGAAAATCCGTCGGAGTAATCTTTAACCCAAATAGTATCTTAGTGTCAAGTCGGAAGAGTTCTGATGATTATTTATAATCCTCTGTGTATGTAGATATACAGTCACATATTTGAGTTTGACATTTGTTAGAAAACAAGATCATCTCGAAGCTTTATGATAATTGAATACATCAGTGACATAGTTATCTGATACTCTACCAAAGGAAAAAAAAGTTAATTTCCTATTAGTGTCACTGGCAGGATAATGAGTCGTGCACATGGATTTCCATCCTGACTCTCAGGAAGACTAATTCTAAATGTAGCAATTAGCAGATTTCACCAGGTTCCCAACTCCTACCTGCCATTCTTAAGATGAAAGAACCAACACGAAGGCCCAGTTTTGCAGAGAAAGAAGTCATTTCGAGTTCAGCAAACACTCCTTTCCACTAAGAAAGCGATAAATTATAAATCTTATAAAATTTAGAACATAGTTAAGCAACAAAAAATTAAATCCAAAGAGTACAAGAGCAATGACTCAATAACTGCATACCCAAAGCTATGGACATGGCAATGGAAATACAAACATAACTATATAGACTAAAAACCTATGACTCTATAGACTTAATGTTTTATTTCATAAATTAATATGTTTCTATGACATACAAACCCTTAGCCTAATTTTGACTAAGTTCTAAATACTAAGTCCCAGTGATTGTAATTAGAGATTCCCTCCTTGAACACTTGTTTGTTAAACTTATCATTTAAAATAGGATGTAAAAATCAACGTTAATAAATTCTCTAATAAAAAATTAAAGGAAATGTTTCTTCGGTGTACTGATACTGCTATGATTCCTCTAGAAAGGCCCCTCAATTTTATCTTAGCTTTGCCTTCGCCATCCTATAGCAGAATGGTTAAATGTCTGCAGAGACAGTGGTAATCCAACCCCCTATAAATCAGGACTGTGTATCCAGCATTCAAAGTGATAATCACAGCAGTTGCCTTATTACTGCTGCATGAAGTGAGATAGCCCAGGTGAATCTCTGAGGAGATTGCTGGTAGAGAATGTAAGAACTCAGTATATTCATGATTGCTCAGAACTGCTAGGATTCTTCTCAACCCCAAATACCAAAAGGAAAATCTAATGGAGCTCAGCAAATTGGAGCATGTTTCCTTCCAGAATGAAAAGTTCAGATGCACATATGTCTAGATGCCTGATTCATGTGGTGATTCTTGCTCAAGACAAATTTGCCCTTCTCTGGTAACACTGGTGACAGAGATATCCAGCATCTACTTGCTCAGGTGCTGTAGAAACAGCTCCTCCTTGAAGCACCTTTAAACTCTGGTTGGACAAGCCTCAGCTACAGGCTTTTCCAAAACAATACCTAGTCCTAGAGGAAGTTGCTGCTTTGATTGGCTAATTATGGTAACTGGTACCAATGAAGCTCATTCGCTAATTCTCAGAATCTGTGGGAAAAAAGATTTTGCCATTGTGACTGCATTAGAGATTTTTGAGATGGTAAGATTATGATAGGTTAGCTGGGTAGGGTCTATGCACTTATAAATGCCCTTGTGAAAGGAAAGCAGAAGGGTCAGAGGTCAGATTGCAGAAGGCAAGTTGACAAGGGGAGCAGAGATTAGAATGATATAGCCATAAGGCTAGCACTTCTGAGAGTCCGAAAAAGAGATGCAAATCATAGGGAATCTATTTTATTCCCAAAATAGCTAGTTCCTGCCTGCTGACACCTTGGTTTTAATTCCAGAAGAACCATTTTGGACTAGAATGCTTGGCCACTAAAACTCCAAGTCCATTAGTGAGCAGTAATTTGACTGAGTGGTACCAAGGAAATGATGGCATCTGTCTTGGATCATTCTCTTCAACCATGGGACTCCCAGATTTCATGGATCAGAGGGGTGTAATTCTCTAAGAAAGAACTGGACTCTACTACTGGATGAGAATCCATACTGGGGGGAAAGCCCACAGAATCCAACTGTTACTGTTGACTTGGTTGCTAATAGTGTTTATCATTCTTTTCATAAATTCCGCACAAACAACAAATGTATTCTTAAAGTCACTTTGCGATATTCTCTGTACTCTGTACTTGTGCACTGAATTCTTGAAAGCAACAATCATTCTTTGTTTATCCTTGATCTGCATGATATTGGGATAACAGGGGGGAAAAAAGGAAAGAGAGATCTGCATAGCTAGGGTGACTGAAGACTTTTCTTTTATTCATACTGATCTCATCACAGAGAAGGTCTCAAGGCATAGGGCCACACAAAAGCAAAACAGATTCAACTGTGCAACAATTGCTAGGCTTTCTTCTACATGTGCATCTTCTTTGGGTCATGATTTCAGGGTCTGTTGTGAAGCAATAGGAGCTGGGAAAGGTGAGTACACTCTGAGTCACCTTTCTGTTCCATGGTAGTGTCGTTAATTATAAAAGGTACGGAGAGGCTAAGAAACCCAGGAGTATTGGAAAGAGGCTATTGGAGGGTTCTGGGCACTGGAACATGAGGACAATGTTAAGAAGATCCAGCAATCAAGTGACATCATCGTGACCACTTCCCTGCCTGCTCTTCTATGGGATATAGCAAAGGCCACTGAATCCTTGAACAGCATAGTTAGAGGTTTGGGGTGAGAGAATGAGCTGTGGAAAAAGGCTAGTATTTCAAGTGGTAGGAATCGTTGGGTATTGAAATCATCCAGGAGATCTTTTAAATGTTCAAATAGAATATCCTCGGAGCTCCCATCATTCACATTCACTGTACATTCTCCTAAAGAGGAGCTTTGTTAGTTTGATAAAAGCCTCACTGGAGATTTTGATTTATCCCTATTGCAAGCCATCGAAGCCCTATTTGTACCTGTTAAAAGCTAATAACTGGGTTATATTTCTCCTCCTTTACAGTTCCCTATCTTGATTTTGAATACCACTCTGCATAGCATGTTTCCTTGATGGACTCTGGAGTGAGAGATGGGAAACTTCCCCTATCAAGCTGTTGTTTTTCTCTGGGCCTGCATGCAGGCCACCTATGGAGATAAGAGCATGCCTCAACTTCAGGACCCCCTCTCAGCCAGAGGCAAGCTCAGCATTCTTCCCCAGAAACATGTATGAAATTTCGAAGAAGTCTGCCGCCACAACCTAGTGAGATTCTGACAGCTATAAAATATGGCAGGTTCAGAAACTCAGTTTTGTCTGATCTGACAATTTAGCTTCAGACCCTGGCAGGGCAAGTCTGGTGAAGAAGGACAATGTCAGGGACTCAATGGTAGGAGAAGCTTCACCCAGGGAAAAACTTATCATCTAGTGTCATGTCAGGCCATTATCAAGCCATTTGCAGGACAGCTCTAAAGATGTCATGTTGGACATAAGATGCACTCTGCAGACTGAGGTAGGAGGACCACGAGACCTATAGTACCCGGATAATGCAGCAATACTTTGTGTGAGAAGGAAGAAAAGAATCATCTTTTCGGATACCATGTTTTTTTTGCCAGTCCTGGGCTTGGGTTCAGGGCCTGAGCACTGTCCTTGGGTTTTCTCAAGGCTAGAGTTCTACCACTTGAGCCACAGCACCACTTGGGGCTTTTTTTTATTTTCTAAGTATGCAGTACCAAGGAATCGAACCCAGGTGTTCATGCATGCTAGACAAGCACTCTACCACTAGGCCAAACTCCTGGCCCCTCAGACACAGTGTTATTGCTACTATTTACTTCCCAAACTAAGCATGTGCATTTTGGCAGCTTGGGCTCATTAACGAATGTGAGGAGACTAGGATGCTAAAAAATCAGGACAACTTGGAAAAGAACATACCTTTTTTAATGAAGGTAATTAAATGTTAAAATAAAGAATCAATTGAAAGTTAGAAGACTATGTCATGGCTTTTACAAGAAAGGCAAGAATCAGAAGAGTTATATTAAAGTAACAACTGTGTGGACATTAAACTATATGCTTTGCATGCATTACTTAATCTTCCCAGGAGAATGTTGGTTTTGCTGGGTTTGTAAGCAAAAATTAGGAATGATAACGAGGGAATGATGTTGGTTTTTGTTTGTTTGCTTGTTTGTTTTGGTCAGTCATGGGACTTCAACTCGGGGCTGTGTGTTGTCCCTGGGCTCTTCATCTCAAGGCTACTACCCCACCCCTTGAACCACAGTGCCATTTCCAGTTTTCTGGTGGTTAATTGGAGATAAGAGTCTCATGGACTTTAGTGCCGGGGCTGGCTTTGAACCGAGATCCTCAGACCTCAGCCTCCAGAGTAGCTAGGAATATAGGCGCGAGACATGGTAACTAGGTTACGAAAAACTAAGGGGTTCAAAAATGCTCCTAGAACACATAGCCTGTCTCTGTCTATCATCAGTTTGATGGGCTCTTCCCAGCCTTGCTTCCTAGCTATGGGCTTGTTTATGCCACACAGCAGGAAACATATCTTCTGATTCCTGGTGCAGGGCTGGTTTACATGAACCTGTGCGTAGATGTCTCTCTCAGGTTGAGTGTCCACTCATGAACCGTCATTTGAGATCAGAGAAACAGCTCTGTGGGATTGAGATGCACCTATTTGGACAACATAAATGAAGTAAGAGAAAAGAAAATTCCACAACAGAGGAACAGACATGCTATAGAAGGGCACAGTACAAGGCAAGGAAGAATGTCTGGGAAAACTGACAGGAATATTCCAACGTCCTAGAAATTGCATGACCGTTTCACCCTTGAATTATCTAGATCTCAGAGCTGGAGATTGGGAAGACTACAGTTTAATGGCATCTGGGGGCAAAATATTAGTACAACTCCATCTCAACCAATAAGCATAGATGGTGGAATGTCCCTATAATTCCAATAATATGGAGATATAGGTAGAAGGATCAAAATTTGAGGATGATCATAGGCAAAAACCTTAGACCCTATCTAAAAACATAACTAAAAATAAAAAAAGAGCTGGAGACGGGGCATTATGTAGTTGAGCGTCTGCCTAGTAATCACAAAAAGTTGGTTCAAAGCTTAGTATACGGGAAAAGAAAAAATGAAACCCTTATAGTATGCATATACTCAATTATTTATTCCCAAGACAGTTGGCGGTGTGAAAATAGAAAAGTGTAAAAAATATAAAAGCATGGGGGCTGGGAGTTTGGCCTAGTGGTAGAGTGCTTGCCTAGCATGCACAAAGACCTGGGTTCGATTCCTCGATACCACATACATAGAAAAAAGCCAGAAATGGTGCTGAGGCTCAAGTGGTAGAGTTCTAGCCTTGAGAAAGTCCAAGGACAGTGCTCAGGCCCTGAGCTCAAGCCCAGGAATGGCAAAATAAATAAATAAATAAATAAATAAATAAATAAATAAATGCATGGTTCCCTACTCTCATCATTTACTGTTTATCAGAGAAACAGGTAAGGGCATTCATGATGTGAAAATTGTGAGCAAAGACTATTAAAGAAAGTCCTAGAGGACAGTGGATTTTAATGTTGTGAGACCTGTTGACATGTACATTAAATCCATTTTGTGTGTGGTGGGAAATACTTAGAAAAGGAAAAGAGTGGGATGCTCCACTGTTCTTTGTCCAGCACTGGAAGTGTGAGTGCAAAGTGAAACACTTGTGTTTCCATTCTGTGGGGTGCTATGCATGTGTGGGTTTGTGCAGCAATTTGTGCTGCAAAATATATTTCTGTCCTCGAAGCATTCTAGAAAAACTCTTTGAAAGACACCAACACAGTGTCAGTAGGAAAGAGAGGAGAAATATCGAGGTGTCATTAGAGGAGGCAGAATAAGAAACATTGTCCAAAAAAAAAGGCAAGAAATGAAAAAGAAAAGGAATCCTCAATCTAAATCCAGGGAGACACAACTCAAACGCGAAGTGTGGGAATGTCAAAGCAAGGCAGATCCCTGAATTTCCGGGGTTGGAGCCATGACAGCTTGACTCCCAGAAATGACAATCTCCTTACAGTCTGGATCATGCATTCACTGCTTTGTTTGGTGGCTTTTTAAAGAGTATTTACTATAGAAAAGACCTCAGGGACATAGCTGTCAAGGCTGGCTTGAACCATGATTCTTAGATCTCAGCTTCCTGAGTAGTTAGAATTACAGATGTGAGTCTCTGGCACCATACTCCTTTCTTTTACAAACTAAAAGATCTAACTTGTACCCATTAAATGTCGAGTTAATGCTATAGAAATGGAGCCATAACTGGTATGTGTAATGGGGAGTAGACAGTCAACAGAATAGTCATTTTAGCTAATAAAAACGTAAGGTGTCAAAGATGACGACTTTCATAAGAGGAAAATATGTTTGACTCAGAGATCAGCTGTGTGGAGCTTGTTTGATAATTTGGGTGACAGACACTGACATTTCAAGGAAATGTCAGAGCTAAAAGGAATGGAGAATCTTTGCCATGCCTCTCCACATCAACTGTAATAGTTCTGTAAGTTTTGTAAGGAAAAGTAATTGGTTGACATATGATGCCAACCACCAGTCCATAGCTTAGTGCTATCCCACATGTGAAATGAAAGTTGATCTGCTCAGCCAGGTAAGATACAAATCCACTTACTGACCTCGTGAACTCAGTCCGATGACCCAACATTTCTGTGCTTGAACATTGTTTTTGAGAGAAACTGACACTTGGGGCACACAAGAAAATGTGTTGTTCAAACTTTCTTTCACCAAAGAACTTGACTTCAAGCTAAGATACTACCATTATCCCTAAGCCTTAGTAGCAGCAATTTGGGGGCCCACTGAAGAGTTGAATTTGAGGACAAGCTCTTGATTGAAACCCGGTAGCTAAAGCTAGTGCCCACCTAAATCATAAATACTGGAGCTTAGAAATATTTGTTCCACAATGTGATGATCATAAGTAATGGGAACTTGTGGAAGATGAATAGATCATAAAAGTGTAGTCCTCTTAAGGGAAATTAGTACTTTGATTTAAAAAGAAAAAAAAAAAAGATCCCAGAGAGATGATGTTGTTTCTGGCACCATGCGAGGACAAAACTGGAAGGTTCCATCTAACAACTGAAAATTTTAGCCATATCAGACAATGGTTCTATCAGAAACTTGATCTCAGTCTTTGTAGACTCCAGAAGTCTGAGAATTAAATTTCTGTGGTTTATAAATTAGGATATTTCATTCAAACAGATCCAACGGATCATTACAACCTCCCACTGTTCTCCATACAACCTTTCTCTCCCTTTTCTAGTATTTATCCAAATTCTTATTTCTCCTCAATTAGATAGTAAATTAAAGAAAACTATACCCATTGTTTCCCCTATTTCATTTTTGGTGCTATATTCAACACCTTAAACAAGATACCAACACAATACATAAGAAGGCTCAAGGATGGATAAGTTAGGATAATTATAACTGGCTTTGTACAGGGGTTGTGGCTCGCTAATAGTATCCGATTTTTATTGCTCAGCACAGTGCCTGGCACATAAGAGTACTCAACAACTATGAACCATGTGGCTACCTTGAGAAAGGTGAGCATTTAGGTCTTAGTTTCCATTCTGGGGAAACAGTGGACAGCAATGATTAGGTAGAGGCCAAAGAGTCCATCTGTCTCACTGAAAAACCAGTTGTTCCAGTTCTCTAACAGAAACCATCAGGATGATATAGTCCATTTAGGTGAAAATGATTATTCATTTCACCCAAATTCCTAATAAATAGATTGCCCTATAAAGCCACACAGTAGGTTTCTAAATAACTGCTGATCTCTACCTCAATGGGAGAATTTTTAGAAGGTATGATTGAAGGACAAGATTACTCCATTTACCTGTATTTCTCTTTTTATGTTGCCTAATATTGTCTATAGTGTCTCAGCAAATGTTTTGGGAATGTCTACTATGCCATAGCAACATGCTGGACCAGAAGTAGAAACAACCAACAGCATACACTCAATCACTGAGGAGGAAAAATGAACCAAGAATTATGATAGACAAATGTGAAGATGCGGGGTTATATAAAGTATGAAAGATGAGTTCAAGGCCGGCCTGATAAATAAGTTAATTAATTAATTAGCCTTTCCTTGGAGTAGGAAAATTCATTTCTATTCATTTAAGAAGATGCATAAAGATATTGTAGTAAGAATTTTGTTTTTGTTCCATGTCAGTGTTTTCTGCCTGTAATCACTACTACTTAAGAGTTTGTGATCTGAAGAATTTTAGTCTGAACCCAATCTAAGGATAAAACTCCATGACACTCCAACTTTCAAAATAAACAGCAAAGGGGCTGGGAGTTTGGCCTAGTGGTAGAGTGCTTGCCTAGCATGCACGAAGACCTTGGTTCAATTCCTTGGGACCACATACATAGAAAAAAACCAGAAGTGGTGCTGTGGCTCAAGTGGTAGAGCTCTAGCCTTGAGAAAGCCCAAGGACAGTGTTCAGGCCCTGAGTTCAAGGCCCAAGATGGGCAAAAACAAAACAAAACACAAAATAAACAGCAAAAAGCGAGGCTGGAAGTATGAATCAAATGTTCCTTCACCAGCTAACTGATCAAGCCAGCAGAGAAAATACTAGAGCTTGAGTTCACACCTCCATAATAAAACTGACAAAGAAGTTATCATGGTAAAGAACACAGCTCCATGTTGACTGGAAATATGAAAAATGCTTACAGACTGTAAACAACGTAGGCCTCCACATCTTGCAAGTTCTAAGGCTCGTTCTTGAAGTCCAAAGAAGGCTCTTGTTAGTTTGCAGATGGCCAACTGATCATTGTGAGGACGTGTGAGACAGAGAGATTTCCCACTGCTTCATTCTCTTACAAAGACACTAATCTCATTCACGGGATTAAGCTTCAGCTTCTGAACAACATCAAATTCATAAAAGAACATAAACACAAGAAAAGAATTGTCAACACAGTAGCAGAAGCAAACTTCTTGAAATGTTGAGTGAGTTGCTTAGAGTGTAACAGGAAATTGGGACAAGGAGAGGCCCTAACAGGTAGGCATTCTAAGGAAGAAGGGTTTGGACTGGGTCGTTATGAATTAAGAAGATAATAGTAGCCATACACAATAGCTAGTTAAACTAACTCAGTGGAAGGAAAGATGGCAGACTAGAGACAAAGGCAAAAGAAGCATGAAAAGGGACTACAGAATCCTGCAATTAGCAATATGAAGATGGAAAGAAACTCCCTTCTACACTTAGTTTTTAGTTTGTATGTGTAATCTCATTCATATATCCAAATGGAGACATGGCAATTCAATCCTTAGAATTTCACAAACTTTGAGGATAAAATTTTAAATCAAGGAAACAAAAGCCATTTAAAGAAAAAAGGAATAAATCATTATCTTCAGCCAGTTGTTTTCTTTAATTCGAGCTACTTAAGTTTGAGGCTCAAGAAATTACATGTTTAAGAGCATAAGTAGTTCTCAGTTGACTTTTAATTAACCTCTTTTGCCATTTCTTTTCGAGGGAAATTGAAAAAAGTATATTTTTATGGTTCAACAAAAAAATCACTTTATAAAAGAATCACACCAATTTGAAAGTCATTTACAGTAATCTCTCAAAGCATGTAATGTTTGTAGCTGAATGCAGGCAAGTTTTATTTAGTCCTTATCAATTGTAGTTATCTAGGCATTGCTGTCTTATTAATAAAATTCAGACAAACCCTCACCTTCTGATACAAAAGTGAAAACTGACAATGATTTAAAAAATGATTTTCATTGGTTACTATTCCTTTCTTTTGGATTCTGACATTGCTGATATATTTTATGTGTGGTTGGGAGGAGATTACATTAAAAATTCCCCTCTGTGTATGCACCCACTTCTTAAATTTATTCTTCCCTTATCCATCCGGATTGGAGAATAGGATTTGTTCATTTGATTAACTTCAAGTTTAGTAAATAAAAGGAAGCATTTTGTTTTCTTTTTAGTCCTCTTCTTTCTGAAAAAAAAAAGTAAGACTAATGTTGATTTGCCTAAAAATAGGTATCAAGGCCCTGCTCTTCAAATCTCACCTTACTGATGGCAAAGGAAGTCTTTTTGACATTAGAGTAATGAGGCTCTTTTATTTCCCATGCTAATGAGGGAGGTAGAGATTATTTTTTTTACTGGCAGGCATATCACCAGGCAGAGATATGGCTCACTATGGGTTTCTTATTACCATAACGCCCTGCGTTCCTGCTCACAATCCTGTTTCAGTAGTGAGTGAAGATACCTCCGGCACACTTGACCTTGACAAATCGAATCCACATCCACACGTGTGCGTGACACAGCATGGCCAATCGAAGTTCCTTCCGCGCTTATGATCTGTGCTGAAAACCAGTGAAGGTTGCAAGGAAACACATAGGTCCTAACTGACCAGTCAGGTCCTAGAGTAGGAGAAGAACTAACAAGGCCTTAAGACAGCTTCCATGCTTCCATGGTGGGAGGGGGGAGAGGTGCTCCATTATTAGACACTCAGATCCAGGACTCCTCTCTATGGAGAGGCTGAACTCTCTCACTTTGAATAACAATTTGCTGCATGAGGACATTTCACTGCTCCTCTGTCTCTCCATTTTTTTTAACCTGGAAGAAAAACAGACTCCTACTACTAGATAGTACTGATCACTGGTCACTAGAAAAAAAATGCATTTGTATTATGTCAGGCTAGGTTGTGCTTCACTAGCAGACTTGAGCATCATGATGGTCTACCATGACAGAGAGAGGTTTCTCCCATACCTCAAAGTGTAATGCTATTTGCCTGGGAAACTCCTTCCTCTAGTGACTCAACGATTAAATGTATTTTATCTTAGAAACACTTTAATATGCTCATTCTGAAGCTGCTTCTTCAGAGGGAGAAAGAGAGGAAAGAAGTATATCAGCTTATAAGTGCCTCAGCTCATCAGAAATATGTATCACTTCGCTTATAATCCTCTGGCCAGAAGGAGGTATCTGACCTCAGCCACTAATACAAAAAAGTGAGATTTGGAGGGTAACACGCAGGCCCTCCCTTCATTACATCATTGATCGCATTCTAGTCTATGTGAAGCAAGTTCAGAAGTGCATGGCACTTCTTGGTATTTGGATCTAATTGAAATCACTGTCAGGAACTCAACAGTCTAACTGCTTTGGGGACAGAAGATTTAACTTCCTGGCTTTCCAGCCCTGAGCCCTTTGGCAGGTCATGCAGGCAGGTGAGCCTCAGATCTTCATTGGTAAAGCAGAGAGGACCCCACCACAACAAGGCAGTAAGGTGTATAAAGGAAAGGACAGTGAAAGCATGTAGAGGCCCATGGGTTTGAATCTAGCCCTGCATTACAGTGCAAGTTCAAGGCCAGGCTGCAGCTTGAGCTACATGGTTATATTTAGCCTCAAAAAAAAAATTACAAGAAGGCATTTCAAAGGAGCTAGCCAAGGGCCTAGAAAACACTGAGTACCTAATTTTGAAGGTGGCAATTATTATTTTTATATTTTAGTGATAATAATACAGTGAGATAACATTATCATCATAGAAAATAATTAATTAGTTTTGTTATATTTAGTTCACCAAAAATAATAATGAAAACAATTTTGAAATAGAAGCATCTCTGGGACCTCCCAGTCGAGTTCAGAAGCAGCTTCAGCCCTGCATTTAATTGACTTTTAATAGAAAATGTAGTATATGATTACCTTTACAATTTCTCATTTCCGATGAAAAAAACATAGAGCTTTTAGAGTAATTGCAAAAATTTTTAAGGGGCCTCAGTGAAAGCAGAGAGGTGAGTTTCCATGGCGATGCCTCAACAACTTGAAAGGAAGGGAGTATTTAGTAAACACGTACACTGTGCTAAGCAGTGCGCTAGGCACTTTATATCCAACATTAGTCTAAAACACTGGAAAATGGTGTGAGTTCAGCAAAACTTAATGGTTTTATGCATGGACCCACAGACTCAAAGGACTGCCATGGCTAGCCATTTACAACAAGCCCCACATGGGGCAAGACCTGGCTTTATGTCCCAGCTCGGTTTCAGTCGTCTACATCTTTCTTCCATCATCTCATAATGTGGGCTATTTGCTTCCCTGATTGTGGCCATGGATTTGTTCCTGGTGTTTCTTTGGGGGCAGTTTTCGCATTGACACAAATGTCTCTGTGTAACAGTACTGTGAGTCTTAAGCGAAAATTCTTATGGATTATGTGCAAAAATATTAATAAGTGACAGGGCAGCGTGTGTGTAGCTAGCTTTCAAATGGTTCAGAAGAGCAAATGAACATGTAGAAGGCTGGAGTGGAGCAGAGTGAGGGAGCACTTGTGTAGCATATAACTAAAGAAAGCACTCCTTGCATTTGCATGTGTGTGTCTATGCGTATCTCTGTCTCTGTTTCTGTCTCTCTGTCTCTCTCCAGGATGAACTCTCTGGAATGTGCTTTCACCTCCTCCTCCTGCCCCTGTTGCTAAGTCCCCTCTTACTAGGGGAGTCACAGACTACCTGGCATCTGCTTAGAGCCATACATACATCTCTCTGGCTGCATGAAGGTGGTCAGGCTGCCTCTTCTCCATGATTGAGCCTCAACTTCCTCCTCCGGGGTTCTTGTGGGAATAGCAGCTCACCATCAGTTCTTCCGTTTCCTGCATTCTTATGAAAAAATAAGGAGCAGACTAAAAGTATGGAAAGTGTGAATAGGAGGCTTCACTGAAATTAGGAGGAGGAAAACTGAAAGAGACCATACTCAAGACACTCTAGGGTACCATGTCAGGGAGACCAGACACACTGGAAGTTGGCCTCCGAGAGAGGAAACAAGCTGGAAAGGTCTGGGCTCCGCTGGGAAAATGGAGCCACTGGGACATTCACATATGTAAAGAGAGAGAGGAGGGAAAAAGAGAGAAGCAGAGAGACTCACAGCGAATTAGAATGCATTAGTGCATTGGATTGTGACAACTAAGTCCCAGAACCTGCCAACACAAGTTGGAGACCCAGGAAAGCTGATAGTGTGATTTGGGCTGAGCCCTGAACAGTCCTGAGCATCGAGGCCAGAAATCCAGGGGCCTCACAGAGTAATAAATACACAAAACTGATGAGACAGGAGTTTCCTTTGGGAAAGCGAATTCCCTTTTCTCTACATCATGTCCTGAAGGCATCCTGTAGAGCAGGCCACCACAGGATACTGGAAGGTGGAATAGGCCAGGCCAGGCAGAGACTACAGCTGAACTGGAAACCCCAGGACTTCTGCAGTGACCCAGCTCTGGAAATGCTTGCAAGCGGAAGCAAAGCAACCATTTCATTTTTTAATTCACATTTTCAGGTTGGAAAGAAGGATGTTATCTTCTAGATCTCTCACTTCCTTTGACTTTCTGGAATCATTTTTTTATATTCTGTTCTTTCTCCTCTTCTTTCTGTCCTCTCAGTTCTCAGTCTATGTCTTTCTCTCTTTCTTTTTCTCTCTCTCTTTCTCTTTCTGTCTCTCTCCCCCCTCCAACAATAGCATCTTTCCTGTTCACTTTCTGCAAAAAACACTACATGCATCTATTTTGAAAATTATTGAAAACAATAAAAAGTGATTAAAAACTAAAAGCTTAAAATACTAATGTGCCAATAAAATTATACTAATTTGATAGATGCTAGAGTTGGATATTGCCTTCTTCTGTCACAAAAATAAAATGTTTATCTTTTCCCTTCTCTTAAAAAAGAAGTGTGTGGTTTATAAGTGTTTATGAGGTGTGTAGCTTGTTCACTTTCTTTTGAAGATAGTGTGTTTATTTTCCTAGTCATAAAAGAAATTAAGGAAGATCAACTCAATTTTTACAGCTCAGGGCATATACTCATATTCTCAGTTGTTCTTTCTCTTTTCTAAGCAGCTGAGGAAAAGAGCTTAAAAAAAGTGGTCCCACCCCAGTGTATCTGAAAGGATTTGGTTCCAGAAACACTTAGGGATAGCAAAATCTATGAATGATCCACTAATATAAAATGATGTCATATTTGCATATAACATATTCATCTCTACCCACACCCTTGACATTATTTCTGGATTACTGATAACTCCTCATGCTACGTAAATGCTATAAATGGGAAATTGCAATCGCATAAATTGTCTGTACATTCTCAGTGTGGTGCCTTTTGCTCCTGAGTACTTGCAATCTGCAATGGGATGAATCCTGAAATGACTGTATTTCCTCTCTATTCACCTGGATTTCCTCTCTCCACCTACTGAATCTTTGCTCCTCTCTGAGGGAGGATGGGTGGGGAGCTCTGTGGAAGGTAATGGCTGCATAAGCAAAAGCAGAGACTGGAGGAAAGCTAGAGCCTGGGTGGAACCAGTAAATGTTATTGAATGCACACAAGGTCAGTCAACACAGGCCACTCTGGCAGCAACTTATCATCCACAAGCATAATCACTTTTCCATTCCCGTGGTACTGGAGTTTGAATGCAGGGTCAATTGTTGGCCACATTGGCATGATGCTACTAAACCACCCTTCATTTATTGTTTTTCTAACAGTGTGTCATTTTCCACCGAGGCATATGCCTGAGCTGCATGGTGTGAGGGATTGCAACCTCGTCTATATTTTAATATAACTTCCTTAGTTCCAATGACCTACCAAAGGAAAAAATGATTGCTAACCAGCGAAGATTGTTGAGACATTGTTTTAAACACTGATTATCTGTCAGATCCTTAGACCTTGTTTAGAAGCAGGGATTTCTTTCCTGGGGTCCTCTTTGAATCAAGAATGACTCATTGGGTAGCTGAAAACATCCAGATAAACAGATGCCTATTCCTCCCTCCTGGCTGAGATTACAGAAAGGAACCATCATGCTCAGCTATGTAGATGAGAAAGGATCTTGCTTGACGCTTCACCAAGGCATGACTCTACCCAATAACCTTCCCAGCTCCATCTCCTGAGTCACAGATTATAAGTGTACACCACTGCCCCCAGCCTCAGAGCCATATGTGTTCTGACATTTCCACTTCTTTTCTTCATTACTTTTATGCCACACGATCAACACCTCTGCCACCACCAAAATAAAGTCCTTTATACATGAATGTAGTGAAAGCTAATTATATTAAGAAGTGAAAACATTCGTGCATGCTCTAATTCAATATGACCGTCTTTCTTATAAGAAGACTACACTGGGACAAGGACACACAGAGGGAGGACGAGGTAAGGACATGGGAGAAGATGTCCAGTACATGCTCTGGGAGAGGCCTGGGATGCAATCTCCTGCACAGCTCCTGGTTGAATCCCGCCCACGAATGAGGCCTCTGTGCCATTCTGGAGCCACAGCTCCAGAATGGGTTATTTAAGTTGTGCTCATGGCAGCCCCAGCAAACAACTACAGGTTAGCTTCACATCCACTACAATTTTAGTTCACTTTATGACTTGTGCATTACAGTGCCATAGTTTGACCGAGAGGCTGACCCAAAGATCACTAGCAGATGAGAGATGGATTCAGCTTTTCCTTGTGCACATTGGCTACCTGCATGCTGGCACCCATCAACCCCACCATCCCATTCCTGCCTGCCGCCCATTGGCTGTGAGGCTTTCCTGCTGCAGTGCTGCTCTGATCTCCTCTCGGACCTCTTTGCTGCTCGTCTGCGGATGTCACAGGAAACCTACAAACATGTCCTTGGAAAAGCAGGACATCGTCTATGTCCACAATCCCCTCCTCAGTTTAATTAATTTAATGAGATGTGGCTGAAAGGTGTCCGTGAGCGCCAGAGAGAAGACTCTTCCTCCCTGAATCACCAAGTTCACAACCGCACTCCTAGGTCAGTTTGAAGGTTTACACACAATTTCAGTGAAAGCAGGTTGTCTAACTCCTCCCTCCGATTGTAATTGTATCTCCTTGTACTTTTTCTTCCTTTGATGTCTCATTGAGGGCAGTGACATCGCAATCTCTTAATTGACCCTAAAGGACTCAAAGCACATCATAAACGGCCTTTGCTTGCGCTTGCTCAACTGTCATCGTGACCATAAAGCAAATCATTGTCATGTATATAATGCTAACTGCCACACCATCAAGGTCTATAAAGTTATAGTCGTAGCTAGAAACCTAATGTACCAAGTGACCTGACCTTTACTTGCTGTCATCTCATTCCTGGATTTCACTGCAGTCCTCTCTAATGTATGCTTTAATATGTGCAAAAAATATGAAAAGGCTTGGGTTGAAGTTCCACAATTCAAAAATGAATAAGGGACGGGGCTGTTGGCTCCTGCCTGCAATCCTAGCTCCTTAAGATTAAGTGATGGAAATGTTCACAGTTGAAGATGTGTGGGCAAAACACTGCTAAGACCCCAGTTAATAAACCAAGCGTGGTAATGGGTGTCTGCTATCACAGCTATTCTGGAGGCAATAGGTCAGAGGATTACAGCCCGAGGCCCACTCTGAGCCAAAATGCAAGACGCTATCTACAAAGCATTGAAAGTGGCAAAGGCCTAGAGAAATGGCTCAAATTTTCCAGAACCTAGCTACCATCAAAGAGAAAGAGAAAGGCAGCAAGGGAAAAGTAAAAGAGGGAGAAAGAGGAAACAGAGAGAAAGAAGAAAAGGAGAGAAATAAGCAGGGCTAGGGGTGTGACATAAACACAGTTCTGGGTTCTAGACTCAGCACTGCAAAAGAGCAGGGTCGAGAATCAAGTCTGCTTTATGAATTAAAAGGTCAATCACAAGAAAAATGTGGAAGAAAAGGAGGGGAAAGCAGGAAGCTCTTCTAGTGCTATCCAAAATAAAATAAAATAAAAATCCATCCTCAGCCACTCATTCAAACCTGAAAGCTGTGAGGTTTCAACTGTGTAAAAGCACTTCATCTATTTGGACTCTAAGCATAAGTTTCCTGAGATTGTGGATCTGCCAGGATGATGGACAAGCCAATTTGAGTATTCAGTGGCGATGTAGACACCTAGGGGCCTAGCAGCTCAAAAGAAAGTCCAGAGTTTCCAATTCAGTACTCTAGCCACCAGGCTATGCAGCATTTCAGATAGGAAAATGAATTCCACTGTGAAGAAGGGACCGCTCACCTGTGAGCCAACCTCTCATCTCTCTCTGCACACCTGCCTGGAGAAGATCCAACTGGAAAGCCCTCACTTCCCTGAGATAAAAGGCTGTCCAGGAAGGTCCCGGCTGAGGGCACGTGGCCCTTCCACTGTGCGACACTGGCTTCATTAAGGCTGCAAGCCACGCAGGCCTTCCTGGCTACTTTATTCACTCCAGTTCCCGGCAATCACACCGCACACTGTGCATCTGAGGCATACCTTTGTTTCCCCTCCGACATCACGGAAGGAAGAAGGCTCATGATACAGCGGTCTAATTACAGTATGCAAATTTTTATGCTCCCATTCTCTCCTGTGTTTTTCCAGGTCGTGCTTTATTTACAGAAGAGGGAAACTCAGCTCAGAGAAGAGTGCCCCAGCCATGTGGGAGAATGGAAACAGACAAAGGAAGCCATCTGTATGTGCCCAGGGTTACGGGGCTGGAAGGGGGATAAGGGGTGAAGTACCACAAGCTCATTGTCACAATTGCCATTATGTAACGTCATCTGTTGCATTGAGCTTTGCGGAAACCAGTTAATTCTCTTTGATATGGCCAAATAGTGGAGAGGATACATTACAGATAGCAAATGATTTCAACACATTTAGTTTCGATCTGCATACATTAAAATAGACTTTCTTGAAGCACGGTTTTTGGAGGCTTGACAAATACCTAGAGCCCTATAACCTGACACACACAATATGTGTCTTCTAGGTACCCAACCTCAAACCTGTTCCTCAGTCATCATGGACAGCTCTTCATTCCTCTAGCTCTGCCTCTTCTTGAGAAATACAAATACTACAACAATGAGTGAATAAAGATTCATTTGTGATAGTTTGTCTTATCCATAACTTTTTTCTTTATTGTAATGAGGCTCTTGCATTCTATATTGTGTGGATAAGCCAGGATTTGTTGAGTTAGAGGACATTTGAGCATTTTCTAGGTTTGAGTGATTTGCAACACAATTGCTCTAAGTGTTTAGATGTTGAGTGGCAGGTATTTTCATTTAACCTACATAAATGCCTAGGAATAAGACTGCGAACTTTACAATGTTAACAGATTAACTTTGTAAGAAACTGCCAGTGTTTTTCCAAAGTGACTGCTATTTTGCATTCCTACCTACGTGGTATGAGAGGACCAGTTGCTCTGCAAAATCACCAGAGCTTCAGAACACCAGTTTGTCTAGCCTTTATCATCATTATTCTAATAGATTGTCCTGTCATCCTGTTGTGACTTTGATTTGCAGAGTCCTAATGACAAACTCTGTTCGGCCTCTTGTCATTTGCTTAGAAGTCATCAACATTATCTTCTATGTGACATCAAACATTCTTTCTGCAAGTTTTAAATGAGTTGCCTTCTTCTAGTTGTATTCATTAGATGATTTCTAAACTTGTTTTGTCCACCAGGTAAAAGCCGTATTATTATAAACAGACTTTGAATTAACAATCATAACAGAAAGCTGTATTTAAAGACATTGACAGTTTTGTTGTTTTATAAGAGCTTTTCTCAACAGTTAGTGCCCAAGTAAATCCAATGTTGATCTTGTTGAAATCACAGATTCCTAAAAAGAGGCCTGGATTGTAGGCTGGGAATCTGAGGCTCTCATAAGATTCCATGTGGTGCTGGTTTGTGATCCATGCATCACATTTTGCACAGCAAGTGACCAAAACTACTCTCATTCAAATTACAAATTACATTTTTAAAAAAATCCTCAAAATCAATTTACACTCTGTACAATTAGCTTTTCTGTTACTTTTTGAAAGAAAAAAAACAGGAAATTAATAAACATATCAATATATTTATATCTGTCCCTCAGGATATAAGGTACTAGAACTTAATCAGCTATATCAGAGTCTTTGATACAAATATCCTCTCAAAATTCTACTCCCTCGTTTAATTTTTCTTGTAAAGACTGGAACATGTGCCAGTGACATTCCGAATGATTTTCTTTTTAATTTCTGTGTCTGCCAGTTGTAGGGCTTAAACTCAGGACCTGAGCATTGTCTTTGGGCTTTCTCAAGGCTAGAGCTCTAACACTTGAGCCACAACACCACTTCCAGCTTTTTTCAATGTATATGGTACAGAGGAATTGAACTCGGGCCTTAGTGCATGCTAGGCAAGCACTCTACAACTAGGCCAAACTCCCGGCCCAGAATGATTATTTTTTTTATCTCCGAAATATTTTGTTCTCTAAACTCATTCTATTTTTCTTCCTTTAACCAATGGTATGGAGGTTGGGCAGACCTTAATTTAAAACCTCATAAACTAGTATTGAGTGATCATTCCAACATCACAGTGGATAGTGAATACCTAGAACCAAGAATAGTACTCAATTCTTTCTCTCTCTCTCTCTCTCTCTCTTTCTCTCTCTCTCTCTCTATATATATAATATTTTATTTTTTTTACATATTTCTAAGTGAAACTAGTATAAGGTTTCATTTATAAATTTAGCAAAGAAAGAGATTAAAGATAATTAATAAGAAAATAATTATGAAGTACTGTAATAAAGTTTAGACTTATGTGACCGTGCTTTCTCAGATTCTTACCATAATATGCTCAGTTCCTATTCCGTCCTCTTCTTCGATCATCCATTCTTCTATGACATAATGGATGAGGCAGGTCCGTACTTACCTGTGACTTGATCACAAGCATTAGAATGTTGCATTTCATTGTGATAAGTGAGAAAGCTACTGAGTTACTACCCCGTGAGTAATGCGCATAGATTGGATACAATGGACCAAAAAAAAAAGAGCAAGCCCACAATGATCCCAGGTAGGAAGTAATAGAGCACTACAAGCCCCCACCATGTTACACAATACTGCTCACAATCCAAAAATCTATGAATAATTCACCTGCGGGGGTTTCCCATTCATTCGCAATACAGGTGCCTGGAATCCAGGAAGCTGAAACACTGAATAAGGAGAAACTGCTGTATTATGGAAATGGTGCTTAAGATCAGGTGCAAAGTAAAATACCATTAGGAAAATCTAAGAGACAAAAGTTGTGCACTTTCTCATATATATATATATATATATATATATATATATAGCTAGGTTAGCTTGTAAATATGTAAGTAAATATTCTAAATGGGATGCAAGTGTACACAAATGTACCAACTGAAATATGATAAATTTGGGGGGAAATGCAAACTGTAATGACTTAGAGAGGCAAAAGCAAAGTTCAATACAATGAATACCAGGAGAAAGGTACTTGAAATTGTTGTGGTAGGGCCGAGGGGAGGAGAGTAGTTTGCATGGTATTCTGAAATAAAGAAATAATGCCCACCCCATGTGAAAAATAGTGGAAATGTGAAATCTTCTAATGTGTTTTTAAGTCAGTCAAGAAGCCTGTCATCAAAAGCCATGCCTGTAATTATGTTGTTTGTCTTACTTTTGTACTTTCTACCTCGGCAGGTATTTGTTCTTTTGTTCTATGCAACCGTATTTTATGAAATATTGTTTGCACTGATTTTTAGTACAATTTTTAACAGATACTTTCCAAAATTAACATGACTTGAAAGCATTTATGCCATAAGTGTACAACAGAGCTAGTTATTCCACTTAGAGGCATTCTGCTTTGAAAGCTATTACACAGAAAGCTGGAATGAATCTTTTCTGCCTAAAAACTTCTTTTTGAAAAATCTGGATAATTGTATTACAGGGAATCTCTGCAAGGAAATTTCTAAGTTATAAATGTTAGAAGTGCCCTTACACTCCAGAGGGCCTTTGAAAAGTGGAAATCTGTGTGCTGTAGGATGGAGAGAAACCCCAATTCTCATAGTGGCTTTGAACCATCATCTCCTAGCACAGAACTCACTTGTATTCCCTTCCCCACAATTGAGTTTGACTTTCCCAAGTTTCCTTTCAACTTCATCTAGAACTTTTTCTAAGACTGATAAAAAGTATCAGTGCCACTCACAATAAGAATTAGAGCTATGAGGGCTAGGTAGTTAGTCAGGGGAGGGGAAGAGAGGAAAGGAGAAAAGAAGGAAGAGAGAAGAGAGGGGAGGGGAGAGAAGAGGGAGAGACCATTCGATTTATGTTCAAGAAAATCTTTGAACAAAGAGAGAGTGTATGAAAGAAATATTATGATAAAGTGACTTTTAATTGGACCTGACATTAAATGTTTTTGTTGGGGTAATGTGTTAGAAGCATTACAGTTACATTCTTCAGGTAGTGGGTATATTACTTATCACATATTGATACCCCTTCTCATGTTTTTGTCCCCATTTCCCTCCCCACACCCCATCCCAATCATCTTGTTTTCCCCCCTTCCCTTTCCTATTTCAAATAAACAAATAAATGTATATACAATGTACCAGGTAACAAAGTCGGTTACAATAACAACATGAGATTAACCATAGGGCAAAAAGAGAGAGGAGAACAACAATCACACACGCTAAAGCTCTTGTTTCCGTATCCTAGAGATTCTTTCATTTAGCCTCATCCTATATAACCTTATGTACCTAGGTTTTGAGCTACTGTAATCCTCTGCAAGGAGAGTCCTAGATGTGTATTAATTATTACAAATGAAGGAAACCATGGACCTCACATTCATTTTAAACAATCACAATGAATTGTAGAACTCACACTTTTCTTCCAAGTGCTTGAATTTTTAAAGGCTGGGACCTTGTCACAGTAGGAATTCACCATTCCTGGCTCTCTAACAACCCTGCTTCTCTTCCTATCCTCCCAATCTCACTTTGAAGAAACTCTAAACTATGATTGGGTAGAGATTTGATTGAAGGGGCCCCTGCTTCTCCTAAAAAAAATTAAAAATTAAACAGCCCACCATTTTTCATACCCTGCCTTCAGTCAACAGGAAGCTGGCACACAGATAAGGTTGACAATCAGTTCTGGGCTTGCATCTTGAGTGATGCATTAATGCAAGAGCAGAGGTGGCTGTGTCATCAGCATACCACTGCATGCCCCAGATGTGACCTTTGCAACCCTCCTAGGCAATCTGCTCACCCTGGTGGTGACTCATTTCCACTCATGGCCTTCCTGCCCTATTGTCTCTAGGGACTCTGATAGCCCTCCCCATGGTGCCCGTTTTCACCTAAGCTTGTGCGAGTCTGTTCATAGTGATGCCATAGAATTGTCTTCCTGAGCCACAACATCACACTTAATTTGAATTAAGGGTCCAGAGACTACTCCACCAGCAAGGATGGCTTGTCTGGGTGATAGGAGACATGGAGAATGAGAAGAGGAAGCAGGAAAATGGGTGTGAGATTGTGAGAGAGGGGGCAGAAATAAATCTTTGTCAATTGTTGATACCTAAGTTCAAGGGTATTCTCACTTTAAGATCATGTGGGAACTTGAGAAAACTAGAGAAGTGAAGCCAGAGATTGACATGTTTTATGCAGCAGTTATTCTTATAGAACTTCCTGTGGACATGAAGTTCTCTCCCAAGGACAGAAAGAATGAACAGTTTGGTAAAGAATTTCTCCTCCAAATATTTTATGACAACCTAATATTCATCTCTAATTTAGGACCAGGGAACCACAGCGCCCCCCCCCCCAGCAAAGAGCCATCTCTCCTACCAATGTGAGATGCACTCATGATCAGCTAAAATCTGCGCTCTCAGGCCACGTCTCTGGAAATTCTGACTCAGAAGGCCAGGGTTGCTGCCCAAGACTCAAGAGTCCCAGTGAGCTCTCTCTGCAGGCCCAGAAGAGGGCAGATGTGAGGGAGATATTTTTATTCGGTGTCATATCAGTGGCTAGGGATGGCAGCGTTGATTAAGAGACACATCTAAGTCATGCATGGAGTAAGAACTATAGCTTCTCACAGGTGCATAGGGACCATCTTTTCAGAAGAGCTCTAGGCAACCGTAATGGATTTTCCATTAACTTTGTTAATACACACACTAACCTTGGGAGTAAATGTTAGTAACACTTCTTACACATTTGAAGCCAGTGTCACAGCAAAGCTGAGTGGCTTGGTAAAAGTCACAGGCACATTTCAAATCCAATCAGATTTTGAAGATCTCAGCCTGACAGACCTGTTACTGCTTCTTATTTAGCATGATGCTTTTAGATATTTTTTTCTTTCCTTTCTTTTCCTTTCTGTCCTTCTCTCCCTCCTGTCCTCCCTCCCTCCTTTCCTCCCTTCCTTCCTTCCTTCCTTCCTCCCTCCCTCCCTCTTTACCTCTCTCCCTACCTCCCTTCCCCCCTTCCTTCCTTTCCTCCATGACTTGAGTTCAGAGAGCCATGCATGCTTGCTATGCTTGCTCAACCCACTCATTATAATTTGATCCACATCTCCATCCCATATTTTGGCCAGTTATTAGTGGAGTCTCACATTCTCTAAATTCATTTACTTACAGCTAGCTCTCTACTTCTTGACTCTTCCCTTCCCTCTACCCTTTTTCTGGTGATTTGTAGACAGAGTGATTGTGAGATTCTAATGCACAGACTTTCTGTTCAAATTGGCAGATGCTCCAAACCTCAGCCTCCTGAGCAGCTGGGATTACAGACATAAGAATGTGTCCTTCTCAAACAGCTAATCAATATTTTAAGCACCTAAAATGGAGACTAAAGGAGATGAATAGTAGAAAGTGAAATTGATAGTTTCAATGCACTCAGGGAGATCATAATCTACTAGAACTAACAGACTTATTCACAGATAACTCCATGACAGGAGAGACAAGTATAGGCATGCAAGCCCAGGTAAAGGACACGGGACATAGAAGAGGGCGTTGAGGGATACGTGGTTGTTATGGTTCGGACATGCAGTTTCCTTCACACAGCTTGAAGAACTGGTTGCCTAGACGAAGACCAGAGGTGGAGTTTTGTGGAAGTGATTGGATCAGGGCGACTGATGTCATCAATGAATTAATCCACCGAGAGGTTTGTAGTTTTATGAACTATGAACCTCATTTCTTGGGAGGTGATGAAAGTGTTAGGGTTGAGTTTGAGGAAGTGGACGACCTGGGTGTCATATTGTCCCCCCTTTCCTGGGCAGTAAGAGATAAGTTATCTGTGATAAATATTTTCACTACCAAGATAGTCTGCCTCTTCTCAGCACCAGACACAATGACTGTAAATTAAATCCTCTTTAAAAATAGTTAGCATGGAACTAGCTATCAGGGGGAGGGAAGTGGACACTGAGAAAGACTGGATAAAACAAGAACAATTCCATTAGGAAGAGACACAAAATGAAGCTGTCAAGGAGATTCGAGAGCAGAAAGAAGGCAGTTGAGACTGTGAACCAAAACAAATATTTCTTTTTCCTTTTAAATCAGTCCCCTCAGATAGTTATCATCTGATGAGACATGGATCCAATCTTACACCATTGAGCTTGATGTCAGAAAGGACCTTCCACTTATGCCCTCACACGAATTGGAAGCAAAAGTTATGACTCATCTGTCCAGAACTGGTGCCAGAAAGGAGACTGTCTGGAAGAAAGCAATGCAAGAGTCTCAGATTTTCCTTCACTCTGCATCTCTCTCTGACTCCAAGCTTCATCATCCTTCTGGGCTCAGAGGTTATAATCATCTTCCTCAAATACTCCAGCCATCCAGAAAAGACCTTTCTATTACCTCCCCAGTGTACAGCTGAGGCGAGGCTGGAATTAAAAATAATGAAAATCAATAGACCTTTTTACTAAATGCTGAAGAGCAGAAACAAAGAAATAAACAGTTCTATAATATCAATGCGTCATCTAAGAGCCCAGCTCCCTAAGCATGGGGCCTTCAGGGAAACAGGGTCATGCGGGACTCCTTGTCCTCACAGGTCCTAATCTCCCTTAACTTAGCAAATGTTATTTTCATCCCTGCCTGTGAGCTGGACGCCTCCGAGTCTAGACAAGAAAATAGAGAATGGTCTTTCCTGGATCTGGAGCCCATGTTATAACTTATTTCTTCTCCAAACAATTTAAAGTAACAGACTTTATAATGTCTTGATGGCCTTACAAAAATCACCATAGCTACCTTGTCTGAAATCAAGTCTGGATGCCGCCATTAATTATCAGCATAAAGTGGTTCCATCCATTAAACCTCTTTGAGTTTCTACCTTCCTGTCATCAAAAGTAAGGATTTGTATTACCATTAACTTGGTCCCATCTCATGGCTCAGAAGTCCTTGGGACATCCACTGGCGTGACACGAGGAATTCGGGTTCATCAGCTGAGAGGTCAAGTGTGTGGGGGGCTTATATCACTAAGCTTTATTTTTTATAGCAAATGTATTTGGGGCCTAGATTATCAATTAGTCTGCTTGTACTCTTATATTAAAAGAAAAAAAATCTAGTGATTGCCTTTCTCTGGTAAGCTAAGCTATGTGTAAACATAGATGGTTCAAATATAAAGAATTAGTCTTAAGCTCCTTCCTTAGGCCCCAGGATCCTTCAGACATGACAAGCAGAATTATGTAAATGAGGCTCATAACATTGAACATTTTCCTAGAACCTACCAAACACAGCCTTGCGGTCATGCACTAAAGAAACATCAATACATGTATGAAATTAACTCTAGACCAATCTCCATTATGAGCTCCATTTTATATATGGCAAAATTTTCCTATTACTGTTAACTATCAAGCAGATTGGAAGAGCAAAAGAAAACTATGCATGGTGTTATATACCATGAGCTATAATCCCAGCTTCTTGGGAGGCAAAGGTGGGAAGGATCACAGCTCAAGCACTGGCAAAATTTAGTGAGACTCCATTTCCACAAACATGGCAGAAATGATAGTTCACACCTGCAATCTCAGCTAGACAGAAGGTATAGGTAGGAAGATCGTAATCCAAAGTGTGAGACTCTCTCTTAAAGATAAGCTAGGCTAGGCTAAGGTATGACACAAGCAGCAGAAAGTCACCTACAAAGTCAAGTGGAAAATAAATCACTTTCAGGTGATCAATGTCTATTATTGTGTGTGTACTCACACTCTCTCATGCTGCCTCAAGAACCGGACGCTTCTCCTCCAGCAAAAAGTGTAAGAGAGCCAGACCTAGAAAATGCACACATCACAGAAGCAAAACAGAAATACCTCTTGGGAAACACAACTCCAATGGAAAATCAAAGTTAGAAGGCCGATATAGGATTAGAAGGAAATATTCTGAGTTGAGTATAGAACCAAGGGACTCAAAAGTCAGGAAAAATGAGACCTACAACCTCTGAATGAGAAAGATTGGCTGGAAGTTAGTCTAGACATAATCTAAAACACACTAATTACAAATATTGTAAAATTGCATCATATATGTGTTTTCTACTATTTGATTAATTGTCATAGTAGCTACATAAGAATGGACAGCAATTTACAGCCAACTTAGCAGCTTAAAAACATCACCCACTTATTTTATGATGGTTTCTTCGGGACAGAAGCCAATACTTGACTTTGCTAGATCCTGTTTCCAACTCTCATCAGAAAGCATCAATCAAGGTGTCAGGCAGGAGTGCAGACTTGATTCAAGGGATGACTACAAAATCACCCTCTTCCAGGCCTTGGCAGTTGACAGCATGCTTCTTCTTGCAAGTTGTCAGAGTGAGGCTCATCTCCTTGCTATCTGTGGGCTGGAGGCATCCCTCAGTTCACTGCTTCCTGACCTTCACAGGGCCACTCCCAACACGGGACTTTGCTTTTTTGCAGACATTAAGTAGTCTCCTAATAAAGTAATGCTATGGTTTCCTGCAATGTAATCACAGATATGCAATTGCATTGGTTAGAAGCAGACTATGGGGACACATTCACACTGGAACAGAGGTATGATACTTAGGTACCTTGGATCAAGGATTTGAGTTAGTCTGTCTTGGTAGGACTTCCTCTTGCCAGACACCAGCATATCAAAGCTACTCTTCTGTTCCTCTTAAGCAGACTCTACAACACTGGCAAAGTATTACCAAGAGGCTACTGGATGAGAGAAGTGGGCACCACAAAGTTAATGGGACAACGTTATTTCTCTTTTATGTATTTTGCTAGCCGATTTTACCCCCGGAAGCAAAGGCTTTTCTTGTCCCATATAGACAGAAACCACAGTCTTGATGAAGTGAGGTGAATAATGTAGCAGAGGAAAATAAAAGGCTCACCATTTCAGTCCCCTAAATTGACCACACAAGTTGAGACAGAGCTTGGTAATAAAGGCTTGTGAATAAGGCTTAAGGGATTTGGTTGACTCTGTGAGTCAGCAGCCTGATGTGGCTGCCAAGAATAGCAAAGACAATTATGGGCTGTGTTAGACACCACAGAATCTGCCTAGAAGCATGGAGGAGATGACCCGTCTTCACTTTCTTCTACTCTAAGAGAACGTGTAAGAGGGACCGGGGTCAATTAGAGCATCTGCCGAGGAGAAGCTTCAGCACACTGAAGAGGCTGAGACAACACAAAGGAGAAGAACTAAAGATACTTACTCTGAAAAGAAAAAGTCCCAGAATGCATAGTCATGTTGATGTCCAACACAAAGCTCTGACATAGCAATGAATAATTAGATCGTTTTTTATGAGCCCAACAGATCAAAGTCAAACCCAGAGTAGAAGTACTAAAGAATCAGGTATCTGCTCAGGGTGAAACCATTTCTGGTAGGCATAGCTGCTATATTAGAACATATGTCACCCAGTAGAGGTCTTCCCTGAGTCAATTACTTAAGCCACAGATATTTACAAGTTCCTTCTGAGCATTAAGCACTGAACTAAGCATCTATCCCCTATCTCCAAAAGACATACCTTGGAAAAGAGAGGTAAATAAATGATTCCAATAAAAGTCTTAAGTGCTGAAATAGCCATCCTTCCAAACTCTTACTTATTCCTTGATCATGTCATGTATGCTTTTGCATTCAGAGAACCAAGCTGAAGGAACTCAAGCTAGGAGAGAGGCAAGAGAGCCAAAGAATACTTGTGAGGTCTTTGAATCTCTTTGAATCTCTTCATCCAAATTTGGTTAATCTGCTCACCCCCATTGGCTGAACCAGGTCACATGGCCAAGCCCAACATCAAGGATGGAGGATCCCAGTCTCACCACAAGGAGACCCTGCAAATTACATTAGAATGGGTAGGTATGACTAGCCCTCCACAGGGATGAGTGGGCAGAGACAGGCTGTGGGAAGTTTTAGGAGGTTTCATGGAAGAGGTAGCAAGACTTTAGAAGACAGTCAACACTGACTGTCTTAGACCAATTACTTGCTTTCAAACCTCCTTTCACATATTTATTGACTATGTAGGATTCTGTATTTCCATACAAGCATTGATCCTTCCAATATTGCTGGTCAAAGTGAAATACTTCTTTTCTTCTGGGAGAGAAGCGAAGAGAAAAAAAATAAGAAAAAAAAAACTTTCCACTTGGAGAGAGAAATGTACAAGAGACTTTAAAAATGTAAGTGAAATGTAACTATTGAAAAATCACAACTATATTGAGTGAGGTTCATCTAGGAAAGATGTGAATCAAGAGAAAAATAGAAGAAGCTAAATTTAATTAAGGGACCTAGAAGCAAGTTATTTATTAGTAGCTATTCTCTATAAGAAATAATAAATGAATGATTTTCATTTTAGTTGCAAAAGTATAAATTAAGGGACTCCTTATGTTTCTCTCCCCCTAAAAATAATTCGTTTATCTCTGAAAATACCACTGACATAGATTTGTTTATTTTGGTTGTCTATAAGTAATGTTTATTATATGGCCACCAGAAACAAGGTAATTCCCAGTAGAGTAGAACAGAATAAATTTTTTTCATTATTCCTTTTTAAAAAATATGTGGCCGGGGAAGCAGGGAAAGCTGAGAAAGGCAAGAATGAACACCCAACCTAAAATATCTCATTGCTTATAGTGTACATATTTTAATTTTTAATATATTTGATTTCCAGGAGCATTTCTTTTGCTTTATTTTGTTCTGTTTTCTTCTTTCTCCTGGTGCAGAATCACTTTTTTAAACAACTCTTGGAACAAGCACCAACACCTACTTCACTACACAATGCCTGTGAGAATGAAACTTCTCCAACCAGAAAACTGCCTCCACTCTCCTAAGAGGGTCTTAATACATCCAAAACAGCACTGTGTAAGCAGTAAAGTTACAATGGTGTTTGCTCCCAAGCCTGTATTCAGGCCCAGTTTTGGCACAAAGATGGTGAGGACAATCAGTCGGAATAAGTAAAGCTTCTATGGGGCCAGGTTACATCTGTCAGTGGAAGTCTGAAGTCCTGGGTAGAACTGCATCTTCAGCTGCTAGTAGTATGATGTTGGCTAATGAGAATAGCATTGAATACTTCCTATAGGTTATACATAGCTCCAAAAATTCTGTCTCATAAAATTCCCATAATATAAACATTATCCTCATCCTCATTCCATAAATATGAAAACTGAAGCATAGGGACTAATCCCACATAGATAAAGACTTTCTACAGAGTAACAATGGAAGACAAATAGATCCAATAGAAGAATGAACAAAAGACACAAATATGCTCCTCCAAGGAGAATATCCAAATAGTCATTAAATATAAAAAGAAAGGTTCAGCCTGACTTGCATCATAAATGTTCAAATTAAAATCAAAATGGCAGTTACCAAATGGCTGGATATTCCCAAGTTCTGTCAAAGACACAGAACTGCCCCCCAGTGATGGTGTGCCAATTGGGCCAACATCATTAGAAACAGCTCTGCCTTAGCTATCAAGCTAGAGATTTGCAAGTCCTGAGCTACAGCTGCCTCACTTGGAAGAACTCCCCAAATATAAATGATTGCAATTCTGCAGCAAAAATGTACACAGTAATATTTACAGTGAATGAACACCCTAACCCAGAAACCATGTAACTGCCACCCACAGAACAGTAACTACAAATGTTCATCAGATGCATCCAATAAATACTATTGAAAATATAAACGAGCAGGACCCACATCCAACAACATGGATGAATCCTGTAAACTAGTTTGAACAAAAGGACGGAGACACTGAAGGACACTGTCTGATTACATTTAAAACAATGGTAAGGGGAATTTGATCAAAGTACATTATATGCATATTAATAATATCACAATACAACACTCTTTACAATTCATTTATGCTAATTAAAAAGAGAAAAATAGAGTCCTCAAGTGCACAGAATTAGACTTTAGCTTGAAGACTCAGGATACTGGCACATTTGGGGAAGAGAGGAGGCAATGTTGATGGAAAACGGGCATGAAGACCTCCCAGAGTGACACCAGTGACCTCTCTTGTGTCCTTACTGCACCTCTTGAACCTGTTTCCTCATCTTGCTTCAAGAACTGGATCAAAGCAGTGGTTGACTGTGGTGCCACACACCTGTAATCTTAGATACCCAGATGAAGAAGTAGCAAAACTGTAGACTGAGACTATCAGAACCAAAACATAAGACCCTGTTGGGGGTAGGGAGAGAATAACTAAAAGCAAAAGAATTGGGACTGGGGCTCAAGTGTTGAACTTTTCTAGCAATGCAAGCCCCTGAGTTCAATCCCTAATGCTACCAAAACAACTTTGTTTAATGATGTGAAAAGATGGGTTATGTATTTTTCCTTCTTCAGGTCACCATGTGAATACATGTGAAATTTTAATTTATTTTCTTCATAAAGCAAATATTAAAATATTACAAATTGATTTTTAATGTATAACCCTGTCCCTAATTTCAACTCTTCCCTAAGAAATTGGAAATCTAAATCTTCAGTAAGCATTACATTTAATAAAGTTAAACATAATGTACTTTAAATGTTAAAGACTTGTAAATACTCAATACAACAAACCAACATTTCAATTTCCTTTTTCATTTCATCTCATTATATACTCAGTCTTAAATCTAGGAATTGCCTGTGGGTAGCAAAATTATTGGTATTTTTTCTGGCTTTATTTCTAATTTTCTATCATTTTTCCCATTAGCTATAATAAACAACTATTACTTTATAATGAAACAAGCAACCACTTTAAACATTTAGCTTAACCTTCAGATAGTGACCTACGTATATTTAAAAGCAACTCACAGTCCTCTCTCTGTATGACTCTGAGTTGGCAGATGCTATTTCGTTCTCTCAGGCGTCATTACTGATTGCATTCAGTAAAGAATATTGTCATTTGAACTTCCTTTGTTGACACTAAGGTGATTCTCATAGCGGTTGTCCAACCTCCTTTATCAGCCACTGGAAAAGAGAACTCCATATACTCATCTTATTTTCTGGACTAATCAACATTTTAAGGTTTTTACATGCTTCTGGGGATCAATAATAGCCATCTTTTAAGTGATCAAATAAGTTATGAATTAATAAACACTTCAACATATGAGTCATGATTTATTTTATCTTTCTATCTTCTATTATAGCATTCTTTATTATAATATAGGATATGAAAGTAACATAAAAAATTCATAAAACATATATATACACAGAGCACATGACTTGAGGGTCATTTCAAAAAATTGTTTAGAAACATTATATTTCATTGGCCTCAAGTTTATTTTTTTTAAATGCACTTAATGATTGTGGAATTTTGGAATACATCCTCACTGAGAGCTTCTATCACTTTTTTAATATGAAATGTCTCCACAGGCTTTTGTTTTAAATCCTTGTTTTATTCCCAGCTGGTGTCACTGTGTCAGGCAGGAAGTTCTGGGAGCTTAAGAAGGTGTGGCCTGGATCGAAACAATGTGTCACTGGCAGGTGAAACTTTGAAGGTAATGCTTGATCTTCTGTCCCTTCTGCACCCTGCTTCTTGTCAACCATGAGGTAAAAAATCTTTCTCTTCCACAATATCCCATCACCATGATCTGCCTCACAGCAGGCCTAGAACAAGAGAACCAAGGCCCATGGAATTGCTGAAACTATGAACGGAAGATAAATCTCTTCCTTAATGTTGTTTATGTCAGCTATTTTGCTACCACCTTCCTGGAAAGGGAAGAAAAGGGTGTCTCACCACGACTACAACTACTGCTGTCTGAGCACCCAAAATGGTGCTTGCATTACATGTGCTTGTTTTCAGATTCCTTCTGTGGCAGGAATTGCTGGATGATGTCACCCCTGTTACATTCATCCTCGTACGGAGCTGCTTCCCATGGACTGCAGGCTGCACCTAGGACTGGCTCCCAAACCACAGGAAGTAGTAGATGTGACAAGATGTTGCCTCTGATGCCAGGTGACTCAGAAACTGTGATGTCAGTCTTGATGTCCTCTTTCCTTGGGTCAGCTGGTTGTTCCAAGGAGGCCCCTATCAAGAGATGTACTGCTCCGTTAGGAGGCCTTGTGGCATGGAGGGAGAACTGAAATCTCTAGTACGGTACTCTGACCCATAGACTGACAACAAACCCTCCCACTGCCCAAGTGGGTAGACTTGGAAGCAGATCCCCCCTCACTGAGAAGCCAGTCCTTGTTTGGGTACAACCAAAGACACCCAGAAGTCTCAACTGAGACCTGCTCACATACAACCCAGATAATGCACATGGGTTACGTACAGGCATGAACTTTGGGGATGGTTATACATCAATGTATAGATGAAGATTTGTACTAATATGAACTCCACTGAACTATTAGCCCAACTTGAACCATAGGCGTTGAGGATAACTGCCATTTCGACTGTCATTTTTAAATACACAACGCTTAGGCATTATAAATTGTTGGGGGCCGAGTAACACCATTCTAATAACTGTCTGCTGAGACCTGTAGTAGGGGTAAACAAGTGGACCTCTTTATCCTGCCCACCTGTTGTGCTGAGAGGCTCCCGCACTCAATATAAGGAGGGGAGTTTTAGAGAGAGAGAGAGATTCCTGCCTTGATGAAGCTGCGTGGCGTCTCTGTTCGTGCTCCGGAGAAGCAAGGCTGAGTGTGGGAGGACAGTGGGCCCTCTCCTCTCGCGGCTTGGACTGGTTGGGGTGTGTTTTTCCCATCCCTCCTCAAGAGGGACTGGGGATGAAGGACCCCGACATATTGGCGCCCAACGTGGGGCACGAAAGAGGCACGACTGTGAGTTGAGCCAAGTGAGAGATACATGGAGGAAAGACTGAAAAACAAGAGAAAACCTGAAAGGCACAAAAAGACTGAACAACCAGGGAAACCTGAAGGGAAAATGCAGGCTGAAGTCGCTCACAGGGAAAAAGAAAAAGACAGGAAGACAAGGAGAAAGAGAGGAAGAGAAAAAGTGATAAACAGGAGAAAGGGAAGCAACTACCTGCAAAAGTCAAACAAGAAAAACTCACACTGAAAAACCAAAGAAACCTGAAAGGAAAAAGGGACTGAAAGGCCAGGGAAACCTGAAGGGAAAATACAGGCTGAAATTGCTCACAGGGAAAGAGAAAAAAGACAAAGACACAGGGAGAGAAAGAAAACTCCTCAAAGACTAAACCAGCGAATGAATGTGTGAAAGAGATTTTAATCATTCCCAGATCACCTCCGAAGCGCAGGTCACTTCGGGAGGAACCTCGCGGAGGGCGAGGCAATGTCCAGGAAGGGAGGAACCTCGCTGAAGGGGAGGCAATGTCCCAGGAAGGGAGGAACCTCGCAGGAGTCTCTGGCCAGAGCAGTAGGGCGAGGCCTATTTTCTAATGAAATGTCCAAAAAAAAAAAAAATTACCTGGCGGAGGGCGAAGCCTATTTTCTATTTTTCAAAGAGATTTTAGAATAGAACCAAGTGGGTTCAGACTGGAATGTGTGTGTGAATGGTAAATCTAAGTCTATACGGGAGTAAACAGTTTAAGAACAGGTGAAAAGCACAGACTTGAGAAAGAATTAAGTGGTAGTGATTTAGAAAGCCTGTGTTTGGGTTCAGAATAGTTGAAAACAGGCTAAAGCGTTTTAAAGTCCCTGACAAAATATAGAGACGACGCCCCTGAGTCAGCTTGAAGAAGTTACAGAAAATGGATCTTCGCCCATAACCCCCTAAAAATGAAGGGACCAGAGTCATTTTTGGACAGTAGTTTAAAACAAAAAGGGGGGGGGGACTGAAAGACTCCTCTAATTCTTCCATTGCCCTGCTATTCCCTATGGCTTGTGTGAATGTTAATGTTGGAATGTTTCCCTATTTTCTCTGTTGTAGTCAGAGCCACTCAGTATATACTAGTGCCTGGACAGGAGGAGGAGAATGCTTTCCCGCTCATCAGTAAAAAGAGACTTTGGTATTTTCCTGCCCTTACTGCTGCGAGTATTGTCCTTGCCACTGTGGTTCCTACAGAGAATGCTTTGAATGTGAGGACTGGAATTGTTATGTGTGCACAAATGACAATATTCTAACTTTGGGTGATTGTTATCTTGACACCATTCTGGGATTGATCAGTTTGGATTTGTTTTTATGCACTATAATTGTAATATGTCTATTGCCTGCCTACAAAGTCAACGCAGAAAGTGAATGCTAATGCGACAGGCATTTGCTCCCATGGAAATTGATGCATCCCCTCAGGTCTGATTTGCTTAAATGGATGGCTGGTAGCCTACTAATGAGCTTGGAGACCCCTAAGACAGGCACAGCCGATCTAATATGGTGGTAGCCCCACATATACTAAGTTTTGTCTTTTTTAAGATAACGGGGGAGATGTTGGGGGCCGAGTAACGCCATTCTAATAACTGTCTGCTGAGACCTGTAGTAGGGGTAAACAAGTGGACCTCTTTATCCTGCCCACCTGTTGTGCTGAGAGGCTCCGGCACCCAATATAAGGAGGGGAGTTTTAGAGAGGGAGATTCCTGCCTTGATGTAGCTGCATGGCGTTTCTGTTCGTGCTCCGAAGAAGCAAGGCTGAGTGTGGGAGGACAGTGGGCCCTCTCCTCTCGCAGCTTGGACTGGTTGAGGTGTGTTTTTCCCATCCCTCCTCAAAGGGAATTGGGGATGAAGGACCCTGACAATAAATAGCCCACATGCAATAAGAAAAGCATCAACACATTGGAGTAGAAACATGCTTTCAAGTCTATGTCCTTAGTCATGGTAAAACCAGGAAGTTTATGGTTGCTTTTTTTCAATTGTTTTATGAAGTTGTCGAAGAATGACATATGAGATGGCTTAAACAACAAAAATGTATCCTGTCATCCTGCGAGAGGCCCCAAAGTGCAAGATGAAGTGATCTTCAGATTCGCTGAGAAGAATAGCAGAAGAATGTGTTTCATGCCGCCCTCTCTTTTTGGTTTGCAGATGATCAAGTGTTCTCTGTGTGTTGACCATCTTCTCTCTCTGAATTACCTTCCTATCAGATTTATAAGTTATATCTGATTAAGACCTTCCCCTTATCTTTGTCCCCTCTACCAAGGCCCACCTGTAAACAGTTTGCAGTTCATATGAGTTAGGAAAGCATACAGCTTAACAAATAAGCCATATTCATAGGTGGCCTAGAGAGCAGCATCTTCAAGGACCCACTACTCCCATCTACATGGAGTGAATGATGAGGAGGAGCTGTGGGGAACTGTCTCTGTTTCAGCAATAATAGCCTGGCCTCACTGTGAGTAGAGTGCAAACAAGCTCTTTGTCTTGATGCAAATAGGGCAGTTGTTTGGTGCCCCAGGGAAGAAATCTCCTTTCACTGTCCCCTTTCAGGGTTATTTGTTTTGTAGGCAAATGCAAATCACTGCAGAGGTCATCAGCAGATGTGGTGAACAGCATTATTCACAATCGGCATCTACAGGAAGAGTCCCTAGATTGACTCCACCTCCTGTCTACCACTGTACTTGTGGATGGCTTTTGGTTGAACCATCTTTTCTCACCTCTCTAAATATTGAATGAGGCAAAAGAACCAACCTGTTCCCTTTATACAGCAAGAAACAAGGTTCAGAAAGGATGTGTGCAATTTGATCCCCAATTTTTGTTCCTTGGGAACTTTCTTTTTGTACTTTGATTTTTTTCAGGCGTGAATGACCTCTGAGACAGATGCTGTCTGTTCTGGAGAAATACATCTTTTACAGATTCTGAAATTTAGAAATCCTTTAGTAGTGCTGAAGAGAACGGAAAGTGCTTTTATTTGTAATTCTTCTTTCTGAGGTCTAATAGTGAACATGTACTCAGTACAAACTGACAAGCACCTAATTTTCAGTATCAGGAGAGACACCCTTGTTTCCCCACCCCCATTGGAACTGACACTCTATAGAGTGTAGAACTGAGACAGGGATGCAGCTCAATGACTGAAAGAAGGCTTATAGTATGCTTAGCATTCACAAGGCACTGGGTCTGATTCTAAATATCATAAAAATTTAAAAAAAAATAGAAAAAGGAAAAAGGACAGGAAGGAAATAGAGGGAAGGAAATAGAGAAGGAAGGAAGAAGAATGAAAGGAAACAAGGAAAAGCCATGGTTGTGGTTTCTATTAGAGAAGAGGACAGTGCATCATGAGTGGACAAGAAGGAGGTGACGTAGAAGGCATGAAGGAGAGGCTCACACAATCACATACATTTGGGGTCTAAATCAGTCTCAGCAGATGACCCTCCTCTTCTCTGCATAGGAAGAGGGGCCCCTTGTTACTGATAGAAGATAGGCTGAAGAGCGACACTGTGCGAGGGTCAGGGTGCTAGCTATCTGAACGTCATAGCTAAGCACACTTACCCAGGAAGGAAAAGGACCCTAGACCAGGAAGAGCTTCTTCATGCAGGGAAATAATCCAGAGGGGCAAGTGGCAAAGCTTTACCAGCTGAACACTGTCTAGGGCCAGTTGATCCCTAGGGGAAGAAGGACAGCGCAGGAAGCATCTGCAGTCATCCTTCCCACATTTGTCAATAACAACACTCCTCCCTTCGCTTAGGCAGACAATGTTCTATGCAAGTGAAAAGTGGCTTTCCAGGAAGAGGCAAATCCACAAAGGCTGGCCGACTGAGATGGAAGGAGAGAGGGTGAAGGATAGTCTATCCTGCAGACAACGCACAGACACCACTCTGATGCCTGGTTCTGTGCCTGCAGGGTTGTTGGGGAACGACTCACTTTAGTCTCCAGGGTCAATCCTTACCCAATCCATGCTGGCAGAGATTAGGAGCCAGAACAAAGAAACTGAAGGAGTAACCGTTGACACAGAAGCTGGCATTTTGGAACCAAGGAGTTCAAAGTCCAGTAGGGTTTGCCTGCAAAATACAAAGTCATAATAGCTTTCATAGTCACAGGCTCATTATAGGTGGAGAGAGAAACACAATTACATCAAGAACTGAGCTATTAAGCCAAGCATTTTCTTTTGCCAATTAGTTTGCTCAATGTAATTATAACAATATCATGAATATTGGATTTAAATACTGTATGGATAGTTATATTTCTAGAATGTAAGTACATTTTGAAGGCATGGAGAATTCAACTCTCTTCATATGAAGGAGTCACATGAAATACACTGGTCTTCTTTCTAGTTTTATGATGTGTATACAGGCAGATATGGGAGAATGAAAGGATTTGACTTTGACCTACTCATTCCGTACTGCTATTGAATGCCGGAAAGTAAAAAAAAAAAAAGTTGAACTTGAAATTCTTTATGTTCTTACGCACAAGGCGATAAAAGGAGAATGCCTTTGAACTTCCTAACAAGCAATACTAAGTAAATATCACCTACAAACTTGCCTAATTTAGTAAGCAAAAGCTATTTTCTATTCATTTATAAAAAATACACTTTACAATAAATATAATGCCCGTGTACTGAGATATATTAACTTTAGTGTTTTACTCATTCCTATTTTATTCTATTTATTCAGTGATACCGGAGATTGAATTCAGACCGTCCGGCTTGCAAGGCCTCTATCACTAGTGTCACATACCAGCTAACTTGATAATCTTTAGTGTGACACATTATTGTTTTTGGTTTGGTCATTAGGAGCTAACTGTCAGAGCTTCAGAACATTCAGTGGACACTTATTACACCACAAAGGGGCCAAAGACACAGCTAGCTTTCCAAAGTGTGACTGTCAACTCTTCCATAGGAAAAGTTGTTTTTTTTTTTTTCTTTTTAACAGCATAGGAAAAGAGAACTCCAGTTCCCGTGGCTTCGCTTCTGTTTTAAAATCTGGAATCCAAGCAAAATTTAGAAGGGAGAAAGTAGGACTGTCAGTTTGGAAGATCAATAGAACCACATTTAGAGAACTTTACTAGGGGCCAAGAGATGAGAGTGCCAGTCACACACCATGTGCTGCTTGAAGTTGAGAGTTCAGAGCAAGGTGAGAGAGGACGGAGAAATCAGTCCAGTATTCCTTTGGCCTTCCTCATCTACAGGACCAGGAAAGCAACTAGCTTTATCAAATGGATGATGCAGATCTGTGAGTTCCTCTAGCAAAGAAGTTCATTCTTCTCCATAGGACTCCATCCACATGTCCCCATCACAGGCGACATCAAGGAGGCAGCCTGTTTAAATTGGTTCAGTTGAACTCCCTGGGCTGCAGGGAGACAGAGATTGGATAACTCTTTTTTGTGTTCCTTTTTCCCTGAAGACAGTGATTTCTCCATTATCTGTCAATAGGGCCACAAAGAGAAAATCATCAAGAACTACCCATCAGAGGATCAGCCAGTTTTGGTCGCTGGCAAACCTGAAATCAAAGCGAGTACTCCATTTTCCATTGCCCAGAAGGCATTCCAGCACCCAGCAGGATTTAGTCACTTCCACAAGAGGATTCTCTCCAAGTCTGCAATAGTGCAATTTTTTTTTATAGCACTGATGTATGTAATTTGGGGCCAATTTTGACAGAGGTTCAGAAATCAAAGCAACATGTTGTCTTTAGTTGTCATCCAATACAACAAATGGACTATAAGTTATTGGTGTGAAATCGTATTTAACACAACTTACCTGAGCCGGAGAAGCACACATACTCAGTGATGTCACCAGGGACAGTGAGCCAACTTGAGTTTTAGAAGCTGGAAGCTCAGGGCCTGCATTTTGGGGGACTCAATCAGAAGAAAAATGAAATAAAAAGAGGGTAAAGAAAACATCTAAATTAAAACAGGAATTCTATTGCCCTCCTAACTCCAACGCAATCCTCAAGTATAATTGCAATTGTGTGTGCTTGCGTGTGTGTCTCAGAGCCAGGTTCTTGTCACCATAACACAGTAGCAGAAGTAGGTTAACATATCCCTACGGAGGTTCAGTTACCTCTTAGTTGTAAATGGTACGGTGCAGATTCTTCTAAGAGTTCCCTCTTGGATCTACCAATCCATAATGCATTTTGCAATCCTGGAAGCCAGAAGAAGGCTCAACCTCGGGAAACAGGAATTAGGTGGGGGCAAGCTTCCTCCTTTTATGACTGTTTTCTCAGGAGAATTCAAGACCTGTTGATCATGACAGAACCACCTTCATACCTCCAATGAACCAAGGCTTCAACTCTTTAAGTTTCTGTCTCCTCTCCCAACCCTGGAAACTTAATTCTTTAATAAATGAGTCCTTCAAGTTGTTGTGGTTGTTCTTGGTGGTGGTGGTATGCAACTCATCTCCAAGTAAGTCAAAGCAGTAAGTGAAGAATAGGACCTACATAGGCAAAAATCACAATTATACACACACACATACACACACACCCCCAAGGGTAAATCTGATGAGGAACACAGAAGAAACAAAACTCTGGTGTTCAGGAAGAAAACCAAATCATCAGATTGTTTGCACACTCATCTAGATCAACTGTGAGCTGGGAAGGGTGAGTGTGTGTGTGCAGGGCGGGATGGGTCAGCCTAGTTGGAAGTACCCACAAGCCTTCCTCATTTGTGGATGTGACTTCCCTTCACCCGCTCTCAGGCTGATAGCTCTGGCTAATTAGCAAATCAAAAGAAGCAGAAGCAATTCTAGACCTCAGCACAATCAAATTAGTAGAGTTATTTGAGGATACCATTTTCACACAGTGTAATCATGCTTTCTTTGTTTTGGTCAAAAGCAGTAGAAATTATCTCACAAACCCTCTCCCCAATCAGCTCTGCGGAGAGCAGAGAGCCTATCAGCTCTCTTCCAACTTACAAACGATCTTTGTCTATGAAGACAGGAATGCACAATGCACAATGCACAATTAAGCAATATCCATCAAGCTTCTCATACAGAGAGAGCCTTTTAAAATATATTTGACTTTTAAGGTGATGTGGCAAGAGCAGCCATTAGTACACAATCTAAATCAGGACTTGGAAAGTTTATTAAAATTGGATTTTTCACCTGATCCCAATTTCCACTGCTTGTAAAGAATCCCATTGGACTTTTTAATATCCATCCTATTAACCTAAAGCATTCAAACTGCCATTATGAGAGGAGAGGCTGTCCAGGGCAGACCAATAGACAGAAGTTGCAAGGAGAATCCCTTGAATCCATCCCAGGTAAAGAAAAATCTTCAGAATTTAGCAAACTTGCTCTTTTCTTTCTCTCCCTGCCTCTCCTCCTCTTAGCCTCCCTCTCCCCTCACATATTAAAAAAGAGAATAACCAGAATCAACAACAGCAAGCATAGCAAACTAATTACAAAGAGCACTGAAACAGGAGTCCAATTATTACTGAAGGAGGAGCTGCTTTGGATAAATCACTTCCTCCTCTGGTCCTCCAATGAACTTTCTCAATTGCACACTGGAAAAGCCAGGGCCTAGTGTGATCTTTAAGATGGGGTAAGAAAGACCCCCTTATTGGTATGCCACCTTAAAAAGTTACCTAACTTCAGTAAGACTAAGGTTCTTATTGCTAAAATGAGGAAGCATTTCTTTCCAAAAAGGTTGCAATAAGCAGAAATGCAGCTTACAGAATTCATTTTGCACACTACCTATGACAGACATCTAGGCGCTCTCTCAGCTGCTATCATTGCATATTATTGAGCCAACTCATAGGTCGATTGGTTTTGTTTCTTTTCCATTGCTTGCATTTGCATCTTGTGCAAACAATGTCTAAAACTTAACCAGTATCAGTGAGCTAGGGGAAAGGCTGGATTATAGGCCTTGTTTCTTAAAACAAGATTCCATGCTTCCTTCAGGTACTGGACACAGCACAACTTTTTTATTTCTTCTTCAGGTAGCTGCTCAGTAAATATTCTAATAGTTTCTATATTGGTGGCACAGGTATGTTCTTATTGTCCAGTCGATGACAGTACCTTGAGCCACACAACTAGAGCTACAGCTACTTTTCTAGCTGCCTACCATTATCATATATCTTCTAGGAACCTCTATGCAAACACCCACAATATTGACATGGAAATGCATTTGACCTAGCAAACCAATACACCTTAAAGAAAACCAAATCTATATGTATATACACATACATACATATACATTATCATATATGCATATGGATATATTATGCTTATATAACATGTGGTATTATATATTATATACATACTATATACTGTACATTGTATAAGTATCAATATGTATAAACATTTAAATATATGTATATATGTATATATAATATATATTATATAAGTAAATATATTATCTATTATATAAGTAAATAGATAATATATACATTCCTGAGAAGGCTCGATTTTAAATCAACCATGTTGAATTAAAGTAGAATAAATCCTAGTACTAAGAGACTTCCTAGGTAACAAATCCAATGCATGTCTAGAGAATCTGGGAAATGTCTAAGCAAAGACATAAGTAGTCTGTGGATATTTGTATTCATCTAAAGTACAAGGATATGGATTCTTGAGGTACCTAGAGCAAAGGGACCCCGGGATCACTTCTGTACGTGAATGTCACTAGCACAGATTCAGAGCTGGAGCCTAGCATTTTGTTCTCTTGCAGATCTAGTAGCGATGGGTTAAATTGGTCAGTCCATCTGCCTCTGGCTTCGAGGGTGTAGATGGAAGGGCGGTTCACCTTTATGACTTTAAACTTCATAATACACACGCACATACATGTATGTATGTATATGTATGTGTGTGTATATATATATATTCCTAACTGAACTTGTGAACAGTACTCTGACTCAAAGAAGTGTCCAGAGCCATTAAAACTCCTTAAAAACTTATTTTTTTTTAATTTTATTTTATTGCCAGTCCTGGGCTTGGGCTCAGGGCCTGAGCATTGTCCCTGGATTTTCTCAAGGCTAGGGCTCTACCACTTGAGCCACAGCACCACTTCTGGCTTTTTGCTATGTATGTGATACCAAGGAATCGAACCCAGGTCTTCGTGCATGCTAGGCAAGCACTCTACCACTAGGCCAAACTCCCGGCCCTAAAAACTTATTTTTTAAAAAAGAAAGGTTTAGATCTTGATCAGCAAGATGTTTCTGACCCTTATGGGGTAGAAAACAAACGGCCGCGGCAGCAGGCAGTCTTAGTCTTCTAAAAAGACTTCGCAGGAGTGGCAGGGTTAATTTCTTGTAGAGCCCCTTTCCTGACATGGGAGAACATCCGCTTGTGTTTGTTTTTAATGTAAATTATCACTATTTTTAATCTTCCAATATTTAAGATATTGAAAAATAAAAAAGAGCTCCTCTAAAATAGGTTACAAAGCTGAAGAAGTTACAAAGCATTTGTTTTATTTATTTTTTCACTTTTACTGACCTCTGGACTTGACCCTAGTAAGCAGGTCAGTTTCTCCAAGGAGATTCTAAGCAGACTCTCTTGGCAGTGGGAAAGCGAAGGGCAGCGCGCCCAGCAGTTAAACCCTCCGAGCCTGGGAGCCGCGGAGCGCACCCCGGGGCTGGACCTCCGCGCCCTCCCCGCACCCCCGCTAAGCTGACGCCGGCTCTCCCCTGGGGACGCCCGGGGGGTCCGGGGGCCCGCAGCGGGGACAGCCGGGGAGGATGTTCTGGCCGGGCTGCGCCGGCACCCGAAGGTGGGTGACCGGCCGGGAGGAGAGGCGAGGTGGGGACGCGCGTCTTGGGGACGCAGCGGGGCGGGCGGAGGGGAAACGGACGAGCTCGGCTTGCGCCCTTCAGAGCCCCGGGGACATTGGGGAGGCGATGGGACGTTCGCGCAGGTCAGCCGTGCAGACGCAGAGCGTCGCCACGGCCCCGCTGGCTTCTCCGCGCAGTTGGCACCCGGCGCGCAGCGGACGCGCGGGACTCGGGGCGGCACCGGAGCGGGCCGGGCAGCAGTGGGCGCTCGCGATCCTCCTCTCCCCTCCGCGCTGTCCCCGCGGCCCCGGCCTCTCCGCCCCGCCTCCCGCCCCGCCTCCCGCCCCGGCTCCTCCTCCCGCCCCGCCCCTCCGGACTGAGCACCAAAACGCCCGCCTGCCAGGTCCTCGGCGCGCTGCAGCCCCGAGCCTCCGCCGCCGCCGCCGCGAGCCGCCAGGTCTCCGCCTGTGCCCGGTCCCCGCGCGCCCCGGCTCCACCCGCGCCCGCTCTCCGCGCCTCCAGTCCCCGCGCGCCCAGGCTCTTCGCGCCTCTCCTCGGGCGTCCCGGAACTCACTCCACCACCACCGGCGGCAGATGCTCGGCGGTGCCGCCCATGGCTCGGCCACAGAGCCGATCTAGGGCGCCCGACGGGCTGGACGGCTGCATGACCCAGGTAAGCGAGCATGGTCCGGGGAAGGCAGGCTGGGGAGTGGCCGAGCCCGGACGGCCTCGGCGCGGGCACCCGGGGTCCGGACGTCCTGTCGGGACAGCGCCCGAGGTGTGGGGCCGGAGCAGGTGCAGAGGGACTGGGGACACAGCCCGAGTTTGCTCAGCGCCCGGCCCCGCGCCCCCCTCGGCCCTACCCTGTCTGTAAGTGTGGATGGGTTGGATGGATTCCCTGGCGGAGCCGCTGCCCGTCGCGGTCCGCCGCTGCCCACTTCTGCCCGCGCGTGGCTTCTCCCTGGGACCCCGCGGGGCGCAGGGAGCGCAGCGCGCAACCCCAGCCGGGCTCCTCCTGCTGGGGCGCGGGTCAGGGGTCGTCTTGTAGCCAGTAAAAGTCACCTGGCCCGTGGGGTCCCCAGGGTGGGCGAGTCTTGGCCCGATTAACCGCTGCGTGCGGTTGGGAGAGGGAACCTCTCCCCCCGGGGACGGGGAGACCGAGGCGGGGCCGGCGGCCAGCGCGCTCCCTTCCTTCCTCCAAGCCGTGACCCGCGGCTATGTGGGGGGAATTTCATTTCTGAAGGACTTTTAACTTTGTTCTTGCTCGTTTAGTTTCTCTTTGGGGGACCTCGGGGAGTGGATGGGAGTGGGTTTAAGTGGCGAACCGGTGATGGAAGCTGGTGCGCAGGGCTTCCTTGGGTCCCAGGGATGCTTTCCGAGCCAGGCCGGCGAGCAGAGCCGCTCCCGCAGGCAGGGGGCCCGGCCGGCCCTGGGGCTGGAGAGCCGACCGAGCCCCGAACTCCGACGAGATGCAGACGCTGGAGCGCAAGCCGATGCTGGCTGGGGAGATGGGTGGCTGTGCTGGACCGAGCAGGCGTCCTGGGGGATGGGTTAGATCTTGCATCGCACACACGCAGCCCTAACTGAGCCTTCCCGCACACTTCCATCCCCCGCCGCACCTCACTTTGGGGAAACCACCGTATCCTTGTCTTGCCTTGCAGGAGACTCGCTCCTCCCTTTCTCCTCGCGGTATCCTTGGCTATTTTTATCCACAACTTATGCTAGCGTGTTTCTGGGGGTGGTGGTGGGGGGGGGGGATCCTGAGAAGGCGGACTCTCCATCCACCGTCTTCAGGCTCTGCTCCCAGAAGACTTTACATTGAGTCACTCAGTAGTAGCCGGGGCAAAGGGGCAAAGGAATTAGCACCCACTGCTCCTTTCTGCTGTCCCCTGGATGTCTTGGGGAAAAAAAAAATCCTGATTGCCAGCTGTGGTTCCTGCCACGCGTCCAGGGAGCCGGTGCCCAGCCGAGTCCCTACGTGCCTGGGCCCTGGGTGGCTGTCCAGGTGCTCTGGCTGCAGTTGGGGTGCAGACTGGGTCCTTGCAAATAACACATGTGGTCCTTGCACCGCGGTCAGATCTCACCTTCTTTTGTGGAAATGCCATCGCCAGCCTCCATGCAAGGGTTAATTCAAGGAATTCTATATTTAATTTTTTTTTTTTTAAAGCAGGGCGAGATAACCTAGCTTCTTCCTCTCAGCATTTCTAAAGCGCATCCGCTGGCTGTCTGAATGGTTCCTGCTCGCTGCAGCGGCAGCGGGTGTAATTAGAAATTCCGGGAGACAAATGCTTCAGCCTGAAACCTCTGCACTCCTCTTTCCTTTGTATTTCCAGTGCTTAGATTTGTTTTTCCCCCCACCACAGAGTCGGAGAAATTACATATGGAAATGGACCTTTGTGTTATGTAAGATTTGCTTCCCCCCTCCTGGGGCTAGCTAGGGAAAGGTCTGTTTCTAAAGCAGCCTGGCTGGGCCTTCAATTTACCCACCGAACTCTGGCAATGGAGTTTGACAGGGAGAGACAACTTCATGATAAGCACTCTGAAGTCAGAGCAGCTAATTACGCCTGCAGCATAGCAGGAAGATCCCTACTGACAATGCTGGAGCCCTGTTTCTGGGCTGCAGGTGCACAGAGAATCTGCTGGGTGTACCGTTGGGCCCTAGCTTTAAGAAGGGAGAGTTTTAATGGGGAAGCTAGTGAGGAAATGATGCTTTAAAAACGCACATGGCAGCTTGGAACAAACCAAGGTCTCTGCTGCTGGTGTGCAGTGATATGCAGTGTTCTTCTCCACTTCTGGCAATGCCTGGCACAGTGCATTCACTGAAGTGTCATCTGCTGAAGGGAAGGGGCTTTTGTCATTCTGGGACTCAGTAATGTAGCTGGGACTTATGCTTTTGTGGTCAAAAGAAGTAATATTTCTATGGTGGAAAGAAAAAAAAAACTTCCAGGTGCTCTCCCACAGGGAAAGCCATGTGGAAGCTCTTCTTGGGTTGAGTTAAATGTGGGTGGTAAACTCCAGAGGGGCTAGGAAAATGGATGAGCTGGCATCCTGTGTGAGTTCCCTTTCCAAGACCACAGCATCTAGTCCCGATAGCGCCTGTGCCTGCCCATCAGGATGCTGGGATGCTGGGATGCTGGGAGTTTGGAGGGAGGGATAGCCAGATATGTGAGGTGCTAATTTACTGAGCTTGTGTTTGCAAAGAGTACTTAGGCATCTGTGCCAGGCTCTGCACTGAAGCCCCAGTGGTGTTTGAGACATTTGCAGGGAGTGACATTGTCCGGACTCTTCACAGAAAATGGAGTGTTTTTTTTTTCCAACTCACACAGAAGTCACTAAGTTTCTAGGTGGGCTGGAGAAAACCCAGAGCTGTTGTCTGTAGGTTTTCAGTGACGAGTGCTTTCCATCCATGTCTGCCTTTCTTGGCAGAGAAGGGAAGAGACGGCCAGCTGGGTGTCAGCCAGCTTCTCCTTGGACTTTAGGCAAACAGTTTCCCCTTTCTGAGCCTCCGACTTTCTCTCTGCAAAATAGAGGGGAAAGTGAGCCAACCAGTATTCCAGCAATCAAACCATGCCCCCTCCCTTCTGATTGTATATTGTCTTTGATATACGATTGCTCTACTTTGCCCAGGCTGGCCTTGAACATCTGTCCTTATCCTTATTTTCCCTTCCTTTCTTCCTTCCTTCCTTCCTTCCTTCCTTCCTTCCTTCCTTCCCTCCTTCCTTCCCTCCTTCCCTCCTTTCCTTCCTTCCTCCCTCCCTTCTTCCCTCCCTCCCTTCTTCTTTTTGTGTTTTTTTTTTGAGTTCTTAAATATAGGCTTACTGTAAGTGCTGAAACAAAATAATACATTCAACTTTTTGCTGGCCCTGAAGTGGCTGTCCTCTTGCCTCCACCTTCCGGGTGACTGGGATTACAGGAATGTAACATCATGCCTGATCCTTTTTCTTCTTGTGTTTATTCTACATGAATTATTTACCACTGGGCTACACTACTTCTCAGAATTCATAGTATTTTGTTTTCAAGATCACAGTTAATTCTTAGACTTTTTCTTTTTAACTTAGGACTTATCGGTCTTTAGAAAGTCTACTTGCAGGGAGAGTCTGGGTATTGCTTCATCTAAAAGGACGTACATTACAGAGAGTTGAGCCATGGTCAGTTTTGTGAGACAACCTGGGCCTGGGTTTCTCGCCTATAAATCTGTCATAGCTTAGAGTGCCGACTCTCTTTTCACCTTAGGAGGTTTTTATTGGGTTTGCTTTTTGTTTTGAATTTGTCTCAGAATCCAGCTTAGTACCCAGCATTGAATAGATGTCTAATAAATGAGCCTGGAGAATTGAATGAATGAATGAATGATTGAACTGAAAGCAGATGTCATCATTTGTATTTCAAAGACTGGGAATATGCAGATTGGAAAGCCTCATTACTTTTTCTAAAGGTACAAAGGGTTCCAGATTGGATTTCAAATCTGTCTGTTCCCTGGCACTATTTGTCTCGTCTTTCCTTCACCACCACTTAAAATTATTCTTGGTAGTTGGGAGGTACTCAGCAACCAAGAACCATATTTAGAGGACATTGCACTCTTGTGTGTGAGAGAGAGACGGTCTCCATGGGAGATGAGTTCTTTCTCCCTGTCCAACATCTTCCATCCCTAAACTCGGGCTGTATTAAATGATCTCACGTGGGGATTGGAATCTGGAGGGATTAGCCAAAGGACACAGGGACAGGTGAGTACTTATTTATCATCTTGGGCTATGGATGAAACGGCTGGCGTCATCTGCAGCATAAAGGTCCCCAGATACATTCCCGGTGGAATCATTCCTTTGGTACCATCATGCCATGATCTCCAGAGCAGGTTCATTTCATTGCTTCTGATTTTCCAGCCCTGTCATTTCAGCATTACACTCTGGGTCAGGATCTAGAGGTACCCACAGTCTTCAAGACAGTTCCTGTCCTGCCAGGGATTGGCAGCATTGTAATAGCTGGTGCACACGGCCCCTGCAATCCATCTTCAGGACTGCCTCCAGCCTGAATCATTCTCAGCTCCCTCTCAATCCTCAGGGAATTCCGTTCATAGCTTTTCAGGCTGTTAGAATAATATTTACTGGGCTATAGCTTGTCAATAGTTATGTGCTTCCATGAGAAGTCTTGAAAAATGAATACATTATTCTTCCAAGGCATAGCGAGAACATCACGGAAATGGATCCCAGTGGATATATTTTCTTTAATATTTTTTCCTATATATTGCATGCTTTTTGGTAGCTTTCCAGCAGGGGTCGCAAACTCAAATGACTTCAGCCACTGTTTTAGGATCAGCCAGCCTGTAAGGCAAGTGAGTATGGCAGTTCAGAACTAGCAAAAAGGGGTAGTAGTTGAGATCCAAAGCCTGGCCTGGTCTAGACAGGGTTTTACTTATTTGTTCTTCAACACAGAAGTCAAGTTCAGGCCTATGTAGAATCTACTGACTGCTAAAGTGCTAACAGAAGATATTTTTGTTATATAGCACTCTGTGGACAACCTACTAGAATATATCTTTTGTTCTATTCCACAGTCCTACTGTTTTTGACTCCCAGTGTCTGAGGATAGAAACAATGTTTGTTTGCGGTGGGTGAGAGTCAGGAGAATTGGTCATTTGTAGGTTCCTGACCTGTCTGTGGCAGTGACTTGTGCACAGGGTTTGAGTCAGTGCCTCTGTAATGACAGTGTGTTTGCTTTATACCATTTGTGAGGCCTCTTGTTCCTTTCTCAGAAAGCAGTTACAAAGATCACATTTACTCCTTTAACACATGTTTATTGAGTTCTAGCCTTGTACCAAGTATTGTTCTGCTTGCTGGTGACACAGTAGGGAATAAAACAGATGGAATTCCATGCCCCGTGCTTATCTCCTAGCAGACATAGGGGAAAAACAAGAGACAAATAAAATCTCTTTTAGTTAGAAAAGGATGTTCTGAGGATTGAAAAAAATAAATCAGAGGAAGGTGATATGAAATGTCACAATACAAGGTGGAAAGCTTAGGCAAGGAGCCAGGGAATGTGCCATCCTGTCCAGTCTCATGTAATATAGCCGAAGTGACAAGTGCCACTGCCGTGTCTGTGTGTGTGTGTGTGTGTGTGTGTGTGTGTGTGTATGTGTGTACCAAATTGGGGCTCAAACTCAAAGACCTCATGCTCTTGTTGGTTTTCTACCCATTGTGCCACAGCTCCACTTCCTGCTGATGTGTGTTTTGTTTTGTTTTGTTTGTTTATTTTGCTGGTTAGAAATCCTATCTCCTGGACTTTTCTGACCTGACTACCCTTGAACTGTAATACTCAGATTGCAGCCTCCTGAGTAGCTAGGAACATGAACCAAACAAATTTCACTGTCTTCTATAAATCATGTTCCTTGATGTAGAGTTTGGAAGCTTGCTTCCAGCCCGAGGGCTGCAGCTGTGAGTGAATCCCTGATACTGGCCTGCATAACCCTCACTCCCCTGCCCCTGATTTTTATGAAAGCAACTGTTGAACACATTTATTAGACAGCCACCTTGCTGAAGGCAATCCCCGTTCTGTGTTAGAACACATTAATGGATCAAAGTATTCAAGCTCCAGTCCTCAGGGAAACTCCAGACCAGCCTGGAAGACATGAGTGCATGGATACGGACCATGGGATGGCAAAGCTGTGTTGGAAATGGGCGTCACTGGTGTGCCCTTGTAAAGCATTCCAGTTAATTTGGCACCTATTGCATGTGTGGGGGATAGTTTTCTTTTTCAACTTGTTTGGTGTCTGCATTTCTTCACCAGTACACATTTCCTTGAAGCTGTTATTTCTCCACCTAGCAATTATATGTGCTGTTAATACGGAGTTCCATTTTGTCTTGAAAGAAAACAAAAAGGATGTCAAAACTGTATTCCAAGCGTCAGGGGGTGTACTTCTGCCCTTGGGGACAGAGGTACTGTCCATCAAATCTGCCCACCTTTGGGTAGGTAGTGACTTCTGTTGGCAGGGCATCTGCCCGGGAGATTAAAAAGTAGGTCTTCCTTGTTCTTGATGAATTTCTAGATTAGGTGGAATCAGATAAATTAGCAGACGTTTAACAAGGTGAAGAAAGCGCAGTACTCACCGCTCAGCTCTCCCAGGACTGAACCCCTTTCTCCATAGTCTTTCACTACAGCACCACTTTGACATCACTGTACAGAGCATAGGTCTGTCTGCAGTGACATGCTCGCTCAATTTGATTTGTAGCTTAGGCCATGTTACTCCCTCACCAAGGGATGCAGAGACCTGAACTATATGTTTGTGTTGGTGTCTAGCATAGCACATCTGCTTTCAAGTCGTTTTTCAGGAAAGAAACAGGCAGAATTCTGGAGGGCTTCCTGAGGGAAGAGGTATTAAGAGAAACAAGAGAGATGTGGTCAGAAAATTCTAATAAAAATGGCCAGACCTAGTTAACATTTGTGTAGTGCCCAACCCAAGAAAGTTTATTAAGCTGTTTTGAAGATTTCTAGTGTGATCCTCCTAGCTGAGTGACGACTATTTAAACCCAAGGCCTCTGCTAGCCAGCAGAGCCCTTGGCATGGGAAAGCACTCTGGCATGGGAAGAATGGAGTGATGATAATTCTCTACTTCCAAAGACTCTGTCCTCTTTCTCCCATAGCCAGTCCTGCCTAGATGGAAGGGGAACTCTTTAGCATTTTGATTTCATATTTAAGGGAACTAAAGTCTGAAAGTGGAGTACTTTTTCTTAGATTTCCAGAAGAAAGGCGGTAGGGCACAGGATCTGCAGCCAGGTTTCTCTCTCCCTGCATTGAATAGACAGCCAGAGATGGAGATTATTACAGCCTGAGAGAAATGACTGAATGGCCCACATTGCCTATAAGAGAAGAAATGCACTTACATTTAAAACATTCACGTCTCCTTTTATCCATCAAGAACTTCCATTTCAGCGTTTTACTTCTTGTCGAATTTCCCTGAGAATTCCTGCCGATTCAGTACATGGACGCCCTGCAGTGGGTTGTTTTATGTAAATGTCTTCATTCTTTCGTTTAGGAGAGTAAATCAAAGTCCTATATCAGCAGTTAAAATAGAGTGGGAGAAAGGTGATTGCAGATGTAGCTGAAATGAAAAGGCATGCTTGCCTGACTGTGCTCAGAAAAAATAAATAGTTCAGGAGCTCCAGCAGGAAGAGGATGGGAGCTTCCTCAGGGAAACTGGCTTGCCCCTACCCACACTGCTTCTCACAACCGCGCTTCTCCAGCCTGGAAAGAAATGGAAAGATAAGGTATGGGTTACCAATTTCTGGGATTCTATTTTGGGATGACTCTTCTCCAAGAACAAAAACATTGTATTTCAGATCATATCTATTTGCATTTTGCGGCCTGGGTGCTCATTCCCAGGTTTATCTTCTTGAGAAATGAATCTCTTCCTCCCTATCCTGGACTGTATATTTCTCAGCTTTTTACTGAAAATCAAAAAAAAAAGAAAGCTTTACCAGTAAAAAGTGCCTTTCCCAATGCCCAGATGTTACCTTTTCCTTGTAGAAAGGTTCTAGACTTAGCCACTAAAAATATAGGATATCCAAATCTAGCTGCATTTGAAACAGACAACAAATAATATTTTAGGCATATCCTAGGAAGTAAATACTAAGAAACAATTTAGTTAGGGCTAGGGGTGTCTCAGTACCAGTGGATACAGAATGCGCTCAGCACGTAGGCAGAGGGTCTGTCCTCCAATCACTACCTTCTGCATCTCCCCATGCAAATGATATGTAGGTGTTTGGCACTTGTAATTTAATTATAATCAGAGATCCTGTATTTTTATCAACTACCCCTATGTTTCTCACAACTGTTCTGAGAGATGGCTTTTCTGAAAATTCTAGAACCCCAGGAAGTTTAGGAAAGGATTACACAGTAATCTCTAAGGTGAAATGATTTAGCCTGAGGGAATGGTCGGAGAAGAAAGAGATGTGTTATTTTCCCTGGTGAGCTAAACAAAACAGTCAGAGCCAGGAGGAGAGCTTATTTACTTTCTAGAAAAGAAGAAAACAGAATTTGTTCTGCATTTAATAAGTGAAGAAGTCTCTATCATGGGCTAGAAAATCATGAGGCAGAGGATTTCCTTCCGTGCTGGACCACAGACTGTGCCATATTCAGTGTACAAATAAATACCACTTGCATCTCATCATTGTAGACATGGAATTAGAAAGGGGAGGCCCAGCATAAGCGCTCCACTGAGGATATGGAAGGAGAGCTTTATGCTTTCAAAGCCCACAAGTAGAACTGTTCTGTATCCAAGTACTAGAGTGTCTTCAAGACCTTGGGTTAGAAACCAAGTCTGAGCTCTCCCCCTGACAGCTGGAGCGTATTCTGAAGTCACCTGTCAAAGTGCTGGGTTTCATCTACAGACAATAACCTGTAGAGACTTAAATGAACACAGATTCTGTCCAGTGTGAGGTTTCCAAAGCCAAGTCTTCTGGATTCTTCAATAGTAAGGTGGTAGTCAGACTGCACACAAGTCTCTGTTGCATGTAATCTGTGCAGCTCATCATTTCACTTTGTGTGTTTATGGCATATGGACCATGGCAAAGGCAGGATGGCGTGTTCTTGGCACAAAGGCTCATGGAGCCAGAGAAATAGGTGGGAATCCACTTTGCTACTTCATAATTCCATGCCTTGAAAGGGGATGAGGCAAGTCAACTGGCAAGGCCTCAGGCTTTACCTCCTGGAAAATGGATACAGTTAAAATTGTGAAGGGATGTGGAACGCTGCTTGAACTAAAAGAGAGAAACAAAGATACCATTTAGAAGATAGCAAAAGAAAACATGGATGTTCCTGGATAGGAAATTCAACATTACCTCCCAGAGGCCATGAGTCAGAGCTTATGCATCTTGTTTATAGGAGAGTATCTCAGCTCTTCCCTTGTTGTTTTTCTTTATTCTGCATTTATAATTCAAATGAACCTTGAGGGGTTTTTTTTGTTTGTTTTTTGGTTAGGTCAACATCGTAGAAGCAGAAATGCAGAAGGAGTGATTCTGGGTCACAAAGTACAAGGAGGGAAATGGAAAGAGTAGAGGATGGGGGGTTTAGAGGGAGAAAAGAGAAGACAAGAGAGGGTGGAAACCCATGAAAAGTAGACAAAATGACTACCCCCAGGCCTGGAGTTCAGTGACCATTAAAAAATTAATAGCTATTTCCCATCTATTTTATTAATTTTATGTTTATGTGGTACGGAGGAATTGAACCCAGGGCCTCATGCATGCATTCTACCACTAGGTCACCTTTCTAGCCCCTCCAGTGACCTTTTATACCAGAGCAGCCTTCAGTAGTCCCAAGACAAATCCCCATGCAATCATTTAGATAAATGCTAATCCTTCTCTGACCCACAGCTTCATGCTTGTGACCTGCATGAAAAGGCACGAAAGCTGTCATCATCAAGCTGGAAAGAAGATGGAACAAGACACATGCCAAGGAAGCTTGCTTATGTCTTCCTTCCTGGCCTATAAAAGCCATAAAATCTCAAATAAAATCACAAGACGAGGGGACAGAGTGCCATCTTGTGGAGGGACCGACTGCCGTGCCCAGAATGATTGTTGAGTTACATGGATTTAAATTTTGTGTTAGTTAAACTTTAATTCTCAGCATCAGGAGTTTCCCCGGAGACAACTCCTCTATCTCACACCTCCCTGTGAGTTGGTTTCCTTGCTCGCTCCTGTCTCTCTTGACTCTATCCTCATGCTCCCATTGAACTGTTTGCTTCTGGGCCATGGTTCCATTTTCATTAGCCATTCATTCATTCTGTGGGGACAGAGGTGTGTTCCCCCATGACACCCAGCTAAAGGAGAATGTTCATAATGAGGAGAGAAGTGCAGCCAGACACCGGTGGCTCATACCTGTAATCCTAGCCTCTCAGGACGCGGAGATTTAAAAATCACAGTTTAGGAGGAAAAATCTGTGAGACTTATCGCCAAGGAAGCAACACCGAAGAGCTGGAAATGGATGTGTGGCTTATGCAGCCTTAGCACACAACACCAGGAAGAGTGTGGGGCCTTGAGTTCAGCAGTTACCGGGGGAAAAGATAGTGCATCATTTGAGATACCAGAGAAATGACTTTAATTCTCTGAATCTTGGTGGATTTACCTGTGAAATGCAATAATACTTGCTCTTGGACTATTGATGTAAGAATCCTATTTTGTAACGTATGCAATGCATCCATCTGAGAGCCTGGTACATGATCAGTGTCTCTCTTGTGGTCTGTGTCTCTATTGTAATACTAAGTTTTAGTCTTTTTTTTTTTTCTGGCTTGGAAGTCTTATTTCAATGGAAAAGCGCAGAAAGAATGTTATCTTGGTTCTAACCGTGTATCACCTTTCATCTACCCTCTCCTTCTGGTTGATTCTTAACACCTTCCCCCCTAAATGCAACTGTGGGTCCTATGCAGCTGGCCTCATCACTCTACTGTAGCAAGGGGTACTTAGAGGGTCCTGTGCCTTTCAACCGGGAAAAGAAATAGTTTATTAAAACCCATTAGCCAGAAAAAAAAGCCATTTGTTTAAAAGTAAACTGTATACAGACTAGGAAACTGAGGCAGGGTAACTTTGACAATGAAAGAGGAGAATGAATAAGATTGGTAACTCCAACTCAATCCTCCTTGCCTTGGAGCAACCCACCATACTTGTGTGTGTACATTGCTGTAGTGATTGATTCTGTTGAGCTTCATAAGTTCTCTTTTATTGCTCTCCGCAGCTAAAATACCAATCTTTTATCCCTCTGCTCTTGTTTTTCCTCTCCTGCTCTGTAACTCTTGCAACTGTTTGCACTCTGCAATCTTTCTCTACATTAATCTCCATGGATGGCTTGAGAAATCTTTGGAAAATCCAGAGCTAGTAAGATCCCTGCTTCATCCCTGATGCAGAAGAGCCCATGCATTGCCCAGCACTTGCAGTGTTAATGCTTAAGTGAGGAACTCTCAAACACAGAAGAGATTTTGTCCCATCCCCAGACTTCATGCTGGTGTCACCTTGAGCAAGTACGCCTCCATGGTTTTAATCATCTATTGTATACACTCCTATATTTCATATTTAATTCTTTCCATGAGATTGTCTTATAGGAATTTGGAGGACTGGATCTATATCACTTGAATTTGAACTCAATCTAAATCAATATCTGGTTGACTGTTGACATGTTAGCAATAATTACTGAATGAAATGAAAACACCAAGAACCTTTAGACCTTTCATCTTCCTGAGTCTTTTGTACTAAATGCAATAGTGGGCTTAGTGATGATTTTCAAGCATTAAAGCACACAGTGGGGAAATAAAAGCTAATTCTCCACTTGCTGTTTTGCGTTCTGAGGGAAGGTGTCGATAAACCCTTCAATTCTGCAGTGTGTTTCTCGCATTCTAATCAGCTCAGCCTCAGGCCTTAGCTACTTTCTGCTCTAGTATCCACCTTGATCCCTCATTGTCCCTTCAGAGAGACCAGGGATGGACAAGTGATTCTAAGGGAGATACTCAGGTGCAGGATTCTGCTCAAACTTACCTAGCCTGTCCTGAGCCTGGCCCCCTCCCCAGTGCCACTAGAACATCCCATCACACAAGTGAAGTGGCTGTTGGTTATGTCTTTCAGGAAAAAGGTTCTCCAAGAGCTTGAGAAAAGACTTCTGTGCTGCTTGAGGACCGGGGTGTCTTGGTCTGGGTGTAGGAAGACCATGGTGGATGAACTGTGGGTTGATGTACCTAGCCAGACAGAAGCAAGGGCCTGATGGTGGGCATTGAGAAGCCAAAGTTCCATTACTGTGACTAGAAACATCAGGCTTGGAGGGAAGGCTAATGTTTTATCTTCATATTTCCCTGAGTTAAGAGAGCAGCTGTCCTTTGTCTCCTGATAAGGGATTTAAGATAACCAGAGGAAATGTCCCCTTGGTAAGATGCAGGTCACTTGGGCTCTGTTCTTTCCTGGGCTTGCTCATGGGGTCACCGTGTGCTCCAGCCCTTGTCCAGCCTTGGAATCACCTCTTCAGGGCCATTGCACACAGTGCCCACTGGTGCTTCTCCTCATCTCCAGCGATGACGCCATGGCTACATAAATCCAACAGAAGCTGCACACAGGCTCTGGGTGGGCTCTGTGCTTTGCTTCTTGAACAACCTGGTCACACACTTGCACACAGAACTGGACCCTGCCAATTTAAGCAAACCTACATGTTTAAGATTGTCACCCTTAGCTACCTTTCTTTCCCTGAATAGTTCTTTAAGGTTCTCTGATAAAGGCTAATCATCTCACAATGGCTGTCCTTTAAATGAAAACATGAGATTAAGAGCCATTTCATGCTGCGTTTTCTTCTTTTCCTTTGTCATCTGTCTCTCTGCATACCTATCAGTATGGTCACTGTTTTGCACCTTTACTGAAGAATGTCTTTTTCCAAACTTGTCACATTTTGGAAAGTTGCCTTTCCTTTCTGTATTTATAGCAATTATTTCAGCAGACCAGACACTAGTTGTTATAAAACCTAATGTATTGCACTTTTTTTCCTTCTTTAAGCTAATGTTTGCAATCACTGTCTGAGTGAATGTCACCGAGGCCCTGTTTACTGTGTCTGCTTGGGATCAGATGGGCTTGTGAGACTTCGTTTAATTCTTACAAGCACCCAAGAAAGGGTTCCCTTTTTTTCTTGATGGGCAGATTGAAGTCCAGAATGATAAGAACAGTATTTCTAAGGATACAAAACGAACTAAGCCAGAATTTAAACCTAGAGAATTAAACCTAAGCCCATACCATTGTATCTATATCTATCCATCTTGTATGTACAATAGCCTGGATTTCATGTTGAAGTGTTAAACTTTGTTCTTGCCCTCTGCCCACCCCTGAACTTACCTTGGGCGTCTTCTTCATGACGCAAAAGACAAATGTTTCTTCTTGGTTTTCATTGAATCCATCAGTTCATGTCAGTTCCACAGTCTCTTTCATCTCATTGTGGAAGTGATTATTTCACTAGCCGCCTTCCCCGCTTTCACTGGGTTCCCTTGAGGAGAACAAGGCCCAGGAGACGGAGCACAGAGAAGGCTTGGCCACTGTTCCAGAGTCTGCAGCAATGGGCTCCCTTAAACAGTGCTGGGTTTGCTAGTTTGTCAGTGAGGGGAAGGAAGAAGTAGGATACATTGTAAGAAGTCTTGTTTAGAGTTTAATTTAATGATGTGGAATATTAAATGTTTCTCTCTGTGGATCTCAGCATTGGAAGGAAGACTGCAAAGCCAGTCTGGGCATGTCAGAGCCTTGTTTAACTTGAACCATTGTTCACTGGTTAAATTGACTAAGCAAGTTGGCTTTCTGTGAGAGCAGCAAAATGCTGGAGGTGAATCAACTTAAAGAGAAGAAAGGTTTGTCTGGAGATTTCAATTCATGGCCAAGTGGCCTGTTGTGTTTTGCTTGTGGTAGGAAATAGTCCAGTGTGATAGGATCTCAGGGCAGAGGAGCAGCTTACTTCATGACAGTTGAGAAGCAATGAGGAGAAAAGACAAGGGTCCCACTCTAGCTTCCAAAGGCATACCTTCCCTTAACCTAAATCCTCCGACTAGATCCTGCCTCCTACAGGCTCTCTGTCCTTTCCAATAGTGCCACAGACTTGAATACTCATGCCCTAGGGACACTTATCTAACCATAAACCGTACTCATTTACACAGTGAACACTTATGACTTTACTTCAGAGCAAGAATCCAGGCCAATGGCTTGTTGGAGATATAAATGTGATTATCACAGCATCAAAGCAATTTGTCTGATGGACAAGGTAATGATATGCGCTACCTCTAACAACTCTTTCTTCAGGAGTCACGGTGTAGACTGAAAAGGTGGTAGGCCTTGACATGTGTGTTGACTTTATTTATGTCCTGATGGTCTTGAGAACATGAAAGAAGAGCAAGAAAGCTGAGATCCTCATCTGAGTCAGAGATTCTACACAGCAGTGTCCTCTATGCAGGATTTGGAAACAAGTAGCCCTTCTCAGGTCCTCACACCAGTGGATGCCACAAAAGACAGAACAGAATAGAACATCCCAAGGTCAGCAGGCTGCTTCCTGTGCTTTCCTCATTCCTAGCACCTTGACTTTCCTAGTTCACTGTGAGTCAAGGAAGCTATTAAAAGATAACTCATGCTGGGTGCAGATAGCTCACACCTTGTTCAAAGCCTGCCCGGGCACTAAAGAAAGGATGTGAGACTTTCATCTCCAATTAACCACCAGAAAACCAGAAGTGGTGCTGTGGCTCAGGTGGTATGGCACTACTCTTGAGCTGAAGAGTTCAGGGACAGCATCCAGGCCCAGAGTTCAAGCTCCCTGACCAACCAAAAAAGAAAATAGAAAATGCATATCTTCACACCGTCTTTTCCTTGAAAGTTTTGTGTCTTAACAACTGGCAAGGTAGCCCGTCTCATAGCCCTGATAATGCTGTAATAAGCATTTTACCCTTATACAGGTCTTAATTATCCCTTCAAAGGAAGGGACAAGATGGATGTTGACTTTGTTTTCAATTCCCTGGAAGCTGAGACACTCTGTGTCTGTTTAGGTCTCCACTGAACCATAGATTCTCGGAGCTGATAATGTGGTTTTCTCAAATCCTGATAGTTTCCTGGGGTTATATCTCCATTTACTTAGAAAAGATAGTGTGTTTTATGTAGTAAGAACAAGGAAGTTGGACCCTGAGGAAGTGCTCAGTCGTGTGTGTGTGTGTGTAACATGAGTGTTTTCCTGGAATTGAACTGAAGACCTCATGCATACCAAACAAGTATACCACCACTGAAATAAAAGCACAGCCCTAACTCCTGAACTTGCATATGCACTTATGCAAGTGAAAGTCTGGCAGTAAAACACCTCTAATCTAAACTTCCACTTTGGAGCTGGACAGAGGTAATGTTCCCCCTGACCCTATGTCTGCTTTATGCTGAAGGGTTTCTTCTAATAGTTTATTTTACTGTCACACAGTCATTTTAAATATAAGGCTTGTTCAATTAAAATCAGACTGCCATAAAAAAAATAATGCAGACTGGAATGTGACTAGGCTGGAGACATTTATTTCTCAGGGTAGTGCAGGCTAGGACCAAGGTCGGGCCCCGCACAGTGACGGCAGACTTGGAAATTCTCTCCATATCTTCCCGTGGTAGAAGGAGAGTGAAGGAGCTTCCAGGTTCTTTCTCTAAGGGGGATTATCACATTCCCGAGGGCCTCACTCATCAGCTCATCACCTCCTCAGTCACCTCCCACAAGCACTACCCCCAGAATACACCACCACTACACGGATTAGAATTCAGCAGGAACTTCGGAGGAATACGGACGTTTACTTCCATCTTTGCCCATCTTCTGCTACTGTAAGAGCATGGCTGAAACTAAGATATGTGTATAAGAAATTTGATTTCTTCTTTCTGTTTCTAAAACATGATGTGGTAATCCTATGGGAAAGGGGGAAGGGCCAAAGAAAGGGCGAGTGAGGAATCCCCAAGTCTCTTCGTAAAGACATGAATGCATTCAGGGGTGGGAAAGTGTTCTGAATTAAACCCTCTCTGTAGGCCTTGTCTTTTCCACCATGGTGTTTTGGGACTGAGTTTCCAAAATGTGCTCTGTGGAGAACACATTCAAACCATCCCCTGTCCATAACTGTATAATACTTTGTTCTTCATCTTATTTTGTTCGTGTAGTGACTAAGCATAGTTTATACATTGTTCCCTACTCTAACTTACCTACCTTTTCAGGACCCTGGCTCAATTAATATTCATGGAATAAGTGCTAGTTATAATTATGAACAGAACGAGAGTGTGAGAGACAGGATCCAAAGGAAAGCTCATTTTTTATCTCCACCTTCCGTTATCAGGAAACCTGCAGCTCTGAAATTCCACCTATGTGACTGCTTTGAAGCGATAAAATGTTGGAATGAAGTAGGGAGACTTTGTGGTTAATTTGAAACAGTCCTCATTTTGTTGGGAATTTTGGACAGATGCCAACAAAGACAAGCATACTTCTTTAGTGGCTACCATTTACACTCTGAAGATACTGTACAACTACTATTTGAGTGCCTCTGTGTCCTGAACAGGCAGGACCCGGGATTGGAGTCCAGCTTGTGGATTCACAACCCTTCATGTTCTCTGTTCTGTGTACCTGCCTTTTGAAACAAGGAAGACAATGGAGATGCATTTTGTGTGCCTGAGATTGTGGAAGTTAGTTATGTGTATCTGCCTGCATAGAACCATTGTCAGCCTTGACAGTAAAAGGCGGAAACCCAAGAGTGTGGATAACTGACTTCATGCAAGCTTCTTTTTGTAGGAAGGCCATCTTTGTCATAACATCTTCTTTGTTCTGATGACAGTCTTATAAAGTCAGAATGGTTAGCAAATCCCATGTGACCTACAAGTCACATGATTTGCTCTTACTTCAGGAGTACAGGGTAGAGTTAGAGCTAGGACTCAAACCCAGCCTCCAGCCAGGCACTGTTAGCTCTCATCTTTAATTCTAGCTACTCAGGAGGCTGAGATCAGAGGATCATGGTTCAAAGCCAGTCTGGAAAAAAAGAAGTCCCTGTGAAACTTTTATCTCCAATTAACTGTCAGAAAATGGAAGTGGAGCTGTGAGTCAAACTGGTAAAGCAGTAGCCTAGAGCAGAAGAACTTAGAGATCATGCCTCGGGACCTGAGTTCAAGCTCCATGACTATTTATTTTTATTTATTAGATACATAAATAAATGAATATTTTTTATTTATAAAAATAAATAACCAGCCTCCCCATGAAGTGAGCTCCAGTAATTCATCCAATGACTCCAGACGTTGTCTTGTTAATGCCTGCTTGTTTCAAGTGCTTTATTTAAATAATAGCAAATGTTTTAATATAAAACATAAATCAGCCATTTTTCATTAACATTCACAACAAATGAATAACACAGCCTACTGGTGCTGTGCCTAGATACACACCAATGTATCTGATCTGAAGTTACTTACATTGGAGAGACAGGTAGTAAGAGACTGCAGAGCTTGTGCCGAGGGTAATTCTTTGTGGTGCTGTAAATCTGAATGCATCATAGGGCGTTGAAATCTTTCTAGACCACAGCATAATAAAATGGGTATTATCACAATAAGGTAAATTGATATGGACATTTTAAAGCTCAAATTCAAGATAAATGAGATATTAATTAATTTTGTTGATCCCAAAACATCAGCATAAAAGGAATATTGAACTTGCATTGCATTTTTAATTTCTTTTTAAATCAAGACAGGTACAAATGGGTGGGGGAGGAGGCAGAGGTAAGAAGTGTGCACGCTTGCTGATTCGGCACTAAAACATTAATGGCAGCAGATTTATTCAATGAAGAAGAAAAAAATAATAAGGCCGGAACCTGCAATGGTACTATAGTCAAATCATATCTACTCTCCTTTCTGCCCTGAGCTCCTCAGAGGGATGGCTGTCTCAGAGAACAATACAAACAGTCCTGATTTAGGATGGTTTACCTTAAAACTTTCTCAACTGTGGTGGGAAAATGCTATGCATTCAGTAGGTAGCATATGTTGAAGTTGACTCTGGAGCTGTTTCTGAGCCCAGTGTACTTGCTCCAGGTCCCTCAAGATGCTGGGAGATAATGAGGCGATGTCAGGCTCACATCCCACACCCCAAAGAAACAGTTGGCACTTCTTACTCTGTGTGCCCTGCCACTCAGCTGTGATGTTCAGTAGGTTGTGGATATACAATTTATTTTCAGCTATGGCATTTGCAACTGCCAGAAGCATATACCAGGAGACAACCATAGGTGACATGTGATGGACCCTGCTACTGAGTGGTCCCTTAAATACTTGCTTTTAAATGATCACGTCAAACCATCTGGCTTGAAGAAGCTGTGGGCCACAGGTGAGCAGAAAATTACAAGTTGTTTTTTTTTTCATTCTCTTTCCTCCTGCCAATAGTAAAGATGCATTGGTAGAACTCACACTCAGGACCTTATTTTTCAGGAGGCACCAAAAGCGCTTGCATAGTCTGTAGGTCCCATGACAAATTGTAGGTTGGGCCTTCTGTACACCCCGTTTCTGCTGCAAAGTAACTGGAGCCAGTGGCCCTGGGGAACTTCATGCAGAGAAGACTTGTCTCTTACAAGGTTGTGCCCGTACATAACCTGGGTCTCCTGTGGCCTGTGGCCTCCATCCAGGCACTTCCTGCTCCTCTCAGCTCGGTCTCCCTCACACACATCCGGGGCTGTCGCTCCCATGGCTCTTCTGCATAAGATGCAGAGAAAGGCAAGTGTAAACCAGCCAGTTTACTAGAAGTGAAACTGGACTATGGACTCTCAGGGTGGTTATGATAGATTTTGTTAGCTGAGCAGGAACCAGGGGCTTGACAGGAAGAAGCAGCATCAGGACAGGCTGCATATTTTCCACCACATTTTGTATCCACCATTTTTCTATTCCTGTCTGTGTAACAGTTCCTCTTTCCTTCTCTAGAGCAGCTCCTTCCACGTGTGTTATCCAGGGTACACTGACAGACTGGCCCCCTTTGAGTACAGTATCTGGACTCCCCAGAAATCCAGTGCTTCTACACACCTTATAAAAAGTTAGTGATGAGCTGAGAATACAGTACAGCTCTTAGGTCTCAGTGAGTTTGTTCTCTTTCCCCACCTCCTTTTCTTCTCCTACTCCCACCTCTTTCTTTTGCCAAGGTATTTCCACTTACTGAATTCATAAACACGGTGACTGATCACATAGATATGTAAGTTAAATCCTGGAAAACACAAAGATCAGTCATTTTTTTGACCTTGGTCTCCAACAACAGCTGCCATGGTTGGCAGCAGCTGTTTGTTGAAGCCACAATGAGTTCAGGATTGCCTGCCTTAGTGCCTAAAACCAACCGGCTTTCTGAGTGACATCACCGGTCATTCTTACACAGCAGGAAAGTTCAAGGAAAAAAACCCTTTCCTCTGCTTCTGCTGTTCTGAGAACTACACCCCAGTCGGCTAGATTGCTCTGCACCAGGTCCACAGGACAGGTGCACACATGGGAGGCATGTAATTTCTCATTTACAGAGCTTGGGAGCCCAGCTTCAAGGTGTCAGTGTATTCAGTTCCTGGCTGCCTTCCCCCTGTGTGTTCACAAGGTAGGTAAAGAGGGCAAGCTCTGGTCTTTTCCTTTTCTTATAAACACTCCAACTTCATGGGTTAAGGGGGTCCCAACCTCATGTCCTCGTCTAACCCTAATCACTTCCCCAAGACCCCAGCTTCACATCCCATTGCATTGGGGGTAATCCCAATGCTAAATTAGGAACATGAAAAAGACACATTCTGTTCCTAACAGAGTATGAAATGAAGTACACATTCCCTCTCCCTATCTAGGGGAGGAATTTACTTTGGTTTGCACATCCTTGTTTCCAGCTGCAAATCTCTCCTAATCCTCCATGCCCAGACACAATACATGCTGGTGTTTTGAGGTCCCCTGGTAAGACAATCAGAACACACTAGTTTCCTACATATGTCAGCACCTGTGTGCATAACCTTGGGATTCTGATTCTTTACCTGCCTCAGTTTCCCTTTCTGTGAAATGGTATAATGGAGCAAGGCAACAACACATGGCTCTTTTTGTTTCTTATGCCCTGTGTCTCTTCCTATTTATTTCTGGGGGAAACATGTGGAATTGGTGGGGTGATGGATGATGCCTCTGCCTCGTGCAGGGGGAAACTTCTGTAGCTGAGAAGGCACCTGTGAGATGTTGAGTCATAGCCAGGGCAGGACTAAAGCCAGGCACAGCAGAGGGAGGTGGCTCAGCCCAGCGCCTGTCTCTCATGGGCTTGCAGATTCCTGTTTCTCCTCAGCTGCACTGAGTAATAAGCGAGGGGCTGTCTGCCCTCCTGTCACAGTCTCCTCCATGCACTGCCTGCTCCAGTGTTTCTGCGTCTAATGAAGGATTTATTTAGGTCACTGCTGCCTTCTGTGCCCAGCCACGCAGATGAAGCACACGGAGAGAAGCCTTGCTTCTCTTCTTTCTCAGCTGCTGCTACCCACACCTTTACTTGTGTTGTCCTCAAGTAGAGAGCCTGAATTGTTTCTGTGTGTCACCGTCCTTTTTATTTATTTATTTTTTCCTTGAGCCTCTGTCTGGTTGAGTCACTGCAGTAGTGTGGATGGTGAACAAATATGTTTGACTAATTATCATCCCCGAGTCCCATTTATACCATGTTCTTTTCAGGAACAAAAATAGCAGCTGTGAGTTGAAGGCTTGGCATGGGCCAGGCAATAAGGCAATGTCCTGGGTCCTCTGTATATACCATTTTATTTAACCCCCACTGTAAATACAGAGTGCCAGTCCTTCACGTCTCAGCCTCCAACATTCAGAGCTGTCTTGTTTTAAACCAAATTGCTGGAATTTGAGTCAAGTTTCTGGCTCTGAATTCTTTGTTCGTTCCAGGATCTCCACTCTGTCTGTTTCAATCTTTTTGTTTGAGCTGATGATACATCCTGGCTTCTTCTCTTTGCCATCTCCCACAATTGTTTTTAATCCTGGGTTTGAATACCAACCATGAAACACTCTTCCCACAGGCCAGGTAATGAGAATTGAAGTAGGCATTGACATTCAAAGGCCCTTCCTTCCTGGGACTGAAAATGAGTAAGCCAATTTGTTGTCCTGAGAATGAATGCTTTAGTAATGCAGAGCCATAGGCCTTCCCTCTCACTCCTTGGAATAAAATCTTCCTCTCAAGGTTGCAAAACACAGAACTCCTCCTTATTCACATCTAATGGCATATCTTTTTTTTCTTTTCTTTTTTGTGTGTGAGGGGGTCATAGGGCTTTGAACTCTGGAGATGGGTACTGTCCCTGAGCAGTTCAGCTCAAGGCTACTGCCTTACCCTTAATCCACAGCCCCACTTCTTGTTTTCTAGTGGTTAATTGGAGATAAGACTCTCAAGGATTTTAGTGTCCAGGCTGGCTTTGAACCAAGATCCTCAGATCTCCCCCTCTTGAGTAGCTAGGATTACAGGCATGAGCCACTGTGCCCAGCTCTAATCTTGTATCTTATGAGAAGAGTTGCATGGATAGGCTTCAAACTACCCTGTGGGGCAAAGTCACATTTGTGATTTATGCATTTATTATTTCCATTCTCCCATGGGATATACAGAGACTCAAAGATGGCACTGAGATTTAAATCTGCAGCTCTATATCACCTCCTTTAATGACCCAGTGCTTGCATCCCTAGCTTTCAGTGGTATCACTTTTCTTCAATTCTAGACAGCAATGTTTGTTACTGAGATACTTTCTTTTTTCCTTGGTAAATTTGGAACCTCTCAGCATTGCAGAGAACTTACAGCTACCCAGAACGCCTGGAGGAGTTGCATTCCGAGAGTCTTAAGCTTTCCTAGTGAGGAAAACAAGGCCAATTTCTTTCTCACCAGACAGCAGATGTGGTCCAGGGAAACTTATTAACATTATGTGAACTGACCTCTAGTTTTTTGGACTCTAAATTCTTTTTAATCCCATCTTACCTGACAGCTATTACTAAAAGTCCAGACAAAAGCACATGCCAACCTTTCTTGAGAAGTGTTGTGTATAGGGAACCAAATAAATATTTATGCGGGTCTGGAAATATCAGAGCCCTTCCACAGAGTGACAGTCAAAGCTAAATTTGTTTCCTATTCCTTACTTCCTGAGATGAGCTGCCAGAAGTGGAAATTTAACATCACGGCAACAGGTTATTAAGTCATTTTGTAGACATGAAAATGAAGACATGTTTGACTCTTAAAGAGGAAGAAATATCCTGATGCTTTCGATTGCCCCAGAAGTTCAGTCGCACTAAAAATAAAAATATAGTTATATTGTCCAAACTATGGGGTTTAGGTTTCAGTGCAGTCTAGAAAATTAGATTATTGGGCACCGTGGAATGCTTGAACTGAGCAGTTCTTGCATAGCAGTCTATGTGACCCGGTACTCTCTGCTCTCTTATGTTGCTTTTGTACAAGTTGGGCCTGCTCTTTGGAATTCACTTTCCCTTCCCCCCCAGGGAGGACGGACATGCAAAGGGAGATATGAACGCCCAGCAAGAGCTTTGCAGATGGCCTTGGAATTTGAGTTATGACATTTCCTCAGTCAGACATCTTAAGCAGATCATTTATCCTTAATTGTAACTTCCTAGTAAATTTCTCTCTCTGTTGTGGGGGGAAAGGCAGGTAATGGATGTTCATCAAGTGTCTACTGTATGCATACTTGATATGAACAGCATTCAGTCCAGCTGGCTCCACTCAGGGATTAAGCCTGAGTGGAACACTGAATCCTCAAGAAATGTACCTGAGACACTTAGGTAAAAGAATTCCACCTTGCACCTGTCTGATTGCAAAAGCTTCTTTGCTTCCCAGCTACTCTTAGCCAAGATGTCATTGCTTAGGAATATAAAGAAAAGGAAGAACAACTACTAAATCAGTTGTTAAGTGTTAAAAAAAGATGATTTATGTGCCAGTACTTACTGCCTGGCACATAGTGGGGCATGTCTAACAGGCAGGCATGTCCTCTCTCTTTTCCTAAATCCCTTAAAGTACTTGTGGACCATGATTAGATCATCCCTCTTGTCCCAGAGGAGATTCTTGCCAGCACCAGCTGCGTTATATTGGGTTGATGGCCTAGCAAGGCGTCCTGCAGACACAGCTGCTATCACACCTCTGTTCCTCACCCATTCAAGGTTTCTTTCACAAAATTACTTCATTGGATCCATGAATGTGTCCCAGTGTTGGAACAAGGAGCATCTGTTATAGTCAATTACATTTGAAAGATTACAAAGTCATCATGTGAATAATGTAATAAGATTTCAGAAGAAAATTTTAAAATGTTCTGAAGGGTTATTTCATAGCTTCACCATCTTTGAAATTAAGAAGGTTTTCTAGAGTCACAGATGATTGTGTCCTATCACCATTAGAAATGCAGAAGCCCCCTGCAACATCTGTCTGATGCTTGGCTCTGTAGGGATCTCTGGCAAAGTTACTATTTTGTGACATATACTATTAAAATCCTCTGTTTGCTAAACTAAAATCCTTTTCCATAAACCTTCAGCCATTGACCTCAGGTCCATTGTACTTAAGTTTCTATAGCAAATAGACTCTAGTCCCTATAATGTACCAGAAATCCTACTAGGCTCTGAGCCACACATCAAAGACAATACAGAGATGCCAAGATGCTCAGTAAGACTCATTGAGGGAGGGGCAAGCAGCAAACAACTCAGGTGATCTTGGAAAGAACTTGAGAGCCATCCTATAGGCTGATGTGAAAGAACGTGATTAAAAAGAGAAGGTGGTTGTGTACTAGGAGAGCTGAGGTTTGAGATGAAACCTGAATGATCATAAAACGGCAGCCTCAGAAAACCTGGAGCACCATAGCAACCTAGCAAAGGGGGGTTATAAATTCCAAGGCCAAAGATGGATGGTTTTTTTTTTGGGGGGGAGGGAGAATTCCAAAAAGCAGATAGGTGAGTGAGGCTTATGCTTGGATGAAAAAGCAAAGTAAAGCTTGAGGGAATCCAGACTGGAATGAATTTGGATTAAATTTTGAAGCAAGTCCACTTGTGGATGTTTCTGGAGTCCCCTGCATGGTGGGTGATTTGTATATTCATACCAGGGCCCATGGAAGGCTGGAATCAGTGGTACAAGGGGCTCAGGTCCCTTGATTTCCTGTGCCCAGGGTCTGGTTCACCACTGCAGCAACTAGAAATCAGTCTCCCCAACAAAAAGAAGCAAGCAGAGATGGCTGCATCTACTCCTGGGTACTATCAACAGTCCTACAAGAAAGAAAGGTGCATTTTGCTCATCCAAGCAAAGCTGGGCCTTCACAGATATGCTATTGCTTATCCAAGAACCAGTGCCAAGCATGAATATTTAACAGGGCTGAAAGAATCAGATCGAGGGCCCCAGTTAGTAAGATACATGCACTCCCAGTTCTTGGTTAAGAATAAAATGGTTGGCCTGGTAACTACTTACCCACTAGCTATATACACCTTTTCCAGAAGTGAAGTGAAAAACAAAGGGCTGGGCTTTGCCTGCTCAATGTTTGAATCCTTTTCCTGTCCCCTAGCTTTCTAGACAAACCACTGCATTCATCTGAGCTGCACTTTCCTGTAGTAGGGGCAGCTCTGGTTGAGCTTCCAGTGAGGACAGCTTGCGAATCAAAAAAACTCATCCTTAGCCCTGAATCTACACAGGGCCAGTGGCCCAGATAAGAGTTGAAGCTAAAGGGGTGTTGTCAGCTTCAGATGTCGTGGAGAATTCTAGTTTCTTGCCCTTGACAGCTCCAAACTTTCCAACCATTCCATATGTTCAGGACCTGGTTCACTGTTTGTAGGAGGAGAGTGAGTTCATCTTCCGGGAGAATTATGATTATGTCTCTGCGTCCAGCAAGTTCTGACTTGTGCTCCCAGCCTGCTTCCCACTCAGGAAGGCCTCCACCATGGCTTAGTGTGACCTTTCTACCACCATGACCACACAGTTGTAGTTGGTGTCCCAACAGATCATCTCTGCTGGGTGTATTTTGGTGTGTCTCTCTTCTTTGGGACCTTCGCAGCACTATCATTATTTTATAGAAAGCAGTTGTATCAGCCAAAGCTACAGGATTAGAATTCAGGATCCCAAATCCCAGGTCCAGATTTGGAACTGTGGCTGTGGAAAAGTCACCTCAGGAGTCTTCACTGATAAAATGAGATGAAAAGACAAAAATGACTCTCTTGGGCTGGTATTACAAGCATCTCCTTGGTGCTGAGATTCCATTTGTCAAGGTCAGAGTGATCCAGAAGACTGGCTTACAGCTCCATCTGAACTTGGGCATCTTTTCTGGCTATGCCACTGGGAATCCAAATGATCGAGCCACCCAAACAAGTTGGTTCCCAATGGCTAGTTTGTGTGTATACATATTCTATTATATATTAGCATATATTAGCATGGCATATATACTTTAGAGATCTGTATATTTACTCTGGCATATACACACACATATATATGTATACATAGATAGATAAAATTTAAGCTAATTTTTCCCCTGTAAAACTCAAATATATTTGGAATGCAAAAGGTCTAGACATAAGTGCACTCATTTTTAGAAAGTATTAAAGTAGAAACCAGGAGCTTTTAAGTATTAACGGCCCTTTTTTTCTTTTTTTTTTTTTTGTAAAAACCAAACTATATTTAGTCTGTCTACTGGTAATTTCCCTTTAGAAGCTGTCTCAGAGGTATTCTGTGCTACCCAGAATGCCTCAAGGGTCCCTCGAAATAGCATTCAACAGCTGGACTATCTAAATGGCAGATCTAGATCGGTGGTTTTGTGAGTCCGCATGGAGAACTGTAAGGAGGTGTGACCCTTTTTTTGCAGGAGGTAGTGCCTTCCTTTTACCCTTGCCTCATACCATGTAATCATATGTATATATGGCACACAAAGACAAGTATGCACACAGACAGACAGGCAGACAGACACACAGATACACTCACACACACACACCCCAGCAGGTCTGTTTTTTTTTTTCCATTCACATGATTACTTGAGAAGGAAATGAAATTTTACTGAAGCAATCTGAAACTTTCCATTGACTAAAAGCAAATGACCCATTACCCTACTCACCCCAACAGCAGAATTGACCCCAAACCACATCTCGCTTGGCCAACGCTCTTTAACACTTTTTTTCCCCTTAAAAATGATCACAACCTAATCCCTCAAATGTCCTCCCTGGCGCACTATCATTCTCTAGTAAACTTGGTGCATCACTTGCTTTGTAACTTGCATTTTTTTTTCCAAGGCAAGGGAAACAGATCAAGCAAATTGATCAATAAAACAGAAGTCCTGGGGCTGGGAGTTTGGCCTAGTGGTAGAATGCTTGCCTAGCACGCACGAAGACCTGGGTTTGGTTACTCAGTACCACCTACCTAGAAAAGAGCTGGAAGTGGTGATTATGGCTCAAGTGGTAGAGCTCTAGCCTTGAGAAAGTCCAAGGATAGTGCTTAGACCCTGAGTTCAAGCCCCTCAACTGGCAAAAAAAAAAATCCTGGCTTGTGTGTGTGTTTCATATATATTCTGGACAAGCTGGGATTAGAGGCATGATTCACTATGCCCAATTCAGTCTTCAAATATTTCTTTTTTTACAGTAGTGAAGTAAAAGTTAAACACATACTGAAGAAGGGGATGGGTCCCCTCAATAGAAAACATTTCCACTGTCTTTATAAACACAACAGACTCCATACTGGACCTCTCTCCAACCCTCCCCCTCAATGTTTAAGCAGGAGTCACTGAAGTGAGCAAAGTCTTCTCTTGTCTGGAGACTGCCAAACATAGGTTTGTATTTCTACACTCCCACAGCCTCTCAGAGAGGCCACAAAATCAAGGCTAGTGGTGATTAGCCTGTGTCCTTCAGGGGTCTCTTAGGCTCAGTGCTCTCAGAAAGGTGAAGAAGAGGAATTTGGTAGAAGGAGGCAGTTTGAAGAATGAGAGCTGCATATTTAGGGGTTTGAGTGTGGGCTCTGAATTGAGAAATGGACTACATTTTGGTCTCCTTAGACACACCTGTCTTCTACAGAATAGATGCCTATGCTGTGAGTTAGGGCTGTGTTCACAAGAGCCAGTTGATTGCTCTTTATTCACAGTAAAGCTTTGTGTACACAAGCTGTTTTGCTCTTCTGCTGACATCACTTTTAATCCCTCCAGGCTCACTGTAAAAATAAACTTCTAAGACTTTCCCATTGTTTCAGGCCAATAAGTGGTTGTGCCTCCCAACTCACTACCACACCTTTCCGCCAACAGTCATGTTTCTTGGTGCAACCAAGTAACACTTGCCAGAGTTTAGGCCTGGTGGCTCCTGCCTATAAGCTGTTATTCAGAAAGTGGAGATCTTCAGGATCTAATTCAAAGTCAACCCAGGTAAAAAAAAAAAAAAAAAAAGTTGGCAAGATCCCCAGAGCAACACTCAAGCGCTGTGGGGTGGTCTGTATCGATAACCCCAGTTATGCAGAGGTATCCATAGAAGGGTTGCAGTATGAGGACTCTCTCTGAAAGTAAAATAAAGGGCCGGGGTGTGTGGTTAGATGAGTAGAACCGCAAGGCCAGCTACTGGCCAGGGCACTTTCTTCCCACGGTGGTGGCACCAGTGGTGGGCTCAGGCCTCCCTCCTGAGGCAAGCATTGTCATTGTCTCTCAATACCACATCAGGTTTCTGGAATGCACCCCTTTCTTCCCACCCCATAGCCAAAGCTGGCTACTGCATGATGGATCTCTTGCGCAGGTTTGCTTTTGAGACAAAGAGCCCCTAAATGGGTGGGTCGGGGGGCAGAAAGAAGCCTTGTCCTGCATGCCTGACTGCTATTGCCTGGGTGTTTGTTAAGCCCAATGACCTTTCCACTGGTTTCCTTAGGGCAGGGTTTTGTCGAGCTGTGGCTGGGCAGGCAAGTTCACACACAAATGAAAAAAAAAATAATAGTCAAAGGGGGGAGGAGGATAAGGGGTATAAAACGTGAAAGATGGACAGCATTCACATTCAAGTCAGTAAAGTCTTTGGGACACGGCCACATCAGTGCGTCGGGGCTGGCTTCCTCTCTGGATTCCCAAGGGCACCTTTGGAATAGGAGTTGCCATGAACCACCCCTTCCCGCCCCCCAAGGCACGCGCAGCGCCCACACTCCAGGCGTCCCTGCGGCCCCTGCTCTCTCTCTCTCTTTTGGGGTTAACATGCATCCTTTTCTTTTCCCTCCCCAGTAACCTGCAGCCTGCGACACCCATGCGCCACTGACCCAGCGTGGGGCGCAGTGAAAGCCCCGAGGTGTCCGGCATGGCGGCGCTGCTCCTGGGCGCCGCACTGCTGGTGGCGGCCCAGACCCAGTTGGTGCCTGGCGGCCAGGCCTCGGCGCCTAGCCAGCCGGAGCTGCTGCGGCGGGCGGGGTCCGTGCGTGACGAGGGCGGCGGCGCCCCTGCCAATGGCTCTGCCCAGCAGTTGCCTCACGCCATCATCATCGGCGTGCGCAAAGGCGGCACGCGCGCGCTGCTGGAGATGCTCAGCCTGCACCCCCGCGTGGCGGCCGCGGAGAACGAGGTGCACTTCTTCGACTGGGAGGAGCACTACCGCCACGGCCTGGGCTGGTACCTTCGCCAGATGCCCTTCTCCACGCCGGAGCAGCTGACGGTGGAGAAGACCCCGGCTTACTTCACCTCCCCGCGCGTGCCCGAGCGCGTGCACCGCATGAACCCCGCCATCCGCCTGCTGCTCATCCTGCGGGACCCCTCGGAGCGCGTGCTGTCCGACTACACGCAGGTCTTCCACAACCACCTGCAGAAGCGCAAACCCTACCCGGCCATCGAGGAGTTCCTGGTGCGCGATGGCCGCCTCAACCTGGACTACAAGGCGCTCAACCGCAGCCTGTACCACGTCCACATGCAGAACTGGCTGCGCTTCTTCCCGCTCGCGCACTTCCACATCGTGGATGGCGACCGCCTCATCAGGGACCCCTTCCCCGAGATCCAGAAGGTGGAGCGCTTCCTGCAGCTGGCGCCCCAGATCAACGCCTCCAACTTCTACTTCAACAAGACCAAAGGCTTCTACTGCCTGCGGGACGGAGGCCGCGACCGCTGCCTGCACGAGTCCAAGGGCCGGGCGCATCCCCAGGTGGACCCCAAACTGCTCCATAAACTCCACGAGTATTTCCATGAGCCCAATAAGAAGTTCTTCGAGCTGGTGGGCAGGACATTTGACTGGCATTGATTGGCCATACATCGTCTGAAGTCTGAACTTAGCCTTGTGGTAACTTCGGATGTGCGTCAAGAGGGGGTGGGGAGAGAATTTTAAAAAAAAGGAAAGAAAAGGCATTTAAGCTATAATTTATTTGTAAAAAAAAATCCATAAATTACTTCTGTACAGTATTAGATTCACAATTGCCATATTATATATATATATATACTAGTTATATTTTTCTACTTGTTAAATGGAGGGCATTTTGTATTGTTTTTTTTTTCATGGTTGTTAACGTTGTGGAATATGTCTATATGAAAGAACTAAACTATTTCACTGAAAAAAAGTAAAGATTTTTTCTGGAGATAATGTCTCTTTAAAATATGTATATAATTAATTACCCCCACGCACACACCCCACTGAAACTAGCTTTGTGTATTGCATTCCTGGCAGGAAAAGCAAAGATTTTTCATCGCTGTTACATTCCCTCTCCTTCTCCTCACCTTTCTGCATTGTCCTTTTTAGTTTGAATGTCTCCCTATCATCATCAGATTTATGTTTTTACTCATCATAAAAATTGTCTTCTCTGAGATTCCGTGCAGCTGTGGAGAGAGCCACTTCACAGATGCTCAGCACCAGTTTCAACATGGAACTTAACCATTGGTAAACTCGAAGTGGACAAGGTGGTTCACCGGTTGGAGAAGCAGATAATAGCTCACAAAAGGTTATTTGTGATCTGAGTAAAAAAAAATTACACATATCCTTCTGCTCTCAGCAAGGGGCAGGAGGTTTATACATCCAAGAAGTAAACTGGGCATTTGTCTTTCAGAATTCTCTTGGGTCTGTGGTAGACTTTGTCCCAGGTTCTGGACTGGCCTCTGGAAATTCTTTTAGGCTGAAAATTGAAGATTGTAAACTTGGTGTGTGTCTCTATTCCACAGATTATGTGAAATGCTAAACACAAGGGTAATAACTTCTTGTTTACCCTGAAAGTGTTTCTTTTAGTCTGAAAGATCAATCTGCACACACACACACACACATATATATACACGCATATACATGTATTGTAAATGCACATATACACGTGTATGTATACATGTATGTGTATATGTAACCTCGAAGTCTGGAGTCCTACTTGTGAAGGACATGTTAAATTCCCAGAGATCGAAGTAAAGGTATGCAAAAGGCCAAGTTTGTTGCCAAGTTAGAAACAGCATCTGCACATGGAAGCAGAGATTCACTGTGGCCTGAAGACTACACTGCAAGGCACGTCACATAGCCAGTTCTGACTCTCTTTCTTATGAAAATAAAATGTGTCCACTAAAGTAAGAGAAAATATAAGCAAGCACAATGAAATCGTTTATTGACACAAGCTATTCTCAAGGTAGGTGTGAGAAACACACGATTGTTTACCTCTTGTACCTAGGAATTCATGGGAATTTCCCCCAAACAACTGCAGGATGAAAGAATAACTAGTTCAAAGAGCAGGGGAGAGGCTCAAGAAAGTGGGGAACCTGTCCCAGATCACACTGATAAGAGCTTGGCGTTTACATTCAGTCACCGTGAAGATTGCTTATTGACCTGAGTGTTTGCTTCTGCCTAACTGTTTCTGATCATCATTAGCAGAGATCAGACCCAGAAACAGTTCTTCCTGACTCTTGACCTGAAATCTCTCCCCTAGAGTCAGGAAGTCTTCTACCCTGAGGAGTAGGCCTGAGATTCAGGAAGGGTAAGAGGGAGGCTGTATTTTTCTCAGCATCCTTATCAGGCAAAGTGAGTCACCTCCGTGTGGCTCAGCAGCTTGAGCCTGACCTGACCTCCTGAGGTCCACTCCCCACTCCTCCAGGCCATGCCCAGAATGCCTTTCTCCTCAGAACCCTGTAAGGTTGTCATTCAACCAGGGGAGGGGTAGAGGTATTTATGGCAGACTTCCTGTGGACATGGCATTGTGCAATACAGAGTAATTCCCTCCACAGCGGTTCATTGGATCTTGATTTTACCTATTCATTTAAGAGCTGAAGAATGGAAGGGTCCAGAAAGATTAAAGTGAATTCCCGGGGCTGTGCAGGAATGTGCTGACAGAAATAAACTTACAACGACAATTTCTAAGACCCAGGAGAACTAGCTGAAGCTTACCAATGAAAACCTGTGTTTCAGGTAGTACGGTTTAATTGGAACATAGTTTGTCACAGCTAGGGCACAGGACCTGATTGAAAGGGTGACTCAGTGCAAAATTATCACAGTATTAATCCAATTAATTGCTGATGTAGAAGGACAGTCATGATGGAAACCATGGGGGAGGGGCCAGAGTTCCAATGAAGAGCCATTCATTCAATGAAGAGTTATTGCCCTGGTTATTTAGATCTCTCTAAACACTGTCACATTAAGAGGATATTGCTGTAAGCCCATGCATCTCAGAGAGGACCAAAATGTAATGACTTAGCCAAACAGCATTTGATCTCTCCTACATGGCTAAGACCAACCCTGTAAACAAAGAGACAGTGCCAAGCAAAGTGAATAAGACTCCTGTCCCAGCCCAGGCCCGTGGGCAGCATGAGGGTTTCTAGGTGAGATTCTTCCAAAGAGACAGCTGGGAGGAGCTGGGCTGAGCTTCAGCTACGAGAGGGGAATATATCCTTCACTTGCTGATCCTGGCTGTCCCTCCCTTCCCCCAAAATCAGACAGTCTCATAACCCTGCTAAAGCTGTGAGGCTATCTGCTCACAGCCTGGAGTAGGCTAGTTTAGGAAAAATGATGGTGAGATTTTGAGCCCAAGCTGTGTTCTTCTGTCCTGGGAGATGGCTGCTCAGCTGAGTGGAGATGCGGGGCAGAAGGGGACAAGGTGCAGCATGCTATGGTTTGCAAAGGCTAGAAGTAAGAGGTCACCAGGATTCATTAAGATTGCATTTTTTGTGATTCCCTACTATATACCATACATGGTCGTAATTTATTAAGAATATAAGAGATGCAACAGGAAGTACATCATTAGCTGTTTATTAATAACCAAAGAGGGAAAATGAAAAGATCTTGAGCTCAGTATAGACTGGGCAGAACAGTCTTTTTCCATAGTTTGACATTCATTCAGGCACACCCTTGGGAAGAATCAACTGATGATTAGTTCAGCTAGCCATTAGAATCAGTGAGCTGCTTACTTGATTCCACTAGAATGGTCGCAGAGAAGTAACATTTTAGAAAGGAAGAAATGCTGTTTACACTAGGGGACCCTTGTCCAGTGAGAGGGAGTAGGGGCACAGAATGCCGCAAAGGGAGATGTGGTAGATATCACATGATCTTATTTCTTAGGAATAGTCATAGTAAAGAATCTTCCCCAAAGTCACAGGGCAGAGTTTTGACCAAAGCCACTGAAATAGTGAGCCACAGAAGGCCTATCCTTTTACTAGGTTTTCAGGGAATTGGTGTGTGTCTAGAATGTGGAACACAGTGCTATCACGAGAGGAGTGGATTCTAGACAAGGACCGTCTGAGGAGTTAGGTACTGGAGAGAGTTGAGGAGGAAGGGAAGGAAGAGAAGAGGCATGTCTAATGGATGTTTGGGATAAGTTAAACATTAACATTGAAGAGATACTACCAATTAATCATCAGGAACTCATGACCTTGACAGCTGCCCTAAGATGGAGGTGTTAGAAGCTTACGTAGTAAGCCCCCATGTGTCGTTGGTGCCTTGCAGGTATCTATTGCATAAAATAACTATAATTTATTGCACACCTGCTCTGTACATGGTATTTTAATTCTGTTGCTCCTAACCCACGTAACAATTCTGAAAAGTAGGAAATGACACACTGATTTACAGAGAAGGAAACTCAAACTCAATGATTAAAGGGTTTACCTGAGCTCAGAGTCTTTGCTTAGTTCAAGTGGAAAATTGTGTCTATGACTCTAGCTCTGGTAATCTTTAGACATTTTTATGAGACAATATGAGTCCAGGCTCATGACTCATCTAACTCAACCTGACCAATACCAAGCTTGCAAGGTGGACTATTATACCTAGCTTTACCTTGGATACTTTTCAGTGCACCTAATTGCAGTTAAGTGGAAGAAAAACATAGTGTTCATCTAGGTGAGAGATCCTCTTAGAGAAACTATAGTCAACAACTTGTGAAATTGGACAGATAAGGGTGATGCTAAGGTCACCTTCATAAAAATAGTTACTGGAACTTGAATAAACATTCTCCAGCAGTCAGAAATAGAGAAACCTGAGCTCCAGCTGAAGGCCAGCTTTTTCAGTATGAGATAATGGCAGGAGACCTCGACTTGAGATGTCTCCTCATTTGGTTGCTTGATGGATGTGTTTTGATAAATGACACAGTCTTGATGATTCTATTCACTCTGATATGAGATCTTTATTCTCTTTTACTCTAATTCTCCAGTTAGGCAAAAGGAATGCAAAAGCTATTAGATCCAAAGATAGACTGTGTGACCTTACCTTCAAGTTCTCAGAGCCTCAGTTTCCTTTTCATTCTAAACAAGCCGATGTTAAATCTGTATAGTTAAAAGCTCAGTAAGATAAAGTAGCTAAGAATTCCAAGCTCCATGCATATGTAGCCTAGTAGTAAGAGAATTTTAGAGTTGTGTGATAGGCCAAAATACCATTGCCCTTTCTCCCCACATTTGCCTTTGAAATTATCACCTTGGTTGTGGGTGTCTTATCCAGTTCCATTTCCCAGGGAAAAAGATTCTTCATTTGCCACACATGCTGGGGTTGGCTCACTCTCAACAGACTCCTGGAGACTTTCTCCCATTAGTCAAAAGGACCTACCTTTCTTAAAGATGGCTGGAGGGTAAGGTCATGTCCCTTTCCTGGGGACATAATAACTGAAGTTTGATTGACAAAAGACAGGGTGGGATGGGGAGAGGATGGTGGGCAAGCATCAGGGCTCCTCATATTGGAGCAGCATAATACGAGTAGAATTACTCATGATCAGGGATCGCCATGCCCCGAGGCTGGGCCAGTCTCCTAAAACCATTCTTGTTCGCGTCTCCCTCCACTTTGTCTTTGTCCCTCATAGCATCATGGTGTCTCCTGCAATTGAGCCCACAAATAATAGAACTCTCCATTCTAGGCTTTGCTTCTAGGTCATGAAATCTAGATAACCATTTTGTACTATGCCTTTACTCTGTGTTCCTGTGGACATAATCAGCACATAGAATCCCTAAAATCCTTCCAATGAGATATGAGATGATGACAACCATCACAAAACGGTTCCCTTCCCCTTTACCAAGAAAGCTCTTCTGCATTTTCTTTTTTGACTTATTAAGGGACTGCAATACTACCAGGGAAACTGGAGATGATGGCGCATTTCTGGAATCCCTGTACTTGGAAGGTCATAAATTCAAAGCCAGCCTAAGCTATTTAGGTAGACTCTGTCTCTAACTAATATAAATACATCAATGTTGAATTCTATGAAATATTTCTGTACTTCAACATATAAATACATTGTTCTATCTTATTTGTGTTACAGCGTATGGCATCTCTCTTTGTTTGCTAAGTATTCCACTTGGAATTGGTATATAGATATCTCTTCCTTTGGATTGCTAAGAGGTAGAGATATGCATAGTGCTTGGCTAGGCAGGAAGTTAACAGAAGGGTAAATATAAAATATATGTTTGTGGATTGAATGATAACTCTTGTCTAGTTGTCTAATAACTCTTGTGTAGGTGTCAATCTAATGTAAAAGCTCACTCTACATCATCCTGGCCTCTCAGTCTGGTCTGTTCCTGGGAGTATTTTTGCTAACCCAATCTCTTACAGATACTTTAACATATGTTGCTTTACTTAGTCATCACAAAGCTCTGAGGAATAATCCATTGAATCTCCATGTGCTTCCTTGTCATCATATTGCCAGCCAACAGTACAAGGCTAAGCACAGGAATTATGAAGTATATTAATTCAACAAATAAGCCCAGTGACTTTCCAGATAGATCTTCCTACCTATCTGGGCTTTGCACCCTTCTCCAAACATCCAACCAATGGATCAGCCCATTACATTCCCAAATTGGCTCTCAAAATACTGTAAATGTATTCCCCTACCTCATGGATCTGAGTTCCACCACATACAGTGACAAAACAACTCTAATAGCATTTCATCCTACTGGCTTCTGGAAAACAAACAAAAAGACCAACACTGGCCAGGGATTCTGAAGACTTCATTTTAGAAGGGTGACTCAGTCTTTTGGGGAGTTATATTTTCCTGACAATTTTTTCTTTCTTTTTTTCTATTTTTTTTGTGGGTCATTGGGCTTGAACTCTTGAGCTCTTCAGCTCAAGGCTACTGCCCTACCCTTGAGCCAAGCCCCACTTCCCATTTTCTAGAGGTTAATTGGAGCTAAGAGTCTCTGGTCCTTTAGTGCTGGGCTGGCTTTGAACCTCAATCCTCAGGTCTCAGCCTCCTGAGTTGCTAGGATTACAGTCATGAGCCACCACACCCAGCTCTGACAAATTTTCTTAACCGCTTTGAATTTCTAGAAACTATACTACATATATGATATATGTATTATCTTTTTCATGGATATTATGCCTAGGGATAATGGGTGTTAGTCAAGTGTAACTCCAAAAACGCTCTTTTAAAATTAGACAGTAATTCTTTGTAACTCCTATTTAGCTAGCTCTCATGACTGTCATTCTTTGTAGTGTAAATGTGTTTGTTTGTTTGTTTGCCAGTCGTGGGGCTTGAACTCAGGGCCTGGGTACTGTCCTTGGACACTTTATGTTCAAGGCTAGCGCTCTTCCACTTGAGCCACAGCACCATTTCCAGCTTTTTCAATTTATGTGGTACTGAGGAATCAAACCCAGAGTTTTGTCCACTATACCACTAGGCTACGCTCCTGGCCCTAGCAAGGTGTTTGTTTTTAAGAGGTGGATGAATATCCTGTCTCTGAATCTTCACATTAATCTATGAGCCTCCTGTTACTACTAGCCATATGATACAGATGAAGAAACCATGCACAAAGTTATAAGCCATTTATTCCAAGTACCAGGAGGCCATGCCAGGAGTTTGGCCTAGTGGTAGAGTATTTGCCTAGCATGCACAAAGACCTGAGTTTGATTCCTTGACACCACATATGTAGAAAAAATCAGAAATGATGCTGTGGCTCAAGTTGCAGATTGCTAGCCTTGAGAAAAAAAGCCCAAGGACAGTGGTCAGGCCCTGAGTTCAAGCCCCAGGACTGGCAAACAAAATGGTAGAGCCGTAAGAGTCTCTGGACAGTACTCCAGGCTATACATGGCTATACATGTACCCATGGAAAGAAGAAGAATACAAACAAAACAAAAATAGGGCAAGGATCTTAGGCTAGATTTCAACCAAATGACTGTGGTAAGCAGAAGCCTAGTATGGCTCATAACATATCCACTTCTTGTATAAACATCCTGGATGTTTATACCAGATTTGGGCAGAATGTGAAAAAAAATTGGATATTTACTTTTCTCATTAGGTTGTTCTGTATGGCAAATTTGATATGATGTGACTACATTATGATTATGTGACTGCATCTTAATTGACAGTGGGATGGGGATGGAGAGAGAGGGGTGGGGGGGGGAGGGAGAGAGATTTCCTACAGTCTTTTGAAGGCATCACCTGCCATATGTGAGAGGCCTATGACAAGGTGACATCACTCTGGCCGGTTGCTGAGAGTGTTCTTGCCAACATCTAGCAAGAATTGACAGACCTAGCTTAGACTCCTGTACTTGATAATTAAGATAACACTAAGGTATACATTGGTTTAAACTTCTTATGTTGCTCATAATATATTAGGTAACAGGTTATTAGCACCAGTATTTAAGTCTGTTTATTAATCTGCAAGCCCACTGAAATCAAGCCTTCAGTCCATTCCTGATTTATTTTGCTTGAAAAGGGTCTCTGTAATTTTTGCACAGAGACAGCCGGGAGCTGATAATCTTACCCGTGTTGCTCAGTGTAGCTGTCAGTGTAGGCACACCCTGCCACTCCTGGAACAAGTCGGCTTCTGTACAAACATTCTTGATGCCAAAGCCGAGATGACCTCCATATCTGGGGAATGACTTCCTAACATGGCCAAACGGAGCACTTCTTCACTCTATTCGTAAAGCTGGCTTTTCTCACAGTGTTTCAAAAGACCAAAGCCAATGTTGCAAGTGTGACATAGAATACACTATTGCTACATTCTATTATTTCAAAGAACTGCCCAGACCCAGTGTGGGAAAGCATCCCATGAGGAGCAGAATAATCAGAGGTGGAATTGGTTGGGTCCCACATTGGAGGTCAGCAACTATATCTGAGTGTTCTTTGACAGTACAATGGATAGAACTGCTACTTAATGGATCTATGGTAATATTTTTTAAAAACAGATTAATAGGGGTATAAGCTTTCATGATATTAAAGACCATTAAACAAATGTAAAGTATCATTATTATGAGTCCTCGGACCTCCTATATAATTTCCAACCTGTTTTGACCAAAGGCATTTGACTATTTTCTGGCCATTTTTTGGCATTGTATAGGATGGTTATTAAGTGATTTCATGGAAGTCCATTTGCTCCTTCAGCAGAATAGAGGCAAATGTGCTGAGCTGATTGCTTTGAATTTTTCCATAACCCAATCATGTGAAGATGAGATGTAGTTAGAACAAATTGTGGGATGGGGTCCGTTCAGAAAGCACAAGTCCTGACAGACTTACCACATCCCTCCCACAATTCACCCAACTCTGAGGAATCTTTACTGAGATGTCTAACAGTGGATATTAAAAGCTGTACTCAGCATTCAAAAGAGACAGCATGGCAGGTTCTATTTCCTCCTTCTTTAATTTAGATGTCCTATCTTTAGTAGCAATTTGCATTTTCCACACAATTAAAGACTGTACCTAGTTCTGATTTGCACTTCAAGTATCCAATTCAGCTGTGGTTTACATTTTCTCCACTAGCTATTCATCTACTTGTTCTCAGTAAGAAAACTGGGTTCCCCCCTCCCCATAATTTTATTTAGCATCAATTAGTTGTAAATTAGATATATCCTTATATACACACCATGTACTTTCATTAAACTCATTCTCTCCATCATTCTCCCTCTTTTCCCTTTGTCCCTTTCCAAAACAATCTCAAAAACCTTCATTATTCTATTTTCACATCCATGTATTTTGACCTCACTCACCCTACTTCTGCTCCTTCTCCTTGTTCCCACACTGCAGAGAGGGCTTGTTTTTCATTCCTGTCTTTAATGCAAATGTTGCTATCATCTTTGAGAATGATAGGTCATACTTGTGTGGTTTGAATGGCTGTTTTAGAAGGTCAGCCTGCTGATGTGCTAAATGTAAATGAGCTTTTTAGTTAAGTAATGGTTGTGTATAATTCAGGCTGTAAGGATAGCCAATCACCCAGTAGACATTGTACATATGTATATTTATTGCTCTTTTAATATACTTTGGGTGGTTCCCTTCAAGGGTGTGTAGGTAGAAACTGTCTGCTGACAGTAGACTATTCCTTCAGCTAGCATGGAACCACCATGAATGCTGAGACCAATGCATCTGAAATCAAAGCAATTTTGGGTAACCTCTGAATAAAAACAGTTGCAAGTATCAAAGTCATGGACAAGTGTGAAACAATAAGAAATATATATGAGGCCTTGGTCTTCTCCATGGTCCTGGCTGAAAGCTCCTAAAACTTAGGTTTTCTGGAGAAATGTGAGCAATAAAAAAAGAGAAGAGTGTCCTTCGTTGTTCACCACAAGCCATGCCTAAGTATATACTAATGAGGACAGCGGGAAAAGCCTTTCATCCCTGGGAAACACTTTTGTTTTTAGAAAGTGAAAGTTGACCCCGGGCCTTCTGGAGGGCAGGGAAGAGGCTCCCGGAGTTGAATTGGTAATTAACATGCCACAATTTCATCAATCAAAATTCTTGAAGAAAGTGTCCTCAGGCCCAGTAGGATAGGGTCTGGACAGTTTCTGGTCTGCTGAGCAGATAGATGACTGGAAGAATGGCTTTTCCAGAAAACCCAAGAAAGATTTCTGATCCTCCCGCTCACTTCGTCTTTGTTTATATTGATTTCACTGGGCTGTTCCGGAGACCAGATTCAAGTAAGAGTGTTGTTTTCCTTCATTCCATATGTTCTCCTAGCCAATGAGCAACTCAGAGGACAGTATAGGAACCATTTGTGTCCAGTGAACCAGAAACACAAGTAACAGATAATTGCACTGAATTGTCACCTGAAGTATGGATGGTCATGTGACAATAAGCCCTTAGCCCATGAGATCGTGATCTGATACTGCCTTAGGAGGCAGACAAAGGTGTAAGAAATTATGCAAACGCTCGGCTACTCTCTTCCAAGGATTGGAGAATGGATTGAGGTAAGAAAAACTTCTGTATGTGTTGGCCGGAAATAAGTTGGTGGTGGGTGAATTGGGTTAGAGTACAAACAAATCTGTTTTTGTTTCTGTTATGCTACAAACAAATGCAATTTTGGAGACAACTATCAGAATAATAAAGGTCATTCTGTTTTCCTGATATATTCAAATAGTGAAATAGAAAAGGTTGAACATTCACCCCATTCTGTTCTCTGAACACAGATTCAAATAAAAGATAATTTTGAATGAAATTGCTTCTGTAAATATTTGAGAAGTTTTGCTTCTTCTAGTAGTTTTTTAACTATCTTCTAAGGACATAAAATGGCTATTTTTTTCTATTAACTGTCAGTGTTTATTTTATTGTACTCAAATTATTCCTTTAACATTCAATAGTGACTCATACTTAATTTTATTCCCTCCCTTAGGAATGGGATGAACTTTTAGAGAAGGTGTTTTAAAAGTTTATAAACTTAAAGAAATTTAAAGTTCAAGAGCCATTATGCCATTATAGCTGGGTTTGCATATGTACTAAAATCCAGTTTCATTCACACTTAAAATTGCCATGAGGTAGAAACTGTCCAAATTTTCACCAATAAATGAATAAATGTCATATAGCCATATAATGCAATATTGCTCAGGAATGGAAAGTATGGAAAATTCAGTGCAGGATTATGGAAAATTCAATATACATTTTATGATCTCACCAAATACTGTCTCCCAAACACTGAGCACGGACATATCTATAGAGAGAGAAAAGAGATCACAAAAATATTAATGGCTTTATAGTATTAAGTTTCTGCTTGTGTGATGAAATAATTTGAAGACAATGGTGATGTATATACAATAATTTAGCTAGAATTAGTGTTTGACTTGGGTCCCTAAATGAGTAACATGGCAAAATTTTGTGTAACATGTTTTACCATAAATGTGTGTGTGTGTGTGTGTGTGTGTGTGTGTGTGTGTGTGGTTTTTAATCTGTGTATTCATCAACCATCTAGCCACTTATCCTATAATTCACCCATCCATCTAGCGCCTCAAAAGGGGCAAGTAATATTTGCATGTGTGAAATGTATGACTTCCAAACAAGTCAAGCACAATCTCGATTCCTCTGCAGTATGTGCAAATGAAAAAGGAATTCCATAAAAGCCTTAGATCTATGCATCATTTCTACATGACAATTTCAGTTTCCAATGGCTGCGTTAGTTATCAGTTTATAGATGGGAAATAAACGTGATAAACCTAATGCAAACCAAACCTAATTACATCCACTTTTCATTTTACCTAACTCGTGGCTTAGCTTCAAACCAAATAAATCACTTACACTTATCATTTAAGCTACTGTATGGAACGCTTCCATTTCCCCCATCCTGAGAGGTACATTATTATCTTCTACATCAGATTATTCCCAATCCACCTGTAAAACTCTCAGCAACACAATCTCAGGGTAAATGCCTCATTAGTCAGCTTTCTCCTGGGTGGAAATTAACCCTGCACCTGTCTGTTCTGTTTCATAAAATTTCCTGATCCTTCTGTGAGCACACTGACCAAACTGCTTAAAATAATTGGCAAAAAGATGAGCCCCTTCATCAATAAAATCAGACAATAAAGTAGATTTCTACTAAAAGTGATTAAATGAAAAAATAATAATTAATGTGGAAGGAGACACTCTAAAATCCTCTTTTGTTTCATATATATATATATATATCAGATTCATGAGTAGGTGAGTAGGTGGCTCTGTTTCTCATAGATAACTCCTTTGAATGACAACGATACTCACTGAACATAGTTATACTGTTGTAAACAAGACTCTAGTTATATATAAAATTATAGAAAAAGATACAAATACTGCTGTAGTTTGGTGTCTTGAATATATATATATATGGATGGTGGTCATTGGAAGTGAGGCCTTTTGAGATCCTTAAGATGAGATGAGATTGTAAGGATAGAGCCCCCACAAAGGCTCTAGTGCCTATGGAAGAGGAAGAGGTTATTATGACCTCACACAATCCCTCCTCCTTCATATAGAAGCACCATAAAAGTCTCTTCCTCCTCCACCCAATAAGCAAGAAAATTTTAGAGATGTGTTTATCTCTATCTCACTTTAGTTTGTTCCCCTATCAGCTATCCTTTTCCTGGTAGAAGCTTGGCAAATATACCTACCTGCTCATTCTCTGGAATATATTTTCCAAGTGCTTCATTTTATTTTGTATACTAGTTGTATTAGATATTCATTCATAGAACAAATATTTCCTTTACATTTTCTTTGCTTGTTTCTTCATTAGATACTCGTTCACAGAACAGATATTACTTATACATTTTTCATTCACTTTTTTTGTCCAGGTTATCTCTGATGGCCTATAACAGACAAAGCACTATTCAGGTCTCCTCTCCAGTCGTCCATAATCTGGCTTTGTGAGGGCAGGCATTTGTATTTTCTGTTCATTCTTGAAACCCAAGAACTTTCAAATGGGTAGGGCCCACACAGGGCCCAAGGGGGTGGATGTCTGACTAGATGTCATCACCGGTGAATGAGTGACAGATCTTATCTGGCACAGACATGATCTCCAGGAAAGAAAAAGAGGCTGGCACTGGAAATCAATGCACGGCTGTGCTATAGAATGTATGCATGTTATAGCTGACACTCAGGATCGATATGTGCTGTGCTCTCTCTCTCTTTCCTTGGGGTGAAAGTTAGTTTGAGAGACATTGAATCACTTCTTCAAGGCTACAGGACTAGAGAAAGAGTCAGAATTCTAACCCAAGTCTAACTGACCACTTTTGCCATACCCTACCCACTTTATCTGTGCAGAACAGCACAGAATTATGGATTAGTGCAAGTTCTGACGCATGAATAAAGAGCTTGAATATAGGAATTTCAGGAATTATGGTACTATCTCAAACAGATTGGGTCTATAAAAGTCATGAACAGCCAAGGTTTAGCTAACAGAAAAACACAAATCATTTTGGTAGTTCATGAAAGAAGAAGGGAGGAGGGGGTAAAAGAAAGAGGAGGAGGAGGAGGAGGAGGAAGAGGAAGAGGGAGAGGAGGAAGAGAAAAATAGAGTAACTAGGTGGGATGTTTACTTGGCTTTTTATTACATTGGTATTTCATCTTTGGCCATAGTTTCCTGCTTGAAGTTGTTTACCATCCTGGAGGGATTGCTCAATATCTTCCTGTGAAAGATTTCTCCCAGTTTCTCAGTGGAGAGCCAAAAGCCCCTCCCATTCAGTGCCTTCTTCTATTCACCGCAGGTTGCTGAATTATGTCCAGGGTTCTACTTCCTTGGACAGTGGCCAGAGGTACAAAATAGTTCTCTGGGTACAGAGATGCAGTGCCTTTGTATGCTTGCACATGGAGCGAGACCCGCCCAGCAAGGCCTTTCTGCCATCTAAGCTGTTTCAAGTTTATCCAAATGACATAACACAGGATTGTGGGGAGGGCTGCACAAATGGTACTTTATCAAATAGCTTGTGATTTTATACAATGATCTTCACCACTGTGAACCTCTGATTCTGTCATCCAAATGATACCAGCGAAGTAAGCGATTCACCCCTTCCTTGTAAATTGGAAAACTTCTAAGGAAGAAAAAGAAGGAAATTTTGTCTTTCATCCACTCTCTCTTTCTCTCTTTGTTCAGTTGCCCTTCCTCCCTCCCTCCCTAGTTTACTCTTAGTCCCTTTCTTCCTTCCCTCTCATGCTTGCACTTTCTCTTTCTCCAGCCCCCTCGACCCCTCGCCCAGCCATTCGAGTAATAATGTCTGCGGTGTTCTGGCTGAAATCAATCCCTTAAATGTTTGAAATTGTTCTGGGTAGAAGCCCAGAAAGATGACTTCTTAAGAGCTGCAACCTTTTCGCCTTACTCTAGATGAGGAAAATTGAGGATTCTTTTGCAGGCCATCTTCTCCCTCATTTTTAAAGATCATAAAGTCATCGTCTTCATTTCTCAGGAAATCACTTCCTTCATTCTGATATTTCAGACCGAGAAGCTTGACAGCGGGTTTTGGACACAGGCACCCATTTTCCCACTTCAGTGCTTCCACTGACCAATCACTGCTGAGTCAGGGACAGGCAAGCCATCAAGAGACAGCCCTGGTCTATAGCTTCAGCCCCCAAAGTCCTGGTGAATGCGCATCCATTCCAGAGGTTCTGCAAACTGAACTTTCACCTTGGCACAAACGAAGGTAGGTTTGGGTGTTTGTTTCCTTAGGCTTCCCTACAAGAGAGGAGATCAAGATATGGGAGTTAAAGTAGTGAAATCCTGAGAATTATGGGTTGAGTGAGACTTCTACAGGGCAGCAGGAGTGGGGGAAGGGGGGAAGTGATAAAGCTCGGAATGAGGTCAGGACCATTCCAACCCTTTGCCTCCCAATCATACTAACAGCAGAGACAAGATGCATGGGAGATCGCTGTGCTGAAGCCACCCAGATTCTTTGTGGGTTCACTGAGAGCCAGAGCTAGACTTTTGTGTATATGTCCTGTATGATTTCAGGTTGTTGGGGTTACAATGCAGCTGGAGCTTAACCAGACTCTCTCAACCCACCAGACAAAGGCAAAGAGTTGATCATTGGTGAGTATGGCATAGACTTCTTTGGGAACTGAAAGAAAAGCAAGAAAACTAAAGCATGCATAGATGGAGATGAGATTTTGCAACTAAGCTCAGTATCTTCAAGGGATCAAATCATTTTGTATTAAGGATACTAGGGGGCCTGGAGTTTGGCCTCGTGGAAGAGTGCTCACCTAGCGTTCATGAAGACCATGGTTTGATCTTTGGTACTACATACATAGAAAGGGGTGGTGCTGAGGCTCAAGTGGTAGAGCTCTAGTCTTGAGAAAATTGAGGACAGTGCACAGGCCCTGAGCTCAAGACCAGGACTGGTAAAATAAAAAAAGAACTACCATCTTGGCATTTTGGTAGATGAGAGACTTTCCAGACACTCTTAGAGGTGAAATCCCACCCCAGGTGATAGGCCTGCCTGAATTCCCAGAGGCAAGGGGGAGGACTTGGACAATACATCACTGGACCTGCCAGACCTGAAACAGAGAGATTCTTCAAAGCCTGCTACTCTCTGTGACCCTGCCCGCTGCCCCTCCACCTCTGCATCATTGAGTCATGCCTCCTGTCTCCAGACTCTCCTCAGTTTGCCACGGAGGCTCTTTTCCAACTTTCCATTCGAGTTGATTTGTTGAGATTGTTTTTCTGCTCTTTCTTTATGCTACTACTCTTGTGGCTACTGTGAGTTTCCTCACAGTATTAAGTACCTTTGAGGTTGTGTGGATTTTAGGGGCACGTGTCCACTGGCAGTGGCTGACTTTCTAATAAAGACTTCCTACTCAGCCTCTGCTTCTCTGCATCTCACAATCCAATTCCAATATAACATTATAAACTATGAATGTAATAGAAGCAGATTGATGAATGTTGGAATACTCTGTCTTCTTGAATCTTAACAATGATCATTTTAAAGAGAGGAACCAAGACTGGGAGAGTAGCCCAGTGGTAAAGTGCTTACCTAGCATGTACAAAGCCCTGGGTTCAATTCCTCAGTACCACATACTCAGAAAAAGCCAGAAGTGGTGCTGTGGTTTAACTGGCAGAGGGATCACCTTGAGAAAAAGTGTCCAAGGACAGAGCCCAGGCCCTGGGTTCAAGCTCCCAGGATGCAGCAGCAGCAGCCAGAAGCAGCAGCAGATGCAGCAGGAGGGGATGGGGGAGGAGAAGGAAGAGAGGGAGGAGAAGGAGGAGGAGAGAGAAGGAAGAAGAGAAGGAGGAGGAAGAAGAAAGGAACTGGAGGCTGGTGTTCCAGGCCAATTATCTCAAACTAGAGCCTACCCCACCCCACCCTACCCCTCATTCCACTCCACAGTACTGTGCTCGAATTTGTTTTTTGCTCTCCTGCCTCTGTATATGAATCTTGTTAATACAGAAATATGACATTATGCATTTTATCATTGCTCAACTAAAGACAATGGGCTTTTCCTACTGGAGACCTTGACATATTCAGAGCTGAAAGAAACAAGAACAGCAAAGTTTGGAAATGGTTTGCTATCAGTTCTACTTCTTATGAAAAATACTTGGGAATTTACAAAACCACATACTCTCTCACCTCACAACCTCAGGAACTGAAGGCCTTAAAAGGGTTAAAATGCGTGGGGAGTTTGATTTTATTGGCAATCTCCTAACTCAAACAGTTTCAAGTTTTTTTTAAATGTCACACATATGATAAACTATACATAGTCATTAATAAACACCAGTGATTTCTTTATTTTTAAAATTTATTTTATTTTTTGAACTCAGGGCCTGGACATTGTCCTTGGGCTTTCTCAAGGATAGAGCTCTACCACTTGAGCCACAGCACCATTTCTGGCTTTTTAGTATGTACATGGTGCCAAGGAATTGAACCAGGTCCTTGTGCATGCTAGGCAAGCACTCTACCACTCCCAGCCTGAGTGTCTTTCCTTTCAAGATCAAACAAATGGAATAAATAAAGGAAAAGAACGAGGATGCAGGGAATAGAAGCAGGATGCAGGAGGATCTATTTGTGCCTCCTGGTGGCCTTTATTCCATGGAGCTCAGCCATGTTGGCTATGACCTTCAGCCTGTGCAGGGAAGCATTGTCACATCACGAGGCCATGCGAGTCATTCCCCACTCGTACCCTTGATGGCTGCCTACTGATGGGAGGTCATTTTGTCTCTTGTTTTGCTTTTATTTTTAATTGTGTTTTCCCAACATGGCATTCAAGGCCAACTGCATGCCTGGCTAGCTAAACACGCCATCCTCTGCTACTCAGTGTGCTTGGCCACCTTGTATACTGCACAACTTCCCTAACTTTCTAAACAGACCCTTGCTTTTGGTGGTTCCAGTCCTTGTTTAAAATATTTTCTTCCCTTTCTACGCAGGTGGACACGTGGCTTTCAGTGTTCTCCCAACTTCCCACTCTGTGTAAGTGTTTTCCATAGTTCCTCAAAGATGAAGGGAATGAGTATTTCCCTAGCATGAAGGATGCATGCTAGGGAAGGCTGGCCATGCAATGTCATGGCACTTTGACATTTGATTCTTCAACCAGGTACCCAATCCTGGCTCACAGTAGATGCTGAGCAAAAGCCTGTGGGGAGAATATTTAGATAGAGGGCAAACAGCTACTGAGAGCCTCCTTCCTTTCAGTTGTCCTTGCTTCTCCATCTGTGGTGGACCAAGAGCACAGAGGGCAGTAAAAATGGTCTTCCCCCACATTATGGGGAGTAAACAGTCCACGGTCTGTACAGAGCTGCACAAGGGGAAGGAGAGCAATTTTAAATGGATCTACTTCCTAAATCCCAAACAATGCCAAGGTTCAAGCGTCTCCCACCCCCATCTCAAGGCTCCCCATGATTTCCTCCTCTGTGCAGAATGCGTGTGTCCTGTTCCTTGTGACTTTCTGTAAGCATTTCACTTAGGGTTCATTTGTCTATTTATTTATTCTGACAACTATTTATGCTGTTACTGATATAGGGCACGCACTAATGCACAGTGATGGATGGAATCACCTTGGAGCTTGAATCCTACTTGAAAGAAGTACAAAATGGAATGACTACACACACACACACACACACACACACACACACACACACAATAGGAGTGTGGTAATAGGCAATTGGGTTTTTTTGGAGAAAACAACTCCAGATGTTGTAATGCTGTGAAGGTTGTCTGCTGAGACAGAGACAAGGGAATTTTAGTGACAGGGGTGTGTGAAGCCAGTGTGAGCTGCGAGAAAGGGATGATAAAGGGCATTGACGTGAGGAGCAGAATGAAGGCACAAACAGAGAAAATGTCAAATCTGCAGCCCAGAGGAGGCACGAGGATGTCACAGGATGACGCACGCAGGCTTCCCGAGAAGGCTGTGGCTTCAGCTTCTGCAGTCTGGAAATCCCTGCATAAGGCCTATCGCATCAGCACAGCTGTGTGCTGCATGCTCTCCTGATTCCCGATCTGAACATAGAGCAAAGCTTGGCCAAGAAATAGTGTGGGTTGGATTCCCATGCTCAGCACACTGTCTGATTCTTGGGGAGGAGGGAAGAGCAACATGAGTCTTTGAATTCAGTCAGAGGGGAACTGTGCTTCCCCTCTTCAACCTCATCTATTGCTGTCCATCTTCCAATGCAGATACACAAATGATGTGGCTCCCAGAGTTCTTTTTCCGCTCTCACACGTATTGAATCCTGGATTTGTCCATTGCCAGGGGTTGCATGTGGTGTCTAGCTGCTAAATTCATGCTGAAATATACTACTCAAAGGTATGTGAATAGCATCAAAAGACTAGAAATGGAGACTCAGTGTTTACAAGCTACTCTTTTGGAAAGTAATCAGAATGATGCCTAATTCCTAGGGTGGGTGACTTTGATGGTATCTTTTATCAAAGGGATGGACCCCAGGCATGCAGACGTATGTGGATTGCTGGTCCTCTGTGTCCTGATGCCACCTGCTACCCAGGGATGCCACCAACATGAAGCCTTTCTCTGGCTGATGACAATACCTTGCTGATGAAGGTGTGATTACACAGAGATTTCTTTTTTTTTGCCAGTCCTGGGCTTGAGCTCGGGGCCTGAGCACTGTCCTTGGACTTTCTCAAAGCTAGAGCTCTGCCACTTGAGCCTCAGCACCACTTCCGGCTTTTTTCTATGTATGTGGCACTGTGGAATTGAATCTCTGACTTTGTGCTTGCTAGGCAAGCACTTTGTCACTGGACCAAACTCCTGGTCCTATACACAGAGATTTCTATACATTCCATGGTATTGGAGATACATCATTGTTCGAATATTTTAGATAAAAAATAAAAAACAAAGCATTCGAATAGGAATCTTACTTCCAAAAGTATCCATTTTAACATTTATAATAGTCAAGATTTTTATAAACAAAATATAAGCAGCATACATGTCAAATGATCACACAAAGAGAAGTAACTTGCTACAATGCAATGCCATAGAATATTACACAGTTCTTTTGTTACATTGTTTAAAAGCTATTCAGAAGCACTAAAACTCCTTTATAAATGTTAGCTAAAACTTCAAGGTAAACATGAGCATGGGAATCTATTATGTACATACATTATAATATATAAAAATTCTTCTCCTATGTACTAAGAACAAAAAGTGCTATATAGGGGCAGGGAGTTCAGCCTAATTGTCAAGGGCTTGCCTGGCAAGCATGAAAAAACAGGCTTGATTCCTTGGTACCACATACATAGAAAAAGCTGAAAGTGACACTATGGCTTAAGTGGTAGAGCTCTAGTCTTGAGAAAGCCCAAAGATAATGTTCAGGCCCTCAGTACAAGCCCCTGGACTGGAAAAATTAAAAGCACTATTTATAACTGAATGGATTTGTATAGGGGGAAGACCTGAGTCTCTTTTTCTCTCTCATTCTCTCTTACCCTCTCTCTCCACTTATCTTTCCCTCTCTCCCTCCTCTCTATTCCCTCTCCCTCTCTTTTTCCCTCTCTCCCTCTCTCTTTTTTTGCCTTCCAATTAATTTTGCCTTTTTCCTTCCATTATGCTTTAATATAAAAATGAAATGATTTGAAATGTGTATAGTAAATCTTCAAGGGAAACAAGTACAGTACAAACAAGTACAAATGAATGTCTATCAAGGCTTTATAGACCCTTTCTTCAACAAACTTCCAGTGAATACTCATCATGGCAAAGGAACGTATAGACTGATGCTTTACATTAATGAGTACAATTTAAACAGATTATTAAAGATGCCTGGACCCAGAGAGTGATTACAAAGAGGGCTAAGACCATTCCTGCATGACTCCAAGGGGCTTTATCACCCCCATGGAAGGACTTTCCAAGAAGTGATTGGTTTGTGACGGTTAATGATATCCATTGAAGATTCTCTTGGGACTGAAGGATGTAAGAACTCCCATGCCTTTTCCCACACTTCAATGCCCTATAAGTGTTGTCTAGATTCATTGGCTCTATCTGACTGGAAGCAATAACTGTATCCGTGGAGACCAGACTCCAGGAGGAAAGCGTGAAGCTGGATCTAGAAGAATGGATCTAGAAATTCTGGGCAGAAAAATAGTCTGAGCAGAGTCGAAAAGGAGGAAGAGCCAGCCTTATAAAACAGTATGTTTCTCATCATCATCATTGGAGAGAAGTGGTTGAAGGGTCACTCCAGAAACACTAACTAGATTATGCTGCAGGAGCAGATGACTTCAGTTTTCCCCTCTGATCCTTAGACTTTTCTAACTCTTAAAACTGGAGACAAATAAGCCACAAAACGATGCTTCCACATTATGGTCACCCACTTGAAGTCAGGAAAATTGAGCTTTTTATCCCTTTTACAGGGCAATAACCTTTTCTAGCAACCACACTGATTATCTTCGGGAGAATTTTACAAAGCCGTAAAACCGATGGCCAGATTTAATTAAAGTATGAGTGCTGGTGAGCCCACAGCACACCTGGGGATGAATATGTAACGTGTTTGTCATCACAGACCAAGACTCATGAGAAGTACATGTGAGTTAGAGCTAACATACACAAAGTGCTCCCCACAGGCCAGGCATGGAGCCACACACTTTGATTTAACTCATAAAATCCTGCCAAGAGCACTCTGACTCCAGACTCCAGAGCTGTAAGAAAATAAGTTGCTATTATTTAAGCCACCAAGTCTACAGTTCTTTATTGCACAGGCAAGTGGACAAATACACTCTCCCCATAAATGTCTCACACATCTGACTCCATATTGCCCCTGGTTCTCACTGGACTATGACTACTGTTTATGGCAAATGCCAGATTTTTGGCTAAATTCATAGCCTAAAGAGAGGCAAAGTGTGATACAAACATGGGATGTCTGACTTGTAGTTTCCAGTGTACTTGCTTATTGAACTGGGCTGGACTGGCTCTTAAGTTAGTACTAGCCAGACAACCTTGCTGCACTGTACCCTGTGAAAATTCTTCTGTGACCATTTAACCAAAGAATTCCTGCTTGAATTTTTTTCAGACTGGCTTGAGGTCAGACATCTGTTGTCTCTGAAACTCCCTCACTTCAGGAAATCATCCTGATCTTCCTTGCGATGGCTCAGGGTTCAGATGCCTCCTGACTTTCCCCCATTCTGGACAGGCAAGTTGAGCAGCTGTGGGTGTGAAGAGGTCCCTGAACGTACCAGCTGTGAGACCTCAGGCACCCTGACTGCCACAAGCCTTTGATGAATTATGCAAGGAAGCGAGAATATTCATCCTGGCCTTGGGGTCAGGTGGGTGGAGGACTGAGTCAGCTTTTACCAAGAACAACAGCTGGTAGATAAAAATCACATAAATATCTGATATAACCCTTGTTTGCAGGCACCGATTGATTTATTTGAACTGGGTTCTAATGAATCTGTTGCCCAGAAGTGAGCAAAATAGTCTCATTTGCAACTATGGCTTTCTCATTTCTCCCCTGTGTGCTGCGAGATTTCCAAATCTGCTGGGAAGATTTTAGAAGTTCCATTGAGAAACTTGACTTGCCCTTGACATTTCCCTGTATGTTGGGTTTCTAGCTTGGTTATCTCATTACTGGAGTGTCTCATGAAGTTCGTAATCAATCCTGACTAGGTTGAGTTATCACAGCCTTTGCAAAAGCTTGTTTACCACGGGGCCCAACAAATAATCCAGGTCATCTCTAACATTTGATTTCCAATAATCATGTTCTGCTTTCAGTGATTTCCTTTTTTTTTTTTTTTTTGCCTGATCTAGTTTCAGAAAGCTAAGAGCAGTGTGTGTGTGTGTGTGTGTGTGTGTGTGTGTGTGTACAATCTTTACAGCTAATATTACACAAAAGGTGCCATCTGTCATATTTAAGGGTTTTCATTATAAGATGGCCCGGAATCTGGCTCATGTGAGCCAGTGAATTGTGTCATGTTTTGGCCACAATTTCTTTTAGTTAAAACCAATGCTTATCCCACAAAATGAGGAAAACTGAGAGGAGTGCTGATGTTGGGAAAGAAGGGAGAGAATAAAGATCAAGGTGACTGTACTCACAAACTGATGTGTTGAGTAACAAATCCTTTAAAAAGAAAAATTCTAATTCTCAAAGGAACAGAGTTGGAAGAGTTATGTAGGGAAGGTCTATGGGTCATGAGAGTGAGGCTTTCATAAATGGAATTAGTGCCTTTATCAGAAAGGCCTTGCATAGTGCTGTCTAGTCTTCTTGGCCATATGAGGACCCAGTGTGAAGTACATGTTTGCACACCAAAAATATATGTATATATTATATATACAAGTATTTGTATGTACATGTGTATGTGTATATTTATATGTATGTGTATTTGTGTATATGCATGTATATGTGTATGTGCATGTGTATTTGTAGATGTATGCATACATGTATGTATATGACTGTACATGTGTATGTGTATGTGTATTTGTAGGCTTACATGTATAATAGAATATGCCAAACACTGAAGAAACAGGGATGTAGGGAGGGTGTAGAAGCACAGGTATATAATGGAAAGTGAGAATTTGTTGTGAGTACACTATGTGCACTGATGGAATTATCACCATGGACCACCTCTGTATGACTAATGTATGCTAACCGAAAAAATGTAATATATTTTTAAAGAAAATCAAAGATATATTTAAAGCCAAGAAATCTGGAAGTCAAAACTCCTTTAAGGGCATTAAATAACTTAAAAGATGGAAAAAATGGAACTCTGCTAAGTAAATACTCCTAAAATGCAATTTACTAAATGAAACTCTGTATTGCATATATATATATATATATATATATAAAACATTAAACCTCATTGAATAGGTACAGAATTTAACCGAGTGATAACACTTCTTAACCCATGAACACACTCATCCATTAACAAATTGATCATCTTGCCCCACTTTGAAAGTGAATTCATGGCTGAGAGGCCTATTAGACTGATCTTGTCTCACAGAACACAATTAACAGGAGCACGGTGACTGTGTGCAGATGGAAGGTGAGAGTTATTTTATTTCACATTTTAACTGTTTTTGGTTTTGTATTTAATGTCCTTATGATATATTGAGTCTTCAGCAAGACAGGAAGAAAATGTGTTGTTTATTATTTGTTTTTCTGATGCTTTTGTTTTTTCTCTAGCATTCAGCAAACGTTGATGACAGTGTTTTACCTTCATAAAAGGTAAGAAGGCAGAAATGATGACCCCCTTTTACATCAGGGACCCCTAAGGCATACCGGTAAACCCCAGGGTTTCAGCGAGATCACAGTCTACAAGCCGGTCTCAATGCCAGCTTCCAAGATGGTTCTTGGAAGTCAGTTCAAAGTCTGTGTTCCTTACTCATGCCCTGCCCATAGGTGGTGTTACATCAGGCAGATGGCGGCCAGCCTTGAAAAGCAAATTCCTCATCAGGTATTGGCTAGGTTCACACACTGACTGTCCAAGCCTGTGGAACTGTTTGCAGCAATTTGACTGTCACCATCTCTCAAGCAAGAAAGGAGTTACATAGGTATCAGCAAAGAACAAATATGAACACAGATTCACCCCCGGAATCTCTTCACTCTCCACATTAAGTTATGGGAAACCAAGCAGCCATTTTCCTCAATGCTAGCTAGAAGCACTAGAGTGTACTTTGTGAAGAGAATGTGTAATGAAGGTTTAAGGAAAGCAAAGGAAGTTGTAGATTATGTAGAGCTACAGCTGATCCCATCTTGTATTTTCTCCTCTTGTTTCTTAAGAGGCAAAGGAGCTGAAATTGTCATGGTTTCCCACTGAACACTTTGAATTTGCTTGAGAAAAACAACCAAGTCCCAATTATTATGAGTGGTATTATCCTCGCCCCTGAAAAATTAACCTGCAGTACCTTGGCCCAAGGCCTTGTATTGGAGTCAGGCTTCAGATAGACACAGCAAGTTACAGTGAGATTCTTAGGGTGGTCATGATCTAATATGAATCCTGTCCTTATGGAAAGGACATTGACACACTGGGACACAGACAGGAAGAGGACAGAAGGAAAAAAGGAGCCATCTGTGAGCTGAAGAGATACCTGGAACAGATCTTCCCTCAGACCCCTCCAGAAGGCAGCCCATCCTTTAGATTTCTGCCTGAAGAACTATGAGATGATATATTTCTGTGGTATAAGCTACTTGCCTTGCTGGTAACTCTACACTAACAAACCATGGATCAAGGCCTGTCACAGTCTTCCCTAGCTTACCTGACCAAGCGTCCTCCTCTTCTCCCAGGTACTAGCTCTGTGGCTCTGTTGGCGGTGTCTTCTCCCTTCCAGTGGCCAGCTTCTCCCAGCACCTTGCTTGTGGCAGATATAATGTGTGGAATGGATTTGACTTGTAAGAAATAAAGCAGACTGGAGCAAAGCATTCTCAAGAAATCTATTGAATGATCTTCTGGATTTGCCCAGCGCTGACTTCAGCTAATACATTTGAAGCTTGTGGGGTGAAGCCTTAGGCATGGATAAGTCTCAGACTTGGGGCATGGTATAAACTGGCAAAGTGCAAACCCCTGATTTCACATCCCAGTACCATCAAAATGAACAAATAAAAAGGAATGGACGTCGCAGCAGAAGTTGAAGCAACGAAAGATGCTTTTCTCAGGGATGTGCTCTAGTTCCCCAAAACTGGACTACTCACCTGATAGCAGTAAGACTCAAGGTGCTGTGAAAAGAAGGTGCTCTCTGAAGGATCCGAGCCCAGAGCCCACAGAACAGACCGATTATGTGCCCCTTCCGTTGCGAAGGTCTTCCAGTTACAGATATCTGGGAAGTAGATATGAACAACTTGTCAGGGAAGGAGGTTGGGAGCAAAAAGCTGGGGAAAGCAAGGGAGGAGGTGATACTGTTCAGAGGGAAATGTACTCATTACCTCATTTATGTAACTGTAGCCCCTCTGAACATCATCTTTCCAATAAAACAAATGAATAAATTAATTAATGTCAAAAATTCTCAGATATTGCTGGGGTGAAGATTGCCTTTGAAGAGGGCATACGTAATTATACAAAAAGTAGTCTTTTAAAACACTTTTATTAGTATTTACTAATTGTATACATGGAACTCATTATGACAATTCCATGTATGCATATATTGTACTTGGATCGTGTATCTCCTCTCTGCCCTCCTCCCTTCTTAGTCTGTGTTAATGGGCTTCATTATTATGTTGTCCTATGTGCATATAATATATATTCAAATTCGCTCTCTTCTTTCATCTGGACCTTTCTGATTCCATCCTTCATGTCATTTTTTAATGTCTAAACTCTGTGCGTGAGAGAAAATGTGATATTTTTTTCTGAATTTAATTTTTGTTTTCATTTTGAAGTGTTCACCTACAAATGACAATGATGTACTTTCATTCTTCTTTTTTAGTAAGACTCTAGTGTATACACGCACATTTCCTTTATCATCAGTGGTGGGGCCTTTGAGTTGACTCTGTAGTTTGACTATTTTGAATAGTGAGTGCTTCAGTGAACCCAGTACGCAGACATCTCTTCTTTATGCTGACTTATCTCTAGGAGTGGTTTATCAGGTTCTAGGCTGTTTTGAAGAATCTCTGTGCTGATATCCTTAAAGGCCTTGCTAATTTCCATTCCTGCCATGAATACAGGTTCATTTTCCCCCCAACATCCTTGCCAGTATTTGTTCTATTTTGTCTTCTTGATGATGGCAATGTTGACTATTGTGAGATTAAATTTCAGTTTGCTGTTTTGGATGTAAGCGCCATGCCCTCCAGCTGAAATACTCACTTTCCCTAGTGTCCTAGCATTCTTGTGTCCCCTCTACTGGACCTTGAACAAAATGAGACAGGGAGAAGGGTCACTTCATTCAGTGAGATAACTCGAGTATCCTGTGGTGCCTGTCTCAAATGTAATGCTTTGTCCTAAGAAATTTGTGAATACATGGAATTTTCCAGGTAGAAACCTTGCATTTATTTTACTAGGATACTTTAAACTTCAAACCGAAGCACTGTGCTGCATCACAAGATAAAAAGCTCTGTCCTCCTTCCCCCTCTCCCCCACCAGGTAGAATTCCAGCTCTGAAAATGTTGATTGGAAGTCAAGTGCTCTGTGAAAGTTTGGTCCTGACTCTGAGAATCCCATGAATGTTAAGGAAGCAGATTTCTTCTATTCTCAAAATGTCTTGAATAATAGCTACCCTGGGAATCAGTGTGGCTTGAGATTCAATCCTGGCTTTCCCCTGTGGGACACATTGACCTAGGTCTTCTTGATCCTAGATATAAATTGGGAAAAATAACACCAGCCCAGTAAATATGGGCTGCCATATCCCTGTCTTAATTAAGCTAAATTAATTAAGATCACATGCATTCAATTATACTATAATGTGTCTCTGAGAAAATCATCATACCACATGAAATCTTGAAGTGGAAACCATGGGACTTGTGCCTGGGGCGGGGGGGGGGAGGGAGAATGAAATGATGGCTTTTGAAACACAACAGACACAGATTTTTGTCACTGAAGAGACTGAGGATAGAATATGAAAAATGTGACCCTTGACCTTGAAGGGTAGAAGTTGTGAGCAATTGTAAGGTGGTAGAAGGGGACTGTAGGGCATGCAAGGGGAATTTGTCACTCTACAGATGATGACTAAACGTGTTATGTCACACGGGCTCTGGGGACCAGAGGATGTCTGAGTTACCAGGTCACAAGTGTAACTGAGTACTTTCTTACACGGGTTGGTTAGCATATGTGTGATTTAATCAGTTTATTAATGCTTGTAGTGGATAAAATGTTGCTAAGCTACATTAAAACTGTTCCCTGAGAGATCAAACTTGTTGAAACACATTTGTGTATGAAAACAGACATTGAATCAGAACTGTCCCCAGACTTCCAGAGTCCTTCGAAATGGCTTCCTGTCTCCCCCCTTTTAGTGCCTACCTTCCAGGGGGCAGGCCTATGTTCAGTCTACCTCTACCTTCACTCATGCACTGATCAGATCAATGATACTCTTTGAACGGGAGGACCAGGAGGGCTATGAGCTCCGAGGAAGGCATTGCTCAGGCAAGGGCTGGAAGACATGGGAGGAGTTGATGAGTCTCAAATCCTGACACCTTCCAGGCCAGGATTTAAACTTCCATTCCTATTTCACAAATGAGAGGCGTGACCTCAGAGAAGAAAAGTGACTTGGCAAGAGACACAGCCAGGCTGTGGCACAGCTGGTCAAGCTGACACTAACTCGTCTGCTATCTCCTTATCATCAGTGGCATGGTGAGTATGGTAAAGGCCTCCTGCCCTCCATGAGCATGAGAGGACAGACAACAAGTGCAGGACTGTTGCTCTAGGAGAAGGGCAGAACATCATCTTGCTCTTTCTTTAATAGAAGCAAATATATGTCCCTTTCCTGCTACAAGCAATTGCCTTGGCTCTGCTGACACGATGGGAACTATCCTTGGGGCAAAAATTAAATACGGTTTCACAGGACTATTAGGAGAACAAATGACAACACACGCGCACACACACACACACGCACACACACACACCCACACACACCCTCCTCCTTCTGACTGCATTGACATCATTTCTCAGGCTCACATGAAGGAACCAGAGTTCCAGAGGAGTGTTTGAGGTGTCTGGGCGAGAGCTTTGCAGTGTCATCTATTCATTCAGTTGCTAATGCTAATGCCCTTTATTTAGAATAACATGAGCTTTCACGGAGAGTTTGTGATTCCAACTTGTGAAAAGATTAGATTTTATATATATGTATTCTGAGTAGCTGTGAATTAGAGAGAGGTTATGCGATGTGTCTCATTTCCAGGTGACTCTGAGCCTGTTTCTTCATCTATACCAAGGAGATGATTATTAGAATGACCATCATAAGCATACCTGCTTCTTTGGCTTGTTATAGAATGAGTGGTGTCCATTTCCCAAGTCCAGAGAACCTTGAGCATCAAGTGGGAAGACACTCTGTTGAGGAAACCAGTCCTCTTGTGCTCCCTAGGGGAAGACAAGGACTGTGTACTCCACAGTGCACAGGTGTCAGACAATGGCAGACAGTGTCAGTCTCTGCCCTGCCCCGTGGAGTTCACTGTCTAGAGAGCTAAGGGACCCATGGGCCTGGACGTCTGAGAATGTTCTTGTTTGGGAACGTGAAGAGCCTTTCTATAAAGTTTAATGTCTTTTCAACTACTGCAGAAAAGTGTTTACGAGTGCAGCCTCTAAATACCGAGGACAACACCAGAGAAAAGACTGCCATGAATTAATGAAAATTTAAAATGGCTTTGTATTTTATTCTACATAAACATCATTAATATGCACTGGAAGGAACATTAGAATTCATAAGGGCGAGATGTTTTACTTGGTCTGGAGACAAAAGCATGAGGTCTCTGTGGGTGGCAGAGTTGTGATCACTCTGTGCCTCCCTTTCCCATGTCATTAGACAGCTGTGCCAGGAAACAAGCCCTAGAGGAGCCCCCGAATCCTAGAGGGTCATGGGTGCATCTTGTGATGGCCTGGACCCAGAGGAAAAAATGTGTTGTCCAAAGCTTTGCAGTGCTAGTGCTATTGAAGACAATAAATTTGGCTTTTTCAGGAACCCATCCAAGGGATTAGCAGGGGGTTCAAGAATAGAATATGAAGCTGCACCCTAAATGTAGCATTACCAGTCAATCCCATGGCAGGTAGAGGATAAATAAACATGTAATTTGGCAAGATCACACACACACACACACACACACACACACACACACACACACACTCCCCAACCAGTCCTCTCTAGAGTGATTCTGATATACATTGAGAAATTAACTGGTAGCAGCATATTTACACTAACTAGATTTGCTAGTCTTTGCTTCTGCTTTTCTTCAAAAGACATCTGGCAAAGTTGAACATCTACATGTTGAGTAAATTATAGCACTTTTGGGGAGGGAAGATAAATCTTCACAGATAAAGCACTTTCAGTTTTCCCCTCTTGACTGATGTTCCAGTGTTGAAGGAGGGGTGAAAAGGAGGGGTCTGGTATGGTTTCTGAAGCTAAGGATTTAATAGACTCCCAGGAATCATGAAACTTCATGAACAGTTATTAGACCTCGTGATTTGAAGGCATGGGTCTTGCTCTGAGTTCAAACCAAACCCTTATAGTGATCAAGTGGTAAATCCAAGTGTGAAACTCAGATCTGGATAATTCTAGGGTTGAATATGACCACTGTCACTCGAGTCAATTCCATGTGACAAACATGGGTGCTAGAAGCACGGACCACCCTGAACGATTTTATGCACACCTATTTGTCATTCTCAAAGAATTATTGGACCTCTAAAAACAATGATAGGTCACTGGAAAAGTGAGTACCAAGTATAGAGCTCTCTAGATTCAGTAATGACTCCATACCCCCAAAATATGTTCCAATGAGCAAAATGGTATCTTGGAAATGACTGGTATGCTTGTAAACTCTGTTACGGTTCAAAAATGGAAAAACTGGTATCAATGTGGAATTGTAAATGTGTGCTGTGTGGTTCAGTGACATCTGCATGAAACTAAAATTCTCTCATCTGTATAGAAAGTCAGTTCTTTTTGCTTTCCTCTACTCTCCTTTCTTGGCCACCCGCTAAATGCAGTACTCATTCTAATCAATATGTCACCCTTCATAAAACACATGAGAACAGGGGCATCTTTTATTTCTGCCAAAAGAACACAGGTTATTAATATCTCAACAAGATTAGAGATTCTGAGTTTAAAAATTAGATTGGGTGATGAAAAGCACATCCTTCATAAATATTTAAGCTCCATCGACATGCCAGTAATTAGAGGAACAGAGCACTCTCTGGCAGTGGGGTACCCCTGGTTCTATAAGAAAAGGCCTGACTTGCGGCTCTATAGTCCTTCCATAAGAAAATTCTACATCAGATATTAGTACTTCTTCTTAAATGACTCCTGAATGATGCATTTGGGAATTGTTAAATTCTTTGCAAATCTTCCTTCTATTTGAAAGCCACAGTGGCTATGAAAGCTGTATACCGTCATCTCATGCAACTGCCTTCTTTGCTCTTTCTGTATGCATTTTCGGTATCTCTTTTAGTGATCTGCATGCAGCAACTGATCTGGTGTGTTCATATCTGCTTTATCCTCAGGTTAGTGCTCTTTTACATCAAATCTGCCTACAGGTTTGGCCTTGAGGGTGGCTTTAGTTTAAAAGTCATAACAAATGTAAACGCAGCATGTACATGAGATGCGCCCTCTTTCTTCTCTCGCAATCTCACATGTGAAGCATGGACAGTTCATTAAGTGAGTGAAGTGTGCTCCACTAGCTGTGTGTCCCCAATAGCAGAGGACCAATTGCCATACATGATATTTGTCCATGTGACACTGTCCAGCCAATCAGCCACCTACTGCTCACAGACGTGTAAGACCAGGCCAGATGAAGAATCATCTGGTGGCACCCAGTTCATGTCACCAATCCATAGAATTTAAAAAAAAATTTAACTTCTTGAACACTCGTTTGTTAAACATGTCATTTGAATATGATATAAAAATCAATAAAAAATTTTTTAAAGTCAAGACATTCATTTCTACATGGACATTTTCTGTCCAGTAAACGGAGTGCCTGCTTGGTTATCGCTAGCTGTCTCTCTCACATTCTTCGAGTTCCCTCACCTTTAGCCTCATGTGTGGAGCCAGATTTATGGACCACATTGGCTACTCACCTCATTCTAGATCATATTCGCTCTGCATACTGGAACCTGCTCGCTGGCTACGCTATCCAATAAGCTTGGATAGATTTTGACTGATAAATGTTCATCATGATGTGATTTTAGGACTCTATTACATGGGAACAAGCAACACAAACGGAGAGTGAGTAAGCTTACAAGCTAAAAAGTAAGGCCCTGGTTAAGAGGTAGACTTCTCTCAGACCCAGACCTGGGACGCAACCATACACTGGCCACCACTGAAACCAAGTCTTGTTTTCATGGTAGTCCACAAATTTCTTTCTACCCCCTTGCTTGCTGTAAATTATCTGTATTTATTCACCTGCAAAAAAAGGTGATGTCATTCAATGACCTCTATCCCCTGCTTCACTCCGGTGCAAGAGAGAAGCTCGTTCTGTCACCTTAGAGGAATTCTACACTCCTTGAGAATCTCATCAGCTGGACTTCCTTGACAGAAGTGCCCACTTTTGCTCCAACTGTTTGTGGCCCAAGTCCAAGGTTGGAGTGGGTGCACTTCCACAGACTCCCTCATAGTAACCAGGTCCACAGAATTGATAGAGGCAGTAATTGGTATGGAAAAAATGAGAAAATCCTATCAATATGATCAATGCAAAGAATGCAAAGCTTTGGTTGTCCACAGAAGTCCATCTTATGATTCTTAGCCATGAATGCTCTCCACATTTCCAAAACGTTCCCACTTTGCATGACCAAATATTTCTACCAGGATGCTATTCGAAGCTCTTGGAATTGTAACTCTATTCATATTTTGGGGGTGCTTATCAATGTACAAAGTAATGACTGTGTATAGAACCCATATAGGTCAAGTTCACCCTCTCTATTACTCTACCTTATCCTCCATTATAAAATTGTCTTACAATTTTATTATAACATGATCAATGTCTGTCTATCCAGTAGTTTATAATGGCATGAAGGCTGTGCCGGTTTGGTGCTTGGCAGGATTTTGTCAGTGGTATATATCTACTAAAAAGGTGTGAATGATTGGATTAACAGAGGTAATTTTAAGGTTTGGAATAGAGAAAGAAGTTGATGGGGTCTTGGATTCTAACTGTGCTGTTATACCAACAGGCACATCCTCCATTAACCATAACAATTGCACAGATGAGAACAAGAATTTCCAAATAGTAGCAAAAGAAAAGGGGACAGATGGAATTACAGTTACAGATGGAGTATTTTGTGAGGAAAAGTACACTGTTTGCTACTAAAAACATTGATAGTGTCTTTATGTCACTTTTTATTTTCCCTTACTTGACTTTTCAATGGAGTTGTCATAATTGACCAGTTTGCCTTGAAATTCTGTCTTTGGGGCTGTGGCATTTTTTTTTCCTTGTCCACTCTTTGTTGCTTTCTCTACTCATGTTCTGTGCATTTTGCTCTTTCATCTAGCTCCCACAAAAGCCACTTCCCTGGTAATCTCTTTGTATATTTAGTTTTTTTAAAATCTCTCCACCAGAAATCTTACATACATTTAATTCCATCTCACTTCTAAAGTTCCAGACCATGTTCTCAACTTCTCTACTTCTTAACTTCTCTGCTTGTTTTTTTCTCATAAGTCTTTCAGACTCAAGCTTCCCTTTGAACTTGCTCATGACCCAGTGTTCTAGCACTGGATACCGAACTCTGTAGAATCAAGCACAATAAAACATAACTGATGACGCTGGTATCTCTTAAGAGCTACACTTGAAATATTTCTACAAAAATGAAAGGGGATTCCTTGAACTCACAGTAATAACGTAGTGGAAATAATCCTATGAAATGCCCAAGAAGTAGTTCACATAAGGCCTTCCTGATATGTTTGTTCCTTCAAAGCTGTGACATTGGCTGGTAATGTAAGTAAACATAGAGATGTGAGGCCTGGATATTTTTATATCATGTGTAAGTTTGTATGAAAACCTTGGCACAAATAAATGTTGGGCTTTGATCTTCAGAGGAGCTGGAGGAAACAGCTAATAAAATGACAGAACTGGGATTCTGTCCCTTGATTTGTGAATGCATATTAATACTGTCCCCCTAACTTCAAGGGAGATGCCTTGACAAACCCTGAGTGAGTAGTAGAGGCAAGACATTAGCAGCTTTGAAAGTTCTACACCCCTGCACCTTCAATATAGAACTTAGTGGGGCTCAGTGCTTGAATGCTGCCTGGATAGGAAACTAGCTCCCTTATTCTTCATGTCTCCACAGCCCAGAGATTCAATGAGCCAGTAAATGCAGGGCCCTATAAACCTCTGTCATGCTAACATGAAAGATGAGAGGAGAATCAACAAACTGGATGATTAAAACCTTTCTGTCATTTAAACGCGTGGTTCATGCCTCTGACCCTAGCTACTCTAGAGGCTGAGATCTGAAGATTGCAGTTCAAAGCCAGTCCAGGCAGGAAAGTACTTAGGGTTCTTATCTCTAATTAACCTCCAGGATAATGGAAATGGAGCTATGGATCAAAATGGTAGAGTGCTAACCTTGAGCAGAAGAGCCCAGGGGGTGTCCAGGCACTATGACAGACCAAACAAAGACAAAAATGAAAACTTCGCTTCATGGAAAACATAAAGGCCTATTTCCCCCAAGGGAATTTATTTTCTAACAGTAGCTACAAAATAGGTCAGTGATATGTGGGAACCTGAAAGAAATATTAATACTTTAACACTCTTTTAAATCTTAAGACTACAGAGGTGGTGTATATTCTAGACATCTTCAAATTCAACTGCATTGTTATATAATCATTGGAATAGGCAAAGGGGGAGTCGTGTAGAGAGGAGACCATTGTGTTTTAGGGCACACCTCAGACCTGAATGCCATCATGCAAGTATCATCAAACTCTCTAAGTCTATCAGGCTAATTAACATATTTATGGTATATTTTTATTATGCCTAAAGTCCATTTCTCAAATAGTCGTGTTTTTTCTCTTATTTATTTTTCCACAGTGCACAATAATAATGCAAGTACATTTGCTAAATAAAATGTAGGAAATGCAAACGAAGTGAAGGAGATGAGGAGGAGGAAGATGATAAATGACTTCCGATGCCATCATTCAGAGAGGGGCATGATTGTTATTATTTAGGTGTACATTTTCTTCTATGTTTTCTAAAGGTATTGGTTAGGAATGCAAGTCTTGACTCAGTTGGGAAAGACTTGATTTGCAAGTGTTGGGCCTAGAGTTCTCACCCCAGGACTGATAAATCAATCGAGTGCGACCATGATTGGAGGAGGCAAGTTTCTGGGTCCTTGCCTGTCACCTTTCTGACTTGCTCATGCGATCTGATGTCGCTGGGTCGCTCCCTTTCCTGTGAGGACAGCCTGTGAACAGCACTGACTTACAGAGCTGGCAGAGTTAAACCATGGAACTTCCAGTTCAAGGTGGGGTTAAAGTGTGCACCGATCTTAGCTACCATTATTTGATCGTGTACCTCATAATTCCACACTGAACATGCAATAGATTAACACTAATAAACTAAGATATCTTAGAAAACACATTTCTAATACTATGTAATTATTACTCAAGGTAATTCAGTGTCCTACTTTGTTATTTTCTGACAAGGAATTTCCACGTTTGAACATTACCATTCAAATAACATTTTAGTGGATAAAATTAAAGGATATTTAATCAACCCTCTTTGTTGACATTTAAGCTCCTTTGAAATTTTTGCCATTACTAGTAATGTTTGGATGAATAGGTTTCTATATAATCTCAGTTTCAGAAATGAAACTATTGAATTAAATATCATGGATATTTATAAAGCTTATGATACCTATTGGTAGATTGCTCTCTCAAGGAGTTGCAACAATTTACACAAAATTAGTACTGCCTGAGATTTTTTTTCATGGTTTGATGTACTTGAAAACATCTCATACTGACTAAAAAAAAAAGTCTTTGCAAATCAGATGAGCAATGATTGTGATGACTTAAATTTTGTCTGACTTTGATTACTGGAGAGTTTGAATACCTTCCCATTGCTTTATAAACAAATAGATTTCCACTGGAGTTCATTATTTTTCACATATGTGTAGACATCCAAGAACTTTTCTATTGATTCATGGGAGTTGTCTGTTCCCTGTTGATAATAACCATCTATTGTATTTGCTACAAATATGATTTCTTGATAATAAATTCACATGGTCTTTCTATATTCTATAGGTTTCTGTTTATTACTTTGCTTTAATTAACATGCAGTGTAATCAGAACACCTCCCCTTTTGTGTCATTCATACTCCTATGGACTTAAAATGGACTTCTGCCAAGAAAGCAGGAATTTCCCAAGTATGAGTTTTAGACTCTCAGGATTAGATTTAGAATGTAGAGTAGCAAATCAAAATCTACTGGAGTGAGCCGGGGAATGAGTATTTTGTGTACTTTTCATGATTCATGTGTTCACAAAGGTTTGAGAAGCAGCGATTCAGTGACTTGAGTTGCTATTTTATTCTAGGGTTAATGCACTTAATGACTGATATGTCAGAGCTCTATTTGTGCTGTGTAGCTTTTGACAAATATTTTAATTCTAAAAAATGACAGAAGTTAATCTATGTAAAACTCTATTAAGATTTAAGAGATTAAAGTTTTAATAACATGTATTTTTTCTTCCAACTCTGTTTAGATATGGGTTAAAAACATAGCTATTGAATTTTTTGTAGGTTTATATAGCATTTTAATATCTGAAAAAATATTATTTCTCCCACACTTGACTTCTGCTTCAAAACAATTCTTTGCTTTTTTAAATCCTTGTATTTTATAAGACAAATTTGGATAAATCCTTCCTAGTTAAGTAGACAGTTTTTCAGAATTTTGATAGAAAATGCATTGTACCTTAAAGCTATTTGAAAGGAAATGATAGTAGTCTTCTGGTATAAGATATGACCTATATTCTGCTTATTCAAGATATATCTTGTATTCTTCAATAATATTTCATGTTTTTTCACAAATAGTCCTGCATATTTCTTGTTGAAATGTTTTTAAGCATTAATAGGATAGTTGTTTTTGAGATATAGTTTTTGCTGAATCTATGCGGAACATTTATTTCCTTTATTGAATTCTCATTTATTCAAGTGGTTCTTTGGATGATTTCTTTGGGTAAATACTGTCTGTATTAGTTATCTATTGCTGCATAACAAATTATCCCCAGCCTAAGTGGTTTCAGAGGACAGCATTTGTCTCAGCATTTGTGTGGGTTGAGAATTTCACATACAGCTTAGTAGGTTTCTCTGTTTCTGAATCTTTCATCTGGAAATGTGGTATACGGATGCCAGAATGCCCTTGAGGCTAAACTCTGGGCTGACCTTCTTCTAGGTTCATTCATAGGACTTCTACCAAGGATCTCTTTGTGGGCTAAAGGCCTGCAGTATTTGGTAGCTAATGAAGAGTAGCCACTCCCAGTTTCTTGCCACATGGAATGTTCATGGGATGATACACATGTTAGGTAGGTAGATATGAGACAGATTTATAGAAGATGATAGACAGGCTGGCAGGAAGGAAGACAGCTAGCTAGATAGTTATATAGGAAGGAAATTATACAATGTATGGGAACTAAGAGCGTGGGCATCATTATGTATCGACTTGCAAGATGCTCTGGTGCACTTATTTCCACTTATTTATTGAATGAGTCAGCCATGGTGTGATTCCCGTGAACCTTCTGCATCTACTTCCAGCCAATCAAAATGAGCACCTCACTTTCAACAACAACTACAAAGGCTGGACCTCGTTATATGAAGCCCAGAGCTGCTTGTCAGAACTTTCAGCCACTTCTACTGAAGTGGCTGAGATTAATGTCTTGGGGCCACACTGGACCCAGGAGATGCTGAACACTGAGTGATGGCATCTGAGGAGAGCTCCTTCCTCTGTTTGCACAGTCTTTCCTTCTCAGGTAAACATTAGGATGTCCTGTTGAGGATTATGTTTCAAATTTCAGCAAATGTGAAGTAGGGAATGGTATTTTTCTCCCCCAGCCCTCAAATCAGGAGTAGGATTGCATTTTTTTTCCAGGAAGCATTGTTACTCTCTTATTTCATTTCTTGTGAAATAAAGCATGGAAAGTACAAGGGGTCTCTGCAGCTTTTAGAAGTTTGTAATCCAGGACTCTATAAGCACTATAGGAAATGATCCTAATCGCTTAAGGGAGTTCTTCCAACCGGAATGCTTTATTCCAGATCCGAGGGAAAAGAAACCAGTGGATGATTCTCGCTTGCAACAATAGACACTTCCTCCTGTGCCCAGTTGAAAGGGAGAAATGACAGAAGTGTTAAGTGAGAATTGACAAGTGCTTGGCTGCTAAAGCAAGGTGTTAATAAGCTTCCAGGTTTTCAAACATCTGTTCCATTATCATGTTTGAACTGTCATGATACTTATCACCTCAACCAAACCGTACATCAAAGCCCAGATTTTTCTTTTTCCTTCCAAATCAGAAGGTTGAATTTAGGATACATTAAAAACAACTTCAGTTTCAAAACAATAAATGTGATGGAGGAGATAGGCTTATGCCTATGGTTTGAGTTCCAGCATCCAAGGCCATTTCATCTTCGGATATGGAGAGATCATGTTTATGTAAAATATCTCTCTTTGCTAATGAACTCTGGGATAGCAATTGATGACTGAAGGAAGGAAGTACTTGTTTTTCTTTAATTTTACTCCTTTGCCAGAGCCAGCCAGCAGAAAGGCGGGATACCTGATTAGGGAGTGAGGATGAGAAAAGAAAAAGAAAAGACAACACAAGTAACAGATGGGGTTGGGAGGGTTTACAGCTCAAGACTACAGCCTAAGGCCATAAGCTTAAGACTGCAGCGGTCATTTATTTCCCATTCCAGTCTTATATAGTCTCTACAAAACACCTGGCAGGTGATACATTGATAACCAAGTCTCAGTAGAGAGTGATAAGGCAGTAACACATTCGTATATAATGATAACCAAGTCTCAGCAGAAAGTGATCCACAATACCGACGATATAGCTCAAAGTTCATAGGCAAGGCGTCATACATGACAGCTCATTTCTCTGTGTGGTTATCTTACTCAGTGATGCAGATTCATGGGCCAGCCTGACCCTGCACTCAGCTCCCAACACCCCTTCACCATAGACATACACTACATTCCCCATAAGATACTTCGAGCAAATTATTGACAGAGCATCGTACCCTCTCCATACTTTCTGACAAACTTCACTAGCCGTGAATTTCCCCCTTCAGGTAAGTGATAGGTTAAACTTCTCTTCCAGTGGATAACCCTTTTGTTGACAACTAGCAGATCCTTCACGGCAAGATGGCAAGCGGTGTCATGAGGCATTTGAGTGAATCCTGAAAAAAAATGATTTGAGAAAAAGATCATTCTAGGCAAACTGCATGGCTCTCTCTGAGGCCTTAAAGTCAACTTTGCCGCTACAAGCCACATTCCTGCAGGCCTACCAATTCGAAACCAGGGGTAGAGCCAGAAAATGCAAAGAATTAGCAAGCAAGATCACCAGTGCTATATGAGAGATGGTGAAGATTATTGTGAATACTCTTCCTTAGGTGTCATGGAGCCTCTGAAGACTTCATATTATTACTGCACAGAGCAGCCACACAGCTCTGCCGATCTTAGGAAAGACACAGGGGCTCAATCCAAAGACCCTGATCTACAAGACCATTATTTCACTGGACGTCAGTAGAGGAGAGCAATTACTCTGCTGGATGTGGGGTGGAAATGACTGGCTGCCTTTGAATACACAGTGCATGGCTCAGCCATACAAGATGGTCATCTTACATTTCCTACCTCCCAGAACTCTGGGTCAGGGATCACCTTATTTGGGGCTTTCCATAGTCAAGATGCTAGGGATTGGTTACAGATGTGCAGTCTCAATTGAGCCTGTTTCCCACAAGCAGCAAGGTTCCAGGCCTGTCCACAAAATCACTGCATCCTCCCCATTGTCCTGTCCACCAGCCAAAGGCAGCAGAATATCATGTCAGCAGTACACGGACACAAGGATTCTCCAACCAGACCCTGTGAAACTATGATGCTCTGGGTTAGTTCACAGCACAACAGCAAATGAGAGGATAGGCTTTTGGATCAGGCAAAAGTTTATGTAATTCCCAAGATCCAACACCCCTTTATGTTAAAAGCTCTGGAGAAACTAGGAATCCATGGAACATTCCTCAATATAATAAAGGCTGTGTATGACAAACCCACTGCTAGTATTACACTCAATGGTGAAAAGCTAAAGCCATTCCCTTTAAAATCAGGAACGAGACAAGGATGCCCACTCTCTCCACTCCTCTTTAACATAGTATGAGAATTCCTACCCAATGCAATAAAGCAAGAAGCAAGCATAAAGGGGATCCAAGTAGGGAAAGAGGAAGTAAAACTATCCCTCTTTGCAGATGACATGCTTCTGTATATAAAGAATCCTATAGACTCTACTCCCAAGCTCCTTGAGCTGATTCAAAACCTTGGAAGGGTAGCAGGCTATAAAATTAACCCTCAAAAATCAACTGCCTTCCTTTACGCCAACAGTGAGAGGAATGAGGCAACAATCAGGAAAGCAACTCCTTTCACAATAGCCTCAAAGAAAATAAAGTACCTAGGAATTAGCTTAACTAAGAATGTAAAGGAACTTTTTGATGAAAACTTTAAAACGCTAAAAAAGGAAATTAAAGCAGAACTAAGGAAATGGAAAAACCTCCCATGCTCCTGGATTGGAAGAATCAACATTGTGAAAATGACAATCTTGCCAAGGGCTATCTACAAATTCAACGCAATACCTATCAATATCCCAATGTCATTCTTTAAAGAAATAGAAAAGGCAATCCAAAATTTCATATGGAATAATAAAAGACCCCGGATAGCAAAAACACTTCTTAGCAGAAAGAACAGCACTGGAGGAATTTCAATTCCAAACTTTAGACTCTATTACAGAGCTATAATTATCAAAATAGCTTGGTACTGGCACAGGAACAGGTCTGAAGACCAATGGAATAGAACTGAGGACCCAGATATTAAACCACAGACCTATGGCCACCTAATCTTTGACAAGGGAGCCAAAAGAATAGAATGGAAGAAAGACAGCCTCTTCAACAAGTTGTGCTGGCAGAACTGGTTAAGCACCTGCAGAAAACTAAAGCTGGATCCTTCTTTGTCACCTTGCATTAGAATTAACTCCAAATGGATCAAAGACCTGGAGGTAAAAGATGACACACTGAAAACTTTACAGGAAGGAATAGGAGATACACTAGGCCTCCTTGGCACAGGTCGAAACTTTCTTAATAAGGACCAAGAATCACAGCAAATAAGAGAAAGGCTGGATAAGTGGGACTGCATTAAACTGCAGAGCTTTTGTATGGCAAAGGACATAGCTAGTAAACTAATCAGGAAGCCTGCAGAGTGGGAGAAGATCTTCACCAACCAAACAACGGAAAAGGCCTCATATCTAAAATATATCAACAACTCAAAAAATTGAATCACTCCAAAACTAACCTCCAAAGTAACAACCATCCCATTAACAAATGGGCCAGTTGCCGGGAGTTTGGCCTAGTGGTTAAAGTGTTTGCCTAGCATGCATAAAGACCCGGGTTCGATTCCTCGGTACCACATACATAGAAAAAAAAGCCGGAAGTGGTGCTGAGGCTCACGTGGTGGAGCTCTAGCCTTGAGAAAGTCCAAGGACAGTGCTCAGACCCTGAGCTCAAACCCAGGACTGGCAAAAAAAATAAAAATAAATAAAAATAAAAATAAAAAATGGGCCAAAGATTTAAAGAGAGTCTTCTCTGAAGAAACAAAAATGGCCTATAGACACATGAAGAAATGCTCAACATCTCTGGTCATAAAGAAATGCAAATCAAAACAACTCTAAGATTCCACCTCACTCCAGTTAGAATGGCCAGGATCAAAAAAAAACTAATAACAACAGATGCTGGAGGGGATGTGGCCAGGAGGGATCACTACTACACTGCTGGTGGGAGTGCAAACTCGTTCAACCACTATGGAAAGCAGTATGGCAGTTTCTCAAAAGACTAAACATAGAGCTCCCCTATGACCCAGCAATTCCACTACTTGGCATTTACCCAATAGTCCAGAAACTAGAGCATACTAAATCCACTACCACAACAATGTTCATTGCAGCATTATTCACCATAGCAAAAATATGGAACCAACCTAGATGTCCCTCAGTTGATGAGTGGATCAACAAGTTGTGGTATTTGTACACAATGGAATTCTATGCTGCTGTCAGAAAAAACGACATCGCCCCATTTGTTAGGAAATGGAAAGTCTTAGAAAAAATCATATTAAGTGAAGTAAGCCAGACTGAAAGGAACTTAGGCTCAATGGTTTCCCTCATTTGTCATAATCAATAGAAACCTTGGCTCTACTAGTAGAGATCTGCAATAGAGCAAAATCTTGATACATAAGGCCATATAGTATGAAGCTAATTGAAAAGACCTCCAGGATATTGAAACAAAAGTCATATGATGAATGATTGTTGTTCTTAATGTGCTATGTTATCTCTCATCTCTTTTGCTGTCCCTTGGTTATCTCATATTGTTACAGTATCTCACTTTGTTATCTGATATATTGGATTTATTTGTATTTGTTTATTTGAAATTGGATAGGGAAGGGGGGAACCAAGACCGGGGGGGAGAGGAGGGTAATGGGGACCAAGACATGTGAAAGGGTATCAATATATGTGAATTAATGCACTTTCTATCTGGCAAATATCATGTAACCCTTTTATTAATTATAATAAAAATATATATATATAAAAGAAAACAAAAAAATAAGTTTGTGTCATTCCCTTCCTCTGGCCAATAAATTTCTTATATTTCCATTTATTTAGCAGTTGCTGTTCCTCACACCCAAGATGCCTTTGTCTTGCATTAATACATTTATTGCCTACTGAAGTCTCTTACCTTATTTTTGAAATTCTATGAAAAATTCCACATTTCTTTTTAAAAAATACAGTTGCATTAACATTAAGTAGTTGTACCATTCAACCAGTCAGTTTACAAGTACAACACATCTTGGTAGATACTTATCTCCAATTCACCAGTAAAAGGCTGGAGATGGAGGTGTAGTTCCAATGGTAGAACACTAGCCTTAAGCAAAAAAAAAAAAAAAAAAGTGCTAAGTAGAACAAAAAGCTTTGAAGCTCCGAACTCATGCCCCACTACTGGCACGGAAACAAATGAAAAAAAGAGAAATTACCCATGCATTCTTACTTAGAGTCCTCTGCCACAGGACATAAGCTGAACTCAGAGCCCAGAAGGTCAAGCACAGGAATGGTTTAGGGCTCACACAATAGACAGTGAGCTTCCATGAGCCTCAATTTGAAAGTGATAGAACTAATGACCTGACTGCCAATACAACTTGCAGTTTTTGGTGGCTGAACAGACAGAGAATTTAGTTGTGTTTGTTAAGGCTATTTCCAATGTTGAGGTGGGCAATTTGGTAATGATTAACAAAATCATAATTGTCATGAAGGTTAGCTGAGAGAGCCTGGCAAGAGAAGAAGGAAGGCAGACATCCACAAATCAGGTGCTTGAAGAGTCGCTCTTCCCAAGAGATCTGAAAGGTTACCACTGCTGAATAGCTCTTTGAAATACTTCACTAAATTACTCTGCTGGGTATCCCTTATTAAGCAATCTGCTTCAGAAAGTTCTTTATTCCACAGGACTGGCAAAGTCTCCCAATTTCCTTATGCTGGGGGTTGGGGGTGGGGAACCTTCGTGCTGCCTCATTTGAGTGTTTTATCTGCCTGGAGAATGGCCCATGTTGCCTTCCTTGTTGGGCCTTGATAAGTGTCCCTGAATGAGCGGAGAACAATTTGTACAACTCTTCCAGTCAATTGGAGGCTGAACCGTGAGGCTGAGCAAAGCTTTGTTCCTTCCCACAGTGCCAATTTGCGCTTATCAAGTGCAACAGAGAAAATGTGGTGGCATGTTACCGTGAGAGTACGAAAGCTCTCTGACAAAACGAGAAAACAGTTATTTTATCTACCTAGAGCTAGCTCTGTAGCAATTTTCATGTAATTATGCCATGTTAGAATCGCCTCGCCATATGGCCAGGCATTGATCATTTTGCTGTGATGTTAATTTAATATGTAGTGTGGATGTTTGCTTGTTTTGCTAATAAAATGTTCATTTCGGTGTTCTTATTCTATCATGGAGTGTGAGCATTGACAGGTTTTTTTTTAAAAAAATAAAAATGGGTATACATTTGGAGAATAAAAAAATTTTCTTGTATAAGCTCCATGCATTTGAACTTTTGTAAGAAACTTGGAGAAGTTCTGCACTTAAAATTGTCATGACTGGCATTATAGAGCCTCAAGAGTAAACACACTGAGGCTCTTCCCTGCTTTTCCCCGCATTGAAACCAATGGTGATCAGTCAGACACAGTTCTCCAGTGACACATAATTCTGTGCTGGAAGCCTGGCATTTTTCTATGGAATTAATTCCAGAGATCCTGGATTGATATACAATATACAATATTCACATTTGACACTACCCTCAGTCTACAGAGGGAAGGAGCATGTGTAAACCAAAGAGGAGGTTCTGAGGTGCTAGGGACAAATCTAAAGACCCGAGGCCAGCTCATGGACGCATAAGGAGACCACTGGGACTAAAGGGGTTCTGAAGTAAGGCTGAATTCTATGGCTGAACAGCTGTATTCATTTGTTATTTATTTGTATGTCATTGGTGGTACTGGGTCTTCTTTATCACTGAGAAATACCCTCAGCTCCCCCCACACAATGTGATATATGTATATATATGTATATATGTATATATATATGTGTATATATATACATATATTTGGTACAGGGTGTTTTCATTGTAATTATTCCATAGATGCACACCATGCATAACTTTATCTACCATATTTTATTCCTTGAATCCCTCGAACTCTTTTGGCAGTGATGCTTATTGGAGTTTACCATATCATTTTCCATGATGAGTATAGACACTGCAGGAAATTGCATCCATTTACTGTCTGCGTCTATTTGAAGGGAAGAGTCTTTGGTTTGTGGGCATCAATCCTAAAAGACCAGATGCTTTAGGCAGAGGCACCCTGTTGCTAAGTGGAGTTTCCCAAAGAATCTCCAGAGCATATTCGTTCCAGAGGGCAATCAGAATCAAGAGAAGAAAACTGGAATGGTATAGCTGAGTGAATTAAACAGACTTTAACATATCTTCTCACCACAAAACTCCTCAGTGACGTTAACATGTAAATGTGATTTATGAAATACAAAGAAAAGGATACCAGTTATGCAGTCTCTACACTGAACTTTTACAGGGGGACATGTTTCCCCAAGATCCATCTTGCAGCATGAAGGTATTGGGAAATACGCTTGCAGAGCACAGCGGTCAATCCTGTGCTAATTATCTCACTCACACAAACCAGTCAATGTGCTGCACTCTACCAATTTATATTAATGGCATTTTCTGGGCTATGTTCAGGAGCCATTGAAAGGCTATAAATTCCTCTTCTTCTCTTCCCTTTCCCCAGCGGATATGAATTGAAATTTCCTTGGTGCCTATGGCTCAGGTAAGGTTTTCTCTCTCCCTTTGGCATTAGGTCTAATTAAATGTCTGCTACTGTTTTAACAGATTCAACTCAGGATATGGGCACTGGTTCTTGAGTAGTTGTTTCAGCAAACAAAAACATGGGCAAGTAACACAAAAGCAATCGGAGCAAAGGATCACCACACCACAGCATATGATGTCTCTGGGTTACTGGGTAAGTCAGATCTGTTCTCTGTTCATCTGTTTGTGATGAACAGAGAATTTATTTTTAACCCAACACTTATTTTTTTGCCAGGATCTTAGCTGAGTGTTGATGCCAAGAAAATAAGGCCACAACTCAACCTGAAGTGGCTACAATTTTGGTGAAGGAGACTGACTCATTGTGTTAACAAATAAGCTCTTAATATGATAGATGTATTGGTAGAGAACAACACATGATACAGAGCTAGGAAAGATATATGGAATTACTCTTCAGGAAGCTGCAGAAATTATCCCCAGAGAAAGTGAGTCCTACTGTATTTCGGTAAAAGGGTTAAGAGTTCTTGATGAAAACAGGAAACCATTTTGTACATAAGCAAGAAAAGAGAAGAGTCAAAGAGCAAATCCTGAGCAATGTTAAATAGTGTGTGACTGGCTGGGGAAGCAACTGAGGAGAAATAGCCAACGAGTTGGGAAATAAGCAAGGGAGAAAGATGTCTCGGTGGACAAAGGAAGAGAGAATGTAAAAAAAAAATAAAGTCAACAGTGTCAGCTTGTCCAAAGACAAAGACACTCACTGGTTATCTTAAATGGGTAGGTTTTAAGGGTAATTTGTGAGATACCAAAAGCTGGTTAGTACACACGTGTCACCCATTTAGTGATTTCCTGTATGTTGTTGAATCAGTATCTTTATGCGAATACATTCATTTCAAAGAAAAATTCATGTGATAAATCTGTGTACTAATTTCCATGACTATGAGACTTAAAGCCATATATTACTGATGCTGATCGATGAATACTGTATGCTAACACTACTAATGTCTCTTAAGGGACATTAAGCTAATGAGAGAAACTGGGCTTTGTGTTCTTCTTATTAACATTTTGTCACTTGTGGGATAGCAGTGTTCATGTATGCTCTGAGGTTTGATTTCTATACTAGTGTGTGTGTGTGTGTGTGTGTGTGTGTGTGTGTGTGTGTGTGTATACTAATACCAGGGCTTGAACTCAAGACCTTGCATTCTCTCTCATCTCTTGTATACACTTAGTAGGCTGTCACTGGACCATATCTCTAGCATGGCTTTTTGCTGGTTGTTTTAGAGATGGAATCTCCAGGACTTTTCCTCCCCAAACTCACTTCAAACTGCCCTCCAGGACATCTCAGCTTCCTGAATAGCTAAGATTACAGACATGAGCCATATATGCTTGGCAGATCTCTTCATTTATTTTCTAGGATATTTTTCACTTATTCTAAACTTATTATAAACACGATCCACGTATTATTCTTCACTTACTGTGAAGAGATCTAATAGTGCTGGTAAAGATAATTGTCAATTTTCATTTTATTTTATTTTTAACAATTTTTATTCTCTTTAAGTGGTTATACAAAAGAATTCCAATACAGTACATATAAACTGATATAAACATGTCATATATTTATATTGTTTATATCAGTTTTTGTACAATGCATTTTAATCAATGTTGCCTCTTCCATCATTTTCCCTTCTTTCATAACCCAACCCATATCCTCAAGTTCTATGGTTCCATTTTCACATATGTACATTGGATATAATGATTATATTTGCACATACTTCCTCTGTACTTGTCATTTTCTAATCCCTCACCATGAACCAAAGGCTGTGCAAAATGATTTAATAGTCTCCAAAATTTATTATGTACCTTTTTTATCATATACATTTATCATACACATTTGGAAATCACTTCCAGAGAAGTGTACTGAAGATCACACAGCTCTGTCGGAGTAGAATGAGACTGAGTTCAGGTCACTGCCACTCCCAGGCAGATTAGAGAGTGTGCACTTAGACAATACTCAGCCAATGTTGCTTCTCTTCTGCATCAGAATGAAACTTCATTATTCTCCTGCAACTGACTTTAAAGTATGCTAGGTCATTTGTTTTTGTCAGTGAGGTTCAACTCCATTCTGGGATCAATCATAGTTTACTGGAGGGGCTGCGGTCAGAACCTCATTTTTCTAGCACTGGGGAAGCTTACTGAACATCACAGCAGGTCAATTGGGGCTGCCTGCAGGAATAACAAAACCCATGCCTTTCATTTCTTAATTAACTAAGTACAATATGGGTTGCAAATTGCTCAAAGCTGGGTCTCCTATGGCATTAATTAGAAAATTGCAGAGGAGGATTTGATGGTTAATCCAAACTTCATAAACCTTCTGGGATTTTTCAGAAGCCTCAAATTAAAACAAAAACGGTTCTGTTTCTAAACTTAATTCACGACATGTTGTATGTTCCAGTTCAGAAGAGACTGTCATCTGGCAAGCTCCAGCGATGGAATGGGTGGAGAGGAGCCCGCACCTGGTACACCCAGGACCCTGGGAGGTTCTCAAGGTAATTGGATCTCTTTGTTCTCTGGAGTCCTTGCACAATAGAAATAATCATTTGGCCATAAGCACTTCCATGGCCTTAGATGATCCATTCAGAGTCTTGGTGATAGTGAATTAGAAATGCAATTACTGTAAAAAAAAAAATAGAAAGGAATGCAATTAGCTATTTTACATTGTGTTCACAAATGCAAATTAGAAAAGAGACTTTATATAATTATGGAGAAAACAGAGGTTAATAAAGACCAGCATGAGCAGTAATTATCTGTCCATTCCTGGAAAATGGTGGTATCAAGTCTTTATTAATGGGGCAAGAGAACAAGTCTTGTTAGCTATTTTATGTCCATTTTCTACTTGACCCCTGCGACCTCCATTCAAAGAATGTTGTTGTTCCTCCTTGGATGCTGATGAGGCGGTCAAGAGCCAGCAGGAGAAATCATGTGTGGGAATTCCCATAGTGACCGATGAGGCTGAGTCATCATCATGACACTTTACTACTCCAAAGCTCCCATACTTTAATTATTTGAGTCTGTTCTATTTATTTACTTATTTAGTAATTTCAGATCAAGCAATTCCTACGTTCAAACACATTAATGATGTTTGCCCCATCTAACTTACCTCACGATACACTTTACCAATATGACTGTCAATGGAGCCACAGGAATTTTGATCTCAGTTGCTTGAAGCATACCAATTAATTCTCAGCATGATGATAATATTTACTCTTTCAAATTGGATGCGTCCATCATTTACAATAGAGAAGATTTAGCACCTTTCCCTAGATCATTCTCCTAAAGGGTTGAGCAGCAGATGAAAAGAGTGTTCCAGAATACACTGCATCTTGATCCAACGCACTCCTTACATCATTCCCCCTCAGTTGCTCCTATCTCAGCCCCATCTGGATCCATCCAGTTTCATAGGATGTGCACTGAACATTATGACTGCATTCTCTCCCTTTCGTCTCTTCAGTGGTTTCCTAACTGCCTCTTGACCTCCAACCCCTTATCTCAAGAGATAGCTTCCAGGTATTCACTTTGTAGGACTATGAGTTCATCTTTTTTCTAATGAATTACACCACTGGAATTGTATCATGGTTTTCCACTGGCATTCTATCATACTTTCTGGTTCTCTTCCTTGGCTCTCCGTCGTTCATCTCTCTTTGCATGGTCCTTCACGGTGCTCCATCTGCTACGAGCCATTCTGCCTGTTCTAACCACGCAGCCTATCTTCATAGACCAAAACACTCATCTGTTCTCATAATCAACCAGGTAGACTCCTGGGTAAAATATGCAAATGCAGCATTTTACAAAAGATGTGATTGCTGAATGAACTCAGCCCCAACATAGTTGACACTAACAGTAGTTAGAACAGAGAAAGAAGTCACAGATGTTTATTATCTCAGTTTCCTGGAAGTCTTCTGGGTACTAGAAGACTAAGGGCCTAAAACTGACCTCAAAAGTTCTTGGCACCATTCTGCCTTTTTCTGACTAGGAGACATGCTATATCACTCAACCCAGATTATCTCTGGCCTTTCTTGAGCTTCAAGCCTTCACTACTTGACTGCTTAACTGTTTCAAGTTTCTGCTTAACAGAATCTTTCTTCTCTGATTCAAATGAGCCATTCTTTTGTTCAACAGATACCACTGAGCATCAGTGTATGTGAGATCCAAGATGTAGAGATCTGGATTCCACTTACTGCCCCTGCACAGGAAATCCAGGCCTGACAATGGACATACTATCTTTATGAATCCCCACTTCCTTAGCACATATGTACCTGCCTACACAGTGGCAGTCTCTTACTAGTCTTAAATTTTCATCTTCATATATAAGGAAATTGAAGCATGGGAGGTTTCAGGAACCTATTCAAACTTAAACGGTGATCTAACGGTGAAGCTCAGAGTAAAAAACTGTGTTTATCCATCACCAGTTGCTTTAAAGATGCCTTCCCAATTAGTTGAACCACAGTAGAAAAAGGCACACATTTCAGAATGTACTATACACAGGTAATAATTAATTCTTACCCCGACAGCCATTCGCTGTGTGACTGTTGGTTAGGGACTCAGTGATCATTAGCTTTCTTACCTGTAAGCTTGAGGTCATGATACCTATTTCTTCATTGAATTTGCTAGGTATATTTGAAGACCTAATATTTACCTAAGGTCTTAGGGGGCTATATGACGCAATACGGGGGGATTCAAAGCCCTTTCCAGAAGAGAATCTATCTTAGACATGAAAATGAAATTTCAAGGGAAAACCTACCAAGGACATTGATAATAATTGCTTTATATTATATACATTCTACTTGCCATTTTGCCTGTAGCATCTGTCATTTCTCCGGGAAGAGCCCAAACAAGATTTGCATATCTTCCCCCGACTTAAGAAAGAGAAGCAGTAATTTCAGAGAACTTCAGTATCGTACGAAGTGCACAGAAAATACAAGAAACCAGATTTTGTGTGAAATTTTGTGATGTTTCCTGTTAGAATCCTTGCTAATTATTACCTAACAAATCCATAAGTCTCTCTGGGCCAGGAACTATATTTAACAATGTTTCTGGCCAGCATCACACATACAAGGTGTGCTTGTGTGCAAATAGATATGTAGATACATACATTAAATGGATCCACAGATCAGCTTCTCTTCTGCTTCATTTCTAGGCATATAAAAGACAGGGCCGGAATGTGTCTGAGACTTATATTCTACCATGGTCAATGGATGTGACCTCCAGCCCAAGGTCAAGAGAATGTCCCAGCTGTAATCCAGAAGGCACCTGAAAGTCAGAGAGGGGCTTCTTCTCTTTCTCTGTGGGGCTGAAATCCCAGCCAATTCACGCTACCCTTGAGGTTTGGTAGTTGATGGATATTACAGTAGAGAAACAACTAGAAAAGCACCTAGTCCTCCCAATTCAGCACCCCAATACTGCCTTTTTAACATTCAGGGCCTCTGGTATTCCACCAGATCAATAAAGCATAATTTCTCACAGCAAATCACTTCGTAACAATGTCCTGCTGAAGGCCAGGTAGCTGATCAGTTTTTGTGCAGATTGATGACGTTTACCTTCCCCTTCCACCTTTGCAATGTGAGGATGGTATTTAAGCTTACAAGAAAAGCACTCTAGAATACTTAAGTAGGTAGTTTTGATATGAATCTTAAAATGCAAAGATTTTACCAAGGGAGCTGGGACAGGGATTTGAAAGAAAAAACTTGCCAAAACAGAGGTGATGGCCTAAAAGGCAATGAGAGCAAAACTGAGTTTATCTATTTGAAGCAGCTACTTCATGCCAGGTATTAGGCAGTGAGATTTAAAACTTCTCAATAACACTAGATGGGAGCTGCTTGGATTTCCATTTTATACTAGCAAGGGTTGAGATGTAGAAAGTAATAATGTTTGACTACTTATATGAAATGATCACAGATCCAGGCACAGAAATTTCATATCATCTGGCCAGGCATACTCATTTTAGCAAGACCCCAAGATAGAGGCTTGATGTATATTTATGGCTCTTTATTCAGACACCTGTTCATGTGATAGGTTTTTTGGCTTGCTTGCTTCTTCTGCAAGTGATAGGTCTACAACTCGATGGGTGGTATGGCTGAAGTTACTAATGGAGACTAGAGATGCTGCATTTGAGAAATTTTGTGCCCCCCCCCTCTCTCTCTCTCTCTCTCTCTCTCTCTCTCTCTCTCTCTCTCTCTGCAGTCCTAAAGAAGTTGATTGATATTATGAAGATAGGATGGGAGAGTTTCAGAGCTCCAGAAGGAATTTGGAAAGAAAACCCCACAGAGAACATTGTTCTTTCTTCCTTTCTCTTGTTCTCTTTCCACATGAAGGCTTTCCTGCAACCAGATACTGCTGGTGTCTGAACACAACCTGTTGACAGCTGCCCTCCAGCTCAGCCTGCGCAAGACTCCCTCTTAAGACTGCTATGTGGAATGAATCCCCTAGAAGTGTGAGTGCTGTTGAAGACCAAAGAGAGGAATGGGTGATGCTGCTCTGGATATAGTTGCAGAAGAAGGTCAAGATGTGCTCTAGAAGGATCCTGAAGAGATCTGGCTTTAGAGCTGATAATAGGACTAAGCAGTAGGGATTATATCCCATAGAAAGCTGAAAACTTTGCTTCTGACTCTACCCCTGGACTTGAACCTGAAAATGACACTTAGGGAGTAGCTTCCTGTCCCAGAAGTCACCTTGGGTTTTCTGTCTTTGAGGAAGTTGGTTTCTAGTGAACGGCAATCTGAAACTTACCATCTGCTAAAACAACTCTTCTGTTTAGCACTGAAGAAAAAAACAAAACAGATTCTCTATGATATGATGCCTAGTCCAAGTTCATTTTAAAGCATTTTTATAGGCTACATACTAGGATAAAAAGTTACGTATAAATATCTCCACACCTAAGAGCTCTACTGGCAAAGTATAGTTTGTATTATACTGATATAACTCTCCTTTCCCAGGAAATATTAAGTTCTGTTCTTCCTTTGCTTTTGTCTGTGTTTCATTGTCTTTCGTCTATTTCTATACACACACACACACACACACACAGGCGCACACACACACACACACACACGACTTCTTGCTGCTCAACCCCAAGCCTTGCTCTCTTTGTTCCTTCCTTATTTTCTGTCCCTTTGTTCCCCTCACCCACCATCACAATCTGACATAACCACAGGATCCTTGACCTAGACATGGATTCCATTCATTTTCACAGCACAGCACAGCAGGACCTGAATTTTGCAGGTGCACAGGACTTTGTAGCTTACAAAATGATTCCCCCCTTTGCTTTAATTTCCTCTTCTTTTCTCCCACTGCCTTGGACCACAGACCCTAGCCAGGATTACTGGGTCCTCTGGGTGCAGGGTTACAGAAGACATAGCTTCCGGGCCGGGAGTTTGGCCTAGTGGTTAAAGTGCTTGCCCAGCATGCACGAAGACCCAGGTTCGATTCTTTGGTACCACATATATAGAAAAAAAAGCTGGAAGTGGTGCTGAGGCTCAAGTGGTAGAGCTCTAGCCTTGAGAAAGTCCAAGGACAGTGCTCAGGCTCTGAGCTCAAGCCCAGGACTGGCAAAAACAAAACAAAACAAAACAAAACAAACAAAAAAGAAGACATAGATTCTTTGCTTTTCTTTCCATTGAGAGTCACATGGGGATTACTGAAGGCCAGAAACTGGGCTGTCCCACAGGATTCCCATTCAGGAGCCATCAGAAACCTGTATTTGAAGAAATTCTAACTCCTCAGGCCCTCCTGACCAAGCTGGACTCCAGGTCCAGTATCTAACACAACACAGCACTAACCGTGAAACATATCCTGGTCACTCAGGTCCTTGATAAGAGTGGACAGGTGTTGGGTGGGGCCTGAGAAGCTGCATTTCACACCAGCTCCCAGGTCGACCCAGGTTCCCCACCTGGGGGCCTCTCTAGGTACAGACGGATCTCCTGGTTATGGTATCATCTCTGTTTTACAGAACTGAAAATCATCGAGGTTATGTGAGTTCCTCAAACTGTACAAGTCATCAGCAGCTGAGGTGGCCTTGCAGCCACTGTCACAGAGGGTCTCAAGGGGAGGAGACCTGGGGGTTGGTAGGAAACTGAGCCTTTTGCATAATCCATGAAAAACACATGACAGTGTGACAATGACAGTGCCAAACCAGTGCAACCTGTGTATGACCAGGATCACGTACTCCTCTGAGCTGGAGCTGGCTGCTAGGTGAACTCTCACCAGCAATTTCCTGTCCCCAGGTCTGTCACCACTCCCCTGGGTGGCCTAAAGCCACTGATCACCTCTGACCTACAGGGTCAAAGTGCCCCTGGATGCTCTTTTAGAGCCTAGAATACACCCTGGCTCTCTCTTCCCTAGCTCTAGGCATGTTTCGTGTGGAAGCTTAGAAATCCAGTTAGCCTTTCTCAGCAAACCTCTACTGATAGACAGATGGCTTCTGGTCTATTTCCTGCTGCTTCTTATCAGGTGGCTAGTTCGATAAAGGCAAGTCTGTATCTATTTCATTTTGTGTACCATTTTTTATTACCTACTATAATAGCTGGCACTCATAGATATCATATCAAGTAGATAAATATATGAATCTTTTGTGGTTTAATTTAATTTTTTAAGTCAAGGACCAGGCTGGCCCTGAACTCCTGATTCTCCTCTTTCAGCCTTCAGAATGTTGGGATTACAGACAGGCATCATCATGGCTGGCTATTTTTCCCTTCTAGACCCTGGGGTTTTTAACAGCACTTTGTCATGTGATATGTAATCATTCATCTTCTATGTATGTATGACAGAGGCGAAGAAGCGTATTCACTGAGTGAATGAAAATTGTCATTCAGTGAATACATGCTTATCAATGATTCAGGAACACTAAAATTAAAAGAATCTTTTATGATCATTGGGTAGAAACAACGCAGTTTACAGACAAGAGACTTACCTATATTTGTGGAACCGATTTTGTTTGTATTATTTGACATACACACATAGATCACATGCTTTGATATCACAGAGATCTGTAATGAACTCATTTTAATGTATAAGTATTATATAGGGATTTTAGCTTCACAGAATCCCGATATTTTCATCTAATAGAGTAGGTTCATAATAAATTACTCAGAAGAACTGTGGGGAGCTTCATTTCTTGGGACACCCCTTGTAGAGCCCTGGAAGCCAGCAGCAGTAAGTACAGCTTGGTCAGTCTGACAAGACCTTGTCCTATATTAATGAAGTGATGCTAGACAAGCTAACGGTTGTGTCTCCACATTTTCTTCTCTCAACTGGGGATTATAGTATTTGTAGTTTCTTCCTATGATTTTCATGAACACAAAAAGATGTAATAGCTAATCACACCCCTACTTACAGACGCTCACATATCCACACAGAAAGAACGCACAAACAGAGCCTGGAACAATGGAACATGTGACAGAAGCTGGTGGCCCTTGTAATGAGGCAAGGGCTTCTAGACTATGTTAGACATAGATGTAGCCCTGGGTCTTTGGAGCTTTCGATTCCAGAACACTGAACACATTCTGCAGTGGCATGGCTGCCCCAGAGCCCAGAGAAAACGACACCCTTCACATAGAAGCCGGAGGGACATGGTATAACAGACAGGATCTCTCTGAGAGACAGACCCTGAATTACTTACAGTATGTTCCTAGCAGTAGGAAATCCATTTGCTATTTTGTTTGTGGTGGTTATTACTATTCCACACTCAGTGTGAATGGAGATGCCCACAGACAAATCCCTTCTGGCTCCTGGGAGATTGGCCATGTAGAGTCAGTGAAGGATAAGGCCTTTCAAAGATTTCCTGGGAGATTCCCAGTTGGATGCCTGCATCAGAATCAGATGCACAGGAACATCAGGGATCTCAAATGCTTGCCAGCTCTCTCAGGCATCTTTGCCTTCCTGAAGGTCTTATTTGTATGTCTGAGTAGGCCATACTTTGATTCCTTCAGTAGATATTTATGGACAGCTCTTATATGCTGGACACGGGGCTGCCATAGCTGGAAACAAGAATAGCCATTTCCTCATAGAACCTGCAGCCATGAGGCCAGATGAGCACAGAATTGTTCCAGCTACATGTGGATGGGCCAGGGATCATGGATCAGGTGCAGGCTCTGTATAGGGAATCAGCTCTGAAAAGTCAGGGGAGGAGGCAATAGGGGAGAAGGTAGGCCTACTACTCCCTTAAGAAAGGGTGCCATCATATCAGAGGGCTAAGGCTTGGGCTTAGCTCTCTAATTTAATGGAGGAAGCCAAACTATGAAAATGCCGAACTGAGACACTGTAGAAAGTTCTGGGCATTTAAGCATCTAGAAATCACCACTTCCATTAAAATTGTAAGTAGCCTCTAATGCCAGTAGTAGAAATGTGTTGCTAGGCTATGATATAAATTTGACTCTGGGATGATGAACAGTTAGAAGGTATTGGGAAGTCAATTAGTTGAACGGTGACCATGTGAAAGAGGCCACGGAATGGAGGTTTGGAGGAGTAAGAACTTGGAAAGAGTAATCACTTGCTACAACAAGTAGCAAGTAAAAATAATAATGAAGGAAGATGTACAGACATCTGTGATATGACTAATCATGATAACTTAAAAGTTAGGCAGTCAGAGATTCTTATTCTGGTAAAGTCCCACTTGTAGGTTAGATTTGGAACCTCAGAAAGCTGCACAGCCCAGCATGGTCATCTGACAGCCTCTGTGTTGTAAAACAACTGATAATTATTTCCACACATGCTTATCCAAATATTTCACAGAATGAACTTTTATTAAAATTATTAAAATTATTTCAAATTATTGTTATTATCATCTTTAAGTAGCTAAACAAAGGAGTTTCCATTCAACAAAGCAGTTTGAGAATATAATATATCTTGATCATGTCTTCCTTTTTGATATTCTCACCCCTTCCTTCCCAATACACCCCCACTTCTCTAACCCTTCTTGCTTCTATAGGATAAGCAATAGACTCCTTCCTGTCTGTATTTTCTCTCTCTTCATGATTTTTAATTTTGGGATTCAAATTTAGGTGGATATCCCAGTTTTGTCTGAAACCTTCCGTGAGTTCAAATCCTAGATTCTCCATTTCTTTATTACATTACCTGCACTCCTGGTGAGAGAGATAAAGTACAGGTTATCATAAAGTAATTAAAATAAAAAATGTATCTCAGCAGAACTATAACCGAAAATAGCTCATATATACCAACACCTACCTCAGATACTTATTCTCTAGTTCTTTCTCAATGTCTCTTAGATTCTGACCTTTCTCAGAATAAAATTTGCTTTTCCTGAAAGCGGAATTTGATAGCCTCTCATTGTGGACTAGGTTTTCTTTAACACCTAAACTCATTCTTCTCCATTGTTTTTACATCATTAATCAGATTTTTTTTGTTTTGCCAGTCTTGAGGTTTGAACTCAGGGCCTGGGCACTGTCCTTGAGCTTTCTCAAGGCTAGCACTTTACCACTTGAGCTACAGTACCACTTCTGGCTTTTTCTGTGTATGTAGTACCCAGGAATCGATTCCAGGTCTTTGTGCGTGTTAGGCATGCTCTCTATCATTAGGCCATGATCTCTACCACTAGACCACCCCGCTATTCAGATCTTATGCACCTCAAAAGCCAATGATGCATCTTACTCTTGAAACTAACATTCTATTATTCCAATTTTAAGTCACAAATTCATGCATCACATGGACAGTTTACATACTAAAGGATAATCTTATCTAATGTCTTCAGCTTTGAATTGGAAGAGGTGAGACCCATAGGGATTAAGTAAATCATGCAAGACCAACCAACAAGGTCAGTCCTTCACTGACATTATCTATTGAGTGTCTCTTTGATAGTAGGCATAATAGGAAAGAGGTAAATAAACAAAATGACTTCCCATCGTGGAAGCCCCTATCTGGATGGGGAATGCAATAGAGAGATCTGACAGAGAAAGAAGGACATTCTATGTTAGATAGATTTGATTAGAGAAGCCATTTTGAAAAATGTCAGAAGTGCAACTACCCAGCAGAAAGCTGTCAAGGGATCATGTAGATCTGAAAGCTCGGGGAGCCAAAGGAACATGTTCAATTTCATCGGAAACAAAGGCACCCATAAAAAATTAGAATTCAACTACATAATGGAAAGAAAGCATTGGAGGATTTAAAGCAGGAGAGCCATGGGATATGAATTATATTTCACAGCTCATTACAGAGAGGAGAAGGAGTGTAAGTGAGACCAACTGGGAGAACATTACATGATTAATACAGTAAAGGTAGGAACTTTTTTCTTTGGGGTTTCTCATCCATGCTCTGTCAACCTCCTAACATTGTTTCAAGTTGTCCCTTTGGTTTCTCCTTCATTCTAAAGTACCTGTGAAGAGTTACTGCCTCTCATTTCAAAGAAGACACAGACAACAGGGCCTGGTAGACTCATGGAGTGTGCATTGGGTTAGGGTTTAGACACATTTCTGAAGAAGAGCTGTTACTGGGAAGGATGTTTTTCTCAGCTAGCCACTGCCCCTTAAGCCCGTGAGCTGCATCCTGGTGTGTCATCTTCCCAAGACAAAATGAAGAAACAGGAAAAGCCAGGTGACGACGTGTCTGGAGGGCTCACTTCCTCAGTCACCACCTGTCAGATAGTGAAGGCTCAAGGCCTGTGAGTGCCCGAGGCCACATATTAGCTCCTGCTATATCCATGTGCTTGCTCACTTCTCCAGTACAGTGCTCCTATTTTTCCCTGTCCTGTCATACACCTTTGGGTGCTGTGGCTGTATCAGAAGGCTCTCAATTCAGTGTGCCTTCTAGAAGAAATTCTAGCTGACTCCAAAGACAGACAGCTATAGGTATAGCTCTGTTTGGAGAAAGACAGTCTCTAGCCTTCTACCCTGCGAACATTTTCACATTACCTCCATTCATTTTGAGTTGGAATTTCTAACTAAGCAAAATGATGGCAGGGAAAACTCAGCATTTTTGACTGAAGAAATGATCTGTAGAGAAGGACAGGAAGCCATGCATCAGAGCTAGGGGGAAAAAAAAGCATGGGAAGAAGGCAAAGGGAATTGCCAGTCAGATTGGGTTAAGTCAGAAAGGGAAATGGGGGAGAAAATTGAAAACCTAGATAATGAGGTGGTAAGCGGAAGACATTGTGCCTGAAGATCCCCTGAGCCCATTCAGCCACCTTGTGTCATCTGTACCGGAGCGGGCGAGAATACTCCCCCACTCTCATTCTGCAGATGCAGCAAGGGAGGCTCTGAGCATGTGGAGTTAATCGTCCGGGAAAAGCAGATAGCAAGAAACAAAGGCAGGATTTGAACCCCAGTGTGTGTTGACATGCCCAACCTCTAGGAAGAAGTTCTGATAACTGTTTCCCTCTTATATTATAAGACAGGGACTACAAGACTCTCCTGACTGAATTCAATTCAGGAAGAAAGCATAAGGATTTTCTTGGGTCATGAACTGGGAAGCCTCAGGTACAGTAGAATCTAGTCACTTCCTCCCTTCTCACAGATTTGTTCTTAGGAGCACATTATTAAAGAATGTTATGGCTATCTTGCTGTATATTTATACTTAATCTTTTGATCGACCTATATGAATCTTCAATTTTCTAAGTTCTCTGTGTTTAGTAAAATGTTGTTTGTTACAAACAATGCCGACAGACTTGCAGGGATACCTCTGCTCTGAGTGACAAGACATATGCCCATTTCTCAGATAATCCATATGTACGGGGCTAGAAAGTATAGATAAGCCAGCATAAACCCAAACATCTATACTTGAGCCACAAGCCCACATTAGGGCCAAAAGTTGATGCCCAGATGCATGCTTACACATGGATAGCGGTAGTAGTCGTAGCAGTCGTCGTAGGCCACATGTGGAACACAGCCATTGTCTGCATCCCAGTCTCACACTTGGTCTGGTGAATGGCCCAGGGAGGAGGTAGCCCTGACTAAGGACCCTGGATAACAGTATGTGAAGTGAGGGATGAGAGGCTGGCTATAGTCACAAGAGGAAGATGAGACATGAGTGAATACTCTCTATGACAGTCATGCTAGTTTTAACCCTCACAGATACTTTTCTAAATTGTCACTGTCCAAAAAGTATTCTCTGTGCAGCCCAGCTGCTTCAGAATCACCAAGGAGCTTGCTTGCTGTAGTGGCTTCGCTTGAGTCCACTGAGCCAGAATCTGCATTTTACTAAGGTCCCTCTCTGAGCCATGTGAACACGTGAGTTTGAGAAGCTCTGATACATCTTTGTGCAGCACTATTTCCTCAGCGGGCATTCTTACCCAGAGGAATGGAACTCGGTTTGGAAATGAGAACTTGACTTTGGGATCCAGGCTCAATCACCAAGCACAGTCATTCGGACCTGACCACCATTTTCTTTCAATCCAATTGCTCTGGTTTCTCACCCAGGATGTGAGGGCTTGGGCTAGAAAAATCTCTGAGATCAGTTAATCTCTGATCTTTCAGAGTTCTAGATTTTCGAGGCATCCAGGGAGCTAAAAGTTTGAGGACCATAAGGCTCATAATAAGGATTTTTGCAGCTGTATTTAGAAGTACAATTTAGAAGACAAATAAAATTATCGTGAATGATTTCAAACTACAGTCAAAGGAACCCCCCAAATTGCAAGGATGAGGCTGTACAATATGTGGTACACACTGGCCAAGTATTGCAATTCTAAGAAGTTCTTGAGAAATATGGAAACAAGGAATAACAATGATTATATGCTGTTAGAATCCAGGATTCTACCCTGTAGGAGGCAAAGGAAAAATTATGCTTTGAAATCCATATAGGACTAGGGCTCTGGGAAGCTGAGAGAAAGCTTGGAAATGTTAAAAGTCTGCCTCTCTTCACTCTGTTAATTGCTCTTCAGAATATAAAAGAAATTAAATAACAACCGCTCCAATTAAATAATAGCAGCTACCACTTCCTGTGGTAATGAGAGAGATAGAGCTCGTGTAATTAATCCTGAGCACCCAGAAGCTACTTTTACCCACCTTGGAATCACTCTTAGCCATTCTCTTTTCAATGGAGCGCTGAGGATTTCTAGCAGCCTTTTATGTTCCCTGTGTTATTAATACCCAACATACCTCTGTGTAAAACATTAATTGCCCTCCTGTCAGCTCACACCTGGTTCTGCTTACTTGGTCTGTTGCAACCAAATCCATCAGCAGCCTTTGCTGAGTAACTGACCTCGAGGGCGGAGCTTTAATGGAAGTTTTGATGGATGCATGTGCGTTTGGCATCCTGTATAGAAGACTTGTCAAACGGCCACCCACAAGAACAACACATTGTACAACAGGAAGCAAACTGAAAGCCCTATGCCAACTTGCCAGTACTCCTATGTGTGAGAAGGCAACAGGGAGAAAATTAAATAAGAGATAAGGACTTTGGTAAAGCTTGGCTTGAAATGGAAGTCTGGAAGCAGAGTCACTGCTAACAGCTTTTCGTTGTCTTTGTGCCAGGAAGCTGGGCGGGGGAGGAAGAGAACATGGGTGAGCCTTGCCTGGAAGGATGAGAAGCAAAGGGCTCCATGAAGCTGAAATGTGGTTCATATGGGTCAGGGGAGTTCTCCTAGATGAGCTAACCTAGTCTTTTGCTCTACAGCAGCATTGATCAACTAGTGACCTTTGAACTTTGACCTTCAGTCTCTGTCCCTTACTAGAACTCCCAGTTCCTCTCTCTGAGCAGCCAGTGGCTTTCCAGTTTATTTTTTGTGTTACTCAGGGTTCTGTCACAGGCCCATCAAACAACGTACAGCATCAATGACTATCATCACAGGGTATTTTTCCCCCACTATATGTGCTATTTAATTAATTTTGAAGTAACAAGCAGCAATGTTTGACTATTAATATAGTAAAGATACTCAACTTCGGGAATGGAAAATAACTAAGACTCATAACAGATATTCTTCTTTGAAGAGGATATTATCAGGTCACCAGGGAGATAGAGCTATTGGAGGCTTGAGTTGTATTTATAGTTTAAAATTATTTATATGAAAAGAACCACAAATTAATATAACCCCTTTTATCTTTTCATCTTTGGATAGATGCCATTTAACGCAGCAGTTTATGAATACAATATACTGGAGCACAGTTTTAATAAGAGAAATTTACAAATTATAGGTAAAGTTCAGAGAGACCACAATAATCTTAGTTCTGATCAATCTGCAGATTCTCCCCTGTAGACATATGGATTAAACAGTCCATGGCACATGACCTGCCATGTGGGTCAGACATCCCCAAGCTTGTCATTGCAAATGAGCGCAAAAAACAAGACAAAGACCAGAGCTGGCAATGACAGGTGCCTCTATACCGCCATAACACCAGAAAAGATAAGGGAAGAAAGTGGGCTTCTTAGCATGTGGACACAACCACCAGCCAGGAACTGAGGAACTGAGCTCCGAGGAGGTAGAGACAGCAATTCTTTTCTTTTTTAAGATTTTATCAACATTGATTTTTACATCTTATTTCAAGTGTCATGTTTAACAAACAAGTATTCAAGAAGGGAATCTCTATATGCAATCACTGACACATAGATTTTAGAACATAATTAAAATTAAGCTGAGGGTTTGTATGTCATCGATACATATTAATCTACATAATAAAATATTATGTCTATAGAGTAAATATACTATCATAGATTTTTATGTCTATGTAATTGTGTTTATATCTCCAAGACCCTGTCTATAACCTTGGGTACCCAACAATTGAGTCCTCGCTCTTGTACTGTTTGGATCTAATATCCACATATTAAGGATACCATGCGCCTTTTGTTCCTTTGGTCTTGACTTATCTCACTCAAAATGATTTGCTCTATTTTCATCCGCTTCCCAGCGAATGCCATTATTTTATCTTGTCTGTTGGCTATGTAGAATTCCATTGTGTGTGTGTGTGTGTGTGTGTGTGTGTGTGTGTGTGTGTGTATGTGGGTTCTACATCCCCCTATTTAACTGAATGTTAATCACGTATGAACTGAGCATTTCTTCTCACTACTGTAATCGTCAATACTATTTTATCATTATTCCCTAAAAAATACAGCATAACTATGAATTGCCTAGTATTTCTCCTGTTGAGGATGTTATGAGGACTCTGGAGATGACTTAAGGTGTAGAGAAGGATGTGTGCATGGAAGTACCACCCTGTCATCTCCAACACCCACCACCATGTGAGGGCCACAAGCACCTAAAGGTTTGGGTATCTGTGATGCTCCTGGAGCCACTTTTCTGTAGATATTGGGGCCAGAGGGACAAGTGCATATTCCACACATGTCCAATGCTAGTGCATACACCAAACCTCCATCAGCCCCTCACTTAGCTCAGGATTTTCCCCTCTCTACCCCAAAGCTTCTCCTCCCCCTGGTCCTTTTCATCCCAGGAACACCAACACTGACCACACAGAGAGCCAAGCATTAGTGCAAGGAGCTGATCTTAGTTTTTTGTCCCTATTTACACAATCCACCATTTGCAGTCTCCTCAGTTTCTGTAGTCCAGCTTCCAGAACAGATTCTCATTGACACCCCCCCCTCTCTCTTTTAATTGTATTTTATGGCCTGGGTGATGTATAGAGGGTTACAACTACATTCAGTTGGTAGTGCTACATTAGTTCCAGCAATGCTTCTCTCTCAAGGATGACCACAACTATGTCTTCCTAACTCTGATCTTCTCAAGTCCACTGCAGACACTTCAAATCAAGTCTGAGTCCTCATTTGTCTTTACTTAGTTTGGGTTGTTTCTTATGGCTGACTGCCTTCCTTGATACCTTCTAGCGATTCGGGCCTGGCTCTGCCTTTTCAGCAGGTCACATTAACTCCAGCATGAGAACTTTTGCACCAGTTCTTTCTAAGCTTGTAAAATTCTATCAGGACACATATCATTGATTGTTTAGGTTTCCAACATCAAATGAAACGACCCTTCAGAGACCGAAACCACACTATGTAATCTAAAGTTACTAGTGGAACACTTAATCTTGTCACTGTTTTATTTCATGTATAGTCTCCCAACCTTGAGTTTTATTTATTTATTTACTGGGTTTGCTTAGATTTAATTTTCTAACTTGTATTGTAACACAAAGGCCGATGCTTCCTTCTTTTGTCTAGAAAATTAATTAATGCTGAAAAAATACATCCGACTATTTGGAAGTAATTCTTTCTTTGGAAGTAATAATTTCTTTTTCTGAAGATATCTGAAATACAGGTGACAAAGAGGTAAAGGAAGCATTCTGATTTGGGGGGTTATGCTACAGAATTTAAATCTGATTCTTAGTACTTGCCACTTTTGAAGGACTATGGGAGAGATTACTATGGGAGAGATTTAAGAGAATTAAAATTTAAGAGGCATATAAATTTCTGCTCAAATTACATTGCAAGGAGATTATATCCTACCAGTGTTAGTAGTGATTTTATTTGAAATGAAATTACTGATGTTTCTGAGATAGGGAATTAAAACATATAAAGACAAACTAACAGCCCTTAGATATTTCAATTTAAATGGTAAGTACAATCAACTGAGATTAGAATGGTTTCTCGTACTACTATAAAAAAGATCACCAGACACAGAATAGAGACTCAACTGTTGCAAAGAAATGAAGGAATACAAAATGAGTTGATTGGCATGTGCCAATCAAAGAGTCTGCAATAATTGACTAGGAAATTTGAGCATGAAAGTAAATCAATCTCTTTAGTCAAGAAAACATTAGTTGATTATCATCTATCTGTCTGTCATTGTTGAAGGTAAAGGGGAAACAGAAATAAACAAAAAAATACATGCACTCAAGAAACCTGCAGTAAGAAAAATAACTTAAAATAAAAAGAGATGTGCTAGCAGTCTATAATTTTAAATAGGCTACTTGAGGAAGTTTTCATTGAGAAAGTGAGTTTTTAAGAAAATATGTTTTGAAAAAGAAGGGAAACAATGTGCCTGATATGGAGAAAGCAATAGCCTGAGGTGGGAGTGTACCTGACTTAGAGGAAAACAGAAACATAACTAAGTTGGATGGAAAAGCAGTAGGACAGTGGTAAGGATTGGGCAATGAGAGCTCACAGTGGCCAGAAATATGTAGGACCACAAGCTCAAAAGGAATCTTGGCTTCCTCTATAGGTGAGAAACAAATCCATGGAGAGTTATCAGCTGGGAAGCAGTAGGACTTGCTGCAAATCAGGAGCATTTTTACCATTTAGGTGACAGTAATCTGCAGTGGGGAGGATGTAAGCAGAGGTGCAGTGAGGACCAGGAGGAAAACAAGGCATTAGATCCAGAATGTACTGGCAAATGAGAAAGAGAAATATCTGAGAAGAAGCCATGATGAAAAAATCCAAATTTCCTTCCCAAGAAGGTGCTTGGAAATGTCAGTTGTGACTTTCCAGTTGCTAAGGATAAAAAAGCCATTAAGGAGCATGAAATGAAATTGGTTCAAAGGAGAAATAAGAACTCACAGAGACCCAGCAAGAGGGATGAAGGCTTGAAACTCAGGCAAGGAGACCACAGCTAGCGGAGGTTGCACCAGGGATTCCCAGAAAGGCAGATATAATGCCTTGCTGGCATTCAACAAATGACTGCTGGGATTGGGAGGAAGGACTGGGCAGGGTGGGAAGGATATGTGATGAAGGCATCTAGCTCAGAGCTGGAAGCCACAGCTAATGAAACCTAGACTGACTGAGAAAGACAATATCACATGTCCTCTCCTATGCAAAGTCTAGGCCTAGAAACATGGACTGCATTTGTCTGTTGGGGGAGGGGGTTGAAAGAAGAACACAAGCCCAGGGGTAGGAGAGGTGGACAGGATTGAAATATGAGGTAAAACTGTGAAACCTTAAAAGGGCTTTGTTTATTTATTGATTGATTTCGTGTCAGTATTGAGGCTTGAACTCAGGGCATCCCTGCTCTCTCACTCAGCTTTTTCACTCACAGCTGGTGCTATGCCACCTGAGTCATTGTCTCTAGCCCCTAAAGGTTATTATCAAATGACAAGTGAGAGGATAAGAGAGTGATCAAGGGCAGATATTTGATCAAAGTATGTCATTCATGTATTGAAATATCACAGCAAACCACTTTGTACCATTAATAACATTAACAATACGTTAATAAATACTAATTTAATGCATACACATTGCATTTAAAAACAAAAAAGCACTAAATGCATTGTAGTCATTTATTCTTTGGATTGTTCCTTGATGTGTGAAAAAAAAACATGTTTCTGTGTCAGGAAAGATGAAGAATAAACACACCATCAAAGGTGTGGTAAATAATTCATTAGTGGAACTTGCAAAGGCGTGACCTGATGCATGCAGGTGGTTCTTCAAAAAAAATACAATCTATACAAAGGAGTTCTGCTTTCCAGCTCAGTTGACTCAATATTATTTAAAAGCATCCCATAATTTACCAAGGAGAGGAATTAAATAGTCTTTTTAAAGTGCTCTTTTAAAGTAGCATGAGCTGCAGAGATAATTAATTTCTTTCCTGTAGACTTGTCCCAAACATTACAAAAAGAAATCCTCCATCTCCTATCCGCACATTTGGATACTCATTAACTACCTGATGAATCACAAAGCAGACCACAGGACAGGAATGAATGTGGAACTGCTAAAGACTTTCTGGGGCGGATTTGGTGCTCAAAACTGGATACACCGCACTCCTTCAAAGCAAATGAACATGGAGAGCTGCTCTCTTCAAGAATATAGCTCAATAGAGAGATGATTTTTTTCATATATTTTTATTGTAATTAATAGAAGGGTTACATGATATTTGCCGGATAGATGGTGCATTAATCCCCATACATTGATACCCTTTCACATGTCTTGGTCCTCATTTCCCTCCCCCGCACCCCCACCACTCATCTTGTTTTCCCCCATTCCCTATCCAATTTCAAATAACCAAATACAAATATATCCAATATATCAGGTAACAAAGTGAGATACTGTAACAATATGAGATAACCAAGGGACAGCAAAGGAGATGAGAGATAACATAATACCTTAAAAACAACAATCATTCATTCTATGGCTTATGTTTCTATATCCTAGAGGTCCTTTCATTTAGCGTCCTACTATATGGTCTTTTGTATCAAGGTTTTGCTCTATTGCAGATCTCTGCTAGGAGAGCCCAAGGTTTCTATTGATTATGACAAATGAGGGAAACCATTGAGCCTAAGTTCCTTTGAGTCTGGCTTACTTCACTTAATGTGCTCTTTTCTAAGTCTTTCCATTTCCTAACAAATGGGGCGGTGTCATTCTTTCTGACAGCAGCATAGAATTCCATTGTGTACAAATACCACATCTTGTTGGTCCATTCATCAACTGAGGGACGTCTAGGTTGGTTCCATATCTTTGCTATGGTAAATAGTGCTGCAATGAACATGGTTGTGCTGGTGGATTTAGTATGTTTTTGTTTCAGGATGATTGGGTAAATGCCAAGTAGTGGAATTGCTGGGTCATAGGGGAGCTCTATGTTTAGTCTTTTGAGGAACTGCCATACTTCTTTCCATAGTGGTTGAAGGAGTTTGCACTCCCACAAACAGTGTAGTAGGGATCCCTCCTGGCCACATCCCCTCCAGCATCTGTTGTTATTAGTTTTCCTGATCCTGGCCATTCTAACTGGAGTGAGGTGGAATCTTAGAGTTGTTTTGATTTGCATTTCTTTTATGACCAGGGATGTTGAGCATTTCTTCATGTTTCTATAGGCCATTTTTGTTTCTTCTTCAGAGAAGACTCTCTTTAAGTCTTTGGCCCATCTTTTAATGGGATGGTTGTTTCTTTGGAGATTAGTTTTGGATTGATTCAATTTTTTGAGCTGTTGATATATTTTAGATATGAGGCCTTTGTCTGTTGTTTGGTTGGTGAAGATCTTCTCCCACTCTGTAGGCTTCCTAATTAATTTACTAGCTATGTCCTTTGCCATACAAAAGCTCTGCAGTTTAATGCAGTCCCACTTATCCAGCCTTTCTCTGATTTGTTGTGATTCTTGTTCTTATTAAGAAAGTTTTGACCTGTGCCAAGGAGGTCTAGTGGATCTCCTACTCCTTCTTGTAAAGTTTTCAGTGTGTCAGCTTTTACCTCGAGGTCTTTGATCCATTTGGAGTTAATTCTAGTACAGGGTGACAAAGAAGGATCCAACTTTAGTTTTCTGCATGTGCTTAACCAGTTCTGCCAGCACTACTTGTTGAAGAGGCTGTCTTTCTTCCATTCTATTCTTTTGGCTCCCTTGTCAAAGATTAGGTGGCCATAGGTCTGTGGTTTAATATCTGGGTCTTCAGTTCTATTCCATTGGTCTTCAGGCCTGTTCTTGTGCCAGTACCAAGCTGTTTTGATAATTATAGCTCTGTAATAGAGTCTAAAGTTTGGTATTGAAGTTCCTCCTGTGCTGTTCTTTCAGCTAAGAAGTGTTTTTGCTATCCGGGGTCTTTTGTTATTCCATCTGAAATTTTGGATTGCCTCTTCTATTTCTATATTCTTGGGATATTGGTGGGTATTGCATTGAATTTGTAGATAGCCCTTGGCAAGATTGTCATTTTCATGATATCGATTCTTCCAATCCTGGAGCATGGGAAGTTTTTCCATTAGGAGATGATTTTTAAATCATGCTAACATTTGAGGACTCTTACCCCTAAAATATCTACTAATTAGCTCCATATATTGAACAGTGTGCAGGAACTTTGTCTTCCTGCCTCACAGGATTCAAGCTTACCTGCAAAGCACATGGCGAAAGAAATGTGTAATCAGGTGTTCTCTCCCTCCAGAACTTGTGCCAGCTACCACAGAGGAGTAAATAGCCCCGCCAAGAAGCCCTTATGCCAGGAGGCTGCAGCATCTGAGGGCTAACAACATTTACAAGGTGGCAATGCAGAGAGATTGACAGCCACACACTCAAGAGAGTGGAGATGCTGAAATCTCCCTGACGAAGTGCAGTGAAGGGAAGGCAGTGAGAGATTGAAGGAGAAAGCAAAGGCCATACTTTATTTTTTGATCGTAATTAATAAAAGGGCTACATGATATTTTCCAGATAGAAGGTGCATTAATTCCCATACATTGATACCCTTTCACATGTCTTGGTACCCATTACCCTCCCCCCCACTTTGTTTTCCCCCCTTCCCTATCAAATTTCAAATAACCAAATACAAATAAATTCAATATATCAGATAACAAAGTGAGATACTATAACAATATAAGATACCCAAGGGACAGCAAAGGAGATGAGAGATAACATAGTACATTAAGGACAACAATCATTCGTTATATGGCTTTTGTTTCAATATCCTGGAGGTCCTTTCAATTAGCTTTATACTATATGGCCTTATGTATCAAGGTTTTGCTCTAGTGCAGATCTCTGCTAGGAGAGCCCAAGGTTTCTACTGATTATGACAAATGAGGGAAACCATCGAGCCTAAGTTCCTTTGAGTCTGGCTTACTTCACTTAATATGATCTTTTCTAAGTCTTTCCATTTCCCAACAAATGTGTCGATGTCGTTTTTTTCTGACAGCAGCATAGAATTCCATTGTGCACAAAAATCCACAACTTGTTGATCCACTCATCAACTGAGGGACATCTAGGTTGGTTCCATATCTTTGCTATGGTGAATAATGCTGCAATGAACATTGTTGTGCTAGTGGATTTAGTATGTCTTTGTTTCAGGATGATTGGGTAAATGCCAAGTAGTGGAATTGCTGGGTCATAGGGGAGTTCTATGTTTAGCCTTTTGAGGAACTGCCATACTGCTTTCCATAGTAGTTGAACAAGTTTGCACTCCCACCAACAGTGTAGTAGTGATCCCTCCTGGCCACATCCCCTCCAGCACCTGCTGTCATTCGTTTTCCTGATCCTGGCCATTCTAACTGGAGTGAGGTGGAATCTTAGAGTTGTTTTGATTTGCATTTCTTTTATGACCAGGGATGTTGAGCATTTCTTCATGTTTCTATAGGCCATTTTTGTTTCTTCTTCAGAGAAGACTCTCTTTAAGTCTTTGGCCCATCTTTTAATGGGATGGTTGTTTCTTTGGAGATTAGTTTTGGATTGATTCAATTTTTTGAGCTGTTGATATATTTTAGATATGAGGCCTTTGTCTGTTGTTTGGTTGGTGAAGATCTTCTCCCACTCTGTAGGCTTCCTAATTAATTTACTAGCTATGTCCTTTGCCATACAAAAGCTCCACAGTTTAATGCAGTCCCACTTATCCAGCCACAAAGGCCATACTTTAGACACTCCAGAAACCTTTTGTTCTGGGAGGTTGATGGGATAAATATAAAAGAATTGCTAGAAAGGCTGTATGAGGAAAGAGATCAGGGAACAGAATTTTTTTCCCACTGGAAGAGATGGTGTCAAGTACAACCAGGGGTAAGTGCAAGGTACTTTATGGATATAGGGAATGTTATGAAAGTCTGGAGAACAGAGACAATCTTTATACTGCCTTTCCTTGTCTTACAGAATGCTGGAAGTCAGGGTATATTTCCTTGCCAGGAAATTAGAGGGTTTGGGGGCTGAAGAAATAAACAAATGAAGTAAAATTCCCTTCTAAGGTACATTTGATGGACCGGTAGAGAGATTACCATGGTCAGTGAGATCCATTGGCAAAGAAAACACCACTCAAGGGTCCAAATTTCTATAGAGCATTACCTAAGATGCCAAGATCAACCCTGAACCCAGATGAGGGACAGCAGGAAGTGAAAGCCCTACCAGCAAAAAGTGATAGAATGAAAAAACAAAAGTTTTCTAAGAGGGGAAAATAGATATTTACTAAAATTAAGCAATTGCATTTTAATACTGAAAAGAACTTACCACATACCAGAAAATAACAGGAACAAAAACTAAATAAGGACTATCATTTAAAAGTTTTCCAGAAGACAAAGGATTCAAATGTTTCCTCCAAATGGTTTTAAACATTGTTATTGTTATTATAAAGGTGATGTACACGGGGGTTATAGTTACATAAGTCAGGTAATATGTACATTTCTTTTTGTACAATATCACCCTTCCTTTGCCCACTCCCAGGTGTTCCCTCCCAAGTCCACCAGCAAGTTGTGTAGTTGATTTTCAGAATAGTGTCCAGAGTACCATTTCTTTGTCCTTTCACTTACCCTAAAATTTTTCCAGTGAGGTTTTGTCCATTTGACTCCATGAGTAAGTAGAGTTAGGATAACAAATGAGACACTATGTTCTGGAGAGGAAAAGAGAGGAAGAACATTGGGAGATTTAAAAAAAAAAAAAGGACTTCACAGCTGGAATGAATGGAGAGACAGAAAAACAGGAGAGTAAGATACGAAGCCCTCTGTGGTTCCAGCCATGACTGGGAGGTCAGAAGCTAAAGTGTCCACCACGCAGTAAGCATTAGAAGCAGTCTGGAAAACCTTATGTGGGATGGATACATTTTCCAAAGTTTAAAGAAATTGTAGAAACAGTTATCTACATCCAGACAAATTTTATTCCCCAGATCTCAAGGATCTGTAGCAAGATACCATCTTGATAAGGGGAAGAATATTATTTGAGCCTTAGCTACTCTGGGGAAATAAAAACAAGGAGTAATCATTGCTCAGTGAGTCTTGGGTCACTCTACCACAAGGTCCAAGTGGGAGATAACCATGAGGGGCAATTGAGGAGAGAGGGAATCAGTAAGATGTTGACTCACTGACAAGTTTAAGCAATGGTAGCTAGTGGGGTGCCCTTTCTGGTGAGGAGCAGGTCTCACTGCCTGAGAATAATGAGGGAAACAGAGCACAAAGCCTGTGACTGGGACAGTACTGCACAAATGCGAACACTGAGAGTGTTTGCTGCATGACTGAGAACTCCAAACCCTGCGCCTGGAAACCACAAGTTTTCCTTAGTTCCTTCCAGCTGAGAGGGTGTCAGACTTCTCATCAGGGGTTGAAAACACTGAGAACAGTCAGCAGAGCACAAAAATCCCTCCAATTTAAAGCACCCATGCAGGACATGGGCTCTCTCTCCCTCTCCACACACCCCTGATCTGATGCATTCAAGGGACATCTCAAGACTTGAACTCTTCCTGTTCCTGGGGACTTATATGGCCCATAGGCTGTGAAGCTCACTCGGGCCAGTGCTAGTTTTAAGTGCACAAAGTAGAGAAGCTTCTGAAGTGAACGTATCACAGAAGTAGACAACGGATCCTCATCAGCTCCATCTCAAAGCACATATCACACCATCCTGTACATTAAGAACTAGCGGAAACCAGAGTTGACTTTTCCCTGACTGAATGGTGCTGAGGATAAGGCCCAGTCTCTGAACAAGTGAACAAATTCTTAGTTACCAAGCTATACACACAGTACACTTGCTTCAGAGAAAAAAAAACAACCACAAAACTCAAAAACAAAAAACAAACAAAGAATAAAAACCTCAACCCTGTAATATAATGTTGAACCTTAATGACACAGTCTTGCCTGAACACTGAAAAACCTTGAACGTGAAGTTACAATTGATGAAAACTGTTACTCAATGATTTGGCCTTAGATGCACTAATCTCAATGTCGACATACACAAGAAACAGGAAAAACAAGCGAAGATTCCTAAGAGTCAATATGACCCCGACAAATGACAGCAATTCCTTAAGAATGGAATCTAATAAAAAATGAAGTGATTCGAGAGGTAATGTACCCACTTCCTGACAAATGTAACTGTAATCCCTGTACATATTACCCTGACAATAAAATATAATAAAAAGATATAGGGTAATAAGTATTTGATTAAGTGACTATTAAATTTCACAGCATTTTAAAAAATGAAGTCAATGAAATCCAAAAGAAAAGAATAAAAGAATGATGGTATTAACAATCAATGAAATTAAATAGGATAAAACAAACCCTGGAATAAATTCAGAGAAAATATAAATAAGCAGTTGAAATGAGAAAGACAATGTAGGGTATGAAAGGAGAATTTAAGGAAAGTATACAATTCTAAACAAAAAACAAAACATATTTCATTTGTGGGAATGAAAAGCTCAGAAACAAAATCAAGTAAAAAAATACAGTCCAAAGTCAAGTTCATAGGCTGGATTGAATTGTTGATAGGATATCAAGGTCTGCAGAGAAGGTCTTAGAACATTCATGTGAAAATACAGGGGACGGGAAAGCCCAAGAAACATGTAAGACCTCTGTGACACCAGGAAATAAAACCAAATTTTCAAATGATGGTCATAGAAGGAGAAGAGGTGAAAGCTGAAGAAACAGAAAGTGCATTCCATAAAATAATGAGAAAATGTGGCAGACATTTGAGAGGAGAGAAGACATGGAGACCCTGTTGCTTTTACTCTCTGTGACTACAAGAGTGTAGACTTCTTTCCTAGAGAATTATGATAATAACAACTGTGAGTGTTAGTCAAGTTTCAGGCCAGACATGGAAGACATATAACAATGAATTACCAACTTGCCCTTTCACAAATACAGGGCAGAAAAAGAGAGAATGAAGTGGGGAGGTGGGAATCATTGAGACTAGAATCTCATAGTATGGGTAGTGTAGCCCAGAAAGCCGCAGGTCCCTTGGGAAGGAAGCTCAGTGGGGGTGGAGTCTGCAGCACACTGAAGGCCCTGCTCATGGATTCGGGCCTAAGTGTGTAAGATCTCTGGGCTTGTTGGAATAATGACAATCCAAGATAATGGCAAATCCCAAGGGAAATGGTGGAACAAATTCTTCATCCCGGAGAGAAGTTATGTCAGGTGGAACACAGAAAGCCCACAGAATGAAGCAGACCCTTTACCCCCAAATCTTCCATTTTTCCTTCTCCCTGAATGCCTCTGATAACACAGCTCAAGTCAATGAAGCAAAACATAAGGGTGGCTTTGTGGAGTCCCAGTGCCCATGTCACAAACCAGAACAAACAGGGATAGGTTTGCTATTGAAAGTTATATAGTTCATTTCCAACAGTGTCTAGTGAGTATCAGTTCTGAACATACAGCTTATGGGTAGGGATGGGAGAAAATGAGGAAGAGGGGGGACATTGTTTAAAAAGAAATGTACTCAATACCTGACTTATGTAACTGTAACCCCTCTTCATGCCACCTTTAAAATAAAATGGTTTTTTGTTTGTTTCTTTTGGCCAGTTGTTGGACTTGAACTCTGGGCCTGGGGGCTGTCCCTGAGCTCTTCAGCTCAAGGCTATTACCCTAACTCTTAAGCTATAGTGCCACTTCTGTTTTTCTAGTGGTTAATTGTAGTTAAGAGTCTCATGGTCTTTTTTTTTTTTTTTTTTTGCCAGTCCTGGGCTTGAGCTCAGGGCCTGAGCACTGTCCTTGGACTTTGTCAAGGCTAGAGCTCTACCACTTGAGCCTCAGCACCACTTCTGGCTTTTTTCTATGTATGTGGTACCAAGGAATCGAACCCGGGTCGTCATGCATGCTAGGCAAGCACTTTAACCACTAGGCCAAACTCCCGGCCCTTGTCTCATGGTCTTTAGTGCCCAGGCTGGCTTTGAACTGTGATCCTTAGATCTCAGCCTCCTGAGTAGCTAAGATTACAGGCAGGAGCCATGGCACCTGGCAAATAAAATGTTTTAAAAGAAAGATAAAACAGCTAAATCATGAATGCATTCTATCCCTTTGCCTGATCAATATCAAAGTGTATACACACGTTCTCTCTCTCTCTCATATACATATATATGTACATATATACACACACGTTTAAACTCCAGTTCAACAGAACAATGCTGAGATTCTACTAAAAAATTAAGATGCTAACTTTTTTCTGCACAAATAAAGACGTTCTAACCTTCTTCCCCAAACTGGAGGGCAGAAAAATGCTCACAATGATTAAAACCATCTCTGAAAGGCAATCCCTCTGTTCCACTTATGTTAATGATTATTTTTGAGAATTCAATCATACTCTAATTTGAACCTTTTGTTTCCTAAAGGGTCAATTGTGTTATCCTATAATTGAATTGGTTAAGCAAATAAAGGTTCACCTTAACATGTAATAGCATTGTAAGAGTTGAATAAGGCTAAAGAGGGGAGGAAAGAAAATTAAAGCCGTTGTGTGGACAGATGCACCTAGGTACAAATAAGTATGTCTGGATATGTCTACAGCTATATATATACATATATATGTATATACATGTATATATCAGATATTTGACTGAAGCAAGAAATAAGACACACTGAGCTTCTAAAGCCCATGAATATTTATAACTCATCTTCTATTACTCTTTCCATGTTCCCTTTATATTCAGCCATTCCTTCAGTAGGTGTCTGATGCTAATCTTCAGTGATTCAAGTCTTCATTGGTCCTGAGTACTCAGTGGTCCCGCTAATTTATTTATCATTTATTTGTTTACTTGTTTGGTTATCTTGGCTGTAGCTTTCTACAGATGTTTACTCTGAAGGTAGAAGTTGAACGGAGAGCCCCCAGCTCTTGTGGATCCCATTGACCTGAAGCAGCCTTACTTTTCATTGGTAACTGGGATCAGACATCTCTACCATTTGAGCCACACACCCCCAAACTATTTTGCTTTATTTTTTCATATTAAGTCCTTTCCCCTCTTCCTCTTCCCCTCCCTCTCCCCCTCCTCTCCCCACTCTCTCTCCCTTTCTGTCTCCCTTTCCCTCTCCCTCCCTTTCCCTCTGGCCTGGACCTGCCTGAATCTCCTACTGCTTGGGTTGTTTAACCATGCTCCACTATTTTGTTGTCCTGCTAACTTTTGGTCAGGGTGGGCTCAGAACAATTTATGAAATCTCTGCCTCATAGATAGCTGGGATTATAAGCATGAACCTCTCCATTCAGCATAATTTCTCTTTAGAAGATGCATTTAAATCTAGGTTATAATTGATTGTCCTTTGGAAGAGCACCCAATAAACAATATCTTCTGTTTCTGAGTTTTGACAATTTGAGAAATCACAACTTGAAAATAAAGGAAATACAATTGTTGCCTTCACAACAATTGGGGATAAAAGATGGACTGAGGATGGTCTTTGCATTGGGCAATGTGATTCAGCAGCATGTTTGCACATCCAGACAGCAAAATGCATGGCAGGAGGTGTACCAGGCAGGAAGGAAACCCCAAGAAAAAGGAATAAAAGGTTTATCATGTCCAGCTGTCTCCTGTGGAGAAAGCAGGTCGGCAAGGCATGAAATCCTCCCAAATTACCCAGTCAGGTATTTCGATGGCCCTGGCCCATGCACCATTATCTTTCTCGAGGAAAGGAAAGAGAGACAAGACTGTGATGTTAGCTTGGGAGAAAAATCCTCACAGGACCATAGGACTATACCAATAAACAGGGAGGATTGTTATCATTTTAGGTAAGTGAGGTATTTGTTATGTAAATTAACTGGGTTTAATTCGGCTATACTATCTACCTATGTACTTATCTATCTACTTCATGTTGTACCTCATAAATTCATAAATCCATATATCTATTTTCAATCAAAAAATTCTTAAACAAAACAAGTGAAATACACACACACACACACACACACACACACACACACGCTTTCTTGGATGAGCCACAACTGATCCTCCCTGGGGAGTTTGCACATGTGATTTGTCCTTAAGAAATAGCCATGTTTCTTTTCCACCAGGAAGCCCCCATGAAGGCTGAAGAGGCCACACTGACCCCATTCTGAGATTGAAATCCTCCCAAATGGGAATGTCAGGTCCTTGCAGCACTGCTTAATCCAAGGTCAGATGGATTATCCATTCAATACTTCTTTTTTTTTTCCAGAAAAACTTGACATATGCATAAGGCAATGTGTTGAAATAAGGCCTCACCCTGGGGAGGATAAAGCTAAAATGTAGGATTAATTACATTTTTAGTCATTTGATAGAAGAAAACCCTATATATCAATGTATGTGTCAATACTCAGAAAGAGTTGGTATAGTTCATGTTTGGAACAAAACGCACATTATTCTGATGCTCTTTCTTTAAATCCCCAAATCCCTGTATTTCTTGCCAGGTGTGACAGTGCTTTTTATTTCAGCAATGAATACACAATGACACCACTTCTTAGAAATCCTAGACCAAAGAGAGAGCTATCTCCCCAGCTATCCATTTCTGCAAACAATCTTTCATTCTCAGATTTCCCCTCCCTTCCTCTCATCTCAAACACAGCCCATCCTGTTCTCCCAGGGTACAAGACTGGAAAACTGCCTCCCTTTCACACAATCTGATCCCCTGTTCTTTGTGACAATTGTACCATGTCCTCTGAAGGAGGCCATCTGTTCACCTTGGCGGATGAGAGTGTCCCATTACCTGTCAAGTGTTCTAATTTTGCTCCTTTCATCGGACTAGAATCCACACCTTTAGATACTCCCACTAGAGATATGCTGATAGTGTCCATCTCCTCCTGAGACCAGCAAGATTTCACAGGCTCCTGGGGCCCTGGGAGATACTCGATTAGGGACCTGGCTGCTGGGACATCTGTCCTCTTCTGTCCTATCAACAAGCAACGCATTCCCCACCAGACGGGAAATGAATTGCAAATCACAGAACAGTGACTCCATTTCTCACTTATTCACCATGTCCCAACTAGATCAGTGGGCAAAATAATGAACAACACACACTGAAAAGCAAGTGAGAACAGAAAAGTATATGTGATAAATGCTTAGTATTTGCAATCCAAGTTACCTTTCTCCTAGATCAAAATGCCAGGTCTCAAGAGCATTTTCTCTCTGCACTCCATTCAGTTGCCTTTATTGAAAGAAGACATAGGTGACTGCAAAGCTTCCAGTGACCTTGTTAATCAGTGGACACCTATGTCCTGCCCTTTCTTCTCTAAGCTGAGAAAATGTGTCATGAAGGCAGTAAGTCCATTTTTTATAACTCTGGAACAAACTTCAGCCTGAAGCCAGTTTGCCAGAGGGTAGAATTAATTGGGAGAAATATGAAGGTGAGAAAAATGACATTTTATTGGAGGCTTATCAAATATCAGTTACTTATATACCATGCATTCTTACGTGTGTGTGTGTGTGTGTGTGTGTGTGTGTGTGTGTGTGTGTCTTTTATAAAGTGGTTTACAAGATCAGTTAGCAGATTGTATTTATCTACTTAGTCATTGTTGCTTAGTTTTTGCTTTAAATTATGTTCAGAATATTAGGAACATTAGAATATTAGGAATATTAGGACTATTAGAACATTAGGAGCTATCAGACCCTGACAACCACTACTATATCCTCTATTTTGATGAGATTTTTTTTCTTAGATTTCACATACATGTAATATGAACCAAATACACGTATTTTCTTGTCTGGCTTATTTCATTTGTCATAATACCCTACAAGTCTACCACTGTACTGGCAAATGGCAGACTTTCCTTCCTTTTAAAAAAGTGACTAGCCTTCCACCATGTGGCACAGTTATACAGTGATACCACATGCAGAGATCAGTCATTCCTTAAAGAAACATCCTGTGGAGACAAGGTAGAAGATAAACTACAGGTACTGAGGCAGGGGGCAGTCTAACCTATTTAAAGAAGATATTTACTAGCTTGGGAGAGAAATGATCATCTAAATTAATGTCAAAGTGGTGATGTAAAAATGGTGGCTTGACTTCAGAGATGATAATAGGTACTGAATGTGTATTTCATCCTTTCATCATAAGGACTCTGCTGATACAGAAGTAGGAGAAGCATGCTATAATCCTATGACCATATTTCTGCCTGCAGTGAACTTGGGCTCTGACGTTTGTGTATTTTTCTGAGTTAATTACACATTTCATTTGTAGATCCTTCTTGGCTAAACCTCATGCTTAGGTGAGAAAAGAAGGCTATACACAAGGCTGACATCTGAAGTTTCTCTTCCTGTGCTCGACATGTGAGGGAACTCTGATTGGAAGAGACTTAGTTGCCCAAGCCATTGGGGCCTTACTACATCCTTGTTTTTATATATTAATATACTTTACTTTTATAGGAACTTTAGGGTCATGGCAATTTTTCAGAGAATGACAGAATCTCTTCTGCTTCTTACCCCCGTATGAGTAAAACGTCCCTCATCACAAATCCCCTCTGCAATATTTGCATGTTTCTCAGAGGTGGTAAATGCCCTGTTGAGACACCATTACCATTACCACCCAAAGTCAGTTTGCATTCAGGTTCACGCTCAGCGGGGTACGTTCATAGATTGAGGCAAATGTGTTCAGCCCTGCATCGTCTTCCTAGCACACAGAGTGCCTTCACTCCCTGGAGTCCCCCTGTGCTCTCCTTGTCCCTCCGTCATCACCATGAGTGTCCTCCTGGCATGCCATTGCGCCCAAATGCCAATACCTACCACTCTGTTTCCATGACTACCCTTGTCCTAGTGATAGTGTCCACTCTGCACCCAGCAAAGGTAGAGAAGCTAAGGAGTTAGCAGTTCTGGAAGGAAATCTTGAATAAATTACCCCGACCTTGCTCTACAGACACAGAGCCTCTGGGAAAGTTTGCTGCAGCCTCTATGAGATCCCTTGTGGGAGCAGGCCCAGGCGCCATGGTAGACCAGCTGCTCATGAATGGGTCTCACTGGCTTGCTTCGCTCATACTTAATCAGTTTGCTCCTGTGCTTCCTGGCTTATCTTCCAAAGAAACTATTTGAACTCACATCTTTTCCTCATGCTGAGCTTCTGAGAGAACTCAACCCAAACTATGAAAAGTCCAATGGTCAGGTTTGCAAATTTGTGGGGAGAATGCTATAGCTGGAGTGGAAATTTTTTTTTTCGGTGATCCAATTTGTTATTCTGCTTTTTTCCATATGTTTTTATTGTAATTAATAGAAGGGTTACATTATATTCACCAGATAGAAGGTGCATTACTTCACAAACATTGATACTTTTTCTCATGTCATGGTCCCCATTTCCCTCTCCCTGACCCCTGCTGCTCATGTTGTTTTCACCCCTTCTCTATCCAATTTCAAATAACCAATCAAGCATATTTACAATATATTAGATTACAAGGTGAAATGCTGTAACAATATGAGATAACCAAGGGAGAGCAAAAGAGATGAAAGATAACATAGTACATTAAGGACAACAATCACTCATTATATGGTTTTTGTTTAGATATCCTCGAGGTCCTTTCATTCAGTATCATACTATCTGGCCTTATGTATCAAGGTTTTGCTCTATTGTAAATCTCTGCTAGAAGAGCCCAAGGTTTCTACAAATGAGGGAAACCATTGAACCATGGTTCCTTTGAGTCTGGCTTACTTCACTTCATATGATTTTTTTCCAAGTCTTTCCATTTCCTTACAAATGGGAGGATGTTGTTCTTTCTGACAGCAGCATAGAATTCCATTGTGAAGAAATACCCCATCTTGTTGATTCACTCATCAACTGAGGGACATCTAGGTTGGTTCCATATCTTTGCTATGGTAAATAGTGCTGCAATGAACAACACTGTGCTAGTGGATTTGGTATGTTCTTGTTTCTGAACTATTGGGTAAACGCCAACTAGTGGAATTGCTGGGTCATAGGGAAGCTCTATGTTTAGTCTTTTGAGGAACTGCCATACTGCTTTCCATAGTGGTTGAACAAGTTTGCACTCCCACCAACAGTGTAGTAGTGATCCCTCCTGGCCACATCCCCTCCAGCATCTGTTGTTATTAGTTTTCCTGATCCTGGCCATTCTAACTGGAGTGAAGTGGAATCTTAGAGTTGTTTTGATTTTCATTTCTTTTATGACCAGAGATGTTGAGCATTTCTTCATGTGTCTATAGGCCATTCTTATTTCTTCTTCAGAGAAAACTCTCTGTAAGTCTTTAGCCCATCTTTTAATGGGATGGTTGTTACTTTGGAGATTAGTTTTGGAATGATTCAATTTTTTGAGCTGTTGATATATTTTAGATATGAGAGAGAGAGAGAAAGAAAGAAAGAAAGAAAGACAGAAAGAGAAAGAAAGAAAGAAAAAGAAAGAAAAAAATGGGTTATATCCTGAATGCCTCTAAATTCAAATGTTTAAAACCCTAACCCTGATCTATTATGGAGAAAATAAAGTTGGAAGAGGTTGAATAGTGGCTTCATGCCATTACAGTTCTTATTTGAAGAGACACCACAGGGTATTTTTTTTCTGTATGCATAAACAACAAAGAAAAGTAACAGAAGGGCACTGCAAGTAGCTGGCCATCTGCAGTCTATAAACAGAATTGGAAAGACTTTTCATCTTGGGCTTCTAGCCTCTGGACTATGAGAAAATTAATTTTTGCTCTTTAAGCCACACAGTCTGTGGTATTTTGTTATGACATTTTGAGGAGAATCAAAAAGGATGGGTGGCATGGCAGAGACAGAAGTTGTAAACATCTCATTTCCATGTTTATTTGCCAAGGCTCTAGAGGAGAAAGTCAGAGGCAAAGAGAAAAGGAGAGAGTGTTGACTGGGATTTTCTTTAAAATGGAGAAGATAATAAGCAGGTCTTGAATGCATCAGATCTATGAAGTTAAAGGTACTTGGGTAGTGTGGCGAGGTTTTACAATGACTGTGAGATGAACCAAGAAACGGAGACCTGTAAAGATTTCTCTGCCCTACGGGGACAAATGCTGGGTGGGTTCTTCAAAGTTGTCATACTTTGAGGCACAGGACATTTGAAAGTTATATAATATAAGCCCTCTTCCTCCGATTTCTAGGCAAAAGGAATCATCCAGAGTCCTTCTGAGGCCATCAAAGGAGGGTGACCACTAATAATACTTCACCAAATCCAGGAACAGAGAATTAAGAGTCAGACATGGCATCAATTAAAAGAAAAATGAATAGACAAATATGATAGTCTCTGAGACAGAGCTTGTATAGTAAGAGAGCAACCAAAGATGCAATTTCTGTGTCAGTCAAGGAAGTGTATAGTTTTCTGTGAGAAGCAGAGAGAAGAGGGTCAGAGGATTGAAAAGAGGAACTGTTTTGATTGGTAGATTGGAAAACTTTTGGGCCAAAGTCCATATACAGCATTTTGTCCAGTCTTGGGGACCTGTTTTGCAACCAGCTCCACTCTAGCTGCTTTTATGGCTGTGTCCCCAGATCTGTGTTCCAAAACCTGGATTTGACATTTAATGTTTAGTCCAGCCTGCAGAGGATAGGGATAAAGTCATTATGTAAACTGCATGGAATTTCTGGATGGAAAACAACTTCCTTGAATGGAGATGACTCTCTTAAAGATAGATGCAGAGTCCCTAGACAAAGCTGAGAAAGGGAAAGGAAAACACATCCTTCTCCAAGATGGGAAGCCCTAAGTGCAACCCACACGTGCTGGACTATTGGTTAGCAGCATTTTACTGTGGTAATTTGAAGTGAACAGTGTCCCAGGATGAGGTAGAAGTCACTCAGCCCACAGTACTGCCTTCTTTGGAGGAAATCCCATAATCCTCAAATTCAAGATGTAACAGGTTGATGGGCTACTGAAATATCATCTCTATTCATTGTTCAGTTCTATCAAAGCCAGGTGGGGTTATATAGGTCCAAATATCTTCCTTTGGCAAAATAACTTATATGTATATTTACAGCTAACGTGTCTTTCTGAGAAGAGATGGAAGTCAGTCCTGAGGTCTGATCTTTTGACTTCCATCCATTTCTTTTCCTGCTTCCTATCTTCTCTACAGTCCCCTGCTTCTAGAGAAAGGCTTTCTTAATAAATCACTTACAAATAAATTTTCAGTTTAGAGTCCACTTCTGAGGACCCACCTAAAACCAGCCCTTGAATGAGGGACCTTCAATGACTATCAAAGATGATGAGAAAGATGATTCTGGGAAGAACACTAGGTAGGACCAAAAGGCCAAGGATGGAAAGCGTCCAAAGAAAAGGTGATCAGATGGATGGCTAATGACTACTGAAGATGAAAAAGGGTTGACCATCTCTAAAGAGCATCCTACCTGGCAGGGAAATCCGACATAGCAGTGGAGAATTGAAGGTCTCGAGGATTTTCATGTGTACTCTTTGTGGTAGTTTCAGTGGCATAGAATCCGATTGTGGGAGTAGACTAGCAGAGTATTGCCAAGCCACTGTCCTCCAGTGCCACATAGCATCTGTGGCTCTGTTCTCGAGAGGGCTTGTGCTGAACACCTATGAGTGCCTACTATATGCTGTGTCCTCATGAGCAGCACGGCCACACTGCCTGTGCTCCTCATGAGTTCAAATCCTTATGAGAGAAAATGGTTCAATGTCATGAGGACTTAAGGGGGGAGGGTGACTAAATGCTTGCAGATTCAGAACAGCTTTCCTCTTCTTTTTGTTTGTGATAGATGGACTAATACTGCAGGAGGTATTCCAAATGTAGAGAGAGATGAGAAGTCACTGTCATGAAAACCACTATCCCAGGATTGGGCAAGAATATGGAGTCCTGAATGGTCTCATGTACTCTGAGTGAGGGTGAATGGTGGCCTAAGATGAACACATGAAAATATGTACAGGTCATTCAGTTTGATTAGAATACAGTGGATTGGAAATTTTGCGTGTTTACCAGTAGCAAGATTTAAACTCAGGGCCCAAGCTCACTTGTTTTGCTTGTCTGAATGGTGTTCTACCACTGAGCCGCAACTCCAGCCTGGGTATTTTGGAGATGGGAGTCTTCTGGGTCTTCTGCCTAGACTGACTTCAACCTGTAGTGTGCAGGATCTCAACTTTAAGACTAGCTAGGAGAAGTAGCTCCTGATTTATGTGACTCCTTTTTAAAGATTCCTTTCATTTTAATTCCCCCCATTATCAGCATACATGTGTCATATTAGGTCAGAAGATTTGTCACTTCCCACATTTGTCCATGCCTTTATGTTTGTGAATCCTGACAATCCTCTCTTCTAGTTATTTTGAAATGCACAAAGCATTACTGTGGATGAAGAAGACTGGGGACCTTCAGTGCCTTAAATGACAGCACTGGTGACAAGGTGGCTGACAGCTGGCCTTGTCTCCAGTGACCCTCCTCCTGTGTTGACTGGGTGGTGACCTGCTGTTGAAGCCTAGTTCTGATAAAAATAAAATAAAGGTGCTCCATTTATCTGCATTTCTAGACAATTATGTCAGCTGTGTCTCCTGAAAGCATTCATCTACACTTTGCTTTTGTATCTTTTCATTTTGTAAATCAGCCTGGGAGACAGATATATACTCATATGGTGTCTTCTCTCTCTCCCCCATTACTTTGCTACGTTCTTGAGTAACTGTCATGCTGAACTAATAATTAGCATACAATTAAATATAAAGGCAATCAACCCAGAAAGATGCTTCCTATAATTTGCTGTAATCTTGCCCGGGCCCTGTATCCTTTCGTTGTTGGAAAACTGAAGCCTCAATAGCAAAACATTTAATTATGAGTATCTCAATATTGATGGAGTACCTGGATGCAATGCAAAATCAGACCAATTATGGCCCTCTCATGTCTTTTGCAGCCTGCAGAGAGGGGGACAGCAGCAGGTGGAAAATACACACATTGACCCCAGGTCTGATGGAGAAGCTAATGAAAGCAATCTGGCCAAGTAACCTTGGACATGGAAAGGGGTGGAGGAAAGGGGACTCTTTGTTGCTGCTGTCTTTACTGTTAAAACATTTGCTGAGGAGAGAAATGCAATGTTTCTAGAGCAGTTTAGTATGGAAAAAATAATTCCAAGGGCAATGGTTGTCATTTGGTAAGAGAGACAGCCAGGAGTTATTTGGTGAATTTTGTCTTATGCCAAGCACTATATGATCATTGTTGCTTATGCCCACATTATTCCTGCAGCATCTGTATTGTCCTTCTTAGGCATTCAAAGAAATAAAGATGCAGAAAGTCGAGTGGAAATTTCTTGTAGCAGGTGGACTGGGAAGAAAAGAGAAAGAAAAGGAGCAGTTGGGATTTTCTGGGAAGTTTATAAAGGATGGAAAGAAACTCACTGTTGTAAGATAAAATGACTTTTTACAAATTAAAAATAATTGTTTCATCAGGGCTCTAGTGACTCACACCTGAGATCCTTGCTACTCAAGAGACTAAGATCTGAGTATCATTATTCAAAGCCAGCCTGGTCATACACACTCAAGCAGGAGATGCTTATTTCCAACTATCCAGAAAAAAGTCAGCAATGGATATGTGGCTCAACTGGTAGAGTACCACCCTTGAATAGAAAAGACCAAGCAAGAACTCAAGGCCTGAGTTTAAGCCTTAGCACCAACACACACACACACACACACACACACACACACACACACACACACATTAAATTTGTTTCAATTAAATAGAAACAAAGAAAATGTAGCCAATGTCCCCAAACTAGACAGATCATATAGTCATGTTTGTTTAGGTACATAAAACATCAGTGTGTGACTCTAATTCCAGAAGAAGATTAGGAAAATGAGGTTCTCATGCTGTTTAAGTGTATCAAAAATATTGCATAGTCTGGAAGGAGATGAGACTCTGCATTGTCGGATGTTCTTGTATAAGCTTGAGAAGATGGGAATTATCAATTAAATGTAAAGCAACTTACTGTTTAGTGAATAGCTGCTATGTGCTTGAGATTATAGTAGATATCAAAACATAATTGGGACTGAAACAGAATTCTTGCCTCATCTTTGATCTGTTGTGGAAACCAATGACAGGTAATACATTACAATGAGAAATAAGGATATAGAGAAAATTAAATCAGGGGAGGGAGGCAAAAGTGATAGGAAAGGGAAGTGCAGGGTAATGGCACCCTAGGGTGCTTGGCTAGGTTGTTATAGATAGACACAATAGCTGCTTGAAAAGGTGATACTCGAATCATTGTTAAGTGGAGGACAGGACTGCTCTGTCTTCAGAGTAAGACTGAGAAGGAATCAGACCAGGTATGTCCATGCATGGGGAGACCACTGCTGCTGCTACTACAAAGGGATGGGAAGATTTGTAAGAACTATGTGATTCAAGGCCTGGTTAATAAATACTAGTACCAGATGGCATTCCACATCTTTCCTAGAGATTGCCTTGATGAAGTCTCCAAACAACCCTTCTTTCCAGACCAGAAGACAGACCTGTCGTGTGAATGGAGGACTCCGTAATCAACAGAAGGCACCATCCCCCCACGTCTGTTCTAGTGATGACTTCCCTGCACTGGAAACTTAAACAATATCTACAATGAGGACAGAGGATCAATCCCATGAACATGAATAAATCAGGAGTTCCTTTCACTTTGCCTCGTTTAGATTTTTATGGCTAACCATGGGTGTTCTTGCTTCATCCATCTTCATGTTCTTTAGGCTGCTAAGAGATTAATTTAAAGAAATATATAGTTACTACGCTAGTGATAATCAATAATGACATTTTAAGGAAACACATTGTTTAAAAGTTTAGGCTAGTGAGTCATGTTTAAGTCAAGTCATTAATTCAAGTCCAAGGACTAATGGTGAATCAGATGACATGTCTTAGCCAGACTTGTGACTGGACTGGCTCTAATGAGACAATCAATTTTGATAGAAATATTAACACAAAATAGAAGAGAATACAGCTTTTTCCTCTAAGGTCAAATGAAATGGGCTCAACAAAGGCAGGGAAGGAAAATACACACTAGAAAATCTTGCCTTAAGGAATCTTGGGGTGTAGTCCTACATCTGTTACTGACATAATTTCAGAGAAGGCTGGTAGACTTCATGGACTTTAGCTTTCTTGCCAGTATGATATAAATAATAATGCTTATCTTGAAAGATTTGGGGATATGGAACAATAAAGGAAGCTAGAATTCTATCATGTCATATAAATGTTATACAGGAAATTGATCCTCAAGATACAGCAAAGCCACACTGTAAGAGAGCCAGTCTATTAAAATGCTGGGGTCTTCAAGGAGATTTGCATCCCAAAGAACTTGCAGCCTCAAATACAAATAGCACAAAGCTTACCTAGGCCAAAAGGTATTTAGGAACATCTTTCTATCGCTACTGTGACCAGCCTTGGACTAAAAGGTGCATGCCACTGCTAAGGTTGTTGGGAATGAGGCACCAGTAATCCTTGACTGGAGATGAATTCTGAGAGCTGGAAATTGAGAAGCAAAGTACTTGCTGGTGTCAGAAGGACAAGAAACCAAGTCTAGGAAAAAGTGTAGATTTGACATCATAAACTTTAGGTGTCAAGACCAAGAGTGGAATCAGACAGGATCAAATCAAGAGTCAGAATGCTGCAAAGCTCACAACAAGCCCCAGGCAGGTGGGGAGAGCAGATCAAAAATGAACCCGAGCACAGTGAGACAGTCACAAAACCACAGTTCATTTGCAGGTGTTTCTTTAAAGCTTCTGACTACCTATATGCCAACCATTCCATTCAATAATTTGTGTTTTATTCTGCTTTTCTACTTTTTGCCATTTCCTAGTCAACAAACTTCTTGAGCATCTATGATGTGCCAGTAGTGTTCTAATAATTGGAGGAAAATGAAAAATAGGCCAGGTAGACCCCTGCCTCACAATGACTTTCTGTTATCTCAGGGAAAAGGATGGTTAGTACAGAAAGAAAAGATGTTCTTAAAACAAAAATAACATATTGTATTGTAACAAGTAACATGAAAATAGAATTGGAGAGTTGCCTACTGCCTAACTGGCAGTAACTTCCGATGCAATCATCAGAAAAGGCATCCTTTCTTCTGTGATTTTCCTTTGAAAACACTAAATTGCAGAGAATGGAAATAAAAAGTATACTCCTATGCATTCAGTAGTTCTTCACATGTCTTGGCTGAAGTTTTTGCAGCTGGCGTCATGATACTCTGTCCCTAAACATCTTATTGAAACTCTTAAGAGCAAAATGGTTCTTTACATCTCAATGTCATAATCACAATGCAAGAAGAAACACAACTTTTCTTTACTGGAATAAGCTAAGGTCAGCCTCCATGGTGGGTGGGTCTACACACAAAACTGAGGATATTCTAAGTACTTATGCAACAAAAGGAAAACAAATTATAAAAATTAGTATTAGTGAACTTAAAAGCATAATAGTCATTGAGTACTTTTTCCTTCTATTTTTGTACAAGTGAGAATGGTAGACTTTGAGGGTGGGCAGGGAGGGTACTTCATTTAACCAGGTTTCAACTTCATGGTCAGTTACAAGTGTTCATCTGTTACAGCTAGCCTGGAGAGGCTTTACATATCCGGCATTTAGAAACACCTTTATACAGTGATTCATGTCCCCAAATGATGTTAACCCATACACTCAAGTTGAGCTTGCTCCTTATTGCTTAAGAACTTACACTACACTATTAGAGTCTTTGTATTTCTTATCTTTTATGTCATTACAGGTTAATCACTTTTAACAGAAGATTAGGCAGAGCTCTTCAATGTACATTTAACAAGTTGTTTACTTAGATGGATTTCCTATGCTCTTGAACTGAGGTCTCAAAAGCATTGCTGGATCTGTAGTTGGAGTTCAGACAGTCTTTCTGAACTAAGATGCAGGAAGATGAAAGTATTTTGCCTTACACTGGTTTCTTGTGGCAGTGGAAGATATCACACAGACTAATGCAACTTGTGATTCAAATAAAATTGTCACTGAAATAACTTTACCTCAGCATAAGTTTGAGACATCACTACGTCACTTCATAGTTTTCTGGTTGTTGTTTGTGATGGTTATGATATTGTGGTTTGACCTCAGGACTTCATACTTTTTTTTTTTTGCCAGTCCTTGTCCTGAGCTCAGGGCCTGAGCATTGTCCTTGGACTTTCTCAAGGCTAGAGCTCTACCACTTGAGCCTCAGCACCACTTCCAGCTTTTTGTATGTATGTGGTACCAAGGAATCGAACCCAGGTCTTTGTGCATGCTAGGCAAGCACTTTAACCACTAGGCCAAATTCCCGGCCCGACTTCATACTTTTGAGGTAAGTACTCTATCTCTTAAACAATACCTCCAGTACATATCAATGTTTCATGTTAAAGCCATTGACAACATTATCAGGACTACTTCAAAATCTAATTTCTAAATGCATCCAGTGTTTCATGATAGTAGATGAAGGTAGATTTTTATGTTGAGAAAGAATTGAATTCTAAAATAATTATAATAAAACTTTAAGCATTGAGCTGCTATATGGTAGAGAAATTCAAGATGCTCACTTTCTCTTTTATAAAATAAACAAAATCAAAGGTCTCACATTGGATGATTAAGTCTGAAAGAGATAGTAAAATTCGTGTTGACAAGGACTAGCTAAGTGACATGATTTCAATTCACATTATTTTTCTATTTTTCAAAGTACTTATTTAATGTATAGTATAAAGGATAACCATAAGCTTTAAGGACCTTACTTTGGGAGGTAGATTATTTGTTAGTGCTTATTCTGGGGCTTGAGCCCAGGACACTGAGGGCACTGTCCCTGGGCTTTTCTTGCTCAAAGCTAGAACTCTACTACCTGAGCCACAGCTCTACTTCTGGCTTTATGGTAATTAATTGGATATTCTTGTCTGACAGACTTTCTTGCTCAAGCTGGCCTCAGTCCACAACCTTCAGATTTCAGCCTCCTGAGTAGCTAGAATTACAGGAATGAGAACGTGGTGAGTACTTTGCAAGGAACTTACTTTTTTTTTTTTTTAAAGGTTTTATTTATTTATTTATTTATTTATTTATTTATTTATTGCCAGTCCTGCGCTTGGGCTCAGGGCCTGAGCACTGTCCTTGGACTTTCTCAAGGCTTAGCACTCTACCACTTGAGCCTCAGCACCACTTCCAGCTTTTTTCAATGTATATGTATGGTACCGAGGAATCGAACCCGGGTCTTCGTGCATACTAGGCAAGCACTCTACCACTAGGCCAAACTCCCGGCCCACTTTTTTTTTTTACACACTTTAGATGTTTGTCCAAGTAGATATCTGCTTCATTTGGTCTTCTACCAACATTAGCAGCAACAAATTTTAACAGATTCCCCTTCTGGTGGTGGATTTCTGTTTTTATCTCACTGAAATTTTCTCTCATGCAGTTTCATCATACAGGCTAATGATAAAGACTCATTCCTTAGCACTGAAAAACCCATTATGAGCTCCTCAAATAAAAACTCAATGCCTCTATGGATACTGTTAACACTGCTTATAATAAGAGCCACAGGAACCACCTGGAAGCATTTGTGGGGCTTTACAATCGTTGATGTTGGCCCCCCAACTTCCAACCCTTCCATTCCATGGGCTCTGCTAAAGTCAATTACTTAGAGGTGAGTTTCAGCAAGTGTCTTTCCACGGGTGCCATCAGATCTTTCTCTATGCAGTGATTTCATCTTTTGCTGCTAAGAACACAAATCTACAGCTTGATGGGGTTACAAAAGAAAGTTGATTTGGGATCACACCTGGAGGGCCAAGGTGAAGGAACGACATTGCTGTGGTTGGTGGAATCCTGAGAGGATCCAGTGCTGTGGGGTGGGGGCAGAAGGGGGAGCTCCGGAGACTGTATGACTGGTTCTCAGAGAAGAATGCAAGGGGTAGACGGACTGCCAGAAGTCTACATGAAAACCAGAAGCCAGATAGTGGAGGGATGCTTGGTCATCTGAGGTTTGATAGGATCAGGATCAAACTCACGTTCTCAAAAACACAATCCTGTGCATGTAAATAGTGGGGAAATTTCATATAAAGGGAGGCAGCTCAGTAGCAAGTGCTGTAGCCTAGGTGAAAGAGAGGTGTCTTGTGCCACCTTCATTGAGATGCCCAATGAGCAGTGGCCTCCCTGACTTTACTAGGTCCCTCTGGGCCAACCTCCAGCTGTGCTTTCATGAATACTTACTGGTCCTCATCTGCTCCAGGAGCCTTCCAGTGCTGGTTCTTTATGACCAACCCAGGGGCCCTTGCTTCCACCTTTCGTTGGAGCACTACACTTTGTGTGGCTACAGGGGCCTGTGGTTTACAGGATTGTTTAGAAACCTCTTGCTCAGCCTGTGTTGTTTGCTAATGGCCGCGTGACCTAAGGGGCGAAATCTTCCCCTCCCTGGAGCTCTGTTGTCTTCCATGCAAAATAATAAATAAACTTTAACAAGAACTGAATGATCACTTTGATCCTGACTGCTAAAGGGAAAGTGAATAACTCCTTATATGCCCTCTACAACCTTAGGAAGCCGATACGATTCTCCCCTCATTTTTCAGAAAATAGAAGAGACACCAAGAATAATTTGTTCAACAGAAGCCTGTCATACTGGAAAGAGTAGCAGTTGGGGAAGGAAAAAAAGTCAGGTAACTTAAGAGCAGAGCCCCTGTTCTTAACGATATGAAGTGGAAACTTAGAAATCATCTCTCCCTCCTTGAATCTCTTCTAGTGTGGCATTTGGGGTTACATTGATGTTAACAGTGGAAAAGCCATTCATGGGGCGATGGTGAGCCATGGGTTAAGCCGAGAAGATATATGTAGATTTGTGTAGTAGTGACTGCATTCACCAAGCGCTAGTTGTTTCATTCGCCATCATCTTGCCAATATTGAGGCCTGAAGGATGCAGTCAAACATGTAAACACATACAGAATCACATGCATCTATGCACAAACAGAGGTATGATCTATTCAGGGGAGAATTCCAAGAGTGCAACTTCTTTGTACAACTAACTTTCAGTTGACAAGATAGATACCAGAAAGTAGCAACTTATGGTGTCCAGGGAAGACAAGTAGATGGAGAAAGAAAGAAAGAATGGAAAAATGGAGTCATAACATTTAATGTATGGAATATGGGACTGAGAAACTTGAGGAGATGAGCAGGGCTGGGAGAGACAAGGGGAGAATGAGGAAAGGAGGGGAGTGGATCAAGATGTATTGTTCTAATAAACTAACAAGTTTAATTGAAACCCCTTTGTACAACTACTTAAAGAAAATAATGAGAACAATAGCAATAATAATGCAAGTATGTGTGTCCAACACACACACTTTGTTTTTAAATCCTAGAGCCCAGAGCAGCTGCCAGCCTTCATATACTGAACAGGAGACAAACACGCCAGCCAAACCAGGCCCTCTTGTAAAGTCTGATGGAACAATTACATGAAGAATGAGGTGAGGGGTGATCTCTCCCAACCCCAGGCACAGCCGGAAGCGGGAGTCCATTCGGTGCTCTTGTTAGAAATGTAGAACACCTCTAGGAATGTGTCACACACTTCAATCTGGTCCCCAAGATAACGGATAATGCCCTGCTTGCTTTTTCATGGTTTTCTCATCCTTGCTGTCAGCCTAAAACTCGATAAAATGGAATAATTCCAGGTTTATTAGCGTCAAGGCACATTTAGGTCTCCCTAGAAAGACAGGTAAAAAGCACAGTGGGGCAAGGTACTTTTAAAGGCCACCAGTTGCTAATTGCAGGTGTGGGGAAGCCAGCAGTTGGTGTGATGAGTGACAGGAGACAGGAGGCCAGAGAAATGGAACTGGCCGTTTTCCACCTTGCAGCCATGAGATTTCTAAAAGCCATCTCACACACGCCTGTCACGTAAAGCTATTTGCAAACTCAGAGGGATGATTTTCTCCACGGGGCCCACATCTGGGAACTTCTGAGCGCAATGTGAAATGTTCCTGCCTGAGGGAGCACCCTCTCTTCTAATTTGTTGGTTATGGAAGAAAATGGAAAAACATACATAGGGACACACTCAAGGCAGAGTCAGAAGAGCTACATCGAGGGAAGGGAGGACAGAAATCATATTTATAAGCAGCTATTGTGTGCTAAGTGTTTCTATTCTTTCATGGAAATAACCCAACAGAAGACATTTGTATTATTCTCATTTGGCCAAAGAGGACCCAGGATTTAGAGAATTTAGATGATCAGTTAAAGCCAACACCACAGGAAGGCAGAAATCTAACTCTAGTTGGTCTGACATCCTTTCTTGCTTCCCAGAATAATGCTCTTTCCCACTAAGACATGTCAAAGGCAATTTGCTTCCTCACTTTACCTAGATCTAAATGGTCTTCCTTCTAGTCCATTCTCCCTTGATTCAGGTTTATAAACCAGCATTCTTTCCCAGGCAGGGCCTCAGAGATTACTGATTTATTCAATATATTCTGGACAATAAATATCCTTAAAACTTATGGGTGGACAAGTGGATCTATTTCACAGGATTTCCTGGACTTATCTGCCTTTGCTTAGCATGCAAAGGGACATCTGAAGAAAAAAAAAATATATATATAGCATCTGATTTAACAAGAGTTTGAGTTAGACCACCTCAGAGTTCTCCCAAGATTGCACATACACCTACTGTAGGAAATGTACAGAGATCATTTATTTGGCAGACATTTTTCTCACCCTTTCCTTCATTCATGCCAATGAGTAGATCTATACTTCCAAACCTCTGTGGCCTCTTGTGCACACCAGACCTTGAGCTGTTTTTTATCCAGAGGAAGTGAATTAAAAGCACAGAGCTTCATTTTATGGCAGCTGCAGGATAATATTTATATTGGTTGAACATCAAGGGACTGGTCACTTGGAACTTGTCCAGCCTTTTCCACTAAGGAAATGGCTTCAATGTTTGCTGCAGGCAGGGCGTCTACTGTGGACAGTTTCCTTTATCTAACACATTGCAGTGTTTTTGACATAAAGACTTTGAATAACATTCTATGCCACTATCTGTCCTTGAATTCATCTCTTAATAGGCTAAGTCCTTTGAAGGCAGAGGGCTGTGAAGATCTATTGTCTCACACAATTTCCTGACCCTGAAGGCACATGGCTCTTAAGTGTTCCACACGAATCTATGTAATGTTCTTTAGTCTCCATAAGACAGGGTCTAGATTCAGTACACATATCCTTTCTCCTTCTTCAAAACTAGATGCTCAGGATAACTATATGAGCTTAAAAAGATGAATGCGGGAAAATGTCAATAGCTTTTCAGTACTCCTACCCATTCTTTCTTTTAAATAAAAGGCACAGAAAGAAGGTGGATATAGTTACACATTCCTGTAATCTCTTACCACTAAGAAGCCTGAGATATGAGAAAGTTGAGTCTGAGGACAGGTATAGGAATCTATAAGGAGTTCAAGGTCAAATGTTGAATGCACACTATGTGAGGAAATTATGTTAAAGACTTAACATATACCATTTTAGAGGAATTAGGATGATCATTTTCATATAAAGACAAGATTTAATGTAGTGAAGTTGTTTCCCAAGGCCACACAGCTAGCAAATGTCAGAACTGGGACTGGAATTCATGTGTGCCTCAGTCTGACAAAGATTTTAGTAAGAATTTATTTTAGCAAAACAGGGATCAAGTTAAGAAAAGTGAAAAAGAGAGAGATTTTGTGCTCTCCACAAAAGAAATGAAAATAGAATTAAAATTTCTAAATGGTGAGTCCTAGCTGTGGATTGTATACCTTTAGTACGTGAAGGATACTTCTGGGTCATGTTAGCCTAGGGACAGCCAATCCTTAGACAATGGTTTGGATAGGTGAGATGGGCAAGACTCACCCCAAAATTCTGGTAAAGTATAGGATTTCCATTTTTTCAGACAAGCTTTCCATTGTTTCCATCTCTATCTTTCCATGAAATATTCTGCAATTTTACCATTTTAACAAACAAGACAGATTTTGAAAGCTACTAACATTTTAAAGGAGAAAGTAGATTTCAGTAGCCCTTCCTGTTTCTCTTAATCTCATAATTTATCATTTAAAAGAATAATATGGAGCTGATTACTGGCGGCTATGGAGGAGGCTAAGCTCTGAGGATCATGGTTCAAAGTCTGTCCGTGAGACTCTGATCTCCAATTAATCACCAGAAAATGGGAAGTGGTGTGTAGTTCATGTGGTAGAGTACTAGCTTTGAGCTGAAGAGCTCAGGGACAATGGGCAGGCCCAGAATTCAAGCCCCATGATCAACGAAAGAAAGGAAGAAATAAAGAAAGAAAGAAAGAAAGAAAGAAAGAGAGAGAGAGAGAGAGAGAGAGAGAGAGAGAGGAAGGAAGGAAGGAAGGAAGGAAGGAAGGAAGGAAGGAAGGAAGGAAGGAAGGAAGGAAGGGAAGGAAGGAAGGAAGGAAAGGAAGAAAGAAGAAAGAAAGAAAGAAAGAAAGAAAGAAAGAAAGAAAGAAAGAAAGAAAGAAAGAAAGAGATATGGAAAGAAACTTCTTTACTTTTGTAGTTTCTTTTCTGCTTTGAACTTTTGAGTCTAGCCCTTTTCATGTTTGTTTAAAAAGTATTAAATTTCCCTGTCTCCTCACCTATCTGTCCTGCCCCATTAACTCCCTAAATGATTTTTGTCTCTTGTAGTTTTAAGAGGAGTTCAGTTGGTTGAAGGTCCATCTTCTACAGCTGCTTTGTGATAAGAGTAGAAGGCTAGCCCTGCCTGGAAAAGGGGGAACTAAAGTGTCATTTCTCTAATATAGAAGAGGCTGTGGGAAATTCAATTGGCAGAAAATTCAGCTGACAGACTACCACAGTCAGAACCGAATCATCAGAATCAGAACACATCAAGTAATTCTTCTAACTGAAAAAAAAGTCAGATATTAGTACAAACCATCCTTTTACTTTTTACTTTTAAGTAAAGAATGCTTGCTGGACACGGTTGCTCATGCCTGTAATTCTAACTACTCAGGAGGCTGAGATCTGAGGATCAAGGTACAAAGCCAGCCTGGGCACAAAAGGACCTGAGACTCTTATTTCCAATTAACTTCTAGAAAAGGGGAAGTGGGGCTTGGCTCAAGGGTAGGGCCGTAGCCTTCAGATGAAGAGCTCAGGGACAGCACCCAGGCCCAGAGTTCAAGTCCCATGACCCCCCCCCCATCACATACACAAAAATAAAGAATGCTTCCTATACTTATAGTTAATAGGAAATTTTTAAGGAACCATAAAAATAGTAAAGAAATGCAGAGTCTATATATAAATGTATAAATATACCCATCATCCACAAAAATAGCACACTACATTGATAGCTAGAGCAAACATGACAACTTACACACATCTATCTTCTGATTTACATGTAATAGCTAGTTTTAAAATCTGTAAAAATTTTTACATTACTCAAGTATAAAAGTATGAGGAGGGAAACTGGAAGGAGGGATGAAAAATTCAGTTTTGATGGACATTTGAAGGCTAAGCTGTATTATCATGGTAATGGAAGCAATGTTTACCATAGCCAAGATATAGAACCAACCCAGATGTCCTTCAATGTGGTGTAGATACACAGGTGGAATTCTATGCCTCTATCAAAAGCATTTTGTGGCCCTATTTGTAAGGAAATGGAGTTGGAAGAAATTTTACTAAGTAAGCTAGACCCAAAGAAACATAGTCTGCATGGTTTTCCTAATTTGTAATAACTATAATGTACAACTAAATTCAAAAGACAGTAAAAAAAACAATAATTACACATGGACATGACTAATTAAATAGCAATATCAACTTTCACTCAGTGAGAACCAAGGAAGATATTCTTAGGAGAGGACTGCAAGGACTCAATAGCTACACGCATAAAATCATATGAAATTATGCTTATAGAAATGAATGCCAAGAAATGGAACTAAGAGGTTTTATAGTATATTGTTCAGGGTTCTTATTTTCTTTTTTGTTTGGTTAATTCTTTCTGTCACTGTTTTTATATTTCTATACCCTCTAGCTTGTGTATAAACATATCCAATTTAAGGAAGGAAAGGGGAAGCACAGAAACCACGGGGCAAAGAGTAAACCCTTCAGCAGGGAAGCCCACTAGACATTTTGTAGAATTGAACTATGCAGCTTTGTAGGGAGAGAAATTGGAAGAGGAAAAATTGGGAGAGAACGAAGGAGGAGATGACACTGTTCAAAAGGAAATGTACAGCTATGTGCCAGTGGCTCATGCCTGTAATCTAACTACTCAGGAGGCTGAGATCTGAGGATCACAGTTCAAAGCCAACCTGGGCACAAAAGTCTCTGAGACTCTTATCTCTAATTAAGCAAGGAGTAGGGGCAGTAGCCCTGAGCTGAAGAGCTAAGGGACAGCACCTAGGCCCAGAGTTCAAGCCCCACAACCGACCAAAATACAAAAAGGAAATATACTCATTACTGTAACTGTAACCCCTCTGTACAACACCTTTACAATAATTTTTTAAGAGATGGATGTATCAAGAGTATGGGAGGCAAAGAAATGATAAATACAGAAGCTCTGGGTTTCATTTACTGAGGAGTCACAGTTACTGGAGAGACACAGGTGAATTTGAGGCTATTCTTTGGTTTTCTAGAAAAGACAGGCCACTAATAATAAGTGCTGATAGAGTCCCATCCACATCATGGCAGTCACATATTTACAGTTGTCTTTACTGTTCTGGCTTAGTTGTAGTTGTATTAGAATTTGAATTCAGGCTCTCATACTTGAATAATCATGTCCTCAGCCCCACTCCCCCTTTTCTTTAGTTAGTTTTCAGTTAGGTTTTTATTTTTTTGTTGTTCAGGGTAAAACTTAGACCATGATCTTCTTACTGTAGAAAATTAGGACACTAACTGTTAAAGCTGGACCAGCTAAAAATGGTTTTACGTTGCTAGACTAACAACAATGGGAATGAGATACAAAAATTAATAAATAAAGGGAGATGTTCATATTCCTTGACTAAGCTTATCACCATCATGAAATAAAACATTTAATTCAGTAATGACTTTTCTGGGACATAAGGGATTAAGAAATACATGAAAGGATAAATTTCCCTGTGCAATTCTGCTAACATAACAGAGTTTCTGGTTTAAGCTTTCCTCATCCGGTAGTCAGGGATAATTTGGTGTAGTCTCAGAGTGTCTGGAGTATCATAGGAACAAAAGTCAGGACTCAAACGCAATGGAAACCTTGATTTACAGTGTGCCAGTATCTTGTAAGGTCATTTCTCAGTAGAGGTGAATGGAAGAATCGAGACAAATGGCATCTAAAAATGTCGGTTAAGGGAACATAGCCTAACTCAAAGAACATTGGTGCAAACCCTCAGCCTGGGCCCTGTCAAAGCCTCTCTGCAGTGACAGGCTGTCTGCAAAAGCAATCACATTAGCCATGAGATGTTAGCATGTATGTACATGTAGAAACATGGCATCCTCACTCGATTAAGGCTCTCAGCTGGTTAAGTCTTGGCTACTCCTGAACATACAGGCAAGTAGGATCTTTGTGTCTGACATGCTCTAATCTGCTTCCAGTCAGGGGACTTTAAGGAGAACTGTGGTCAAGGCCCCACAAACTCCTTTAAGTCACCCTCTGCCTGTTGCTATGGAGATTTTGGTTGGTCCTGGGGACTGGAAGCCAGATCAGTTTGCTGAAGCCTGATGCAAATGGCTTCTATCTTGTGAAAGTGCTTTTATGACTTTAAGTCTCCTGCTCTCGCCATAAGGATTCCTGACAGAATTTCCCATTTTTTTTTGTGACTGCATTAAAACAAATCCCCATGGAACAGGACACTGAAGATTTTTCACAGGTTTACAGTGGTTTGTTTTTCTTCTTTTGTCTCCCTTCCAGTCCTGACACAAGCACCTCACTGTATTCATTTGGCACATGGGCCTCTGTGATCTTCCTTTTGGAGTCAGTCTGAACCAGCCAGCCTTGAATTTGGGCTCTATTTCGGGCTAATAGCACCACCTTGGGAAAATAGCCTTATTTTTCTGGGACTTATTTTCTTTGTTGTCAAAGTGAAGTGCTTATACAATTCAATCCAAGAAGCCACTGGATTAAAGGACATCACATGTGTGCATTATACAAATCCATGTCTCCTCTCAGTCTTCATGTCCCTTGCCTTCTGATCCCAAGGTAGGTATTCGTGTATAAGAAATATTATGATATTCTCATTATAGTAACATACATTGTTTGCCTCAGTATCCAGGCTATTAGTCACTTTATTTCAGTAGCTCTGACCTACCTTATCTCTGGAAGAGGACATTGCCAGTCCTGGGCTTTGATTGTATTTTGCATCCATTAAAACTCTTGTCATGTCACTTGATAACCACTCACTCATGACCAGTTAACAGTGATTATTCAGCATATTATTTCCTAGGACCCAAGACTATATGAGGTTCTAAGATGCCACAACTTTCCTGGAAGTGATTCCTTCTCCCTACATGTTTATATAGGACCTGTGTATGTGTGTGTGTGTGTGTGTGTGTGTGTGTGTGTGTGTGTGTGAGAGAGAGAGAGAGAGAGAGAGAGAGAGAGAGAGAGAGAGAGAGAGAGAGAGAGAGAGAGAGAGAGAGAGAGAATTCTCTGACTGAATATAAGATGCCCCTACTCTGGCAGTGACTCTGCTTCTCCCACACTGATCTGAATAACACTTATGCATTTTTTTAAATGTGTGGTAATTATCCGACCCAATGTCTGGGTTGAATCTATTCTGTTTGAACTCTAAGAGAGTATGACTATGAGTCAAAGCCTGTATGAGTTCCCATTCAGTTTTATCTGTGAATGACCCAGGCATCCTCTCTTCCAGGTATGAGTGAGGAACACAAGAGTAGGATACAGGAGGAAGATCTCAGGGAACTCACGAGAAAATATTTAAATTTGCTATAACTGCCCCCCATAACAAAAACAACAAAAAGAGAAACAAAAAAGCAATACATTCCAAGATATAAGAGTCCCTGATTTCTTCATGCAGAGGTCACAAGTGGAGGTCCCCCTAAAATCGTATGTCGATGTCTTAACACCCAGTGAATAGCATTGGGATGTAGGCATTTGGGAAATGATTGGAGCCCTTGTGAATAGGATTACTGTCTTTGTAAGAAGAGATAGAAGAGTATTTTTCTCTTGTTCAAGAGGTGCTACATAAAGAACAGGCTATTTTTGAAGCAGAAAGACGGCGCTCACCTGACATCAGATTGGCTGATGACCTGTTCTCAAACTTCTCTGTTTTCAGAACTGTGGAAACTAAATGCTTCTTGTTTTTGTCACTCCACGTGTGGAATTTCCTGACAGCAGCTCCTCTGGGCTGACACAAGCTGGACCAGTGACAGCAAGTTGACCCACACATGACATGCAACCTGAAGCACAATCTTTAATTTCCCTGCATTTCCTTCCTCACTTATGAAGCATGACTAATAGTTTCATACTCCTCAAGAAAGGGAAATTGTTTGGCTTGGAGAAAATACCAGAAGAAGGGACAGGAAGAAGAGATGCCATCAAGGAGGAACAAAGAATAATATGTGTGAAAACAGGCCGTGAAACCTAGGGAAAACTGTCAGGGTGGGGGAATGACCACTTTCAATGGCCTGCTTTGTTCAGGAAGTGATCACGGTGTCTAATTTCTAATCCACCTGCTTGCCATGTTCCCCACAAGCACAGCCCTGTCTCCCTATCCTCAAGTGGGGACTTGAAACTTGAACTTCCTCTCATTGCTGTCAAATGTGAAATGCAAGAAAGCTTGCCCTGAGCCCACCTCACCAGGACCAACCCTCCCGATTCAGGATTCCCATCTGGACCATTTTTGTCTCTTCCAAGATTTCTCCTTCTATGTCAGCCTCTAGTAGTGCCCATCGATCATCACCAATTTTTTTTTTCAAACCTGTCATGTCTCCCCATCATTGACTTCGTGTGGTACTGCAGGATTCTGGATCCCTTCCAATCTCCATCTGCAGGTAAGTAACTGGCTTCCTCTTCTGTTAGAGAACCGAAGACCCAGGAGATCAATTCAATGCTTTCAGTATACACACATAGAGGCAAAAACCAACTAAATAAATAAAATTTTCTTTCAGCACTGTCCTGGTAAGTAACCATGAGAAAACTACTTCTCACTACACCATGGTATGCTTTGAATGTTCGATCTAGGGTCAACTAACGGCCGTTATAACAACTGTCTAGTTCTGTAAACGTAGTTGTATTTGAACATAGCTGCTGTAGCCATTTACAGACTGTCCTTGGCTGCCTCTGCTGGATGACAGAAGAGTTGAGCAGTTGTGACAGAGAGTTTCTGTTCCACAAAGCCTAACATATTTATGGTCTGGCCTTTCACCAAGAAAGTTTGCCAACTACAGATCTATAGAATAATCTCTAGTATTTTTATAAGCTCTAACATTTTATGATTGCAAGTAACCAGATACATTTAATTTTTTAAAATATAAAATAGATTAACACCAGAAAATTAAGCAGTTTCATCTTTTTTGCATCACTTCTTTGCCTACAGAGTTCAGGCAGATCCATCATCTCTAAGTCTTAATTCTTTCTGGTTTTTTTGCTGGTCCTGGGCCTTGAACTCAAGGCCTGGGCACTGTCCTTGGGCTTTCTCAAGATTAGTGCTCTATCACTTGAGCCACAGCACCCATTGCTGGCTTTTTTCTATGTAAGTAGTACTGTGGAATCGGAACTGGGTCTTTGTGCATGCTAGGCAAGCACTACCACTAGGCTAAACTCCTGGCCCAGTTCTTTCATTTTTTTTTTGAAAAATAATTCTAGCATTAAGTTTTGGATCCTAATGAGATTTTTAAGGTTAAAAAGTAAGTTTCAAAACCATCTAACCTCATCCCCAACCCATGATAGTTCTATTCAGTAATCACTCATCATCCTTCCTTGAATCTTCTTGGCTATTTAACCGTAATCTCCGTGTAGAGAAATGCACCATGTCTTTCTTATTTAACACTCCTTGAAAGGAGCTTCTACTGATTTTCCACAAATGTTCCAAACCAAATTTGCCTTTGACACCAGCTCCCTAATCCCACTTCACATTTTGTCTTCCCTTTCTCATTCCCATTATTCTGCCTCTCCATGCATGACGCAGGAAGCACAATCTGCAGGCATAATCACAGGCTTGAGGAAGGGTCAGGTCCCTTCGTGCAGGTGGTGTTCTGGGAAGTGGGAGCCAGTCATCATGCTGAGTTACAGCTATAGATTCTGTGGTGAATCAGATGATCTGTCTTTGATTATCATCATTTGCCTCTTGTGCAGTCCTGAAAAGAGAATCTTTACACCACACTTTTAGTTATCAGTGCTTTAGTGAAGCTCAAGTGGCCATGCCCCCAAAGCAAGTGAGGCAGCCATGCTATGGTGCTGCAAAGAGTGTTTGCTTGGTGGAGAAACAGTTGAATGATGGCCTCAACTGATGGATCCCTGTACCTTGCCTTCCCTTACTGCTAATCTATGCATGCCTAGTGCAGTTCACAACCAATGTCTAGGTGCCCTGGGGACAAGAGCTAGACAGTGGCATGCGTGTGACTCTGATGGGTGATGCTAGCAAGAAGACCCCCAATTCAGTTTGGTGAGTCATTCATAGACCATCACGGTGATTTCTACTCCCTCATGTGACAGTTCCGTCTTCACAGGCATCGGTTCTTCACCATTGCTTCCAGTATCTCTCTGCCCACTTGTCTCATCTTATAAATTCCCCCCAAAGTTTCTACCAATAGATCTCTTGATCCTAAATTGAAAGGGTTTCTACCAATAGATCTTCTGCTTCTGAATATCAGAAGAATATTAGCAGTAGCTGAATGAAGGGCTGTGTTGAGTGGGTCTGTAGGTGTTGCGTTCTGCCACCCTTAGTGGTGTCTCTGGGCCCAGGCAGTTCTTGGCACAAACATGGCAGCAGCACATTGCTGAACATTTCACTTCTAATAACGGAGGGTTATGTTCTGGGAAGGATCCCGATGCAAAAATAGGATGATGCAGTTTCTGGGAAGATGTGGAGTCCCATCTAGCTAGAGCTGGAATTAACCAACAGAGGCTACTCACTGGCAGCTCAAAAGAAGCCAATAGTTTCTATCCTCAAAGATAGTACACACTGCTATAGAGTTAGAGACTATATTTAATACTCAAGAAAGACAAAGTCTGTTAAGCCAAGCTCAGGGCTGTGAACATGAAACGCATTCCCTGAAATGTGCAAGTGGGGACATCCATGTGGATATTCCTAGAAGCAGAGTTTTAGAAGTTCTGCCTCTCTTGGTTTTGGGATGGCTTGCCATTTCCAAATAGCAGCAACCTAATCTGGGTTAGATCATTCTGCAGAGGCAAATGGCCCAACTTCTTTGCCACACTGAAAGATTGATTCAGGTGTGAATTCCACCATAGCTGAACTTTGATTCGCTCAGTCTGATATAAGAAGAGAGTCCATATGAATTACCCATCGTGTACCAACAGAGACCAGGCTGAAACCACTGTGACTGCTACTCAAGTATGTTCCACCAAGAGGCCCAAACTTATGCCTAAATAGGCAAGACATTTTGAATTGTGAGCTCATTTTCTGGATGTGGGTTTTAACTTCTTGGCAAATAAAACGCAAGGGAAAATACAAACACTAGTAACTTGGCTCAAGCTAAACAAAGTAGGAATGGCTGAGTTGTCTTAGCAGATGGCGTAACAGAAAATAAACAGGCAGTGCTAAGGAGGCATGCTGATTCAATACAGCACATGAGGCCCCCAAGTCTTCCAGAGGTTCATAATCTTCACAGTCGTTGTACTGCTCAGATCCTGATCCCACTTTCCGTGGTGGCTCTCCTCTACCCATCAGACTCAGGAGAGAGATGGTCAGGACATAGGACTTAACGGGTGTCATGGCAATGACAGGGACATGAAGTAACAAGAAAGTGAGCACACTTGCCATTTCCCCAGCAGATGCAGGGATGGGATTACTTAGAGAAGCTCAGCGCCAGAAGGACAATGGAGGAGATTTGATCTTTGTCATAGGGATAGTTCATAGAACATTCGCTCCCATGGGGCAGTCAACATAGATGCTATCAACATTTCTTATTTGTTTATGCAAACAATCATTAGAAAGTGAAGCAGTAGGAGATGGATATGGTTTGTTTCAATAACAAGCCATGACCCATGGCTACTGCCAGGCCTGGAATACATGGTAGGCCCCAAGTCCTTGGATTGAAGAGGTAAGGAAGTCCACACCGAGGGAGGACTTCAAGTCTGCAGCAAGTGTGTGCTGGAGCAACTTGTCTTCCGTCCTTCTCACAAGGGGAAGGGTCACTCATAGAGAGATAGGTTGTGCTAGTTAGGAGTATACCCAGAGCCAGTCAAACACCCCTGGAAAAGGCCTGAAAGGCTCCAGGTAGAGGAAGAGCTTCTGAGCCCTGTGGAAAAGTGCATCCCTGGGGCTCCATAATGGCCTTTGCTCTGATCTGTATCCAGGACTACCACAAGGGGGAGTGGAGGCATCCACTGACCATTCCACTGGTAGCCAGTGGGAAGGTTAGGCCAAGCCAGGTTCAGGCTGATCCCCACCAGATAAGGGTGTTTCCTAGCCCATTCTCACCTAGCTACCTGCAGTCCGGGGTCACTGGCAAGCTGACACACGTTCTCAGAACACTGTCCAGTAGCTGAAGTGCATCCAATCTAATTCTTCCTCCCCGGCTCCTTCCACAGATACACTACCATCACGTCTATCTGTAGGATTCCTCCATGTACCTGGTACAGACTCCTTAATCCCTTACACATATATTATTATTTTCCTATTATTATTGGTTTTTTATTTTAATGTATAGAGGGGTTACAGTTATATTCACCAGACAGAAGGTGCCTTACTTCTCACACATTGATACCCTTCTCATGTTTTTGTCCCCATTTCCCTCCCCCAACCCTCCCTTCATTTTTCCTCTCCTATTTCAAATAAACAAATAAACATATATATAATATATTATGTATTTATATATAATATATACTTATATATAAAATATATTATATATATTATACCAGGTAACAAAGTCAGATACTGCAACAATACTTGATTAAGGAACATAGGCTCAATGGTTTCCCTCATTTGTAATAACTAGTACAAACCTAGGACTCTCCTAGCAGAGGATTACAATAGCTCAAACCTCAGAAACATAAGGCCAAATTAATGGACCTCCAAGACAGACGAAACAAGGGCTTAATTATGAGTGACTGCTGTTCTTAATGTACTATGTTTTTTTCTCTTCTCTTGTGCTGTCGTTTGGTTAATCTCCTATCCTTACACATACTATTCTGACTTGCTCTATCTACCTTTCCACAGATGCAAACTGCCACGCTGAGAAATCAGGTGATCCTCCTGCAATCACTTACTCAGCTCTTAATTTATTCAACAAGTATTCCCTGACAAGTACTCCCCAACATACTTTTTGGGGGGGGTGGGGGAGGGCGATCGTGGTGCTTGAACTGTGAGCCTGGGCACTGTCCCTGAGCTTCTCAGTATAAGGCTAGTGCTCTACCACTTGAGCCCCACTGCCACTTTCCCTGACATTATGCACCACGTACTGTAGGAAGGATGCAAAGTTGTGGTCTTACTTCTGCCTTCTCTCCCTCCCTCCCTTTCTCTTCCCATTCCCTCCTTTTCTTCCTTCTTCCCTTCTTTCCTTCCTTTCTCTCTCTTCTCTCTCTCTCTCTCCTCTCTCTCTCTCTCTCTCTCTCTCTCTCTCTCTCTCTCTCTCTCTCTCTCTCTCCTCTCTCTCTCTCTCTCTCTCTCTCTCTCTCTCTCTCTCTCTCTCTCTCTCTCTCTCTCTCTCTCTCTCTCTCTCTCTCTCTCTCTCTCTCTGTATAGAGTACCACTGAGGTTTGAACTCAGAATTGTGTGCCTGATAGGCAGGTATCATACCAATTGAGCCCCATCTCTTTTTTAAATTTTCCTTAAAAATTAGATGTTGTGTTTATGCCTGGATAGGTCTGGACTGATATAATCTTATCAAACTTTTTACTAATCGGGGAAGAGTGGAGCATGCCGTCACACTCAGCATCCATTAGTGTTATGAGGCCTCATGAATTTGGTCTTTGGTGTTGGAGGGAACTTGGGCTGGATTTGAGCCTGGATTCTCCCGATCTGTGCTTCCTGAATAGCTAAGATTCCTGGCATGAACATGTCTATACGTTTAACAAACATATGTCCCTTTTCTTTCAGAAGTAAACTTGAGTAAATGTTCTCTAATACATTCTTTTTCCTCTCTCTTTTTTAAAATTTTTGGTGAGGAAGACAGTCCTGGTATTTGAACTGAGGACTTTTGTTTGAATACTTCAGCACTCAAGCCACACCTCCAGCCCCTTTTAGTTGTTTTTCCAGACAGTACATTTTGTTCAGGAAGACAAGTCTCAAAATCAGGATCTAGGCGTTACTCAAAAAAATGGAAAGACTCAAACTAAACTTAGCCACAGTAGGAAATCTGTTCAGTTTAAGTGATATTTGTTGTCCCAGTCGTCATCAGTTTCTTAGGAACTTACCCTATGAATGAGCAAAATATTTTAATTTTGAAAAAGACTGTGTACTCAAACCTATTAGAGATGTGGACTGTCATCGAAATAAACAACCAAAATGGAGAAGCACGGAGCCACGGTTGAAGAGATAGGGAGGTGGGAGGACTCGGAAGAATTTGTCAAGGCGGTAAATTTCTAAATTTGGAAATAGGTTTTGGCTGCCTTTGTGGATTCCACATATGAGTTTAGAGTGCCTGAAAAATATTTCTGTAGAATAATTGTAGTTAATAGTACACCTGAATGGTTTGTATACTTAGAATCATAAAAGGAGTTGCCACTGAACGGAGCAGTCTGTGGATACAATGCATCTTCATGAACATCAGCCATCCTCTCAGCCTCGCTTTTCCACAATGATCCTAACTGCGTTTTCCTTCTTTGTTCTTCCTCATATATGGTCCACTTTCCTTTTGATTCCACTCTACTCCCTTTCAAGCACCCATATCTTGGTATATATTTTGTTGCACCTGACTTCCCCTTTCTGAGGAATTACACTATCTGTGTTGTCCCTTGTGTTTGCCATATTTCAGTGAATACATTTGAATACACTTGCATATCACCTAAAATATCTATCAATACGTTTATTAGTGAATTCTAGCTTCCATGCACAGAGAGGCTTCAGGAAAGCCTAGAAAAGTCACATCTTTAGTGGAAGGACACCAAAGTGGATGTGTGCAACAATCCTTGACTTTATAAAAAATATATGCTTATATGACACATTCTACATGTGTCCATTGTTCCTAGGAAATGTTCAACTAACTCAGTACTAATGGTAATAATTTTATAATGAGCATAGTCGTAACTCTATGTGGTTAAGAAGAAATAGACGGCTACTTTTAATTTATGAGTCTATAGACCCATTTTTATCACATGAACTTGTTTAACCACTTACATTTGGAAACTTCATCTGTGTAAACTGGTATTTCTTACTTACACAGTGCCCTGTCCTTAGTGAGCAGACAACAAGTACAATCCTTGTTAGGTATGGACTCCAAAACAAATCTGACCAAAGCCCTTAGAACTTTGAAGAGAGGCCCCAATAATCACCTGTCTCATAAAAGCTGGCTCAGATTTACCCAAATGTCCAGAAACAAGGGAATACTAAACTTACTAGCACAACAATGTTCACTGAAGCATAATTTACCATAGCTAAGATATGGAACCAACCCAGAAGCCCCTCAGTAGATGAATGGATCAAGAAGATGTGGTATTTATACACAATGGAACTCTATGCTGCCATCAGAAAAAATAAAATCACCCCATTCGTAAAGAAATGGAAAGGCTTAGAAAAAAACCGTATTTAGTGAAGTAAGCCAGAGCCAAAGGAACATAGGCTCCATGATTTCCCTCATCTGTAATAATTAGTACACATCTAGGACCCTCCTAAGGGAGGATCACAATAGCTCAAAAGCTATCTACATCTGGTCATATAGGATGAGACTAAGCGAAATGAACTCTAGGATATGGAAATAAGAGGTTTATCTTTGTGAGTGTTGTTCTCAATGTACTATGTTCAGTACTTATTTCTTTTCTCTTTTTATCCACTTATGGTTACTCTCACATGGTTACTGAATCTGACTTTGTTACCTGGTGTATTGTATACATGTTCCTTTGTTTATTTGAAATAGGGAAGGGAGGGAGGGAAAGGAAGATGACTGGGAGGGGAAGGGAAATGGGGACAAAAACATGGGAAGGGTGCACCAATGTTTAAGAAGTAATGCATCCACTAACTGTAACTCCTTTATACATTACCCTGACAATTAAAAAAAAAAAGAAAACAAAAAAATAAAATAAAAGCTGCTCAGAACCATTCGATTTTTTTAGAGATTTGCTCCGCAGCTCTCTGCATCTGCAGACAAGGAGAGGAAGCCAACTGCTTCCTGAATCCCCAGCCAGGCTCAGCTGGGTGCTGTCTCTCCTTCCCACAGGACACCACGGGCTACCAGGCTGAATTCCCTCTGGAAAGCTATGGATCTCAGGCTTCCACATCAGGGGATCTGTATGACTTTTCCCACGTGACATGCACTCTTTGTTCTAAACCCCTGGAAGCTGGCTGAGACTACTTAGCCCATCAGGGAGAGAGACAGCTTAAGCTTTAGGAATGTGAAAAGAAACCAATCCATCTTCCTGAAAGTGACAAGGCTCAGTTCTGCTGTCTCACTGACCCTCTGCTCTCCTGGCCCCTGAAAGGAAGGACACAGAGACTAGAGTGGGAACTTCCAAGTCCCTGTCATCACACCAATGGAAACTTACGGAAATAAGACCCCAGTAGGCTCCCTACTATTTTCCTGAATCTTTCAGACTGGCAATGTCTGCTTTTTAGTTTTCATGAGGGACCAGTGCACACTGGGAAAAACAAGTTTGTTTCCACTTGAAACCGGAGCAAAAGCTGTTAACATGTGTGAAATGTCTTCAAAGAGCAAAAAGCAATTTGTAGCTGTTAAGAATTCATGCTTCACTTCACACAAATGTGGGGTGGAAGTGAAGGAAGCTCGCAGTCAGCAGCGGTAACAACAATAATAGTAATTATGATGGTAGAAGCTAAATCACTGAGCACTTCACATTTGTTAGGCACTGATCTGGGGAATTTCTATAACTGGCATTGCTAGATCTTTACCACTGCACTTGAGGTTAGGGTCTAAGTATATTTCCACTGATCGTAGCCCAAAGAGGTTAAACTGACGGAAACCACACGGCCAGGATGCAGAGAAAGTAGATAACAAGTATGTCATTGACCTTCATATCCCTCTTTTAGTCACCACGTGATGACATGAGAGACATGACACTGCAGAGACTTCTTCGAGAAATCCTATTCATCCAGCCTTTTATCCTTACCCATGGCCTTATTCTAGTTTGTGTCACTTTAAAAAGATAATACACATGACAGAACACTTGGCTTATGTTGTTGGCTGAAGTCCAAACAACCTGGTACTGGAGTTCTGGCTTTTTCACAACATGACAGACAAGTGGATGTGGATATGGCTACAGATGAGGAAGACTGCATGGAGGAACGAGGGTGGCTTATATCAACTTTCTGTCTTGGCACTAGTTTCCACTCCCTTCCAACAGCATAATAAACATTTGAAGGTTTGTCCATACATTACATAATGCACATTCTACAATACACAGTATAGACTTCAACAACAACAATCTATCTAACCAAAAACACTGCGGAGATGAGAAACTCTCCAATGCACTAAAGAAGATGCATGAGCAATCCCAGGATAGTCTACAAATTCAATCAATATCAAAATCTGGCTCTGGATAACTGCATATCTACCAGCAATGCATAAATCTGAAAGTTACATGAATTTGACCAAAACCCTTACAACTCTTTGATTATGCAAATATACACTGAAATGAAAAAGATCAACAAAGCCCTATAGGAAAATATTACCCGGAATTCCTAGCTCACTCTAAATCTCATAATGGCATTTCCAAATATAAAATTATATGCCTTTGTTAACAAACCATAATGTAACATCTTTAAAAAAATACATAGTTCAACAAATCATAGAAGTAAATGCAATCTGAACATGAAGAGATTCTCAGAAATTCAAGGATGGTTCAATTTCAAGATATATTAGAGAATTTTTTAACTAAAATAGACATAGTAAAATATCTGAAAAAATCATCCTGTAGCCTAAAGTTTTTAAGATACTAAAAACATAGAAAACCAAGGCATGGTGGCTCAAACTTATGCAATTGGAGATCAGAAGAATGGTTGATGGAATCCAGCCTAGATTCAAGAGGAAGATTCAAGAGGAAAAACACTTAGAGAAATAAAATGTCAACCAAGAACAATCTTAAAAAGATGGTCAGGGGAATGTGTGCCTCACATCTGAGTTAAGCAGGCAGCATAAAAATGCTTACTGTTCATATATCTATCTGGATATAAAACCACATTTAAAACTAATATTTTCAAAATAATAATAAATGTAAATTTCTAAGGAAATGGTTCAGGATGTTAAGAGCTTGCCTAGGAAGCACAAGGTCCTGAGTTCGAATCTAAGTACCAGCAAAGCATAAAAAAGAAAAGTAAAAAAGTAAAGAAATAAAATTTATATCTACTAAAATCTTTAGTAAAGATTATTAATGGTGCTGAAATATAGAAGCATTTATACAACTCTATCAACTCCTAGCTGTGTTAATATTAGAGCACCTATAAAAGGGTAATGATACATAAATTATGAACTGTAAAAAATATAAAGGACAGGGTTATAAACCTATAAGGTCCTTGGCAATAAGTTTAACAAAACTATAAAATAACTGTTTATAGCATTTTAATGCCAGTATTAAATGGCATTAAGCACATATTGTGGTCTGTAAGTGTGTAGGTTTAGCTCAAGTGATAGAACTCTTGCCACCAAATGTGAAGCGCTGTGTTTGAACCTTAGCATTTCACCAAAACCAATACTGCTAAATAGAGAGATATTAAATGTTTATATAAAGACCCACCATTTTGTCAACACTTCTAAACTATGAATCCAGTGGATTTTCATGAAAATATTTGTCATTACTATCACTGACATACAGTATTATGGACCAGAGGGCCTATAGTAAGTTTGAGTAAACAAAAAGAAAGTAAGAAATGCCCAGGAGACAAAAGAGTTTCAGATTTGGTACTTAAAACAAATGGATATTTTTAGACAATTGTATGATGAGCAATGATAGAGATCAGTAAGTTAACTCTATGTCTTCATTTTATGCCTGATAGATGATATATGGTAAATATGTCTTCATCAGTTGGTCATCCTGGCAGTGGGAGGAAGATAATTCATTCTCTATCTCACATCATAAATATAAGAGACTTCATTTTTTAAAGGTTCAATCCCCTAACGCTTTCAGAAGAAAATCCAAATGGAAGCCTTTTAGACTGTGTATTGGGAAAAGCTATTTTAAAACATTCCAAGAATTCAAACCACAAAGGAATTTGTCTATTTGTAATTTAAAAAATTCATTTTACTCAATAACTAGGAGAAGAAATTGACAACTCACAAGAGTCTCTAATAGCTACTTTGTTGGGCATATTAAAGCCTTCTACAAACTCACAGACAATGGAAACAGACAAGTAAAATTCAGTAGAAAAAAAAGAATGGATTTAAATGGGATATAGATCAAGTAAAGAAATGAAACCTGAATGGTCAGTAGCAAACATGTACTTTAAAAAATTCAATCTTCTGGGACAGGAGTTTGGCCTAGTGGTAGAGTGCTTGCCTAGCATACACAAAGACCCTGGTTCAATTCCTCGGTACCACATACATAGAAAAAAGCTGGAAGTTCGGGGCCAGGAGTTTGGCCTACTGGTAGAGTGGTTGCCTAGCATGCACAAAGACCCAGGTTTGATTCCTTGGTACCACATACATAGAAAAAAGCTAGAAGTGGTGCTGAGGCTCAAGTGGTAGAGCTCTAGCCTTGAGAAAGTCCAAGGACAGTGCTCAGGCCCTGAGCTCAAGCCCAGGACTGGCCAAAAGAAAAATTCAATCTTCCTCCTAATCAGAAAAATTGAAAGCAAATCAATACCAGAACAAATCATAACTACATGAAATGGCTACCACTTTGACAGAACCTGAAGTTCTGAATACTCAGTCTTTCCAAAAGTATTGAAGGAGATCGTGCAAGCTATATTTCTCTGGATTGTGTGATTTTCCCTTCTTTGTGATAGCTAGAATGTGCCTGTACATCTACAAATAGCAGTCTTCCTTTATTACATTTCTCCTGGGCATAGTGCTAAATATTGTGCCAATCAAAACAAACAAGAGCCCTATCCCACCTTCAAATGGCCTAATTTTGGAATTAAAATCCCAGGGTCCCTATAGGAGCATTTAGACTTGACCTTTTTTCCCACTGGTTCCTCACAGGCAATTATACTAATAAGTTTTATTATCTGTTCTATAACCACTGGCCGTTACACAGCTCAGTGGCCATTGCAGAAGAGAAACATAATGATAGGAAAACAAGGTAAACTTAATAAAGCATTCTTTGTTCTCAGGGCATATGTAGGATAATGGGCAATTTCTTCTTGTTTATTGACCAAATAAAAGAGTTTGATGTGATTTGCATCTCTGCTGAGGCTGAAAGTAATATGCTGAAGAGAACTTACTCCCAGATGGGGGACAGGTTGGGACTTAGGATCTGGCAAAGCCAGGTGTTTTGCACATGTTTTAGCTCAGAATCTCTCTCTTCAGAGAGTGTTACCCACTTGCTGGGGGGCAGGGTGTGTTTGGAGGAAGGGGCTCACCTTAGGGGAGGTTCAAGATCATGGTGCTATGACCATTGAGCTTCTTTCAGTTATCCATGACCCTGTATTTGTCACTCCAAACTTTCCTTTACCTTCCCTCACCCAATAGCTATGCCACTTCTTCCAGAAGCTCTCCATGATTATGCCAATAGCCCAGAGTGATTTCAGTGTGCATCACAGTTTGGCTTTGGGAGTTCATTTTCCTTTACCCATGTCTTCTTGAGTTAGTTATTTTTCTGGTCTGAAGTAGTTTTCTATTCCACCCCACTGAGCTATCTTATGTAGACTGAATTATGAGGCTACGATTTTACCCTCTTCTCAGTGAGGAATGCAAGGATGCCATTCTCATTTAGAGCATAGATCCTGTGTTTTAATAAACCACATCACATTTGGGTAATACAAAGATCCAGTGTAACTCTCCCTTCCTCTGGTTACATCAGTTTCCTAATAACAATGACTTATCACTGCTATCTAATGATACGCGAGCTTTTTCATTTAAGTTGTAAAATGTGTATCCATGTGGCAAATCCAGACATGAATCTGTAGTTGCCATAAGCGTTACATTATTTGATTTTCCTTTGCAGTTCTTTGAAGAGAGTCCACATTCCTGCTCTACAGGCACCATGTGCTGTGAAGAAACAGGGAGAAAGGCAAGTTCCCAAGGCCACACAGCCTGTGTTGGGATTGAAACCCAAACTCAGCTCATGAGGCTCCTGACACACATGTAAGAAGCTATGGGAGAGAGATACTGCTGGAAACATTGCAACATTATAGTTTATAATGTTAACCAAATAGCCTGTAATAAAACTCATATTGCTCATATGATGCTCAATGCAGATATTTTATGGAAAAGATAGAATTCATCAAACACTTATTTTATATCAAGAAATTTAAGCATGGTGGAAGGTTAATAAATTGAGATCTAGAACAAAGATAAGGTGAGATCACAGATAAGGGAACATTGTTTAGAGAGACTGAAAAATGTGCCTACAGTCAGTTGGAGGCAGAATTATGTCTTGAATCCATGATAGTCCGATATAAAGATCTAAAGTCTAGTCCTTTTCACAAGCTTTAGCTACGGTGCTAATTGTTCTCTCCATTGTCCTGACTTGCTTGTAAATAGGTGCTATCTTTACAAAAGTTATAAAATCAATCTAAAAGAGTTAAATATGCTTCTCATTTTTATACCATTCAAACAACTCACTATAGTTCGCATTACTGTGTGGTGAATGATTGTGCATTCGGGACAATTTTTGACTTCCAGTTGACTTCCTTGGTTTTATCTCCTACTTTTATTTCATTGAAAGACAGCCTTGTTTGGCAACAAAGGTAAAGGTAGCATGAAATATTCCCCCTCCTCCCCTCTGAAGTTGCTGAAAAGCAACTCCTCTTTTGTGAATAGCCCTTCTGCCCTGTTTAGTTAATAATCACAGAGATAAACTCTGCTTACCATGGCTTAGAATCACAGGAAAACATCTCTTCCTTTCCCTCTGTCCATTTTTTTCCTTCTTTACCAATTAAATATTCTGAGCTGATCAAAGGTAGTTTTTCTTCAAGTGTCAAAAGTGTTTCCAGAGGTGCTAAACTCTGGGAAATTCAGTGCTATAGAGACACAATAGATGTATAATTTATAAATAAGCAGAATGAGGTTGGCAGGGCTTTTGATGGGCATAGTGACAGTTGTAAGCACTTCTAGTTTGATGATTTCTCGGGTTTCAAGGCCAGCTTCTAGTGGCCAGGTGTCTGCCAGGATGTGTCTGCTGCTTCTAATTCTGGCATCCAATCACAGTGATAGCAAACTTGATTACATCATCTCCACCATTGACAACGAAGCTGAAGGAGCTAGGGCCCTATGAAGTATACTTCTATTGACATCTGGAGGTTCATTTTCTTTTTCTTGTTTTTTTTTCCCAAAAGTAATTGTGCGTACCTGTCACTTTTTCAGCTCTTTATATAAAATGCTCTGTAGGAGAAGCCTTCAAAGGGAGAGTCCTGTGCTGTAAATGAATATAAAAGAAATGTATTTCAGCTTGGTGTTTCTATTAGTCCAAAGAAAGCCACTTAAAAGCTTTATGAAAATTGTATTCCACATCAAGATCAGAAGGCTGAACCACCTCCCACCCCCACAAACATATATTTGCATCTTAACATATTTGAATATATTGCAAAAGTCTAAATAATCCAGAAGAAAATTGTGTGGTGTCTCGACAGCTGAACATCAAGAACTGTTTTCCTAAAGCTTTCTCCCTAAAAGTATGATTCTTGTAAGTATTAATTTTATGTCTAATGAAATAAGTGCCTTTCTGTGTAGACATCAATTGCGAGTTCTCAGAAATGGTGAAAGTCCAAATCCATTCAGCTCCTCTAAGAAGAATTCCTTGAAATAACTTGATTCTCTGAATCTGAACCTGTGAATGGCAAGCTGTGAATGGCCAGTCCAGGATGCAGACATAGAGATTTTATATTCTAACAGTTATATTTTAGAGGATCAAAGTGGATCCTCCTTCTGCAATCTCTACATCATCATGAGTGTGCCTTTAGCATCTACATTTTTCCAATACCTGTGACATATCTATGTAGAACATTTCCAGCTACAACTAACAGAATGTTCAGCGAGTATTGCCTCAAATCCTCTGTCCTTTATTTAAGTCAATGGAGAGAGGGAAGTTTGGGGGCTACTCTCCCAACAGTCTCTCTAGCTTTCTTCTCTGTTTACCAGGACTTCTGAAGTTCTCTTATTTCTAAGTTCTACAAGATGGGCCTAGACAGACCAGACCAGGAATTATAACCACAGTCAAAACCTAAACAAAAAGAAATGTCAGTGCCAGATTGCTTCCTTTTTATTCTATCAATTTTATTAGGGACCACAAACTCTCTTCAAGACTAAATTGCCCCATGGCCTCACCTCACTGTGGGAAGGAAAGAAAAAGTAACTAGCTGACTAAGAAAAGTCATTAGCAGAGAAGGCAGAGATAGTTAAAGTCTACACACTGGGTTGTGATTGGGCCTTAGGCAGAAACAATCTCACTTCTTTCTATAGTCTCTATAACCTAGGAAGAATTCATTGCATGTTTGCTAAGTGAGTGGAGAAATAACTGTGAGCAGACAAATGAGCAAATGGGTCTGTCTTTGTTTGATTCCCTTTTCCTTCTTTCATGCTAACTTTGCTCATATCCAAGATATGGAGGGTGCAGATGCAGTTTTTAGTAGCATAGAGTCAAATAGTGTTTCACATTTCTCGGGTTGCTTGCCACTCTTCTGTGAGTAAAGTAGGTGATAGCTGTGAGCCAGTGATTTCACATTGGAGTTCTCTTAGGCTGACTCACAGAATAAACATGCACACACACACACACACACACACACACACACACACACTCACATACACACACCACACCTGGTACATGAAATGGGACTCAGAAACATATGCTTGCTTGTTCTCCCCCTTGATTCATTGCACCCAATCCTTTTGCTTTTAGTAGATTGTCATTTAGTCTACTTTTTTGGACTGAGCTTCTTACTGCTGCCTCTTGAATAGCCAAGGTTATCAATATGCTTGCTAAGTCTAATTGTACTAATGGCTTGTCTTGGCTTAATCTCATCAGCGTTTCTCAGTTTCAAGACATCAATAGCTGGCAAGTGGTTTTTCCAAATAAACAAATTTATAGCAAGATGAGGAGGAATCATTAGATATTATGTACTAGTTGCAAGGGCTATTGTAACCAATTACTAGAGACTGTGGCTTCAAAACAAAAATTCCCTGTCTTGAATTTGAATAGCAAGAAGCCCAATGTGCAAATATTTGTTGGGATGTTTTATCAGAAGACTTGTGAGGGAGAAGCTGTCTATGCTTCTGCCCTAGTTTCTAATGATGGCCTGGCACTCTACCACACTCCTTTGTGAATTAAGTCAGACTTTCCATTGCTATGGGGGAAAAAAGTCCCTAAAATAAAGGGTTTATTTTGGCCCACATTTTTAAAGGCTTTACTCCAAAGTTGACTGGATCCATTGTTTCTGGTTCCAAAGTGAGGCAGAACACAATGGTGACAGGAGAATGTGGCAGAGAAACAGGTGGCTGTGCTGGTAGACTTTTACATATTTCCCCTTCGGTTTCATCAAGACTCCTGGCCTATAGGATTTTGTCAACCACATCCAAGGTTCAAACTCCCCCTCAGTTAGTTGTCATTGGAAACATACTCACAGAAACCCTCAGAAGCAGAGAATGGGAATGTTGCCTAATGGTAGAGTGCTTGCCTAGCATGCACAAAGCCCTGGGTTCAATTCCTCAGTACCACATACACAGAAAAAGCAGGATGTAGTGCTGTGACTCAAGTAGTAGAGTGCTAGCCTTGAGAATGCTCAAGAACAGTGACCAGGCCCTGAGTTCAACCCTAGGACTGGCCCAAAACAAAAAAAATGGAAGAAAGTAGGAAGTCCCCACAAGTGCACTGTACTAATGTTTTCAGCCCTTCTCAATCTACTGTAGTCCTCATTCGAGTCTAACCATCTTATTTGGTCCACACTTGAGTTATCATTTCCCTGATCTTGACATGAGAAGGTAGTCTGGCCAGTTTTCATTTGGATCTGAGTTTTATTTCAGTTCTGCAGCTTCCTCCAGCTTGCAGCTTGATGGCGACATAAAGTCACCTCTGCCTGCTCTGTGCATGAGTTGCAGGATTACAGGATTTGAGAATAAAGGGACTCTTTGAGAAATGAGATGCTTCCTATCTCATCATTTCCAATATTGCCACCCTGCCAGGAACGGCTGTCACCATGTCCTGAAATGGGAGGCATGGGTTTTCCCAACAGTGGCCAAATGATACACCAGCCTCCGTGTTTGCATGCTGCTCAGGCGTGGTGTTGGCACAGGCAGGGTGGCATCAAGTGCAGTACTTATTAAGGGCCCAGATGTCCTGGCTGGTTCATGGATGTTGTGCAAACAGCCAGAAATCAGAGCAGCTCTGCTTGCTCTGAAAGCTTCAATCAATGTAGGCTGACAGGTCTAGGCCAGAAGTCTAGGTGTAGCATTCGGGGCGTGGCTACCAAGCACAAAATGGTTTATAAAGAGCTCTTCTCTCCAATCTATGTTCTCTCATATGCTAGGCAGGTCAGGAAATGTTATCCAGCTCTTTGGGGTTCATGCATGCAGCTGGCTCAGGTTCCATTGCAGAGTCTGCATTCAGAACATATCCCAGCAATACTCCACTGCTGCTCTAGCATCCTAGCCAGGCACTTGGATCAAATACTTTGTAATTACAATTTTTATGTAAGCATACATCTTACATTCCATCTTAGAATGGTGATGTTTGAAATCAAAAGGACCTCAGGAACTGGAAGGAACTGGAAGGCAACATTTTATTTTTTTTTCAGCATTAATTTTACAACGGGTTTCACTGCCACCGTTTCCCCTCTGCTTCCTTTATCTCCTTCTCAATCCAATTTCAACAAGCATCATTGTTCCATTTTCATACATGTATATAAAGTATTTTTACTGATGGGACATGGATGGTTCCTAGCTACTCAGAAGGATGCGATCTAAAGGTCAAGGTTCAAAGCCAACTCAGCCAACCAAATCCAAGAGATTCTTAACTCCAATCAACCAATGAAAGGCCAGTGGTAGAGAAAGAAAGCTTTGAAAGAAAATGCTAAGGGACTGCTCCCAGACCCTGAGTTCAAGCTCCCATATTGGCACAAAAAATATTTGCCTTCTCCACTTGCCCATCCCTTTCTGCTAGTACACACACCTCAGACAGGTCATGCTTTACAATCCTGTCGTTCATTTCTCTCAAGTATAGGTATGCTAACTGTACAAGAATCTGTCACCTGGTAGTCCACACATGTGCACATGTACTTTCCTATCATTCCCTTACTCTCACTTCCCAATCTGCACTACCCCTATTATTCAACATTTACCAGATTTTCACTAAGCCTTCTTCATAGAAGTGCTTTTTGATATTGTTCACCCAATCATTCTCCTTTCCTCTCTCCTCTGATCCCTTCAAATCATCCCACAATTAAGAATATGTTCTCTCCTCTCTATTAAATGTATCTATAATATCTTATGTATATCTATAGATAGATAGATAGATAGATAGATAGATAGATAGATAGATAAGCAGACATAGTAGTCTGAACATGGTACCTAGTACAACAATGTCACAAATTAGTTTAAATCATACTAGCTGGCAAGCAGAAGTCAGGAGTGGGAATTATATTAATGGTATATGTATGTGAGAAAGCTGAAATTCATAGTTTTGAGTTTCACATGTTAAATTCTGGGAATTCCTAAAATCTGATCCACAGGATATTGATAAATGCTAAATTATTGACTATTTTTGTCCTCCCCCATTGAAATGAAATGGGCCAAAACAAAAAGTCAAAATTATTTCACAGAAACTTTACTAACAAAAAGAAAAGAAGAAAAGCTTTCACCCCCCCTCAACACACTTACTTATTTATATTCATTTGTTTAAAGCTGACCAGCAGGGTAAATAAAATTATTTTATCTCTTTTTAGTCAATAAATTATTATGTATTTTTTTGGTGCATTACAGTACAAGGTAGCAAGGTTTTTAAGGCAGTTTCTTAGTTTCTTACCTCCAAGGAAATCCACATCCAGCTAGGAAAATAGACAAGGACATAAGTACTCAAGTCACACTACAGAAAGGTTTCTAGCAGAGCTACTAAAAAGAGAAAATTCTGCAATTGCTGACAAGGGACACGGATCAGGAAAAAGTTAGGAGAGTGCAGAGGCACAGAACGACATTCTAGAAAGAAGAAATGGAGAAATAACCACACAGTGATGGTGGAGGGATGGCAAGCTCATCCTGGATGCCACTCCATGGGGGAAGGTCACATTCTGATGCATGGCTCACAAGTTTGTAGCACTCAGTGGCACAGGAGAAGATGTTTATAGAGAGTCTGCAGATAAAATCTCCAAGTAAGGGAACATGTCAAACCCTCAATTATGATTTAACAAGGGCTCTAACTAGATATGAGCAACTTAAAATGGTGGCTATCTTTTTTCTATTTTTTTAATTCTTTGATATCTTTGAGTAGTTATACAAAGCAGTTGCCATTCGACAAAGTAGTTTATGATGCAGTGCATCTTGATCAATGTCACCACCTTTCAACCTTCTCACGCCCCTCTCACAGCCCAGCCCTTCTCTTTTTGTGATATATACAATGAATTATTGATTGCATTCTCCCTGCCTTCCCCTACTTTCCTCTACCCCTCTCCCCTTGGCCCCCCCTCTCTGATGAGCACCCAATTCTTAGTACTCCTTTTGTTTGGTTTTCAATTAATCTTTCTAAAGAATTATACTATTTGAGCTCTCCCTAGAGTCTTCCATAGAGTCTATTATGTTTAAGTTAATTCATTTGTAATAGCTTACTCATTGGGGGGGGGGCCTTGTCTCCCAAGGGTGAGATGAGAGTTTCTCATCTGGATACTATAAGTTCATGAGAAGGAATATTAAATAATAACTCCATGATTTCAAACAATGATGACCTAATCACCTTTGATGTCTTAGCACATGTTGTGTGGCATATGCTCTTGGAAGTTCCCAGGGTTTGTTGGCTTGCTTGGGAATGGGTGCAGTGAGTGAATAAATGGATGTTTGTGCATTTGCCTGAATGTTCTGAAATTTCTATACTGCGCTCTTCATAAACTATGTTCCAGAATGTTCTACCAGAGTCAGCAATTATGGTTACAGGTCTGGCTCTCAGAAATAATTACTTGGGTCCAATATCTTCTTAACTGCTTACTAAATGGAGAATGTTGACAACGTTATTTAACCTCCCCCTCCTTTTGGGGAACAAGTATTATAAAAAGGGGAAAAAAGCTCCAGTAGCCCTCATTCTTTGAAGAGGTATTATGGAAGCATTTAGAAGACCAGTGTTCATTTCAGGATAGGCTACTTGATTCAGTGTAAAATCATAAAACATACACTTAGGCGGAAAACATGCTGGGATCATTCTGTGAATTTTTGGACCCTTTCATTAGCTAGCTTCTTCTATTAAAAGTGGGCGATGAGAGGAAGGAGCTGTAAGGGAGTGGACTTCTCAAGCACCTGTCCATCAGCATGGGTCACAACTTCTATTCACCAGTCACGTGGTCATGTAACTGAGTTCTGGCCAGTAGAGTTAAGGAAGAAGTATGGCATGTCTCATCTAGGTTCTCAGGTTTAAGTTCTCAGCTAAAAAAACCATCAGAGTGTCTCTTTTGTCTCTTCTACTAGGAGATTTTGTGGAATACTATAGTTGGAATTACCAGGATTGAGAGGAGAATAGGAGCACAAGGTAGTGAAAACTTGAGCTCCAAATACGACGTATAAGGCCAACCAACCAGATCTGTCTTCAATGGTCCTGGAGGAGAATAGGAATTAGATTTATATTGTGAGCAGGAGCTGAGACTGTGAGGTCTCCTCCCTAATACATCTAGTATAGTAATCGTATTTCAGTGATATCAAATACATAATTGACAGCTGAGAAAGTGCTGGAAACGTAAACTTTCATCCTTTGAAAGATGAGTACCCTAACAGACAGTCTCCTACTATTGAGAAACTATGTATTCTGAGAAAGGTCAAAGAAGGTCAGAAAGATTACTTTGCAAGTCAGAGGACAGGCCATAAAACATGGAAAACCAAAGCTGAGTGTCAAGAGCTAATACTCAACCTAGTAAGAATTTGATGATTTGTGCTAAGAATACAAATGGTGACTTTTTACTTTGGATGTGTTTCAAAGTTTTATAGCCTTCTGTCCATACTTTGATAAATTTATTTCTTAATTTTAATATATAAATACAAACATATATTATATATCACAAAATACATGCATATGGTACATATATACCTATCGTATTTTATAAAAATAAAAATAGTAAGCAGGGAGTTTGGCCTAGTGGTAGAGTGCTTGCCTAGCATTCATGAAGACCCAGGTTTGAGCCGTCAGTACCACATACATACAAAAAAACTGAAAGTGGTGCTGTGGCTCAAGTAGTAGAGCATAGCCTCAAGGAAAAAAGTCCAAGGACAGTATGATTTCAAGCTCCAGGATTGGCAAAAAAAAAAAAAAAGAAAGAAAAAAAAGAAAAAGTAGTTTTATTCATTCATTTGCAGTACTAAATAATATACTTGTTTTCTTTGTCTTATTATACTGGCTAAGATTTACAGTAAAATGCTGAGTAGGATTTGTGATTGAAGCTTCTTACCTCCTTCCTAATCTCAGGAAAAAGCCTTTCAAATTCATTATTAAATATGTTAACTGTGTTTATATTTTATTCAATTTTTTCGCTATATTTATTCAATTTTTTTTCTCTAAAGATAGTTTACTAGTCTGCCAGTGTTGCTTTATAGCTGTTTCATAGGGGATTTGATTATAAATAGATATAAACTTTTATCAAATGCATTGCTCATCTCTATTAAAATCATCATACGAGTTTTGACTTTTTTGCTTTGTTTTCATTTTTAATATTTTTTGACGTTTAAGCATCACATTCATGGGGTAATTTTCCCTTTATTATTATATCCTGAATTTTTTATTCTGTTAGATTCAAATTGCTCATTATTTCTTTGTAGTTTTGCATTTATGTTTACAAGAAATACTTTTCTGGCCACCTTCTCATCCACTTTTTATATCAAATAACCTTATGAAATGTAATGTCATATTATTCTTGTCTGTACTGCTTTTTTGAAAGAGTGCTTTTTTAAGCAGAATACTAGCTCATAATTGCTCTGAGAGTTGTCTTCAAAGTAGAAATGGGTTTTCAAAAGATAGATTGATATGATGTGGCATGATATGATAAAGTACATATAATATGTGATAGATTATATGTAATATGCAATAAAATACAATAAACTAAAAGATCATACTCAAGGCAAAGCAGAAAGCAAAGGAGAGATAGACAACAACGTGGAACAAATGAATTTGAGGAGAGTAAATGCCAAGGGAAAAAGGCAACTTGAATAACAATAATAATAAATACTTAATTCACTGATCTATGTTATTCAATTTTCTGGATTAAAAATAGCATACAGTAGGGCAGTAGCCTTGAGCTGAATGCTCAGAGACAGTGCCCAAGCCTAGAGTCCAAGCCCCACAACCGAAAAAAAAAAAGAAAAGAAAACAGAATACAGTCTTTGTCATATTTCTGAGTTTAGCACAAAATTAAAATGATGATAATAGGTAAAGCTGTACAAAATCTGCTGGAATCAACAGACTCAGATATTTCTTGTGATATAAATTGTGAACACTATTTGGGGAATAAATATGGCAGTATATCATTAAGAAACAATATGTACAGGCAGACCTTTTGAAGCAGCAGTGCTATTGCTGAGAAGTCGAAGGAGAAAGATTACCACATCACAAGAACTGTACGTTTAAACATTCTTGTTGGGGGCATCGCTAGAACAACAGACAGAAAGAAAGGCTGAGTGTGGTGGTTCAAGCTGATCATCTTGACTACTTGGGAGGTAGGGATCATGGTTCAAGGCTTCCACAGGCAAAAGGAAGTTCAAGAGACCCTACTACAACCAATGGTTAGACTCAGTGCTTTGGGCTTCTTGTCCCAGCCACTGGAGGAAACACATGGCAGGGCCAGTAGAGGCTCCCTGCTGTCTACAAATACCTTGAGGAACTTAACTGAGAGGACCAGAGTCCAAGCCAAGCTCTCCACAAAATGAGACCATACATTCAAAAGGGGACTAGTGCCAGAAGGAACGTGAATGTGGCTCCTGTGACAGTGTAGCAGTCTAATCAATGCAAGACCCTGACTTCAGTCCTCGGCTGCACTAGGTCCTCTCAGATAAGATAGTAGATCCGTCCAGTGACTGGACAGTGAGAAGACAGTGAGAAGAAAACAGTGCCGTAAAGGGCAACTATGACGAACAGAAATGAGCAAAATATTGAAAGTAGCTAGTAGAGAGAATGTTTAACATTCCCAACAAGAGCAAGTAATGCATTGGAGGTGCAAAGTGCATCTAGTACATTGATCTGACTGTTACGCCTTGTATTCATGTATTCTCATGTCACACTCCACCACGTACACGTGTATCATTGCTACATATCAATTAAAATAAAAATATATTTTAATCATGGTGTGACACTGGGCAAGTGAGAGATAAAGCACCGGCTAGCATGGTTAATGAAACATGGGAAATTTTGTTGATCGAGGTTTATAAATACAATCACATCCTTATATGTTCTTTTTTTTTACTAGATGAAAATTATCTGGGCAGTAAAATAAAAATTGGGTATGAACAAAGAGAAATGAACACTATACAACATGTTTGGGAGGTGGAATTTTCTCATTATATCTAAAGATTTATTAATGTTTTTATAATGTTGTTTTATAAAAAATAGCATACCAAGTGGCTATCATTTATGCAATTCCTGTTTTATGTGAAGCACTGATTTTGCCTTATCTTACTTAATACAATGGCCTACAAGAGAGATAGAGTTAAGATGTATCTTTTAATTGAACTCTTATGTTTATTTTCAAATTAATATATGTACACTACTTTAAAACCATAAGACATCATAACTATGTCTATTAAAAATCAAAGTAATCTTTCACCCTTTCCTTTTAATATTTAGCAGTTTTCATATTAAATAACTGTATTTCCAAATCACATTATATTACCATCTTTTAAAAGCCAACTTTAGATATTCATTTATTAGAATTCAGCTGTTATTGCAAAATGGCTCTTTGAAGAGATGTGTAAGGTTGATAATCCCTCAGAGAGACTCATCAGGGAAAGGAACAGAAAAACAAATTTCCTATATCAGGAAGGAAAAAGGAAACATTGTGCACATCTACAGATATTTAAATTATAATAAAATATGTGCAATTAGATAGCAAGATACTTGAATAAGGATAAATGTATTCCAAAACAATTTCAGAACACAGATGGAGAAAGAGATACCAAGTAATAACAGCATTGCATCCATTAACAATTTAATCCTTGGTTAAGACTTACTGGTGGGTTTCATTTTGACAAATCCATAAAAGCATGCCTTGATCAGAATCACACCTCCCTTCTCTTTCCCTCAATCCCTCTCTTCTTTTCCCAAATCAACCTCAATAAACTCTACCATTCAGCTTTTGCATTTGCACGTAAAATATTTTGACCACATCACCTTCTCCAACTCCCCCCCCCCCCCCCCGCGATACAGGTACCCACACCGAGACAGTGAATGACTCACCTTCCTGTCATTCCCTTTAAGTACATAGTGATTGCTCACAGGGGCTGGAAACACTTGGTTTGTTTCCAGAATGAGGGTTAACTGCACCTGTCCTGGCTATGTGAGTCATTCTTCTGTCATCTGTTACCCAAGGCATGAGAGCAAGACCTGAAGCTTGTTCATCCTTGTCACGTGCATAGGCCATGCCAGGCAGGTCAGGCACCTGCTCCCCCGAAGAGAGACCCAGAGCCTGAATGTCTCCGTATCTTGCTCAAGTTTCTCCCAAAACTTGAATTTGAAGGACATAAAAATGGTATTGGGGGGATAAAAATAATTTCTTAAATATGATGCAAAGAACAGTGTAATTGGTAAGACAAATGTATTGAAAGTAAAGAATATTTATTACTAAGGAAAGGTGTGAAATGTCTCTGGCCAATAAAAAAATAGAAAGCACAACAGAAAAATTAAGATGTGAAAAGGTATTTGATTAAAGAGCAGGTACAAATGGCAATAAAAAGACTAAAAGATGCTTAATCCTATTATAACTCAGGGAAACACAAATTCTTATCCCCCCAAAATACCATTATATGCCCAACAAAATGGCTAAAATCCAGAAGTACTGCTTGAGGACATACACTGAAACTTTTGACTATTGAGTTCATGTGACACAACCAGAGATAAGGCCAAAGTGCCTTAATGATTGATGGATTCACAAACACACTTCATTCATAATATGGCATCTGACATAAGAACAAAAGTGAAAAAAAGAATATCACAGGTCGGTGCAATGGGGATTTGTAAATGCCATAAAATGTCATAAAATGCAATATATTGAATTTACAAATATAATAAAAAGCTAGATTTGAAACAATGCATACGGAGCCTTTCCTAGAAAACTTTTGAAAAAATCAAAAGCAGGAATAGCCCTGGTAAGTTCACTTACAAGGAGCTAAGGAGACTGAGGGAAGAGTCATGCGTGTTTTCTCATGCCCAGAACATTCTGGGTTCTGTACTTTCCACTGTTTGAGTACTATTAAAGAATAGAAATTTGTTCACCCACAACCCTGGAGGTGGGAAATCCCAGACTCAGATATTGCCATGCTCTCTCCAAAACACCACTTTCCTTGGATTAGCATCAATCCTAGGACCCCAAGTCACACCAACCAATTCCTTATAGGCCCTGTCTTGAAATACAGTCACATTCTCAGGTCCTGGGGTTAGAGCTTCAAAAAGTAACTTTCAGAGCAGCATAATTCAACCCTTGGAGACGCCTAAAAAATTTCACCTCAGAAAAACCACTGGAACTGTGCACTTCTGACAATGTTCCGTTCATCACAACCATTTCTTAGCATCACAGTGGCTGAAGTTTATATGACTACTAGATGGCAGGCATTGCTCTGAGTGTGTCCTTGGCAAGATATTCCTTAATGCTCCCAGTAAAATATGTGGGTTTTTTTCTCTTGCTTATTTTATTTTTTATTTTTTATTGTTGGGGTAATGTATAGAGGGGTTACAGTTACATTTGCCAGGTAGTAGGTGCATTACTTCTCACACACTGATATCCCTTCTCATGTTTTTGTCCACACTTCCCTCCTCCAAAGCCTCCTAATCATCTGGTTCTCCCATTCCTTTTATACAATATCCCAGGTCACAAAGTCAGATACAGTAACAATATGAGATTGACCAAAGGGCAAAAAAAGGAAAAGAGAAATAACAGTACATTAAGAACAACAAAAACAAGATAAAGCTCTTGTTTCCATATCCTAGAGATCCTTTCATTTAGTCTCATCCTGTATGACCTTATGTACCCAGGTTTTGAGCTATTGTAATCCTTTGCTAGGAGAGTCTCAGATGTGTACTAATTATTACAAATGAGGGAAACCATTGAGCCTATGTTCCTTTTGGTCTGGCTTACTTCATTTAATATGATTTTTCCCAAGTATTTCCATTTCCTTACAAATGGGGTGATGTCATTCTTTCTGATGGCAGCATAGAATTCCATTGTGTAAAAATACCACATCTTCTTCATCTAATCATCTACTGAGGGGCATCTAGCATGGTTTCATATTTTTGCTATGGTAGATAGTGCTGCAATGAACATCATTGTGCTAGTGGCTTTAGTCTGTCCTTGTTTCTGGACATTTGGGTAAATGCCAAGTAGTAGAATTGCTGGGTCATAAGGGAGCTCTATATTTAGTCTTTTGAGGAAACTTCATAGTGCTTTCCAGAGTGGTTGAATGAGTTAAAATTGGTGTTTTTGTTATTTCTGTTTCATGGTGGTACACTTGTGTACAGTGTGTGTGTGTGTGTGTGTGTGTGTGTGTGCGTGTGTGTGTGAGAGAGAGAGAGACAGAGACAGAGAGACAGAGACAGAGACAGAGAGACAGAGACAGAGACAAAGACAGTGGGGGAGAGACAGGTAAGAGACAGATAAACAGAGACCAACACAGATAGAAACACAAAGTTTAAGAGAGAAATTGGTATGAGACACTGAAGGGTTAGAGAGCTGTGGAAACATGGCGATTGTTTGTAGGGAGTTTTACTGTTCTATGCTTTCCTTTGCTACATTTCCTCTGATCTCCCTCAGGTATGATTTTCTGGGAATTCCGTAAACATACACCTTGCTTCTCCAACTTCTGCAACTGGGGTTTGTGTTTCTCTTAGCAAGTTTCCTGCTGAGACAGAAAAAGCCTGCACAAAACACAAGATGTTGCAGATAAATTCAGGCCATCTAGGGTCTCCCGGGCCAAATATCCAAAGTCTGCGTGTTCTTATTGCCATTCCAACAATAAAAGAAGAAATAAAAAAGGCAGAAAATAGAGTCTGTCTAGTCATATGATTCCTTGCAGCCTTGTTAACCTGGGAGACAGACGCATACAGCTCTGTCATGTTACTGACATGCTGTGTTTACTGCGTGTCGTAAACCACTCTGACTGGACACCTGGGATCAGTAATGAGATAATCACACATGCTCCTGGATTAGATAGAAGAAAAACCACGCGTTCTCAGAACCAGGAGAGAACAAGGCAATTAGCATATAGGAAATATTAATCTGTAATGTGGGCATGCATACCTTTTGACATATATATATATATATATATTCAGGCCCTAGGCTACATATTGTTAATATATCTTCAAGCTTACACTGCTATTTTACAGGCCAAATCCCACCAGTCTAAAAGTAATAATATTTGCAATTCTTTTATTATTCTATTGCTGTAACAAGTATTTAAGTACAAGTGCCACATTCCTTAACTTCTCAGGGTACAATATGGCCACAAACCATATTTCCTGTGACTAGCAGCCATAAATGTTTGCTGGGAAACCTAGAATATTACCTATTCTCCCTGGTTCGTAACTCTGATTGTCTTCTGAAGAATGGTATATTAATTCTCCTCTAATATTATCCTTTGGGTACATGGTAAATTCCCACAGGAATTTTTTTCATATATTTTTATTGTAATTAATAGAAGGGTTACATTATATTCACAGATAGAAAGTGCACTAATTCACATACATTGATACCCTTTCTCATGTTTGGTCCCCATTTCCCTCCCTCCAGCCCCCACCCCTCATCTTGTTTTCCCCACTTCCCTATCCAATTTCAAATAAGCATATTCGCATTTATCCAACATATCAGATAATAAAGTGAAAAATACTGTAACAATATGAGATAACCAAGGGACAGCAAAAGAGATGAGAGATAACATAGTACATTAAGGGCAGCAATCACTCATTATATGGCTTTTGTTTTTATATACTAGAAGTCCTTTCATTTAGCGTCACCCTGTATGGCCTTATGTATCTAGGTTTTGCTCTATTGTAAATCTCTGCTAGGAGAGCCCAAGGTTTCTACTGATTATGACAAATGAGGGAAACCATTGAGCCTATGTTCCTTTGAGTCTAGCTTGCTTCATTTCATATGATTTTTTCTAAGTCTTTCCATTTCCTTACAAATGGGGCAATGTCATTCTTTCTGACAGCAGCATAGAATTCCATTGTGTACAAATACCACATCTTGTTGATCCACTCATCAACTGAGGGACATCTGGGTTAGTTCCATATCTTTGCTATGGTAAATAGTGCTGCAATGAACATCACTGTGCTAGTGGATTTAGTATGTCCTTGTTTCTGGACAGTTGGGTAAAAGCCAACTAGTGGAATTGCTGGGTCATAGGGGAGCTCTATGTTTAGTCTTCTGAGGAACTGTCATATTGCTTTCCATAGTGTTTGAACGAGTTTGCACTCCTACCAACAGTGTAATAGTGATCCCTCCTGGCCACATCCCCTCCAGCATCTGTTGTTATTAGATTTTTTTGATCCTAGCCATTCTAACTGGAGTGAGGTGGAATCTTAGAGTTGTTTTGATTTGCATTTCTTTTATGATGGGAGCATTTCTTCATGTGTCTATAGGCCATTCTTTTTTCTTCTTCAGAGAAGACTCTCTTTAAATCTTTGGCCCATCTTTTAATGGGATGGTTGTTACTTTGGAGATTAGTTTTGGAGTGATTCAATTTTTTGAGCTGTTGATATATTTTAGATATGAGGCCTTTGTCCATTGCATGGTTAGTGAAGATTTCTCCCATTCTGTAAGCTTCCTATTTAATTTACTAGCTATGTCCTTTGCCCTACAGAAGCTCTGCAGTTTAATGTAGTCCCACTTATCCAGCCTTTCTCTGATTTGTTGTGTTTCTTGATCTCTATTGAGAAAGTTTTGACCTGTGCCAAGGAGGCCTAGTGTGTCTCCTATTCCTTCTTGTACAGTTTTCAGTGGCCCACAAGAATTTTTAAATTGTTACATATCATTAATGAACTATTTCCTAAATTTTGCACAAAGATGTGGCCATTTATATAAGAGATAGAAGGAAGGCTATCATTCCGTGAATTCATTTTCCCTTTTTCCTTTAGTATTTTATCACTACTTTGGGGAATTATAAAATTATGTGGACTTTTGTTTCTTTCTCTTTGTCTATTTCTTTCTCTTTTCATTTCCCTCCCTCTCTGTCTGCCATATGTGTGTATGTACATATACTTCCATTCAAAGGAGAATATAAAATCTATAATGTTATATATAATATGCATAATATATAACACATAATATATTATATAACCCATAAGACATATTATATTACAACACATATAACATTATACCTTTTGAAAACATTTCTAGTTTTAGAGATCTTTCATATTTAGTTCCTAGAGGATACAAATGTTCCATAGTCTGAGTCAGTGCCCTCTTCAGCTTGTAGAAGATTTCTTCTACTCTTTCTACTATTTCTGCTTCATTTGTTCCAGCATGTCTTTGAGGAATATGACTGTCATTGATGGCGATGCTTGCTAAGCAGCGAGGGCTGGCCGCTGAAGCTGCTTCTCTGAAAAGGGCAGAGTTTGAACTTTGTGCAGGGTTTTATGAAACATGAACTGAGGATTAAAAAATGCAAGGATGGGGCCGGGAATTTGGCCTAGTAGTAGAGTGCTTGCCTAGCATGCAGGAAGACCCAGATTCGATTCCTCGGTACCACATACATAGAAAACAAAAAAGCTGGAAGTGGTGCTAAGGCTCAAGTGGTAGAGCTCTAGCCTTGAGAAAGTCCAAGGACAGTGCTCAGGCCCTGAGCTCAAGCCCAGGACTGGTAAAAAAAAAAAAAAACAAAAAAAGGCAAGGATGTGGAATTATCTGAGGATTGTTTGGTACTCTGGGTATGGAAGCACACTACCAAATGGCATGTGGACGGGCTCTCAAAGCCTGGAATTCCCTCTACCTGATTAGTTCACCAAAGTGCAGTTACAGGAAATGATTTGTTTCCCACAATATCCTTTGCACTGATGTTGACTGACAACTCCAGGTAGTCAGTGCCCCCTTTTATCTACTGATCTATCCACAGTTGTTGCAGTGCTGGGAGTTGAACACCAGCCTCTCACAAGCAAGGCCAACACTCTGCCACTGAGCCATATCTTGAGCCACCCAGGGCTATGTTCTGTGTGTGTGCCTCTTCCCCAGTCCTTGTGTCTGGCAGCTCAGCATGAAGGCACTCTGTGAACTCGCCAATGAATAACCTGCTGTGGGCCTGGATGCAAGCCCTCAGCAGGAGACCTCTCTGTCTCTGAATGCAGCCATGGTTTAGCTTAATCTCCTGGAAGATGGGGATTGAGAACTCAAAGCCATTTGCTAGGCATATGAGGGTGATACATGAAGACATCAGGGCGGGACTTATACATCAGCGGTTCAGAAGTGAAGCATCTCCCAGTGGAATCCCAGGTACCACTAGGAGTAACTGAAAGAGCTGCCTGGAGGGAGGAGTCCTCCCTCACCTTTCTCAGGACGTCGCTTACATCCCTAAACGTGTCCCTGTCCTCTGTTGTTGGATTGTTTGCCAGGTGGGTGCCTGTGCCTCTTGAAGGCAAACACAGGGACAAAAGTAAAAGTCACGGGATCCACAGACATCTTGTCTCTGGCCACAGACTGTGTGCCCTTTATAAACCTCGCTGTGAAGACTGAATGTTAATCTTTCAGTGTATTCGTCATTATAGGTCACTGTAGATGGAGTGTTCATTCTGCAGAAATAGTTGTTTGGTTTACTACAGTACAGCTTTTTTTTCAATAAAGAATTGTCTCAGATGAGACACTTGAAAAAAAAGTTCTATTAATTTAGTTAATAAAAATTTTCAATTAAGTTACTATTAAAATATGAAATTAAAGTAAAACATTCAACTATCTGTAGGGTGGTAGGCAATTAAGTGTACCAAAATCTGCTCTTGAGAAAACCAGGGGAATAAAATTACCGATAGTTGTGACTGTAAGAACTAATAAAAAGCCAATTTACTTTATTATGAAATCCATATTTTCACCATGTATTCTGCAGAAGCTGAACTCACAAAAGCAGAATCATAAGAGTAAATGAGAGCTTGCCATTGACTGGCAATGAGTGAGTTAATGAACTGGAGTTAGGTGTATTTTGCAACTAGCAGTGACAAAAACCCATCTGTTCTTGCTAGGTCGAAATACTGGGTGCAATTTTTTTTATAGAAAAGCCCTCAAAATATGGGCAAAGGGGGAGTCCAAGCTTTTCTCTTCAACCTATGGCTTGTGATGAGTGGCTTTACTTGATCTCCAAACCTCACCTGCTTCTCTCTTGCATCTTCTCAGAGGAGAAGAGTTTCCAGTAACTTTCTACAGCAGTGCTCAAATGTATTTTCTGTTTGCTACTAATGATGGTAAAGCTATGGATTTTACCAAGAGATATTAGTCCCTAAACTGGTGTGAACACCACACAGTCCACCCAAGATAGATGCAGCTTTTGAAGCAAGAAATCCTGGAAGGTCCAAGCCAGTTCTCAAAATGAGCATGTCTGTCTAGTAAAAGAAAATTCAGACTTTTCTCAGAGACTCTTCCTTTATCCTTTCCTCCCTCTTTTCTCTTCCTTTCCTTTCCTTCTTTATTTCTGTCTTATTTCTTCTCCACTTTGTTCTGTTTCCCGATTCTATCAGGTCATCTCTCAGTTTCCTTCCTTATTTCTTTCTCTCTATATATCATTTGCCTTTTCCTTTCTCATTCCTTCTTTCCTTCCTTTCTTCCTTCTGTCCCTCACTTTCTTCCTCTCTCTCACTCCTTTTTTCTCTTCGTTCTCCCAATCCTTCCTTCTTTCTTTTCCCTTTGTCTTCCATTTCCATGTTCCATTTTTTTCAGGGAGTTCAATCTTCTCATCAACTACTCAGATTTTTTTCAGTTGTAAAACACTGGACCCCCTTTATTTTTTTCCCAGTTAGCTTTTGTTCATGCAGATGCAGCACTATGATGAGGGATCATTCAGAGTTAATCACTGAGTTGAGATGAACTTAAGTAAGAAGCCTAATTCCCTCAGGGATTAATGATTAGGAACCAGAATAGAGGATTAAGGTCTTGCCTACTCAAATGTGTAGTTTTTCTTACTAGATTCCAAGGCAAACACAATGTTTATATTTAAGTAGCATATAATAGCAGAAAAAGCTAAGCTATATTTTAAAGCTGACAAAGATGTGAAAGCAAAAGGAAGACATACAGTAATGATGAGCAGAAATTGATATTGTCACTTTGGAAAACTGTATGGTGATTCCTCAAAACTACCAATAAGACTGGCCTGTGTTTTAACAAACTCACTACAGTGTTCTTATTAGAAATGATGGAAGGTCAGGATCTCAAAGGGATAACTCCATTCCTGTGCTCACCAAGCATTATTCATAGTAGAGAGAAAATGAACCAGCCAAAATGCCCATGTGTGGATGAATAAATAAAGAAAATATTGATATAATATGTGTAATTCACTATGTAATTCAACATGTATAATTTTAGCATGAATAACAAAGGAATACAACCACTGTGTGGAGGACATGTTTCCGATTTGTATAAAAGAAAAAGCTGACCCAGAAAGACAAACCCTGTGTTCCTTTATACACACATGGAATCTAGTCTAGTCAGCCTCACAATTCAGGAAGCAGAGTGTTGAGCTGGGGGAAGGGGCAATGGAACCATGGAAGACTCTCTTTCTCACCTTCCTCCCACCCCCTAATCTGCACAATTGCAAGGGAAAGAGGGCCTAGTATTCATTCTGCACCTTACAGTAATCCCCACAATATGTGTGATGTTTTGAATGTCTAAGGAATGAATGATTCCTATGGGTAGACCCCCCCCAACCCCGCTTTGCACCCAATGTCATTATGTGATTCTCCTGTTTCTTCCTGGGGTCATGGCTGTTCTTTCAGACGCATCCTCCCTTAGGGTTTAAGGGTTGAGAAGTCAGCCCGTGTCAGGATGTGATCTCCCAGCCTCATTGATGGAAGGATGTATGAACGTCCTTCCTCATCGATCAAATGTCACCACAATTATCCTGCCTCTTGAAACAGCTCCAGCATTCAGCTTTGAATGAAGCTCTTTCTCTGGTGTGTGTCAGCTTCTCTCTTTCAAACCTGCCCCACACCGAGGAATCTGGTTAATTGGTTCGGAAGTGAATAGTCTAAACGCATGTCCTTAGTTTATTCATCATCTTCCATGAGTTCCACAGAAGGTATAGGAATGAGCACTTTGGTATTTCTCGTCACACACTGAGTATTCACCTTAGGTGCTTCTGTCCCACTGAGCGGGTGCTTCTAACTAATTTGAACCATCTGTCTACTTCATTTAAAGGCTGATCCCACCCCTTTCTGGGCCATTAATGGAGACATGAACCCAAGCCCTATTGACCTATCCTCTTCATTCTCATTTCCTCAATCACTTCTCAATCTGCATGTCCAAAAACAACTTCTGTATAGAGGGAGTAGAGGGGGAAACAGTGAGTGCTTGAGTTCTCATAAGTGTGTGAGAGAAAGAGGAAAGAACCTGGGATTTGGGGGGGGGGTGCTTGCAAGTCTATCTGTCCTCTTCTGACTGTAGACATAGAAAGAACTTCCTGGGTCTCATTGTCTGAAACTGGAAATATTAATATTACTTTTAATTAATGAATTCTTTTTAAAAATATATTTTATTGTAATTAATAGGTTTACATTATATTCTCCAGATAGATAGTGCATTACTTCACAAACATTGCTACCCTTTCTCATGTTTTTGTTCCCATTTCCCTCTCTCCACCCTCTCCCCTCATCTTGTTTTTGAATTCTTGTGAGCATTGAACGGCACTGGATACAAGATGAGTCATCTTCAAGGATGCAGTAACTACTTGGCATTTACCCAACCATCCAGAATCTAGGGCATACTAAATCCACTAGCACAACAATGTTCATTGCAGCACTATTCACCATAGCAAAGATATGGAACCAACCTAGATGTCCCTCAGTTGATGAGTGGATCAACAAGATGTGGTATTTGTACACAATGGAATTCTATGCTGCTGTCAGAAAGAATGACATCAACCCATTTGTTAGGAAATGGAAAGACTTAGAAAAAATCATATTAAGCGAAGTAAGCCAGACTCAAAGGAACTTAGGCTCAATGGTTTCCCTCATTCGTCATAATCAGTAGAAACCTTGGGCTCTACTAGCAGAGATCTGCAACAGAGCAAAACCTTGATACGTAAGGCCATATAGTATGAAGCTAATTGAAAAGACCTCCAGGATATTGAAACGAAAGCCATATAACGAATGATTGTTGTCCTTAATGTACTATGTTGTCTCTCATCTCCTTTGTTGTCCCTTGGGTATCTCATATTGTTATAGTATCTCATTTTGTTATCTGATATAGTGAATTTATTTGTATTTGATTGGGAAGGAGGGAAAACAAAGTGGGGGGTGGGGGGACGGTAATGGGGACCAAGACATGTGAAAGGGTATCAATGTATGTGAATTAATGCACCTTCTATCTGGCAAATATCATGTAACCCTTTTATTAATTACAATAAAGAATAAACATAACAACAAAAAAAGGATGCAGTAACTGTTGGTTCTTGCTTTTCTTTCAGCCGTACAGGCTGAGGAGCTGAGGATCTGCGTATGTGCTGCTGTCCCTGGGGCCTTGTCCATTTGGTGAATGTTTGCTTCTGGTCAGCTGCTGGAACCTGCACCTGTTTGCCTAAGTGTAACATTCTCTTCCCCATGACAACTTCTTTTGTTGCCCTAATACCATGGTGCAAAAGACTCCAGAAAAGGACCCCAATCTTGCAGCTACTATGTTCAACTGACAGACAAAGCAGTGGATGTCTGAACTACCAGCACCCAAGCTCTGGTCTTTAGTAACTACTGTGATTGCTCTGTGTGCTTTCCAAGGTTCCCTCAACAGGCTTCAAGGGCTTGATGCTTCCTCAAGTTTTCTGCCTCTCCTGACGTAGCATAAGATCACATGGCATCATGGAGCACTTAATTAAAAATAAAAACAAAAAACATGACTCCTCCTTAGGTTTCCTTCTACTGGTGGAAATGCTCAGAATCAGACCAGGTGTCTCCTGGGTGAATCTGCATTGCAAATGATATCTATTAATACCTGGGAAATGATGGCCTTCTACACTGTGCAGAATGAAAAATACACCATTTTCCTTGGCCCCTCATAAGTCAGTGATCTGTGCAAGTATTGATCATCTATTTTTCCTACCTGGCAGGGTCCATGTCCGACAGAATTGGATAGAAGGTGCATCAGAGTGGAAAGCGGAAAGTGATGGAGGAGACTGGGGAAGACTGAGTCAGAATGGAGAAGAGGGAGCTGCAAGGCGGAAGTGGGGAGGAATGGATGGTGTGCTCAAGTGCCCCAAGATGTGGGGCAGAAACATCATGGAGAGATGGATTCTCGAGGAGGGAACTGGGCCATTGGGAAGAGTGAGGCAGGTCCAGGAGGAAGTCAAGGTTTACAACTTGCCTTTCCGCACAGGGAAGGTGTGTAAGTTGCTTAGAGCCATCAGTTTCCAAGTCCTCACCCTGAGCTGGGAGGCCAAGGGCACCCAGGTAGAACAGAGTCCTGGCAGAGGTCTCAATAGGACTCAGTCAACAGGCAATGGTATTTCAGCCACCAATTTCCACAAGCTTTCTGTCTTTCTTCTTTTTTTTTATCATAATCGCCTCACTGGTGGCTGAACTCCTTTCTCCACACAGGCATTACCCCTTCCTGGGCTGCCTCTACCATTGCTGATTGACCTGGAGCAAAAAATAGGTTATTTAATAAATAGCCCAGCATTGATACAATGCAGACTATTTCTAGGTCAGCCATACCTGGTGGGAAAGGAACAATAGACTTGTGGTTGAAAGGGAATGGGATGCCCTGTGAGGAGTTGCCATCCCTTAGATGGTTAATTAAGCAGAGACCTGAGTGCTGCGTTCCCAGAGTGTTCTCTGAAGATGAAAGAACAGCGCTGGCCCTGACTGTGAGCTGTCCTGGGAACCTTGGGTGTCCTATAAATTGTGGGTCACTCAACATGCTCCCTTGAGAGGGACTGATTTAGAATGTATGCACTCCACAGTGTTGCCCTCTGCCGTGCTGTGTACCTTTTGGGGGCTGTTTGATCCTGTAGAACATTCAGTCAAGTCGTACTGAAAGTGTGTGGGTCCACACGCTCCCTTTATCCAAGCAGGTCACCTTTCCCTAGGCCTTAACACCCAACACCACGGGGCACACTTCAAGTCACCCTGACCAGGGCATCAGCAACTCCCTGCCAACCTCCATCCAAACCCTTCATACTGCTGTCCATGGCCAGATCACAATGCCTCCGCCTATACCTTTAAAAAGCCTGTGATTCACTGAAGGAAATGCTAAGTACAAGCACCACTGGAAACGTGCACTTCAGTGAGTGACCATTCTCCTACTTGGAATCATAACCCTTCTCTACATGTATATGAATATGTATATAGAATCATGCAAATGCCTAACACGATGAGGAACAGGTACTTATTATTCTCACTGCATAAATAGGGAAACGGAGGCTCAAGGAGACTCAACAATCCCTTTCTCATGATGGCACTGGTAGTAGTAATTAGAAATATGTCGTGTCGCATCCATGGTCTTTCTCATTCTCTTCTTTTTTTTTAACGTGATACCCTCTCCCTATAACTGTCTCCCTCTCTTTTCTCAAAAGATACAATGGTGATATCTGTTTTCATGTATGGCTAACATTGACTATCAAGACTTTGGCAGCCTGGATGCTTTTTGTCTTGGGTTATAAGAAAATACTAGGGTTGAAGACAGAAGTGGGTGTGGGATCTCTTGCATAATGAACAGGCCGCTGGAGAGGATCCAAAACCTGAGATCTCAGTTGAAAACCTAAAATGCACATTGCATCTTCGCGCATCTAAAAGTGGAATTCTCAGCTTTGGTACTGCTGACTTTCGGGAGGCTACACTGTAATTCAGGGCAGGGAGCTTTCTTTAGCATTCTTGGCTTTTAAGGAAGTTCTATCAACTAGGTGACACGAGCAATCCCCCTCCCTTGCCCTAACCAAGACACGAACAATACCTCCAGATGTGACCCCATGTCTCCTGTGGCAGAAATCCCCATTGAAGACCAACGTTATTAGAGAAAAAAATTAGGCAGAAATAGCAAAGAAATGATATGGAGCCAGCGTCTCCTTGGAGTGAGGAGCATAGGAACCTGGCCTGCCTGGAAAGATTACCTAATCCAAAATCCAAATAAGGTTATGGAGTTTCCCACGCAACCCCACCCCTGCCGGGGTATGCTCAACCTCACCTAGATGAACTCAACGCTGCGAATGAAGCCGAGTTCCACTGTGAGGGGGTGAGGGACTGAGATCATGACCTTCCAGAAACCTCCTGTATGGACACTCTCCCCACAAAGGACCAGTGTTTGAACGTGGAAGATCATTAGGGCAGGAGGAGGTCCTGGGGTTCTCCTGATTGGATCTCCCTCCTTACAAAAAAGGGCAAACCCAATCCCTCTCTCCTCTTCTTTGCCATCTTCTTCTTCTCCTCTTCCTTTTCTCCTCCTCTGCTTCTATTCCTCTTTCCTCTTTTGTACTTTATGAGGTCAGAGTAAGAAGATGGTTGTCTTCAAGTTTGGAGTCTGGAAGTGTTTCTCAATTCTCTCCCATGTTGGCAATACACAGGGGTAATATTTTATCTATGTCTAAGAAGCATTCTTTATATTGAGGATGGTTAGCTCTAGGGAAAGAAGAAAGCTATTGGTTTTAAATTTAAGACCTTGTGTTGAATTGCTTGCTCTGATGGCGCTCTACCACTTGAACCACAAATCTAGCCCAGGATTTTGCTGGTTAATAGGAGATACAGTGTCATGGACTTTTCTGCTCAAGCTGGCTTGGAATAGTGACTCTTTGAATCCATCCCGCAGCCTTCTGAAGAGTTAGGATTACAGTCATGGGCCACTGGTACCTGATTTGGCAGTTAATTTTCATTGGAAATCACTAGTTTCAGGGAAATCTAACAATGAAATCCTAGATATGTTTTGTTGAGGAGATAATTCAATTAACTTATTACAGACGCAGCAAGGAAAGATGTTGAAAACTTATATTCATGTGCACTTAATATATTTATTTATTTTAAAAAGAAAAAAACAAGTAAGACTCAGCACTCATCCTCATGTATATCCTCTATTCTGATAAATACCCAAAGTTGACTGAAAAAGTGAAGTTAGTAAAGATATGGACACAATGCAACCACAAATAATTTCATTACAAATGTTAAGTGTCTTGGAGAGGAGAATTCTATTGCAGCATAGTAGAAATGTCTTCTTTATTTTTGTGGTGCTGGGGTTTGAACTCAGGGCCTCATGTTTGTCATGCAGTCTGTGCTGTACGCCTCCAGCCCTTTTTTGCCTTGATTATTCTCAAGGCAGGATCTCCTTATACCTAGACTGGCCGGGACCACTATACTCCAACATAAGCTTTTTCCTGTCACTGGCAATGAATGGTATATGCTACTTGTGTCAAGGCATTGTGCTTCCTCTGTAGCTGGAATAACAGATGCATACCACTGCCTGAGCTACTGAGTGAGATCTTATCTTTTATGCCCACACAGGCCTCTACCTGAGATCCTTCGATTACTGCTTCACATAGTACTAGGATTCTACACTTGTGTCCCCATGGAACATATCTTTAAGAAACATTCATAACCTTATTCATATCTACTGTTAAATTACTAAATTTTTTAGGAATCCTTTCTTCATACCTTATATGTAAATCAAACTTAAGTCATGGCAAAGAATCATGATTTCATGTCATGCCTCACTGGAAATTGTTCAACATCAATTTCTAGTTTTTATATATCAATATGAGAAACTAAAATAGAACAAGCAAGTATTCATCCTTATGTTATTGCCAGAATTACATGGTGTTGGCTGTGAATGGACCAGCAAAACTCAGGGGGATGTGCTGATGCCAAACAGAATATACATCTCAAAAGAGCATTTGTTTAACAGACATCAGTGAAACTTTGAGCATGTGTTAGGCATTGTGCTGGTTGGCAGAATCTCTAACTCTCACACTGCAAAGGCTTGCGGTTTCCAAAATCTGTGGTTTACAAAGTCTCTCCTATTGATGCTTTCTCTTATCTCTCATCTGCTTTATAAAAAGGAAAGGAACCATCACTCCCATTTATTAAGAAAGACAAGAAGGCACAGAAAAGACCAATGGCATACTTCTGAAGAGCAGACAGTAAAACACAGATGGAGATTCAGGTTAGTCCACACACTGGCCTTTTGTCCAATATCACTTCACAACACACTTGGAAGTACTTGTAAGTATGAAAAAGCAGCTTTACCTGTTGTTAGGCATGTATGTGCATTCTCTTCTCTCTAAAATCCTCCATTCCTTACACTGCCAGATCCAAGCCTTTTCTATGCTCTTAAATTAAAATTGCTCTGTGCTTTGTTTCAAATCAACTTACTTTTATTCAATATAGTAGAGTAGTTTTATGGAGTATCTGCTTATATGTGAACACAAGAACAAAAGGGACAATGGGCTGTCAGGAGGACTAACACTTTGAGTGTTATGAAATGTCATTTTTGGAGAATCTTTTTAGATGATATCATAAGAATGGAACCGATGTAGGCCACTTTAACTGATTCATTGTGCTTCCATCTGCCTAAGTTGAATAAGAATACATGAGATGTGTTCCTCCCAGTTCTGGAAGCCCAGAGATCCAAACCACAGTCAGTCAAAGGTGCTTTTTCACGTGGTCTGCCTTCCTCGTTTGTGTACTGCTAGCTGCCTTCTCTCCATTGCTCCCCTGCCCTTTTCTCATGGAGAGAAGGAAACAATTTCTTGGTGTCGCTTCTGAACAGCACCCAAATTCTATTGGATGAGAGATCCTTATGAATCAATGTACTTTACTTCTTCAGGAGCTCCATCTTAAGAGCAGCAATATGCTATGGAGGTTCCTGTAGACGTGCCAAGACTCAGTCCATGGCTCTACATCTTTCCTGCCCACAACTGTTGTCTTTCTTTCATGTAAACTACGTCTGCTCTTTTCCAATAGTCCTGAAGCTCTTACATCAGCATCCGCATTCAAGTCTGAAATCGAGTCTCATCTGAAGATCCTCGAAGGAGGATGTAGATGACTTACCCACTCACCTTGAGGCAGAATTTCTCTCTAGCCGGGCACTTCTAAAAACAAACAAGATAGGCATTACACACACACACACATACACACACACACACACACACACACACACACACACACACACACACACACACATTACACACTACATTCCCATTCCACTGAGGAGAAATACAGAAGAAGAAAGGCTAATGGCATCCGAGCAAGTCCAAATTCTAGCCCAGCAACTTTGATGAGATCCTAGGACTCAAGAATAACCCAATTTGGTATTGGCATTTTGCTCACACAGGGGTAGTGACCCACCTTCTCACACCCCTCCAGCAAAGTTGCCTCCCCTCACAGCATTGCTGGGAAGGGATCCTGACACTTCAGCTATACTGAAGGATTTGGGGTGTGACCATCAGCTTACATGGTCAAGTACATAAAAGATGCAAAAGCTAACATCTGAAAATGATATTGACCAAGTTTTACTCCAGAAATACCTGTTTTGTGTGAGACTATAGCATAATTTGAGTTGGATATAAAGCAAAACAAACTAGATGAATTAGAAAGCCACGTGCATTCCTCCCCTTCCTCCTCCCATTCTTCAGAGCAATGGGGATTGATCGGGAGCCCATTGGTTATTGAAGATGAAATGACAAAATGAATTAGGCCAGTCCTTGTGCTTAGAAAACTTACTTTCTAGCTGGCAAAGGTCTCAAACAATAAATGGCCATGAGATAAGGTCTAGAGGTAAGGTGAAACATTGTTCAAAAGTATGACTCATAAAAATCCCTACATTTCTGAGGAGATGAACTGAGCAGATGCAGACAACACTGAAGATGTTCACTAAGATTCTTTCAGAGGAATGTGCATTACCGATTATTCTTTTCTGATGAGTCTAGGAAGTCACCGGTAGTCATATTTTATTTGGAGCTGTTGAAAGCTTACAGAATCTGGTCTTCCCAGCTGTTTCCAGGTTGGCAAAACAGCCTAAGGCAGTTAAGGGAAATGAAGCCCTTCCATTAATTTGTTTATCCAACAACATTTACTGAATGCTGTCCATGTGTCAGATTCTATGTCAGGCGCTGGAAATGAAAAACTGACCAATTATATACATGCTCTGCTTTCCTGGAGCTAAAATTACATTAGTAAAGCTTGGCATCTAACAGGGATATAAGTACAATGATAAAGTTTTAAGATTATTTGTGCAATGGAGCTTCCCAGATATTTTCAAGTAGCAGTGGGTTTTATTTTCAAAACAACTGCATCCTAATCACGCAACCCTTCTTTGATCTCTTTGTCCATCAGAAACTCACTGCCCTGAACGTAGTCCGTTATGCTGCTCAGCCTCTACTGACCTGCTGTAGTTCCAGTTCAAGGGTCAAGCTTGAGAAAGAAAGTTCCCATCCATCACTTGTCAGCCCATCAGGCAAGGCAGGGTGGAGAATATTTTAACTGTTCACCAGACATAATAATGATAAGATTGCCTCATGTTCTCAGGCCTTCCTCTATCATCTTTTCTATTAACGGCTCTTTTATTCTCTTTTGTTCATGTTGCCCTTTTCTGAAACTGATGCAGAAATTCTATTCTCAGGCAGGGGGCTATGCTAGGTATCACGCTAGGAACTTCATAAAACATGGGTCCTGATTTTTTAAGATTTACTATATGTCAGGAATAAAAAAAATAGAGACCAGCCTATCCATAATGTGGACATTTTTATTTCAGGAGAAAGAGAACAGTGAGCTCTGACAGGAAAGAGAAATCCATGACAAGGGTGGCCAGGCGCTAGCCAGGGCAGGTAGCTGGGCAAGTCATCCTAGAAGAGCCCCGAGGCACAGGAGCCCAGTGGATGCTTGTGAAGGCACATCCCATTCAAGAAACTCGCCATTAGCCCTGAGGCTTAGAATTGCACAGAGTTGGTCCCAGAAAGCACACTGGCAAGCCAGGTGTGCAGATGTGTCTGTGTGTTCTATGAAATGGCATCCAGATGAGGACTGTTGCTTTCTGCGTCATGGGGATTAGCAATTTCAATACTCTTTCTGAGATGAGTTGAGATAGTTTTGGATGTTCAACTCTCCATTAGGCCACACAAATCTTTTTTTTCCATATATTTTTATTGTAATTAATAGAAGAGTTACATTATATTCACCAGATAGAAGGTACATTACTTCACAAACATCGATACCCTTTCTCATGTTTTTGTCCCCATTTCCCTCCCTCCACCCCACCCCTCATCTTGTTTTCCCCCTTCCCTATCCCATTTCAAATAACCAAATTAGCATCTATGCAATATATCAGATAACAAGGTAAAATACTGTAAATATGAGATAACTAAGGGACAGCCGTTACTTTAGTTCAAAGTCTCAGCTCTGTGTTACCTACAGAGCTCACAACGTTATCCCAGTAACAAAGTGTGGTGATATCGCTGGTATCTTGGTTGACCTTGCAAAGCAATATCCTAGGCACTGTTCACCTTATGGGGCACATTAGGAGCGTGATGGAGACTCAGAAGGATACATGGAATGTCAGGCTCCAGCTCCAATACATCGCCATTACTTTCCACAGAGAGACTCAGTTTGGGTGATGCAAGAAGAAATAAACAAAAAGCCAGTTCTTCATCTGTGGCCATCTAAGTCACCAGCCGGGGTGCTTTGAATTCATTGTTGATCTCAAATCCATTTATATTGCAATCTTCAGACTTTTGTATCAAAGGCTGGTGAAGCTGGAAGCTGCTGGGAGCCTCTGAGGGGCAGACTGCCACTTGCCTGCTTTCAGAGCATGTTGGGGTCTGGATACAAGTCTCAAAGCATGCTCCAACCAGTACAGAGCAGAAGCCGGGAGCTCTGAACACTTAATTCCATGTGCAAAGATCTCTTCAATGAGATAATCTGTTAGAAAGTTTGGATAAGACATTGGCCCTCAAGTCACTGGATACCAACTGTTTTTGTCTGTTTAGTCTCTAAGAAAGGCATACACTAAAGAAAGAATTGACTGACAAGATTGCCTTACACCATACTGTTTTGTAATACTAACAAGTAGAATTGTCAAACTAACAATCAGTAGCACATTTTAATTCTCAAATTTAGTTTTGGTAATAGATAGTTTGGATCTCTATTTTATGATTAAAGAAAATTCCAGAGAATAAGGAAGTTCATACTTAAAACTAATGAGACACTTAGAGCATTTGCTGTGTGTTAGATATTCTGGATATATATGTACTAATTTGTTTACCTTTAACCACAAGCTATAAGACCATCATTAATACTGTGGCTTTTTTTCACAGATGAGAATAGTTAAGGTGAGTCAAATTCCTTGATTTGCCAGAGTCACCCAGAAAGTAAACAAGAAAGGCACCTCACTGGTCTCCAACCATCTTCCATATTGGAAAAACAGGCACAGGCCTTTCCAGGCCAAGAATCTGATGCTCAGAGACACAAAGAGGTTTCCCTGAGTTCACATAGCTGGAAATAACAGTTTGTATTCTGTTATTCTCTCATGTTAGCCATACGGTTTTACTACCCTAGGCCTGCCCACAAATGAATCAGACCAGGCTCGTGCCATTTTTAAAAACAGTAAATTATGTTAAGGTAGTTATGAAGTGAATATAATTAGTATTATCTAGACTAAGAATTTCTGTTTTTAAAAATTATACTGTCTTAAAATAATAATGAAAAAGTTTCTTTTAAAAAATTATACTCTTCTTTTAAAACGGTTGGTAAAAAGTCAGTGTTTTGCTTATACATATATGTTTGTATATATATATGTGTGTGTATGTATATATATATATGTTTGTATGTATATGTGTGTTTGTGTATGTACACACACATACACACACAGTGCTTGCTAGTCAAGCACTTACTGAGCTATATCACCATATCCAGCTTGGTTGATACAGGTGCTTACAAACATTTTGCACAGAATCAAAACTTATCTTCTAGCTCTCTGCTCCCTGAGGAGCTGCGATTAGAGGTACTAGTCACCCACCCAACAAAAGGAGCTTGCTTCCATTAACATACTGTCTCTTAGAGGTACAATGATAAAACATACCAGGACAACTGCAAACGTGACAGGTTGGGGCTGAGTCTCCTTGAGGAAATGCTTTGATCCTGCGAACCCGGGAGTGGCCCAGGAAACCAGATGGCCCAGTCAAATACATAACACTCCTGGAAATCAAAACGCCTTAGACGTCACTCAGGCTACGTCCTTGAGCATCATCATCCACAGTCTGTTCTTATTATTCTTAACATTCAGCCACAATCCTTTGAGCCTTGCTATCTTGTTATGTTGGCTCTGAGGATCCCAGAGTTGACACAGTCCTTATTGATTTCCATAAAAGTACACTTAAAAAGAAATGTCTCCTACTGTTCCCTTACCTGTCAAACTTTGCGTGTCATGAAAAGTACTGAACATCTGACAAGATATATTTACTAAGTTAAGGAATTTCACAAGACCCTGAAATCAGAATTATATAATACATAAAAATATATGGGTATTATTTTACACATCTAACTATGTTTTGTAATATGATTGGTATTTATTTACTAAGTATGAATATATATTACAATATGAATTTTCTAATAGACACATATATTTAAGCATATAAATGGCATACATGTGTACACATACATAAATACACACATAAACACATGTATTCACAAGCATTAATCTGTGGCTTTTAGATAGAGGCAACTTTGAAATAATTGCACATTAGAGTTTACTTTTATCTTTATTTTTATACAAGCATTATTGTGACATATACACTCAGATTCTTTGTTTTCCCATCTCAAAACTTTTAGATCTATTATCTGTCATAAACAGCTACGGAGATTATGATAAATTGTCTATTCATTCATTCACTCATCATTCAACATCCACTCAATAAGTATATTTGGGGGGTTTACTAAACACCAAGTGTTCTGCCAATCACTGTAAGTAATGAAGGCTACAATGTTCTCATTTCTATTCTCAGGAAATATATGGGGTGATAGGTAAGTGCAAAATGAATAGCCAGTATTTTGATTGTGAGGATGATGTATGGATAGAAGTTACAAGGAGAAGTCGGGGGGTGGGGGGAGTCAGTATCTAACATCACTTTGGTTGAATACTGAGTGGCAGGAAGTACATAAAGGAATCAAGGTATTTTCTCCTGAAGGAAAAAAGTAATCCATGAATGATTTGATGGATGAGAGGGGAAAGGAGTGATACCAGAGGAACGGTTGAAAGATAGCTGCACTCTTTTACCCTAGTAGCGCATCTCTGAGACAAAATTTGTAACGCCAATAAGTGAAGCTTTCATAGTTTGAATCACTTCAAATTCTGAATATAATAATAGCAACAACAACAACAACGGCCACCAATCAAACACATTCTGACCTACAAATCTGCCTTTGATTGCAGCTGAGCAAAGCGTTTGCTCACCACCAAGTCTTCACAGCTTCCCAGATGCCAGGGAGATGGGCTTTGAAGAACACAAAACAAAAGATCCCGTGGGGACAGGACTCTGTGAACAGGGAGAGATAATTTGCACCACCAGAAAAAGGAAGATCAACCTGCTGCTAATCAAAGATCCAATTTCTCTTTTCCAGGGCATTTCACAGGAGGATTTTCCCAGCTCTGAATAGAAAGTAAAAGATAATAGGAAAGCCACAGTTGTGCTACTTTGGAATAAAAACAAACAACAAAGTCATGTTATGATGGGAAAGTGATCACACTGCCGCGGATATGGCTCCGTGGTGGGGGTTAAAAAGGCAGCAGTCCAAAAGAGGGAACAGCTGCCTCCATCATCGGCGTGCATGTCTCTTTTTGCATGCACTTCACCTCCATTATACAACCATCCACAGAGCTAACTTACATGAAGAATCAGTGTGCCATAAAAGAACTAAGAGGGCTACAGAAAGGAATGACCATAAGCCTGTCTTGCCTTAAGTGGCCCAACATTCAAGGACCTTATTGGCATTAGCTGAGCCACAGAAATTTTAAAGACCAAATAGATAAATGGCTGTCAAAGTTCCCTAGGGGCTATCATGCAAAAACAAACAAACAAAAACCAGTAAGACAGTGGTAAAACTCATATTAGACAATAGTCCAGGAGATGGGCCCTGACACACATACCTGCAGACCAATCTACTCGAGAGAGAATAGGAAGATAAAAGAGTGAATTGATTTTTTTCAATGAGTTTTACATCTTATATTTTATAAATTGTGATTTTTAGTGGATATTTGCCATTCTAAATGAATTTGGTTTTACATAATATTGGTGAAATGTAGGTTCAGGATCTCAGTCAAACTCTGGGTGACCATAGATAAGTCACTGTCGACTTTTAGGTCTCTGATGCTTGCTTGCCTGTGTCACTGTCAGGTTAATTTTAGATTGTGTTTGGATGTAAATTGAATCCAGCACCAAATTCTTCTTTGATTGTGACATCTCCTCATTTGTGCTCAGACCATACAGGCTGACACACCGTGTCTGATTCTAAGTACTGCTGTCTTTAGATATTTTCCTACAGACAACACATGTATGAGTTTGTGTGTTTGCTGTGGTCTAGGACCTTGAACTCAGAGCCAGGCACTGTCCTTTACCTTTTCCACTCCAGCTTGGTACTCTACTACTTAAGCCACAGCCCCACTTCTGGCTTTTGGGTAGTTAATTGGAAATAAGAGTCTCACGGACTTTTCTACCCAGGACAGGTTAGAACAGTTCTCAGATCTCAACCTCTTGAGTAGGCAGCATTGTGGTGTGATCGATGGATATTCAACTGTATATGTGCTTAATGTTCAAAATTTCAGTTAGAAATAAGTGCCACAAGAAGAGTATATGCATTAGTGTCAAGCAGATTGGAACATCTTTATTACCACCTATGTAAAAATATAACATCTCTGGGTTTTAAGTTCTTCATCCAGGAAATAAGGATTAATACAATTTGTCTCCTAAAAATACAGGGATCATCTTTGTTAAAATAAGATGCTTTGCCCATGGCTTTTCCAACTGTCATTAATTTAATAATTAATGTGTTAATTTACAGGTAGTACCAATACTTTGCTTTATCTGGCTCTTAAAATTTAGCCAGCATCTTAAAAGACATAATTTCTACCTATTTCTTTATGAAATCAAATATTAAATATCATATATGTTTGTATCTACAATAGAACATACATTTCAGATCTACTATATGTCTTATAGTTCACATATAAAGGTGTATGCCTGTAAACACATCTGAAAAAAATATAATTAAAGTACTTTAATTCCATTCTGCCTTTTGTGATCATGAAATCCCACCATTCCAGAGTTTCCCACATATTTTTTTCACAAATGTTGAACACATATACCACCCCCAGGTTACATCCTGATGTGCATGATTTAAGAAGTCAATCAAATACCCGCTCCCTTTCCTTTTGGCTGGTGATTGAGATGATTTTTGCTGCACACACAGCATCCCAAAGCAGGTATATTAGGGGCCCTAAATTCTACTACGTCACCATATGACACCTGCGAGTACACCTGCAAGGCGGGTGGGGGGGTCTACAATTCATAGTTTTCATTCTACCATGTCTTTCTTAAAGCTGCATGGGATCTGGAATGTTGAGAAAACTGGGTATTAAAAGATGATATTCTTTCTAATAAAGCAGAAAAGACACAGAAGGACTTCAGGTAATGAGGAAGCTCATCTTTCTCACACTGGGAGACTACTGCTGCTTCTGGTGAAAGCTGCACAGCGAAGTGGGGAGATGTCTCAGGGAGAGTCAGACTCAGACACCCAGGGGCCAGCCTTGACTTTGCCTCTTCCTCACTTAGGAACCTTTTCCTCCTCCTCCTCCTCCTCCTCCTCCTCCTCCTCCTCCTCCTCCTCCTCCTCCTCCTCCTCCTCCTCCTCTTCCTCCTCTTCCTCCTCCTCCTCTTCCTCCTCCCCTTCCCCTGTTCTTCCTCCTTCTTCTCTTTCTTTTTGTGTAGCTCAACAACTGGAATAAGAACCCATTGGGATGATGAATATAAAACTGATTCAGAAAAATAAAGATAACATAATTTTTAATGAGACCGTACTAAGGCACCTAGGTTTGCAGCAAACATGAGAAATTTACCTGTTTTCAGTATTCTCTCTGGAGACTGGCTGACCTCTGTGAAGACCCCAGCCTTCCCACATATCAGCCCTTATTAGTTAATCATTCTAAGGAATGTTTTTCTCATCCGTAAAGTAGGCATAACAAAACCTGTACAGATTGTTCTGCCCATTACCTGGTACAGGATGAGTTCTTAATGAAAACCATGATAATCAAGGCTTGCATGGGGTGATGTCTCAAGCAAAGTATCAACCCAGATGATAACTGGATATAAAATCCCATTGTCTTCAGAATTCTTTTCCTTTTTAAATTTTATTTTTTTTTAATGTCAGGGTAATGTATAGAGGTTTTGGAGTTACATTCGCCAGGTAGTAGGTGCATTACTTCTCACACATTGATACCCCTTCTCATGTTTTTGTCCCCATTTCCCTCCACCAACCCCTCCCAAACATCTTGTTAACCCCCCTTCCCTTTCCTATTTCAAATAAACACATATATAATATACCAGGAAACAAAGTCACATACAGTAGCAATATGAGATTAACAGAAGGACAAAAAAGGAGAAGAGAAATAACATAGTACATTAAGAGCAACAATCACACAAGATAAAACTCTTGTTTCCAGATCCTAGAGATTCTTTCATTTAGTCTCATCCTGTATGACCTTATGTACCTAGGTTTTGAGCTACTGTAATCCTCTGCTAGGAGAGTAAACCACTCGTTCAATGATGTTCATTTATCGTAGCAAAGACATGGAACCAGCCCAGATGGCCCTCAGTAGATGACTGGATCAAGAAGATGTGGTACTTATACACAATGGAATTCTATGCTGCCATCAGAAAGAATGACATTACCCCATCTGTAAGGAAATGGAAAGATATGGAAAAAAGTCATATTAAGTGAAGTAAGCCGGACCCAAAGGAACATAGGCTGAATGGTTTCCCTCTTTTGTCTTCAGAATTCTTTAGGCATGAATATTTAAGATCATACAGGAGGAACTTGTATGAACCAGCAGACATTTCAGTGGACCTTTTTATTTAGCATATTAGATATACATTTATTGTCACATGGTATATGTAGGAGCAGAGAAACTTAGATGTAGATTTGTGCTTGTTAGATTCTAAGTCCAGGTTTGCTAAAAAGAAACAAAATATGAAAGATGAGGGTACTTCATCTAGGCAAACTCCGTAATGAGTCTCAATCTTTCTCTTCCTCCATCTCTTCCCTCCCTCCCTCCCTTCCTCCTCTCTTCTCCTCTCCTCTCTCTCTCTGTCTCTGTCTGTCCATCTGTCTGTCTGTCTGTCTGTCTGTCTGTCTCTCTCTCTCTCTCTCTCTCCATGAAATTGTACTTAGATTGTAATATATCTATTCATTTCAGAGGCAGGATAAACCTAAAAGCAAGAGTTCTGAACTACACAATAGAGAAGTGAAGAAAAAAAACCCTGAGGCCTCAGGCTGGTTGAACATCTGGAAAAGTGTAATGATATACTGCTAGGTCAATAAGGAGCACAAGGAGGGAGGAGGGATTTGGGACAGGACAGAGCCTGTTGAAACTTGTAGCCATTGAGATGTCTGTTGATAAGGCTAACGATCCACAAGCAGTTTTCGCTATGAACCATGCTGACACACGCAGGTCACATGATAGTGTGACTATCCCCTGTGAAACGCAGTCGATAACTCACCGATGTAATTCCATCACATTCTCTTACTTTTTTTCCATTATGCTTACGTACTTGTACAGAAGAGTTCTGATTTAACACGTCAGTTCATGAGTCCAGTGCATCTCAATTAATACTCCCTTCCATTATTCTCTTACCTTCCCCTGAAGGTTCCTGGTTTGATTTTCACATGTGTACTTTGAATATTATGATTTATGTCCTCTCTCCATTCACCTGCCCCTCTCTTCCTTTGGCCTTTTCCCCTCTGACAAAACATTTCATCTTCCTGGTTTTTGTTTTTCTTGGCTGTTACTTGTCTAAAGGAGATTTAGCACCTGGAATCTATCCCCCAGGATGCATAGATATATGTGTAGATATAGATATAGATAGATATTGATATCTATATGCATATATATGCACATGGTTCTGAATGTGCTCTCATAGATATGCACACTTTGTATCTGTCCTCCACTTATGAGAGGAAAAATGTACACCCTTTACCTCCCAGAGGTTGACATACTTCACTCAGTGTAATTTTTCTCAGGTTCATCTACTTCCCTGAAAATGACATAATGTTGTTCTTTTTGGTAGAGGAGTCAAAATCCATTGTTGAGGCAGATTTAAGAAGTATTGTGTCTTGAGACTGGATAAGACTGTTACCACACACTTCTTACTGACTTCTGCCTTTCACCGCTTACTTGATACACTCAGTCAATCAAGTATCAGTGATGATGAACACATCCATCACGCTTTCAGACTGATTATGATCCAGATGCAGATGCTCATGAAGTCTCTGGTACAGAGGGGATGATGGGAACAGGCCTGGGTACAGCACAGCGCTTGGGTTGGAAACATTTGGGGTAAGCTAGAACTTTTGGGTTTCTCCAGCCACTGTGACTGAAGATAATTCAAGCTACAACAGGCAACCCCAAATTCTGAGTGTAATACAAGCAGCTTTCCTTTCTCCGGTATGTTCTATTGATTGCAGGCGAGATGTAATTACCTTCTGAGATACACTTTTCCAATCTTAACTGCCTCTACATGGGAAATGAACTGTAACAGACAAATTAGCTTATTTTTTTCCATTCAGCTTCTAAAGTACTTAGATTTTTTTTATTTGATGATTCTCTTTTTCTACCAAAAAAGGCAGTACAATTGAGAACTAATGGTGTATTGCATGATAGATAAAAATTATATGCCATCCAGTGTAAGGTCTACAATTATATTGGAATCTGACTGATGTCAGTGCCAAAATCATCTGAAATTATCAAATCTCAATATTGTAGATGTTTGATAACAGAAAACCCCAAAAGCAAAGAAATGAAACCATCAGCACATCTCTTGGGTACAGCACCTCACACCATCTCTGATCTTCTGACTTCTAGACGTTTTCATCATCATTATGTTAGCCATATGTCCAGAATATATTTCATTTTATTGACATTTTACATAGCTGTCTTGTTTTCTTCCCACTCTATCTCAATATAATTTGGTACCATTTTACCACCTGTGCCCACAGCTCAGTTTTATGTCATTACTCCCTCCTGGACCATCTCAGCCAGCAAAAAATGGCAGATTAGAGTGATCTTGTTGACATATCCTGACAGACACCTGTGTCCTCAATTTCCAGAGGCAAAAACCTCAGACAATATAACTTTCAGGCACAGGAAGTCATGGTGAAGAAAAAAATTCCTGTGGGATGAACTTCTCCTTGTGTAAACTATATCTGGAGGATGACTTCAAAGTCATAATTATATAAGCTGTGTAGGTGCAAAGACTTCTGTCAGATGACAGATCTGGAAGACTTGTTGAATACTTGCAGTCAAGAGTTGCTCCTTGCATTTTCAAAATCATTTCACAAAGAATATTGCAATAAGAATAAAAATGTGAAATGTCATCTACATTTCTGCCACAAAGAAAATATGTTATTTTTTTCTCCTTCTCTTTTTCTGTCTTCTAGGATAAGTTCTCTCTCTATGGTCTATACTGGCCTTGAATGCATAATCCTCTTCCCTTTGCCTCGAGTGCTGGGATTAACGGTGTATGTCAGCATGCCAGATTCATGTTATATTATAAAAATGGTTCCATTTATACTATCTAATTGCCAAGTACAAGAAGAATATCCTAGTTGAGACAAAGCAGTCACTGACCACCACCACATTTCCTCCTCCTCCTCCTCCTCCTCCTCCTCCTCCTCCTCCTCCTCCTCCTCCTCCTCCTTCTCCTCCTCCTTCTTTTCTTCCTCCTCTTCCTCTTGCTCCTCTTCTTCCTCCTCCTTCTTTTTGGAATTTGGGGTATGAGATCTGTGAGTAAGAGTGTTCTGCTTATTGGATGGAACTTACACTTGCCACCTGCCACCAGCAGGAAATACTCAAAAGAAGTCTCTAAGTTTGGGTGTAACCTAACCCAAAGGGTCAAAAAAAATGCACCTGCAGTAAGATTCAGTAGCTTTATGTAGATTACTCTGCTCTCACATTAGCAGCTATTTCCTGAAACAAACTTCATTAGGAACTGCCATGGAGTTCAAGTCCAGAGTGTCTGAATTACATATTATTTTTCATTTGCCTAATGTGGCTAATGTAAATAGAATATTAAACAAGAAATTGTCCTCCAAGTCATTTATGTTGTGCATTAAGATGACCTGAGCACAAGTGCATAGTATACTTTACAAATGAAGTCTAATACCTGCTGGGAAACTAGTTCACAGTTACTTTAGAGCTTACATTCAATATATGTTAGTCCTTATCCTTCCTTAAGTCTCTAATGAATTTATTGTGAAAAGCTATTTTGAAATCTGCTTCCCACATGCCAGAAAATAATCACAAAGTGAACATCAGAGCTGTCAAAATTCCAATCAAGTTGTGTGTTGGTGACTCACCCCAGTAACCCTAGCCACATAGTAGGCTAAGATCTGAGGATCCCAGTTCAGAATCAATCCGGACAGAAAGTTTGTGAGACTCTTACTTTCAGTAAACAACAAAAAGGCAAAAAAGGGGAATCTTGACTTAAATGGTAAAGTGCTAACCTTGAACCAAACAGCTCAAGGACCGCACCTAGGCCCTGAGTTCAAGGCTCCAAGGTAACAAAATTAAAATGAAAACAAACAAACAATCAAAACCTCAAGTCAAGAAATGGCCTGGGTGAGTTCCTCAGAAAAACTTTTCCCTTTCTCCATTTTCTGAAGCGAGTGGCCACAGGCTGTAATGTACTTCATCACGGGTCTACAAACTTCCATTCATCCTTGGACTCCTTTGAGACTCTTATCTTAAGTATCCTTGCCCTCCAAACAGACTGTATTTAAGTATTGAGCTACCATTCTTTTTTTATTTTATTGTAATTAATAGAAGGGTTACATGATGTTCGCCAGATAGAAGGTACATTAATTCACATACATTGATACCCTTTTATATGTCTTGGTCCCCATTACCCTCCCCTCTACACCCCCCCCCGTCTTGGTTTTCCCCCCTTCTCTATCCAATTTCAAATAGCCAAATACAAGTAAATCCAATATATCAGATAACAAAGTGAAATACTGTAACAATATGAGATAACCAAGGGACAGCAAAAGAGATGAGAGATAACAGTACATTAACAACAACAATCATTTGTTATATGGCTTTCGTTTCAATATCCTGGAGGATATTAATTAGCTTCATACTATATGGCCTTACCTATCAAGGTTTTGCTCTATTGTAGATCTCTGCTAGTAGAGCCCAAGGTTTCTACTGATTATGACAAATGAGGGAAACCATTGAGCCTAAGTTCCTTTGAGTCTGGCTTACTTCACTTAATATGATTTTTTTCTAAGACTCCATTTCCTAACAAATGAGGCGATGTCATTCTTTCTGACAGCAGCATAGAATTCCATTGTGTACAAATACTACAACTTGTTGATCCACTCATCAACTGAGGGACATCTAGGTTGGTTCCATATTTTTGATATGGTGAATAATGCTGCAATGAACATTGTTGTGCTGGTGGATTTAGTAGACCCTAGTTTCTGGATGGTTGGGTAAATGCCAAGTAGTGGAATTGCTGGGTCATAGGGGAGCTCTATGTTTAGCCTTTTGAGGCACTGCCATACTGCTTTCCATAGTGGTTGAACGAGTTTGCACTCCCACCAACAGTGTAGTAGGGATCCCTCCTGGCCACATCCCCTCCAGCATCTGTTATTATTCATTTTCCTGATCCTGGCCATTCTAACTGGAGTGAGGTGGAATCTTAGAGTTGTTTTGATTTGCATTTCTTTTATGACCAGAGATGTTGAGCATTTCTTCATGTGTCTATAGGCCATTTTTGTTTCTTCTTCAGAGAAGACTCTCTTTAAGTCTTTGGCCTATTTTTTAATGGGATGGTTGTTACTTTGGGGATTAGTTTTGGAGTGATTCAATTTTTTGAGCTGTTGATATATTTTAGATATGAGGCCTTTGTCCGTTGTATGGTTGGTGAAGATCTTTTCCCACTCTGTAGGCTTCTTAATTAATTTACTAGCTATGTCCTTTGCCATACAAAAGCTCTGCAGTTTAATGCAGTCCCACTTATCCAGCCTTTCTCTGATTTGTTGTGATTCTTGGTCCTTATTAAGAAAGTTTCGACCTGTGCCAAGAAGGCCTAGTGTGTCTCCTATTCCTTCTTGTAAAGTTTTCAGTGTGTCAGCTTTTACCTCCAGGTCTTTGATCCATTTGGAGTTAATTCTAGTGCAAGGTGACAAAGAAGGATCCAACTTTAGTTTTCTGCAGGTGCTTAACCAGTTCTGCCAGTACAACTTGTTGAAGAGGCTGTCTTTCTTCCAGTCTATTTTTTTGGCTCCCTTGTCAAAGATTAGGTGGCTATAGGTCTGTGGTTTAATATCTGGGTCCTCAGTTCTATTCCATTGGTCTTCAGGCCTGTTCTTGTGCCAGTACCAATCTGTTTTGATAATTATTTGAGCTACCATTCTTATAGCAACATATTTCTCCTGGATGTGGCTCCAGGAAAAGGGATCCACTTCATCTAATGATTCCTTCCCAAATTCTTATCCCAGATGTATTCACAGCTGGCCTTAATGAAGTTGGCCAACCAAAATATCAGAGCAAAGATAGACTATTGGGCTACTTTCTTTGGTTTTCCTTTTCAAATATTATTTGTCTACTATGAACCTTTCCTTGATATCCCTGATATTGCCCCGAGTTATATGAATAAGAAAACTATTTCCTTTTACATGTATCACATCACTGCTGGAGGAACAAAGAAGATGCTATTTTTTGCTTGACAGATGAGGAAATGAAGTCAAGAAGCCATCTCAGGTGTGGCTGGAAGTGGCAGAGCTAGAATTCTTACATGAGGTCTGATTTCTAAAGAGGTACTTGTCACTTCCACCAACTTCTATTTGCCTAGGATAAAGAAGAAAAGATAGTTCCTACCAATTTCCCTTATTTTGAGCCACAAGAAACAAAACATCACAGATCAGGTATTTGGATAGACTAGAATCTCAACTTTCCTTATTTCTGATAACTCGCTGAATCAAAAAATGCATTCATTCTTGGGTCCATAGATCTGGGCAAAGGTGGTGTATCTCAGTAATCTAGCTATGAAGTGGAGGAGAGTGGTTTGAGGCCAATCTAAGCAAAAGTTTCGGGAGAACCCAAATTAAAAACAAAAGCCAGAGCTGGTGATAATGCACCTCTAAATTCAGCTACTTGAGAGGCATAGGTAGAAAGAACAGGATAGAGGCCAGGTCCATAAAAAAAAAGTGTGAGATCCTACTGAAAAGTTAAGTGTAGGAAAAAAATAAGACTGAAGGCAGCCATGATTGAAGTGATACAACTCTTTCCTAGCCAGCCCGGGGTCCTATGTTAAAGCCTAGCACCACTAAAAAGAGAAAACAATAAATGAGCTAGGACTCAATTCTCCATGAATGCCTACAAAGCATCAAAGAATTTGCTTCTTATTCATTTACCATTTATTGTGCCTTTTTTGACAAATATTTAATTCTTAATGCATTTTTGGGATAAGAAGTTCATGAATTATTAACACTAGTTGGAAAAAAAAACACAATTTATGTCCAGATGAAGGCAAGAGGTTTGAGAAACTTACGGAAGTAAGAGCTAACGAGGCCAGGGTCCCTCTCTGGGCAGGGAGAGCCTGTGCTCTGTGCATTTTTGCTAAAGATGTGATCAGTTAACTTTCCTCAATATTTAAGCAAGTTGATCAAATGGAGGCATCCAGATTTGACTGGATTTTTTATTAGCTCTTCTTTTTGGACAGAAGGTGTAGATAATGACTGTTAAAACATAAATTAAATATGAGAGGTCAAACCAAGAAAAACTGTTACTATTCCAACGAAGCAATTAAGTGACATCAACCATCAATCAGTGTGACCTGACCACCAGCATATTTCCTCCACAAAACTGGTTTTATAAAGTACAAAGCATGTCTTACCTTGATGATTGGACATAGAGATGCTTGTAACATTTTTTCACAAAAAAAGCAACAAACAATCTAATCATAAACAAGAAAATAATTCAACATCACAAATTTGTCCTCTGCTTAATGTTCAATGACATGCAACCAGTGGCAGCGACACATCTTTGGGTTCCTTCCTTCTGTGACTGTACTGTGGAGTCTTTACTAGAACTTGGAAACTGAGACTGAGAACAGAGCATTGCCATTCCAGAGGTCACATCGTTACCAGCTAGTAGAGGCCAATATTTACTAGTCACGGCAAGAACAGAGCTTTTTGTGTCCTTCTAACTTCAAGTTTTCATCTTGGAGAATAGAAGTTGTGGTTCAACGAAGGAAGACAGAAAAGGAGAAAATGCACAGGAAAAAATGGTGGTGGTGGTGGTGATGATGATGATGATGATGATGATGATGATGATGTATGTGTGTGCCTATGATTCTCTTGTCACCTGATAAATGATATTTCAGAACTGAGAAGCATACTGGTAGAACAGAGTTTGTATCATGGGCAAATCAATCAACTGTAGACCATTGTAATTGGGACACTTTTTAGGAGAGGACAGATTTTTCCCTGTTGACTTTATCTGAAACATTTTTTTAATAGGTGAAGAGCTCACTTCAACTCCATTTCCAGAGTTTTCAATAAAAAACTTTCTCCAGTGGCATCTTTGTAGCTTACGTAGTGGACTGAGTGCACGCACATACTATTGGTCTTAGAAGCAGAATATAAAATGTAATTGCTTTGGTAACATTTTGCAGCAACATCAAGAAAGACTTTGATGTCTCCGTGGTTCCAAAATTCTAATAATATCAGCTATATTTTCTACCTTTTTCCCCTCCCTTAGCTGCATTTGTATTAATCACAAGGTGCTGACAGCTCAACAAATATTACTTTGCATGGTATTCAACTGATATTTTTAAGAGCTCAATAATATATCAAATAGAGAGCAAAAAAAACCTGATAATAATAAATTTCCCACCTTTGATAGCCAAAGCTTTAGATCTCCAAAAATTGTTCTTAGCTCTTAGGTAACCTTACTTCAAAGGGATGAAAATCACCCAAATGGAGTGGAAAAAACATTGGCTCTTCCTGAAATACATTTCAATTGAGGGGAAAGAAAGACATCTACATTATTAATTGGGCTTGGGATGGGTGAAGGAAGGGATGACTTTGTGTGGAATCTTTGCTTCCTTTTAGACACAGTGCTCAGAAAGCCTGGCTCGATGATGATCTTAAACCCAGAGCAGATGGTCTTTCAAAATGATCATACAGATTTTCTTTCATAATGAAGCTCAAGAATCCTATAGGATTTATAATAAAAACTGTTCATACATATGAAAAGACAGATGTTTCTTTAGATGCTGTAGAACATTTCTTTGGCTGATTCCAGGAAGAGCCATTAGCTATGACTTTATTTCCAAGCTGAGATATGGTGAGACTTTCATCTCAACTAATCAATGTCAAAAATACCTTTTAAATGGAAATTATTCTTTCGCTGCAGTGGAGGGTGGAGTGCATGTGTTTAGGAGGTCAGGGAATTAAATCCCTTTTTGTATATAGTTTTTATTGTTGTTCAGGATTTGAGAAATCTGTCAGGCTTCTTTTCGCAGCTCTTTATCTATGAAGCAAGACACAGTTGAAAACATAGTTTTGGTCTAATAAGCAGTGATTAGACTGACTATATAAAGAATGGATTCTATGCTTTGGATAGGCCTGGGTTTTTTTTTAATACTGTTCCAGAAGGCAGGAGTGGTAATATGAGTTTATCACTCTCCAGTTGAATTTTGAGTTTCCACAAGAAAAGGTACATTTTTTTTATCAAAATACAAAAGATGTTTGGAATAATTCTACAGTTCACAAACCTAGCCAAGTCCCCCAAATTACCTGAAGAGTTCTTTAAAATGAATTTTCAAAATCCCACACCACTAATACAGAATCTCAATCTTTGGAACAGAGGTCGGAGAAATGTTCTCTCTTTCCCTTTCTTAGTTCTTTCTCTCTCTCTTCCACTCTCTTCCTTCTTTCTTCCATCTCTCCCATGGCTTACTGTCATTTTCCTTTCCCTTTTACCATTTTGTCTTTCGTGTTCAATACCATTGCTAATTTCATTTCCTTTCCCTTTTACCATTTTGTCTTTCGTGTTCAATACCATTGCTAATTTCCTCAGTCATGTAATGGAACCAACCTCTATTTTTCACAATTATAAAATACTTCCAGAATTATTTCTGGCTCCCCATTTGATTAGCTTGAGCACTGTTATTCTTGCCTGACACAAATGGAAACGTTCATGCACATTCACACACATACATACACATGCATGGCTCCTACAATATACACTCACAATCAGATGTACACAGGCAGTCACAACAGGAACAGCACTAAATGAAATGGACAGACAAGTTCTGAACTTATGAGTCCAGCCAATGTCTGGAGTCCTCAGCCTGGTAGGGGGGGCCGCCCTGCAGGTAGAGAGCACCAGAGTCTCCTAAAGCACTTTGTAACCTTGAACTTCAGTTTTGACCTCTGCAGTGGAGACAAGAATAGAGTCAATTCTCCTTCAAAATTGGAATTCTAATAGGAAACCCCGAAGAGGAGACCCCAATTGACTAAGCTTCCATTGAGGCTAAACGCGGCAGTAAAGAAGGGGTCTTCACCTCTACCAGAGGCAAGTGGAAATGTATAGGATTCCATCACCTTGGATTTCATCTCATGTGAGCATTTGGCTGCCTTGTCAGGGCACCTTAGCCTTTTGACTCAAAATGTGAAATATACTAAGATTAGAGCATGAGCATGAGTAACCATGAGGTGCTGAATACTTTAACTTAATTCTGATAATTGTTTAAGGATGTATAGATATACTAAATTACTGTGTTGTATCACTTTAATGTATACAAATTTAATTTGTCACTCATACCTCAGATTAAGCTAGAAAATACGAAAAAAATAGTATCAGAAAAGTTAAAATAACTTTCTCCCTTTCCTCTCTCCCTCTCTTTCCTATAATTCCCACACCCCACAAGAAAATTAGAAAATAATCTTAAAAAATATTTTTTAAACAAGTATTCAAGAAGGGAATCTCTACATACAATCACTAGCACTTAGATTTTAGAATGTAATTGAAATTAAGCTGGGGGTTTGTAAACATGACATTTGAAATACGTAAAAATCAATGTTAATAAATTCTTAAAAAATAAAAAAATAATATTTACCAACAACAAAAACAAAATTTTAAAACAAGATGATTGGGAGAGGGAGGGAGGAGGTAAACAGAGACAAAAACATGAGAAGGGGTTATCAATGTACGAGAAGTAATGCACCCACCACCTGACGAATGTAACTGTAACCCCTCTATACATTATCCCAACAATAAAATTTTAAAAATATTTATAAAACACCATGAAAGATGGAACAACAAAACAAATGACATAATCAGACTTGGCAAAGATACTAGGATTCAAAATTGTGAAATATGAAGTTTAAAGTACCTTTGATTACAGAGGAAATAGGACAAAAAGAAACAACAGACTCCAACAAAGTAGATATTAAAAGTAAAATACCTGGCTGCTGTGTCTGTGGTAATCAAGATTTATGAGTAAAATAGTCATTTTAAGAGGAAGAAAAGTTTAGTGAGAGCTGAAGAATCAGTTATTGAACTGGAAAATAGTGTAGTGCTTTTATTCCAGAATACATCTAGGATGACAAAGAGAGGTTTAAGAGCGAGAACAAAAGGACAAAAGTGCAAACAGATTCTGGTCAGCAACTGAAGGGAACAGAGCTAGTGGAAGTAAGATAACAGAGATAATTTCCACTAAGGATAGAGCTTAACATATTCAAGAATTGTCAAAAAACATGAATATTATTTCCATCTCAGGTTCCATCAGCCACCTGAACAAGCCATTGATAAAGCGACAAGTAAGAGAAAAGAGAAAGCAGAGTTATGCAATATGAAGTACCACAGAGGTCAGCCCATCTTCTGGGGAGCACACATGAGATTTAGGCTTAAAGAGAGGAAGAATTACTTCAGGATAGCTGGGTGTCATGGTTCATGGTTGAATCCTATTTGTTTGGGAGGCTGAGATTGGATGGATCACAGTTTAAGACCAATCTGGGGAACATGTTTGTGAGATTTCCTGTCCCCACCCACTCCCACACTCACACAATACAAAGCTGGGCAAATTGATTCCTACCTGTTATCCCAGCTATCCACAAATCATAACGAGGAGGTCCACAGTGAAAAATGGCCTAGGTCAAAATAAAATTGACTCAAAAAGGGCTGGAGGCATGGCACAGGTGGCAGAATGCATTCTAACTAGTTCAAAAATAAGAAAAGGAAAAAGAATTGGAGAAAGGAGCAAGAGGAATGCATAATTAACTAGTCCAAGGCCAAGTTTGGCCTACCTGATCAAGACCACCATTCCAGTTCTGCTAGAGATTTCAGAAAAGTTGTCATTGTCATCATTTGAAGGAAACAGTCTGGTTCCTATGAGATGACTGCCTGTGCTCCAGGGTACAGCCATGGTATCACAGATAATTGTCCTCCTTTGTGAGGCGGTCTGTCCCTGCTGCGTCCTGTGTCCTGCGAGGCAATCTGTCCCGAGAGGCAGTCCATTCAGTGAGGTTCTGTTATTATTTTCTTTGAAGTAGTTTTTGTCTCTTCTCAAAAAGATGTCATCAGTCATCACTATCCTTCCTAGAATCCCTGCAGACACTAAGAGAAAGGAAAATAAAGAAGACAATTATAAAATGGAGGCAGGGAATGCTAACTCTTCTTCTGTTAATTCCTGGACCCATGTTAGGAAGTCAGTGCTATGTAGAGAAAGCAATTTCTATGTAGTTGTTGGTTTCTGAATTAATCCCTGTGGGAAGAGAAGGCCTTGAATGATCAAGAAAGGGCTCAGTGCAGACAGATGAGAAAGACTTTCCCTAGTGAGGGGAATCCTCACAAAAGAGAGGCAGGAGAGACTGGGGAAAAGAGAGTTGAAAGGAAGATAGCCTGGACCCCTTAGAGCCCTGGATGCTGCTAGAATCATTATTTTTAATGAGCCTCAATAACTTATACAGGGTGATTCCACTTTGATATGCCCATGATCTACCTGCATGAGACTCATTACTCCATCACTCTTATTCATCTCCCTCTCCCTTCCCAAAACCAAGCTCAACAAGCCTCATTGTTTTATTTCAACACTGGCACAGGAAACATTTTGACCATATTAACTCTCCTTTGCTCTTCTTTTCTTCCCCCTCCCTCTTCTAGTAGAATCCTGTCCTTCATCTCTTTTTAGTATACACTAATTATTCAAAGGGTTTTCCCCATGATACTTCACACACACACACACACACACACACACACACACACACACACACACACACACACAATGTTGTCATCATTTGGAAGGGTGTTGAAGTTAGAAGGAACCCCAAGTAGATATCAACAAAGGATTTACAGCAGGGCAATGATATGGAATTATATAACTAAACAATCTTCTTTATCATTGTCAAGGAACAAAGAGGCTGTATGAGAAAGAGGGCTAGGGAGGTATGGCTCGTGCTGAACAGAGCATGGCCTCACTGGGTGGGGCAGAGAAGACAGAATGTGGGAGTGTTGTGAAGGGGTCCACTGAGCAGTGGAAGAGGAGATGAAGGAGTGAGGCAATTTCAGCATTCAGGGTATGTGGAGGTAATTAATGGTGGACTTTAATTTCAGAGATGGGGATGGAGAACTCTGAGATGGGTGTGGGAAGGGGAAATCTAGAAATCCACTTCAGGCTTGTTATAGGCTTGAAAACCACTGTAGCTGTTTCTCTTACAGGATACTTGTAAGGCAGGATAGCATGTGAGAGGGGAGGGTCTCATGAACTATAAACACTGGACTCAACTGTGGTCAAGTTTAAGTGCATACTTTCATACTTTTGTCACCTGCTGATCTTTTTTTGTCTGTCCTGGGGCTTGAACTGAGGGCCTGAGCACTGTCCTTGGGTTTTCTCAAGGCTAGAACCCTACCACTTGAGCCACAGCAGCACTTCTGACTTTTTTCCATGTATATGGTATTGAGGAATCAAATCCAGGTCTTTATCATGCTAGGGGAGCACTCTACCACTAGGCCAAACTCCTGGTCCTTGTCACCTGCTTTCTGTGTACTCCTGGATGTAGCCCTTTCTCTCTGAGCCACCTGGACTTCACCCAGTAAAATTTTTTGAGAATGCTGATACGATATTGCATTTCATATGGTTGATATACTGTAGCTGCTTCCAATGTCGTTCTTCTCTTTGCAATGCTTACAGCTCAGAAAATGAATGACATCATAGGAAGTCATAACCCAGGAAAAGTTAAAAAGAAAACAATAAAAGGATCTCTTCTTTTGGTTAAGATTCCAAGACCATGAGTGATGCATTTTGCTGTTCTGCTAATGGAGCCCCATGCTATGACTGGAGAGCATTCTTTTTTTTTTTTTCCAGTCCTGGGCTTAAGCTCAGGGCCTGAGCACTGTCTTTGGACTTTCTCAAGGATAGAATTTTACCACTTGAGCCTCAGCACCACTTCTGGCTTTTTTTCTATGTTTGTGGTACTGAGGAATTGAACCCAAGTCTTTGTGTATGCTAGGCAAGCATTCTACCACTAGGCCTAACTCCCGGCCCCAAGAGAGCATTCTTATATCCAAGGGATGTCTGAAGTTTGGGCAGATAAGAATAAACAGCATTCAGGCATGCAAAGAAAACAGGCCTTGGGTGGTCCAAGCATAATGCTGACTAGTCAGTCAGACTTAAGAATTCCTGGACTCCTATGTCCTGAGAATCCAGTTTCTCCCCACAGTCCAGGTGCTCATGCTCTTCCCTTGCTAGGGGTTGCATTCTGTACTCCTCCCATTGTTCTGGAGCAGAAATAGAACAGTCCTTGTTCACGTTCGCTTCCCACTGCAATCAAGGCCAAAGCAAAAGCAAACACAAAAGGAAAGGGAAAAGTGACTGAACAGCTGAGACCCAACAGGTCTGTTTTATGTACTGGGTGGGTAACAGCAAAGAGAGGAAGGGTAAGTAAATGCAGTCCTAATTTCAATGTATTTACCTGAAAATAGAACTAGGAAAATGGAGGACGTGGCTGGCGTTGGGAGAGGTGGGGGAGAATAATGAGAGGGGTGGCAATAATCAAGATACATTATTCTTGTAAATGGTCATGCTGAATTGAAACCCCTCTTTGCAATTATTTTAAGAGAGCAACTTGCTGGGCATGGTGGCTCACACTTTTAATCTTAGCTACTCAGTAGGCTGAGATCTGAGGATCAAGTTTCAAAGCCAGCCCGGGCACAAAAGGACCTGAGATTCTTATCTCTAATTAACCTCTAGAAAACGGGAAGTGGGATTTGGTTCAAGGGTAGGGTGGTAGCCTTGAGCTGCAGAGCTCAGGGACAGTGCCCAGGCAGAGTTCAAGCCCTATCACACGCACACACACACACACACACACACACACACACACACACACACAAAGAGAACATCAATAAAACAACTGGACAACAAAGCTCTGAATTTAAATGGATATAGTTTCAGACACATAGCACCTCTGTTGCATTCCTCCTTTCTCAATGGTTGGAAAGGAGCTCCATCTCTTCTACTGACTAGACTTCATTAACCCTGATCAGAAATAACTCCTGGTCTTCAGAAATTCTTAGACAAGAAATACAAGTTTCCCAGAAAGACACCATAGCTTAGACTTTTCTGGGGTATTACCATGTTTCCTGGAAAAAGTGTGTCTCCATTAGGAATAAAAACTCTGAAGCTGTAAAACCCAGGATTGTGGGTTAAGAAAATAATCCTGTAACCCGGGTGTGGTGGCTCATGCCTGTAACCCTAGCTACTCAGGAGGATCTGAGAATCATGGTTCAAATTCCAGGCACTAAAGTCCACCAGACTCTGACCTCCAATTAACCACCAGAAAACTGGAAGTGGCACTGTGGCTCAAGGGGTAAAGTGATATCCTTGAGTTGAGGCAATTGGGGACAATGCACAGGCCCAGAGTTCAGAAATAAAGGAAAGGAAAGAGAAGAGAAAAAAAAAAACAAAAGAAAAGACAAGAAAAGAAAAGAAACCCCTCAGTGTATCACCACAGTGATTGAACCAGAAAATGCTTCTACTTACTTCTTGGTTCCTAGTTGTAATTACTTTTCTGTTAGGGAATACAATTCCTCTGAGGGCCTTATTTATTCCAGTGTCATTCTCCACCTCAGATTTCAGACAATACTCACCATGTGCATGCCATGGCTGTGACACTATGCAAATCCAACTACCTTTCTTGTTAGGTTTCTATCCAGCTTTAAAGCTCTTGGCAACTGCTTAGTATCTGTACAGTCTCACCTCTGGCCAGTTCCCCTTGCCCTCAAAGGAAATAAGAATGTTTAACACTTATATTTGACTCCACTGAGAAAAATTTCCCTTCTGTCATTCTTCAATGACTCTTATGGGTTGCTTTTTTTGCACTATTGTCCATTTTTTTAATCTCATTCATGAGCATGTTCCTCTACTTTTAGTCTCTGTGTCTCTATGTTTCTATGTTTGCTGCCTCCTAGCCCCACACCTTCCTTTCTCTCTCTCTCTCTACCTCTCTCTCTTTCTTTCTCTCTCTCTCTCTATCTCTCTGTCTCTCTCTCTCTTACACACACACACACACACACACACACACACACACACACACAGATTTACATATACAATTTCAGATTACACTGAGAGGCTGGGCCCTGTGGCCATGCAGCTTTTTCATGCCTTTAGACTTGCATGGTCTTCATTCTGAATGTCTCTTTTGCAGCTCACAGTGGCTTCCATGATAGGTATGCCATGATTGAGTAATTATCTGACAACTGTTCTTATAGGCCTAGTACATTAGCTTATAGTACATACACTTGATGAATGGTCACCTGGCATCCTGTGGTCCCGCTCATGTCCCTTACCACTCTACTTCTTTTAATGCTGTGCATACATCTGCCTCCTAATCCTTCTTCTCCAGACACTGAGATCTGGATTGACTAGACGTCCCCGGCCAAGAACAGCCTCACTCTCTTAAAATCTCTAGTGCAGACATAGTCAGGGTTCTAGATCCTTATATCTACTTATGTCCTCTGTGCATCTCTATTATGATCATTAACTATGAAATTGTTCAAGAAGGTGACTTTGGAACTTCCACAGTTCACATACACAACAGAGCCTGGGATCATTTACTTTGAGGAAAGGGGACCATCAAACATCTTGGGGTACATTGGACTGAGCATTGAAGTTGTGATTGAAACCCGGGGACGACAAGATTCACCATGGCCTTGCTTGATGGGGTGGAGGTTGAATGGCATTCAGAGAGTAAATAGGGTTAGAGAGCTGGTATTTGACTGGAAGAAGACAGACCTTTTCAAGTGTGTCATTGGGTTGGAAATACCAATCTATAATTGGATAAATATCCTTGTTGGACACTGAGTCTGTGGGGTGCTGTTAAGGAAAGTCACAAAGCACATAGAGTCACTGCATCATCCTAGATGAGGGTCATGGAAGTCTAAGGGCATGGCTGGACCTGGAGATGTCTGGAGATGTCTGAAGCCAGTTTATATTCCCACCAGTGGTGTATGAGGGTTCCCTTTTCCCCACATCCCTGCCAGCATCTGTACTGTTCTTGTTCATATTCTCTATGCTGGCCATTCCTGCCAGAGTGAGATATGTTGTTTGGATTGGCATTTCATTTATGAACCAAGAGGTTGGGCATTTCTTCATGTCTTGATTGGCCAGTTTTACTTCTTCTGAGAGGAACTTTAACAGCTTTTCCCATTTATTAATTGGGTCATTGATGGTAGCTTCTTGACCGCTTTGTATATTTGGCTAAATCTCTCCTTAACCCAATTTGCTCTCTCTTTTCTTCTTTTTCCCCTCTCCTACTTTGCACATGGTTACCAGGCTGGCAAATGAGAGCAGCATCTTGAGAGACATTACACAAAAGACCTTCTGTGTAGCTTTGCAAAGGATCCATGGACAATCTAAGTGATGAGTATAATCGTCAATCTGATGATAGTCTACACATGCATATGCACACAATTATCTCCAAATATAACTTGAATTGCAAGGAACACTGCAGTGTGCAGCTTCGCTAAGTTGCCACAGCTCCTCAATCCAATGATTGGCAGAAGCATGGTCTCAACAAGTCTTAAGATTTAGAGCTTTCAGAGATTTGCGATAGAGCAAAATCTTGATACAAAAGGCCATATAGTAGGACGCTAAATGAAAGGATCTCTAGGATATAGAAACATAAGCCATAGAATGAATGATTGTTGTTCTTAAGGTACTATGTTATCTCTCATCTCTTTTGCTGTCCCTTGGTCATCTCATATTGTTACAGTATCTCACTTTGTTACCTGGTATATCGGATATATTTGCATTTGGTTATTTGAAATTGGATAGGGAAGGGGGGAAAACAAGATGAGGGGTGGGGGTGGGAAGAGGGAAATGGGGACCAAGACATGTGAAAGGGTATCCATGTATGGGAATTAATGCACCATCTATCTGGCAAATATCATGTAACCCTTCTATTAATTGCAATAAAAAATATATGAAAAAAAATAAATTTTGGAATTTGATGGTAAAAAAAGATTTAGAGCTTTCTAGGCACTTCCAGGAAATATCTAGCTAACAAACATCTTACTCTATCAATATGATATGATCATCAAGGATTTTAGTGCAGAAACATGTGCTGTGTTCTACTGGGCCTTTAAGATGGGATCTGCATCTAGTTACTACATTCTCCTAGGTGTTAAGGTTCCCATAACCCATTCATGAAATGGTCGGCTAGGATAACACTCCTTTCCAGACAGTCTGAACATTGTTAACTGTTTCCTGCCAAAGTATCTGGAGATGGCTTTCAAGCAAATGTTTTTTGGGGGAAGGGGGTCTAGCTCCTTAGACATTTTCCTCTGCTGCTCTCAAAAGGATTGCAATGCCCACAATATGAAGTTAAAGGGAAGCTCATTAGGTTGAACTTTCTCCACAACATAATGTCAGTAACACTGTACCCTTCCACAAGTGTGGCAGACTTTGGCTAGAATGGGATGTTCTGGCATCTGTATGTTTCTCACTCCAGTAAGACCCAATCTGTGCTGCCTGTCTATCAGACCCCCTTCTTCTGTGCCTGTCTATCAGACCCCTCTTCTTCCTCCTCTTCCTCCTCTTCCTCCTCTTCCTCCTCTTCCTCCTCCTCCTCCTCCTCCTCCTCCTCCTCCTCCTCCTCTTCTTCTTCTTCTTCTTCTTCTTCTTCTTCTTCTTCTTCTTCTTCTTCTTCTTCTTCTTCTTCTTCTTTTCCTCCTCCTCCTTCTTCTTCTTCTTCATCATGGGGCTTGAACTTTGGGCCTGGGCTTTGTCCCCCAGCTCTTCAACTCAAGGCTAGCACTCTACTAATTGAGCCACAGAGCCACTTCTGGTTTTCTGGTGGTTAATTTGAGATAAGAGTCTCATGGACTTTTGTGCTTTGAACTGTGAACCTCAGATCTCAGCCTCCTGAGTAACTAGGGTTACAGGTGTGAGCCATTGTGCCCAGCTGTCAGACCTTCATGTAAAACCAAGATGGCCTGTGTATCAGTCATGAGTATTAGGCAATCTCAATGTTCACTAGCAGGTGAAAATATGCACCCAGGGAATGAATGTGAGCCCAGAGGGTCGTGTACCTGGACCACTCTCTAAACAATAGATTCTGATCAGTAAACCAGTTTACAATCAAATCACTTAGAAAGCATTTAGTGTGATGGGATAATGCTCTGACAGTGGAGTGCACCAGCAGAGACTCAATTCATTATATTTTATTAAACCCATTTGGGGTCTAAAGCAAATCAAAACCATTTCTCTCATAGACATTTAACAAGGCACTGCTCTTATTCTAAGACACTTCTAAATATTAGATAACCACAAAACGTGTTTCCTTTTCAATATTTGAAAACTCCTTTTAAGCGCCTCCCTGTGCTTTAGCTTCTTGGATGTGGGCATGGCGTAACAGATGGCCTGTTATTCTTTCCAAATGCTGTAGACAGCTCCCTGCTCCATGTACAGGAAATGGCTGCATCCTGGTGAGATGGGAATGGCTGAGCAGACCAGTGTGTCATCTTTCCACCCTGTTTTAACTTACCTCCTCTTGCCCCATGCCTTTTGTCCCCATTTCCCAATGGAGGGCTCCTCTCTGTGTCCAAAGCATTCAGTGCTGCATAGCTTGGTTTATCCTGGCTCAGACAGCAACATTTCAATCCTTGATTCATAGCCATCCCATTGCTGACTTCTACTCACCAACTGAATCCAGTTGTGATTTATTTTAAAGGGGACCTGAACAGGAATCAGAGCCAATGTAAATCCCATGGGTCACAGCATAGAGATACTACTAGTGAAAAGAAGGTCAGGGACAAAGTGAATATGTAGAGTAAGAGTGTGGATCCAGTAACAAAACTTCAGAGGAACAGAGGCTCGAGTCCTGTAGGTATTAATAAGTCAGAGTTTTCCCAGGGCTCAAACAGCATCTGGCCGACAGGGTCATCTGGGGAGTCATTCCTGAAGGAATTCACGTCTTAAGGAAGCATCCTTCATAGCTCTCATCTGGCAATGATGCTGCTGGTTTTGCAGTCAGTTGGGCTGAGGCAGTGGCGCCAGGTCACCGGTCTCCTGTTCCTCATTCTATTGTCTGGGTCAGGACTGCTGTTATTGAGAATCTAATGGTTTCATGGCTATAAAACCAAGTCACAGGAATAATTGTCCTTGATAGGAGCATAATGGAGGTACTGGAGGTCTTTAAGAAGGGATATGCCTAGTTACACATGATGGGTTGTAAAGAGACTTCAGGTTTTATGTTCTGAAATGGCCCAAGTGTCCATTAACCCCCAACAAAGGAACACACAAAGAAAGACAGCGAGGGAAAGGTGAAATGCCAATGGAGGAAGATGACCATTTACCCAAAGTAAATTTGCTATCAGAAGTCCATCAGGACAAGTTTTGATCATGTGCATAATAAAAGAGTTGCAGTCAAATATATTCCATACTTCCAGGTTAGATTTGGTAAGTGTGCAGAGAAAGCATAGAGAAAATAGCATTTTTAAAACTTGTTGTGAAGTTTCTTTTCTGATTAGCTTTCTATCATCTATTACCTATCTATCAATCTACTTATTTATCGTCTACCTATCCTTCCATCCCCCACCTGAACACTTTCTTCTCTAAGCTGGTTTGCCTGCTGCAACTACCTTTCATTTCTGTTCTATTCTATTTTGTCCAGTCAGTCTCAGCTCACCCGAAACCTGCCACGTTGCTCTAAGAATCCATAACTTTAAACAATGCCTTATACTTGTAAATGCCTTTATTTATATGTAAAAATTCTTTGCATTCCCCCAGTTCAAGAATTTATGTCTTTAAAAATTTCCTTAATAGCATTTCTAACCTATATTAAACTGGCTCCCCATCAAAGCTTGTATGTGAATCTAACAACTTTTCTAGTATTAATATAGAAAGCGATACATAGTAAATATTCCAAAATCAGGGGAAAAATGAGGGAAGAAGGAAGAATTTCTGCAAGAGAAGAAAGAAATGACAGGAGGAAAAATGTTCTGTTCTATGTCCACAAGTAAAGCACTAATGAATACTCTATTCATTACATCATGAAACAAAGCTAACATTGTAGATACTTGATCCTAGAGCTCACAGGCCTGTGCAGGAGGCTCTGTGTTTAAGGAAGTTGGATCTGAGGCTAGGAAAGCTTCACTGGAGGCGTGCCAGCTTTTGTGGCTCTTCCAATTGCTTCTGCCATTGATGATTGCTTCTTTATTAGTGTGTCTTAGCTTTGCACATCTCCCACCTTAGAGTTCCTCTTGTTGGATATTTCCCTTCTCTTGTCTCAAAAACACAGGATCTGGCATCAACTCCCCACCCAAGAGTCACAATGTCACATACGTTACTTAAGCACATGAAGGCTATTTATTTTTCAAATGAACTTCTTGGTGAAGATTAAGGGAAATAATTTCTGTGAAATGTTTTGTAAATGGTGGTTTTTAATCCCATTTTCCATTAATATGTTGCATTGATATCTGAAGAGTCTTTGTGTTTATGTGCTCACAGGCTTCTAGGTTTAAATACAGGGTCATTACAACTCTGAGGAGAGGATTCACTGACAGAACACTATGACAGGACACTGGGCTCTTCAGCTCAAGTCTACCACCCACCCCTTCAGCCACAGCCCCACTTCTGGTTTTCCAATGGTTAATCTCATGGGACTTCCATGCCCAGGCTGGCTTTGAACTGAGATCCTCGGATCTCAGTCTCCTGAGCAGCTAGGCTTACAGGTGTGAACTACTGACACCCGGCACATATCACATTTTCTTAATTCACCAGTTGCAAGGCACTGAAGCCATTTCCATGGTATGACTATAGTGAACCATGCTACAATGAAGATCAGTGTGCAAATGCTTTTATTGTATCCGGACTTACATTTATTCAAATACATGCACAAGAGTGGCATCACTGCTCTGTATAGTAGTTCTAGTTTGAATCTCTTCAGGGACCTCCAGTCTGATTTCTATAGTAGTTACACTAGTTTACATTCTCACCAACAGTGTTTAAAGGCTATGTCCCTTCCCAACTCCAGCTCCCTACCTATCCTTATTCATGTCTTCTCTTTGTGTTCATGGGTCATTCTGGCTGGAGTAAGACAGGATCTCAATGTCATTTTGTATGGCCAGTTTCTTTATGTATATATGTATATGTAGATCATCTGTAATTCTTTTGAGAATTGTCTGTTCAGTTCATTTGCCTATTTACTAACTGGATTTTTGGTCCTTTGGAAGTTTCGTTTTCTGAACTCCCTGTATGTGCCAGATATAAAACACATACATTGCCAGGCGTGATGGCTCACGCCTGTAATCCTGGCTTCTCAGGAGGCTGAAATCTGATGATCAAGGTTCAAAGTCAGCCCGGGAACTAAAGTCCGTGAGACTCTTATGTCTAATGCCTAAAAACCAGAAGTGGCTCTGTGGCTCAGGGGGTAGGCCCAGAGTTCAAGCCCTATGACTGACAACAAAACCAACAAACAAAAACATTTTTTACTCATTCTGTAGGCTGTCTGTTCAGTTTAGTGATAACTTCCCTTGCAGTGCAGAAATTTTTTGGTTTGACATGATATTATTTGTATATCCTGCTTGTATTTGTTAATCTATTGGGGTTCTGTTCAGTCACTGCCTAAACCATGATGTTCTAGAGTTTTCCCCACCATTTTCTGTAACTTGCATTGAGTTCATAATAGTACAAGATGAGACATAGGGGTGCAGTTTCAGTCTTCATCATATAGATATCCAATCCTCTTAGCATAAATTTATATTTATATCTCCAATGTACATTTCAGGGTCCCACAATCCTATTTTTAAAGAACCTTGAAGATTTTACTCAAAACAGGCAACAGAGTAGAATACAAATACAAAAATCACTACCATTTATATATATATAAAAATGAACAGGGTGAGATAGAAATCTGGAGAGGAATTCCATTCACAATAGCCTAAATATAAAAGAAATGAACAGGCTGATATAGAAATCTGGAGAGGAATTCCATTCACAATAGCCTAAAAAGGTCTCCACCTGCTCTTAGACTGGCAAAATTAATATAACAAAAATGGTTATAGTACTAAAAACAAGCTACAGATTCATTAAAATCCCCTTCAAAAGTTTAATATCATTCTCCAAAACTCGGGGTTAAAATCAATCCTGAAATTTATGTAGAATCACAAACATAACAATCCCATTTTCAAAAGACAAAGCTGGTTTCCCAATACCAAATTTGAAATTATACTACAGAGACATAGTAACAAAACCAGCATGGCACTAGTACAAAACAAACTTGAAGACTAATAGAATAAAGTAGAAGATTCAGAAATAAATTTGTACCTGTCACACCATCAATGGAACAAGAATTCCAAAACAAAGAAATCTGAAGTTATCTTCAGATATAAAATTCTGGTAATACAGATCACTGAGTAAAATTTTTGTACAAATTCTAAGAATCTGTTCAGAAATATTATATATTCAATGTTGAGCACCTAATCTGTTTGTGAAAAAAATGTCTGTTTTTTCATATATTTATTATTGTAATTAATAGAAGGGTTACATGATATTTGCCAGATAGATGATGCATTAATTCCCATACATTGATACCCTTTCACATGTCTTGGTCCCCATTTCCTTCCCCCCACCCCCACCCCTCATCTTGTTTTCCCCCCTTCCCTATCCAATTTCAAATAACCAAATACAAATATATCATATATATATCAGGTAACAAAGTGAGATACTGTAACAATATGAGATAACCAAGGGACAGCGAAAGAGATGAGAGATAACATAGTACCTTAAGAACAACAATCATTCATTCTATGGCTTATGTTTCTATATCCTAGAGATCCTTTCATTTAGCATCATACTATATGGCCTTTTGTATCAAGGTTTTGCTCTATTGCAAATCTCTGCTAGGAGAGACCAAGTTTTCTACTGATTATGAAAAATGAGGGAAACCGATGAGCCTAAGTTCCTTTGAGTCTGGCTTACTTCACTTAATATGATTTTTTCTAAGTCTTTCCACTTCCTAACAAATGAGCTATATCCCAGAAAGGAAATTAAAATAATTCAAAATAGTAAGTTTAATACAATAGTTGTGATAACAAATCACACTAAAATTGAAATAATCCTTCATCATAAGCCATAGTCTCTAAGGCTGAAGAGCAATGGAACAAAATAGAAGACCCAGAAATGAACTCAAAGACCTATAGTCATCTAATATTTGATAAAGGAGTAAAAAACCATAGACTGGAAGAAAGAAGCCTCTTCAACAAATGGAGCTGGGAAAACTGGAGGAGAAAACTGAAACAATCTCCTATCACCTTGTACCAGCATCAAAGACCTTAAAGTAAGACCTGTAACCATGAGATTATGACAGGAAGGAATGGGAGAAACATTAAAACTCCTTGACCCAGGAAATTGCATTCTGAGTAACAATCCAGAAGCACAGAAAATAAAATAAAGACTTGATAAATGGGACTGCAATGAACTAAAAAGTTTCTTCATAGCAAAGGACATAGCCAACAAGCTGAAAACACACTCATAGAATGGGAGATTTTTGCTGGCTAACATCAAACAGTATTATCTAGAATATACAGAGAACATAAAAAGCTAAACAGTTTTATCAGCAGTTAAATTAGTAAGTGGGATAATTAGTTAAATAGACTCTTCTCATATGAAATTAAAATGGCCAATGGACATGAAAGACTGTTCAACATATCTGGAATTGCAATCAAAACAACACTGAGATCCACCTCATCTCAGTTAGAATGGCTATAACTAGAAGCATAAACATTTAGGGTTGGATATGTGGTTCAGTTTTTAGAGTGTAAGCCAGTGAGCAAAAGTACCAGGTACTGAATCTGAGTCCCAGTCTGAGAACTGTAAAAAGAAAGAAAAAGCAAGAAAGCAGGAAAGCAAGCAAACAGGAAGAAAGAAAGAAAGAAAGAAAGAAGGAAAGAAAGAAAGAAAGAAAGAAAGAAAGAAAGAAAGAAAGAAAGAAAGAAAGAAAGAAAGGAAGGAAGGAAGGAAAGAAAGAGTGAGAGAGAGAAAGAAGAAAAGAGAGAGTGGGGAGGGAGGAAGACAAAAGGAGAATACACATAACAGATGCTGGTGTGGATGTGGGAAAAAGGGAATCTTAATACACTATTGGTGGGAATGTAAACTTGTTTAACCACTCTGGAAAGCAGTTTGGATGTTCCTCAACAAACTAAACATAGAACTACCCTGTATTCTAGAAATTTCACTTCTGGGCATTTATCCAAACGATTCTAAACTAAGATACAGTAAAGCCACTAGCACAAGCATGTTCACTTGAGCACTAGTCACCACAACTAAGGTGTGAAATCAGCCCAGATGCCCCTCAAAAGATGAATGAGTCAAGAAAATATGATACATATGCACACACACAGTGGAATTTTATCGATTAGAAAGAATGATATTGAATCACTTACAAAGAAATGGGAGGACCTGGATAAAAATTACGTTAAGTGAAGCCAGACAGAGACAGAGGTTGCATGTTTTTTTTTCATATGTGGAAACTAGAATTGGTTTATAAATATATAAGTAAATACTTTTTGTAGTATGCAAGTGTAAATAAGTGAATGAATTGGTATATGGTAAATTCAGGGGAGAACTCAATATAATCATTGTTCAACAAAATAAACACCAGAAAACAAGTACTTGCAAGGGTTGGATGAGCCAAGGGCATAGTTATACATATATGTGTGTATGTATGTATGTATGTATGTATGTATGCATGCATGTATGTATGTGTGTATGTGTGTATGTGTGTATGTATGCATTTAAATACCAGGAATATCACTACATGGAAATAGAGCTTGAATTAAATGGGGCAAAATGAGTAGAAGCTAGAAGGCAATACATAATAAGCCACTCAGTCTGTGGCTCTATGTTACAGCAACTTCAGAAACCAACATGGTATTTTATGACTGCTTTGCTCCTTCCCCATTCTGCCCCTATTTTGTTGAGAAATGTAGCAAGTGCTCTGTGTCAGACATAAGGAAGTAAGCGGGAATAAGAGGCACTGGTCTAACGCAACAACATGTAGGGAGTTACTTAAAATACAGTCCCATAAGAATGATATTTCTACCCTTAATTCCTAAATGAGTACATGAATTCCAAAGCCAAAATTGAGCATCCTGTGCAGATTCCTATATCAAATGATGAGTAGAGTCATAATTAGAGCCCAGGGCTTAAACAGCAATGTATTTAGTTAACTGTTCTACATGATATGTCTTGGAATAAGTTATTTTTAAAAAATTCCTTGCCAGATGGAGGATGAGGCTAGCGAAATGAATTCCAGGATATGGAAACAAGAGGTTTATCTTTGTGATTGTTGTTCTTAAAATACTATGTGAAGTTATTTCTTTTCTCGTTTTTTTCCCCTTATGGCTTATCTCATCTTGTTACTGTATCTGACTTTGATACATGGTATATTGTATATATGTCTATTTGTTTATTTGAAATAGAGAAGAAACAGGGAAAAGCAAGATGATTGGGAGGGGTTGGGAGGAAAGAAAGTGGGAGAAAAATGTGAGAAAGGGTATCAATGTTCAAGAAGTCATGTATCCACTTCCTGATGAATGTAACTGTAACCCCTCTATATATCACCCCAACACACACACACACATACACACACACATACATACACACTCTGGCCAGGTACCTGTGGCTCATGCCTAGAATCCTAGTTACAAAGGAGGCTAAGTACTGAGGGTCATGGTTCAAAGCCAGCTCAATCAATAAAGACTGTGAGACTCTTATCTCCAATTAAACATCAAAAGAGCAGCAATAGAACTGTGGCTCAAGTGGCAGAGGGCTAGCCTTGAGTACACACTGCATATTAGATGGTCTGAGTATGGATGCATCCTTGACAGGGCAAAGCAACTGGGTCTTCCACAAGCCCTCAGGATTTTGTCACATTGTCGTGAGACAGGCAATTACTGTCTCACAGCCCCTGGTGGAGCCAGGGTCCATTCTCCTGAAGAAGCACAGGGTTAGGACAGAGGCGTGACAAAGAAGACACACAAGGTTTGGATTTCAGACCTGCATTTGCACAACATCTGCCTTCCTTCTGTTTTCAGGTCACCATCATCGCTAATCAAGTGTCTCTCCAAGAATGTCATTAGCCCTGCAGGCCTAAGCCATTCATTCATTCAAGTTACGCCTTTATTCCTCAAATTCAATATAGTGTGGACTGTCACTCTATGCTAGGCGTTCTTCTAAATGATAGAAACAGAGACAAACTACACAAGGGCCCAAGTACATTGATTGCTATATTCTTTTTTAATTTAATGTTTTATTGTTATTATAAAGGTGATGACAGTTACGTACGTCAGGTAAGAGTATATTCCTTTTTGGGCAAGGACACTCTTTCCCTCAATCTCTCTCATCTCCCCCCCATCCCCACTCACTAGGTGTATAGTTCATTTCGATTGCTATATATTTGAGTGATAGAAAATTACCAGGTAAGCATGGGACTGTTAGGTAATAACTTAGTTGGGCAATAACTGGAATGAGACAACAACAACCACAACAAAAATAATCCCAGGCACTCTGGATAAAGCATGACAAGGTGAGGGAGATAATAAATTTGATGGGGTGTTAGGAGGGGCCCTTAGGAGAAGTGACATGAGTTCAGACCTGGAGAATGAGAATGAGCAATTCAGACTGAGATGTGACACAAGATCATTCTAGAAAGAGAAAGCAGCAGGTGCAGTGTCCCCAGAGAAAAACACAGTTTGACGTTTTTCACAGAATAAAAGGAAAGCCAGCCCAGCGAGCATGTCATGGAAGATAGGCAGGGAAGGGAATGAAATCATAGAAGAAAAGATGTTCAATACCAGTCTCTCTAGTGGCTCCAACTTTAGGAAGAAGCATCCCTCTGGGATTGCACAAGGGCATAACAAGGTCAGATTTGCATGTTCAAATATTCCCAGGATAGGTGAATGGTGAGGTACAACTGGGAAAGCACACCAGAAATACCTTGATACCCACTCAATGCTGGAAATGCTTGTGCCTTGTTACTAAGTCTCTACTCACAAGGCTCACATTTAGCTTCCTTAAGAGGTTAAGGTTGCTAGTTACATGATGTAGCTAGGGCAGGGGGTGGGCTGGCCAAGTGCTGGAAAATGTGTTAGACCCTGTCCCACTGTCTCACTCCAACTCCATTCCTGAAATATTGCAGTTTATTGAAACATGGCCCCAGTTATATTCTAGGCTTTTCTATCTCCTTGCTGTTTATGCTAGAGCTGGAATCAATTAGCATTATTGTACGACACTCTCAGAGTCTTAAATAAACCCAGAGGCTTTAGAACGTTCCAGGCCCAGGGTAACACCTTTCACTGATGAAAGGTTCCTGCACCCTCTACTTTAGAAGGAAGACCCTTCATGGTCTCCAGGCTGAGCTGACCCGGGTAACAATGATGTCTGTCGTGTCTGACTCTTACCTGTGGATTTGCTACCTTCCACAGCCCATGAACACTGCCTTCTGATTGGGACTTCATACTTTCTTCTTGATCTCTCTCCTAGTGTTTGTCTCCTTCCCCACCCATCTCTTTCTCTCGGGTGCTTTTACAGTCTTTTACTGTCTCTTTTCTACTCCCACTCTACTAGTGATAGCCTTAAACAAAACAGAGGCCTTACTTCCCAATTGTTTTTAAACTACAAATTCACACTGGGTGAACTGAGCCTTTGGCTAGGAAAAGTCTCCCTTATTCTCTTTTAATAGCCCTTAGATCACTTTTCTTTTGCTTTTGCCAAAATCTTCAGAGTTAGGTGTCTTCAAATGAGGTTTTGGCTACTTCTTTTTCTCCCTAGTCATCGGGAAAAGCAGTAGTGACAACAGTAAGTGGGCCAAGCAAAACACCAAAATAGTTGGCATCTGTGTGCTATTCCCAAAACATGGAGAGGCTTTCCAATGGAGAATTAATCCATATTAATCCATGTCAAAGCAGTCTTCCAGTTAATAATGGTAATAGCTAGTTAATGAGCTTGGATTTCTCTTTGAGAGGGAAATTATATTTAGATGGTTTCTAGCTAGATTACATAGTGAGACTGGAGGGGGGAGGTGTCCCCTGAGCAGAAACTAGCCTATTTGCTCCAATATAACGTCATGATCCTAAAAACAGAGCTCATAAGAGACAATGATTTAGCCGCAGTAACCTTTCTCTCTGCTGAGTAAAACTAAAATCTCAAAGATGAATCTTGGCCTCTGAGCTTTGAAAGATGCTCCCTTTAAGATGTGAAGAAATGACTCCAAAATGTAAACTGAACACCAGTTTCCCAAGCATTCCCATGAATCAGTAGAGATCAGATGGCATGCTATTATATGAGAAGGAACTAGAAGATGCATTCCTATTCCTGGAAAATACATTGTCAGATGATATGCATCAGGGAAGCTTTCCATATCACTCTTCTTGCTTACTCATCCCAGACATGGAAATATTTACACTCATCAAGGATAACTGATATGGTAGCTTCCATGCAGGAAATAAATATATCTGCAAGCCAAAATAGATAGCTGAGGAATTATTTGCATTAAAAAAGAAAAAACAGCCTCCTCACCTACATGGCAAATCTTTTCTTTAACCTTTGTCACACTTACATGAAAAATACTGAGATAATTAGAAATGTGCTCCTGATATCTGTCCGTTATGTTTATTTATTTGTTGTTGCTGTTATTATTATTATTATTATTACTTTGTTTTTAGATACAAGGTGTTACTGTTCAGTCCTGGTGAACTTCAAAATTATGATCCTCCTGTCTCAACTTGCTAAGTGTGGGTGTTGCAGGCACATACCAATACTCGGCTTAATTTTACTTCTTAAATAAGTGTCAGGATTACCACCTCTTTACTTGAAATCCAACTGCTAATTCATGACTTTAATGTCCCTTAGACCAGGAAAAATAATGATTCAACAGTGATGTACAAAATTTTCCCCAATGGTAATGACTTTGATGTTGTAGGAATCCTTATTGCTGTAGAATTGGTGACATTACATTATTTTAAAAGCCATTTTAATTTTTCCCTTACTGGAATTGACAATAGTCAAGCAAAAGGCAAAGGGAGAGGCCATAGAAGAATGGGAAAGCTTTAATTTTTATATATTTCATGGCATGTTTTTTTTCCTATTGTTGAATAAGGCTTTCACATTCATTTTCCACTGGACTCTAGAAATTATTCAGCTTAATCTTTCTATTTTGATTATTATTATTTTACCCTGAAAATAAATCTAGGTGCATTTAAATGTCCATACTTCCAGGAAAAGTGAATCCACTATCCAGTTAAAGTTTCCTCCTCCTCCTCCTCCTCCTCCTCCTCCTCCTCCTCCTCCTCCTCCTCCTCCTCCTCTTCTGTTGCTGCTGCTTCTTCTCTCCTTCCTCCTGTCTTCCTTCTTTTCCTCCTCTCCCCTTCCTTCTGTTAATTTTTTTTACTAGATTTGTACTTTAGGATAAAGCTCAGTATCTTTTGTATTTACACCTGTCTTGTTGATTAGATTCAATTCCTGCAGGTTGGTTATCTGGGCAAGATTTCTCATCCTTGCTGTCATCCCTTACCAGTTGTCAGTTAATGGTCTGTGAATGGAATCATTGGCCACTGGGGAAATGGCTTTCCAGGTGTGAATTTCTCTTCAGGAGCTCATCTGGATGCTGCACTATGATTGAATTCAACTTAATGCCCTGGAAACATCATGACATCAGTCTCCTCACAGGAATTCATTTGGGCCTTTTGATTTGAAACTTTTGATCTTAGCCAGTGAAGAGTCTATAAAGGCTTAGTTGTTTGCTTTGGGGACAGACCTCCTTTCCTGAGGGTAGTGGACAGATCACCTCACCTTTCAACCCTGGCTACCCCTCTCTGGGACCTCTCTCCCTCAGAGGTGAGGCTTTGGTTTGGTGAGGGAGAGAGGGCTCTATTTCTGTCCCAGGAAGGGAGAAGCTGCCTGTTAAGAACAGACAGGCATTGACCCTCAATGCTGGAGGGATTTAAGATGGGACTGACTAAGCTGGTTAGTAAGCAAATGATGCTTCCAAGTGAGTCTGTCCACTGTCCTTGGAATCTACTCAGGGGTCCTTTCCATGGTTCAGAGCCTCTAGTCTCTCATGCCATTGCCCCTTCCCAATTCCCTGTCATGGTAGCGTGAACATCTAAAATTTCCTGAGCATGCTCTGCTAATAGACAACTGCCTTGTTGGGTAGTCCCCTGCACTCTGGAGAATTTGTGCCCATACCCACCTACTCCACCCTCAAGAAAGCCTCCTTGCCTACATGGTGAATCTCTTCTTTATCCTTGTCTTAAACACAAAATATGGTTACTCATTGTGGAATATTCGAGAATCTTCCTCACCTGTGTCTATACTATAGAAAAGGTTATAGTGGAAAAATAAGGTATAAAAGCAAAAATCAGCAAGAACAAATGACATTTGTAAGAGGGAAGATCTTTGTAACTTTGGTAAAAAGAAGAAATCATACACAATATTGTTATATAATTGAGCATAACCAAGCCACATTTTTCTACATAAGGCACACAAGTATAAAGGACAGGATAACCTGTAACATCATAAGATGGTGAGTTTTCTGTTTGTAGAGTTGTCTGAAAACTCACTGAACACAAAACACCTCCAGAGAAGTAATAGGAAAGAGAACCCTATTCTCACCCAGATAAATACAATAATGTGAAAACAAAGCATCCACTGCATTTTTTATATCAAGTAAATGCAAGTAGAAGAATTATTTTCCTACTACCAGTTTGCCATTATGTTTTTCAGCTATACTGTGTTGTGGGTTAGAATTTTGTTCAGAAAATTTTTATTTCCTGCCAAATCATTGGCTATGGCTTTATTGGACCTCTTAGGCATTGAATTAGAAGGCCACATCCCCTGACTTGCCACTTAGCCCTAGCCTTCTTTAATCAATAGTTTGGTATAATACTGTTTGAGTAATTACATGCCATATGTTCATACAGTTAGGAGGTTGCTCCTGTTTACTGTCCTTTAATCATAAAAACTTTTAAGGTAAGGGGTATCAATGTTTGTGAAGTAATGCATCTTCTATCTAGCAAATATAACTGTAACCAGTCTATTAATTACAATTTAAAAAAGAACTTTTATGGTGTCTGTTTCTTTACAGAGGATGAGAGAGTGACACAGTAAATGAATTACTTGAAGAAAAACTCAGTCTAGATCAGCAGAGCTCAAGCTAAAGTAGAGACAAATGAACAGGAAATTAATTTTACTATTTAAAGATATGTCATAGAGTTAAAGGTGGTATGTTGCACAGGACTACTGTGATGAATATAATTGAAGTGGTTGATATCAGTAAAAGTTTCAAAAAATGTTTTGACCATTCTATTTCAAGAATTGAAGACTAAAAGAGAAGAGAAGGGATGAGAGTGGAGAAAAGTAGAAAGAAGGGTAGAAGGAAGAGAGTGAGGAAAGATGGAAGGGAGGAAGGGAAGAAGAGAGGGAGGGAGGAAGAGAAGGAAGAAAGAATGGAGAGAAGGAATAAAAAAGGAGGTGATAAAAGGAAATGAAAAGGAAATCATGATGAATTAATGGCTTTTTTGATCGAAAGGTATGTCTAAGATAATTAGACTTGAGACATAAGAAGAAAACCTGCATCAAGCAAAAGCCAAAGCAGAAGTAATTACCCGATTCTAAGCACCTATCAGGTAGGAAATGTGGGTGTTTGATGGTAATAGCTTATACTCACCATGTTCAAGAGGGAAAATATCTCAAGTAGTTGTCAGTATTTAACTTATGTTCATTTTGGAGATGAAGACAGAGGCTCTGACTCACATGCTCTGTGGATGACCCAAATTCACCAGAAGTCCTGAGACAGTCCCTGATGGACTCAGCTTTGTGTACAACACACAGGCTTCATTTCCTGAGAGAATTCAACTGCACTCCACTTCTAAGTAGGCAACATGGAGCTCGCTAATGAACATATCAATACTAATTATGAGCAATGATGGCTTGGAAGACCTAACTTTAGACTCTACTGATCTTGTCAATTCCCATTATAGGAACCTGCCCAGATTATTCCAGATGAAAAGATAATAATTTCTCATTTGTTCAGGGGATTTAATGAAAGCCTTTCATCAAAGGATGCTACGGACTTTCAGGGCTTCTTCAAAGGCGGAGATGATGTTTACAGGGAGGGGCAGAGAAAGGGAAATGGCACTTGGAGATTAGATGCTTAATAACGTGCATTGGGGTTGGCACTGCCTGTGAGCATGCATCCTGAGCCAGTCTAGTTCTGTGAAGGCTGCAAATAGGAAGGAACAGGTCGACAGTTTGTGTCTCCACTCCATCGTTACTTTTAGGGTCATAAGAAACCAAGAAAGATTTCTATTCAACCTGAATTGCGGGGTCAATCAATATTCACTGAGCATAGCAGGTGTACAAGGTGGAGAGATGGCACATACAAGGTTAGGATCCTTAACGTTGCCCTTTCTAAGACTTGGAGCAAATGAGCAAGCCTTTGCATCCTTTCATGCATCTGTTTGGCGCTCTCTCTCTCTCTCTCTCTCTCTCTCTCTCTCTCTCTCTCTCTCTCTCTCTCTCTCTCTCTCTCTGTGTGTGTGTGTGTGTGTGTGTGTGTGTGTGTGTGTGTGTGTGTGTGTGTGTGTGTGTTGGAGAGACAGTGGGAGGAGGAGGGACGGGAATACTATAAAGCCCAGTTTATAATACTTAAATCAGTTAAGCGCTTGATTTAGACTATGTCCTGAAAACTGAGCTTCCAAGAAACTACAGAACCACCCCCTTGCTGTCCCAGTTTCCTGGCTCTGTCTGTCCTTTGCTCTACACTAGTATTTGAGCCCAAGCCTTTGCTGGTGGTGATTCATAATCATGGCATCTCTAGAGACCGCTCCATCATCCCCTCCACCCACTGCCAATGATGGAGGCTATGGATGTGAGCATCTTTACCCCAGCATACAATCTCTGAGATTTTCTTTTTTTAGTACCACCATTACCTGGGGTACTAAGGAGTGGACCAGCCAGAGTTCTGCCCAAGATAGCATGCTTTTATTGAGAAACTAAAGACAGAGTAAAGGAGGACTTAGAATTAACCAAGGCAACAAAGGAGGATTCAAATCTTTGTGCTGGCATCAGTGGGGAGCTATTGTCATCCAGGGCAGAGAGAGAAGAAAGGGAAATTTTGCCTGCATCCTAAGTGAGAGTTGCCTAGAAAGGCTAACAACCCGTATGGGACGTCCTGTCCTAGAGGTTCTAGAGAATAAAGCCTCCACATCTACAGTCTGGTTGGTCTTAGTGCCTTGCCATGAATGCCTATTCCTCTACCCCTCCTCTGAATAAGTGCCCATACACAATCCGGCACTCAGGCACATGAATAAAATAGCTGGGATGAGAATGTTCCAATGATGAGACATAGGGACAGAGCATTAGCTGGCATGAGTTCAATCCCATTCTGGTCCCAGCCTTCACTTTGCACTAAGAGGCTGAGAACCAAGGGAACATGCTCTAAGTGCAAGGAGATAGAAGAACAATGCCTCAGACTTAACAGATCATCATGTGAAGAACACACAGAAACACACAAATATTTAACCCAGAAAAAATGGGTAAAGAAGGGATGTATTTTCACCTGCGGTAATGTGGAATGGGGCCATCGTATCTGAGGTTTGTGGTAGGCCCTCCAACACTCTACCATACGCTTGGCTTGTTGGAACTGTGAATGTGACAAGAGGGAGGTGGTGCATTCCAAACAGGCTGAGAGAATGGCCCTGGAGAAATGGATGGAAACTCTAAGGGAGACAGATTTAGCCTCACATTTTTGGCAACACATGGACACAAGAGTTAGCTGCCTTACATGAACTTTGAAATTCAGGAAATAAATCAGTTTCAGAAAGTTGAAGCTAAATCGACACTCAGTGGGTGTGATGTGTTTTTGGTCCACAGCCTTTGACAAAAACTCACGTTGGAAATGGAAGTCAGAAAAAGGCAAGGGGGAGAAAGCCTCATCTTTCTACCATACTCAAATACCATGAACATGAACTTTGTGTATCAGGAAATTTATACATGCAGTGTCGTTTCAATCTTTACCATAACCTTGTGCACTCAGCTTCCTTTTCTTATTTGTATGCACATACCTGTATCCCACAAAGGTTATATTTCTCACCTATACTCTCCTGGCAAGGGAAGAGAAAAGGAAATCGGTTTCATACAAGTCTCTGAGTTCAAAGCGCTGCTCAAGGAACTACATCTGGAAGACCACTGTGATCTCATAGAAAGTAATCTGGTGAGAATGATTCTATTAAAACCATATCAGTCCAGCCTGTTTCCTTTTTTCCACCTTCTATACACAAAGCCTAAACTTATAAGAGTTTTCTAGCATTTTCTACGAGATTGAGATTGGCAATTCCTGGGTTAAAGAGAGGCGCTTAAAGAAACATTTGTTTGAAACATAGAACATGACCACTTTTGGAATAAGGGTCTTTGCAGATAAAGCTAGAATAAAGAATATAAAAAGAGTTTAGTCTGCATGGAAGTGATGCTTTAATGTGGTCATGGGTATCCTTCAAGAGAGAGAAAAGATGACAGGGAAATAAAAAGACAGAGAAGTCACGTAGAGATGGAAGTACCGAGCTCAATTATGCTTCCACAAGCCAAGGAATACCAGAAGCCAATGAATCAGAAACAAAAAGAAGCCAGGCAAGATTATCCCCAGAAACCACCAGAGAGGTGAAGAGTCTGCTGTCAACTTGATTTTGAACATCGAACCTCCAGAACTGAAAGAGAAGAGTTTCTGTTGCTTTAATCCACACAATTCATATTTCTTTGTCATGGCAGGCTTAAGAGATGAATTGAAAAAATGTGGAGCCTCAGGTCTGTGGTCAACAGTTCAAAAAATTGAATCACTCCAAAACTAATCTCCAAAGAAACAACCATCCCATTAAAAGATGGCCCAAGACTTAAAGAGAGTCTTCTCTGAAGAAGAAACAAAAATGGCCTATAGACACATGAAGAAATGCTCAGCATCTCTGGTCATAAAAGAAATGCAACTCAAAACAACTCTAAGATTTCACCTCACTCCAGGATCAAAAAATGTAATAACAACAGATGCTGGAGGGATGTGGCCAGGAGGGATCACTACTACACTGTTGGTGGGAGTGCAAACTTGTTCAACCCTGTGGAAAGCAGTATGGCAATTCCTCAAAAGACTAAACATAGAGCTCTCCTATGACCCAGCAATTCCATTACTAGGCATTTACCCAATTGTCCAGAAACAAGGACTTACTAAATCCACTAGCACAACCAAATTCATTGCAGCACTATTTACCATAGCAAAGATATGGAACCAACCCAGATGTCCCTCAGTTGATGAGTGAATCAACAAGATGTGGTATTTATATACAATGGAATTCTATGCTGCTGTCAGAAAGAATGACATTGCCCCATTTGTTAGAAAAAAATCATATGAAGTGAAGTAAGCCAGACTCAAAGGAACTTAGGCTCAATGGTTTCCCTCATTTGTCATAATCAGTAGAAATCTTGGGCTCTCCTAGCAGAGATTTGCAATAGAGCAAAACCTAGATACATAAGGCCATATAGTATTATGCTAAATGAAAGGACCTGTAGGATATAGAAACAAAAGCCATATAATGAGTGATTGTTGTCCTTAATATGCTATGTTATCTCTCATCTCTTTTGCTGTCCCTTGGTTATCTCATATTGTTACAGTATCTCACTTTGTTATCTGATATATCGGATATATTTGTATTTGGTTATTTGAAATTGGATAGGGAACAGGGGAAAACAAGATGAGGGGTGGGGATAGGGGAGAGGGAAATGGGGACCAAGACATGAGAAAGGGTATCAATGTATGTGAATTAATGCACCTCCTATCTGGCAAATATAATGTAACCATTCTATTAATTACAATAAAAAATATATGAAAAAAATGTGGGGCTTCTGAATAAATACATTTCCCCATGGAAGACAGAGGAAGGGGTAGTCGTTACTTGATTTCTCCAGCTTATTTCTATAATTGCCTCAGCTTCCACATCCAGCTTGAGAACCTGGGACAACTATTACAGAACCTGGCACTCAGCAGCTGGTTAATAAATACTTATGGAATGAATCTACACCAAGCACATTCCCACCCCTAAATCAAAGGCCAGCTACTAGGAACTGAGCCCCTGAAAACTCATCAGCATGTATTTCAGTACATGACATATATTTTCTGTAAATTTGATGAGAAAAATTGGGAGAAAAGTGTTTCTATCCTCCTCTCACTTCCCAAAAGACAAAAATCCAGAGCAAGCCCTCCAACTTTTACTTGACAGTCAATAGAATCCAAGTTAAGTTCATTCTAGCACAAGGCTTCCATTCCCTCTACCTTACATTATCCATCGTGACTCTGAAAGATGTTGTTCTACACAGAGCAAGTGTTTTGATCAGCATGAGTCATAGAAAAGTAGAAAACTAGATTCTGAAATGTTTATATGTAGTAAGAGCATGTACTGGCAAAAGCCACCCTGATTTGTGAAAAGAAACTCACAGCTGCAGGACAGCATAAGTAATTATAAAGTGAGTTTTAAAAAGAAAAATAAATTGTTCCCACATACTACCAAGAACAAAGTGAGCATTCAATATTTGTTGCTTAATGATCATGTTTGAAAGCTCATTAAACCAGTTTAAGATACTAAGAATGCCTGTTCTGTTTGGAAATATTTTAACGACATTATAAAATGAACCTAAGAAAGTTAAATAAATCCTATGAGCTGCATTTTTTAACAGTGAGTTGATGTCAATAAGCATGAAATAAGTAAGAGTTTTCTGATTTTAAGACACAGGCTGTACAATAGGAAAAACAAACAGTAAAGAGTAATTTTGAAAGAATGTTCATGGCAAAGATACAACAACCAGAGTATAATGCTCAGAAAAAGAAAAACAGGATTTTGAACTGCAAACATTTGTGTAAACTGAACAACATCATATATGAAGCAAATATATTTGAAGCTGATGTTGATGTTACATTTCTTATTTTCAAAAATTCTTGGGCTGGGAGTTTGGCCTAGTGGTAGAGTGCTCGCCTAGCATGCACGAAGACCTGGGTTCCTCGGTACCACATACACAGAAAAAAGCCAGAAGTGATGCTGAGGCTCAAGTGATAGAGCTCTAGCCTTGAGAAAGCCCAAGGACAGTGCTCAGGCCTTGAGCTCAAGCCTAGGACTGACAAAAAATAATTCTTGTGATCATAGCTGTGTGAACACATCTGCAAAAGACAGAGGGATACTTACAGAAATTATGTGAGTTTACATATACATGTGCATCATTTTAAGGAGGTTTATTTTTTCTTGGAAGGACATTTATTATTATTTTGTTTAAGAAATACTTCTGTATAAAAATATGACTGCGAGTGAGTGAAATTTTTTATTTGTGCATAAAGTTTAATTAATTTCCAGGCTATAACTCAGTAGTTAGTTATTTAGCATACTTCTGACACTGTACAAAAAAATCAATTCATAATGGATCAAAGACATTAGTATAAGACCTGAAACTATGAAACTGCCAGGAAGAAATCACAGGAAAAGGACACCAATATCTAAAAATAGACAAGGACTTTCTGAATGAGACTCTCATAGCTCAGGACGTAAAAGCAAGGACTGACAAATGGATGGTGGAGACTAACGTCTCTGACAGGTGTCATGTTGGCCCATTCTGTGACAGCAAAGTTGAGATGCTGAGGCAGGAACACTGAATTCAAATTCAGAACCTGTATAAAGAGCTGAAAATAATGTGTAAAGAGACAACCCAGGAAAGGAGAGATAAAAATGTCCAGTTTGTCCTCCATCCAGATTCATATCTGAAATATGTAAGAAACTCCGAAAGTTAGACTGCAAAATAACCAATAATCCAATCAATAAGTGGACAAATGAGCTGAACAATCTTTTCTCTTTTATGAATTTTATTTTTATTTTTTAATTGTAATTAACAGAGGGGTTACAGTTATATTCTCCAGATAGGAGTATTACTTCACACATGTTGATACCCCTTCTCATGTTTTTGTCCCCATTTCCCTCTCACAACCCCCTTCCCTCATCTTGTTTTCCCTCCTTTCTAATTAAGTAAAAGTAGCCAACAAATATGGGGGGTGGCGGTGGGAAGGTGAAAAATCCTTAAAAAAAGAAATCAGTGAAATACAAATGAAAACCACCAATCACAACCAAGTCTCCACAACCCAGGCAAAATAGCAATCATCAAGAAAATTTAAAAAATAAAATAAAACAAGGGCCAGGAATTTGGCCTAGTGGTAGAGTGCTCGCCTAGCATGCACCAAGTCCTGGGTTCGATTCTTCAGTATCACATACATAGAAAAGGTTAGAAGTGGTGCTGTGGCTCAAGTGGTAGAGGGCTAGCTTTGAGAAAGCCCAAGGACAATACCCAGGCTCTGAGTTCAAGCCGCAGGGCTGGTACGTGCCATACCATATATACCATAACTTTTTGAAATCTAGAGACATTATTTCATCAAGCACAATCATGTTCCATAAATTAATGAACCACTTATCATGCAGTTACCCATACTTTTCAGACTTGTTCGTTATCCTGTGTGTGTGTGTGTGTGTGTGTGTGTGTGTGTGTGTGTGTGTGTGTGTGTGTGTACAGGTGCATGTATGAACACACACACAAACACACATTTCACACGTGCACATAAGACCTAGAAAGAAACATACAGACCCATTTACAGTTCTCAGAAATTATCTCTACATAATTTTAACCTTCTTGATCATTTTTCTTCTCTGTTTCCTTCAACAAATAAAGCCAAATTGTTATAATTTAAAATGCAATAAATGCTATAAAAATCCGCATTCACACTTCACGGTTGCAAATTTGCTCAAAGGAAACAGATGGCTGTTAGCCCTGTAACATTCTGTCTCCTAAAATTAGAGCCAGACACTCTGGTGCGATCCATTGCACAAAATGGATTCTCGATTTAAAAATGAAAATGACATATCTGGAAAACATGAACCTAATCTGTTCTAGTGAGAGTGGATCCAACCAGCCCAATCATTTATTCAGTATGTATTCAGTACAGGCACTGCACCCAAGCTGGGGACAGAAAAGACACTTCAGGCCTATGCCTGTGCTCCTGGAGATTTTGGTTGACTTGACAACTTTGATTGCATTCCTGTGAACAATGGTGCTCTCTCTCTCTCTCTCTCTCTCTCTCTCTCTCTCTCTCTCTCTCTCTCTCTCTCTCTCTCTCTCTCTCTCTCTCTCTCTCTCTTTCTCTCTCTCTTTCTCCCCCTCTCCCCCCCCAGATGAAAGTTCTAGGAAGCAAAATAATCTATGCTGTGCATAACTGATCTTTTAGATCCTTCTCCATTTGTGCCATTTAACAGGGACAACAGGAAGAATGGTTAAACTGAAATTGAGGTCATTTTCTAATGAAAGTCGAAGCAATGGAAATTGACGTGAGCGGATTTTTCATGCTTTGGACTAAGCATTAAGCTGCCTTCAAAAAATAAAAGAGCAGCGCATGCTTCTGAGCTCCTGCTGGAGGCTCCCGTCAGATGGCAGACCCTCTGAGTGAAGCATGGCCAAGGCGCACAATTAGCTAAGGACAGAGAGAAATCGAGAGGTCACAAGAGACACTATGCAGAAAGCCAGGGAAGAACTTGGCCCCTAAATGAGGAGAAGGACCGTGCCAAAGGAGGAGCAGCAGCGTGTACTTAAAACAGCAAGAGCATGCTTCTTTACCCAAGCAGCGCGGTGATCAAAACAACATGGTGCATTTCATAATTGGCCATTTACCCAGTTACAAAGGCAGTGCGTTTGCAAGCCCTTGCAAGGCTGTGGATTTTTGTTATGCCACAGGGGTCAGGGGATCCATGTGATATAATAAGCAGAGGAGTGAGTGAGTTAATAAGAAATATCCTTAATAAGACTTTTGGGCAGCTGTGTGTAGAATATTCCCTGGGGTGGGGTGGGTTTGGGAAGAGTGAGCAGAAGAGAGGTTGGCAGATACTGAGACTGCAGAGTGCAATCTACAGAAGAAAACAACTGGCCAAAATTAAGGTCTAATTTATTTTCTAAAACACATGGACATAATTTGAGGGTTTCATTACATATTCAGCAAAGCTTTGTGGAGTCAAAGAGAAACTGGAAATACCTTGACTTCATTATGGCAAATTGTTGTATAAAATTCTTTAGGAAATATCCTGTCAAAGTATTTGTAGGACATACTTTGTGAAGGATGTTTTCCTACCGTGATGCAAATGATATCTAGTCTTGATGCATGAATAGCAATTCCCACAGTAATTACCCCTCCTAAACATTATTTCCCTAAAACTCTCTTGATCATTTCAAAATCCCATGACTATCATAGCTATATCTATGGGTAATACGAATAAAATGATGGTTAGGGTAAAACTTTCATGGTATCACATCTGAAGTGAAGGATGATATGTGCTCATGTATGTACACAAACGTGTGTACACTCAGACCTGACCCATATCTGAGGCTACTATAAATAAAAACAATAATTTTGTGGGCATGAAAGAATAGTAGACTAATGAGATCATTATCAGATGTCTAATAGGGACGTAAGGAGTTCACAGAATACCAAGGAAGATTTACATAAAACTTAAGTTCTATCAATTTTATCTGAAAGAAATGTATCTTTTAAATTACATAGACAAAGAGATCATCATTGGACCTGAGTTGAATTAATTTGAATTTCCTCCATTTGTGTGCGGGTGTCCTTCTACTATTGATATGATCCAGTAATATTTCACAATGGCAACAAGTCTCCCTTGTATAGTTTCCACCTAACTAAACAAAGTGTTTATATTTTTAAATTATTAATGTTTCTTACCTGTGACTATCTCATTGGCCCTGGAAAATCTTTGAAAACAAAATCTTTGATTATATATAATGACTGTGAAGGAAACACAGCCTACAAACATTAAAGCTACAAAGAGTCTAAGACGAATCGATTTTTCTCTTACTTATGCACCAGTGGAAAATCTGAAAATGAAAACACAGTCCTTGCAGCCAAACTATCTTTTCCCATTGAATATACCTTCACACCTTACCCACTTGGGTCCTCTAAGAGGCTGGCTCTCTCTTCTTTTGTTCAACAGTTGTGTTGATCTTTTGAAATAAATATTATATCAGAGTACATTTCTCCACTGATTAAAGCTACTTCCCATCCCTTTAGAATTGGGTTAAAGGTCTTTGCTCTCATCCATGCCCATGTTCTATTTTCTTTCTCTAATGATGAAACTTCTCTGCTTCCTATTTCTATCTCCCATCATACCTCACCTCTGTCACCCTATTCCTGGTTCTTCCCTGAACATTGCAGACACCTTATATATTTGGATTTTTGATGCCCAAGCTTCTGGAATTTCGGAGGTAAGAATCAATAAGACTCATATATGATGAGGGGAAAGGCTAGGAGGTATGGCCTTCTTTATTTAAACTAATTAATAAATGAACTTTTATTACGGTAAATAAGATGCAATGATGAAAAATTATGACTGTTTCGAGAACCTCAGGAATTATGTCATACTGAGTAGGTGTATTGTACTTTGTAGTTCGATCATTAAAATAATCATCTTCTTTGACAGAGTGGAAGACTGGTCAGAGAGAGAAATGAGATAGGCCATCTAGTTTATATGAAGAAAGAGTAAGCAGCAGAAGTCCTGGGGGAAATAAAATCCTAAATTAAGGATGTCACCCAGTGAACCCAAAATGCCCAAATGGATATATGGCCAGTAGCAGACATGACCTATTGGTTAGAGTACAGAAAAGGGCACTTCCTGGGTCTCAAAGCTAGGGAGTTGTAAATTGCTCACAGATTCCTGGGGGGGAATGGAGCAAAGCATTAATCTCAGGCAAAGTACTCAGTTGCCAAAGTTTCCAATGACAAATGACAGCTGAAGGAAGAAGGTAGCAGACATGGGTGAAGAGCTGCAGAATAAAGCAACACTGCAATGTAGGCAGCCAGCAATCAACCTGGGTTACATAAGTGATTCCACTAATCAATGAGATAATGACAAATTGCCCAATAGAAAATTGAATAAGAAATGTACAGCAAGGGAGATACAGAAGATCAATACGCATACGAAGAGCTGTTCTAGGTTGAATGCAGTTGAAATAGATTATCTGCAACTATGGAAAGCAGTCAGTGGAACCTGTTAAAAATTATTTTGGGAAAGGGGTAAAAGGAGACAGAGAGAATGATAGAGGGTGAGATTGATTGTAATACACTGTGAACATGCATTGGAAATGCAACCATGAAACCCCTCCAGAACTAATGTAAGCTAATAAAAATATGTCTTAGGAAAGAAAAGCTGTTCTAACCCTTTGAGGTGCACACTAAAGCAACAATAATACTCTACTGCATGCCCACTGATTTGGTGAAAAGGGAAAGATGATAGGAAAAAACATCCTCCCCCCCCCCTACCGTGGGAATAATACTTTACAGAACTCCATTGAGAGAATCAAATGGCAGAACTTCATAACTGCAGGCATGTGTCCTAAAGAGACATCGGCCCTAGAACCTAGAGAATCAAAATCAGAACTACTTATAGCATTACTTGGAAGCAAAAGTTGGGAAACCAATGCCAACTAATTCTAAGGGAAAGATTCACAGTCTTGGACAATATATGGAATGAGTAGCAGGTGTCCTCTAAAATAGTGAGCTAGATTGATATGAATGTACAAAATTCTCTGGGACCTAACAAAGTCTTTCTCCGCTTGGTAACAAGCAAAATTGGGCCCCAAAATCTTACAGAAAATGTAACGATGGACTTTTAAAACCAGGTTGGAAAAGAAATAGAAGACTGTTAATTAGCAAATGGCTGGTAATTGCCTGTGGAGAGAGGGGTGGACTGAGTCTATAAGGTAAAGTAGGACCCCAATAGGTCTGCAGAATCTGAGTGAACTTCATCTTAGGCTAGGCTTGCTGCAAAAGACTAAAAAGAAGTTGTATAATTTTAGAGAGAGAAATGAATGGATGTTGGAATGAGAGTGCATAGCCTCTCTTACTTCCCATTCTTAAAGATGCTGGGTGAAACAGAGTCTAACACATCCCTGTATGAATGTTAAACTGATTTATTTGTTTCTAACAATAATCCTAGTGAATGTTGTTGTGAAACTGACAAAAAACAAGAGAACAGCATAACATTTGCATAGAACTTTGTCATTGTGAATATGGAATGTGAAGTAGCATTTTCCATACAACTTATAAACAATAATAACAGCCAACCATCTGGCTAGTTCAACTTGCAATATCCTGGATGCATAAATTATTTGTAATAAATATAGTGAGTCAGGCTATCTGCAGTGGAGTGAGAAAGCCATAGTAGAAGGGAGGGTCATTGGAGAGGGTGAAAGTCCAAAAACTTTACATGCATGCATGAAAATAGAACAGTGAGATCTGTTGGAATTGTTTTAAGAAGGGGAAAGTGAAATGAGAGACACTGATTTAATCAGGATTACCTGCCAAGTATTCACGGTTCTCTTTGTAGAACTAATTGTGCTAATAAATATAAATGCAGGGATACAGAAATAAATACATACATATCTTTACCAATGTATCCAGGATGTGAATTGCTTTAAAAGAAACTGAATAAATAATGGAACATAGGTGCTAGAACTGGAGTGCTAAGACTTTGAGTTTACCACATTCCTGTGGGGGAAAGATGAGAGATGAATAAATATTGCTCCAGTGTGCAAAGCAACATATTTAGGTTGCAGGCAATGGTAATTAAGGGTGGTGATGTAGAAAAACACATAAAATTTGCATAGAACATGTATGTAAAGATTTCAAGAAGAGCAGGGACAGCTGAGATGCTGGCATCAGAAGCAGGGCTTCTGTAAAGACCCAGGAAGCAATGAGACAAAACAGGATATCACCTGTTAGATGCTAACGTTACTTGATGAATCTGCAAAGTAACATGGGAATGTGATCAGTGGCTGGGCACTTGGCTGGCTTGTACAAAGCTCTGGGCTTGTACAGCTTGAGCATGCACGCATGCATGCATGAATGAATGCACACACAGATAGTATAGCTTGTCTGTGTTTTCTTAACAATTATTCCTATGTTTCTTTTACAGATAAGCATGGCATTAATACATAAGGAGAAATGGGATCAGCCCAAGCAGATTCCAGGGTTCAGACTCCAACACCACAAGACTTTTCCTCTCTTCAATGATGAACACAGTCTGTATGGAGTTATTTTGGGGGACACAGAGGCACAGTCGGTGAATACACATCCTTGCCTCTCTTGCATCCTTCTCTCAATAAACTGAAGAAAGAGCTCGATCTTACATCCACAGCACACCCTTTAAAGTATGGTGCATGCTCATATGTGCACTCTCTCTTACTATGTCCGGAGTAAATCCACACCAGGGATAACCTTTGGAGTCACAAGGAGGTTGACAGCAAAATCTCCACCTTTGAGTCCATAAAAGAAAGTAGACACGGGCCGGGAGTTTGGCCTAGTGGTTAAAGTGCTTGCCTAGCATGCATGAAGACCCGGGTTCGATTCCTCGGTACCACATACATAGAAAAAAGCTGGAAGTGGTGCTGTGGCTCAAGTGGTAGAGCTCTAGCCTTGAGAAAGTCCAAGGACAGTGCTCAGGCCCTGAGCTCAAGCCCAGGGCTGGCAAAAAAAAAAAGAAGGTAGACATCCCAGCTTCCCCAATCCTACCCATACAACTTGAGATAAAAACATTTCTCTTGTGATAAAGCACCTAGACTACAAAACACCTGTACTCTGTCTGTAACAATGGATGGTTCTACACTCACATCCTCACCAGAAAATTCAGTGGCTAGCTGAAGACACCTTCCCAGGAGAGATAACAGCTGAAATCCAAAGAAGGAAACAAGTAGAAGCATCTTGGAAATGCCTCCCAAAGGGAGCTGCATTTTAGAAAAAACTTGAGTTTGAAATTATGAGTGAGTCTCTGTCGTGTATGCATGCATGCACTTCGCCCACCCGACCCCCCCCCCCCCCACATTCTGGGTCTTCCCTGGCTGTCCAGAGGTACGTACACATCAGAAAGGCCCAAACTGCCTTGGTTTGTTCTAACATGATCCCACCACGTTTAGTCCAGGTCGTTTCCTGGCCACTGCTACATGCTCAGGGATCTGAGATAAACCAGGGAAGGAAACACACAAGGAAAATTGTGTCCTCATTTTTCCCCTTCTCAAGGACTTTTCAATCTAAGGAAGGATGGATGGACTTTAAGGGCGTGACAGGTTAGATGGTTTCAGGTACTTGCTCGTATTAGCCATTCTTTCATGACCTTAATTTGACCTTAATTTGATACAAAGACAGCTAAGGAACATTTAAGTATCTCTAATGAAGTTATCCAAGTGAATCTGGGTATACACTCTTAGCTCATAACCCCATGGATTATTTTTTTACATATTGATAGTTCAGTTTCTATAGAAAGCTGTTCCATACTAGACACGCTTATATATATATATATATATATGTATGTATATATAATTCTATGTAAGTTTGAGAGTGGACTAATTATGGAAAATGGTGGCTTAGAGGGAAGTTGCTGGCCCACATCCACCCTTGCTAGAAGAGACAAGTAGAGATTTGAGTTTAGTGGGGCATCTTATCTGCCCAGGGCTTTGTCCATTGTCCTGCACCTGTCATCAACACTCCACCACATTTCCTTGAAATCTTTCTAGCTCTTACTTCCTCCTTGACAAATACCAGCTTCGTTTCCACACCTCCCTACTTGAGCCTGAGATCTCAAACTGCAGTACTCACCTCACTCTGTGTCAACAGACCTGGGAGGAAGGGAGAGAGGAAGAGAGAAAACACAAAAAAATAGCTCAGCAGATGTTTCTGGATAAATGTTTTTTTTCATTTTTTTAAGTGCAAGTTGCTAATGTAGAGGTTTATTTTGGGGCTTGCCAGTGCTAACAGATGTTTGAAAAGATGAATACCTGCTTAGACAACTAGACACAGAAATGTATTGCAGGTTTGAGCAGAGCATCAATCTCTTCAGAGAAGATAATATAATAGATATTCCTGTTTAGATTCAACATGCTTATCTCAGGTTGGTTCTTGGAGACCAACATGAACTCTATATTTATTCTCTGAATTTTGTGCTTATAAAATGTGACCATGCAAAAGGAGAAGTACAAATAAACTATACCTTCAAATACAAGGCACAAAATATAATTATGGAACACAATAGCTAGAAGCTGACACCCAGAAGCTGTAGCACCAATTAATTGCTGCAATGTTGTTTTTGGACATCAATATTTATACTTCATTTCTCATTAGAATTCTGCTTCTTAAAATATGAAGCCCAAAGTTTCTGATAAATGGATAATTAACGGCAAAATAATGCATCAAGACATTTTGGGAGCACAAAGTTTGCAACTTTTACTCTGGTTGTCTCATAGTGGGGCAGATAGATAACCAAGAATTTGGTAAGAAGTAAGACTCAGAGCCCTGGAGGCAGGGAGGATCAGTTCCCACTCTTCAACAGCCCGAATTTCAGAAATACCACATAGCAAAGCTCATAGAGACCACTGAGCTCCCAGGAAATTGTCTTCCTCAAGAATAATCTTCAGATAAGCTTAAGGCTTTCTTAAGTCTAAAGAGCCATATGTACTTGTAAGATCTGTCCTTTGGAAAACCAGGAGAATGCTATTTGGGGCAATGAGGTGATTTTCGGAGGTATTTGATGGCCAGAATGTAGTCTTTCATTGCCAAAGACAACTGCAGCTTCTGGTTATGTAGCTTTGTGTTTGTAGTTACATCTGACATCCTTCCCTGGACTTGTATGAATGCTCTGTGTCTGTTCATGTTGTTTCCAGGAAGCACTGAACACCATACTGTCCAAGTAGCCAGCTTTTTTCTACTGGAATAAACATGTTAGTATGCCCCAGCTGGTGAGCTAATATCTGTCAGTGCACCTTAGAATTTAGCAACTCCCTATATTCTGGTTTCATGAGCAGTGTTTCCCTTCTAACTTTACTAACCCCTAAGATTGACCAGAGTTATGCCAAACTACTTGAAATTTTATTTTATATCTATTTTCTTCTATCTGGAAAACTTTTACTTCTAGTTTGCTCCAAAGCAATCGACTGAGTATTCCTTCCTGAAGGCCAGGCCCTGATGGGTCAGATTTGGAAAGACATTCCTACCTCTTCCTTACCCTCCAGAAGACCATGTGGCTTATTATACAACCCCATTACCCTACCACACTGACGCTCTGAATTTACACCTGCAGCCCTCAACCCAGCTCTGGTGTCTCCAAGAGCTGGAAGCTGCCATGCCTAGCTCTGCCGCGTGAGTTAGAACATCTCCCCTGGAAATAAGAGGGTTCAGCCTAGCTGGAGTGCAACAAGGATAGAACTGGTTCACTTGAGCAAAAACACTGGGTTGATGCTACCCTCGGGCATTGGCACATCCAGAGATTCCTGCTGTTAAGTCTTGATCCTGAGAACTAGCTTCACACTCACGGAATTCACTTAGGCTTCTGCTTAACAGGAGTCACTTCACATTGTGGCGTAAAATCTTTATATTTTAATCTAAAAGTATAAAGACTAACTATCTCCACTGACTGGCCACACATACATTTCCAGGGAAGATTCTTATTGCCCTGGATCAGTTTCCTGGCCACCTGTGAGGCGCTTGCTAATGTGAAAAGGACCAGATCTCATGCAGATAGAGTAGTCCTGCCTGAATTAGGCCCTCTGCCCATGGCAGCCACACATGAACCTTAGGGAAGAGACAGAGAAAGGAATTATTAAGTGAGACTGCGATAGGCAAAAAAAGGGATCTCCAACAGACAAAACAACAGTTGTTTATTCTAATTACCTTAGCACTGTGGGTGAGGCACACAGAGTGCCTACCAGATGTTCCCTGACTGAGTGCCTTTGCAAAACAAATGTGGATTTGCATTCATTTCTTTCCCTCGCCCTACCAGTGACTTATTTGCAACTTGGACAATTTTCATACCAAGAACCCAGGCCCTGTGTGTTTGGGGGATTGAAAGTCCACACCCCACAAAAACTCATACACTGTTCAAGCTCACAACATCCTGTGTAGTTTCTTACATGCTTTTTCTTTCTTTCTATTAAGAGATTTAGTCCAACAATCCAGTTGGTCTGCTTTTAGACTCCTGCCCACAAGCACAGGCATCAATCTGCTTCGTACAAGTGTTGTTTTCTGTGATAATCTCACCTACATCAAATGTTCCTATCTTTAAATCCTTGTGATTAAAATCATGTAAAGAAAGCTCAGTCAAGATGTGTTTGTGGGCTAAGCTGCTGGAATGTCACCTCCACAGCAGAAAGCCACTGTGTAGAGAGAGGAATGCAGTCTCAGCTTTTGTTACATCTTTGCTAATAACTCAGCTTGGTTTTGCTACTTGGCTGTTTTGCCTCTCTGGTCCGCTACGTTTTATATATAAAAGTTTCCAATTCTTAAGTCTTTCAGTATTAATTCTCTACACATGGCACATATATGTATTTTTTTGCCAGTCCCTAGGCTTCAACTCAGGGTCTGGGCACTGTCCTTGGATACTTTTTGCTCAAGGCTAGCAGTCCACCACTTGAGCCACAGAGCTACTTTCAGCTTTTTCTGTGTATATGGTTCTGGGAAATCGAACCCAGGGCATTCATGCATGCTGGGCAAGCACGATACCACTAGGCCACGTTCCAGGCCCACAGAAGTCTACTTTAAAAATCTGTCTTATAGAAGTAAAAGTTGTGAAAGATGGTGGCTTCGTCCAGTCTAGTAGAAGCCAGGACATGAGCTGTTTCATTGCTCACCAACACTCATTCTGCTATCTACCCAGAAATCAGTTATGCTTCATACTTGGCATTTGGTCCAATCATATGAGTCCAATAAACATTTTGAACACTATGATTTGATTTGATTCCTTCCTTTGTGTCTGCTGAGCTTTGGTTGTGGCATGTCCTAGATCTTAGATGTGCTGAAAATTATTTTTTTTAACTTTCCAGAATTATAAGCCCTATAACGTCATTTCCTTTATATCTTCTCAAGCCTCGGGTGCTTTGTTTCAGCAAAATGAAACTAACTGAGACAACTCCCCTCTCAAAAGTGCTGAGGTGATGTTTCTCCCAAAACTTCACTGACTTTTTAATTTTCTTCATGCAGTTTCTTCTAACATGAAAACTCCACTCCCCCATTTGCCTCTGTTCAGATCTTGCCTATCTAGGAAAGCCAAGGAAATGATCACCAACCTGGAAAACTTTTTCGCTTCTGGCAGAATAGCTTTCTGCTTCCCAGTGAGCTCTCACAAGTGTTTGTACTTTGAATTCAGTGAGCGTGTTTCATCATGGGTTATAGTTATTTAGGGATTTCTCTCCTCTTTCCTGCCGGATCACAAGCACCTTCCCATTAGGATAAAGATGTTCTGTGCTGCTCAGCTTCCATGGCTTTCATGGGAATTTAAACCCTAATTAAATCCCAGCACTGCTGCTGAGAGCTTTGGGACATCAGTTCATTTCCACCATCGTTAAATTCCTTATCAGTCCCAATGTTGGATGGAGGAAAGACAAAATAAGACGTCCCCTGACCATCTCAGCAAACACACATAGCAATTCTGACAAGGTGTTTTGATAATGGAGCAACTTCATAACGCTCATACCCCATGCACACTCCTCAGAGTAGCTGAGGTTCCTCTTTTGTTACTGGAGTTTGAACTCGGAGCCTTGAGCTCTCAATTGGCATTTTCCTCTCAAAGCCGGCACCAAACCGATTTTCAGCTGGTTAATCGGAGAGAAGGGCCTCACAAACATCTCTGCTCAGACTGGCTTGGAACTGAGATCCCCAGATCTTAGCCACTTAAGTAGCCAAGCTTACAGGAATGAGCGAGCCACCAGCATCAGGTTGAATTCCACCCTCATTATCACACTGACTAATACTTCAATTTCTCACATGCATTCATGAAACTGGACCCAGACCAACGCTTTTATTTTTGAGTTCATTTTTGTTTGTTGGGTTACAACTGATGTTCCTTCTATTGATGAATACAGCAAAATATAGAGTTTTTGCTCTCAGAATACTTGGATACTTATGAAAACATTACTATAATGATGATAATAACTATGCATATCTTTTGACATTCCCTTGTGCTTCTTTGTAATTCCTCTGTATCTACCCTTCCATGTGGTGTCCAGTGTTCTGCCAGACACACATCTATTTTCTGTCATGACACATTAGCCCTCAGATGTTACATAGATACAGTCATGCAGTGTGCTCATTTTCCTCTGGCTCCTTTCACTTAGCATATTTATTATTGATAACGTATGTTTTTTCACTATTGTATATTATTGATTGCATAACTATACCATGGAGTATTGATAGCCATTTAGATTGTTTTTGTGGTTTTATTTATTAATTTTTGTGCTGATATTGGGTCTTGAGTTTAGTACTGTGCATTCTCACTTGGCTTTTGGCTGTAGTCAGGTGCTATACCACATAAGCTATATTTCTGTTTCCATCTTTCTTTTTTTCTGTTTAATTGGAGATAAGATTCTGATGGATTTTCCTGGTCCAACCACTTTACACTTCGCATGATCAAATCTGCCTCCTCTATTGCTAGGTGATAGGCATAAACCAGTGATTCCCAATGTTCAGGTTTTAACTATAGAAAACATTCATGCACAATGTCTAAAGACACACACTGACCTTTCCTTTGGATAAATAGCTAATGATGAGAAGACTGGATTGTATTATAGTAAAAGGGTAATTTCTAAAGATGTTTGTAAGCCGTTTCTGAGCTGGTCACACCATTTTACCTTTCTACAAGTTTTGTACAAGGATTCCTAGGAGCAAGTGGTTTTAAATATCATTTTATATGTTTAGCTATCATTCATATGTTTCCTGTAGCATTTATTTTTGGCTAGATTTCTGACAGCTAAATATTTTTGTTTCCATATTATGTAATTAATTTTTCATTAGGTTTATGAAGGCAAACAGCAGATTTCACTATTCTAATTACTCTCACCTTCCAGCCCCACGTCACTTCACTCTCCTTTCCCAATTCTCTACTTCCAAAATCAATTTTAATAGGTTTTATAATTGTTTTCATACTTGAAAGTCATGCATTTCTATAATATTCTACCTTTTCTCCTTGTGAGTCTTAGCTTTATGTGTGAATTTGGGGAACAAAGTATTAGATGTAAAAATTTCAAATATTTCTCTTCTATTATATTCTTTTATTGTCACCTATAAGTAGTTGTACAAGGGAGTTGCCACTTAACAAAGCAGTTTATGAATATGATGCATCTTCTCTAGATTGTCTTATTTTTACAGCACCATCTTTTGAAAAGCAGAATTTTCTTCTGATGAAGTGAAATTTACCAAATTGCTGTCTTCTGAATTGTGCTTTTGATACTACTGCTGAGGAGTTTTTACAGAGATAAAATCTATTGTTATGGGTGGATAAAAGGATTTATTTTACCCTTTCTTTTAGAATTTTACACTTGCAGGATATACATTCAGGAATATATTTGGTTTTATTCTTGTATGTGATATGAGACACTGATGGAAGATCTTTTAAAACACATATATCATTTTGCTCAGCACCAGGTGCTGGAGATTTTTTTTTCCTCCACTGAATAACTTTGACAGTCTTAACAAAGGTAACCCATGGGTTTCTATATGCTGCCTTCTATATGTTACTATGAGGCCTCTGTCAGTCTTTATTGAAACCATATAGTAGTGTGCTTATTCCTCTACTTTAAAATAAGAACTGAGTTCTGAAATACTGTTTTCCCACTTGGTTATTTCTCAGTTGTGTCATTGTACATTAATTACCCTTCCACAAACATTTCTGAACCATCCTGCCAATTTCTTTAAACAATCAAGTTTCTTTTGGAATATTGACTGGAATTACATCAGATCCACAAAACAATTGGGGAAAAATCAACTTCTCATAATGGAGAGTTGTTTTTTCTGTGTAAGCAAAATAGATCTCTCCACTTGTTTATGCTTATTTACATGTCCTTCAGCTATATTTTGTAGATTTCATGACATCTTTTGACAATTTTTCTATATATTGTACTTTTAGACTCAAGTGCTTACTATGCATTTCTCCCACCTCCAATATTCTGTCTTGTCTAATATTGTCACCTCTTGATTTTCTGTGTGGTGGTGGTGGTGGTGGTGGTGTGTGTGTGTGTGTCTGTCTGTCTGTCTGTCTGTGAGTGACTAAGGCTGGACTACACAGCTCCATGCTCATTAGGGAAGTATTCTACTGCTTAGATACTCACCAAGACCCCAGATTGTTTTGTTAATGGCATATTTTAACATAGTATAATCAACAGAATCATAACTTTTAAAATAAGCTTTTAACTATGGCCTTTTTGAGGGTACTGGAATTTGAACTCGGAATCCTGCCCCTTCTACACAGGTCTTCTTAGCACTAAACCATGTTTCCATCCCTGATTTATGTATTTATGTATGTATGTATTTATTTATTTATTGCCAGTCCTGGGCTTGAGCTCAGGGCCTCAGCACTGTCCTTGGACTTTCTCAAGGCTAGAGCTCTACCACTTGAGCTGCAGTACCACTTCTGGCTTTTTTCTATGTATATGGTAGCAAGGAATCAAACCTAGACCCTGTTTTATTTCTGACATGCTATTTCACAAACATTGTAGCTGACCAACCTTCAAACTGTCACCTTTCTCTCTCAGCATTCTACAAGCTTAGAATTACAATTAATCATTCACCATTATATCCATCTTGCTTATTGAGATAGGATCTCATTTATTTGTTACCCAGGCTGACTTCAAGCCATGATCTTACTGTCTCTAACTTTGACTGCTCTTAATTTTTCAGTCTTCCAGAAATCTCAGATATTACTCCAACTCCTGGAGTCAACAAATCTCTATAGTTTTCATTCTCAAAGCTCCTAGAAACCTCCTCAAAGTAGAAAACCATGATAATTTTAGGAAATTTCATTTGTTTCCTGTATTTGGGGGTCGTGCTTTTTGTGGTTATCTTTTACACAATACTCCTAAAAATTGTTTACCGAAGCTGGGCACTTTGGCTCACGCTTATAATCCTAGCTACTCAGGAGGCTGAGATCTTAGGATTGCAGTTCAAAGCCAGCCTGGGCCCTAAAGACGTTGAGAATCTTGTCTCCAGTTAACCACTAGAAAACCAAAAGTGACCCTGTGGCTTAGGCGGTAGAGTGCTAGCCTTGAGCTGATGAGATCAGGGACAATGCCCAGGCCCAGAGTTCAAGCCCCACGACCAACAAAAAAAATTGTTTACCTAGTCTATTTTTTGTTGATTCTGTTGAGAAATAGTTTCTTTTCATATATTTCTCCTACTCGCTAGGCTGCCCTTTCTTTCTCTCACTTGCAAGCTTTTTCACACGTCAATGCTTTACACCTTATTTTATTTTATTTCCCGCTTGAAATTTTAGCCCAGAGGTCTACAGACTCTCCTTTCCATTAGGAATGTGACACCACCACGGCTCACTCCTTTCAAGCAGCTTTGTGCGTAGCATTAATTCAGTAAATCACTGCCCCACGAGGTCGTCCTGGCCCCAAAGCCAGTGTTATTCCTTCTCAGCACCAATCCCCGGCTCAAATCACATCTATGATCTACTTGCATGTTTACCTGTACCTTGGCCTCTTGCTCATCACTGACACAGAAGTTCCTTACAAGCAGCTCCTCATCTGCTCTTCCCCATCCATCCCAGAACCCAGGACAGTGCCTAACACTAGAGTTGGAAAAAGAAAGGCCCTGTCACATGGTAGGAATTATTTTAAGTTGGGCTAGCTTAATGTGCATATAGAAACAAAAGCAACTCAAGCAGCTGAGGAAAAAAAAGAAAGGACAACCTGCTTATCTCACACAACAAAAGGGCTCCAGGTGAGCCAGGTCCAAGACTTCTCAATTCAGTGTGTCCATGACATTGGAAGGAAGCAGGGGCTGTCTTGCCACCTTGTTATCTGCGGTGCAATGGCTTGTCATCTTAGCTGGCCCTCCTACACATATCCAACTCCCAACAACAAGCACAGACAGCTCTCCAATTGCAAGCAGATGTGGTTATGCTATGGAATCCATTTCTGAAAGATGAGGAAAACTTTTCCAGAATCTTCTCAATAGGCTTTCCTGTCTTTCTTGATCACTTATTGATAACCATTTTCAGATTCGCTGATGGCAACTGGAATGGATATTACCAACATGGCGGCAAAGCAATATTAGATTTGCACTCAATACTGGGTTTGGCAGAAGGCCCTTCCCCCACTCTCCCCAAACATTAAGCTGTGGGAACAGAACATGTCAGCCATGGAGCTGTCTTACCACTGAGGATCTACCTGAGATGACTGTGTTCTGGTGAGAATGCACAGGCATTCCAAACATGGATAACTCATTTTAGTTCCTTGAGACTATTTCTCACTGAACTACAGACTTGTTGGTGAATGAGACAAGCCTTCTGATGTCAGCCAAGTTAAGCATCATGTTTTTAGTTTTCATTTCTTGTCTTTCACTTTGTATACCATCTCCCATCTCGGCCTTCCTTCTGGTATCTTGCCCACTACACGGGTGTATGTTGTCAACTGAGATACTGTTTCCACAAACTTCCAACAAGCTGGCAATGAAATGTCTGAAGTGGAAACATATTTTTTTCCGGTTAAAAATGGAAATTTAATCATAGTACAGTTCTTGTCATGATACAGCCATTCAAAATATTCACAACTAAACCTGTTGATAGCAGATCTACAAAGCTCATCAAGCAGTTTGCTTCAAAGGACTGTGCAAGTTAAATGTACTTTTTGTGATAAATTTGCTCTAGGAATGAATCTCAGAAACCACCTAGTCTATACTGAAGATATAGAAACTGAGCCCCCTTCCCCAGTTAATCTACTTCAACAAAGTCAAATATAGGGAAGTATTCTGTAACTGAACTGTCAACTTAGGTGAGCCAACTCTGGGCATTTCATCTTCAGTGATATCAACCTGTTATCTTGAAGTGGGCAATTAAAGGAGAATTTATATCAAAGACATTAATACAGGGCTACAAATGGGAGCCTTTTCTTTTCTGAAACACTGATTTTTAAGCTTTTACCAGCATACCAGGTAACTCATATGTGAAACAAGATCTGAAGTTGTTGCGTTGAAAGGTTTAAAAAGAACGTTAGAGACATATACTAATAGAAATTCATATTATTAGTACTTGGTGTTATTATACATATTAATATCTTCTAATTTAGAGTTTAGCCTCCTTTTCAGCAAACTATGATGGTTTCTACAAATTATTCATCTCTATCATTCTCACCAACTTGATAGATTCATTTCTGTCTGAATAAAATGTGTCTATATACTGTATTAGTCAGGATATTGTTATTAAAAATCAATTGTTTAATGTACCCAGAAAATAAATCAGTCAAAAGAACATAGTCTGTAGTATGGTCTCATAAATGGTGGAGAACAAGACTTGCAAAGTGGGCAGGAAGCAGAGATCTTGCAACAAAACCAAACTCAAGGTCACTGTGCTGGGAGAGTCTGCTTATAACATGATCTCAGATGCCTCTGCCTTACCTGCTGCATGGCGAGGAACCACAGAAAATAATTTTTGCAGCCCTTATGCCTCTTTGCATTAGTAACTCATTGTTAGATGGCATTATCTGATTGGTTGAGACTGAAAATTGCATAGTACTTAGAATATCATGGAAATCTCACTTTACTTCTGAGAAATACTCCAACTATCAGATTAGAAGTGGATGCTCAAGTGGTACCAACTGGCTTAGCTAGTTGCAAAGGCACTCAGAAAGAGAATTGAAAATCAGAGGCAAGAAGCTCTGGGAAAGACATGTAGAAACAAGGCACAGAGAAATGGGAGGGGTGGTGCATAGATGTTTATGCCTTATGTGAATATCTACTTGCTGATGAAAATGGCTACTAGTACTGTTTTATTATCACTAAGGTCCTTATTGATGATAATGACATCTAACATCAATGTCATTAGTATAGTGTTGAAACTATTGTCAAATAGGGCAGTGGTTGTTATTACTACCGTCAGTACTATATTGATGTCATTATCATCTTTAGGATTAACATTTTGTGATCATGGTTACTATTAATAATTTTCAGCTGAAAGTTACTGCTGCCTGCTGCAATTTTGACTTAGCATGGCCCTTACTTGAGATAGTCTACAAGAAGAACTTTCCATCCCTGATACTTAAAGTATAAAATAACCTTCAATACTATTGTGAACTTCAATGTGTGGTAATCTTAATGTCTTCTCTTGCTATTATCAACTATTATTATTTCCAATAATAGATTTACTATCAATATTTCATCTTTGGAGCCTCCCAGCTTAGAAAAGAGATAGTTTTCAGTTTTCTTTGCCTTAACTAGCAAACACAATTAAGTTTGAGAGTTTAATTTTTGTTTGCTATACTTGCATAATGATCAACTCCCACCAAATATAGTAATATATACATATATTTGATTTAGTATATTCTGCCCAAACAGGTAAATGAAAGGGGGATTTGGGGTACTTGTTTATTTTTTTATAAAAGTTACTAGTAAGAAGCACATTATAGGATTGACTGAATACACCACTGGAATTCATCCACATGATAATATAGAATATAACCACTGAGTGGCATTTGGGAACATCAATGATGTTGAGTGAACTCAGGGCCACATGCTGTGCTAGATTCATTAATGTCCCCAAACAGCTTCAGATTTCTTGCTATCCATTCTAATTCACAGAGAGGTTGAATCAACTCGGGTACAAGGTCATGTTTTCTCCACACGATGGAAGGAATGTCTTTCCCATTTCAGACCAATGGTTTGCACTGATTGTTTCAGTCCCAACAAAGGGACTATATACAAATCTCAGGAAAGTGAAGCAGCTACACCCCAAACATGGATCAAGAACATGGGTGTTGAACGTGACATTCTGATCTCCCTTTCCGCCGTGTGTCCCAATTTGTTCAAAGTCTCACTGTGCATTTCTCAAAAACTATTTTGTTCCCCACACCAGAAGAAACTTGACATAACTGGACCACAGGATGAAAGCTTACAATAATAACAACAACAAAAATAAATGAAAATGCTTCAGAAACAGGTGACTTCCTGTGACTGGACAGCTTGCAAAACTGGACTCCAAAGGGGAATTCCACTAGGGCCCACCCCCCAGTGTTGACACTGTGGGAGAGATTCAGACACCAGCCACTTTCTATCCCTGACTTTGCTTTATCTTCTATGATGATTCATCCTGTAATAGAAGGCACAGAAACACTCTGGATTTAATAGTCCTATTTATTTTTGGCCTGGTTCTGGTGCAACGTTCAAAGTTAAATGCACACATGAATAAAAAACCAGTTCAAACTGCATTTTGGAAAAAGCATTCCACTGTAGGCAAAAAAGGCCAACTTGAAGTCCATTCTGGTTGTGTCCAACTCAATGTGTGTCCAGTTCTGCCTCTGATACTATCTATGGGGACTTCATCTCTTTCTCTAGTGTCTTTCAGCCTCAATTAAAAGGTTACAGAACATGACAGGAATTTCACAGGGTCATTATGAGTTGTTGCTGTTGTTAGTATTATTGATATTCTCACGATAACATTAAATGATAAGTTCCTTCCAATATTTCCTATCTTCTCCTAGTGTAACTTTAATTTGGCAGGTATTACTTTGAGAAAAAAATAGTGGGCTTAGAGGCAGAAGACCTTAGCAAGAAGGGTTATAGAGTGTTGAATCATTTTCCCTGGTTCATATTTTGGTTTGCTTGATAATGATGAATTGTTTAGACACCTGGATAGTTTTGGCACCACATCTCAGGTTCTAGCTTATGAAGCCATTTCCAGATCTGGGACAGCTTTCCTCTGTTGTGGTAGCTAGATTGTGTCCATCAGTCTATACATAAACACACTGAATGGTATGCAAGTGCTTACTGAAGTATAGTATTCTCTATGGAGAGCTCAAATAGTATAATTCTTTAGAAAGATTAAGTCAAAGTATCAGGAAATGGGTACTTGCAAGAGGATTGGATGGGACCGAGGTAGAGGAATGAAGTAGGGTGGATGGAATGTAGGCAAGAATTTATTGTATATACCACAGAATTGAGAAATATAAGGGAAAAAGGGGCGGGATTGAAGACGTGGAAGTGACAACACAGCTCAGGATGCATTGTGTACATAAACTGCTTTGCTAAATGGCCAAAGAAAACTTCAATACATAACCTAAAAGTTATGATACATGAGGAAAGAGGAGGGTTGGAAGGGGTGAGTGAGAATCGTGAGAGGGGAGACATTAATCAGGACAAACTTTGTCGCATGACAACTCCTTTGCTCAAATACTTACAAAACATACTTAACCAAAACATTTTTTAAGCCAACGCTAAAGGCTCACATTAGCTTGAGCAGGAAGTCACCTCCCAGATACTACTGGCAAGTTCAAGAAGTGACAGTGACTCCTTAAGGAGATGATGGCGTTGCACAGAGCAGAACACACCAACCATGGCTGCCAAGACGCTGCTGTCTGCCAAAAGCAGAGGTGTGTCCCAAGGGCTAGGTGAAGGGCCACTTTCAGGGGAAGATCAAAGGAACGTGAGCCCCAGCCTCACAGACGTCTAGTAGAAACCACTGAAACACGATCTTCTACGTGACTCTGTTTCATGATTTTAAAATTTCTCCCAATTTCTATTTCCTGGTAGTGTTTAATGAGCCAGTGCTGCTGATAAATGAACATGAACATAGGCTACATTTTCCTTGCAGATTTGATTTTCTAGGTTTGTATTGCTTCCGAAGCATGTTTGTAGCCCTTACACTAGGAATGCTGTTCTATCTGGGAAACTGGCCATGGTGCTTTATGGCAAAGTGCTGGACAGCAGATGAATGGTGCATTTTTTTAGCCAGTGAGGATCATTGGGGGATCCAAATTGTACACTAAGGGTCTTCCTCTAAGAAATCCTAGAGGTATCTAAAAGGCAAACTACTGCAGACCCAGTGTAGGAATGTTGTTAGTGGTGCATGGCGATACTTTTGCTTCCCTTTTACTGTTCCAGAGTAAGGAGGCATTGGACTAAAGGTCAGCCTCCAGCTTTATCTTCCATTTGAACCAGCCATATGCTTAGAAGTCTGTCCAAAACCATTCTGTCTCAGGATCAGTCTTTGTAAGAGGGAGGTAATTAAGACATTTTATGCTTTGAAAGACTCTGCAGAGTCATGATGAGTACTAAAAAATTAGCGAAGAGTATCTATTAATGATGATTGTAAGTAATATATATATATTATTTAAAATCTGTGCCAGTGCTCTCCAGAAACTTCACTGCAACTTGTATTAGCATCTAATTATAAATTGAGTTAAGAACAAAGACTCTCAAACAGATACTTGAGATAAGGACCCAGGAGGAAACAGGAGAAGCAGTGTTTAGCAATTTCCTATTTCATTAGCTCGAGCAGGCATAGATTCACATGGCTCTCTCTGCATGGGATAAACCGGGATGTGTCACAGTTTAAACACTGGAAGTGTAAAATCCATACCATCTCCCATTCCCTCCCCCCACCACTATCCCCTACCCCTGCTGAGCTTGGAAGAATGATGGGAGGATCTGAGACACCAACAGTCATGTGATAAAAAAAAAAACTTGCTCAGGTGGGTTGACCAATAGGCATCAATGAGCCAAGTTGAGTTGGATGCGATTAGAATGGTTCCTGCCACATAAAACAAAGAGCTGAGCCGGATGAATAGCCAAAAGAAGCATGAGTTCTAACGTTCCTTGGGAAAGCAAAAAGAAGCAATACCTGATTCCATTCTTCTCAAATATCATGGTACCCAAGTGCCAGAGCAAGACATTCTTCATTAACAGAGATTCTGTAATTCATGAGAGTTTGTAAATTCCTGTCAATAGAAGAACATTAAAATGTATGAATTGGAGGGAGGAGACTGAGTCCTCCTGAATGGCATTAGGTGACATTTAAAAATGCTTCACGGAAGAGTTTATCCCTTTCATTCTTTTTCTGTCCCTTCTGCTACAGGCCTCCTCATGACATTGTGGACAGTGGATCTGATACCCAATCTGGAAAACTGAGGATATCTGCCCATTGTCTGGAGGGGTCAGGGGCCGTTTAGAATTCAAACACAGGAAGCCTGCCTCAAACCACTCTTGTAATGACAAGAATTTGCTGCAATAACTATAAATACGCAGATTTGAAATGTGTTTTAAGAGGATATAGTACAACTTAGAAAGCATTTACAATTTAAATGCAGAAGATGCTCTCTAAGAATATTTCTAGGACACTTCTCATGAGGAAATATAAAGCCTTCAATGGCTGCTTTTTATATGTGTGGATGTATGTATGCACATAATTATTAAACTAAGCATTAGCCTAACAGGGAATTAGTATATATTAATTTATTAAAATGTATATAATTTATATGGAATAAGTATATTACATATAATATATAGGTTAATATAATTAACATATTAATACATATTAGTATAATTGAATATTGGTGCATTTAAATATAACTATAATTATAAAATAAGCTTCCAAATTTAAAAGTTATAATTGAAGGAAATGAAAAAATGTGAAAAGACAATCTAGTAACTAGAAAACTAATGTAAAAATTGTTGAAGGTCTAGAAAAAAATGGAAAAAAATTTGGTGAGATTAGTCAAGGGAAAAGAGAGACAGTACAATTTAAAATATTTGTAATGTAAGAATTGACTCTGGATTTATAGAATTGATAAAAATCACACACAGTTTATATGAGTTAGAGGAATTTAGAAAAACACCCTAATAAACTTTAACAAATATTTATTATTATTTTTCTTTATGTGTTACTAAGGAATCAAACCCAGGGCCTCCTGCAAACTGGAAAGCACCACTAAGCCATATCCCAGCCACCCATAATAAACTTCTAAATTTAGCTACCATTGATCTTATTATGAATGCAGACATATGCATGTGTACACATATAAATGCAGGAATTAGTTATGCGTAGGAATATTAATTATACATACATGTGTACATTTTGTTAGTACATATATAATGTATACATTTATAATTTTCAATCTGCATTGAAAATTAATATAAAACTAGATGTAAATTGTATTAAAATTTTATATTGCCATTTATTTCTATATAGTCTAAATCTAATATCAATTTAGTTATAAATATATATTATAGTTTCCAGACTATCTAGGAAAAATCTAACATTAGTGATGTCATTGTACATAAGCATAAGGAAGGGATAAAAGAATAAAAATATTATTGTTTCAATGATAAGTCGGGCCCAGCACAGAGGTACACTGAAGAATCTTAGCTGCTCAGGACTTGGGGGCTGGGAGTTCAAAGCCACCCCTAGGTAGAAAGTTAAGACTTCATCTGAACAAGCCATCTGGTATGGTGGCATTAAGCTCATATCCCAGTTATGCAACACTGGATGTAGGTGGTAGAACGTCAGTCTCACTGCAGCCCCAAGCAAACACATAGACCCTATCTGGAAAACAAATGAAAAGAAAGTGAAGGAGAGCATGGCTCAAGTGGTAGAGTGCCTGTCTAGCAAAATTGAGGTGACACTATGTACCATCAAAAATGACTCCTGGGCCAGAAGTTTGGCCTAGTGATAGAGTGCTTGCCTAGCATGCACAAAGACCCGGGTTCGATTCTTCAGTACCACATATATAGAAAAAGCCAGAAGTGGTGCTGAGGCTCAAGTGGTAGAGCTCTAGCCTTGAGAAAGTCCAAGCACTGTACTCAGGCCCTGAGCTCAAGCCCAGGACTGGCAAAAAACAAAACCAAAAAAAAATGACTGCTTACATTAATAAATAGTTAAAAATATTTTCTCAAAAAATGGCTGATTTTACATAATCCTACGCAGATGCTAACAAACTACATACGGCAATGCAAAAAGAGTCATGACTAAATTAGATTTATTACAGTAATGTAAGCCCTATACATTAGATAATTTATTATTCTTGTACATTATATCACCTGCTAAAAGAGGAGGATATGGTGCTATCAACAGATGCAGATAAAATTTATTATATAAGCACATAATATAAAAATGAATAAAAATGATCAACTGATAACTGTAGAACATTAAATACTACATTATTACACTCAGGATGACCAATATTTAAACTCTGCTTGTCATGTTCACTATTTAAACATTTTTATCCATATTAAATCCCATAGCACATAAACTTTACCAATATGAATATGACATAAATAAATAAAACAAAGATTCCAAAAGTATAAAGAATACAACAACTGTAAGCAGAAACCTCTGAATTAGTAATGGGGGGGCGATAAACATATTTCAAAAGAGCTTAGTATTGTTATTCACCGACAACATACAGTAAAAGAACAGGAAGATACATCACTTCCCATGCATTAAGGCAGAACAGAAGAAGTCTTCAATCCAGCATGAATGAATGGGTCATCAGAAAACTTGACTCCTTGTTTGTGGGTATTTAAGTTTCCCTCTACTTCAGTGAATGACGGTGCAAATGACAGTTTAAACTTGTGGATGTAGAGGAAGCAGTGGTCCAAGTTCTACCACTTGGTATTTTCACAACAATCATGAGGCCTAATTTCAGTCCCCAGAGAAACCTCAAGAACTTGCAGTTGTTCTATCAAGTTATATAACCAGCTAGTAGCAGGTGCACAGCCCAGAGTGTCAAAACAATGAAATAGAAACAATACTTGCTGAAAGATTAATAATGCTAACAACCCTATGCAAAGCTGACCTGTGCATTATTGGAGTAGTTTCCAAACTTTAAGCATAATCAGGATCACCAAGAAGATTTGCAAAAGACAGTGACTGAACAGCTCCTGGCCTCAGCCTAAGAATGTGCATTTTCTAAGAATATGCAGCTTCTGGGTGATTCTGATGCAGAGGTATAGCTCATACTGGGACAGGTACTGCCTGTTTTCAGTTCTGTTGTTTTCAGCTCCATGGTGGTAGAGGACACAACCTGTATTATGCATTGCATTATCTACATTCCTACATGGTTAATTTAAAAAGCCAGGGGATTACGAGCTCTACACAGCCCTGCTCCGTAGCTGCCCGGTGATGTCTGCAGGGCACCAGTCCAGAGCCCAGCCTGTTCTGTGGGGTCAGCACACTCCCCACTGAATATGTCATGGCTGAATAAGTCATGGCACCAAAGGCAATTGTCACTCAGTACCCAGGAGAGAAGCTCAACCCTAGGGACAGCTTGCAGGCGGCTGAAGTTGAGTTTCTTAGGTTGGGCTAGCTGGTTCCCTGTCTGCCTCACCAACTGGGAGCAATTTATCTCCCTTTCCTCCCTGAACTCATAGCTATATCGTGCACAAAGAAATGAGAGCTTGCAGAGAAGAATGTATTATGCTGCATTATCTTATCTTCCAGATGATTGCTGTTATCAGATTATATTCTTCCAGATCTTTTCCTATGTAAATAAAATTACAAAATAATATAAAAAAGCATTGTACAGCACCTGCTATTTTAAGAGCAGCTATTTTTCTTTAAAACATATTGTGAGCTGTGTTCGTGTTGCCAGAACATTTTCTTCTGCAGGAGAGGATAGAGACTAGCTGTCCTCAAAACTTTTCTTCCACTCATCCTCTTACTAATTGCACTGTATCTCAATAGTCTGAATAACAGGATTGCACGTGGGACTTTGTAACAAGAGCAAAAGCTTGTGACTTCCATCTGCAGGTCACATGCCCCGACTGGCTGCCATGGACTCTGAGTGCAACATTTCTGCTCTACCGGGTCAGGAGAAGCATCTGAATGCTGTATGAGCTTCCTCTTGCTGCTGTAGCAAGCAGTGCCAAGTGAATGGTTGAAATTTTATCTCTCAGGCCTGCACGTTTCACAGGGATAGTCAAGATGAAACTGGAGGATGGCTGTTTGAGGACACCAGTGTTGTCCCCTCCCCAAGTCTAAGGACAGAAAAGGCTCGTCTATCTCATCCTTCTCCAACACCGCTCCTCTTTCTCTGCTCACAGTTGGAAAATTTCTCCAGGTTTAGAAATTTATGTCACAGGTTTGACCTATCTGGATAATTCAGGATCATTTCTCCACTTCAGCTCTTTAGCCTTACTCACACCTATGAAGTCACTGGTCTTCAGGGATTAAGTCAAGGTCATCGTGGAGCCTGACATTTCCCCTACTACAAATAGTACACCATTTTATTGCCAGATGGCTATCACGGCTTATTTAATGTTCATTTAGGCTAAGGCTAACGTTTCTTGCTTCTTAATCACTAGTTCAGTAAAAAGTACTCTAACCGAATGCTTAGGTTTGTTTCCTTGAAGGAAAATACACCTAAAGTTGATACTACATCAAAGGTGATGCCCATTCATAGAGCTTGATCTAAGCAGCAGTGATTTATTAGTGATAAAAAAAAACAGCCCTTTCCAAGAGTACAATTTCTGCTCTGTGGATTTCTGGAGGTGAGTTGCATTATAGCAATGCTAGGGTCCAGTCATACGTAATGATGTAACACAATTTTACACAACACTGTTACACAGTTATGCATAGTACTATAACACAATATATAACCAGAATTTTCTACAAGTCTATAATATAACCTAAACTCTGGATTCTGATATCACAAATGCTTTCCTTCAAAAGAAATTACAAGGTTATCTTCAATTTCTTTCTCTCTCTCTCTCTCTCTCTCTCTCTCTCTCTCTCTCTCTCTCTCTTTCTCTCTGTATCTCTCTCTGTATTTCTCCTTCTCTTCTATCATTCCTTGTTTTTTATTCATCTTTTAAAAATGTTTTTATTTTCATATTCAAAAAACAATTTGCTAAGCTCAGCCAGCACTTCTGATACTTCTGGGCTATCATGTTCTTGTCTTACAGTCCTATTTGCTTGGGAGGTAAGGATTGAGAAGATCACAATTCCAGGCCAATCCAGGCAGAAAACATTTAAGAAACCTCATCTCAACAGAAAATGTTTAACATGGTGGCACATATCTATCATTCTAGCTATAGTGGAAAAAAATAAGTAGTAGGATCACAATCTAAGCCACGCTGTGTGAAAAATGAGACCCTATTTCAAAAAGTAAATAGAGAATTCAAATAACAACAAATATTAGCTCTCTCGAAAGATGGCGGCGGTTCAGTTGGAGTCTTTCTGAGCTCTCACCAAGATACCAGTTTGGGCAGCGTAGGGGACAGTGCATACCTCCAATCGAGCCTAAGTAAGCTTTAGCGACACACAGATCTCAGTCACAGAGGAAAAAGGCAGAAATCCGGCACAAAGAAGACAGCGGGGACCGGTTCCTGCCACTCGGAGCAGCCGCGGAGACCAAGCGGCTCTTCTGAATCTGAGCAGCAGCGCTTCTTGGCTCTGTAACCCGCCAGTTGCAGACAGAGCCACACAGAGCCTGCAGGAGCCCAGAGCCGACACCCGGCTGTGCACGGACCTGCCAGCTTCACGGAACCGGAGAATCCAGCAATTTGTGAGTACCACCGAGGAGAAGTTTCCACTTCTACTCGCAGATCGGCATTGGGAGGGAGCCCCTCCCCCACAAGCTGAGCGCAGCTCCATCTTGACTACTGGCAATGACCCAGGCCAAAGCAATAGGAGCCTGAGAGGTGGTGCTGGCGGCGCCATCTTTCTTGCTGGCAAAGGATTTCCCAGAGATCCCTTAGCCGGAAATCCGGCCCCAGAGCTGCTGAAGTCCATCCCCCGAACCAGCCACAAGCCTGGTAAACAAAACCCGCCTGCCAATCTTTCAGCTTCCTTTTCCCAAACGAACAATCGGATCCAAAAAACCTCATAGCCAGATCACAAGAGAAAAAGACTTTCTGAACTGTTTGGATCCCGAATTTAGTGGAGACACAAGTTTCCTATCCTGCCATCCTGCCCTGATCCCACCCCCCAAAAAATATCCTGAAGAAGACCTTTTTTTTTTTTTAATTCTTTTTCTTTTTCTTTTCTTTTTTTTTTTTTATTCTTTTTCTTTGTTTGGGTTTTTTTTTCTTTTTTTTCTTCCACCCCATCTTTCAGTAGCATTTATAGGTTTTCTTATTTTATCTTTACCATCCTACCTACACTTTTTTTTTCTTCTCTTTTCTCTCCCACATCCCTCTGCCACTGTGGTCATTCCTGGAAACATAGTGACATCTCTGGGTACAGTCTGAATACAAATGATATCTGTATTGTTACAGTCACCTGCTTTTTAATCTCCTGGTCTCAATACCAGTATTTCTTAAGTAAGAGCTCACAATAGTGAGGAACCTCCCCTCCACCACTTTCTTTCTTTTTTTTTTTTTTTGATTTTTTTTGTTGTTGTTCTTTTTGCTTTTTTGTTTTTCTTTTTTTATTGCTCTGTTTTTTGTTTTGTATGTTTTTTTCATTGTTCTTGTTTTGTGCTTGTTGTCATCTTAATTTCCTGTTTTTTCTTCTTTATTTTTAAAATTTTTCCATCATTGAAATCTCCTATATCTACCTCCCTGTTGGGGCCTAGCCTCCATCCCTGAAGCCTGATTCTGGCTCAGCTGCAATTAAAGGGCTTTGTCTAGGCATTTGGTCCTTTGCATACCTCTCTTAAGGCATCTCTGTGTACGTGACTCGATTGAACCCCCCGCAGTTTCGCGGGTCTCGCAGCAGCTCAAGTCTCGCGCGCTTTCCTGCACCTGTCCTGCCCAGTACCTGAAAGCCCCACCCAGACCCTTAGTGGTAGCACAGAGGCCCTCTTCCTATTGGCTAGCTTCCCAGTGCCCACCTTCTCCTACCCTAACAGTATATAACTAATTGTCTGACGCAATAAAGGAGAGCATCGGAGAGCATCAGAGAGAACTAGAGATCAGCAGAGATCAGCAGAGAGATCTGATGCGCTTTCATGGTTAACACTGCTTCTGACTCAGCGTGGTTTTTTCTTCCCCGGTGATTGGGGGAGGGCTGGGTCTTCGACACTTACCATCTCGCTCGGCTCCCGGGGGACTACAGGCTGGCCCTGTGTGTCCCTCCCCGTTCCCGTGTTGCTGCCCCGGAGAGGAGAGGAGCAACACCTCCCTCTTTTCTCGATATATTCTTCTAATTACCCTTCTTACTTTCATAAGTTTTAGCTAATACTTTCCAAACTTTGTACTCAAATACGCTACCTGCTAAACAACTTAGGTCAGATATCCTTACACTATACCTTTTCTTCATTACTATAATAATCTTACACTCCTATGTTATTCCTCTTGTACCTCCCCTGATCTCTCTCATACTATTTTTCTATCTCTGGTCCTCTGATCATCTTTCAACCCGTATAATGCATGGATCTATACTTGATGGCTGTTGAGCAATACTGTATATCTAGGTGTTCAATAATACTCTAGGTCCATTGGGACTTAAATACAATACAGATTGGAGTGAGAGGCTTATTGTTTTGGACATAAATTGGTGACCAGTGGTTGTATTAGTCTGGTCTGCAAGTGTTCAAAAAGAGTGATAATACCAATCAAAAACTGTGAACATCTAGTGTCTGCCAGCTAAAGAGGTCGACGTTGGTTATATCTGAAAAACTATAATTGTGTTAAGTATTAATCGTGCTCCCATTTTCAAATGGGCAGAACAAGAAACTCAAGAAAAATTTCAAATCAAGGAATAACATCCCCACCCAATATAAACAGACAATGGAACAGTCACTGGCAAACCTAGAGGAGAGTCTTCCAAGTGCTATACAAATGCAATTGATAAACATCTTTAATGAAAAATGTGAAAATATAAAGAAAGAGATAAGGGAGGAAGCCATAGCTAAACAAGAGGAAACCATTAACAAGGTGATAAGTGAAAAAGGAGAAGCCATAAAGGAGGCCATAATAAAGGTTTTTCAAAGAAAAATGGATGAATTCATAGAAACCACAAACAAAAAGGTGACCGAACTCCAGCAAATGTCCAAAGAGAATAAAGCTACTGAGCTAACCACTCAAAAGGAAATAATGGAGCTAAGGAAATCCTTACATGATCTAAAAGAAGAGATGCAAGGCATCAAAAATGAGCAATTAGAAGCAAGGGAGACGAAGAATAAAGTAGATAGCTTTGATAGCAGGTTAGACAATGCAGAAGAGAGAATTTCTGGGGCTGAAGATAATTTAGTTGTTTTAAAGAAAGAACAGAAAATGAGTCAATCCAAATCTAGAAAATATGAGAGAGCGCTTCAGGAGGTCCAAGATACAATTAGGAAGCCTAATTTAAGGCTAATTGGTATTGAGGAGGATCTAGAGAAAGAGGTCAATGGTATTGGAAATATACTTCAGGGAATCATCTCAGAGAATTTCCCAAATATCCAGAAGGGCAGACCCATCCAGATACAAGAAGCTTTTAGAACCCCAAACAGACTGGATCAGAAAAGAACAACCCACCGCCACATTGTAATCAGAACTGGATCAATAGAGACCAAAGAAAGGATCCTAAAAGCAGCCAGGGAGAAGGGATCAATAACCTATAAAGGCAAACCAATCAGAATCACCCCAGATTTCTCAGCAGAGACCATGCAAGCAAGAAGTATCTGGAAGCATATATGCCATGCGCTCAAGTCAAATAACTACCAACCAAGAATACTGTACCCAGCTAAGCTCTCATTCATAACTGAGGGAACAACAAAAACATTCCATTCCAGGGAAAAGCTGCAACAATATCTCGCAACAAAACCAACACAACAGAGAATTCTGCAAGATGTTCTATACATAGAAAACCAAAATAACTGCAATATAGGGAAAGAAATGGCACCTAAACAGCATACCATCTAAGGAGCACAAGAACTGTCAAGACACAGGACCTAATAAAAACTTTTAAAAATGGTTGGAACTAATAAATATCTCTCAATCCTAACTCTCAATATCAATGGACTTAACTCCCGAATTAAACGGCATAGACTGTCTAGTTGGATCAAAAAGCAAGATCCATCATTCTGTTGTCTTCAAGAGACATCTTACCCAAAAAAACAAACACCTTTTGAAAATGAGAGGTTGGAATAAACTCTATCAAGCTAACGGCCCCCATAAACAGGCTGGAGTTGCCATCCTCATATCAGATAAAATAGACTTCAAACTAAAATTAGTGAGAAAAGACAAAGAAGGTTACTACATACTACTAAAGGGATCTTTCCTCCAGGAAGACATGACGATCCTAAATATCTACACACGCAATTCTGGAGCACCAAACTTCATCAAGCAAACTTTACATTCACTGAAACCATACATAGATCGAAAAACACAGTGATTGTTGGTGACTTTAACACACCACTCTCACCTATGGACAGATCAACAAGGCAAAAACTCAATAGAGAAAACTTAGAATTGAACAACTATATAAACCAACTAGATCTAACAGACATCTGCAGAATATTCCACCCAACAACAACACAATATACGTTTTTTTCAGCAGCACATGGAACATTTTCCAAAATAGACCACATCTTAGGCCATAAAACAAGCCTGCACAGATTCAGAAACACTGAAATTATTCCCTGCACGCTCTCAGACCACAAAGGCATCAAATTGGATCTGAACACACATCTCCACCAACGAAAACCCTGTAACTCCTGGATATTAAACAACACATTGTTGAATCACCAATGGGTCATCGAAGAGATCAGAACAGAAATCCAACAGTTTATGAAATTTAACAATAAGGAGCACGCAAAATACCAGCTCCTTTGGGACACAGCAAAGGCAGTACTCAGAGGAAAATTTATAGCTCTGAGTGCCTACAACAACAAGTTGGAAAAATCGCAAACCAACAAGTTAATGTCTCACCTTAAGCTCCTGGAAAAAGAGCAACAAACCAACCTGAACCCCAGTAAAAGAAAGCAAATTATTAAAATCAAAGCAGAATTAAATGACTTGGAATCCAAAAAAACTATAGAAAGAATCAACAAAACAAGGAGTTGGTTCTTTGAAAGAATTAACAAAATTGACAAGCCCTTAGCAAATCTTACCAAAAAAAGAAGAGAGCATATCGAAATAAACAAAATCGCAGATGAAAATGGTAATATCATGACAGAAATTACCAAGATCCAGAATATCATGAGGGAATACTTCTCAAACCTTTACACCAACAAATTTGAGAATCTAGATGAAATGGATGAATTCCTAGCCAATATTAACATACCCACACTGAACCAAGAAGAACTAACCCAACTCAACAGGCCTACTTCAAGCTCTAAAATAGAAATGGCAATTAGAGAAATTCCACCTAAGAAAAGTCCAGGGCCAGATGGATTCACTGCTGAATTCTATAAGGTCTTCAAAGCAGAGCTCACACCAATACTCCTCAAGCTCTTCAACGAAATTGAAAATGAAGGTTCTTTACCAAACTCATCCTATGAAGCCAGTATAACCCTCATCCCCAAACCAGGCAGAGATTCATCAAAGAAAGAGAACTATAGACCTATTTCTTTGATGAACATCGATGCAAAACTTCTCAACAAAATACTGGCCAACCGTCTACAACAACTTATCAAAAAAATTATACACTATGATCAAACTGGATTCATCATAGGGAGGCAAAGCCCTGGTTCAACATGCGCAAATCAATTAATATAATTCAACACATCAACAGGAGCAAGGACAAAAATCACATGATTGTCTCAATAGATCCGGAAAAGGCATTTGACAAGATCCAACACCCCTTTATGTTAAAAGCTCTGGAGAAACTAGGAATCCAAGGAACATTCTTCAATATAATAAAGGCTGTGTATGACAAACCCACAGCTAGTATTATACTTAATGGCGAAAAGCTAAAGCCATTCCCTCTAAAATCAGGAACGAGGCAAGGATGCCCACTCTCTCCACTCCTCTTTAACATAGTATTAGAATTCCTAGCCAATGCAATAAGGCAAGAAGCAAGCATAAAGGGGATCCAAGTAGGGGAAGAGGAAATAAAACTATCCCTCTTTGCAGATGACATGATTCTGTATTTAAAGAATCCTATAGACTCTACTCCCAAGCTCCTTGAGCTGATTCAAAACTTTGGAAGGGTAGCAGGCTATAAAATTAACCCTCAAAAATCAACTGCCGTCCTTTACGCCAACAGTGAGAGTAATGAGGCAACAATCAGGAAGGCAACTCCTTTCACAATAGCCTCAAAGAAAATAAAGTACCTAGGAATTAGCTTAACTAAGAATGTAAAGGACCTTTTTGATGAAAACTTTAAAACCCTGAAAAAGGAAATTAAAGCAGACCTAAGGAAATGGAAAAACCTCCCATGCTCCTGGATTGGAAGAATCAACTTCGTGAAAATGACAATCTTGCCAAGGGCTATCTACAAATTCAACGCAATACCCATCAATATCCCAATGGCATTCTTTAAAGAAATAGAAGAGGCAATTCAAAATTTCATATGGAATAATAAAAGACCCCGTATAGCAAAAACACTTCTTAGCAGAAAGAACAGCACAGGAGGAATTTCAATACCAAACTATAGACTCTATTACAGAGCAATAATTATCAAAACAGCTTGGTACTGGCACAAGAACAGACCTGAAGACCAATGGAATAGAACTGAGGACCCAGTTATTAAACCACAGACCTATGGCCACCTAATCTTTGACAAGGGAGCCAGAAAGATAGAATGGAAGAAAGACAGCCTCTTCAACAAGTTGTGCTGGCAGAACTGGTTGAGCACCTGCAGAAAACTAAAGTTGGATCCTTCTTTGTCACCCTGCACTAGAATTAACTGCAAATGGATCAAAGACCTCGAGGTAACAGCTGACACACTGAAAACTTTACAAGAAGGAGTAGGAGATACACTAGGCCTCCTTGGCACAGGTCGAAACTTTCTTAATAAGGACCAAGAATCACAACAAATCAGAGAAAGGCTGGATAAGTGGGACTGCATTAAACTGCAGAGCTTTTGTATGGCAAAGGACATAGCTAGTAAATTAGTTAGGAAGCCTACAGAGTGGGAGAAGATCTTCACCAACCATACAATGGACAAAGGCCTCATATCTAAAATATATCAACAGCTCAAAAAATTAAATCACTCCAAAACTAATCTCCAAAGTAACAACCATCCCATTAAAAAATGGGATGTTTCTTCTTCTCTGAAGAAGAAACAAAAATGGCCTATAGACACATGAAGAAATGGTCAACATCTCTGGTCATAAAAGAAATGCAAATCAAAACAACTCTAAGATTCCACCTCACTCCAGTTAGAATGGCCAGGATCAGGAAAACGAATGACAACAGATGCTGGAGGGGATGTGGCCAGGAGGGATCACTACTACACTGTTGGTGGGAGTGCAAACTCGTTCAACCACTATGGAAAGCAGTATGGCAGTGCCTCAAAAGGCTAAACACAGAGCTTCCCTATGACCCAGCAATTCCACTACTTGGCATTTACCCAACCATCCAGAAAGTAGGGCATACTCAATCCACTAGCACATCAATGTTCATTGCAGCATTATTCACCATAGCAAAAATATGGAACCAACCTAGATGTCCCTCAGTTGATGAATGGATCCACAAGATGTGGTATTTGTACACAATGGAATTCTATGCTGCTGTCAGAAAAAATGACATCGCCCCATTTGTTAGGAAATGGAAAGACTTAGAAAAAATCATATTAAGTGAAGTAAGCCAGACTCAAAGGAACTTAGGCTCAATGGTTTCCCTCATTCATCATAACCTGTAGAAACCTTGGGCTCTGCAAGCAGAGATTTGCAATAGAGCAAAAACTTGATACATAAGGCCATATAGTATGAAGCTAATTGAATGGACCTCTAGGATATTGAAACAAAAGCCATATAATGAATGATTGCTGTCCTTAATGTACTATGTTATCTCATCTCTTTTGCTGTTCCTTTGTTATCTCATATTGACACAATATCTCACTCTGTTATCTGATATATTGGATGCATTTGTATTTGGTTACTTGAAATTGGACAGGGAAGGGGGGGAAAACCAAGAGGGGGGTGGGGGGGAGGGTAATGGGACCAAGACATGTGGAAGGGTATCCATGTATGTGAATTAATGCACCTTCTATCTGGCAAATATCATGTTACCCTTTTATTAAATACAATTTAAAAAAAAGAAAAAAAAACAAAAAAACAAATATTAGTTGGGAGCTGTGGGGAAAGGGAACTCTATTGCACTGTTGGTGGGAATTTAAACTAGGACAGCCACTCTAGAAGTCTGTCTGGAGATTCCTCAATAAAACTCAATGTAGATCTTCCTTACGAGCCAGCCATTCCATGCCTAGGCATCAGGCCAGAACATCACAAGCCAGGACACCATGAAGACATCTGGACAACCATGCCCACTGCTGCACTGGTCACAATAACCATGCTGTGGAAACAGCCTGGAGGCCCTGAATTCCATGCCTGGATCCAAAACATGTAGAACATATATACAATGAAATTTTACACAGCCATTAGAAAGAATATGACTATGTGATTTGCAGGGAACTGAATAGATCAAGAACAAATCATGCTAAGGGAGGTAAGCCAATTTCAGAGAGACAAATAGCACATGTTTTCTCTCTTAAAATACACTGGGACATAATAAATCATACAGGTTTCTAGGCATTCACACACAGTGAGACCAAAGGATAATACTCATAAGAGAGGAACAGAAATGCTCAATGCCTGTGTGCATCTGATACAAATAATATTTATCAAAATGAACTCTAGGAATTAGGAGCAAGAGGCTTTTTTCTTTCTTTTTGAGGTTTCTTTTAATTTTTCTTTTTGTTCTGTTTGTATATTATGTCTTTGGGAGTATAAGGAAGGGCACAGAAATGGAGAGATGAAGGGCAAAAAAAACTGCAGCAGTGATACTCGCTGGAACCTATTGAAAATTAACTGTATAATTTATGATGGGAGGGAAAAACTGGAAAGAGTGAGGGTAGAAGTGATATTGTTCAAAAGGTATTGTACACTTTATCTGACTTAGGAAACTTTAACCCCTCTGTACATCACCTTTATAATAACAGTTAAAATATAAAAGTGGGCCAAAAATGCTAGCGGTATGACTCAAGTGGTAGAGCAGTTGCCTAGCAGAGTTCAAGCCTCTGTACCACTCACAAAAAGAGCCAAGACTCAAGACCAGTTTTACTAAATACAAACTAGATATGGTTCTAGATTTTTACAGAACAATGGGATAAAAATTGAGTTCTTGTCATGTGCTAAGCAACTTATAACTCTCTCACATGTTGTACCTCAGTCAGTTTCACAAAACTCTATGAATTTATTAAATACTCTGAAAGATGTCAAGGTAGTTTCAAGGTAGGAAACTCAGGCATAAAGAGGTTTGGGAATGACCCAGTGTCACATTACTGAAAAACACTGTAGTCAGAATGCAAAAAAAATATTCCTCTAGCCCAGAAACGATCTCATAAATTCTTGGTTGTTTTTACTGGTTGAACTCCCTCCCCACTCCCAATTATATAGATTAAAGTTCTGAGTCTAGTACCTCAAAGTGTGACTTGATTTGAAAATGGAGTCGTTGTGCAAGTAATTCATAAAGCCAGCCTAGAGAAGGGAAGGCCTCCAACCAATAGAGATGGTGTCACTGCAAGAAAAAGACATATGGAATCATGCAAGAAAGCATGTGATAAGGAAGGCAAAGGCTCAGGCAAGCGTGGAGGTCACTAGGAATTACCAGATGCTTGGGGAAACTGAGGAGTCTCCTCTGCACTTCTCAGCAAGAGTGAAGACCTGCCATCCCCTTGATTTTACAGTTCTGGCTTCCAGAATTGTGAAAGAAGAGAAACTTAAGCCACTTAGATTTCAATAGTGTTACAATAGCCTCAGGAAACTAATCCACTTCTCATCTGTCATTTTGGAAGTGTACTGGTTAACTTTGAGCTCATTATAAATGATGTGTATTACGTAGCCAACCCCACTGCCTTTCTTCACATTGGCCGAGAGGAAGCTCAGAGTGGGATAATAATTGTAGGGTTTTCAGTCCCCATCTAGACTCTAGCATTCCAGTTTTAGCTCACTCATGCTTTAATAATTTGCAGAATGTTGTATTGTGTGCAATTGCATGCATAAACTACTTTCAAATTATACCTTTCCTAAGGACTAGCACATATAAAAGAAGCATAGATTGGGAAAAAGTTCTAGAAAGAAGTACTTTGTTGAAAATCATCATTCATTTTCAGTAGATACAAGATTAGAATATGCCCACTTTGCATATCCAGTGTCGCAAAAAATATTTCCTCACAGTGATCATATTAAGAGCTAGCTATGTAATATGGATAAAAATTTTAAGTCCAAAGTGAATTTAATAGTCTTAATCTACAAAAACAGCTTAGCTTAGCCTAACCAATATCTAAAAATGTACCCCAAATAGACTTCTATAAGTGGGCTCCAGTGGCTCATGCCTGTAATCCTAGCTACTCAGGAGGCTGAGATCTAAGGATTGGGGTCAAAGAAAGCCCTGGCACAATAGTCCCCATGACATGAAACTCTTCTCTGCAATAAACTACTCAAAAAAGCCAGAAGTAGTGCTATGGCCCAAGTGGTGATGCACTAGCCATTGAGCAAAAGAAACTCAAGGACAGTGCCCAGGCCCAGAGTTCAAGCCCCAGAACAAAAAAAGGTGGGGGGGAAGAAGGAAGGAAGGAAGGAGGGAACGAAGGAAGGAAGGAGAGAGGGAAGGAAGGAAGGAGGGAGGGAGGGAAGCAAGGAAGGAGGGAGGGAAGGAAGGAAGAAGGAAAAGAGGGAGGGAGGGAGGAAAAGGAAGAGAAGAAGGAAAGGAAGAAGAAAACAAACCTTTGATAAAATACAAAGTCTTGTTATGATAAACACCATAAATAAATTAGATTTAGAGGAATCATAACTCAGTAAAGACTACATATCAAAGCAATAGCCAAAATCACACTCAATGGGGAAAACTTAACAGGATTGCCTACAAGATAAAAAGCAAGACAATGATACTTACTCAGACTTCTGATTCAAATCAGAACTGGAAATTTTAGAGCCATTAGGCAAGAGAAAGAAATAAAAGGTATTCACATAGGAGAGGAGTAAATCATGTTAGTCCTGAATATTGGTGATAAAATCCTACATTTATTAAACTCTAAGGTTTCTCCCCAAAAGCATTAGAATTGGTAACAAACATAACTAATATACACATTTAGTAAAATAGAAACACATAAAATAAAAAATTAATGAATTTTTGCATATAGTCTCATTATCAATAATAAAAATAAAATACCTAGGAAATAAAGTTAACTAAGAATCTTAACTTCTATCATGAAAATTACAGAACATTGAAGAAAGAAATCAAAGGAGACCTTAGAAGTTGAAAAGGGTCTTCCATGTTCATGAACTGGTAAGGTCAATATTGTTGAAGCAGCTACATGACTTAGTCTTTACCAAAATAACAATGACATTTTTTCACAGAACTAGAAAATATAATTCTCAAATTCATCTAGAACTTCAAAACACCTCCAAAACATCAATTCTTAGCAAAATAAACAACACTGGAGATATCACAACATCTGATTTTAAGACGTATTACAAAGCCATAGTAGCATAACCAGCATGGTACTGGCATAAAAATAGACATGTAATCCAGTGCCAGAGGTTCCCATTGAATCCCAGCTGAAGACTGTGGTTCAAAATCAGCCCAGACCAAGAAAAAAAATCCATGAGATTATCTCCAAAAATTTAGAAGTAAATTGATGGCTCAACTAGTAGAGTGCAAGACGTAATCATAAAAGCTAAGAAACAGTGTCCAAGCTCCAAATTCAAGCCCCAGTACCAGCTTCCCACTTCCCCCACAACATGTTGGTCAACTAAACAGAACAAAAGATTTTGAAGTAAATGCATGCATCTTTACTCAACTGAAACTTGGCAAAGATGTAAAAACTAGTTCCTAGAGAAAGACAGTTTCTCAATAAAATTTAGTACTGAAAATGCTGGATGTTCACAGAAAGAATGTTGAAGCCACATTCTTCTCAGCTGAACATGAACCAACACAGATAAAAAAAATGTGAAACCATGAAACTTCTAGAAGAAAATTTAGAAACCCATTTCAAGATGTGACCATAGAAAATGACTTCCCCCCGTGTAGGACTCCAGTAACACAGGAAAGAAAAATAAATGCTTTTACATGACTAAATAAAAAGCTTCTACACAGAGTCCACAGAGTGAAGATACATGTACAGAATGCAAGAAAATCCCTACCAGCTGTGTGTCTGAAAGATTATAATATAGAATAAAGAACTTAAAAAACTTCAAAAACAAAAACATCCAGTAAATATGCATGCTAATAAATTAAATAGGCACTTCTATAAAGGACAAACACACATAGTTAATAAATGTAGAAGGAAATGCTTAACATCATTGACAACCAAGAAAATGGGAGTCCAAACGGTATTGATAAACCATTTCCTTGTTAGTATAATATTCTCAAACAAGCAAAGAATAACTAGTGCTGCTGAAGACATAGAGAAAAATGAACCTTTCTTCTACCTTGTTGATGAAAAGATTAAATGAATCCAGCCACTATGGAAACCAGTATGGGTGTGCCTCCAAAAATTAAAAACTATCATATAACCCAGCTCTGCCATGCCTGAATAGACACTTAAGGAAATAAAGCCAAAAGAGATACCTACAGACCCATATGAATCCCAGCAGTATTACATCAGACAAGCTGTAGAATGCATCTAGAAAATGTGGTGCTCACGCACACACCAAGATGTATTATTCTATTATGAAGAGAGATAAAATGTTGTCATTGGCAGAGAAAAGAATGAAACTGGAGACATTCATGTGGAACAAAATAAACACAGAAAGACAAATATCTCCTATCTTCTCTCCCATATGAAAAGGAAAGGGATGGGGGAAGATGACTGAAAGGAGGAGGGGGGCAATTAGGAACCGAGAATGTAACTGGCTGAAAAAAAAAATGGAGAATGTAGGGGCCGGGATTTTGGCCTAGTGGTAGAGTGTTTGCCTAGTGTGCATGAAGAAACAAGTTCGATTCCTCAGTCCCACAGACACAGAAAAAGCTAGAAATGGTGCTGTGGCTCTAGCCTTGAGAAAGCCCAAGGACAGTGCCTCAGTCCCTGAATTCAAGCCCTGGGACTGGCAAAAAGAAAAGGGAGGAGCGCAGGGAAAGATACAGAAGGAGAGTGAGCAATGGATTGTACATGCATGCGAGAATGAAATGTCACGGTGAAACCCTACTGATCTGTACAATCAGTACATGCTGAGAAAAATGGTCAGAGCTCTCCCGTTAGCCAAGCAAGATTGTCTAACTCAAAACCTACTCTATAATATGTTAAAGAAAATCTCATGGAATTTATTGCAAACTGCACTGTAAGTGAAAATCTACCATGGCAGTGGTATGCTTTCCGAGCACTGCAAAGTCAGAAAGTTAAATGACCATGAATGGAGACAAAGACTGTGGATGCACTGAAGTAGTTTTTATCCCATGGCTGGGTGACCCTGGATAAGTGATTTAGCAACTTGGGTATTCCTTAGTTCTTTGTCAGTGATGTGGAACTATCTATCTCACCAGGAAGGATGTTGGAAGGGGGGAAAACCACCACCCCTGCCTGTTTGGGTCCACAGTGAATCGCGTCCTTTGTATATGCCTGTGATTCCGCTGTGGCTGCTTGAATGCTGGGTCAGTCATAAGAGATGCCCAGCTTTCCTCTCCCATCCACATCTTTATCCTACAGTGAGCTGAAAGCCATCGCTTGGAGGTGGGGTAGGCTGTCCTATGACGTGGGAGCAGTGCAGGTGTGGGAAGGGAGAGTGTACCAAGCTAGATCTGAGGTCATCCTCTCAGCGCCTCTCCTTTGACAAACGAGACCTGGGAATTCTAGACGTGGAAGCCAGCAGCCTGGCCATTAGAACTCATTCTTTCTTCCTCACTTGTTCTTTGTTTCTGTTTTGTTTGGTTTTTTGTTATGGCAGGATGTGTGAAGAACCGGACAGCCCCAGTGACCTGGGCTCAACAGTTTCTCAGACAAAAGCTGACCTTTTCATCCAGACGATTTTATTTCTCTCCCAAGTGCCATGACAGAAAGGACTGGGAGCATCGATGTAGTCTCCACTGAGATTATGGTCTTTGGCTTTGTCATAATGGAGGCGATGCTGGAGCTTGAGAAAAGCACAGGCTGAGAGTGAAGCAAGCCGGACCTGTGCGTGCCAGGTACGAGCTGGCACAGTCAGTATCCTCCATTCTGACCACTGTCCCTGCGTTGGATAGCACGGTGCCCGCGACACAGTGAGCCCTGAGCCTCTGAGTTGTCTTCTTTATCCATGGCTCACTCTGACCAGTGAGAAATAGGATTATACTCCTGATGCCTCAAATTCCTCTATGTGAAATTCTCTGGAATGCAGACAAAACACAAGCCTCCCATCTTCTCTCTCCTGGGAAAGGCTAGTGTCCTGGGAAAGTCCTGCAGATTCCCTCCACGCTCCGCTCAGCTTCTTTCCACAGACCATGATGAACGTCAACTACTCATCCTGGCCTCTGATCATTTCTGGGTCACTTCCCAGCTCAGCTGAGACACAGAGCGACCATGGCATCTGTCATGGGACACTCTACATCAGGGTCCACAAGCCCATCCCTGCCTTTGGGGATTGGCAGAACTCCTGACTCTCAGCGGTTGACCTATGCTGTCACAGCTCACATTTCTTACAGAGACGGAATGAGCAGACAGCCAGAGCCAAAGGGAATAAGCTCAGGTGGAGTCTGCTGGCATCCTTGTGTGGTTCTCTTGTCCTCTTCTCCCCTGACACCATGCAGAGCCCAGGTCTCCAAGCAGTCACAAAAACCAGTGCACTAGGACAATCCAACAGTCAACACCCAAGACACTTTCTGGGGGCAGGTGACACAGGTTCCCTCTGTCTGGCACACAATTAAATTCCATGAAGCCATGCTGTTTGTAGTCTAGTCAGCAAGCCACATTTACCAGCTACACTAAGTTTTTGCTCTGTGTAGGGAGTTTAACACCAGCCAAGCTCATCTTACAGGGATCTCTCTTCTGCACACCCAGGGGAGATCAGAGAGTATACGTAGAGAATGGCATCTGGTACAACATCCCTAGGCCAGCAAAGCAGAATGTGGCCTATCCAGAAATCAGGCACAGAGCTGAAGAAGACTTTTAATACCAGTGAGCAGGTGTAGCTTGGGAGATCTCCACGTACAGGCATAAAGCACAAGATTCTAGCTAAAACATAACTAAAGCAAAAAGAAAAAAATCTAAGAGGCAAAGCATTTGCACCGGACCCCAGTTTTAATCCTGGCATCCACAAATGGGATCACGTTCTGATTCCATGCATGCAGATTCCAGAAGGCGTTTTCTGTGTCTGTCCTTTTCTGCAAGGCAGAAGAAGACATCACTTTTAGAATGGAGGGAAAGGTTTTCGGAATTCAGGCATAAGTGAAAACCAGATTCACTTCATGACATGTTTCATATTTGGTGATGCATCTTTACTACTGCACAGAGGTTATTAATTATTATTATTGCCAGCTACCTACAGTTCATTAAATCTGTTGCTTGTTAAAGGCAATATAGTTGCAAGTATAAATGACTTAAATAATGAGAAGAATTTGTTTTCAGCTCATTAACACAACTGTTAGTATTTCTGGGCAGGTGGTAATGCAGGACATATTACTGTCAAGAAACAAAACTGCCAAGCAAAGAAAAGTCCCTTCTTGAGTCTCTGCCTCTGTCACTCTTGTCATATTCCTCAGGATCGTGCTCTCAAATTCTCCAATCCTTTGACATTGCCACTGGTGTCTAAAAGGAATTTAATCAAACTATGTATGCTGGAATTTTATTTAAGCAGAAATAATGGCACTCATAAGTGACATTTTCATTAAAGCTATGCATAATTTCAAGCCTAGACTCTCAGTGGAGTCAAATCACCCCCAGGGGAACTGGGGCAGGAGGCTGGGGCTCACACAGTTTCCTCTTGTCTGGATGGGTGCACCTCGACAGTTGTGCACCTGTGCACCTGTCCTGCCTGGGAGAGAAAAAAGCAAGTGGTGGGCCCACCCAAATGCACCCTGTCTTATGAATCTCTGCCACAAACAAATTCCCAGGGTTTTTTCTTTTATGTGAACTTAACAAAACTGAATATTAATTGTGTAGGTCTCTCCCTCTCTCTCTCTCTATATATATATATGCAGAAATAGAATATGTCTATGTATGCTATGTATATTTACATACCGCCATTTGTGTAGAGATAGATAAATAGTAGATGGGTAGATAGCTAAATGATAGAATATTCTCTTTTTTGCATGTAACTTTATTTTTTATAATTTTTTATTGTGATTAATAGAAGGGTTACATTATATTCACCAGATAGAAGGTGCATTACTTCACAAACATTGATACCCTTTCTCATGACATGGTCCCTATTTCCCTCCCCCGCTTATCTTGATTTCCCCCCTTCCCTATCCAATTTCAAATAACCAATTAAGCACATATAAAATACAATAGATAGAATATTCTTAAGTGGTGAGCCTCATTCAAACTCTATGCTTTCATTCTAATCCCCCCAAATTGGAATATGACGTAATATTGAGAAAAGGGTCTTAGTATTAAGTAAGGTGTAAGTAGAGATCTGAAGATGAGATGATCCACAGAATTCTAATGTCAAAGAGATTTCTTTCTTTAGTTATTAGAGAAAGCAGAGAGATTTGAGGCAGAGAGAATAAGGCCCCATGAAAACAGAGGCAGGGATTGGGGTAATGCAACTGTGAGCCAGGGAATTTGGGGGTTGCTGGAAGCTGGAAAAGGCCAGGGAAAGGGGGCTGCTTCTCTCTGAGCCTTCAGATTCTAGCCTCTACAGCATATTAGTATAATTTTAAGTCACCACGTTCATAGAAATTTTATGTTGCAATGTTCGAAAGCAAATTGTCTGTGTGATGTATTTGTAGAATATACATACATATATATATACATAGATGTTACATATATATAAAACACATGTACATATATAATGTGTCATACATACTGATACATGCATCTGGACATGCATGTTTATATAAATATAAATCCCAGTACACATGCGTATATCTATGCCCAGCAAAGGTCCTGGCACATGGTTTATATTCCTTGTCACCCTTTCTTCTCTCTGCTGTCTCTGCCCAGGAGTGAAAGTGGCCCTGGAAATTCAGCCTCCGCTGTACCAAATATCTCTCATCCAAGTTCAATGTTTTTCAGTAGCTTTCTTCTGGAATCACGTCTTCCTGACTCATCCTTGCACAAAAAGAAGATGGGAATGCCTGTCAAGACCTGAGGGCTGTATCTTCACTCTGCTGAAGGCCCATACTGAATGGGGCAGGGAGAAGGCCCCCTTTGGTGACTGGGCATGGTCCACAGAAGCATCCTTGGGTGGGAACACAGCTTACCTCAGGCCTCTTTCTTATTTCTTGAGTGCCCCTGGATCCATGGGTAACCCACAGAGGCTGAGACCACAGCAAGTACTTACATATGGGGCCACCCATCATACCCTGTGCTCCACTCTTCATATCAAGGGGCTCATTTAGTAGCCTTGCTATTTCTTCAGATTGCTCGCTAGGCCAGCTTGTCTTGCAGGACGAGCTCTCCATGCTCATGTGCAGACATGCTGTGGACGTAGCACAGGCCCATGGCCTCCTGAGACTGACTAATGAAGACAACCCTGCCAGAGACTGAGTAATTGAGTCTGCACCATATTCCAGCTTGCTCTCACTAAACATTTCTCCATGATTTATTTGTTGTTATTTTTTTTTCTTCTCTTAATCACATAGGATCTGCTCACTTGGAAACTGGTTTAAAAACAACAGATTTGTGCAGGGAGGGACGTCAGATGGTAGAAATATCAAACAGAAGCAAATATATTGGTGATAATGTTTCCTATAAAAAGCTTTAATGATATTTTAATACATTGCAGCTTTTTACAGTGACCTTTTCCAAAACCTTGTCCATCTATCCCCCCCAGGAAATAAAAGGGGGATGAACTGAATAAATGGGAGTAGAACACCATTGTATTATTTGTTTTATTTTCTTGGGTGTTGTCTGTTATCCAGTAGGGGTCTATAAAGAAGCACTGTTGTCAATTTATCATATGTTCATATTAATTTCTTTGCATCTTCCTTTATAGACACCTAGAAGAATAGATTAGAAAAAAGGATAGCTTCTTTCACCCACACATTCTGTGAAGTCTATGAAGAGACTCACCCGGCCATTCCTGCTTCTTGACCCATCTGTAGTTGGAGCTGGAGCCATCAGAGATTAAGCTCTGATCAGAGGGGCAGAAACCCCACTGCAGGGTACATGGCAAGTTATTTCCACTAGACATGTGCAGCAGCAGGAATACGGGTGAGCCATGCTCCTGGAGGGTGAATGTGGATCCTTGGAAAAGCAGCCTGGGGCTACAGCCTCTGGCTTCCCATTCTGTAGGTGGAAATTCTGCATGGAATTCCTTGGTTTTACTTTTTCAGGGCCCCTGCAACAACAAACTTCCCTCGCCATTAGCAATGTCCTCTTAAAAATAAGCCAGGTTTTCCCCCTTTCCATGCCATGTCCTCCACATACCCCCATTCTAGAATCTTCTCCTAGACTATCTACCTGCCTCCAAGTCCTTGGCCTATTCCATGATTTGATCACAGCTTAAATCACTGTCTGATTATGGACTGAGCGAGGGAGCCATTGTATTCTCACATATGAACAAAGTCGTCTATCCACAATAAGGCTTCTGATTTGTTCTCCACGTTTAGCTGTGTTTGTTTCTTACACTGTGCAGAACTTGGAATTGTGCTGCTTTAGAGGCACTTGGAAATGTCAGCATGCAGAGATGATTAATACATCATAGTACTTGATAGTTTTCAGTGGCCTTGAGTCTGTGATGTCAACAATGTAGAGGGAACGCACATATATCTGCACACAGCAAAGATCTCAACAATGACAATTCATTCCCTACGCATGTCACCATTCCAAGTGCTAAGTAAAAGGAAAGGTTTCTAGCAAAGTCTCTTGCCTTTAAAATCCTCACTTGGAGCTAAGAAAGAAACAGAAGAGAAAAATGTGAATTATTGGCAGAGAAAATTATGTGGCCTTGAAGCCCCACAGATGACATATCAACAGAGCACTGGAACTGCACAGGAGTTTTTCAATTTCCTGGGCTTTACTTCTGGATTCTCACCTAATTGTGTGATCTTGGATAGTCTGCTTAATGTCTCTCTAAGTCTTGGTATTCATATCTAATAGATGGGCATAGTGATATTACAATTCCTCTCTGAAGGGGAATGAGCATGCACAGGATGAGATAAGTAAAGCAATAAGTAAGGTACCTGGTTAATCTTGTCTCTAATTAATGCTAGATCTTTGGGTTAGTGGTTACTTCTGTGTATGCATACCACAAAATGTCGTGGTTTAGGATAACTAAACACTGTTCAAGCCCCACCACTTCTGAGAGTCACCAATGTAGAGACAGCTTAGCTGGGTGTTTCTGGCTCATGTCTGTCATGACGATACCATCCAATATTCTATGGGATCCTCATCACTCAAGTCTTGGCTGGTCCAGAGAACTGTTTCCAAGACAGGGCCCTCTCTTACCAGAGTCACTGTTAGCCATTGGTGAAACTCAGATCCTTGCAATAGGAAGTTCTTTACTGATCTATCTGACAATCCCCCAGGTACAGTAGATGACTTTGTGTGTATATGCATGTATATATTTCCATTTGTAATTCTATTTGTAAATCTATCCCAGTGACATTCCAGGTATCTGTTAAAGACATTATTTCTAGGGGCTGAACATGATGGTATAAACCTGTAATCTCAGACGTTCATGAAACAGACACAGGAATAACATACATAGCCCAAAGCCAGTTTTAGCAAAAGAACAAGACTTCATCTAAAAAAGCAAAGGTACTAGGGGCATGCTAGAGCATTTCACTAGCAAGCAGAGGCCCAGAATTCCATGCCCAGCATAACAAAAATAATTTGTAAAAATAAAAGCTTTCTAACCATAGAAAAGAGAGGTAAGCCAAAAAGTTACGAAGGGACTTCCCATGCAACTTCAAATTGAGCACATTAGGTCTGGATTAATAAAAGTATCAATAACAGATGTCATGGCACAGAGGAAGATGAGACACACACTTGAAAGACAGATGGGAGGATTGATAGGATAAAAGAATCTCATGAAAAGATTCAGGTAGGAAAGAGCACAGGAGGGGCGGAAACTCATAGAATGGAGAAGGAATAAAAGAGGTAGGTGGCAGACCACTGGATGCACTTGAGGAAGGGACTAACCTGATCAAAGAGATGATGCCCGACTGGAATTGACACAATGTGATGCAGGACAGCCTGGCAAATCCCAGAGGCAGGAAACTACCCAGCATTTGATATTCGTTTATTATGAGCAAGTGCATGGCATTACAGGGTAACAGTTAACAATCGCTCAAAGGCCTCTTGATAAAACTAGTATGTTCTACTGTGCACACAAGCAGAAAGATGGCACTGAAAGAAAGCTTCCTGAATTCTACTGTTGTTCAATGCCCCACAAGCATAGATGTATGTGGAGGGAAAAGGCCTATGGTGGTAAGTATGCCTTTAACAGCTTTTCATGGACCTACCTCTCCTTGGAGGAGCCAACATTTGCAGTTCTGTGTCCTGCTGCCTCATTGGTTCCTCAGTATTTGCACTCTCGTGTACCACAGTCTCATTGGTTTGTCACAGCTGGGCTATGATCATGAGGCATCATTAACTGGTCTTCCAGCCCCACCTCTTCATTTCCAGAGTGTGAGATTGCATGATGGAGGTGGTAGAACTTGTACTATTAAAATCCAGCTTTGCACACAGGATCTCAACTATCCAATGTGTGAAATTTGTTGTGAATTTGTTCATTTGGAAGAAATAAGGGAATAACTACTGGAATGACAAACAAAAAGATCAGGCTGTCCAGCTCAAAGCAGATGGCAGCTTCCACCCCAACAACTAAGACACCTACAAACTTAAAGGAACCACTGGACATCCTTCTCTAAGGAAGGTCACCTTGAAACAGTGTTGGGAGCCAGAGTGGAATCAAACTGTACCTTGACTTGCATCAGACCATGGCTTTATTGTCTTATTGCTTTCTGGCCCTATTCTATGTAAATGACCTGAGAATTACCATATGAATGTAACACCTGGAGGTTCCCGGGGTCTGGAGGAGGGGAGAAGGGGGAGTGGAAAATAAACGCGGCAGTCTCGGCAGTCTTTGCCTGGACTGTGGACATCCCGGACCCGGTGTGTTTGTCTCTCTTCTTTTTCTTCCTAGTCCTTGTCCCCTATTTCAGGAACCCCAATCTGCGAACCCTGGTTTGCTGCCAGTTGGCCCCGGCAAAACAGTAAGAATGAAACATCTTATAAAAGTGGGTTTGTTTAACTCCAATGAAATTTGTCTACCATGGCTAAATGAATCAGAAGCTGTTGAGAGTTTCGTAGTCATGTTAAAAGAAACAAATTATCAACTCCAGATCCCAGAGCCAAAGAATGTCAGTGAGATGCCCATTTACACAGGAGGTCTTAGGGTAATTGAATTCAGGTTTCAAATGTAATATGAAGTCTAGGGGGTAGAAGAAAGAGAAAGCCATTGAACAGCAGACAGTATGGATCAGGAAAAATGGTGTTCATTGCTTAGTCTGAAGGACAAAGTACAACCAAGTCTAAGAACTGGATGAAAAACTAGTATTTGAGAAGGCCGCGGGAGGAAGAAAGGAGAACAGCCATCTGTATAAGGGCAATGATGATAGGTGGTTCATAACTAAGTCCTTGAGTCAGTCTCTCTCATCCTTGGGTTAATGGTAGGGGAAGAACATGAACCAGTGGTACCTTGATATTTTGAGCTCTGATCTCTTCTTTAAAATGAAAATAGGTATATCTGCATTGTTATTTAGTACCAGAACTGTTCAGGAAGAAGCAAAAGGCAATAGGACAAATGTGAAGGAATTGCTTACACATTCCAGTTGAAGTTTAACCTTAAACAGATGGTGTATATTCGCAGACTTCTGTAGGACAGCTCGCTTGTTGTGTGAGCACACTTACAAATTGTTCCAGCTGCTACAAATCCCCATCCAGGTTTAGAGCCAGACAGAGATTATGGTGTGCTCCAACTCCCTCACATTTTACTGGAACCTTCCACCCACACAAGGGAATCTCCACACTAACGGCTCATTAGCAGAACAAGCAGAAAATAATAACTTCAAGTTTGATTTGCTTTGTGGCTCCTTTGTCCTTCCCCTCCCCCCAGCTTTATAGGGGTATAATTAGTTTATAAAACTGCTAGACTTTGCGTATGTATGTTAATGGATTTGCATATATGCATAGACATGTGCTACTATTGGCACAATCGAAGTAATAAACACATGTATCACCCCTAGAAGGTTTATGGTATCCTTAATATCAAGGAATTGTTCTGATTTTAGGCTACAGCTATGTTGGGTGTTTCTTTCCTTGCAGCAGATCCAGAACAATACATAGACATTTTAAGGTTCAGAAAAGGATTTATGCAAATCCACAATCATGGAGAAAGACTATACCTAAACAAACAAACCAAAAAACCCATGAGAACTGCAATGCTGTTAAAATACAAAAAAAAGTAAGACTGGGAAGTTAGGCAATGACTGATCACAGACACCATTCCTATATTCTACTGCAGAAATTCCTGACCATCTTGGTAATCGTGGACCATGAAGGAAGGTACAAATATGTGCAGGGCCACACATTTCAAAATGTGTCTAGATTTTTCTTCTGCAGATTGTTTCAATAAGGAAATTTCATTTGCAGTCACATCATTTCTGTGACAACACCGGATGCCAGATAAACAACATTGTCTATACACCTGTTATACTTTTTTATGCCATACTTCTTGATTGGATTATATCCTCCTAGAATTGTAGTGAGGATAGTAGGCAATGTTCAGGTGTCATTATGAGTAAGGAAAGAAACACAGAAAGAAAATGTGTAAATGTATTATACTACCTAAGATCATAAGGACAAAAACAATGTCTAAAACTTTGAGGGCCATGGACACAAAAGGACCTGAGACTCTTATCTCCAATTAACCTCTAGAAAACAAGAAGTAGGGCTTGGCTCAAGGTAGAGTGGCAGCCTTGAGCTAAAGAGCTCAGGGACAGCACCCAGGCCCATGACCCACAAAAAAACAAAAACAACAACAACAAAAAAAAACTGTAGGGGCCAGAGTTTAGAAACAAAGGACTTGAAGTTGAATCATTATTTTGAACATGGTTCATAATGCCATGAAAGGAACCATGTCTTTATGTACTTCAGTTTATTCTACCTACAGGATCTTATAACAAATGGCAATTTTTAGTGGTGTGTTGCTGTGGTATGGCTGTTGTAGTCTATCCACATTTATGTGTTGGGAATTTACTCTCTAAAGCCAATGCTAGAGAGTGAGGACGACTGAGAGATATTTAATTCAAGAGGGCCTAGATTACACAAAGGGCTTGCATGCGTGGCTTCATTCTGATCTTGTACTATGTGAGAACATAGTCTTTCTCTCCTCTGGAGGAGAGAAAACTCAAGACATCATCTTCAAATCAGAGTGTCCCTCCTCCAACACCAAGCCTGCCAACACCTTTGAGAGAACTAATTCTCTGTGCTTCCTGAATTACTTGGTCTCAGGCATTCTGCACAAAATGGCTAGGATGCAAATCAAATCTGAAACCCAATAGTACTGTATTAGAGCTCCATTGATATTGCTTGGTATGATTTCCTCAAGTGAGGAGAAGACAAAGTGAAACCAAGGAATGTCTCCTGTAGAGGACTACGGTGTGTCTGCATCAGTGTAAAGGGGAACACAGAGGAGGCATGCCTGCTTCAGGAAAGAAGCTCCTGAAGAAAGGTAAAAGGCCAGTTGGGAAATAGGGCACTGTGACAAAGAAGCCTGTGTCACTATTGTGCTGCTGGGTCAAGGAAGCCTGGTCTACAATTAGTAGGTCGATGTGACCTACTCATTGGCAGGAAGTTGGATTGTATAGAGTATGAGGATCTCATAGAAATCCTTCTTTCAGCGAGAAAACCTACCATTGTGCCCACCCTGTACAGGGTAAATAAGGTGTGCTTGGACGTTGTTCATGTTACCAACTGTTTGTCCTAGTTAATGGGGTCTTCTTTTGCCTGGGGGAGACAATAGGACAGCCAAGAAAATAGATGGGGACACAGCCCCTAAGCTGAATATCACCTCTGATCACTTCAGAGAAGCTGAGTCATGAAAATTTTTCCCACCCAGGAGAAAGTTCCTTCCAGGAGGGCCAGCCTGTGCTGGCACTTCTGTGTCACTGGAGGCAGCCAGAAAAACAGATTGTTCCAGCACCAAAGGCAAACAAACAGGCGAAAACAACAAAAACCAAAAAAAAAAAATAAACTCAAGAGGCTGCTTTTTTCACACGCCTCAAGCCTGTGCGCTCGGGATCCCAGAGATCTTTCCTTTCGTATCCCTGAAAATCATTTCCTGTCTCGAAGCTAACCTCAGCATCATTTTTCAAAGCAAAACACAAACCAACAAAATATTGTGCATTTGTGTGAAGCAGAAGCAGGAAGCCGGCCTGCCATGTAGACTCTGTGTGCTCATGAACAAAACAAATCAAAACAGAGCCAAGGAAACATGGAGGTGCTTACACAGGTGAAGAAAAAGGTAACGGAAAGCATGGAGGCAACATCAAATGCATATAACGATGTGAATAAAGAAAACTAAATTGGGACATCCCTGTACTGGAAGTTCTCTATTATATTCCTGTCAAATAATTACCCAGCACAGGATTACAAATTGTCTCCAAGGTCGGAACATTTCTCATTCCCCCACAGTGATCTAACAATTGGAACTTTCTTTGTGCGAGCCCAAATTATAATCCTCTGCATCCCCAAAGAAATGGTTCATCTCTGAGAATTCAGTTGAACCATTAAAGGAGACACGAGAGTGCTCTGGATATATTGTAAAATGAAATATAGCCACATTTTGCTGTGTGCTGAAGAAATGTTAATCATTAAATAGAATATTATTATCCTGGATGCATTTAATTTATCAAATACATCATGGAAGTCCTCAAAGGAGAGGTTATCGTAGACAGCCGTGTGGTTTAATCGTTTTAGGAAATAATAAGAGCATTAATTTTACATCACTTTTTTAAAAAACGGTCAGAAGCTAGTTAATTGAGAAAAGACTAAGATAAATTGTTTGGCCTTGAGGACATTTTTTTTTCCTTTTCTTGGCTTTGTTTTCCTCGTCTGCCAACTAATGATTTCAATTTGAAGAAAGGTGAGGGGACTTCCTGGGTCTTCCCCACCAAATGACAAAGATAACCATGATTTCCTTTAGAAATCATGTACCTTTTCTTTTTAATCTCATACCTACCCATACTGGAGGGATCTGTCTTTCCTGGAATCGTGTCAGATGAGAAATACTGGCAACCATTCATTCTAAATTATGACACCCGAAATTTTTTTCCATTGTCATAAAAGCTCAAAATCATTTGGAATTTTACTTCTATATATTAAGAAGAATTACTTCAAAATTGTAAGAACAGCTTTTATGATTGACCCCAGAACTACTGAGGAAGATAGACAAATGATCTCACAGTTATGATACCATGCAATAAGTCAGCACAAGACTGTTAGAACATAGTAGCTCTCAAGTTAATACTCATAAAGACTTACTTCCCTTGAGACTTTATATTGTCTTTAAGTAGTTGTACAAAAGAACTGCCATTTCATAAAGCAGCTTACAAATATACTGCATCCTAATCAATGTCATCCCTATCAATTCCTCCTCCACTAACCCTTTCCTCCCCTCATTCTTCTTAATTTGTGGGACCCATATTGAGTTCTCTTTAAAAATATTATTGTCAGGGTGATGTACAGAGTGGTTACAGTTGCCTTGCAAGGTCATAAGTATATTTGTCGAATACAGTTATCTCCTTCCACATTTTCCTCCCACTTTCCCTCCCCCCAAATCCTCCTCCCAAGGTAGAAGGTTCATGTTCAACATATTGTCTTGTATCGTTGTTACATGGTTCACCCTTTGTCCTTTGTCTCACCATACACATTCATTTGAATATATTGAAGTCTTGATTGCATTTTTCCCTTCTCTTCATTTGCCCACATCCTTCTCCCTGACCCCACCCTACCCCTTTCGAGTACCAACTTTTTTATACCTAATATGTGCTTTAATATTTCCTTTTTCTTGATTAAATTTGTCCATGTGGGTCATTTTACCTGAATATAAAGTTAGTTTAGGTATTTTAGGAATTTTCAATGGCTTGATTCATCTGTTTTACCTCATTTTATACCATTTTATTTAAGGTGTAATTTGTTGCTGTTGTTTTTTATGGTGTGGCTTTTTAATATGGCTTATTTTCAGTCAATGTGTCATTTTTTAATGTGCTGATTGTGGATAGAAGAAGAATTCTTCAGGTTATTAGAGAATTGTTATTATAGAAGACATAAAACTGGACTCAGGGTGCCTCTGCTGGTAAATAAGCACCTAGTTCTTTTCTTGTATCCTCAGGTAACAGACATTTAAAAATTGGGGCCTATGCTCTAAAGAGATATTAAAGCTAAGTTCTGAAAAGTCTGTGTCATCACCAAGTTGTCTAATTCTGGTTCTGGTCTGCGAGAGGAGCGTAGTTTCATGTAAGTGAAACTCCCTCCCTCCCACCCTTCCTCCCTCCTTCCCTGTATCCCTTCCTCCCTTTCTCCCTTCCTTCCTCCTTTCCTTTCTTCCGTTCTGGACTGTTTTCTTTCTTCCTTTTTTATAAAAATGTATTGTGTGCCAGTACTGAGGCTCAAACTCTGGACCTTGTGGTCTGGCTTGTCTGTTTGGCTCGTGGTTGTTGCTCTACCATTTCATTCACACCTCCCCTTCTGGCTTCTTTGGGTGGTTAATTGTAAATAAGACTCTCAGGGACTTGTCTCTACCAGGCTGGCTTTGAATCTTGATTCTCCAATCCCAACTTCCTGAGTAGCTAGGATTGAGGGTGTAGGCCACTGGTGGCCAGTTCTTTACTTTCTGCTTCAGAGAACCACAGGCTCATCAGTCCACCCCCAGGGAGGTTTGCAGCACATAAGGAGCAGAAGAGCATTGAGCCTACAAAGTCAGGCAAACTCAACCACTTGCCCCAGCTAGGGGGAAACTGAATCCCGTTCTGTGGACCCTCACCACCTGCCAGAGTGAGGAAGTTCTGGTGGCTATGATGTCTTCACTGGACCCCTGTGACCTCTTTGGCACTAGAGGTCACAATCAGGAGTTGCTAGACAGAAGGGAGACAAATGACATAAAGGAGGAACTCAGCATTCTCCCTTCTCAGGGCAGAGCCCCTGCTTCTCACTGGTATGGCTACTTCGGCTCTCTTCCTGTCTTCTGTTCACCTTCTCTCCTTGTCTCATCCTTTTACCCTCTCCTCTGCAGCTTGTTCCAAAGAGCCTAGACCTTTTCAAAAACCAGGAAGTGGTGATAAGATCGGAGAATGTCTGGTTTTAGATCAGAAAGACGTTCTTTCGACCAATGAACTACTGATGGTTTTCTACAATTTAAATCAGGATCAGGAGCAAGGTAAAAAGGAACTTCAATGAAAATAGTTTAATCATTTCTCTTGGCCCACCCATAAAGTATTAACCACTTAAAAGTATAAGAATGGGTCTTTCTTCCTTTTTTTTTTATTAAAGAGTGGCTTTTGGTGGACATAGAATTACTATATGGAATGATAAAAAGGTAATGAAGCTGGGGAGTGATAATATTTACCCAACCATACTACTGAAGTGCAAAGTTTAAAACAGTTAAAATGAAAATCATATTTTGTGTATTTCTCACACTAAAAGACAATAAATGGATCTTTAATCATAACCCCCCCAAAAATCTTTCTTAGGTATATGAAGAGTTCCAAAACCTACTTCAATCCACCTTTCCAAATTCCTCTGTTACACTTTGTATTTTCTCATTTTTTTGAAGAAAATGAATCTCAATATTTAAATAGGTTTCACAATAGTAATATTTACTTACCAGCCAAAATTTTGGTCTAAGATAACACTTAGTTCAGGGTAAAGTCAATATGTCTTCTCATAGCAGTCCAAAGCAAGGTGACTTACCTTAAATTTTATGCAATATTCCCAAGAGGAAAGGAGGGTGTGTGACCATCCGTGACCGTTGGTGCATGGAGTGGGAGGGCTTCCACTACTCTCTGTGGCCCTCCTTTAAAACAGCATATCCCTACTTTCTCCTATTCCATTGGCCAAAATGTGCCACAGGAGCAGGCGGGGCAAAGTAGTACTGTATAGGGAGACAGCACTCTCCAGTTAATAGTGGAAATTCAATGCCAGTTCACCAATGGTAAGTGTTAGGATCGGGAGAAAAGAAATTCAGAATGTATTCATGTTCTCAGGTGACATGAGGACCGTCTCAAGAAACAGTCCTATGAAAGCCAAGCATAGGGTATGTGTGCTGAGGCAGGAGTTGGCTGGTGATATCCTGGAGTCTTCCCCAAAATTCTCATGTTAGTCTCCTGAGTTGTATTCCTTCCTCATCTCCTGTGGCCAGCAAGAGGGAAGCATGGAGACCCTTCCCAGGTCTGTGAGGACATTCCTGAGATCTTCTCATCAGAGGATTGTGGGAGGGAAATAGAATACCAAAGGAAAAGAAAATTTTTCTGACACAATGAAATGTACACTAGCCAGTAAGCTAGTTGTTGAGCTGTGACTACAGCTGTCTCTGTGGTAGAACAATAACAGATCCATCAATTATTTCCAATTGTTTACTAAACAATAATAAAACATGCTACACTTCCCATTTCAAATACTCATTTCCCTTTCATAATTCCAAAACACAACAATTTCATTGGAAAATGGGAAGAGGTCTTAGCCAGGATGATTTTTATACTGGATCTGAAGGCATCAACTCTTATCTAGGATGTATAAACTGATAAGTGGTATTGCTTCACATGTCTAAAGTACACTGGCTGGAACAAGCCAAGATAAGTCATTCATTTGTAAAGGGGAAGATAAAGCTGAACAGCACAGATATGGATGGAGCAGTGGTAAAGTCAAAATCTACTCCCTCACGAGGAGGGAGAAACTTCTGATTAGCTTTTGGTTCTTTTCCCTCAATGGCTCCCCCATTCAATGCTTCTCTGGACTAGGACCCAAACTGGAAGAAGCCTTTTCCCTTCCATTGTCTTCATTTAAATTTATGAACTAAACATCATCTATATGTGGTATACAGTATATTTAGAAATACATGTCCATGGTGGAATGGCTAAATTGAGCTAATAAGCACATGCTTAGCAATATTTTAGGATGTGTGTTTAAAATATACTCATAATTTTCAAGCATATAATATATTAACATACATTACAGTAGTCACATGTTGTACAACAGATCGCTAGTAAACAGATATATATATTTCACCAATAGCTATGCAACCACCTACCTACAGACCCTACAAACAACTATTCTAGTCCGTACTCGCTTAGGTCCCATGCTTTAGTATTTATTCTATCTATGAGTGAGGTCATAAAGTACTTATCTTTCTGTGCCAAGTTTAATTTGTTTACTACAGTGGCCTCCAAGTCAATCCATGTGATTGCAAAGGCTGGATTTTCTTCTTTACTGAGGATAAATGGTACTGCAATGTTTATGTAATCATATCTTCCTTCTCCATCCATCCACTGAGATTCTTAGGTTGATTAAGCAATATCTTGGCTATTGTGAGTTCTGCTGCAATGAACAGAGATGTGCAGCTGTCTCTTTGACATATTGATGTATTTCCTTTGGAGACAGACCCAGTACTGGGATTGCTAGATCCCATGAATTTCTTTTTTAGTTACTTTTATTTGGAAACTCCACCCTGTTTTCCTATTGACTACATCAATTTACACTCACACCAACAGTGCATGAGTTCTCTACATTTTTGTTCCTACTGGGTATTATTGTTTTTTTGATAATAGCATTCTACTAGGTGTTAATTTTTAACTCATCTGAGGACATTATTGGGAAATACTCTTCTGGGAAATACTCTCTGTAAATGTCTTGATTGTTGGCCTATTGTACAGGGTTGGGAGGAAGGACGAACCAAAGAATACTCAAAAACAATAATAGATTGATGGAGAGTCAATGTCTGTTAAGTGCATTGCTCCGCATAGGGGATCCGCTAACATTCAAGCTGCCAAAGAAATTAATGTTCACTGTAGGAAGACAATGAGATTTGTTTGGAATATTCCAAATCTTTTCTCTGATCTCTGATCCTTCTCTTGTAGATCCTCCCCTTAAAACTTAACAATTTTCTGCACCCCTGCCTCCTTCTTCTCTGGAATTTTACACATTGTCTTTCTGTGTGTGACAAATCTTCTGTTTGACTTGGGTCTTTCCCTACCATTGTCTGACAGGCCTTTTCCAGTTGGTGGTTTGTATTCACATCTGCATGTTTCTAATTTACTCAGCCTTTGATGAGACTGAGGGAGTAGAAAGACTGGGGGCCTGAGAGGAGGGGGGGGCCCTGGTTGAGTTCACAGTTGATAAAGGGTGCAAGGACAATAATTTGATATTTCATAATTTCTATTTGTCTATGGTACTCATCTTTTGAAAAATGAGAGAGTGAGGGGGAAAAGCAGATATTTACTTGTCTCCTGACCATTTCAACCAGAGGTAGACATACAAAATCATAAAGATAATTGAATTGGCAGTATCTGGGTGAAACGTAATTGGTTTACTTAAGCAAGAATACAGCTGGGTATGCATATATTAAATGTAAATATTATATTTATAAATATAAAAATGTATTATATTCTCAATGAAAAAGATGATATTGAGCTTTTTCAACAGATGAAGTATTGTAACTCCTTGAAGCATGGAGGTTTCTTTGAATTTTCTGTGCTGATGAGATTTTATCACAGAATAAGTCTTTGGTAGATTCATCTTAAGTACTTGCCATGATTTTTAAAAATGTACTGCTTAATTAGTGACTTAGATGTAAGTCATTTTAAGAAATTATAGTTATAACTTGATAGGATATATTTCAAAATGCTTCATTGTCTGAAACTCCATTGTTCATTCTCCTTTGCTAGGAGTTGGTAGAGTGTAGATATATTAGAAGAAGAGACCATGGGCGAGTTTTTGCCAGGTTCAGATTACCTTACAATCCACCTTCATGGTCAGGGTTATTATAATCATTGTACAAATTAGAAAAACATAAGAAGTAAAATTCACACCAGGATCTATTTCTATTATTTGACAAATTGGAGTTTAAATCTCAATTACCATAGTCCAATCCGCTCCTTATTTATTTTCTAGAAGAGAATATGCATGACTCTATTTAACTTTTTCCAAAATACTTGCTAAGGTGTACATCAAAACAAAAAAAAAAAGAGAGCAGGGAGTTTGGCCTAGTGGTAGAGTGCTTGCCTAGCATGCACAAAGACCCAGGTTGGATTCCTCGGTACCACATACACATAGAAAAAGCCAGAAGTGGTGCTGTGGCTCAAGTGGTAGAGATGTAGCCTTTAGAAAGCCCAAGGACAGTACTCAGGCCCTGAGTTTAAGGCCCAGGACTGGCAAAAAAGAAATAGCTTTGTGAATATCCAGAATGTGATTCAACCTTAAACCTGGGCTATCCCAAACCAGAGACCTTTGAGAAATCACTTTGTGTACAAGAAGGTTATGGGATGAGAAGTGTTGTGTCAGGGCTGATTTAATTTGACTTAGATGAGATTTGATTTGATTAGAATCAGATCGACTCCTGGTTCTAAGCTATTTTTCTTACAACCTTACTAAACTCACCTCATTCCTCTCGTTTCCCATGTTGGGGTCCACAAAATAAGAGCCTGAAAGTCTGCAGGTTCTGCATCAACAGGCCACTGTAAGTCCCGTCAACACTAACCCTCAGCAGCACTGTCCAATTAATTGTTGTTATAACTGTTAATAGTGCTGTAATTATTATTGACCTGTTTCTTATCACTGAGTTGAAAGTTTTACTTCATCTTTCGTAGAACAAGTCTACCAGTTAATGCGTGCTGGTTCTTTTGTCATCTTTAAACAGCAGTATGTTACTGGAGCCAGCATGTACCAGCTCTCAGTCTGTTGTACTGCACTGTCCTGTTGACAAATGTGTTCATTTTAAACTCCTGTCTGTTTCTGAACATAGACATAGACAGATGCATCATTCTGTCTAGCCATAGCACTTGAATGAGCCCCATCGCGTCGGTTGAATCTTTCTCCGGCAGCAGGTGGTGACGTTCATGGCCAACCTTTTCTGTAGCTGTCACCATGATGGCCTATAAGAAACAAATGAACTGATGGAGAGCGTAGGACTGAATGTTTTGCTTTTACTCTGTCAGTTAAAGAGGAAGAACAGCATTTAGTCCATCCAATTGAGCTATCCATCTTTCTCCTGGTTGAGTTTCCTATTGTCACAAGAGTTCGATGTTACAGAGCAGGAGACTGACAGCAAAGACCAAGAGGAAGCTGATGTCCTACCAGGAATATGCTCAGTGAGGGTTTACACCGCAAAGAAAGCATTGTGTTTTAGCAACTGGTCCTCACTGGGTAGAACTGGAGACATTTTTCTCACGTGATCAAACACAAGAAAACGGATACTTTTTCATCACACACACTGGATATCAGTCACTACTCTGTTGTTCACACTTCTATCATCACACCTACCTCTGCTAAAGAAGGTAATAGTCAAGAAATGTATAGACTCATAAAGAGCACAGACAGCCAAGTGAAAGTAAGCAATGCATTGTGAGGTCAGCTGCAAAGAGCTGTCAGAATTTTATTACTGGTGTGTTCTTGGATACAAAGTGAAGCTGGAAAGGTTGAAGATCCTGAAATTCTTCTGAAACCTGGTCAAGCATTTCAACAGCTCAGCACAGTAAGGCCTTCATTTTGGAAAGGTCCTTTCAGTTACGGTGTGGACTTTCATAAAGAACAAATAAAAAGAATCAACAGTGCTGGTGTTATTATGACTTGGTTGATAAATGCTTCAGGGATAGAGATGGAAAAGTAAGATGGACCAGGTAAGTACAAGATAGACTATCAATACCTAAGTGCCTAGGTATCACAGATGGTGTAAATTTAGGGCTAGAAAATATAAGTGAAATCTAGTCAAATAAAACAACAGACAATCCCATGGAGAATACTTTCCTAGGCTCTGACATATCTACATCTATTATTTACTTATGTGCTATCTTTTATTTTTTTTAACTTACTATTTTGCTACTTCATTTGGCACTTACATCCAGAGACCTATAAACTTTTTAGGGAACACATACAATTTGATTTTTACCATATTAAGTGCCATGAACAAAAGTTAATCATGACAAGCAAAACCAATGCTGTTCTGGCAGGGCTGAGAGCTATAGAGATGGATTTGCTCTGGGAGATTCACATGAAGCAGAGCATTGCCTTTCCCCCAGAACTTGTGCAATAGGGAAGCTCATTAATGAGCAGAAAAGGAGTAGAGAGAAGTGGGGGCAGAGCAAATGGTTTGCTCTGGTCATTTTCACCATTTCACTAGGAAATCCTCCTCTGTTGAGAAGAATATACAGGACTTATTCATTATACCTTGCTGAAAGAGGAGACATCAATCATGATGCATTATATTCATAGATTGATTTGTTTATGGCTACTAAAAAAAGAAATACCGTGACAGTGGTTCCCAGAGGTCGTGCTCGTTCGTGAGTTCCCATGCATGGGACAGTAACGTCACATGGGTAAGCCTTCATTCATATCTGCTGGTTCCTTACTTCCTCATGCTACATAGGAAGCCTAGCTGGGGAAAGCTATTCCGAGTTTCTGGGAAGCAAAATTTATGTGATCCATGGGTAACGATGACTCCTAAGTGATCAAGCCTGAATGTAAGCGTTCATTTTCTCTTATTCCAAAGTCTATATTGGTCAACAGACTGTTTCTAGTTCATTTCAGGGTAGAATATACAAATGGTCACATTTTAGTCATTCTAAATCTACGGAGTTTTTTTTTTATTTCAGGATGGAATAATCATTTTACTCTCCATCCCAGACTAAAAAATGAACATCAAGTAATATTTGGGATTCAGTACTGTGCTCTCTGGAAGATATGTCAGATAGTAAGACTGAGGTCTCTTGCTTGTGTCTGTATGCATCATGGCCACGTTGGATCAATAAACTAATGAGTTTGATCTAATCTTTCCCTTCCCAGGGTTGGCCTCTAGTCTTGCTCTGAAGTTGTTTATCTCTCTCACTGAACTGCTAGAAGAGATGCAGGGCTGGGTGACCTTCTTTAATACAATGAAGATTCAGAGTTTTCTCTGAGCAGGATGGTATTTTTAAACTCAGGGAACATCTACACTTCTGTGCTATACAGCTACTGACAGCCTACTGTCAGTGCAATAAAGAATGGAGAGAAACCGAAAGGAATGTATATACCTATCTTGTGTCAGAAGCCCTCACAGCACCTGGGTATCCTTTATTAGTTCTTTTGAGTACACATGTTTGATGCTTGATCTAGTTCTTCCTGTTTTTTTTTTTTTTTAAAAAAATCAGCTTTTATCCTATCATTTTTTTTTCTGGCCAAAAAAAAAAAAAAAAACCACCCTGCATTTAAAGATCAAGTCTCACCCTCTGCTCTATAGAACAAATGGGGTTTCTGTTGGCTTCAGAGTGTGTCCCTTTTATCTCCTGATACATCACAAGTTTTATGTCCTGATCACCAGATGAGGTGAGAAAGTCTTTCTGAAGATTCCCCAGGGGGGATCAGGAGGAGGCCAACCACACAGAAGGACTCAGAAGTCTGTGCCTTCAAAAGGAAAAGGATAAGCAGGCAAGGTCACACACACACACACACACACACACACACACCATGTCAGCCCTGACGTGTGTGCTGGTCATTATATTAAAGGATGATTACACTGAATACTCCTGCTGGCTGCATGTCTATATTCTGAGTTTTCCTTTGCAGCAAATTGAGACTGAGCAGGTTGAGGTCAGAGCTCTGAAGCCACATAAGGGCCTAAGTGGGATGGGCCACAGAATTTGTTACTTCTTTCCTCCATGATCCAGTGACCAGCTTCAAGATGCAATCAGATGGATCTTGCTATCCATGTCTCTCCTATATTGGGTGTATTGGGTGTGTTTGTTAGGCTGGCGCTGGGGCAAGGGCAGTGGGGTGGGAGTGCAATCCTGGATTTGAGGCTATAGGTCTAGCCTTTGACTGAAGAGTTTGGGACTGGTACACAAATAGGTTCTCTTCTCCAGGTGAATGTCCCAGGAGTTCTTAAACTGTGGGATGGGATCCCGTTGCCATAGCAACAGCTACCATTTCATCTGTATCTGCTCCCCTGTCTCCCCACACTTCATTCCCTGTCTTTATCTGTTCCCTGAAGCCACTTGCCTTAATAAAGCACTCACATTTAAGCTCTTGTCTCAAGCTCAGCTTTCTTAGGAAATGAGACTGAATCGGAATTCAAATCAAAGCTCAGAGCTCGTGGTCTTTCCACTTGTATTATTATTGTAACTATGGTGATTCAGCAAAAAAAAAGTGACTATTTTTGGTTGGTACAAAAAAACTTAAGCAAGAGAATTTTATAATTCAAATGAATGAATCTTTATGAACAACTTTCACGTGCAGTGTTCTGGGACATAATAGCTAAAAGAATCACTCTTACAATCTTACACATCACAGTTTAAAATCTTTTACTTGCTTGCAAACACCTCACCTAATTTAACCCTGACAACAGCCTTGAGAGTTAAGCATTGGAAGTGTCATGTCTGTGTGTGGTGGAAGCAGAAAAACTGATGTTAAGGAATTAAAATAGATGAATCAAGTATGATATCACAAATGCTGTGATAAGAATTTAAATTGTTTATTTCTCTCACTACACTGTGTTGACGATTCCCATTTTATGGAAGAGAAAGTTGAGCCTCAGAGGGATTAAAGGCGTTGTCCAAGGTCAATCACATAACCAAAATAACCTCAGGGTGTTTGATGATAATTGTAGTTAATTTTTATGCCAACGTAAGTCATCAAAAGGCTGAATGCAAAATGAAACAATGAACATGAGAGGCTCATCCAAACGCTACTGAGACGTGGAAATTCCTGCTCTGTACCAGCTCCTCCCACCTCAGGGCTGGGATTGTCAGTTCCTCCTGCATCTTGGGCCTACGAAAACCAGGTTCATTTACATCCATGAATCTGGCAGAGCTTCATTCATCACTCTGTACCAATTTCTTCATTTCACTAAGTAGGACAGGATCCTTTTTAATAGGAAAATATTGCATAATTCATGGGACTCGAAAGGAACTGCCAATCTTTTGCAAAATGGCTTGCCCCTTCCTACCCTATGAGGGGAGAGAGGTGACACCAAGGTCAAAAGACAGGTGTGAGGTGTCTAGGGGCCATGCTCGGTGGGCTCCAGCTTCATCTACGGGATGGATGAGGAAGTGACACAACAGCATGCTGACACGGTGAGGGATCACTTTGCCTCTCAGTGGTAAAGTTTCCACATCTGCAAAGCAGAGGTGGGGACAGAGACTAACTAGAAGGTCATTCGAAAATCTCACTGCAGGGCAGAGTGCAAAAAGAAGTGACAGAGAGTAAAAGGAGAACCCTCGAGAATGTATAGCCCAGCTATAAAGTGATCTCAGGATTCTCCTCCATTCCCATGCCTGGTTGTCTTGGTAAGCGTAGCTTCCTTGCTGCTGGGAAGCCCACAGATGTGAGACCAATGCGTAGTCAGGGCCAGTTCTCCCTAAAATCTTTCCTTGGCTTGTCAGTACATCTTCTCCCTGGATCTTGTCATAGTCTCCCCCTCAGAGAGGGTCTCAATCCCAATTTCCTCTTCTTTTTGTAAGATCTGCCCAGTTTGCATCAGGGTGACCAAACCTACCTAACCATACTTTCTTCCCCCGACCCCTTTTTGTGGCCTACCTGTGGCTTCAACTTGTGCTAGAGCCAGCACTTCAGGAATTAAGGTTCTTTCTCCTGACTGAATACAGCGGTGTGGTAGTCTCTTCTTAGTCAACCTAAATCGTAACCCAACGTCATGAAGCCTTACAAGAAGACGCCATAGTGAATTGGTGTCTATCCAAAAGGCCTGACTGTTCCATTAATCATTGCTTTCAAGTCCTTTTCACACAGGGTCATGTCTTAAAGAAGTAGGAGCTAGGACTTCAACATGAAGTTTCAGAGGACAAAAGTCCATCTGTAAAGCTGTGTGGATGCAGGAGAACTCGCTGAGCAGTTTAGAGCTTCATTTATAAAATTTTAACAAAGATGCTCTGATTAAAGGTTATATAAAGATGAGGAATAAGATCTCATATTGTTACAGTATTTTACCTTGTTATCTGATATATTGTATATATGCTTATTTGGTTATTTGAAATTGGATAGGGAAGGGAGAAACAAGATGAGGGGCGGGGGTGGGGAGAGGGAAATGGGGACCAAGACATGAGAAAGGGTATCAATGTTTGTGAAGTAATGCACCTTCTATCTGGTGAATATAATATAACGCTTCTATTAATTATAATACAAATATATGAAAAAAGTTATCTGAAAAAAAAAACCTAAAAGTAGTAGGTACAATGAATGAGTTTCTGTCCCTCAGGCTGGTTGCTAAGCTAATTGATGTCCAGTTCAGTGGCTCATCATCTTACATATCTACTTCTCACTAACTGTCCAGGTCAAGTGGACTTCACAGTGACTTTGGATTCCAGACTCCTTCCTTGACTTGTGATTACCATGCCTTTGAATTGTCCACTTCAGTTACCTTAGAAGTGAACCCTAGCATGGAAATGCACTGTGAGCCCTCTCATGGGATGCTTATCTCTCATTGGTCCAAACAGCTCACGTGACTCACCATGGGCCAAAGAGAGCCAGAACTGCATACCCTGGGAAGGAGTTCTATGAATATGCACATGTGGTGACAGCTAGTTATATTCAGCCATGGCCTCACTGAGAATGCAAGCATGTCTTCATAAGGGGAGAATTTACAAAGCCATTGCCAGGTTGTTTTTGTTTTTAATTATAATTGTGATGCACAGAGGGGTCACAGCTTCATAAGTAAGGTAATGAGTTCATTTCTTTTGAACAGTGTTACTCTCTCCCCCACTTTCTCTCACTCCAAGTTGTACATTTCATTTCCAACACAGTGTGTCGAGTATCACTGTTACATTGATTCACCCTTTGTCCCACTTTTCTGTGATTCTCCTTCCCTTTCCCAAATCAGATAAATGCATGTACAAGACAAAGGGTACAGAAATCACAAACAATGACAACAGGGAATAAACCAAAGGGAAAAAAGAAAGAAAAGAAAAATAACCACAAACAGTATACCCACACACACGCACGCACGCACACACACACACACATACACACACCTTCTTGTTGTTTCTTTTTCTTGGAATTCATTTTGATAAGCATCATTTTATAGGGTCATATAGCTATTGAGTGATTGTGATCCTCTGCTAAAAATATCCTATACATGGTCTAGTTATTACAAATGAGGGAAACTGTACAGCCAATGTTTCTTTGGGTCTGGCTTGCTTCATAAAATATAATTTTTCCAAGTCTTTCTGTTTCCTTACAAATAGGGCAATATCATTCTTTCTGGTGGCAGCGAAGAATTTCAGTGTGTGCATATACCACATTTTCTTGATCCATTCATCTACTGCAGGGCATCTGGATTGCTTCCATACCTTAGCTATGAGGCATCCATTACCAGACTTGAGGGAGCCAGTGGAAGGAAGGAGTGCTAAAAATCAGAGGGAATGCCAACTGCAAAGAAAAGGCTTTCCATCAGAAGTGTTAAGTCCTTACTCTAGATCACCAAACCAGAAGGAAGCCAAGTGAAGAATCTATCCCAGCACCATCTCAACAAACATACTCCATGAGTTCAGAAACTTGGAACAGTCTATGAACCAGGAAAATGAAAGGTAGCTACTCAATGAATTCCCAGGGCTGAAATCTATGGTTCACACTGGCAGGTAGAGGAAGCAACTTCTGCCTACTTATGCCTTGATCACGTTCACGGGTGTCTATAGAATGTAGCAGAAAGGCAGCCTCTTCCTACCTTCTTCCAAGGATGGTATTCTCTCTGGATGGAATCCAGGGTGAATAAAAGAAGATTTAGGTAACTATATGAGTCTCAGAAGGTAAGGATCTACCATTTCACATTCTTCAAGACATTGATGACATTCCTGGGGTAGAATACTCTCAGCCATGTATTGTTTTGTGTTATATTTATCAGTTTTCTTTTGTCCTAATAAATAACTTTGGATAACTGACTTCAAAAACTAGACAGTCAAGTTGGCTCAGAGCTTTGGAGATTTTAGACCATGATCAAACTGTCTCCATTGCACAGAGTTGTCTCTATCGCTTATAGCTTGTGGGTGAGTATTATGACAAGAGCATGTGTCAGAGCAAAACTGCTCACCTCATAGGATGTGAAAGAGAGGGAAAAGAAACGGAGTCCCAGGAATCCCACTAAACCACTTGCTCCCCCAAACCAAAGCCTTCTGCTGAACCCCCACTGTTTCTTTCCACCATCTTCAAATAGTGTGAAACTGGAAACCAATAGTTACAGACAGAACTCTTACCAGAGACCTGTCCCTTGTAAGAAACACCCCTTGGTCCTCCAAACCAAGCTGATGGTTTTATCTCCAGGACAGATGGTTTTTTCAATGCAGAACAACACCACTATAAGTCCATTAGCCCAGCAAGGAAGAAATGAAGGTGATTCCGATGCTGAGAGTGTCTGCTCCTGCAGAACCCCTCTCCCCCGCAAGATGCTGCTTCCTGAAGAATTGGTTTAGCAAAATTCTCATGGACATTCTTGCTACTTTTTCATGAAAAAAGAAATAATAATTAAAGTGTCATGGCTCAAACTTGACAGGATTGGTGACAAGAGTCACTGTGTGCTGCAAATGAGGAATACATGTAATTAGAAGCAAAGTGAAGATCGATAAAGGTTACACAAACCTCAGCTGTGGAAAGGCTGGCATTTTAAAGAGTTGTCTGAAAAATTCTGTGTGTTAATAAGGCAAATATTTATTTTTAGAAGTCTTTGGAGTCAGTAGGTTTGAGAGTCAAAAAAGGGTTCATAGTTGACAAAGAAATAACACTGGACCCACGTATCCGGAGAGACAGCACACATTTCAAAACTGGTTTCTGAAGCTTCAATGTGATAGCAGAAAAGAAGGATGAAGAGAAAGAACACTATGATGATACTATTAATAAAAAAATACCTGTATACTGCTTTGTCATTCACAGAACTTGCACAAAATAAGGCAGCCCCTACTTGATCTTTTCTCTGTTTCCATTCCTCCTTTATCCCTCTTTCTGCCTGGATCCCCCTCACTCCTCTTTCTTTCTTACTGGCTGCATATCAATGGAAGTTCTTTTTTTCTTTTTATTATCTTTAAGCACTTGTACACAACACATGCCATTCAACAAAGCAGTAGATGAATGCGATGTGTCTTCATCAATGTCACTCCTTTCTACTTTCTCACCCATCCCAACCCAGTCCTTCCCTTGCTTTTTTAAATGTATAGGATATACATAGGATTTTGTTACTACATTGTACCTCCCTTCCCTTCATGCTTTTACCCCTTCCCTTGATACTATCTCACTCCTTTCAAGTACTCCTTTCCTGGTATCTATTTCATTGAACTTTGATTTTTGCCTTTCTAAAGAAGTAAACTGTTGGAAGTCCTACTCTAAATCTATCCTATGATCCAGTAACTCCACACTTGGGCATTTAATCTACAAACAGTAAAGCCACCAGTACAATCATGTTCACTGTAGCACTCTTCATCATAGCTAAGAGAAGGACTCAATCCAGATGTCCCTTAAAGAACAAACAAATCAAGAAAATCACACACACACACACACACACACACACACACACACACACACACACACACACACACACACTGTATGGAATTTTACTCATCCATTTAAAAGACTGATTTTTCATCATTTGCAAAGAAATGGAAGGACCTGGAAAACACAGAGGCTGCATGTTTATTAGCATATGTGGAAGCTAGAATTAGTTTATAAATATATAAGTAACTTCCTTGGATAGTATGCAAGTATTCACAAATATACTATCTGAAATCAGTGGCGTTTCAAGCCAAACTTCCTTGATGGCCAAAATAGAGAAGGTACTAACTTAGAAAGCTGCCATCTCTGGTGAGGAGGCATGATTATTGTTCAGATTATGGTAAGGAAATAAATAACAGATGATGTGATCAAAACTAAGGTGAGAACAGCTTCCAAGGGAGTTGGAAAGGGCTTCTCAGCATGACCACATTCCCCTGGCACGTAATTGTCCTGTGGTTGATATGACAAAGCACTATAAGCTGGGTAGCTTAAGTTACAGAAATTGAGCACGTCTTAGCTTTTGAGGTCTTGATCTGAGATCAGGTCTTGATCTGAGGGTTGCAGCCCATGCAAGTGAGAATCTGATCCAAGCCTTTCTCTTAACTTTGGGTGATCTCAGAACTGCAGAACATACAGCTGTCCTCTCCCTGTGTCTTCACATCATGTTTCTGTGAGGGCTTTTCTATGCCCAAATGTCCCTGTCTATAAGCATGCTTATGTTGGAGTAAGGGTATCCTCAGCTTCTCACTACAATTTCATCATCTACAAAGACTCTATTTTCAAATATGACCACATTCATAAATATTAGAAGATTAGACTTTAATATTGTAAGTTTGAACCAATTCTTACCTTAAAGCACATAAAATATCTGGGATTACAGCTCTGGGGTGAGAGAGTTTATAGTCACACAGGAATTTTTAAATCAAAATCTATTAAATTTCTTCATGACAATTTCATATAATGTACTCTGATCATACAGAACAGTGATTGCGGCATTCATTCAGTAGTGTGCATGCCTTATACACAGGGCTCTCTGTAGAGAAAAACCTGAATTCAAATCTGAAACCGGAGGCTTACCTTCAAGACCTCTTATATTCAAGACTGAGGAAAAGTCAGTTATGCTGAAATTTCCCCTTATTTTCCAGGGTAGAAAACTGATAGTATCTGTCTCTCTCATTTGAAAAACATTAATAAGTATACTCAGCAGAGTAACAGATTAACAACTAAAAGTAAAATATATCATATATAAGTCATGTTAATGTGTTTGCATTCTCTCCCCCCACTCTCTCCCCTCATCCTTGGGTGACTTTTTGTGAGTCTTCTGAATCTAGGTTTAAATTATCTGAAGATTTCACTTCCCCACACTTACAATATAAGCTTTCAGAAATATCCATCTTGCTGAGAAAAGAGACCTATGAAGAAGAGGACTGAAACTACTTTACCTTTGTGCCCCAACCCACCAATCAAAGAACAATCCGGCCACCTCGACCACAAACTATTATTTAACTTTACTCCATTTGGGGATGATGTTTCCTTTGGCAGCAGTGAAAATCCAAATACAAGCTTAGCACTGAGTAGGTCATAAGGATAGCTGATGTTACTGGCTCTAGTCATCTTGAAGAACCAGAACCACAGCATCTCATGGCTGGCAAAAAAAAATAGTGTGCAGGCATGAACTCTGGCTCTCTTCTCCTCACCTGCGTCTCTGAAGTACGATCCCAGGTCAGACTGTCTCTCAGCTTCTTCCATTACCACCCTGGCTGGCAACAGCCTCATTATTGTCCTTCCACAGCCCACAGTATCAGCTTGCAGAGTATTCTCACACCTGCCAAGCTCATCTTGCCAAGTGTAAACTAGGTGATGTCACTTCCCCTGCTCAGTGGCAGCAATCTGAGCATTGGCTCCCATACTGTGCTCCAGTCTGGCCCCTCTGTCATCACATCCATCTGGCCACCATGCCCTTCACTCTGTTTCCTCTGCCCAGCCACGGGGCATTTGCTCCTCCCACCTGACTCACTCTGTTTCCTCCTCCCATTCCCATACCTGTCCAAATGCCACCCACTCAGAGATGTGCCCTGGACCACACTTTACTAATGGCCAAAGGAACCTCTCTCCTGGCCCAGCACTCTCTCGTCCTGCTTCTTTGTCTTTCTATTCCTGGTCATCAATAATCCTATTTCTTTGTATTTTAGTACATTATATATACATAATTATATTACTATATAATTAATATTGATTTACTTACTCTGTCAGCTTTCTGTCACTGTACCAAATATATTCTGATCCCACCTAAAGCAGGTAAATCATAGACCCTAAAGTATAATCAGAAATTCATTTATGTTGGCATGAGCACTTACTCCTCCCATTGTGCTTACTGTCACATTGCCACTGGGACCTGCAAAGAGGTAGATAAAATCTACAGAAGAAAATAGAAATAACACCCTGTGAAGAGTTCGAGCAAACATGGTTCTTTGTACCCATACTGGAAGGGAAATGCTAATTTGTAATTAGCTGTGAAACTCCAACAAAGATACGTGTCTTCTCACTTGTAGAAGTGTGGCTTTTCTCAGCACTGAAGTCTGTACAGCATTTTCCACGGGAGATTTTGTGAGGACAGAAATTTATTCATCTTGCATTTCCTTCTCATTATATCCTTGGCAAATGTTTTGGGCAAGAACTAAATGAGTGAATCTGAGAAGTAAGAACACAGTTCTGTGGGCCTCACTCTATTCCATGGCACATGAGTGCTGACCTGAGTACTTCAAGGAAACAATGAAAATTCTTAGGAGTATAAAGGCTCTTTTTCAGTATCGTTGGTACTCAAGAGGTTTTCCAGAAATTTTCTTGAGATCATCGAGTAATCTCAGAAGAACCTGGAAAATGGGGCATGAAGATGCTGTCTTTAACCCATATGGTTTTATTTCAGTGCCAGCTCCTTTATGCCTCCCCTCTATAAGATGCTGGGAGCTGAGGGTATAGCTAAGCAGTAGAGTACTTGCCTAGCATAACTGAAGATGTGGGCTTGACCCCAAGCAATGAAGAATACAGCAAACAACAAAATGTTGAGAAAATGCATAGTCCCCTCAAATCGGTGGGTAGTAGTTATACCTTAGCAAGAGTATTGGAAAGACAGGGCATGCACAGACAATACCGTCTCAGGGAGAGGTCTGGGAGATCATCTCACTTGTAGGGATAAGGAAATGAGAATGTTCATCCATACAGTGGCAATGTTCAGCCACCATGGCTCTAGTCTACGGTTGAGCTCTCAGCTCACCAGCCTGCCTCACTAAGAGAGTGTAACGGGTTCTGAAATTGGAAGGAGGCCCCAAGTCACAGGAGTCATGGTTCCTTTAGTGCCTAAGACACATAGGCACAGCATTTATCACATGTGTCATCAAAATACTTGGCAAATGCTGCTTGCCCTCCAGAAACAGACCATACTGGTTAATTCGTCATGCAGTTCCTGGCTCTGGGTCCTCTCCAAGGGTCTGAAACTCCCCAGCTGACAAATCAGAATCCTACCACTCCTTCAGCTTGGAGGACAGTGGGAAGGCGGTTGTCAGAGGTGGAGGAGAGGAAACATAGAAGTTAACCTCAAAGCTGATAGAAGCCAGGATTGAGAGGAAGAAGAACAGTGAGATCAACCCGCCAGACTCCAGGCTATTGCTATCCATACATCCTCACATACATGGAATGACTCCCCACACCAAGAGACTCAGAGCATTCTGGTGATCCTGAGCTTAGGGCAAAGTGAAATTTATTTCTAGAAGAGCAGAATGTGGAAGGAGAAACCTCCAGAGGAACTATGGGGGAAAAATAGACACAAATTCAATTCTTTAAAAGGGCAAGCAAATGCGCTGAAGGAGGTGGCCTTTTGCTTGGTACTAATTTGTCTTCTGATATTCTGAAGCACTTCAGACTTCTGGTGACATAAGTAGTATTTTCGGAGAGGAACAGGGAAAATCCATCAGCAAAGGAAGTACTCTATCAACACATATGTATTTTAAATAACTTCTCTGGTTAGATCTTCATCAGGGGAAAAAAAATCCACAGGAGTCTTAAACACGAGAGAGCTTCTGTTGATCACCAAAGGAGATGTTTATCCCTAAGAAACATGTGATATCTGAGACATTTTCTTTTTCACACTGCTGGCATCTGAGAAGACAGAAGCCAAGAATATTGTTAAACTAAAATGCATCGAATGGTCATCCAATAACAGAATTATCCATCCTGAAGTATTTATAGAATGCCTAGGTTGAACCCTTGAGGGGAGTTAGCGATACGGCCTCACCGTGCCTGGAGAAATATGCAATCCAAGCTACAAGATGAGCCATTAGCACATGACAATGGAAAGTGTGATATGGTGGTATTTAGACTTAGATGGCCCTGGTTCCATTATTTGGTTCTATTATTATTGATTTGAAGACTTGGTACCCAGGAGATTTAAACACTGAGATAAGGTCACTCTCACCCTCAGTTTCTTGTGTGATTGTTGCTCTTAATATACTATGTTATTGTTCTTTATTGCCTTTTAGTTAATCTCATATTGTTACTGTATCTGACTTTGTTACTGGTATATTGTATATATGTTTACTTGTTTATTTGAAATAGGAAAAGGAAAGGGGGAAACAAGATGGGGAGGGGTTGGAGGGAAGGAAATGGGGACAAAAACGTGAGAAGGGGTATCAAAGTGAGAGAAGTAATGCACTTTCTACCTGATGAATATAACTGTAACCCCTCTATACATTATCCCAAAAATAAAACAAAGACAACCCCCACACACACATAAAAGCAGCAACCAGCAGTAAAAGTCCCGTGTTACACAGGGACATGAATGTTTAGATAACAATTGCTGTAGCATTCAGTCCTGGTCATAGTATTTTTAATTCAAAAGGGTCTACTTTCAACTTTTGCTTTAATTTGGATGTAATCTTGCCGAGGAACCAAATGACAAAGTTAAATAATGTGAGTCTTTTCTCTAACATACTTTGAGCATTCCTGTTGGAAAGAACTAATGAGCACAGTTGTCTTTCTCATTCCCATTTTGTGTTTTTCTATGTGTTCATTTATTTATGTTCAGTTTTTGTTTCCAAATCTTCCCTAAGCTTTTTAAAATAGAAGCCATATTTCCCTAGAGGCAGCAAAGGAACATTTTAGCTGAGATCTAACTTCAAATGTATAAATCATTTTAATAACCAAAAAATTGCACAAGAGATCAAAATAAGCATCATTCTATTTTCATAAATAAAATTGCTCAAGGAAATACCAGTCCTATCTCCACTCAGGATGTGGTACCCACACTACCAATAATCCGAAAAGAACAAAATACTTCTTTTTAGAAGTATCTCTAGTCACCCTACAGAGTCCAGTGAATCCTGAGCTTCTGGTTTAGTCTTTGGAAAGAAGGGAAACTTCCCAGTTCTGTCTTCCTTGTGAGACTGTGCTCAGCCTTCACACAGATAAGTCAATTAAAAGACATTCTCTGCAGGTCATGCCTATTCTTCTTGGAAGGCTTTTTACAGTAACTATATCTTGTGTCCTTCATTTCTGAAGACAAGGACAAATGAGAAGTAGACATCAAGGACTGGCTTCATGGCAATCATTTGCAGCACAGATCGCTGTCCAAAACTGCTAAAACTGAAGAGATGGCTGAGCCAAATTTAAATATCCCCTTGCCTACACAATGGGCCTTGTTAGCGAGCTCTCATGACAATCCTCTAGTTTGGTTTGCTTTTCCCATTGCACAAGCATTAACAGAGGCCAGTCTACTCATACAGTGTAAATAAAATGTTGATCTGGAGTATTCAATAGCCCAAATGTTGCGCCAAGTTTTATGACTATTTAGTTCCCTCTGCCTTTTCCTGCTTGTTCTTCTGGGAGCTGGCTCCTGTCCTCTTGTGAATTGCTATGCTGTAGTTTCTTACGTTTCTGCTCTGAGATTTACAAATTAAGGAGATGATCTTCTTTTCTTCTCATTAAAACAAGAACTGGTATTTGTTAGTTTCTTCTATCTGTATATTTTGTATATTCAGTCTTACATTTGTCTATATTCTCTATATATTCTCTCTCTGTATATCTTTCTGTGTATGTATTTTATTTCTATCTGTGCATATTTTTATCATTATGTATCCTGATTATGAACTCTCAGCCCCCCTGAACTTGAGCATCTTCTGCCTTTGTACTCTGTCCCACCTAAGTTTCCTGGATTGTTTCTTCAGAGAAACTTTGCTCCCAATCAATTCACGTGTTGTGTTAACACCAAACACCAGTCCACCCTGGTGCCTAGACAAGAACCAGCTGAAGCTGTGGCTAGATGGCCTTTTCTTTCCACCATTCACTACCCAGGATTTGAAAGTGGTAGAAGGCAGTGTGGAAAATATGTGTCCTTTTGTTAAAATTATCACAGATTTCTATTGCTTTCCTCAAAAGGAAATAGTATCTCCAATTAATTTTCCTAAACACTTTCATTACAGAAATTTATTTCAGAAAAGAAATAGGAAGAGTATAGAAACCCTATGACTTGAAGCACTAGTTTTTCTTACTATATATGCACATTAGTATAGCAAAGCCCTAAAAAGCTTTAAATTTAAAATAGCTTTTTTGGCTTTACAGTAAGAATTATGTCAAAAAATAAATAGAAGCCACAACAACAACTCTGTCAATTATGTCTATAGGACATTAAGAAAATAATGTAAATGTGTCATTGCCAAAAACATGAGTCATAGATAGAAAATAAGTGAAAATGTATTCAAACTCACAAGTGATGAAAGCCATAAGAAAAAAATTAGATGCATTTAGCCTACAATTTTTGCAAAGATTAGAAGTATCAGTAAGCATGTGGTGACAGAATAAAGCTATTCAAACAATGCTGAAGGAAAATTAATCCTGTAAAACTTGCAAAGAATCAAGCAACACATTCCAAATTTTATATTGCATATCTCATTTACCCAGCAATTCTTTTTAATTAATCTTGCTCTACAACATGTTTAGGCAAGTGTATGCTATCTGGAAATTCAAGGCAGCAAATTTTGTTTTGTATTGTTTGCAACAGCCAAAGAATGAATGACCATTCAAAAGGGATTAGTTAAATTATTGATAGTGAATACATATAACTGAATGTACTATGGCACTTTAAATAATAGTGTGAAAGTCTATGTGCGTGTGTATGTGTGTGTGTGTGTCCAGAGAATTTTATGATGCAATAAACTATTAATATGTTCATTATAATGCTACTTCTGTTAACTTACTTTTATATTTATCTACTCATAAAACTTGCCCTTGCCACACTACCATCCCAATGTAAAGTAAAGTTAATGTTGCTTCATTAAGGAAATTATTCTAACACTTCAGAGATCCTTCCCAAAATCTTTTTATTTTCTATTTCTACAATCTTTGCACAATTTTTGTCTAATCTATGAGAGGTGCACCTGCCTTCCCTCAGCTTCGGTAAAAGAACTATTTTTTTTTCATTTGCCTATACATTTCAACATTCTTTTGCTCCATATGAATTTTTGATTTTTGGATTTCTCCTTTAAATCAATTATATATTTTTATATATTTTCATTTTAATCAGTATGTAGTAAAGGTACAAAAAAGGTTCATTGTGTTAGAATTCTACTTAATAGAAAGGTACGTAATTATTCTTAGAATTATACTTCATATTTTGTTTGTTATTCTCTTTAACGTTTTTATTATTAGCCTTAAGTAGTTACACAAAGCAGTTGCCATTTAACAAAGCAGTTTATAAATACAATATACTTTGATCTCTATCATCCTTTTCAACAAGCTCATCCATCCCTCCCCTACTCACTCTAGATTAATTCTTTTTTTTTTCTAAAATAATGGTTTGATACAACAAAAACATTTTGGGCTCTTCCACACTTTTTGAAGGGCTCAGCTAAGTAATTTCAACTCTGCCTGTGTTAGTTGCCACACCACAAGTGGAACTGGAACAGTGAATGAGCATCCCCTCCCATGTCTCTTCCTGTAGTCTGGTGGCCTCGCTGTGTGGCCGCATCAAGTGGATTAAATTGAGCTTCCTTATACCATGGTTGTGTCAGCAGTCCAACTATTTCATGGCCATCTTAGGAGTCTAGAGGTCCAGCTAGAACACTTCCGGATTTATAGCAAGATGTCAGAAATAAGGTAGTTACTTCTGCTCCCATCTATTGGTTAAGAAGTAGCCACCAAAGCCAGCTCAGATGCCTGGAAAATGGATGGTGAGAGTGTGTACATAAATTCCAATCCTCACTCTGGACACTGCCAAAGAACTTATGAAGATGTGCCTGGTCTTCATAGGTTGACCTCTGTCTCAAACCTGTACCTTTGAACACCTGAGTGGTCCACACACTGAAATCAGTGACTGGTAATGCAAAAACCATGATGCTATTAGCTGATATAAAGTGTGTCCTCTGGGAAAGCAAAATAAAGAAAGAAAATAAAGACAAAATGCAAAAACTCTGTAGCTGAGAAGAATGCAGCTTGCACGTGGATTGTTCACAACAGCTAAAGGAGGTGATCCTTCTGGCTGTTTTCAGGGGTGTGCTCATACTGTTTGCCTTTTTAATTCATCTTCTGAGGGTTTGTTCTTGTGAGACTTTTTCTTTCATTTTGAGAACAAATCTGTAGGAATTTTTTAGTACATCCTTTCCCCAAACCAGCCTACACCGTTCCATCTCTGTTCTACTTCTAGATTTCTTTTTGCCTCATTTTAAATTTGTATCTTGAAATAACTTGTCTAAAATCTTTACTACTTAGACAAAGTCGTTTCTTATTTAATGAAGTACTTTTAGTGATGACCCAACGAATACTGAAATTTATAGACAAATGGAAATTTTTGCCAGGAGGAAAAAAATTTTAATACATGTCTATAAAATAAAAATTTACAAGACACATTTTGGTGGCATATATATATATATTGAAAGAGTTGAGTCTGAATTATAAGTATGAGAACATGAAATGCATTAAGATTACATGTCTACATCTAGTCATGAAGCGTTAGACATTATTTTGAAGTCTTTAAAAACCTTTTTAAAAATTTACCAAACTTCAAAAGATAGCTCTTGAATAACTGCTTTTTCACTGAGGTTGAATATTTCATTATCTTTATCACAGAAATTTAAGAACTGTCTTGAAGTTGTTCACACACACAGATACAAACACACACAAACACATATATGTACTCAAACACACATGAAGTTTTAAAACTAGACATACCATGTAAAAGTCAATTGAAACAGAAATTAGATCACCTGGAATTTCAGAAGCAAATTAAGCTTTGCCCAATGATGTTGTCAAACTCACTTGGTTATAGACTTTTCTTGAGGGCTAAAGTAATATTAAATATCAAGTATGACTACCTCTGCCACAGCCATCAGAATTTTAGCCCCCCTTAAGTTGATCAGGAACACACATGATTAGCCATACACAACTTTATATATAAGAGCATGAAACTTTTAGAAGATGTAGGCTCCAGTCAGAGCTTTTCTTAGGGTAGCAACAAGATAGACTGGGAGCCTTTCGTTCTCATGTAAATTGAAGCCAATCGTATACCTCCTACATTTTACTACTGCTTATTTACTCCTGTTAATTATCAACAAAGAATGCATATTTCACTGCCCACTGCAGAAGATCAGAATCAGAGACAAATGGTTCAGAAGACCAAAGTTGAAAATGGAGTCTTTGAAGGCCCAATTAAAAAAATGCTAGTAGATAATAACTAAGAACACTAGTGACAGTTTCTGTATTTCCTGTGCCTGGAGAAGAAGGAAATTAAAAAAAAAATAGAGAGAGGAGTATGTTGCTGCTCTGATTCTCTGGATGACCAAAGGAACGCTCCCCCACCCTCTTCCCTCCCCACCGCTGCCAATAAATTCTTTTCACAGGAACTCTCAACCCAATATTCTTAAATACTGTCAAGAAAGGGAGTCTCTTTTACCTTAATAAGAATTATGAACATGCAATGGTTGTGTATGTGGGCATACCATCGAATCAATGCCTTCCTCCAGCCCTGAGTCCTCTGCAGCTTTTCTGCCAGGAGTTTACATTTAATCACAACACAGGGGTGGTGCAGATTAGAACATGTATGATAAATCTTGAGGTGGGTGTTAAGTGATTTCACTTCCCAAGAAGGGTGAGATCTTAAAGGGAAAGATCCAATCTTCAAGCTGAAGATTGAATATAATCTGTTCCCTCTAAAATCCAGGCTGAATTTTGATTATTATAACTTTGGCAGTGTTGGGAGGTGTGACTTTTAAAAAATGATTAGGTTATTCATTGAGACATTGACTTCATGAGTGGATTGATGCTGTTCTCACAGGTCCGAATCAGTTATCCTGAGTGTAATTTGTATAAAGTAAGACTGCTCTTTTTTTATAGACAGCCATCCTTCAGTTTTCAGAATGAATGGAAGCTGCCCAGGCTCCTCATGAAAAGCTGAGCAGCTTTTGTCCTTCTCAACTTTCTACAAACACAAGGCAAAGCAGACTTCTTGTCTTTACTAGTTGCCTAGTTTCAGGTATTGTGTAGTAGTAACAACAAATGAAAAAGGCAAGAAATTTATTTTAAAAATCATCAATGTAGCCCACAATCTAAAGCCTTTCCTTACCTGAAACATTCTACAAAAAAAGCATAAGGACATAGAGTTAGCATAGGTCCCAACCACTGAGCTGGAGTAAAGAAAAACAGGAAAATATAAAAGCTTAATTTTATTTGTTATTTTTAAAATATGGCAAACATGGGAATAAAGCAATTGGAACTTTCTACTGATTTTTTTACAAATGGATAATATTTGAAGTGCAAAAAAATGAATTAGAGTGTAATTTCAGACTTAGACTGGATGAATGATCTCACAGAGAGAGGTTAAATGGAATCTGATTACTCTAAAACACTTAAAAGTTACTTCATGTTTCCTCCTACTCTAAACACACCTGACAGCAGGTGTCTGGGGTGAGGGGATGGAGAGACGAGAGCTAGAAAAACAGAAAACCTCCAGGTAAGTCATAGATGGGCATAAGTAGCCAAAAACAATTCTTCCTCAAAGATCAGTAAAGTAGAGATAGGGTAGAACCTTCAGGACAAAGAGGAAAGCATTCTGCAGTATGCAGGGCACACCAGATGGATGTGAAATTCTGGGGTGTCTGTCCACTGTCACCACACTGCACAGACACAGAGGTTGCATCAAGTCTTCCTGAGCAGGTCCCCAGACTCTCTGCTCTCCACTGAACAGCTGTGAACAAACCATGGATTTCAAGTACAAGAAAGGAAGACAGTCATCTGTATCCTGTAAGAAGATTAGAGGAAGGATGCAAAATGCATTGCCAGGCAGGGCACACACACACACACACACACACACAAATCACAACTATTTAAAATTTGTTTTGTGACTAGAGAGTTACTACTCTACTAAATATAACTTGCAGGCAGCAGGAAACATTCTGCTGAAAATCCCTGTCCGTATCTTACAGGGACAAAGCTCAGCTTTAGGCTCTTAAGATGTAATGCCCCTGTCCCAGGCCTGCATGGCCCTGGGGTTTAGCAGGACCTGGAGACTCTGCCACCAGAGGATGACTCCATGTGGGCCTATCACCACAGCAGCATCTAGATGCTCCATAGAAGTATAACGATTCATGTAAATATCTTTGCCATCACAATCTCACCTGACTGTGGGATTTCATTTGCATACCCCGGATGATCTCATTATGTGCAATGCTATCTCCCCTTTCTCTCCACCCCCCGTCCCCGGTTAATTGGGTCCTCTGGTCTTAAGCTGTCTGAAAAGACATCCTCCGTTTCTGAATTTCAGAGTTTGACTTACAAGTGAGTTGGTGCTGATAAAGTGATGTTTTATGCAGATCGTATGTACAGAAAGCTTCCTGGGGGCCTTATCTCTTCCCTTATAACATCTTTTAAGTCAACCTTTTGAGGTTTCATCTGGCTATGTGGTACAATCTTAAAAAAAACACAGTAAGCCTAAAGCCACCTCCTGTCCTCATTAAGTTGATTCAGCTTCAACTTCCTCATCAAGATGCTTCATCTCAGCAAACATTTGGCCTCCCTGCCTTCTTAGTTCCCTCTGTCAGCTTGACAAAGGGTGACGGCCTATCTGCTTTCCCATCTTATAGCATCAGCAGAATTAGCTGGGGCACCTTCTGCATGCAGTGGACACACCACTACCTTCCACCAGAGAGGCAGAACTCACACAGTTGACCAAGATCCTAGCTTGCCCACAGAGGCTTTGCCAGTGATTCTTCTTACTGGAAAGACAGACATGTAATGCCTCCCCCCCTCCATTTTTTGTTTCTCCCCCCTCTGTCTCTCTGTGTTCCCCTCTCTGAGGCTCATTTGTACCTGTCCATCTGTGCCCAGTTCACCTGGCATTTCCACTCACATATCTTCCACTTTGGAGGCAGGTCCCTCATCTGTACTAACTGACACACTTCTCCATACAGTCCTGTCCTGGCACAAGCCATATCGCTCTGCAATCCTTGGCTCATTTATCTCTTCTACATCTGGTGTGTCCATCTCGGCCTCCTTGATGCAAAGCTTTGACAAAAAGAGACCAAGGACACCAAGACAATGTCCAGTTCTGTAGTTTCCCGTGTTGAATGCAAGAAATTGCCCCAAGCTTAGCTAAGTGGCACAAAGGGCACATTAAGCCAGGAGTCCAGGAGACCACTGTGCTATATGGGGTGCTTGGTGAGTCAGATGTCTTTTCTGACAGTTTGTAGGTTGAAAATTAAGTTGTATTGGCTGCATAAAATGTTTCAAAGGATGAACAATGAAGCTGGGCACCCATGGCTCGAACCTAGAATCCTACTCAGAAGGCTGCGCTCAAAGTCAGCTTGGGAAGGAAAGCCAGGGAGACTCTTATCTCCAAACAAACCACAAGTGGAGCTGTGGCTCAAGTGATAGAGCACTAACCTTGAGCAAAAAGCTCTAGCAGAGAACCTAGGCCTGATTTCAAGCCATTGGATTGGCACACACACACACACACACACACACACACACACACACACACACAATGAACACTGAAATGAATAGATTTGTTGAATCTCCTGCTTCATCATTAAGGCTGTTCTAAGAAGAGGTAAAACCGTATTTTAGTGATATGCCATTCAAAAAAACACTAGTATTAGTAGTAAAAACATGTGCTTACAAAAGGAAAGGTCTGAATGCTTAGATCACCCTGTTTCGATGTATTACTAAGCATGAGCATGAAGACACCCTTCTACACCGTAAAGATCACCATGGTGTTAGAAATTCTCTTTGCAGATGAACCCTTGACCTCTACCCCCAATCTAAATGTTTGACAAACATTGTAGTTAACATCTGGAATTTGTATTTAGTCTCGATCATGCTCCAACTTCCCTAGGTGTGAGGGTGTCAAGTTTATTTTATTTTATACTGGATGGTAATGCTAAGGGAAAGAATGATGAATGTGAGTGACATCTATCTCCGAATGCTTCTGGGTAGAGGTACCGTCATCAGCATGCACACGACATGATGGTTAGACATCAATTTAGTTATGAGATAAGGCCTCTATTCTCCTCAAAGCAATTAAACAAAAATGACACAATAAACAAGTACTCCCCATAGATGAAACTACCTCCATTTGAATTACTTTTCTTTCAGAAAGCAGGCATTCACTCCTATCTCTTGAAAAAAAAAGCACACTGAAACTTTCTTTTGAAGGCTGATTATTGAAAGGAGAACAAGAGAACTTAATTGTTTGGTGAGATGGTTGTTCTCTAACAAAGATGATGAGAGAGCGCTTATGTATTTCTGAAACTGTTTCACATCCAGAAAGTTTTAGATCAACCTTGGGAAGCAAAAGCCAACTTTTCATTCATTTTCCAATGTTTGATGGGATTGAAGCAAATACATTTACTGTGCACAGATACTTTTCAGTTTTTCATTCAGCAAATATCTTGAGGTCTTCAGTGTTCCAACCACCATTGACACTTAAGTTGCTCCAATAAGCCAAACATTGTTTGGGGCCATAGTGAAATTTCTAGTGGGGTGAAAGTAAATAGGGGGAAGATATCATAAATCAAGCTACTATAAATTTTATCTACCAAGGTAAATGCTATCGTAGAACAAAGAGGCTTAGCTAATCCTCCAGCCTAGTACTTCCTGGAGTCAAGTACATTTAGCTAAGAGCTGAAGAAGAAATCAGGTAACCTGAAAAGCTTAAATTGACCCCGTTAATGTCTTAGCACTCCTTTTTAACTCATTAAAGTTGTACAGTAGTGTGTGACAATGTAGGTAGCATGACTAAGCCCATTTTGGAGAGCAGATGATTAAAGGAAAGAGTTAAGGCATTTGCTAAGGTTGCACAGGAAACAGTGGAGGACTTGGAGATTAAACCTAGAAGTTCTGACCCGAGGGTCTGTATTTGTATAGTGCCTATCACATTGCCCACAGGTCGAACTCTTCCTACAGTCTCTGCCATAAAGGCCCTAGGGCTTTTGTTTGGGTTTATTGGATTGTGAGCTCAGTAGAAGTTTCATTTAAACTCTCTAGATAGCCTGGAATGAGCCTCTCATGTTAGACCAGGGAAGACGATGTTAGACAGTGCCCCAAAGATGAATTTAAGACACAGGAAAATTACAGGACCTCAGAAACCATTCAGGGGAGCTGTAGTTGACATCACTGGTGCCATAATGGGAGCATGTGTCTGGGTCTGAGGTAAGCCGATCCCCTCAGGAGGGAAGTGGATAGAGGATACTTAGGGGCCTCTGTGGCCCTGCCGCACTCACTCACATCCACCCTCTACCCCTCAACTCACCCAGAAGTTGTAGCACAAATAGTTAAGTTCTGTACTCATTGCGACTGCTTAGCTGCATCTTCTGGTCACTCTCAGATCTAATTCCAAGTGTAAACTGCAGGAGACAGTGAGCGTTACCCTATCCTATGCCTTCTATTGAAGGCTATCAACCCCCTCACACACGCATGTGTACACACACACACACACACACACACACACACACACACACACACACACACACATTCCAAGCACCAGTCTATCTCTGCAGATCTGCCTAGGGGCTTTCTCAGGTAATTGTCCATTTACCCCACTTACAGGGCACCATAAGGCGGCTATGAGACCCCCTCCCGCCAGGGACACACTCCAACAGGAATGGAGGCTTGGGCTTTAGGAGACACATCCCCTGGAGATGGATGCATTACAAATTCCTTGGAGAGTACTCAGCAGAGATGGGGAGGTGAAAATGTTCCAAGGAGGAACAGCATGTGCCCAGAAGCAAGGAGGGAAGTAGTGAAAGTTAATTATGCATTTATCCTGGTCCAGGGATTTTACAGAGGCCAGATTGTTGATTTTATGCAAGTTTATGCAGATTAGAAAATAAAGCTTCAAGGCTGTTACCTAAGGCCACTCAGCCAATGTGTAGCAGGGAGAGGGAACAGACACAGTTAGTTTGATTTCCTGTAATACAAGACATGCCCATATAGCAAAGACTCAATACTCACTGATATTTAATAGATTGAAACTGACACCTGGTATTATCTTTAACTGAAAGTGAGCAGGTGAGTGACTTGACACCGAAGAGTCTCTTTTGTGCTCCCACGGATGGCACATGCCATTTTTTTCCTTCCATCTCCTAGAAAATGTATCCTGGGTCTCTTTGCCAGGAATCAGCAGAACCCTAGCCTAGATCTGTCATGACACAGCATCGTGTGCCAAGAACGTGTATAAAACCAATCATTTTTCTTGAGAGTTTTCCTGACATTGAGGAAAGAACAAAAGTGCAAAATATTTGCCTAAACTCAGAAGGCTTAAACTCTGAATAAATGCTACAAAAATGAGCCCGAAGCCCAGGCAGGGTATAAGGATGGGGACAGAGAATCTCTGCATTTTTCTTCCCTTCCTATTATAGTTCTCTTAGACTTGGAACCAAATACATTTCTCCAAATATTTGTACAGGCAGGTTATAGATCTATCTGCTTAAAAGTTTATATCTTTCTCCCCAATATCATTTGCTTACCTAGGGATAAGATTTGAGATGATTATTATTGAACATAGCATAAATTGCATTTTACTTAAAGATAGTAAACAGTAGTCCATTTTCAAAGCTAGTTATCGGATCCAACTCTGAGTTAAAAAATGACTAGGCATTTTTTCCCTCCTGGAAACTGTGAAAGTCGTGCACCTGTCAAGTCCTTAAGGAAACAAGATGTCAGGGTAGACCACCTAACAAGGGAGAATGAAGAAAACAGCCTAGTGAAGCAAGAAAGAAAAACTTAAGATGGGAAGGGAACTGGGATGTTACTTTATTGAAAGACCTGGAAAAAATCATATGAAGTGAAGTAAGCCAGACCCAAAGGGAAGATGATTGGCAGGGGTGGAGGGAGGGAAATGGGCACAAAAACATGAGAAGGGGGATCGATAGGTGAGAAGCAATGCACCTACTATCTGGCGAATGTCACTGTAACCCCTCCATACATTACCTGACAATAAAAAATAAAATAATAATAAAAGAAATGAATGAAAATCTAGGTAGCTTCCAGGGAGAGGGGACACCCCCCAGTACTTGGTCAATGAAGAACCAGCAGAAGAACTGCCACAACAGCATGCCTGAATTCTTGCTGTACCTGCTTTGGTCTTCCAGCTTACCAAATACCCCACTGTACAACATGGCCATGTCTCACCTCTCCTAGACTTTGTGTCTCTGTATCCATTTTTTTTTAAATTTGGGCAGATGAACATGTTTCTCACAATAAGTTATTTTCCCAAAGAAGAATGGAGACTGAAATTTAAAAAAAAGAAAATCCCACCTGTCTGACTCCACATGTTACCATTCAGCTGGCGGAGAAATCCTGTCATTAATTAATGACAATTTTCTTCACTGTCTTACAAGCAAGCAGCCACCACTCTTAATTCAATACCCCAAGGAATTTCTTCAACCTGGCTGTTGAAAATTTTGGCCTCAGGCTTTCTCCAAACGAATGCATCAGCATGTGTGCACTCTCCTCCTCTTCTGGAGTGTGATTCTGTCCCCAGGCCTCAATAACGCTTCCCTGGATCTCAGAGACTCCCATCTCTCTGCCTGTGAAACTGAGCCACCTGCTCTGTGCAGTCACCAAACTCTGGAAGCCAGATCAGATTGTTAGGAGCAGTGTCTGTGAGTACTATTTAGATGTAAGGCTTATGTGTGCCAGATATCCACAATTTGAAATTATTTTATTATCCAGAAGGACCAATAAATACGTTTAGAATTGTTCAGGTTAAGTACTGTGGCCAAATTCTCTACAGGGTTCTAGATGGGTACAGAGAATGGACCTGCCATTAAAACAAAGGGACAGAGAAGACAGCACCTGTGGCCAGCCTTCAAAGACAGGAGGACTTTCTCATCTGGTGAAGAGGAGCAAAGAGAATAATGCAAGTGGAAGTAGGAAGGCCAAGGTTGGGGTTTCACTTTCAAACCAAGCAGTGAGGATCTGAAAGGGATTGGGCCAGTGGGGCAAGCAGACACCAGAGAGTGGCCAGCAGTGTATGGGTCAAATACAAGCCTGGTTTTTAGACTATATGTGAGAAAGTTATACAAACACCTACAAAATGCTTAGATTGACACAAGAAAAATTTACTTGGCAATTTTTGTCAACTTTCTCTTACTTTATTTTAATTAACCAAACAATCTATTTGCTCCTGGAACCATACATTTTGTTCTTTATGAAGGAAAGCGTATCTTGCTCTCTTTATGTCATTGCCATACTTTGGCACAGTTTCAGTGACTAACAAAGTACCAAGTAAATGGCTGGGAAGACTGAACTAAATGGTAACTTTTCCTGAGCACAAACTAGAATGCACAGAAAAACAACATGTCTTCCTCATGACATGGTAGGACCATTTTCCCTTTTTTATTTTTGGTGGTACGAAACCTTGAACTTGTCAGGTAGGCACTCCACTGCCATATCTTCAGCCCTGTTTTGCACTGTCTGAGCTATAGTCTGTTTTTTTGGCCCAGGTCTGTGCTTAGACTGCCATCCCCCTATTTTACATTTCCAATTGTAGCTGACACCATCATACTCAGCTTCTTCCATTGGGATGGACTTTCTTACCAGATGATAGAAAAGATGCCACAACACTGCGAAGCTCAGTCTGTGATTTGGGTGAGATAACAGATATGAGCTACTGGCATCCAGTACTTACATCTGTTTTTGTTTTTGTTTTTTTGCTTGAACTCACGGCCTAAGTACTGTCCTTGGGCTTTCCTCTCAGCTAGCTCTTTACCACTTGAGCCACAGCATCACTTCCAGCTTTTTTCTATGTACATGGTACCAAGGAATCAAACCCAGGTCTTCGTGCATGCGAAGCAAGCACTCTACCACTAGGCCAAACTCCTGGCCCACTACATCCACTTTTGATAGTCAAAGAATCTGGGGAGATAGGGATGGGCCAGTAACACCCTTATATCTCAAATGCTGTGTGTCTCTGCTAATAAATGGAATTGTTGGGACTTGGTCTGAGTTAGTGTGATGATAATGGATGTGTGCTTAATACTTTACTTATCTGCAAAACTAGGTTAGAAATCCCAGGCTCAGTACAGTGTTAGGCTCTTCCCATTGACAAGCAATCACAGTGAAGTCAGATCTCAGCCACAAATGGGTGTTGGAGGTTCAAAAAACTTAAAATGTAGCACACATGGTAGCCCACGCCCTTCCTTGTTGAGAGGCTCCCAGAACTGTTTTCTTGGGCTATGGAGCTAGAATGACAGTGTTGGGTTGACAAGATATCTGGAGTTTGTCTTGTTGATGCATCTGTTCATGTATTGATGAAAACTATGATAAGAATATTTCTTATCTCAAAAGGAAGTAGGAAGTACTTCCAGTTGCAGAGAAATATGTGCTGAATACATAGAATTCTGTATCCCAAGTGAGTATTCTATGTCACTAAAATTTCCCAGTAAACATGGATAAACCTGTTCAGGTGACATGAGTAGAACACGGATAAGCATGGTGAAAGAGAAGAATAAGCTGGAGAATAAGAATGAAGACCCAGGTTCGATTCCTCAGTACCACATACATAGAAAAAAAAGCCAGAAGTAGTGCTGTGATGGCAGAGCTCTAGCCTAGAGAAAACCCCCAAGGACAGTGCTTATGTCCTAAGTCCAAGCCAAGGACTGGCAAAAAAAAAATCTCACACTCTTTAGTGCCCAGGCTGACTTTGAACTGCAATCCTCAAATCTCAGCCTCCTACATAGCTCGGATAATAGGTGTGAGACACCGCGCCCAGCTAACTGACTCCTCTTATAAGAAGAAAGGACACTGGCTAGAGGTAATTGAACATAAGACCAGAGGAAAGTGGACATAAGATGTGGCTAATAAGGTAAGAGTTAAAGTTAGCGGGGCATGGTGATTCATGCCTTTAAAACTAGGTGCTCGGAGTCTGAGATCTTAGGATTGTTCAAAGCCAGTCCAGACAGCAAAGACCATGAGACCCATCTCCAATTAACCACTAAAACAGCCAGAAGTGGAACTGTGACTCAACTAGTAGAGTTAGTAGAGTCTTGAGTGAAAAAACTAAGGGACAGCACCCAGACTCTGAGCTCAAACCCCAATATTCTCCCCCACATCACACATACACACACACTGAAAGATGAATAAGAGTTTGAAAAATCAGCAACAAACAAGCCAGGTTTGCCTTATTCAGTTGACTTTTTTTGTATCTGTCAGTTCTTTCACCCCATTTAATTATTTTAATATACAAATATGGCCAAAGCCTTAAAACACTCCTGAATACCTTTGTATTATAGTAGAATGTGATCCCCCAAGGAACCAAGGAAACTTGGTTCCCAGTGGAACAATGTTGAAATGGAGCCTTCAAGAGGTAGGGCCCAGAGGGAGATGTCTGGATGGTGAAGATGTCTTGGAAATGACTCATGCCTTTATTATCACAGGATCAATTTAAGTCTCCTGTGAATGGCTGAGTTCATAAGCTAACAGAATTTTGTAAAGCTAAGCTACCTAGGTAATGGCTGAAGCCCTAATAGATTCAGCCAGCTTCCTTTCTGTTTCTCTGTCTCATTATGATATGGATAGGGGACACTCATCTCACACAAGCAACATGCCACTTAGCCTCAGCAGCCATCAGAGTCACATGCTAAATAAACCTCTTCTTCACTCTTCACCCAGCATCAAGTATTCTGCAATAGCAACACAAAGCTGAGTATGAAGTCACTTTGCCAGTATTAGAAGTGATATAGCTTATGATTCTTCGGGAGTTTTGTTTTTTTACCTTGTCAAGTGTGGCTTAAGGATGTCTTCTTGAACGTCCTTAATTCTTCATGTGAGAGCACTTAAAAAAACTGGCATTTAGCTGCTGGTTTAGATAGACCAAGCATGTATAGCTTTCTTTGTGAGGAGGTGAGGCACAGAGGGACTATTCTCTCTCTCTCTCTCTCTCTCTCTCTCTCTCTCTCTCTCTCTCTCTCTCTCTCTCTCTCTCTCTCTCTGTGTGTGTGTGTGTGTGTGTGTGTGTGTGTGTGTGTGTGTTTAGATTACCTAAAGCCTATACCTTCGTTTGATAAAAAGCACTTTGAGTGTTTGAGGGGATCTGATTCCCTGCTGCCTTCTTTCAGAGTATTTTAGGGAAAGCTAACACCATTCTATGCCCAGCAAGCAGGCAATCCTGTTGTTTAGCCACACAGATTGCTTTACAGATTGGTTTCCAATAGCATCAGATCAATGGTAGCCACTGGTATCTTGCTGTGGCTCTTCAGATCAGAGTGGGGAGGGATTGGCATGGCTGCCTACCAACAGGCAGAGGCTGGCATCTCACCAAAAGATCGAAGTGACTCTTGATGACACTATTTGATTCTGACGCTAGACAGATCCGAAGTTTCATCTACCCCACTGGTATCTTCTGTCGCATTGAGGCAATACATTTCCTTTTCTCTCCAAACGCTAAATGTCCTGACTGGCTCTGTGTGTGTTTTTGGAAGGGCCTTGGCTTCCTATGTCAGAAATAAACACTGCATCAACAGGAAACTTTGCAGGCATGGTGTATGCTGACTAGCTTTTGTACTGAGGGAGAGTCTTAAGATGTATGGCCATTCTAACTATAATATTTTCCGTTAGAACCCCAACTTTGCCAACATTAACCTACCAGTATGTGATCTACCTCCACCCCCAGGATTTTTGATACCATTGTAAAAATGCCACTTATTGTTGGTGTGCTCTATGTTTTCTCTTTTGTCTCATAGATACGTCTTTATATGTCCTTGAGAAAGACAATAGAACTCCTTTCTGAAAATAGCATATCCTTTTTGCATATTATAATTGGATTTAAATAGGCATATTGTTTCCAGCTCTAATCTATTGACCTACCACTGCTAATGCCGGAGAGAAATGGTGGTGTAAAGAACAGAACTCTCAGCGTAGAATGTTCTGGTTTTAAATCTTGCTAGTATCACTAACGAGTATGAGCGGGTAAGCCTGTCACTTGTCTTCCCTGTGCCTCAGTTTCCCATCGGGTAGTGGTAACACAGTATCTATTGTGCATTCCTGTTGAAAGAACAAAATCCATACTGCATTTGATTTTAGAGTATCTGCTAAGGTTGATACTCTGCCAGTAATAAATTCAATGGCAGACAGCAGTTGCTCTCCAACAACACCGGTATGAGAGGGACACCCAGAGCCAGCCTGAAGTCCCACGGAGCCGAGCGAGATGGCAGGTACCAATCACCCAGCCCTCCCCCAAATACCAGGGAGAAAACAACACTGAGCCAGGAGCTGTGTCAGCCATGAAAGCGTAGCAGATCTCTATTGTGTTGGGCACTTAGTTATATACTGTGGGGGAAGAGGAGGTGGGGGAAGCCCAGTAGAAAAAAGGCCAAAGTGCTCTCACTAAGGATCAGGAAAAGCTTTCAGGTTTTTACTGGGCAGGACCAGTGCAAGAAAGCGCGTGAGGGCTGAGGACCTGGGCTAGGGGGGTTCAGTTGAGTCACAGTACACAGAAATACCTCAAGAGAGGTATGCGAAGAAGGCCTGGCCAAAGCCCTTTAATGGCCGCTGAGCCATAATGGTGAGCAGGCCCCAGAGACAGTGATCAGGCCCCGATAACAGCCTTAATGTCCTGTTCAGTCAAACATGGCAAATTGAACTGGGCTAGGACAAGCACCAAAGTTCAAAACAGTTACACTGTCAGCAGGCGAGGTGGCTCAGGCCTGTAATCCCAGCTATTCAGGAGGCTGAGATCTGAGGATCAAGGTTCAAAGCCAGTCTGGGCACAAAAGGAGACTCTTATCTCCAGTTAACATCTGGAAAATGGGAAGTGGGGCTTGGCTCAAGGGTAGAATGGTAGCCTTGAGCTGAAGAGCTCAGGGACAGCACCCAGGCTGAGTTCAAGTCCCATGAAGCTATTGGCTTCCAGTGACTGAAGTAATAGTCTGATCTAGGGAAGAAGATCAAGGAAAGAAGGAAGATTAGCTCTTCAGACTACCTTGAAAAATTTGGTGACTGTTGGGTAGTTGGCAGTAGAATCTGCAAGTAAAAGTTATTCTAAACTGACATGTGCACATTCAAATGTCCTTGCTTCTCGCCTTTTAAGGCAGAGCTTGAGATAGGGGTATCAGACCTGGATGTTTGGGGGAAGAGGTGATTCTATGGAGCAAAGGGGAGGAGAAGGAACAGTGATAAGGAAAAACAGCCCAAAGAAGAATATCAATTTTGTACTCATAATTTGGCAGGTTGTATTGAAGCCCATTTGTACAACTATGCAGATACAATAACAAACGAAAAAAAAGATAAAACTAATCCGGATAGAAATGTGATTTCTAGAGGCTCTAAAGGGTAGGGGTAGGAGTTTGGATAACGAATAGCCACACAAAGTTATGGTAGAGATGATATATTCCAGTGGTCCACAGCACAGTAAAAACCACTATAGTTTATAATAACACATCAAATATTTTATGAGGATCTCCAAATGTATGCTCAAGGGCTCCAAACATTTAAAAGAAACAAAAATGCTAATTACCCTGATTTGATGATTACATAGTGTACACATGTATTGAAATATCGTGCTGAACCCTATAACCATATACAATAGCTGTATGCTAATTACAAATCAAAATTAAAAGGAAGACGTTAACCTCCAGTGGGATGTCTCATTAGATATTCTGAACAGACTCTTGGGATGTAAGCACCTCATGAGCCAGACAAAAGAAGAACATGTGTGAATATGGTTGTGACCACTCTCTCTGTTGAGAAGAGAATAAAGAACACACAGAGATCAGAAGCAGGGTTAAAGATGGACCACCTGAAGGCTGAGAGGGCATAAAAATCCAGCTTGCAAAGGAGAAATCCAGGGAGCCCCCACTGAACTGATCTCCAAGGCCTGAAGCCAGTGGAAGAGTAACATCTTCGTAGACATTGTTTAAAATCACACAACAAAGGTATCCTGCCTGCCAGCTCTGTAGAATGGAGGGAATAAGGGATGTATGGAAGGAGTTAAGATATTCTTATTTTAGCACAGCCTACAAATTCTAAGCAGGACTTTAGCTAAAAGATTGAAGACCAACATTCAATTATGTCATTATAAGCTAAATACCTCTAATCCCCAAATCTGAAATCTAAAATGTTCCAAAACCCAAATCCCTAGATGAAATTACCACAGCAGCCATGGTCATTTCTCTGATATTTTGTAGACTAGTGTCTTTGGACATTTTTCACAGTTACAGCGCAATTTAGAATTACCACATGAGGCTATTTCAGTGGAAAATTTTCTGTTACATAAATATTTGAAAGTCATCCGAAAGGATCTCAATAAAATAAACATAGAAGAGAACGCAATTTATAACACTAGCTACTTATGAGTTTTACCAAGTTCATACTTACTTTTAAGAACTCTTTATTCATGTACTATATGTATGTGTGATTTATTTTTGCTAGTGTTGGGGCTTGAATTCAGGGCCTAGGCACTATTTGTGAGCTTTCTCGAGGCAAGTGCTCTACCAATTGAGCCACAGCATCATTTCCGGCCTTTTCTGTGTGTGTGGTATCAAGGAACTGAACCCAGGGTTTTGTGCATGCTAGGCAAGCACTCTACCAGTAGGCCATGCTCCCGGCCCCAATATATATAATTTTATATCAAAGAAAATTCTTGAAATTAAAATGAGTCAAAGACAAATTATTAACTGTAAGCCAAGACAGACAAATCTGTAGTTAAAAACTGAACATAATAAATGGTACAAAAAAGGTCCATTTCAACAAAGCAACCAATTATTTACATATACTCTCAATAGTCTAGTAGTAGGATGCTGGTGTGTCAAGCTTGTAAAGAAGGAAATTGTGATATAATCTCAACTGACATTCAATTTTATTAAATAAATGCAAATATAAGAGAGACTCAATAAGGAATTTATTCTGTTCCTAAACTTGATAATATAGTCATTAATAATTTTCACCATCGACCCAGGTGCTGATGGCTCATGCCTGTAATCCTCGCTATTCAGGAGGCTGAGATCTGAGGATGGCAGTTCGGAACCAGCCCGGGCACTAATGACCCAGTGAGATTTTTATCTCCAATAATTACTGCAAAACAGGAAGTGGAGGTGTGGTTCTAAGTGGTAAAGCGCTAGCACAAAAAAAAAACGAGCTCAGGGACAACATGCTGGTTCAAGCTTTATGACCACCACCAACAACAAAACACCCTTTCAGCACCAAGCAGAAAATGAAACTCACATGCTCCTTACAGACTTCGCTTCCCACTAGAACTCACTGTCCATATGCTGTCCTGGAAGTGGCTGAGCCCCTGGGGCAGCCAAGCCCCAAAGTGTTAATGAAGCTCATGTCATTGTGTCATTCATTCTCTTTATACTTAGCGTATTTTGCATCTCAAGAAATCCTTCCTCACCTTGGGAGCTTCAAGTTCCTCCTATGACATCTCCTGAAAGTTGTATAATTTTGTCACTCATATTTATGTCTTTAATCTACCTGGAATTGATTTATTTTTATGGACAAAGTGATAATAGGGACTTAATCTCTCCCCCCCCCCAATTGATAAGCAGAGTCCTGACATTGTTTTCTTTTTGAAAAATCTATCTTCTGCATTGATTTAAAAAGTACCAGACTGGCTCTGAATCGCATTTCCTGCGTTGTCTGTGGGTGCTGTGTTCAGACCAATGTTGATGTCTCTCTGCCCAGCACACTGGCTAATTTCTCTAACTTAATTTCTCTAATTTGGCACTGATTTGTCGGATCTGCAAAGGCAAACCATTAGTCTATTTTTCTTCATCATTTTGTCTGTTATTGGACTCAACATTTGCACTTACATTTTAGGAGGGAGCTTGTCAAGCCCTCTGAAATATACTGTAAGTCTTTCCATTGGAACTGCCTCAGATCTATGGTTCTATTTGTGGAGGGGTTTGACATCTTTACAGTATGGAGTCTCTATCCATTCTGTCAGGTCTTTATTAACTTGCAAAAGATTTTTGTAATGGACTTGTATGAAGTTTATGGCAGTTTTCCACAAGTTTTTATGTGGTTGCCTGTGTATAAATCTGATTATTACAGAATTTAGTTTGTAAAAGTTTACATGTTTCTGCTTTGTGTATAAAAGACAATTTACTAACAAAATGACTTCATATTTAGGAATCTTTATTGCTTAGAAAGTCCAATAATTTATCTTTGTGTTGTTTAATGTTTTCTAAATAGGAAATTAGGTCTGTGAGTAAGATATATTTTGTTTTAATTTTCTAATATTTGCCCATTCTTCCCATCATCATACTGTAAGTTCAGGCATGAGCCACAGTGATCACATACCATACTCAATCCATTCTTTTGTAGGTTAGACTTCATGGATTGAGCTGTTTAGATTCCTATTGTTTAAATGACTTTCCTGCTGATTACATTACTCTCTGCATGCTCACTCTGTTGGTGAATTTTTTAACTAAAAATATATTTTTTAATTCTCAAAAAACAAATAGAAATCAGGCACCTGGGGCAAAAAGTCACTCTCAGGTGCCCTACACCAGTGTAAGGGGCACAAGTTGACAGAAAGCAGATACATGGCCCGCTGGAGGAAGATGGGATAAAGACAGATAGCCAAGGGGGAGAGGGCCTGTTCCCATGGGCAGGGCAAAGTCCTGGGCTCTTCTGGTGAGTTAATAATCCATGTTCTTTCCTACCCATTTATCACACTCACACAGACCAATACCATGCTTAGGAGAGGACAAAGAAACATATGCAACCTCATGTGAGTTTGTGTGTGTGTGTGTGTGTGTGTGTGTGTGTGTGTGTGTGTGTCGGTGCGCGCGCGCGTGTGTGTGTGCCTTGCACTTTCATTCTGTTTCTTATTGATTAACAGCACTCTACCACTGATCCAGTCTGGAATTTTGCTAATTGGAGAGACAGACAGACAGACAGACACAGGCAGGCAGACAGGCAGGCAGCAGGCAGGCAGGCAAGGAGGGAGGGAGGAAGTCAGGGCTGGCTTTGAACCTTGATCCTCCAGGCCTCAGCTTTCTAAGTTTCTAGGATGATGGTCATAAGCCACCTGATTTCAGCATGTTATTTTTTTTTTTACTGGTAAGCATTAAATTGTACACAGTAAGGTATCATGACATTTCCATCCATGCATATAACGTATTTTAGTCATTTTCATCTCTTCTCTTGGGATTTCTTTAGTCCCTCCCACTTCCCTTTTCCCTTTCTATCTTCCCAGTAGCCCCCCTCTTTTACTTGTATCACAGTGATGTGGTTTGGTTTTCCTTTAGCTTCTTTCTCTTAATGAGAAGAAACAATTGCTAATTACCTTTGTGGGATCAGCTTACTATATTAACGTGTCTATTACCACATTTTTCTTTATCCATTTGCTCACTGAGGGGCCCCTCAGAGGGCTGAGTAGTTTAGCCATTGTGAAGAGGCCCACAATGCTCAGGCAGGAATGTGCACGCGTCTCCATGGTAAGTACTCTTTGATTCTTTTAAGTATATGCCTGGGAGTGGTTTGGCTGGATCACATGGAAGTTCTATCATTATTTGGAGGGAACCCTCCATTTAGACTTCACAGTGATAGAACTCATTTAAATTCCCACCAGCCGTGAATAAGAGCTTCTTTACCCAGTATTCTTTTCAATAATTACTACATATGAGAAAATTCCTTCCTCGATGGCAGTGGGGAGCAGATTCCTCAAATCTGTCAGACTCAGTTGAGGCGATTCTCAAGTCTCCTGACAGCACCTGCACAGCGCCCTGCCTCACTGCAAACACAGTCATCACATGTAGCTTGACCTGTGTGGAATCTTGCCCTCCTCTCCTCTCCCAGACCTGAGCTGCAGTGAGTTTCCCAAAGTTTATCAGGCCTGTGCACCCAGCGCAGCAAGTTTCCCTCAGCTAATATACAGTGTGTGTCGGGGGAGTGTGGGGGGCTTTCCCAGAGGACAAAACTGCCAGCCTTACTATGATTACAAAAGAATGGAAATGGATCAGAAGAAGACCCCTCTGCTGGTTCACGTGCTCCCCAATGACTTCCTCTCACCTCTTCTTTTCAGAATGTTTGTCAACCACACCTATCAAACTGCCATTCATAGTTGATCTTCAAATGAGCATGTGTGACTATTCATGCGTGTGCTCATTATGTATCCTGGCACAGAGCTACATATGTGAATTCAAGGACATGCATACATCTGTTCACACATGTGCACACACTCACCCACACACATGGTCTTTAGGTATGTTTATGTGTGCACACCTGTGTGTGTGTGTGTGTGTGTGTGTGTGTGTGTATGTTCCTTGATGATTAGATCTGCTGAGGAGTTCTGTCATTCCGTGCTCACAAGCTTACTCTCTCTGGACACTAGAAGTTCTGATACTGTAGCTAGATTTAAGAAAGGAAAATGTGGACTCATCTAAGACAGACATATTTCAACCTGGAATCCTTTGTGAAAATCCAGGACATAATATAAAGGGAAGGGTATTCAGCATGAGAAGCACTAACAGTGGGGGGGGCTCTGTTTTAGTGATTCTTTGCTTTAGTGAAGAACTAAACATGTGATGTAGTTTTTCCAGGACTCTAAAGCTCAAAATTCTTATTCTATAAGATAGAAATCCATTGCCTTATCCTTATTTAAAAAAAAAAGTGCAAGGAAACAGGAATTGACCTTTGAAAGCTCCTCTAGCATTCAGGAGCTTGATAATGATGGCAATGCCAGTGGAATAACAGTACTGTACTTCCACTTATGGAGCAATTACCAAGTGTCAGGCAGAATGGCGGTCCCTCCATGGAAAACCTCCAACCTTGCTACTTGCTGGAGCAGAGGCTTCTAGGAGTTCACAAATGAGGAACTTGGAGGTTAGAGAAGTTTTGGAATTTATCCATTGTCTAACTTACTCATTTTTAAAGGCACGTGACTATGGCCTATTCAATAGCTCCCAGGACAGTTGGAACATTATCCTCCCAAAGCAGCTACAAAGAGAAGATGAGGGAAGGATGTGAGGGAGTGTCATGCGTATAGCAGCTCAGGCTCATCTGTTTCACCCGTGCATCCTTTCTGCATGCTTCATGTGCATGAATGTAATATAAATTGGCCACCAACCTTCCGAATTCACTCCATGCTTTCATTGTCCCGTGGTCAGGCCCCCCACAGAAGGTAAGAGCCTGTATTTTTTTTCAAGCATTCATCTTACAGATAACATTTAAAAACTGGCTTTTGGTCAAGAGAGGTGTCATTTCTTATGATCAGAAGTAGAAAAGCCCATTCTTGGGGAGGGAGTGATAATCTGGCAACTTCTTGTTCTGCCCAGGGTCTTTGATGGCTGACATCTGATCAGCAATTGTGCTTCATCCACTCCCTTGTGTGTGGGGGAAGGGGCTCCTTCTCTGTTGGTTGAGGCTGACCAATTACTACCCTGCCAAATCTGGTCGCAGGCTGAATTTAGCCACACTCCATGCTTGGCCTTGAGCTGATTTTGTTTCAAAAAATTAAAATTATACATTCAAATCCAATACTTAAAAGCAGAAAGAACAGTCTAAAAGGCCACCACCTACCTATATTCAGAACTTTCAATGATCAGCCTTTGTATCTATAAATAATTTAGCATGTAGATTCAAGATGTTTTAAAAGAAATCTCCCCGTGATACCTCTATTATCTGCAACAAAATTAACAATAACTCCCAGACATTTCAGATTTTCGTGATTAACTCCCTTCCCCCCGCCTCTAGTTTGTGTCCTTGAAACAAGCCCCTCCCTTTGCATCTGCCTGGTGGATGTCTTCAAACACTTTCTTAGTGGTGCTTCCTAGTTGAGATTATTGGGTATCATAGGCAGTTGTGAGAAACTATAGAAAGCTCTCAGGGTCTCTTTTTCAAGTTTTCCCACTAGTGGCTTCTTGAGAAGCTGGTGTAATTTTACATCAAGATAGTGATACAGTATCATTACTGAGATGACCTTTGCAAAATTTTAGTACTTCAAATGTCATAAAATAATGATGAACCCAGAGAAATATTTCTTTGTGAAAGGAAGAAAAACACCAGTTGAAGAAATCACTTCCCTGCTTCACTGTATGCTCACAGGACTCATTTTGAAGTGGCATAGCCTATCCCCTTACAAGCACTGTCCCACCTGGGGTTGGTTTCCCTGATACCCTGTGAGATAGTGTGGATTTGCCATGCATCCCAGACCCCACTTTCACCCTTTGCTTGTGACAAAGCACACGTCCCATGGAACTTTCTAGCAGCTCTCTGCATCAGAACCAAAGAATAACTCTGGGAATGGTTGTGTAGATTGTGGTACTGTAGATCATGCAAATCTATAGCATTGTGTTAGTAAGCTTGCATCTGGGAACCTAAGCAGAAGGGTTAGACAATATCCAAAAAGAAAAGGTTCCTTCCTATACACCATGGAAGCTGAGAAGGGGAAGGATAAAAGGAGGCTCTGACATCACAGCAGTAGAAGCTCAGTGTCTCAAGTTTTAGAACTTCTGTGGGCTGCCAACACCAGTGGTAGTTTGGCCTGGCATAACACAGCTGAGGAATTGCTGGTTCAGTGAGGTAGCTTAGCTGTAGACTTCCATTCCTCTTCTACAGTTTTCATAAGAATAGAGACAAACACTTCATACTAAATAATATAACACTATAAATCACAGAAGTTTGGAGGAACAAATATCTGAGCTCTTGCTCCATGGGCTAGAACATCTTAGGGCACATTAATCTGAAGAGTCCTGGGAATGTAACTGTGTGGGTTGTCATATACTGATGGGATCTTGGAAATGAACTTCCAGCAAACGCAAGGAGCTAGGAGAAAGGTTGCTGCATGAAAAGTAGACATTGTCTTCAGGCACTAGACATTCATAGAAAATCCTGAAAGGGAGATACAACTGTCCACACCTTACTGAAGGAGGCTAGATGGTTCAGTGGTTACACCCTGGCTCCAGAAAAGCACATTCCCAATTAAAAAACCATTTTTGAGTGTTTGTGTGACACATCTACCAAGCTGGATTTGATTGAATGGGAAAGGATAGAAAACTGTTGTTCAAAGTACATGTCAAAAAAGCCCAAAGAATTAGCAAAGAAAACTAGTAACAACTAACCTAATTTATGGACTTGAAAACTGGGTTGAGTGAGAATCTTCCTGCTTCAGCTTTCCAAATGCTAGAATTAGAGTCTTGTGCCACTATGAATTAGACTAGAATATTTATTTATTAACTCACTCACTCACTCGCTTACTTAAATACTTGTGTGACAGAGTTGCCATTTAACAAGGCAGTTTAGGAATACAATGTATCTCCATCAATGACACCTCTTTCAACATTCTCGTTCATTTCTTCCCTTCCCTTCCTTTTTCTTCCCTTTCCTTCTGGAGGGTATACATTGGATACTTGTCTAGATTTCCCCAGTCTTCTCTTCTTTATTCATTTACCACTTTTACTATGACCCTACCTCATCCTTTTGAGTACCTGATTCCTGGTATTGTATTTTGCTGAACTTCAATTTTAGCTTCCTATTTGAGGTACTCCTTGAATCTACTGTACGTTTGTATATACTTCCTAATACACTGTTGTGGGAATGTGAACTTATTCCACTGCTCTGAAAGTCAGTGTGAAGTTTCCTCAAAAATTAAAGTAGCCTCCAAAAATTCCATTGAAAATCATTGTACAAGACAAAATTTCCACATATACAGTCCTACAGTCCTCTGACAAACACAAACAATGGTTACAAATATTACCCACCAACACCAACCAAAGTCCACAAACCTCAGCATGATGAGAGAAGTTGCCCACCAATCTGTCACAGCACAGAAACTTCAAGCTGGGATGCCTGTTCACAACTACATAAAGAAGTGACTACAATCTCAGAGTTTCTTTGTAACTTTATATTAGTAGAATACTCTCAACACCATAGCACTGTATATTTTCCAAATTTATTCCCAACTATATCAGCTCTTAACAAAACCCATCTCTAATAACAATAATTGCCATTTCTGCACAGTTACTTTGTGTTATACACTATGTGCTGCACTTAATATAAATCGACTAATTTAGTTCTATTTAACTCTTACCAAAATTAATCAGATGAATGTCATTACTGGTCCTTTTTTTACACATGAGGAAATGGAGACCAGAGAGTTTGAGAAACATGTGCAAAGTTAGTAACAGTTAGTGGCTGACCCAGGAGTTGAGCCTCAGGAAACCTGGCTAATTTGAGAGTTTATTGTAGACTTGATAGTTGACCTCAATCACTGACATTCTGAGATGAGTAAGATACAGTTCCTGTGCTAATGTACCATACTGGTAGGCCCATCGACTCTAAAGTAAGGCTCAGCATAAAAGCAACTATACCACCACAATAAATTTCATATGCAATCTAGTTGTGAAATAAAAATTTATTTGGGATTACTTTAAATAGGGTCAGAGATCTTACGTCTCCACATAAAACTCCAGTACTTTCTAAATGTTTAAGAAGATGATCCATGCTAGCTTCAGGAAGCTCATTGAAAAAGAATCTCAGAAAATATGCCCCATGACAAAGGTAATGCATAAATCACAGTGGTCAGAAAGGCAGAGAAAATTATTCCCCAAAGTAGCTCTTGCAATTGACATGGGACTACATGACAAAGCCTCTCTGAGGACCTAAGTGAGACAATTTGAATATTAAAGAAAGAGATGACTTATTCTGGTAGGTCCCAGATTGATGGATATAGGCACATTGTCTTTCCAAGTGACCCAAATTACTGGGAGCTAAAATTCAACTCTCAGTTCCATTCCTCCTCTACAAAAACTGATGCACAAGAATCTGTTTAGCAAAACATTAAATGTTGATGCACTTTCTGCATCTCAGAATCCTTAGTAGAGCAGTAGCACATGGGTTTTGCTTGATCAAAATATCCCATGGTGTACAATTAAAATCATGATATAAACGAGAAATGGCAAATCGAACAGATGTTGCAAACAGAGCCTGTTGGAAGTGAGTCACAGCCAGGCAGTTGTTGGTGCCGAGTTCCTTACAGGTGGAACTGTCCAAATAGACTTTCATTGCACAAGGGGTGAAATGCAGCTCTCCAGGGAGATAAATTCATTATCATAACGTCTACTCGCCCTCATGGCAGGAAACCTGTCCTCTGCTCAGACAGCACTAAAACAGGGGCAGGAAGGCAAAAAGTTAAATACCCACTTGGTTTTGTCTGGCCTGGAGCTTTTGTTTTGCTGACTTAGCTGCTGGATTCTAGTGAAGAATATATAATCAGGATGAATTATTACAGAGGTAGATGAAGAGAGATAGAGGAAAATGTGAGCTAGGGCTAAGGGTATATAAACCTGACACTTTCCTGAGTTTCAGAATTTTTTGTTGTTCTTTTGCATTTGCTTTTAAAATGTGTATTTTAATACAGTAACAATCATCTCCTGGAGTTATCATAAGAAAATAAATGAAATCTTTCTGACCAAAATTATTAGTCATATTGCATTCTTTGTATTACAGGACGGAAAGAAAACCTACAAAATAATCAGTCCTTTGAGAAACAAATCAAGAGGGGAAGGAAATACCAGCACCATGGGCAGGGAGGTGGCCGTGAATGAGGGCAGAGGATGAGGCTTGATTGGTGAGCCTCATTTCCAGCCATCACGAAGATGCAGCAGCTTGGCATGAGCATAAGATTTGGAACTGTGCCTGTCAGCAAAAGTTTGTAGTAGTTGGCAAAGTTTTTGACTTTCTTCAGCCTTAATTTCTTAACTATAAAATATTGATCAGAACATACTTCTCCCCATGATCTCACTTAGCTTTGGTTACTAGAGTAGAGATATAGACTTCTCCTGTCAAGGACTTTGGATTCTAATAAGAACAGTGAGGGCTGGATGGGGGTGGCTCATGCCTGTAACCCTAGCTACTCAGGAGGCTGAGGTCTGAGGATCGAAGTTCAAAGCCAGCCCAGGCACCAAAAGTCCATGAGACTCTTATCTCCAACTAACCATAGACAACCAGAAGCCGTGCTATGTCTCAAGTGGTAGAGCGCAAGCCTTGGACTGAAGAGCATAGAGACAGTGCCCAGGCCCACGGTTCAAGCCCCCTGACCAATCAAAAAAAAAAGTGGGAACAACCCTGCAGGCATTACTTCCTGTGCACCCTTCCCCACCTTATTTCTTCCACAGACACAGACTTGACTGTATTCATTTCATCACTAAATAAGATGATGTGTGTCACATATGAGACAAGATTTGGTACAGTGAGACACTCTTGATGGCAGTACAATGAAATGAACAATTCACCCAGGAGAGGGGAGATGTCAGAAGGTGCAGAGCATGGAGTAACACCACCTTTAGAACCAGAAAATCTGGTGTTCTGCTATTTTCTAGAATTGATTTGCTTCCTTAACCAATCCTGGACTTTGTGACATCTCTGTAATATGTGAAGAATTATATCTACTTTTGAGAAAAGGCATGAACTTTCAATACAATGTTGTTAAAGGAAAGTTAGTCCTAAATTCTGAATCCAGCCACTCCATTATGGTGACAGTCGAAATAGTCATACACATTCTTAGGAAAAGTACAAGCAAAGTGCTATAAGGTTAACCTTCAGAAGAAGGTGTTGACAGACTTTTCTCACAAGTGACTAAACTGCGTGTTTTCAGCTTTGTCAATTTTACTGTATATCAAAATTCCTCAATGCTGGGGTGCCTGAAGGCTGCATTACAACGTGTAAATGAATAGTAACGGCTATTTCAATGAACCTGTGAAAACAGGAGGCCAATCTGCAGGCCAGAGCTTGCCATTCTCTTCTCTGAATGAGAATTCATGGGAATTCTGCTACAGAGGAAGATGGACGGCAACATGAAACAATGGCATTTTTAGCAAGCAGACAGCACAGCATAAGTGGAGGCAAAAGGGGGAAATGCTTTAAACAAGCCTGGTATTTGTGTGAGTCTGGGTTCATCTAAGCATCAAGTCAAAAACGGAGGGCAGAGAACATGTGTACTGCAAGGAAACATGGGAGATTGGAGCAAAATAATTTCCGGAACTCTATACCGCAACACAGTTACACTGTGTTGAATTACAGCTTTTGATCAGAAAGTTGGGAACTTTCTCTATTGCACTGGAACTCTTTCAATATACAATAAACAAAGCAATGAGTTATCTATCTGAATGGGAGGCAAGGGAACATACATGGCCTTTGGTATGCTACCTTCCTTTTCAGAAAGCTTATAAATGACTGATATGGCATGTCACACATAAGAAACAGAGTTTGAGCACCCGAAATGAGCATGCCCAGTACTGTCTATTTCCTCACTTTTTAACTCATTCAGGGCCAGCTGTGGGCATATACTTTCACCATCAGATCAGGTCTCACCTGAGCCTAGGCACAGTCTTACTTCTTTTGTTTCCTTGATCATTCTCCCCCACCATTTAAACAAGCCCCAATCATTCTCCTGAGATCCCCATGAGGCCTCCTCTCCTAAGCGCTTCAATATAAAGACCTAAAACCAACTAACATGAGATGGATGGATCTGGGAAGAGAAGATGGATGTGGTTGGGAGTGTAACATGGATCAAGATGCATTGCATAGGCCAGCAGCATAACCTAGTAGTAAAGTGCTTGCCTACCATGCATGAAGTCTGGGCTTTGATTCCTCAGTACCACATACACAGAAAAAGCCAGAAGTGGCGCTGTGGTTCAAGTGGTAGAGCAAAATAACTGTCCAAGGACAGTGCCTTTGAAGTCAAGCCCCAGGACTGGCCGAAAAAAAAAACGAAAAAAGAAAAAAAAGAAAAGGGTAAAACAAAAGATGCATTGCACTTGTTAAGAAGATGTATTGCACTTGTTAACTGATATGTTAAATTGAAGCTCTGTTGTGTAACTACTTAAAGATAATTTTAATTTCTTTAAGAAGACAAGATCTCAGGCATGTAGGAGAAATGGCTATGATCCAGAAATTCACTCCTCAGCTATTTAACAGCCAAACTGAGATGCATAGGTAATACCTTACTTAACCTAAAAATGATAGCCCTAGCTAAGCCAAAAGACCTCCCAAGGAAAATGGCACACTCAAGTTAATACATGTTTCTTAGCATTTTGGACACTGGTTTGGAGTAGTTCTGTGCTCTATAATGGCCCACTCCTGCAAACATGGGCATAATCCTATACTGCACAAGATTTCAGAAAAGGATAGACCACATAAGTGACACTGGTCCCGTCAGATCGTATCACAGAGTGACGATGTGACCATCTCTGTGTAAGGCTGTGAGGTTCACATAGTGACAGAACCACCCAATATCTCTCATAGTACATTAGAGTCCTTTCTGTACCTATGTGATAGAGGTAGAAAAGGCCTTGGCACTGAGTGTCAGGCAGAGATTAGAAATGTAATGGAAATTTAAAAAAAAAAGCCACTAGTTCATCTTTTCTGTACACTCAGAGATCTGACCCCAAATCCACCCAATGTAACCTTTTAAGGCATTTTACTCAAATTAATCTAAGTGGTTATATCCTGCTTTAGTCCATTCAGACATAACCAAAAGAGGCATCAGAAGGGAAAATAATGTTTTTTTCATAAATTAATATGTTTCTATGACATACAAACCCTTAGCCTAATTTTGATTAAGTTCTAATTGATTGTATGTCCCAGTGCTTGTATGTAGAGATTCCCTTCTTGAACACTTGTTTGTTAAACATGTCATTTGAAATATGATGTAAAAATCAATGTTAATAAATTCTTTAATAAAAAATTTTTTAAAAAGAAAGGAAGGTGTTTGTTGTCTGACTTTAAAATAAGCATTTATCCTCAAACCAAAAAATATTAAATCTCTACATTTAAAAGTAACTTCCTAAAAACTGTATACACAAACCAACTAAAATGGAACTAACCATCAGACTTTAAAAATGGAATCTGTTCTAATGTGTGACTGTTCACAGTTTATTGCTACACACACACACACACACACACACACACACACACACACACACACACACACAACTGCACATGAGTAATCTATCTGGCCACAGGTCTCTAGAAAAGTCACAAGCAAATGTGTATTAGATGTTTTTGATTTATGTAGGTGGATTTCTGCAAACAATCCACCACTGCAGATAAAATCATTGCAAACAGATCAGGTTCTTTTGGTGAAAGGGGTAATAAAGTGAAATCTATTTCTACTTCTTAAAGCAGTTATGCTGCATGTGTCTTAAACCAAAGCATTCTCCAGATAAACAGACACTAAATATGATGGAGAGCAAGTTCTAAAACTTTGGAAAATCACAGAACACATTTATGCATTTTATTTATCTTTTCCCTCTTATCTCCCCCCAAATAAAAAGCTTGATAAATTCTTGTGCCCATCAAATAATTTTCAGATTGTCTTTTGTTTCCAACAAATCAGGTAAGAGACAACTTGTCTGTCCTCTTCTTGGTTGATAGTTCATTTAAGAAATATTCACTTGTAAAATATATTATAATAATACTTGCATAATTGGGTTCCCCTTATCTAAAGGATTGTGCTTTTTTAAAAAGATAATTACAGTGAGACATTACCATTTATTTATTTATTTATTGCCAGTTCTGGGGTTTGAACTCTGGGCCTGAGCACTGTCCTTGGGATTTCTCAAGTCTAGAACTCGATCACTTGGGCCACAGCACCACTTCCAGCTTTTTCTGTGTATGTGGTACCGAGGAATTGAACCCAGGTCTTCGTGCATGCTAGACAAGCACTCTACCACTAGGCCACCCTCTCTGCTCCAACATTACAAATTATTAAAGTTGAAAAGAGCCCTGGTTCTCTTTGGAATGCTGTTGACATTACAACAGCCGCTCTGATTCCTCCTGGCCACTGACTGTGGCTCACCGGTGCTTTTGTTTCCCTCTCACTCATCAGCTGTGTGAACACTTGTCACATCATCATGCATCTGGTTTCCTGTGTTTGTTTTCCTGTAACAGGGTTTTGTTACCTTGTTTCTTCACCATGCATTATAGAAATGAAATAAGTTAACACATATAACGTGCTCAGACCATTCCCTGGCACACTGAAATGGCTAAGTCAATGTTAGCTGTCCTCGCCTTCTATGATAGTAATGCCAACGCTAATGCTCTCTAACATTACACAGTTTTTATGAGCACTTACCATAGCTCGTTCTTTCTCATCTCAGTTCTATGAAGTGTGTTTGCATGTGCATGTGTGTGTATGTGCTTCTGTCTCCTTACTTTAGTAGGTTGAAAGTAAATCTCCGGTTAGCAAAATAGTATGCTCAAGGTCGCTCCCCTCACATAGAGAAAAGTCAAGTCTTGACCAATTGCATTTCAAAGTACATACCCATTCAAAACAAAGTGTATACCATTATAGGCTTCATCATTTATCGGTGTCCAAGGTAACTACTGGTTTGCTCTTTATCTGTTGCCACCAATGTTTTGTTTTATTTGAGATACAGATGTAACTAGAACAGCATCATTTCTGTGAGGTCAACTCAACACCATTGCCAGAGAAGAAACTCAGTGTAGGAATTAACCACTTCAGAACTCATCAGACCACTGGATTTAATCTAACTCCAAAGGGGCTAGCCATATGAAATCAAGCTATTACATACCAATTTCTACAAATTTTTCCAACCAAGCCAATTTTAGTGAATAAATATTTGGCAAACAGGGCAGGTGAGAATTCTTCCATTTAGCACAGTCAGTATCTGTGCTACCTAAACCTTGCCACTTCCCTAAGCTCCTAAGGGAAATACGTATTCCTCACCCCAGACTAAATGAAAGATTGTATGGCACTCTCAGTTCTTGGGCCCATGTGTGTGGGTCCAGGTGACATGTAGCCTTTGCCTGGCAAGACTACAGTTTAGATAATGGAAGCCAAGGGCACTGGGTCCAGTATTTGAGGAAGGCATCTCAAATATCCTAGAAGAAACCACTTAGAGGCGCTTTCCTTGCCAAAGGAGCAGCTGTAGACCTGAAGTAGGACAGCCTTGAGTGTATTGGGGTAGATTGCAGAAAGCAATCCAAAGAAGCAGTAATGTTCTCTTTGACAAGACATCTATACTAGAAGCTTCTAGCAGGTAGACTCAAACTAGGTATTCAGAACCAGTCCTCCGAAGGCCTCCTATGAGCTAGACAGAGGGGCCCAGACACAGTGTAAACCACACTGCCTGCCATGTAAGCATTTTCACGCTCGCCTCTTCCATGGTATTTAGCCTGTAAGTTCTCATTTGTCTTGGCCAGAAGATAGGAAAGAACAGAAAAGCAGGGAAGAGACATAGGAAAAAAAAAATGTGTCCCCGGCCTGTGTACCACTGCAGGTCTGGTTTTATGGACTTAAGATATAAGCCATGAGTTCTGATGATTGCACTAGTCTGGACACTTGTATTACTTAAAAGGATGTGAAGTTAGAATTAACCACACCCCAGAATGTTTGGTACTGACTGAAGCCGCTCCAGAGGAAATCATAGGAAAGGGTGCAGCTCCCTCAATAGACACATGTGAAGGAAGCTAACAAACTTCAGACACCTAACCTCATGTAGCCCCTTTCACAGTGGAGGGAAAGTATAGGGATGACTCTGGGTCACACTGAGCATGCTCAGGAAACAGACTTTCTCACTCACTAGAGAGTAACTCTTCCTGGGACAGCATCCATCCCTCTACCCTGGGCCAACACCCTGTGGCACTTCCTGGATAGTTGGAGAGATCTGTTGAGAAGGGGATTCTTTTCTCAGGTGAGTTTTGCTCTCAGTGACAGTCTATAATGAAGATCTGGTCTCTAGGTACTTTTTCCCTGTGTGTTTTTTCAAATGCTTCAACACTCAGAGAAGCGAAACTTGCAGTGTTGAGTCTCCTGGGTACACAGCATCAGTGAGCAAGCACACTGAAGAGTAGTGTGGGTGAGTAAATCCACTTCCACTGCTACTACAGCCACTGCTATTGGTATCACAAGGTCCCTCATGCCCCCCCTTGGTTTACCGTGCCTTTGTGTTCGCCACCTCTCTCCCACTTCCTGTTCTTAATGCAATGGCTTCTAATCTACAAATCTTCTAATCTCCTAATTCACTCTGGGCTAGGCCCTCCCTCCAAATGGCGATTCTATTTCTACTCAGAATAGCGTTGGATGGCTCTGACAGCACTTTTCATACTGGATCAACTTGACCTTGGGATATAAAATTTTCCTCACTGAATACAACTTCTCATCCATCATCTGCTACTGTCTCTCTCCTCCCCATCTTTGTGCTTCTCCCAGCACCTCTTCCATGTACACTGGCTGCCCAATGTTTGCTGCAATAATCTGAGATGAAACTGATTCTGAATCAAAGGAGGTTTGAGCTGGGCTATGAGGAAGAACATGGATTTTCTTCCAGCCAGGATTTTCTCCCAGCCTGGATTTTCTCTGATTCTTTGTTTTGCTTGTGAGACACTCTCATTCTCTGGGCACTCCTTATCATCATAGTCACAGATCAAATTAGGTGTCTGTGCCGAGTGGTAGCCCACCTGACCTTAGCACTTAATGAAAATTATTTCTTTACCTTGCATTTTCTTTGACAAGGACATTACCTCAAAGGACGTTTAGTTCTATTGACCTTTGAGTCTTGAATTACTAGAGAAATCTTTTAAAGAAATTGAGGGTATTCTGTACAGAAAGAGCATCCTTCCTTCTGAAGGTCACCTCACCCTTCACACCCGCGCACTCCTGAATGGAGAAACTATCCAGGAAGTGCCACAGGGTGTTGGCTGTAGTTAGTAAGTCTGGCCTGTGAGGTCCAGCAGAGCCTTCAAAGTCTCAGTCTTACCTTCTTTACTGTGAGGTTAGCATAATGATCATTGGAAGATCAGCATAAATCTGAGGGCTTCTTTCAGCCAATAGGGATATGGAAAGTAGGCTTAGCAATTCCCGCCTCCCTGCCCATACACACAATAAAAAGTATGTTTCTGTTTACCCTATAACTCGGGCTATGGTACTTTTAATTAATCCATGTCTTCCATTTCTATCTGTTGTACTTTAGAAATACTTGTACATTTTGTTGTGCTGTTATTTCCTGTAAGTTTAACATAATTGATTATTTGAATGGAGAAAATAAATTTATTTTAAAATCTCTCACCAGTCAGTAAGTCAGGCCCTTTTGTTCACATAATTAAATTAAATGACACTACTTATTAGTAGCCCTGAATATGATTTAGGTCAGTCCATTAGACTCTGTCTTCTTCATGTATGTGATGGAGATGACATTGGGTGGAACTGAAATAAGATATGACATTATAGATGTCTACCCAATACAAAGCTAAGAACTGCTGCTAGGCCCATTTAGAGGAGAACAGAAAAGCCTCTGGAAGCCCGCAAAGTGCTGTGGTCATGATGGTAGAGCTATTGTAGTCATTCTCTGAGCATGTGTCTAGCTCTGTCTGCACTCGGGGGAAAATACCTAACTTGCTGGATCATAATTGAAGGCTGAGATGTGATGACATGAAAAAAGTGTATTTCACTTTGCCAAAGCCCAGCCTGTCTTCTTCATAAAGAGTCAGAAAATGAAAATGCCTACTGGATAATAAAAGTGAAATGTGGACAAAAGCTTGGCTAGTCAATCGAGCTCCAGCACAGAATAAATATTTTTTTAAATAAATTACCTTTCTGATGATATTTATCATTAGACAACTAAATAGATGTCCCATATACCAAGAAAGGATATCAATATATGATTACAAGAAGAAATAAATGAGCTACGCTTCTAGACTTCCTGAAGCCTTGTGATTCTAAGTATATGCCAACTATTGATAAATACGACAGACTCTCATGCTTCTATGGTGGTTACTTATATTATCAATAACTGGATAGGAGAATGTAGTGTACTAGGGAAAATAAAAGCAACCCAATCCAGAGAACTCTGGTTTGAATCCTGAGTGTGTTGCTTATTAATTTACCTTGGGAGAAACTATTCAACTTACAAGATCTTGGCTATCACATTTGTAGACTAAACTGATACACACCTCATAAGGAGTTGTACAAGGAGAGGAAAACATACTCTAGTTCACCTGCTTTTCCCTTTAAAAAGCTTCCATGTGACACAAACATATGAAAACTACACTGAGCCCCTTAGTTCTGCCTGGTTGGAAGTATGGGGAGAGAGAGAGCTGATAAAGACCTTTTGTCATCCAGGATAAAGTCAAGCCCTTCGGGTTTAATACAAAGGATAATACAGATCTAAAGATTAAGTTGGGAAAGGCCTTTGTTTGGTCAGTGTGACATTCCAGACGAATTTGGCAGTCTGGATTGTGAGAAATTGCACATGCGGATAGAATGAGATTCACATTCATGGATGGACTTTCTCCTCAGTCCCTGCATGATGCTACTTTTCCATGTAGGGTTCTGGGGAAAGGCACGGAGGATTGTCCTCTGAATGGAACTCACAGGTTCCCCTCTTTGAAGCTTTAGAGTTGGAAGACTGAGTAGTGAAGCCAGCTTTTCCAAAAGCCTTGGGGTCAGAGCAGTGGGCCTCATCTCTTCTCATCTGGGCAAGCCTTCCCTGTCACCTCCAACCTTTCTTTCTCCCAGTGACCTGAGCCATCAGGTCAGTGGTCTTCAGAGCAAGCCTGGAGATCCAGGACACAAAAGTAAGCTTATAGACATGAATTCATTGGTCCTTGGTGCTTTTAGCTCATCTAAAGCCTACTTTATTTGTTGCAGTGTGAATAATACATTAGCACTGCATATACATCTATATAATTTGAAAAATAACTAGTTATGTGGTATGTAGACATTAGACAATGTGGTATGTGCAGCTTAAAAGTTACAATTATGATGTCTCAGAAGCAAAGAGGAAGTGAATTTTCACAGGTCAGGAACAAAATTAGATGAGACAGAAGAAGAATTGAATTGTACCACAAAGAAAGTGAAAAGGCAATTTTCATATCTTTGGAGAAAACGGAGACTAGGTGAAGAGAATTGATAAATCTCTCTAATCCTCTGCAATTGGCACAGGCTTGGGCATGTGAAATTCACATAAGTAGAAATCACCATTTCTATACATGTATTGGTTGGGATCGTGGTAGTTATCTAAATTTACTTTAAAAATAATACTTCATTGATCTCACAGAGAAATGGAAAGATGGGCAGGATTCAGAAGTTGTGTGATTCAGAAGTTTGCAAAGCCCTGAGGACTCCAGTTTCATTTCTCTCAGAAACGCTGAGCTTTGTCATCTACAGTGGTCATGCTCACAGGCAGGGGTGCTACCAAAGCTACAATCTAGGCCTCATACTTTAGAGAGTGCCAGGGCCTCTCTGTACCTAGAGTCAAAGCAATGTTAGCCCTACTTGTGCCAGCTTAAGTCCTATCTCCATTCTTGAATAAAAAAATCAAAGACATAGGCCAAACTCCTATAGATATGTGAGCATCTCCTGCTCCAATCACTTCCAAGCAGAACAAATAGGAAGAGTGATCCTGCAAGAGTAACAACATGCAGGCATCCGCCACATGCCATGTAAACCCATTCTGCAGCTGGCAAGGAACGTACATAGGGGCTCTGCCCTTTGGCAGCTTTCTATGAATAATCATCTCCTAAACTCTATGACACAAATTTTTCTCCACTTTGTTATTTTGTCCTTCCCTGGATAAAACCGGAAAGAGGCAGGTCAACTGTCATTCACCAACTTGATGGGCGAGAACAGTGCTTCTTTTGTTTTGTTTTGTTTTGGGGGTTTTTTTGTTTCTTTTCTAAAACATCTTAGAAACTTAAGACATGAGTAAAGAAGACTCAAAGCCATTATTGTATTTCCTTTAGACGGTGTCTGATTATCATGCTGTTATCTTTCCCACTGAGAAACAGATCTGCTTTATCTATAAAACTAGCTTGACTTCCCAGAAAGAGGGCAAGTAGACAATCATCGTTTTGTTCAATAGAGATTGTCTGAAAAGACACAACTAGTACTTTGTGAAGAAGAGATAAACATTCTTTTAAAAAAAAAGTCCAGCCAGAGTAATATTTCCCAATGTAGAAACTAAACCCATTCATGCAATCTATTCTTGTCCTGAATCCAATTCTTCCCCTGGAGCAGGAGTGTACTTAACACAAAAGAATCATACACTTGCCACTTCGGAGATTCATTTTGTATGTCAAACCACTCCTGTTCTCCTTGATTCTGTGCTATTCTTAGCCCAAGGTTGCTCGACATTCAATAAATATTAAATGTGGCAATAACGATGATGATGATGAGCGTGTAAATAAATAAAATGAAATAATCCCTTTTAAGCGTCCCCACATTGTCAGCATTTATAACTTCAGAATCAAAGAACAGTCGTTTTATGAGGTCAAGCAGAATGTCTTTTGGCCTCTCAGAGGAGATTAAGTCACACTTAATTTTTCCAAGTCAAACGGATGAATGTCTAGTAAGATCGGTCCTAGTGAGCACAGAACCCATGCAGAGAGCATGCTAAGGATATGGCTACAGATGAAAAGTGCACACTGGACTTCTGTAACCTCAAGATACAGTTGGTTCTTCTCTCTGAGCAGACCACTGTTAAACTAGCATTCAGTTCATGAGTGAGATTAGTTTAGACACCACTCTGGCCCGTGACTTGTTCCATCACTCCATAGCCATCTCCATTTGTAAACTATCTACCTGGTCAGAAAGCCTGACACACACTAGATGCTCATCAAATGGTTGTCTAATAAGGAAATGCATTCTGGTTTTGCTTATCATTTTGTTTGGAACTTTGCTTCTCAAATGTGCGCCATCTGTGGACAGCATCCAGTTGAAGAAGGCAGACTAAAGGAGCATTACTATGTTGTAAGTATAATTCAGGACAACTGTTAGAAATTATTCCATTAGGCATGTCAAGTCCAGGTCTGTCAAGAATGCAGGTCAGGGGGCTGGGAGTGTGGCCTAATGGTAGCGTGCATGTATGAAGCACTGGATTTAATTCTTCTGTACCACATACACAGAAAAAGCCAGAAGTGGTGCTCTGGCTCAAGTGGTAGAGTGCTAGCCTTGAACAAAAAGAAGCTTAGGGACAATGCCCACGCTCTGAGTTCAAGCCCCAAGACTGGCAAAAATAATGCAGGTCAGTGGAAGAGAACCACGGAGCCTAAGAACTGTCGTCCATACTTACAGACATTCTGACCGCAGCAGAGAGCTGAGCTCAGTGGGGAAGGCATCGAAGGACAAATGTTCCATCAGTGATTCATTAAAGAGGAGCTGCACAAATTGCTTCTGCTAAAAATTTGCTTACAATTATTTTTCAATGAAAGGTCTAAGTCATTTTGCAAATACCCAACGCATAGAAGTTCGGGGCTCAAGGTTACTTGAGGATTTTCAGAATCTGAAAAGAAAATCCCAGCTGGCCAATACTTGGAGTTCCACTGTTGTATAGGCATTTGTGCTTATAAATTAAGGGACAGAGCTCAGCTGCAATGAAAAAGACCAGATTACTCTGCACTATTGACATTTTACAGTTGGCAGAGCAAGCTCTAAAGTCCTCTTTGGCACATAAAGACCAACTACAAATAATAGCCCAAAAAGTCACTCCAATGCCACTGTGATTCTAAAGAGGCTGCTGTCCTCAGGGTCACTTTACTGACTCTGGGTTCATTCGCTGATTCTGCGAACGCCTTTCATCTTCCCATCCATTCCCTCTGCACTCAGGCTGGGAAGGTAGCCCATCCGGATCATATCATAGGACTGGGTTTTGTTCCACAAGAAAACACCAGACCAGAAGGGCCAGTGGTTCATGCCTGTAATTCTAGCTACTCAGATCACTGTTTGAAGCCAACATGGGGGGGGGGGGTAAAAACGTTCAAAATATGGTACCACCATGTACCATGCAGTACATGGGAAGGAGGATCAGGAGAGGAAAAACTGGGACAAAATGAAGAAAGAGATGAAAAAGAAATGTATCCGTTACCTGACAGATGTAACCATAATTCCTCTATACATCACCTTTACACTAAAAAAATTAAAAAGTAATTGCCAAAACTTCCTGTAGTGGTCCTACTGTTTTGAATCCCCACAGGTACTGAAGGAGAGTTATACACTCCATATCTTCACCAGCACTTGACATTGTTAGCATTCTATATTACAGTCATCTGTCATCTAATAGATAGGTACTGAATCTCATTCTCATTACTGGAACATTTCTGCATATCCTTATTTGCTTTCTGCATATCTTCCTTGATGAAATCTCCATAAAAGTCTTTGGCTCATTTCTTCTCATAGCATTCGAGGAGTTCTCTCTCTATCTGGGCAACAAAGATATGTTGTCCAGGCTAGCCTTGAACTTGTGATCCTCCTGCCTCTTGCATGCTGGGACTACAGGTATACACGACCATATCCTGCTCCAGATGGGTATCTTCATCAAACCCAGGCCAATAAGACTTTGTCTAGTTTTATCTTCTACATTTTAGGCATCTCAACCACTGTGAAAGATTACAAGTTATGGAACTGCGTTTACCTATAAAGACATAGTGAATAATAAAGGGATTAAGAGACTAAATTAGTGTTGCGTGCTTGGAAATACACAAAGCAGACAGGCTGGAGTGTCAAGACATGCGTTCAAGTCACTCCTGAACTTCTTTTGAAAGTGAATCCACTAACTCAAGGCAACAGTTTCCTGTCCACGAGGATTCTAGTCCTGCAACAGGAGATCTTCTTCCTCAATGCAGTCTGGTCCCCATAATTACTCCAGTTTTAAGAAGTTCTACTCTGGACACTGTGTGTAGAAAAGCTGTGTCATTCATCAGCTTCAAGATTTTCAAGTAGAATTGATTTTTGTCCCTTCCCAAGAGACATGTCTGATTGTCACCACTGTGGCAGGTGGTTCTATAGGCAAATGAAGAATACTGCTAAACGCTATACAGAGCACAGAGCTATCCCCTACAACAGAGAATTATGTCTCATAAAACTGTGGTACTTGAAATGGCTATACTGCCAAAATTGATATACAAATTCAATGCAATCCCCATCAAAATCCCAAAGACATTCTTTATGGAAATAGAAGATATAATCCAAAGATTCATATGGAATAAGAAAAGACCTAGAATAGCCAAAACAATTCTAGGCAAAAAGAGCAATGTTGGTGGTATTACAATACCAGACTTCAAACTCTACTATAGAGCCATAATAACAAAAACTGCTTGGTATTGGCACAAAAACAGACCAGAAGATCAGTGGAACAGAATAGAAGACCCAGAAATAGAACCACATACCTAGAGTCAACTTGTATTTGACAAAGGAGCCAAAGATATACAGTGGAACAAACACAGCCTATTCAATTATTGGTGCTGGCAAAACTGGGCAGCCACATGCAGAAAACTAAAAATTGACCCTAGCCTGTCTCCATGCACAAGCATTAACTCAAAGTGGATCAAAGACCTCAATGTCAGACCGGAAACCGTGAAACTGCTACATGATAAAGTAGGAGAGACACTGGAACTCTTGGGCATAGGCAAAAGATTCCTGAACAGAATCCCAGGGTCACAACAGATTGGAGAGAGACTTGATAAATGGGACTACCTAAAAATAAAAAGTTTCTGCACAGATAAAAACATAGTTGCAAAAGTAGAGAGACAGCCAACCAACTGGGAAAAGATATTCACCAACAATACATCTGACAAATGCTTAATATCCACTATCTACAGGGAACTCAACAAACTAATCCCCCCAAACCCAATAAACCATTCACTAAATGGACAAGGGAACTAAAGAGAGACTTATCAGAAGAAGAGATTAAAATGGCAGAAAAGCATATGAGAAAATGTTCATCATGTATGGTCATAAAGGAAATGCAAATCAAAACAACCCTAAGATACCACCTTACCCCAACAAGAATGGCCAAGATTTTGAACTCAGACAATGACAGTTGCTGACGGGGTTGTGGAGAAAAAGGAACCCTACTACACCGCTGGTGGGAATGTAGACTAGTTCAGCCACTCTGGAAAGCAGTGTGGAGGTTTCTTAAAGAACTGAAAATAGACCTTCCCTACGATCCCGCCATACCACTTCTGGGCATCTATCCTGAACAGCATGACCCAGAATATTATAAAGACACCTGCTCAGCTATGTTCATCTCTGCACTATTTACAATAGCCAGGCGATGGAAACAATCCAGATGCCCTACTGCAGATGAATGGATACAGAAAATGTGGTATATATACACAATGGAATTCTACATAGTCAACAGACAAGATAAAATAATGGCATTCGCAGGGAAGTGGATGAATCTAGAGCGAATCATGTTGAATGAGACAAGTCAAGACCTAAGGAACAAAAGGCGCATGGTATCCCTAATATGTGGCTATTAAATCCAAAGAGTACAAGAGCGAGGACTCAATAACTGCATACCCAAAGCTATGAACATGGTAATGAAAATATAAACATAACTATATAGACATAAAAACCTATGACTCTATAGACATAATGTTTTAGTTCTTAAATTAATATGTTTCTATGACATACAAACCCTTAGCCTAATTTTGATTAAGTTCTAAATACTAAGTCCCAGTGATTGTAAATAGAGATTCCCTTCTTGAACATTTGTTTGTTAAACTTGTCATTTAAAATATGATGTAAAAATCAACATTAATTAATTCTTAAAAAAGAAAAAAACTGTGGTACTTGGCTAGGAATGCGGCCGAGTGGTCAAGTGCTTGCCTAGCATGCAGGAAGCCCTGGGTTCAAGTCCTCAGTGCTACATACACAGTAAAAGCAAGAAGTGGTGGTGTTGCTCAAGTGGTAGAGAACTCACCTTGAGAACGTTCAAGTGCAGTGCCAAGGCCCTGAGTTCAAGCCACAAGACTGGAAACAAAATAATAATAATAATAAAAAATAACTGATAGTACTACAGCCAAGAAACCTTCTTCCTTCTTAAATCTGTCTATCCCCAGCTCTACTACCAAAACTCCAAACTCAGATCATTTTCCCTGTCAGATTTAAGGGGGTTGTTTTCTTGTAGCTGTTATTTTTGTGAAAAGATCTTATTCTATAACCCATGCTGATCTGGAACTTACTGTGTGGCCCAAGCTGCTCTCCAACTTTTGAATCTCCCATCTCAGCCTCAGCCTCTTGAGTGCCGGACTGACAAAAATGTGCTGTTTATGTGGCCAACCTGTAAAAATGCCCTGAGCCACTTGGGTACACATTCAGCCTCTCTTGAGCTTAATCCCCTTATCTTTGAGGGCCTCATATGAAAATTAAATGAGACATGTGGAAGGAGTTTTAACAAATCCACATCTAAATTCTTTCAGCAACATAAAGTAAAACTATATTCGCCACAATTCTGTCAAGCACAAAAGAATAGACACCCCTGTCTACCGGTACCTAATGAGACTAAACATATTTAAACAGCCACTTATCATACAAATCAAAAGCTTGCCCAAACTCTTCTAAAAATGCACACACACACACACACACACACACACAAGGTCTCATTCTGGGCCTCCAGTGTTTGTGTTTTACATGCAAAATGAAGTTCCAGCCTCCAGAATGTATTTTCTCCCACACTTCCTTTAATAGTTGTATTTCCAGCTGGTTTTGTTTAAGGCTAGGCTTTTGATCTCTTTTCAATTCTGGGCCTTCATCCAACTTGGCTGTCAATATTTCAAAGACTCCCTTGGAGACAGCCTTGCTTGGAAGATGGCCCCATGCCAACCAGCAGAACTGGTGCAGTGCGCCTCCTCTGAGGGCTGGAAGAGTGCTTCAGATACTTGTCCATTGTGAATCTGAAAAAGTATCAGTCTACAATGAGGGTGCCAGCGACCTTACCCTCATGTACACTAGAGCTAGGAGCAGTTGGTTCATTAATTTACTTGAACAGCCCTATTTAAAAGATGAGAATACTGTGCCTTAGACTGCACAATCTTACAGTAGAGCTCCAGCTTTTTATGGTCTATCCTGTCTTGGACCCATGATGCTTTGTTGTCACACCAAGCTAGAATTAGAACAATATGGCAAATTAAATCTTTATCTTTCCCCACTTCCAACTCTTTCTTGCAGTTAAGGTTTCTCTAGGCACTTTTATGTTGTTTACAACATGTCTTCTGTCCGTATCCTTCTCATGGCTTGAGTAGGATATCATTCTTCTATCTGCCCTTCATCTTAATTCATCAGACCACACAACTTATTTTTCTTCATTTAAAAATTAAACCTCATACCTTCTCCTGGCTCCCATCCATCGATCAACCACTAATTCCACTAGCAATCTCAACATCTCTAAGCTCCCTATCTCCTTCATTAATATTTTCTTCGGTTTAAACTTCTGTCTATATAAAAATAAATTTAAAGCCAATGTATGGTGACAAGGGACTCTAAGTCTCACTACAAAGAAGCCAGAAGTAAGAAGATTACAGTTCAAAACCAGTGGGGACAAAAAAAAATGTAAGGGATCTTATGTTAAAACAATAAGCTGGATCTTGTGATATGTATCTGTAATCCCAGGTTTCAGGAAGTCGTCTTGAATTTCAGGATTCAAAGACACTTGGAAGAAAAATAAGATCCTATCTAAAAGTTAAACTAAAGCAACAAGGAGTAAGGGAATGGCGCACATGCTGGAGTTCTTGCCTAACAAGTACATGCTCCTGAATTCAAAAGAGAATACCACAAAATACTATGAACAATAAATAAATAGAAGTAAAGTACCATGTAAAAACAATAGCAAAAAAAAGAAGGATAAACAGCAAGCTGGGACAACTATTTACACATTATCTCATTCAACTTGAGATGATTTCCAAATGCTCAGTAAACAATTTAAAAATATATTGAAAAACAAATAGAAAAATAAGGAAGGTAAGTAGAGGTTGAATGGAGAGGAGAGAGAGGCTCTTTAACATCTTGAAGCTACCCACAAATAAGTACATTGAAGTTGAAATTGCTGAGACTATCATTTTTAAACCTAATATATTCACAAAGATCTCATAATTTGATAATAGTCACATGTGGAAAACACACTTGTATACACTGACAATACAAGCTTACGTTGGAACAGCTTCAATGGAAAATAGATAGCAACTCCTATTAAATTAAAACTTAAATAACTTTCAACTCAGCAATTTTAGGCAGAAGTTACTCCACAGACAAACTTCCCCATGCATGGAATGACATCTGCCCATGATACGTGGTGCAACTGTGCTTCTCTTTTACAGTAACAATAGCTCAAATAGGACCTAAATCCTTATTAACAACAAAAAAAACAAGCACAAAAAACCAGAAACTTTATTTTGATTTTATTTTAAGCAGCCAATAAGCAGAATGAATCAGGTCTATATATTAATTTGAAATAATGAAACAATATGTGTCAAGTGGGCACAACTAGAAGTAGATCCATTTCACTAGCTTGTACCCATTTGGCGAGAGAACATTACGGCATACACATGTGTAGCTTTGCCGATGTGTAGCATGTATCAGGCTGCAGGCGTTTGGTAAGCCTTATGGTTTCTGGAAAGAAGCCTGGGTGAGCAGCTATCCAGTCTGGAGGAAGACAGAATAGTTACCTCCTGGTTCCCTTGTCTCCCTTTACTAGGTCACACGAATGATCAAATAATGATGAGAAGAAATAGGCAAATCAACAAGACACCCCTTAGTGATTTTTCTTACCAACCCTATTTGAATATTCCCATTGCAGTCACGATTTGCAGTTGTCCTATTAGTTACATATTGCATGTATCTGCAACTCAAACAAAGCTAAATAAGAGAGAACACATAGCTTCCAGATGTCAATAGAAACTCTTTCACACATACACATATTTCTTGTCCATCTCTTCTATCTCCTTTCTATACATTTGTTTTTGCTGGGGTTGTTGCTGTTCTGGGGGAAAGGGATTCTGTTTCCTTTGAGTAACTTGACAGTTGGCAATCCCAGCTTCTATCTCACCAGACTTGTTGATTTTATTTTATTTTTTAATATTTTTATTGTAACCAATAGAAGGGTTACATTATATTTTCCACATAGAAGGTGCATTACTTTGCAAACATTGCTATCCTTTCTCGTGTTTTTGTCCCCATTTCCCTCCCACCACCCCATCCCTTCATCTTGTTTCCCCCCTTCCCTATCCTATTTCAAATAAACATATATACAATATATCAGACAACACGAGAAGATAATGTAATAATATGAGATAACCAAGGGACAGCAAAAGAGATGAGAAGTAACATAGTACATAGACTTGTTGATTTTAATATTATCTCTTCTTATAACAATAAAAGGTTACTAGGGAAATACGTAAAACGAAAGTTATAAGAAACGTTAGCTTTTGATTTATAAAGATTTATAAAGATTATAAATATAATCTTTGTTCCTAAATTATAAAGTAACTCTATCTCTTTGTTATAGAAGGAAGGACATCAGATCGTTGTTCATGTAGGCAGACTGCCCACTGTTAGCAAGACATGACAATCACCCATTTGGTGGCAGAGTGCTGAAGTAAAGAACTCACTAAGAGTTTAAAGGACAAATTCAAGTGCTAACTCTCAGTATCTGTAAGTGACCTTCCTCGGAGATATTGTCTATACAAATACAATCAAGATGTGTCTAGCTGAAATAAAGTATCCCACAACCCAGTGATAGGTGTCCTTATAAAAATGCCATGTGATTACAGAGAGACATGCAAGTAAAATCACCTTGAGAAAAGAGAGGCAGAGATTGGAATGATGCATCTACAAGCCAAGGAACACTAATAACTAAAGTCGGGTAGACCCACCAAAAGACCTCCCTGTGTTTCAGAATGAAACAGCTCTACCACCACTTTGACTGCAAAGACCTCAAGCCTTGTAAGAGAATGCATTCTACACAGTTCGGGATACTTTTGCCTGGAGCCCTAGCAAAACAAGTGTACCAGTCTTAGAGGTATCTAGTCATTTCAAGAAAGGGAGCTCAAAAGTTATGAACACAAAATCTTGTGACTAAAAATGGTCCATTGTAGCATGGGCGAGAAGGCCACGCATGTCTTAGAGAGGCTTACAGGTTTCAGTCCCTTTGTCTTTCCTACTTTGCCAAATTTCTGCTAATAAGGCAATATTCATGAGGTCCTCCAAAAGACAAATGCACGTCATTTCCATAGATCCCTTGCAAATTCCCTAGGCCTTCTGGTCTAGAGATGCCCTTGAGAGCATTATAATGCAAGTGAATTTTTCCTTATCCCAGACACCATTAGAGTCCTGAGGTCTTTGTGTGGATGTTCAGTGTTTCCAGGTTGACTTGGAGGACCATCAGTCAAGGAACTTGTGTGGATAACTGGTTTCTGGAAGGCAGCCAGGGCTCTGGCCAGAAGGATTGGAGAGGAAAGGAAAGAAAGAAAGAAAAGCAATGTCCCTCCCCTACCCATCTCCCTGCAAGACAATAAAAGATATTCTCTTGCCTTTGAGATTCTGGGAAAAAAGGAGTTAAGAGGTTTGGATTAATAATGATGGGCCTTAAGTATCAGAGGAAGATTATATTTCAGCTCACTAGCAAAGATCACTTCTAGCTAGGGAAATGAATTTCCATAATGCTTTGTAGCATTTAATGGCACCCAGTGGGCAGTGATACTTATGGCGCTTGTGAAGTCTAATTACAATGAAGCCCAAGCCAAAAAAATTCTATGTGAGGAATTATTTGACTTGTAGCCAGTGCAATATGTAATGCAGCAAAATTCTAACAAAGCAAAGAATGCAAACTGCTTATTCATCCTTTTGCGACAGTCCTTTTTATTCCTTCAGAAGGATCCTTGGTTTTGAATTCAGGTTACCAGTCCTTAAATTCCGACTATGACACTTACAAATGAGATCACCTTGAGAAAAATATGTCACTTAATGAACCCTCTTTATTTAAGAGGGGGGTTGAAGGAGGGAGTTGCAGTTATGCCTGTCTATTCTTTTCTTGATCTTTTCTTGGGTGGTTTTAATTTGGAAGGAGTTGAAGGTCAGGTTATTGTCTTGTTTCATTTTACCATTCTTAAACTTCAGATAAAACTTTTGTATCAATTTTTTGCTGAGATGTGTTTATCAATGCAGAAAATGATGATGATAAAACTGGTACAGACTGAACATCATAAGGACTTCTCCAGTGTACCATAGTGCTTTCACAACTGCTTCACCCTTCTTCTCCAGACTTGACAGTGTCCATGTCTTAATTTACAGATCAGTTTCTAATGATATATCATTGTGATTTCAGTGTGTACTTCTCTAATAGCTAACCTTGGTCAGTATCTTTTCTTGCAATTATTGAACACTCACATTCTGAGGGAAATACCCCAGTTTTTGCTCACTCTTTTAAGGGCTTTTGTCTTTTTTATCATTGAGCTATAGGAGTTGATTATTAAAAATATGTAGCTCATTTCCAGATCTATCATAAATTATTTATTTTTATCTTACAATGTGTTTTTTTATTTTCAAAATTAACTTTTAATAAGCCTAAGCTTACTGCATTTTTGTAATCAAGTTCACTTTCCCACTTCATTTTTTATGTCTAAGTTCTTCTAAAAAAGACAATTATAAATGTGCTAAAATACTCTAATAGAAGTTTTAGAATACTAGCTTTTGTATTTAGGGCTACAGTATATGGATGAGCTGTGTGTATGATGCAAGATAGTATGGTTTGAGCAATCTTAACTCTCAGTTCCATTGTTTCAGTACCTTGACTACTGACTAAAAGCCCCTGACAGTGTGTGTCTAGACTTCATCTTTCCTTCTGTGGATTAATTCACTCGTGTTTGTGTTAATAACACTGATTAATTACTGTGACTTTGTAAGAAGTCTTACATTTATATGTTCTCTTAAAGTATTCTTTTCAAGATAGATTTAAGTTTCAATTTGTCAATTTCCATCTTTTTAAGATCCACAGATTTTTTGTTGGAATTTTATGGAATTTACTGATGGCTCTAAAGAGGACTGATATCTGTATTGGGTCTTGTAGCCCAAGGACATGTTATATGCATGTCTGTCTGTCTATCTATCTATCTATCTACCTTTCTATCTACCTATCTACATGCATACTTACATATGCATATAGCATACATTATATGTAACATAGATTATACAATGTATATTATGTAACATTCTTTGTATATATTAACATATATATAATGAATATGTACTCATTAAATTAGGCATTTTCATTCTTCTTATCAATATTTACTAGTTTTCAGAAGAGGGGTTTTATACATTTTCCAGCAAATTTATCCTGAGATATTTTATCTCATTCAGCACTAGCTTAAATGAAATTGACTTTTTAAAATGCTCTTTTCCCCAAGTGTTTATTACACAAATATAGACATGCATTTGTGATTGGTCATGTGTTCTGGGACTTCTCTATTTTACTGATCAGTGCTCAGAGGCTCTGGGGTTTGCTTTGCATTGTGTAAATACACAATTAGATCATCAAAAGATCATTTTCTTTTATAAAAATATTTGCCTTCAATCTTTAATTTTTTTGCCTTAATGAGTTAGTCAGTGTTTCCATTATGAATGTCCTTTAGCATTTCACATTGTGGAAATTTGATGATGATGAATTTCCACAATTTTTTAAATCTGAAAATTATCTATGTTTAATGCCTTTTAGGCAGATTTTTTTCCTTGATATTGAACTGTACTATTAAAGTTCATTTTTCTGTTCTCTGCCTTCTGCCCCACTTTGTTGCTACTGAGTAAATTTAGCCCTCACCATTATTAATATCTCAATATGTCTTGATGTGTCTTTACTTCGTCTGGCTGATTTCAGAAATTGCCCTTTATCTTGACATTTAGTCATTTGACAACAATATGTTGTGATGTTATTTTATGTGCATTGATTTGCTTGAGAACTCGCTGAGATTCTGTAATACTTCAGAGAGAATTTGCACATTTCCAATGCTTACCCTCCAAGTAGAGGTTGGAAACAGGGACAAGGAGAAATACAAATGAATGCTGGCTGGAGGAGTCTTGTATATCTGCACAGTAATTGCTCAGGAAGGGAAAAAGAGTTCAGGCTCCTCACTGCCGGTATCTTTAGGCTCTACCTCCGGTCTAGAACGCTATATTGCTGCTCTAGGCCCAAAGAGATCCTTCCTAACAGAGTTATATTCTTGAGACTCTATATAAAAATTCTCTTTTTGAGTTATCCTGACTACAGCTATCCTGCAACAGAGTGAATTTGTAAGGCAAGAAGGGGGCAAGCAAGCATTTACATGCAACATGTTGTTAGAGACACAAACCCTGATGCAGGGTGGACTCTCATTCCACACCTGGCTTAGCATTGTGAGCTGCACATTAATTACCAGAGCACCACCCTGGCTTTCCCACACTACTTTCCTCCACCTTTGCAATGCCTGGCTGCCCTACCTTGCTCTTCCATTGCAGTTATCTGTGCCTCAAGAAGCTGTGAAAGGCTGGCATTGTCTTACAACATGTGAGCCTCAGTCAACAGGAGCAAGGGCTATCTCGTGCTCCCCATAATTCTGTGGTGCTAACCAAATAACTCTACATTGTTTCCACTGCTAGCCCTGTGTTCCTTTGCCAGAAGCTTTGTAGGACAACAAAGCCAATTTTCTAGAACCTCTCCTCAAACGCAACAAAATCAGTTCTGCCCAGAAGTTACCATATACTGCATAACTTTAAAAGGTATTTGTTGAAATCTCTTTGTGCTACTTCTGATTTTTCAAGTCCTAAAAGTTGTGTTTCCCTTCTTCTCTCTTCTTTGAAGAAAATAAATACAAGCTCCTGTACAGAGTATGCATCCTGTACCGCTGCTTCAAGAATCTTCTGTCCTTCCTAGAGCTTCCTCTTTCAAATCAGTTGTTCCCCTGAACAAATATCAAAGAAGTGTGTATTCTTAGAAGAGGAGACTACAGAAGTCAAGGTCATTCTGGCCTTGAAGAAATCTATGGAAAATTACTGTGTCTTTCATCCAGACTCAAGCAGGAATTGAGCCGACAGATACGAAGTAGATCTAGGCTTGCTTGAAGCCCACATAATGCTCTCTAGACACAGAGAATGAATATTGGATATGAAAGTGGTTTGCAATCAATAAGTAAAGTAAAAAGTTATTACAGAGGCTGAAGACAATTGGTGCATTTATTCAATAAATATTTTGACTATGTACTGTATACTAGGACAAAAAACAGGGAGCAAAATGGAAAATGATTTTCTCATTTGTGGAACTTACATGTTCACAGGTGAGACAGGAGTAAGGATGAGCATATATAAGATGTGTTAAATACTATGGTGAAAAAGCACACAGAGGAAGGAGGTAAGGAATCAAGAGAGGTAACGGAAATTAGAGTCTACCTAAGAAGATTAATCTGGCAGTGCTGACCACTGTGCATTGGCTGAGCCATTTTGGCTTTCTGCCACATTTCACTCAGAGAAAGACCTTCTCTTCATCTTCCATTCACTAACTACTTGTTTGTCAGGGGTCTCCTCCAAAGAGAATTTGTGAGGTCTCTCATTAGTCAAATGAGGACAACCAAGCACTGTATTTTGATCAACTATACTCTCTTGGTTAAAAACCTTATATGTATTTGTTCTTGTTTCTGTATCCATCGCTATCCTTGATGAAATTCAGAGAGTGTTCCTACATGCTGTGTTATCCCATCAACACTCAGAATAGTTACTGACCCATAGTCATCTTTGCTCAATGAATAGTGGATAGGACAAAAAGGTAGGAGAAACAGCGTGGTCCTCAGTGATTTCTAAATATGATGCCTGCCTGCCTGCCTGCCTGCCTACCTGCCTTCCTTCTCCTTCTTCCTTCACTTTACCTGCATGCTGCCATCCACATGACATCAGAATCCAGTTTCACATCCTCCATTCTGAGAAGCGCTTCATGAGTCACTTGAATAGAGTATGGAAGAAGTAGTGGGTGTGGTATGAACCTAGGAGCTAAAAAGCCCAGCATAACTTGTTTCACTGACCTAGAAAAGGCAGCTGTCATGTTTAAACTAAGCATGGGTTGTCTGCATGGAAGGAGAAGAATCCAACCTATCTGAGTCCACAGAAAAGATTTCAGGCCTAACAGCCATCTGTTGGCTACCACAAGAGAGAACTCAAGCAAGAACTACTCAATTGAGCCCAGTCAAGCACAGGTCTGTGGGACATTATCAGGCACTGTTATTTTAAACCACTACATTTGGAGCATTTTGTTATATCAGAATGGAAACCTGGAATGTCGGGAAAATTAAATAACATATGGAGGAGTAGCCATTGTTTCTTGAAGTAACAACAGCCATAAGAAATACAAAGCATATCAATGGTTTCCCTCATTTGTCATAATCAGTGGAAACCTTACACTCTCCTAGCAGAGATTTGCAATAGAACAAACCTAGATACATAAGGCCATACAGTATGATGCTAAACGAAAGGACCTCTAGGATATAGAAACAAAAGCCATATAATGAGTGATTGTTGTCCTTAAGGTACTATGTTATCTCTCATCTCTTTTGCTGTCCCTTGATTATCTCATATTGTTACAGTATCTCACTTTGATATCTGATATATTGGATATATTTGTATTTGGTTATTTGAAATTGGATAGGAAAGGGGGGAAAACAAGATGAGGGTGGGGGTAGGGGGGAGGGAAATGAGGACCAAGACATGAGAAAGGGTATCAATGTATGTGAAGTAATGCACCTTCCATCTGGCAAATGTAATGTAACCCTTCTATTAACTACAATAAAAAATATATGGAAAAAAAACAAATACACAAAAAAAGAAATACAAAGTGTAGAGATAAATGGGTCATTTTGTGGATGAAAAAAAAATGAATATTTCAGGAAGTCATCAACAGTCATTAAGATAGGATTAGAATCTGGGCCTAAACAAGTGAATATTATGACTAAAAATATAAAAGATCCATAATGTTCATGTGAATGATCCTTTCTCTAATTTTCATGACTTAATGGAGTCCAATCAAGGAAGCCCAAAATATATAAACCAATTGGTGTTCACTGATTGGTGTTCAGTGATTTTCCCTGTCTGTCTTCCAGAGTTGTACATAACTAAAATGCAATAATTATAAATAATGCAATATAATATAAAACTAATATAAATCATTCCATGCTTGGAATAGTGATCGCTTCTACCCTCCCAAACTTCTTTGCACCAGAGGATATGCCCTAAAACTCTTAGGTCCTACTAGCTTCATGTTTTGGATTTGATCCCGTCATTTAATGCCTACCAAGTGGTTCAACAGAGCAAAAAGTTCAAAGTAACTTCCTGTTAATTAGACCAGGCACTTTTGAGAGTCCCAGTTGTACAATTTATTTCATGTGCAGTATCTCCAATTAAGTCAACTCTATCTGAAACTTCTAGAACCACGACTTCGAACTCAGCGGCAAGATACATCAAGTTAGCATAAGGTCAAGATGAGTTTTCTTTTGGATCCCCCAAGACAACACTTCAAAATCATCTACCAGATGAAAAAATGATAATTTCTATGCTTTATGAGAATTAATAACCTCATTTTGAAAAGACTGTATCCAAGATTTAAATATCTAGCCATTTGGATGTATGCTATATACTAAATAATGAATCATTAGGTTCTTTCTTTAAACTTCAACTTCTATTCTCACATTTTAAAATAAACTATCAGTTGTTGGCTGACCTTTCTTTCTGGTTCAGATATCCATACTGATATGTTGAATTGAAACCCCTTTGTACAACTACTTACAGATACCTTTTTAAGTGTCAAATACAAGATCTATGTTGGATTGCTGACCAAGGAATCCGTTGAACTCTAAGTACCTACTATGTACAGGCTGCTTTCTAAGGCAAGTGAACTGCTTTCTTGAATAAACTATATCAAAGACACATTGCCCATGGTATCGCTATGCCAAAAATCTCTTAGGTAGGAAATTCTTCACTCACAGGATTAAAAGGAGTAGGTAGCAAGGCCAAGAGACATGACTGATTGGTTAAGATAGACAATCCATATATTCAGATTCAGGACATTTCAGTTTAAAACCTAATCCTTGGAACACCCTCAATTTCTAGCCCAAATATCAATGCAGTCACACACACACACACACACACACACACACACACACACACACACTTATCCTGAGATCATTAATACATTTGTTTCCTAATGCCTCAATAACCTATTTCAGCCTTTAGGTCCAAGTTCATTTCAAAGCAAGTCAGTAAGGCTACACTCTTTCTGGAGTCTCTGGGGAGAACCAGTTTCCTGACTTTTCCTGCTTCTGGAAGCCACTTGCATTTCTTGGCTTAAGTTCCCTGCCTGCATCTTCAGAACTCACTGATCCAATCTTTATTTCTCTTTTCACAACTCTTTTATACTGACTTCCTTTCTTTTTCCCTTCTCTGATTACTTGGAGCTGATCACCTAAACTGTTCAGGTTAATTTCTCCATCTTAAGATCCTTAACTTAATCACATCTTCCAAGAACCTTAGAACAACATAACATATCGACAGGTAATGGAGATTCTTAGCATGTGGACATCCTTGGAGAGACATTATTAACCTACCAATAGCTTCTTATTGATGGATAATGGCAGGTACATTGTACATGCTTTGCTTTTATTGAATGCCAGCAGAGTTCAGAGTCTCTATAAACAATGACAGGTCATGATCTCTTCCTGGCTGGCTGCCTACCAGCATTAGACAGAGCCCTTACTCCAATGATCACAAAACAACATGCTCTGACAGATAATGGGAAAGTCAATGTAAATGACAACAGGAGATAGTAGTTTTTTATTGATTGTCTCTTATTTCCAAACAGCCAGAGGCCTGGCCCTAAAGGCCCTCAATAGGCAGCATCCATACAGACAAAATGTCTACAGGGCTCAGTGGAGTAGGATGAGTCTGGTGAAAAAACAGGCAAAAAGAATCGGTCTATAAATCAAATAGTGGGGAAAGTTAAGAGTGACTCCAAATACTTTTTTTTTTACTTTTCCAACCACAGGAATGCATCTCCCACATATCAGCTCTATTAATTGCTTAACTATCCTGTACCTCAGTTTCTTCAGATGTGAAATGGAAATGAAAGCACCTTTTTAAAGATTGCCACAAGGCTGAATAGCCTGTAATTTAGGAAGACAGTTTGTCTCAATACCCTGAGTGGAGCTCAAAACTACCATTTGTGGCTCAATGTCACATCTCAGAGAAATGTGCAACTCTGTGTTTCTAGGAGCTTTCCTATTTCCTTTATGGAAGGTGGAGTAATAAATATTTACTTCCCAGAGTTAGTGAAATAAGATAACTTTTAAGAGGTCGTATAATTTACAAGAGGTCACCATGCAAATGTTATGGCCTATGGAAGCCACTTGTATTTCTTGGCCTATGCATAACTCATGGTTATGGGAAACAAAAAGGACAGATTCTACAAATCTGAGGCACTGCAGTTCAATGGAAGTGTTCTGAAAAAGACTTCCCAGTGAATGAGTGACTAAGCCTGTTGTTGGGAATCTCTGACTCGACATTGGCCTCCAATCCAGTTCACACCAGATTGCCTATCTCTCCTTCCTGTGAAATTCAACCTTCCATCCTCATCTTCTGTCTTCTGCCCTGCTTGCCTTAGATTTTAGTTAGTGGTGCATAAGTGCTTCCGTTTTCCTATAAGTAAGTCATTTGCAGTATGATGTGTAAAGCTGCAGAGGCCCTATCAGAAACAAAATTGGGGATGAAGTTTGGAAACCCACCAGAGCAAGGAAACACTGAAGAAAAAGACTAGCTTCTGCTCTGGGAGTTAAAAGCATGAAACTAGAACCAATTAAGTCTGAACTCAAACCTCTCTTTTTGCCATATGCTGTATGAAGTCAAATTACTTCTATTCTCTAAACTTAATTTCCTTCTGAAGAAACAGTATGACTTTAATTCCCACCTTTTGGTGGAAAGATTAAATAAAATAACACAATTACTATAACATCTAGCCCATTTACATGGTGGCATTATGGTGGTCATGATTATTGTTATTATTGTATTAGTATTAATATTATTATTATCATTGCCAGTGTTAGAATAACAAAATAGTCTACAATGTAAATGCCTAATAAATATTTACTGAGTCCACATTTATATATAATGAAATTCTATTAAAAACCTCCAAAAGACATTAACTTGAATTTTTCCCTATTTGTATTTTTCCACCACACTACTGAAAATGACAGAAAGCTACACACGTTATTGAAAATAATTTCTCAAGCATCAGGCACACATTTTAATATATGTTAACGGAATAACTTTGCTTTCTAGCTCTCCACAGAAAATAAACTAATTAGAAGGAAGGAAAGAAACATGAAAAGAAAAATATATTCTTCAAGCAGGACATGAAAAGAGAGCTATTCTTCAAATATTTATAAGGTTCTGGCCCCAGAGTTTTCCACATTTTCATCTCAATTCAACAGCCTGGGGAAGTGGGGAAGTGCCATGCAGTGGGATAAAAAATAAACCAGCAGAGAGTGAAAATCCAGCAAGGCCAATGGATGGATGCTGTGTTCACCTGGAGGGGCTGGAAGGCATTCTCTGCTCCCCTCTGTAAGGAGGGTGTAGTCAACATTGCAAGGGAGACAATGAAAATGATAGGATTCTGAATTTGGAAGGCCTGGAAGGAACAAAGACTCTGAGAAGTGCAGAGAACCCTCTTGGATGCCACAGTAATCCAAGCTTCTTAGGTCAAAAGCACAGAACTCCCATGCAAGAAGAAAGTGCCAGGAGTCAGAGAAGCAATGCTAGCTTACAAACTTAGAAAAACACACGGTGAAATCCACCAGCAGGCCGGGGTCATTCATGTGACTCAGCTCCGATGTCTTTGTGTACTCAGGTGGCAGTCCCTAGAGACAACCTGAAGAGAGACTGATGATTCTGCTCTGGTCAGCCAGCAGTAGAGAGGGACAAAATCTGGTATAGATAAGACTTTGAGGGGAACCTTGTCTCCTGTAGGGTCCCCTGGGAGTAGGGGCCAGCTGGACCAAAGGTTTCTTTCATCTAGGAACTATCTTTGACTTGAGAAAAGTGTAAGGTGAGCCCTAGAGAGGCAGCAGAGAACCTGTGGCTTAAACAATGTTAGGTTCCTCAGAAGACTAATTGTGTGCCTGAACTCTTTTGCTCAAGGCGAACACTTTGTCACTTTGAGCCACAGTGCCACTTCTGGTTTTCTAATGGTTAGAGATAATCTCAAGGGCTGTCTCTGAATCATGCTCCTCAGATGCCAGCCTCCCGAATAGCTAGGATAACAGGCGTGAAACCTCAGTGCCTGGCTACAAAGCATCTTGACCTGTCACCAGTTCAACATCTTCATGCCCCCCCTCCACTCTTTGACTCATCCCTTATTTTCCTCAATTCTGTGGTATAGACAATGAATTCTTGCCTGCATTCTCCCCTTTTCACCTTTTTGCCATTTCTTATACCCTTTGATTGACGTGGCCTTAAGGGAGACATACATCATTTTCACCGAGTTTTGTTTTTAATTTTTTAATAAAATTACAATTTATACACACAGATCTTAGTGGTAAAGTGGAGTAAGTCTTGGGAAATACATTTATATGAACCACATTTCTGGTTGTTTCCATCTCCTTAATACTCCCATCCCACCTCCTGCTTCTCCTCGGTTCCCAGGGACATAGCTCTGATTTCTACCCTCTAGACACACATACAGACATGTCGTTTGGTCTTGTATATCTCTATGTTATTAATGATCCATTTCCTTATTTGTTCTTGTAAGTATTACATTACACATTTTTTCTTATGAATTTATTCACTTATTTTGCCATTGACATTTGAGATTTTCCAGTTGGGGGTTACTGATAATGAAGCTTCAAGGAATATTTGTATACAAGACTTTTGGTAGACACCTGTTGTCATTATTCTCAGGTAACTATCCAGCTATCGATTTTCTGGATTGTAATGTGTGTATAATTAACTTATCTGTTAACCATTCCCCCTCCCCTACCCTAGTGATTACTTTACATTCTCTTTGGTGCTGCAATACCATTCAGGTGACTGTACAATCTCACCCAGATGTAACATTGTCCTTCATTTAAAATTCATAGCCATTTAATGAGCATTAAATGGTTTCCTCCTTTGGTTTTAATGCTCATGTTTTTATGACAAGTAAGGCTAAATGCATTTTAATGAGCTTCCAGACTGTTCAAATGTATTTGATCAATGTATTTGATGAAATCGAACTGCTTATACTTTGTTATTGAGTTGTGTGCACTCTTTATATATTCTAGATTTTTCCATTGTTTAGTTTGCTGCAAGCATTGTCTGTAGTTCTTTACCCTGCTTTTGCACTTCTTAATGTAGCTTTTAACCAGATTTGCTTTTTATTGTAATTAAGTAGTTTGTTAATTTTACTGTTTTTGTTACTTTCTGTACCATAAAAATATCCCAATCCCTCAAGTTTTCCAATCTTTTCTCTTTTTTTGAAGGTGCTAATTCTATCCTTTTTGAAGGGCTTGAACTCAAGGCCTGAATACTCTCACTTGGTTTTTTTCACTCAAGTGGGCCCTCTACCACTTCCAGCTCCACTTCCAGCATTTTGCTGGTGAATTTCAGAAAAGAGTCTCATGGGCTTTCTTACACAGCCTGAGTTCAAACCTCAAACCTTAGCTCCCAGCCTCCGGGGTAGCTAGGATTAGAGGATGAGCCACAGGCTCTTTCCAGTCTTTCCTTCTAGAAACATTATCACATTATTTTTGTATTTGTATTAGTGTGTTTCTTGTTTGTCATGAGTAGGAGGAGGTAAGACCTTAGGTCCATTTATTGCTTGCTACATTCAAAGAGCTGGTTGTCTAACAGCATTCGTTCAGTTTTTATTTTGCTTATTACTTCACTTAACTGCCTCTGTGGGAAACCAGTTTTACATACACAATATTTCATGAAAATCTTTGTTGCACTGGATATTTGAAAGCAGCAACTTTTGTCCAAGAAGTAATGCAAGGTCCTCTTATATTTATTTCTAGAGAAGTAAATGCCATCTCATTTATCAAGAAAATCTAATTCATATATGAGTAATTTTAACCACTGTAATTTTAAAACTTAGGAGGCAAATCATAAATATTTTTAGATACAACATATAGGTTATAGTTAAAGGATTAGGAATTAGAACTAACTTCAACTTATAGTTAGAAATAATTGCAGGAAATGAAAAAATAGAGAAATTCTGAGAGAAAAGTAAGTTTGAACCTAGTAATCTATACTCAGTCAGTTAAGTTCAAGGGATGCTAAAGATACGTTCAGCCAAGGAAGATTTCAAGAATGCTTCCTTCCCTTTCTCACTTGTAAAATAGCTGCTAAGGGATATGCTTAGCAAAATATGAAAAGAACTAAAATAAGATACAGAATGGCTGGAGGATATAATGCCTTTGGGTATAAAACCATGGAGAATGTAAGAAAAAGTGATAATTCTAGGAAAATTGTTGCAAGTAAATTAAAGACATCTATGTTACAGAGTCAGAAGTTAATCAGTAAAATTGAATCTAGGCCAGAATTTTCTCTGTTTTTAGTTTTTTATTGTAATTAATGGAAAGGTTACAGTTATATTCACCAGCTAGAAGTGCATGACTTCACACACATTGATACCCATGCTCATGCTTTTGTCCTCATAGGCCAGAAGTTTCTAAAATTCCTAATAACATTGATCAACAAGCATTGTACTCGTGATCTGATTTATGAAATTGTGAACTCTGTACAACTTCATGGTGATGATGACGACGATTATCTTACTAGCAAAACGGATCTTAATAAAGAGGAAGTCAAATTTAGAAAGAAGGGGAAAAAAGAAACAAGCAAGGAAGAGAGAGAGAAAGAAAGAAAGGAAAGAAGGAAAGAGAGGGGGAGAGAGGGGGGAAGGAAAAATCCTGAATCTGGAGGATGCTGGAGCAAATGAAGCACTTTGTGGGCAGCTTTTAGGAGGTTCTGTGTGTCTCAGTTCCTTCTTCTATGAAATTAAACCTACCTGACACTCTTTTCTGTTGGTGCCAATGCGAGGGCTCGAACTCAGGGCCTTGGCACTGTTCTTGAGCAATGTTTCTCTACGCCAGTGCTTAACCACTTCAGATAGAGCTCCATGTCTGGCTTTTTGGTGGTTGATTGGAGATAAGAGTCTCACAGACTTTGCTGCCTACGCTGGCTTTCCGTCGTGGTCCTCAGCTCTCAGCCTCTTGAGTAGCTAGGATTACAAATGTGAACATCTTGCACAGTGCCCACTTGGCACTTAAAGATGGACTGCTTAGTTTTTTGCTAGAATGCTGTTAACAAGGACTGGCTATCCAAATGGAACCCAGGCGATTCTTCCCAGCAGTCCTGAGCCTATCTGTGGGTAACTATAGACTGGAACCACAAACACATGCGGGGGCAGTCTTTACCTGAATCCACAAGTGACCTGGAAAATCTCTGCAAAAAGTCTCTGGCCTGATATGGAACATTTTAAGCAGGAGGTAATATGGTCTCCTGCATATAAAACCTGTACAGTGGGTCTGCCTCTTGGCAGACATTCAATAACTGTGTGCTCTCTCTTTCTCTCCCTCTGCAAATCAGTTTCATCTCTGATATAAAATTGTCTTGGCACATTACCAAATCAGACAGTTAAAATAAAAATAAATAAAAAAATCTCCTCCAGACACTGAACTGGATCCAACTTCAATTGTACAAACTATAAACAGCTGGTTATTGAGTGACTGGAAAGTGCCCGGCATCCACTGGACGCTATGAGGAAAATTAGCATGTGAGGAATAGAAGCTTTTGCCAGCAGAGGCCATTTTGACAGATGGCATCAATGCAAAGACAGTTCAGCACCAAAGAACGCTAGAGAGGGAGGACACCTGGCAATATTTAATCTTACACACCCCTACTTCAGAGCAAGAAACTGAAGACTTTAGAGGTTGATATTTCCAAAGTATCAATCAATGACATAGCTAAGCTGACTCACCTAGAATAACTCATGGGAGAGTTTTCTTACAGAAGCAGGAACTGAATGGATTTGTCTCTTTTGAAGCAGTTCTATTAATCAAATATGTCCTGGAAGTTTAGTATGTGAAATATATAGATTAGAAGGATATGTACCTAAAACAGGATTGAGGTGCCCAGAGTCTTGTTGAAAATCACCTTTCCAAATACCAAAAACAAGGACTCCCAGAGATGAAAAAGACAATCCTCTTCATAGAGCCCTCACCATGTCCAAGAATGGAAAAATAAACTAAGAACTTACCGAGACTGGGGTTTGAGGAGGGTTTCAGTGTGGAGATTGGTAAGGATTAACTCTGAACCAGGATCAAGCATGCTCTCTGTAAGCAGCAATGAAAGGATTTTTTAGGTGAAGGGCTCAGATTCTTCAGGTTCAAATCATGTTGCTGTTTTCCACTGAAAGTTAATGGCTCCGGTAGGAATTTTTATAATGGACAGTCTAACCATTTTTTTTTGACAGAACAATCTTTTAAAAAAGAATAGAGGGCCAGGAGTTTGGCCTAGTGGTAGAGTGCTTGCCTAGCCTGCACGAAGACCAAGGTTTGATTCTTCAGCATCACATACATAGAAAAACAAAAGCCGGAAGTGGTGCTGAGGCTCAAGTGATAGAGCTCTAACCTTGAGAAAGGCCACGGACAGTGCTCAGACTCTGAATTCTATCCCAGGATGGGCAAAAAAAGGATAGAATAGAAGTGACACAATGGAATAGCAAAATCAACATAATACGACAATGAGGTCTGTGCATGAAGTAGACAACTACTGAAGACTTGGAGAGCTTTTAGAGCAGAGATCAAAACCACCCATACCATGTTTTCCAAATCAAGTAGGAGTCTGCAAATCTACCGTGGCTGAATTTAGACTACGAGCTAAAAATTATGTTACTATTAGAAGGGTAGATCCTCAAAAGTTATGTCATTATGTTGTTCAACCAGGTGGTGATAGATCGATGACAAATGTTTTTGAGGAAATACATTATTTTGTTTTAGAATAACTGAGAATATTCCTGCTCAGCCAGCAAAATGGAGATGGATTCTTTGCTGTTGGTTTTTAAGGAAATGCTATTTTTCAAAATTTTTGAGGATGACCAGACTATGACCCAAACTGAAATCCTGTATAGGTTTTCTAGGACACTTGGCTCTGGAATTTTGCTCAACTATTGACTGCTATAAAACAAAAATTTGTTCTGTTTTGAATATTAAGGCCAGAGACCCACTAATCATTAAATGCCTCCTTGGGCTTTATTAATTAAATTTATTATTAATCCATTTAGTATCAATCATCTTTTTTTCTGTATTTACTTCTAAAGGGTCCCCAAATCTCATGAAAATTAGGCCCAAATCTTGCACAGAAGAAGAACAATGCTTTATTAGTATTATTTTATTAGGAAGATATGCCTTCACTACCACCACGATGTTCAACCATGTTCTGAATAAAATACTAGGCAGATTTCATATTATTAAAAAAAAGAAAGAAACCACCCATACATTGACTGAGCCTTTCCCCAGAAGATGCCCTCAACAAGGGCTCCCAATCTCCTCTCCATGAAGACTTCAAACTCTTTAAGGATGAGTGACGTTTCACTTGCATAGCTTTTCCATAGTCTCCCCACTTTTACTCATGCCTGATCAGTGGCAAATGTCATTGATGTGCTTCCTTCGAATGCTTGTTCTCTTGCATTGTGTACAACTCCCTTCTCATGTGTCTTCTGTGTGTCTACTGAGGGTTAGGAAGAGTGGAGGAACCACAGAATGAAGAGGAAACAGGAAGAGATAGGAGCAAGCAGACATGCTTTCTGGTGTCTCTACTATTTAATGTGCTAGTCTCATCATGAGAGTTGTATACTTACAACCACATCTAACCCTAGGTATTGCCAAAGACTGTTAGGCAATAAATATCATTGCAAGAATGGGTGAGGGCCAAAAACATCAAACCTATACTAATAACTGTTTCCAGAACTTCAGTCTCTCGGCTAAAGAACTTGACCTTTTCAGCAGTTCTCTATTTGCTGTTGACAACAAAGAATGCCCAGTAAAAAAAAGAATTATGCTTGGAAATAAATTGAGATTAAATTTGCTACAAGACCAAAGCCTGTACACAAAGTAAATTGCTTTATCCGGATGTGACAATCCTGAATAGGGAAAACTGACTCTGTCACTTACAACTTTGCAACTGTGAATAAGTGATTTAATCTTTTTTAACTTCAGTGCCTTTATTATCCATGTATTTTAATGAGGGTAAAATGTTCATCTGGTAGAGTCTTCATCAGGATTAAAGGTTAATATATAATGTGCTAAATATTCCATGTGTCGTCCATTTATCGTAGATCGTCTCCTCGTTATTTTTACTTGATTTGGCTCAGCATCTGCCTTCTGTCCCTTCATGTAAATACTTCTAAAAGTAATTATGGCTTCAGTTGCTATGTAAATTTTCAATACGTAAGTGAAATACAGCACATGAAGAAAAAGAACAGAAGGAAAGGAAAAATGAGGAAAGGGAAGAGGAAGAATATTTCACTTACTGAGGTTTGGCTATGAATCAGGCACTGCTGTTAGAATGCATCCCATCCTAGCACATTTACCAGAATCATTATCATCCTTGCTTTGTAGATAAGGAAGGGGAAGTCCAGAGACTAGGAAGTCATTCATGCAATATCAGTGTGTGTGTGTGTGTGTGTGTGTGTGTGTGTGCGCGTGTGTGTGTGTGTGTGTGTGTGTGTCTGTCTGTCTGTCTGTCTATCTGTCTGTCTGTCTGTCTACTATATTACATCTGTTCAGTCTAACAACTTTCCAGGGGTAAGGACTGTTGTCCTACCTTTGTAATGAGAGAATAATGGCTAAGAGACCCAGCCAGTGACAACACCCCTTCCCCCCCAAATATATTGTCCATTTAAGCAGCATGCAAGGGTTATGGCTCTCATGCATAGGAAAATGTTCATGTAAGACCAGTGACTCACATCTGTAATCCTAGCTACTCAGAAGGTTGAGACCTGAGGATCGGGATTCAAAACCAGCCCAGAAACAAAATTCCATGAGACTCTTATCTCCAATTAACCATAAGAAAACAGGAGGTGGTGCTGTGGCTCAAAAGGTAGGACGATAGCCTTGAGCTGAAGAGCTCAGGGACAGTGCCCAGGCCCAGAGTTCAAGCAAGCAAGCAAGCAAGCAAGCAAGAAAGAAAGAAAGAAGAAAGAAAGAAAATATTTGTGTAAACTTGTAGAGTTTTATTATTTTTTAATTTGTACTTCTGTTTTCCTTGGTTGCATGAAGCAAAAAAAAATCAGGAAACATTATTTAATGGAAAAAGAAGTTTGGAGAAAAGAGCCTGTTGACCTCAAAGACAATGGCAATGTTTCCTTGTCATAGTTCTTGTTCCCAAGAGACAGAAAGACTTTCCAGAGGGAGAGACTTGGGGAAGTAGGTGTTGATGGCTCTGCTCACTCAGGCAGCCTGCGTGTTCTGCAGCTCTCCTAGGTGCCAAGAATCACTCTAGACTTTGGGTCATGGCTTTGGGATAACAAGGTTTCTCCAAGCCTGGTTAGATACTGCTCCCATTGAAAATCCATGCAAGGTGGGTGAGAAACAGATCCTCAGCTGTCAAGACAGGAGTTACAGATTGCGCCTCATAGCAGGTGTCCACCGGCCACCACTGCATTTTTCCTCTCCTAGGTTTGCATCATGTTCATCACGGGTCTCCTGCAAGCACTATGGCTATGACAATAACATCTTTACTTACAAAAGTATTGCTGAGAACAAATAAGCATTTTTCCTAGTGCCATGCAGCTTATAAATAACAGAGAAGCTGTTCAAAACCTCTTAGTTCCCCAGGGACAACAAATATGATTTGCTGAATGGACTGAAAATTGGCCATGGACAGGCAATGTGAGATATGACACTTTTGAAATCAAACCCAAGCATCAGGGCAAGCAAGGAAGATGTGCTAAGATATAAGACATATAGATATAGTTGTATACATCACCGAGGGGGGAAAATCAAGACTGGGACTACTGCTCTAAACAATAGGCAGCATTGTCTGGAGTGGCATCTATCAGTGAAGATGGGAGGAATCTTGGAGGGAGACCTGATGAAGAACTGGCTCAGAAGATGGAGAGAAATGTAGTTAAGAATAACTTTTCCTGTTTCAGGGGCATACTAAATCCACCAGCACAACGATGTTCATTGCAGCACTATTTGCCATAGCAAAGATATGGAACCAACCCAGATGTCCCTCAGGTGATGAGTGGATCAACAAGATGTGGTATTTATACACAGTGGAATTCTATGATGCTGTCAGAAAGAACGACATTTCCCCATTTGTTAGGAAATGGAAAGACTTAGAAAAAATCATACTAAGTGAAGTAAGCCAGACTCAAAGGAACATAGGCTCAATGGTTTCCCTCATTTGCCATAATCAGTAGAAACCTTAGACTCTTCTAGCAGAGATTTGCAATAAAGCAAAACCTAGATACATAAGGCCATATAGTATGACGCTAAATGAAAGGACCTCTAGGATATAGAAACAAAAGCCATATAATGAGTGATTGTTGTCCTTAAGGTACTATGTTATCTCTCATCTCTTTTGCTGTCCCTTGGTTATCTCATATTTTTACAGTATTTCACTTTGTTATCTGATATATTGGATATATGCGTATTTGGTTATTTGAAATTGGATAGGAAAGGGGGGAAAACAAGATGAGGGTGGGGGTGGGGGGAGGGAAATGGGGACCAAGACATGTGAAAGGGTATCAATGTATGTGAAGTAATGCACCTTCCATCTGGCGAATGTAATGTAACCCTTCTATTAATTACAATAAAAAATATATGGAAAAAAGTACAAGAAAAGAATAACTTTTGCTGTTTCTATAAAGGATAAACTAATGCAGCAATGATACTCACAAGACACTATATTGGAAATAAACTGTACAACTTAGGGGGGTAGTAGGGAGGGGTAAAGTGGGAGAAAATGAGGGATGGGGTAACAGTGTTTAAAAAGTAACTTTAACCACCATTCACCTTTTTTAATATACATATAGTAAATATGTAATGTATGTATAGTAAATATACAACAGATATGAGCTCCAAAGGCATTTGCTTTTAGCCAGCAGGTAACAGAGATCTCCAAGATCAGCCAAGTTAGTGGTAAGTATGTCCTTGGGCTCAGGAAAGTTTTCACAGCTGGATATACAAAGTGGGGAACCACTGGGTTATTGATGTTATTTAAATCTATAAGTCCAGATGAGATTGCCTACGAAAGAGTGCAAATAAATAAGAGAGAAAAGAGGACCATACCCCAAAGGCAGTCTCAGAAAGCATCAAATTTGGGGGCCATCCATGACCTGGCAGGAGCTTTGAGGAGCTAGCAGAGTCTGAAGATCAAAGTGGAGAAGACTTAGGAGCAACAAGGACCCATATCAGAGAGTGAGTTCCACTGGAGGACCCAAATGTACCCATTCTTTGGCTCATCATCAGAGAAGTGTGTGTTGAGACCCAAAAAGTAATAAGCAGTACACACACACACACACACACACACACACACACACACACACACGACAAGTGTGGACAATGGATCGGTGGATTTTAAAAGCAAAGAACTGAATAAAACTGAGTCTCCTCTCAAAGGGGCTCATGCACAGGATTGAGGACAAATAGATTCAATACGGTGCCCTGAATACCAGAACAGAAGTGACTGGAACTTCAGCAGAGCACTTCAGCATGAGAAATTAATGAGTCTGAAGGGGGAAAAATTTTACCATGACATCTAAAGAAATGAATGTTAATATTCAAATGAAACCATAGTGTAAAATTCTTCATCCACATTTTTTTCTTCTTCTATTGTGTTCTAAATCTGTGATGCTTACACAGTTTCTGAAACATGGACAGTTTTCTTTCGTGTATTTTTGAGCCCTGATTTCACTGTGTAGCCTCTAGACTGGCCTCAACATTGACATCTGTTTGGGTGTCAGTGGCTGATGCCTATAATTATAACTACCTAGGCATCTGAGATTTGAGAACCATGGTTTGAAGCCAGCCCAATGAACCTACAAAAGTGTATCTCCAATAAACCACCAAAAAGTTGGAAGTGGAGCTGTGGCTGTGATAGAGCACTAGCCTTGAGTGTAAGGAGCTCTGGGATAGTACCCAAGTTCTGAATTCAAACCCCAAGACTGGCATACACAGAGCACACACACACACACACACACACACAGAGACGGGAGTTCAAGAGGTAATGTACCTCCTACCTGACGAATGTAACTGGAACCCCTCTATTCATTACGCCAACAAGAAAATACAATTTGAAAAAGAAAAGACAATTGATGGAATCCAATAGACAGGTTCTGATTTCTAAATTATATGACACTGAATTTATTGTGTCTCCTTGGAAATAAATATGCTGCGAGGGAAAAAAAATGGGAGTCTAATGTCTCTGTCTCCAAGTGTTGGCAAATGATACCCCAGCTGAAGGGTACATTCTAAAAGAACAGCAGGCTGAACAATTTGATCTGCAAAGCAAAGAAGATATGGCTGAAATACATGACCATATCCCCATGCTTATTATAAGTAAAACACAGACACAGATTATATACATAATGTCTATTATACGCTATACAATATTAGATATGTAGTTAGTGCACGTGTCTGTATGTGTACATAAAATGGAAACATAAACTCACACCTCAAGTCCAACTTCAGCTTACAATATTCTATCTACTAAATCTGTTGTGAAGAGAAGCATTCGATGGTTTAAAGGGAGTTTTCCAACAGGCTTTGACATTAAGATCTAGTTAACATCTTGGATCATAATCCATGAAGAAAGGTGTATGTGCACAAATTAGTTCCCGAGAAGAAAATAGTTTCCTTCTCTGTATACTTATGTTTGTAGCAAAACCCTACTTGCCTGTTTCATTGCTTGGATGGGTAGATGCAGGCTCAGAGTCACTACTTTGCGTATTTAGTTAATCTTTGTACATCCAATGTAAAGATGATGATAAGAAGAGAAGGAGCTATAACAGAAATAACATAAATGAGAACCCCTCAGTGTTATTATGTCGTTATTAGAAAGCCAGGTCTGCAGGTGGATTCTTTTCACCCAAACAGTCTGCACAAAGCTTTTTAAAAACCTCATGTTTGGGGCCGGGAGTTTGGCCTAGTGGTTAAAGTGCTTGCCTAGCATGCATGAAGACCCGGGTTCGATTCCTCGGCACCACATGCATAGAAAAAAGCCAGAAATGGTGCTGAGGCTCAAGTGGTAGTGCTCTAGCCTTGAGAAAGTCCAAGGACAGTGCTCAGGCCCTGAGCTCAAGCCCAGGACTGGGGAAAAAAACAAAAAAACAAAAAAACAAAAAAAACAAAAAAAAAAAAACGTCATGTTTGGGTGGTGACAAAAACCCCAACATAGACAAAGGCACCAGGAGCTGAACTTCTCTCTGAGGGTCTAAACAACCTGATACATTGGTATATCCTCTAAAACAGAGTGCTTCTTGCTCTGTGAGAATAAGGTAGCATCGTCTAAAGATGATCTCTCTTCCTCATTACTGTGAACAACATACTGAAAGCATTATTCCTTGAGATAGTATTTTTACTACTCACTCATACTTCCCACACTAGGAGAGACAGTGGTGAGTGCAGTTGTGACCATTTAGTATGAAACCAGAGTATTAATCCGATAGTGTGTAGATTTTAGCTCCTTGATATTATCCCAAAATATTTTGGTCCCTTCCTTGAATTTCTTATTCCTGACATCTGAATCTTCCCTCCATGACTGCCGCTGTCTGACCACACCACTCCTCAACACTTTGAGCCCAGAATTCCTCATTTCATCACTGGCTTCCTTCCCTAGCTACAAGAAAACACACCAAACTTCTCCTTTCACCACCACATGTAATTTTCCATGGCATCTTTTCTTCTGTATTTTTTAACGCTGCATAGCACATGAATTTACCTAATGTAAGGGTAACAAACCTCCTATGCTACCGGAATACCTTTTCCACTTCCATGTTCACATGAATTCTCGAAGCATAAATTTTAACAATACAGATTTTGATTTGCACGTGTAGAGCGAGCGTGAAATCCTGCTGATGCAGCTGGCTCAAGGACACACCTGGAACAGTGACATTCCATGGAGTCCTTCGTTATACTACCACGTATTGCCATGTGTCCGGATAGAGCCCTGAAGACTCAAAAATAGGATATGTTAGCATCTTCTGCAAAAGAAAGATGAGTCCCACGGACCACATTCATGTCGAGCATCCGGAAGGCCGAAAGGATGCCATGCGCATCAACAGCCCCAGGAGCCAAACTCCTGACGATCCACATGGCCAAATACGTTACCCACGAACTGAATGGCAATTGTTGCCTGTGGTCTTGTAGAAACAGCAGTAGTCTTCAGGATGGGGTTGTGGTAGAGACAGAACAAGGGGACATAAACTGGAGAGGAACCTATCTCTGTCTCTTTCTCTGACTCTCTGTATCTGTCTGTGTGTCTGTCTGTGTGTCTGTCTGTCTGTGTGTCTGTCTGTCTCTCTCTCTCTCTCTCTCTCTCTCTCTCTCTCTCTCTCTCTCTCTCTCTCATACACACACACACACACACACACACACACACACACACACACACTTCACACAAACCTCATGGCCAAGAGACACATGCTTTCTTCACATCATTAGGACAGCAGAAATTTTTTTTTACCTTGGAAATTTGCTCAACAACAGTTATGTGACTGATTACTCTACGCAGTCTAGACATTAATACTGAAAACCAACAATGACAAAACGTCTACTATAAACTAACACCAGTTGTCAGACTTTATACTCCTAACCTTCCAATAAGACAGATATTGCAATTATCCTACACTATGGGTGAAAAAAGAGAGAAAGAGAATGATTTACTATCCTCCAGAATCAAGATTCTCACCTAAAAAAAAAAATCCTGGATTACAAGATGAGCAATTAACAAAGTACTGAATCCAATAGTTCAGAAGCTGAGTCAGGAAAGTTGCAATTTCAAAGGCATTTTAGGCCTACAAAGTGATAGACAGTGAGATAATGAGGGGTGGAGGAGGAAGAGGTGCCAGAGGAGGAAGAAGAAAAAGAGAAAGAGGAGGAAGGAGGGAGGAGGAGGGGGGCAGCAGAGAGATGGGGGAGAAGTGGAGGAAGGAAGGAGGGGAAAGAGGAAGGAAGAGGAAGGGAAAAATGAAGGAGGAGGAAGAGGAGGAAAAAGAGGAGGAAAAGGAAGAGGAGGAAGAAGAAGAGGAGGAGGAGGAGATGATTTTCTTACCTTAAAATTTTAGCTAAAAAGCAACAGTGCTGGTGTATTTGGAGTTGGATCATTGGATAATAATTTGTAGACAAAGATACAGATGACGAGAACCTCAGTTTCGTGAGGTCAGTTAAACTTATTTGCTGTGATAGCTCTGTGCAAAGACTTGGGTGTTACAGATTGAAGAACTTAATAAACACTGCTCTGTAAGACAGAGTCACAGTTTCTTCGTGTAGACCACTTTGCCTTAGCATCTCAAGAATAGGAAAAGCAAATCCACCCACTCCTGTAAAACTCAGGCCTTGGACGACAATGTAGAAGCTCAGCCATCACACCCAGGACAAGTCACACTCTGAAGCTGAGCTGAGGCACACATGTACAACTAACTAGCAATATTTAGAAATCACATTTAAGAACTTCACTGTTAATCTCAATGTTGTCACTGTCTAAACCAACAGCAGCAAATAGCACTTGGCTGGAATGCAGCCATGCAGGCCTCTGATGAGATCTAGGAATTACATTAGGAAGGAGGAGGAGGAGGAGGAAGAGGAGGAGGAGGAAGAGGAGGAGGAGGAGGAGGAGGAGGAGGAGGAGGAGGAGGAGGAGGAGGAGGAGGAGGAGGAGGAGAAGACCTCTACAAAGGTATTGAAAAGGTGAGAAAGAATTCCTTAGAAAATGAATTTCTCTCACATAAAAGGTGTCAGGCAGTAACTGTAACCCCTCTATACATTACCCTGACAATAAAATACAGAAAAAAATAAAAGGGGCCGGGCACAGTGGCTCACACTTATAACCCTAGCTATTCAGGAGGCTGAGATCTGAGGATCAAGGTTCAAAGCCAACCCGGGTACAAAAGGACCTGAGACTCTTATCTCCAATGAACCTCTAGAAAACAGGAAGTGGGGCTTGGGTCAAGGGTAGGGTGGTAGCCTTGAGCCAAAGAGCTCAAGGACAGCACCCAGGCTAAGTTCAAGCCCCATGACTCCCCCCCAAACAAACAAACAAACAAACAAATAAATAAAGGTGACAGGCAGTAGCACAAGGAATGGATTCTTCCAACCAAATGGTTCCATAATAAAACATCAACAGAAGTCAACTGGGTCAAGGGATCATTGCTGTGGGGCTCGCAGTCAGCAGATACTCGTACAAACAGATAAAGCTCCAAGTTGGAGCTTGTGCCTGGATAAATTGCCATCAGCCTGAATGTAGAAGTTAGAGAAAATCTGTTCTGCCATGTGATATTTGACAATGTTCTCCGTCCTTGTACTTAACAGCCAATGGATGCCCCAAAGGAGGAATCTCCTAACTGGTCCTGGGTGTGTCTCAGGTAACATGGGGACACAAGACCCACCTCCCAGTTCTTCAGGAAGTGAAGCATAATAATGAATGCAAAGGGCCTGCTGCAAAGTTACCCTCTGCACACCTTTGCCAAAGTATTTTAAAAAAGAAAAAAAACCCTCATTGTCCTATTGGAACGTTCAGTGTGAAGTCCTCGACGATGATGAATCCTATTAATATTTGTCTCTCATATAAAAGAACAATTCGGGGAGCAGGGCTGCACCCACCCAAATCCATTTTAAATGGATGAGTGTGGAGCAGTAAATAATGAAGAAGAATGTAGACAGATTCAAAAAGAGACTTGGGGCATTTGATGCTAATAGGTGCCACAGACAGTTCATTACTGATAAATGCAGAATAATGATGTTCTTAATGAGTCTTTTCACGCACAAATTCATCATAAAACAAGAGAATGAGATAAAACAAAAAGTCTTTGAATAGCATTTAAGGCAGCAGGGAAAGGCAAGGATAATTTCTTGACCCTAAAAAAGAGCTATAAAATAAAATAACATAAAAAGCCTTCTGTAAGTTTCTTTATTATATCCAAACTTAATACCTTTCCTTCTAATATCTCAGAGGTAAATTTCCAACTGTCACACCAATTGAGATATCTGGAAGAACCCAGAAGTAAAGGCTCTGAGCTACTTATCTAGCGTCTGACCTTGAACTGTTTCTTGGACTCTGACTTTCCCATTAGTCTGTGAGGATAGTAGCACTTTTTTGCAGTGTGTCACACTTGGTGGGTGCTAACGATTGAGTAATCCATATATCCAGATGTGGCCACCAGAGTCTCGGCACATGCTGGAATTGGCTAAAATCAATCCATCCCCTCAGCGCAGGGATAGTGGAGCTGCCCAGAGTGGGCTTGTTCCAAATTACATCCGGAATCCTTTTCACCATCCGTACTGGTCTGCTTCTTATCAGACCACCATCACCCTACCCTTAATCTCGTCAGCAGCCTCTCAAACCCTGCTCCAGACGCCATTCCTGTCCACCTCACAGTCTGAGAGTCCACCCTGACCCCTACAGCCAGACACAAGTGAGACTGTAAATGATGACCTTCTGGTGCAAACCAGCTGCTTTCGGACTGCAATCTGCACCTCAGTGCCTCTGTCCCTCCACAAAGTTCAGCCCAGCATTCCCTCTCACTCCCTTGCACAAGCCTAACCCTAACCCTCACTCTAACCCCATCTCCTTCTTCCAGAACACGGAAGGTCACTTCCCTGCAGATCCTCATCAGTGAGCTTCTCTCTTTCACTGGACGTTTCCATTCCTCTCCAACCTTGTGCCTGGCTTTGCTGTAATTCAGGCCTCGACAACTCTCCCATCGCAGAGAAGCCTCCTTCTCTCTTGTCATCCTAGGAAAAGTGGTACCCATACCCATTTCCCAGACTTTTCTCTACCTTGGGATTCTGCACACTCAACTCAAATTCCTCATTTACCACCTTGATCCATCAGACTTTCAAGATTACTATCTACATTATTTGCTTCCCTCCTTCTATCTAAGAGTCTGTTTGGCACACCATAGTTGCTCAATAAATGCCTTGATGCAAAACAAACTGCTCCACGAATGGGTGACAGTGGGAGAGAGGAGAATTTGAAAAGGGAGTTGTGCTTGGTACAGGACATCGCAGAGGGATCCGCAGAAGATGTGACATCTTGCATTCTTCTAGAACCCAAATAGATCTTCTACTCTCCTAAAGTAGTTACACAAAGGAGTTTTGATTCCACAAGTGAGGTTATGAGTTCAGTGCACCCTGATTTGTCACACACACACCCCTTCCATTGTGCTTCCCTGGATAGAGTCTTAAATCGGATCTGCTGGAGAAAGGGAGTTTGTTTGAAACAACACGGTTTTAAACCAGAGAACCAGAGCATGGCAGGGCAACACAGCTCTGAACAAATCAGTTCCCAATCAGACCTGCCTGCATGTGAAATGGCTCACTGCACACCACCTTCTGCTCTGTGCCATCTGGCTCCCCACACACCCTTCTTTGCCGGAGTTTTAATTTCTGAACTAGATAGACACACACAATCACGTTGTACTTCATCTCATGCTTTGGCTGCTGGAACACAGAAGCCACTGGTAATTAAGCGTCTACTTCGTGAATAGTGAGGACAATTTCTGCACTCAACCGTGGTGGCTCTCCTTACCGGAGACACACCAGGATCAAGGATTGACGCACCTCAATGAAATCAGAATAGTCAGAGAAAGGGAGCGCTGGAGAGTTTGACGAAGTCCCCACTTGGCTTTGTACAGTTGTTTGTCTTGAGTTACTTTTTCCCCTTTGTGACAGTTTCACTACTCCCATGTTTGAGAATGGAAAGACCCTATGGACATTTTTGTGTGTGTGTTCATCTGGGGAACACTGCTACAGGGAAACAATTGTCATTAACAAGTGATTTCTGGACAAATATTGGCTCCAAATCCTACGTCCCTCTTAGCCACCTGAGCATCTTGTTTAAATGCAGATATATTGTCAACAGAGGAGAGCTCTGGATTCTGTGGCTCTAAGCATACAGAGGGTGCAGGAGCAGTGGGTCCTATTTTGAGATTTAGATGGCTTCCTTCTCCACACCTCTTTGCTGTCTGCCAAACACCCACCTCCCCTGCACACACACACACACCCACACACACACACACACACACTGCCAGGATGCTAAACATCAAGTGCCATTTCTTCTTCCACACATTTTATTGTCTGTCTATATTAAGGATACATCGCTTCACACCTGCTCACTGTGCTCATTTGTCACCTGCCAGCATCAGACTCGACTGGAATATTTGACACCTTTGACACCACTCTGAGTGATGTTTGGCAAACCAAGCCTGGTTGGTTGTCTCCGTGTCACTAGAAAAAAAACAAGTTATCATCAACCATTTTTACTAGAGAGAATTTAAGTAGCAGAGAAATTGATGGTGAGTTTGCCACAAGATTAACAAAAGCAGGTGGCCATGGAGCTCAAAGACAAAAGTGGACAAGTGGACAAAGACTCTACTCAGAGCCTCTTGGAAGATCCTGGAACCTGACAGTTTCAGCTAGCAAAAGCTGGAGTTACAAAGAAAACTAGCTGCTACCAGAATTGCTTCTCAAGACAGAGAAGGAGTGAGAAGAGTGTTCTGGATCTTCTCTCTATATTAGTTGTTGCCAGTGGGATCTCCAATTGAATGAAGATGCAGCTGTAAAGTGAAAGTCCCCTCTGGTAGGAAACAGGACAAGAGAGAGTGGCTTTATGACAAGAGATGCAAGGAAGGCTTGAACTAGATCCTCAAAAAGCCAAGCTATGTTTCCACAATTCCTTTTCAACGAAAGGAAAAGGCAGTACCTATGTAGAACTATAAAAATATGTTTGCAACATTCTTTTGTAAAAAAAACATGGAAAGAACACTTGCTCAGACAAGTATTACGCTCAGTTCTAAGAACTGCTGTAGGATTATTAAGTGACCTTGGGTAACTGTCCTGTCAAATTAGGTTTAGACATCTGTTTCCTAAGTGGTAATAATAACTGCTTCTCTGCCTACATCATGGGACTTTTGCGAGTAGGAAAAAATATTATTAAAAACCATTTATCTTGTTTATTCATTTAGTGAGCAATTAATGCATACCAAGCATCCAGATTTCCACATTTAGAAAATTCACTGAAGCACCATTATCTGTTTGGCGTGGTGCTAAAGGTCACGCCTGTGTTCCCAGAGTCTCTGAGCACCACTGTTCCGCTGGTCAGGCTGCAAGTTGGAGAAATAATATTAGCCATTAAAAAAAGTAAAATTAATATAACAAATTACCAATAGCAGCAGAGGATTATCTACCAAGAGACAAATGTATCACTATGCATACAGCATTGATCTTTTATTTCCTCATTGGTCTAGGAGCTATATAATTTCTTCAGAGCAGGAAATATATGTAATTCTATCATTTGAACCTTAGAACCACCTCGTCTCCAGACAGAAGCCACTTGTCAATGGCTAAATGATTGTTGAATAACTGAGTGAAATAAGAGATAGAGTCCAAGAGAACCTAAATTGTCCAATGTTATTAGACAAATAAGTTCTAGTGTAGTTCTGGATGAAGAATAATGGGAAAAGCTGGAGATATGAGGGCAAACCTTTCAGAGGGAGCAGCATTTGCTAAGTAAATAAAGGAATAAGATAGTAAAGAATAGGGCAGAAAACTACTGGTTATTGACCTTTCCAAAGTTAGGAGTTTTTAGAGTCAGTCAGAGACTAAGAAGTGGGAGAAAGAAGACAGGAGATCTCCACAGCAAGGAGTTTGGATCTTATGTGGTAGAAAGAGGCCCTTGAAGAGTTGGGACCAAGGCCAGAAGTGGATCCAATCTGAGTTGTGTGGTGGGGGGCCATCATGGTACTCTACTAGGGAACTCTGAAGGACTGGATGGGGCTCAGTTCTGAGAACCAACATTTGTTGCATTTCATGTATCTGAATGTAACCCATTTCAACAAAAAGAAATTTTAAAAAGCAAATGCGCTTAGGACCTAAAAGGAATCCTATGTGGCTAATCTAAATGAGATCCACATTTCAAGTCTGAAAAGAAAAAAAGCTTTGTAGATAAAAATAAATAATATATGAAATCAAACATGAAGGAAAACAAAGCACCATCAGACTCTGAAGGAGCTACCACTAAGTGGTGACGCCTGGAATTTAAATTGGACAAAAGATAGTGAATTTCAAGTGCTTTTTTGGGAAGGGGTCTTCATTCTCAAATCTGAAATAAGCTCATTATATGCAAACTCCAACAATGTCACAAAAAATGGGACTTTCATTCACCATAAGTTCTCATGTGGTACATCAAATGCAATAGAACCACTATTAGGAGAAATTACATTTTTAAGCCCTCAAACTAATAAGTTCACAAATTACCAGGCCACAGTGAGGTATGATTGTATTAAAATAATTCTCTAAAGGATATTTTTACCCCATGTGTATTTTAAATTTATTTTTAGTGAGTCTCAATTTTATAGAATCCTACAATATTAGCTATAGAATAATAACAAATCAAAAATGTAAATATTTATATGTATTTTCTCATACAAGTTTGTATATTATAGTAAAAAAAGAAAAAATAAGATAGAGAATGCCCATGAAGAGAAACATCACTGTTCTAGGAATAAAAGATTGAATGACTTGGCAAGACTTACTGAAAAGAGAAAGATATTTTCTATCATTGGAAATTACTGCTGTATTTAACTATGCCTGATTAAAATCAAAATTCTAAGACAAGGATGCCTCATAAAATATATACTATGTAATAAACAGATTCTGTTGTATTTATTGTTTAATTAAAATAGTTACAAGGTGATATTTACCTTCAGACCCATCACTTTTTTAAGTAGACTACTGCTTCATTTTGTATCCAGCGTGCCTCTAAAAGTTATGTCTAGTAAAGCAGAATGGAAGTGCCCAGTTCATGGTCAGCGTGAGGATAACCATAGCCACACACATGATACTTAACACAGGAAATACAGATAGTAGCCACTCATAGTTTTAATTATTGTTGTTTCCATTGCTGTCTTGGACAGTGACTCTCTTTCGATACTCTTAAGCACATAAGAAATTGATTGATCACTTTAAATTACCATATATTGCTCTAAATGATGCATGATAAATGATTTATGGCCAAGTGTGGGAAGGATATTCAGACATAATTGCCTGTTATGATATACCCTGGCTCAATAAAAGTGGTTAAATTAATATCAATTATAATCCTTTAATTAAAAAACTCGCATGGATGCTCAGATATGTATATTAATAAAAATGCAAAATTTACAGATTTCTAATACTCTTCTTCCCTGTAATATACAATTATATTCTTCTTGATTGCTATGTGTTCTTTTGAGATTGTTTTTTCTTTATACTTTTGGTAGGTGGAGGTTGCCACTGAAGCATCGGAAAAATTAATTGGTATTTGAGCAAGGACTTGATATTCACACAAGGAAGGGCCCCGGGATGTCCTGTTAGGTGTGTGAATGAATATAGAAAGACATTCTTCTTCAAGAGAAATAATACATACTCAAAGTTATTAGAGACAAGATTGGGAGATTTTGTCTATAATCCACAAGAATGTAAAAGTAAGATGAAATAGAATTTGTGCTCTAGAGTAAGAGTTCAAAAATACATGCTAACTAAACTGATGAACAAATCTTGATTCCTCTGCCAAATTACAGATTTCATTTGACTACTGATGGACATTATGAATAGTGATATATATGTATATACATATATATATATATATGCACCTTTTCCCATTGTGGCCAAGGTAGCCTTCATCTTCCACAGATGAAGATAAAATTTTTTTAAGGAAATCAGCTATTGATGTCAAAGTGTTAGTAAGGACTTCAGAAAACTGGATGTGAAGTATATAAGAAGAATGCATTTTTTGGCAGTGCTTCTCTAAGATCAATTCTTACCTATGATCTGAGCTGCGATCTGTTTAGGAGGCCAATGCCTGAAGATTCAAGATTCACAGTTAGCTGGTACAGGGACATCCTCAAGACCCATCTGCAACTAACCAGCAAAAAAGCCAGAGTGGAGACATGGCTCAAATGGCACTGTGCCAGTCATGCAAATCCAATGACAGCAAAAGGTCTTGTGTTCAAACGCCGGTGTGGTATTAGCACTAGAAATAAAAAACTAAAGCCAATTTTTAAAACCAAGAATAAAAGTGAACTTTCATATCTGATAAAGGATACAAACTACAAGAACTCACATTCACACTTAATGGTGAAATAGTACCAGCTTTCTGCCTGAGATCAAGGCTGAAGCAACCAAAAAAACTATTTCTAATCAAATTCTTCTGGAAACAGTAGTTAACAGGATAAGGTCAAAAAAATCAACAAGATTTGAAAACTATATTAAACACATTAAAACTTCAAGAGTCATAATGTATCTGAAGATTCTTGCCCACTCATTCTTCTTCAGAACCACAGAGGATAAAGGTTCTTGTGTTCCTTAGTAAATGTACTTCCCAACTGTATCTATAGTTAAAAACCTGTTAAAAGGTAATACAAGAAGAATGGAAAATGAATCATATGTTTTACTGGAAGAGATTTTAAACTTTACAATTAAAACCAAAAGAAAGTCACAAGCAATACAAACTAACCTACTTGATGGGAAAGATAAGAGCACATGTGAAAATAAGGCCACCATCAATTCAGAAATAAGGCATGCATATGAATAAATGTATCAACTATTCAAGGCAAACAATCTAAAGAATATAAATATTTGAGTGATATTGTATTGTTTTTTTATCAATAGTAAGTCAGGCCCAGAGAAACAAAAGATACATATTTTCCTCTATTTATGGAAGCTAGATTTAGCTTTAAAACTTATAAGTAAATATGTTGGAGGATATGCAAATGTATTCAGTAAAATATGATAGATTCAAGGGAGAGTCTCAAATAGTGCAATTCCTTAGAAAGCCAAAACACCAGGCAGCAGATATTCAAAGGGGATGGGGTGGGGTCAAGGGAAAAGGGTAGACAAAAGAAAAGGAGAAAGATGTAGGAGTTGCAGACAAGAATCCAAGGTATACCCTACAAAATTAAGGGATGAGTAGTGGAGGGATGTGTGAGAATGTTGAAAGGGTGACAGTGATCAAGATATATTATATATTCATAAACTGTTCTATTAATGACAACACCTTTGTATAACTACTTACAGTTAATTTAAAAAATAATCCTGAAGATTGCACATGTGTGTGTTTGTGTGTGCATGTCTGTGTGTTTATGTTTATGGGTGCATTATTTTATTTCTGCTGCCAAATAGATTTCCAGGGCTCATTTGTGATTTTCATTCCGTCAGTTGTGGATACCACATAGCAATGATCTTTTCCTTCTCTAAGGTAAAGATGCTTCACTGGGGTAAAAAATCGCGGAGGGGAGGGGTATTTTCAGGTTGGTAGAATTTTAAGTGATATCTGCTGCTCACAGAAGTCAGGTTCACTTTGCTCTGGTGGCAATTTGATGAGCTGTACCTGGTCCAGACTTCCCCTGTCATTATGCAGCAATAACTTGCAGCATTATGCGAGTCTCAGAGGGATACAAGAAACCCCCCAGGGCGTGGGCTGACTGGGAAGCACTTTATTCTTTTAAATTCCTTTGCATACTCAGTCCCCAGTCGGATTGCAGTAGAAGCCAGTGTTGGCCTGGTCATTTGCATATGGACTGAAATGGCAATGGGAATAGCAGTGAACTTTCAGAATGGCAGCTTCGAATGCTGGTACAAGAGCAGTTGGGAAAGCACTGAGGTTATCATAGGCTGCTCTCATTCACCACAACTTCCTTGGCACATATGGAAAGACTCTCATCTCCCCGAGACCTTGTCCTTTTCTAAAATGACATTGTTTACTGACACTGAATCTAGAAACTTTTGTGGTCATGATAGCCACTGTTGTAAGTTCAAGAATACATGGTTTCCCTCTCTAGATTCCAGTGAAGTAAATCATCTAATTCTTCTCTCTACTGATGAAAAGCTACAGCTGTCACGCAAATTTTTATAGGCTTAAAATGTAATTATTACCATTAAGTGGAGATTTTTAAAACTCCATGGAAGAAAAAGCAATGTTTAGAAAATATTTAGAATTCTTTCTAATTGTATTTTGGATATTTCATATGCCTGTATATGTTTGGTCAAGGTGTCTTGAGTTATATGATTTTTCTTATCTTCCCTTCCAAACAGTGCCAGCTGATGGGTTTACATTTTCTAGTTTCTGTATATTTAATAAATGAGCCAACAACCCACTTTGAATAGTAACACCAGGAAGATTATACTCATTTCCACTCACTTTCATGTAAAGATTGTAGAGACCTATGCATCAGTGTTCGATGGGTCTTTTCTTCTCTGTCAATGTTGATTTACAATTTTTCAGATTTATTAGATAGGAATCTCTGTCAAAAATATTCTGTGATCCTCTAGTTTCAATTTGGTTACTATAAGCTCCTCTATAATTGGGAGACACACAGAGACACACCCCACAATGATGTATGTATATATAAAAATATATGTAGAATTATCTTTCCTATAACCCCTACTGTTTATGAAAGTATTAATTCTTTCCAAGACAAAAAAAATATTACAAGTTTACCTTTCCAGCTACTATGTCTCACTTGCAGTGGCCACACATGGCCATACATGGCTGATTTGCAGGGTTGACTCAGGGCGTTCTGCTGTTTTCAGTTCAAAGTTGCTGCCATTCCATTTGCTACTGATGAGCTTATGACAATGCTTCTACTGTCATAGTGCTTCAGTAGAGAAGAATCCTTTCTACATTATAATGATGAAAAAGATCGACCGGCATGTCCTCAAAGTTCCATACTGAACTTGGGTTCTATCACTGTCTAGAATGATTAGAACATAGGACTAAGTTTTAAATACAATACATCTATAGCTGCTTCCTGGTTAAATAAGTCAGTTCTGCTCTCAATGACTTAATTTCTGATATATTAGAACACATTTATTTCATGAGGAACATTTGCTTGCCACGATAACATGCCACAAATACATATTAATGTGTGTATGCATTGTTGCAATGGTTGTTTGTAAATGGACAGAATATCTTCACTCAGTACCAGTCAAAGATATGTGTTTTCCCCTGAGAGATTATGAAGCTCACTGGTATTGCAAAGAAAAATAGCAAAACAAATTCTTGAGATTTGTCCTGAACTATATTTTACCATTTGTTTCCATTAGAGATAAACTTAATTTAAGGTGCCACGCTATCTTAATGATATATATATCTTAATGATATATATATATACATACATATATATTCATTCCATCTTCACAGAACTGATCAGATCCTTAGATTTATAATAAAAGATAAAGCATCTGGGCCAGGAGTTTGGCCTAGTGGTAGAGTGCTTTCCTAGCATGCACAAAAAGCGGGGTTTGATTCCTTAGTACCACATACATAGAAAAAAGTCAGAAGTGGTGCTGAGGCTCAAGTGGTAGAGCTCTAGCCTTGAGAAAGTCCAAGGACAGGGCTCAGGCCCAGAGTTCAAGCCCAGGATTGGCAGAAAAAAAAAGATAAAACATCTTAGATCCCCAATCAAAAGATAGAAAATAGCAGACTGGATCAAGAAACAAGATTCCACAATTTGTTATCTCACAGTCAAAGAGAAACACAAATTCTAAACGAATAGGTGGAAAAAGACCTCTCAAGCAAATACACCCTACCAGAAGGTAGGAGTAGCCACACTGATATCTGATAAAAGCGATTTCCCATTAAAATCAGGAAGAAGAGACAAAGTCAACTACATATTAATAAAGGGAATGATCCACAAGGAGGAAATGCATGTGCAGCAAATCTCTTTTAGAGAAACACAAACTGTCAGATATCCTAGCCTTACCAAAGGACAGATCGGTCCACCAAACCAAGGGTCAGCAAAGAAGCCTCTCAGTTAAATGATGTCATAACCCAAATGGAGTTAATAGACATCTACGGAGTATTTCACCCAACAACCACACAATTCGCCTTCCCCTCAGCAGCCCATGAAGCCTTCTCCAAAACAGATCATATCCTAAGATATGATCAGACACTAGGGTATTTGCCTGAGTAAATATGAAAAGATTGAGATGCCGGCACCAATGGCTCACACCTTTAATCCTAGCTACTCAGGAAGCTGAGTTCTGAAGATCATGGTTCAAAGCCAGCCCAGGCACAAAAGTTCATGAGACTCTTATCGCCAATTAACCACCAAAAAACTGGAAGTGGCGCTGTGGCTCAAGCACTAGATTTGAGCTGAAGAGCTCCGGGACAGAGCTCAGGCCCAGAGTTCAAGCCCTACTACCAACACATAAATAAATAAATAAATAAATATTAAAAAGAAAATAAAAAGATTGAGATAACTCCCTGTCTCCTGTCTGACCACAGTGGAATTAAATTATGCTTCAACAATAAGAGATACTACAGAAAACATTCAAACACATGGAGACTGAACACCACGCCTGAATAACGGATGGGTCACTAGAGAAATAAAGTTTCTACAGTACAATGACTATGAAAGCGCATGCCTACATCTCTTAGATATAGCAAAAGCAGTGTTGAGAGGAAAATTCATATCTCTAAGTACACACAAAAGAAAACAGGAACACCTATAGGATGAGGCTAAATGAAATGAACTCTAGGATATGGACACAAGAAGTTTATCTTGTGTGGTTGTTGTTCTTAATGTATTATGTTATTTGTCTTCTCTCTTTTTTTTTGTTTTTGCTCTTAAGGTTAATCTCATGTTGTTACTGTATCTGGTTTTGTTACCTGATATATTGTATATATGTTTATGTGTTTACTTGAAATAGAGAAGGGAAGGGGGGGCAAACAAGATGACTGGGAAACAGGGACTAAAATGTGGGAAGGGGTATCAATGTGCAAAAAGCAATGCACCCACTACCTGATGAATGTAACCCCTCTATACGTTATCCCAACAATAAAAGAAAATAAAGAAAACACAAACCGCTCAAGAAAATAACCTCATGATTCAACTAGAGCAGTAAGGAAAACAAGAATGAATGAGCATGATTTCCAAATTCCTGGGTGACTCCAGGCCCCAGTCCTTCTCCAGGCAGTGCACAAGTCATCTGTGGCTTCAGTACATTGTAGCTACCACAGTTTGTTTCCACCCAACTCTCAAAATTTTATATAAAATTTAAGCTATTCAGTTTTCTTGTGTTTTTTTTTCCCAGTTCTGGGGTTTGAACTTAGGGCTTGGTCACTATCCCTGAGCTTCTTTTGCTCAAGGCTAGCACTCTACCACTTGAGTCACAGTGCCACGTCTGACTTTTTCGGTGTATGTGGTACTGAAGAATGGAGCCCAGCACAGGATAGGCAAGTACTCTACCACTAAGCTTCATTCCCAGACCCTAAGCTATTAAGTTTTAATACAGAAACTCAAATGACTTTTAAAATTTTATTTTCATTATCTTTAAGTAGGTAGTACAAAGGAGTTATCTATCATCCAGAAAAGCAGTTTTGTGAATACACTGACTGAGATGCTTTGTATTCAGATTCTTAAATAAGGCAAAGTCCTTCACATCTTAAAATTTCTAATGTTTGGGGGGCTAACTGCATTAAATAGTAGAGATGAGACATCCAAAATACTTTTCTATTATTAAGAAAAATTGAGAATTACTATAATAGTATGACTATGTTTATCATCCTCTAGATTTAATAAAGAGTTCTACAAAGAATTTCCAATTTGGAAGTTTGTGTTTTGGAAAATGTTAGATTTAGCAACAGAATTACTTGCCTGTGCGATTGGGGAAGATTTTAAGGCTCTTGGCTTCGATACCAAGTGCACCATGATCTGAATAAGGGGGACTTTTGAGAAAGTATGATCACACCAGACTCCATGACCTGGCTTGGACAATCCAGTCTTTCTGTCTGCTATGACAAGTACTTCAGAAGAGGTCATCTCGAAGCATGAGAAATGTTTTGCCTTTTGTTCCCAAGTCTATGAAATTCAAGACCAAATGCTAGCAGAACGAGCATCTGCTGAGTCTGTTTCTCCTACAGAGAGCTGTGTCTGTGACCACACATGCTGCCTGCCACCAGTGTCTCAGATCAGATCCTTAGAGCCCTTAACACAGTTACGTCCTCAAAGGCTTACTGCTCACTACAACTTCTAACATATGAATGGGGCAATCATCACAAGCTTGAGACTAGAGCAATACTGCTCTATGATTCCACAGGGTACAGGCAAGCTGGAAGCATGGTAAATGGGAATATTTCAGTACTTTTGCAATTTCCCATGTAGCTTAACCGATTTCAAAATAAAAAGTCTTATTCAAAAGTAGGTACAAACCGGATGCGGTGGCTCTGAGCGAGACAGAAGCCTGAGATCTTGAGGACTGAGATTCAAAGCCAGCCAGGGCACTAAAGTCCATGTGACTCTTATCTCTAATTAACCACTATAAAAATGGGAAGTAGCACTGTGGCTCAGGGGCTAGGGACATAACCTTGAGCTGAAGAGCTCAGGGACAACACCCAGGCCCAGCATTCAAGCCCCACAACTGACCAAAAAAAAAAAAAAAAGTAAATACAGGGGCCAGGAGTTTGGCCTAGCAGTAGAGTAGTTGCCTAGCATGCATGAAGACCCTAATTCAATTCCTTGGTACCACATACATAGAAAACACTGGAAGTGGTGCTGTGGTCTTGAGAAATCCCAACAACAGTGCCTAGGCTCTGACTTCCATCTCCGGAACTGGCAAAAACAATGCAGATACAAATTACCATAGCTAAGACATGGAACCAACCCAGATGCCCCTCAATAGATGAAATGGGATCAAGAAGCTTCCCTATTTCAAATATGTGATTATTGTTCTTAATGTACTATGTGAAGCTATTTCTTTTCTCTTTTTTTATTTTTTGGTTTACCTTACGGTGTTACTATATCTCACTTTGGTATATTGTATATATGTTTGTTTATTTACTTGAAATAGAGAAGGAGGGAAGGAAAGAGGGAGAAAAATCATGAAAAGGGATATCAGTGTTCAAGAAGTAATGTACCTACCTGAGGAATGTAGCTATAACCCTTCTATACCTCACTCCAACAATAAATACAATGTAAAAATTAAATAGAGGGTCGGGAGTTTGGCCTAGTGGTAGAGTGCTTGCCTAGCATGCATGAAGACCCAGGTTTGACTCCTCAGTACCACATACATAGAAAAAAAGCCAGAAGTGATGCTGAGGCTCAAGTGGCAGGTAGAACTCTAGCCTTAAGCAAGTCCAAGGACAGTGCTCAGCCCCTGAGTTCAAGCCCAGGATTGGCAAAAAGAAATTAAATACATGGATACAGTGAAGTTCAGGAAAACTACCAACCCCTCCTCCTCAGTGGAAATGTGAGGTCTGTAACACCGCGTATGATTTTTGGTTCAGAGGCCCTAGTGAACCCACTTCAAAGGCTTTTACTTGGATACAGATAATTTCATTAAAAAGGATCTATCACACTCAAAGAAAAAATACAGAGGTAGAAGTCCTTGGCACAGAGGAAGTTTGAAATACATTAGCAAAATTCAAATGTGACTGGCATTGACTGGCACACTCATCTTTTTTTGGTGTTCTAAATGCCTTAGTGATGGGTAACATATGCTTACACAAACGCACATATACACATATCTTCCATTGTGTACATATATCATAGATGAATGCAAACACAGATGTATTCTCTATATAATCACATTTTCTTGATCCATTCTTCCATTACAGGACATCTGGACTGCTCTCAGAACTTCATTATGGTGAACTGTGAGGAAATGAACAAAGGTCTAGTACCCTTACTGCATCTTGACTTGGAAAAATTTTATAATGGCCAAGAGTGTGTCACTGCATTACAAAGTATTTCTGTTTAGTTTTTTTGAGAAATTTCCAGACAGCCTTTCACAGTGGTTGCAGTGGCTACATTCCCATCAACAGTGGAATGGGGCTCCTTTTTCCCTACATCACTACCAGCATTTATACTTCTGTGTATTTTTAACGATAGCATTCTTACTGGTGAGAGAGAATCTCAGGGTTGTTTTGATTTGCCTTCCCTTTATGGTCAGAGCATTTCTTCCTGTGTATATTGGCTATTTTTGTTTCTGCGAACTTGTTCTTCAGCTCATTTGCTCTTTTATTCATTGGGTTATGGTTTGTGGGTTACGTTTTTGAGCTCCTTGTATATTCTAGGGCTTAAGTCCTTATCAGATGTAGACTGGCAATAATCTCCCATTTATAGGATGTCTTCTTAGATTAATAACTATGTCCTCTATTGCACACAAACTTTTTAAGCTAATGCAATCTGATTTGTTTTTCCATTTTCTGAGCCACTGACACCGGTCCTTGCATCTTAGCATTTGAAAGGAGCGGGCATGTGCCTTCCACTCTCTACCTTACCACCACAGAAGAGCAAATGTGGCAGGACAGGGAGCTAGTTATTATGGTTGTTGTGGGGTTTTGTTTTGGGGGTGCTAGGGGGTGAGTTTTTAACTCCCTATTTCTAATATCTAAGTCTATCCCTTTTTAATATTATTGATTTTAATTTTCCTATTTATATATCTTCTCACCCCCCAAATAAAGTCAAAACTGTTACTGAACTGTCAGTCACTCAGAGACAGCTCTGATGCAAAACCCCATGTTGACAGGAAGAAAGGAAAAGTAAAACACTAGAGATCAGAAATCCTTATTGCATGTTCATTCAACTTCTCGGAAGAAATAACTTCCAAAGGCATTCTGTTTAGTCTAAAGACCTCCCAGTAGGCTTCTCCCCTCAAAGATTTCACAAGACCTCTCAGTATTACCATGATATACCTCCCAACACTCCTGCCATTAATGTACCTTTGGGAAACACAAACCAAGTTTAAACAATAACACATAGTGGAATATTATTCAACCTTTAAAAAGAAGAAAATTTAGACACATGCAACATGAGATGGATTTTTTTATATTATTCTAAATAAAATAAGCTAGTCTCAAAAATGAAAAAGAAGTGATGTATTATTTCATTTATATGAGCTATTGGGAGAAGTCACATCTATAGATCTAGAGGGCGTAATGGCTTTTGAGAAAGGAAGAAATGGGAAGTTAGTTAATTACTATAGAGTTTCAGTTTGGCAAGATGAAAAGTTATGGAGATTGTCTGTGTGGTAGTGTGAATTCATTTAATATTCATACATATATTCAAAAAGGTTAACAGAATAAATTACATATTATTCATACTCTGCCACAGTTTTTAAAAAGCAGGTAAGCATCATTAATGTCATTTAATTGATGGGTAAAGTAGAATATTTCTGAGATGAGTTTAATTCTATTATTGCCCTACAAATTCTCATTGAGTAGTTCAGTTACTGATTAACTCCATGCTGTAATTGATGTCTTTCTTCAATCTCATCACTTTAACCAGTGCTGCACAACACAACTTTCTGCTGTGGTGGATTTTCTGTATCTGTGCCATTCAATCAAGTTGCTATGAGCTCTATTCAGCTATTAAGCACTTGGCATGAAGGCAACAGTATTGATCAAGATATTTATGTCAGTCTTCCTCTACCACCATGCCTTTTCTTGTGCTGATTCTGGAGCAAGGCTTTAAAGCTTACACCCAGCCAGAAATTCTTATTTTTCTCTTATTACTGGATTACTGTTACCCCATTGTTGAAATCAGAGTCTATAAACAGTACACTTTCTTTGGTGTTCCCAAATAAAGAACATCTCCTCTGCGATTGTCCCTTTCATCTGCTCTGCTGGCAAATATTTGTCATTCTGAAACAGCTGATTAGCACTTTGCTGAGTGTCCAATTGTGATCAGAAAACAGCAACCTGCAGGGGGTCAATGGGAAAACTCCAGTCAAGGCAGGTCAAATAATTGGGGGTAACTGCAGCTACTCAGGTCTAATCAGATGCTCCTAGGGTACCATTGCATTACACAAGAAAGTCAGGCATTCAGAGACAGGCTGCTCTGACTGCAGAATGAGCTCTATAGAGAAAGCATCAAAGTAAAGCTCTGAGGAAGGTAAGTCTCAAAACCAGATGGCTCGGGGCTTAATTCCACTTAGGCTAAATACTATGAATGATCTTCAACAAGTCCTAAACTGCTCTGATCCAATCCTATTTCGAATACACAGAATGAGGCTAATAACCCATTTCTGATGATGAAGCCTGGCTTGGAGTGATCGAACAGTAAATGGCACCTATTTGAGATGCAATACTTTCTAGTCCCCACTCTCTCCCTCTACCAACTTCCTCTTAACCTCTTTATTCATTAGACTGTGACTGAAAAAGTATAATGACACCTGCCCTTCTTGTGAACTTGGCCTCTCATTTTGCTTGACAAAATGGAAGTATTACAGTTGTAAATCAGGAAACCATCTATTTTAACTGTAGGAAAGTCCCAGTTTCTATTTGCAATATTTTGTTTTATTTTGGGGGGCTAGAAATGGGAAAGATGATAGATGAGACAGAAAAGTTGGACCTTCTTGGGGCTAGGGCAAGAAGGACACAATCCCCACACTAGAACACCTAGACTTTGAAGACTACATGTCACTTCATGGATTCTAAGGCTACTAGTATCAAGAAGGTACTGTAAATCTCCTCCTTGACACACCCATAAACGCTTCAGTAGATATTTTGCTCATTAAACTCTGTACACGAATGGATGTCTTTTAGAAATCCCAAGGAGAAGCTCTCTCTTTCTAAAAAAGAGAGAAAGGCAGTTGGCACACGTCTGGATGTCCCACTCATCTACTCGTTCATCTAGTTTTTCACTCAACGAGAATTTATGGAGATTATGTCCATGAGTATCTCATCATCAGGTCTAAGGAAGCAGCTACAGGCACAGACTGTAAGTATGTAATCTAACATCTGGTGAGAAGGCCAAGTGGGATATCAAGAGGCCTGGAAAGGCTGCTAAAGACCCTCTAGAACATCTGCTTTATTTCTCTAGCAATGAGAAAGAAAGATCAGACTCAGAAAAGAAAAACAATGGGCCAGGAGTGTGGCCTAGGGGTAGCATGCTTGCCTAGCATGAACTGGGTTGATTCCTCTGTACCACATACACAGAAAAAAGCCAGAAGTGGTGCTGTGGCTCTAGTGGTAGAGCTCTAGCCTTGAGAAAACCCTAGTACAGTGCCCAGGCCCTGCATTCAAGACACAGGACTAGCCAAAAAAAAAAAAGGCAAATGATTGCCTCTTAGGCAATCAGGACCTATTTATGACATAAACAAATTGCTTTCCTAATAAATAAATAAAGCTAATGCCATATCCAAATGAAAGAGGAGACTAATCATTCTAATCAAGCACAATACTATGGTGCCATTTAAAGTGGGCTGTGACAGACACTCTTAGTTGATTCCCAACCTTACTTCTTTTTCTCTGTATTAAGAGAACACTCAGGGGAAATGAATGCCACATCTTTGGCCTCCCTGGAGAAGGAATTCAGGGATGGACATATAGGAGAGTTTTCAACAAAAAATTTAAACAGAAGCTAGATTTTTGCTGAAGCTGAAGTGACTGTAGAGATACTATAAAAGAAAGATGATGGTGGGCAGTTTGACCAAGCCGGCAAATGCACCTGTCAGCTGTCAGGTGTATTGTAGGTAGTTTTTAATTAGTATGCTAGTCATACATATGAAATTGTGGAGTTTTCTAATGAATGGAAGAGCATTTCCAAGAAATGTGGAACAGAGAGGATCACCTAAGAAGGTATCCTCAGATGATGATTTGAAGGCAAAATAATGATTCACATCCCATTAGAAATAATGAGGTGATAAAATTGGATATTTGGCCTCTGACTTCCCATATTCCGCAAGACCCTGTTTAAGCCATTAACAGGGCCTATGCCAAGGCGTACCCTAGCCATAGCCAGAATTGTGGTGGAATCAGAAGTTCCACAAATGCAACCAGATAAGCTATGGTGCCTGTGCTTCTGTTCCTGTGTTGTTCTTCCCTCTCTACCTATCAAAATGAACGAAACACCTAGTTCTCAGCTAAGATTCTCCTTTCTCACACCTTTGCACTTAACTCTGGTCCTAGGTGTTCCATGTTGGCTTCGGTATCTGAGCTGTAGGTAAATTATTCTCAGCATTTCAGAAATTCCCTAAAATGGTATAATGGGGGTACCATGGGCTCTTCATCCACAACCCTCTCTTTTCCCACAGCCCTCCACTCTTCAATGGTAGATTAATTTGAGGAATCCTATGTACAATATACTTTGGCCACCTCTGCCCCTCCGAGTGCCTGTTTAATTTTTCTCCTATTTTCCTATGCCACGTATTTTCTTTCCCATTTGGAATACTATGGATCCTTGAAATCACAGCACAGCAGCTCCATCCTTCAAAATCTTTAGCTTATGCTATGATATAAATATTTGCCCTTGGGAAGGGGATTGATTAAGTCAGGAAAGCTTGGTTATAATAAGACTGAGGCGGCATGGCCTTGCCTTCTGCCATGGAGGGGGCATCAGACTGGCTGTCTGTAAGGAATGGGCCTGCTCTAGACACCAAATATTGTAGTGTTCTGCTGCTGGACTTTCAGTATCCCATGGTGAGCAAAAGCTTTGGATGTCCCTAAATCATCAAGTCTAATGTGTTTTGCTAAAGTAGCCCAAACAGACCAAGATGGCTGAGCACAGCAGCCTTCAGTAATAGCACTTTCCATTGATCATCAAAAGCTACCCATATTATCTATGCCGAGGAAAAGTCCTGGAGTCCTTCCATTCAGGTGATGCTAAGAGACTATGGGGTGTGTGTGTGTGTGTGTGTGTGTGTGTGAAAGAGAGAGAGAGGAGGGGAGGAGACAGAGACAGAGACAGATGGAGGGAGGGGGGATGGAGGGAGGGAGGGAAATCTGGGTGCCGACAACTCACTCCTGTAATCCTAGCTACTCAGGAGGCTGAGATCTGAGGATCATGGTTCAAAGCCAACCCAGGCAGGAAAGTCAGTGAGATTCTTATCTCCAACGAACCCCCAGAAAAGCAGAAATGACATTGTGGATCAAGTGCTATAGTGCTAGCTCTGGGTGTGAGGGGGGACACAGGGACAGTGCCTAGGTCCTAAGGCTTGAACTCAGGACCCAGAAAAAAAAGGAAGAAAATAAGAGAGAGATGGTAGGAGAGATAGAGAGTGAGAAAATGCCACTTGTATGAAGAAAATGACCAAAGAAAGATTGTGAAATAGACCCAAACAACCCAACATTTGAGAGCTCGAATATATAAAATATAAAAGTATGTGTACAGCCAAATACTAACTTTCTCAAGAAGAAAGCAGAGCACAATTCCATAGTAATTCAGTTACAGAAACTGAGATCACTAGATATTCAATAACCAAAGGGTCACATGGCAAAGATTTTAATTCATTATTTAATGGATGAAGCAGAACAGATGGTGCAACCTGTTTAAAGAAACTAAAGTAGTACAGTCTTTTTCCTCATAGAAAGCATATGCTGACACAAATTTGCCAAAATTTGTCAAAATTTGCTAGCCTATCCTTGGAGAAATGGAGAATCCACTAGATACAATTTCTTTTTACTTAAGCAAAATTATTTGTATTGCTCTCAGTTTCCTGCACTGTAACCTCTTTTTTCATAAAATTGTATAAATAACCCAAACAAAAAAAACTGATTAGGCAAGGTGGTACAGGCTTGTAATCCCAGCCCTCTGGTAGTAGATAAGAGAATCATATAAAGTGAAATAAGCCAGACCCAAAGGAACATAGGCTCCATGATTTTCCTCATTTGTAACAAGAAGTATAGGATTCTCCTAATAGAGGATCACAGTAGCTCAAAAGCGATGTACATATGGCCCTATAGGATGAGGCTAAGCGAAATAAATTCCAGGATATGGAAACAAGAGGTTGATCTTTGTGAATGTTGTTGTTAATGCACTCTGTCAAGCTATTTCTTTTCTCTTCTTTGCCCCTTATGGTTTACCTCATGTTACTGTATCTGACTTTGGTACCTGGATATATATATATGAATAAGAGAAGATAAGGAAAAAGCAAGATGAGTGGGAGGGGGTGAGGGGATGGAAAGTGGGAGAAAAACATGGGAAGAGGTAACAATGTTCAAGAAATAATGTATTCACTACCTGATGAATGTAACTGTAATCCCTTTGTACAGCACCTCAACAATAAAATTTAAAAAAAAAAAAAAAGAGGATCAAGAGTTCAAGGCTAGCCTGAGGCTACCTAGCAAGATCCTTAACCACCCCCCACCCAAAAAAAGACAAAACCGCATACCTCCCACATAATCAGATAATCCTCAAGCATCTCATCATTACATTATCACATGAAAAGATAGCCATAAGTGCTACTCTGCAGCTTACTTCAAGTCTTAAGTTTAGCATTTCACTGTTCACCTTTTCAACTTAGCTTTGCTTCCTCTTACTCATTTCTAATCATCATTTTTTTCCCCTAACATCACTTCAACTAGGTCACTTTTATATGTCACATCTTCAGGCTTGCTCTCACCTCTTCCTGTCTGGGTCATCTCTCTAGCCCTTTTTCCCAAACTCACTTACCTCCATTCTTTCCTGGTCTCATTTTGTGCAGCTAAGCCTTCCTGGACCTTCCACTTTGATAAAGGCTTGAGAGACTTTGTTTGTTTGTTTTGGTTTGTTTTGTTGTGGTTTTGCACATATCCTTAATGTCAGATGCTTGTTCATTTTATGTTCTTCAGCTCAACAGGGACCCAGATAGGTTTACTGCTAAATGCCACGAGTAGTAAGGAATAGAAAAGGAAAATGAATAGACAGACTAAGCCTTCATATCCTCCTGTGTAAATAGGCGTACAATCCTGCCCTGCTTACTCTCAAAATGAAGTATCAAAGAGGCCTACATCCAATGATATATGGGCCTTATCAGTAGAAGAGGATTTTTTTTATAATTAAAAAAAAATCTTGGCAGCCTGGAGCTGGTAGCTAATGCCTGCAATCCTAGCTACTTGGGAAGCTGAGATCTGGAAAATATAAGTTCAAAGCCATCCTTGGGGAATAAAACCCTTGAGATTTCAGCTCCAGCCAAAACCCTGGCTCTTCGTAAGCATGGCTTTCTGTAGGTAAGGCTCACATGATAGAGCCTTAACCTAGCAAACGAATCTAGCCAGTTTGCAGTCAGAGTTCAAACCCTAGTATCATCAACAAAATAAAAATGTTTGGCAATTTCTGTCATGGACACTTCTGTATTTTTATGAAATAAGATACTAGTTAATGATAAAGATGTGAAGATGTAAAAGTTGGTTTAAACTAAAGTCATCCATAGAAAGAAAGCAAATATTTTAGGCAGTACTGAAGAAAATAAAAGTTGAAATTATACATATAAACACGAGGTTGGCATACATTCATGAACAAGGCTGTCAGTTAATTCAGTAAATATTTATTTCCTTTCAACACATTCACTGTGCTCTTTTGGGGGTTTTGTGTAGGGGCCTGATAATGAGCTGTTTATTATTATATGAAACACAGCAATATGCAGGCAAACTGCACCCACCTAATTAAGAAAAAAATAATTCTCCATTGTCAAAGCCTCCCGCCCACTTGAACTTCAATCCCATGCCTGCTTTGCCAAAGACACTTGAAAGCCATCAATTTAGTGCATGCATACCGTATGGACTCGCATGAAAAGCAGATCTCCTGACTTTTCAGAGTGTAATAATTATTCCGAATTTTTGAAAGTGTGAACATATGGAGACTGTTTTCCTCACGAACATTTTTGCTTCAAAAACAAAGTACATACATCTGAACAAGTATTTCCCATAACCAATGTCCCTTGTAAATGGTAACCAAAGCCCACCAGCTTCACTAAAATTAAAAGTACTTGGTTCTGCCTGGTACTAGTGGCTCACACCTATAATCCTAGCTACTCAAGAGGCTGAGATCTGAGGATCATGGTTCAAAGCCAGCCCACACACGAAAGCTTATGAGGCTTTTATCTCCAATTAACCACCCCCCAGAAAAGTCAGAAGTGGAGCTGTGGCTCAAAGTGATAGAGCACTAGCCTTGAGCAGAAAAGCTTAGAGACAGAGCCTAGGCCCTGAGTTGAAGCCCTAAGGCTAACCAAAAAATAATAATAATAATGTTTAGTTCCCCCCTAGCTGATATTCAGCTCCTCCCCTCACATCTTTTATTTTTCATCTCTCATGTTCCTTTTCTCATTGAGCTGATACAAATTCTACCAACATAAACACGGCTAAATTAAACCTGATATATTCTGACTCTTAAATTCATTGTTGGGTCAATAGATTATATGCAGCTAGTCTACCAACCTTGTGTTTCTTTCTTTTCCCTCATCAAGCACATTGTTGTGAGGCTCGAGGGACACAGAGTCCATCTGTAGTGGACACAGAAGTGAGGACCTGACATGAGAAGCAAGACCCTTGAAGTATAAGAGAGATCCTAGTCAAGTAGACTCGTGCATTCTTGCAAGCCAACTTTTGACTTCTTGAGAGAAGCAGCATTGGCTCTGAGGCCAGGTTATATACATACTGGCAGTCAGTGCCCAAACACTATGTTCTAACACTAGACTATGTGAAGAGTGAGCCTGGTCCAAAGGAATGTAGAGGTAAGGTCGTTCCATGATAGTAACTTTAAACTATCACATTTGTAATGGGATTACATTCTTCCCTTTCTGAGAGTGAGATCTCAGTTCTTCCTAGCTTGCATTTTCTGAGCAACCAAAATACGAATATGCCTGAGACAGAATTCACAGCGAGGGAGCGAGCACACTACATACACATTTTCCTGGAGTGTGCTTGAGCCCATCAGTGAGTCCCAATGTCCATCACTGATGTTAACGGAGGACTACTAAAATGTCTGAGCTACTTTTAAGAAATGTTCTGGAGACATTCTCAGGGTATAGTTATTCATCTTTAAATCAAATGTATTTAAACTCCATAAATGTGAAGTAAATGATTTATTTTTAAAAAAGCCTGTGAGAAAGAGTGGGTGAGTGTTCACACCAGCTGGCAAACCCCAGTTTCTATTTGTTAAATAAGCTTAGGAGAATTGGTTCCATCTCGAAAATGAATCCCCTTCTTGCTGGTAGAAGTGTAGAAGATAATGCATCGAGTCCCAGAAATGCCTTATTTGTGTGTACCTACCAACTTCTGATGCACGCAGAACAGCAAGACCTGGGAAATGCCATCGGTGGTTGTGAGTTCAAACCCACACACCAAGAACAAAAGTGATATGTGCAAAAATGGCTCCCCAAGGATGTTCAAATTCCAAACACCCCAAACCTATAAATTGTGACTTTATTTAGTAAAAGATTTTTGTGGGTATGGCTAAGTATTCTAAAATTAGGAAATAATTCTGGATCTTCCAAATTGGCCAACGTATTCATAAGGGTCTTTGTGAGAAGGGGGCATGAGAGTCAAAGTCAGAGAAGGAGCTTTGATGGACACAGAGAATGAAGTGATACATGGTTATAAGCTGAAAAAAGCTAGTTAAGCTAACTGAAATTTCTATGAGGGAAGTAAACAGATTTTCTTTAGGGAATTCAAGAGGAGAGCAGCTTTTTTTACATATTTTATTGTAATTAATAGAGGGATTACAGTTATATTCCCCAGATAAGAGCATTACTTCACATACCTTGACACCCCTTCTCCAGTGTTTGTCCCCGTTTCCCTCCTCCCACTCCCTTCCCTCATCTTGTTTTCCCCCCTTCCCTTTAAGAGGACAGCAGCATTGTGAAAGCTCTGATTTTAATCCGTTTGTGTCCATTTTCTTCTTACCACTAGAATTCTAACATAATAAAGGCACGTCGCTTGATGTCATTACAGTTATGCAAATTTGTGACAGGAGCAAAATCAATTGACTTTGAGTTGCGTGGATAATGTGAGACATTTGTCTAATTCAGTTAGACACATATATCTATACAGATAAAGAGAAAATTACTTTTAATATATTTCTTCTCATCTCCTTCGCTGTCCCTTGGTTATCTCATATTGTTATAGTATCTCACTTTGTTATCTGATATATTGAATTTATTTGTATTTGGTTATTTGAAATTTGATAGGGAAGGGGGGAAAACCAAGACGGGTGGAGGGGTGAGAGGGGGAGGGTAATGGGTACCAAGACATGTGAAATGGTATCAATGTATGTGAATTAATGCACCTTCTATCTGGCAAATATCATGTAACTCTTTTACTAATTACAATAAAAAATAAATTGTTAAAAAAATATATATATTTCTACTAAAATTTATATATATATTCCCTACTAAAATTTAAAATACATTTTAAAGATTAAAATGAGAAATTTTGTGTCTTCCTTTTCCAATACAGCCTAATAGTTGATTTGTTTTTAGTGACTTATCAATTTCTTGAGGGTTGCTTCTTTAAATTCACAGATTGTTAGTAGACATGTACAGACATGGGATAAGGTAGACACAGTATACATATAAATAAAACCTTATTAAAAGTCTATTTTTAAGATTAATTTATAGCAGGTGAGTATCTAGAAGACACCATCTACAAGTCATAATTAGGTTGTGTATTGACTGGGTTTTTCCCATTTCTGTATCATATAAATAACTTTAGCACATTAAAATTCTTTTCCCATAGGTAAGTATTCTATACTGTATCTGTCAAACTGTAGTAGTATATTATCAGGACGTAATGTTGAGGACTATAGCCTGAACTCAGGGACTTGTAGGAACACAGAAGAGGGGAACTGAGAACAATCCCACTGTATGTAAGTTTTATGATAACAATTCTTGTACAAAATCCAAAACTGAAAAAAATATGCATTTTATTTTGAATTTTCAAAAGGGAAATAAAAAACAGAAAACTGGCCAGACACTGGTGGTTCACGCCTGTAATCCTCGCTACTCTGGAGGCTGAGATCTGAGGATCAAGGTTCAAAGCCAGCCCAGGCACAAAAGGACCTGAGACTCTTATCTCCAATTAACCTCTAGAAAACAAGAAACGGGGCTTGGCTGAAGAGTAAGGAGGTAGCTTTGAGCTGAAGAGATCAGGGAAAGTGCCCAGGCTGAGTTCAAGCCCAATGACCAAAAAAAAACAAACAAACAAACAAAAAAACCAAGATAACATTGAAAGAATCAGACAAGCTACAAGCTACAGAGAGAAAATAATAAAATAAATATCTCTGAGATACTGTCTCATATTGTTACAGTACCTCACTTTGTTATCTGATATATTGAATTTATTTGTATTTGATTATTTGAAATTTGATAGGGAAGGGGGGAAAATCAAGATGGGGGGGGAGGGCGGTGGGTGGGAGGGTAAAGGGTACCAAGACATGTGAAAGGTTATCAATGTATGTGAATTAATGCACCTTCTATATGGCAAATATCATGTAACCCTTTTATTAATTACAATTAAAAATAAATAAATAATGAAAAAATATCTCTGAGAGGCACTTGTGTCTAAAACATGCAATGTTCTTAAATAATTCTATAAAATATAAAAGTAAAAATATAGTATCAAAATCTTGAACAAGCTCATCACTGAAGAAAACATATGAATGGCCAATAGGACATGAAAATAGGCTCAACATCATTTGTTGTGAGAGGAGTATAGATTAAAAAAGCAAAGGCCATGAGGGACGCAGGCAGAGTAACCGGGATTCCCACTCATTTCTGGCAAAGTGGAAAAACTACTCTGGAAAACAAGTTGGCAGGTTCTATAAAGGTTGTAGCTGCTGTGTGATGGTTAAGCCATCCCATTCCCAAGTGCTCTCGGGTAGAGTACCATACCCGGATACCCGCCACAGGGCGGTGCTGGAGGCTTTGTCCCCATCCTGTTTACAAAAGGGACTTGGGGACTGAAAGAAGTATTCTGTGTCTTGATTGCTCTGGTTGTTGTCAAAACTCATTTAACTGGATGCATTTTAGTTGTTCAAATTATACTCCAATCAAGTGGATTTAAATCTCTTAAATGCTAAAAATTAAAGTAGAAAGGAAGGTACCGGTGATGAAGTTGAACTATCTAGGCCAATCTATTAAGAGTGAAACACATGATTTTGTGTCAGAAAGCCAGATAACCACTGAGACAATAAACTGGTCTTGTCAAGGAGCAGCAGAGCGGGCCTGAAGAGGATCCCAGTAGCCAAAATGAGGCAGCTTATATATCAAAAGAATAACAAATACAAGTGGCCTAATGAATGTGATATTTTAAAAACCAGTGATGCTATCGTTCATCTGGATTGTCACTTTCAAAATTCAAGTTGAAGACTGGAGGCATGTCTCAAGTGGAAGAGTCAGGCTTATCAAGGAACCATGCATAACCCCCTAGGATAAGTAGAATGAGTCTCAGAAATATTCTAAAGAAGTCCGACACAGAACAGTACATCATCCAATACAATTTCATTCTAACAAAAAAAAATCTGTAAGAGACAGAACTACAACCCAGTGATGAGAGAACTTATGTTGCCTTGAGAGAACCTCAGGACTGACTTTCTCATTGCAGAATGGACATAAAATCTTTAGAATCATACAAAGAGGGCTTTACCTACACAAAATGTACTAAGAGGCAGGGAACTGCATGTAGTAGGCAGAAATCTTTTTTTTTTTGCCAGTCCTGGGGCTTGAACTCAGGGACTGAGCATTGTCTTTGGGTTTCTCAAGGCTCTACCACTTGAGCCACAGCACCACTTCCAGCTTTTTTCTATGTATGTGGTACCAAGGAATCGAACCTGGGTCTTCATGCATGCTAGGCAAATACTCTACCACTAGGCCAAACTCTCAGCCCATGGCAGACAGAATTCTAAGATAAGTCTATAAGTTCTATGCCACTGGACATTTCCCAGTATTCAGTGAAGTACAAATGTAGGTGTGCCAAAGAGGAAATTTTGCAATGTTATTAAGGTCTAAATTCAGTTGCCCTTATTAGATTAGGGAGATGATCCAGGTGGGGCTGGCTCTGACCACACGAGCCCGCCCTTCAAAATGTTTCTACAAGGGCCGGGAGTTTGGCCTAGTGGTAGAGTGCTTGCCTAGAATGCATGGAGACCCAGGTTCGATTCCTCCATATCATATACATAGATAAAAGCCAGAAGTGGTGCTGAGGCTCAAGTGGTAGAGCTCTAGCTTTGACAGTGCTCAGGCCCTGAGCTCAAGCCCAACATTGGCACAAAAAAACAAAATAAAACAAAGATGGAGAAAACCTCATGGCAAGAGTGTGAGAAGCCTTGAGGCACACGTACATGTGCCTTGTTCAAAAATTACTTCCTTACAATTTTCCCCCTTTTCTATCCTTTTACTAGACTAACAAGGTTAATGGCTAAGCTTTCCCTTGCCAAGACTGGTGCATTTCAAAGAATGCAAACCATGGTGGGAACCAGTGAAGGAAACAGGAAATCTTAGTTTTTTTCAAAGGCACAAAACGGAATTCTGCTGCAGGGAAACAAAGAACATGAGCTAGGAAGTAAATATTTCCTAAGTCTACAGACTAGACCTCAACCTAGAGTCCCACTCTATTCCATCTTGTGATACTCTGAACAAAGACCACATCTGTGCCATACAAGACTTTAATAAAAAGTATATATATATATACATGCATATGTGTATACATACATATAGATATGCACATACACATGCATACATATGTATCTATATGTGTGTACATACACATGCATACATATGTATCTATATGTGTGTATATATACATATGCATATATATTTATGGCATCACTTTCAATATTCTCACTCATTCTTCCCTTATCCACCCCCCCTTTCCTTAATTTTGTAGGATTTGCATTGAATTCTTGACTAGCTTACTGTCATTTTACAGTTTTCACCAGCATATAGTAGTAGTACATTTAGTTGTGGTATTTCTTTATAAGCATTCAGTGTACCGTATTCAAATTCAAATCCCTCCCTACTCCTCTCCATCTTCGCCTTTTTAAAAGCAATTCCATCATTGTTTCATCATTGCTCTATTTTCATACATCTGTATGAATTTCTTGGACCACAATCCTTACATTCTCTCTCCTTTGCCGGTGTCTACTCTCAGTTAGGACTCATTCTGGGAACTCATTTTTCCTTTTATTTTCTCATTTTTGAATAATTTTTATTTGTATTATCAGTGTGATGTCTAGAGGGATTACAGTTACATTCATAAGATAGTGAGTACATTGCTTCCCATGTTTTTCTCCCAATTTACCTGCTCTCATTCCCTCCCAAGTTGTAAAGGTCATTTCCAACATATTGTCTTTTGAACATCGCTATTACATTGGTTCATCCTTTGACCTTTTTCTCATCATCTTGGTGCTCCATCCCCTCCCTAATTCAAATACACAAATAAACACATGCTATATCTGGCACTCATTTTTAAGGCTAGATTTAACATAAGAAAGAGAATGCTAGATATTTCTCTTTCTCAATCTGGCTTATTTCATTTAATATGTTCACATCTCTAGTTCCATCCATCTCCCACAACTAAAATAATCTCATTCTTTTTTATGAATTACTAGTACTCAATTATGTGTATATATAAATAAATATGTTATAGTTCTATATATCGATATATCACAGGGTTTTTTTTTTTCCTCAGTACATAAGTAAATGGGCACCTAGACTGACTTGGTAAGTTTTACCATTATGAAGAACGTTGCTATACAAATGGCTGTGCAGGTATCTTCAATGTACTTTGACTTACATTTCTTCAGTCATATGCCCAGGAGAGGTACAGAGAGATCAGTTCCTTCATCAAGTTTTCTAATCTCCATACTCATTTGCATAGTGGTTGCATAAATTTATATTCCCACCAATCGTCCCTGCTCCCCTACCATGACACCCTTACTAGCATTTGCTGTTTCCTTGATGAGTGCTACTCTGACCAGGATGAGATAAAACCTCAGTTTTGTTTCGATTTGTATTTCCTTTATGGCTAAAAGCGTTGAACATCTTTCATGTCTTTATCAGTCAGTTTTACTTGTTCTGAGAACTGTTCATTAGACTAGTCATTAATTACATTATCAATTCCTTTAGTGTTTCATTTTTGGAGCTCTTTATGTATTTTAAATATTAAGAAATTTATTTGATGACTAAATGGCAAAGACATTCTCCCATTCTATAAGACTTCTTTTGATTACATCTTCCTTTTCTGTGCAGAAGTTTTAAATCTTAATCACAAGCATTTGAAAAGATTGCAAGTAAAGTGCAAATTAATTTTTACCAGTTTTAAGTTTTTAACTAGATCATTTTTCCATTGTTACCATAGAAGTTCTAAGGTAAAATCAGAACCAATACGTTATCTCTATGATGTGTTTTCTCTTCACTAGATTTCAAGATTATTTCAAATGGTAAATAAGACAATGCTAACTTGTCATGCAATTCACAGCCATCAACGGCCAGAATCATTTTTCTTTAAGAATGGAAAGGGTATCAATGTTCAACTTTGTTTACCACGTAGATATCCTCATCTAAAGATTGATACTAAATGAGATACAATTGTACTTTCAAATGTCCAGAAGACATTACAACAAATAAATTGAACATACCAGGAATATTTTTCTGTGGAGGCAATGTCTTTTATTTTTAAAAGTTACGGTTTCCAAGTCACTCCAAAAATCCATGTTTTTGAAGGTTTTCTTTATTGTAATGTATAGACGGGTTACATTCGCCAGAGGGTACATCACTTCTCACACACTGACACCCCCTCTCATGTTTTTGTCCCCATTTCCCTCCACCAACCCCCTCCCAACCATCTTGTTTCTCCTCTTGCCTTTCCTATTTCAAATACTCAAATAAATATATATACAATATACCAGGTAACAAAGTCAGATACTATAACAGTATGAGATAAACCAAAGGGCAACAAAAGAGAAGTAACATAATACATTTAGAACAACAACCACGCAAGATAAAGCTCTTGTTTCCAAATCCTGAAGATCCTTTCATTTAGTCCCATCCTATATGGCCTTATATATCTAGGTTTTGGGCTATTGTAATCCTCTGCTAGGAGAGTCCTAGGTGGTACTAATTATTACAAATGAGGGAAACCATGGAGCCTATGTTCCTTTGGGTCTGGCTTACTTCACTTAACATGATTTTTTTCAAGTCTTTCCATTTTACCAGGAATATGTTTTAAGTAAAGATCTTTATGTATATTGGTTTAGTAGATAGATAAGAATTGTACATATTTATAAAGAATTGTATAGTGATTAATTCAGGATATTTAGATTTTCCATTATCTTTAATGTTTTCATTTCTTTGTTCTGATAACATTCAAAATCCCCTCTTACAGCTGTTTTTCATTTATATAGTGCAATATTCTACAACACAGAGTAGTAGCCACTGACCAAACATTCACTTAAATTGCTATTATAGCAGTTCAATATCAAAGGTCATACTGCAATTAACTTAGGAAACATTTACCATGTTTACCTGAAAGGAAGATGATAGTTTTCTCTAAGTAATTTAACTAATAAACATTTGGTTGGTCCCTATTGGAGAAAAAGGGTTGATACTTCATCGACTCACTTTATCTCATGATGAAGAATAATAAATTACACACTTTTTTTGTTTTTAGTTTAAGAACTACTCAACAAAGGTCAAAAGTTTTGTTGCTGAAGTGTGCATGGAGATATCTACTGCACCTGCAGGAATATGATTGATAAAAGTTGTGGAATTAAAGAGGAACAGAACAGCACTGCAAATTAGAAATCTCTTGAACGGGGACAAGTTAGACACACGATAGGGCACGTTGAGGTCTGGATTAGATATGGGTCTGAGTATAGAATAGTTGGTCCACTGGAAGTCTGGTTTTTTTGTTGAAGGTCTGGAGCTCATTAATTTCATCTCTCTCATTAAAAAACCTCATGAGAGATCATCAAGGGGACAACACTAGTGAAATAAATATCTGGGCTATGGGGAGAAGACACGAGACTCCAGCACCCCTGGGCACACATGAGGCAACAAAGAACCATGGCCAGCTGAAGAAGAGTAAAAGGTGAAGAGACCCAGCTGAGGCCCCCAAAGAAGTACTGTGCACTACAAGGAAACTCAGCCACTGGAAGTGCCATTTTAAGAATGGAACATTTACAGGCCTTGGACAGACTGCTTCTTGGGGAGCAGAGGGCAATGATGCAAGAGCTCTTTAGGCTTCTGGAAGCAACTTCATTTGGAAACATCAATAGCACTGGTTCAGGGATTTGCCCCAGAGTATGAATCTTGTGGTAAAAGAAACACAAGTCTAAGACAAGAGTACATCTCCTAGGAAGCACATCTCCTAGGAAGCACCCAGCAGGAAATTTAGTAAGAGTTAGGGCAACAATCTTATTTGAGACTAAGTGTCTGCTTAGAAGAGAAAGCAACTGGGAAACCCACTCTCCACACAACTCCAGTGTTTTAGAGACAAGAAACTCCAGAGGAAAATTGAATATAAGAAGCTTTGAGAAAGCAGAGCAAGGAAAACCATTTCAAATGAATCTGGTGATAAGGACTAGCACCATATAAAGGGCTGAACTTTGAAGAATAATTGTTTGCATTTATCCTGTGCTTGTGGAAGGCTGAGAGTAGTTCTGTTTTGCATCTATAACTCCTATGCTAGTTCCCACAACACTCATATCATATGAGAAGTACTTTTAACTCTTCTTTTAGAGATGAAGAAATTCAGACACTGAGCATAAATAACTTACCCAAAGACATACCACCTATAAGCAAAATTAGGATTCCAGCCCACAGAGTCAAGCTTCAAAGACTAAGTAGCCTTTGTTACTGTGAGGTGCAATGAATCCTCAGGAGAGGAGATGATTAGCTTGCCCTGCTCCTGAATAGGTCAGAAATAAACTGATGACAAGCCATTTATAAAGGTAACTTGTGTACCCAGAAGACAGACATAGAACTGCCATCTTAGAAGACTAATACTAAGAATAATCATCATCCTGTGACAGACATCATGGCTGGCCAATTCCAATTTCAGTGCCATCCTTCTTGTCCCATTTCCAGCTTGTAGTGGTTACATGATACAATCCCAGCCAATGAGATTCAAGCACAGGAAAAAAAATGTGATTTTGATATTAAATTTAAGTATTTGAGTTTTGATGATGTTATTCAATTTCTAAATTTCCTGACAAATAACATCTGATATTCTCCAGCTATACAAGGTGATTATTTGATAGATGCATATATTGTATACTTGATGAACGGGGGTGAGATGGATGAAAGGGTATAAGCAGAAAAGTGCCGGTCTCCCTTTCCAGAAAGCTTTCACTTGCCTTACAGAAGGAGAAACTCAACTAGTGTGCCCTTTTGGGCATTGCTTTCTCTTCTTCTGTTCTAATTACTGATATTCCAGTCCCTGTGCAACAGCCCAGTGCTATAAAGCCCGTATTTCATAGTCCGGAGAGCAAGGGCTCACATGGTTCTCCTGGAAGCCATGGCTGTTCTTAGCCAGTGCAATTCCCTTAGGAATTCCAGCCTTAGCACATCACGTTACTAAGTAATTGCAATTTTGTCTGAGATAGTACAGCAAATCAATTTGAAGGAATCAATGGAGACACAATACGGTGAATCCGTCACTATAATGCATACCTCCTCACTTTTTCTGGCTTTAAAAAATTTGAGAAGAATTCCGTGACTTAGATCAGTTTATTGTTTCCATTTATAGGTAATTATATTTTGTGCTAGTGTAAAGTTTTAACTCTGACCTTTATGTAGTGATGGTGTATTGAAATAACATTGATTTCTATATTGATTTTTATTGTCAGTGTATGAAATTTTCGTACTGATTTTATATTGTATGGCCATGCCAAATTCTTATTTTTACTTACAAGGTTTTTTTTAGTAGTAGTAGTTGTAGTTATCTATTGAGGTATAAAAATTGTCCCCCAAACCAACGCCTCAAACATTAGTAATCATTTATTATCCATTGTTCCTAGAGGTGAAGAATTCAGACAGGGACGAGTGAGGATGGCTGTCTATATTTAACAGTGCCCTGAGCTGGAAAGCTGGGATGTGGAATCATTTGAAGGTTTCCTTATTGGCCAAAGTTGATGTTGACCATTAGCTAAGATTGTAGCCAACGTTATTCCTGGACCATCCCCATGTGGCCTTTCCATATGTCTAGCACTCCCCCCACCCAACAACCTACATGGCTAGGTACCAAAAGTGAGCATTCTAATAAAGAGAAATAGCAAAAGGGAATCATGACTTCTGCTGGATCCCAGTGCTCTTGGCAGTTATCAGTCCCTTCAGAAATTTTCTAGTGAGTATCATGCAACAACCTCAGCATTTGCTTCCAGGAACACAGAAAAGCTAATGTAGGCAGGGATGGAGGCTTGGAGATGTATCACCTGCAGTCTGGAAATAGGACAATTCCCCCATGGTGGTTGGTGAAACAGAGAAAGCTCTTACAGAAGATGGTGGTCTATTTGCTACTGAAGGCAAACAAGGAGAATATTTCAGTAGGAAAGGGCTACATTTGATCAAAGCATTTGCGATAACTGGGGGAAACAGCAATTGCTTAGGCTTCCAGGACTATCATCGTGGGAAACATATAGACTCTTTTCAGCCACAGAATTTACTGTCTCACCTTTTTCAAAGTCAAGATCAAGGTATAAGAAAGGTCGGTTTATTCTCAGGTATCTCTCCTGGACCTTAAGATGGCTGCCTTCTCAGTGCATTCTTACATGATCATTTCCCTTCTGGCCCTTGATGACAGAGAGAAAGCTCTGGTGTCGCCTTCACATTGTGCAGGAAACTAGGGTTACTAGACTAGATCATTAAGCCATAATGGTCTCCGTTAACCTTTCCTTAGAGGTCCTATGCCTTATTAGAGTTACATAGAAGTTGTTTCTTGGGGAGAAGCACAGTCCAGCCTACAATAAACAGCTAATGCTAAGCACCATTGATGTACTACAAAATGATGACAAAGTGGGTAATGAGCCAAGGAAGTGGATAGCAGGCAATTAATTAGAAAGCAGATATGAAAAGCAGTGGACTTCTCTATAGACAAAGAAGCAACATGGGCAAATCATCCAGAAGCCTTCACAGGTAGAATTAAAGCAGCACTTTCCAAGCTAATACCATCACACCATGAATCATTCAGACACACTATCGTCATACACACTCCAGCAATAGTACCTCCAAGATCTCACTGGCCATTATTTTCAAGTAGAAACTCAGATTAAAAAGGAATCCTGCAACAATCTAAAGCTCTGCTACTGTAGGTAGGTTTCAGATGCAATTGGCACCCCTTGCCTAGCCCCCTGAAAACTTGTCAGGAGACCATGATGGCTTACTAGCAGAATAGGGATACATGACCCAATTCTTCATTCCTGATGGGTCAGAGCTGCACATTCATTCATATCTCAGTTGACCAACTAATGGCTTTGCAATCCCTTTGGCATCTGTTATTTACCTAGAGCCTGAGAGCCTGATCCTTTGGGCTCAGGGAGTCAATTAGGCCTTCCAAGTTGGGGATTGCTCCCCTACAGTATTTCAAAAACATGTTGAAATGAACAGTTCTTTCATGCATCCTTGGTTACTCTGATCTTTGGTATGATGAAAACTGCATGACAGAACTGGTTGATAAGGAAGGAAAGTTCACTTTGCATCACTGTTTCAGAGATTTTAGTCCATAATCATTTGGGCCCATAGCTTTTAAGCCTGTGGATAGGCAGAGCATCATGGTCAGAATTTGTGGCAGAGGAAATCTACCTACTTCAAGGCAGCCAGAAGAGAGAGAGAGAGAGGAGAGAGAAACAGAGAGGGAGAGAGCTCCAAATCTCCCTATGTTCCTGCCATTGGGTTCCACCTTCCAAACGTTCCAATTTCAACCAAACCAACTAACAGTACCACTGGGTGGTAATCTTTGGTACATCGTTCTAAGGGGATACTGAGGACCAAAACCACAATGCTTCTTTCAGATTTGTTTTTCTACCTATCTACCACTGAAATACTTATCTAGCAGCATTAAGGTAGAAGAGTGAATATGTATACACTTCTTGATAAATATTGACAAATTTCCATTTGTAGATATGGCATCCTTTGGGGCTTATAACAGCAATGCTTAAGAATTTTCAATCGTCACACCTCAATGACAAAGTACACTGTCTAATTATGAGAGTCTATTTTGATTTCCAGGTTGATGGAGTATACAGGAAATAATTCAACTGCTTCTTATTGTACATGAGAAATACAGGCCCCCTGCACGGGCTGAATTTTCCTATAGGGAGTAGAAGGTAATCCTCTACCAACTGCGACTTCAAAGCAATAAAGTTTGTATTTTATCCCATGTTTCATCTCTCTCAGTAGATTTTGTTTCCTGCCTCCTGAAAATATGGATAACTGAGGTAGAACAGAGATTTTATGATGGGAAATATGGATAAAGTAAGCTCTTATTCATTTGATGAGGAAATTTCGTATGTACTACTTCCTCTTACTAAGTAAGGAGAATTTCTGGGAATGATGGAGGTAACAAATCCCACACTGTGAAGTCTAACCATTATATTGCTCAGATAATCTGGCAGTTCATATAGTTGTGTTGATTAGGATTATCTTTATAATCAGTGGGCGAGACAGAGATGAGATGACACAGAGTGAGAGAGAGAGAGAGAGAGAGAGAGAGAGAGAGAGAGAGAGAGAGAGAGAGAGAGAGAGAGAGAGAGAGAGAGAGAGAGAGAGAGAGGCAGAGAGTGCTAGAGAGATATACAGGTACATTTGTCATGAACGATGGGCACACAGGCCTAGCCAGGACATGAAGTCTCGCCATCTACTATCCTCAAGTTGGAGACCCAGGAAGCTGTGGTGTGATTCATCTGAGTGAACAGGACAGCCAGCAGTGTAAATCCCTGTAAAGTTCAATAGTCTGGGGCAGGGAGTTTGGTCTAGTGGTTAAAGTGCTTGCCTAGCATGCACGAAGACCCACGTTCGATTCCTCGGTACCACATACATAGAAAAAAGCCAGAAGTGGTGCTGAAGCTCAAGTGGTAGAGCTCTAGCCTTGAGAAAGTCCAAGGACAGTGCTCAGGCCCTGAGCTCAAGCCCAGGACTGGCAAAAAAAAAAAAAAAAAAGTTCAATAGTCTGAGAATCGGGAGTTCGAGTATCTGAAAGCATCAGAAGCTAGATGTCTGTGCTCGTGTAGAGAGAATAAATTCCTTCTTCTTCCTCTTTTTCTTTCTCTGTAGGCCCATGGTGCTTTTGAGGGTGCTTATGCATTCTGTTGAAGGTGAATTATTTTATTCGACCCCTCAATTCGAATGTGATTCTGTCTCAGGAAGACCCTCAGAGACACACCTACAAGTAAATAATGCTTCATCGTGCATCTGGACACCCATAATTCAGTCACACTGACAGGTGAAATTAACTATCAGAATGTTGAATTTTGAAAGATCAGAGCTTTGAGGACTTTGCTTATTACTGACCTTTCTCGTTACAAGAAAATGATGGCCTCTGTCACTGATAAACAAAACTGAAGAGTAAGGTGATGATGGCAGACTTAAATTAGTAATAACTATACAATAATATGCAATAGAATAATAACTATACTGTAACTAGGGAAAAGAGTCTATTGGAAATTGAATGGAACTTCAGTTTATATACAGGAGACAGGACGTTTTCAAGGAAAAATGAAACTCCAGGAAATGAAAAAATGACCAAAAATAGGAAAAATCTAGTGTTGTTTGTTAACTTCCACTTTAAGGGATGCTAGGCTTCTCCTAGGGGATCACCTTTGAGCTGTTAAAAAGAAAAAAAAAACTATGCTGAGCCAGGCACAGTGGCGCATGCCTGCAATCCTAGCTACTCAGGAGGCTGAGATCTGAGGATCGAGGTTCAATGCCAGCCCAGGCACTAAAAGCCATGAGACTCTTATCTCCAGCTGACCACTAGAAAACCGGAAGTGGTACTGTGGCTCAAGGGGTAGGGTGGTAGCCTTGAGCTGAAGAACTTAGGGACAGCACCCAGGCCCAGAGTTCAAGCCCCATTACTGACAAAAAAAAAAAAACAAGTTATGTGATATTTCTTCAAGGTTTTATAGGTCAAAGAAGCTCAGAGAAATTTCCTAAACAATCATCAGAGACTGACTGCCAATGGCTAGAATTAGTTTATCAACAATTCCCACTCATAAATATTGCAATGACCCCATTCAAAGGGTCATCAAATCTAGAAAGCCAGCAGCTTAAACCATGCCAATAAATATAAAATAATAATATGAAATCTCTTTTCTCTCACTTTCATGAAAGTGACACATGGCAGGGCCTCTTTCTCTACTCACGATCCATAATTCAAACAGAACTGCCGCCTGCTTCCTCATTAGCTAAATTGTATTCATTGCAGAAATCAACTTTTCAGTAGCAGTATTGATCGGCAGGAAGTAAGATGCAAAAAAATTAACACAACTTGAAAAATCCCCATCTTTACAATGTAACTCACCATCTGGAAATGATTTATTAGTGTCCATATGTTACCTTTCCATTTTACAAACGCAGCCATTTCTCATTAATCTGAGCCCTGTCGATGTAGAGTTTGCAATACTTTAGGAAGGGACAACCTTAAAGTTTCTAATACAAGTCAGGTACTTTCCCCTGTGCTTCCTTAATTATTTTTACACATCCTATATGTATTACCTGTGATGTTCAAGGTCTAGGCTGGGAAAATCAATATATATATATATATATATATAATTTTTTTCTTGTAATTCCCACATTTTAGTTGCTTTAATAATTTAATCCCCCTTTCCTCCTTTTAAATTTGGTACCATCATCTATAATAAGAATATTTTTGTTGTTGCACTACATTTTACTTTTAGCAGCTTTGTACAACCAAAGTTACAGGAAAATATTTTAAATAAGTGGTCAAAGTCAAAATGGAACTTAGAAAACTGAGCCCTGACAAATTCAGGCACAGACTTAATGCATAAGAATATTTCTTATTGAATATCCACATTATCTTTCCTTTTGTGCATTGTAATAATTTAACAATTACCCCTGTGCCAGTAAATTAAAATAAAATTACACTCTCCTAAACGCATTATCCAAGTTATTTTTTTAATAATTTCCTATTTACTTGCATTTTCAAAATTGTTTTTTTTTTTAATTTTACTAGGTTCTTCTGTAATCAGTTCCCTGCCTTATTTGAAGCTTAAATGGGGTGAATAGAGATTCAAAGTCTTTCTACGGAATATGAATTGACCCAAATAATAGGGTAAGAACTTTAAGTTAATGGGAAAGGACTCTACTGAGAGACTGGAACAATAGCAGGAGGTAAATAGCATAGAATTATTCACTTTATTTCCATTCACACTTCTTCTGTTTGTTATAAATTTTCAATTTGTTGTGAAGTGATTTCAAATTAAAGCTAATTATCAACTCTGTAGCTATGCTTTTATTGCAGCAAATATGCAATATATGCCTCCATATCAAAGCTCTATGTGGGGAAATCCAAATGAGAATGAAAATTCCAGTCCCTGCTCTCTGAGGGATGTCTGCTCTTGTTAAGAAGAGCAATTGCATGGTGTTATATTCATTCCCAAGGGCTGTCACAGCAAAGGACCACCTATTTGCTGACAGAAAAGTCAGATGTGTGCTCTCATGGTTTTGGAGGATAGAAGTCCAAAATCAAGCGCTCTGCAGAGCTGTAGAGTCTCTGGAGAGGTTGAAGGGAAGAGTCTTGCTCTGCTTTCTCCAATGGTAGGCAATTTTAGATGTTGTGTGCAATCGTAGACATGTAGCTATATCCCTCCATCCTCTGCTGCCACCTTCACATATGGTCCACGCCAAATATCACCCTGTCCTCCCTCTTTGTGTAAGAACACCAGATCTAGCATTCAGGCCTCATCAAAATCTAGATCTCATGTGACCTCAACCTCACGTACTTGTAACTGCAAAATTCCTATTTCCACATACAGTCCCGTGCATCTAAGCTTCGTGGAGAAAAAAAGTCAGGTATGTGAGTGGATGAATGGATGAAAGGATGGATGGATGGATGGATGGATGGATGGATGGATGGATGGATGGATTGTCGGATGGATGGACAGACTCATATCTTAACCAAAAACAAGTTAATTCCTTAGCCAAAGCAGTCAAGGGTGTCCATTTCTGAGGATCTGTAAACACAGTGGGTCACATCCTCTATCTAGTAACTATTTTGCTTTGTTCTCTCAGATTTCCTGGTCACACTGGTATGGCAGTCAATATATTATTAATGAACATTTCTGTCATCTTGACTGTTATCCAGTTGCCAGGCTTCAGACCCTTAGGTGCCACTACCTTGTACAAATCTTTCTGACTGTGGATTGTAGAGTTAATATAGCTTTCAGACTGCCAAGCCCAGCTTCCTCAAATGCATGTCTCCATGGTTCTGATTGAGTCATTTGCATGTCTTTAATCCTCATAACTATGAAACTACAAACTATTATTCTCTTGTAGATTACATGATATCATCTATATAAAACACAGAAAAAAACCTATTCAGGACACTTTAATTATTGTCCCAAAGTTAAAAAGTAATGAAACTTTTTAAAAAGGCCTAAGGTTTCCAACTAAATCTCTTATTTTCCCCTCTCTTAATCATAGTTCATGCATTATAATGAGCTTAAGATATTTTTCATTGTTCTCCGAGGATATGGCACACTCAGGGACATGTACATTTGTTCCCACTCTGAATTTAAGCTTTTTTTTTCATGGCTGATGCTCAATTAAAATCTTCTGCTCCCAACTTCTGAAAGTAAAGTAGGGTGAAATAATGAAGAGCTGGGGAACCAGTGGAAAGAGATATCCTATCACAGAAAACCTTGATTACTCCACTCAAAATGCTTTGTTATGGGACAATATGTGTGGAGCCTCAGGGTAAGTAATCTAAAAATCAGCCAAGGTTAAATAATCAGTTTGAGTATTCCAAGCTGAGCAGATTACAGCATTCTGAGAGGAATTTTACACCGGATGGAGAAAAATGTTATGAAATTAAAATTAATGAGAATGAGCTTGACATTCATGTGTTAGTTTGAATTAAAATGAATCTGAAGAAAATGGCACACCCTTTTTAAGAAAGGAAAGCTGTGATTTCTGCTACAGCTTGGAGGCAGTGTGGACACTCCATTAGCTGGCCTGCATATGTAAAATCACACTTGTTTTAAGTCAAGCTCAGTTTTTTTATGCCTTCTCTGTGCCTCTTGTTCCCTGAGCTTTATGAATTCTTCCTTCGCAGTCCTTTTCTGTAACCAGAACCAGTCATGAATTAAAGCAGAAATATATAAAACAAGATGCACACTTGAAAAAGCAAACACTGCAAACCAAATGGACTTGCTCTTCATTAAAGGCTCAGAGCAGCTGTGAGACGCTGAAACACTCACTGAACCTTTCCATCGTAGTTTTTTGCTTCTACAGTGATAAGGAGATTCTTCCAGTGATATGGACAGAGAGGCATGATACTCATAAATCGAACTGTTGTACTTAAAGATAATAGAATTATCTAAAACAAAAGGAGGATGCTGTATCACGGTCCTTGGGGAAAGCAGTTGATGTGGCTAAATTATAGTGTACCAATATTTCTCTAACATTCTATCTCCATTGGGACATAAGTTGCCCATAATTAAGGATTATTGAATGTTTAGGCAGAGAAATGTTTTCAAAAGGTAGCATATTTGAAATCAATACTTCAAAAGATGTATCTGTAAGCCCACATTTATTGCATTAGTCCTAGTAGCCATACAGAATCAACACAAATGTCTGACAATGGATGGGTGGATAAACGCAGTATGCATACACAGTGCAATACTAGCCAGGCATAGAAAAGAATGAAAAGTTGCCATTTGCTCAACATTCATGGTCCTAAAAGAAATTACATTGGGGGAGAAGGTTGTGAGGGTACAGGAAGACAAATAGTGCATTCCTTCACTCATGTGTGGAATCTTAACCAAGTAGACTTCATAGAATCAAAGAGTACAGTGGCTAGAGTAGCTACTGAGACACAGAAAGGTGACATATATGGGCATAATTAGATAGGAGGGAATCAGTTTAAGGGATTTATTGCACAGCATCGTGACTAGTTAACAGTGGTAACTAGTTATATTCCTGGAAAAATAAAGAGCTTTAGTTAGATGTTCTTTCTACAACTGTGAGCACGTCGCTAGTTACCAGCCCTGAATCACTCTACACTGTATATAAGGCAAATGTTGGATAACGGATCACTCAAATCATTTTAACATGATTATATATACAAAGACCCTCTTAAAGTCACACTATGACAGCTACCTACTAAGGACTTTTCATTTGTGGAAGTATCATTCTAGCAGCTACTGAGCCCCAGACCTCACCTCTGGATGACCTTGCATAATTTATGGTGATAGTCCATGAGATCAATTCATGACAGTGGAGGCCATCTAAGAAATCTCTGCTTAGGCCTATCAGAATAGCACCCCTGATGGTTCTATTATTCAGGATCCAAATCTACATGATGATAGAGTAGAGATCCTTTTATCGCACAAAGACAGTTTGATCTTCTACAATGTGAAAAGTCCCATGCTAGCAAATGTGACCACACAGATAATAGAAGACCTCCAGCCAAGAGAGAGAAAAACACCCAGCCTGGCTCTTGGCATTCATGCTCACTTAACTGGTCATAAAACTTCAGCCATCTCTCTCTAGTTCTAGGAGCTGACTGCTAGGTGTCAGGGTACCACGCCCCTCTGGTGTGGAGGGGCACAGCCAGGGATGTATTCCTCTTGTGCCACCAGAGAAATGGTGGTTTCTCAATGGATGACAACTCTGAGAACCACATGTACCTGTCTTGGATCTCCAAACTAGAAAACACATTCCTTCTCCTCCAGGGACTGCATCAGCCTTGTGACTTGCATAAGCTACTTGGTCCACAGCCATGCTGACCAATGTCTCTAGTGATTCCCATTCCAAAGTGGTCCACGCCCGCTCTCCTTTAGAACTTCCATCTACCCGGGACATGATGAGCAAGGACAGGTCTCTTTCTCTGGGTGTTGAATTCAGATTTGTGAACAACAGGCTATGATTTGCGGAGTCAGGTTGTCAGTGGGAAGATGAGAGCCAAACAAGGAAACAGCCCACAAGTGCTATGAGTCATTTGGAGATTCTCCAGAACACTGACTGCACACAGGGGGTGCCCCACCCACCCGGTGCCAACACACAGACCCTGAAATGCAGCTGCAGAAAGAAAGGATAAAACAGGGAACAACACAGAAGTCCACCTTAACAGATCTCTGACCCTGGAAAGGTCTGGAAAAGGAAGCATGTGCTGGAAGATGCTAGTGGAAAATAGAAGAGACAGAACTCAAAGAGAACCAACAGAGCCAATGCCCTGCCAGTGGAATCTGATCCCTCTTAACGCTGCCCTTTCTATTTCAAGTTAATCTACAATGATGTAGGGAATAGTAAATGAAATGTGAACTGGTTGGCTGGATGTTTTAAAAAAAAAAAAAAAAGGAAACACCTAAACACCTGACTTCAGAGTCAGATAAAGCCTTGCTTTCAATCCAACCTGTGCCCTTTTCTGATTTTTATGACAGCAAATGAAATCCTTAACCCCTTACTGTCTGCATGTTTTAGAGTCAGGACATTACTGGAATGAGACCGTTACTGAAGTTGGCTTGGGTAAATGCTGTATATAATGGTTAACAATTAGTACAAAAATAAAAAGTGATAGAGTCCACCATTGAGAGACTATTTGGGTTATAAAATTTAAAAAGGAAACTGGGCAGATGGGTGCTAGGCCTGGATTTCCGGAGTTGGCATGAGAGTTAAAGCAATAACATATGCAGTGTTTAAGATGCCAGCTGGTCTGGGTCTAGTGTTCAGCTCTGCCATCTTCTCTAGTACATAAGTTAGATAAACTCTGTGCCTTGGTTTCTCCATTTGTGAGGACATGATTGCATTGTACTCAGATGGTAAACACATTAGCATAAAGTATTTATAACTATGCCCAGAACATAAGAACATAGTACCCATAAGGCAAGGGTTTTTTTTATTGTACTCTTCAAGTGATTGAGACCTAGTCCAATTTAGACTCCAGCAGAATTTACAGAGATAAACGCAATGTTTAGACATTCACTAAGTCTCTACCTATGATTAGGTTATTGAATGAATTACAGATTTTGTTTCTGATGCAGTGATTCCCAAACAATAATTCAAAGGAATATGAGATAATTCTTGATTTCCCTAGAGGACCGTATTCAGAGGTTGGTAAATACTAGGTAGAATTCCTAAAGTCTTAATCACTTCACCATAACTTCATGTAGGTTTCATAAGTTTGTTGAATGCATGCTATATGCCAAGTACCCAGCTGAATGCTGGCTACTGGAGATACAGTCCACGCTTGCAATGCCAGTGGATGATTCACATCTGGAAGCTTCTCTCTCCACTAAGAGAAAGGTTACCTGACCTCTCAACAAAGCCTTTGTCCAACCAAATCAGGTAAGTTTCAACCACTAAGAAGGTCAACTTTAATCTCAGCTGTAAGAGTTTCTTAATTTTAGTCAAGGAAAAGAGTTATCATTTTTCAAAGTAAGTTCCAGCTCAGCACCTAATCTCCTTGCTTTTAAAGAAATGGATGGATGAACTTTGCTAAGTACCAGTCTCTTCTCTTGTAAAACTTTCCTCATTCCCAGTGATGCTGCAAGATCAGTGAACATCTTCACTCCATGCTCCTGCATGCAAAGACATGTTCTGAACTCAGAAGACAGGACTTCACACTTCCCTGGCATATGTCTTAAACTATATCACACAGAATATCTGGTTTAATAGAGAAATAATCCAGTTTTGTAAATTTGTCAAGAGCATAGGCTAGACAATTTTAGGGAGAAGTAGGTGATATTTTGTTCAAATAAATCTGATTCACTGAAAGTTTTGATACTCCTTTTGAGAGTCCTCTCTGGAGCTCTTTGTTTTCATTGGTTTATTTACTTATTTGCTTATTTCTTTATACTGATACCTTGCATGCTTCAGAAGATGAATAGCATTCTGGGATTTTTTTAATGATCAAATAAGGGCAAGAAAGTAATATAAAATTGAGCTTACACCCCAATCCTAAACTGAATAAAATCTTGATATCAGGATGAAAATTTAATTCTTTCGGACTTTCAAGGAGGTGTCTAGGCCATGAATCAGTGTGAGATCACCTGCACAGGACAGTGGCCTGGACCGTCTCTTTGTCCATTGCCTTGCACAAGTCACTTGCCCTTACCACGGTACTGATTCTTTACATTTCTGAACCAACAAACTACCTGTTGGAGTATGAAGTGCGCCCTTCAAGTCAACCCCACCTTCTTCAAACAGAACAAGGCAAAACACTGAGTTCTCCATTCCGCCCTGGCACTACTGCTAAAGTTTATGATTTCCCCCAACGCTGAGCCCCACTCTAGAGACACTGAGTACACAAGCAAATGTTCTTTGGCAAGGCAGGGTGTTTTTTCAGCTGAAATGGTGGCAGTTCAATTAGCTTAGCAGTTTGCAGAGAAGATTCATTCAAAACACTGAAAAGCAAACATTGGCAAAATGAAAAGTTATTTCCTCATTTGCTTTGAAGGTATTTTAAACACTGAAGATCAACAGAGAGAGCGAGCTGTAAGATGGATTCCTGGGTCGGTCCGTGTGAAGGAGAAGAAACTTCAGATTGAACTACTTCATATAGAACTGAGAGCATCTCTCACGTGGAAGGTTTGCTATGTGCTTACCAAGTGTCAGGATTCTAGTCCCTAACTGTCCGTTCAGCATTGCCCATTCCTTAACTGTGTATGTATCTTATTCTTCCTTTCTTTAGAAATGTACTCTGCCTTACTTATTTAACTGAAACCCCGCTCTGTCTATCACCTTTACAATAAGTTTTTTTAAAGAAGGATGCTATGTTTAACCTAAAGCTCTCCCAACTAGCTCAGTAGCCACTGCAGTGATGCTGCTTTCAGAACTAAAATCTGCTGCACTATGCTAAGGACAGGGCCCTCAAGGGTCACTGGTTTTCTTCTCCCATCTGACAATCAGATGGCAGACCTGGGCATGGAGGAGTCAAGGACAAAAGGACATAACTACCAAGTACCTATTATGTTCGGCCTCCGTGAGGAATACTTTGTCTTATTTCTCAGAGGCAGCCCATCCATTAGCCTGCCTAAAAATCAGACATGTCTTTCTTCTTTTTAATTTCCCTGTAGTCTATTAGCATCCATGAGTTGAACAAGAAAGTTTCATTTTGATATGGACATGAGGAGAGAGATTCACCCTCTTAGTCACTCTTCCTCAAACCCCTCCTCCACTCCGACCCAATCTCAAAAAGGTTCATTGCTCATTTGAACACTTATACATACAGTATTTTGACCACACTCACCCTTCCGCAACCTCTCTGCTGCCCCTTCCCCTACCACTAATACCCCCACCACACCCAACCCGTTTGAACATTCATGACATTCAGTATTTTGAAGTGTATGTTGATTGTTCGTGTGGCACACATATTTTAATTAAGATGACTCTCATTCTCCCAATTCTTCAGTACCTGTGATCACATAGCAGCGTCAAGTGAATTTCATTTTCACTATCTTCATACATAGAGGCAACATATTTCAGTATTATTCACCTTCTCACTTTCTCTTTCATCCCTGCCCCTCAGATATCCTCATGATCACAAACTGTATGAATATAAATATACATAGATGCATATATAAATCTATACACCTTCCAGCTTAGTCCTTCCAAATTTGATTTCACTGAACATGCACTTTGGTTTCTTGAAATATTTTTTCTTGGTTCTGTTGACCTTACTTATGTTCCAAAACCAGTTCTTTCTGGCCTCAACTAGAGTGAGGCAAGCTAGATAATCCCTAATTCCTGCAATTCCTGACTTTGTGCTCATATGAAACTGAGTGATTAAATTCCCAAACCTATCCTCTCTGACTTCCTTTAAGGAAATTTTTGACATGATAACAAAGGAATGTCAGCGTTACTCATGCTGAGTAAGAACATATTTCGGTACTTGTGCCTTCCTCACTGGATTAAGAGGGGGAAACATCCTATCATGCTTGGGACCAGGCCAGGAGCTAAAGACACTTTACTCAGAACCAAGTCTCTTTCCTTCACTTGTCTTCCAATGGAGTATGTAATATCGGCACACGGTGAGATGAAATTAAAATGTGTGTTTTGGAGCATGGATATCTTTACAGTCTAACTACAGGTTAATAGAAAGGAGCCAGAGAAATTATCTAATTAATCCTAAAGGAGATGTACATGTTTTACAACCCTTCAATGAAGGATCTATACACTCTCTAAGAGCACTGATTTGAAAAGAGGTTAAATTCAGGTAGAAGACACATTTCAGAATGAATTCATAGCATCCACATTGAGTTCAAAATATTAAAGCTCACCAAAGGCACACTTAATTCCTATTCATGAGTTCCACTATTTTAAACGTGTTTATCCTTCTCAGGTGTAACACACACATTTTACTATTCATCCTATAATTAATGAATACAATCACCTCACAGTTATGACCCTGACCAATTATTTGATAGGACAGTTTCTAAATTCTGAGTATGACTCACTTAGAATATCACAATTGCCTCCTGACTGATTTCCCAGACTGATCACTCTTATTTTTAATCTAAGCAGCACGACACAGGAGCAATGACTTTCCAACAGTCCCCTTGATTTCTATATGAGGATTTTCATTACATAGAACACCAACTCCAAACACTGTGACTGTTCTCTATCTGACCTCAGTTACCATCATTCTCTACTGTCTCTGCTCCTTTTGCCTCACAAAAAAGGGGTTTCTTAAATTATGGATGTCTTTTTTTATATTTTTATTGTAATTAATAAAAGGGTTACATGATATTTGCCAGATAGAAGGTGCATTAATTCAAATATATTGATACCCTTTCACATGTCTTGGTCCCCATTACCCTCCCCTCCACCCCCTCTCTTGGTTTTTTCCCTTCCCTATCCAATTTCAAATAACCAAATACAAATAAATCCAATATATCAGATAACAAAGTGAGATACTGTAACAATATGAGATAACCAAGGGACAGCAAAAGAGATGAGAGATAACATAGTACATTAAGGACAACAATCATTCATTATATGGCTTTTGTTTCAATATCCTGGAGGTCCTTTCAATTAGCTTCATACTATATGGCCTTATATATCAAGGTTTTGCTGTATTGCAGATCTCTGCTAGGAGAGCCCAAGGTTTCTACTGATTATGACAAATGAGGGAAACCATTGAGCCTAAGTTCCTTTGAGTCTGGCTTACTTCACTTAATATGATTTTTTCTAAGACTTTCCATTTCCTAATGGGGCGATGTCATTTTTTCTGACAGCAGCATAGAATTCCATTGTGTACAAATACCACAACTTGTTGATCCACTCATCAACTGAGTGACATCTAGGTTGGTTCCATATTTTTGCTGTGGTGAATAATGCTGCAATGAACATTGTTGTGCTAGTGGATTTAGTATGCCCCAGATTCTGGATGATTGGGTAAATGCCAAGTAGTGGAATTGCTGGGTCATAGGGGAGCTCTATGTTTAGCCTTTTGAGGAACTGCCACACTGCTTTCCATAGTGGTTGAACGAGTTTGCACTCCCACCAACAGTGTAGTAGTGATCCCTCCTGGCCACATCCCCTCCAGCATCTGTTGTTATTCATTTTCCTGATCCTGGCCATTCTAACTGGAGTGAGGTGGAATCTTAGAGTTCTTTTGATTTGCATTTCTTTTATGACCAGAGATGTTGAGCATTTCTTCATGTGTCTATAGGCCATTTTTGTTTCTTCTTCAGAGAAGACTCTCTTTAAGTCTTTGGCCCATCTTTTAATGGGATGGTTGTTACTTTGGAGGTTAGTTTTGGAGTGATTCAATTTTTTGAGCTGTTGATATATTTTAGATATGAGGCCTTTGTCTGTTGTTTGATTGGTGAAGTTTTTCTACTCTGTAGGCTTCCTAATTAATTTACTAGCTATGTCCTTTGCCATACAAAAGCTCTGCAGTTTAATGCAGTCCCACTTATCCAGCCTTTCTCTGATTTGTTGTGATTCTTGGTCCTTATTAAGAAAGTTTCGACCTGTGCCAAGGAGGCCTAGTGTATCTCCTATTCCTTCCTGTAAAGTTTTCAGTGTGTCAGCTTTTACCTCCAGGTCTTTGATCCATTTGGAGTTAATTCTAGTGCAGGGTGACAAAGAAGGATCCAACTTTAGTTTTCTGCAGGTGCTTAACCAGTTCTGCCAGCACAACTTGTTGAAGAGGCTGTCTTTCTTCCATTCTATTTTTTGGCTCCCCTGTCAAAGATTAGGTGGCCATAGGTCTGTGGTTTAATATCTGGGTCTTCAGTTCTATTCCATTGGTCTTCAGGCCTGTTCCTGTGCCAGTACCAAGCTGTTTTGATAATTATAGCTCTGTAATAAGAGTCTAAAATTTGGAATTGAAATTCCTCTGGCGCTGTTCTTTCTGCTAAGAAGTGTTTTTGCTATACGGGGTCTTTTATTATTCCATATGAAATTTTGGATTGCCTCTTCTATTTCTTTAAAGAATGCCATTGGGATATTGATGGGTATTGCATTGAATTTGTAGATAGCTCTTGGCAAGATTGTCATTTTCACAATATTGATTCTTCAAATCGAGGAACATGGGAGGTTTATCCATTTCCTTAGTTCTGCTTTAATTTCCTATTTTAGGGTTTTAAAGTTTTCATCAAAAAGGTCCTTTTAGTTAAGCTAATTCCTAGGTACTTTATTTTCTTGGAGGCTATTGCGAAAGGAGTTGCTTTCCTGATTATTGCCTCGTTCCTCTCACTGTTGGCGTAGAGGAAGGCAGTTGATTTTTGAGGGTTAATTTTTATAGCCTGCTACTCTTCCAAAGTTTTGAATCAGCTCAAGGAGCGTGGGAGTAGAGTCTATAGGATTCTTTAAATACAGAATCATGTCATCTGCAAAGAGGGATAGTTTTACTTCCTCCTTCCCTACTTGGATCCCCTTTATGCTTGCTTCTTGCCTTATTGCTCTGGCTAGGAATTCTAATACTATGTTAAAGAGGAATGGAGAGAGTGGGCATCCTTGTCTAGTTCCTGATTTTAGAGGGAATGGCTTTAGCTTTTCACCATTAAGTGTAATACTAGCAGTGGGTTTGTCATACACAGCCTTTATTATATTGAGGAATGTTCCATGGATTCCTAGTTTCTCCAGAGCTTTTAACATAAAGGGGTGTTGGATCTTACCAAATGCCTTTTCTGCATCTATTGAGACGATCGTGTGATTTTTGTCCTTGCTCCTGTTGATGTGTTGAATTATGTTAATTGATTTGCATATGTTGAACCAGCTTTGCCTTCCTGTGGATGTCTTATCCCCTCTAGTATCATTATAAGAACACAAGAGATGGGTAGATAAGAAACGAGGCTTCTTTTAACTCACCACTGTGAATGCTGAAACTTGGAAAGTGGCAGCCACATCTGACGAGGGCCTTCTTCAGTAATTACGATGACAGTGAGCATGGCATCATGGCATTAGAAGGTGAGAATGTCTGCAAGAAAGATTTTACAGTAAGTGAGGAAGCAAAAATGATGACTAAGGGAGAAATCCACTTCATAACAACCCATTCTCCTTTTTCATTTTTTAAATTTTGTCAATCGTAGGGCTTGAACTCTGGGCCTGAGCACTGTCCCTGAGCTCTTCAGCTCAAGGCTACTGCCCTACCCCTGGAGCCACAGCCCCACTGTGACAACCCACTTTCATAGTGATCAAGCGAGTGTCTTCTTATAGATAGGCATTAATCACAGTATTAGTGTCTTCTAATCCCCTAATTACATTTACCACACCGCACCTCTCAAAAACCCACCATATTAAGGACAAAACATCTGACATTTAAACCATTAGGAAACAACCCACATCTACAACAGGCAATTGATTTACCTGTCAGGATGTCTAAGCTACTTTTTAGAACGTTAAGTACCCTGACCAGACAAGTTGAACCCAAACCTCTGATAGGAGATCTGTGAAACTTCTTTCTTTTTTTACTGTGTTTCATGTAATTCATATGTCATTGATATCTAACAGCACGTGTTCAAGAATCCTGAGTCCCCAACCAGATTCCCAACAGTCTGTCCCACTTCTTATCTCTGTCAGTGTGTTCTACTCTTTACAGTGTATTCTACACTTTCTTTTCTTAATGAAAGTCTCTCATTTTTGGTTCCACTTACATATTACCACATTAGGGCCAACGTTCTACAGTCTTCCACTCAGTGTGCACATGTTTCTCTGCCTCTTTCCTTTCGCCTTTGATTTATTATGATTGTTCAAATTAGGATTATGATAAAAATCAGTGTGTGTCAGAACTAAAGATATCTGGGTTTCAACCCCAAAATCTGCCATCTTGAACAGTTTTAGTGCTTTATTTTGGCAATATAATTTTTACTCTTAAAAAATGAATTAACTGAGCCCTGAGTTTGGCCTAGCAGTAGAGTGCTTGCCTAGCATGCATGAAGACCCAGGTTCAACTCCTTAGTATCGCATACACAGAAAAAGCTGGAAGTGATGCTGTGGTTCTAGTGGCAGAGTTTTGGCCTTGAGAAAGCCCAAGGACAGTGCTCAGGCCCTGAGTTCAAGCCCCAAGACTGGCAAAAAAAAAAAGAATTAAATTTGACCTGCAGTTCATTAGTGGTCATAATGTCTTCATAATTTCTCTACCCTCTCTTGTGGTTTGTGTGTGAAGTATCAATCCTAAGCGTGTCTTGTGTTGAAAACTTGGTTGTCAGCTGGCAGTGGTATTGAGCTGTGAATAGATGATGACGGAACTAACCTCATCAATGAGTCCCTCTACTGACGGAGTCCTAATTGGATGGTATTTATGGGAAGAGGTGAACGTTTCAGAAGTGGGCCTAGTTGGAGGAAGTAAGTAACATGCCTCTCTGCTCTGACATGAACAGATCTGCTCTGCCACACTCTTGTGCTATGGTCTACTGCATCATCACAAGTCAGGAAAAAACAGAGCTCGCCATCATGGGCAGAAGCTTTTGAAACTGTGAACCGAAATGTATTTCTCCTTCTTCAAATTGTTTTACTCAGATACTTTGTCAGAGTGATTTTTAAAAAACACTTCTGAATGACATACCCCTCTAAATATCCACATTCTCTACTATTTCACTTTAAATGGAATCACAAAAGAAGCAGAATTTATTTTCTCTCCCTGAGTATCCAGATTAATTAAATGATTTCTATTGAGCACTCAATTATTGGTGAAATTACAATACTTAGTATTTTCAATTTTTATGAGAACCTTTGAAAAAAATACAGGTTTTATGTAAAAGTTCCAGAGTTAGAAATGTTGTCATCAAATTGAAAAAAAATTAAATCTTTGCACGAGGCAGAGAAGAACATCAAAGACTACCATTTGATATCCTGCTTTGTAGCTTACATTGAAATTATCTGTGTGAATCTTAGCTCCCCTTTTTGATTATGAATTAATTTGAGATGAGATCAATAGACACACCTTGCTCTCTCCTAGGTGTTCCATGCTGTGCCTTCAAGTAGGAAGTGTCTATAAATCTTTATGAAATATCAGTAAGACAGTCTCTGTATTAAAGGAATTACCAAGTAAGTACAGAGATAAAATAGGTAATAGGTATTCAGAGATACCTGTGACACCACATTGATAAGCATGGGCATAGCAATGGCAACAAAAACAACTTCTGCTCTGCAATTATGGAACTCCTATTATGAGGTGAGCATTGTACCAAATCTGGAGATGTGTTGCTCATTTAATCATCTCAGCAATTCTGGAAGATACAGCCCAAGTGGCATCTGCCTGAACAGCTCTAACTATTCTGATGAGATAGTCATCTGTCCCCAAAATGTAATTTAAAATGATTTGAACAACATTTTCCATTAGGTGGAGTCTACCACAACCACTTGGAAATAAACTGCTATAGATTATAATCAAGAACTTGTTTCTTATTCATCCTTGTTCTGATGTTTTACTTATGAGAATTACAATTCTTATTGTTGCTTTGTTTCAGCTCCTATTGAATTCACTGACACATATACATACCCACATGTTCTTCTCCTTTGTCTCCAAAGTAAGTACAAAATCTATACTTTTGGTGTCTCTAGGTTAATGTGTAAGGACTCAGTGACAATATCATAAAGTAAAATTCATTTTAAAAAATCACACATCTTTTTCTTAGGCTTTCTCTCCCCTTGATTACACTAGAGTAATCTCTGCCAGTCTCTTCTTTCCATTTCTATCTTTCTTCCAAGTCACTCAAGCATCCTATCCCAGGGCCAACTCAAGCACCTTGTGCTGTCTCCTCTACAAAGTAATTTCCACTAGTAGCTCCATTATCACAAAGAGAAGTCCTAATTTTTGAGTTAGGAGAACTAGTAACTTCATTCATACAATCCAAAGTGATCTACAGATTTAGTATAATATTTATTCAAATTTCAATGGCAGATTTCAAGAAATAGCCAAATGATTGTAAAATTCTTATGGTGGTAGGTGCCTGTGACTCACACCTGTAATCCTAGCCCCTCAGGAGATTGACACTTAAGGATTATGTCTCATTATGGTTTAAAGCAGCCCAGCGCAATAAAGTCCATGAGACTCATCTCCAGTAAACTACTCAAAAAAGCCAGAAGAGGCACTGTGGCTCTAGTGGGAGACCACTCACCTTGAGCAAAAAGGACAGCACCCAGGGAAAGCATCCAGGCCCAAAGCTCAAGTCCCAAGACTGGAAAAACAGCAACAACAGAATTCTTATGAAGCTACAAAAGATCTTGAATAAGCAATAGGAAAAAGCACAGAAATATCTGCATGTATCACCCTATAAAGCTATGTTCATTAAAACAACCATAGTGCTGGCATTTCAGCAAACACCTAGACCAAAGGATAAATTAATAAATATAACTTATAAGACATGGTAATGGAAATATAAACATAACTATATAGATGTAAAAATCTATAACTCTATAAAAATATATAACTTATAAGTTCATTTTCAACAAAGGTGACAACAATGGACATAATGCAAAAGTATAGTTTCTTCTGTAAATGGTGATAGAAAAATTGAATATCTGCCTGCAGAAGAATGAGAACAGATCTATGCTTCAAATTATATTTTTCCAAAAATTGATTAAAGTCCAAAACATAACCCCTGAAACTGAAACTACTTTGAAAATAAAAACAGATGAGGGGAGGGGGCGGAGGGAGGGAAATGGGGACAAAAACATGAGAAGGGATATCAACGTGTGTGAAGTAATGCAACTTCTATCTGGCAAATATAACTGTAACCCTTCTGTTAATTACAATTAAAAAATAAAAAATAAATACAACCAAAAATCTTAACCAAACTCCCAAAACCTTCTTAGCAATGATTTTAAAGTATTATTTTACAAGCATAGATGGCAAAACATGAAACTAGACAAATGGAAATTTATCAAACTAAAAATCATCTACATAGCACAATCTATGGAAAAGAAAGATGAACGGTGGGATAGAAGAAAGTATTTGCAGTGCCAACTTAGCTAGGCTATGGTGGCTAGTTCTTTGTTCAAAGAAGTACAGATATTGTCTAGGTGTATTTTGAACATGATTTACACTGAAATCTGTACATGTTGCCTAAGCATTTTCTAATTAATTGGATGTCTTAGCAGAAACACTGGGGCCCTCATAAACAGGAAATTCTGTTTCTGCACTGCCACTAAATTCAAGACAGCATAATCAATTCTTGCTAGAATTTCTAGCCTGAAACCCTAAAACTTTTGGACTTGCTTTTTCCTGCAATTGTTAAATCCCTCTGCATATTTATGTGTATGTGTGCATGCTGTTATTTCTGTTTCCTTGGAGAATGTTAACTAATACTCTCTTTTGGCCTTTCTTCTGTTCTCATAGCATTGCCTGGGGCAGAGGGTGTTATCATCTTTTACACAAACTGAGTATGTTGGAAAACATAGCCAATTAACCCTACGGATATTTTCCAATCTCTAAAAAGGCATAACAAGCTACACCAATGGTTGTCAAAGGGCATTTTCCCCCTTGAATAGAGTTCGGTGCTGCTTTGTAGACTCATTCAAATGTGGAAAAATGAAAATTCAAGAAACGGGACTATATTCCTCTCAACTGTTAAATGGAATCATGGATGTCAAAGTTCACAACCCTCCATCATGCCTCATTGTCCCAATAATTGTCCCAATACTCATTGTCTGACTTTGACCATGAAGGTTTTACCAGGAAACACACACACAGAAACCCTAAAGTATACATGTTTCTACATTCCTGGGATGATAGCTGAGATGATGGCAGAAAGAAAGACCAGGAAAGTAGAAAGGTAAAGACATAGATGATTTATTTAGGGGAATTATAAATAAATCAGATTGCAATAAGGCATTTACTCTGAGGACCTCAAGACAGGAAGCAGATGCTTGTGCAACAGGAAATGGATGCCTATACAAGAGCAAGGGGTGCTTACTGCTGGCTTCCTTAAGATGTAACTTCTTTCCTCATCACTAGGCCTGCCTTGCTTATCTTCATATTCTCACTTCACGTCATAAAGTAAAATGGATATGTTTTTAGTTGGCTTTCTAAAGCCATAAACCAATGAATCACCACATCTACCAAATTGACTCTTACAAATTTCGTTTAATGCATTAAATATACTTTGTTTGGAATGTTTTATGAAAACCTAATATCCTCAGAGACAACTACACATATCATTGAGGACAGCTCAAATTTCACAAAGTGTTTTCATGAAAAGGAACATAAATAGTATTTCCAGAAACACGTTTATGCCCCTTTCTTCCCTTTGCTGCTTACATACTCAGGATCAGCACGCTGGCATTTTTACCACAATGCTCTTCTTTCCAAATAATTTATTCACAGGTGAAGAAGTCAAAAGCTCCACAAATACACGCAAGAAAACTATCGTTTTCTGAACTTGCTCTTTGATGACTCATTCCACAGGCATCTATGGCTAACAATTCATTTTGAATCCTTTCTAAGACATCTTTTGTGTGTGTCACTACAAACTTTTTGACTGCTAAACCAGATTCTGCAGAAGGCTATTTTGGAACTGCTATCTTTCTAGTTTTTGTTGTAAGTTAGCAAGCCAAACTTAAGCATTTTGTAGCCACCACATACAAGTGTAATTCCCACAAACAACAGCTTCACTGTAGCAGCTAAGATAGCCACATTAATTTGTTCACTTGTCTACTCTCCATCTCTGGTCCACTCCCTTACCACATGCTCCAAGACACAAGAAAGAAGGTGTTAACACAACCGAGAAGAAAGCAGCTCCTGAAGAGTGTTAATGAGCAAAGCCTCCTTGGAGGTGACATGAAATTTGGTGCTGAGCTGCCAAAATCTGCCTTCTGTTAGAAGCCAGGGAAACACAGGCACATGATTCACTGATATTGCGTATAGTGTATCTAGGATATCAGCATCTAACTACAAATCAAAATTTTCTGCTTGGTGGAAAAAGGCCAGATGTCAGTGAGAGCTTTGTACAACTGCAATTGCACAAAGCCATTTCAGCTGACTCCAGAGAAATTCTTGTGATTCTGAAGCCTCACCTCTTATCCTTCATGCTATCTTCTAAAACATCTCCTTCTCACTGTCCCCATGCAATAAGGCAGTGGAAGAATAGATGTATTATAGATTCTAGAATCAAGAGAAGCAGTTCCAAATTACCTGTATCCTTTTAAAATCCTGCAATCTTGAGAAACTCAGGCTTAGAATCTTAAGTATGGCTTACCTGGAGGTAATTCGGATTAAATTCCACAATGTATGTAAAATCACCCAGCATCAAAATAAATGACAGCTAGCAGCCTTCAAGTATTCCTCACTGCAAAACCAAAGACCTAAACTGAACTGTTACCTCCAAAGACTAACTGCCTTCTTTCCATTGTCGTTATTTGCATCCTAAGTATTCAGAAAACAAACCTTGACCTTGTGATCTTTTATTTCATTCGCTTTTACTCTTTCAATATTTTTCAGTTTCAGCATTAGTTTGACCCAATTTCTCTTCTTGAATCTTGCTAGTTCATCAATCTTGCCAAGTTCTTCACATTCCTCTTTATGATCATTTCTATCACCACTTCCTCTGCTTCTTCCCATCCAAGCAAATTTCTTCCTGTATCTGGTCTAGTTCTCAGTTGTGGTCAAGCTTAGCCCCTGACCCTAAGCATATCTGACAATGTCTGGAGATGTTTTGATCATCACGACTGGGTTTCTGCTTCTGGGGATCCTAAATACTGCTAAACATGGCAGTGACTATCCACCAACAAAGTCCAAGTGGCAATAGTGCTAAGACTGAGAAAAGCTGATCTATTTTTCTCATCTAGTTTCCTTCCTTCTTTCTGCCAGGCTTATATTCTGAAGGTTTCCTCTTAAATTTTTTGACTTATAATGATTCTCTTCCTTAGACATTCAAGCCCCACATTATAAACTTACTAGCTTACTGGTAGAAAAAGAAGACTAATACTAAAAATAATTAATTTCATTGAACAACAAATTTGTGCCAAGAACTATCCTATTTAATATATATTAAATCACTTTGTCCTCAGAGCAGCTCTATTAGAATTGAAGTCAAGCATTTGTAAGCTTTCATAGGATAAAATATCTTTAATTAAACTTCAAACTCACAAATGTACAATACAGATATGCTGAACAACAAATAACTAATAACAAATGATTGTGCCAAGATTTGTTGGGCTGGTGACAGAACAGACACAAGGAAATATCTCACATACATTATTTTCTCATCAAAAACAAACATTCTTCCCAAATACGTGGAGAAATAGAGTATTTTATTAATTCATGGCAATAACTAAGAAAGACTCTTACATAGTTTAAGGTCCACGGGAAGTCAAATATTGAGGGGTGTGTGTGTGTGTGTGTGTGTGTGTGTGTGTGTGTGTGTGTGTGTGTGTTTTACCCAGGCTTGAACTCTGAGCCTTTCCCTTTCATTCTTGTCTATTTTGCTCATAGCTGGCACTCTACTACTCCTACCACACTCCCACCATCAGCTCTTCATTGATTACCTGAAGATAAAGCTCACATAGACTTTTCTGACTGGGCTGGCTTTGAACCATGATTCTGAGAGTTCAATCTCTTGAGTAGCTAGGATTGTAGGCATACCCAGCACCCGGCTACTTTAAATTCTTCATTTCTTTCAACAACAGAAAATTTTTATGCAAATAAAGTATCTACAGGTGAATGAATTCTAGTTCTCAAGTCTCAACGAAAAAGTCTGAAATCCAGAAAATATATTCATAAACTGCTTTGATAAATGGCAACATATTTGTACAACTACTTAAAGATAATAGAAAAGAAGGGAACTTTGAAAAAGAAAGAAGTGGATCCCCGAATGGTTTACCTCCTGTCCTCTGGCATGTGTCTTTGCGGTGTGTGTTTTACGAAGGTTTCCAATACACTGGTCTCATGTTGCTCATGCAGTCCCACCATCAACATCCTATCCTAAATGACGTTTTATGACCTGTCCAGCTGCTCTTGAAAGTATCCCATCAGTGCTACGTATTACCACAGACGGTGGAAGAGTCAGCCCAGGACAGTCCCGAGCATCTGCACTGTTGTCCAGAGCAATGTGCAGAGCAGTGTGCACTTGGATTCTCTTTCTGACAGAGACCTATAAAGAGTGGATTGACTAAATCGATGGTCACCTGCCATGAGTCTGGAAATGTGCTGATCTGCTCTAGAAAACATACAATAGGAGCCCCGCGCAGCTCAAACTGAACTCCTATTTGAATGAATACACAGGTAATCCTCTGGTTACTCTCCAAGATCTGTGGCATTTCAAGACTCCATCTTAGCAATTAAATTGCCAATTACAGGGACCCACTCATGCCTGCATCTCAGTCTTTAAGAATAGGCGAATCTCTGCCATTCCCCCAGCATGCAAGATCATTTTCGTTGTATTTTCTGTTGGCCAAGGCAGAGGTAGGGTTTAGACACTTCTATGTGGCTTTTTTCTGTTACAAAAGCACTTACCCCTCCAGCCAAAAATCCACCCTGAGATTGATGGCAAGTACCAAAGCCGATATATGTCTTCTATGACTGGTATAACAAAGTGTCACAGGTTGAGTGGCTTATATGACAGGAAATTGGTGGTCAGATTTATCACAATTCTGCAGGCCCCAAGTCTAAAATCAAGGTTAAAATAATATTCCTTCTGAGGTCTTTGTCCTTGGCTTGGAAGTGGCTGTGCGATCACACAGTATTTTCTGTATGCACCTGTGTCCTACTTTCCTCTCCAGTTATAAATGGAATCATTCATATTGGCATAAGACCCACATATATAACCTCCTCCTGCTTTAAGGACCTCCTTTGAGGTCCTATCTTCCAACAAAGTCAGATCCAAAAGATAATGGAGTAGGAGCTCAGCACATGGATTTGGAGTGAACACAAATTAATCAGTACCAGACATCTATTGTGATGACACAACTAGAGACCAGGAGAAATGATTATGTATATGCCATTGGAGTACTTATTGGATGCAGAACAGTCCACGACCAGAGTAACAGAGTTCTCTTGAGAGCAGGCCATGTTGATAAGGCAGCACTCCCATTGCAGGAATTTCCCATTGTCTGTGTGAAATGCCACAGTCTCCACCATGGTTCCACGCTTTCCACACTGGTCACTGGACTGGTTGACTATTTACTTGACTAGTCTGTACATCCGTACCCTAGTCATATGAATACATAACCACTCTTCTCCAAGTGACAAACTGCCCATTTTCTTATGAATTGCAGTTTTGAACATTCATTCTACTTCTAGCCACAAGGAATAATTTAAAAAATAAGAAAAACATAAGATAGTTAGAATTCCTGCTTTCTCGGTCTTCACTCATAGAATGTCCTTGCTTCTTATGGAGCAGTCCTTGGACCAACAGGAACTGTATCTTCTGCGAGCATGTAGAAATACCAGGCCCCATGTCCCACTGGAGACCTTCCATCTCAGAGTCTGTATTGTACGATATCTTCAGGTGAGTTGTTCTTCCGCTCAAGTTTGAGAATTGCTGCCACAAAATGACTCTAGGCAATTAACCTATCTGTGCCTGAATTCTCTCATCAGTAAAAGAAGGCAGTTATAACTAGAAGTACCCATAGATTCCTTCAAGTTTTAACCCGAGCATAGTTTAGTCTTTAAAAGTTATAAGTGACTCACACTGAGAATGCATTAAACTTTCAGCTCTCCTTCTGCATGAACGTTCTGCTTCTGAAAGCTTCCCTTCAATCTGCAAGTGGCAATTAAAGTCATGGTTGAAGAGAGACTTCTTATAGCCTAAATGGAAGGCATTCTTGCTAATATGTCAGCTCTGTACCTTAAGGCTAAAGTGCCTTAGAGGTGTAATGTGCAAATGTGCTAGACCAACACTTATTGCAGTTAGAGAAGTGATTTGGTGAGCCCAGAGATTCTGCCATTTAGTGACTTGACCCTCTTAAAGGACGATGACTCCTGATTAGCTATCGTAATTTATGGTAATGCACCATTTACACCAACCCATCAGCCAGAGAGTGATGGAGGAAGAGACACAGAGATCTAGAATGAATGAAAGATAGAAAGGGTAAGGTTGAAAACTAAATTATCACTCATTCTCTTTATATGGATCATTTGAAGCCCCAGGATCCATTCTAAATTGAAAATTCCCAAGTGATTAAGAGTTTAAAGGTCTACAGGAAAGGAGTTTGTAAATGGCACTTGTGGTTTTAAAGAGTTATAGAGGGCCAGGAGTTTGGCTTATTGGTTAGAGTGCTTGCCTACCATGCACAGAGACCTGGGTTCAATTTCTCAGTACCACATACATAGAAAAGCCAGAATTGGTGGTGTGGCTCAAGTGGCAGAGCACTAGCCCTAAGAAACAGTCCAAGGACAGTGCTCAGGCCCTGACCCAGTCCCCAGGACTGGCAAAAATAAATAAATAAAAAATAAAAAAGTTATAGAACAACACATATCATAAAATGATATATTCTTTCTTGTTCACAAAAATCAAGTTATAAAGATGTCTAAAATATATACAGAAACTATTGTTTGACATGTGTTGCTCTTAATATAAACACTAATACTAACAAAAAATAATCGTAATAAACTCATACTGAGAACTACCTGAATGCTAGCAATGTTGATGTGTGTCTCATTATTCCTTAACATACAATGATGAGAAGGACCATGATTATGCTCACTTCAACAGATGAAGAACTTGACACTTAGATTAAAAGTTGTTTTCAAACTATTGTAGATAAAAAAGAATCCATAAAAATGTGGCCTGTCTGCATTCCTTGTATTAATAATCAAAGTTTTACTCCCATATATATATATATATATTTACATATATAAACTATTCTGAATAAAGATATTTTGCATTAGTTGTCATTCCTATTATATAGATGACAAAAGGCCCAGATTCACTCAGGGTTGTAGGTAGAAAAGAGACAGTCCTACCTTATTGGAAACCCTGCCTCTGCCCCTGGTTCTCAGCACTTGGCCTGTGCTAGATCTTTTCCCATTTGTGACAACTATAAACCAGTAAAACAAAGAGTTGCCTGTCATATAATCTCCATCTGGTCCCCTCTCTAGGTGATTTGACATGAGTCTACTTAATTGATGCTGAATATGTTGTTATAAGAAGAAATAGATGTCCCATCTTCAAAGGAAGATAAACTATGTGAACATTATAATTTTCAAATAAAGATTCATTAGAACATTACAAATATAGTCAATAATTCAACAGGCATAAATATTCCTTATGGCTGCCATATCTATTTCCTGAGTATTTCCTTGGTTGAAAGAGCAGCCGTGATGGGAAATCTCAGAAGAGCGTGCATGCACATCTGTGGAACCCTACCTTTTCCCAGCCTCTAGACTCTAGACTATCTCCATGAATGATTGGTTTGCTTTAGAAGACATATTTTCTCTGCCCAGATATCATCAAGGCCAGAGGTTCTGGGAAGTAATTACCACTTCCAGTGGTTAACTAAAGTGTGGCAGGAGCTGACTGCTTCAGTCCCCAGCTATCTTGTGCATGTACAGTACCATTCTAACATGGGTTCCACATTTCCTCTCAGAATTCATCTGAGGACTAAACCACTCTTCATATTTTTACAATGCCAAAGATCAAAAATTGTTGTAACACTCCCCTTATAAGCATCCTTTCTGTCTCTCTTTCATTTGCCCCAGTTTTGTCTAGAGTCACCTTAAAAATAAACTCTTTACATGTGAAAGCCTGAATTTGAATTTTTCTTAAAATCTAGCTTTTGAGACTAGATAGGTAACTTGTTTCAAGTTCACACACATGTGATAAGCAAAGCATTTGCTTGGTGCCTAGAACAAGACCAAGCTCACCAGGTAAAATAATGGACAAGACATGCAGAAGTCTACCTCTCACTGAGTCAACAGTCCACTGTGGAAAACACTGAAATTGGCAACAGAATAGGTACAGTGTCATAAAATGAGCCAACCTCAAGTGGCTCTGTTCTGAAACTTAGACTTGGAGTAAGGATTAGTATAATGGGAGCAAAAAGGACTTTATATCAGGAGGAAAAGTCAAAGAATCACATGGCATATTTGAATGACAAAAATACCCGTGTGGCTGCAAGGGAGACTGTGGCAGTGAAATGTTTAATGAGGCCGTAGAGGTGGGCAAGGGCTAGATCTAGAAAAGACTTCATTATAGGAAGAACGTGGAACTTTTCCTTCAGGGTAATGCAAGTCTGCTGTCGAATTTTAAACAAGAGAATGAAAAGATAGTTCTGGCTAAGATGTGGAAATTTTATAAGAAAGAAAGAATCATAGCTGAAGACCAGTAAAGAACTCTCAGATTTCTAATCCAAGACAACACAATTCATTTTGCTTGCTTCTGATGACCGTGTCTTTTAGCAATGGGCTGTAGCAGCATACACGAATCCATGTAAACATTACAGAAGCTTAGAAAGTTAGAGGGATTTTCTTCACACATAAAAAGTCCAAAAGGTGGGGGTGGGGGTGGGGGTTGATTTTGCTTTATTGACTCAAGTAGGATGGAGACACACTCTTTTTTTCATATATTTTTTATTGTAATTAATAGAAGGGTTACATGATATTTGCCATACATTGATACCCTTTCACATGTCTTGGTCCCAGGATGGAGACACACTCTTAATGACTATCTTTGTATTGCGTGCATTGCTCAGGTACTCACTCCTGACAGTCACAACCATAATGTCTGCATTCCAGAAAAGCAAATATAGAAAGAAAAATGAATAAAAAGACAATGGCCTGGCTGGGAGTTTGGCCTAGTGGTAGGGTGTTTGTCTAGCATGCACAAAGATCCGGGTTCAATTCTTCAGTACCACATACATAGAAAAAGCCAGAAGTGGTGCTGTGGCTCAAGTGGTAGAGTTCTGGCCTTGAGAAAGCCCAAAGACAGTGCTCATGCCCTGAGTTCAAGCCCAGGACTGCCAAAAAAAAAAAAAAAGACAATGGCCACTTCAGTTATTTAAGACTTGCCCAGTAACTTCCATTTCTATGAAGTTTTCTGTATTAGGAGAAATAGGAAGTATAGATTTTAGTGTGAACACTGCCACAAAGCAAACACATAGACTTCCACTAGTAACAGAAAAAGCAAAAATGGATATTAGGGAAGCAACTAGAAAGTTTCATCAAAACTGCACACAATTAAACAATGCAATCAGATGAAACAACAAACCAGCAATCTATAGCAAGGGGAAAAAACCTCATAACAATGATAATAACTTTAATATTGTCTCTATTTGCAAAGCATTTGTACTTTTGTGGATTTAATTCCCCTGTCTAATATATTTAATACAATAGTGGAACATAAAGATATTGACGTTCCTCTAAGCAGAAATAAACCAGGATAGGCTGAGAACATGATAAAATAGCAAAGGAAAAGAAAACAATCCGTCTTGGAAACTTACCACAATGAGTTGTTGTTGTTAATGTTTTAATGTTTCCTTTGGGGTGTTTGCTACCGTTTGTTTCTGGTTTTGTCTTTCCAAAGTACATATGGGAGTCATTTAAAGGAGGTACCTAACAACACTGTGTTGCAGTGGAGAGACTGGGGTTCAAATCAAGTGTGTTTGTTTACTGTAAATGACAAAAAGTATCAACCTAACTTTTGAACCTCACTGTCCTGCTTTATAAACACTGGTTTCATGAGATTTCAAAGTAATATTATGCATATGTGTCCTTTGCTTCTTACTGTACAACTACAAAAGACATGAGAATTATATGATTATAGTTATTGTTACAGTATCTTACCTTGTTATCTGGTATATTGTATGTACATTTATTTGTTTATTTGAAATAGGAAAGGGAAGGGGGAAAACAAGATGAGGGAAAGGGATGGGGAAGGGAATAGGGACAAAAACAAGAAAAGGGGTATCAGTGCATGTGAAGTAATGCACCTTCTATCTGGCTAATATAATTGTAATCCTTCTATTAATTACAATTAATTTTTTAAAAAATACATGTAGTAAGTGGTAAATTAGCCTAAAACCAAAATGAGACAGGTTTGGGGAGGATCAAAGGAGGAGGGGCTCATAGAGTCCACCATCCATTATCAGTGTTTGGGGGCATTATACTTTTTAGGCCTTTTCTGGCACAGAGGCCTTTGCAGTCCGGGAGGCAACAGACAGTACAGAGGGAGGAAACAGGAGAAAGTGGGAAAGGCTTTGAGGAAAAGCCTCTGATTGTTACTTTCCCTTAAAATGGAACCTTTGAAACATGGCCTAGGTCTGCTGGCTTAGTCTCTTTCCAAAGAAAGGAGGGGTCACAATTTCCACTCACAGCTCCGGCAGGGCAAACCCTGGGTCCTGCGTCAGCCTTACACGTGGCCTCTGCCTCCTGTGATGAGTCTGTAGGACCATGTTCTTCCATTCCTGACACAAGGCTGCAGATCATGGAACAAAATTAACAAGCCCTGGCCCCCTTAAGCTCTTCTATGCCACCCAGAATTTCCTAAAGGAAACAGAAAACAATACTCATGAGAACCTCAGCAAGGATATGCCTGGCCTAGGTCAGTGATAACAACTCAACCAGCATTTGCCAAACCCAAACTTCACAGTGTGCTCTAAGCCCACTCTGAAGACAGAGGAAGAAGCCTGTACCTTCTTCCTGAAGTCCCCAGTGAACTCAAATAAGTCCACCTATGAGAAAGAAAAAAGAGGCTGAGGGGACCAGGCCTGCCTGGAAACCTGGGTGGAGCTTCAGGTTTGTTTTTTTTTTTCTGTGTGGTCTGGTGTTTGTTTAGTCGGCTGAGAAATCACACAGTATAGCCAGATGCAGTGGTGGAAGCCTGCAATCCTAGTGACTCAGGAGGTGGAGACTGGGGAATTGAGGATGAAAAATGTCTCCACATTCCATCATGCTTATTGGCAACTCCTGCCAGCACACAATGGCTAGGTGCAGTAGGGCATACACGCCACCCCCTAAACATGGGTCCAAGGAGGAGGGTTTCAGCCTGACCCGCATGTAGACATATATCAATGCCCCACCTCGTACATAAGCAACACAAAAAATACAGGAGATAAGGGGGAGCCCCTGTCTTGCAAGTGAGAAGCCCTGTATTCATCCTCTACTCTCTCAGAGTTTTAATGCAGAGTAAAAGACAGTGGAGAGATGTCCAAAGGCATAGCAAAAAGACACAGCTCAGCAGGGCCTGCATGCTGTGTGGCTGGAAGCCACTTTTGGGAAAGGTTTCCAGTCCCGTGAGTTGATAAGAGGGCAAAGAGGGTCTTTGATTGGCTATGCTACAACAAGATCATTTCCATCCATGATCCAGTGGGGCAGAGAAGACACTGTTAATGGAGCTCTACTGGAATGTGGAAGATGAGTTAAGAAGTTAACTCGAGGGAGACGTCAAGGAGACTCATGCCCAAGCAGCAGCTGCAGACTTTGGAATAATGGAATCCCTGGGACAGGGTATGTCCCGATCCATGTGTCTCTCCTTACTCTTCTATTTCCACCTTATCGTTGGAAAAAGAAGGAAAGGATTATCACAAGGGAGAGTCCAGGAGTCCTTGGACAGAATTCCTATCTGTATTTTCCATTTGTGAACTCGAGGCCTGTGAATAACTCATGGCTTAATAGCAGAAATAGTAAAAACATATCTTCAGCACACGTGCACAGGTATTTCAAGAAGATGTGTGTAGATGGCACATTTAGTCTTTCTGTTGGCAAGCTTCAGAAACAAAATTTTATCATTTTCTTTTACCCTTATTAAGTTTAACAGAAATAACCACTCTATCAACTACAATCTGAAGCAGATGTGTTTGGAAAACATCAGTGATATTTTGGAAGCTATAACCATTTCCTAACATTTGTATTCATTTCTTTGCGCTATTGGCTGATTTCTGGATATTAATATAAATCCCCTTCTAATTTTAATTAGAGGGAGGATTTTAATAGTGTTGAGTCTTTTGACTTTTTTTCTTCTAAGAAAGAACGTTAACTTCAGCATTCCAGGACTTAAAGTATCTATATTTATTCTGGGACTTAACAACAATGAGAGGGGATTAATATTTGGATAGGGAATATGGAAGTGCATTCAGCATGCCTTTGGAAATTAATTAAAAATGTTTTAATGGGTTATTTAGTTAAATCACCCAGAAGCAATGAACTGTTGTAAACTGAACTTCACTATAAAGCTTCAGTATTTGAGTGTCATGTAGTGTGTGGTTTGCTCTCATCTCAGCAGTCATTAATTCATTTTTCCCCATCGCCTATCTTGTCTCAGCCTTTTCTCCAGCCTGTCCTCCAGTTATGCTTTTCTCTAGCCTCTGATTTTATTATTTTTTAATTTAAAATTTATTGTAAAGGTGATGTTCAGAGGGGTTAGTCAGTTAATGAGTGTATTTCTTTTTGAACAGGGTCACTCCTCTCTCATTTTCTCCCACGTTTTCCCCTCTTGACCCTCTATCCTTAAACTGTTCATTTCCAACATAGTATCTAGTGAACATCACTGTTGAATTGGTGTACCCTGTGTTCTGTCATTCTTGTGATTTCCCCTTCCCTATCCTAAATCAGATAAACTTATATGCAAGACAAAAGGTACAGAAATCAAAAACAGGAAGTAAACCAAAGGACACAAATAAAAAAGAAATAACTGCAAACCATACAATAAAAAAACCTCCATTTCTTGGAGTTTGTTCCAATAAACATTGTTTTATATGGTCATATATACATAGCTATTGAGCCATTGTGATCCTCTCCTGAGAATATCCTCCTTTCTTCTCGCTGTGTGAATGCTTCGTATTGTTTAATTAATCATATCCAAGTGTAATTATTTGTCATTTATGATATGTAGATTTATAGACATATTCTAGTTATAACAAATGGGAGAAACCATGCAGCTTATGTTTTGTTGGGTTTAGCTTATTTTGCTTAATATAATTTTTCCAAGTTTTTCCATTTCCTTACAAATGGGGCTCCTGTCCATGGGTTCAAATCTCAGTTCCCAAGGCTGGCACCAGTGGGCATGTTTTCCTCATCCAAGAACAATCTCCTCAACCCGAAGAAGCACTCTGAGCAGTACTTGCCACAAAGAACAAAATTATGATCTGGGAGATTCCTTCATTCAAACCAAAGTTCCCATTTCCTGTCTGGTTTGAAAAGAAATTAAAGTAAATATTCATATTTGAACTTCATCTTCTGAAGAATGTCATGTTCTGATTAAACTTTTACTCTGTGAATTCAAGAACCAGATAAGACAAGTTGATTTGACCAACACAGGAAGAAAAGATGGCATCAATGAATAAAAGGAAATTCCGGAAATATATTTAACACTTATACTCAGGTCAAGGACAAGATCCAGCACAGCAATGAAGAGATTATATTTTTCAGCCATTATTCTCTGTGAATATATTCAACCAACATTGCTTTGCCTACTAAATCCTGGACACTTCCTTATTTCTGCAAATCAAAGGTGAATTTAGATAGAAATGTCCATTCTATGATTCAAGAATTAACACTTTCTTAGTTGCAGGGGACTCCCAAAGAGTCAACCAAAAAAAGCTCCTGGTTTTTTTATCTATCTATCTATATATTTTTTTGTCCTTAGGCTTTCTCAAGGATAGAGCTTTACCACTTGAGCCACAACACTACTTCTGGCTTTTTCTATGCATGTGGTACTAAGGAATTGAGGAGTGCTTGCATGGTAGGCAAGCACTCTACTACTAGGCTAAACTCCTGGCCCAAAACCTCTAGTTTTTTACTCCCAGTGATGGGATGAGGTGAATATCCAGGTATGGCAGGGAAAAAACCAAGTCAAAGATTCACTGTCCCTCAATACTTTGGGGGGTGAGTGGTCTCTAGTGAGTTTTTCTCAGGCCTTTCTGACAAGCATTGGGTAAGGGCTTTGTGATGCAGACTGAGGCTAAAGGGAGTTTTCAATGTTACAGGCAGGCAGAGGTGCAGGAGGGGTTACCTGAGCACCTAGTAGAAATGTGATATTGAGAAAGACTTCCCTTGACTTTAAGATCCCCATTATGCAGACATAATTTCACATAATGCTATAATAAGAAGTACTAATTCTCTAAAATTCCTATAAGAAATACCATGCATAAGATGAAAGGATTTCGTTCTTTGAAGTTAACATAGTTTAGGTTCCATAAGAGGGCTTAGAGGTGAGGACTGGGGGAAAGAGAGTTTTTGCTGGAAGCAACTCATGAGGCCAGGAGGTATTGTGAGAATCAAAAGTGTGGGGGACTACACTAAAATATCACTGCCTTTTAATTCTGTGGGATTTCTTTTTAAAATTTTAAATCTATTTTCCCAATTTTTTGTGTTTGAGCTAAAATTTTCTGGAAATTTGTTATGACTCAGTGGTTGCCTATCTTTCTCCATATGTTTATTCAGTGGAGGAAAATACCATCTATTTAGTACCTGCCAGGTGTTAGGCACAGTGCTTGGCATTTTCACACGCTTCATTCAAAAATGGTACATGCAGCTACCATTGCATTGCAGACCATGTCACCCTGACTCGGTCACAGCCATCCTTGAGAAGATCGGGCTTGCTGTTTAACCCTTCCTTCCAGACCAAACGCTTTCTGTCAGATCAAACTCTTCATGAATACTTACTCTCACCAGAGGAGGTGATGTGGTATGGTAGTGTAGGTCTGGGTGATAATCTCATGCCTCTAAGGGTCAGCTTCAAGTCACCAACCCTCAATCACATTGATCCACCCCCGTGACATTGCAGAGAATATTCCATGTACCAAATGTATATCCACAGCAGTAACACCTGTGAATGACTCGCTGCCCATTGAGAACAGAAAAGTACCACAGCCATTACAAGGCTTGTTAGTAGAATCCCATTTACTGGATTTTTATTCTATCATCACCTCTCCTTATCCTGAGCTCACTGAATTCAGTTAATACCACAGAAATAGAGATTTCCCCAAACCCTTCAAGCTGTCAGAATATCTTTCAAAAAGTTCATGTTCTAAAACAAAGCCATTCTTACTCTAGGGATGACATGTCTTCTCGTGACCATTGACTCATTTTGTCCTGACCTAGAAAGTTCAGAAAGGACAGGACATGGAGGCTCATGCCTGCAATCCTAGCTACTCAGGAGACTGAGATCTGAGGATCAAGGTTCAAAGCTAGCCCAGGCACAAAAGGACCTGAGACTCTTATCTCCAATTAACGCATAGAAAACAGGAAGAGGAGCTTGGCTCAAGGGTAGGGTGGTAGCCTTAAGTTGAAGAGCTCAGGGACATCGACATCGCCCAGGCTGAATTCAAGCCCCATGGCCTACAACAAAAGAAAGAAAGAAAGAAAAAAAGAAAGAAAGAAAGGAAGGAAGGAAGGAAGGAAGGAAGGAAGGAAGGAAGGAAGGAAGGAAGGAAGGAAGGAAAGGAAGGAAGGAAAGGAAGGAAGGAAGGAAGGAAGGAAGGAAGGAAGGAAGGAAGGAAGGAAGGAAGGAAGGAAGGGAAGAAAGGAAGGAAGGAAGGAAGGAAGGAAGGAAGGAAGGAAGGAAGGAAGGAAGGAAGGGAAGAAAGAAAGAAAGAAAGAAAGAAAGAAAGAAAGAAAGAAAGAAGGAAAGAAAGAAGGAAAGCAAGCAAGCAAGCTCAGAGAGCACTCTAACATATTCAAGTACAGATTGGGGAGTCAATCAGACAAATGAAGGAGCTGGTCAGGATATCAGGAGGTAAACAAGAACAAATTGATGACAAAGAGAACAGGAGGAGATGCTAAAAAAGAGGAAAGATGTCCATTCAGGCTTCAAGTAGTTTCTGCAGACACCACTGTATGATTTCATGATTTGGAGTGGAATCCTTGTGAACCTTCTTGGAAAATGGAAGGGGAGAAAAGCAATCATAAAACATAAACTTTAACTCTGTGATCTGAATCATGGAAGAGAGTGTTTCCTATATGGTGAGACTATGAGACAGAAGAGAAGATGCTTGAGATGACACAGGTCTGGGTCACAACTCCAGGACTACTTTTAGCTTGTGCCTTTCATCTACGAAATAGTATACACACATAGAGTAGTTAAGATTAGTTCTCACCAAAGTTAATTGGGGCTGTAGGCTGAATGGCCCATAACCAAAAGATTTGGACAAGAAGTGTTCCAGATCTCAGATTTATATACATATATTAGTTATATGGTAACGCTCCCATAGATTTTATCTGTTGGTAATTCCTAATCTGCAACTCTGCAATGCTCTTCAGTCTGAAGGGGATAGAGCGTCATTTGGAAGGGCTTTGGGAGGGCTCAAATCGGATTTTAAAAAGTGATAGGCAAAACTGCTCCATGCCCCTGAGCCCTCACCACACTCTGTGGCTGGTTCACTTCCTCCGCCCATGGCACACCTGGGGGCGGGAGAAGACACTGCTTGTTCCTCACCCATACCCCTCATGGCCTCCTGGCTCCTCACAGTGCATAAAAAGCAAGAGCTGAAAGTCACCTCTCATGAAGTCTCCCTTGAAAGGGCTAGGGGAGGCTAACACCCCTCTGAGGGAAGTACTGGGGGCGGGGGGTGGGGGGAGGCAGCAATATGTTGACTGACTGAAAGGCTTGTCCCATAGTGTGGCTTCATTACCAATGGCACCCATGAAAGAAAGCAGGCTTTATGCCTTTATTAGCCAAGGCCTTGAAATAAAAAAGTGGGGAGCTTGCTAACACTCTTGGGTAGAAGACTGGTGCCAGCAGTCAAGACTGTGCCTCCAGTCCAAGGCTAGGTACACGGAGCCAGAGAGCTGGAATGATTTTAGAAATTTTAGGGGGGAACTTTTTTTTTGAGCATAAAAGGCAAATTTGATGCTCCCATCAAAGTGACAGCCACGTTTTGTGTTGCTGTTGTTGTTGTTGTAATAGCACAGTTAAAAGGCATCCTGGGAAGTGTGTGCTCAGGGAGCAGGGAGGAAAAGTGAAGGAATGTCCTCGCTTAGACACCACCCCACGGTGGTGAAGAAACATAGCTTAAGAAAATTAAGCTGAATAAACACTTGTTTTCCGTTTCACCAGAAAATAGCCAGCTCAGCAAACAGCCCTTCTGAAATGTTAAGGATTTGTAATCACGACGAATAAGCTTGGCCACCGACTACCTTCCGTGCTAAGATTTATCACTTCCAGCTGCTGGGAGAATTGTAGTTCTTTATTGGAATCCTTCCGGCTAATATAATCAATTCTTGTTTGTCTATGACATTGGGGAAATTGGGTATTTCTACTCTAACTAATAAATTCAGGCCCACTGCAAAAATAAAAGCCCTACGACTGCTGTTCTATGGCTGTGTGATCTTAGACAAGATCTTGACCTGTCTGAGCACAATTTTCTCTCCGTTTTAAAATGTGAAAAATGATGTCTAACTTTCAAGTTCAGTTGAGAGAAGTGAACACTTCTTTTTTAATGTGCCACTGACTGCAAGGCTGAAACAATTGCATCCTATTTTTTGGTTTCTGGACTCTACTTTATGACAGACAAAGCAAAGAGCTCAAGATTGTAACTGAAAAACCCAAGGTAAAAGTGAAAGAAATCAAGAGGAGAAGGCCTACTGAAGCATGCAAGTATCATCAAGTCAGTGCAGAGTTGTTAAGTAGAAAGGAATCACACTTACCTGGGTGACATGCAACTAACAAAGAAAACAAGAATTAGCAATTATTGGAAGACAGATTTTGGTTTAGAATTAGGCTGTAGGCTGATACGGGAAACGAATTCAAAGTGGATTATGGGAAGGCATATTTTAGTTCTTTTATGACTTTGAAGAGATTTTGTTGTTGTTGTTATATACTGAGTCTCAGCCTTGCTCCTGAAAAATGTAACAAATTATAACAGTGCCAATTTACAACATAGGTACTAAATACTTAGTACTATAAAACACTTTATTCCTGGCTCATAAAAATAACAAAATAAATTGTGATATGAAATAATGCAGTTATTCAGACAGAGTCCTTGAGAAAAGGAGGCAATAATGATTCTTGGTTTTTAGAGATAGGCTAATAAAGACAAATTTCCCAGAGTCCTATTTTCTGAAACATGGCTTCTTGTTGTTCTTTCCAAACTTTCTGTTGCAGCGTTTTTCCATAGCAGCTTTGTTGAGCTATAACTCATGTAACATAAATTTTACCCCTTCAAATACCCAGTGCTCTTAGTGTGCTTAGAGTTATACTGTGTTGACCCATTGGGGCATAGTAAAACATTTTCATCATCCCTTACCAACTCCAATAGCAATTAGCTCTCCCCTCTTCCCTAACCCTGACATCTTAATAGCCCACAGTCTAGTGTGTCTCCAGCTTTGCCTATTTGGGACATTGTAATGTCCTGAATCTTTGATGACAGGTTCCTTCTCTTAGCATGCCGATTTCAAAGTTCATGCATCAGTGCTTCATTCTTTTGAAAAACGCTTCATTCATGGAAATATCACAACTTGTTTATGTCATCAGTTGATGCGCATCTAGGCCAATTCCCTCTTTGACTAGTATGAATGCTGTTGTCTTAGACACTCCAGTACTGATAGCTGTGTGAAAAGATGATTTCTCTTGTGTGTGACACCAGAAGTGGTGTTTCTATGTCACATTGTAGTCTAACATTTTCTCCACATTCGTGAGCATACTTGTCATTTAAATTTTAGCCAGCCAGCAGGCATGACCATGACTTTCATATGCATTGCCCTAATAACTAAGGATACTAGTAGGCCTTATTCCCACATGTCGATTGGCAAGTATCATATCTTCCCTTGAAGAAGTCTTCTCTCATTCTTTGGGAAAATATCTATTCAGATCAATTTCCATTTTATCGAGTTACTTGCCTTTTTATTGTTCTGGAAACAACTCCCATAGCTGACACCTTGTAAGTATATTCGCACATTTTACGACTTGTTCATATTCTTGCCAATGTCTTTTGAAGATAACATTTTATTTTTTATAATAAACATATAGGTCTACTTTTGTACTTGTTTCTATTCCATAGTCTATATTTCCAGTAATATATCATCTGACATTATCTTGACTACTATAGATTTGTAATAGTTTTGAAATGGAAATGTGAACCTTTTTTGCTCTTTCCAGGATTGTTTCACTAATCAGAGTCATTTGCTTCTCTATGTAGAGCAATTTATCCATTTCTTCAAAAAAAATAGCTTGGATTGTAGTAGGCTCACATCTTACCTATAGGTTTTTTCTGGTGTGGTATTTCATATAAGCAATATTAAGTTTCTTATGAGTGAACATGAGATGCTGTCTATTTAGATACTACTATAGCTTCATTCAATAATGTTTCAGAATCTCATCTCTTCATTATGCTTAATCCTAAATATTTTATTAACTTTAATGCTGTGGTAAATGGAATTGTTTCCTTCATTTCATTTTCATTTCATTTCATTGTCGGCTGCTTAAATACAGAAATTCAATAGATTTGTGAATTTTGGTCTTGTTTCCATTAAATCTTCCAATAGGGACACCAGCCATATGTGCACAACAATTAGCCCAAAGCAAGACCTTATGAGATAGATAAATTCATTAAAAATAAGCTATTTTATCTTTGTTCTCCCGAAAGTGTTGGTGAGAATGACAGTTTTTGTCTGCATTAATCAGAATATTATCTAAATGTCATTTTTCTCTTTGAAAGATATTGCCAGAGCTGCTGAGAACCTGAATGGCATGTGGACTAAACATAGCGTAAGGAGCTGGAAATGAGAGCTGTGTTACTAGATGTGTTCCTGCCAGATCCCCTGTAAAAGGACTGACACTATTAGTAATTAACATGCTAAAACAAATACTAGCCCCTATTGCAGTCTTAATTGCTTTTCTTGAAAAACTTGTGTGACTTTTTAAATTTCTTTTCAGGTTATACTGAAGCCTGTAGAAAACAAATTTTGTTCCATGTGTGCTTCATGTTTTTCTCCGTTTCGGTATATTCTTCCCCAACCACTCCTGTTCACCAGGGACTTGATTCTATTTTCAATTTTAACACCATTCTCATCTTCAGAATCACCAGTGTGGGACACCAGGACAGGACTTGAGCGCACTGGAATCATCCTGAAGAAGCAACCAGCTGGTCATTCCCATACGTAACTGACTGAGGAGACGCAGGATCCCATGCCCTTCTCACACCACTGCAGCTGTCCATTCACATACCTGCTCCCATAAGCCCTTTTCATTCCTCCACACAGCTCTGACCATAATCAGTGGCCACCTTACATGCTCAACGATGCTTTTTCAGAGGAGCGTGTGAGGGAGCCGTCTCTGGAGACTTTTCCTTTAGCTTTTCTTAGTCCCCAAACAGCTTTACAAACATAACTGCTTTGGCATATTTTTTCAGGCATTTATTCTGACATTTCTTCGGGGAAATACTTTTACCAAAAGTCAACAGAGTTACTGAGTACCTGCTGTGTAGAAGGCTCTGCCAGATGTTACAGGGGCATACAACGAACAAAGCTCTCCATCTAGCCAGAGACAGACACCAAGCACTTACTTTGCAGTGCAAGGTGCTTTGGCAAAGGTTTTTACTTAAGTTTTTTATTAAAACTTTTTTATTGAACTGAGTTTTTATATCATATTTTAAATGTCATGTTCTACAGTCAAGTATGAAGGAAAAATCTCTATATGCAATCACTGACGCAAATTTTAAAACATAATCAAAATTAAGCTGAATCGTTGTGTATCATAGATATAAATCAATCTGTGTATCAATATATGTCAATAGAATAACTATCCTATCATAGACCGCTATGTGTATGTGTATATCTATCCGAATGTTTGTCAATGACCTGGAATACCTGAGTATTCAGTCATCATTCTTACATTGCTTGGATCTAATACCCACATATCAGAGAGACCATGTGCCTTTTGTTCCTTTGGTCTTGGCTTATCTCACTCAACATGTTATGCTGTAGCCCCATCCACTTCCCAGCAAGTGCCATTATTTTATCTTGTCTGGTCGCTATGTAGAATTCCATTGTGTGTGTGTATATAAATATATATATATCATATTTTTTGTATCCATTCATCTGTGGTGGGGCAACTGGGTTGTTTCCATCTCTTGGCTATTGTGAACAGTGCAGCAATGAACATGGCTGAGCAGGTGTCCTTATCATATCCTGGGTTATGATGCTCAGGGTAGATGCCTCGGAGTGGTATGGCTGGGTTGTAGAGAAGATCTGGGTTAGTTTTTTGAACAACCTCTAAACTGCTTTCCCGAGTCATTGTACTAGTTTACATTCCCACCAGCAATGCAGTAGGGTTCCTCTTTCGCCACATCCCCACCAGCATTTGAATTTAGAATTTAGAATATTTGAATTTATAATATTGGCCATTTTGATGGGTGTAATTTGGTATCTCAGGGTTGTTTCTATTTGCATTTCCTCTATGACCATGGATGATGAGCATTTTCTCATATGTTTCTTTGCCATTTTTACCTCTTCCTCTGATGTCTCTCTTTAGTTCCCTTGCCTATTTAGCAATTGTTTTTATATTTTCATTTTTTGGTTTTGGGGGGATTCATTTCTTAAGTTCTCTGTAGATATTGGGTATTAAGCTGCAAAGGTAGTTACATGGAAATTCACATGGAAGAGGGTGCATTGCCCCCTTCCATTGGTGAATGGTTGACCCAGTCCTGGTCAAAGCAACTTGTACAAGGCCAACCAACTATGATGACTGAGCAAAGAGTTCATTCCAGGCCATCTGAACACAGAATGTATCCACAGAACCCAATAGAGTTCTTCCTATCTGTGGGCTCTATATGGGTGAGTTTAACCAATCTCAGAAGAGATTTTTTTAAATGTGTCTATACTGAATATGTGTGTCTTCATTATCTCCTAAACAATAAAGTTTAAAATTACTTTGTATATAGTACTTATGTTGCAGTAAATATTATACACAATTTAAAGATGATTTAAAGCATAGGAAGGAGGGGTGTGGAGCATACAAAAGGACTACAGGCTTTTATAGAAAGGACTTGAACCTGCAAATTCGGCTGTCTTCAAGAGGACTTGGAACCCATACTCTATGGACACCATAGATAATTGGGCACCACTGGGTACATACAAGGTAGTAGGTGACAGGCAGAAGTTGTCATATCTCCAGCAATGTTGGGGAACAAGTGACCACTGTAGGCTAGGAGGGTCACTGCTGAACTCAAGGAGAGGAGATGATGGATTTGAGGAACTCATGGCAGAATGAAAGGAAAAATGACACTGCCAAGACAGGCAGGACTCCAGCCACTCTGTGTGAGGAAATGGTCAGTAGTCCCCAGCAAGAAAGATCAAATAATACCAGATGTGTGTTCTTCTAAACAGTATATAGCAAGGAAATTTAATGACAAATATTGACTTGTCTAATGTTGATAATGATAAAACAGCATAATGTACTAGGGAGGAACAAGTGAGGTGCTGCTATTTAATACAGAGCCTTAAAAAAAATAGTCCAAGAAGAATGCAGTCAAGAGATCCATGTAACCATGAGACCAAAGGAAGATATTCTCAGGAGAAGATCACAAAGGCTCAAAGGCTACATGCATATGATCATATAAAATGGAACTTATCAAAATGAACTCCAAGAACTGGAAATGAGAAGTTTTTTTATTGTACTGTTTATAGTTCTCCACCCCCCCCTCCCAACTTTGGTTTATTCCTTTATCTCTGGTTTTTATCTCCAAACTTTTTTTTTTTTTGGCCAGTCCTGGGCTCGAGCTCAGGGCCTGAGCACTGTCCTTGGACTTTCTCAAGGCAACAGCTCTACCACTTGAGCCTAAGCACCACTTTCGGCTTTTTTCTATGTATGTAGTACCGAGGAATCGAACCCGGGTCTTCATGCATGCTAGGCAAGGACTCTACCACTAGGCCAAACTCCCAGCCCTATCTCTATACCTTTTATTTTCATAGGTTTATCTGATTTGGGGAGGGGGAAGAGCAAGCACAGAACTGGTGAGAAAAAGGGTTAACCAATTCAGTGGTGATAGTCACTAGATTCTATGCTGGAAATAAACTACACAACTTGGGGGGATAAGGGAGGAAGGAGGAGAAAATCTAAGAGAAAATGAAAGAGGGGGTAGCAATGTAAAAAAGAAACAGTACTCATTTCCCTGACTTATGTAACTATAACTCCTCTGTGCATCACCATTACAATAAAAAATACTTTAAGAAAGAAATCCGTGTAAAGAGCCATAAAATGTGTGATTGTTGTTCTTAATGTACTGTTATTTCTCGTCTCTTTTGTGGTCCCTTGGTTATTCTCATATTGTTACAGTATCTTACCTTGTTATCTGGTATATTGTATATACGATTATTTGTTTATTTAAAATAGGAAAGGGAAGGGGGAAAACAATATAAGAGGAGGGGTGGGGGAGGGAAATGGGGACAAAAACATGAGAAGGGGTATCAATGTGCGTGAAGTAATGCACCTTCTATCTGGAGAATATAACTGTAACCCTTCTATTAATTACAATAAAAAAGAAAGAAATCCATGTCATTCCTACTAAATTAAGAGTGGACTGGGAAGGACAGGTGAAAATGTTGAAAGGAGGACATGGAACAACAGGCATTGTATTCATCAACTGCTTTGTTAAAGGACAAATCCTTTGTACAACTACTTAGAGATAAGTTGTTTCTTAAGCCAGAAAGAAAGAAAGAAAGAAAGAAAGAAAGAAAGAAAGAAAGAAAGAAAGAAAGAAAGAAAGAAAGAGAGAGAGAGGGGGGGGGGGGGGAGGGAGGGAGGGAGGGAGGGAGGAAAGAAAGGAAGAAAGAAAGAAAGAAAGAAAGAAAGAAAGAAAGAAAGAAAGAAAGAAAGAAAGAGAAAATTATCCTGAGGAAGTAGCATTTCACCAGACACTCCAAGGGAAAACAACAGGGAGCTAGGTAGAAACCTGAGCCTGAGGCATTTTCACTGAGAACTGATATCCCCTAAGCCCTGAGATAAAGCATTCTTTGGAGAACTAGTAAAGTCAGGACCCCAGGATCGACATAATAGTGAATGAAGGGGAGAGAGGATGGAGCTGAGGCTCCACTGGTCACCAAGGTCAGGCTCTGTAGGATCGCAACAACCCTGACAAGTTCTGCTCAAGACTTTCTGAGGCTTCCCGCATGACCTGTGATACACAGGGACAACGCATAGATTCTCCATCCTAGCAAGATTATCTTGGCCTAGGTGCTCCTGCAGAGAAGCCATAGGAACTGGAGCTGAGGAAATGAAACTGGCCATGGCTGACACACTGGTCAGACTCTGACCCTGTGGTGGTGAAAAGGTGGGAGGAGAGGAGACATCAAGTGCAGCAGAGGCTGCTCCTGTTGCTTGTGTTGGTTGTCCTCTTCTACAGCAGCAGTGATTTTCCACAATTTTTATTGGATATTTGACCAGATGAGATGTAGGAAACCTGAAAGAACAAACTTTCAAAGCCCCACTAACACGGATTCTGATATTTCAATTTTATTTTAATGCTAGTAGGACACTTCTGGACCTTCTCTATGTGTTTGGAAGCCCCACACATGCCTTCTGAATTATGCTGTTCAGTCTCCATCAGAACTCAAGCAGGTGTGCATCTTAATTCCACAGACACAGGACCCACTATTGGAAGAAGATGAACAACTTAGTCCTGGTTGCAGTTATGAAGGTTTGAAGCCTAGCAATGACATAATGAAGGTGTTATACTCCTGTTTGTCAGGGTAGTACCAAGTATTACTGAGGATGGAATTCAAGGTGTTCTGTTTGCTAGGCAGGCACTTTGTTACATGAGCCATATCCCCAGCTCCTCTGCCCATTGGTTATTTTAAGGATATAGTTTTCCTTTATGTTGGGAGTCAGCTTGGTCCGCAATCCTCATATTCATGCTTTCTGTGTCCCTGGGCTTGACAGGCATGTAGCACTGCAGGTAGCCATTGACTGAGATGGAATCTCCAGTATTATTTTTGTCTAGGCTGGCCTCAAACTGTAATTCCCTGATCTCTAGATTACAGTCTTGAGCAACTGTGCTCAGGTTATTCTCCTATACTTAAATAACAACATATAGTAACACAAGTAGTTACTTAACTTGGGTACTTTTTTTGGTGGGGAGGAATCTAGCAACTCCTAAAAATTGTGGGAAATGTATATAGTAATGTCACTAGAGCACCTAGACTGGATGTCTCTGTTTGCAGGCTGAGAAATAAAGAGGAAAAGCAGCTCACAAATTAACAATCGAGAAAACTAAAACTAGGAATATGGATGCTACATGATTAATCTTAATGTCATTGGGCTTAAAAAAAAATCAAAACAAGTCCGAAAAAGATTTCAGTATAAGATAACAAGATTTTTAATTCTCTTGCTACCGGAGCCTTATAAAAACCCATATTCTTACAAAGAATGGTATTTGGTAAGAATTTTGTCTTTCTTCTTCATGTTCCTGCACATGCTCAGTTCCTTTACCTGCTGAACCTTAAGCCATACTAACCTCAAGACACCCCTCTTCAACTCTAGCAAACAATCCATTCCTCAATTCTGGATTCTTTATCTGACTTTCAACACATCTATCAAGAAAAGAGGAACCCTATTTTCCATGAAACACATGCCACTCTTGAAGGTAACAGGACTTCTTATTTGCTTAAATGCCTATGAGCATCTGGTGGGTTATTCCCCTCAACTGAGACTTCCTCCAGCCTCTCCCAAAAAGTAGACAGAGAAGCAACAGATCAGAGCCCAGCCTGTAAACCACCAAGACAGAACCTTCTCATAGAAACACATGTTATACATTAGTGTGATTTCATTTAGCAGGAACTATCAAGGCAAGGAAATAGCCCTAATATGACTGTAAGGGAGTCCCACGAATACAACCATCTCGGTTGCTTGTGTGTCCAGTGGATGGACTCCTACCACAAGAACACTGAAGATGTCTTATCAGAGCTATGGAAAGGAAGATGAGTGGATGGATGGATGGACAGATGAATAGACATGTAGATAAATCTGTAAGCAGATACTAGAGACAGAGCTGAGTGGAATGAAGCAAGAATAAGACTGCTGTCTTTTCTCATTACACTTTCATCTTTTATGATCTTTTCATTCTTTAGAAATTTCTAAGTAGTATTCATCTTATATTGATTACCTTGATTAGTCTTACATATGATTTAAAAAATGTTACTGTTGAGTTCAATAAGCATTCCCTTTTGAATGCTTACTCAACTGACCTAGGTTGAATGAGTATAAAAGAATCCACCAAGAGGGGGGTGGGGAGGAGGGTAATGGGGACCAAGACATGTGGAAGGGTATCAATGTATGTGAATTAATGCACCTTCTATCTGGCAAATATCATGTAACCCTTTTATTAATTACAATAAAAAATATTTTAAAAAAGAATCCAGACATTTGTCACCTATAATACCTGTGAACAAGGTACATAAGCATCTTATCTCTTTGGATGAGTCATTTACATAGCTGTGACCAAACTATCTGACTAATCCTCTTAAATGGCATGAAAGGTTTACTTTGGTCTCTGATCTCAGGCAGCTCTGCCAGGGTCATCTAGTTCTATTACTTTGAACCAAAGATAGGACAGAATGCAATGGCAGGGCATGTGGTGAAGGAGTCTCTCTCCCTCAAGGATGTCAGGACCCAGAGGTCCAGAGACCAGATATGATGGTCAAAGACACAGCCTCAGTGCTCTACTTCCTCGAGCCCAGGTTCCTCCTACAAAATAGCACAAGAATCAGAGAGGAAGCATTCGATGCTGAGCCTGCCTGAGACATTCCATATTCAGCCACAACACTCCTTGTTCTAATTCGATTTTATTTATAGTGGTAAGCTAATCACTTGATGCATGTCTGTCTCTATTTTAGTAGGATATATATATATATAATCAATAATCTTCAGGATACTGACTGATCAGTGTAGGGAGTAGATCGTGATATCTCAATAGACCCTAGCAGATAGGAATCAAAGATTCAAAGGAGCGGAAAGGATGGGACATAGGGAAAAAAGACTGCATCGAGACTTAATAAGGGAGGAGTTGAAATCTGGTTGGTCTCGAGGAGTGAGGAGAGGATCAAACTTTGTTTGATCCCACATTGAGGTTATTCTTCAACAAGTCATGAGTGCAAAACAGGAACTCCATCCAAATCACCTGCCATCCGAAGGTTAATACTACAGGTGGCTTAATTCATATCCCCAGAAACAGGCAGAAGCTGATGTCATGCAAAACATTCATAATATCAACACAGATGTGACTGTGTGGTTGGTTTGTATGATAAACATGAATATAGGGATGTCAGTTGATAATCTCTAAATAGCAGGTTCCTATTAAGGGAAAAACTGATAGTAAAATAAAAAGGAAAAAAAGAAAAATATATAGAGAAACAGAAGAAACCTGCCCAGCACAAAATGCATCTACAACTTAACACCATGTGAGGAGTTTGCTCCTTCATTCAATATATTACTACCCAGGTGAAATCAACTGAGAACTTTAGTTATTATCCAACTAGGAGTAAGAATCTTGCTTCTGTATTGATGTGCTAAGCTAACACACTTTCCTCTTTGGATTCAGTCTTCTAAATACCGCCTATTAAAAGTTGCTTTAATTGGCATTTTGTTGGAAGGTTAATGCAGACTTACCAAAAATAGCTTCTGAAGGAAGCAGATAAGACAGAAAGGGAAAATATATTCTAATTGGGCAAAATGCTTTCCTTTCATTGAGGCTTCTTTTTGGAAGTAGTTTTGAAAAGTGGCCCCATAATTCATCTTATACCAGTCTTATTCTTTCTTGAAGGCTCTCTTCTCTCTCCATTGTGTGGTAGTGTAGTTAGACGATGTTCTTACACACCCAACCAATATTAGTGGTGAGATATCACAAATTTTCCCTTGCTTTACACAATTTTGCCTTGATTCTTTTGTTCACCCTCTTTTCTAAGAAACCCACTCTTCATGTTCCTCCTTTAAAAACGGCTTGCAAATTCTATGTTTGAGAGATTTCGTTATAGTCAACTTTTATTCTTTTCACAAACAGAAACACCTTAATTTTCTGCTTAGTGCCAGGAAACAACAAGAAAACATGCATGCACATATTCGTCATCCCAAAATGATAATATCATCTGGGAAAGACAGATAAACAAAAAATACAATAAAATTCCAGTATGTGAAATGTTAAAGATCTCTACAGAGACTATAAAAGAAATAATGAAATCTCATGGGGAGGGCAAAAGGGAGTTTTCAATTCACCTAGCACATACAAATGCTTTATGATATGAGAATTAATCCTACTGGTTACCTGTCTTCCTAAAGTCTGCCCCATATTTCCTCCTACTTTCCTTTGCATTCTATCTTTGCATGACAATCCTATAATTACCTTTCTCCCAAAGCCACAAAGAAGCTGTGAAAAGTTTGAAATTAAAATTTTCTTCACTTACTTTGCCTCTTTCAGTAGTTTGATTTTTCTTTCTATTTGACTTTGCACTTCTCCATTTACCCGTGGCCTGTCTTTTTCACCATCCCACACACATTGCCCTCCTGTTTCTGCAGCATGTAGCGCAAGGAAGGAGGCAACCAAACTATGACTTACAGGGAATTCCTGGTCAGCACACATCATAACCACCACGATCATTGCCATAGCAACCATCACGCTGTGACCACACTGCAAAGCTTTTCCAAGTGTAATGTGTATTTCCCCAATATTCTTAAGGAGGTTTCATAGCAACTCTATGAAGCTGGCATTGTTATCTTGGTTTCACAGATGATGGATAAGGTCCTCAGAGAGTCCTAAGAGTTGGCACTGTTGTCCTTCTGGACAACAATACCCGACCTATTTTCTAATGAAAACTGAGGCATAGACTGAGGGTTTTGAGCAATAGCCCTGTAGTCTCTTAGTCTCGTGTGTGTGTGTGTGTGTGTGTGTGTGTGTGTGTGTGTGTGTGTAACTGGGGTTTGAACTCAGGGCCTTGTGCTTGGTAGGCAGGCTGTCTACCTCCTGAGCCATATATCCCATCCTTTTGTCCTATCTTTTCTATATGCCTGAGCTGACATAGAGAGCCTGTTTACACTTCCTGTGTGGCTAGAATGTCAGTGATGTGTAACTACGTCCAGATACGGATTGAGAAGGGGTCTTGTGTTTATATCTCAGTTAGCTAGAAACCATGACCCGCTTAATCTCTGCCTCCTTGAATAGCTAAGACTCCAAATATGAACCACTGGCACCCAGCCTGTTGTACACATTGTGAATATAACACTCACTGTTGACAGGAGCAAGATTTGATTCCTCAATCTGACAAATAGTTATAGCTTTTAACAGAGAAAGTGGAACTATGCTGGCATGGCCTCTAACCTCCTTGGTTATCACACTTTGCTCCACTAGGAATATAACTCATGCCTACAAAATGTCCACCATGGTATTCAAACTTTGTCCACTGAAGTTTTTAACAAAACCATTTATGAATACAATGTGTCTTGATCAATGTCACCCCTTTTAACATTCTCCCCACCCCTCCCAAATCATTCCCATTCCCTTATTTATCTTAATTTTAGGCTATGTATTTAATTTGTTGCCTTTTAACAAAGCATTTTATGTTTACAATGCATCTTGATTTGTGTCATCATTTCAACATCTCCAGCTACCTTTGATCCATCTCTTCCCTTATATTTCTCAACTTTGTGGAATATACCGTGAATTCTTGCCTGCATTCCCCCTCCTTCCCTGATTCATTCTTCTAGCCCTCTCCCATTGACCCCATTCTCCCCTCTTGCAAGTACCCAGTATTTCCTGGTACTTGCTCTGTTGAGCTCTGATGTAGTCTTTTTAAACAATTGCACTGTTGTACTCTAGTTAATTCATTTGTAACCCCTTGCTTACCACCCAGTATGTTTACCTATAGACTGATAAGCACATTCTAGCTAAGACTAATGAGAAAACCCCATGCAACTTATATTTCTCTGAATCTGGCTTCTTTTCCTTAGTATAATTTTTTCTACTCTATTTTTTTCCATTTCTTTCCATTTCCTCATGAATGGTACAGTATCACTTTTTCTGATGGATGAGTAGAATTATATGTATATATATATATATATTACATTTTATAGATCTATTTATCCATTAAGGAGCATCTAGGCTGAATCCATATTTTGGCTATGGTAAAAAATGCTGCACTGAACATGATTATACTAAATACCTTTCGTGTGACCTTGTTTGTGTTCTCTTGGATAAATGCCCAAAGACTGAAATTGTTGGATCAAAGGTTAGCTCTGTGTTTAGATTTTTTAAGGAACCTCCATTACTACTTTCCAGAGTGACTGAGCAAGCTTAAACTCCCATCAACATGGTCACATTTCGACCAGCATTTATTATTGTTAGTTTTCTTGAGATTGGCCAGTTCTTGATGTCTAGACATTTGATGCTCTTGTTAACTAAATATGTCTATTGGCCTCTCATTAATGGGCATCAATCTGCAAAGGTTTGATGGATATAAATTGTGAGTTTTGCAGATACACAAACTCTTGCCACGGTATCAAGGTAATAGACTTTCATCACCGCCTAATGTTTCTACACATCCTTTACTTCTTACTGCTGCTGGTTAAGGACATAAAAGCTACACTGCTCTTGAGTGATTGCAGCTTGGCCTGATACATTATTTTTCTACCTCCTAGAAATCTAGAGCTTAATTCACCTCCCCTAAGAAGGTAAAATTTTCCCATGTCCTTGAGAGATAATGTGTGTATCATTAACATCTATCAATAGTCTATTATTCTGCTCCTCTGAGTTTTTATCAAGTCATGAGTTTGACCTTGGAGTTCTATCTAATGGGTTCACAGGTAGGAATCTGAGTTGAAATCATGTATTAATTAGGTATCTTATTCCAGAAATATAAATCGATGGTCCTAGAGGCCTTAGCGATAGTCAGACATCCCAAATAGAGCACAGTGCTCTTTCCTACTGAGGCAGTTCTGATGGTCTGGGTAGCCACCACGGCTCAACACTAAGTGAGACTTGACCTGCTCATCAAAGCTTCCATGTCAGGAAGAAGAGGGCCAACTCTGTCCGGGTAGAGATATTTGCAATGCACGCTATAAGACATTATTTCCAGAGTATATCCAGAATATCAGATAATGAAAAGACACTGGCATATTTGTCACCTTTGATCCAGTAATGGAGGGTAGATAGGACTTAATTCTCTGAGCTCAGGGATTTGCTTTCATAGATGAGAAAGAATGGCTATGCACTACTGTTTGATATCAACAACAGCTGCAAGTCCAACTTGTGGCCCCACCTGGGCTCTGTCCATCTGCTTAGTCCCTGAGGAAGAAGACTACACAAGGCTCCTGCAGTTCGCAAGTAGCACGCAGAGACTTCCATCTGACTTGGATTCTCGTTGAGCGTTGTGCTCATCAAATGGACAAGACCTCTAGAGTCTTGGAGTCTTACAAGGGAACTTCAGAAGGCTGGGCTTCTAATCAAGCCCTCACAGCAATGTAAAGTGAAGAAAAGCTGCTGGTTCTGTTGCTTCCTGCAACTTGAAACTGGTACTCAATACAGAAGACACCTGGTGAACGCTGTTCTAAGTCATTTAACCATATTCTGTACTAAATTGTGGTGCCTGGCTCCAATGGTAAGTCCATTAAATTTTGCTTTTGTCACACTTCCAGCAACTACAAAATGACACATTGTCAACAGATTTGACGATGTGAAAAGAGACCTGGTTAGAATTCTCTAACCGAGATGAGTGAAAGTGTGCACTGGGTAATGTCTTCACTTGTCAGGAAGATACAATTCCGTTTATTTGAAAGTCACAGATTGACTGAAAAGCTTTAGGGGGGATACATTTGGACCCAGAAATAGAATTGTGAAATTCTAAGATTATTGCTCTATTTGCAGCCAAATGCTCATGTTCTTAGTGTCAGGCAACTCAGGTTCAGGCTTTGCAAATTCTGGAGTTGGAGGCCAGTTTTTTTTTTAATCATTCGGGCTTTTATTTTCACTCAATTACAGAGCCAGGTGAATGATGCCTCTTTATGTCGCTTTGGGGGGGGGAGGGGATGAGACAGTGACTACAAAACCTATGGGATTCCTAGCACTGGAATGTTCTTTCTGAGAAGTAATTTTGTCTCCTTACCTCATTACTACTCTTCAATAACTAAGTAAATAAATAAAGGGGCCTGGGGTGTGTTCTGTAATGGCTTGGAACACCATCAACTATTTGGTAGCTCTACTGTAGAGAGTCACATTAGCAATCCTTATCTAGAGTCCAGTTGTCATAGGAGGAAAGTTCCCATGCATAGTGGATGTGAAGGAATGGCAGCTCTCTGTGGCCAGGGGCAGCATTACACACTGTGGGTTTCCAGCTTCAGTGAGCAGCTAAAAAGCACAGAGAACATCCTTTAAAAGCTGAAGCAACAGAAAGTCACAAGCAGATTGCTGACAGTCATTATAGCCAGCAAGAGGAAGTAGGCAACAAGGCACCTGACACAGGGCAAACGCTCAGAATGGAGGAGTAAAGCATGAAGGCTTTGTGAAAATGCACCATTTCATGCAGACCAGGCAATTGACGTAAGGAATCACCACCAAAAGGAGAATGCTCAGATGCTTTCATTCATCCACTGCACCAGATACATGGAAACATTCATTTCCTCAACCCTAACCTGGACTGAACACTTAGCCTCATTTGACACTGCAGAAAACTGAGTCCCAGATAGGTTCCCTCACCTCCTGAATTTACCTAGTTAATACACAAGCAGATATTGACTCTCTAAAGATATCCTTCCCTAAGACCAACACCACCAGTTCAGGATGTATGCAGCCAGGGTAAAAATGAATAATGAAGGTGGAAGACAGACAGCTGTCAGGAATGTACAAGGCTTCAGGCTGAAGGGCTTGGCTGTGGCATGGAATGTGTGTGATACCAAGACCCAGACAGAGAGAGAACCAGGTGCTGGCATTGACAGTTCAGATGCAGGAGGTCACAGGCTGAGGAAGCTGTGGCTAAACTGAAACCATGAATAAATAAAGGGAAGGGGGCACTAGTAGATTTTTTTTCCCTTTCTGAAAGTATTCGCTAGTCCTAGTCTACTCCTATACATAGGGGAATTTCATCTCCTAAAATGAATTTCTGCAGCATTCCCTGTTCTATGCTTTCCTGCCAAAAAGAAATGGCATTTAAAAAAAATTTCCCATCCTCCTTCTTAAGATTATTTTGTCAGAGAAAAAAAAATAAATTAGCAGATATAATCGGCTGACACTCAAGGATGTGATGCTTCAAAAATAGGAACCCATGAGGAAGGAGAAAGAATAAACACCTGCCTCATTTGCTTCCTGTGTCTGGTTTCCCCCCGCCCTTTCTTTCTTTTTTTAAAGATAAGGCTGTTTCAGTCCTCAAGTGCCTGATGTATTTATATACCTACTTGTAATGTGCAAGATGCCATTTCCAGATTCTTAATTCATCAGTTCTCACCTCCTCTGTCTGTCCTGTAAAATTCCAGCCTTCCTTTGATTATTATGGAGTGTCAAAGTTACAAGAAACGTAAAAGGAGTCTGGCCCCATTCAGAGCTGGGTCTTCCCTGCAGTGTTCCCACTCATATTGGAACAAAATCATTCAGTGCCCAAGGTACTTTCCCTCCTGCCAAAGCAGGGCCTGCTAAGGTACAGTGTGGTCGATTCTTACCCACCGCTAGAAACCTCCCTGGACTTCCTCTCACATTGGAAGCTGGTATCCCAGTTCTAAAGGACACACAGTGGTGGGATAAAGTGACCCACTCCCATCATCCCAGCCATATGAGAAAGAATCTGGAGAAGGACGACCCCTCAGGCTGGTTCCGGCATAAAGTGAGACCCTTCCTCAATAATAACCTATCCCAAATGGCCTGGAGGTGTACTTCAAACGGCACACAGTACTTGCCTTAAAAGGAGGAGTGATTGAGTTCAATCCCCAGTACTACAGAAAAATAATAATAAAATAAACTTACATTACAGGATTGGGCACAGTGGCTCAAACCTGTAATACCAGATACTCAGGATGCAGAAATGTGCAGGTCAGTGGTTATAGATACGCCTATCTCTAAAAAAGGTCATGAATTAATTGCAAAATGAAAAAAAAACCAGCTCTAATGTTTCCTTTCCACACGTACCTAGAATAACAAACACATACCACCATGCCCAGAATTTTGTATAGGGGGCAGAAGGAATCTCACAGAGTTTCTGCCTGGACTATACTCATACTGCAGTCTTTTTTTTGTTTGTTTTTGTTTTATTTCAAGTTGTGAAGTCATTCCCTTCTTACTTCAATATTTATTTTTGTTTTTTGCTTTTTTTGCATTTTTTGTTGTAATTAGTAAAAGGGTTACATGATATTTGCCAGATAGAAGGTGCATTAATTCACGTACATTGATACCCTTTCACATGTCTTGGTACCCATTTCCCTCCCCCTCCCACACCCCCCACCGGTCTTGGTTTTCCCCCCTTCCCTATCAAATTTCAAATAACCAAATACAAATAAATTCAATATATCAGATAACAAAGTGAGATACTATAACAATATGAGATAACCAAGGGACAGCAAAGGAGATGAGAGACAACATAGTACATTAAGGACAACAATCATTCATTATATGGCTTTTGTTTCGATATCCTGGAGGTCCTTTCAATTAGCTTCATACTATATGGCCTTATGTATCAAGATTTTGCTCTATTGCAGATCTCTGCTAGTAGAGCCCAAGGTTTACTCTAAGATTCCACCTAACTCCAGTTAGAATGGCCAGGATCAGGAAAACGAATAATAACAGATGCTGGAGGGGATGTGGCCAGGAGGGATCACTACTACACTGTTGGTGGGAGTGCAAACTCGTCCAACCACTATGGAAAGCAGTGTGGCAGTGCCTCAAAAGGCTAAACATAGAACTCCCCTATGACCCAGCAATTCCACTACTTGGCATTTACCCAACCATCCAGAAACAAGGACATACTAAACCCACTAGCACAACAATGTTCATTGCAGCACTATTCACCATAGCAAAGATATGGAACCAACCTAGATGTCCCTCAGTTGATGAGTGGATCAACAAGTTGTGGTATTTGTACACAATGGAATTCTATGCTGCTGTCAGAAAGAATGACATCGCCCCATTTGTTAGGAAATGGAAAGACTTAGAAATAGAAAAAATCATATTAAATGAAGTAAGCCAGACTCAAAGGAACTTAGGCTCAATGGTTTCCCTCATTCGTCATAATCAGTAGAAACCTTGGGCTCATACTGCAGTCTTATCTCTGGATCCCAAGTAGCTAAGATTATAGAAGTGAGCTACAGCAGGCATTTTCTAGCTGAATGTTTTGTTTGTTTTCCATTGATTTTTGAAAGTCTTTGGATAATCTGTATTCTGTTCTTTGTCAGATATGTGATTCTCATCTTTCTTCCTCGCCCATAGCTTGCCTTCCATCTCTTTAACTGCCTTTACAAAGCAAAATTTAGTAAATTTGATTTAAAAAATCCCATTGGTCAATTTTACCTCCTATAAATTGTGGCTTGGGGTGTGAAGTTTAAAAACTCTCAAAGGTTTTTGTTCAGTTTTTTAAAGTTTTGTCGCTTTTGCTTTTAAGTCGATAAGTCTACTTTGTACAATGTGAGGTGAATCAAAGCTTAGCTTGGTTGCTGGGTGTTTGGCCTTAGTTTACCCACATTGCTTCAGAATCACCAGCAGAAAAGGGTCTTTGTTGTTTCACTATTGCATCTGTGCTAAAAGTATCTGGATGTGTTTGTGTGGCTCCACTTCTGTGCTTATTCCGTTATTGTATAGGCCTATACTTCTGCCAACACAACATAGCACTCATTAGTGCAGTTTTATAAAACCTGCTTAAAAGTGAGAAAACTGGTTTCTACACATTTTTCTTCTCCAAAATTGTCTTCTTTATACATTTTAGGACAATCTTATCTATGTTTGTGAAATATTTCTATGGAATCTGTGTTTCATATTTAAAAGAGCTGGATTCTCTACTATTCTCAGTATTGAAATCCACTGCAAAGTTGTTTCTACATATATATATAGAGAGAGAGAGATCTGTGATTTGTATTTTATCAGAATATTTTGGCCATAGCAACAAATTTCTGTATGCTTTCTTCGGTTTAAACCTAAGCATTGTTTTTATTTTTATTTTTGTAATGCTTTTAAAAGATTTTATTTTTTTGATTTCAATACTCACATGTTTAATGCTAAAGTGTTGCAAACTTTTTGAACTTCTTCATTAGTTCCAGGAGTTGTTTTGTACATTAATTAGATTTTTTCTATATATTAAAAAATCATGTAGCTGGGTGCTGGTGGCTCACACCTGTAATCCTGTCTGCTCAGGAGACAGGAGATCTAAGGACCATGGTTCAAAGCCAGCCCCAGCAGAAAATCTGTGAGATTCTTATCTCCAGAAAACTGAAAGTTGTGCATGCCTCAAAGTGGTAGAGGACTAACCTTAAGCAAAAGAGCAAAGGGACAATGTCCAGGCAGCCCAGTTCAAGCTATGCAACTGACCAAAAAAAAATCATGTTAAGAAAGAATTCACACTTATTTTGTTTAACATCTTGATCTCTGATTCTATCCTAAAATGACACGATTACATTCTTCTTAAAGGACAAACGATACTCTGTTGTTTGGTTACAGTAGCATTTTCTGTATCAATTTAGCATCAATACCAACAAAAACTATCTTTTCTTTGTGGTATATTGTTCAGACTTGATGCTTTTCAAAATGCCTCTAAAGAAGATTGGCTATGCCTTGGTCTGAGTCTCTGCCTATCTTGTTTGTGCATCTTCTTTTGTCTTTCATGAAACTGAAAAGTAATCAGCAGTTAATTCTTCTGGCATGTTTTCACCCTGACCTCTTTCTCTTCTCTTTCTGGATTTCCCCTGACACTTGTATCAGGCCTCTTCTCATAGTGTTACAGGCCTCCAAGGCTCTTGGGTGTTTGGTCTATTTTCTCCATACCCTTCAGTCTGAGAATATTGTTCTCCTTTCAGATAATTCACACTTCACTTGGACTCTTCCATCTATTGAGGCACATTTTGGCTTTGTTTTAAACGTTATTGTATTTTACATTTTTATTTCTAATACTTCCTTTTGGGTATTTCTTTGTATCTTACTTTGCTAGGATTTCACATTTCTTTTTCTTTTCTAAAACCATTTTTTTCATTTGTTTCAAGCATGTTCTTACTTTCTCATTAAAGTATTTGGGGAGATGGCTCTTTAAATTTTTATAGCATTAGATAATGACTATAATATCTCTGTCATCTCCCTGTTGGAATCTATTGATTGTCCCTCTTTCTCATCAATCAGAACTTTGTTTCTCAGCATGTCTTTTTTTTTTTACTAAAACCTGTGTACTCTGGGAATTATGTCATGAGTTTTATTTAAACTTGTACTCTTTCTCTCTCTTTCTCTCTCTCTCTCTCTCTCTCTCTCTCTCTCTCTCTCTCTCTCTCTCTCTCTCTCTCTCTCCCCATCTATACTAGAAAAGGGAAATGCAGCCTCCTTTTCTCAGGAGTAAATGTGGATGGAGAAGTTCAGATTCCCCATGTGGCTCCCCACGATGAGTCCCATTTAGGAAGACGGAGTCAGTCCCCACTGGGGAGAGAGAGGCATCTCTTGCCTGCTGCACAATAAGGAGCTAAGTCTGGGCTTCCTATATAGGCTCTACAGACATACCCATGGAAGAGGGCTCCTTACTGCCTGGCAAGGGGGAAAACCCCATTCTGCTGCTCCTGTATAACACCAAACAAAAACATGGGAAGGGGTATCAATGCTGGAGAAGTGATGTACCCATTACCTGATGATATAACTGTAACCCTGACAACAAAATTTAAAAAGTTAAATCAATAACTAAAACAGAAAAGAAATAGACTCTTTCCCTGGCTTATGTAACTGCAGTCCCTACATACATTAGCTTTATAAAAACAATTTTGAAGTGCATGAAAAAATATAAAAAGCATTGCAAATATGAAAAACAAAATGCCAGCAGCCATCAGGGTTCTTTATAACAAAAGAAGTCCAGGCTTCCCACTCCAGGTCTGCTGCTGTGTGGACCACAGTTTGAGATTTAAAGTCATATTTATTTTCTGAATTTCTTTCTCTTCAGCCTGGGCAATTGTATTTCTATGAGTTATTGAGGGTCTTCCATCTGTGTCTGTTAGCACTTCCAGACTGGTGGATTCTTCAGCTTTAAGTTTCAGACACAATGAACAGAAAGCAGGCTCAGGGAACTTACTGCATTTGGGCTCAGAGACCCCTAGATTTTCTGTCACCTGGTCCTCGCATTTCAGAGTTTTCTTCACATTTTAAGATATAACATTCAAGGACTTTTAGTTGTACTTACTGGGAAGATTAAGTAAAAATATATCTGGCCCATATTTCCAAAAGCAGAACTGTCAACATGCTTCTCATCATTCTCTTTCAGAAATAGTAAACTGAGACTATGAGGGGATGGGTAGGTTTCTCTCCTGTTAGAAATAGTTGGGGATGATGAATGATGGAAGAGGTGGCACTGATCAAGATGATTGCACTATACATTGACATGCGGAATTGAAACCCTTTTAAATAACTACTTAACGATTAAAAAAAGAACTAGGAATCAATGGTTCATGCTTAGAATCCTAGCCACTCAGGAAGCTGAGATCTGAGAAACACAATCCGAATCCAGCCTGCACAAGAAAGACCATAAGACTCTCATCTCCAATTAACTATCAACAAGCCTGAAGTGGTGCTGTGGATTAAGTGGTAGAGCACCATCCTTGAGCAAAACTGGCAAAGGTCAGTGCCCAGGTCCCAGGGTTCAATCCCCAGTGCCAACATTCAAAAACAAGATAATAAAAATAAAGTGTTAACTTGCTCACATTCCACCTTAACTGAACCTTGATGAAATTCTTCTTAGCCTGTTTGCTTGACCTTATCACAATCCTAAACCTCAAAACCAATAAAAAAATTTTTTTAAAGAAAAGGGAAAAAAAGTCACAGAGATTTTCTCAGGCCAAGAACAAGTTAATGCTAACATTTCTTTTTTTTCTTTTTTTATTGTAATTAATAGAAGAATTCCAGTTATATTTACCAGATAGAAGGTGCATTATTTCATATACATTGATACCCATTCTCATGGTTTTGGCCTTCTCCCTACCCCCTCCCCTCATCTTGTTTCCCCCCTTTCCTATTTGTAGAAGAAACTTCTTGAGAATTATTGCAGATAGAAACTGTTTACTGTTGATGTAATTTTGCTGAAACCTCTATTTGGTGGCATTCACTCAGAAATTCCAATTTTAAAAATAATCTTGCATGGTCAACTTTTGGTTAGATATCATTAAAAGTCCCCCTACCTTCCTTAAGGGTAGAAGCTCAGGAAAAGAATACACCTCTTTCTGATGACTCAGATTCTAATTCTAAGCTTCTGAGAAGTTAGACTTTCTCTCTGCCAGGCAGCTGTAAGCTTTAATGCATTTCCCCAAAGCCGCTGGGCTCCACACCGCCAATCCCTGCTTGTAATATTCTAGGGGATTAGAATTGAAAAGACCCTCCCTGCAAAGCTGTGAGTAAATGAAGCATCAAGATTTTGAGCTGAAAACACGGGGCCTCTCTTACCAACAACAACCAAGAACTGTGACTTGGGGAGTTATGATGGTAATTTGCAAGGTGTTACAGTAATGTGGAAATTTCAGTATTCAGAATACTCCAGGTAGCTGCATTTTCTGAACAAATAAGGTAAGGAAGGGAAGAGGAAGCAAGAGGAAGAAGAAAAGGGGAAAATAAGAGGGAAAGGGACAAGAAAAGTGAGGAAGAAAGGAAGGGAGGAAAGAGGAAAGGAGAAAGGAGGTTCAAGAGGGAGAAGAGGCAGAAGGCAAGAGAAGAGGAAAGGCAACAACAGGAAGGAGAAGGGGAAAGGGGAGGGACTACCATGTTAGAAAAGAATTCATGGAGTTCAGGTTTGAATCAGGAGAACTTTTCAGAATTGAGACCAATAATATTACCCACGTTTAGAAAAGAAGAGAACTGGGGCTGGACACGTGAGTAGATTGCCTATAATCACACCCCGGAAGCCCACTGGCTATTTAAAGTTAACCCTGCTCTGATGGCTTCCTGTTTGATGGGGCTCAGGTGGAAGCCACCAAGTCTACATCTGAAGAAAAGGACAGTGAACCTACACTAAGCACACCATGCTGTCTAAAGGTGCATCGCGAACTCTACTGGGCAGAGAGCTTCCTGGTAAGGAAGCATGTCTAGAGAGAGACTCAGGGTCCTTTAGACCTACCAAGACCCCACAGCTTTCTGGTGTTGCTGTCTACAAATGACATTTAACATAGCAGAGGTCCGTGTGAATAATATGTCAGAGAAGTAACATGGATCTGATCTTTAATTGAAGGTATTTCAAGCAACTCATCATTTTCCTCTTTAAAAATGCAACTTAGTCATAAAAGTTACATAGTTCGTTCATTATTGCTATTGAAACTGAGTAAGGTTGTTGAATCAAGGCAGTGAAAAATACTTTGGGGGAACATAACTGAGTTAAAAGCAAAATGTCTAAAATAAAAGAGAAAATTAAACCTTCGCCTGTTAGCAGCAGTTTTCAGTATTCTCCGTCTACATTGATCACAATTCCTAAACTAAATGAAATATCCAAATACATGTTTTGATCAATTGTCACAAAGCCAAAAGTTGTTATCAGTATTTTGATAATTAGGCTGACTTTTCCACTGACATTTGAAGTACTTCATTATTGGCTATGGTATAAACATGAAAACACACACACACACACACACACACACACACACACACACGAATGCATATGTCTATAAACATGCTATCTAAGATACTTTACACTAAAAGAGATGTGAGATCCTGATTTTTACATCTTGTTTTGGGAGGTCTGTGCTTTATTTAAACCAAAATGATAATTCCCTTTGTATTAATCAAAAAGTATATATTGGGGCCAGGAGTTTGGCCTAGTGGTAGAGTGCTTGCCTAGCATGCATGAAGACCTGGATTCGATTCCTCGGTACCACACACATAGAAAAAAGGCAGAAGTGGTGCTGAGGCTCAAGTGGAAGAACTCTAGCCTTGAGAAAGTCCAATGACAGGGCTCAGGCCCTGAGCTCAAGCCTCAGGACTGGCAGAAAAAAAAAAGAAAAAAATATTGAAGCAAAGTGCTGATAGCTCCTGCCTGTAATCCTCGCTTATTTACAAGGCTGAGTTCTGACCATCTTGGTCTAAAACCAGCCCAGGCAGAAAAGTCTAAAATTCTTACAGAAAAAAAAAACTGTAAGTGGAAAAAAGCTCAGCTGGTACAGCACCCATCTTGAACAATAGCAAAGCCAACGAGATCCTGAAGTTCTGAGGTTCTAAGGTTCTGAGTTTGAGCCCCAGTACTGGAACAAAAAAAAGAAAACAGCCATCTAAGTATATTCCACACATAATAATTGGACTTATGTAGGAAAGAAATGGAAGTTTGTAAGGCAATATATTTCTAAAACCTTCATCAAAGTTAACAAATACCTTTGCTGAAGGAATTTGCAGAGCAGAACCTGTCACATGCAGCCAACTCCCAATGGCTTCATTTATTTTCTACTTTTTATTCATTTTAGGAGCAATTCCCTTCTCTGCCCATAGGCTTCAGTAACAAAACATTCCACTCAGTTTAAGTCACAAGGACAACACAAAACTCACTGCAATTACACAAACTTCCAAGTTTGGTTTTGAGCCTCAGTCCTCCCCCTGCTGAGGGGTGACTTGTGTGGCACCACACTCTAGGACAGTTGGTTTTACTCCTTTCTCCAGAACTTTCTCCTCTACATACCACTCCCCAACACACACATACACACAGGCTCTCTCTCCCTGAGTTCACAACATGTGAGGCAAGAAGAAAAAGAAAGTACTGGGGCTGGGAGTTTAGCCTAGTGGTAGAGTGCTTGCCTTGCACATATGAAAGATTCAGGTTCAATTCTCAGTGCCACATACATAGACAAGGCTGGAGGTGGTGCTATGAATCAAGTGGTAGAGCTCTAGCCTTGAGAAAGCTCAAAGAAAGTGCTCAGGCTCTGAGTTCAAGCCCTAGGCTGCAAAAAAAAAAGAGAGAGAAAGAAAGGAGAGTATGACAGGAAAACTCTCATTTAGCCAATCATGTTATGAGCTGGTACTGAGCCAATGTCCAGAAGCTCAGCCCATGGAAATTCTAACATTGAGAGATGAGCACTAGGGAAGAATAAAAGCTTCATTGGTTGGAGAAGAGGATCACATGCTTGCCAATCAGCTTCTCTATCCTACTGAAGAGTTACAAAATACAGGATGAGAATGAAGGGAAATAAAATAGATGGATTGGTTAATTGCTAAAAACAGGGCTGTCTTTTCTGGAAGGAGAAGTTTCTGTTCATGGGCTCTCATGGGTATCTTTACTCTTGCATTGAGAGAGAGACTGAGATTAGGAAAATCTAGGTCAAGTTAGTCTTGTATTATAGTTCTGGGCAAAATCTTTTTAAATAATCAGCCTGCCTTTATACATAACTGAGTAAGATCTGATTCAAACATTGAAGCAGAAAAGAAAACACACACAGCATGAAGGCCAAGACTCCAGGGCTTCCTACTCCTGTCACCCACTGTGGAACAGCAGACCTGGGTGAGAAGTCAGTGCTGTAGTCCTCACCTCCCTGCAAAAGTAGCCTAGACAACCATCACTTTAACCCAAGGCACAGGTGTCACCTACTGCATGGGCAATGAGAAACAAACATAGATATAAACTCTTCCTCGTGTCTACCACAAGATCTGGAGGCTGGATCAAATAAGCAAGGTAGATAAAACAGATCCTGAAATATACTAGTGAGGTACAGCAATGGCCAAACGTTGTCTCGTTCTCCCTGAAGTCTCCACGTCTCATAGAAAACAGACTTGATGTTTTCAGAGATGCTTATAAAGAAGGCTTGAAATGAATGCTGTCCCTTGCCCAGAGAAACATGTATGTTTATGTTGGCATCTTTATTTCTGTACCAGGGACTCTAGGCTTGTGACCTTTAGCTGGGAACTCTGAGGAAGTAAGCCCTGGTACTAAATCAAACCTCTCCCCCGTGGGCCCCTTTTAGCCTTGTGCGATGGTCAATCTTAATCATCAACTTGATTAGACTAAGAGACATCTTAGAGCATCTAGCCAGGCTCTTGGTGTCTGTGAGAGAGGAATTTCCAGAGGCAGCCATGATGGCTTTGAACTGATGAGTGGCTTGATCTGTTAGTGAATTGGGAGATGGTGGTAGTAGACAAGGGTTGGGGGGGTAGGGCTGGTTAGAGGAAGTAGCTCACTTGAGGGTCTACTTTTAAAGAGTCTATTGTAGCTCTGGCTGCTTGTTTCTCTACCTACTGGCCATCCAAGATAAAGAACCCCTTCCTTCACACGTTCCCACAGCCATGGAGCCAGGAGAGCTTGGACTGAACCTCGAATTAAATCTTTCTTCATTTAAGTTGTTCTTCTTGGGTATTTGTTACAGCCATGAGAATCTATAGTCACAGCAGCTCAGACTACAATGTCAGACATGGACAGGAAGGCACTGTGCATATCAGCTCCTTGCGGCAAAGCCACACTGCCAAGCCTGAGGACTGGGAAAGGGTGGAAGGGAAGGGGCCTCGTGAGGCAGTGCCATCCCCAGGGGTTCAGGATAGGCATCTGGCATCCATCAGCAAGAAAACATTCATTCCTAACAGTTAAGAAAAATTAAACTCGGCATTCCATCACTGGATACTTTTAAAAAGAAACAAAAATGAAAAATAAAAATATAGTCCCAAGCTATGTTTCCTCCATTTATTTTTAATGCCAATGACAACAAAAGAGCTCTTTTATATGAGTCATTTTTACAAAACAGAAAACATGATTTCCTGAAATGGCACTTTACAGAACTTAAAGGCAACTAGTATTGGATGTGAGAAAAAATGTGAGGGAATTGCTCACTTAGAAGGATCTCCCCCTCCCCTCTCTCTCTCTCTCTTTTTCCTTTCTCTTTCTCTCTGCTTCCTTTTCTCTCTCCTCTCCATCACCTGAAATGCTCTATCTACCTCCTGTTCGTCCTGAAATCCCCACCACAGAGACCATGGCCTGAGGAAGAATTCCCTGAATGTGGACAGACACCACCCTCTTAGTATACCTCAAAGAAGACAATCTACTTCTTCACAACTAAGATTGCCTGTGTTCATGCACTTGGTACTTAGAGTACACCCGCCTGCTCCGGGGAGGGCCCCTGCACCCTCTGGGGACCATCCTAGATCTGCTCCTTCATCAGTGACACAAAAGCTTGAGAAATGACAGCAAACTAAAGGCCTCTGGGCAAGAAACATGAGAGCTCCCAAAAGCCCAGAAGCAACTCCTACTTAGACATAGTCTAAGCACCCAGTTTGTAGCTCCCCTACTAAAATGCCACAGGGTTCTTCCTCTGTGCCCACAGGTGACCCAGTGTGGGGCATTTACAGTAGTTCCCAAGTCACTTGAAGGAAACAGAAAGAACCCTGTTTTTGGCATGTGAGTGAATACTGGTTCAAAGCTGAACCTACATCTAAGTGATAAGCCTTTCGACTAGTGCCACCGCTGCTCCTGCCAACCACAGACTCATCCTTGAGGAGACGTGCAAACCACATCGCATCCTTGAAGCAGGTTGCAACGCTGATGAATTCCATCGTGAATTCATTGCCCTCAGGACTTGTTTCTCAGCTTACTTCTCTCTGCTTCTGCCCAAGACTAGCATGTATCAAATGACAAGAAGCCTTCCCACTATCACTGATATAGTGGCTCGTTTGTTTTCTGATTAAATAAGCACTTCTAAGTTCCAAGCCTTTTTCTAGGTGGTTTATAAATAGTGGTAAATGCACAGCTTAAGAGTGAAGCCTGCACACAGAATCCAAGATAAGAAAGGGTGGCACCGAGAAGCAGTGCTCAGATGGTTTTGGCTGACCACAGTCTCCTCTGGACTCTTGCTCCCTGAGTGGTCACTGTCTGGTCGCCATGCCATAAAGAGCTGTAAGAAGCCCAGTCAAGAGGATGCTGTGGTGTCTGCCAGCTGGATGCAATTCAAGCTCCAGCCAGAATGAGCAAAGTTGCTTGAAGCCGTGGGGAGAAAGCTGGCACTAAGTGCAATATCGATGACCCTAAGAAGGTAATTGCAGCCCAACTGACACTCAGTGGGACAAGATTGCTCTGAAGTACTGCATGATTTTTTGAAGACTGTGTGTCTCTGAAAGAGTAGGAAATCCATATAGGAAGAAGTCGGAGTTTTACTGCCAATAAAGAATTCTCCCAGGGCCTGAGCTCAAGCTCCAGGACTGGCAAAAAAAAAAAAATTCTCCCCTCCTCACATCCTTTACCCCTTACATTGGGAGCGGATATGTGTTTTTCAAAATGAATAAATAAACTCACATGAATAAAAATTTAAGCGACATTTTTCAAAATGAAAGAAAAGAATCCCAGTCAACATTTTTAGCCAGAGTGTATTACCCAGTATCTCCATCCAGTACAGAAACCACACTATACCACCCCACATCGCTCTCCCCATTTCCACAAATACTAACTCTCAAGATGAACTCACTCATCTTTTCTGCTCTGCCTTAGGTACTCCTATCAAACCCCAAGCCTGACCAGAGTCCTCAACATCTCTGTCTTTTAGTCTTCTGCATGGTCCAATAAGCCTATTTCTCCTATGTCTCCAAGTCCTTTACAGTCTATACTTCTCCACAGAACTTTCTGTCCCTTGCCATGAGGACAACAGTAAGACCCTCCAATCTGTCTCCTTCCAGGCTTCAATCCAGGTCAGTCTTTATGGATAAATTGGCTCTTCCATGTAACCTCATCAAAATGACACATGACACGGTGGAAAATTCTAATGGCTTCTTGTTTTCAGAACAAACTCGGGGAAGTTCTTATCTAGAAAGACCAAGATAAATAGACTGACCGGTTGGACCTCATTTTCTTGGCCAGTGTGTCTCCACACCTGGGCAGTACAAGCATTCTAATATTTTATGACATCTTTTATAATTATGCGTATCTGAAAGCAGGTGCTGGTGGCAGAAAATGTAGCCTTAGTTGAGGAATGACAGGTAGGTTCGCTATTCACAGCTCACAATTTCTCAGTGTCTATGAGCAGCTGGGACGCCAAGTTCTGATTAGAAGCTGTGTCTTCCTCCTCAGGCTCTAATCATTGGTCTTCACCAGTAGTACTTTTAATAACCAATCTAGACTAGGATGCTGGCAACCCAATGTCTCAGGAGATTATCCCAACCTTACCTTCTATGCCCTTCACCTTCTAAAGGCATGATACTGAGTTGCAGAGGGGCCGAGACACTCATTTGAATGAACCAGCATATGTGAAGGCCCCAGCCTGCTGGCCTGCACCTGTACTGTGAATATTTTTTTGCACTGTGAATATGTATTATGACCTCCTTTTGCAAATAACTGGCTCCATTCCCTCACCAAATTCAACTCATTATGCCTACCTCTGTTTCCGTTTAGTAAACAGCTTGTCTACGTATTTTGAGTCTCTCACCTCATATCAACTGCCTGGAGAGCAGGAACTGCAATTCATTGGTCCTTTAATGTCTACTGTTGAATATAACACCAACAGGCGATTCAGTGAGGGTCTTCATTCAGTGATGCTAGTTCCCACTGTGATCTTACACACACCTCCTGTTTCACAGGGTTTCTACAGATTATTCTGCCAATGTGGCTAGGACAGAAGCCAGGGTAGAAATGGTTTCCAGTAAGGTATCTTGGTTTATGCCTATATACAATGGATGCAACCACCCCTGAAATACACAATATCTCCTTGCAAAATCTAAGCATGATTCCTTATCAAAAGACCAGAAAAGAAATGAAATAATGATATCGCCGTGTAAGCCAGGACAGTCTGATGAGGATGGCTTCATGGACGTCTGGTATGAAAGAAATGGAAGAATTGTTGGCTCAGAAGCATTTTAACCAGGCAAAGGGTGAAGAGCTGGTTAAAAACAAATCCTTTCGCAGGTACAGCAGGTGATCAGTATTTCCAGCAAGTTCAAATCATTGCCATTTGCTAAAATGTTCCAGGCAGTAAAACAGTTGAGTGATTTTATTTCTAAATACAAAGCCTATATGCAATTATATATGCATCATTATACATTCTATCACGGCTTCTCATGTTACAGCTTGCTGTTGTTTACATAAAACCCTGTTTCTTTTACTTCCTAAAAGACATAGAAATTATTATAGATAATTTTTCCCATCCATATTTGTTTCTTTACCGGCTCACTTAAGAACCATCTCTCTGCTAAATAAATGGCAGATTGTGTGTCCGGGAGTGAGGAGGTCACAGCTACAGTATGACCCTGTGTTCCAGCTGCATATTGACAAATCACCTCTCCCAGCCTTGAGCTGGGTTTTCTGTAAAACCAAAAATAGTGCCACCATCACACATCAGGTTCTGCGATGTGAGTGAGGTAATGCTTCTGAAGCCTGTGAAAAGTGTGAAGAGGCACTATAAATACACAATGGGACTCCACCTTCATGTGCCCGGGAATATTGCGGGAAACTCCAGGGCCTCTAGAAAGTCATGCTGGAGAGTTACTCAGCTTGGAAGATGCACAGAATTTGATGTCCATTAAAGTGCCACATTCTAGGTATTTTTTACAATGACTTTGGCTTCTTATAGGCTAACCCTGTCATTCCCACAGGATTTACTGTTATGATACAGATGAATTATGCAGATAAACCCATGTAATCACCATTGAATTCTAAATCTTTATTCCCCAAGGCAGTGCTTCTACCTCTATATCCTTTTTCCTTAAACTCCATACCTAAATGTCTCTCTTTGACAAACTTGTTTTTTCTCTAATCTTTATTAGAATAAAAATTCTTGCCCAGTGTGGTGGCTCACACCTGTAATCCTAGCTACTCTGGAGACTGAGATCTGAGGATTGCAGTTCAAAGCCAACACAGGCACTAAAGTCCATGATATTCTTATCTCCAATTAACTGGAAAACCAGAAGTCGCACTGTGGCTCAAGGGTAGGGCAGTAGGAGCTGAAGAGCTTAGGGACAGTGCCCAGGCCCAGAGTTAGGGCCCCATGACAAAAAAAAAAAAAGAATGAAATTTTTTTATACCATAAGGGTATTGAAATCCTGTAAATGATAGGAACCAAGAAGTAGATAAATAGATGACTTCAATACTCTTATGGTATAAAGAATATGATTTATAAATAGATGATAGATAGACAGACAGATAATCACAAGGAATTAGCTTATATGAAGGCTGCTATAAGACCCCCAAAACTAGTGATAAGAAGCTTAAAGACCTAAAGGAACCAAGGATATAGACTCAGGATGGCTACCACTCACGCCAGCCAAGTCCCCTCTAAAGTTAGCCATCACAGTCTGGGGCCAGGCAAGTTCCTTCACAAGTTAAGTAGAATAGCACCCCCTAATGTCCCCTTGAATATTTTGGTTAGAGGGTAAAAAATAGCTAAGAAATACAAAAGTTTGGGAAGACATTGTATCAAGGGACAGAAAGCACAGGTGGATCTGATTATGAAAGGAGAAAAGTAAAGCATGCCAGGGACAAAATTAGCTCACAGATTTTCTGCAATATGACATCTGCTTTATATGTATTGTCACATTTTATTTTCCCATTAGTCACCCATTCCTTCTTTTTATGTATTCACTTACCAAGTAATAGTTACTGAGGGAAATGATCAAGCTAGTAAACCTGGTTCCAAGGTCAAAGAAATACCTGAAGTAGGACCTTACTTACCACAAAGTGTTCCTAGAAACTCAATCAGATGTCTAGATTTCTTTAGTGTACTATGTTCATGACACTGTAGAATTGCCACCATCGCACTTCTCTACCACCAACACCACTAATATCACCACCACAGAGCCTCCTTAAAGGGCCATATCCACGGAGATAAGGGACTCCTCTGACCCACCTCTGAAGCAAGCATCCCATTGGTATTCAACGCTGATAGAGGTCTCAGTTGTGAACTGAAGCCCCTCTCTGTGCTTGTATCCCCATAATCCTATTCATGTCACATAAGTGACACCAAATACTTCACATTTTTGTAGACACCTACCCAGTTCCTACCTCCTAGATCTATTCAGATCATCAGGATGATGAAGATGATGATATTGCACCAGCTTCAAATTTTATGAAATGCCCTGGCTCTTCCTTCATGCTGTTATCACAGCTCACAAATTTTTAAAACAAATGTTTACTAGACTAGACCAAAGTTAACAGCACCCTAATGTTTTGTTCCATTATTCCTAAGAGATAAAGGAGCCAAGGCAGGTGTTGAAACACACTATATGACTCAACTGACTATTCCTCACCTCCCATGCTCAGGAAGCTTTGCCTGACAGGAGTCAAAAAAATAAGTTAAAATCAACATATCATCTACACACTCGGTGGCCCTTCTGACTAACTAATGGGTATGCCACCCTTCTTAGCCTCCTGAGCTGAGAGAGTGAATGAGTCTCAGGTAACAGGATGGAAATCACTTTCTAACTCACACTGTCATCCATTCGCATAATCACAATTTCAACTGCATTTGTGCTTGCAAGATCTCCTTTTGCAAAAAGAGACAATGGGGGACACTACCTGTTGGGGTCCCTCTCAGATGTCCAGGAGGGGGGTAAAATGGCAACAGAGCCCACGAATAATCCCAGGAACACAGACTCTGGAGCCCAGACTCTCGGTGCAGATCTAACTTTATTTTAGAAAACATGCTCACTAAAATACAGATCAAGTGGTGGCCGCCACATCATACCAGAAGCAGTTGTTGAGTGTGTCCTGAGACATGCCCCGTTTGGCAGGAGCTCCTGCATGAGGCAGGAGGGGCCAGGCACCCTCTGGCTCCAGGAGAATATGTGCCAAAAGGCACAGAGTCACCGAAGCCCAGGTAACAACCTGAGCTCCTACACCACTAGCTAGGAAACCCCACAACTACCAACACCATTCCTGAATGCCATCACCATTTAAACCACCATGTAGACCTTTAAAATGTCACTGAAGTTCTCAAAAAGCTCCTTTTGCTGAAGCTCTGTTGTCTCTGGACCCCACAAGTTAGTGGACCCCACTCCAGAAGTTTAGGACTCAGAAGGTATCTGTAGATGTGGGTGCATGCACGAGGTCCATGTCTGTAAAATTCCGTGTGGACACTCTAGAAATTCCTGACAATACCAGGTGCTCAACTGACTTTTATTAAAGAGGATTGCTTTTGCAATCCTGTGAGTCTGTGTGTCCTGATCGCAGAAGATACAGCACAGGTTAAAGGTTATTCTAGAGGGCACAAAGAAGGCAACTGAGCACAATCTCAAAAGGGCTTAGCATGTGTCAATATGAATTCAAACTCAGCCCAGATACGGTCTGGTTTTGTGACACAAACACACATAGGCAAATGTTCTTCTTCTTAGATGGGGATAACTCTGACTCTGTCTTGTGTAAATCCCACCAGACAGTCTATACACAATATCTGTTCCATCCATGTATGGGCTCTAATTCCCTGTTTATTGTCTGAGGCGCAATCTAAAGTGTTTTTGTTGTTGTTGTTGTTGTTGTTGTTGTTTTGTCGATCATGGAGCTTGAACTCTGGGCCTGGGTGCTGTCCCTGAGCTCTTCAGCTCAAGGCTACCACCCTACCCTTTGAGCCACGTCCAGTTTTCTAGTGGTTAATTGGAAATAAGAGTCTCACAGGCTTTAGTGCCTGGGCCGGCTTTGAATTTCGATCCTCATATCTCAGCCTCCTGAGTAGCCAGGATGACAGGGGTGAGCCACCATGCCTGGCTCTAAAGATTTTGACAAGAAGCTAAAGGCCACAAGCTTCCTTTCAACTCAGAAGATGTGGCGATCAATCTGGAGGAATCTGTGAAAACAGAGACACACTTGATGGTTCTGACTCAATTATCATTTATGCTTCTAAGAACCACCTTGCAGTTCTATGGAAGGGCCTTGAGATTGCTCCTCGACCTCACCTCGACCACAAGGATTTGGAAAGACCAAAGAAACTGTGCCTCGTGTCCTGAATAGAGGGACAGTGTATAGAGAGGCCTTGACTATGTAACCGCATGATCTCAACTGCTATTTAAAAAAAAGATAACTGCTATTCATAGGATCTCTGGCCACCCAAGCTCCAAGATGCTTCCAACACAGTTTTACCCACTCTATAACACATGGTTATCGTCTGTCCTATTTATGTCCCCAAGAAACCTAAGATGATTGTCTTAAAAGCTGTTTCCATGAAGATAAAACGTAGTGTAGCTTTCGGTATGAAAATCTTTTCTACAAGAGTGTTTACAACAATGATGTTTCAAAGTGACAGATGTGTGTGTGTGTGTGTGTGTGTGTGTGTGTGTGTGTGTGTGTGTGTGTCCAGTCCCAGGGCTCCTGGAACAAGGAGCACAAACTGGGTGGCTTTCACCAAGAGAAATTTATTATCTCAGGATTTTGGAAGCTGAGCATCTGAAATTAAGATGTTCTCCCAGCTGAGTCTCCAGGGAGGGAATCCCTCTTCCTCTTTCCTCTCTCAGTGTTTCATCCATCTTTGCTCTGTGGTGGTAGGACTGCAGTCTCTGTTTCCATCTGCACAAGGCCCCCTTCTCCCTGTCTGTCTCTGTATTATCATGTGGTGTGCTTCTGTTCTTGTAAGTCACGTGACTACTGACTACGGCTTGCCCTCATCACCTCACCTTAATTTTGTTAAGACTTTTTGTTCCCCACAGAAAGAAAGTCACATTGTGACAAAACCACGGTTTACAACTTCAGCGTATCCCCTTGGGAGACACAGTTCAACTCATAACAGGCTCCAAAACCAAAACATTCCAGAGAAAAATCTAGTCTTTAATTATACGTAACTTTTGTTCCTGAATCTTTTCTCCCATCAACACTATCACAATCATTATCACGTTGCTTTTACACATCCTCATCCCTTTCACACCCATTGTTAGAATGTGCTAGACTCACGGACTACCAAATAAAACAGCAGTCTTGCAAGCACAACAGCTTCCAGAAGCAGTGTTTCCTCCAGTGGAAATGGTGTGATCCATCCCTACAAAGCCCTTCAGTGAAAATCTGCCCTCTGGTTAACCGACTATTCACTCAGTCCACATCAGGCAAATGCTTAGTACAGACTTTACACATTCACCTGAAGCCTAGCTGCAAACACAGGGAGGCATATTATTCAAATTATAGGAGGGCTTACTTTTCAAATTATTTAGCAAGTCCATTAAACATCTTCCCTTTTCCATGGTCTAATTTACAAAGTTGTCAAGTGCTGATGGAGATGCCGGAACATGGCAAGAAACCCTAGCTCATTCTCGTGTTCACATTTACGGAGTGTGAGCTGTGTGCCTGGGATCTTCTATATGGCCAATTGCAGGAGACATAAAGCCCCAGAGAGCATTCATTTGAAGAGCATATCCTCAACAGTCCTTAAAGGGTCTTTGAATTCTTTCCTCCATATTTTACCTCTTTGAACCTTCTTCTTAGACCTCTAGTCCTCTGCTATATACGATGCACTATCAGTAGGGTTTTTGATTGTAGATTTGATCCTTGGCTAAGAACCACAGACCTTCTGTGTCTTACAAAACCTCAAAGTGCAGAATGTTCCCCCTTAGAAAGCATGCTGCACAAAGCTGCCACAGAACTATGCCTTCCGTGGAGGGCCTGGGTCACCAACTGCTGACTGCAAACTCTGCCCTGAGGCTTCACTGTGCCGAATCTCTGTGAAAAGAATAAAAAGAAAAACACTGACCAAGGCAAGCCATCTGAAGGCTGAGATCTGAGCTTGACCTTGTTCAGAGCTGCACCAACTGCTGGATGCAGACAAGACTTTTAAGTAAATGCCTTTGAGTCTCAAAAGTTACATGTAATGCTACATGCATTATAGACTAAAATGTAAATAGAAGGAAACAAAGTACAGCAAGAGGTTGCAAATGGTTAATGCTCTCCATACATCCATTATTACTCTTCCCCCCACCTTAAAATGATAAAAGTGTGTTTGGATTTTTTTATTCTTCCTTTAAAAAAATCCAAAAGGCATTGTTTTGAGAGGGAGGGAGGGAGGGAGGGAGGGAGGGAGGGAGAGAGAGAGAGAGAGAGAGAGAGAGAGAGAGAGAGAGAGAGAGAGAGAGAGAGAGGAAGAAGAAGAAGAGGAGAGGAGAGGGGTGAGAAGGAAGAGGAGAGAGGATAGGATGAAAGGAAGGGAGGGAGGAAATAAGGAATGAGATAGGAGAGGAAAAGAGAGAAGGGGATAGGAGAGGGAGGAAGAAATGGGAGGAGAAGAAGGGAGGGGAAGAGAAGAGAGGAGGAGAGGGGAGAGGAGAGGAGGGGAGGGGAGAGGAGGGGAGGGGAGGGGAGGGGAAGGGAGAGGAGAGAAGGAGAAGGGAGGGGAGAGGAGAGGAGGGGAAGGGAGAGGAGAGGAGGAGAAGGGAGGGGAGGGGAGAGGAGAGGAGGAGAAGGGAGAGGAGAGGAGGAGAAGGGAGGGGAGGGGAGAGGAGAGGAGAGGAGGGGAGATGACTGTAAGAGAGAAGTTAGGAGAACTGTGCCTCCATACAGGCACGGGTTTAATTCCCCAGTGCACGTTCATCATCACGACACCCTTCCTCTCCTATTCCCAGAGACCCACCCACAGGCTGCTCACCATACAAGCCAACACACACCCTGTGAAGGGATTCCTCATCAGTGCTCCATACTGCTTCCCTTTCTCTTCATCTGACTCTCACTTCAAGACCTAAATCCAGCCTCTGTGAGGACAGATGGTAAGGGGCCCTTTGCCCTGCTAATTTAGCTACTCTGGCAACAATTCAGTGCCTGCATGGAAAGGCTCTGATTTGCCTGCATGGTTTAAAAATACTCTAGTGTTTTTCATCCTCAGAGAAAAGTGTTTGGCAAACAATCCGTAGCAGATTTTTTTCCCCTCATGGATGATGTCACATACCCAGATAGATTTTTCTAAACAAGACTCTGCACAAGAAATAATGGCTTGCAATACCCACCATTACAGTGCAAAACTAATAGACAAAGCTGTTCTCATCTAGAAGAGCATTTGCTGTAGACACTAAAACTTGGTCTCTCCCTCAGTTGACCTTGTTGGTAAGCCACTCCACCTTGTTAGGACTCTATTTTCTCCACTAAAAATGTGAAACGTAAGCCAAGCATCAGTAGGTCACGCCTGTAATTCTAGCTACTGGAGATGTTGGGATCCAGGGTCCTGGTGTGAAACCAGACCAGGCAGAAAAGTCCATGAGACTCTATCTCTCACTAACCAGACAAAGAGCTGGATGACAGGCATGGCTGAAGAAGCAAAACAACAGCAATTCGATTCAGCTATGGCATCATACGGGTGATACCATGTGAGTTCTTGGTATTATAGTAGATTCCAAGATGCAAAGTAACTATAGCATCCTTTCAAGATTTATAATTGACACCATACATACCCACAAACCCATCCTTTCCTTTGAGAATCTCTTTCCTCCAGAGTAAACCCCAGCAGAGTCCTCTGAGCATTCAGATTTGAGCTGCAATGCCAGTTTTGCAGAGATTCAAACTCAAACCACCCCATCCCACCTCCCTCAGACCTTCTCTCCCTTATCCTGCTGTCCCTTGGTATCATTCTCTCCCTGTCATCCCTTCATTTTCCCACACTGTGTTTATTCTGTTTTCCTGCATCACTGGCATTTCATGGTTCGAGAAGAAGCCTTGGCTACCACCTGCTCCCACAAGCCCAGCAGGACAGAAGTTCTCCTGCTGGGCAGATCTGAGAGGCTACAGGGATGAAGGCAGGATACGGTGACAAATGAATCTATCACCAATGTTGCAAGAACATAGCAAGGCTGATTCTACCGTTTACTAGACATAACCACAACAGTAACTTGAACATGGAGGAATTACTATAATGAGTACATTATACATGCATGTAGTGCATCTACTGAAAAGTCCTCATATTAACCCTATGGAGCCCTTCTGGAAAAAGCAGAGCAAACTCAACAATAGATGTGTCATTCACAGAGACTGTCCCATTGACAACCTGCCTACTGTTTGAAGAAGGAAAAAGGGGTTTCCAAGAGAAACAAGACAACGATTACAAGAAGAGAGTTCGGTATATGAACTCAGCACCCTGACCTCTGCGATGTCCAAAACACTTAGATGAAAATGCAATGCAACGGGATTGGGAAAACCCAAAGATCAGAACCCCTGTGGGCTTCCAGAGCGGCCTTCCACTGTGAGCTCCCCACCGAGCTCTGGACTTAACATGTAGAGTTCTTTCCTGCATGAGGCCTGGTCTGGATGGCTGACCCAGAGATGGGGGACACCAGAAGATCCATACTAGAGAGAATAAACTTCCATAGATCATGCCAAACTACTACAGCACCCCAGGAAAACAGAAACATAACTTCTAGCTTATTTATGCTTATGATGCTGAGCTCTATGCCGGGAAGGTCTTTCTTAGCAATCATAAAGACTTTCCAGCTGTGTCCCCAGGCCAGAGGAAGTTGCACATGTCTGGAATCCATGAGAGGACACCCCTCAGGCTCACATAGACATCTTGCTTTGAAAGGGGCCACATAGTGATGGAGAGAGGGCACAGCTAATTGTGGCGAGAGGACTCGTGGTGTGACAGGACAGGAAATAAAGTGGGAATGACAATTAGTGTGAAACGAACCCGTCTTCAGGATCCAGAGGCCAACTGCCTGAGGTACCTATAATAAACAGTTGCTAAGCTATAATGAATCAGAAATGCTGATGCTAATTAACCCAGGTTTTCACACAAGACTTACACTATAAAAAAAATTCTTAAAATACACAAGTTGTTGATCTCTTGCAGAAGACAGACAGTACTCTCAGGTGGGGATTTATGAACCATGTAACCCAGTCTTCACTGACGGTGGTGAAACTGTCTCTTTTGTGTTTGGGGACATGTGGATGTTTAAGTTTCAGGGTTCAACTTCAGTCCTTGACACTGGCCTGAGACCAGCTGTCAGATACGAGGCTAAGCTTAGCAGTCACTAGCGGCTGAAAGCATGAAAACTGAATACTACAAGGTGTCAGGCTGTTTACCCAGAGCCAGCCTTTTCTTTTAACACCTAAATTTGTCTTGTTGGGGAAAAAAATTGCAAAAGAAACCGAGAGCAAAATCAGCAGGGGAGCGAAAAGTTACATGAGACATTGCCATTTTTTTCTCTCTCCCCTCCCCAGCACTTGTCCTCATTTCTCATATTAGAAAGAGGGAATGAATGAAGAATCAAATCTGTGTATGCTCAGAATGGTTATTCAAAAGAAATCAGTATCTAAGAGTGGACCTTTGGGGAAGAGATACTAATGGAAACTCTGTGAATTTTTTTTAAAAAAAACTTCTTGTGAGTCTATAATCATTTCAAAATTAAAAGGTTAAAGTAAAAAATATTTTTAAAGTGCCCCTTAAAATATCAGTCTCTCCTCATGTGTCATAAAGTTGAAAAACTGTAAAGCCTTCCTGTGGAAATGACTTCCGGCTTGCTAACATATGTCTCTGTCCCATATTTGCTAGACACTTGTTTTAATTTCATGCATTAACAACTCTAGGAAGCTCTTAGCATTGCACCCCTTTTTTAGAGAGTAGGAATGAGAGAATTGTTTCGATCAACCTGTCTGAATGCCTGTAATGAGTGGAGCCAGGCAAGATTTGAAGTGAGCTCTTCCATCTCACGTGTCAGCCGCCCTGACATTTTCTTCTCCTGGCCATTCCTGGAAACATGATTCTGTTTTTCTGTATAATTGGTCTTCAACATCATGTCTGGATTTCCATCCCTATTTTATTTTAGATATGTTTACTTACTTGTTTGTTTTCTTCCTCTATAATTTTTTCAGCATAATCTGCTCAAAGGCTTCATACTTTCAAATAAAATAGCCAGAAAGAGGTGAACACAAACTCACCAGATCAAGAGTAGACCCAGAGCATCCCACTCAGACCCTGCGCAGCTCTGTAGATATCACACATCCTTTATTTTCACACATGTGGTGTATTAATCCATTGGTTTGCATGACTGCTAACACCCATGGCATGTTTTCATGGTACTGGAGAGAGGCTTGGGGAAAAAACAAATAAGGGGAGGTTCCAAGCACAAAGCCAGGCACTGGTAGGAAGTAAGTCATGTGATCATCACAGCCACCCTTCCAAGGACAGGAATGATTCAGTTCCTTGCCCCAAACCAGGCACCCTCCGAGCTATATCACTGGAGAATCGTGGCCTGATTGTCCCCCTAAACCCTCCTATAGCTCCACAGCAGGTACCCATAGACCATGAGGTCAGGGATGGAAAGTGGGAGGTGAGAGGCAAGAACTCATGAAGCAACTCATGCCCCAAACAGAAAGAGGAGCATAAGGATTCCATCCAGTGAGTGGTACAACATAGGACATCAGTGCAAGAAGAGAAAACATAGGCTATGACATGTGGGTGATGGGCCTTGACTATGGGGCATGCAGTCTGTCTCTAGATGTTTCTGTGGCAAGTCCTTTCTACTCCTTCAGCATTCTGAAAGATAATCTCCTTGTCCTTGAATGTACACTCTGATGACAACATGATACCTAGTCTCCCTCCTTTCTCCTTTCTGTCCTGCCTACTTCTTTACTTTCTTTTTTCTTTTCCTACATCCTGCTATTGCTTCTTTTTCTCTCCTTTCCTATCTATTCTCCTCTGTTGGTCTAGCAAATTCCTACTCACCCCATTACATGCTGACAACTGTGGAACTGTTTTAGAGGACTAGGGGAAAAGGGAATAGAAAAAGAACATGGTTAGGTGAACAATGCATTGAAAGTGCCTGCAAAGATATCATAGCAAAACTGACATAAGAAAGGGTAGGGAAATAATGAAAGAGAAAGTAATTCAACAGAGTCAATCTCACTAAAATACAAGATACCATAAAAAGGGTACTAACATACACTTTAAAAAAAAATGAATAACAGCCGGGAATTTGGCCTAGTGGTAGAGTGCTTGTCTAGCATTCATGACGACCCAGGTTCGATTCCTCATAGAAAAAAGCCGGAAGTGGTGCTGAGGCTCAAGTGGTAGAGCTCTGGCCTTGAGAAAGTCCAAGGACAGTGCTCAGGCCCTGAGCTCAAGCCCAGGACTGGCAAAAAATAAATAAATAATAAATAAATAAATAACAACCAGACACAGGTGACTCACATCTGTCATCCTAGCTACTCAGCAGGCTGATATTTAGAGGGTGCCAGTTCAATGCCAACCCAGGCAGGAAAGTCTGTGAGACTTTAGCTAACACTGTGGTTCAAAGTCGTAGACCACTAGCCTTAAGCAAAATGTCTCAGGGGCAGCACCCAGGCCCTGAGTTCAAGCGCCACAACCAACAAAAATAAAATAAAAAAGGACAAGATATAAAACATGGTCTCTCTGGGATGTGGGAACTAATGAGGGAAAACGCTGTGTACCTGGGTGGAGGTGAACCCAGTTCAGGCTATGAGGCCAAAGAGTAGGCTCTGACCAGTGTGACCGGTGTCCCCTCAGGAAGGGGACTTTTGCACAAGGAGAGAATGCTGTGTGGAAACAAACAGAGCGACTCCACACTCACAAGGAGTTGAAGCCCATCTTCCCACCACAGCCTCCAGAGGGAACCAGCTGTGGCCTTCCACCTTGCTCTGAGTCCTCTGGCTGCTCCACAGCCTGAGACAAGAAATGTCTCTTCTGTTCCAAACCATGTGTGGTACTTTGTACTCAGAGTGGGTGGGGTGGAGATAAGGAGAAAGGAGTCGACAAAGGAAAAGCAAAAGGGGAAACAGATAGGAATCCGATGTATATTCTACAAAGTCAAGAAGAGTCAGAGCCGGGTACTGTGGCTCACCCCTGTAATTCTAGTACTCAGGAGGCTGAGATCTGAGGATCGCAGTTCAAAGCCAGGCCGGACCCATCAGGATCTATCACTCTTTTCAGGAAGAGAACCAATTACAAAGTCATGAATTTCTTTAAAATGAGAGAACAGCCTGAAAAAAAATAGTAATAATTCTTGCCAGGTGCCCGAGAATCATGCCTGTAACCCTAGCTGCTTAGGAGACTGAGATTAGAACATAACCATGTTCAAAGCCATCCCTGGCAGGAAAGTCTGTGAGACTTTTACCTCCAGTGAACCCCAAAACTCCGGAAGTGGCACTGGCTCAAAGTGGTGGAGCGCCAATCTTGAGCAAAAAGACTCAGCAACAGCACTGAGGCCCTGAGTTCCAGCTCACAAAATAATTCTTACCAATTTCTAATGTTTTCTTCTTTATAAAATGGTAGAGTATCTCACTTTGTTATCTGATATATTGAATTTATTTGTATTTGGATATTTGAAATTTGATAGGGAAGGGGGGAAAACCAAGACGGGTGGGGGGTGTGGGGGGGGAGGGAAACGGGTACCAAGACATGTGAAAGGGTATCAATGTATGTGAATTAATGCACCTTCTATCTGGCAAATATCATGTAACCCTTTTACTAATTACAATAAAAAAATACTTAAAAAAAAAGATCTAATTTTTAAAAAATGTTATTGTCAGCGTGTGTATAAAGGGGTTACAGTTACATTCATAAGGTAGTGAATGCATTACTTCTAGAATATTGTTACCCCTTCCATGTTTTCTGCCATTTTTCTTCCCCCAACCCCCTCTCAAGTTGTAAAGTTCATTTCCAACTTATTGTCTTGTGAATATCGGGGTTAAATTAGTTCATCCTTTGTCCTTTGTCTCATCATCCTGTTGTTTCCTTTCCCTTATCTAATTCAAATAAACAACAACAACAACAACAACAACAAAAAAGCCAGCCTGAGCACTAAAGTCCATAAGACCATTATCTCCAATTAATGACCAGAAAACTGGAAGTGGCTCTGTGGTTCAAGGGGTAGAGCTGTAGCCTTTAGTCAAAGAGCCCAGGGACAATGCCCAGACCCAGAGTTCAAGTCCCACAACAGACAAAAAAGAAAAAAGAAAAGTGAGGGAATGGGTGAGTAGGGGGAGAGATGGGTGAGAAGGTTGATCAAGATAAATTGTATTTAAAAACTGCTTTGTTAAATGGCAATTTCTTTGTACTTAGAGACAATAATAGTTGTCTAGACCCAAATAACTGACCCAGTAACTCACATAAGAGTGAGCTGATAAACTGGATTTCCTTGTTGCTGTTTTACACCCAAAATACATTAACACCAATAGACAAAATGAATAAACAGCTTGTATTGTCCTTTACAGTTAAACAAAAGTAATTTAAGAACCGGGGGTGCAGTGGCTCATGCTTGTAATCCTAGCTATTCAGGAGACTGAGATCTGAGGATCAAGGTTCAAAATCAGCCTGGGCACAATAGGACCTGAGACTCTTATCTCCAATTAACCTCTAGAAAATGGGAAGTGGGGCTTGGCTCCAGGGTAGGGGTGGTAGCCTTGAGCTGAAGAGCTCAGGGACAGTGCCCAGGCCAAGTTCAAGCCCCATGACCCCCCGCCCCTCACACACACACACACAAAGTAATTTAAAATATCTTCCTTACATAGCTATTACATGAAGTAAGAAAATGCTTTCAAGTTGCTTGACACAGTACTCGGCCCATTCAGAGAGTACTTAATTCTATGTTTCCCTTATAAGTCAAAACTCGGGTTTTAACCCAAGAATATGTAAATTTCTCTGAGTTTATTTCAAATAATACAGAAGAGTGTTGTGGAATTCAACACCAGGAACATCCACATATATAGAAGCAATGTATGAAGATGAAGAACAATAGGTACTTAACAGGGCCCCCTGTGTGGACCAAATTGAAGGCAGAAGGAAAGTAAATTATACCAAGTGCCTCATATGGACTTCATGAACTTATTGATGTTGTTTGGTTCATTTTTTATACTAATTCTAAAAGGTAATAATATGATTCTGCCATCATAGATATGGGAATGAGTTGAGAAATAAATAGCCTTTTGCCCAACATCCCATAGCTAATAATGAACACAGCAAGAATAAGAAGTGGCCATTTCTCACCCCCATCCCTGAGGGCTTTTCTCCATGTTTCTTGGATGGCTTGGGTAGCCATTACAACATCCAATCACAAGATAAGTAACCTCCAGTATGCACAGGAGGTAAGATGAAGAAAGCCTTTCTTTTGCACTTGCTGTTGTTCAGCCATCTGTTTTAAGGTATTCTGGTGATTTGCCAAGGACTGGGTAAGGATCTTCTGTGACATTACGAACACCCTTCAGGTCAGAAGACGTAAACCTCCCACACCGTACTTTAACCACATTACAGCTCAAGAAGAGGAAGTCCTGCCTACCCCAGCCACCCCTCCCCAGGTCTGTAGCCACATTTCACAGAAAACCAAAACTAAAAGGCTCATCCGAGCTGGCCTCTGCTGAAGCATCAGGCCAGCCTTGGGACCATTTTGGCCAGGCTTGCCTTCCAGACCACCAGTGTCTTGACTTCTGCGTGATGCCGCCACAAGACCCTCTCCCAGGATCTCTCCACCCTGAGCTCTCGACCCTCCTCCGGCTGTTCAGGTAAACGAACTAGGGCAGCTCTGCCTGTGTGACATCTCATGGTTCTAAGTGATCATTAAGGAAAGAGTTCCACACCTGCAAAAGCAGGCTTCCTATGAGGAAATGAGTGGCCCTCTAGCTCATTTCAGGAACAGAAGGAAAGTCGGCTGCCTTAGCTCTGTTTTTACAGATTCTTTCATTCTTTTCCTACTGGGAAAAAGGAATCAAGATGCCTAGCCAGAAAGAATTAGTAGACTACATGTTTTCAACCTAATCTTCCCCAAGCTTGGACCCCCTACTAAAGTCGAGAGACTAATTCTGGGCACAAGGACAGGCCCCTAGCAAGACAGCCTCAATTCAAAAGAGGTCATTCAAAGAAGTTAGCTCCCAGAGCCTCCATGGAAGTGGAGCTTTTCTCTTTTGCAAATTAGTACGATTTTTCTCTCAAGTTTGACAAAGATGTAGGCTTTGGAGCCATGCAGGCCTCCTGTCCCAGCTCCCGTGGTTGAAGAGCTCAAGAGCGAGATGAAAGCCAATATCAAACACTTACCCTTGAACTGTGCCAGCAGATCTCTTTTCCAGGTTTTTGTCTCAGTTAGAACAAACAAATAATAGGCTGTCCTGAAAGAGAAAAGAGAAATGTGTCATCAAAGCATAGACCATTTAATTTCCAACAATGCTGATGCAATTGAACATTGCTGATATCCATTTTATTTCATTTTGTTTTGTTTTACAAGTGCTCTTTTCTGTCTTTGTCGACACTGTGGCCCAGTGCCTCAATGGTAGTGATTCTTCAGATTCTCAGGGCACATTCAAACCACAGGATCAGGAAAATAATGCCAAGGCTGGCTCATCAGAGGCCTGCCAGAGAAATGGCAAAGCTTCAGAAATCCTCTGAGAAGCCTCAGATAAAATATGCCCTAGAGAAGCAGGAAGGACAGGTTACATTGATTTAACACTGGCTCTTGCCAGCCTGTCTTGCGCCTTCACTCACTTACTCCTTACACCCACCCTTGGGGGTTCAGTATTCCTTTTCCTGATTCACCCATCAAGGCGCTGAGTGGCCTAGGGGACACCATCAAGGTTGTTCAAACCCTAACGGATTCACTGACAGAATTCTCCACTAAATTGCCCTTTGCCTGAGACTGACTGGTGCAAACCCTGTTTGTTTGCAGTTCCCAAAGCATTCATCCTTGAATCCACTCTTGGCCCCAGACATCTGAATGGTGGCACTTCTGAGTCTTCTCCCCAGAGAGTCCTCTCAGGTGACTCCATGGACAAGTCCACTCTGAAAACAAAGGCCAGCACTTTCTGTGCCATCTGGACAGCTCTGGCCTTCACATCGGGGGACTCTATTTCTAGCTCACTTTGTCCTGAGTCGGGTGCTGTGCTGGGAAGACAACAGGATTTAATGCCTCTCTAGATGGGTCAGGATCCTAATTCTGCTACTTGGATAGAAACGCTACTTCTCTCCTATCCTTGATTCCTGCCTCATTATAACAGGACAATCGTATCACCATTTATTTATCACCTTAATATTGTATTTGTGGTGAATGGGCTATAGTATGCACTTGGTATTTAGGACACGTCCAGTAAACTTCACCTCCACTCTTCATTCCTTCCATCTCCTCACCCCAAATCAGTTCTGACTTTATCCATAAAGCCATCACCAAGGCATTTGTTACTATACCTCAATGTAGGCATATTTTAGTTGAATAACCCCACTAGAGAATAAGAATAAGCTTAGGCTTGTTCAAGCTACAAAGCATTTGTGTGTGTGTGTGTGTGTTCTTACTTAATGATCTTAAGCACCTTAAGGAAGTAGGTAGGCTTATATTACATCTGACAAAAGAAAGAAACTGAGGCCCAGAGAAGTTGAGCAGGATGGACAGCATGGTGAAATGGAAAGCGAAAATGCTCTGAGCTCAGCTAAAAGGGGGCAGGAACCCAGTGTAAGCCAGGTGAGCCTTGACCTCTAATCTCCTGTGAGCTCTTGTTGTTGGTGTTGCATCATTTGAAACTGCATAGAGTACCGGCACTTTGGGAGTATCTAAGAGGTCAGCATAATGTTTCTGACACAGAAGGGACACTCCACAAATAGAGGATTGGATGTAGGGCCATGTAGCATGGTGCCCAAGGTCGCTGCGTGAGAAATGGAGACCTGAAAATAGCCTATTTGGAGCTCCATTCATAGAGCAATCCCACCCCCACCCCTCCCAGCTCACCACATGGCCATCAAGGCCCATCCAGGTGAAGGCCTACAGAGTTCCTCCAGGCCTGAAATCCCTCCTAGCAGGAGAGAGATGGATGTTGGAAAGAATTAAATAATTAAAAAAGAGAGATAAGTGTTTGAATCTAATTGTTTTTAAGATTTTTAATAGATGGAACCCAAATGGCTAGAGATTTTGCAAAGTAAGTGATAAAAAAAATGAGAAGCTTCAGATTAGTATCTCAAAAGAAAACCTACGAAAAATGGAAATGTGGAAGCTATTAAAGGACAATTCTTGTGCTTTTTGTCTGTTTTTTTTGTTACTTTCCTGACAGAATATTTTGAGAATAATTATTCTGATTAATTTTAATCATGTCCTCCAAATGCTAATGATTTGTACAGCAGTGCATGGGCTATTGTGTATCAGACAGATGACGAATACTCAGTTTCCCATGTTTGCTGCATGTATTTATTCTTACTTTCTTTTTTTCTTTTCTTTTTTTGGTCGGTTGTGGGGCTTGAACCACATGTGGGCCTGGGCACTGATCCTGTGTTCTTCAACTCAAGGCTAGCGCTTTACCATTTGAGCCACAGTGCCACTTCTGGTTTTCTGTTGGTTAATTGGACATAAGAGTCTCACAGACTTTCATGCTCAGGCTGGCTTTGAATTGTGATACTCAGATCTGAACCTCCTGAGTAGCTAGGATTACGGGCATGAGCCACTGGTGCCTAGCTTTTATTCTTACTTTCTAGAAGAGGACATTGGGGTCCTGAGAGACTTCAGTTTATCTCCAAGACTCAGGGGACGAAAGGATATGACAAAAATGACTTTGAATTCCAACTTCATGCTCATCATTGGTGGCCTGTTGGGTGTATCTGACATCACAGTCAAACCAAACTTCCTCTTTTTTTATTTTATAACTCTTAAGTTAAGAAAATTTAGATGCCTATGTCTTGAGGTAAAAAGCCATGGTGTGATTTGTGAATCCAAGGTGGACTAAACCAAGTAACTTGAATCCCCTCAAATACTTAAGTTTGTGGAGAGAACTGTTGAAAATTCACATTTGAAATTAGTGATTTTAAAAGTGTTTTCTTTTAAATCTTTAGAGAGTTGTCCAAAGGGACTTCAACACATTTTCTCCTTCGGGGTATTCAGATGTGATGGAGCACAGCAACATTACCGCTCTCATTCTGGCCTTTCTGTGTATCTGTGTGGACTTTGTTCAAGTATGTTCAAGTTGTTAGTTCCAGGGGTCAGCAGGTTCACTCAGTAGACACAGAGTTACATGGTACACCAAACTGCTATAGAGAACACAGTGTCATACCACCATTGCAAGGGTGAATGGCTGAGGGGATGATTGGCTGATGTCCTGGCTGAAGGCATGATTGGCTGAGGTCCTGGCTGAGGGGATGATTGGCTGGTGTCTTGGAAGGCCCTAAGAGTTAGTCTGCTCCATGACAACTGATAGATGACTATAGATGTTCTAGGTCCACCAAACCCATGGAAAGAGTTAAGGTTCTTCTAGTCAATCTCATCTGTCTGAGCAGTCTTTTGCAGGACATCGCCACACTCCCTCCATCCTATACTCTTTCATCTATTCCTGAGTTCTTTCTACACTCTGGCCCATCCATCTTTGAGAAATGGATTACCTGGATTTGAAATCATGATTATTATGAGGAGCAGGATCTTAGGCGAGTTATTTAATCTTGAAGAACCTCACGATAGGACCCACATCTAGTATCTGTGGTGAAGAAAGAGGTGTAATAGAGAACAGGTGTACATTATAATGTCTAACAATTATTAAGTGCAAAGAAAATAATGTATACCATTATTTCTGTTAGTGTTATTACCATGACTTTATCTCAAACTGTCCTTTGATTCTTGAGCTTTTTCCTTTTTTCATATATTTTTATTGTAATTAATGGAAGGGTTACAAGATATTTGCCAGATAAAAGGTGCATTAATTCCCATACATTGATACCCTTTCACATGTCTTGGTCCCCATTTCCCTCCACCCCCACCCCCACCCCTCATCTTGTTTTCCCCTCTTCCCTATCCAATTTCAGATAACCAAATACAAATATATCTGATATATCAGATAACAAAGTGAGATACTGTAACAATATGAGATAACCAAGGGACAGCAAAAGAGATGAGAGATAACATAGTACATTAAGGACAACAATCATTCATTATATGGCTTTTGTTACAATATCCTGGAGGTCCTTTCAATTAGCTTCCTACTATATGGCCTTATGTATCAAGGCTCTATTGCAAATCTCTGCTAGGAGAGCCCAAGGTTTCTACTGATTATGACAAATGAGGGAAACCACTGAGCCTAAGTTCCTTTGAGTCTGGCTTACTTCACTTAATATGATTTTTTCTAAGTCTTTCCATTTCCTAACAAATGGGGCGATGTCATTCTTTCTGACAGCAGCATAGAATTCCATTGTGTACAAATACCACAACTTGTTGATCCACTCATCAACTGAGGGACATCTAGGTTGGTTCCATATCTTTGCTATGGTAAATAGTGCTGCAATGAACATTGTTGTGCTGGTGGATTTAGTATGTCCTTGTTTCTGGATGATTGGGTAAATGCCAAGTAGTGGAATTGCTGGGTCATAGGGGAGCTCTATGTTTACTCTTTTGAGGCACTGCCATACTGCTTTCCATAGTGGTTGAACGAATTTGCACTCCCACCAACAGTGTAGTAGTGATCCCTCCTGGCCACATCCCCCAGCATCTGTTGTTATTCGTTTTCCTGATCCTAGCCCTTCTAACTGGAGTGAGGTGGAATCTTAGAGTTGTTTTGATTTGCATTTCTTTTATGACCAGAGATTTTGAGCATTTCTTCATGTGTCTATAGGTCATTTTTGTTTCTTCTTATCAACAGCTCAAAAAATTGAATCACTCCAAATCTTGAGCTTTTTTCTGTTGAAAAATTTTGACCTTGTAGGCACCAATGGCTCAGGTACATGATACTAGCTACTCAGAATGCTGAGATCTGAAGATGGCAGGTCAAAACCAGCCCAAGCAGGAAAAGCTAGGAGGCTATTATCTCCAATTAACTACAAACAAAACAAACAAAGCACAAAACAACAACAAAGAAAATATTAAAACAGAAGTAGATCTGTGGCTCAAGTGGTAGAGTTCTAGCCCTGAGCAAAAAAGTTCAGGGACAGCACCAGGCCAAGTTCAAGCTCCACGACTGGTGCCCAAAACAAAACAAAACAAAACTTAACCTAAAAAAATTTTATTTCAAGATGGTTCTTACAGAAAGCTAATCTCATCGTAATTGTATTAACATTCATTAATTATCTTCAGAGCCTTGGTAGGGTCTTACAGTTCCTTAAATACACTGACCCTCTGAAATGTTTAAGATTGAGTGAAAAAAAATATAGAGAGAAATTTCTTTGGGATACTCTCCTACTAAATTTCAAATTCACAGGATCATTCATGATAATGATGCATACAAATAATAATTATTTCAGCTAGGTTTTTATAACAGTTTAAATTTACAAGATGCTTTCATTCCTATCACATCCAATGATCTTCAAAATAATCCCATGAGCAAACAAGGGTAACTACTGGTGTCCTAAAATTTCAGGTAAGACCAGTAGAGTCTTAGGTTATACAACTTGGGTAATTAAGACTTTTCTTACATCTTACCAGATGATCCTGAATAAAAGTAGTAACAAAGAAATATCTAGATATAGGGGAAGAAGCTTAATTCTAATGTAGGGTTTGGAAGGTACTTTCAGTCACACAGGAAGAGACAATCTCATCTGTTTATTGGACACATTTGGCTCTCACTACACAAAATGACAGAAATGTTCAATATGGAAAGGTCTGGGTCATTTGGATTGCTGCCTTACAATGGAATCTAAATTAAACAGAGCATCTTCCATAGGGTTCTGATACACGACAAAAGTCATTACTGTTATTATTATGACTGTTATAAATTGCATTCCTCTCAATTCAGTACTAATTAGATTACCTGAGCCATCATGCTTCCTCTTTGAAAATTCACTTTCATGCAAGCCTCTTTCAGGCTGTTATGACCAAAAAATAAATAAATAAACAACTAGCCAGTTATTGCCAGCATACAACAGGGGCTTAATAAATAACATTGGAAGGATGTCCGTCTTTTCTGCTGGCCTTTAGCACTCCGTGGAAGAAGCAAGACTGGCTGGGGCTGTCTTCGCCCAAGGCCCGGCCTGCACGCAGACTCCTGAATCTTACTATCTCATACCTGTCCTTTTCCAGATTCCCTCAATATCACCTGAATCATTCACTAGTTAATGAAAAATTAATCCCAGTTGGGGTGTTCTGATTAATCTAAGACTACCAGTCACACCCTTGATCTGTGGGTATTGCCATCACTGTGAGCCTTGTGGAAATAGGGCTGGTGCATAAAGTAAAAATAAGTATCATCTCCTTATACCACTACTATCCATACCACATATACCATGTCACAAATTTACTCAGTAGACAATGGATGACAGATACAGACAGACAGACATAGAAGCAGATGTCTGTATATTTTTGCTGTAGTTTCATTTTAGCTGAAAAGCAAAAATAATGTTAGTAATAGAACAAAGGAAGAGGAGGTGAGACAGAGAGAAGCAGAGGAGAAAGAAGGACAAGGGCAGACAGAAAAGGAAAGGGATATGAGACCAAATATGTAAATAAGAAGAGGGGAGGACAATGGTGTCTATTTGCTGCAAAATAAAAGGAAAAAGCTTAGCAAGTAGGATGGGGCACTTTCTGCAGAATCAGATGTCAGAAGAAAGGAAAGAAATGCCTTTTATAAACAAATGCCCTAAGCGTAATAAATTCAAAAGCTATAGATTGGATCGGCGCATTAGGGGTGCTTTCAAAATTCTTTAGAATAAACAATGAACGCGTACATGGTACCATGAGACACTGAAGGGAATGCTGCTTTTACCCAGATAATTGCAAAATCTTTTTTAAAAATATGTTCATACTTAATAGCAGAAAAATTTAAAAACCAGTCAACTCTATTCCTCAAAAAAAAAAATCTATAATAGCAATCCATTTGACTTCAAATGCCTCCACTCACTGGAAATCCAATAAAATTAAATGTTATATTTAATTACATTTAGCTGATTGTCCTGACCAGAATTAGAATCAAAAATTCAATCAGCATCTATTTTCTTCTAAAAGGAGCATCTCTAAAATATGACTTTGTAATTCTTTTATATGAAAAGAGAAGAAAATTACACACAATTCTGAATTGTGGCAGATATTAATAAATACATAGATCTGAGAAATCTTTATCTCAGCATGTTTATTCCAAGCTCTCACATTCATGTGCCCAAGTCACATACACACACACACACACACACACACACACACACACACACACACCTTCCCCAGATATATATATATATATATATATATATATATATATATATGCTACCCTCTACCCCAAACTCTGTGATTTTTGTATATATTGAATGCTGCTTGTTAGTGAGATTGTGCAGAAGGTTTTTTATATTGAATTCTTATTTTCCTATGTTAGTGAGAAAAAAGCATCAAGCTTTCATTTAGACCTTATCCTTGAGCCTTACCCAATTGAGGCAGACTAGCCACAACCTGCCTTCCTGACCACACACACAGTCAGCGAGCTGTTCTTTGCAAGTGACCATTTCCTGTAGCTAGCCAGGTATGTTGTCATTAAAATGATGCTTCTTAAGCTTTCAGTGAAGCTAAAGCTGGAATTTTTATCAGCTTAATCATCCAGGAATAACTGAGAACCGTTTGAAAGCAAAAATAATTCCTTGCTATAAAGCACTATTTTTTCAATCATGAACTATTACTTTCAGATCAGGGAAAAAGCAGCAGAAATATTTATGATAAAATGCCTCTTTCGCAAGCTCAGCTTGGTACTGTTGGTGAATTCCCCTCGGATAGCAGGAGCTTTCAAGGGTGACAAGGAAATGCGATTTGTTGCATTACATAGTTTCAATTGTTTAAACTGCTTATGATACCATAAGGGTATTAATTATTTTTGGATTAAGATCCACACCAAAAATCCAATCCATTTATAAAAGCCTTGCTTTCTAACACATTCTCTGACTCCAAGAGAGTTTCAAGATCAGAAGCAGGCAAAACTCAAATCTAATATACGCTCTTTGGAACCTTAACCCTGCTTCCAAAATAGAACCCTATTTCCATTATTCTAGTTTTGAGGTTAAAAAATAGAAGATTTTTTTTAAATAGGCTTTATCAATGCATTATTCTCTACAAAATGTTTTCCAAGCCCATAAAGTACTTGAATGAACTAATCAAATATAATGATTGGAACTAAGACTGTGAGATTGTTTGGGCTAAATATATGATAGAGGCAGGTTTCTACTGCTCCCAAGACATAATTCACACTGTGCTAGTTGACATGACCTTTGACCTACATTGAGGGGTACAAAGTGAGCCCTAGAGAAAAAGACAACATTAGGTAAACAGTAGCAAATAGGGCTTTGTTTTAGGTGCCTAGAGCAGTCCAGATCAAAATGTGTCACCTCCATGGGAATTACTATAAAATAAGTAAACCATGAGCCTGTTCCTGTGGGCGTTGGAGCCTGGTGGATAGGCAGGCAATTTCTGTGTCCAGTTAGCTTGCATTGGCATCTAACACTGAAAATGGTGGTATTTTCTTCTTGGATAAATAGACTGACATCATGAAAAGAGGCAGCTTGGGGCCAGGAGTTTGGCCTAGTGATAGAGTGTTTGACTAGCATGCACGAAGACCAGGGTTCAATTCCTTGGTACCATATACACACACACAAAAAAAAAGCCAGAAGTGGTGCTGAGGCTCAAGTGGTAGAGTTCTAGCCTTGAGAAAGCCCAAGGACAGTGCTCAGTCTGAGTTCAAGCCCTCAACTGGCAAAAAATAAATAAGGAAGGAAGGAAGGAAGGAAGGAAGGAAGGAAGGAAGGAAGGAAGGAAGGAAGGAAGGAAGGAAGGAAGGAAGGAAAGAAGGAAGGGAGGGAGGGAAGGAGGGGGGGAGGAAAGATTCCTGTTCAATCCCTTCCTCACAGACCATGGGTCCCTGAAGGTAGAGTGTGGTCATCTCTTGAGCTCTTTCCAGGTCCCAGATGGCAAAAACAACCCCCCAAAATTAGCATCCCTCTTGCCCCCATGCCTGGCTGAGATTCAAAGTTGCACCTGGGTGCCACTAGTGTTTGTCAAGGAAAGCCACCCTGCACTTCCGTGCTGGGGATTAGGATGAAGAGAGGCTGAGAGGAGGAGAATCATCCTGATCCCTGAAGACAGCGCATGAGATTTTACGCACTGCTGGCATCTCAGCTTTACAAGGTCTCCAGTCAGTGCAACACCATATTGCATGCTCTTCTATCCTAAACAGATCCAGGAAACTGGAGACGACTTGGGGTGAGGAAGACCTCTCCATAGGAAATCCTGCCTGCCAGCCCATTATCATGCAGGACGCAGGCATCAGAACTACTACTCAGAATCAAGAATCCTAGAGTTGCTTATCAGGAAACTTTAACCAGCTCCACAGGAAGCTATAAAAGCCAGCTTGGGGTCATTCTTCCCCGTAATATCTTCCATTTCTCTATTATTTACACACAAATATTTATTCTTTTTCCATTGTGATTGTGTGTAGAGTGACACCCACTGTGAGGACTCTATGCTTTCAAAAATACAGCTTCTGCTGTCTTACCTGCACCTAGCTCATAGGAGAGCCTCTGCAGACAACTGCAGAATGCATGAATGAACTGTTCCTTGAACATGGATTTTACTGGATTTTTGTCCTCCATGCCTGTTGCTAAGACTCAAGAAATCACTATTTTGGCCTGGTTGAAAACCTTTCCAATCAGAGCCATATAATTTCCCAAATCAAATGGTTGAGGAGACACAGGCACTTATTACCCTAGGCTAATTATTACAGTATATGTGTAATAAACTATATGTGTGTATGAATGCATGGATCAGATTATGATACTGTACTCCATAATGACATACAAACATTCTGTCACCATAAGAAAGAAAGGACGGTGGGGGGAGGGTAAAGGGTACCAAGACATATGAAAGGGTATCAATGTATGTGAATTAATGCACCTTCTATATGGCAAATATTATGTAACCCTTTTATTAATTACAATAAAAATATTTAAAAAAAAAAGAAAGAAAAGGAGACAGAGACAGGAGAATCTGGGGCTAGACTGAATAAAACTTATCTCAAGAAACAAACTGAATGTGGTATTCTACAGCCACACTATGTGAGAGGCATGGGATGCAGATTTGAATTTTTAAGAACATTCTGTTCAAAAATAGTTCAGAGGGGCCAGGAATTTGTCTAGTGGTAGAGTGCTTGCCTAGCAAGCATGAAGAGCCAGGTTTGATTCCTAGGTACCATATACATAGAAAAGCCAGAAATGGTGCTTGTGGCTCAAGTAGTAGAGTAGCTAGCCTTGAGGAAAGCCCAACAATAGTGCTCAGGCCCTGAGTTCAAGACCCAGGACTGGCAAAAAAAAAAAGTTCAGAAAAAAATTCTAAAAGTGAAATATGTTTCATGAACCATGATGTTTCTTTAGTTTCTGTTTCAGGTGGGACTGAAACAGGAAGATAAATGGAGTATGGGGATTCGAGGCTTTACCTGGGGATGAGAGAACATTTGTGAGTTCTGTGAGATGCTGTGAGTTAGTGGTGTTGTGCCGATGGAGACATGAAATAGGACCCAGCTGTCACTCAACCATCACTCGCTGCTGTCTCCCACTCCATTCAAATATCTGAGATATTTAAACAGTAGTCATACCTAACTCCTCCCCAGAACAGCTAAGATGATTTGATAAAGCACCATACTTTTGGAAACTCCCAGGTAATTCTGCAAGGCATACAGGGAAGCTCTGATTGTACCACTAATGGCTACCGGCACTCACTTCTGGATACTCAAACGCTAAAAGTAGCATAAGTCATTGAATTCAAGTTCCGGTTCAAATCCACTCCTGGAGGTGGAGACTTTAGCCTACAGGCCCATAACCAAATAATGCATTCCTTCTACATGTTAATATTCAAACACTAATGTTCATAATCCTAGACATTCAAATATAACATGATTGATATTAAGGTATCTTAACAACTTGGTTGTAGGAATAATTGTATACTCATATTGCATAATGTTCTATAGTTTGTTAGAAATTTTCCTATGCATCTGCTTAGTTCACACTTGACATTAACAGAAAGATACTGATAGCACAATTTGTAAACGAGAAGAGAGCAAGCGTACTTCCCCACAGCTTCCCCACAGCATTGGACAGGACAGTTTCCTCAACACTTCCTGATCTAAGGCTCTTGCAGTACTCCAAGCACATTGTCTATATCACACTGGTGTGAGTTCCAGTCATCTGCTCCACAGCGGAGACAACTTCCAAAAGGATGCCTTGCTCTACACCCTCGGCACCGGCTAAAGAGGGCCACCGATGAATGGAAGTCTAACTGCTTCTTCCCTTTCCCTGATCTCAGAGAGTGACCTCCTATCAGAAGAGGAGGGAATACGGGGTTGGAAGATCTAGAGCTCCATCCAAATTCTTTAGTGACTACTCCACAACTCTCCCCTGGGCATATGTAATCCTCCATCCAATGGGCTCTCCTAAATTCTTTTCCATGTGCTGCCAGTATCCAAGCGACTGACCTGTGTGGTCCCACCAAAATGCGCAAAACTCTTGTGTTACCCAATGCATTTTTACGCTTTGACACCTCTGCACACATGATTCTCTACTGGCCTGGGCCACCTTCCCTGACTCTGAGCTGAAAAAAAGCCAAACTGCCTCAGCAAGACCCAGCTCCAGCACTGTCTCCACTGCACGGATTTCCCTGACTGTCTAGAGCAAGAGTTAAGATCTGTGACATTTTGTTTTCTGTGCATCTGTTTTTACAAAACACTTTGGTACTAGCAGTCATCTAGGAAGTCAGGAAGGATACTGCTCTTAGTTTTAGAAGCACCTTGAGGACAAGGGCTAGGTCTCCTCGGACACAGCACTTATGCAGCATGTTCCATAAGCAGTGGTCAGGTAGATAGATGGTGGCTTGAAAGCATTGAGAATTACAATACGGTTCAGTCGGATAAGATAGACCACAAAGATAGCAAATGCAAAGTCTGGATCCAGCTCTTATTACAGATAGATGATCTTGGGTATATAATTGAACCTCCCTGGGCCTCGTTCTCTACCTGCAAAACCCACTCTCTGCCTTATCCAGGAGCCTCAGGAATCTGATAGACATAAACCACACCCACAGCTCCTCACTCCAGGCCTCCCGTTGAGTCTGGCCAGTGGGGAACCACAGCAGGAGATTCAGACCTGGGGGGATTGTGAAGTGGAGATGAGCACACAGCTCACCACAGCCCCTTCCCTGCAGCTCCATCAACCGGAAGCCACCCATCCTCTTCTATCCAGCCAGTCCTGGCTGTGGGAGCCAGTATGGAGAGGAGGGAAAGAGACTGGGGCCAGGTCAGGCTAATGAATGAGCAACCACTCAGTCCTCTAGGCCCTCCAGACAGGGCGACATCATTCTTTTCCTCCTATCCCCAAGTACCTCACGGACTTTTGTGCATTCCCTCTCTGCGACCCACAACTTTTTACAGTGTTCTCAAGTGACCCAATTTACAGATGCCATCTGTTTCTTGCTAGACCCCTTCCTGATACAGTGGGAAAGATCCTTTATTCCTCCCAGGGTCTTTGAGTAGATTAAATGTGATCATTGATGAAACACATTTATTGGACACTCCTGGGATATCTGCTGTTAATTTATATGGTAAATGGAACTACTGATGTCTCCTTTGTGGGTGAATACAAAACCTGAAGTGCTGTGGCCTGCATAAATAGTTTATAAATGAAACTTCTAGTAAATATTTTATGGGAAAGTCACACTTGGAAATGAGAAGTACCCCTCCTCCAGCATGCACTGGCAAGCCTGTGGACTCTTCCAGAACAGAGCCAAGGAAGCCTGGGCTAATGTGCCCCACACCCAAGGGAAACACACAATTGTACACCAGGGAAAAGCAAGCTCAGTGCATGTTTGCTCAGCTCCCCAGGGCAGATGCGATGAATGCTGACAGAAGGAGGCCAGCATGTCAGGGGAAAAAAAATATCCCCTCCTCTATCCCGTTCCAGAAATAAACCAATTATTGGCCTGACCTGGACTGGGTTCTCTTTCCATCATTTCCCCTAAGCCAGCACCTGCATCCAATTTTAGCAGATGCAATAGGAGCATGTGCAACAGAATTAAAACCCGATGTGGAAGGTCCACTGAAGACTTTACTTTTGTTTCCACAGGCTGAGTTGAAGATCCCTCTTATTTCCTGGTTGTCAAGGACTATGAACAGTCCGTAAGTACTGCTGTCTCACTGTGAGACTCCAATGGGGTCAGGAACTAGGACTGGAGGATGCAATCATGGAAGACACCATCATAGTGGTGTCACTGTGCCCTAATAGAAAGGAATACCCTCAAGGCTGGGCTAGAGGATGTGGGCTTCAGTCCTAGCAATGATATGTTTATGGGCAGGATGCTTGTTCTGACCCAGGATGGGTGGGTGGCATGAGCAGGGGTGAAAGGCCTTAGCGCTAGAACAACAGAAGGACACCCAGCAATACCAGAGGTATACAGGAGAAAACCCAAGTCAGCTTTTCTCTGAGTACATGTAGGATGGGTGAGAAGATTGGGATAGGGTAACAAATGCTTATCTGATTCAGAAAAAAACAATTCCATCTCTGATGCCTGTGAATGCAGCAAAGAAAAAGATAGCTGGCCTCAAAAGAATATTTATAATGCAAAATGGAAAAATAATTGGATCTTGATTCAAGAAAATCTGGTCTGCTGTTTCTAAACTTTGCTTACCTATTTATTTGCTTTATTATTTGTCACATGGTTAGATACAATCATTACTGTGGAACAAAATGGGAAGCAGAGTGATTGTGCACAGACGAAAGCGCAGAGTCTCAGAGTCAGGCAGGTATCTTTCAGCTCTTGCCCCATCGATTCACAGCGAAAGCAATGTGAGGTCACTGTCCAATCCTGTAGATTCCAGAAAGCAAGAGCTGGGTTGGAGAAGGAAGAATGTCTGGTTTCTGGGTAATCTCTGGGTCCTAAAGAGATCTTGGGGACAGCACAGGATGACCGGAAATGATTAAGTCTCACTGGAGGTCAGAAAAAGCAAGAAGAGCAGAATAATGCAGAGGGAAGACCAAGCACATCCATTGAAGGCATCTCATCAGGTGCCATGTTTCAAGGTTGGGCAACTTGATCCAGGGCAGGATGAGGAAACCAGAGCTTCTGCCCTTCCTTACTATAGAAGGAACTCCCCAGGGCACAAGCCACACACAGACTCCTCATCTGAGCCAGAATCCAAGTTCCAGATCATCTCCGAGAGGGCTGGTGTGGTGACCCCTTTGCTCTGAGGCCATTCCAGCAGGTCTGTGGTACAGTCTCCCTGGCTTCTCTGGGCATACCGTCCTTCTTCAATTGGCTTATCTGGGATGGACTAGAATGTAATGAGGGAAGTCAAGTTCAAGCTCAATCAAGTGATCCTTCCAGGATCCTACTTCTGTGAACAATGGGGGCAGGGCACTGAGGAGAGGCCAGGCTGCTGTGAGACTGAGCTGGTTCGTCTGTGAATACCTCCTCAAATCGAAAGTTATGACCAGTGGTTTGTGGCACTGAGTAATCAGCAAGGCTCAGAAGTGCTAATGCCCTGATGCTGTTGTTACAAACTACCCACAACTGGCATAGCTGAAAGCGATAGAAACTCCCCCAGCATTCTGGAGGCTAGACCTCCAAACCAAGAACATTGGCAAGACAATGTTCTCTCTGAAAGCTCTAGAGGAGGATCCTTCAGGCAGTACCAGCGTCTGGTGGCTCCAGGAACGTCTCTTAAGGCTGTGTCACTTGTGTCTCTGCCACCGTGTGGACATGGCATGACCTTTTCCTCTTCTGCCTGTCTCTTATAAGGAGACTTGATGTAGTCATAAAAGCACACACCCAGATCTCTCCTGCAAAATGCAGAATGATTTTATTTCAAAATCCTTAATTATGTGTCATCATTAATTATAATCTGCAAAGATTCTATGTTTTCTTTTAATTTTTCAAATTGGGGCGTGTTTTCAAGAACCAGGAACTTGAATGAAGATGTGTTTTAGAACCACCCAGGGACTCTATTCCAGGGAACTTCATTCTCATACCCACATCCCTCTTTAGGAGATATCTGAGGTTGCTTTGAAGATTCTTAAAATGTTTGCAATGGGCTTCCACCTGGCTTTGTAGGTTTGGGACCCCTGTGCCTTTGGTCCGTTTGATTTCAGTCTCCCTGTGGAACACGCCTCTCTTCTGGGTGAAGACTGTAGTGTGATTTACTTCTAGCCAGGTAATTTTTCTCTGCAGCAACTTCATACCAAGCTTTCCAACATGTAACTGAGTGATTCCAGCTCCAGAGGAACCTCAGGCGTGAGGTTGATAATACATTCACAGGGGGAAAAAATCCAAACCTCCGTCACCTCCTAGGCACAACTTTTCTTCTCTTCAGATGAGCCAGTGTGGAGACTGCATATCAAACTTAGGCGCTCACATGGTAAATTTCATTTCTTTCCCAGAGTTCAGAGCATCCCTTTCCTCCTCCACCCCCACAGATCTCCATCTGGTCCTCAACCTTTCCTTCTCAGGCAGCCTCACACCAGTCCATCTCTTGAGCTTGTCCCAGACCTGTCCCAACATGGAAAGGGAACATTAAAATAAGAATTTCCTCCAGCACACACAAACTGTAGTGGTGCCACCTATGTGAAAACTTTGGCAGATCTCATATGATCAACATTATTCTCAACTGCCATGGTTTATCCAGGGTTTCCTAATTTACAAGATTTTGACACCCTAAGTGAAGTCTGTATATCAGTAGTGGCATTTACCCAGGAGCTTGTTAAAAGCCAAATCCCACAAGCACAGCCCAGTGCACATGCCCTGAATAAGATTTGATACTTTTACAAACTCCAGTAGCCATGGACTACAACAGCAATTTCCAGTACCATTTCCTTCCCTACACACTGGAGAAGGAACAGCGATGGTTCTAAAATGTGACTCAAAGAAGGCATCCAGATGCACTCTGAGTACAGCTTGTCAACACACATGCATTGTTTGTGGGGGGGGAGGGAGGGACTCATTACCATGTCAGGACCCTCACTTTTCTAAACCTGACACAAAGTTAGAATCACTGCAGAAGCTCTAGGGAAAAAAATCCAATGTCCTTTCCCTGGCCAAAGCAATCAGAGCACCTGCTATGTTTTAATACTTAGCTGAGTCTAACATGAAGCCAGGATTGAAGAATGGCATCTTATAACTCTCTAAACTGGAATTTCCTAATTTCTTACAATTCCTATAGTTAGTATTGTAAACAACCTTTGTGACTGTGATGAATTCCTTACTGTCTTTGTATACTTGAACTGCTGTAACAAAATGCCTTAGACTGGGTGACTAGGAAAGAAATTTATTTTCCCACCATTCTGGATCCTGAGAGTTCCAAGAACAAAAGCTGGCATCATGCTTAGTGGATGCAGGACCTCCTGCTGTGTACTGTGGTTGAAAAGGGTCTCTGGGGTCTCCTTATAAGGTCACAAATGCTATTTCAGAAAGTTTCAACCTCTAGGATCTAGTCAGCCTCAAGCCACAAACTTGCTACCCTCACCTGGGTATCTAAGGTTTAACATGGGTTTGGGAGGGACACAGATGCTTAAGCCATTGTGATATCTGTATGTGTGTGCGTGTGTGCACACATGAGCATGCTGATCCTGGGGCTTGAACTCAGGGCCTAGGTGCTATTCCTGAGCATTTTTACACAAAGATAATGCTCTACCACTAAGCCATAGCTCCACCTCAGCTCTTTGATGGTTAATTAATTGTGGAAATGGCTGGCTTGGAATCACAATCCTCACATTTCAAACTCCTAAGGAGTTAGGACTACATGCATAGGCTTATTGTGGTATTTCTTATTAGGTATTTTTTCAGTGAATGGATGATACAGAAATAGCTATGATGGTCATATATGTAAATATGTGAATACATACCTATAAATACATATAGATATGTGAACAACCCCAGAATGGGTACTCGGAGATATACATGATATGAATATTCATACAAGTATTTGTACACACTTTGCATATAACTGTATCAGTGCTGTCAAAAGCATTTGTTTACTGAGTATACATGATTTCTGCACTAAGCTAGGGGCCTCGTTTATAACAATGAGAATTAGTTCAGGCCTTCAGAGAATATTAGCCATATGTGCACCAAATCCTTCTGGTATTAGGAAGAAAATGACAGGACAAGTTTATGAGAATGCAGAAGGGGCTGGATGTCATGCTTCTAAATTGCTTCTGAAATTAGAAGGCTATTTTGAATCAGCTGGCTGGATTCAGCTTCCCTAACATCCCATTAAACAACAACCAAAAGAAGCCTCATTCCTTGAGGCTCATGGGCAAAGAGATGAGGGTCCTGTCAGCTACCCCATGGCATATCAGGCTGGGAACAGGAAGAGTCTGGGGGTTCAGTTTGCAGCCTCCCTTTCCCACTGTGAACAGGACTAAGAGGAAACTTGACGCTGTTGTTCTGAGTGTCTAGGAATCAGTACAATTTCAGGAAGACTGATCCTGGATCTTTTCTAGGAAGACACACCCTACTAGACAAGGACCCTCTGGGGACTCAAAAGGACAATGTTGCCATGCCTCCAAGTCTGGGGCACTTTGAAATGCACTAACAACACACAAAAGTAAGCTAGCTGTATTTGTTGTTCTACTTCTTCCTAGTCCTAATGGAAATAAGGAGAAATAGAAAACTGACAATTATCCCAGCACCGAGAAGCAATCAGTGCTCTCCTCCACACTTTCTATCCTCTATATGGAATGTTTTTTTAATTTAAAACTTTTAAAACTCATATTCTTTCCAGCAATCTTATTAAATTATACCATTTTATATTATAAACACTGTCCCAGACAGTTAAGTCTTCCCCAAAGCCACAGTATTGTAACACTACTACTTAATAAGATTGACAACTCCCTACACTGTAATTGCAAAGTCAAAGGGCTCTGAAATACTGAAAGACTCTTGGAGTGATTTTGGCAGCAAATGTCTGACCTGCAGTGGGCTGTGTGCATGTTCCACATTTTTACCTACTTAGTGACTCTGTCCATGTGTTTTACCGCTTAGGTAACCATAGGAAACTCCAGACCTTTATAGGCAGCCACACCTCAGAGGAGGCAGTACATGGGCCATATTGCTTTAGACCCCAAAATGCTGCGTTCTTGGCCCAAAGGAGTTTGAATAAAGATGAGAAATCTGTGTTTTCCCCAGCAGTTTTATTTCTTAATGTCTTGATGCCACACCATTGCCACCTATGGGGGTTTCATGAACTAGTTCTACGATGACTTGAATGCTACCACTCAAGGAGGCTGGCACTGCACAGAAAAATGGACTCAAGAGAGTTCAATAACCCAGGATTTCTTTCATTGCATTGGGGGACCTGTCCTCATATTTACTTCCTTTGGAAAGAATTTTGAATTCAACTAAAATCCAAGAGATTCTAGAGGTAGAGAAGAGTCTCAGCGGCATGGAACAACCATCACACTCTTTGCAAGGGCTCTTTGAGACACAATTGAGACTCTTCTCTCAAATTGCACTGAGATAAAGAGTTCACTCCTTTGTAAGATGGTAAGTTAGAAACCAGCATAATTCCTCTCTGTGTTGGTACCAACAAAGTCACCCTCAAATGAGTGTTAATAATCATTGGCCCTGTACATTCTGCTTAGTAAAACAGTTGATACATCTTTGCAATGCTTTCCTCAGAAGAACTCCAAATGTAACCAGGTGAATGAGAGGGTGAAATGTATGCAGAAGTTATCAAGCCCGTCCTCTGCAACCCAGCATTCTGCTGGCCATGTCACATGAGCATGTGGGCTAAGCTTCGGAGCTGTTTAGCATGCAAACACACATCTCGTGTTGCCAGGCTGGGGCCCACCTGAGGAAAAGCACATTTCCAGAATCACAGAAACTAAAGCCATGGATCTCTCACACTGCAGACTAGTGCAATGTTAAACTACTTTCCAGTGACTAATAAAACTTTATATAGAGTTGTCACCCGGGACTCCTCACCAAACCAAATAACAGCTTTCTTTATTACAGACCTGTTTTCCCTTAAAATCTTGGGATGCTAAAAATTCACTCCAAACTCAAATAGAGGTGTTTACAAACTCCTCACACAAAAACAAACAAACAAAAAACCCCTTGCCTTAGTATCCAGCACCCAGGAAATGTACAGTAACTGGTATCTCCTTCTGTGTGTGGGAATGATAAAATAGAGCACCATGTAAAGTCCAGATCATTATTTTCCTTCATGGCATGTGTGAACAACTCCTGCTCTCAACCTCAGGGAGTCCTTCATTTTGATTTTCGGGATGTAATAAGTGTAAATCCCACTGAACTGGGGAAAAATGAAGGCAGCGATTTTGGCACCCTAAGATCAGAGTGCTGCCCCCAGCTGAGCAGTCAGTGTGGCTGGCCTCCTTAGTTACCCACAAGTAATTAGGATCCAACTCTCAGGCCAACCAGACCCGTCCTCTGATGTGATCAAAGCCGCACCGAGACCCACTCGGCTTTGTGGATACCTGGTAATTAAAAAATTGCAAGCTGAGCGAAAACACAGCTAAAACCCAAGGAGGGAGTTTTCTACGAGTTGCAGACATAGCCAGAGATACCTGGGTAATATCCGCGTGTGTGATCAGCTCAGAGACAGTGCAGACGGTCCGTGATGGGGAAGGGATGGTTTTCAGACAGCCCTCTGCCTCCCCTAATGAAAAATTTGCTGGCTGGTGATGAACCAAGGTCACCAGCTGACTGTCATGTGGGAAGCTTCCAGTCTAACAAACTCGGTTTCCAGTCAGTCATCCAGAAGGTTGAACTTCTCATGGCTACAGGCACTTTAAAATGCCACAAGAAGAGTGGTGGGTGTGAGTACCATCATAATACCTCACGTACAAATGTGAACATGGAACCAGATTGCTTGAGGGTAGATGTAGGGACCGATGGAAGGGAGAATGATGGAAGGGATGACAACGATGAAGCGTCATTGTACTCATGCAATGACATGTTGAAACTTCTTGGTACAACTACTTAAAGATAATCATAATTAACAATAAAAATTTAATTAAAAAAATAAAATGTCACAAAACTCATGAAGGCTGCCATGCATTTTAACAGTTGATATTATTATGATTAATATATATTCCATTGTGTGGCATTTAAAATACAAATATGTAACAAAACACTAGCACTAATCAAACCATTGAAAATGATTAGTATTAGTGGGTATCTCTCTGCATAGTTTTCTTTTGTTGTTGTCTTATTATCTTTAAGTAGTTGTATGAATGAATTGCCATCTAACAAAGCAGTTTATGAATACAGTAGATCATGGTCAATGTCTCCCCTTTCCACTTTCTCACCTATCCCTCCCCTACCCACCCCTTCTTAATTTTGTAGGATACACATTGGATCCTTGACTGCATTCTTCCCTTTTTCTCCTCTTCATTTCCCTACCCCTTTTCCCTGACTCCACCCCATCCATTTCAAGTAGTACTCCCTGCATTTTTGTTGAGCTTTGACTTTGCCTTTCTAAGGAATTGAACTCTCCCTTGAAGCTACCCTGTTGCAGTCAATACATTTGTATACACTTGCATAGGAGCCAACACATTTACTTTGTAAACATATGTATCGTTTGTAAACTAAAACTAGCACAACTATGCACTCAATTTTGTTTTTAACTGGATGTACTCTATTTTCCAATGTTATTAATATCATTTTATTACTATGCAATCTTCTATTATTTATGCAATCTATATTCCATATTCTTCCACCATTAGAAAACAAGACCATTTGTGAATGAATATATAAATATTCTGTTAATTATATTAATATTAGTTAATAACTCCTTTCATGCCCAAATATCAAGATGCTATGTCTTCATTACCTGGCAATTTTAAATTTAACCACTTTTGGGAATGTTAGAAGACAGGCCAATGTTTGGAAAACTTGGTCACACAGACAGTTTATAAGTATATATTATTTGATCACATGAACATGCTGAGAACTTGGAAATAAGGGTCAGCCTTTATGATTTAGTTCTTTCTCCATGAAAGCTAAAATACCAGTCACTTGAATATCTATATCTCATCTCTACTCAGCTTTCCCTACAGGTATGACAGAGAAGTTGACTTCCTGAGACTATCAGTCATGTTTGATTGATACCAAAACGGTAGAAGGATTTTTCAAAGATAGATATGATGTGTGGTCAGTATCAATCAGGGAGGCCTAGAAAATATAAACAGATTTCCCAGAGGGCTGGAGGCCTTGAGCTTCTTCACAGGCAAGACCAAAGCAGATTGAGTGACAAGTCACTGAGGCTGAACACCTTACCTTGAGTCTTCACTCTTACCTCCATTCTTTCCTATTAAATTTTAGGAGAAAAAAATTTTTTGCAAGTCCTGGGCCTTGAACTCAGGGCCTGAACACTGTCTTTGGACACTATTTGCTCAAGTGCTCAGAGCACTAGTGCTCTGTTAGTTGAGCCACAGCACCACTCCTGGCTTTTTCTGTGTATGTGGTACCAAGGAATTGAACCTAAGGCTTTATGAATGCTAGGCAAGCCCTCTACCACTAGGCTATGTTCTCAGGCCCAGGAGAAAAATTTTTTTTCTGGGATTTTTAAAGCTTAAAATGAATTCTGCTGAGTTAGTGCATGAAAGGGGATAATAAAGTTAAACATTTATTTAATTCTCATGGTTGAGCAGTTAAACACTTCAGGATTAAGAGTTCAGGTGGAGGAAGGATCGTATGGGACTATCAGCTCCAGCAGTTACCAACTGTCACATTTTAGACACTGAGTTAGGCCCACCTAAATCATTTCATTGTTCAATGAAAATAGTAGCTGTCTCAAGCATTTGTTCAGTACAGCACGTGACTTAGTGAATATGGCTGATGGCTGAGACTGGCCAGCAGTCGGCGTCTGTCCTTTCCATAGTTGTAGCCAATGGTGTCTTCCAAAGAGCACACCAAAATGGCCTAACCCATATGCTTCTACCATCGTAATGAATATTCCCTGGCATGTTCACTCTTTCGTGTAAGCAAGCAAATTCATCGGATCAGTACAGACGCACTCTTTCTTGGGATTTGGGTGGATGTTATTTTGAATCTATAGAGACGAATGACTTCTTTTAGATTAGGTTTTCCCAGTTCATGAATATGTTACATTATCCTCAGAAAGAGAATTTCTTCTACCTAATCCTAAAATGATTGATAATTTTCCCCAGGAAACTGGACCTTGAGATCTTGTGAGAGATTTACATATCTTACTGCTAGTATTCTGTGGGTGTTATATATGCATGGAAACCAAACTCATACTAATGTTTACTGTTGAGATAGATAGATAGATAGATAGATAGATAGATAGATAGATGTTATATGCAGATATCATTATCATAGGTGGTGTATACTTCAGGCCTCTTAAATGTTTTATCAGCCCTAATAATCTGTTAACACTCTTAGGTTTGTCATATATGTAATAATATTGCCTGTAGGTAATTCAATTTTATTCTTTCTTGTCATTTCATATCCTTCATTTACTTATGTGGCTCTATTGACAAGGAACTCTGAGCCCTCATTCTTTCTTGGTAACTTGGAAGTTTTGTGGTCCCAGAAAGACAGTCTATAAGTCTAATGATGCCTCATCTTCATAAAGATATAATCACTCCTATCAAATTTTTAAAACATCTTTCACATGCTAATGCTTGAAATGGCAGTTGTTTGGTTGCAAATATACATACTATGATCACTGCAAAGAAAGATCATGTGGAAAGAGAGAAAAAAATCAACTGAACCACAGTTTCTCCTTTCACCCCCACTATCTGCTGGATAAGAGTTACAATATGACTTTGTGGGGTGCATGGGAAATAATTTTCATCATGTGTCTCTTAATCATTAGGGATTTTAACTATACGATCTCTAGAACTAGTAGCATTGAAGACAAAATTTGCCATTTTCCACATCTGTAAAGCAGAAAGGGGTGTGGGAGAGAGGGAGGCGGGGCGGGGGGAGTCTAAGGCAGCAGTCCACTGATGTCACATGAGACAATTCATAGCAAAGAGCTTAATGAATCTAAATGGACCATAAAAATAACCTCTATCTCATTATATGACAATTTGTTCAATGAAATATTTCATTAAAAATAAAAGGACTGGGAACCTGACCTATAAAACTAGTGAACAAGTGGAATGGAAACATGATACCATTTCCTTCCAGGTTCCAAAAAGTAAATCTCCTCATATCCCAGGATGCAAAGAGGCCACACAAGATGAGTGAATCTAACACAATGAGGCATCATGGAATGAGGACATGGATTCAGGATCTGAGAACCTAGATTTTGGTTAAGACGCTAATTGCTGCCAGCATTTTGAGGGTGAGAGGAGGAATATAGCTGGATTTCTAGGCAACTAAGAAGTCTCTGTTTCTCTTCCTGGTTGAATGAGCCACTGATCATCACTCCACAGAGTCTCCCCTTGGAAGAGCTGAGACCTATAGAGAACAGTCCCCCGTAAGACACAGGAGGAACTTACTATAATAAAGTACTTCTCCCTTGCACTGCTACCAAGCAGCTCATAACTATACACTGAGTACACTTAATATGACTTTTTCCTACAAATCCCTCCACTTCCGACAGCACCTAACTGTATGTCCCAAAATAAGTGCTCTACCAGCTCCCAAAGGCTCTGTCTCCAATGGATTTTCTCTTCATTGCAATTAATGATCACACACACAAAAGGGGATGAAGAGTTCCTGCACATGAACCTTAAACCCTAACAGGGACAGATGTCTAGCTGTTTCCTAGTCTGAAATGTTTTCAAATTCATAATTCACCAGCTCAGATGTCTCTTTAAAAGTAATCAGATGGGGGGGGGGAGGGTAATGGGTACCAAGACATGTGAAAGGGTATCAATGTATGTGAATTAATGCACCTTCTATCTGGCAAATATCATGTAACCCTTTTACTAATTACAATTTTAAAAAAAGTAATCAGATAGGACAAAGAAATGGTAGGGATTTTTTTTTTTAGGCTCTCCCCCAAAAGCCTGAGATTCTGTCAGTGCAACTGTGAAATGCTCACCCAGGTGATAAGATGAAATTGCTGAGCGAAGGAAAGCGCTCTCGATGGGTAACACGTCTCCATGGTAACTTCAGGGACAATTTAGGATAAGCTGTGTCTCCCCAGTGTATCAGCCCAAGGGTGGACTCATCCAGTAGGTGCCAATGGAGAAAGACTCTACAGCAACGCCCCCTAATCAATAATAGTATTTGGGGAGCACTGGCATAAAGATAAATGCCAAGAGCAGGGACAGCAACAAGGAAGGTATGGAAATAATCAACACAAGGATTGGCTGGCTCATATTCTTCAACATAGTCTTTTATTTACTTACATATTACCTTTTGGCAATACGAGGCCTTGAACTCAGGGTCTCCTGAATGCTCGGTCATCACTCTACTATGAGGAGTTTGTTCAAGCTAAATCAAACTCCATTTGTTTTTGCTTTAGTTTGTGTTTTTCAGATAATGCGGTCCAGCCTCAGACCACAGTCTCACTACTTCTGCCTTCTAAATAGATGGGACTACAGCTGTGTGCCACCAGATTTGGATTTCATTTTGGAGAAACTATGTTCCTTGCTTTTTGCTCTGGTCAGCTTCATAGCATAATCCTCCTACTTCTCCTTCCCAAATAGCAGGGATTACAGGTTGAAGTCACCATATCCAGCCTTCCGTGTAGTTTTGACAAGTCTAGAAGTTTGTGTTTGTTTATGTCACCAAAAGTAGGACATAAGAAACAATGTTGAGTCTGACCTAGTTGCATCAGTTAATACTAGTTTCAATACTGATGCCTGGGTCCCGGGAGACGGGGAAGATTTCATTAACCAGGAATAGGTTCCAAGTTTACACACAATAAAAAAGGATGTGACAGTCATTCCACTGACCTGGCTCAGAGGAGACAGCACTCGTCTTTCTCAGTATCAGCATGTCAGAGAATTCATTCTCTATGCTGAGAAGCACAGAAGCTGGTGGCCCACTTCTGTCTTCTCATGTCTGTCTTTCTCAGGCCGGGCTCCCTGGCTGTGGGGAATTGTTTTCTTGAGGAAATGCATTTGCTTGGGCACGTCTGCTCCTGAGCTGATAGCTCATCCTGGAAACTCATCATCGGGTCATTTCACTTTGCACTTCAGGTCTCGGGCCTATTTCCTGAGTTGACACATATGTGGCCTACCCCGTCCTTCCAAACATCAGTGCTCTCTGGATTTAAAAATAAACCTTCACCTTAGGAAGTTTAGACTCTAATTCGCTTTCCATTGTGTTTCGTTGAAAAGAAGCGTTCAGATGCACTGAGACAAAGAGTTCTTCAAATTTGAAATTTTCAAAACAGATTCTATATTAGCTACGTTTGTTTGTGCATGTGCATGTTTGTGCATGCACACTCTGTGGAAAATATTTATTATGTACCCAGCATTCTATATTATATCATAGGATTACCCTAAAGATTGAATGAGGATTAAATATGGTATTATCTTCAAAGTGAAAGATTAGGAATTAAGTGTGTAAACTGGAGTCTATCTAAGTTAAGCACATGTGTCATTTCTGCTTAGCCAGGAAGATTTATAAGGTTCTTACTGTGAGAAAGGAGAAGAATTAGTATTTCAAGAAGCATAGGGAGTCTTAGAACAGTAGGGTTCAAAGTTCCTTGGTAGCTCATTTATTCACTTTCCAGGCATTATGTGAACTCTATTATAGGCTGGGCGAAGACCAGACCCTAGGGACAGTGACACAAGACCTCTCACTCTGTCAATCATCCCCTCACTTACAGCTTCACTCCATGTCACTAGCTTCCAGAAGCAGCAAGTACTGTGACAGAGTTGTGTCCCAGCATGCACAGCGTGGTAGGGAGTTACAGCTACCTCTGGCTGGACTGGAACCCCAGAGAGGAGGTGGGAGATTTTCCAAAGAAATCTCTCTTCCGCCATTCAGCCCACACCCATCTATGGTCTATAGGTCAACTCTGAGATGCATTTAAATATTCCATTCAGACATCACAAGCATCTCCCCTATAAAGGGGAGAGGTGTGATGGCAATCTAGTTATCACGTGTGATCTACTGACACTTGAGGTCTAGCTAAGGCCAGCAATAGCAGCTTTTCCTGCTCTGTAGGAGTTTAAGACCCTAGCTAAGAACTACATGAATCAGCTTCAATAATTCCGCTGCAGTCCTCTGTGTCCCAGCTCACACCACCAGCACTGAAGCCCAGTGAACCCCACTCAGTAAGCCATGCCCACACACACACACACATATTTACAGGCACACAGGCCCTTCTCCACAGGCCCCTCTTCTTAAGGGTGTGAATCAACTTGAAGGCTCTATTTGTGCCTTCATCCGATTGCTCCTCTACCTAAGATGTGGTTAGAGGCTGATAAACCCATTGTAAGATGAAAATGTCATAGAGCAACAATGCTTTTCCTCTACCTGACCTACTAGATCTCGTGCTGAGTAGCCCAGCTCTGTGGATCCCATTGTATCCCTGTGCTGCCATGGTGGACTGAGCATGCTGGATGTGGTCCAGCAGTGGGAGAGTGTTACCACAGAGTACTGGCCCAGAAAGGGATCCAAATTCAAATTTGGAAGTATGTTATCTGCTAAATAATTTTAGCAGATGATAGAATCAAAAAATAGTCACATGCCCATACACATTTACACATGCACACACAACCATACACACACACACACACACACAAAACCTTTGAGAGGGAAGGAAAAGGGGAAAGGAAAGAAGGAAGAAAGGAAGAAGGGAGAGAGAGAGGGGGAGAGAGAGAAGACGGAAGGAAGGAAGGAGGGAGGGAAGGGGGGGGAGAAAATGGAGAATAAAAATTCTTGAACCTTAATTCTAATCAGCTAATGAGAGGGATAATGATGTAAGGAGTAACATTTACCATAATGCATGTAAAATGTATAATAAAATCACAAATCAATATGTTGAATTAAAACCCCTTTGTACAACTAAAGATTAATAATAATAATAATAATAATAATAATAATAGAGAAAAATCCTGGGGCAGGAAAAGAGACCTTCTGGTTTTTAATACTTGATTCTTTTCTTTTTTTTTTTTTACCTTTGCACTGTTTATTTCCATTTATTTCTGTTATGTTTTTTTTTTTTTCAATTTTTTTTGCCAGTCCTGGGCTTGGGCTCAGGGCCTGAGCACTGTCCCTGGATTTTCTCAAGGCTAGGGCTCTACCACTTGAGCCACAGCACCACTTCTGGCTATGTATGTGGTACCGAGGAATCAAACCTGGATCTTCATGCATGCTAGGCAAACACTCTTACCACTAGGCCAAACTCCCGGCCCCTTTTTCCATATTTTTTATTGTAATTAATAGAAGGGTTGCATTATATTCACCAGATAGAAGGTGCATTACTTCACAAACATGGATACCCTTTCTCATGTCTTGGTCCCCATTTCCCTCCCCCTACCCCCTCCCCTCATCTTGTTTTCCCCCCTTCCCTATCCAATTTCAAATAACCACATACACATATATACAATATGACTTGATTCTTTTCTCATATGAAAAAAGGAAGTGTGATATGCTCAGAGTCGGGGTCAGCAAGCTCCCCAGGCAGCCACATGAGCCCCTGTGATCAAGGCCTACCTTCAGAGGTAGCAAAGGTCACCCCTGAAGCTCACTCACTGCACCTGTGAGCATCCAATGGCTAGTTCTCATTTGCCTCTAAGTAGGTTTCCCTTTGCTGTTTGTAGTTCTGGCTGCAAGGACAGTTCTTGGGTGGAGAGCAGAAGCCTGCAAAGTTGAAAGGAAGGCAGGAGTGTGACGATAGAAGAGTAAGAATGATGGAAACTGCTCCACAAATCTGCCTCTGTGGTCTGGCAATGTGAGTGGGTTTCTGCTTTATGATGGGAGCAGAATAGATGAGCATCTGTTCTGTATACAAGAAAGAAATCCCAATACACAAGGCTCAAAAGGCCACAGATGCATACATGTGAGTGTGTCTGTATGTAAGGAAAAACAAGACCAATTTGAAATATGAAAAGGAAGGGGGGGAAACAAGGAGTGGTGGGGGGAGGGATATGGGGACAAAAACATGAGAAGGGGTATCAATGTGCAAGAAGTAATATACCTGACAAATATAACTGTAACCCCTCTATACATTACCCTGAAAATAAAAATAAAACAATTTTTTTAAAAACTGAGAAAAGAAAAAGCAAGACCAAAAGGGACATTTTGAGATTTTTGTTCTGCTCCCCTGCCCAATTTAATGATGCCATGAAGAGCTCCCTGGAAAGAGGTTCCTCAGGTTAGAAGGTTGCTTTAGTGATACTACCTCTAAAGACTGAGCAAAAATAGTTGACCCCTAATTTCAAGCTCGAAGTCCACAGTGGTTTAGTGAATCTCAGCCCAGACTTAAGAAAGTGGGCAGGGTTCAAGTCAAGTCCCAGGTGAACCCCCCCTTTGCCTGTGACTTGAAAAGAGGAATTTAGCACTGGCCCTGGCCTCCCATGTTTCACTTGTATGCAGCAATTCCATTCAGGAGAAAGACCCGGGAAGTACTGGGAGGGAGCAGGGCCCCTGGAGAACTCTGAAGTGAGGAAGATACCTACTATATCCACACTGTCCCCACAGGGGAGCCACCGAGTATATGTCACTGCTTTCCCATTTTTAACAAGGTTTAATTTGAATGTAGGGAGCCATCTGGACACAAGTCTATTCTGTGGAAGAGGGGACCTTAATGAAGATCTCGACGTCAAGTTCAGGGTCTAATTTATTCTTCATGATGACTCTGAACTCTGAGAGGCAGAAAGTCTCATTTTACTGGTGAGGAATCTGAGGTTCATCTCCTGCCATATCTCTAAGTTGGGAACTACAGGGAGCCAGCCCCCTCACACCCTACCCTGCAGAGAGCACAGGCAAGACCCAAGGCCAGTCTGCCACCACGGAAGACAAGAAAGCGCATGGTACAATGAGTCAAAGCCACTGAGAAAATATTATCTACTGTGTCAGGGCGAAGGCTTCCTGTCTGGACTACTTCCCATCACCGACAGCAGAGGGCTGGCAGGTCAAATGACGCAGGTGAGTCGGTCAGCTTCAGGAAGCTGACTCCTCAGTGCAGGAAAAGAAACTAATCTGCTATGGGACTCTGCTTTCTGTGGACCAGAAATGTCTCCAACTCACCAGATGAACTGTGCTCTTAAAAATCCGCCTTCACTTAGAACTCAAGAGGCCGGCATGGGTAGGGGATAAAGGACGGGGATCTGTTAGGGGCTGAACAGTTTCTGCCAAATGCCTAATTCTAAAGCCCTAGCCCCAGCACACGAAAATGTGACTGTACTTAGAGATAAGGCCTTTAAAGAGGTCATACATTGAAAATGAAGTCTTTCCTTATGAAAAGAAGAAATTTGGACACAGGTGTACAGAGAGAAGACCATGTGAAGACAGATAAGACAACCAGCTACATAGCCAGAAAGCCTCTGGGCTCCCAAATAATGCAGTGGTAGATTCCTGTTGTCTCTGCATCCTCTTCCATGGTCCTTTGCTACGGCAGCTCAAGCAACCCCATGTGGCAGTTATTTGACAAACCTCCCCAGAGAATTATAGCGAGAGGCCCCGGTGGAAAGTGGGTAGCTTTAATTTAATAGTGCATCGTGGCTTTTTACAATGAAGATGTTGCTGGCACACACACTTGCCATATTATTGCAGGAATTGGTCCCGATGCCTCATTTTAAAGACAAGCAACTAAAATCTCAGAAAGCAAGGTGATTCTTAAGAAAGCCAGGTCACAAACTCTAGCTCTAGACTCCTTGATCCTGGATACAAGTCCTGTATCCTCACCTGGTCTGATTTCTACCAAAGCTACATGGATTGTGGTGACTCTGGATCCTCATTTTCCACAGGCAATTCAGGTTCACACTGTTTCCCCGCCCTCATGTTGGATGGCACCCTCTCTGGGTCTCAAAATCACCCTGCATCTATACAAATGACAACATAGTATCCCAACGTTTAAACCAAAATTAAGATAATTAAAAGTCCCCCCAGAGGGCCGCAGATCCTCACCAGAATCCAGTGGCTATCACTGTGACATACATAGACCCACATGAGGTCAGGGTTTTCATTCATTCAGTAAGTGCTCCATGTCTTTGAAGGAATACATAGGGAAGTGGGCAGGAGAAGAGGAATGATTGGCCTGTCCCCTCAAGCTCTGAAAAGAGCCTGATGTCTTTTGGAGAGATGGGACTCCATCTCAGTGCGATTCCACAAGGAGCTGGTAGAATACAATTCACTCCCTACACTTGTGGGTACCACTTTCTGGAACTTATTGCCTGGCCCCAGCCAACTGCAGAGAAATGCCAAATGTGGGGGGGGAGGTATATGGATCTTCATCTAACAACTGTCTCTTCTAAAAGCAATATATAACAAACGATAGTTCAACATAACAAAGAACACTTACAGAGAATCCAGGGAAGGATGCAGACATGATGCTCACTTGCTGTCCCCATGGCTCCTCAGGCAGGGCTCTGACTCTGCTGGGCCCTGGGAAGGTCCCAAGGCTCGGCCACCATGTGCTCTGCCTCTGTTGTGCCCTGGGAAGGCCCCTTGGCTTTTGGTAACAGCTGTGTGGGCACAGCCGCAGGGCTCTGTTCCTCTGATCAGACGCAGAAGTTCACCTGGAGTCAGAACAATGAGAGGCTTCAGTTAAGCTCATTCAACCTGCGGGCAGTAATTTATTGGCTTATGAAACTGGAAAGATCTAGAATTAGCCTGGATTTAGACAGTGCTATATATAAAGGCTTAAATAACATCAGTAGATCTCTCGTTTACCCTCTCTCTTCCATCTGTGTCCTCAATATTGCCTTTATTTTCAGTCTCTTTCCATATGAGGCAAAAGGGCCAACAGTACCTAAAATTATATCATGTGAAGAACTTATTGCCCCAGAGGAGAGATAAGACCTGCTCTCTGCTGAAGCGTGCCTCAGTTCCAGTCAAGAAGCCAATGTAATGGTTAGATGCGGCCAATGGCTCACTTCCTAGGAAATGGAGAGTTCTGATTGGCCAAGCTAAGAGAGGTGCCTTGGGTGGCATGGAACTTGATCAATTGAGGAAGTAAAAAAAAATGAGTAACATGTAAAATTACAAAACAACCCATTACAAAAAACAAGCCATGAAAACTAGCCTCTTAAAACTGTTACAGCACTCAACTTCTCTCTCTAAATCATTGTCAAAAGGATGGATGGAGGGATGGATGGATGACTCTAGTACTTCACCAATTAGTAAAATGTTGCTGGATTAGTAAAAGCTGGATTGAAAAGTCTCAGATAATCTCTATTTGTTTTGAAAGTAGCAATAACCACGGGGCAGTTAAAACAGGGGAAGTGTTCAGATGGAATGGGGAGACGGGTGTCCCCACCTTCCCCACAACTAAACAACGGTGCCATGAGACAAGGTGTTCCTTCCCCTCTGTGAACCTCTGACCCCACCTTGAAGACCACACTGTCCAGGTGCGCATCTCCCCACACTTCCTTTCATCCGTGGCGGTCTTGTATCCTTCCTCATCTCTAATGGCTTCCACTCATCTGAATGAGCCTGAAAGGAAAAGTCAAGTTCTCCAGGAGGTCTGCCCAGGAAGGAAGCAAAGGCCAAGCAATGACAGGTATTCCAGTAGCCAAAGCTTGACCATCAGGGAAGGCAGAGCCTCTGAGAAGCAGCAGGCACACAGGAAGGACTTGGTTAACAGTGAAAAATGTATACAGTCTTTCAGAGAACAGCAGACGCCCCAAACGCAGACTCCCAGCTGCTTTCCTGAGACACGTGTGGAAAGGTAGAAAGCGTGAAGTTTGAGTTGCTGGAGAGATGACAGGTAAACTCAGTAAATAGAACTCATTAACTTCAGTTCATTACCCAGATGACAAAGGGCTGAGCACACACAGCAGGCTGGCCAGAAGCCTGTGGGGGCCCTGGGTCTGACTACTGACCCAGGGCTAATGTGTAGGACACCTCCCAAAGCAGCCACCTTAGCTGAGGTTTGCTGTTGGGCCACTTTTTCAAGACAAATATCCAGCCTTCTTCCCTGAGCCTCTGAGATGCCTTTTCTGATAATCTGTGATGACCTCTGCCCCTCCTCCCCTGACTGTTTGTACATTCAGGAAATAACCATCAGCCAAGAAGAGAAAATGAGACGTGATGATTAAAGCCAGGTCTCATGTGAGTCCATCAGCCTGGGGGCTCGTGTGACCATAGGTGGATTTAAACTACCCTGAGTCTCATTTTCCTTCTCTGACAAATGGGAGCTCTAATTTCAACTTCCTAGGTATTCATGGGAATTAAGACTGGAAGAAAAAAAAAAAAGACTGGAAAACAGGGTGGGGGTGAGGGGAGGGAAATGGGGACCAAGACATGAGAAAGGGAATCAATGTTTGAGAAGTAATGCACCTTCTATCTGGTGAATATAATATAATCTTTCTTGTTGGGGGCCGAGTAACGCCGTGTCTAATAACTTTCTGCTGAGACAAGGCAAGGCGCAAGAGGCAAGGTGCAAGACTTGATTACCATTGGTTACAGATGTGTTATTGTTGATCACTCTCTGCTGGGACCTAGAGTGAGGGGATATTAGCTGGAGGGACTTCCTCAGGAGGGTTTTTTTTTTTTTTTACTGGAGAGAGAGATTTTCCTGCCTTGATGAAGCTGCGTGGTGTCTCTGCTCCTGCTCTGGGGAAGGAAGGCTGAGTGCAGGAGGACAGTGGGCCATCTCTTCTCGCAGCTTGGCCTGGTCAGGGCGTGTTTTTCCCATCCCTCCTACTAGTCGAGAGGGACTGGGGACAAAGGACCCTGACACTTCTATTAATTACAGTAAAAATATATGTTAAAAAAAAGAAAATGAGGGCCGGGAGTTTGGCCTAGTGGTTAAAGTGCTTGCCTAGCATGCACGAAGACCAGGGTTCGATTCCTCGGTACCACATACATAGAAAAAAGTCAGAAAATGGTGCTGAGGCTCCAGTGATAGAGCTCTAGCCTTGAGAAAGTCCAAGGACAGTGCTCAGGCCCTGAGCTCAAGCCCAGGACTGGCAAAAAAAAAAAAAAAAAAAGACTGAAAGACAGCAATGATAATGGCAACAGGCTGACCTCCCATGGGGATAAGGGGACAGAAGGGAGGAGCAGGGAGGGAGAAAGGCTGGGCTACAGTCTGGATTTAGTTTGTTGTTCAACAATTCATGGGATGGAATTTGACTTGTCAACTTACCAATTTCTGAGAGATGATGGACCTTTCAAAGGTATAGCCAAGTGGAGGAGACAGCTCACAGGACAGGACCTCTGGAAGGGATTAATGGTGGCCCCTTGGAGTGGGTACTGTCCTATAGGAGTGGGTTTGTCCTCCAGAGAAGGCAGTTCCTGGACAGCACAAATGTGTAAAAGAAGGAGTCCCAGAATCCTGAAAGCCACAAGAGGTGTAACCTATCTTAGTTTTCAAATGCTCATCAGAAATCCAATTAGAAATCAAAGGCAGTCACTCTATACAAAGTTCTGTCTGTGGCTTCAGCCACTCATTAATATTGCAACTCTACTCATGAAGCAGGTAGCATGCACACTGGGCCTTCTGTTTAATACAAGAATCTAGGGGTTAGTGGGCAGGGGGTGTGTGACTTAAATGGTAGAGCATTTGCATAATAACCTCAAAGCCAAGAGTTCAAACCCAAGTACCACAAATAAAAACTAAGCAAGAGATAGTTAAACAGAAAGAAATACCTTCAAACATGACACCTTTAAGTCTTTGACCCACTGTTTCCAAACTAAGTGGTGTTTGAAGGACTATGGGAGAAATTCTTTGGCCTATTCAACTTCAAAGAAGTCCCATATAATTGAATTGCCTTTGGAATAAAAGGAGCCCCCCCAAAAAACCCACAAAACAATCCTTTCTAATTACAAGTCACTATAGTTGATCCATTGTTCAGTTCCTTTTGTCCACCAGCTTTCTCTTCCCTATTTTTCTGTTCCTTGGTAATAGAGAAGAATTCATAATAGACATACAGTTAAATATCTCTGAAATAGTTACAGAATGCTAAACACTTCTTTGGGTTGCTCCCAATTCCTATGTAGCACATAGATGTAGCCAGATCTACCCATCGACCTGCCTACCGAGACTGCCTAACAAAAAGCTGTTTTCTGTCATTGGAATCTTCCCCTCCCTTCTCATTTCATTTATTTTTCTTCCTTTGAGAATGGAGGACGGAGGCAATATCTCCTCTCCACTCTCCTGCCTTCTGCTTGCAGCGCGGCCTAGCCCTGAACAGAGTGCAATTAAATGACTTCTTCGAGAACACGGCCAGAGTCCTTGGCCTTGCTGAGCGAGGATATGGGCCTTTGGCAGCTGGAAGTGCTGCCCAATCAATATTCTCCAAGCAGGGGTCACTCAGACTCTGCTTAAATCCTGTAGGGTTCTTCAGGGTCTGACCTCATCATGTTGACCCAAAGACGACCAGATTTAGTGGGGAGGGGAAGGGGACAGGAAGGAAAGGGAGGATAAAAAGAGACAAGCTCTTATTAAGCTAGGAGAGTGGATCAGGAAATACAGACTCTGAATCCGTGCTGGCTCGTGGCACCATTGTGGTGCTGTGGTATCCGGTGGGGAAGGGGAGAGGTGGGTAGTAGACCTCTTCTTTTGTGTTTCTCCTCTGTGCTTTCCCTAAATAATGGCAGCCCTCATTTATGTACCCATGAATTCATTCATTTAGCCATGTGCATGGAAACAAACACCCTGGGCTCACAAGATGGGTGTCATTCTATTCTGCTGGTCTATTGCAAGGAGCTGTTCACAGTGCAAATGGAGAGCAAGAATGCCTAGTGAGATGGCTTCCCTGCAGTCTGCACTGCCTCATGAATAATGGCTTATTAATATAATTGCTAAGGAAGGGTATGAACTTATGAATGAATGAATGAATGAATGAGGGAATTAAAAACTTGATTAAGAATTAGTGATGCTCGGAAGTAAGAGCAGGGGTGATAAGCTGTAATGAGTTAGTTCCGCCCATCCAAGAGCACGGAGAGATGGTGACCCCACCACTTGTGAATTCACAGCAGACAGCGCAGGACTTGCTACAAACTGAGGAGTAAGGATAGAAACAGCCCCGAGTTTGTTGTTCAAGCTGGATAGATTCAAGCTAGATACCAGGTCTGCCAAGTACCAGCTATGAAAGCTGGAGAGTCCCTGGAGACTGCCAGGACTCCGCTTGCTCCTCTGTGGGACAGGAAAGATCTCACAGAAGGACCAGAATCCCAGTGGAGACCGATGTGTATTACAGCAAGTTCTAGCCCATTAGGTTCTATATAATGACAAAGTTGGTGGAGAGCAACCCAGGGGCTCGGGAGCAAAGTGAAAGGCAAATACAACTGTATTTAGATGTAGAATATTTAATCACTGTCCACAAGCGGAGGGATTGACATGGAGAGTATCCCGCGTTCCTGGCGGGGATGTGTAAGTTGGGCTATGATTCTCTACTTTGTCCCTTGAGTGTTCTGTCTCTCCTGTGTTTTGGCTCTCTTGGATCATAGTATAGGGTTCCTCACATGATGCTTGAACTGTGGTCGGCAGGCAGTATCAGAAACCTTGGGTGAGGACTCCAAGGAGGTGGTTGTATGCATTTTCAAAGATTTACAAAACATCTCCAAACCTTTGGGGAGCAAGAGTCCCTGAGACACTATCAAGGCGCAGAGAGGCCAGCTGATTCTGTAAGTCTTGGGAGATTCAAACTCTCCCACTGAAAGCTTCCCTTGAGGGGCACCCAGCACAGTGACCACTGAAGTAGCCCGCACCGGGCTGCCTTCCCATTGCCATGAGCTCTGTAGCTTGGTTGCTCTTGCCAGGAAAACTAAGTGAGCCAGTGTGACGCTGGCCTGGGTGGTCCTTTGCGAAGCAAATGTGCAGACTCCCCAATGATTGCTAAAGAGCTGATTCTTCATTGGGAGTTCTAGCATGGCAGCCCCGGAAAATGTTAGCACCCCTATAGGCCTGTGGTCAGAGCTCACCTCCTGTTCCTGGGCCTTGCAGGCATCAGGCTATATTAAAAGTGAGTGCTTTATTTCTTCTGCCATGAGAAAGGCTGGGAAAAGAGACTCAAAGAGGTGACTTTCCTGGGCTTTAGCCTGCAAGGAGCCCTGGAACACATGCCTGCCACACGAGCGGTTGTCAGCTCAGCGGAGTGGCACCCAGTCCAGTAGTGGCTCAGGATGTCAGCCTGGGTTCCAGGGAGGACCTAACCTGTCACAGAGGCTCCCCTCAGCCGGTGACTCCTGTCAGTCAAAGGAATCCACCCCCAAAGGATGAGGTCAGGGCTGTCAGCTCTGCTCACAGTAGGTCTGCTCACCAGGAAAGGCATCACAAATATCCACCACGGCATCCAACAGGCCCTGAATGTCAACTGTATCTGAATCGATGAATCAGGCTGGATCCAGGGGTTCTGTGTGCCCTAGGAAACCATGTTGAAGGTATTAACTTAAAAGCTCACATAGTTAACAGTGTTTGAAAAGTGTTTTTTCCTGCAAAAACTAGAACAGAGGGAGAAAAGGGGAAGGCTGGCAGGAAAGGATGCTGATGTTCCCAGCATTCTAGCGATCCTGCCCAAGGCCAGGGGCTGGGACTGGACCAGGTTATGGGGTGTGGTGTGAGTTACCTGTGGAGAGGCTTTCATTATTTTCCCAGGCCTGAGCAGCCTCCAGCTCTCCCATGCCACCTGGTCCTGGCCTAGGGGAAGTGTCTTCGGCAGTCAGTTTTCACTAAGACAGAACCATTCTCTCTGCACATCCACTTTCCTGTGAAAGTTTACATGCTTTGAGAAGGAAGAAAAGACTAACCTGGAGACTTTAGGACATAGCACTGACCTATGGTCCCCAGAATGTAAAGGTCTTATAAACTCGTAGCTTTCCCAGATTGAATTACACTTACTTACCGATTCCTATAAACATTCAACAGCACTGACATCAGGTAAACAAAGTTGACCGTCCAGAATCCACCCCCCTTACAAGATGTATAACCCAAAACTCCATTTCCCCACCTGTAAAATGGGAATCATATTTGCTATCACCTGTTTAGATACCTCCAACAATCAACAGGGCATTTGTCATATAAAGAGGAAGAGAGCTCAAAGACGTTCTAGTACTCCCTTAAGCCTTTGCTGCCCACATTTTAAAGACTCAGATTTCCAACAAAAAGAGTATTTTCCCCTAGTCTCTAAACAGCCCTTGTTGCCAAGCCACTTGCCTTTATAACCGGAATTGCAAATACCAAGTCCTGTTTGGCTCAGATGAAAGAATGATTTGAGAACCATTTAACGGCATACATTTTCTCAGCACTGCAATCACGGAAATACCTCCTAGGCTCAAGGGCTCAGTGCTGATCTACTGTGAAAATCTGTGGAGTGTTCAATTACCCTTAGAATTGTTCGTCTCTTACCTGTGGAGGCCCAATGTCTAATCATGGCACAATAGACTACAGTTGGAAAATTTTTCACTGCGTACAAAGGAAGTTCACTGAGAAGCCATGGCCCCACATCCCTTGAGAAAAGGAAACTGTCCTTGGATTTTCAATATGGTCATCATCTTTTGCTTGATATTTTGCTCTTAACCCATCCTTGTGCGTAACAGAATAGTAACAGGGGTTTAGAGACTCTAAAGCTAGAATGGATTTAAGGGGTAGGATTCAGGTTAGCATTGGTCGGTCTAAACTGGATCTTGCTGGAGTCAAGAGCTTAACCACAGCCCTGTCGACAATTAGGTTCTTAACTCAAAACAGTCCATTTGGTCCCCAGAATACAAAGGTCTTACTGACTCTTAGCTTTCCCAAATCAAGTTGTACTTATTTATCTATTTCTATAAACATCCAGCAGCATTGACTATCTGCCAGTAACTGTGCTTGGGGCTAGGAATTCGATGCCACGGTACAGTCTCTGCAGTCAAGAATTTTTGTGCTCTCGAGATGGACTGTCACTTTTTGTTTCCTCCAAAGGATAAATAGGCATGCAAACCAGCCGTCAAGGTACAATTCAGAGAACATGGTGAGAGAAGTAAGCGTCATGAGAGAGGCTACTGGACTGTGTGGGAAAGCAGTAACAGATGCCAGGCACTGGGCGAGATAGGTGTCAAATGAAAAATGAACTCACTGAGCAAGTGGGGGCTGGGGGAAAGCCTATAACCATGGCAGGTGAACGTCACGTTCTTGGAAAAGGTAAAGGAACAGGACAGCAAAGTAAGAGAAGGCCCTGCTGTTGGAAAACCAGCAGTCTATTGAGACTTAAGTTGGTGCCTGAGTGAAGTGAATTTTTGATGGGTGGTTTTCTGGAAATGATGTTGACTTGGCCCTTTTGGACACCACACACCACTGAAAAAGACAATTGCCCCAGATGGAAGGGAAAAGTAGAATGGTACATTCCAGAATGGTGGCACAAGGACTTAAGGATTCCAGTCTCCGTGTCTGGACATCTGCTCTCTCAATTTTACTCTGACCTGAAGGGACTGAGCGAAGGGCAGGTGGATGAATTGCTTCTCTTCTTTGTACAAAGCTTTCACTTGGCTGTGAAGATGGGCATTGGGGAAATCCAGGGTCAGGTCCACTCACATGTTGTGTCAAAAGAAAGCCCGTCTCTTCTGCTCCATGGATTATCCTCTGGTGGATTTAGAGACATCCTTATGAAAAGAATCCTGGCTGTCGAGCCCCCACAGGCACAAGTCTGCTCAGTAGCTGCTAGTTAACTCTGTGTGCAAGATACCTCACCTCCTTTGCCACAGTTTCCCCCACATGAAACAAAAAAAAAAGAAAAGAAATCCAGCTCCAGAAGATGAAAAGACATTTAAGACTGTATGCAGATCATATAGGCTGAATGACTGCCTTTATATTTGGCTGTATTAGAGAAGAGGGGTGGTTTTTAACATACATTAATTGTATGAAAGGTTTCATTGTGACAATTCCCTGCAGGCATATAGTATATTTTTGAGCAAATTCATCACCTGTATCCATGTACTACTGTTCCCTATCTCTCCTCATTTCCCCCTCTTTTTTATTGTACTATTTTTATGACATTTTGCCAGAGCTCTATTCCAACACAGTCACAGGAAATATTTCTTTTTCCTTCTTTTCCTTTTCCTTTTTTTACCTCCCCCACCACACATACACACACATGACAGCGAGAAATGAAGCTAATTCTAATAACCAATTAGTGAGGTCATTGTCACACAGAGAGCAGCCAGGGTTCTCTTATGGTAGCTCATAACATTTAATTTTATTTCCAACAAGGTATTGACCACATCATTATTACCAAAACACAGTCTGCAAGACTCCATCTGTCTCCCATTGATATCTCTTACTGATTTGCTGGCAGCAGTTCAAGGAGTCTGACTGATTTCAGAACACAAAGCTCCTGAAACCAGAGTGAGTTTATTTTCCTAACAGACGATTACTATGCTTAACTCCAATTTAGCATGAAAAGACTCCAGCAATTACCCTCCAAGATAGCTAGGAATCGTTAGCATGAATTACAGCACTGTGTCTATGGGGTTCACTTACCTGCAGGCACAGCTGCTGAACTCTTGAGCACTGTCACGGCTCAGGTGAGCAGCCAATATGCAGAACACAGGGCCACTCTGGCTTTTTTGTGGGAAATGACAGAGCTGGACACATTCGTGGATGGCTCAGCAAAGTGAAAGTCTGAGTCTTCTTGTAAATACAGACTCATTTAAGTTTATGTTTTAATGCCAGCCCTGAGGCTTGAACTCAGGGCCTGGGCACGGAGACTTTTTGCTCAAGGTTAATACTCTACCGTTGGAACCACAGCTCTACTTCTGAGTGTTTGGTAGTTAACTGGAGACTAGACTCTCACAGATTATCTTGCCCAGGCTGGCTCTAACTGTGATACTCATCCCTCAGCCTCCAGAGAAGTTAGGATTGTGGCATTAGCCACCAGCCACCAGTTCACTTAAGCATATTTTACGTGGCATACAATTCACCAGCTTCGTAGTGTACAAATCAATGATTTCTTTTTTTAGTGAACTTACCAAGTTGGAGAGCCTTCACCAAAAATCCCTTTTTATAGCATTTCCATTTCCCAACAGTCTTATTCCTATTTATTGTTTAATGATCATTCTCCAGCCTGTCTCCTGTCTGGCCTTTTTTAGACAAGTCAGTTCTAGGTGGTCTCAATCTGCCTTTTCCCTCTGTATAACATGTGTTTAAGTGTGTATGTGTGGGTGGGTGGGTGGGTATGCACCTGCATTCAAATATGTACATTTGAATATCTGTATATATATCAATTCATTCAACATTTATTTTTGCCAGTCCTGGGGCTTGAACTCAGGGCCTGGCCACTGTCCTTAGGCTTTCTCAAGGCTAGATTTCTACCACTTGAGCCACAGCACCAACTCCATCTTTTTCTGTGTTTGTAGTACTGAAGAATTAAACCCAAGACATTGTGCGTGCTAGGCAAGCACTATACCACTAGGCCACACTCCTGGCCTCATTCTACATTTTACTAACATAAAAGATTTGTAAAACATAACTTATGAATAACGAAGTACTTCTGACTCTCAAGTCCTTCTTCCCATTGATTATCAGGTTCTTGGCCCTAGTTGACGTCCCGCCGGACGGGACATACCTGCAGAATGTCCATACTCTTAGCAAATCTCCACTTGCAAATGATAAACAAGCCTAGATGGTTCCAGCTTCAATAGCTCCTTATTTACACAACGGAAGACAATAGTTCTCTTTGTATTTATAAGTAACACCGCAAAGAGGCTATAGCTTGGCTTGTTCTGAAGAAACACAGCATGAATTGGCTATGAGTCTTGAACATTATTCAAAGCAGCCCTTCAATTTTTGTGATAGGCATAGACCTAGCTCTATAAGCATGCAAAGTGTTAAATTAAAACTGATTTACTAGTTTATTCCTCACTGTTTTAGTCTTGTTCTGTTTTGGTTGTTGGGATTGGGGAGTTGTTATTGTTTAGATGTTATCTTACTATGCAGTCATGCTAGTTCCTCAAAATTCTCTGTAACTCAGCTTCTCTAAAAGTTGAGGTCTTCCTGCCTTCGCCTCTTAAAAGTAGCACCACTGCTGGTTCTTTCATTATTCTCTCAACCTATAATGTTATGAAAAACCAACCCTGACTTATAGAGAGTGCTGGTTTCTATGTAAGTATTCCCACAATGGTCAAATTCTGGCTCCTAACATGCAGTCACTAACAGAGGGTTCTGGAGAAAACCACCACTGTGGGTGTACCACAGTGCTGTAACAGATGTAAACCACATTAAAACCACAGGTAGGCGCAAAATGTAGTCGAATAATTAGGAAGCAGTGCACTCTGTGTGTTGATTACCTTTGTTCTTAATAAAATTTATTCAGCTGCAATTTTGTCAGATTTACTTTTTAATAATGACTGTGTTTAACACCCGACATGCAAAGTGCCTGAAATTTTAATGCACATTAAAAGCCTGCTGCTCCAGTGCAAGCCAACCCCCACTCACAATCCTGACCCAGCAGGAAAAGGTGGTGAATCACTCCTTGACTTCTTCCCAAGGGTCTGAGGCTGAGTGTGTCCTTTATTACTAACTTTCTTTTCAAACACTGCCACTGGCTGCAATGGAGTTGGAGCCAGAAGAAACAGCTCTGAAACCGTTAGAATCCTTATTCACCAGCTGGAGAGACTATGGGCAGGGGAGCATAGCATGAATCAAGAGTCACTCTGCCATTCCCAGGCCATGGGTGTGATCATCAAGCACTGATCACATAGGACCAGCCTTGGGCTCAATGCTTCCCCCAGAGTCCTAAACACAGCCTGATCTGTGTGGAACAGAGCATGTCCTATGGGCAGTCAAACACTAAGTGAGATAGTTAGATAAACTATGAAAGAGCAAAGGAAATGCAGGTGCGCTGAGCCCCTTGCTTTTATCAATAGGGCAGTCATGAAGAACTTGGTTCTGCAGGTGGAGTGTGGAGGGGTGACATAGCCCATTACCAAGAGAATAACATCTCCTTTGTGCTTCCTCTCCTCCGCACCCCACCCCCATCCTGGACAGCCTCATTTCTTACCTGGCTGTTGCTCTGGTTTCCCTTCCTCTATTTTATCATTTACCTTAGTTGATTTTCGGTTGTAACAAAACACCAGAGACTGGGTACATTTATATAGGAAAGAAGATCACTTGGCTCCCGGGTCTGATGCTTGACCAGTCCAAGGTACCACATGTGGTGGGCACCTTCTTGTTGTTTCCTAACAGGAAAAACGGAACCACACCGCAAGATAGCGGAAATTCACCAGCTCTCCTCCGGTCTCCTCTCCTTATAAAGCCACAGATGCCACAACAGGGTCCCCACCCATAGGACTTAAGTGAATCCTGTCTCCCAGAGACTCTATCTCCAAATGCTATTATCATAAAAAGAAAAATAAAGGATATGAAAATAGGAGGACTAATTATTAGGGAAGTGGAAAGAGATCAATTAAAAGGAGAAGGCATACGAGAAAGTACCAGAATGCTATAAGGAAAATATGTTATATGCATACACAAAAATTCTAATGGAATCCATTAGTTTGTACAATTAATATCTGCTAATAAAATTCATTCTAGATTTAAAAGAAAAGAAAACTGGAGGGGCCAGGAGTTTTGCCTAGTGGTAGAGTGCTTGCTTAGCATGCACAAAAACCTGGGTTCAATTCCTTGGTACCACATACATAGAAAAAAGGCCAGAAGTGGTGCTGAGGTTCAAGTGGTAGAGCTCTATCCTTGAGAAAGTCTAAGAACAGTGCTCAGGCCTAAATTTGTGACACGTGAACACAAGGGAGACCCATCTGGACCACAGCACCCCTCCAACAAGCCATCAGTTCCCCAACAGTAGAGAAAGAGACTGGGGAGACAGTAAACACCATGCATCTTGTGTATTTTCTCTCTCTGGACCTTCTTTGAAGGCTGAGTCTCAGGCCTGACAGTGACTCCAGGACCACACTGTAATTGCTCTGCCTCTCCACAAAGCTCTGTTCAGTTTCTTCCCCATCCATCCATGCACATTCTCCTATCAATGAGCCACAGGGGCCTTCTGGCCTTGAATCTACAACTTGGCTGCACTCCTGTCTTGGCTCTGGAATGCCCTTCATGCAGCTACCCTATGGATGAGAGCTATTACACTTGCTCTTCCTAGTAACCTTCTCAGTATGGCTGACTTGACCACCCTGAACAATATTCCCTGCCTGCTCGCCCCCTTGGCACCCTCCTTCTTCACCTACTGGAACACTTTTCCACAGTACTATATGACCTGCTAACTAGCCTCATCCTGTCTAGCGTTATTGTTGACCTCTCTTCTCAATGGACGCAGGTCCTTTCTACTCTGCCTTTGTTCTGTTCTCTGCTGTACCCTAAGTGCTGAGAACATTCCTGGCCCATATAGCATACATTAAAAGTGAGAAAAATGTGTTATTGAACTGACTTTGGTAAAGATTGCCAGCCTATATATTTATTGAAGACTTCTCCTATTCAAAACCCTATTCTAAGTATCTGTATGCATTATCTCACTTAATTCTCACAATTTTCTCAAAAATATAGCAAAACTTAAACGTGATGATGTTATTAAAAAGTCTCTAGGAAGTACAGATGCGAGGATGTATTATACTGATTAGCTTCAAGCCTGCCTTTCTGAGTTTGATTATCTTTTGATGTGTATCTTTGAAAAGCAAATGTTGTCCCACAATATGATAAGATAGATCTATTGCAAAGCTCTTCAGCGTGGGAAAGAAACTAGCTTCTGAGCCCTGGGTAACTCTAGGCTTCTGGACACCCTCCATTTCTATAAAACCCAGCCTGAAACAACAGAAAGACATGGTCCTTAGAGACTAGCCCCATGCCGAATCTTCCCAGCTCCCTCACAGCTATGCAGCCATAGGCAATATACTTTGCTTCTCTGTGCTTCGTTTTCTAACTCTGTCATGTGAGGATTTAAAAAAAATGCATAATGTTATCTAAAAGAACAACTGAGAAAAGTAATTGACAGACAATGTGTGAGTTGACTTTCACAGGTCATCTTGTCCCTTTTCCTTTATTTTAGGGACTGATGTCAAAGCTACATTTCCTCTTCGGAGCTGTGCAGGAGACAGGTCTGGTGTCATGCACAGCTCTATCGCTTTACCCCAGTTGTGTGGAAGGAACTCTCTCTATGAATGGGGCTCTTCTTAAGAGATGAGAACATGAAAATGTGCTCATGGTCATGTGTTCACAGAGAGATGAAAGCATGCTATTAGAAAGCTCTCAATACTTGGTTGCAGAAAGGACAAAGTAAGATGGGGTTAGAACAAGATAGCTTGCCATTAATCTGTGTTAATTTGTGTTCTTCTCTACCTTAGAAACAGAAACTATGGGGAAAGTGAGGTGTGATTCACGACGCTTTTCTAGAAATCTAGAAGGCCAGTTGTACATGAGGGCTATCATTAAAGTGTGAAGTTAGGCCTAACGCAGCAGGACAGGAGAGTGGCAGGAACTGTGAAGGCCGTAGGGCCTCGTCCAGATGGCCTATAACAGCAGTCTGCAGGAGCACCAGATTTTTAAGAGGAGTCTGGTGACAACATGGCTGGTGAATGAGACTAAGCCAGAGTGTGGTGCAAAACTAAGAGGTGACTACAGGGGGCGCTAAAGACTCCCCCCACCACGAGGAGAGCCAACAGGAGACAAGCCCTCACCACCTCCCCATTTTTCATCCTGCCTTTCTTTTCTGTGTTTCTGGCCTGCTCAAGTCAAAAAGGGTTGCACTAGGACACCAAGAGTTGGCGTTTCTTCCAGGGCCTTCTGCTCAGGAAGCTCCCTGCAGTCCAAACTCGGGGTCTCTCTCTGGTATTCCCATAGAAACTCACTTATACCCCTTTGCCGTGGAGGTTCTTTTATTGGGGTGTACTCACCTGGCACAAATCAAGTTCTGAGGGATTTTCTGAAAATGCTCATATTGACTTTCATGGGTTGTTTTCTATCACGCATCCAGAACCTTTCCAGCATGACTATATCTATAAATTAAATTCCAGTATGAGCACAGCTATGGACCTATACAAAGGGGGTAAATTGCTGTTGTTATTGTGTCTGCTCATTACATACATTGATGGTCTGTTAGGAGCTACACTCCCTAAGTGGAGAAACAAAAAAGAAAGAAGGCATTTGCAAAGATGAGCTATAAGGCTTCTCTTTGTTTTGGTTCATTTATTTCCTTTTGTTGGATCAAAATTTCCTTTTATTGGATCGAAATTTAAACAAGAAGAAAAAGAGGGAGAAAAGGTTTTATGGAGTTTCTTAAAACGTGGACATAAAGGATTTGGGATTACTGCCTTGTTTTCTAAATTAGATTGTTTTTTTAGCATTTCTTTTCTCAAGAAGATTACAAAGAGAAGCCTTCATTTAAAATACAGACAAAATGAGGCTTCATTAGAAGGACTAGGGAAAATAAGCACAATGGAAAGGATCATGAGCAGCCCACGATACCCACAAAGTACATTGCAACCTTCTCTCTGTCTACGTTTGGTTGCATGGAACAGGTCATTTCCACTTCTCTGGGTCTAATTTTCTCATTTGTAAAACCATCCATTTCAAGCACATGATCCCTGCTTCTCTCTCCAGCCTCTTTCTCTAAGAGTTGTTGAGTTTTTAACTCCAGGAAAGTAAAGAGTTAAAATCAGATGCCACCTTCCACCTGCAACTCGGAGACAGAGCTGGTCTGGTATAGAATAATCTAGATCCTCTTTTTTCCCCTATGTAAACAACAATGACTTATTCTTGTGAGAGATTCTTGCCTCCATGTCTGTATCTTCTCAGCACTAATGTTTTCTGGATTCCATTCTGTGCAAAGAGAATGATAGACAGTCCTGGTGTCAGAAACCCTGGTAAAATTCAAATGAAGAAACCGTAGAAAAAAGAATCATAAGAGCCCCTGGCTGGCTTGAATGAGTCCTGCTGGTTAATTACGAGTATCATGAAGGTAGGGCCTGTTGTATTTTGTCCACCTGTATTCCCATCCTATTATGGACCTAATGTAACCCCTAAAATCCATATCAAAGATCCTAACCCCCTGGTAACGATGGTGATAACTTTGGAAGATAAATCAGTCATGAAGGTGGAGCCTTCACGAATAGGATTAGGGCTCTTGTAAGAAATGATTTCTTTTTTGGTGGGGGGGAGGGCAGAAACGTGGCCTAGTGGTAGAGTGCTCGCCTAGCATGCATGAAGCCCTGGGTTCAATCTCCAAAACCAAATACACTGTGGCTCAAGTGGCAGAGTGCTAGCCTTGAGCAAAAATTGTCAAAGGGCAGTGTCCAGGGCCTGAGTTCAAGCCCCAGGACTGGCAAAAAAAAAAAAAAAAAAGAAAAGAAAAACCAGTTTTTTTTTTTTTCTCTCTTGGCTGCATGAGGATGCGACAATACAGCCATATGCAGACCAGGAAACAGGCTTTCTGCCAACGGGAGCTCTGTTGGTACCATAATGGTGGGCTTCCTGGCCTGCAGCTCTGTGAAACAGTGAGGTCATTGTCCCTCAGCAAGTATTTGGCTGGAGGGAGGTAAGATTTTACTACCCAACTTTGCTCCTCTTGATCCTGAGATAGAACCTTTCAAGAGAAAACAGGATGACAGTGAAGAGGAGTCGGTGATAGGGTTGGGGCTGTGAATCATAATGGAAATTTGCTGTAGAGCAAACAAGCACCTTTCTAGCTTACAAAGAGAACCTGGCACAGCTGCCTGGATGCATGTTGGAAAGATGGTTCTGATGTTCTCTGTGCTGAGGCACAAGGACCAAGGAGAGTTTGAAGACCTAGAGTGGGGGAAGAGGGAAGGAAAGAAAGCATGCAATCCAGCAGAGAAGATCTCACACAAGGAATAATTCCTCTCACCGGATTTTAACCGAGCACGACGTTCCACTAGCCCAGCATTTAAGTTGTAAAACAAAAACTCAAGACTTGAGAAAAAAAAAAAGAGTTGAAGTGATTCCTGAGAAAATTACAGGGGATTTTTGAGTAGAAAGTGGTTGATGTCAAGGTGTTCAATTAAGGAGCTTTTTCAGGGGTCCAAAATGAAAGATCAGGAGGGCTTAGCTACACTGAGGACACTTCACATAATGCTGCTAACCAGGCCTGGGTATGGTAGCTCATATCTATAATTCCAGCTACTTAGGAGGAAGAGAGCAAGAAGATTGCTCTTCGAAGCCACTCCAGGAAAAATGTTCAGGAGAGCCCCATCTAAATCAGTAAAGTTGGATGTGTGCTACTATGTCGGAAGAGTAGGTGAGACCACAGAGGTCTGAGGTCAACCTCAGGCCAAAAGCACAAGACTCTGCCTGAAAAATAACCTAACTGGAGGAAGGCATAGTTCGGTGGAAGAGTGTTGCCTAGCAAGGACAAGATCTTGAGATCAATCCCCTGTACTGCAGAAAAATGACCTTCAGTTTTCCTTAGCACATTGTCTCTGCTCACTGACGGCATGCCTGTTGTGTTAAACTGCATGTGAATCATGATCCTTATTTTCTCCCACTTAAGTCAACAACAGGAAAGTGCTGAGGTCTGTCAGATCACTGTCCATGGTAGACAGTGCCGTCACCATCCTGGTTTCACCGACGAGGTAACAAAGCTTGCTCTCTGATGGGATGGTGCATTTCTCCTTGCTCTAGAATTACTCAAGATTCCTAGAGAAACAACTAACAGGTCATATACATGCAGAGAAAGAGCAAGGACTTGAGAAAGGAGAGAGAAAGAAACACTGGCTAACCCGATCATGGAAGCCAACAAGACTAACATCTAAACAGAAAAGAGAATAAGAAGAGAATTTCCTGCTTGTTCCTCAAGAAGGAAATGGGAGTTAGAGACTCAAAATGGCAGCTGAGATCTTTCTGCCTTTAATTTTCCTGAACTAGATGTATACATGAAGTTGTGTTACTTAACAACCCCCAATCACCAGACAATGATTCTGGGTGGGTAAAATGGGTGCTGTTATGGTGATGTCAAAACATAGAGAGAAAACATGAGTTTTAGGGCTTCCTATTCCAGTGGGCTTCTCCCTTTCTAACTCTACCCACCTGTGGAGGGCTTATAGTTTTTACTAATACAAAGAAGAAGGTAGATTTAAATAGGGCCTTATATATCTCCTATTCTTTTAACTTCACATCAAAAAGAAGGCATGGTAAGGAGGAAAACTTTATTTCTCTGGGGCGTTTTATTTTTTTTCCCTTTTCACTTGCTGGTTCTATTGTGTGAGTCTGATTCTTTCAACATTTGTGAAAAATAATGTAATTTCTATGTCTCCACATCTCTCTATCTTGCCTCATTCCCACCTCCCCATAGCACCAAAAGTTGGTGACAAAGCCTTAGACAAGGGGGCCTTTGGGGTGGGTCAGTTACTCCATATCCACAGGACGGTAGTCAAGAAGCTGCATTCATTCACCATCGAGGCTCATCCCCTTTCTTCAAATGCTACAGAATATAAATGCTAAATGGTTATACAATAGGCTGTGGAAGGTGCTACCTCATTTGGTTCATAAGAAATCTCCCAGAGGTTTTTGAGATGCCGAGTCTCCTCTTAGGCTCATACCAACCCAAGCCATATATGGAGCCGATGGACTCAATGCCCCACAAGTCTCCCCACATCCTGGGACTTGTCCTCTCCCCTTGGGAGCCAGGCTGGTGACTGCTTCTCTCTACTACACACCCAGCACTCAACATGAAATGTCTAACCTCAGATGTGCAAGGGACTTTCCCTAAACCCCATCGTAACTGCAGAGTCTCCAGTGGACACCAGCCACCCCAGCCCACTGTGTCCATTGGAGTTAGCACAGGGGTGTGTTGTCAGCAAGAAAGACAGAATGAGGGAGATTCTTGGGCTTCTAGTTCCCATGCAACACAAGTGACAGTACACTACCCGACCCTATCATCCCAGGGACTCCTTTTCCCTCTCTCCCTTTGCTGCTTTTAGGTGGGCCTGGCCTGAGCCATGAGCAGTATAGGTAGTCCAGCCTCCTTTGCAACCCACTGCCCTCTGAATAAGCAACTGGCAGCCTGGCATTGGTGGTATTGGTCCCGCTACCCAGCAGCCTGCTGGCCTAAAGCAAATCTGCTCTACGTTCAGCTGTGTTTTCACCTGCAGCACAGAGCTGAGAAGGATGTCTGTCTATGCAGTTGAAAGTTGCTGTAAAAATGAAACAGAAAGAGAATTTCAGTTTAACTCTCTTCTTAAAGTCAAAAGAGCCAAACCTGAGTACCTCCAAAGGTCAAATCCAGCTTCCAGGCTGTTGGAAGAAGCTGATGGAGTTCCCGACCCTCACATTTGCCTAAACAGTCTGGAAATGATTGAATTGACTGGAGTGATTGTGTGAGATGGCCTCTCCAACGTCAAAAATGACTCCATGGTCCAGGGATTAGAGGAAACTGAGGGCTGTCCTCTCTGCACAAGGACTGATCGATTCTCCTAATATCAGAGAGACACAAAATACTCAAGGCAATTAAGTACATGGCTCATTACGTGGATAAACACAGACTGGCAGGCCATTGATGTATTTGTTATTGGTGCATCTATTAATTACTTTACATTCCCAAGAGCATGCTGAGTTAAATTATCCTGTGTTCCTGGGGTGAAAAAAAAAAGATGACCAAGATAGGCCCTACTCACTCACAAAACATGGGGTAAACATGAACACACATGTAGCCCCACATGGGTCACGATGATAAAATAAGATTCTATTTGTTTATGACATGTCTCCCCAATTGTTATAAATGTTTCTGCTTTGCTTTCCTGCTTCTCATTGCTAAGAACACAGTACTTGAAACAGAATAGACCCAACAGATTTTCCAAAGTGAATGAATGAGTGGATGAATGACCAGGTAAATGAATGAATGAATGACATGACATGACAGAAGAAGAAGCAGTAAGGAAAGACTCCTAGAGAAGATGTGTTTGAATTTGACCTTGCAGACTAGAAATCATTTTGCAAATCCATACGAAGTGTAAAGAAGAATCCGATTAATGATTATGGAGACATCAAAAAATACACGAGTAGATAATGTAGGATTCAAAGGCCACGGAGGGGGGGACTGGTGGAAAACATAGTAACTATAAATGGTACTTTAGACCTCTGAGGGCAGGAGTCTAAGCTTTGCAGTCCAAAGTTTGGATTTTCTCCTGTAGGACTAGAGCACTGATAAGTATTTCCAAGTAGGAAGGTGATTCAATGTTATTCTGCTAATTAGAAAGGTAGCTTTTAGGTCAGCTTTGTGGATTGGCTGGAGCTTGGGAGGCCAAGAGAGCAGGGAACAGATGCATAGTGGAAACTATTCTGGATTTACTGAAAGAAGAATTAAAACTAAGACCAGCTAATAGCACAAAGAGGAAGGAACAGAATGAGAGGCATGTGAGGATGTGAGGGAAGGGATATGATATCATATCCATAAGATGCAATGATGGAGGTGGGGAAAAGAGAAGACCATATCTGTGGTAGACAATGGAACTGATGTTGGTTATGAAGACCCAGGAAATAGTTGGATGTTTATGTCCAGAACTTCTAAGTCAAAGAGAAAAAATATATATATACATCTGTATATATATATATTTATATGTACTTATAAATTATCTTTTACCACATTATTGTTATAAATTATGTCTACTTAGAAAAGGAAATAACAAAAACATACAACCATACTTGTGGCATACATCTCTAATCCCAGCTACTCAGGAGAGAGAGGCAAGAGGTCTCAATCTTGAGGCCAGCCCTAGAAAAGTCAGAGACTCTATCTCAAGAATAATACAAACACAGGGGGTGGGAGGAGGTAAATGGGGGACAAAAACATGAGAAGGGGTATCAATGTGTGAGAAGTAATTCACCTACTACCTGACAAAAAAAAAAGAATACTATAAACACAAAAGGCTGGGGATAAGCCTGGCTCAAATACAAGGCCCTGGATTCAATCCTGAGCATTGAAAGAATGAAGTACAGGGAATAATAAAATAATGAAATATTTTTATATAACTAAATAAGGGAAAAGGAATACTGAAATCATGAAATAATGCCATCATTTTACATGGTGACAATTCACTACACTTTTTTGGGGGTGGGGGGCATGATGGGTCTTGAACTCTGGGCCTGGGCGCTGACCCTGAGCTCTTCAGCTCAAGGCTACCACCCTACCCCTTGAGCCATGGCTCTACTTCCCATTTTCTAGTAGTTAATTGGAGATAAGAGTCTCATGGTCTTTAGTTCCCTGGGCTGGCTTTGAACCTCAATCCTCAGATCTCAGCCTCCTGAGTAGCTGGATTACAGGTGTGAACCACTGCACCCGGTTTCACTACACTTTTTATGTATAAACACCAAGCACCAGGCCATCGTGAGGTCTCAAAGTCCTTTAGGCATGTGAGCATATCATTCCAAATCCTTCCCTGCCACAGGAATCCACTGAGAGCCAGACAGACAACCAGGCCCTGAGGAAACAAATTCTGCAAATCTCTGGTCTTGCAAAGATGCAAGTTTAACAGTCATGTCAGACATGAATAGAAACACTAAGTTGGTTACAACAAAAGTAAAATTAAAACCAAGTTCGGCAAAAGAGCAGGTCAGGACGGTCAGAGAAAGTTTCTCCTGAAGGAGTAACACTAAATCTAAGACCAGAATCCATGAGGGACAGCAGACTAAGAAACAGGAAGTCCAGTGGCAAGAAACAGGAAGTCAAAGGACATGTTGGGAAGGAGGTAGGCCTGGAGGAATTCATGAGAGGAACAAGGGAAGCCCAAAGGGCCAACAAAGGCAAGGCAGGTTGAAAGGGAGACAAGAAGAGTGCTAGAACATGGGGTTAGAACAACCAGTCAAGTGTCCAGGAGAACCCAGGAAGGAAAAGTCTCCAGGGTTAGATTAAGCTCATGAAATGCCTGCGAAAGAAAGAAAAATGTTATACTGAGATAATTAAATGAGCTAGAGATGCATAACAATAATGGCTTATGATAGCGAATGTGTTTAATGAATTTTAACAAATTAACTCAATTTAAAATAATTCAATCTTCAAGGAAAGTGGATTAGTAAAATGCCTAACTTACTCAGAAGTTCAGCAAATATTACTTGGATCAAGGCTACTCTTGCTAAACAGTCTGCTTTCCTAGATTGGTTGATACTTTCTAGACTTTTCATCAAATTCAGTTAATACAAGGAAGCGGCTAGAATCTTCCCTGGCTTTAAGGTGAGGTCCTCTCAGTATCCTGGCCGCCTCCCGTCAATCATGTTGCAGAAGTATGACACCTTCAATTTTGCAGGAAGAAACTCTAGAGCTCAAGGCTAACAACTTAAGGACTAAGCACAAGTCCAGCCTGAATTCCTGGATACTCAGAAGGAGGAGATCTAAAGGTCACTGTTTGAAACCAGCCTAGGCAGGAAAGTCAGTAAGACTCTCCAATTATCTATCAAAAAGCCAGAAGCAGAGCTGTGGCTCAAGTAGTAAACTAACAACAACAAAAAAAAACGCGGAGGGACAGCACCCACGCTGTGAGTTCAAGCCTCAGTATTGCACACTCACACACAGACATTTTTTTTAATGTCCCTGTGTCCCTGTGTGTGGCAGTCACAACCCCATCTTGACCTGACACTTCTTCCATCCCACAATATTCCCCCTGAAAAAAATAGTGCTTTTTAAAAAGTAGTTTTTAAGTAATTAAATTACTTGAAACACAAGGGAGTTTAGGGTTTTTCTTTTTTTTAACCCCAATGGAAATGCAAAGGGAGACTCAGAATTATATGTGCAGCATTCATTACTTAAATCTGACGGGGTGGTTGTTTCTCTGAATGAATGCACTTAATTAATTCTTCCCCTAGCTTATTGCTAATTCTCAGCTATAATCTATTTCCTTTCATCCCAGGGGCAATAAAAGGACAACAAAAGAAGGAGCCAGTGATTTGAAATTCCAGAACTTCTCTCTGCTGAAAAATAGGTCAGAATTTGTACTTATTTATTAATAGAAAAGTGAAATTTTTAATTCTGTGCCAAGTAACAGCATCACACAGAGAGAAACAGAGATGAGACACAGAGAGAGAGAGATGGGCAGAGACAAGAGACAGCAAGACAGACAATGTTAATACCATAAAATTTCATCACTGGTAGTGATCTTAATAGACCAAGTAAGGGGATTTGACCTAGGTAGAGGGGATTTGCTGGCAGGTATGTGGTACAGGCCTGGGCTGAAATCCCAGGTGGCCATAACTTTATAGGCCAGGGCAGCTTTTATGAGTCACTCAGCCCCAAGAGAGCATCCATGCATCTGCCAGTGAGTGCTCACTCGGGGGATGGCTCAGGGGTCTGGCTGCAAACCCACCTCAGAGTCTTACAAGCCAGAAGACAACAGTCAGTGCAGGTCACCCTCCCAGTGCTCAAAGGAGTTACACCACACGCTCTCCAAGCCCTCCCACCCCAGTGCCCTCTTCCCAGCAGTGCCACTCCAGTCAACCTGCCCAGAGCCCTTCAAGTCCTCCTGCGTCCAGGGGGCTGTCGGAAGCCGTGACCTCTGGAGATTTACTAGATGAGTATTCTGCTGAGTGGAATTGCCTGTAGGACAGAATACACGTGATATTTTTCGAAATCACTTTAAGAAAGAAAAGATTGTAGTAGTTCACAGATTTCTCTCATGTTTACCCTAAATACATTGGAATGATGCATTTTAATTCCGTTTTCCTTATTTCTTGACAAAAGCAAGAGACAGGAAATGGAAGGGTTAGAAAAGCCTCCCTTCGACTGGAGAGGGTTGAAGTAATTACATACATCAAAGTAATATTTACAGTTACATTTGAGGAGGGAGGAAGACAGTGAGAGGAGAGCAGTGATTTTCTTCCAAAGCAAATTATTTCGGAATGTGTCATAGCATGCTCAAGATATATTAAAAAGAGCAACAGACGACGTTTCTGCAACTGTTCCAAACCATTTATAAGTCCAACGTTTAAAACAAATTCACATATACATACAAATCTCTGTACCACTGCATGTAATGAAAGTATTATATGAATATAAATTAGTACTTGAGTTATATAAATCAGATTAAAATGTCTGAAAACAACATATTTGCATCTACTGTCTTACTTCTGTAACTGTTAAGCCAACATATCATTGCCCATAAAAATGACACACAGCATTAGGGAATGGATGAGGCAGTGGAGATACCCTGGTATCTCCATTGGCCCCAGACTGGAATCTCAGCAACCCTGCTCTTTTTTAGCTGCCTGGCTACCAACAGCTATATCCAGTAGTGAAGGTTAGAAATGATATGTGGAAAAGTAGAATCTCTCATTCAATGTCAAGTCCCCTGAGCCTAGAGCAGTGTCTATACTTGAGACTTAAACAAATGACTTCTGTCATAGGCCTGGAACAGAGTTGGTCCTCAGGAAATAAGCATCAGTGGCACATGCTGTGTGCTAGGCAATGTCCAGAACACTGAATACATGGATCTCCCTGGACCCAACCCATTATGCTCCCCTTAGTCTATCCTCCACAGGAGAGAACCCAGCCCAGAGAAGAGTTCAAAACCACTTGAGGCTACCTATCTAGCTAGACTCAGGTGGTATTTCTAGAATGGAAACCATCGACTCTCTCAACAGATGCAGAAGGATCATCCCCTTCCATGTTCAAACATACACTGACCTGAACACACAGAGGCCTATGCTGAGCTGACTGCTGCGGCCCCATAAGCGCTGCCAAGAAAAGCACCATTTGTACAATTCATTCATACTGACTGAAAGATAAAATCAGTGACCAGAGTGAGGAGGGTAGAGAGGGAAGGTGAAGAAAGATGGATAATGGTCAAAATCTGTATATACTTTACCTACAGGCATGAAGATACAATAAAATCACTGAAATTAAAGAATCAGGGCAGAGACATGAGGGAGAAGGAGAGGAAAAGTGACAAAGGCAGAGGGGGAAGGGGAGGGGAGGGGAGAGAGATCCTGAAAGACTGCATTTGAATTCACACTCCAAATCTAGTGTCATTTCTGTATTCTACTAATCAAAACAATCTTATGGGTTGGGAATGTGGCTTAGTGGTAGAGTGCTTGGCTAGCATGCATGAAGCCTGAGTTCTATGCCTCAGTACCACATAAACAGGAAAGGCTGGAAGTGGTGCTGTGGCTCAGGTGGTAAAGTGCTAGCTTTGAGCAAAAGAAGCTCAGGGAAGTACGCAGGCCCTGAGTTCAAGCCCCAGGACTGGCACACACACACACACACACACACAAATCTTCTATGTCAGTATACAGTTGGCCCCTTTCTATTAGACATTCAGCCAACCACAAATCAAAAACATTGAAAACAATTTCCATGCTGAGCAAATGCAGATATTTCTTACCATTTTTTAAAAACAATACAATAGACTAAGTGGTTTACTAATGTTACCTTGCATTGCGGTAGTACAAATACTCTAGAGATGATTTAAGCCTTCAGAATGATGTGTCAATCTTGTGCAAATAGGAGGCCATACTGAAGAGACTTGAGCATCCCTGGATTTTGCATCTGTGGGGGTGGGGCTGAAGCCAGGGACCTGAGGACATGGAAGGACATCTGCACCCGTGAGAACTGGGTTTCCTATCCCTAAGACCCCAGTCAGCTCCTGTTTGGAGCCTCTCCCCCTCATCAAGGGTGAGGACACACACGTTCCACTCCCTGATGACACACCACATCTGGAATGGCCCTCAGAGGCTGGTTGGTCCAGGGACCAGCAGCCTCTGCCTCCCACCCCATGAACTTAGAAATGCAGAATCTCTGACTCCAAGCTACTGCCAGAAAGACAAGTATCAGAGCCAGGCACGTGGGTTGAATCAGCTCTTCACGGGTCTGATGCTCCCTCCTCCGATCTGATGTTGCTCTCTGAGGTTTGAGGACTTGGCTAGAAGCCACACTCTCTGCAGCACAAATGCTGGGTTTGGAATAAGAGGCCTTGTAGCTGGACTCTGGTTCTGTCTTCCCACAGAGTATCAGCAAGTGGGCAGAGGGGCGATCTGAGACAGAGGATAGCCGAGATGAGAGACGGCTGAGAACCAGACTTGTTCTTTGACTGGAGTGATGCCTCACCCCTGAAGTGATGCTCCTTGGGGTCACTGGGTTGAGCCTGGAAACCCCAGAGATGAACACTGAGGACACACCCCTCTGCGGGTACTGTCTGGAGTGGGGACAGCTGAGACTGTCTCAGGACAGTGAGGGGACTGTGAGGATGGAGAGCACAGCCCCTGTGCAGCCCATCCATCTTTCCATTGCCAGCCTCCTTTATCTGCCACTCTTCCCTCCACAGAGGCCAGGTGCAGGTGGCTGTGACTTCTCAGGGCCCTGGAGAGCCAGGCCTCACCCTTAGCAGCTTTTTCCCAGGCTGTGCACTAGGGCGCCCCCTGGCGGGCCCTGGCCACCTCCAGCCTGGCACTGCCATCTAGCTGCTGCCGCCACTGCTCTGGTTTTGCCTGAAGTGTTTTTCTCATGGTTGCCCTGGGATTTCATGGCAATAAAAGACCTTAAGAATCACTGCTTACCAGGTACCAGTGGCTCACGCCTGTAAACCTGCTGAGGATCATGATTGAAAGCCAACCCCAAGCAGGAAAGTCAGTGAGACTCTGATCTCGAATTAACCTCTGAAATGCCAGAATCAGAACTGTGGCACAAGAAATAGAGCGATAGTCTTGAGGAAAAAAAAAAAACCTAAGAGACAACATCCAGGCTGAGTTTAATCGTTGATGCCAAGACCAAAAATAAATACATAAATAAAAGTCATTTCTTGAATCCAGCTTTCTCCTGGTCTACCAGGGGCTCCTAAGTAGCAGATACCCAATAAACATTTCCTCAAGGGAGGGGAGGAAAGAAGGCAGCTAAAGGCAGAACCTGTGCACGATTTCTAGTGTATTCATGAGAGGGCTTAACTCAGAGCCTCGCAGTCCTGGGTGCATAAGAAACCTAAATGGATGGCAAAAGGACCTTTAACACGGGAAGAAGGATGAAGGAAAGAGAGAGGAGACGGAAGCCAAGTGGGGGCAGCTCCAGGAGAAAGGGAGGAGGCTTCAGACCCGAGAGTTGACTTCTCACTGGGGGAATGTCTAGCTGTCGCAAACCTTGCTGCCCTAAAAGCTCATTGTATAATTTTTCGATAAAATGTTTCCACTTTCTAGTATTTGCCAAGAACATTGATAATTTTTCCAGAAAAGACTGTAGCACACAGACACCCTGTCTTCAAGAAACGTAGAATCTATTTGCAGAAGACATTATTTATTGATTGAAAGAATTATTTATTGATATACGATAGATAATATATGAATGATCACATGTGGTGTTCCAGCTTTGCTCTGCGTATTTTATTAGATCAAGAAGCTGCAAGGAGCTCAGAGGGCCTGTGAGGGCTGGCTCAGCCAGTGGGTCTGATTCCCACCCAGGTAATAACAGCTGTGAGCATCAAACACTGTTTTCTTCCCAAGCTTCTGCAGGCATTCACATACCCTAAATACTTTTTGTAAACACACACACACACACACACACACACACACACACACACACACACACACTAAAATGAGATTCTTGCCTTAAACATTATACAGTGCATACATGTAGCAGGACATCCATAAATGAGTGCAGCTTTTATGCATCCACTGAAATCAAGAAGATAATCCTTGAAATCATCGAGATCTTTAATAAACAATAGGCCCATATAATCACCTCCCTAAATATAAGCGCTGGCCTATTTATCATCTGCTTCAAGGTAAAACAGAGTTGAGAAAGATACCCTCCAGTCTCCATTCTGTGGGACAAACATAGAACCCCTTCCAGGGGAGGAGCTGAGCATTTGTGTAGACATGTTGGAGAAAGATCCTACTATGTGCTGAAAATTCTGTTAGCCTTAGTGGGAAAGGAGAGGTCTGAATGTAGAACCAGACGTGGCATTTCATGGAATTTCCTTAATCTACACTTTCCTGGGCATGCGCGGGTAGCGTTCACTCACTCACCGCCCCATCTTTCCTGCTCGCCCACCAGCACACTTGTGCATATGGGCCAGGCCCCAGGGACCACAGGGGATACCAATCCCTCCTGCATCTGGGTGTATGGTATGAATCCAATCAGATGTCTGGGGTATCAGGTGAGGAGGAAAGAGCTGTGGGAAACTATTCCATGTCCAGCCATCAAGTCCCTTTCTCTATCCTTGTTCTTCCCTTCCCTGTCAATGCTATGCATCTCTCCATTACCTTTCTGGGATGCAGCTGTGAGCAGGCTTTGTCCACATGCCTTGGAAAGCTTCCCCGTGACTCCAGAGTGACACCTGTCTGTTCACGGAACCCTTCAGGCCCCTGACCCTCTGGGCACATGATGAATGCTACTTGTGATGGGAAGTTAGGATGGTCAAAACTGTTAGGCTGGTTGTGATACATAATGCTCCACCAACTCAAAGTCAGGGGGCGGGGGCTGCTATCTTGGTCAGTCCATCTGCACAGTGAAGGAGTGGATGATGTCTTTAGTGTCCCATTTGGCACTAGTATTCTATAAGAGGCCTCCAAATGGAGATGGTGGCCCTGCCCCACAAGGCCTCCCCAAGGCTTGGGTGAAGTCGCTTTGCAACATGTCCCATCCCCATGCAGTACAAACACTCAAGTCACAAGAAGAAGGGAATGCATTTAGAAATGTTTAGATCCTTTGTCACTCGTCTCTGAATGTAAAATGAGTTTGGGAATGCCTAGGGATATAGAGTGCCTTTCAAAAGCTAGGGAACTTGATTCTGCAGTCGCCTTCTCAAGGCAGAGGCAGAACTGAAACTAAACCAGTTAGTCAGTCCATCTCGTCTTGGAAGTTGGGGAGTGGGAGACTGCTGGTGGTGTGAAATTACCTGAGCCATTTCCCGATGGCTCACTGCTGAGTTCTAGGCTCCCCATGGGTGCCTGGGGACGCCCAGAGGGGCTGCACACACTGCACTCCAGGGGGACATAGCCATTAGTCTCCTGGCCAGGAGCCTGAACTTGGAGACAGACCAAGTTCATCTCTATGGGACCGGAATAACACACCATCCAAGCTGTGTTCCCATGGCTGAATAGGATTCAAGGAAACCAGGCCTGCTTCAACACATCTCAACACATCCACAACCACCTGCCAGCAGAGACAGAATGGCAGAAAGAGAGGGGGGGGGAGGGGGAGGGGGAGGGGGAGGAGAGGGAGAGGAGACAGGGAGACAGGGAGACAGGGAGGAGAGAAAAGGAAAGGAGAGGAGAGTTTATCTGTATCCTTTAAAAACTGAAAAAAAAATCATTGATTGTATTTAATTATTTACAAGTATTAAAATTTTAAAACAATTCAGAATTAAAACTCCGGGGATTTTCTGTAATTAGGCACAGGCCTGATCAGAGGAACAGCCTTGTTCTTTTCACATTCTGCCAGCTTCCTGGGCACACCTTGTGGTGGCGGGGGAGTCATGCCCACTGGAAATGCAAAGGGAGGAAAACTTCTGCCCCAGATATGGGTGTGGTGGGGCCAAGACTGGCTGCCCAACTAAGATGCAGTCCAGCTGTGGCCCCTTACCACATGGCTGTGACATGTGGCTGTCCAGCCAAGGACCTGGACAGGTGTGTGTGCCTTGTCATTCCAGCTTGCTTGTACCTGGGTCTCACTGAAGCCAAGAGTACATCCAATCTCCACGAGATGCTAATGGCATCTTTCATTCATCACCCGGGCTGTCCAACTGCCACCAGCATTAACACACACACCTTCCACCTTGCTCTTAGCAGCTGATGTCAACTCAATGACCACACTCCAGTGCTGCCATGTCCTCCTCTTCCTCCTGCTCTGTCTCTCCAGCCCCCTGGATCCCAGCAGGGAGCTCAGCTGGAATAACAACCCCATTACCTGGTCTTGCTGATGCTTTCTGTGCTAATTCACTTGGCTTGCATTGACGCACAGAGAGAGCCCTGGGGTGCATAATCCCAGAGGACTGTGACACATGAATGAGTGTGATCACGCCAGGGGGCCCATGGAGACACGAGGCAGATCACGTGAGCCGCTGAGGACCAGACACACAGAACCTGCAGCCTAAGTCAAGCCACAAGCCTGTGAATAACCAAGGCACCTGCCCACTGCCACTCATCTAAACCTTAGCTGCATCTACAAAGAGGAGCTAAAGTTCCCTGCCAGCTGCACTCTACCCACCACCTCTCAAAGTGGTTATTATTATTATGCTAGTTATTGTTATATTGCTATTGTTATTGCTATTGTTCCTTTACATAAGATCTGCCCTCTTGGGTCACAGTTTTGTTAACTGCAAGTACGATATATGCTGCCCAGTAGATCCCTAGGGCCTATTTGGCTTGTCTCCCCACAATTCTAGACTCTTGGACTCCCCTTTTCCTTCTCCCCTCTCCCCAGTCCTTAGCAACCACCCTCCCATTCCACTTCTGAACTGGCTGTCCATGCATTATCAAAGTAGTCATAGATAACATTTATCCCCTTGCAGATACAGAATTATCAAGTTCTATGCACATTTTATTAGTACATCAGAAATGAAAAATTAAAAAATCCCATGAAAGCCAGGAGTGGTAGAGTGCTTGCCTAGCACACATGAAGCCCAGGGTTTGATACCTCAGTACCACATACAAACACACACAAAAAAGCTAGAAGTGGTGCTGTGGCTCAAGTGACCAAGCTTTTGGCTTGAGAAAGCCCAAGGACAGTTGTCAGGCCCTGAGTTCAAGCCCCAAGACTGGCAAAAAAAAAATCTTGTGAATTTGAATTGTAAAAAATATATTGTAGGGGGTGGGGGAAGGGAAATAGGGACAAAACATGACAGAGGGTGTCAATGTGTGAGAAGTGACGGACCCTCTGTCTGGTAAATGTAATTGTGACCCCTCTACACATTACAATAATATATATATTATATTGTAAAACTAAATGTAAATGAGTCAAACTCTATTTAACAACAAAAGATAAACAAGGCCTACCACCTAGAGTTGAGCCAGTTACATTGCCAGGCAAATACTCAACATCTTTTTTTTTTTTTTTTGGCCAATCCTGGGACTTGATCTCAGGTCCTGAGCACTGTCCTTGGGCTTTCTCAAAGCTAGAGCTCTACCACTTGAACCACAGTACCACTTCTGGCTTTTTTCTATGTATATGGTACCAAGGAATTGAACCCGGGTCTTCATGCATGCTAGGCAAGCACTCTACCACTAGGCCAAACTCCAGCCCTGCCTCAACATCTTTTTTTATAAAGATGGTTTCACTCTTCTTTAACTATCACAAGGCCTCAGCTCTGTTCCCAATGTCACAACCATGCTAAAGCCTGCAGTACACTCGCCCTTCTATAAACTACAGTACCCTCAGTGACTTTTGATTCAAAAATCCAGCAGAAGCCAAGATCACAGGAGAGTCAGTGAAGGAGTCTAAATCCTTTGTTTTGTTTTATTGTTTTGTTTTGTTTTTTGTCAGTCATGGGGCTTGACCTCTGGGCCTGGGCACCGTCACTGAGCTCTTCAGCTCGAGGCTAGCACTCTACCACTTGACCCACAGCACCACTTCCAGTTTTCTAATGGCTAATTGGAGATAAGAGTCTCATGGACTTTCGTGCTGGGCTGGCTTTGAACCATAATCCTCAGATCTCAGCCTCTTGAGTAGCTAGGATTAGAGGTGTGAGCCATGGGTGCCCCTCCCAAATTCTTTCTAGAGTCTCCAGAAGCATTGGTCTTGTAGTACTCTCACTCCCCAGCTCCAGCACTGGGCGTCTTGCTCTGCTTACAGGAAGCCCACAGCACACAGTCACAACAGAGTATTTCCTCCATCTTCCATGTCAGTCCTGGCATGTCTGGGGAGGCCTAGGGAGGCCTTAATCCAAGGCCAGGACGTCAGGGAAGAGACCATATGTTTAAAGAGTGCCAAGAGAGGACGCTCAGGCCTCAGATAAATCATTTTCTCCTTACTGGTTGATTTACTGTTAATTTCTGCCATAATCTCAGAACTTGAACAGGTGCCAACTATCAACCACACGGGCTCCCAGGCCACAGCTGCTCGGCTTCTCCCAGAGGCCCAGGGGCAGCGGGAGGGCAGAGCTGGAGGGGGAGACAGGTGGTGGCACATGGTTCGCTCTTCGTAGCTTTACTGTGTGGGGAATTTCTTCAGCCCTCTGCCCGGTTTCCTCTTGTGTAAGGTTAGGATTCTAACGGTTCTCCTCCAAGGTCACTTTGCAGATGAGATTGGTGACAAGGATTCAACAGAACAGGCTGTGGCCTCCTGATTACTAACTGCACTGTCCTGTGCCCAAGATCCCAGCCACCAAATAGGCCTCATAAATATTTACATGGGGCCCGGGTTGCGATGCTCAGTTAATTGTTCTTGTGACGCATTTGGAGAGCCTCAGAGGAAAGGTGTGCTGCCAGCGCTGGCGGTTATTAAAGGCACAAACAACTTAGCTCACAGAAATGGCGCTTGAAATCTAGGGAAAAGCTGATCCCCAAAGAACTCTGTCCAAGGGTGGTGGTTGTGAGTACACGAGAGCCCTGTTGGGGGTATGGATAGAGACACATGTAGATAATTCCCCAAATAAGTAACACAAAAGTGGCCTCACAACATGAGGAGGGGAGAAAAAGAACAAATAATTCCGATTCACCTGTCTTCTAGAAAGTAGGACAAGGAAAAACAAGGATTTCAATTTCCACATTGGCAAAGCAGTGTTACAGTTAGGGTTTCATGGTGAGACCAGTCAATGTGGTCCTTCCCCGTTCTATATGCAGGAATGGGAATGACTAAGAATTGGCACAATCCATGCAGAAAGCCACCGGGAACACCCAGCAAGGGCCCAGGTTTGCACTGTTGGACCCCTTTGTTACACTGGGTCACCCTCTGCCCCCAGAAGTAGCCTTGAGGTTAGAAATGCAAGCCCGCATGCCCACAATGGATTTATAATCATTAGACCTCACCAAAAAAAAAAATCTAAATCTAGCCAGGGGCCTGTGACTCATACCTGTAATCGTAGCTACATAGGAGGCTGAGACCTGAGGATCCAGGTTCAAAGCCAGCCCAGGCACAAAAGTCTGTAAGACTCTTATCTCCATTAGCCTTGAGCTGAAGAGCTCAGAGACAGCACCCAGGCCCTGAGTTCAAGCCCCACTAACTAACAACAACAATAACAAAAAAAAAAAAACCCTCTAAATCTCACTCCAAAACATCATTTAACCAGTGAGTATCATCTGTTAGAATAACATTGACAGATGTGTAATGTATTTGTAACATCTGGATCTTCCAGATTCCCTTGAATTTTTGCCAGTCCTGGGCCTTGAACTCAGGGTCTGAGCACTGTCCTTGGACTTTCTCAAGGCTAGAGCTCTACTACTTGAGCCACAGCACCACTTCCAGCTTTTTCTATGTATGTGGTACTGAAGAATCGAACCCGGGTCTTTGTGCATGTTAGGCAAGCACTCTACCACTAGGCCAAACTCCCGGCTGCCTTAAATTACTTTTACACAGATGTGTGTGCACATATGTCTTCATATACACACATACACATGCACGATTCTATGAGAAGTATTTGTTAAAGGTAGTCTTGTTTCTTCTACGGATCTTTTTCTTTCTCTTCTATCCTAACAATATGTTGCTCCAAATCTACACTAAGAGGAACACGGAAATTTCACCGGGGGATTGTGAAATAGGGTCTGGTAAGAGGCTATTTGTTTGGGGTCAGCAGGAGGATTCTGTGGTTGATATTCACTTTGGTTCTCTCTTCTGCCCTAGGTCATGGCCTCGCCTCGGCACTGCCAAAGGTGAGTGAGGAGCCTTCGGTCTCCTAAGTGACAGGGGCCGTCGTAGAGCTGTACTGTTCTAGTTGTTGTTGTTGTTGTTTGTTTGTTTGTTGGGGGGAACGCTCACAGGTTCTACAGTTCAGGACTTGGGATGGGAACAGGGCACTGGCTCCCCCTGCCACCTGAGAATTCAAAAATTGGGCCTGGTGGTTCATACAGACTGTGACAGCATGGTGACAGGCTTTAAGAGGGAGCATTCCAAGAGAACATGCCATAACACGCGTGCCAAGAGACCAAGGAGTGCACGCACCTAACTCCCGGGACATCACCCCAACACACTCGGTGCACTACAAACAGGGCTGACCTCTGCCTCGGGGAGTCCAGGAGAAGGAAAGGAGATTCTGTGTCTTGACAGATACACTGCTCTGGACAGCACTCATGCCAAGGTGTTAGTGGCTCAGTAAACCCCAGTTTCACAGGAGGCTGAAATCCGAGGATTATGACTTAAAGCCAGCCCACACACAATTCTTTTTTTTTTTTTTTTGCCAGTCCTGGGCTTGAGCACAGGGCCTGAGCACTGTCCTTGGACTTTCTCAAGGCTAGAACTCTACCACTTGAGCCTCAGCACCACTTCCGGCTTTTTTCTATGTATGTGGTACCGAGGAATCGAACCCGGGTCTTCATGCATGCTAGGCAAACACTTTAACCACTAGGCCAAACTCCCGGCCTCCCACACACAATTCTTATCTTCAACTGACCGGAAAAAATGCTGCAAGTGGAGCTCCAGCAAGTAGCAGAGCATTGGCTTGAGAGGAAATTAAAAAAAAACATCTTAGGCCCTGAGTTCAAATCCCAAAACCAGCATAAATAAATAAGAAAGATGAGAGAGAGAGAAAGAAGAAAGAAAGAAAGAAAGAAAGAAAGAAAGAAAGAAAGAAAGAAAGAAAGACAGAGAGAGAGAGAGAGAGAGAGAGAGAGAGAGAGAGAGAGAGAGAGAGAGAGAGAGAGAGAGAGAAAGGGAAAAGAAAATCTAGGCCTATCCAACATGACACCACTAACTCATGGTCCTTCTGTCCTGTGTGTTTACAGTATCTGGGAATAAGTTTGTTTATATGACACATTACCTGGTGACTTAGAAACCAAGTAAAATAGAGTGGCCAGTAGAACCAACCTACTTATGCCAGTTTCTCATCAATCTTTTTTTTCATATATTTTTATTGTAATTAATAGAAGGGTTACATTATACCTAGATAGAAGGTACATTACTTCACATACATTGATACCCTTTCTCATGTCTTGGTCCCCATTTCCCTCCCCCCACCCCCACTCCTCATCTTGTTTTCCCCCTTCCCTATCAAATTTCAAATAACCAAATACGCATATATCCAATATATCAGATAACAAAGTGAGATACTGTAACAACATGAGATAACCAAGGGACAGCACTCATTATATGGCTTTTGTTTCCTTATCCTGGAGTTCCTTACATTTAGTGTCATACTATTTGGCCTAATGTCTCTAGATTTTGTTCTATTGTAAGTCTCTGCCAGGAGAGCCCAAGGTTTCTACTGATTATGACAAATGAGGGAGACTATTGGGCCTATGTTCCTCTGAGATTGGCTTACTTCACTTAATATGATTTTTTCTAAGTCTTTCCATTTCCTTACAAATGGGGCAATGTCGTTCTTTCTGACAGCAACATAGAATTCCATTGTGCATAAATACCACATCTTGTTGATCCACTCATCCACTGAGGGGCATCTGGGTTGGTTCCTCTTATTTCCTCCTTGGTGAAGTCAGAGGAGAGCTGAGAGGTGGATTTTCCATTTCATAAATAACAATGTAGAAACACACACCAAAGAAAAAGGAAAAGAAATACAAATCAGCACCCCCCACAAAAAAAAAAAAACACTTAAGCAACTCACAAAGCTTTGTCCAGGCACACCTAAGAGCCATTGCCAGTCTCTGTGAAAATATAGCAGATCTTAACTAATAATGTGTCTGAAGACTGACTTCCAAAAAGGGACATCACTAGGGATATTTCTAACATTTCTAGATACTTCAAGTTGTGAAGTGATTTGGGAACCACAGGATTTGGTGGATGAAAAAAATACGGTGGGAGCATCAGTGTGAGAAAAGGGAATGCCACCATTTACACTGGGGATACTGGAGCTTGTGTGTTGTCATGGAGATGCTGATGGGGGGATGTAAACACGGGCAATGTGCACACCATGAGTAAATAACTACACATAACATGCATGGTGCACTGTGGGAATGACTCAGCTTCAACCCAACTGTCAACAGTGTCATGGTCCGATGGCATGATAGGGGTTTCTATTCTCTCTTTTCTACTTTGCATATTTGTGCCTTATTGCTTTTGCACAGTACGATACATTTTTGTATACCACCAAAAAAAATTTAAATAACTTCTTTTAAAAAAGAAAAATCCTCCAGGCCTGGAAAAGACAGATATACACCGTAATGTAGACAATCTGTCAATGTCCTGCCTTCTCAGAAGCTTATAGACAGAGAACAATGCTGTGTTTTTTCCAAAAATAAACTCATAAATTTTCTTCTCCTTCCACTGTATTTTTTTAAAAGAAATTGGAGAACATCACCTTATTTAGAAAGTAGGTTCTTCTGCCTTAAGTCATCATGTGCACTAGAAACTCGGATAAAGATAGATACTGGCTGATTCGATTAAGTAGACACAAAATTTCATTTTGTCCAGAAACGTATACCTTTTCTTTCCAGGTTTCTAAGAAAAGAAGTCTTAAAGGTTGATTTTTCCCACTTTTAAAAGAAAAATTAATAAGAATTTTTGGGACTAAAGGGAAAAAAAAGGCAAGCACAGAATTGTGTGTATCTGGTGCCCCCTGCTGATCCTCTCTAGCTATTGCAAGGCCTGTGCTAATTGAGACACAGCCAACCAAGTTCTGGGAACTCTGTGGACAGAATCAAATCGAGAAACTGACAGCAGCGTTAACAAGGTACTTACCACATTCTTGTAAGCACAAAGCAGGGTTTCAAGTCATCTGACTAACAACTCTCTTCAAAATTCAGTGGACAACAGGCTCTCATCAGTAAAAAAAAAAAAAAAAATAGATATATTCTACAGCCCATGCAGAGTTTACACTTAGGCAGGCCAAGGGTGAGGTGTTAGGATGTTCTTTCAAGAATCACTGGCCGGGAGTTTGGCCTAGTGGTTAAAGTGCTTGCCTAGCATGCACGAAGACCCAGGTTCGATTCCTTGGTACCACATACATAGACAAAAGCCGGAAATGGTGCTGAGGCTCAAGTGGTAGAGTGCTAGCCTTGAGAAAGTCCAAGGACAGTGCTCAGGCCCTGAGCTCAAGCCCAGGACTGGCAAAAAAAAAAAAAAAAAAAAAAAAAAAGAATCACTGGCTGAGGTTCAGAAAGAAGAGCACGGCATCAGTTTTAATCCTAACTACCCTGGAGACAGATCTGAATATTGTGGTTCAAAGCCAGAACAGGCAAAAAAAAAAGTCTGTGGGATTCCTTACTCCAATTCACCACCAAAAAAGCTAAAAACAGAGGTGTGACTCAAGTGATAGAGCATCAGCTTTGAGCACAAAAGTTCAAGCACAGCACCTAGGCCCTGAGTTCAAGTCCCAGGAGCAACATAGGCAAGGAAAGAGAAAGGAAGAAAGAAGGAAGGGAGGGAGGGAAGGAAGGAAGAAGCTCTCAAGACTGTCCACCAAGAAGCTATCAGCCATGATCTGGACCACAGGGTCAGTTTCTCCCACCTGAGTTTCTGAACTGAGTGCACTGGACGACATTGGAAGTGGGAAGCAGAGACATGTTTAACCAACAGCAATCTGTCAGCTAGCAATGGTGCACTTTTTAGACTTAAGACTTGCACGCGGAGCTAGGGAGAGGTGACCGGACCTAATGTCTGTCCCCAGAGCACATGGCGCCTTGGAGACACAGCTGCAGGGCTGGCTTTGTGAATGGGCATGCTGAGCCATGTGGGGCTGACCTGGCTGTGAAAGCAGTGATGGGGGATCAGCTGGTGATCCTCTAGCCTCAAGTCTCTCTGAGGGTGGATTTGAACCCACTGTAGTGACCTGTGACCTTTTGTTGGCAGGCCAGTACCAGACTATCAAGGAGCCAGCGCCTGCCTGCGGCTCCACAAGCTGCCCGTTCCCCAGGACCAGTGAGTCTGCCTCTGAGCCCTGCAAAGTAAGTGGTTTTCTCCAAATCACCTGATGAACTGAGACAGCAGAAAATGTCCAAGTGACACGCTTTCCTGGCAAGAAAAACTGCTTTTCAATTCTTGAGGATTTCAATAGTCCAGCTATAAAATGGAGATGAGGATTCATCATGTGGTGTTGTAAAGGTCACCAATGGTAAACACACCCAGTCCTGTAAGTGTGTAATAAGCACACCGCCCAGGGCCAGTGGTCAAGCCGTGCATTGAAACAAACTGTCCACACTGCAGTTTTATAATATTCACTAAATTATATTTTTAAAAATATCCTTTCTTTTGGCCCCCATAATCTCATGTTTGAGAGTTTCACCTAAATAAATATCAGACTACTCTTTAAAGGAATTGGCAGATATTTTCTAGTAATCTATTTTAATGGCAGCAGACTAGAATCATGCTAGATATTCATGTAGAAATAGTCTAGCCAGGATTGGTCACTCATGTCTGTAATTCTAGCTACTCAGGAGGCCAAGAGTTGAGGATTGCAGTTCAAAGCCAGCCCAGGCAGAATAATCCTCTTGAGATTCTTATCTCCAATTAAGAACTCAAAAGTGGGGCACGGTGGCTCACGCCTGCAATCCTAGCTACTCAAGAGGCTGAGATGTAAGGATCACAGTTCAAAACCTGCCCGTGCACTAAAGAACGTGAGACTCTTATTTCCAATTAATCACTAGAAAATGGGAAGTGAACTGAAGAGCTCAGGGACAGTGCCCAGAGATCAAGCTCCAGGACCCACTAAATAAATAAATAAACTCAAAAGCTGGAAGTGGAGCTGTGACTCAAAGTGGTAGAGCCCTTACCCTGAGCAAAAAGAGGCTCAGCAGCACCCAAGCCCTGAGTTCAAGTTTCATGACCAGGAGGAGGAGGAGGAGGAGGAAGAAGAGGAGGAGGAGGAGGAGGAGGAGGAGGAGGAGGAGGAGGAGGAGGAGGAGGAGGAGGAAGAGGAAGAAGAAGAGGAGGAGGAAGAGGAGGAGGAGGATAATCCAATAAGTTGTGATAGAGACACCTTTTGAAGCCACTTGAAATATTAGTAAAGAATTTTGACAACTAAAAACTAAAATTTATAACATTAGTTCAAACATCTAATATTGTAATCGATTATATTGCTAAGCTATATATGCAGTTCAATTAAACAGTTTATATATCTAGAGATGATAATCATAGAGTAGATAAGATAGAATAGATAAGACAAACCAACAGACAAGATATATAGATAGACAGTAAAGATAGAAAGATGGATAGGTAGGTAGGTAGGTAGATAGGTAGATAGATAGATAGATAGATAGATAGATGATAGATCTGTCTGTAAAATCACTGGTTTATTTTTATCTGAAGTAATAATATTTCACATATTAATTAAACTTCCTGCCATGCATGGTGGCACCGCCTGTAATCCAGGCAAGAGCACACATTGATTTGTGTTGTGTAAACCCGTCCTGCATTGGCCCTGCTCCAGCCTTGAGCCTGGTAACTTAGCCTCTTCTCCCTCTTGCTCCTGTTTCCCGGAAGCATGACCTCTGCCTCTGTTAAACTTCCTTTGGATAAGGACGAGCTGCCTGACCACGGAATTCCTGTGACTCCCTGCCTTCCTCAGGGAGAAGGTAGTGGACCTCAAAGGCCACACAGCTGTGCTCAGGTGACAGGTCTCTTCTCCCTGCTGCACTTGCACACCGCGGTTTGCCACCTGCATCCCACTCCTTTCCATTGAAGACTAGCAGTGCTCTGAGCCAGGGGAGCCTCCAGAATGCCTCCCACAGAAGGGCCTGCAGAAGGGCCAGCTTCCCTGCAGATTGCTTCCCTGGAAATGGGGCTCATCCCACCATGCATCAATACCCTCAGCAACTGCTTTTGATGGAGGTGGGGGGACAGGAGGAAGAACCACACCCTCTGAGGCCTGCAGCTGGGGAGCAAACTATCCAACTACGGAACTAATATGATGCAAAGTAAGACGGTACACTCAAGTCTTGCTAATCCCACGGTCCCCCCAACTGTAATCAAGTCACCCCTTAGAGTTCACTGAGTGCGCTGTGAAATACACGAAGCACCAACACACAGTGGGTGTGGAGGAGAGGAGGAGAGGAGAGGCTTAGGCATCCACTGATCCCTGGCTCCCTCTGGTGGTGCTAAACAGAACAGCAGCTGTCCCGGTGATCTTTCCTGAGTGCTTACCACTTTCACATACACTGCCTGAGTTGCCAGAGTGATGCTATATCTGTATTTCCTTGACCCGTGCATCTGTGTGAATGTTATATTCCAAAATAGCTTGGGAAGCCAGTTGCTGATGGGAAGCTACTCAGGAGGCTGAGATCTGAAGGCAGCAGCGTGAAGCCAGCCTAGGCAGAGGAGTTCTCACAGGAGACTCTTATCTCCAGTTAAACCACGGGAACACTGAGAGTGGTACTGTGGCTTAAAAGTGATAGAGCACTAGCCTTGAGCAAAAGAGCTCCAGGGCAGTGTCCATCCCCTGAGTTCAAGCCCCACAACTGCCAAAAATACAGAACTTAAAAATAGGTTTGAGGGATGGGAGTTTGGCCTAGTGGTAGAGTGCTTGCCTAGCATGCACGAAGACCCAGGTTCGATTCCTCAGTACCACATACAGAGAAAAAAGAAGCCAGAAGTGGTGCTGTGGCTCAAGTAGTAGAGCTCTAGCCTTGAGAAAGCTAAGGACAGTGCTCAGGCCCTGAGTTCAAGCCCAGGACTGGCAAAAAAAAAAATAGATCTGAATATTGGGGATACCTCTGCAGAACTCTGCCTAGCACAAGAATTAACCTTCCAGGTTTAATCCCAGACCTGACTCTTGAGTCTGCTATTGAAGGATTCCTCTTCTTCCCTGAGTTCTGCTGGGGCTGTGGGCTTTGTCCACAAACCCCCTTTCCTTCCATTCACTCACACCAGTGCCCCATGTGCTTAGAAAAGGAACTTCGCCGCAGTCCTGAGCAGAGCCATGTGCTCCAGTGATGATGATTATGAAGACCCTGAGCTGCAGCTGGCAGAAGCGAGGACGGCCATGAGAATTTTACCAGCCAGGCCTCTAAAGGAATCCGAGTATGCAGGTAACATGGCAGGTTTGCTTTGGAGCTTGAGATGCTTTTTGCCTGTGCTGAGAGGATGTGGACCCCTGAAGGGTGCAGATCCTGAGATAAACAGTCCCAGGGCAAAACCCTGTCTCCAGGACTTCCCAGCCATGTGGCCCTGAGAAAGTCTCCAGCACTTTCTCTATCGGAAAATAGCATTCGTCTCATGAGAACTGACCCCAGATGCATGGTGGGAAGACTTTTTGTCAGCTCATGTTGCCAGTAGACAGCATTTGACTTGTGTTGAGACATAGCAGTGAGTCCTCCTGTTTGTAATGGGCAGACTGAGCTCTACTTTGCCTTTTCCTACCTGGGGTACACAGGGCAGCGTCAACAGGTGCTCTGAACCTGGATAGAGAAGACCCTTTTATGTGTGTATATAAACTATATATATATGTGTATATTTGTGTAATGTTTATACATACATGTGAATGAATATATATGCATACACATGTATATATACACATACACGTGTATGTAGACATGCCTACATGCATGTGTATATGCACACGTGGCATGCATGCACATGCAAGTATACATGTGTGCATGTGTATATGTATGCATGCATATATGCACATGCATATATATGCAAACATATATAGGCATATATACATGCATGTATACATACATACCTACATATGCACTTGTGCATATATATATATATATATATATATATGATTTCTGAGAGCATAGCCAACTGAAATCTATGTCACTTTCTTTGGAGCAAACCACTTTGTAAAGAATGGTGATAATTGTTCGTTCATGTACTAAAAACCATTTTCTGGTCATGTGTGTCACTAGAGATATTTCTAGATCGTAGCTCAGCACAGACAGATCTCTGAGTCATCATCTTGAGACTGGTCAGGAGACACAGAATAAGCCAGGCACATCCCGTCTCTTGTCTCCTGGGGAAGAGAGGTGGTGGGAGTGTCAAGTGTGAAGATTCAGCAAATCTCAGTGTGCTAAGTTTCATGTCATTCTCTTTGCACAGACACACGCCATTTGAAGGCTGTGATGGATGCTCCCCTTCTTTTATCACCAGACAAGCAACGCCAGAGCCTGCAGAGGACGCGAGAAGTGAGTAAAAAAGCTCTGAGACTCAGACATGTGCAGGGCACTTCCCAGCCTTCAGACGGCATCCCTGCTCCCCACCCAAGGCAGTGTTAGGTAGTGAGCTGCTAAAGCTTGGTGATATTCAGGGAGGCCAGGAGTCTGGACTGTGAAGATCTAGAAGGGAAAAGCACACACATTTGCTGAAGAGAGACTGTGATCCAGGCTTCGGGCTACGGACTTTCTCACAGATAGATAGATAGATAGATAGATAGATAGATAGATAGATAGATAGATAGATCATCTAGCCCACTATGTTCTGCAGAGCCAGAATCAAATTTTTCTGATGATAATGTATCATTTTTCCAAGCGCTAGTGAAATCCTTAGCCAACACCGGTGGCTGAGATGCGAGGATCATAGTTTGAAAAAGAGAAAAAAGAAAGTCTATGAGACTCTTTCATGAACCTGCAAAATGAGGAAATAGAGTGATGGCTCAAGTTGAGAGGCACGTGAGAGCTCCAGGTCCTGAGCTCAAGCCCCAGTACTAGCACATTAAAAAAAAAAAAAAAAAAAAAGCCAGAAACAATGTAGGACTTCACCAAGTCCTTAGCAACTTTCTACTTACTGGTTGTAAATAAATCCCACTATTTGGGCAGCCCCATCTACCACACAGGAGTGAAAAATCCTACCCAGCAGAGTTCAAAGTCCATCAGGAAGCCAGGCACAGTTTCTCAGGCCTGTAATCCCAGGGACTCAGGAGACTGAGTTCTGAGCATCATGATTCAAAGCCAGCTCAGGCAGGAAAGTTTCTGAGACTCTTCTCTTGAATTAAGCAGCAAAAAGCTGGGAGGGGAGCTGTGGCTCACGTGGTAGAGCACTAACTTTGAACAAAAATAGCACCCAGGCCCTGAGTTCAAGCCCCAGGTCTGACACAAGGAAAAAAGAAAGAAAGAAAAAGAAAAAGTCCATTGAGAGGCTATAATTTAATGGAAATATCTTGTAAACAAAAATGCTTATAGATTTTTAAAATGAAATATTGTCAGATGTTTCATTTTCTTAAGTGGGAAATTCATAACATAAAGATGAATCATACCAGGGTTGGCAGGGTTATCGATCATAATATTTGGGTGAATTCCACGTGTGTCTTTTCTAAGTGGAAATACCCATATAAAAGAATCCAGTCTTCAGACTCTGGATGCCTGCTTCTCTTTCTTTTGCACACCAAGTCTGGGCAATTCCCCATGCAAATAGTAGAGACTTTCCTGAGCACAACTGCTTGCAACTAGACCCCACCCTGCTGGGAAATTTTTAATTATTTCTTACTTAACCATTGAATGAGAAAACATAGTAAAGGTTTTAGAGTTCGTGTTGTAAACTTCTCTTCCTGAAAAATTGTTTTAATTTGTCCTCCCAGAAACTCCTCTTAGGAAGGTTCAGTTTGCCAATAAGAGAACTCTCGCTAGAAGAGATTTTATGTGTATGGTGGGGAAGAGGGTGTGGGGGGGGGAGGTATGCTTAGCTTTTTGTTCAAGGCTGATGCTCTACCAGCCACAGCTCCACCTCTGGTTTTTTGGTGGTTAACTGGAGATGAGGAAATGCAAGTCTCCTGGACTTCCCTTCCTGAGCTGGCGTCAAGTCAGGATCCTCAGATCTCAGCCTCCTGAGTAGCTGGCATTACAGACACAAATCCAAACCCTCTCAGGTAAGAAAGCAAAAGGATGAATTTTAGCAAGCAAAGCCATTTGCAAGGTATCTGACAGAGAGGAAGAGTCAGGACTCACACCTGGCATTCTCCTCTCATGCACTCCAAGCTGCCAGCCGGGCACTCACAATTCAGGACCTGCCAGAACCAGACTCGTTTATAGATTCTGGGAAAAGCCATGAGGGATGGGACTATTGTAGCCCCTAACTAAGCACATTGTGACTTTATGAATGCACAGGGAAATCCAAGCTTGGGTCACCCCAACTTCACTCTGAAGACTGCGGGGCTCCTGGAGGGGAACAAGGACCTAGTTCTGCATTTATTTCAAGCCAGCAGTTCACATTCGTCATCTTAGCTGAAACCTGGATTGTGGTTCAAAGCCAGGCAGACAGGAAGAGTTCATGAGACTCTATCTCCAATTAACCCCCAAAATGCCATAAGTGGAGGTATGGATCGAGTAACAGAGTGCCAGCCTTGAGCAAAAAAAAACCCTAAAGGACAGTATAGCACCAAGATACTGTCTGAAGACCCAGTGCTACAATAATAATAACAACACAATAATAACCACTGCAGAGAGCTTTAGGCTGAAAATACTCATTTGAAAGCTTGAGCTTCTTTTATCCAAAACTTCTATGCATAGGTGAGCCTTCATGCATAGAAGGATTTTAGAAAAAGTAATCATTTGATATTTTTTAGACCCAGCTCCAGTAGAATCTGAACCTCTCTTCCGGGTACTTTATGTACCTTGCAGCTCTCTCTGCAGCTTCTGTTAAAACTAATTTCCTCTTTCAGACAGGTCACTTTGCAAGCAAACACTGCGATCTCATCTCATTTAGCCAAGTGGAGTTACCGAGAGGAGGGAAAGAAGGAGAGGAAGGAAAAATATGAAGGAAAATTCTGACCAGGAGAGCCATCATCTTATACATTAAATAAGGTCTTAGCCTCAATTCAGACAAAGAGCGTGTTTCACGTCGTATAATCAGTGTTTGAAGAATCAAGTCTTTCTGGCAGGCAGATGATTGTCTTCATTACAATCTCATTTCGGAGGGCGGGCTCTATTAGCTTCGCACATTTTGGCTGAGATGAAACTATCTGTGAAATGGACCTCCACTCAGCCTTCCGAAGACCTGTGCTTAGCTTCTTTGGTTGCCTGCAATATCTGCCCCAAACTACTACTGTATTTATTGAGCACTTACCATATGGCCAAGCACTGTGCTAAACAACAGGAATACAGATGTAAGCTGGTGTCCAGGCCACAGTCCAATGAAGGAGGCAGCAACCCAACCTGGCCATAGCACTGGTTGTCATGTGATCACTGGGACCAGTCTCGGGGTTCTGCAGGCTGCTCACACAGGCACCAACAGGAAGTGCACAAAGCCCTCTCTCACACACCTGTAACACCACCTGGCAAGAAGTGACTCTCCAATAGATGTTACCCCCGGGAAATGTTTTCATTGCTACAGTAGGAGAGTGCTACTGCCACCTAGTGGATGGAGACAACGACGCTGTTGATCAGCTTCCAGCCCTAAATCCCAGCAGCTGCTCAGATCTCAAAGCCTGTTCTCACTGCCCACACAGTCCAGGCTACTCAGGAACAGACTGCAGCCTGGTAAATAGAGAGCTGGTAGAAAACACAAGAAGGCCCTATCCAGAACAGGACATGAGATGAGATAACTTGGAGAGACACCCAAACACCTCTCATGGAAGTGATCCATCCAGACACGAGGCAGAATTTGCCTGCTGAGTGAAAAAGAGTGGGGATGCTGAGGAACCCCACCTAAGACCCAGCTGTGGACTCCTCTCCCAGGGGGACAGCCCTAGGCCTGTCCTGCCTCCCTGTGGGGCACCGGTGCATTGAATAGATTAAATGCTGAGACCCCCAAACCTCCCAGTCTCGGGTACCCCCAGATCAAAAGGGAGTCTGAGGGTCACTGGACAGTGCCAAGTCCTGGCCAGCCGAACCACAGCCACATTCTCTCTGGGTAAATAGGTAAAGGGCTCAGGCTTCTCCTGACAACAGGAGCCACCAGCTGTCCCCACCAGCCAGCTCAGCACAGCCTCAGGAGGACACAAGCCAGGACCCCAGCGCTCACCCTGGCTGAAAGGCTTTGGAACGGTGGGCTCCTCACCCGCCCCACCCTCCTGTCTTATTGCTCATTCACTGCCCAGGGTCTCTAGGTACCAGTGCTCAGCACCTCACTTCCCCACCTCCATCTCACAGATGAGGACTCTGAAGCCCAGTTGACCGCTGTCACCAGTGTGTGTCGAGGTAAAACTCGCCACCATGACCTTCACAACGGTAGCTGCGGACACATGATGACCAAGGGTTGAAATGGACTTCTCTACTATCTAGATGAAAAACACCAGTGACTCATGCCTGTAACTCTAGCCACTCAGGGGGCTGAGCTCTGAGAATTGGGGCTCAAAGTCAGGCCAGAGCACGCAAATCCAAGAGACTCATCTCCAGCTCACCAGACAAGAGACAGAATGGAGGTGTGGTGCAAGTGGCTTCCGAGCACCAATCCTGAGCAAAAAAGAAAAAAAAAGCTAAGTGAGAGCTGGAGGCCTTGAGATTAAGCCCCAGTGCCAGACAAAACAATTGATCTTTAAAATACTGAGGTTCTGAATCTGCGGACTGCCTTTTCCAAAATTTCATAGCCATAAGAAATAAGATTTGAATTGAGACCCAGGTATTTTTATACCCAGTAAACCCAACATGATGATCAGCTCCCCTCCCCCCTCACCCCCCCCGTCTCCCCACCAGCAGCAGCACCCCACATGCACGTGTTTGCTGGGCACCAGTGTGCAGTGGCAGCAGCTAAGAGCTGTTAGTCCATTTGCATTCGCCCCTGGGTATGTGGCACAGTCCTGATGGAAGAGCTAATGGTGTCATCTTGTCTCCTACAGGAGCGCAAACCCTCCTCCCAGGACATCAGAAGCCCACACCTTACAGGTAAAGTCACATTCCAAACCTCTGAATTCTAAGTGTGGAACTAGTGTCCTCAATTCCAAGATGGCCTTGTGTCTTTGCCTCTGTTCATGGGTGGTGTTCTTTCATGAGACCATCTGTTCAAATCCCCCCTCTCAGGAACGGGCAGTCTAAGTTTAGAGACAAGCACTCCTCACCCTGCTTCCTGTCTCACCTTCTTGGTAAAGAAATCAATCAGATTAGCTCAACTTCCCCATAACATAACTTAAGAAGGGAATCGTTTCAAAAACATACAGATTGCATGAAATACGGAGCTATATTATTTCTCCAAGCACATACCTGTGTGTGTGGGGGGGGAAACCACAAGATAGAAACCTAATGTTTTCTAATATCAATTAATTAATAGGAATACAAGTTTTAAAGCTTTAGGCGGGGGGAAAAATTGAATTTGAGGAGGGAAAGTACAGGTCCAAGCCTGGAGGGAAAAAACATTGATTCTGCCAGCACAGAAGAAGGACAGCTATGGAGTTATAATTGAATGATGTTCACCCCAGAGCCCACTCGCTTGTCCCCTCTGCGTCTCACGTCCACTAGGGAAGGAATGGCTGTCCTGTGATTATAGCACACTGAGTTTAGCCTTTAAGTTCTGCTGCTGGATTAGGCATGTCTTCCAACATCTCCCAGTGCACACTCTTGGGAGGGTTGTTTAAGGGTGATTGACTCAGGAAGGAGAGGAGGAAGAGCGCAGGGGTAGGTGTAGAGGGAGCAGGGCTGTGGTGTAGACACCAGGGCTGGCACCACCCCCAGGTGGGGGGGCTGGAGGAGGACAAAGGGGCTGTGGCCTCCAATAGAGCAGCTGCCATATCAGGCCACGTTTGATTGCAATGAGAAAAATGCCACAGGAGAACAGTTAACAGGGAGGGAAGGTTTGTCTGGCTTCCGGTTTCAGCCTTTGCTATGCATGGCCCTTTCACGTTGTTTAGTGGCCCTTGGCAAGGCAGGGCATCATGACAGGAGAGTCGGTTCCCCTCAAGGCAGCTGGGAAGCTGAGGCAGGAAGGAGCCAGTTGGCCTGTAATCGCCCTGTCAAGGACAGGCCTGCCATAACCTCAAGTCCCAGCTCCTACAGTGTCCACCACTGCCCAGAAGCCCTGCAGGGCAGGGTGCAGGCCTCCAGCAGACAAGCACCACAGGTCTGGACCCCAGTACCCAGCCTGCCTCCAGCCTCCCCCCCTGCTGGAGCTCCCCAGCCAGAAGGGGAGGGCAGCCCACGGGAGGTCACCATGCACCAGTGTCAGGAGAAGGAGAAGAGGGAGGCAGGGTGAACAAAGGAGAGGCTGGCAGCAGAAGGCACAGGGAATGGAGCAAGGAGAGGAGGTGGAAGCTGGGTCCACAGCCACTGACTGCACAGCCTGCAGCAAGGCACTTTCTGAGTCCCTCCTTCTGGAGATGTCGAGTAGGGCCAGGTGCCCGTGGCCATGCCTGCAATCCTAGCTTCTAGGGAGACTGAGATTGGAGGCTCTTGGTTCAAAGCCAGCCAAGGTAGGAAAGAGACTCTGGTCTCCCATTAACCATCAAAAAGCCAGCAGTGGAGATGCAACTCAATTAGTAGAACAAAAATGCTCACAGGCAGAGCCCAGGCCCTCATTTCAAGCCCCAGGACCAGCACACACACACACACACACACACACACACACACACACACACTGCTGAGAAGGAGAGGCTGGGTGACAGCTTCCTTCAGCTGCTAAGCGAGATGCAGTCCTGCTGTGCAGGAAAGGCCAACCCCAGCTCCACTGCACAGTGGTTTTGCAGCTGACCCCCTCCACTCCGCCCCAAGTCCCAGCTCAGCTGGAACTTCTCTGTTCCTCGCTGGCCCTTCCTTAAGAACCACTCAGAAAATCACTTTTCCTAGGATTCTGCACAGGGTCATTTGCTCGTCTACGCAATTTGTTAGCTCAAATCCAGCTAGCTAGTACATAGCAGAGTGGATCTCCACAGAGGAAACCCATCGAAGCATGAATGTCAGAAGCTGGACTAAGACAGTGATGGAGAGTGGGAATAATCAAGGTCCGTAGGTGATAACGAAAGTGGGGAATCCAGAAGAGCCTGGAAGACAGACACGATGGAGGGAGAATGAACGAGAAGCACTAGACACTTTGATGGATGTGATAACGGACAAGCCTCTTGAACAACTTCTTGAGGTTCACAATTGTATGTTTTTAAACGGCAAGCCTTGTGAAGTACAGAGCACCTGACTCCGAGTTCTGCTACCCTCCCTAACCTATCTTCACTCTTGGGTGAAATATGTAATATTTTTTTGCTTCTCTTGATACAATGGCCAAGTTCCATGAAAGCCAGTTTGATTTTCTAGTGAGCTTCCTTGTAGTTGAAGCAAAAAGAGAAACTAGCCCCTTATGTGATATTAATTTTCCGTAACCAGCAAACAATTCATCGGGGAGTGTGATGAGGACATATCTCCCAGGATGTTGGGGTGTCGGCTGTTTTGGCAACCAAATATAACTGCTTCGTAAAGCAAATCACAAATGTCAGGAGAGTCAGGAACTACAGAGAGAACCCTGGTGAGACTCACAGGTGTTGAGGCTTGCTGGGACTGGGGAGGTTGGAAAGAAGGCTGCTCTGTAAGAGTTATTGTCTTTAATCTTCATCTCCTACATTCCAAAAGTGATGGGATGCAGGACTCGTACGAGTGTGGTATGAGACACAACGTAGAGAAAGAAGCTGCAAATTGGAGGATTAACATGGATGCCAGGCATCTTGCTGGAACGCGTTTAGATGATTGATGTGCTTATTGCAAAATTCGGTATTTTTGATGCAAACATACTCTTAGGTGATTTAGTCATTTCCACAAAATGTCATAGGAAAAGAAAATGCCATTTAGTTCAGTCATGGAAGAACTTGCATGGTGGTATTTTTCATCAAGTTGGGCAGTTATAGATTTATGTTAATGTGCATTTCATGTCATTATTCTTGCAATCATATTCTGACATCATCTGGAATCCATCAGCTTTTAAGGACTTCTCTTTCCTTAGAGCCTGACCAGTTTTGTTGTTATTGTTGTTGTTTGCTTTGTTTTGCTTTGCTTTGCTTCATCTTGTTTCTTTTCATAGACAAGAAAGTTTGTATGGAGGCAAAAGTTACGTTGTCACATTAACCAGAGCTTCAGACTAAATATCATTTTCAGAGAGGAGCTGTAATTTTCAAATATGACATGGCTTAGCTCCCTAGAAAAACCAAAGCTGAGAATAAAGGTCTCTAAAATGCCTTTCTCTTTTCCCTGGATATGAACCAAACACCAACTCTAAACCAATTTCCTTTGAAATGATGAGCAGACTATATTCAGCCCTGAATTTATACAGAAATACAATAAAGCACCCAAGAAAAGAAGAAGAGAGAGAATTATGCATAAGCCAATGAGCACGTCTATCCAGAAATATGAGTGTAGTTGAAAAGAAGCAAAATAGGATTCCACACAGTGCCCTCAAACGGCCTTTATCCTGGCTTGCTTTTGACCATTGCAGATGCTGAACAAATGAGCTTCAGAGGTGAATTTGGAGTTCACCTGCTTGAACACACTCTTTCCACGAGGAGATTTTTGCAGCAGAGGTGGCTTTCTCAGGGTCAACCACCAAGTAGTCAGAGGTGCCCAGAGCATAATGAACTTGCTGGGTTGCAAATTAATTCCATAAATTCCTCTGGTCATCCAAACCAATGATCTAGTGCCAAGACCTGGTGGGTGGTACTTCCCCTAGTGGCTGAACTTGGCAGCACACACATCAGAAGGATGGCCTTTAGTAGCCTGTAAATGTTATCTGTAATAGACATAGCAAGCCTTCGGTCCTAAAGTTGGTCAGAAATGAATTTAAGATTCTTCTCCTGTCATCTTGGAATTTAAATTTGTTTCAGCCACAACTCATAGCTCAAAAGCAACACGGGCATTGACAGCAATGCCTGGATCTGAGTTAATGCTACAAACTTTATTATTAAAGGTCCCTTGTTGAATGGGCTGCAGACCAGTGATCTTCCTCAGTGGTGCAGATGAAAAATAAGACTCGGAGAATTGGAGGATATCAGATAATGAATGCCATGAATGCATTTCCCTACAGAGAAACAGAACAGTCACAAATAGGAGAATTTTTAATTTTTAACAAGGCTTTCAATAATTAAAGCCCTAGAAAATCCATACCTCCCAAGTAATAACTCCCCAGCAGACACTGCAATTCCTAAGATCCAATGTACAAGAACTACGTAGCCAGGTGCAGTGGCTCACGCCTGTCTTCCTAGCTACTCAGAAGGCTGAGATTTGAGGATCACAGTTCAAAGCCAGCCTGGGCATTAACGACTGTGAGACTCTTATCACTGATTAACTACTCAAAAACCAGAAGTGTCACTGTAGTTCAAGAGATAGGATAGTAGCCTTGAACTGAAGCAAGGACAGCACCCAGGCACCAAGTTCAAGCCCTACAACCCCCCCACACACACAAAAACTACCCAGACAAAATCGCCATAAACCACTTCAAAATCAATCTCAATAGACACATAGACACATACACAGATATGTACACAGATACATACAAACATACAAAGACCTACATAGACCTTCTATATAGTATACATATATGAGATATAGATGATATATCTATTGATAGATTTATCAATAGATACCTATAGATTTATAAAGACAATTTATAGATATATATAGATCTATAGATATAGATAGATGATATAGATACATAGATATATAGAAATATGTCTATATCTATATATGTCTATATGGATGACTCTATCAATTGATTATATATAAATATATATATGGAGAGCACTTTTTTTCTATGTAGACTTGGATCAACTCTCTCAGTTTGCTCTGGAGTGAGTGGCTCAGGACATTAAGAATTAAAGTCAGAAGTGGCACAGGCCAACTAGGCAGTTGGTCACCCCACATGTGACCTCTGGACATGGCAGCCTCAAGTGCAGGCCAGCGAGAGGAAGGGTCCCTGTGTTTACCCAGGGACCCCATCACACAGGCCCTCCTGGTGCCTGAGGAGCAGGCATCTGCAGGAACACTCGAGAGCACCTGAGAGCAGGGCTACTTCCCTAGTGACACACCCTGCATACACACACACACACACACACACACACACACACACACACACACACACACACACACACACACCCCTTCCCTTCCAGGTCAAAACTTGGGACAACGCTGTCTTCCTATCACCTCCACCCCTTCTCACTCTCCACAGCCCACAGGAGTTAGTGTGAGGTGCCACCGATACTTTATGTGGAAGGGGACTTGTAGCGCATTAACCTTGGGAAGCACTGAGTTCAACAAGAGCCAGCACCTCTTTGCTGGGTACTTTTCCAGAACCTACTGGTGTGTGGGAACTCCTGCCCCATTCCTCTGCCCTGGCTGCTGGGATGCTGCAAAGGCCAATGGCACCACAAACATTGTCTTCTGCTATTGCTTTACGTCCAATAGTTTCCTGGGGGACTGCGCAGTTGTATGTTTTCCTGTTGGATTTCTGTGTTAATTGTACATGTTAGTGGTCCTGTTTCTTACACAGTCAGCCCTGCTTATACAATCAGACCCCTCCACCTCCATGGGAAACACACCAGTCTATTTAACCAACCCCTAATATTGACATTTCAACATATGCAACCAGCACACAGTAATCAAATCCAACCTGGCTCTCTCACCTGCCCTGCCCTCTTGCCCAACTCTGGTACTCAGTATTCCACATGCAGACCTGCCTCTTCTTTCCATCTTTAGCCTCCACTCGTGACAGGGGATGTGTAGTGAAGGTCTTTCTCTGTGTCATTCTCCACTTCCATCTATGTAGCTAGAAATGGCAGGATTCTGATCCTCTTGGTGGTTGAATAATATTCCATTGTCGACATACATTTTCTCCACCCACCCAGTGATGGGCACACAGGTGAGTTTCCTATCCTGGTTATTGTTAGAGGTGGCAGAATGAGCATATCTGTGCATCACTGGGGCAGATAGTCCTCAACAACTGTGAGCTACGTATGGAGAAGCCTAGGGGCCATCACCCTTTCATCTATGAGGTCTCCCCACTTCTCTGCCAGCCCCCCCAGGACTGGTAAGGAAAGGGCAGCTTGCCCGCTCCTCTCCCTTCCTGTTTAGTTGTTCTCATTCTATATCCTATATCACAACATGAAGACAGAGACGATGAATATGATACACACTAAACTGCTATGGTAAATGTGGCTCATACAATGAGCCCTCCCTCCTTCCCTCCCTGTGGGCTCCACAGTCCCAGAGATTGGTAGCTTTAACCAACCACCAAGGAGAAATCGTGGAGCAAAAACACTGGTTCCCTATTGAACCATGCTTTGCCGTCACTCCCTCACTGCACAATGAGTTGTTACATATCACCCAGAGAAAAGCTACTGCATACAGACGGGCACTCTTGGTGCTGTGCAAACTTTGTGCCATTTCCTAGAAGGGATTGAGCACCGTGGGGTTTGGGGCCCATTGCGGGGTCTCCACACTGATATTCCAGGTATGCCGAGAGAAGGTTGGGAAGGAGAGTGCTCAAGCTGGAGGAGTAGAAGCACGCTTAAGGGTGTACTCTATACTGATTTCCTCATGGCTCAGTCCATAAAATTTAGCGTTTGCTGGCTCTTTAATTGTTCAATCCACTCTAGATCCTGCAGTAAGCACGCTTTATGTGTCTGTTTCTCCAGCCAGACAGATTTCCTAAAAGGTGGAAGAGGGTGACAGAGGCCCCTGTAATGAGATTGCTTTGTGCCAGGGCCCTGAGCATCAGCGGGTCACATGACACCCTAGGAATTCCAAAGCAGGTGCTCTGAGTGCCACCTGGGTGGGGGGGAGAGGACGGGAGGGGCGGTACCGTGCCCCTGGAGAGCCTCACTGGGCCACAAGCACTACCTTGGAGAACAAAGTCCTTGGTTCTAATCCCGGCTTTACTGACTCTGAAGTCCAAGACAGACCACAAGGAACTTCTCTAAATTTTTTGGCCTACATCACAGAGTATCTGTCTGTTTTAAACGTGATAACCAACCCACCGAAAAGCCAGGACACAGTTACTATGCTAGGACAGGGAGCAGAGGGTGTGGAGCTCAGCCCTTCTCTTAGAACCTTCTCCCCCTCCTCCACAGCCCTTGCTCTCTCTGTTTGGGTTTGAGTGCATAGAATAAATCTGCTGAATTGATCGATGTAAGCTTCCATCCATCTTAGCCAGCCATGCTTTAGGAATCACTGCTTTACCCGCAGCCCTGCCTACGGTGACGGGGAGGCTGTCTAGACGCTGCACTCATTCTCTAATTCAGCAACTGCCCTAGTGTGTCCCCAGTCATTGCTTCTGTGCTTGGTGTCATGGTGCCCGGTCAGGAAGGAGTCTGTGGCCTCTCCCCTTAGGCAAGGGCTGGAGGAGTGAGAAGTCAGGAGGTCTGGGTGGCTTTTATCCCATTTCTTCCTAACTCTGAGAAACACAAGAGAACCATCTAGAGAAACATAAAAGAACCCCGCGGTCTTGAGCACTGAGTACAGTGGGATTCCACATGCACTCACTCGCACACACACAAACGCATGCATACACACTCTCACACACCGCCAGCCAATTCATCCTTTGATCTATCCCATCACCCTCCTGCCCACCCTTGTACTCAACACCCACCCCAGCTTGGGTTAGAGAAATGTCCTCCTCCTCCTCCCTCCCCCCAATTTCCCAGCAACGCTGGCCTGAGAGCCCCAGAAGTCATTGTGCCCCTTCTCAAACCTCTGACCTCTTTTAAGTTGCTGCTTTGCCTAGCATAGCCCCTCCCCACTGAGCCCCAAACAATTGCTTCCATCCTTTATTGCTGCAATTAATTCTAAAGCTTTCAATAGACTTGATGCTCCCTGATTTGGCCCTGCCAAATATACATTATTAGCCACTTCCTTGGACTCTTCTATAATTCATCATCAGGACACGAAGCCCTAATGGTTCACTTTTGCCTATCATAAAACTCTCAGACATAATAAATTCTGTGATCGAGGCCAAGTCTTATCCAATTTTGTCCGAAGTCTGTTTCTCTAATTACAGAACATTACACGGACGATGTGCTCCCGAAATGGTGGACCTGCATGATTGTATTTCATAGATAAAGGGGATTGCCTAATTAGCATAAACTGGATGGGAGAAAAATGAAAACTAAATATTATTTTACTTAACCCTAACCATCCACGGAACTCAATTTCATTGCCTGTACTCCACAGCCATTGAAACAAACCCAAGGAAGTGGTGCTGTGGTTCAGAATGGTAAAGTGCTAGCCTTAAGCAAAAGAGTTCAAGGATAGCACCCAGGCCCTGAGTTTAAGACCCAGGACTGCAAAAAAAAGAGAAAAAAAGAAAGAAAGAAAAAAAGAAAGAAAGAAAGAAAGAAAGGAAGGAAGGAAGGAAGGAAGGAAGGAAGGAAGGAAGGAAGGAAGGAATCAGCCAGGCACAGTAGCTCATACCTATAATCCTATACATATAATACCTATAATACTCAGGAGGCTGAGATTTGAGGGTCAAGGTTCAAAGCCAGCCCAGGCACAAAAGGACCTGAGACTCTTATCTCTAGTTAACCTCTAGAAAATGGGAAGTGGAGCTTAGTTCAAAGGTAAGAGGGTAGCCTTGAGCTGAAGAGCTCAGGGACATCGCCGAGACCCAGGAGTAGGGCAGTAGCCTTGAGCTGAAGAGGTCAGGGACAGCGCCCAGGCCAAGTTCAAACAACAACAACAAAAAAATGGGTAACTTGTCCATGGTCGCTCAGTAAGTGACATATGTGGGCTTAGAACCCAGCTCAAATGATTTCAAAGATCCTCCCATAGCTACCCCAGTGCGTTACTCCTCCTTCTGGGAAAAGCTGAGTGCTGGCTTCCTGCATACATGTTTATCAATCCTACAAAGTCACAGATGAGAAGGCAAAAAGCTCAGAGAAGCCAAGCAACTTGTGTTTAGTTGCCCAGCTCACTATTCCTAGCAGCAGAAGTAGATCACTAACAGCAGGAAATATCAAACAGGATATTTAAAAGAAAAAAAACAAATTCATATGTATATAAGCCTCTTATACATTTTGCTGATGAAAGGATATGTTCCACACAATTTAAGTCCTGATTGCTCCTGCATATAATCCTGGCTACTCAAGAGGCTGAGCTCTGCGGATCAGAGTTCAAAGCCAGCCTGTGTAAGAAACTTCATGATGCCGGGTGCAGTGGCTCACTCCTGTAACCCTAGTTACTCAGGAGGCTGAGATCTGAGGATCAAGGTTCAAAGCCAGCCAGGCACTAAAAAATCCATGAGACTCTTATCTCCAATTAACCACTAGAAAACCAGAAGTGGTGCTGTGGCTGAAGGGGTAGGGTGACAGCCTTGAGCTGGAGAACTCAGGGACTCAGGGACAACGTCCAGGCCCACAGTTCAAGTCCGACAACAAAAAACAAAACAAAACAAAACAAAAAAGGAAACAGTGAACTGGCCCCCTGATAGAAAGGGGCTCACTACTAAGTCAATGAATAAGAGAGAGATAAATGGCTTTCTAAACTCACAGTCAGTAAAGCAAGATGAAAAGATAGGTCTAAAAATAAACAAATAGGGTGGGATTGCCAGAACTCAGTCTCCCTTATGGAATTTTTCCCTCAAACAGTGGCAGGAAATATTGAGGTATAGAAGCAGTGGTAGACACACAGAGAGGAGAGAGAGAGAGAGAGAGAGAGAGAGAGAGAGAGAGAGAGAGAGAGAGAGAGAGAGAGAGAGAGAGAGAGAGAGAGAGAGAGGGAGAGAGCGAGCTATTGAGTAGAAAACTCTTAGGGGAAGAACCCAAAGATGCAATGCCTCTACTCCTCTGATCATATAAAATAATATTGAGAAAAATGAACTCCAGGAATGGAAGTTAAATGTTTTTTCTTTTTTTTTTTTTTAAGAGCTCTTGGAAGGCCAGAGCTAATTTCACAATGAAAGTTACCACCAAGTCAGGCATCGGGAATGTTCCCCAATGTGCTCTTTTAAGTTGATGAAATAAACAATAACTGTATGGCTTCTAGTTCGGTGCCTTACCCAGTATCTTGTAATTTAAGCTGGATGTAATACCACTGAAATAGCCAAAGATGTATCCAACTACTGGAGTTAAAGCACACTTTGGTCATTTATGGTTTGGATTTTCATAACACCAGGACATCTGTTACCTCTGCTTGGAGCTTTTCTGTGTGTGCTAATATCAGGATTTGAACTCACAGCCTGGCTGTATTGCTCAGCTATGGAGATCAGTGCGCAAGGATTCAGGTGAGGTTTGCCTCCAGTCACAGGAGACACTTTCTGAGGTGTCTCTCACAGACCCACAGGATAACTCAAAACAGCCGTTTTTACAGATGAGCAAAGCAGCTCCCTCTTGTGGGACTTCTCTGACACTCCATCCTAATTCAGCCCTCTCTGGGACCTGCACCCCTGAGATTCTCAAGGCTTTCCTGCTGTTTGCAGTCCATCCACACAAATAGGAACTCTTCGCAGAATCCGCAGTGGCTCATGCCTGCAATCCTAGCTGTTCAGTAGGCTGACATCTGAGATTGAGGTTCAGAGCTAGCCTGGGCTCTAGAGTCAGTGAGATGGTTATCTCTAATTAATCACCAGAAAACCAGAACTGGTACTGTGGCTCAAGTGGTAGAGGGTTAGCCTTGGGCTAAAGAGCTCAGGAATAGTGCCCAGGTGCCGGAGGCAGCCGGCAACAAGTCGGGATTCCTGATTTAGGGGGTGAGGATGAGAAAAGAAAAAGACAAGAAACAGATGGGGTCAGGAGACCTATACCTCGAGACCACAACCTACAACTGTAGCCTAAGGCTGTAAGCTTAAGACTGTAGCCCCATTTCTTTCTAGTTCCAATCTTATATACTCTCCTAAAAGCAGGAAACTAACGGGGGTTACTTTTGTACAAAATAACAATCAAGTCTCAGATCAATCAAGCAAGAAGCAATAAGCCATAAGGCCAGGAAATTCACAGTACAGTTGACGTAGCTCAAAGATCATACGCATGGCGTCATTTATCATGGAACAAGTTGTTTCCATGACATCTCATGTCTTTGTGTGGTTATGTTACTCAGCGATGCAGACCTATGGGTCAGCTTGACCCCACACTGGGCTCCCAACACCCAGGCCCAGAGTTCAGACCCACAACCACCACCACCAACAGAACAACTGCTTAGAAGAGCAAACCATCTGTGCCCTCCCCGCAGCCCCTGGCTTTTCTAGGGATAGCTGGCTCTGAGAACTCCTCTCCTATCAGGTTTGCTCACATCATTAAACAAAGGTGTTGGACGCTGGCAATTTTTAAAAATCCTTTGATATTAGTTGTGTTTCTGCTTGGAGATAACCTCATAAGGGGCCGAGCAGGAAGTTGGACTGATTACAGACAAACATATAAAATCAAGATATTAAATATAATTTAATAGTGTCTACATCTTCACGCATCATGCCTTCTTTTCTCCATTATTATTCAATAAACACTGCTAATTATTATGGTTAAATATAGGAATATCAACTCTCAGCAAAGCCCATTGGCTAGGAGAGTTACTCTACGTGCAATAAATTCCTTATTCTACCCTTACTAGCAAGGCACCAGTAGATGAAATGCTTACTTCTGCACATCCCGGGTTCTTTATTAGCACAATGGAGGTGAGGGTCAATAAAACCTCAAAAGTCAACTGTTCAGGACTCTGCTGGGTTCTGTGTCAACAAATCACGAAAATCCGAGTCATTTTCATAGAAGCTTATGTAAGAATAGCGTTCAGTGGTATTTTCCATATTCATTGATGACTTCTCTTCTGTTTTAGGGGACAGACCCACAAAGGGAAACAAGGTAAGTGGAGGTATTGAGATGCACTAGTCAGAATTTTTTCTTTCTACTTGTAAAACCAAAATTAATTCTTGGTCCTCCTGCCCTAAGAGAAATATACTTAATTTCTAATCTTCTTTCCTTCTTTCAGATTCCTTTTCCACCTCCTCGGTAAGACAATCAACATAACATTTTCTTTTATAATGTGCTAAAATAAGATGGGCCAATGTTTGAAAAGAAGACATTTGCTATTGAAAAACTAACACAAGTTGACCACTGAGCAAGATTAAACAAGACTTCCTCCATCTGCTTAATCATCCTCTCATTCACTGTCATCTAATCGATTTGCCTTCTCCTTCACTTCTTCCTGAATGTGTGTTTATCCATTGCTTTCATGGTTCTCTCAATCAGTAAATACAGATACAGAGATAATAGAGAGAGGTAGAAATAGAGATGAGGGAGGGAGATAGATAGATAGATAGATAGATAGATAGATAGATAGATAGATAGATAGACAGATATCCACACCCATATCTATACAAGTCATTCTAAGTCAAAGGACTTAGAATAGACAAACACATGTTCAGGTAAATGTGTGTATCTATGTACGAGACATATATAAATGCAAATACACATATGAAGACAACAGCTCTATGCCTGCATGAAGTAGCCCCTGCAGGGCTCTGGCTGAGCCTGCCTGTCACTCTTCCTTAGCACGGAGCACGGTAAATGGTCCTTCAGTCCTAGCTCTCCCCTCGCAGAGGGAGCATCTGAAGCCCAGGACTGTGTCGCTTTCCTGTCTTCATATCTAACACCTACCAAGGCAGCTGATTCTGCTCTGAGGATGAATGAGCAAAAGGCTGGATACAATGGGTGAGTGAGGCATTCACTGACTTCCAGTTTCATGTTTTCTTAGGGATCGTTCACAACTCAGATCTTACATCCTGGGATACATTTTCCCAGGCCTCTTAAAGCTAAAATCAGTGATATATGAGAAAAATGATATATTGACACCTGTAGAAAATTGTACCACACCCTAGAGGAAAGGACCTGGAGACAGGGACTCAGGACAAGAAGGGATATTCAGAGGGACTGGAAGGAAGATTCTGAGGTTGGAGTCACCTGCTCTGCAAAGCAGTGCCTCACTGCACTCAAGTGTCCAGCTGGATGCAGGGATGGTGGGGGGGCGGGGACAGCAAATTAGGGATCTGAAAAGCAGCTGTGTAGCAGATCTGTTTAGGCCTCTGTGGGACTCTTTCCACAGGCCTCCCCTCACCCTCCCGAAGCAGTACCAACCCTTACCCCCAGAACCCCCTGAGATCCCAGTTTCTCCCCTGGACTGCTACACACCTTGCCACATACTTCCAGAAGCCCCAAGAGGACCCAGGTAAGAGACTCAGCATTGCCAATGGCAACATGACTGAGAAGAGTGGCAGCAGGGCTGGGGTAGGGGAAGGGCTGCAGAAACTGTCCTCTGTGAAGACTCCATGTCGGGGTGGGGGCAGTTATCACTGGAGGGAAATCATCTTAGAGATCTGTGTTCATCTTCACAGGAAATACAACTCCTAGCCAGGCACGGTGGCTCATGCCTGTAATCCTAGCTACTCAAGAGGCTAAGATCTCAGGATCTCAGTTCAAAGCCAGTTCAGGCACTAAGACCGTGAAACTCTTATCTCCAATAAACCACTAGAAAACCGGAAGTGGGGCTGTGGCTCCAGGGATAGGGCTGTAGCCTTGAGCTGAAGAGCTCAAGGACAACACCCAAGCCCAGAGATCAAGCCCCATGAATGACCCCCCCCCACAAAAAAAGAAAAGAAAAGAAAAAGCGTTTTGAAAGAACTGCTCACTTAAGGCCTGGATTAATGATGACACAAAATGCTAAATGCCAATAGGGACACTGCATCTAAAAGCCCGGAGGGGATCCAGACATGCCAAGACCAGTCCCATGCACTTCTCAGCCCTCAGGTGGCAGCTTCTACATGCACCTTTCAGTCTAAACTATCACCAATAAACCTGTACATGCCAACCCTCAGGTACCAGAGCTGGTGATGTGACCAGCCTCTGTCCTCACTGGTGTATTGGCAGCTGGCTCTAATCACACAAGCTGACTCACCTGAATGAACATTTATACCTCATCCGAGAGGATGTGGATTCCTGGGTACCTGATGGAGGAAGGCGGAGCAGAGATGGGCAAACCCTTCTCATTCTTGCACAGGCGGATTGGGGCTTCCGGCTGCAGGTATGCGGACAGGCCCAGGCCCAGCTCGACAGGAAGCCTCCTCCTGCAGTCCAGCTCCTGAGCCCCATTTGAGCCTCAGTGGGAAGCTTGCTCATCACTGGTTCTGCCAGAGCCATCACCAGCATCGCAAAGACAGAGGTGCCACCTCTCCCTTGTCTTTTGGCCCTTCACAGCCAACACAGACACCAGTTTTCTAACAGGCATCATCTATCCTTTGTGCTGTGTTGACTGCCTTCCCTGCTGGCTCTGGTTGAAATTTAGGTTTTACTTTGTCTGAACTGGCAGATTTGGGGCGTCTCTGTCCTCCCTCCCTGCGGGGCACAGTTAACCACTTATGGACAGATATGTGATAACAGGGGTTCCCTGTGAATCAAGGGCTAGAGGTACAGGAAGGACCACACTGAAGGGTGCCAAAACTTAGAAGGCTCATGGGCCTAGGTAAAGAAAAACTCACCTTGGAAAGCCCATAAAAGAAAAGAAATCCTTCCCAAAGGGGAGTAATTTCTTTCTTGGTAGTTAAGAAAGGATGCCATTAATGTGAAGATTAAAAGATTTCCAGAAAGTATGTCACAGCATGTATTTATAACTAATCATTATTATTACAGTTGAGATTTTGAATCCTTTTGGTTTGTGCTGTTCTTGTTGGATATATCAGACCTGCAATCTAATTCTGGCCCTTCTACCCCACAAAGAAACACAGCTCATCTCACTCATCCAGCACCTGCTGGATTCATATTCTTTTCTTCTTCAGCTTCCAAAGGAAATTAACCAGATCAAGAATCACCAATGCTGCTTTGTGCTCGTGTGTGTGTGTGTGTGTGTGTGTGTGTGTCCTGGGGCTTAAACTCAGGGCCTGGACACCGTCCTTAAGCTCTTTTACTCAAGGCTAACACTCTGCCATTTTGAGCCACAGCTCCACTTGTGGTATTCTGGTGGTTAATTTGGAATGAGAGTTTCAAGGACTTTCCCGCCCAGGCTGACTCTAAACCACAATTCTCAGATCTCAAACACCTAAGTAGCTAGGATTACAGGCAATGAGCCACCTGTGTCTGGCTAGGCTTTGTATTTGCTACATAGAGGTTCTATGTTCTGGTGCAAGGTTTCTTGGTCTAGTTTTACACAAAATAATTAGGTTTTTGTTTTCTGTGGGGCTATTTTGCTGGTCCTACGTCTTTCCAGGGCTGAGGGCCTAGGGACTATTCTTGAACTTCTTTTGCTCAAGGCTAGCCCTCTGCCCCTTGAACCACAGCACCATTTCCAGCCTTTTCTGAATAGTTTATTAGAGATAAGAGTCTTAAGGGACTTTTCTGCCTTGGCTGGCTTTGAACCTTGACCCTCAGATGTCAGCCTCTGGAACAGCCAGAATCATAGGCCTGAGCCACCAGTGTCCGGCAGAGGTTGGGTTTTGTTTTTGTTTTTGTTTTTTAATATACTATCCAGGGTATCTGAATTACACTCAGGTGGGATCGAAGAAATTTTAAAGCTCCACCAGGTGAGTCTCATGGGCAGCCAGTGCTGAAACCAGAAGATATTTGTTGGTGTTTATTCATTTGTTTGTTTTGTTGGTTGTGGGTCTGGAACTCAGCCTGGGCACTGTCTGTGAACTTTTTCACTCAAGGCTAGTAATCTACTACTTGAGCCACAGAGCCACTTGCAGAACCAGTTTTAGGAGCCCAGGTTCAGACTCCAGGGGCTCCACCCGTGAAGCCCAGCCATGCCTCTAGATGCCAGATGAAGAGGTCTAAGTCTAAGCAATGGCTAGTTACAGCATTAGGAACTCGGAGGAAGAGGTCCTAGGAATCTGTGAAGCACAAGACTTCCCAGGCCCTTAGGCCTGGCTATCAGTGACCAATGCCCAGTGTTTGATACAGCACTTCCTCCATTTCCAAGTCCCTCTGCAGCTGGACACATGAGCCTCCCAGCCTCTACTGTGCCTCTCTTAGATATTGATGTCTTAAAATCACTGGGCTGCCATAGTTACCATTTACATTGATTTAATCATTTTTAGATGTGATAAGAATTGGGCTGGGGGGGTTGGGAGTTTGGCCTAGTGGTAGAGTGCTTGCATAGCATGCACAAAGACCCAGGTTCGAATCCTCAGTACCACATACATAGAAAAAAAGCTGGAAGTGGTTCTGTGGCTCAAGTGGTAGAGCTTCTAGCCTTGAGAAAGCCCAAGGACAGCACTCAGGCCCTGAGCTCAAGCCAAGACTGGCAAAAAAAAAAAGAATTGAGCTGGGTCCCTTTGCCACAAAAACTCCAGAGAGTAATTATATCTTATTTATTGACTCATTTTAGTAAAGCATGGTTTTCTTAGGCTCAAAAGGACAATGTCCAGCCCTCATGGATGGCACATAGGCACTCAGTTAATATTACTTCCTTCCCACTGTGCACAAAAGGTCGTGAAAGTTCAGAGAAGATAAATAACTCCAAGTCACAGGGGGAACTATAAACACAGGCAAAGTCCGGTAAGAGATATTGGAGGAAATGCCACCAGGAAGGGGAGTTTTACTATAGACAGAGGGCTATGCTTTCAACTGAATTCTTTGTGTGTGGGGTGTGTGTGTGTGTGTGTGTGTGTGTGTGTGTGTGTGTGTGTGTGTGTGTGTGTGTGTGTGAGAGAGAGAGAGAGAGAGAGAGAGAGAGAGAGAGAGAGAGAGAGAGAGAGACAGAGACAGAGAGAGACAGAGAGAGAGACAGAGAGAGAGAGAGACAGAGAGAGAGACAGAGAGACAGAGACAGAGAGAGAGACAGAGACAGAGAGACAGAGAAAGAAAGAGAGACAGAGTCAGAGACAGAGAGACAGAGACAGAGAGAGACAGAGAGAGAGAGAACCTGGTGCTTGAACTCAGGGACTGGATACTGTCCCTAAGCTTCTTTGGTTCAAAGCTAGTAGTACTCTGCCACTTGAGCCACAATGTCACTTCCAATTTTTCCTGCCTGGGCTAGCTTCAAACCACAATCCTCAAATCTCAGCCTCCTGAGTCGCTAGGATTAAGGTGTGGGTCACTAGAGCCTGGCTTGAACTTTATATTTAACAGGGCTTTAATGGATAGTCAGGCAACATTGCAGATGACCCGGACCCTAAAAATCTGCAACACCGAGACTAGGTCCTTTGTCTCTTTTCTCAATGAGTGAGTCTACAGACCCAGAGGAAGAAGTAAAATGGCAAATCTATAGAGAAGAAATAAGTAAGCAGAGTTCCTGCTACACAGAAAGGTCCCAAGAGAGGGTCCCATCTGGATGCCCTGTACAGCGATTCACAAGGAGCTTCCAGGAAAAACTTTTGTGACTCTCCAGCTCACTGGACAGCCTGCAGGTCATATCAGTTCCCTGGCCCAGTCAGGGGCTCCATGTAACCTGCAGGAGCTCTGCACCCATCCTTGAGCTCCTCTGACGGGGCAGCCATTCCCAGGCACACCTTTCAGGTCCTGTCAGTCCACTGTGCATCTGTAGGTCTTCCCAGAAATAGGCCTGGATGTGCTGCCAAGGCGCGTGCGTGTACAGCTCGCCAAGGCCAAAGCATCTGTAGTGATCACACAGAGCGGTGCTCCTCCCTTTCTAACGGCATTCCAGAAGGCTTAGTGGCTGAACCCGTGTCCTAAGGCCGATGACATGGTGATATATGGGAGCCTTCAAGGACATCCACTAGAAGCAGCGGGCGGCTGCCCCACTGACAATGGAGACAATGGTGACAACGGCTTGTTCATCCTGGATGGTGGCCCCGGGTCCAGCTATTGTCTCCCAGCCCTCTTTTGTCTCTGCTGCCTGTGCTATTCTCTTTGGAAGCTAAGACTTCACATCACAAAACAATTGCTGGTTCACTTCAGTTCAAAAAGTGTCATTTAAATCATTCGCTAACAGCTCAAAACTTTGAATTTTAAAGTGTTGGTTGGATATTCTCACTTACTGAATGTACTAGGACAGAAATGATTTGTAAAATTCCCAGGCACTGTTTTACCCTCATTTTTCTCACTTAAATAAATGCACCTAAAAGAAAGCCATAGTCATAAATAACTGAGGCATTAGTAGTTTCAAACCCATACTTGAAACCTGAGGGAAATTTCTCAGTTAAAAGAAAAGGTATTAGGCAGGTATTAGGTGTAGGTATTAGGTATTAAGTGACTTAACCTGAAAGAGAACTAAATGGGGGAATGGCTTTGTTTTTAAATCATATTGGCCCCCTCCAGCAGATGAAACCTAACAACCTTACAAAAACACAAGGCAATGGCAGGGCACCAGTGTCTCACACTTGTAATCCTAGCTTCTCAGGAGGCTGAGATATGAGGACTGCAGTTCAAAGCCAGCCTGGGCACAAGAGATAAATCTGTGAGACGCTTATCTCCAATTAATCACAAGAAAACCAGAAGTGGCACTGTAGCTTAAGTAGTAGAGTGCTAGCCTTGAGCTGAAGAGCTCAGGGACAGTGCCCAGGCCCAGAGTTCTAGCCCCAGAACAGACCAAAAATAAATAAATAAATAAAACCACAACGCAAAGTGGGCAAGCAGGACAGATAGGCCATCTACTCCCAAGAAGACCTTACCTTGGTCTGTTTAAAATTCAATTTATGGAAGGGCCCTCTTCCATTGTTGGCAGAAGTAGGAAGATCAAGTTTCTAGGACTGATAGGGCAAAATCTAGAGATCCTGTCTAGAAAAAAGAAACAAAAGCAAAAATGGGCTGGAGGTAAGGCATTAAATGATAAGAATTTGCCTGATAAGTTGTGAGCCCCTGAGTTCAAATCCTAATACCTTCAACAAATTCCAAACTATAAAGTATATTGTTCTATTTTTATCAGATGGTTTTGTCCGAATGGAAAGACAATCAGTGGGGCAAATCCTAATACCTTCAACAAATTCCAAACTATAAAGTATATTGTTCTATTTTTATCAGATGGTTTTGTCTGAATGGAAAGACAATCAGTGGGGCTGTTCCTCTAAAGACATGAACTCACCCAAACAACAAGGGCTAGCAACAAGAATGCAACGCTCCACTAAGTGCACTTCATTATCATAATTGAACATATTTGATTCTGACTGAATAGTTTGCAGTCCTAGTAAGCAAAGCTACTTTTTTTTTAATTTTATTTTTTTATTGTAATTAGTAAAAGGGTTACATGATATTTGCCAGATAGAAGGTGCATTAATTCACATACATTGATACCCTTTCACATGTCTTGGTACCCGTTTCCCTCCCCCCCCACACCCCCACCCGCCTTGGTTTTCCCCCCTTCCCTATCAAATTTCAAATATCCAAATACAAATAAATTCAATATATCAGATAACAAAGTGAGATACTATACCAATATGAGATAACCAAGGGACAGCAAAGGAGATGAGAGACAACATAGTACATTAAGGACAAGAATCATTCATTATATGGCTTTTGTTTCACTATCCTGGAGGTCCTTTCAATTAGCTTCACATTATATGGCCTTATGTATCAAGATTTTGCTCTATTGCAAATCTCTGCTAGTAGAGCCCAAGGTTTCTACTGATTATGACGAATGAGGGAAACCATTGAGCCTAAGTTCCTTTGAGTCTGGCTTACTTCACTTAATATGATTTTTTCTAAGTCTTTCCATTTCCTAACAAATGGGGCGATGTCGTTCTTTCTGACAGCAGCATAGAATTCCATTGTGTACAAATACCACAACTTGTTGATCCACTCATCAACTGAGGGACATCTAGGTTGGTTCCATATCTTTGCTATGGTGAATAGTGCTGCAATGAACATTGTTGTGCTAGTGGGTTTAGTATGTCCTTGTTTCTGGGTGGCATAATTCTCAAAACAGCTTGGTACTGGCACAGGAACAGGCCTGAAGACCAATGGAATAGAACTGAGGACCCAGATATTAAACCACAGACCTATGGCCACCTAATCTTTGACAAGGGAGCCAAAAAAATAGAATGGAAGAAAGACAGCCTCTTCAACAAGTTGTGCTGGCAGAACTGGTTAAGCACCTGCAGAAAACTAAAGCTGGATCCTTCTTTGTCACCTTGCAGTAGAATTAACTCCAAATGGATCAAAGACCTGGAGGTAAAAGCTGACACACTGAAAACTTTACAGGAAGGAATAGGAGATACATTAGGCCTCCTTGGCACAGGTCGAAACTTTCTTAATAAGGACCAAGAATCACAACAAATCAGAGAAAGGCTGGATAAGTGGGGACTGCATTAAACTGCAGAGCTTTTGTATGGCAAAGGACATAGCTACTAAACTAATCAGGAAGCCTACAAAGTGGGAGAAGATCTTCACCAACCAAACAACGGACAAAGGCCTCATATCTAAAATATATCAACAACTCAAAAAATTGAATCACTCCAAAACTAACCTCCAAAGTAACAACCATCCCATTAAAAAATGGGCCAAAGACTTAAAGAGAGTCTTCTCTGAAGAAGAAACAAAAATGGCCTATAGACACATGAAGAAATGCTCAACATCTCTGGTCATACAAGAAATGCAAATCAAAACAACTCTAAGATTCCACCTCACTCCAGCTAGAATGGCCAGGATCAGGAAAACGAATGACAACAGATGCTGGAGGGGATGTGGCCAGGAGGGATCACTACTACACTGTTGGTGGGAGTGCAAACTCGTTCAACCACTATGGAAAGCAGTGTGGCAGTGCCTCAAAAGGCTAAACATAGAACTCCCCTATGACCCAGCAAAGCTACTTTTAGCAATTTTTATGACTCTAATAAAGAAAATACATACCTATAGGGAAGACAATCAAATTCTCTTACCCTTTCATAAATGGAGTTGAACAAGTCTTAACTTTATGAAAGGTATAGTAGTAAGTCTAAAGTCACTTCTTTGTTTCAAAATGAAATCACAGAACTCACCCATCACTACCTTTGATAACCATTCAATACACTGAGATTAGTCTCTGTATATGGGCAAAATAATCGATAGCATGGGTGTTTGTTCTACTTCATTATCTCTACTTACATCTCTTTATCTTAGATGAGCCCAGCTGACAGGGGAGGATACAAAGGAGCCAGGATCTGAGCTTGGTGATGCACTTTACAAACAGTGGCATCTCAGGATGGTGGGCTACTACCTGGAGGTCTAAGACCAGGATGTAGCATCATCTGAGCAGCATGTGCCTGGGGTCATTGTCCCTGATGTCCAGGTGCTCATAGGCTGCAGATTGACAGCTTCCCCTGATATGGGCATCAGAGACTTAACTTCGCAGCATCCTCCAGGCTTTTCAGTGACATATGCATGTGCTTAACCTAATCCCTCCCTTGTGTCCTCACCGACTCCAGAGACCATGCCCACTGAATACTCGCCATATTTTCTTTCCATCCCTTGCAATTCTCACAATAATTCCCCTAGACAAATATTCTTGTCTTCGTTCTGCAAATGAGGGAAAGGAGACTTGGAGACATTAATTGACTTGTCAATATAATGCCATTCGGTTTGGTGGCATTTTGAATCTCTTTTTGTTAGCCACAGCCCCCCCCCTTTTTTTTTGCACATGGCCTCATAAGCACCCACTGTACCTGATAGCTTTATATTTAAGCGGTGTCTTTTTCTCCAACTAACATACTTGGGAAATTTAAAGTTAAATTAATAATAACTCTGACTGTGCTAATGAAATCCTGACTTTAGAAGTCAAGTCAAAGGAAGAATGGCATTATTTAAGTTCCCCTAAAATGAGAAGCAAGTGTGTTCAAGTCTTTCCCATCACCACTTTTATGTTGACTTACAACGTCTTCCTTTCCTTAGAAAATTATGAAGAAAAACAAACCCTTTCATTTTTAACACAGTGATAAATATCATACTGGGCTATAAGATTGTCAATTTGGCAATGAAAGCGTAATCAAAGGTTTATAGAGGATTCAGAATGATTTTATCTTGGTCATTAATAATTGCATTTATTTAATACTACATTTCTTTTTTCTTGCAGGCAGATAAGCTTGAAAGACCTCAGTAAAGCAAGTAACTGTTTTTCTGTGTGTGGGTCATGGGGTTGAACTCAGCGTGGGGGCTGTCCCTGAGCTCTTCAGCTCAAGGCTCCCTACCCTGGAGCCAAGCCACACTTTCCATTCTCTAGAGGTTATTTGGAGATAAGAGTCTCAGGTCCTTTTGTGCCCTGGCTGGCTTTGAATCTTGATCCTCAGATCTCAGCCTCCTGAGTAGGTAGGATGACAGGCTATTGTTATTTTTTTAAACAGAGAGTCACAGCTGTGGGGAGAGGACTGGACTGGGGGATTTCAGGACTGGCCCTATCTTATGCCTGTGCAAAGTCTAGAAATTCTCTAGCTCTCTAAGGCCTCACTTTTCTCCTACGGCTTTATAAGGCAAAAGGAGAGTACTAGTCTCCACTTTGGAAACTGGGGTGTGCCTTGTGGACTGACCTGGGACAGGTCACACATTGTTTGTGCTGGAATAGATTCTACAAGGCATAATCAAACAAGTACTTACTGTACACACAGGTGCGTTGCGCTTCCTGGAGGGCTTTTGCAATACAGACATAGTCTTGGATCACAGCCCTCACTAAGAGGATTCATCTTTGCAGAAGATAAACAGGAGTGAGTGTGTGTGTGTGTGTGTGTGTGTGTGTGTGTGCGTGTTAAACTAGAACTTGGCTGGACCCTTGTGGCTACTGTCTGTAACCCTAGCTACTCAGAAGGCTGAGATTTGATGATTGTAGTTTGAAGCCAGCTTGGGTTTCCAGCATTTTACTTTTGGAATGCTGGTGTTGGAAGCTGTGGGGAGGGGGCAGGGATGGATGGATGGATGGCTTCCTCCTGATAGAGCCAGTCAACATTGACTGGGCAGGCTGGCAGAGTGGCATGCCAGTTTAAAATCTGAGTCTTCTCTTTCGATGCATGACAGATAGGACTACTGTGAGAATAAAATGTGCCAAAGTATCTAAAGTAAATAGATCTTGTTTATTCTAGACACTTAAAGCAATACGAAGTTTGCCCCGCTTCCCCCTTAAAAATCCAGGGCAAAATAGTTACTTACTGAGCCGAGCGCCGTGGCTCATGCCTGTAATCCTGCCTACTCAGGAGGCTGTGATCTGAGCATCAAAATTCAAAGCCAGCCTGGGCACAAAAGGACCTGAGACTCTTATCTCCAATTAACCTCCAGAAAAGATGAGAAGTGGGGCTTGGCTCCAGGGTAGCCTTGAGCTGAAGAGCCCAGGGACAGAGCCCAGGCTGAGTTCAAGCCCCATGACCCACAAAATAATAATAATAATAATAATAATAATAATAATAATAAACACAAGCCAGGTGCCAGTGGCTCAGGTCTATAATCCTAGCTACTCAGGAGGCTGGATTTGAGGATCTCAGTTTAAAGCCAGCCCAGGCATAAAAAGTTTGTGAGGTTCTTGTCTCCAGTTAAGCACCAGAAAACCAGAAGTGGTGCTGTGGCTCAAAAGTGCTAGAGTGCTAGCCTTGAACTGAATTGCTCAGGGACAGTGAGCAGGCCCAGAGTTTAAGCCCCCCCCACCAACAAAGTAATAATAATACAGAGATAGTGAGTGCTGGTGGCTCATGCCTGTAATCCTAGCTATTCAGAAAGCTGAGATCTGATGATCACCATTCAAAGCCAGACCGAGCAGGAAAGTCTGTGATACTTTTAATCTTTAGTAAACTACCAAAAGAAGACAGTAGAACTGCAGCCCAAGTGCTAAAGCACTAGCCTTGAGCAAAAGAAGCTCAGGGACAATACCCGGGCCTGCAAGTACCAAGACCTGCAAAAACACACACACACACAAAAACAAAAAACCACCACCACCAACACCAGCAACAAAAAATAGAGACAACCGGACCTAAAATACTTTTTTTAAAGGAAGACAGGGAGAAGGGAAAGGAAGAAAGATGTAAAGGAGAAGGGGAGGAAAGGAAGAAGGGAAAGAAAGAGGGGAGGAGTATGAAAGGAAAAGTTGGATATGTTTATTTTCTAACAAAAAAAGTTAAAGTAGAAAACCTAGAGAGATTTCACTCTGCTTTTCTAATTACACATGATTTTTTCAAGTTCAGAGCCCTCAAGCAAAAAGTCAGCTGTGTCTTGATGAAATAAAACCAGGACTCCCCTTGCCGCAGGCTTCAGGCAGTATTTATGGGCCTTCTTGCCCTCTCCTGGGAGTTGCCTGAGAGCCCAGGTCCATCTGATTGAGCACTTTGAACTCAAGGTTCAAAGTCCCCAGAAGACTCAGTGGGGAGACTAGAAAATCACTTATTAGCATGGATTCATTGCCTTTGTGACTTAATCCATAGACTTACTTTGCTTTGCTATCCATAATGAAATGTGTATTCTACTTCTAGAGCCCTGAGGACACCAAGGTCTTTCAAACAAAGGAGCCCATCTGTTGGCTAGATTCAGACACAGGAGGCATCTATTGGCAAATTGTTGCTGGAAGTTTCTTATCTATGAAGTACAGGTGACTCAAACCACATTCAAGGTCATCCTAGGTTACAAGATATCTTAGGAACCTCTCTAAATAGCCCCCCAGCTCTTGGGATCTCATCTGCATAGCCCTGATTTGTCATGTTTCTTAGACTTCAGATACCTGTGAAAATATGTGACCTCATCCAACAAAAAATGCACATTTATTTGATGACGTATAAATATATCATAAGGCAAGTGCATAGGTATTGGTACTGGGGCCTGGCACCTGCGTGGCTTGCTTGATCATGCTTGATGCAATACCACTTGAGCAGTGCCTCTAGCCTGATTTTTTATTGTTTAATTGCAGATAGAGTGTCTGGGACTTTTCTGCCTGGCCTGGTATTGAGTCTTGATCCTCTAATCTTGGTCCTCTGAGCAGCTAAGATTATTGGCACTTGGCCTAACCCCTCCCCCTTTTGTTTTGGCCAGACCTGGGGCTTAAACTCAGGGCCTAAGTACTACCCTAGGGCTTTCTCAAGGATAGAGCTCTACCACTTAAGCCACATCACTGCTTCTGGCGTTTTCTATGTATGTGGTACTGAGGAATTGAACCTAGGTCTTCATGCATGCTAGGCAAGTATTCTACCACTAGGACAAACTCCCAGCCCCTAGATAGGCTCATTTTTATGGACTTTTTTTCTTGTAAGCTTGATATATATTTTTTCTCATAAGCTCTCTATATATTTATTTTGTCAGTTGTGTGCCTTGAACTCAGGGCTTGGATGCTGGCCCTGAGCCTTTTTGTGCTCATGGCTAGGGCTCAACCATTTAAGCCACAGTATCACTTCTGGGTTTGTTGTTGTTGTTTTCCCAGTCCTAGGCTTGAACTCAGGGCTTTCTCAAGGCTAGGGCCCTGCTATTTGAGCCACAGCAACACTTCTGCCTTTTTCTATGTATGTGGTACCGAGGAATCAAACCTGGGCCTTTGTGCATGCTATGCAAGCACTTTGCCATTAGGCCAAATTCCTGGCCCTCCCTCTCTCTCCCTCTCTCTCCCTCTTTCTCTCTCTTTCTCTCTCTCTCTCACTCTCCCTCTCTCTCAGTAGGGAAAACAAGATGATTGCCATTAGGCCAAACTCCTGGACCCAGTTCCAATTCTTTCTGTGTATGTGATACACAGAACCCAAGAGTTCATGTATGCTAGACAAGCATTCTACCACTAGGCCATGCTCTCGACCCCCACTTCTGGTTTTGAGGGGCTAGTTAGAGACAGGAATTTCATGGGGACTTTTATGCCCAGACTAGCCTTAAACTGGGATCCTCAGAGCTAATCCTTACTAGGATTATAGGCATGAGCCACCAGTGCCCAATATATATTCATTCTTTCTTTGTTTGTTTCTTTTTTCGCCAGTCCTGGGCTTGAGCTCAGAGCCTAAGCACAGTCCTTAGGGTTTTTCTCAACACTAGAGCTCTACTACTTGAGCATCAGCACCACTTTTGGCTTTTTCTTTTTTCTATGTATATGGTACCAAGGAATCGAACCTGGGTCTTTGTGCATGCTAGGCAAGCACTCTACCATTAGGCCAAATTCCTGGCCCTCCCTCTCTCTCCCTCTCTCTCCCTCTTTTTCTCTCTCTCCCTTTCCCTCTCTCTCTCAATGGGGAAAACCCACCCCTCCCAAATAGAGGTGTTACAGTTACATTTATAATATGTTCTACCTCAATATTTTGAGATAGGATCTTGCAACTAAATAACCCATACTGGTCTAAAAACTGGAAAAGATATCAGTGGGGAAAATGTTTTCTCCATTGAGAGAGAGAGGGAGAAAGAGGGAGGGTGGGGAGTTTGGCCTAATGGTAGAGTGCTTGCCTAGCATGCACGAAGACCCAGGATCGATTCCTCGATATGTGGATACATAGAGAAAAAAAAAAGAGCCAAAAGTGGTGCGGAGGCTCAAGTGGTAGAGCTCTAGTGTTGAGAAAAAAAACCCAAGGACAGTGCTCAGGCCCTGAACTCAAGCCCGGACTGGCAAAAATAAATAAATAGAATAATGTGTGTGTGTGTGTGTGTGTGTGTGTGTGTGTGTGTGTGTGTGTGTGTGTGTGTACATATATGCCTCATAATATCCCAGTCAAGATGTATAGGACCAAGATGAACAATTATCTGAGAATATAGTTTGCTTCTAATGGTTTGATACTTGAAGAATGATGAACCTAGAACTTGTTCTAAGAATCACCCCCAAATTTGGAGTAAGATTCTCATCAAGGTAATTAGTACGATAAGGATTATGGGATTTCTACGACTATTGATAACTATGGTTTAATTGTTCTCTGAGTCAGAACAACCCATTGTATGGAAACAGGCTTCTTATTTATCTGTTATGTTGGGCCAAGAGTATACAATTTTGGCTTGTTAGGTCATTTAGACATTGATAGAACAAAATTTATACTAACAAAACATTTTCCCAAATCCTGACAAACGCTCCAAAACCGCATAGTATTATATTGAATTCCCTATCATCCAAAGTCACTCACTATTGTGTTGTTTTCGTTTAATATAGGTCCTTGGAGTGGACAAAGGTAAATGGTTTCCATTCATTTTCTTGCTCTGCTGTAACTAGAATAAGGTCTGCTACTAGATTTGTTGCATTAGTCGCTCTGTGAAGAGATGGTTTTGAGGCCTTGGCAGTATGAATGTGTGCATACATGTGCGCTCACTGAGCCAGAGTCCATTCAAAAGTCCTTGGGCCTAAACAGGGCTATTTAAATCAGGGCTGGACAAGTGGTCTTTCTTCATCCACAAGCTTCTAGTCAAAAGTAGTCACACTGTCCTGAAATGCCATGTTCTCATTCCGTCTATCTAGTTGTCCATTTGTCTATCTCTATGTGTATATCTTTATATATATATATATATATACACACACATATATATCATAGATAAGGGTTGAAACAGAAGTAATGCAACTTGAACAAAAACTACATAGTGAGATGGTAACATATCTCAGAAATTGTAAGAGAGAGAAGAGATGGAGGAAGGACAGGGCAGGGGAATATCCTTATCAAATCAAGATGTGACAGTGAGGTCCGAGTCTGTGGTCATCCTTAGTGTGACAACCAAAATTAAGACACAAATGTCAGGGTCTTGAAAAATGCTCCCTTAGCTTTATCATGTACGATCGCAACTGTGCCAACGCTGAGTGGCAGTTCCTACCATGATGTGATTATAAGCCCTGGGTCATTCTGGAGGACTGGTTACCATCTATCAATGATGGAAGAGGACTGAAAGGCAATGACACCAATGGCATACACAATCACTACACAACTCCAGGCTCTGGGCCCAGAAGAGTTATTCCAGATCATCCAGGGAACAGCACTGGGCAAGTGTGTCCCCGGAGCTAACTTGCTGGTAACTACTGCTCCACATCAGAACCCTGGAAACTCACCTGCCTCCTCACAGAACAGTGTCAGCATGCAGGGAACTGGTGCCCGCACAGGCCAGCCCTAGCCCCAGCTCCTGCATAATCCAGCGCAGTGCTTTGGTTTAGGGGCCTGATCAAGAGCTCGGCTCAGAGGTCATCTCTCAGAAGGCCTTATGTAGCCTCACATGTACTCAACCCTGTACCCTAAAGCAGAACTTTCTCTTTGTTTCCATACCTCCTGTGCTCTCTGAAATGTTCACATTGGTCTGGTTGCATGCTTATTTGCTGTCTCCTTCCACTGGGATGTAAGACATATACCTGGGTTCTCTTGTCTAACTCCAGATTTGGACAAGAATCCTTGTTTCACTGAAGGTGTTCAATGAGATGCTATGGATGAATGGATGTATAAAAAGAAGGGAATAAAAACAACACTTTCTAAACTCTTGAATGACCTTTAAGATACCTTCCACTCAGAGAGTCTATATTTCTGAGAAATTCAATAATGTATGTTCCACACTGTACACATTTGGTGCAAGATATATAGCATCCTCTTACCGGAGCCAATGTCCCTGGAGCTAGGGAAGCTGGAGGAACCATAGTTTCTAACCAGAGATTGATTATTTAGATGAAGTGATAGGTAGCCATTACAGTGGGTTTTTAATGGTCCACAATCATTTTCAATACCCATGACTGAATTGTAGCCTATCTTTCAGTTTCTCATCATCCGACAAGGCTAGAAGCATCTTACCCTTCACAGAGCAATCTGAGGAGTGAAGCTGCTGTTGCCAGGTAAGGAACCAGGATTCTTCATGGGTCCCCACTCAGGTAGGCCACAAGCCATCGTGGATGGTGACTTCTGTGAAACAGAAGAAATCTTGATCCTTGGTCTCTGGAGCCCAGTGAGAGTTCCCAAGAGAAACCTGTGGATCTGAGCTTTGATAGAATCTACTGCTGTTCTTCCTGCACTTTCTAAGTCACTGGATGGTAGATAAGTATGGAGTCTTTGAAGAACTGAATATCAACTGGAAAGGATTAACTGAACTGGATACTAATCTACCTCAGAGGAAGAGTTCTTAGTTCCCAGCTATACTCGTCTGGTGACAACAACAAAGCTGAACGTGGCTCTTGAACATTGTAAATTATTGAGCACCAGGAATGTCTGATTAAATACTTGTCTAATCTGGTTATTATAATGCCTGCCAACCCAACTGAGGAACTGAAGAAGCAATAGTCCCCAGAAACTCCTGGCTTCCAACATTAGGGCTATGGGAGCCTCACCGCCCAACTCTGACCAATCAGTCTGACCTTGGCTTATGTCACACAGTCCTCACTGTGCTCTACAGCTTCATCCGGGGCTCTCCAGCAACCATGCTATCCTTACCAGAGTCTTTCCAAATCCTGTCCATCTGTCTGAACCCTTCTTTCCACCCCACACCACATTACTATGTGGAAAACTCTGAACCCAGCACGTAGTCCTTACCCACTGCCCAGATGTGGGGGGAAGGGAGGCAGGGGGAAGAGAAGTGTACCAAGAAAGCAAGATCTTGGTGGTTCACATCTGTAATCCTAGCTACTCAAGAGGCTACGATCTGAGGATCCTTGTTTGAAGCCAGCCTGGACAGACCAATCCAAGAAAGTCTTATCTCTAAATAGTCAACAACAATAGCAAAACAAAACCAGAAAAATCTGGAAATGAAGGTGTGACTTCAGTGGTAAAGTACCAATCAGTCTTGAGCTAAAAAGCTAAGCAATAGTATGAAGCCCTGAGTTCAATCCCCATGAGAGGGGTGAGGGGAGGGAGGGAGAGAGGGAAGGAAGGAAGGAGGGAGGGAGGGAGGGAAGGAAGGAAGGAGGGAGGGGGGGAGGGAGAGACTTCTAGGGAGGCTGTCTTTTACCACTAAAGTCAAGTCTAATTCCATGAATTACAGCTTCCCCTGGTGTCTTCCCATAACTGAAACAGTGTCTTTCATTTACCCAATTTTAACTGGGAATGTATCGTGTTTGTGGGGGAACAGAACTGTGGTTAGAAGGTGATCTTCTGGAGTCAGACTGTGGAAGGCCAAAGCCAGTGAGCAAGGACTGGGCCATGTCACTCACAGATGTGTGTCAGAGCCAGACAAGTAACAACAGACAGAAAATGTCAGCTCCCATCCAACTTGCAGGCCCTGTACAATGGGTGGAGAGCCATATGGACCTGATTCCCTTCTCCTCACTCATTTTCCTGCTTTTGCACCTTCAGTATCTTCATTCTTGCTCTTTTCCATCTATTGCTTTTTGGCTCTTTATTAAAGTCCCAAACTGATGCCCTCTAAAATACCCTTTCTTAAAATAACTTTCTAAAAGAAAAAACAAATCCACCGGATTGTATTTTACCAGCAGTAGTTGTTTAATGTGTTTCTCACTTCTTTGTATTTGTCTGTTGTATCTATTCAACAAGGACTCCTCCTTTTAGTTCCTCTTTAACTGGCTGCTTCATCTAAAAACACTTCTTGGGGAGACTTATCTCCAATGCGATATTAAATGTTGCTATTCCTCAGAATTCAATAGATCATTTTTTCTGTTACTCTCAGGTTAGGTAATTTCATTCATCTCAGTATTTTTATTTTTTATTTACATATATTTTATTGTAATTAATAGAAGGGTTACATTGTATTCACCAGATAAAAGGTGCATTACTTCACAAACATTGCTACCCTTTCTCATGTTTTTGTCTCTATTTCCCTCCTCCAACCCTCTCCCCTATCCTATTTCAAATAACCAAATAAATATATATACAATATACCAGATGACAAGGTAAGATAGTGTGACAATATGAGTATTGAATGTAAGCCCTACATTCTAAATCTCTGTTTCTCAGACATCTCCCTTGCCTCCAACCCTCTATTTCCATTTGTCATTCAGTGGGCACTTTCCCTGAGAGGGATCAAAGGAATCACAAACTGGTTGTGTTGAAAGCTGAATTCCACATTTCCACTCTCCTTCCCAAACCCACAGCATATTCCTTCAGACTCTTCACCTAGTCACTCTCCCTGTCCCATCGCATCTGCCTCCCTACTGTCTCTCTCCAGATCCCACCTATCCATTTCTCTCCCATTTCCCCAGCTCTCATCAACACTTGTCTGGCATGTTGCAAGTGCCCTCCTTTTGTTTGTTTTTCTTTTTTGCCAGTTCTGGGGATTGAACTCAGGGCCTAAGCAGTGTCCTTGGGCTTTCTCAAGGACAGAGCTCTACCACTTGAACTACAACACCACTTCCAGCTTTTTCTGTGTATGTTAGTCCTGAGGAATCGAACCTGAGTCTTTGTGCATGCTAGGCATGCATTTTATCACTAGGCCAAACTCCCAGCTGCAAGTAGCCTTTTAATGATATTAGGGATCGCTCTACCCAACTTCTCATCTGTGCAGAGCTATTACCTGGGCTCTCACAGGGTAGGGCTTGTTTTCTTGCCTCTGAGCTCCTTCACACTCCTCTCACCCTTCAGGAGTCAGCCCACTAGCTCTCTGGGGAGAACCAGAGCCATTCTATGTTTCACTGTCATGAGAGCTGATTCTGTGAATGCTTTTCCTATGATGTTCACCAGAGACATAAGGATTGGGTCAGAAGTAAGTCTTCTCTGGGCAAAGACTGCGTCTCATTCTTTTGATTTCCCCATTCTCGGTCCAGCAAGTGCCCAGCGTGTGTTTATGAAATAGAAGGGCCATCATTTTCTAGCCTAGATTTAGCCGTTTGACTTGATTGCTTCTATCCTTACGCACTGTGCACTTCAGACCACAGCATCCTCAGAGGCTGTTCCTCCTCTTTAGCATTTTCTGAAACATTAGAGCACAGGCATTGTGCTACTTACTCTTTTCCCAGCTGTTTAACAAAACTGTGCACTGGCTCCCAGTACAGAGGTCCTGGCTTGTGAGTATGCGAGTGTGGATGGAGGGCGTGTAACCAGTGGGAGTGTAAATGTGGAGAGTGTAACCAGGGAGGCCAGCCCAGCGTGATGGTCACAAGACCCATGGCATTCTTACCTACAAAGCAACCTAGATGGCCCCAGGCTTTTGTTGAAATAACAAAAACCAGACACATGCTCAGATGATTTCACTGGTATTAGAGGAAAAAGGTCAAGTTTCATTTAATTAACCCAGAAGGCCTCTGTCAATACCACAGTCCTTGGACCAGAGCATGCCCATGTAATTAGGTTGAATTCTATTAGCACCTGGAGCTTATATTGACAATATTGACCACAATGCAAAATGGACCTGAAAATTAAGTTTTGAATGCAAAGTAAAGCCTTTGATGAATAGTCTTGGAAATGGATATTGCTGTTTTGACTAGATCTTTATAATCCCTTTTTTGGAATTGCTTGTAATTTGCCAGTGTTCTCAACCCACTCATATTTCAAGGATAAAATGCATATACCCTTCTTTGTCCTGGCTCTAATTGACTCTCAATCAGCAAATAGTTTCTATAGAATCTGAGCTCCAGACACACAAACACTCATTGCTGTGAGTGTAGCTACAAGGCAAGTTTAAACTACTGGCTTTTAAAAAGTAAATTCATACATAACATATACACATGTGTGTGCTCACGCGTAGCAAACTGTCTTAGAAAATGAACAAATATGAAGTACTTTATAAATGCAACTTCAGGACACTCATTTAATGTGTTCTTCTTTTAGTCAGTCATGGGTCTTGAACTCTGGGCCTGGGGGCTATCCCTGAGCTCTTCAGCTCAAGGCTAGTGCTCTACCATTGAGCCACAATGCCACTTTGGGTTTTCTGGCAGTTAACTGGCCATAAGAGTCTCACAGATTTTCATGCTCAAGTGCCTCAGATCTCAGCCTCCTGAGGAGCTAGGGTTACAGGTGTGAGCCACAAGGCTAATGTGCTCTTGAGAGGAACTTTATTCACTATAGAAATTCTAACATTATATCAATTCTGGCATTTCCTTTAGCTCTTCATTCATGCCAAAAAGCCTCAATATGCAAGACAGAGGTAAGAATATTTTAAGAAATTATACAGCAAACAGGTAAACCATCACATTGTCATATTTCTACTGTGACAACCTTTGCAGCTCCGAGTCATTAAGCTGATGTACAGAGATGTGATTAGCTCATTTTCACTGAATGATAGTAATTTTGTTGGACTCATACAACAATATCAGTATTAATCATTTTTATTCTTAATATATAATAAAATAGATCACTTGGGGTAGTTTCCATTTTTTTCCTTCTCTTATGAACATTACTATGTCATGAATCCAGGAGCTAAATAAACCCAGAAAGGGCTTTACTTCAGGAGAGTCATGGGTTGAAAAAATGCTACAAAAATAGAAGCAGCAGATTTGTAATCTAGACAGTGTTAGGAACATGGAGGGGACAAGAAGAGGAATGGGCCGGACTCAATCGTCAATAGGTGAGGACTGGTTATTGAGGAACCACAAGGGGCAGAGACCTTCATGTGGGATGGAGTTTGTGCCAAGGACTGGATTTGGGGGTGGGCTTATGTAGGGCTTACCAAGGAAACAGAAAATAGAAAATGAGTTATAGTCTCTTGGGGACCCACAGAACAATGCTCCACCTGGTCTGAGGGGCTATTATCCTCTGGGGACCACGAGTGGTGTCACCCCAGACTGGAATAACCTGCCTGGGGACAGGCACGTGTGGTCAAGACTGTTCCTGTGTGCCTGGTGTCTTGCTTGACCTGAGGGAATAAGGCCAGACTCAGTCCTTCAGATAGGAACCTACAGTCTTAGAAAGATAAAACTGTGCACCATGACGCAGTAAGGAGCAACTGGAGGCTGGGCCAGGCTGGTGGAGGAAAGGCCTGCCTGCCCCGCAGCCTAGGGCTGTAAGCAGACTGTCCTTGCTCTCAACATATCTCAGAGCAAGCAAGCTTCCTTAAAGAAGCCTGGAGTGAACACAGAATATGTCTTGGCCTCCATTTCTTCTTTTAGACAACACATATCTAACACACATGTGATTCTTACATGAAGAGAGCTGAGCGAAAAGAATACCCAATCAAGATAGTGCATGAGCTCGGCAACATTAGATGTGCAGAAAACAATGTTCCTACAGGACACTGGTGGAATTCTCAGTCTGATACGGTCTTTCTTGCACATTGTTTCTAGTGCAATTGACCATAGATGGGCATTCAAATAGAACAGTGAAATCTACATCTCTGTAGCTGTAGACATGATGGTCTTTATCTCACAAACAAGGAAACAAGTTCAGAAACAATTCATTATCCTGGGTAGCTCTGTCATTGTTTAATAAATACACTTTGCTCAATTTCCTAATAAATGAATTCAAGCTAAACTATAAGGAGCCCAAAGAGAGGTCTCAAAACCAAACAAAAGATATATCTGATACATTGAAGAGGATGCACAAATGTTTGGTGTCTGCTCCAAAATAGGTTGAATATCATTCTTTAATTTTGACATGATTCATGATTTTTTTTGGTTGTTTGGGTTTAAGTCTTTGTTCACTATTTTTTTTAATTATGTAAGAATAAAGTAAAGCCTTCTAATAATTCCTAGTGGAACAAAATATTTTATCATGGCCAGGAATTTGGCCTAAAGTACTTGCCTAGCATGCACGAAGACTGGGGTTCGATTCCTTGGTACCACATACATAGAAAAAAGCTGGAAGTGGTGCTGAGGCTCAAGTGGTAGAGCTCTAGCCTTGAGAAAGTCCAAGGACAGTGCTCAGGCCCTGAGCTCAAGCCCAGGACTGGGAAAAAAATATATTTTATTGTAAGTGACAACAGGAAGGTCTAGACTTGTATGTATCTCATAATATCAGCCACAGTCATGGGTGGCATTTACAGAATGGCCTGCACAGGTGAGGACTGGTGTTAACACCATGGCATGGGAATCTCCCAATATTAAAGATTACTGATGTCTAATTGATTTTACAACCCATTCTTGCTGTAATCAGGCCGCCCTATCTCACGTGTTGCCACCACCTTACCAGAATCCTCTCCTGTGCACTCTGCTCCAAGCTCTTCATCACTATAACCCCCCCTTCCCCAAGTGGGAGTCCTGTTTTATGGGGTGGTAAAGCTCAAATGCAATGTTTCCTCTACAAAGCGCTTCCCCAAGTTTGGCTATTTCTGTTATTTTCAAACAAAAGCAATTGATTACTTTAAGTGGGATATGTTCATACTTTACTCAGTCCATAATGATCCAATGAAGCCTTCAGAAGAAAGTTTTTGGGGCAAAGTTGTTCTGGCTGTGTGTGTGTGTGTGTGTGTGTGTGTGTGTGTGTGTGTGTGTGTGTGTGTGTTGATTCGTTTAACTCTCTAACCAGACTTCAAAGACATAACTGTTTCCAAATGCTTTTTCTTTAACTGGGGCTTTTAAAAAATTCAAGCAAGCTATTCAGAATGGAAAAACAATAAATCAGTTGTCAAACTATCATGAAAAAATTCATAATCACATATCTGAAGCTCAGGCTGAGTGATAGGAAATAATGAAAATGGTGATTTTCCTCTGTCCCATGGACACTTATGTTTCAAACCACGTGAAAACCATTGTTGTGGTCAGTTAAATAATAAGCTATTTTGTATTTCTTCCTATAATTATTTTTTTTGTCCAAAACTGGGGCTCAAATTTGATATCTGATGCTTTTGCTCATTGGCAGACACTCTACCACAGGAGTTACACCTCTATCCCTGCTTCCTACAATTTCCTAAAAGAACTTTTGATTATATTACTTTTTATTGTTAGTATAAAGGAATTACAGTTACATAGGTAATGAGTACATTTCTTTTTTTTTTTTTTTTGCCAGTCCTTGGCTTGAGCTCAGGGCCTGAACACTGTCCTTGCACTGTCTCAAGGCTAGAACTCTACCACTTGAGCCTCAGCACCACTTCCGGCTTTTTTCTATATATGTGGTACTGAGGAATCGAACCCGGGTCTTCATGCATGCTAGGCAAGCACTTTAACCACTAGGCCAAACTCCCGGCCCCATGAGTACATTTCTTTATGGACCATTCCCTTGCTCTAAAGTTATTTTATTATAACCATAACATCTCTGTACATTTTCTCTTGGTTTCAATTTGCCTGGCCTATATTCCTCTGTTCTTTGACTTACGATCTCTAGGTTCTATTGTATTTTAAGTTTGCAATTAGCACACCACCAGAGTTTTTGAGACCAACCCACATATGATTTTTAAATGCTAAGCTTGCACCTTTGAAATTTATTGTGCTTATTAATAACTCAGATCTATTTTTATAATTTTATATTATTTTACAAGTCTTAAAATACCTACCTTTTTATTGGATTTTTAGGCCAACATATAAGTCATTTTAAGCTAGGAATGACCAATCATAAGACCCTTGAGATATAAATAAAATCCTAGACAAAATAGTATGTGGAACTGAAGTGATCATGTATAAGCATTAATGATTTAATTCAACCTTAAAAAAATAAAACCAAGTTGAAGTCTGACCTGGTAGCCTACCAAGAACTTTGAAAGATTGCTAAATGGAGCGCCAGCTACTATTTACTTACTAGTTAACACAACACTTACATTTCATCTGAACTGATTCTGCTTCCTGACATTCAGAAGTCAACCACCCTCTAAGATTAATAAGACCAAAAAGTACTCCTGGTTACCTTTAGTATTCTCCCTTAGTATTATCTCTGATGGGGGATTTTTTTTTTTTGCCAATTCTGGGCTTGGGCTCAGGGCCTAAGCACTCTCCCTGGGTTTTCTCAAGGCTCGAGCTCTACCACTTGAGCCACAGCACCACTTCTGGCTTTTTTCTGTGTATGTGGTATGGAATCGAACCCAGGTCTTTGTGAATGCTAAGCAAGCACTCTACTTCTAGGCCAAACTCCCCCCCCCACACACACAGGGGATTTTTTGAATAGAAAATATTCATTATGAGAATTTATGTATATTAAATCAAGTATTGCAGAAAACTGATCAGTTAAAATTCAAAATGCTTTTATCATACTAATTTCAACTGCCAATTTATGACCTTAAAAGTATGAATAAAGCAAAAGACATCACTCCTAATAAAAGTTTAGTTAATAAAACTTTGAAATGTCATAGAAGCTAAACCTGTAAACTATTAAACCTTTTAACTTTGAAAGTTAAGCAAAACTTTGAAATGTCACAGAATCCAAACCTGTGAAATATTAAACATTTTTTTAGTTTGTTTGGGAAGAGAATCTGAAATTACAGGTATACTTTAAGATATTAATGGTAACCAGTGGAAGAATATTTTTTGGAATGTATATAAGCCATTCTTTCAGTGTTAACAAATGTATTAGTGCCCAGGCTGAGTTCAAGCCCCATGGCCCACCCCCCCCCAAAAAAAAAGAGTGCAAGAAGAAGAATCTAGAAACAAGATTTTCCTTTCAAAGGCCCAGGCTCAGGGACCACTTCCTCCAGCTTGGCTCACTCAACTATGAACTTACCAATGGATTAAGGCATTGGTGCAAATGGCATCCTTCTGATACAATCACCTATCAGTAGGGATACCACCTGGGGTATCTGAAGGTGACATTTCAAACCCAAATCAGAGCAAATATGTCTGTTAGTCAAAGTCTCATGAATGTGAAAAACCTGATATAAACAGGTTAAATGGAGGGAGTCCTTTGGTTTACTCTTTGACAGGTTTCAGCCTGTGGCTGCTTCAGCCCGCCCTTTGAGCCTGTGGCGGGGAAGCATTTCATGGTGGCAAGGTGAGCTGTCTCACTACAGCTGGGAAGCAAAGAGACAACAGAAAGGGCTGGGAGTCAGGCAGGCTCAGTGGCTCATGCCTCTAATCCTAGTTACTCAGAAGGCTGAGATCTGAGGATCACAGTTCAAAGCTGGCTCAGACACTAAAGTCCATGAGAGTCTTATCTCCAATTAACCTCTAGAAAACAGGGGTTGTGGCTCCAGGATAGGGCGATAGCCTCGAGCTGAAGAGCTTAGGAACAGTGTCTAGGCCCAGAGTTCAAGCCCCGTGAACTCCCCCCCCCAAAAAAAAAGACAATTGGGTTGTTATTATATCGCAATGACAGATGCAAGCTGTGCCAGACTCCAATTCCTACTTAGAAAGTCTGAATTCATGATTGGTAAGAAACATTTCCCCCTTGACTCCCAAAAAATGCCAGGCTCTCTTCCTTTAAAAAAAAAAAAAAAAAAAAAAAGGATCTGCCAAATACCCAAGTCTCAATAACTAGAGTTTGTTGGTCCTTCTTTCAAATTGGATACAAAGTAATCTCATTTTTTATTTTTTAACTTTATAGCACATCCATTATCTCAAAATAACTGCCTCTACTACTCTTTTCCTCTTTCAGTTATTCCTTTGAAATTTTTTCTACAAGATATGTATTAGGTGGGAATGAGCTTGATATATACAGAGTGAACAGAGTTCGTTCTAGTCAACAGACGGGATGGAGTGTGAGGGAGTCAAGGCTCCAGAGCCTTGGAGACAGGAGGAAGATGCCTTGATTTTCTCCTAGGTGGGAAGGAGTTTTAGCCAGGATAAGGAAGAATCACACTTTTCAGATTGCTCTAGGTCCCCTGCTGAAAGCAGCGAAAGGGCCAAAGCTGAAGCCAGGGAACAGTCCACAGGCCTTCAGTCACTGGTGAGATGTGTAAAAAAGGGGGTCATCCAGCCAGGCCGGAGGGGCAAGGCACAAGCCCGCCCGCTCAGGAGCGGGGATGGAAATGCAGTCCTACGAAGTGTGACTTTTCTCCTCTCACATCGTAAAGGCAGCATGCACTCCTGCTCTCAGCAGAGATGCCCATCTCCAGCCAGCTATGGCCCTCGAGAGAATGTGCCGCTCCATAAAAACACAAACCAGAGCAAACCCGTCCCTGCACTGCTGCACGAAAAGGTAAAACAGACGCTTCTTGACCACCTCCTTCTGGGTATCATCCGAATTCAGTCGGGCTCACTGTACAAAGTAGGTTGCTGTGGTTGCAGTCGTGGGTTCTACTATTCCCCCAAAACATTGAATTACACAATCTATTATCTTTAAAAAAAAAAAAAAAGAATTCTTTACCTCTTGTCTTTGGACATTCTCCAGGTGTTTTGTGTTCATGAATGCAAAACAATGGAAATAGTAGGTGATTGTGAAACAGTCTCAGGGAGAATTAGCCAGGGATGACACATTGCCATACTTTCTCATCCATATTCACTCAGGTTGAGCATCCAGCAACCATTTCCTGAGTACTCATTTGTCCCCCAAGTTTTCTAAGGCAATGCTGAGGTTCTGTTTACTGCGCCAGTCAAGGCAGAGGGAGAGATTGTAAATGCCTAACAGATATGTTCTTGTTTATCTTCCCTTCCATCCCCAAACCTTCACTGAACCTGAACCACAGGAGCTCCTGCACAAAGAATGGTATATTGGGGAATGCAGCCGCCAGGCTGTGGAAGAGGCCTTGATGAAGGAGAGCAAGGTAACGCCCTCCAGCCTTGCCCTGTGGTCGTCCTGAGTCACAACAGAGCAGGTGCTCTGAAGTGGGGTCACTCCCCACTCTGTGCTGGGTTGCTGTCACTGAAAGGGGAGGTGTTTGGAATGGAGAGTTTCAGATCTAAGATTAAGCTATGCCACTTATCGGCGAGGTGACATTCTCGAGTTAAGAAATAAGTTTGTCAGTCATAAATTTTGTTGAAAAGTAAAATCGTGCCCAAGGAAGTAAGGGTCATGTGTGGAATGTGTGGTAGGGGCCCCAGTGCCCAGTGCTCTCCTGCTGCTGGCTTCAAGTTGACTGCCTGCTAATGTCCCGCCTAAGGCACAGTGGGACACAGTGTGTCCCTTCTTCAGGAAGGGAGCAGAGATTATGAGCTCTTCAGCATAGTCAAGATTGGACAGGTTATGCCATAGTAACAATGCCCTCAAGATCTCCATCATGTAGCAGTACTGCTTGCTTGGCATTCATGTTCAACACAGGTTTGCCTCCAGGCAGCTGGAGGTAATTATAAGGTGCTCACCTCTGCACTCTGGATCTTCACACATTCACACACACAGCACCCAACTAACATCGTTCCCTCCGATCATCTATCAGGTGACTAAATCCACCTGTCCAAACCCAACTCCAAAGGGATTACAAACATCTAAACCCACCATGAAGGTTGGGCGCTGGTGGCTCACACCTGAAACCCTAGCTACTCGAGAGGCTGAGAGCTGAGGATGGTGGTTCAAAGCCTGCCCAGGCAAGAAAGTCCATGAGACTCTCACCTTCAATGAACCACCATAAAAAAAGCTGAAAGTGAAACTGTGCCTCAAGGAGGTAGAGCACTAGACTTGAGCAAAATAGGTTAGGGACAGTGCCCAGGCCCCAAGTGCAAGCCCTTTGACAGACAAAAACAAACCAAAACAAACAAAAAGGACAGAAGGACTGTAATATTTGTCAGCAAGTCAAATGACTCCCAGAGCCCATCATCATCATCACAAAGCAAGTAATTATGAATAACTATGTGTAGAAAGGTACACTAGATTGCTTTGAAATAACAGGAATTTCCTCAAGACTTTTGCAACAGCAAAGCCTATCTTCTACTAGTCAGTCCAATGGTCATTGCTAGATGAGAAAAGATGAAAATGAGTAAGTTTCTGAATAAATAGAAAGCCAACAATAAATTTTAATAGAACTCAAAATGTATGTAAAAATACATACATCTATACAACTATAACTTGCTCTGATAGAAAATCAAAGAGTTCCCACATACACACACGTCTACATAAGAATCTCAGAATCCATGAATATGAGACCTTATCTGGAAAAAGGGATTTAGAAGCTGTAAGTGGAAATCTTGGGGAGCATGTGTCCTGGCCTCTCTGTATGGCGCACTGGTTTGAACCATGGTTCAAAGCCAGTTGTGGGGGCCGGGAGTTTGGCCTACTGGTAGAGTGTTTCCCACGAGAGAAACTGCTTTAGTGGATCCAAGCCAGGAGAAAAATTTCCCTGTCCAGAGCTGCTGTGGTCCCACTTTCTCTAGAACAAGAACTGAGCATGGAACAGAACAGAATGGGTAACGCAGGAACAGAGACAGATATGGAAAAGCCACAGGGAGAGGCAGGAGAGGGCTTCCCTGGGTGGGAAAAGACAGCTGGCACAAGGACTGAGAGCCCCAGGGGACAGGTGCCCCTGGGAAATGGCAACTGGCCTGGAGCCAGGAGGTGAGCGATGATCTGGTCTGCTCATCTACCCAGAACACCGCACAGAGATGACTGATGAGATGCTGAGATCAGTGGAGGATGATGGAGGTCTAAAAGAAGAAATGTCACAATCCACCCGGTATACTTCTCAGGAAGTAATAATCATTCTCAGTTACAGATACTCTATGAAAGTTTACCAGACTGAGTTAAACAAATGGGAACCACACATGCAGGGGTGCACGTGCACACACGCACGCACGCACACACACACACACACACACACACACACACACACACACACACACACCATTCATACTTATACCTCTCCTAGGGCGTGATGCTGATCTGCCTAGAGACCATAACTAACCATTCTTTTTGCTTCAGGATGGCACTTTCTTGGTTCGAGATTGTTCCACAAAATCCAAGGCAGAGCCCTATGTGTTGGTGATATTTCATGGAAACAAAGTCTACAATGTGAAAATCCGCTTCCTGGAGAAGGGTCAGCAGTTTGCTCTGGGGACGGGTCTAAGAGGAGATGAGGTGAGTGTACCCTGATGGCTTCTTCTGTAGCAGCTTGGGGGGGGGGGCAATTCACTGTGGGTACCTCTATCCAGATGGATTATTTTCTAGCCATTGAAAGGACTCATTGAATAATCATGAAACTGGTAACCAAGGGATTTGTAAGTTCCTGACCTGGCTGCCACTGTACCACTTGAACCACATCTGCACTTCTGGCTTTTTGCTGGTGAACTAGAGATAAGAATTTCATGGACTTTCATTTCTGAGCTGGTTTTCAACCATAATCCTCAGATCTATGCAACTCTGAGTAGCTAGGGTTACAGGTATGCACCGCCAGCACCCAGCTAATATACTGTGAGTACTTCAATGGGGCTCATTCTTTCCCTGAATTTCTGACCAGCCAACCTGCACAGAGGATAGAATCTCTCCACTGAACTCCCCAGATGAATCCACCCTCATTTTGGATCACAATCCCATGGGTAGTGAATGTTAGCAGACTTCAGAAATGCTTGCAGCAGGAATTCCGCTTGGAGCATGGAAGAGATATGGTGTAGAACTCCCAGGAGGCAGGATGTAGAGACAGCATGAAGAATGAATTTTTTTTAGTAGGCATAGCAGGATGGCTGGTAGCCTGGGCGGAGGGTGGGGGTGGGGGGAGTGTTCTTCACATTCTAGAAGGAATGGAGGAAGAAGGTGGAAGGAGCTAGAAGGCTCACACCCCACCCTTCTCTAGCGGGCATCTTTTCTATTGTGGTCACTGCCCTATAGAGCCAAACCTCCAGTGCTTCCATTCAGAGCTTTCTGTGACTTTTAAGTGTTTGGGCTTCCACATTCCTTGGCCTTAGAGAATCTAGAAATGACCATGGCAGAACCCTCTCCAGGCTGCTCCCTCTGGCAAAGGCTGTTCAGTTTGCTCTCTCACTTGGTCCTTGAACCTATCTGGGAAAGACAGGCTGTCAGAGCCTCCATTTACCAAGGAGGAAGCTGAGCCTTTCAGGAAGCCACAGCTTCCTCTCCCACGTCCCCTCGGGGCTGTGAAGAGGAGCACACAGGGTACCTAAGGGCAGCTCACCACATGTCAACCACGTGCTGATCACCTTGGAGAGATGTCAACCCAGGCAGCCCACAGATTCATCTTTTAGCTTTTGGACAATTCATGCCACTCAGGACCCCACAGTGAACCCAGTTCCTAGTTTCAGAAACTCCATTTTGTATTCATGCGTATTTTCTCATCTCCATGTGCTGGAAACCTAGGTGTCCTTCCTCTACATTCAGAAGCACTATGAAGCACATGCACCCTCCCTTCCAGCTCACAGCCATTGGTTGCTGTGATCTACAGACTCCTCCCCGAGGCAGGAGACATTTAACAAAAAGCGAAACCCAGGCAGTCAGCCCTTGTGTTTGATTACTCATTTATTGGTCACCCACTACTTTTGCTTATCATTTTTGCTCAAGGCTGACAGGCTTACCACTTGAGCTATACTTCCACTTCTGGCCAACCACATGCTTGAGAATTTAAACTTTTAAGACTAAGATGAGTTTTTCACTTCCCAAAGAATCTGGTTGTTGTTTTTTTTTTCTCTTTCTCTCCCCGCCCCTCTTTTATTTTATGCTCATGTGCACCAGATCAGATTTATTTACTTGCTTTCCTAGCAAGAAAAAAAAGTTGACTGTAATTTATATATAGAATAAACACAAAAGTAAAAAAAAATACTTGGAGATCTAATATTAGGCAGATAGGTGCTGTCCCTCTGGGTGGGGGGGAAGAAGGCAAGATAAAAATAAAAGTTTAATTACAATCCTCTGTATATGTCTTTTTGGGAGTATTTCACTTGTGGACACAACACTAGTAACCAGCAATAAGATATGACAGCATGATTAATTACACTGCTTTGCTTTCCATTCCTTATGGAAATTATAACTTCATATAAAATACCATCCAGGTAGTAGATTATTAAAACAATGACTATCGAGTTTATAGATTCAGAATAACCCTGAGGAAAACAGAAATAAGAATAAACAAGTATTTTCACTATGAAAATTGGTGCCAGGAAAGAGTTCCTTTTAGCAAAGTGTGGCAGCCAATGTTGCAAAGAGCAACAAGGTGAAGAACAAGGAAGAAAATTCTTGGCTTACAGCTGGATGTGAAGTACAGAAACTTCTGATATTAATGCCTGAGTTGAACATCACTTTGGATCACTCCAGCTAATGCTCCTAGAGCTTGAACTCAAGGTCTGGTTACCATCCCTGCACTCCTTTGCTCAAGGCTGGCTCTCTATCATTTGAACCACACCTCTACTTCTAGCTTTTTGGTGATTAATTGGAGATGAGAATCGGAGAGATTTTCCTGCCCAGGCTGGTTTCACACTGTGACCCCAAACTTTTGAGCAGCTAGGGTTACAGATGGGAACCACCAGCACCCAGCTATTTTTATTCTCCCTTTTCTTTTCAATTTTATCATTCAAGATCTTGTTCGATGCATTACTTTAAAAAAAGTTCACCCTGGCATACTTTTGCAATACAAAAGTTGTGAGAGTTCACTTCTTCCTGAAGAAGAGACAAGAATCTTAACTATACTCTAACCTAAAGGCACCACCAGTGTTAAAAATCATTAACTTTCCTTTCTGTGTTTCAGAAGTTTGACTCGGTGGAAGACATCATTGAACACTACAAGTACTCCCCTATTATGTTAATTGATGGAAAAGATAAAACTGGGGTTCACAGAGAGGAATGTTACCTCACCCAGCCCCTCCGTCTCACCAGACACCTGTCTCCTTGGTAGCCCAGGCCTTGCTTCATTCTAAGTTCAGTACGTTCAAGACTTCTATTGGTTTGCATTGGTTTCAAATGACTATTTTATGTATCTTCAAGAGATGATTTTTATCACTTTGAACAAAAGAAAAGCAATCTGTGATGGAAACTGGAAACTGAATGATGGTTTTGGAAAGCTAACAGTGAAAGAAGTACTTATGACTTTCAAAAATGGCCAAGTGCCTGTGGCTAACAGCTGTAATCCTCACTACTCAGGAGGCTGAGAGCTGAAGGTGGTGGTTAAAGTTAGCCCATGCAGAAATATCTCTGAGATTCTTATCTCTCAACTCACCAGGAAAAGACCAGAAGTAGAACTGTGGAATTGCGGTTCCAGTCTTGAGCAAAATAGCGACATGAGAGTAGGAAACCCTGAGTTCAGGCCTCTGTACCAGCACTAAAAGCAAACAAATACCACATTTTGAGAAGCATCTTCGAAACAACAAAAAAACCTATCACTATGGTCATCACACTCCTGTTACTGATTTTTTTCAAAAGATTATTTTCTGTATCTTGAAGAGATGATTTGAAGCAAAGGTGAAAAGAAGGTACTGCTGGCACACGAGGAATACACATGACTTCTCCACGTGACATGGTCCCTGAAGGACACTGAGATGGCCCGTGGACTGACTATGTTTGCATAACTCCTCCTGCTAAAGATACTGATGACTGGTAGCTGCCTTTTATTTCTTGTAGAAATGCAAAAGAATGTAGCGTGAGAATCAAGAGCACTGGCAAATACCAACTTAACAACACATTTTGGAAACACCTTGGCATGACATAGTCACAGGACCACTGTGCAGGCATACTCTGTGTACCATGATGGTATTTGCAGAATCTTAGTAAGAAGCACAACAGATGAAAGCCATTCAGCTTTAAAGTAGGCATACAGCTGAATGAAAATAAAACATGTTAAAAAAAGAAACATTTTAATTATGGACTTCCATTTAAAAGTCGAGAACTGTGCTCAAATCAGTGACCTTTCTTTCAGAATATTGTCCAAGCTATGGTATTATCTCAATGTGAAAAGGGTTTGATTTTTATTATGTGTTTTTTAAGGTACAGATGAGGGAGTGGAGGGTCAACAAAGCTAGAGGGTACACTCCGTGTAAGAAGTGAGCAAAGGCTGGAACCTTTCCGGGATCCATATGTGCTTCTGCTTGGTTCATTCTGCAGAACTTAACTCTTCTTGATCTATCCTTCCTTTGACCTGAATGAAGTACAATCGTAGCACTCACTGGAAATACAAGAGTGAATAAGAGACAGATGACAGATAAGGCAATCAATGATTTTCCTCTGTGGTGTTTCTATTTTAACACTTACTTGTGGAGTGAGGACAGTATCAACTATTTTTTTTTTTGGGCAGTCCTAGGGCTTGAACTCTCGGCCTGGGCATTGTCCCTGAGCTCTTCAGCTCAAGGCTACAGCCCTACCCCTGGAGCCACAGTGCCACTTCTGGTTTTCTAGTGGTTAACTGGAGATAAGTCTCACAGTCTTTAGTTCTCAGGCTGGCTTGAACTGTGATCCTGAGATCCCAGCCTCCTAACTAGCTAGGATAACAGGCGTGAGCCGCCACACCAGGTTCAATATCAACTATTTTATTTTGTATTTATTTATTTTATTTTTTGCCAGTCCTGGGCTTGAGCTCAGGGCCTGAGCACTGTCCTTGGATTTTTCTCAAGGCTAGAGCTCTACCACTTGAGCCTTAGCACCACTTCTGGCTTTTTCTAAGTATGTGGTATGGAGGAATCGAACCCTGGTCTTCATGCACGCTAGGGAAGCACTCTACCACTAGGCCAAACTCCTGGCCCTCAATATCAACTATTTTAATGAAGCCTCTTTAAGATTGCTTTAAGAAAGCCTGAACCAGAAAATGTTATGCTATCCACAACTTATTGCATAGAAATGATTGTATCTTGGTGTGTGGGCATGGCAGGGGATATATGCATCAAAACTGCATCATAAATTTAGCCTGATCTGTTTTAATTACTATGGAAAATCAAATTAACTCCACTATCAAACATATGACTGCTCATAGTGTGTATGGTTGGCATTATTCTTTGGTATCTTTATTTGTCCTTGAGAAGATGCATCCCAACCATGTTTATAACATTTTAAACATTTTTTAAGCATTTGTGATTCACAGCTGTGCTAATATAAATGCTTTAACATTCTCTGTAACTGAACACTCAAAAGAGAAAATTCAAACCATAGTTTAATTTTTATTGTTTTATGTTCTAATGTACATAAAAGCCTTGAAAACCACAGGTAAGTCAATTTTAGGGATACAGTTTCTAAAACAATGCTCTATGATCACTGTACTACCAATATTATGCCTATGTTCAATAATAATGTACACTTGCAAATGCATCCCAGGAGTGGGACTCGTGTTGTATTCTTACCACAAAAATGGGGAGAAGAGAGAAGTTTGGAAGCATGTGTATTGCCTTGATGGCAGGGACGTTTCCAAAAGCATATATAGATATCCACAGATATCATCAAATTGTCCACATGACATGTGTCCAGTGATTTCAATATCAGCTACATCAGCTAGTTACACTGTATGGGGGGCAGGGGAGTATGTGTATGTGTGCATGTCACACGTATACAGTCATGGGGCTTAGACTCAAGGCCTGGGTGTTGTCCCTGAGTTCTTTTGCTCAAAGCTTGTGCTTTACCACATCAGCCATAGCTCTACTTCTGACTTTTTGCTGGTTACTTGGAGAAAAGTCACCTGGACTTTCACACCTCAGCTGGCTTCAAGCCACAACTCTCAGATCTCAGCCTCCTGAGTAGCTAGGATGACAGGCATGCCACCAGTCCTGGCTAAAGTTGTATTTTTTTAAAAAAGAAAGTCCAGCTGTTATAAAACCATACAATATAGAATAGATGCAGTGGGCCGGGAGTTTGGCCTAGTGGTAGCGTGTTTGCCTAGCATGCACGAAGACCCCATTTCGATTCCTCAGTACCACACACATTGAAAAAAAGCCAGAAGTGGTGCTGAGGCTCAAGTGGTAGAGCTCTAGCCTTGAGAAAGTCCAAGGACTGTGCTAAGGCCCTGAGTTCAAGCCCCAGGACTGGCAAAAAAAAAAAAAGAAGTGCATGTACTTTGTGGTCTGGTCAGCATACTGATGTCTGATGATACCATGTCAGGCCATGGGGATTCAAGCAGTGGCCACTTGGTGAAGAGACAAAGACAGAAAGGACGGGTGATTGATTAAGTGGTTTAGGGCACTCACTCACCATCCAGAGGGGAAAAGTGCAACTATATCTCTATTTCAAACTATATCCAAACATATGTATGTTCTGCATGAATTAAATAGCTAAGAGCCAAAAGCAAAGTTGAAAACACAGTCATATATTTTCCTCTAATATCTAATAATTTTTCTGACTTAGGTACGAAAACATTAATCATGTGGGGAAAGATTGATAGATTCATCACACTGAAACTGCACATGTTTGCAAAAGTTAGGAAAAATAAAAAAGGAATTAGGCAACCTAATATGTCTACACAAAGGATGCAAATAAGTAATTCTTGCACAAAAAGAATACTCACAGGCTGGAAGGTTAAGACACACAGGCTTGCTAAAGGAACCAATATAATAACGGACAGTGGCACTGGCTCAACCTGGTAGAGCCCAAGCCTTGAGCAAAAGGGCTCAGAGACAGCGTCCTGACCTTGAGTTCAAGCCCCATGACTGACAAAAAAAAACAAAAGGAAAGAATTGATATTGTTAGCTTGGGAAGAAGTAATTCAAAAGAAAAAAAATGATTTCTATCTCAAAAACAAATAATCCAAGCCCAGTGCTGGTGGCTCACACCTGAAATCCTAACTACTCAGGAGGCTGAGATCTGAGGATCACGGTTCAAAGCCAGCCTGGGCACTAAAGTCTATGAGACTCTTCTCTCCAATTAAACACCAGGAAACCAGAAGTGGTACTGTGGCCCACTAGCCTTAAGCTGAAGAACTCAGGGACAGTGCCCAGGCCCAGAGTTCCAGTCTCATCACTGACAAAAAACAAAACAAAAACGAAACTCCATTAGCATTTGCCCATAGGGCTGGTGAAAGACCAGGCATATAAAAGAAAGGGGGTGGGGTAGGAGATTTCATTTTCTTTCTTTTGTTTCTTTCTCTTCTCTTTGTTTCTTTCTTTTTTTGTTTTGTTTTGTTTTGGTCTGGTTTGATTTGGTTTTAAGGCTTGAGCTCTGGGCCTGGGCACTGTCCCTGACCTCTTCAGCTCAAAGCTAGCGCTCTACCTTGTTGAGCCAAAGAACCAGTTCTGGTTTCCTGGTAGATAATTGAAGGTAAGAGTCTCCCCAACTTTCTTTCCTGGGCAAGCTTTGAACCATGATCCTCAGGTCTCAGCTTCCTGAGTACTAGGCTTTCCTGAGCCACCAGCACCCAGCCCAATCTGAATTTTTTGCCTCTTAAATATGAATTAATATGAATAGTCAAGAGCATGGAAGAAAGCTTTCTGTGCAAGGCAATAAAGCTACAAATCAGAAAGGATGAAAAAAACTTGAATGAGGGATACAATGCAGGATATGGAAGAAACATCACAGAGACTGACACTATCCATGGACCTCAGACATGGAATCCATGAGGTGTCAACATAGGGCCATTCCAGTACACAAATACTGAACTGGGGATGTGGCTCAAGTAGCAGAGCACTTTTCTAGCACGTGTCCTGAAAAATTCCATGGTCCTAACAGGGACAATGGTTGCTCAACTTCACCACTCCACATTATGCAATTTTGATGTCTGTTTTATTCCTAGACTCTTCCTCACATCCTCCTTACAACAAAAACTCAAGAAAGACAGCAACAGCTATCTGTTTTGATCACAAATGTGTCATGTCAGTGTGTCCACAGCAGGGCCTTACCGATAGCAGGCACTCCACCGAGAATCAATGAATCAATAAATACCAGATCCCCGGAGACTTATAAAGAGTAAAGTCAGAGAGTCAACAAGGAAGTCACCAGACAGAGCTTTGTAACTAACTGCCTTAAAGGCTCCAGCTTTAACTTTGTCTGGGATCGGAGGGGGGTGAGGAAGTGGAGGGAGTCAAACACAACCACACAGGCAGGATTGAAAGAAGAATCCCATGAAAGGGAAGGCAACCAGGAAGCCATTGAAATAACCCAAATAACCCCAGCAAGTAATGTTGGCCAAGATGCAGCCATGAAAGGAAAAAGTGGCCATCTGTTTCCAGGGGGAGTAGGTCTACAAAGAGGAGCTCCCAAAATGAGTCAGGATAGAGCTGGCAGCCAGTCCCAGAGGAAGAGTTCAGAACCAAAGCTTCCTTGAGCACAGTTTGTTGGGAGATTTTTTTTTTTTAAAGTATGTTGGGGGTGGTGAGCTTCACAGCTTACAGAAGGGCTACTGGGCACTGCCAGGCTCCAGAGGCTCCACTGCCAAACACTACACCATTTAGTCACCTCTGCAACACTCCTGGTGGCCACTTTCTAGCAGGACTCAGAATTACAACTTGCCAGCTCAATGGTAAAGACGCACCAGGAGGAAGCACTAAGGAGGAAATAGTCCCAGTTCTGCACTCCTTACCACTGTCATAGACTGGAAAGAACTATATGTTTCATGTACAGAATAGATTTCAGGAAAAACTCAAAAGCTTTTTTTTCTTTCTTTTTTTTTCCTCGGGTCATGTGGTTTGAACTTGGCCTGGGCGCTGTCCCTGAGCTCTTCAGTTAAAGGTTACCGCCATACTTTTGAGCCAAGCCCCACTTTCCATTTTCTAGGTTAACTGGAGATAAGAGTCTCAGGTCCTTTTGTGCCTGGGCTGGCTTTGAACCCTGATCCTCAGAAGTCAGCGTCCTGAGTAGCTAGGATGACAGGCGTGAGCCACGTACCCGACTTTCAAAAACATTTTTGTAACAAACAAAATGCCCTCTGGCTTTTAGACATAAGGTTATTTTTAGGCATAAAATCATTGTGAACACACACACACACACACACACACACACACACACACACACAAAGTCCTAAAAAAATCTACAAACAGAAAACCAAAGGAGTGATAAAGCAATGCTGTAAGAATACTATAAGAGTGGCTTATTTTACTAGGTTATTTGTTTATTTACTTATTTTTTCCAGTCCTGGGCCCTGTCCTTGGACACGGGTTGCTCAAGGCTAACACTCTGCCACTTGAGCTACAGCACCACTTCTGGCTTTTTCTGTGTATGTAGTAATGAGGAATCAAACCCAGGGCTCCATGCATGCTAGGCAGGCACTCCATCACTACCCTCCCAGCCCAAGAGTGGTTTAGTTTAAAAAGAATTTCTGGAAAAAAAGAATGTCAAAGGTGCTGGAAAAGAAGAGATTTTTTTTCTTCTTACCTCTGTAAAATAATTTCTGACACAATTACATACTGAAATATAAAAGTACATCAATAGCAATGTACAAGAAAACCCAAGAAAGAAGCCAGGCACAGTGCCTCATACCTATAATCCTAGCTACTCAGGAAGCTGAGATCTGAGGATCGAGGTTCAAAGCCAGCCCAGCCACTAAAGTCCTGAGACTCTTATCTACAATTAACCACTAGAAAATCTTAAGTGGTGCTGTGGCTCAAAGGGTATATCAGTAGCCTTGAGCTAAAGAGCTGAGGGAGGGCACCCAGGCCCAGAGTTCAAGTCCCACAACTGGAAAAAGAAAAAAAAAACCCAAGGGGGAAAAACCTGTATGCATCTGGCTTTTGTGGCCACAGTGTGTGTGTGTGTGTGTGTGTGTGTGTGTGTGTGTGTGTGTGTGTGTGTTGGGGGGATTTCTTAAGCAAGACAGGAAGCTCAAAGAACCAAAGGAAATGGAGAAACATTTGACTATGTAAATATTTAAAATTCAATGTAAGAGAAAATAAGCATAGCCAGAAAACAGAGAATATTCTGTGAGAAACATTTAAAACATAAAGGTTCATAGCTATAGTACACACATGACTCACATAAATCGAAACAACAACGACCCCGTTGAAAAACAGTCAAAGGATAAAAGTAACCGTTTTAGAAGAGGAAATCCTAGGCTCCTGGAACAAAGAGTGTTCAAGCTCACAAAGAGTTGAGCCCCCCACAAGCTGTAAGTAGAGTACAGTGCTTTACCAAAGAGTAACAGAAGACAATTGGGGGGTGAGAAGAGGCAAGACAGTGGCTTCCATATACTTTTGTTTGTTTTTGCTTTTCAGTGAATTCACTCACTGTCCCTGAACTTTTTTTGCTCAAGGCTAGTGCTCCACACTTGAGCCACACAGCTCTATTTCTAGCTTTTTGGCGGTTAGAATCTCCAGGACTCTTCTTTCTCAGGCTAACTTTGAACTTCAATTCTCAGTTCTCAACTGCTTGGATAACTAGGAGTTCAGGTGGGAGCCAAAATGCACCTGACTCCCATAAACTGCCTGAAACAATGGTCACTGGCTCATTGTCACGTGTGTGCCTCGAATCCTCTGGCATCATATCCGTTTGAAAAACCCAGAAGGCCAAAATCTTTCATTTGAAACTGGAATTAAAAAAAAATACTATCCAAATCCTTGTAACAAAAATAGTCGAATTAAAATTAGTCTTTATGTAGAAAAACAAATATTTACCTTTTTAAAATAAAGGTGCTGGGGGCCGGGAGTTTGGCCTACTGGTAGAGTGCTTGCCTAGTATGTACGAATACCCGGGTTCGATTCCTCAGTACCATGTACATAGAAAAAAGCCAGAAGTGGTGCTGAGGCTCAAGTGGTAGAGCTCTAGCCTTGAGAAAGTCCAAGGACAGTGCTCAGGCCCTGAGCCCAAGCCCAAGACTGGCAAAAAAAAAAAGGTGCTGGTGATTCATACCCATAATCCTAGCTACTCAGGAGGCCTGTGATATAAGGACCATGGTTCAATTCCAGATGGGACAGAAAAGTCTGTGAGACTCCTCTCTAACACCAAAAAGCTAGAAATGGAGCTGTGGTTCAAATGATAGAATGCTTAAATCAAATACAGCACCTAGACCCTGAGTTCAACCCTAGAACTAACACATACATTGATTAAAATCACACATAATGATAAATTATTGTGTGTGTCACTGGCTTTGGCATTTTATGGAATTCGTAACTAAGATACGATGTCACCATATTGTCTCTGCAAAATACTTAAGGGACAGATTATTTCTGAGGAATATCTTGCAACTGTAGCTCTCCAATCAAATGTTAACCATTAGGAAAAATATCCAGTTCAAAGACATCCTTCATGGGAATTCTGCTGGTCCCATGTCAGGGCATCTCACACAGATTTTGTGGTTTGCAACCTGACGATGAATTCTATTTTGTGCATTTGTGCACCTAAGAAAGGGCTCTGGGGTACGCTTCTGGAAGCTTCCAACATCTCTGAGTTATCTCTGTGGGCATGGCACATGCACCAGTCCCTGAGCTTTTTTTCTCAAACCTAGTGTTCTACCACTTTTTTGTTTGGCGCTAAATTGTATAGGCATTCGACAGCAGCACCCAGCTCCCTGAGCTGTCTTTCCCCTGCTCTGCTATGTTCTTACCTGGCCTGGAGGTTCATGTGAGTATGCCATGTGGGCTCTTGTGAGCCCTTTCAATCACCCAGTACTGCCACAGCACTGCCACCTGGAAAATAGAACTTTTAGTCAGTGTATTGGAACCAATCATATGCCATCCTCACAACCGTTAGAGAAAGTTGCTTCACCGTGGTCAGGTATCCATGCTTCATGTTCTTCACTGGGTGGCTCCATCTTCAGCCAAGAGGTGGGGTAGCTGCAGGATTTACCAAGTCGCTGCAAAATGAAAGCAGGACATCCTATTTAAAAGGCATTACATATTTCAAGATTAGGAGGGAGAGTGAGGCTGAGTCTGAGAGCCTTCTTAAACAGGGTCCATGCCACTGCACAGATTCCTAGCCCTGGATCGGCTCTGGTCCTGACTGAAACACCATCGTGCCCATTATCTTCAATGATAAAGGAGAACTCTTCCAGGAAGCTTCTAGAAAGTTTTTCTTCACTGCCAAGAATCATACATGACTCTGACCTTTTTGTTGTCTGAATGAGCTAGCAGAACTGCTGCCATTAGCCTATGAAACAAGAGTGCCACAACCAAGAGGATGTCGCAGACATGAATATACCTGTAGCTGGCCTAACAGCTCTGAGCAACGTAAACCTGAGTTAATCAGAGACAGACCCCTCCCCACCAGGGCAGCAGAGCTGATTCACTTCCTGCAGAGAAGGGGTGGGGAGGACCAACTTGAATGACTATTTTCTATTGTGGACAGAACAGTGTTGATAATATCCATCTCAACTGATACAAAGCCTTCGCAAAATATCTATGGTGATTTTCCAAATCTGAGATAGGTTCCTCCTAAGTCCTCACAGTGTGAAAGGAAACACAATGCAAGTGAAAATGAACCTTTGTCTTTTGAAGGCACCAAGACAGGCTGGTACTTCTTCCTGCAGCTTCACCCAATCCATCCCAGAGAAAGCAATCGCAGACCACGCTTAGCCTTCAAGGTGAGCAACAACACAGGTCCTCTACAGAAGTTCAGTCCTCAACACACAACCGCCTTCAAGGGAACATACATCCGCACTATGATTTCCTCTGAGATGAAAGTGAGAATGAATAGCTCAGTGCCCATATTTGGACATGGGTAGGTTCCAAGCCTCCTTTTATACACTAGCAACTCAAACCATGGGTATCTGTGGGTTGTTTTGGGGTTTGGTTTTTGGGTTTTTTTTTGGTTGTTGCTGTTTAAAAATTAGTAAATCTTACAGTTTACTATGTGAGATACCAAGTGAGTCCCAGGCCTTCTCTATCACAGGTGCCGAGTCTTTAAGAGTAATCAGGGATGGGCGGGGTGGCTCACACCTGTCATCCTAGCTACTCAGAAGGCTGCGATCTGAGGATGGCAATTCAAAGCCAGCCTAGACACTAACGACTGTGAGACTCTTGTCTCCTCCAATTAATCACTAGAAACCAGGAAGTGGCACTGTGGCTCCAAGAGTATGGTGGTAGCCTTGAGCTGAAGAACTCAGAGACAGCACCCAGGCCCAGCGGTATGGCAGTAGCCTTGAGCTGAAGAGCTCAGGGACTCTGAGCCCCAGGCCCAGAGTTCAAGCCCCATGACCCACAAAAAAAAAAAAAAATGAAAAAAGAAAAAGATAAACCTCGGAGGTAGTGATTTGGCAGTTGAGAGGAGAAAGAAGATGCTGGGAGCAGGGGAACATGAAAACAAAATGCTTCCCACAAGAGGCCACCCTGGAACTACAGCCCATAGAGGTGACCCCTTCCCACACACTGGAAGGTCAGCAGACCAACTCCTTTCCTTGTCAATGGATGCTGCAGCAGGGATGAGGGGCCAGGCAAAGCCGGGGATAAGGCCTCATGCTACCTACCCAGCAGCCAAGACATTCTTCTGGCGAATGCCCAGGTCTTCTCACAACTCCTGACCTCTTTTGAGTCCACACAGCCCTGCCACGAGCAACCACTCCAGCCATGCAGCCATGCAGCCATGCTTCCTCATACCATTCAGCATCTGAGCAGACTGTTGTGAATTGTTTTTTCTTTGTGTCAATCTTGAACTCAGGGTCACAGCTCTGTCCCTGGGGCCTGCAGGCTTTTTTTTGTTCAAGGCTAGCCCTCACTTCCAGCTTTCCTGGTGATTTCAATGAAGATCAGAGTCTGTAGGACTTTCCTGCCAGGGTAGAGATCTACGCGCGCTCCACAGCGACACCACAGGCCGCGGGTGGAACTGCAGTGGGCTCAAGGCTCCCGCTGGCTGCATTGGAGCCCCTTGCAGACCTTAGGGCTGCAGAGACAGCTGGGCAGGGGAGGCAGGGCCCTGAGTGAGAAGGATGCTGGGGAAGTGGTCCAGGAGCCCGCTCTGGGTAAGCACTAGGAAAGGCTGCCCTATGACCCCCTCCCCAACCCTCCCCTCACCCCCCAGTCTGCAGTCAGAGACTGGTGGTGACTCCTCCCCCCGCACCCCCAACACAGCCCATTCTAGCGTCCACCGCTGCAGGATCTGAAGAGTAGTTTTCGAGTGCCAGCAGTGTCATGTATGTCATGTGCAGGGACCCTGAGCACAAGACATTTTTTTGGATTGGGGGGGGGAGTGCTGCAGGTTGAACTTGGTCTGGGTGCCTGAGCCTCTAGCACCCAACTTCTGTTGTTGTTTTCTTTTCTTTCTTTTTTTTCTGAGTAGTTTATTAGGGATACGTCTCACAGACTTTTCTGCCCAGGCTGGCTTTGAACTGAGCCTCAGTTCTCAGTCTCCTGAGCAGTTAGGATGACAGGTGAGAGTCACTGGCACCCAGCTCAAAAGATTTTCTCTTGCATAGATGAGCATACTAGCTATAAGAAGTTACTAAGAATTTCTGAAATATTTTAAATGGGGAAAGGAAACTCAATTTCATTGCCCTTTATGCCAAGACCCAAGATGGTAATTTTCTTTCTTTTTTTTAAACCTGGGCTTAAACTCAGAGACCTCACAATGGCTGAGCTCACTTGCACAACCCTGGTGTTCTGCCGTTTGAGTCAGTTCTCCAGCTTTGTTTCTTGCTAGAAACTGAAGATGAGACTTGGGCTTTTCTGCCCCAGATTGCTTCCAAACCTCAGCATGATTACAGGCATCAGCCACTGGCAGCCAGCTGGTTCACATACATCATTTTAAAGTGTCTGAGATTTACAGTCTGTGTCTCTGAACACTACAGGAAGATCTCAACCTGGGTACAGGAAATCCAGTGAAGATCTGGTCAGTCATCAGTCCGGAGTGCTAGAAGGCACTAGAAAACAATAGTGCTGTGCACAAAGAGAGTCCAATCTCCTGTGAAAGGCTCATGGAGCCCTTCCTCTGGGCCTCAAAGTTCCTGACTGGTGAAATATGGTAAACAACTCTGATAGATCACACAACTTGTTTATCATTTATGTTGCTTTGGCTTTTTCCTAGGGCTTGAATTCCGGGCATGGTCCCTGGTCTTTTGTCCTCAAGGCTAGCACTCTACTACTTGAGCCACATCTCTACTTCCAGATTTATTGGTCGTTAAATGGAAATTGCAGTGTCTTGCTGATTTTCTTGCCCAAGCTGGCTTTGAACAGCCATGGTGGTCCTCATGTCACAACTTCCTGAGTAGCTAGGATCCCAGGCGTGAACCACTGGTGCCTAACACCCCAGTTTTCAGTTGTGTAGATAAGACACTTCCTTCCAGCACCGGGCCTTCGACCTTCCCAGGGCCTAGGCACATGCGCCTCTCTGCTGAAAGCTCTTTTTGTCTTCATGTCTTAGAGCTGGCCAGGCCTTCCACAATCCTTCCTCCTGCTTTCCCTCCACTGCCTTTCACCTCACAAAACCCAGAGTCCATCCTGGCATTTTGCACAAAAGCTCTAGTCCTTTACAACCCCAACTAGAAGGCTCGTTCTCAGTCTTCCCCTTAGCACTTCCTGTGCCTTTATAGACTGCACCAGGAAAGAGACGAAGTAGCTTCCAGCAGGCATCTCATCTTCTCTCTTCTTAGGCAGTTGTAATCGAGAGGTTGTTAGTGTCCATCGAAAACTTGTTTCATACTAATAGAAGTCTAAAATCAAGGTGTCAGGGAGGGGATAAATATCCTCCTGCCTTTCCCAATTTTGTTCTCTGTCTTTGTTTTACATTCATTCCATCTCTTATTTAGTACCAGGGATTGAACTCAGGGACTGGTGCTTATTTGGCTTGCTTGCTCAGATGGCACTCTACCACTTGAGCCACACTTCCAGGTTGGATTTTTGCTGGGACTTTTTTTTGGGGGGGGGGGCGATGATGAACCAATGGCCAGCCATTTTTCCTAATTTCTGATCACCCTAGTCATTTCTTTGTTTTTAGTCTGTTGGCTGTAAAACTCCATTCTTGTCCTGGGTCTTGAATGTCAGCTTCTCCACATGTATCTCTGTCTTCACAAAGCTTCTTTGTATCTCTCTTCTTCCAAGGACACTTGTCATAAGTGTCTAGTCATAAGTTAATTTCATTACCTTTGACCTTGAACACTTACTTCCCAGCAAGGTCACATCCACAGATCCTGGGAGTCAGGGCTTGGACAGTGCCTTCTGGAGAATGTAATTCTGTCCATGGAACACTAAAGGAAGGATTTGAGTAAATGATGATATGATGGGGAATGAGACACGAACAGCAACTGGAAGTGTAGAAATGAGGTGGGGGGGTGTCACATTGCTAGAAAAATCCTCCCTTTCAAGAACTACTTGTTTCCCTGCATGGCCCCTTTCCAGCTTCAAACATCAGATTTCCAGACTCTCTGCAAAGTACTGAATCAAAGTGTTGCATTTGAGCTTCTGATAAATAGAAGAGACCTTTGTAGTCCCTTTTAATATGTCAGAGACTGTGATAACGCTACCTGCATTTTTGTGTCTGTGTGTGTGGGGGGGTTATGGGGCTTGAACTCAGCCTGGGTGCTGTCCCTGAGCTCTTCAGCTCAAGGCTACCACCCTACCCTTGAGACACAGCCCCACTTCCTGTTTTCCAGTGATTAATTGGAGATAAGAGTCTCTCTATTGCTGGGGCTGGCTTTGAATCACTGCCTTTGAACTGCGATCCTCAGATCTCAGCCTCCTGAGTAGCTAGGATTACAGGTGTGAACCACTGTACCCAGCTTCTAGAGATTTTTGGAGATAAGAGTCTCAGGTCCTTTTGTGCCTGGGCTAGCTTTGAATCTTGATCCTCAGATCTCAGGCTTCTGAGTAGCTAGGATTACAGGCATGGGCCACCGCGCCTGGCTTTTACCTGCTTTCTTTTTTATATATGTAAATTTTTTATTGTAATTAATAGAAGGGTTACATGATATTTGCGAGATAGATGGTGCATTAATTCCCACACACTGATACCCTTTCACATGTCTTGGTCCCCATTTCCCTCCGGAAAGACCTACGTTTTTGTTTCTAGTTTTGTCCATATCAGGGATTCGTGTTTTCTCAGCCAGCATTCTACCTCTTGAGCCAGGCCTCCAGCCAACCTCCAGTTGGTTATTTTGGAGATGGAGTTGCTCACACTTTTCTGCCTGTTTTGGTTTCAAACTATGATCCTTTGGATCTCAGCCCCCTAAGTATTTAAGATTATGGGTCTGAGCCCCCAACCGGACTTGAGGAAGGCTCTATTGCTACTGCTAACTGAATTTTACAGGAGAAACTGAGGTTCAGACAGGATAGCGAGCAGGCTTACAGCTTCTACCATATCCCCGCTCCACCAGCTTTATAACAGTTCATATTTCCAGACAACTTGCATGTAGTTTTCCAACAATACCATGCTTTGTGACTCATGAGGTCAGAACTGTGATGATCACAGATCTGATTTGGGTTCCTTCAGACACAAGATTTCCAAGAGGTTGCCAATTCAGATCTGTAATGCCCTTCCCATCCCTGCCCCATTCTTGAGGGAGACTTTGGACTCTCCCCATTTTTTTCTTTCTCTTCTGAAGAAAGGTGCTTAGCTTCTCTATGCCCCAACGGACAGCTCAAGCTCAGCGGTTTCCTCATCTCCAGGTCAAGGGTCCTGCCCTCTGAACTGACATTCCCTGCCCACGTCCTGCTCTTTCTAGAAAAAGAAAAAAAGAAAAAAACAAGAAAGAAGAAGAGGGTTACAAGTTCCCCGCGGTCTGTGGCTTGCCTCCCTTCCCGAGCTCCACGTGGGGAATCAGCCGAGCCCTGCATCTCGCCTCTAGCACATTGCCCACTCCCATTCCCGGTGCACCTGCAGCGTTATTTTGTGGGAACAGTGCCAAGGTCACAGATGGTGGGGTCCCGTCTTTCCTCAGGGCTGGTCTATTCTAGATGTGCCTCCTTCCAGGAGACTGAGGTGTACTTGCAGTGACAGCTGAAGCCCCCCACAGGGCAGGAGGTCAACACGAACAGTTGAGGCTCAGACCTCGGGAAGGATCCTGCCAGGCTGGAGAAACCAAAGAGAGAGGCCAAAGGACTTCCACGCCCGAGGTCAAGAAGCCAAAGGACTTGCACGCCCAGGGTCAAGAAGCCAAGGGACTTGCACGCCCAGGGTCAAGAAGCCAAGGGACTTGCACACCCAGGGTCAAGAAGCCAAGGGACTTGCACACCCAGGGTCAAGAAGCCAAGGGACTTGCACGCCCAAGGTGAAACATCGAGGACCGGGCCAGAGACTCGAATCCAGGACCTGGGGGCCGTCTCCTTCCCAGGTGCCCTCCAGAGCTGCCTGGCTCCGGCTTGCACTCACCGCGGCAGGGCCGATGACACGCTCCGTGCGGGCGGGCGCCAGGCCGGCCCCTCGCCGGGCGGCGGGAGGAGTGTGTGCGGGAGCGGGGCGGCACGGGGGTGGGGTGGGGAGGGTGCAGGATGATTTCTCTTTCCGCAGGGGAGATCGGGTTTTCCGGCTGCGGGCCGAGGACGAGGCGCCGCAGCCGCCGGCTGGGCAGAGCCCCGCAGCACCCGGGTCCCGCGCTCGCGCTCGCCCGGCCCGCGCGTCGAGTCCGGAGCAGGCGCGCAGCCGCGGGGCGGCCGACGCCGGCGGGCCCCGCTGCAGCCGCGCGGCAGTGCGCAGGCGCGCGGCGGCCCGGCTCCGCCCCCGCCCCCCCTCCGGTAGGGACCTACCGCGATCTCGGCGCGGGCGGCGGCGGCGGCGGGCGCGGCGGACACCCCTCGGCGGCACCGGAGGATCGCGGGGCTCGCCAGCCCGGCGGGGTGAGTGCAAAGCTGCGGGGGGGCGGGGGGGGCACGAGCTTCCCGACCCCCCCTCCCCGCACACACACACACACACACACACCCCGAGGTGGGGCGGCCCTGCGAGGCTGGGCGCGGCCGGGGAGCGTGGGGCGCGCGGGGCCGCGTGGGTGCGGGGCCCGGCGGAGGAGCCGCGGAGTGCGAGTCCCGGGCGCGCGCGCGCGCGCGGGGCGGATCCCCGGGGCGGCGGTGACGGGCCGTGGGCGCTGGGGCGCGGGGGGTCCGGGGCGCGGCCTTTGTGCGGCCGGCGCGGGGCGCGGGGGCCCCCCGGGCGCGATCGGGGTGCGCGGTCGCCGGCTCAGCCGGTCCCCGCCCCCCCTCCTCCCCGCGTTTCAAATGATGCCCGGCTCCGCGGTCCCCGCCGGCGGCGGCGAGCAGGAAGTGTCGTCAGGAGGCCATTTTTAAAGCCTCCTCCTGCGAACCGCCGGGGCGGCCGGCGCGGACGCTTCCCGGCTCCCCGGGGCGGAGGACGCCACGGGGGCCGCCGCGAGCGGGGGCCGCGGGTCCTCGGCGGCCCCCGGGGCGCCACGACGTCCTCGGCCCCGCGCTGCCCGTCCACCAGCCGCCGCGTCCCGGGAGAGCGGGCCGACAATCCACTGGAAATCCAGGCTGGCATTGTCCTTCCCCGGAGAGCCGGGGCGGGGGTCGCGTCCCCGGCCCACGGGGACCTCGGCCGCCGGGGTGGGGGTGGGGGTGGGGCGGGGAGGGAAGAGGCTTCGATTGTTCCGAACGCTAAGTCACCTTTGGAAGGACCGGCCTGGCCCTGGCCTGCGGGTTTTCATCTCGTTGCCTGAGGTCTGGAGAGCAGTTGAAGGCCTTGGGGTGGAGGTGGGGAGCCGGGGGGAGGGGGGGAGGAAGACATGAAATCAACATTTTTTTTTAATCAAAAGGGGAGGTGGTGAACCTTAGACCCACCACCTCCGCTCACTAGGCCTGTTAGGCATTCTGTGAAAAAAAAAAACGAGGAGATTGAAAAGCCAAAGAACATCGAAGAAGCAAGTGTCAAAAAAAGGCTTTGTCTTGCCAGCCTTGCCACTGCTGGGATGTGTCAGGATGCCCTCAGAACCCTGACCCCTCAAGTTTAGAGCTGAGGTCAGCTCGGAAGAAAACCATGGTCTCCTAGCCAGCTTGCTTGCCATCCTTGGACTAGACAGCACTGGCAGTGCAGGAGGGTGACAGGTGACTCCTTTCTGAGTCACATAGACAAAAGTTCAACCTTGCCCTGGACTGCCCATGACAGTAGGGACTGGAAGTCCAGAAAGAAGCACCGTAGATAGAAGGGCTTCTGACTTCTAGTAGAATACAATCTTCTATGATGTTTCTAATCATTAGGACGAGCTTTACCAAAAGAAAAAAAATGTGTTTTTGGTAGTTTTTTGCAGGGTGCCTAGCATTTTTACCTGTAATCCTGAGATGTGAGGATCCATGATTCAAAGTCAACTTGGACTGGAACATCCAGGGAGACTCTTAATCTCCAGTCAGCCACCAAAAGGCTGAAAGTGGAACTGTGTGGCTCAAGGTAGAGTGCCAGCCTTGAGCAACAAAGCTAAGGGACAGTACCCAGGCCATTAAATGTACATATGTATAGGTATTCTCTTGTGCTTAGTACAGAAATGATCTAGCTTGGTTATGCTGAAAATACCTTAGCAGAAAAACTTCCAGATTGTTGCTCTGCTTATCATTGGGATTCTTCCTGATGTATTTTGCTAATGTAAGTTTTTAAAAATACACTAATGCCATCTTAGAAAAAATAAATCATTCCTGATCATATGCCTTTTGTAGGATCTGAGCCATGTTTGTGCAAAAGGAAAAAAAAAAAAAACAAAGAAAAGCCTCACTGGTATTGCTCTAAAGGCCCCCATTTCTTCAGTCATTCTGCCAGGAACACTGAGTGCCTTTGATGATCATCATCTGTTGAGATGGTCATGAGCAGGGGAACTTCATCACTGAGGATCGCCCCAGTCTGGATTATTCCCAAACTGCCTGTTGTCCTTTACATTTAGTTCACACATGCCAACCCAGCCCACTACAGTTCATGGGAAAGCAGGTAGAACCCACCACATGCATCGTAGGGTGGGGTGGGGAGACGCAGGAATCACTAGAGAAGAATTTTAAACCTTGTAGCCTTTGCCCATCCTATGTAGATGGGAGCCATCCAATCCATTGGATTCATTGGGTCATTTGTATCCTGAGAATCTTTTTTTTTTTTTTTCCCAAGCTACCTGGAGGACAGCACCTGAGAATCATGCTTTGGGCTCCTTCTCTTTTTCAGTATTAATTTCAAGAAAATACACCTTTGTAGATCCTGGACTTAAACCCAAATGTTTGGCTTCTGTTGCTGGCCTCAGCATCCTCGGGGTTCTGAGCCTAGCATCTGTACGAGGGCCTAAGTCCTGAGAATGGTGCACCCTGAACTCGAGAAAAGAGAAGATCTGGAAGAGGAGACAGAGCCTAGAGATTTCCCAAGGCTCTGACCAGGAAATACTGCTGGAGAGAGAACAGAGACTTGGATGAACTGTCACCCCACAAGCACAACCCAGGTTAGACTGGACTGGGGTCCTAGTACCTGCTGTTACTCTCCCATGTCCCTGTGACCTCAAAAAGCCAAATACCTTCTCCAGGTCTATTGTCTTGAAAGAAGCAGGTAATTGAAGGCTTGAAGAGTACAGGTAACACTAGCCACCAGCTGGGACAAAGAAACACCAGCACGGACAGCCAGCAGCCTCCTGGAGCACCCTGGTTAGCTGTCTGTTGAGGGTATCTTACTTCCCAGTACCTGGTCACATTCTTTAGGTCTTGGGTGGGTGTGGGAGTGAGAATGGGGGAATTGAGGTTTGGGTGGCATCATTCCAAAGAAAGCTCCCTGTGTTCTGTAAGGTACCACTCTCTACAGCCTTCTAAACCTCCTTGGCCCCATCCTGACAAGAGAGGATCCCACCGATAAGAACCAGAGGTATAGGGGGAGGGGGTTTTTTGGTTGTTTTTTGGTCAGAGGGAACTCAGTCCCTTCTGCTTTTGCTCATTGGCTAGCACTCTTACAAACTGAGCTTTACTTACCTCCAGCCCCCCCTCCCCCGGCCCTCCAGTATTTCTTTGACAAAATTCAGATTTTGAAAAATGAATCTATCCCCATGCCCTCATTTTTAGTGTCATTAGGGATCTGAACTCACTGGTATTTTCTTTTTTTTTTTTTAATTTTTTTTTATTGTAATTAGTAAAAGGGTTACATGATATTTGCCAGATAGAAGGTGCATTAATTCACATACATTGATACCCTTTCACATGTCTTGGTACCCATTTCCCTCCCCCCCCATACCCCCCACCCGTCTTGGTTTTCCCCCCTTCCCTATCAAATTTCAAATATCCAAATACAAATAAATTCAATATATCAGATAACAAAGTGAGATACTATACCAATATGAGATAACCAAGGGACAGCAAAGGAGATGAGAGACAACATAGTACATTAAGGACAACAATCATTCATTATATGGCTTTTGTTTCAATATCCTGGAGGTCCTTTCAATTAGCTTCACATTATATGGCCTTATGTATCAAGATTTTGCTCTATTGCAGATCTCTGCTAGTAGAGCCCAAGGTTTCTACTGATTATGACAAATGAGGGAAACCATTGAGCCTAAGTTCCTTTGAGTCTGGCTTACTTCACTTAATATGATCTTTTCTAAGTCTTTCCATTTCCTAACAAATGGGGCGATGTCATTCTTTCTGACAGCAGCATAGAATTCCATTGTGTACAAATACCACATCTTGTTGATCCACTCATCAGCTGAGGGACATCTAGGTTGGTTCCATATCTTTGCTATGGTGAATAGTGCTGCAATGAACATTGTTGTGCTAGTGGGTTTAGTATGTCCTTGTTTCTGGATGGTTGGGTAAATGCCAAGTAGTGGAATTGCTGGGTCATAGGGGAGTTCTATGTTTAGCCTTTTGAGGCACTGCCACACTGCTTTCCATAGTGGTTGAACGAGTTTGCACTCCCACCAACAGTGTAGTAACTCACTGGTATTTTCTTCTTTTTTTTTCTTGCCAGTCCTGGGGCTTCAACTCAAGCCCTGTACACTGTCCTTGGACAGTTTTTGCTCAAGGCTACCGCCCTACCCCTTGAGCTACAACCCCACTTCCCATTTTCTAGTGGTTAATTGGAAATAAGTCTCAGGGACTTTAGTGCCTGCTAGCTTTGAAGCACAATCCTCAAATCTCAGCCTCCTGAGTAGCTGGGATTATAGGTATGAGCCACCCCACCCTGCTCTCACTGATATTTTAGAAAACAAGTTTGCTGCATGGCTGGTAACAGTTCTTGTATTCTAATGAGCATATTTGCTTCTTAACATTTTTCCACAAACAAAACTTTGGAAGTTTTTAACTTCTAGGATGGGTAGCACTGGTCTTAAGTCTTTTCTTTTGAAGGCTTTCTAAACTGTTGGGAGAATTGGAAGCCTTTTGTTTTGGGAAGTTGAGTCCATTGTTATGTTAGCAGTGTTGCTCTACCCTGGGGGTCGGAGGAGGAGGTGGGGGCCTAGAGCCTCAGGGTACCTCCTGCTGGTTTTCCATTTGTGGATCTCTTCTACTGGTGGAGTCTTAATCCCCTACCCCCACCAGAAGTATGCTGGCTTATTTCTTGATGAAACATAAACTCTGTACTCCTTGCCTGTCTATGATTTTTCCTTGTTCATTCTCATGGCAGCCAAGTCAGGCATCGCTCTCATTTTCCTGGTGAGAACATTCAGGCTCTTAGATCAGAAATCTAAGTGAACATGGTCAGCTGATGGCTAGGTTTGAAGGCTGACCCAGATATCCCAAGGTCACCTCTCTCTCCCCTCACTTTGGCCTGTGAAATCAGAATGATTCACATCTCCCACGCTACTGTTGCCAGCCCAGTACTGGCTTCCCTGCCACCTCAAGAAGGATTCATTGTTATCAAGCTGTCCCTTAATTCTGTCACCTCTCCAGTGTCAGGTAGTTTGCTTAGGAATTTTCACTCTTAACTGACTGCCTCTTTAAATCCATTTCCCCCAACCTGTTCAGTCTGGATTTGTGAAACTGCAGTAGCTTTTGCTGAGACCACTTTTTTGTGTGTGTCATAGGACTTGAGCTAGGCCTGGGCGATGTCCTTGAGCTCTTCAGCTCAAGGCTTCCACCCTACCCTAGAGCCTGGGCAGTGTCCCTGAGCTTTTCACCTCAAGGCTACCACCCTACCCTTGAGCTAAGCCCCATTTCCCATTTTCTAGAGGTTGATTAGAGATAAGAGTTTCCCGTGAGCCACTGTACTCAGCTACCAATTTTTTTTTTGGGGGGGGGGGCAATGCTGGGGCTTGGACTCAGGGCCTAGACTGTGTCCCTGAGCCTCTGTGTTCTCCAGGCTAGCACTCTTATCATTGGAGCCACCACCTAATCCCAAATTTTTGGAGTATTTATTAGAGGTAAAAGTCTTAAGACCTTTTCTTCCCCATTGGCTTTAAGCCCCAATCTTCAGATCTCAGCCTCCTGAGTAGTTAGGATTACTGGCCTGAGCCTGCACTGACTGAGGCCACCTTCTTAAATACTTTAGTGGAGACTTGTGTACAGTTTCCAAGTCGCACTTCAGTACATGCTGAGTGGTTCACTGTGATTGAACTGTATCCAGATTTGGGTCATTAGTAAAACTAATTGAGACAAGGCTCTTCATGGCTTACTAGACAAAAATACTAGATGGGTACAGTTTTTGCATAGCTGGGCCATGGGTTGACATCTTCCAGGCCTTCTCATAATCACCTATTCATAATAGCTTGGTAATAGCTTGGTGTGGCCTTGCTGTAAGACCTGACAAATGAGGGGTGGGATTGCAAAACACTTCTCCCACCCCCCCCCCCCGCCACATTAGTACTGGGACTTGAACTTGGGGCCTGCAATCTGTCTCTTAGCTTTTTTTGCTCAAGGTTGGTGTTCAACCACTTGAGCCATAGCTCCATTTTATAGCTTTTTGCTGGTTAGCTGGAGATAAGAGTCTCATAGACTTTCCTGCCTGAGCTGGTTTGGAACCACAGTCCTCAGATCTCAGCCTCCCAAGTAGCTAGGATTACAGGCATGAGCCACGGGGGCTCACAGCCTTGATCTAGCCATGGATGCATGAGGAGCCACTGTGGAAGGATTTCAACATCAGCGTATGTCTGCAAAGGACTGATCAGTGGTCCCATCTCCAGAGGCTTCCATCAGCCAGGGAATGTCTAAGTTTACTGGGTCTATCATAGCAAAAGCCGGGCATTTTGGCCAGCTTCTTAGTTTCCTTTTCCAGTTGACATCTAGCATGGTGGAGGCACATTGATTTGCTGCAGGGATATTTCACCGTGTGGTTGAGCTTCAGAAGGGGGCAAAGAAAAAAATAGGTAGTGACTAGCTGACACTTGACTCTGAACTTCAGAGAGTTCCTTCCCCCACCGCCCTTCCTTAGTGATACTTTTTTCCGTGGTAATCATGAGCAGCTAGGAAACCCTTTGACACTGAAGCTAGGTTGTTTTATCAATATCACTTTTAGAGAAGCAAATGAGATCCAGCTTGCGTACTAGCAAAGAAATTGTCAGACAGCTAAGAAGCCTATATTTTAGTACCTTCAACTATTCCATTGGTTGGCATGATTTTGTTAAAAATAGGAAATAGCATATTTAACATAACTTAGGATGTTCCCATAACTCAAATGAACGTGGTGACTAACACTGAATTTAGTGTTTGCGATGACCCCCTAGGTAAACACTCCATGTTTTTTCATATCCTTAGTTTACCATTGAAATGGCTTTTTTCAAACTCTTTTTTCCTCCCACCTATCCCCACAGTGTTTAAGGAATGAGGCCAGTGCTGGGTACCAGTTGCTCATGCCTGTAACACTGGCAACTTGGGAGACACATCGGGAAGATCCAGGTTTGAAGCCAGTTAGAGCACAACATGAGAGATCCTGGATGTATCTGTGTAGGCTAGTCATTCCAGCTAGGAAGAAAGTTTGCCTGGACAAACACTATTTAAAGAATAACTAGAATTGAAAGGGTTGAGATAAAGCTCAAGTGCTAGAGCTGAAGGCATAGCAACGCCCGAGTTCAAACTCCATTACCCGCCCAAACCAATCAATCAGTGCAGGCAAAGAGCTCAGAATGTAAAAGAAATCCCAGCAGCCCCTGCAGGGAGGCCTCCCGGCCTATCCAGTAGAGGAAAGACCAGCCAGTTGAAGGGCAGGCTTGTAACAGCACACTGCCTTTCCTGGTGCATGGCTGTCATCCTTGCCTTTCGCTATAGATGATGAAACAACACCAATCTTCTGTGTCCTTGAAGCCCTCCTAAGCTCCTTTAAAGAAAGAGTGCTTCTAGCCATGGTTCATGGGCAGGCTTTTATGCGGCTGGTACGTTAGGAAGGTGGGTGGGCTGTGACATCCCCTCAGCATCAAGCACAGTTGTGCACAGTGTCTTCCAGAGGCAGACCAACTTGGAGGTATTATGTGCAGGGAGTAGAGGCCTGGTGGCTCGTAGGCTGGAAACAACAGGGCTGGCTCCTTGCAGAATTCACATGCAAAAAGTACCAATGCCAAAGTCATCCTCCTTTTCCCATCCTGCTGCTTCCATTTACCTTTGTCTCACTCTTCTTTCGCCCCTGCAGAAAGCCACACAAATAGCAAAGGTCAAGGGGGCTCACATCTTTTCTACTGGGAGAAGCACTGTGGTAACATTGCATTATTTGGTTGAGAAGTAGAGAAGGTCAGGCCAGGCAGGCAGGGATCACAGTCTACCTTGAGGCCTGAGGGAGCTGTGTCTCATCACAGCCTCATGTTTTGTGCTAGCACATGTTCCTGTGGATTCTCCATTGAGAATACAGATGCTTTCCAAGTCAAGATGGTTCTTAGAATTTTGTGACTGTATCATGACATAAACGCAGTATGGATTCATGAAACCTATCCTTGTGGGGTCTTTTCCTCCAATTTTGATCTTGGTTCTTTTTCTAGGTAAAGTCCTATAGGGTACATTAGCCATGAGATCATGAGTACAGACAATCAGTGTTGAACTCAATAAATTGCATGAGATACTGGACATTATGTAGTTAGGCTTTGGATGGAATAGAAGGTTTTGCTCACTACTGTAGACTAACAAGGATTCTGAGCCTGTTTAAGGGTGATACAGGAAGGGGCTGCAGGCCAGGAACATTACATGCATCTTTTACTGGAGTTAGGCACGTGTGTAACTGCTTAGAGGGTTATGCAGACACTTCTCCAAGGGCCCCGAGGGCCATGATTCTCAGCCATCTTTGTGGGCCTGGGTTGCCAGCCCTCTCCCAGATTTCTCTGCTTCTTGATCATGCTGTCAGTCTATTTAAAGCTTTAGAACAAGTGACACTTCTGAGTTTCAAAAGGACCTGGAGAGAAATTGCAGAACCAATTTTTTTGTAGATTTCTGAAGCATCTTGGAGGTTGGAAAGATGACAAGCAGGTTGGTTGTGAATATTGTCATGTTGGGTCTGGAGACATAGAGTTATGTTGTAACAGCTGATAGCATGGTGGTGTGCTAGGGTTTGTTAAAGTAATTTCTTCTCTCTTGCTCATCTTTGTGTCTCTTTCCCCCTTTTTATCTAAATTGAAGGACTACAAGATACATAGTGAATTATATGCCAGTATTTGGGGTATAATTGAAAGAAAGATTAGAGAAGCAATCCCGGTGCTGGTGGCTCACACCTATAACCCTGACTACTCAGGAGGCTGAGATCTGAGGATCTTGGTTCAAAACCAGTCCAGGCACAGAAGACCGACCATGAGACTCTTTATCTCCAGTTAACAACCAGAAAACCAGAAATGGCGCTGTGGCTCAGGAGTAGAGTGCTAGCCTTGAGCTGAAGAGCTTAGGGACAATGCCCAAGCCCAGAGTTCAAGCCCCACAACCGACCAAAAAAAGGAAAGATTTAGAGAAGCAGTGTGCAGCCAGTAGGTATGATGGTGTCCATAATTCCAGAGTCCAGGTAGATAGAATAAAGTAAATTAGGGTAGTTCATTTCAATTTCTTTTATGGGAAAATCATTCACAACGAAAACTATGATAAACTACAACACTGTCTAGCAAGGAAAGAAAGAGTTTAGTATTTAGAAAACCTATTGTGTGATTAGTTGCTGGAGTGACTTACAGACTTGGGTGTCCCTGGGAGCTTTAGTGATTTCCAGTACTAATAAGGATAACCCGATTTATTTATTTATTTATTTATTTATTTATTTATTTATTTTTATTTTTGCCAGTCTGGGCTTGAGCTCAGGGCCTGAGCACTGTCCTTGGACTAGGCTAGAGCTCTACCACTTGAGCCACAGCACCACTTCTGGCTTTTTCTAGGTATGTGGTACCTAGTCATTGAACCCGGGTCTTTGGTCATGGTAGGCAAGCACTCTACCACTAGGTCACTCTCCCGGCCCTAACCTGATTCTTTTACAAACCCCAGAGTCTCTTCCTCCTCTTATACAGCCCAGGCATGTCTGTTTTAGCAGTAATTCTGAGACTCATCTAGATTCACAATCACTAGTCCAGTTCCCTGGCTTCAACCGCCATGTTTCTCAGGTCCTGCTTGCTGCTGTCACTTTAGGCTGGGTAGGAATGGCAATATGAACACAGGATAGTGGCCTCAGGTGACAGTCTGTAACTTGAAGTGTCCTCACTGTCAGACTGGGTTTGACAACCATCTCCTCCACTCCGTGTTCCAGATGAGTGGGCACATACCGATGGGTAGCTTGCTTTCACATCACTTAATGAGTGGAAGGAATTCTATATGTCACTTCTGTCGTCTTTTCTAAAACTAGTTTAAACTTTAGGAATAAAGTATACCTCTTCCTTTCCTAGCGGCTCCTTGCAGGGTCTGCCAGTTGTCTACCAGAAGTATAGACATAGCTGATGTAGACAGACCTTGGCCTTTTGTCTTTCTAGGTGCCAGAGAGCAGTGATCCAAATTGAACTGGCTCCACCTTGGATACAAGGTGTGGTGGGCTGGAAGTACACAAATAAGAGGAAGTTATACATCTAGGTAGTAGAACAAAAAAAGTCCGTGGCTTCCTTTGCTCATCTGTTGCCATTTCACACCATCCACATGTTCTCTGCTGGATCATGGCCCCTGACTAAAGTAGGTGTGGGCTTGAACACAGAGGAACAGACAGTGCAACCCCTCAGTCGCTTTTCTTCTGTTTATGCCTAGGTGTGATAGGTGCCCTTATGGTCGAGCAAGTCTGGTGGGAGTCCTTCAATACAGTCAAGGTCTGATTGCAAGCCGGAATTGCTTTTCAAAGACGGTAACTATCCTTTACCAATGTAGCATAGGAAGAAAACACCACAGAAGGAAAATAAAATAGAGGTTGGCATCAAATAGAGGTGTTTTTGTTGTTTTTTACCAGTCCTGGGGCTTGTACTCAGGGCCTGAGCACTGTCCAGAAAGCTTTCTCAAGTCTAGTGCTCTGCCAGTGGAGCCACAGCACCACTTCTGGCTTTTCCTGTGTATGTGGTACTGCAGAATTGAGCCCAGGGCTTCATGTGTAGTAGGCAAACACTCTGCTCGTAGGCCACGCTCCCAGCCCTTTAAGTTCTTTTGTTACTTTTCAAAACTGCAAGATTTGAACATACAGCAATTGTTTCTTCTAACCCTTGAGGGGGGACCTTCTGTTCCCCTAAGCTGGCCTTTACACTGGCTTTGTGTGGCTCTTGGACTTTCATCTATCTCAGGAATGTCAGGCCTAGTGGTAGAGTGCTTGCCTAGCATGCATGAAGACCCGGGTTCGATTCCTTGGTACCACATACTTAGAAAAAGCCAGAAGTGGTGCTAAGGCTCAAGTGGTAGAGCTCTAGCCTTGAGAAAAATCCAAGGACAGTGCTCAGGCCCTGAGCTTAAGCCCAGGACTGGCAAAACAACAACAACAACAAAAACCACTCTTGTTCTTTCATAGAAGCTGGAGGCTGTTGCTGGAGCATAACCCAGCCCATATTCTGTCAGTGATTGGGTCTCCTGCCTAGCTCTCTGTCCCAGGTAGAGGAAAGCCCACATCGCTGTGAAACTGTTGACCTTTCCTTGGCCATTACTCTCTTTCCTTCTGACCATGTCTGCAGCCTCCACTCCAGCCCCTCGCTCAGCCTGTGAACCAGGTCTCCTACCCACAGACCTTGGCCTTCTCTCTGCTTGGGATTCACTTCCTGGACCCCAGATGTCCACACAGATGTGACTCACCTAGCAGAGGCCCTTCCTGACTGCCCTTGCCTCCATACCCCAGCCCTGCTTTACTGCCTTCCTTACCCTCCTCACCCAGCTCTACAGTGTTTCTTCTCCTCCGTTTAAGAACTAAATGCATAATCTCCTTCCTGCCATGGTGTATGCCTCCTAAGGGTAGGAACTGGTTCCTTGTGAGCACTGTCCTCCAGCAACTGGAAGAAATTGATAGATGAAGGAATATTGATCTTGGGCTCCCTAACACTATATCACAAAGCAAACCGAGTGCGAGAGTTAAGTCACAATGTAGATGGAGTGTGGACACCTGCTTTACCATGTAGTAACCTAGGTGTGTGTCAGAACCTGAAATGGCCATATCCTAGGCCAGGTGTGTGCAGCTAACAGGAAAGCACACCTGTGATCTCTCTGGGATGCACTTAGGAACACTCAGAATGAACTTTTGCTGATGAAAGGCTGTTCTGAGTGCCCATCATGTCTTTCCTATTCAGGGCTGGTCAAAGGAATGATTTGTAAGGGGCTGCGTTTTTAAGTTAAGCTTACCTGTGTGGTCGTATGAGGTGTTAACCATGACACACATGTAAGATCCATGTTGGAATTCAGCACAGAATTCCCACACCATGGAAATACAGAGTGAATATAGTATTATTGTAACCAAGCATCGAGTTCTTAATACTAATAATGTCTGTGGTTCTCTTTTTTTCTGTAGTGTTGCCTAGAATAGAGAGCTGAAGGCAGCCATCTTGTAGATCGTGCACCAGCAGCAAGATACAAAAACATGGTGGTTGAGTGTTCAGGGAGGGAGGATCTGCGACTCCTCCACCCAACACGAAGTACGTCGAGGGATGGCTGCAGAGGATTTTGTCCCGTGAAATCTCTGTGAATCTCAGGCAGCTCTTTCTGGAAATGCAGATAAAGAAGATGAAGGACATTGGGGAACAGTTGTACACCACCCCGATGAATGGTGGACCCAGCTCCTTGACCATGTCACCCAAACAACCGAATTCTAACCGTGCAACTCGGCCGGATCGACAGGAAGCACAAAACCTTTTATATCAAGGCTCAGAGGCAGAGGCTGCCATGGTGACTGTCGCCACATGTGAGCAATGCAAAAGTGTTGAGCAAATCCCTCTTCAAGATTTGAAGAAGGGCACTGGGCCGGGCCCCAAGGAAGACAAATACGTGTGCTTCAAATGTAGCCTGCATTCAGCTCCTGCCCAATTCCATTTCGTCGGCGGAGATCCCAGGACTGCCCATATTGGGAATTCAACCGAAACCATCTCCAGTCCAGTCAATAACAAATTCAAGGTCAGGAACTTTAAGCCAGGAAAATTCTATTGTGACAAATGTCGGTTTTCCACCAAAGACCCGCTGCAGTACAAAAAGCACACACTTCAGCATGAAGAGATCAAATTCATTTGTTCGCATTGCAGCTACATTTCGTACACAAAGGGTGAGTTTCAGAGGCATTTGGTGAAGCATACAGGAATATTCCCTTACCAGTGTGAGTATTGTGACTATGGAGCCATTCGAAACGACTACATCGTCAAGCACAGACGGCGGGTTCACGAGCGCGCGGGTGCCAAGCGGCCCCTTAAGGCCGTGGCCAAGCTGGAGCCCAAAAGAACCAGTGTTGCCAAACAAAACACTGAGTTCTTCAAGGCTCCCAGTCCAAGGACGACATTTCAAAACAAGCTGTCGAGTCAGCTTTCCAAGTTCTCTCTCCACGCAAATAAAGACAAAGCACGCAATAGCATATTGTTGCCGGATGCGAAGGAATACCAAAAAGATGTAGTGTGCCTCCCTAATCAAATGACCTTCCCCGAGTCCAGGGAGGGGAGTCTGCTGGGGAACAGGAGCGTGGAGGTGGAGGTGTTATCACCCTCCAAAGAGCTGGTGCAGCCTGGCGTGCCCCTGACGGTCGTGGCCCCAGCGGAGCTGGTTGTCCCCACCAACTGCCTGGCCCAGTTGATGGATGTGAAGATCGTGAATGGCACCCAACAGCTTGTTCTGAAACTGTTCCCGCTGGAAGAAAACGCGCGCCTCGAGGCCACCAAAGCCGGGGACGGAGGGGATTTGGAGCATGTGACTCAAGACAGAAGCCCAGGTGAGCAGAGACAGATACCCCCTGCAGAAAACACCAAGTCCCCGAGGATGGACTTGAACCCTGGAGAGCTGACGAGCATGGAGACTCTTCAGTCTTCGGTCCAGAAACACCTTCGAAATGTGAAGTGGTTGAGGTCTTACGATTTTCTCATGCCCAATTCCAGCGTGGACAACCACAGGGCACCCTTCCTCAGTTCCAGTTCAGGTAGGGATCTGAACAAACCGGCGTTGCATCCATGTAGACCGGCTCTTCCTTCTGCGGCCCTCCAAGGACCGGCTCCCGCCTCTGTAGGAAAAATCAATGCCGGGGGTGGCCTTGGAGCCCCATCTAACCCTGGTCTGTGTAAGGCTGCCCTTTCTTCCGCTGATGGTGGCAGGACTTCCCACGGTGACTCCCAGCAGTTACTTCCCCTTGCGCCACCACCACCACCACCACCTGCAGCCTCTTCCGTATCTGGAGAAAAGGGCTTCGAGTCCAGAAGTCAGATCAGTGTTCCTGTGCAGATGCTTCCCCCTAGTAGGAAACTGGGGAGTAGCCAGATGGAGGTGAGCGAGGAAAGGTCGGGTGTGCACCAGATTTCCTCTCCTCATAAAAGTGAGTATTTGCATCTAAACTTACCCACAGAAGGTAAGGGGAGGTCTCAGCAGCCTGGGGAGTCCAAGCCTGTGGAACCCAAGCATTCTGAAAGGACTAGTAACACTTTCGACGGCCCGGTCATTTCATCAGTATTTTCTCTGAGCTCCGGATCTGAAAATGTTCCAGACGGCGTTAAGTGGAATAGCGCAACATCCAAAATAAAGTCAATTGAACTGTTACGCAAAAAGATCGCTCAGCTAATTGAATCGTGTGGCAAGCCTTCATCATTGTCTGCCAGCAGTGCGCATCAGCGTTCTACGGGACAGGTGTCACGGGGAACTTCCAAAGCCGTCCCCCCCAAAGGGATTGAGGATGTTAACGTGTCACTTGCAGGCTCTGACCCTTCCGCGGGTCCTCTCCAAAAACCTCAGGATGAGATTCCTGCCACCGCACAGCTGCAGTCAGTCTACCCACAGTTCACCGGAGGCAACGATGGGAAAAGCAGCAGCAGAGTAACCAGGAAGGCTCATGTTGCCACGCCAGTCCTGATCCCCAAGGGAGCCGTGTTGAGGGTTCTGAACTCTTCTGAGGATGCCCAGATCATAGAGGCGACCTGCGACACGCCTGTCAGCATACCTTGCACCAAAGCGCAGTTACCACAGCCAGTTCCCTTTGGCCCTGAGGTGCAGATAGACTCCGGCTTGAAGCCTTCAGTAAACGGAAGTGAGCGGAGAAACATGTCCCCAAGTTTGGAGACATATTTTCGGGCTAAACCAAGAAAAGAGGATGCCATCTGTAGCCCCACCCCTAAGAAGATTGCCCCTGCCCAGGGCCTCCACGGAGGCAGTGACTGGAGAAAGCCAAGGAGACTGCTTTCCAGAAGTCTGACTGTAAGCAAGAATAAGGCCAAGCAAGTCTACTCATCCAAAAAGAGAAGCAAGATCCAGGCTGAGCCCAGCCGCTGCCTCAAGGAGCCTTCCATCTTTCAGGTTTCAAGACAGCTCCGCCTGGTAGCAGCTAAGCCCGATCAGCTGATTAAGTGTCCCCGGCGGAACCAGCCAGTGATTGTGTTAAATCACCCTGATGTAGACTCCCCAGAAGTGACCAACGTCATGAAAGTGATCAATAAGTACAAAGGCAACGTCCTCAAGGTCGTCCTGTCAGAGAGGACGAGGTGTCAGCTCAGCCTCCGCCGCCACCACGTGCGGCTGACTTACCAGAACACGGAGGAGGCCAACCAGATTAGAAGGCAGATGCTGTTGAAAATGAAGCTGAAGAAAGTCCACAGGAACAACTACCAGGTGGTGGATGCCTTGCCGGACGACTCATCTCAGTGTATATTCAAGTGCTGGTTTTGTGGACGGCTCTATGAAGACCAGGAAGAGTGGATGAGCCACGGCCAGAGGCACCTGATAGAAGCCACGAGAGACTGGGAAGTCTTGTCTTCTAAGGGCAAGTGAACAGACACTGGTCTTGGAAGCAGATTGTCTTTTTTTTAGGTTTTCTGGTTTGAGGGGTCTCCAGATGCAGGCTTTAGGAACAGCCTGCTATCTGCTGGCAGAGTGTTGCTCTGATTGGCCTGTGAGAGTCACTTACAGCCCCGAGATTGTACACAAATGGATGCACAGAAATCTGATGGGATGTGAAGTTCTCGGCAGATGGCCAGTGGGATCTGAGACCTGTCTGTGTTCAACATTTCTTTTTCTGAGTGGATCCACTTCCGTTCAGAGGCCTGGTTTAGAGTGCTTGACACCTGCTCCTTCTACAAATGCCACTGAAGAATTCCAGCTTCAGTTAGGATTCATACTTACTTTGCATTTGCGTTAACTTGCCTGAATATTTGGTACCTTCTACTTGTTACCTGGAATTTGGTTCTAAACACACACATACGAAAGGCCATCCGTCCTCTTTCTTTCTTCTCTGTTACTTTTAAGTGTTCAGTGTAGCACTGAGTTTTGCTTTTGTTTACTCTTTTTGGGGAATGATTCCAAGGGTTTGCCTTGTAACAGGTGCTAGAAGAAAGAAAAACCATCTTGATCCTGTGTCAGTTAAGTGGGGAATGTGCCTTTTACAGAAGAGAAAATATTGGGCCTCTCTTTTGTCCCTAACAGTAACAAAGTGGCTGCTTATAGGTGGTAAGGAGATTTACATCACAGATAAACCTTGGGAGACCATTTGGTGGACTTGTAAGGCATGGTGACGAGGGCTTGTGTCTATGTTGTGTCCACGTGGGAACTGGTCCAGGGACAGAGGGTGCTTTCTGCTCTAGCTGGTCACTGGGGTCACTCCCCTGTTCTGAACATGAACCTGAGAGACACTCTGTGTCCCTCATGAGGTAATTAGAAAATGGTGGCCCAAAATATGAAGCTTCCCCCCACCATCTCCCCCTACTGCCTTTGTTGCAGGAACACAGTCCCTGGGTTTCAGTGCAGGTAACAATCTGCTTCTCATTTTTATCTTAGCCAGTCGCACTTCCCTTCTGTTGGCCTTTGCTGGAAGGACTTCCTCTCCCTGCTCTCCCACAGGTGTCAGGCAATGACTGTCCTACAAGGTACTTAGGGCCACTGAAGTCTCCTAAGCCCATTCCCTGAACAGGCAGGCTTGGCGCTTCAAGAGGACAGGTGGCCTGGCAGATGTAGATTGAGCCTGCATTTTACTCCTCGTTTGTCCAGGTTCTGGGCACTGATGTGCCTGGCACAAGTGGCGTGGTCACAAGGATAGCCTTCCTGTAGGGAGATGTGTGAAACGCTATCGGTGATTACTTCTGACATACTGGATCATCAGAGACCTGATTCTTTGGTTTTTTTTTGTTTGTTTTGAAATTTTCACACACAAAAAAAGTCTTAAGTTCTGCCAAATGTAGATGTAACTGCACTCATTTCAAGCCTATATTCATTACAGGTAATGATTTTTTTTTGTTACAATTCAATACATGGATTACACTGCTTAAGAGTTATTATTGAACTTAAAACTTGCATTTTTTAATCTTATATGTACGCATATATTTTTTACCATGAAAATTGCAAGAGGTAATTTTTCTCATTTCTTGTTTTGTAATGATGTGTGAACTGGGAATATGTAAAACATTTTTTTCTATCCTAGAAATCATTTATTTTGGAAGTCTTTTTACAGTGTTTTTGTCTCATCTTTTGAAAACAAAAGCACAGTAGATGGAGTCAGATGTATATATAGACCAACATATATAGATCAATATTGATCTGTAGTGATGTCAATCTATGTTGGTGTATAGATCTCTGTCTGTCGATCTGTCATCTAACTGAGTGACAGGAAAAGAAACCCCTCTGGTAAATCCTGGCATTTAACTATTGTGCATTTTTCTTTGGTGCTTGGTGGCAAATGAATATTGCGTATACCATTTCGCCACACGACGAGCAGCATCCTGAAGTCTGGTCCTCTCGCAGCTGTTTCCCCCTCCCACACAAAAGGAACCTAAGATGTGGTGAAGAGGAGAAGGAAGAGCTGTGAGTTTGACTTCTGTCTCTATACCTCATTGCTTCGTAGCTTTCTCCTGTATGGCAAGGCTGGGGCCGGCTGTGGACCAGGAGAGGGTGTTGGTGTTACCGCAGCAACTTCGCTGCCTTATCAAGTATTACCTAAAACACAACTTGAAATACCTGAGTGGAGCTGAATTTTTGTAAGTAGAATACATAGCCAAGTTTGGGGACTGTTCAGAATGAAACACAACTTTTTAAGGAGCTCAAAGGGCTCCTGGGATTCATAAATGGGGAGATGCAAAAGTGATTTGTCTTCCCTAAGTAACTAGCTGTAGAACATAGCTTTGACATGTAGCTGAATGCCATGAAGTAACCCACAGACAGAATAGGGCAGAACTGTGGTGCAGATTTGCATATTTTTAACCTTGGTTTTGAAGGCTCTCCAGTCACTACATTTTGTTACTAGTACTAATAACTTTATTTTTAAAGTAGATCTTTTGGGGAGGGGGGAACCAGAAATGAGATGACCTGGTTAATGTTTATGAAATAGGTAGGCTAATAAAATCTTAAAGCCACTAAGTATACTCAATAGAATACATTTTGTTCAGATTTATAGCCCCAGTTCAAAACGTTTTGTGAGTTCCTATCATGGGCCAAGTACTGTCTGTTAAAGTCACTCACCAGGACACAGTGTATATGAATTAGCCCTGCAGTTTTATCCCTCCTCTAGGATTTTCATAAGCCATCCCTGAAAGTGAAGATGTCACATTGTTCAGCCTTCAGAATGACTTCGAAACCCCTGGAATGTTTAGAAGAGCAGAAAACAAAACTTCGTCCAACGTGTCAAGCATTGTTAGAATTCCTGTGCCCATAGCAGTGTGTGTGTCTGCTGCTCTGATTTTGAAACACGATTGTACATAGAGGTTGGCATTGATTTTGTTAAATAAAACAGCTGTACGATTCTTTCTGGCCTCATTTCCATTGGCAGGCGTGGCGCCTGCGCACTCCACAGCCTTTCTTGGGTTGCAGGTCCATTTCTGAAGTCTGCAGTGCCTCATTGTAAGCAGAACATACTTGGAGTTGGACCCTGTGGGTCCATCATTACACGAGGTGCCATGTTTCTCTGGTTAGCTTGGACGTTAGTTTGGAAGGCTTGCTTGTTTGGACAGCACAGGCCGTGTTCTGTTGCACTCAGTGGCTTTGAGCTGGAGGGAGGCTTTCCTGCAGTCTGAGGCCACTGGACCCACAGTGGCTATCCTGTTGTCGTTGTCTTTGGTCCTTGGTGCCTCATACCTGGGGAGGAAAGAGCTTGAGGACATCTGCGGGGTGGTCGTTGCCTCATCCTGGGGAGCCAAAAAATAACTGAGAATTGGACTTGAGATGAATCTTGGCAGAGCCTAAGGGAAAGAGGTGACATGCTTAGTATGTTCAGCTCTTTGGCAGTTTAGTATACTACCTAAGCTGGTATGAGTCACCTCCATCTGTGGAATTCATCTGAAGTTATCACAGTGGTTATTCAGGGGAGAAGAGAGGTGGAATAAGACTCCCAGGACCACCAGAGGGGCTCTGGGGAGAGGAACGGCAGCAGAGGACTGAAGGGCAAGTTAGGAGGTGGCAGTCACTTGCTGTGTCACTAGGGAAAGCTGGGGAGGAGCCGTGGCACCCGACTCCCAGGAGAGAAGGAACACAACTGTGGGCAGGTTGGCTGTCTACTTTGCATTATGGGATGTGCTCTGCTGCAGCTGCCCTCAGGATAAGTTTCCTTCTTTTGCTAGTCCTGGGGCTTGAACTCTAGGCCTGGGCACTGACCCTGAGCTTGTGCACAAGGCAAGAGCTCTACCACTCGAGCCACAGAGCCATTTCCAGGGTTTTTTTCTTTTTTGGGGGGAGGGGGTGGTTTTGGATTTTGTGTGTGTGTGTGTGTGTGTGTGTGTTTTTAGGAGTTTATTGGAGATAGGAGTCTCACAGAATTTCCTGCCCAGGCTAGCTTTGAACCACGATTTTCAGATTGCCACATCCTAAGTAGTTAGGATAACAAGCATGAACCACCTACCAGTACCTGGCTTAAGTTGTCTTCTTAAAAGTTCTTCCATCACAGCTGGAATGGGATGCCTGGCTAAGGAATTCGGAATACAAATTCACACTTGGTTCAGAACAGCAGTCCAATAGAGATGCAGCACTGTCCAATAGAGATGAAACATCACCCATGTGACAATAAAAATCAGGTGGGATTAATATGATTCAAAACATTTTTTTTCAATCCTGAGGCTTGAACTCAGGGCCTGGGCTCTGTCCTTGGACATGTTTTTGCTCATGGCCAGCACTCTACCACTTGAGCCACAGCACCACTTCTGGCTCCCCCCCCCCTGCCCCCTGTGTATGTGGTACAGAGGAATTGAACCCAGGGCTTCATGCATGCTAGGTGAGCACTCTTACCACTAGACTGCACTCCCGGCCCCTCAAAATACTTTTAATCAGCCTAAAATGTAATGAGAATATACTTAAAACTTAGAAATCTAAGGACTGTAAAGAGTTGAGTTGTCACAGTCCTGGTGGGCCATAAAAAGTGGAATCATGTCTGTAATCCTAGCTACTCAGGGGGCTGAAATCTGAGGATCCTGGTTCAAAGCTAGCATGGGTACTAAAGTCTGTGAGACTCATCTCCACTTAACCACTAGAAAACTGGAAGTGGTGCTGTGGTTCAAGGGGTAGAATACTAGCCTTGAGCTGAAGAGCTCAAGGACAGTGCCCAGGCCCAGAGTTTTGTCCCACAATGGACAAAAAAAAAAGTGAAATCGCCACTTTGGAGAACAGAAAAATGGTTTAGAAGACTAGTGTGTGCTTTACATGCTTCAGTTTTGATGTTAAATTTTTGGTCACGGGCAAACAATCACACATTGAACTAACACATTGAAGTGTTAGTGGGTGGATAGATGCCTTACCCTGCTTTGATTTTTAAACTAAAGAATTAGCTCAAGATTCATCAAGTGTCGTGTATGCCTGGTAACTGACTCCCATACCAACAGAACATGGCAAGAAAATTTTGCATCATGAATATCAGTGTCCTTGTCTGAGCTTCATGGGAAGCTTGAGATTTATGAACATAAAACAAAGATATGCTAGGCCAGGTTTCACTCATTTGGGCAAAGGTAGTTCATGTCTGCCATCTTAGCTACTCGGGAGGCTGAGATAAGAGGATTGTGGTTCAAAGCCAGCCAGTCAGGAAAGTGTGAGACTCAACTGCAGTTAACTACCAGAAAATCAGAAGTGGTTCTGTGGATCAAAATAATAGGGCCTGAGCTCTTCTGCTCAAGGCTAGTGTTCTGAGTTCAGCCCCACAACCAACAGTAAAAACAAAAGAATGTCAGTTCTTGTAGCCGCACCATCTGGACTACTTAAGTATTGCCATCAGGAAAAGGGAGGACATAGCACAACTCAATTTCATTACCAATCATTTTCAATTTTAGAAACTACACACACAATATCTAAAGATTTATGTGTTAGATTTATGTGTTTCTCATGTCTGATTTTAGAAAACCTTCAAATGATTTTTTTTCAGTGAAATATAGCTAATGTCAGCTAAATTTGTTTTTTTAAAGGTGGTCTTTCATATTACATCTCACATTAAAAAATAGTAATAAACTTCATACCACATACTTGACAAGTTCCTAGTTATAAGCCCTGGAGAAATTGTTCCCATGGATTTTTCCCATTGCTCTGTATGACAAAGAATGTGAATCAGATTAGATCGGAGCTCTCACAAAAGTCAGTTCCAAGTGGAGACCCCTCTCCTAGCTTACCTCACTGTGGGAGTCCAGGCTTCTGCATGTAGCACTGCCTCCATCCCTTCCCTTAGCTCTGCTCCTATTTTGTATACTTTTTTTTTTTTTGCCAGTCCTGGGTCTTGAACTCAGGACTTTCTCTAGGCTAGAGCTCTACCATTTGAGCCACAGCACAACTTCCGACTGTTTCTGTGTATGTGATGCTGAGGAATCGAACCCAGAGCTTCATGCATGCTAGGCAAACACTCTACCACTAGGCTTCCCTTCCATCCCTTTTGTGCACATTTTTTTCCCGTGGGTCATGTGGCTTGAACTCTTAGCCTGAATGCTGTCCCTGAGCTCTTCAGCTCAAGGCTACCACCCTACCCCCTGAGCCAAGCCCTACTTCTGTTTTCTAGAGGTTAATTGGAGATAATAGTCTCAGGTCCTATTGTGCCCGGGCTGGCTTTGACCCTTGATCCTGAGGTCTCAGCCTCCTAAGTAGCTTGGATTACAGGCGTGAGCCACCTCGCCCCGTCTGTGCCCTTTTTTAGGGGGGTGGGAGCATGGGGCCTGAACTCTGGCCTGGAAACTCCCTGAGCTCTTCAGCTCAAGGATACTACTCTACCTTTGAGCAACAGGCCCATTTCCCATTTTCTAGTGATTAAATGGAGACGAGACTCTCGGCTTTGTATTGCCCAGATCGCTTTAAACTGCGATCCTGTCTCAGCCTCCTGAGTAGCTAGGTTATCAGGCATGAGCCACTGCACTGACCTGTGTACATTTTTAAGTCAGTTCAAACCCCTTTTGAGATTTTGCTTGGAAGAACTTTTAAATCTTAGGTGCAACTGAGAGAACTTGGCATTATAATGGGAACATGCTATTCCTATTGACTCTACTAGTAGATGTCAGAATAGAGACATTTGGTAATCTATCCTCTTTCTTTAGAGAAAAATATTTGTAATCACCATCATAAAAACTCTAAGTTACATAATAAGAGCCAATAAGGGAAAAGTTCAGCAAAGTTGCCTAGTACAATTCAGTATTTAAAACAAAAACAAAATACTAAGGGTTTTTCAACTCTTCAACAGTTTGTTTCAGTTCAAACGGATGAGATTTAAAATGAGTGTCCTGTATTTTATATGCAAACAAGAGCAGACAGAGGAGTCTGACCATGGATAAAAGCATATTTGTCATAGATTTTTGCAATGTACTCATCTTAAGTCTCTTCCATTTGTAAATTGCTTGAATTTTTCACAGCTATATTGGCTGTTTAGGTAACTTCCTTATTTTTTCCTCTTTTAAAATCCTAATGTTTGTTACATAGAGAAGATTTTTGTCCTGCTGAATCCCCCTTGATTTCTGGGATAAACTGAGCTCTGTCGTGATCTATGTGTGTAGCTTACTGAACTTGAAGATCTAATTTTATAGTTTTGTATTAAGTGATACTGGTCCATAGTCCTCAGGTACTGTCCTCAGGCAGTTTTATGATCAAGATTATATTCCTAAAACAAAGGGGTCAACTTCCCTCCCTCTCCCTCTCATGCTGCTAGAAGGGTTTAGCCACACCTCTCTATGGAAGCATCTCAGATCTGTATTCAACAGAAGACAGTGGACAGCGTAGACATTGGAAAATCCCAAATGTTGTTTTTCCTTCTCATTATTATACCATTTCATGTTTTTTTTTCCCTTAACTTTACGACTCTATTCTGTTCAAATTCCCTAGGAAAATATCAACAAGTCATGGCTGATAAGTGGATCTTTCATGGGCAAATCCATGTGCCAATTCTAGTGTAGTACTTGAGGTATTATCTTAGAAGCATCTCCAGTGTTTGTAAGCTAGTCAGTCCATGGTATTCTCACTATCCAAGGCCAATACTGAGGGGTGAGAAGTTGCGGCATCTATCGAGGGGCCCAGTTCATCACTTAGCATGCAGTGTCCTCTCATGACGGAAGCACAGCTGGCTCTTCCACCTCTTCCGAGGACACAGACCCTATTGGTTCAGGCTTTGTTTTTATCTGATCACCTTCTAGGACCCACCTATTACTGTGCATTGAGGTTAGATCTCAAAATAAAAAATGTGGCACAAACAGAGAGACGGAAGCCACGTCTGAGTTCAGAAACAGCAACCCCTATCCCTTAAATGACTCAAGAAAAGTTGAAAAGCTCGCCATTTCAGTATGTATGTATTCATAATGTTCTGCAAGTAATAGTTCACCTGGCACATGAACACAGCTGATTAAGCTTATAAAAGCATGCGTGCCTTTGTATTGGTTATGATTGAATTCACCTGATGCATACAGGTAACATGCAGAGGTAGCCACTAGGCAAAACTGGCCATGGAATGAACCTTAGTCAAGTGTTAGAGATTGTTGTTGCTGCTCCTACAATGCAGAAGGGAAGAGGCATAGTTATTTTTAAAGTCAGTATATGATTTGCTGGGCCCGGTGGCTCACACCTGTTATCCTAGCTACTCAGGAGGCTGAGATCTAAGATGGAGGTTCAAAGCCAGCCCGGACACTAAAGAACTCGAGACTCTTATCTCTAATTAATCACTAGAAAATTGGAAGTGGGACTATTGGTTCAAGGGGTAGGGCAGAAGCCTTGAGCTGAAGAGCTATGGGACAGCGCCCAGGCCCAGAGTTCAAGCCCCATGATGGACAAAAAAAAGGCAATATACGAAAGCCATGAGCAAAACTTTATATGAGCTTGAAATGTAGGGTAGAACAATCAAAAAGGTCAGCAAGAAACCAAAAGACAGTGTCATGCTGATGAAGTGGATTCTGAATTAGAGAGAAAATCAGGATTGAAGGGAAATGAGCCAAGATATCCTTGTGGCCCATCTTGGTTAGAAGCTGTTCAGTGCAGAGCTAACACTACCTGCTTGCTGTGGTTCTTTCCATTGCCATTTGCTTAGATAGCTGGGATGCAGGGCAAAACTACTCAGGGGCTAATGCCTAGAACACTAAGCAGAGTTGGAGAAAGGCCCTTCAGTGGAAGCACGAATTACTAAGACTCTTAGAAATGCTGAACCTGGCTCATATATCGGAAGACAGCGGTAACAGGCTGCTATTCCAGGCACCACACTTAAGATCTAAGTTCCTGCTCATGAAAAACAGAGGCGCTGTTGAGGAAATCGCCTCTAAAGCCTAACCTTCAAGCAGCCTTCTTTGGTTTTAGGAATTGACATCAAGAGCCACTGCATCCTTAGCTTTGCTGGGAACCTTTTAAATACAATAATCCAGCCATAATTTCCTCCATGTTGCCCCCCAAACAGAGTGGAGAGTAAGTAAATCAGACAGAGGCGTAACCTGCTGTACCACGTCCCAGAACCCAGACCAGGCTAAAACATCAGCACCCCTCCTCAGGAGCCTTCTGCCCCCTAGTGTCAGCCTTGAGGATCTGGTTCCAGGAAGTTCACTTAGGAGGGTTGAAAGATAATTTTTAACAAACCCCTGGCAGTAGCCATTGTGTGGCTGGGCCCACCAGGGGGGGGGGGGGTCTCTAAGCTGCTCCTATCCTTTTACAAAAGAGTCTGGGCAGGTGTTAACAGAGCTCAGCAGGTGACACTAGAATCCTCTCTCGATCTGACCTGTTCCAGTTGCTGTTTTTTTTTTTTAATGTAGTCTCCATGTGTTGTGAGGAACCAGACAACTAATCCCTTTGGGAAACTACCAATTTAATCTGTCCTCCTTAAGAAATCATTGAATGGACTATTCCTTTTCTTCCAGTCTCAGTTTTATACAGATCCCTCTTTTTTGTAAAGGATCATGTATTATATGTGGAGTGGGGGCGGGGGGAAGAGTCAATATTTCCAGCCTTCATTCACTAAGGAAGCCATAAGAGGAAATTATAATTTAGTACCTCTCCAGTGAAAAGTTGTTGTCAATTCTATTTGCCCTCAATTCACATGAGGTTTCTCTAAGGCGGGGAGTTATTTGCATGTTCAAATATAATGAGAACTGAGATTCCCTGCAAGAAAACAAAGTAATGAACAGCTTAACATAATATTTTAATGGAGTAATTATTTTAAGAGCAAAATAAAGTCAACCTGTGAAGCACAGGGATTAAACGATGTCATGATAATAGTGGCACGTGTTGTTATGATCATGTAGAAGTTGATCATTAGAGCATTATAATAAGGCTATTATTATAATCATTTTCATCACCAGGGTGCAACAGGGACCTTATTCCAGCATGTCTAAACCTTGGTCTCAAAGGAACTTCCTGCTGTGCTGGCTCTTGTGGCTATAGCTGGCACCAGAGAGCAGGGACATTGTCCTGCTCTTGTAGGTGAGCATGCAAAACTAACAGTGCTCTTTTCTTTCTCTGAGCTTACCACCAGCTTACATCAACCTCTTACCCAGGGGAGGAAAGAGTAGGCTGGCACAGTTAGCACACCCAGGTATAATTCTAAAGGAAGAAATGCATTATGGCATGGCCACTCTGCCAGACATATTCTAGCTGTCCCTTTGCAACCCTGCTTTGTGTCCAGAGGTTGAAAAGGAAGGGATAAGCGGTGTCAAACTCGAGTGATGGACTCATGTATTTGAGCTCCCTTACCTTCTAGCTTCTCTTTGGGGCTTGTACCACCATCTCATCTTCAAACCCAGAGTGGATGTTCCCCCAGCTTCCTCTTTGCTATTTCCACCAGTCCTCGGGCTTGAACTCAGGTTCTGGGCACTGTCCTTGAGCTTTCTCAAGGCTATCACTCTACCACTTGAGCCACAGCACCACTTCTGGCTTTTTTCTGTGTATGTGGTACCACGGAATCGAACCCAGGGCTTTGTGCATGCTAGGCAAGCACTCTACCACTAGGCTACGCTCCTGGCTCAAATAATACTAGTTTTGTAGAGCTGTTTACACAAAAATTGGGGCATTCCTTAAGAGAAATAGTACAAAACAGTACAAAAAGTTGGCTGTGCGGGTAGCTGAGAATTCTTTGTCTCTCTGGAGACAAAGGGAATGAATGGCTTGTCAACTGAGGAGGCCGAGGAACGACTTAGCTCAGATTTCAAGAAGGTTTCTTCATTGCCTTCCTGGCACGTCATTATGTCTCACCAAGAGTTCCCACTCCTATTTCCACCCATCTGGTCCCAGGACCAGAGCCTGGCAACTTCCTTCTGGGCTTCTTCTTTTGACAAGAAGGAAAACTTGCACCGGAAAGCAGCCAGCTGTCATTCCTTCCTTTGGTGAGTTGGCCTTGATGAATGTGCTCAGAAGAGCTAACAAGGGACCCAGGGCCTCGCAACTTAAGTGTTCCTCCGGAAGAAAATCATTTTAAACCTCTGCACCACATAATCGGCTAAGTCCTGTCATGCCTTGTGCTCGATAGTGAGATTGCTCTCACACCCATAGGAAACAATGTCCTTGTTTTGGTTTACTTGCTATGCTGAGCTTCCCCTCGTGCCATGCTTATAGTAACTGGTCTGATTTCTTCCAAGACCCTTTCCCATTCTGGCTCGACACTATCCCATGTAGAAGAGGAGGAAGCTAGATCTCCAAGGCTCTTGACACTGTTCATTTTCGTGCATCCATAATCTCATTGGCTGGTATTTTTCATATGTGGTGCCACCCTGTGATCTGGGGTCCACTTATCATTTCTCCTGGTGAATGAGTGTGGAGACATCTGGTGGTTTGCAGTTATACTCCTCTGAATTCTGGAGAACGATGTTAAATAAAACCCTTCGTTTTACCAGTCTTCTTACTGACACCTCATTCGGCCTTTCTAACTCATTAAAATATGTTATTTATCCATAACTTTCCATCATCCAGATCTACATTTATCCTGTGAATCTGTGGTCATGCAGGGATAAAGGCCCAAGGCATGGCCTGGTCATTTAGCACCTACTAGGGTGGCTCCAAATTGATTAATCAGCTGAGGATCCAATGCATCTGCTGTCTGCAAGGATTAACGTTGACCACGGCAAAATGGCAATGGCAGATGCCGTGTTTCATTAATGATTCACTCTAATTATCAGTAGTTCCCTCCTGGGGATTTTTGAGGGTTCTTTGGGGAAAATGCTGCTGTGTATATAGCAAGATGCTATGTACGCCTGCGCAGGGTTCTTCCAAAGGGGTGTTGGGGAAGGGTCAGGTACAGGAAAGATGACTCACCAAAGGACAGGGAGGAAGTGAATCTCCATCCTCTGCTTCTTCTTGAGGTCAAGTGGAGGATGCAGAAACAATTTTCACAAGAAGGAACTTCTGAGAGGATACTGGAAAGGGTGGAAGTGATTTTTTTTTTTTGCCAGTTCTGAGGCTTGAACTCAGGGCCTGAGCATTGTCCTTAGGCTTTCTCAAGGCTAGAGCTCTACCACTTGAGCCACAGTACCACTTCTGGCTGTTTCTGTGTATGTGATGCTGAGGAATCAAACCCAGAGCTTCATGCATGCTAGGCAAGCACTCTACCACTAGGCCAAACTCCCAGCTGGAAGTGATTTTTAACAAAACAAAGAGTGCCATCTGCAGAGAAGATTCTCCCCCTCTCCCCTTTCCCTTTATCTCCCCAAATTACCCTCTGCATATAATGGTTACGTGGCTTTTTTTTTCCCTCTTGGGACTATTAATAAGTCATTAAACCACTTAACTGAGTCTGTTATAGATATGATTACTATTGTTAACAATGATAGATATTACTTTTGTGAACATTATGTGTATAAGCACACCAAAGTATAAATTGCACATTTGCTTAGATGGACTTCCTAATATTTCACACTGGTTTATAAATTTGCCACCCAAAGTATTTTCCCTTAAGATTAATAACATGTCACTTTATACCTACAATCAGTGATATCTCTTTAAACACAAAAAGAAAAAAAACTGACTTTTAAGGCAGGTGCAGTGGCTCACACCTGTTATCCTAGCTCCTCAGGAGACTGAGATCTGAAGATCAAGGTTCAAAGCCAGCCCCAGCACTAAAGTCCATGAGATTCTTATCTCCAATTAACCACCAGAAAACCAGAAGTGACACTGTGGCTCAAGGAGTAGGGTGGTAGCCTTGAGCTAAAGAGCTCGGGCCCAGAGTTCAAAGCCAATGTCTGAGGGCAGCTGCCCCAATCCAAGGAGAATAAGCTCCCCTTGCTTCTGCTTTTTGTTTTCAGGTCCTTAACTGACTAGATGGTATCTTCACACACTGGTGAGCATGGTTTTCCTCAGACTATCAATTCAAAAGCTGACCTCTTCCAAAAATACCCTCAGGGACATTCCAGCCATCTGGGGAACTTCTAACAACATGAACAGGGTGAGGCTAAAGGGTCCAGAAAAGACCACACAGTGGTTTCATTTCAAAGGAATTTCCTTCCTCACACACCAGAGGGCAGTGTTCAATTAGTCTCAAAATAAAAAGCCTAGTCTTTGGACATGCTGAGTAGAGTACAGGAAGTTAATTTTAAATTTCTCTAGGCTGCATCAGCATCCCAGAGGCTCCAGGAAAACCAACTGTTCTAAGTGGTCCATGGCTTCTAGACTTGTCCTGAGAGCCAGGAGGGATGAGTGATAGTGCGTTTGCTCTGAACAAGTTTCCCTATGTTAGTGGCAAGCAGAGGATCAGAACTCAGCCAACATAAAGAGCTGTGTCAAAATATCACACTTATGTGAACTCAAGAAATCTCTCATAGAGCAAGCCTGTTCCTGTTGGTCCATAGTCCTGTCCAGTTTCCATCACCTTCATGACAAGTTCTGTGTTGCTACACTAGCTCTGAACAGCTGCTCAGAATAGGTAAGAGCTGGAATTGAGGCAAAGGAACCAACCAAGCATAGCTAGTCAACCTGTGATGCCCACCCCCTGAAGCCCTAACACAAGATGGTTTTGTTATTTTTCTGATGTCTTCCGTCCCAAAATATATCCCAATTTCGCTATCAGCCTGTTGGCTACTTACTTCTTGCTATCCTTCGCTATTAATACTAGTTAAGAGTTGGCATTGCCACGGGGCAGGGGAAGAGGGGAGGGGAGTGGGGACAAAACACGAAGAGGAATATTAATGTGTGAGAAGTAATGCATATACTACCTGGCAAATGTAACTGGAACCCCAACCATACCCCAACAATAAAAAATACCCCAACAATGCAAAATAAAAGATAAAAAAATTTTTAAAGTTGGCATTACCACGCTCCACAAAAGTGAAAGCAAATGTACAACTAATTAGGATACTAAGACACAATAGAGATGTATAATTATCCACACTAAAAGAAAGAAATCTCCAGTTCAGTAAATATTGTTAGACTGCCTTAGAATTAAAATATAGCAGTGCTATTTATTAAAAAATATACACTGAGCAGAAAGACGTAGAAAAATGGAAAGTACTAGAAGGTGCCAAGAAAATATGAAGTTGTGAAAAATATTTTAGAATGTCTACTTTCTATCTAGCTGTTCAAATAGGCAACACCAGAGTACTATGGCCTCCATTATGAAGTATTTCACTGTGTATCACTCCTGAAGGGAGTGATCTTAGGTTTAACATTCCTAAGATGACCGTAGTCCTCTTCGACAGGAAGACAGGATACTTCATTTGTCTTCATTCCAGAAGCACACCCAACAGCACAGTTTACTGCCTGGAGCCCCTCACATAGCAAAGGACAACTTCGACATTGGCCAGGCGAGAAGAGAATTTCAGGCTCACCACACATGGCAGTTCAAACAGGGAATGGCCTTCATATCCCATGAGGACCCCACTTCCATGAGGAAAACCCACACCCCAGAGGAGCACTTCTCAGAGACTCAGACTCTGGGTTGGTGAGCTCACAGCCACAGTGCCACTAGAACTCTTCCCGATTGTGCAGCCTACAACTGTGGATGAATTCAAGATTATTGGTCTAAAATCTATCCAAGACCTCAACAGAACCCCTAATTTCTTCAAGGCCACAAGTCCTTGTAAGACATGGAATACACTTCCTACTAAATTACTGAGTTAAAATCAAAGCTATCTTCTTCACAGTCCACAGGACTTAAGTGATTAACATGGAAGAAAACAAGGAATTCAGTGGGGAGAATGAACAGACACAAGACTGCGGTGAAGAACACCCCTTCCTGGAGTTCTACCAGGTACATCCTATGCGCGTGAATTTACCTGGAGACATGACTTTCAGAGCTCACACTAAACACAGGCCTTAGATGAGAAAGATATAGAAGAGACTTTAAGTGGAAGTTTCTCTTCATTCCTCATCTTCTTTGAAGGTCTTTCTTCATGTCTGTAAAAGCACAGAGTACATCAAAAGACATCTAGTAGCATCTTAATTCTGATCAAAGTCAAGAGAGCACAGACACTAAAATGTGGCCACATCTCCTGCAAATGCCTTCCACACTATTTTTCAAAGTACAGGGCCAGAAAGGCAGCTGTGTTCCTTAGCAGTGTGTACCAGGTTTTCACCACACTGGACAGAAAGCACTAGACAAAGCTCTGGAAAGCAATGTCAGGGCCCACTTCAAATCAGCCCATGTACAACTGGTTCACCTCTCGCTGGGACAGATGCCTGCCAAGGAAAGGATCGGATGCTATCACTTTAGTACTTATGCCTTGAGTCTACCTTGTGCCAGTACTCGTGACTCCTCCTGGGTATAGGAGGAAGGCAAGGCTTACCAGCAGTCATGAAACAGTCAGGATGATTGTTCCATGAAAGTTAACAGGCCATGTATTTCTTTTTTTTTTTTTTTTTTTTTTGCCAGTCCTGGGCTTGAGCACAGGGCCTGAGCACTGTCCTTGGACTTTCTCAAGGCTAGAGCTCTACCACTTGAGCCTCAGCACCACTTCTGGCTTTTTTCTATGTATGTGGTACTGAGGAATCGAACCCGGGTCTTCATGCATGCTAGGCAAGCACTTTAACCACTATGCCAAACTCCCGGCCCCCATGTATTTCTTTTAAGCAAATAATGTTTCACATTCAACACATTTGCTAAAAGATATTATACTTTTTCTTTCCGCCCCCCCCCTTTGGTTGTGGGGCTTGAACTCTTGGCTTGGGTGTTGTCCCTGAGCTCTTCAGCTACTTCCCTGCCCTTGAGCCACAGCGCTACTCCCAGTTTTCTAGTGGTTAATTGGAGATAAGAGTCTCACATTCTTTAGTGCCTGGGCAGTTTTGAACTGAGATCCTCAGATCTTAGCCTCCTGAGTAGCTAAAATTACAGGCGTGAGCCATCGCACCCAGCTTCTGCTCCTTTCTCAGTGCCTTGAGCAGCCCCGTTAAGTTCTGCTTCAGCAACACCCAGCACCAATCTCATTTCTTCATGAGCATTCCTTCAAGCAATCTTTATCTTTCTGCCGGTCACATCATGTCCTCAGTTCTTTTACTGCACTGTTTCCTCAGCATTGAGATCTCACCTTTGAAGTCATGTCTCCCAGACAGCAGAGGGACATTCCCCATAGTTCCATAGCAGCTCCAGCATCCATAGGGACGCACGCACCCCTGAAATCAAGAATCTACTCTAACAGCCGAGTCTTATCAGCAGTATGCTACAAGATGCAAACATTTTAACTCTTACAGCTTACTAGTTTTACTATGTGAAATAAACACCTGGCACCAAGCTTTAGCATCTTTCCTATTTGGACCTGACCTTTCAGCGGATAACAGATTCACCTACATTTTTGTATCCAAGAGTGTCAGTTCTGTTGAGATTTCAGCATTCCTGGTATGTAACGCTTGGATACTCTAAGAAGCCTGCTTTAAAGGGCACTTTGATTCTAACTTTCAAGAATGAAGAATCCTCTTCCTGCAACACTCCATGTCATTTGAAACTCATTCCACATCTCCATGTCACCTGGATGCTAGGAATGCGACATGTGCCTCAACTTAAGCTGCCTCTCAAACTGCTGGGGTGAGTGGGGTGTGTGCCCTCAACATCCCACCTGTGGCTAAAACTACAGCCATCTCCCCTACTCTAGTAACCCAGGAAGACTTTCAAGACTTTCGAGAAAAAAATTTCTGAGACTACCTGTACTATAATTATCTGGCAGGCTTAGCTGCCAAATTATTTTTGTTAAAAAAAAATGCTTAACCTCCTTGATTGTTGGGGTCTTTCGTCCCCGGTCCCTCTCTACTAGTAGGGGGGATGGGGAAAAACACACTCCGACCAGGCCAAGCTGCAAGAGGAAGGGGCCCACTGACCTCCCACACCCAGCCTTCTTACCCCGGAGCACGAACAGAGTCACCACGCAGCTTCATCAAGGCAGGAAGATCTCTATTATTCCCTAAGTCCCTCTTCCTTATATTGGGTGAGGGAGCCTATCAGTATACAAGATGGACAGGACAAAGAGATCCACGTGTATTACCCTACTAGAAGCCTCAGCAGAAAGTTATTAGACATGGCATTACTCAACCCCCAACATCTCCCCGTTTTTATCTTAAAAAAGACAAAACTTAGGATATGTGGGGCTACCACCATATTAGATTGGCTGTGCCTGCCTTAGGTGTCTCCAAGCTCATTAGTCTTCTTACCTGTCATGGGATCACCAAGTCCTTTTTACTTGGCTCCTGTCTTAGGTCAATAGGCTAATAGCTGGAACTTTCCCGTCTTTGACTACCAGCCGTCTATTTAAGCAAAACAGACTCGAGGGGATGCACCTATTTCCATGGGAGCAAACACCTGTTGCATTAGCATTCACTTTTTGCATTGACTTTGTATTATTTTAGGCAAGCAATATACATATATTACACTTATAGCACACAAAACAAATCCAAACTGATCAATCCTGTCCATCTTTGATCAAGTCCTAAAATAGTCTCTAGTAAAGATAACCAATCATTTAAAGTTCAACACGTGTCTGATTAACAATAATTATTTGTGTACATAGGAGAAGTCATCAAGTTGTCAAACTAAGCATTAGACAGATTCAAACTAAGCATTAGACAGATTCATCGCTCAACTGAAAATGTTATATGGCAGTTCCATCAAGCAAAATCTGGAACAAGCAGCTACACAAAAGGTGCTCATCACCTGCTCCAGAATATTCGATTGTTCTCTCAATAAATCAATTCATTGATCAAGCATAACAATTCCAGTCCTCACATGCTGATCAATGGCTTCTGAGATCTACAATGCAGTGTTCAAAGCATTCTCTGTAGAAACTGCAGTGGCAAGGACAATACTCTCGGCAGTAACGGCAGCTGCAGATGTGGCAATGGCCACCACCACGGTCAGGAAAATACCAAAGTCTCTTTTACTGATGAGCGGGAAAGCATTCTCCTCCGCCTGTACAGGCTCTGGTATATACTGAGGGGCTCTGACTACAATAGCCAGAGAAAACAGGGAAGCATTCCAACATTAACTAGAACAACATAATAGAGATTGAAACCAATAGAAAAATAGACTATAACACAAGCAAACTGTATAGCAAAGCAATAGAAGAATTGGAAATACTGAAGTATTGGTTAGAGGAAGTGGCCAAGACTGTTCAGATCCCAGCAGCGTGATCCTCAATGACGTTGACAGGGTCGTCATTGCTGCATGGATTCACTGGGCAACCGCACTCGTAGAAGAGTCTTCATCTTGACCGACATGCTTCTGAGGAGCCTCCACCGTCTGACATATCAGTCTCTCCGGCACCCAAATGGGACTGTCAGCATCCTGTGGAAAAACACAAACACTTCCTCGCCCCCACATGAGGACAGGGTCTGGTCCTTTCCAGTTTCCAGAGAGAATATCTTTCTACAACACTAAAGGTTTATGACTTGTAGAAGGATTAAAATGTCTATGTCCTGCAGAACGTCCTTCAGCATCAAGAGTTAGAAAGTTTAAAATAAGAGCTATAGCAAGTCTATCCTTAGGAATCTTCCAATCTCCCTCCTTTTTGTTTTAAAATTAATAATTTTAATGTCTGATGTGCACACTCTACTATCCCTTGTCCTTGAGGATTATAAGGAATACCTGTTTTATGAACAATATTTAAAGTTGCACAAAACTGAGCAAAGGAGGCAGAAGTATATGTCGGACCATTATCTGTTTTTATACTTTTAGGCATCCCATGGATGCACATGCATGCAGCAAGTGAGATATGACATCCTTAACCTTTTCTCCAGCATGAGAGGAAGCAAATATGAATCCAGAGTAGGTATCAATAGACACATGCACATACTGTAGAGTACCAAAGCTAATATCCCCTAAGAGATGTTGAAAATCATTTAAAGTAATCAATTTATCTTTAGCAATCTGAATTTTTTGTGGCTTAATACATGTATCCATAATTTGATATCCCAAACACAAAATGGAAGAACCTGATTGTACCTTTTCCTCAACTATATGGAGTCCATGACTCTAACATATCCAAAATTAAGCCAAAAATTTGTAAAAGTAAATTTAAATTAGGGTGTGCTAATAAAATATCATCCATATAATGTATTATTATTACATCAGGATAACTTTCTCTAAGGGGCTTAATAGCTGCATCAATATACACCTGACAGATTGTAGGCCTGTTAGCCATACCCTGAGGTAGGACTTTCCATTGAAATCTATGACAAGGACTTTCATTATTTATAGTGGGTACTGAAAAAGCAAACCTTGGAATATCCCCAGGATGTAATGGAATAGAAAAAGAACAATCCTTAATATCAATAGTAATAATCTGATATCCCTTTGGAATAGCTACAGGATTAGGGAGGCCAGGTTGCGTGGAACCATAAGTTGCATAGAATTATTAATAACCCTCAAATCATGAAGAAGTCGCTATTTTCCAGATTTCTTTTCTATTACAAAAATAGGGGAATTCCAAGAAGTAGAAGACTCAATGTGGCCAGCTTGCAATTGTTCTTGTACTAACTTTTGAGCTGCTTGGAGTTTTTTCTTTGACAAGGACCACTGAGGGACCCAAATAGGATTATCAGATTTCCACGTTATTTTTTTATTTTTAAATTTTTTTTATTTGTAAAATAATTTTTTATTTCAATGTATTTCAATGTGCAGTTATATTCGCCAGAGAGAAGGTGCACTACTTCTCACATGTTGATATTCCTTCTTATGTTTTTGTCCCCATTTTCCTCCCCCCACCCCTCCCCTCATTTTCCACTATTTCAAATAAACAAGTAAACATCTCTATAATATACCAGGTAATAAAGTGGGATACTGTAGCAATATGAGATTAACCAAAGGGCAACACAAGAGAAGAGAGAAAACATAATACATTAAGAATAACAGTCACTTATAATTAAGCTCTTGTTTCCATGTTATTTTTAATGCTGATTTCGCAGTGGCCCTTAATAAAAAGGATAACCAACTCCACAGCGGTCATTGTTTTGGGTTATAAACAGAGGCCGAGGATTTCCTTGAAGATGTTTTCCTAGACTGTTCCCTTCCAGGTAACCCTGTTTATGCATCATTTTCCAGGCCCTCTTACCTGAGTAATATCCTGATTCAGGTTTTGCCATCCAGGATTCTTTGTTCTCCTTGGCAGGCTCTGTGGTAAGATGTACTCCCATTTGCTGTAATATATCTCTGCCCCATAACGTGATAGGCATTGGTGCCAACACATAAGGCTGCAAAGTGCCTTTATGTCCCTCCTCATCCTGCCAGGATAAAACTTGAGCACTCCGTTCAGGACTTTGTGAAAATCCTAACCCTCTCAACGTGCAATCAGCCTTCTGAAGAGTCCATTGCTTAGGCCACTGTTGAGCATCGATAATGGATATGTCTGCTCAGTATCAAGGAGACCCTCAATGGTCATTCCTTGCACAAGTAATTTGAGCAGAGGCCTTTTTGAACAATCCTGCGCCCAACAAACCATTTGTTCTTTCCCAGTTGAACCAGACCCCTTGGATTCTCTGTTTTGAGGCATATGCATACCTGGGAATAAGATTAATTGGGCTATTCTATCTCCTGGACTGATGACTGAGATACCACAGGGAGAACTCACCATAATTTTAATTTCACTTGTGTAATCATGATCTATAACCCCTGGAAAGATATGAAGGCCAGAAAGAATCAGCGAACTACATCCAAGAAGTAAGCCTACTGAATTTGGAGGGAGAGGTCCTGACACCCCTGAAGGAATTAATTGAACTCCCATCTCAGGTGTTAATACGAGTCGGGAGGTGGAGCAGAGGTCCAATATTGCGCTGCCTGAGGTTCCTCGGATGAGGGAGTCAATGGAAAGAAAGGAATGTGATGAGGAATGGTCTGGATTATGCCTGGAGTACAGTGTACTGGCTTCTCCATAGCCCCATACATTTGCGGGCCCCGAGGCAAAGGGCCCCGCCTTCCGTTTTTTGACTCAGGCCTACTTACCAGGTTCTCATCAATATCAGTGACAGGTCTACACTTATTTGCCCAATGTTTACCCCTTCTACACTTTGAACAGATCCCTTGCACTGGGGACTTTTCTGTCTTCACCACCGAAGCTCTTTGGAGCACCTTATTAGGACATTGCTTCTCAAAATGTCCTAATTGGCCACAGTGAAAACAATTCTTTGTCTAGCTCCCTCTGCAGGGCCCAAGGGAGATACACCCCTCATGGCTGCTGTAATCACCTGTCCTGTGACCACTGCATCATTAATGTCTCTGCAGACTTTTATGTAAACTGATAAATCCTTTTTCCCTTTCCATGGTCTTATGGCAGCTTGACCCCAGTTGTTTGCATTTTCAAATGCCAGCTGAAGTATTAATGGCATCGCAGTGTCAGTGTCACCAAAGACAGGAGTGGCTGTTTGAATGAGTCTATCTACGAAATCTGCATAAGACTCATTAGGTCCCTAAAGAAACTTTGAGAGGTTACCTTGTAAATCACCAGAACCTTGTAAAGTCTTCCATGCTCTGGTAGCTGCAGTAGCAATCTGCGCATATGTTCCTGGTTCATACTGAAGCTGTGCCTCTAACGCGGCATAATGACCCTCGCCTGTAAGCATCTCACTATTTCTTTGTGGGAAACCGGCCGCAGCATTTCTAGGTGCCATTTCTAAAGATAACTCTTGCCAGCCAGTCTTCCAAATCAAATATTGTCCTCCATTCAGCACTGCCTTACATATTTTTTTCCAATCATCGGGAACCAAATTTAAATTTGCCAATGAGTCTAACATACTAATAGTGAAAGGCGCTTGGGGTCCATAAGTGATAACAGACTCCTTTAGCTGCTTAATGGTTTTAAAATCTATTGGTTGATGAGATCTCACCGATTTTGATCCTCAAACTCTGGAAAATCCCATCCATTCCCCATTTCTAACACTTCTACTCTTTTAGCTAACTTGCGGATGGATCGGGTGAGGCTGGCTGTTGGCTCCTCCCATGGAGGCGCAGATGGCTGAACTATGGGCAGCAGCTCCTTATTTTGTAATTCCACACCTGAGCACAGACTTTCTAAATCACTACCACTTAATTCTTCCTCCTCCTGCTTACTCGATTCTCTCTCGAATATTCCTCCAAGCGTCTCTGCGCTTCTTTTCACCTGTTCTTTAGCTGTTTCTTTGGGCGAAAAGTAAGCATTCCCGAATAAGTTGCCACATAGGAAATGTTCCTCGGGGGAGGTCTCCCTGTTTCAGCGCTTTCTCCAAATCTAATTTATGTAGATCCCATTGTGGCACATTAAGAAGTCCTTCCTTTAAAAACCAAGGACTTACTTTTGCTATCACATTCACATAAGCCTCAACCGTGGCTTCTTTTACTGCAGTACCATTAGCTTTAGTAAATCTTTTATAAGTAACCATTCCGCTCTTAGAAACATCTGAACCCATCATTCTGGCTTTTTTAAAAATCAAAACTCCTTTCACACACACATTCGCGGTCATTCCAGTCTGAACCCATTCGGTTCTATTGTAAAATATCCTCGCTCTTATACAGCTTTGGCCAGAGACTCCCACGAGGTTCCTCCCTACCATGCCCGAAGTTACCTGCACTTTAGAGGTGATCTGGGAATAATCTGTTACAATCTATTAAAACACCTAGCTGCTACTGCTGTGCTTGCCTCTCCGCTTTGACACAGCTGCAGCTTCTTTTTGGGTTGCCTTCTTTATGGGTTTTTTCAGGTTTCTCTGGTTTTTCAGTCTTTTCCTTAGGTTTGGGAGAAGTTTTTGGTTTTTCTTTTTTAAGCAGTCTCATGCCATTTTCATGCCCCACATTCGGCACTAGTATGTCAGGGTCCTTCATCCCTGGTCCCTCTCTACTAGTAGGGGGGATGGCGAAAAACACACTCTGACCAGGCCAAGCTGCAAGAGGAAGGGGCCCACTGACCTCCCACACCCAGCCTTCTTACCCCGGAGCACGAACAGAGACGCCACGCTGCTTCATCAAGGCAGGAAAATCTCTTTTTATTCCCTAAATCCCTCCTCCTTATATTGGGTGAGGGAGCCTATCAGTATACAAGATGGACAGGACAAAGAGATCCAATTGTATTATCCCTACTAGAAGCCTCAGCAGAAAGTTATTAGACATGGCGTTACTTGGCCCCCAGTACTTGACCACCTGCAGTGGTCCCATCCTGGTGATTGACTGGGTATCATAAGGTGACATCATACAGTGGTGGCCACCTTGTGTAGTTTTGATCACCTGCATGTAGTGTTTACCTTTAAAAGCTCAGCCCTACTGAAGGTTGGAGATGCTATCCGGCTGACGGTGAAGAGGAGCCACCATGCTGCTATTAAAATGACTTAGTTCACTGATTGCAGGGCGTTCAGGTTCCATGGCTTGGATATTACATGTATCAAAAGATAACAAGGATTTCAGTGAGATGTGTCTACATGGATGAAACTGAAATTTTGCTTTAAAAAGAAAAAGGTAAGGTTTTGGAGCCAATGCTGGGACTTAAAGGCGTGTACTCAGGGCCTGGGCCCATAGCATTTGTGCTCAAGGCTAGCACTCTAGTACTGGAGCCTCAGCTCCATTTCTGCGGCCCCCCTTACTCCCCCTGGTAAGAGTCTGTCAGGTTTTCCTGCTGTAGCTGCTCAGAACTCAGCCTCCTGTGGAGCCTAGATGAAAGAAGTGTGCCATCCCAGCCCCAGACCTGAGGGCTTCTGAGAGAAGTGCAGAGATGGGCTCAGCTGATGCTGCAGACAAAGAAGAGCAGCTGCTCAGTCTTTGGACCCTAGATTGTGAGCCCAGGAGGCTAATCAGAACTCAACCTGGAGAAAAGACAGGATTAAAGGCTTGAAGCAGCCGCACACCATGCCTGCTGGCTTCTGTGAGGGCACACCTGCTTGGAAGGGGAGGAGGAAGTTGAGGGGTGGGCTCATCTAGTCCTGCAGATAAAGGAGAGGAGTAGAGTACAGTCTGGACCTCATTCACTTGGTGAGGGCTCCAGGAGAAAGGTGGTGTTGGCAGAAGGAGGCCCCAGGACGGGATGTAATGACCAAAGCTCCTGGGGTAAACTGTGTGGTGGTGAAGCAGGAGTGCCTTATCTCTGAAGCCATGCAGGATGCCCAATTTTGGCCTGCTTAGGGAGGGACAGAGGCCCATCTTCTCCATGCAGTCCAGGTGGGAGCCAAGCACAGGGAACGAGTTGCTCCCCCAGCAGAAAGAAACAACCTCTCCAGAAGCAGTCATCTGGAAGTGAGAGAAGTCAGCGTCTTCACCCCTGGACAGTCCAAGTAAAGCAGGATGCAGAGGACCAGCCAGGGAGAGGATGGGACTCCTCAGAGCAGCAATCCTGGAGAGCTGGGCACAGCTACCATGGTGAGATCCAGGACCCTACCTGCCAGAGGAGGAGCTCTGAGCAGAGGCCTGGCACAGGGCTGGCACCTGGAGGTACAGCACCTGCAGGCTCCTGTGGAACAGTGGGACTTTGACCAAGCCAGCAGCCAGGAGCACCATGAGGTGGAGCAGGAGGAGGAGGAGGAGGTGAGTGACAGGGCTGAAGAGGCTCAAGAGATGGTGCCGCCACCTGGGGACAGTGACACACTCACAGGAGTGCCTGATGATTTTTCCACACTGGGTGAACCCCAACAATTGAGTAGGTTTCCACTTCCCCCAGTGCAGTACATCAAGGAATACATGGATGAAAATATTCAGAAAGGCTTAGCTCCTAAGCCTCCACCTCCAATTAAAGACAGCTTTATGCTGTTTGGCGACCAGTTCCACGGTGGTGATCTTACCGCCCCTTTGGAAAGAAGTCAGGGCATACAATGGCTTCATCCTAGGAAGTTCAATTACAAGAAAGAACTGAAAAAACTCAGTAGGTCCATCCTTATTAATTTCTTGGATCTTCTAGACATCTTGATAAGGAGCCCTGGGAGCACAAAAAGAGAAGAGCAACTTGACGATCTGAAGCTGCTTTTTGAATCCATGCATCAACTTATAAATGAATACAGATCCCACCAAGCACAAGAGAATCTGAGTGTCATGGTGGAGGGCCAGAAATGGCAATGGCTTGAAATGGCTGAGAGGTTTCAAAAGCAGCTGGAACAACTTGAGATGAGTCAGGCTTGCTTGCCTGGTGATCTGCCCCATTTGGAAGCAGGAATGACAGTACAAACTGAACCAAGGGGTTCTGAGGAGAGCAACAACTGGACTGGGCAGAAAGAGCAACAGAGAGCGAGCTCTGGATGGAGAAGGGACCAGATCCTACAGAAAGATGCCGCCTTGTGTGCCCTGATCGATGAGATGAACGGAAGACCATGAAGCTCTCCGGAGCAGCAGTAGTTTATGTTAAGAAAATAATAGATAAAGAAACAGACAATTATAAGATAATAGATAATTATAAGTATAAAGGGATATTTTAATTTTGTAATGAGATGCTATAGGTTATATTTTATTATAAATCACCATAGATTCACAGAGCATACCTATCTTCAAAGTAGCCACTTCAAAAAGCAAAAATTACTGTTGTGTGGGAGAGTCCTATTTTTGGAGTTGGTCACCACATCTGCTTCTGGGGCTTTTTTTTCCCCCCAAGACTCCTGTGCTGACCATGGTGAAGTGTGTGATGGTGAAACACGAATGCCTCATCCCTGAAGCCACACAGGGTGCCCAATTTTGGCCTGATCTAGAGAGGGACAGAGGCCCATCCCCTCCATGCAGTCCAGGGGGGAGCTCCTACCGGCCAGAGGAGGAGCTCTGAGCATGCACAGGGCGGGCACCTGGAGGTCCAGCACCTGCAGGCTCCTGCAGGAACAATAGGCTTTTGACTAAGCCAGGAACACCACCCGATGGTGGAGGCGAGTGGCAGTGCTGAAGAGGCCCAGAAGATGGTCCCTGCCCCAGGGACAATAACACACAGGAGTGCCCGATGAAGAGAAACCCAAGCTTACAAATTTCTAGGGCACTTCTTTTCAACACCAACACCTTCCAGAGTGTGGTCATTAAACACAGTGAGGCCCCCAAAGCATGGGTTCCCCCAAAACATTGGTGACTCTACCCCCTTTGTCAACGAACACACAGACTGGAAGTGCCTTATCACTTGAGGCATAGCTGACATGCCCATTCCCATGGATCATCCCTCTTGCTCTACACAGTATTCCATTTTCCAATATGGGCTCAAGGCATACACCCAGGCTGATGGTATGGTCAGCCAGGCAGTGAAGCTCTACATCATGAACTTTGGATCATTAAATGGAACCTTCTTGAACAAGCCCAATGAGCCACAGAGATACTATGAACTCAGAGGATGTGCTTAAGTTTGGGTTCAGTAACAGAGTAGATCTTGCTCCATGGATCATCCAGTACCTCTGAACTAGACAGGAGAGGATGATCAGTAGGAAGAGGAAGCAGTGTCTGCCAACTAACAATCCAAAAAGGAAGCCCTTCTATTGAGATCCCTCTCCCCTCTCCACAGACTTGGGATTGATTTCAAAGAGCATGCTGGGGCTTTCTGTAACACCTCTTATCGACTGAAGTCTTTCCTGTTGCTGAACAGCATATGTTAAGAACATAGATTTTGTTGATGAGTTCTGTGGGACATCACATGTATCAGTGGCCTTTGTTTTAGAACATTCTTGCCCATTTCAATACATCAGAATCATGGGGTTTTGGTTGGTGCTTGGAGAACTTCTGCCTACAGGCAGAGGAAAGCTGGGAGAGAAGGGGTGACATTGTCCAAAAAGAAATTGAATCTTATGGGACTGGAATGCCTCTCTACATCACTCTTATAACAAACTTTCTAATAAAGTATCTTGATTCAACCTCTTAAAATGTGGCTTCTCTGTACTTTGGGATCAAATTCCCATATAACAATCTTATTGTGCCCTGATGTGAGGGTACCTGAGGATATGTTCCCCTAGAATGACAAAGCTATCATGACAAATGTTGCTCTCACCATCTGTGAAAATCCAGTTTTAAAAGTCTTCTGTTTCAAAAAGGTATTCACCAATAAAACAGAAGATGAATGCTTAAAATTCAGTATCTACAGGGAACTTAAAAACCTAATCCATGCCAAACCCAACAAACCAATCACTACTAGGGTAAGGGAACTAAAGACAGACTTATCAGATGAGCATTTCTCACACATTTCTTTGCATTTTTACCTCTTTCTCTATGGTCATAAAGGAAATGGAAATAAAAACAACCATAAGACATTGCCTTACCGTAATGAAAATGGCCAACATTCAGAACTGAGGCAACAACAAATGCTGGTTCAGGATGTGGAGAAAGAGGATCCTTACTGCGCTGCTGGTGGGAACATAAAGTAGTACAACGACTCTGAAAGGCAACTTTAGTCCAGGGCCCTAAGCTTTTATGTATAAAGGTTGCAGTATACCAAGTGAGCCTCAGTTCCACTTTAGATATTTCATTGTTTGTTGGTGGGAGGAGGAAGAAATGGTAGATAAGGGAATCTCAGACTTTGGGTAGAAGTTTCAAGATATGGGGAAGCAGAGAATGCCACCTCTTTAGTAGCCAGATTAACCACTTGAAGGAGCCATTTGCTGTGCCTGAGGGCTTCTGATGAAGCACGTCCTTGCAAAAGGGGAAAAGGAAGTGGAAGCTGAGGGGAAGGCTCATTAGGACCTGGAGATATTAGACAACAGCAGGGTCTGGACTTCCGTTTCTAAGAAGGTTGTGTGCAGCAGAGCAGATCCAGATCTGACGACAGAGGCCTCAGAAAGGAGAGTAGAGATTATATGTTTATCCTTTGAATGTCAAAGGTGGACAGGGGATTCCAGATTTTGCTCAGAGGTAATTTAAAGGAGTGAGGAGACTTCCCAGGAAAAGATGCTGCTGTAACGAGTGGAGCAGGGTTCCATCAGATTCACCTCAGTTCCTTAAACCAGGGGGAAACATTGGCATCCTACCAGAATCATGGAAGCTTCATCTGGAGAAATTGGAACAACTCAAGTGCCCACAAAGAAGCAGGAAGAGATCCGTTGAAGTTTGGGGTTTAAACTTTCAGGTGAGTAAGGCACCAAGGGATCATGCCCTGGATCCTAGGAACTCAGGACTTGGGAGTCACAGGATCCCAATACAAAGGCATCCTGGGCAGAAAAGGCAAGCAGGCTTCCGATCTAAGATGAACTCTTCTTAGAAGCAATGGAGAGGAGAGGGAAATCCTCCCAAGGACAGAGGAGGGGTTCAAGGCTGAGGATGGGGGTTCCAGCCATTGCTCAGAAGCAATTACAGAGGTGCAGAGAGATTTCCAAGGAAAAGAGGGCTTTCCAAGATCTTGTCAGAGGCACTGGTGAGGAGCAGGGAAATCCTGACAGAAAAAGGGAGGGTGGTTAAGGCTGAAGCCCTTGGCTTCCAGCCTTTGCTCAGAGGCAGTGGTTCAGGAGCAGCGAGACCTCCCAGGAAGAGGGGCTTCCTGCATCTTCTCAGAGTCAGTGGTGAAGGGGAGAAATCAGAGCAGAAACAGAGTGTGTGGTCGAGGCTGAGGCCCGGGGGTTCCAGACTTTGCTCGGAGGCATTTTGAAAGTCGTTCTACCTGCCAGGAAAAGAGGGCTTTCGAGGCTCTTGTCAGAGGCAGTGGTGAGGAGCAGGGAAATTGCACCAGCAACAGAGGGCTTGGTCAAGGCTGAGGCCTGCTTGTTCCAGCCTCTCTCAGAGGCAGTGGTGGAGGAGCAGCAAGACCTCCCAGGGAATAGAGGGGCTTCCAGCCTCTTGTCAGAGGCAGTGGTGAGGAGCAGGGAAATCAGCCCAGGAACAGAAGGGGTGTTCAAGGCGGAGGCCCGGGCCTTCTAGCCTTTTTACAGAGCAGCTGGAAGGAGCAGCGAGACCTCCCAGGAGAAGAGGCGGTGGGTTGCAGCCTCTTCTCAGAGACAGTGGTGAGGAGCAGGGACATCTGCCCAGGAACAGAAGGGGTGGTCAAGGCAAAGGCCCTTTGGTCCAGCCTTTGATTAGAGGCAGTTGTTGCAGAAACCCCCATTTCCTGGGATGAGTCCCTGCTCTGCATCTTCTCAGAGACCGTGATGAGGAGCAGGCAAATCTAACCTGGAACCATGACTGTGGTTGATTCTGAGGCCCTGCTTTCTTGCCTCTGTTCAGAGGCAATTTATACTCATCTATCTCACATGAAAAGGATTTTTTTGATCTGTAGGTATATTTTAGATATGAGGCATTGGTCTGTTGTGTGGTTAGTGAAGAACTTCTATCCCACAGTGGGCCTTCTGTTTAACTTGCTAGCTATGTCCTTTGCCATACAGAAGCTCATCATTTTAATGCAGCCCCATTTGTTCAAATTTTCTTTAATCTGTTGTGTTTCTGGGTTTTTATTTAGAAAGTTTCCACCTGTGCCAAGGAGCCCTAGTGTATCTACTTGTAAAGTTTTTAGTGTACCTGTTTTTACCTTGAGGTCTTTGATCCATTTCCCATTAATCTTGGTACAGGGTTACATAGAAGGATACTTTAGCTTTCTGCAGGTGCTTAACCAGCTCTGCCAGCACCACTTGTTGAAGAGGCTGTCTTTCTTCCATTCTATTTTTCTGGCTCCCTTATCAAAGATCAGGTGGCCATAGATGTGTGGGTTGATTTCTGGGTCTTCAGTTTTATTCCATTGTTACTCTGGCCTGTTCTTGTGCTGGTACCAGGCTGCTTTATTTACTATAGCTTTGTGATAGAGTCTAAAGTTTTGTATTGAAATTATTCCTGGGCTGTTTTTTTTTTGCTAAGAAATGTTTTTGCTGTACAGGGTCTTTTATTATTCCATATGAACTTTTGGATTGCCTTTTCTATTTCTTTAAATAATGACATTGGGATCTTGATGGGTATTGCATTGAATTTGCAGATAGCCATTGGCAAGATTGCCATTTTCACGATGTGAATTTTTCCAAGAGCATGGGAGGTTTTTCCATTTCTGCAGTTCTGCTTTAATTTCCTTTTTTCGAATTTTTAAAGTTATGTCTTTTACATTCTTAGTTAAGTCTTAAGTACTTTACTTTTTTTTGAGGCTATTGCAAAAGGAGTTGCTTTCCCGATTGCTTCTTGGCTCCTCATGTTGTTTGTATACAGTAAGGCAGTTAATTTTATACCTTGCTACCTTCGTGAAATTTCAGACCAGCTCAAGCAATTTGGGAGTGGACTCTGTAGATCTTTCAATTCAAGAGCATGTCATCTGCAAAGAGGGAAATTTTCACTTCCCCTTTCCCTATTTGGATCTCTTTTATGCTTGCTTCTTGCCTTATTGCTCTGGCTAGGAATTCTAATACTGTGTTAAAGAGAAGTGGAGAGAAAGGGCATCCTTGTCTCATTCCTGATTTTAGAGGAAATGGCTTTAGCTTTTTGCCATTAGGTATAATGCTAGCTGTGGGTTTCTCTTACACAGCCTTTATTTTTTATATTTTTATTGTAATTAATAGAAGTGTTACATTATATTCTGCAGATAGGTGCATTACTTCACAAACATTGATACGCTTTTTCATGTCTTGATCCCCATTTCCCTCCCCCCCCACCCCTCATCTTGATTTCCTCCCTTCCCTATCTGACTTCAAATAACCAAATACGCATTTATACAATATATCAGATAACTAGGATATACAGCCTTTATTGTACTGAGGAATGTTCCATGGATTCCTAGTTTCTCTAGAGCTTTGAGCATAAAGGGGTGTTGTAACTTGTCAAATGCCTTTTCTGCATCTGTGGAGACAATCATGTGATTCTTGTCCTTGCTCCTGTTGATGTGATGAATTATGTTGATTTGGCTGTATTGAACCAACTTTGCATCCCTGTGATGAATCCTGTTTGATCGCAGTATGTAATTTTTTTAATGAGTTGCTGAAGACGATTGGTTAGACTTTTGAGATGTTTTGCATCAAGATTCAAAGAAATGGGTCTATAGTTCTTTCAGTCCCTGTCTGGTTTTAGGATGATGGTTATGCTGGCTTTGTAGCATGAGTTTGGCAAAGAGTCTTCCATTTCAATTTCATTGAAGAGCCTGAGTATTGGTGTGAGCTCTGCTTTTATAGGACATATATACTTCAGCTGCTGTGAATCCATCTGGCCCTGGGCTTTTCTTGGATGGGAGATCTCTTACTGCCATTTCTATTTGAGTACTTGAAATAGGCTTGTTTAGCTGGATGGGGTCTTCTTGGTTCAGTTTGGGTATGTTAATAGTGGCTAGAAATTCATCCATCTCTTCTAGATCCTCAAATTTGTTGGTGTAAAAGTTTGGAAAGTATTCCCTTATGATGCTCTGGATCTTGGTAATTTCTGTCATGACATTTCCATTCTTGTCCATGATTTTGTTTATCTGGGTGCACTCCCTTTTTTTGTTAAGATTTTCTAAGGGTCTGTCAACTTTGTTAATTTTTTCAAAGAACCAACTCCTTGTTTTGTTCATTTGTCTATGGTCTTTTTAGTCTCCGTTTAATTCTACTTTGATTTTAATAATTTTCTTCCTTCTACTGGAATTGGGATTGGTTAGTTGCCCTTTTTCCAAGAGCTTAAGGTACATCATTAAATTGGTTTGTGTTGTTTCCAATTTGTTGAAGACACTCAGAGCTATAAATTTTTCTCTGAGTACTGCCTTTGCTGTGTCCCCAAAGAGCTGGTATTTTGTGCTCTTTTTCGTTAAATTCCATAAACTGTTGAACTTCTGTTCTGATCCCCTCCATGACCCACTGATGATTCAACAATGTGTTGTTCCATCTCCATGAATTACAGGGTTTTCCTTTGAGGAGTTGGTGTTCAGTTCCAATTTGATGCCCTTGTGGTCTGAGAGAATGTAGGGAATAGTTTGTGTTTCTGAATCCACACAGGTTTGCTTTATGCCCTAAAATGTAGACTTTTTTAGAAAATGTTCCAAGTCATGCTGAAAATAACATTCTGGTGTATCTGGTGGAATAACCTGCAGATGTCTGTTAAATCTAGTGGGTCTATATAATTGTTAAATTCTGAGGTTTCTCTGAGTTTTTGCCTGGTTGATCTATCCATAGATGAGAGTGGTGTGTTAAGTTCACCGACAATCACTGTGTTTGGATCTAGGTGTGATTTTAGTGCAAGTAAAGTTCGCTTGGTAAAGTTGAGTGCTCTGGCATTGGTTGTGTAGATATTTAGGATGCTTATGTTCTCCTAAAAGAGAGATCCACTTAGTATGTAGTAACCTTCTTTGTCTCTTCTCAGTAATTTTAGTTTGAAGTCTATTTTATCTGATATAAGGATGGCAACTCCAGCCTGTTTATAAGGGCTGTTAGCTTGATAGATTTCATTCCAGCCTGTCACTCTCAAAATATGTTTTTGAGGCAAGATGTGTCTTTTGAAGATAGCAAAATGATGGATCTCACTTTTTGATCCAAGTAGAGAGTCTATGCCGTTTAAGTGGAGAGTTGAATTCATTGATGTTGAGGGTTAGGATTGAAAAATATTTACTAGTTCCTGCCATTTTTAAAAATTTCTTTAGGACCTGTGGTTTATTGGCTCTTACAGTCATTAATGCTGTAATGCTTGCTTGGTTGCTACGTATTGTTGCAAGTTTTGTTTGGAGTGGAAGGTTTGTATTGTTCCCTCAGTTATGAATGAGAGCATAGCTGGGTATAGTATTCTTAGTTGGTAGTGATTTGTCTGTAGGATATGAGTTACATCCTTATAAGCTCTTCTTGTTTGCATGGTCTCTGCTGAGAAATCTGTGGTTATTTTGATTGCTTGGCTTTCCTCTGTAGGCGATTGTTCTCTCCTCCCGGGTTGCTTTTAGGATCCTATCCTTGGTCTCTATTGATCCTGCAGAGATTATAATGTGGTGGGATGTCCTTTCCTGGTCAGGTCTGTTTGGGGTTCTAAAAGCTTCTTGTATCTGGATGTGCCTGCCCTTCTGGATATTTGGGAAGTTCTGAGGTTATTCCCTGAAGTATATTTCCAAAGCCACTTACCTGTTTGTCCAGGCCCTCCATACTCATGTTTTTGTCCCATTTCCCTCTTCCACCTCCTCACTTTGAAATAAAAAAGGGAAGGGGGAAATAAATAAATGTATATACAACATACCAGATAAAAAGATATTGTAACAATATGAGAATAACCAAGGGACAACATAAGATATGTGAACACAGTACATTAAGAACAATCTTATATAGATCTTGTTTCCATATCCTGGAAGTCCTTTAGTTAAATCTCATCCTATATGGCCTTTTGTATCCAGGTTTTGAGGTATTGTAATCCTCTGCTAGGAAAGTCCAATGTTTGTACTAATTATTACAAATGAGGGGAACCATTGAGCCTACGTTCCTTTGGGTCTGGCTTACTTCAATTAGTATTTTTTCCAAGCCTTTCTGTCAGGGTCTTTTGTCCCTGGCCCCCCTCTACTAGTAGGGGGATGGGGAAAAACACACCCCAACCAGGCCAAGCCACGAGAGGAAGGGGCCCACTGTCCTCCCGCACCCGGCCTTCTTACCCCAGAGCACAAACAGAGACGCCACACAGCTTCATCAAGGCAGGAAGATCTCCCTCCCTTTATTCCCTAAATCCCTCCTCCTTATATTGGGTGAGGGAGCCTATCAGTATACAAGATGGACAGGACAAAGAGATCCACGTGTTTTATCTCTACTACATGCCTCAGCAGAAAGTTATTAGACATGGCGTTACTCAACCCCCAACATCTCCCCGTTTTTATCTTAAAAAAGACAAAACTTAGGATATGTGGGGCTACCACCATATTAGATTCGCTGTGTCTGCCTTAGGTGTCTCCAAGCTCATTAGTCTTCTTACCTGTCATGGGATCACCAAGTCCTTTTTACTTGGCTCCTGTCTTAGGTCAATAGGCTAATAGCTGGGACTTTCCTGTCTTTGACTACCAGCCGTCTATTTAAGCAAAACAGACTTGAGGGGATGCATCTATTTCCATGGGAGCAAACACCTGTCGCATTAGCATTCACTTTCTGCATTGACTTTGCATTATTTTAGGCAAGCGATATTACAATTATAGCCCATAAAAACAAATCCAAACTGATCAATCCTGCCCATCTTTGATCAAGTCCTAAAATAGTCTCTAGCAAAGATACATGTATCTGATTAACAATAATTATTTGTGTACATAGAGAAATCATCAAGTTGTCAAACTAAACATTAGATTAATCGCTCAACTGAAAATGTTATATGGCAGTTCCATAAAGCAAAATCTGGAACAAGCAGCTACACAAAAGGTGCTCATCACCTGCTCCAGAATATTCAATTGTTCTCAAAATAAATCAATTCATTGATCAAGCATAACAATTCCAGTCCTCACATGCTGATCAATGGCTTCTGAGATCTACGACGCAGTATTCATTCTCTGTAGAAACTGCAGTGGCAAGGGCAATCCTCACAGCAGTAACAGCATCTGCAGATGGGGCAATAGCGACCACCATGGTCAGGAAAATACCAAAGTCTTTTACTGATGAGTGGGAAAGCATTCTCCTTCACCTGTACAGGCACTGGTATATACTGAGGGGCTCTGACTACAATAGCCAGAGAAAACAGGGAAGCATTAATAATTAAGAGATTGAAACCAATAGAAAAACAAAGACTATCACATAAGCAAACTGTATCATAGCCAAGCAATAGAAGAATTAGAAATATTGAAGTATTGGTGAGAGGAAGTGGCCAAGACTGTTCAGGTCCCAGCAGCATGGTCCTCAGTGACGTTGACAGGGTCACCACTGCCGCGTGGATTCACGTGGGGAACCACACTCATAGAAGAGTCTTCATCTTGACCGACGTGCTTCCGAGCAGTCTCCACCGTCTGACCTATCAGTCTCTCCGGCACCCAAATGGGACTGTCAGCATCCTGTGGAAAAACACGAACACTTCCTTGCCCCAACATGAGGACAGGGTCTGGTCCTTTCCAGTTTCCAGAGAGAATATCTTTCTACAACACTAAAGGTTTATGACTTGTAGAAGGATTAAAATGTCTATGTCCTGCAGAACGTCCTTCAGCATCAAGAGTTAAAGTTTAAAGAAAAAAGAGCTGTAGCAAGTCTATCCTTAGGAGTCTTCCAATCTCCCCCTTTCTGTTTTAAAATTAATAATTTTAATGTCTGATGTGCACACTCTACTATCCCTTGTCCTTGAGAATTATAAGGAATACCTGTTTTATGAACAATATTTAGAGTTGTACAAAACTGAGCAAAGGAAGTCGATGTCTATTCTGGACCATTATCTGTTTTTATACTTTTAGGCATCTCCATGGATGCACGTGCATGTAGCACATGAGATATGACATCCTTAATCTTTTTCTCCAGTATGAGAGGAAGCAAATATGAATCCAGAATAGGTATATCCCAAATACAAAATAGAAGAACCTAATTGTACCTTTTCCTCAGTTATATGGTGTCCAGGACTCTTTTACAAAATTTTGGCTTAATGTGGGATATGTTAAAGTAAATTTAAATTAGGGTGTGCTAATAAGCATCAATATACACCTGACAGATTGTAGGGCTGTTAGCCGTACCCTGAGGTAGATAGAAAAAAAAATTCCAATGGAAAGTACTAACTTTTTTTTTTTGCCAGTCCTGAGCTTGGCCTCAGAGCCTGAGCACTGTCCCTGGATTTTCTCAAGGCTAAGGCTCTACCACTTGAGCCACAGCACCACTTCTGGCTTTTTGCTATGTATGTGGTACCGAGGAATTGAACCCGGGTCTTCATGCATGCTAGGCAAGCACTCTACCACTAGGCCAAACTCCCGGCCCCTCCATTGAAATCTTTGACAAGGACTTTCATTATTTATAGAGGGTACTGAAAAAGCAAACCTTGGAACATCCTTAGGATGTAATGGAATAGAAAAAAAACAATAGTAATAATTTGATATCCCTTTGGAATAGCTACAGGATTAGGGAGGCCAGGTTGCGTGGAACCATAAGTTGCATAGAATCATTAATAACCCTCAAATCATGAAGAAGTCGCTATTTTCCAGATTTCTTTTCTATTACAAAAATAGGGGAATTCCAAGGAGAAGTAGAAGGCTCAATGTGGCCAGCTTGCAATTGTTCTTGTACTAACTTTTGGGCCGCTTGGAGTTTTTTCTTTGACAAGGACCACTGAGGGACCCAAATAGGATTATCAGATTTTCATGTTATTTTTAATGGTGATTTCACAGTGACCCTTAATAAAAAGGATAACTAACTCCACAGCGGTCTTTTTTTTGTTGTTGTTGGGTTACAAACAGAGGCTGAGGATTTCCTTGAAGATGTTTTCCCAGACCTTTCCCTTCCAGGTAACCCTGTTTATGCATCATTGTACAAGCCCTCTTACCTGGGTAATATCCTGATTCAGGTTTTACCATCCAGGATTCTTTGTCTTCCTTGACAGGTTCTGTGGTAAGATGCACTCCCATTTGCTGTAATATATCTCTGCCCTATAACGTGATAGGCATTGGTGCCAACACATAAGGCTGGAAAGTGCCTTTATGTCCCTCCTCATCCTGCCAGGATAAAACTTGAGCACTCTGATCAGGACTTTGCACGTTGAGAGGGTTACGATTTTCACAATCAGCCTTCTGAAGAGGCCATTGCTTAGGCAATGTTGAGCATTGATAATGGATATGTCTGCCCCAGTATTAAGGAGACCTTCAATGGTCATTCCTTGCACAAGTAATTTGAGCAGAGGCCTTTTTGAACAATCCTGCGCCCAACAAACCATTTGTTCTTTCCCAGTTGAACCAGACCCCTTGGATTCTCTGTTTTGAGGCATATGCATACCTGGGAATAAGATTAATTGGGCTATTCTATCTCCTGGACTGATGACTGAGATACCACAGGGAGAACTCTATAACCCCTGGAAAGATATGAAGGCCAGAAAGAATCGGCGAACTACATCCAAGAAGTAAGCCTACTGAATTTGGAGGGAGAGGTCCTGACACCCCTGAAGGAATTAATTGAACTCCATCTCAGGTGTTAATACAAGTCGGGAGGTGGAAGAGGTCCAATACTGCGCTGCCTGAGGTTCCTCGGATGAGGGAGTCAATGGAAAGAAAGGAATGTGATGAGGAATGGTCTGGATTATGCCTGGAGTATGGCGTACTGGCATCTCCATAGCCCCGTACATTTGCGGGCCCGAGGCAAAGGGCCCCACCTTCCGTTTTTTGACTCGGGCCTATTTACCAGGTTCTCATCAATATCAGTGACAGGTCTACACTTATTTGCCCAATGTTTACCCCTTCTACACTTTGAACAGATCTCTTGCACTGGGGACTTTTCTGTCTTCACCACCGAAGCTCTATTTGGCCACAGTGAAAACAATTCTTTGTCTAGCTCCCTCTGCAGAGCCCAAGGGAGATACACCCCCTCATGGCTGCTGCAATCACCTGTCCTGTGACCACTGCATCATTAATGTCTCTGCAGACTTTTATGTAAACTGATAAATCCTTTTTCCCTTTCCATGGTCTTATGGCAGCTTGACACCATTTGTTTGCATTTTCAAATGCCAGCTGAAGTGTTAATGGCATCGCAGTGTCAGTGTCGCCAAAGACACGAGTGGCTGTTTGAATGAGTCTATCTACGAAATCTGCATAAGACTCGTTAGGTCCCTGAAGAACGTTTGAGAGATTACCTTGTAAATCATCAGAACCTTGTAAAGTCTTCCATGTTCTGGTAGCTGCAGTAGCAATCTGCGCATATGTTCCTGTTTCATACTGGAGCTGTGCCTCTAACACTGGAAAATCCCATCCACCCCCCATTTCTAACGCTTCTACTCTTTTAGCTAACTTGCGGACAGATGGATCGGGTGAGGCTGGCTGTTGGCTCCTCCCACGGAGGCGCAGATGGCTGAACTATGGGCAGCAGCTCCTTATTTTGTAATTCCGCACCTGAGCACAGGCTTTCTAAATCACTACCACTTAATTCTTCATCCTCCTGCTTACTCGATTCTCTCTCGAATATTCCTTCAAGCGTCTTTGTGCTTCTTTTCACCAGTTTAACTGGTTCTTTGGATGAAAGTAATCATTCCCGAATAAGTTGCCACATAGGAAATGTTCCTCGGGGGAGGTCTCCCTGTTTCAGCGCTTTCTCCAAATCTAATTTATGTAGATCCCATTGTGGCACATTATTGCCTCACCCTCCATTAGGTTTCTCCCTACCATGCCCGAAGTGACCTGCACTTCGGAGGTGATCTGGGAATGTTAACATTTATTTTTTTTTTTAGCTGCAGCTTCTTTTTGGGTTGCCTTCTTTATGGGTTTTTTCAGGTTTCTCTGGTTTTTCAGTCTTTTCTGTAGCCTTAGCTTTGGGAGAAAATTTTGGTTTTTCTTTTTAAGCACTCTCGTGCCCTTTCATGCCTCTTTTGTGCCCCTTTCATGCCCCTCATTGGGCGCCAGTATGTTGGGGTCCTTTGTCCCTGGTCCCCCTCTACTAGTAGGGGGATGGGGAAAAACACACCCTAACCAGGCCAAGCTATGAGAGGAAGGGGCCCACTGTCCTCCTGCACCCAGCCTTCTTACCCCAGAGCACAGAGACGCCACACAGCTTCATCAAGGCAGGAAGATCTCTCTCTCCCTTTATTCCCTAAATCCCTCCTTATATTGGGTGAGGGAGCCTATCAGTATACAAGATGGACAGGACAAAGAGATCCACGTGTTTTATCTCTACTACAAGCCTCAGCAGAAAGTTATTAGACATGGCATTACTCGGCCCCCAACACCTTTACATTTCCTTACAAATGGGGCGATGTTCTTTCTGATGGCAGCATAGAATTTCATTGTGTATAAATACTACATCTTGTTGATCCAATCATCAGCTGAGGAGCATCTGGGTTTGTTCCATATCTTTGCTATGGTAAATAGTGCTGCAATGGATACCCTTGTGCTACTGGCTTTAGTATGTCTTGTTTCTGGATGTTTGGGTAAATGCCAGTGTGTGGGATTGCAGGGTCCTAAGGGATCTCTATGTTGAGTCTTGAGGAATTATATTGCTTTCCATAGTGGATGGATGAGTTTACACTCCCACCAACAGTGAATTATCTATCCCTCCTGTCCACATCCTGGCCAGCCTGTATTATTCAATTTCTTGATAATGGTCATTCTTACTGGAGTGAGGTATAATCGCAAACTTGTTTTGATTTGCATTCCTTTTATGGCTATAGACGTGGAGCATTTCTTCATGTGTCTATAGGCCACTTGTATTTCCACTTCAGAGATGACAAAATGAGAAGCACCTCAGAACCCCCTTCAGCGGCCCCATAAGTTTCCTGGAGATTCTCAGCCTCTCTTGGTGGCCCTGTAGTTTTCCTGGCTGAGGTATCATGGTTAGGCCTTCAATGCCCATCCCCATTGAGTCAGACTACCACCCCTTCTGAGAGAGAAGTTGAAATGTCAGAGTTGTGGATGAACACTAACAGGAAATAAAGTACTTTTATGCAGGGAAACTGAAAAGGTTATGTGTCATTTGCTTTGAAATAGGCTTTGATGGTAATGTCCACTCAAGTATTGGGTTCCAACTATGAAGTAAGTCAGGCACCAAGGGATCATGCCTGGGATCCTAGGTACTCAGAGTTGGGAGAATCCCAGTTCAAAGGAATCCTAAACAGGAAAAGGCCATGCGGCTCCCGATCTCCAATTAACCACAAGACCATCAGAAGCAGGGCTGTGGCCTAAATGGGTAAAACCCCTGCCTGTAGGGAATGAGCCAAGAGAGCATGGACTCAAGGTTCAAACTTCAGGACTGCCACTAGAGACATAAATATATAATTGAAAAACAAACAAAAACAATCCATGTGTTTGGATATTGCTGGCTTGAACCTAGAATCTTAGTAGTTGCAGAACTGAGGAATGCAGCACAAAGCCAGGCAAGAAAGTCCACAAGACTCTTATCTCTTAACATCCAAAGTCTGAGGACCCTATGTGCTTCGGGAAGAGGAAGCTCCATTTTTTTTTTTGGCCAGTCCTGGGCTTGAGCTCAGGGCTGAGCACTGTCCTTGGACTTTCTCAAGGTTAGAGCTCTACCAATTGAACCTGGGCACCACGTCTGGCTTTTTTCTATATATGTGGTACCAAGGAATCGAACTCAGGTCTTTGTGCATGCTAGGCAAGCACTCTACCACTAGGCCAAACTCCCAGCCTGGAAGCTCCATTTTTGAAGACTTGAAGAAGCTTCTCAGTGAGAGATATCAAAATCTGATTTTTACCTGGAGAAGAAAAGATTCTTCTCATCCAAAAATTGGAAGTTGGCTGCCCTCCTGGGAGACTAGAGACCATAGTTGCCATAGGTGTCAACCATTGAGGACACCGTCTCTTCCAAGAGGGAACAAGGATTTCAGGGAGATGTGCCTACATGGAAAGTTGCTGAAATCCTGGTTGCTTGACAAAAGACAAAAAGGTGAATAGATTGTTTTTGCCTGTGCTCGAGTTTCATTAAGAACACGGGGCATATGTTATTTGTGCTCCAGGCCAGCACAGTACCAATCAACTGCCCCAAATGGAACTGAGCCTTATTTTTTTCAGGGGGAGGTAGTGGGCTTAAAGGAATTAAATTTGTGGCCATCCCTGTGCTCATTCTGAGGGTTCTTGCCTGGGCACTCCCTCCCTGAAGAGGAAGTTGAAGTTTTGGGATGGGAAGAGGCAAGGGAGTACTCTTTCTGCCCTGCAACTAAAAGAGGCACACAGAACCTGCCCTTTTTACCCTTGGTCCAGGCTTCCAGAGTAATAGAAAGAGTAACAGGGGCAGGTTGTGAGCAGATGCCCCAGAATGGCACCTCTTGAGAAAGGTCCCTAGGGCAGACCTCCCAGCCAATGGTAGAGATATTGAGGTGAAACACCCAGCAAGAGAGGGTAGTGTTGGTGAAAGCTGTGGGTTTCATGCCTCCTCTTACCATGCACTCATGAAGCAGGTAACTATTTTGTCCTTGGTTGGGGCCCTCCAGGTTCCCAATGACAAATGAGAGATTTTGATGCAGAAGGTGAAGGTGACATTATGCATCCAGGAATAGGCCAGACTGATTCTATGGAGTCCTCATCTGAGGATCAATCCCTTCACAAAGGCAAAGAACGAGAAGCACCACCAGAAAAACAGTGAGGATACATCTAGTGACATTCTAGTGGGTTTCTCCTAAAACTTCAGTGAAGATGTGGAAGAGAGATCAGCTAGACCTTGGAAAAGAGTGGGAACGAAAGTGGTAGGTCAAAGTGACTCAGAAGTAGAAAGAGATGCTTGGTGGATGGACAAAGACAGCCGTGTAGAAGAGAAAGACGAAACTGATGAGGAAAGAAAAGAGCTCCAGATCTGAGGTATCTGCCAGCCCCGGAAAAAAAAAGAAGAGATGCAAGTCACGGAGTTGGAAGGTGAAGGACGCTGTGGAGAAGAGTCAGAATCAGTCTGAATAGTAAGAATATACAATTGGCCAAGATGATATGGCATCTTGCCTTAAGCCATTCTTCATTCCAAAGGCAGAGCAAGTGCCGGTTCAAGAGGGTGAGGTCAAGCACTCAAGGACAAAGACTTTTAAAGCAGGACGTGAAAGGCTTGGCTGAGAAGAGAGGCAAGTACACACTGAAGACTGTAGAAGAGGAGACCAAGACAGAGCTGGGGAGACCTAACTCACAGTGAGGAGGAAAAGTATGAGGCATGGAAGCAAGCCATCATAAACCCTAGAGAGAATAAGAACATTCAATGACACGCACAACTTTCTAGAAGAATCACAACGCAGAAAGTTTATTGTTTATAATATGTCTCATTCTTCCAAATTAGTTGAAGCTGGAACAATATGGCCAACAAGCCATGGAATTCAGGCACCATACCTGTAATTTTCAGTTTCCATCATATAAGGTTAAAAGAAGTAGTTATACTGAATAAAATTCAGTCATACCAAGCAACTATGGGACAGCAAAAATTGCAGGTACTTCACAAAATTAATTTTTTTTACCAAGCTTCCATTGACTTCTCTTGCTGAATGACTGCATTCCATTCCTTTCTGAAGGAGACATTGAAGCTAAAACTTGAGAGCCGCAAGAATAAGGCAGGTTGATGTCTTCTCTCCTCCATTCTCAGACTAACACCAAGTCACCTTCTCTCCACCTTTTTGCCAGTTGTCTGAGGACCATACACTGTGAGCACTTTCCAGTAAGATCTACTTGTCATGACAGGCCACCATGGAGGGTCACTCATCTCAGCAAAGTCTGCCTCTGATTATTGCCTAACCTGGGTCCAGAAGGCTGCTGTAGCTCTAAGGATAGAGAAGACAATGACACATTCACAAAAAAAACAAGCTATTACAAGTTCAGAAGTGTACAATCAATGCCCACTGTTCCTGGACCAGTAGTCTGTGCTGCACTCAGTGCATTTGTAGCTGCAATGTCAGCACACATGACCTACACTCAACACCTCATCTTGAGAACCATCAATCATCAACCGTGTATGCTGCTCGAGTTCACACCATCTTACTGCAGCATCACTAAGACACACAAGTCCTTTGATGTCTCTGAAAGTAGTAAGCAGGCTTCTTGCTTCACATGCACTTATTGGGTGACAGTGCATATGCAATAGACAATACATACATGTTGTATATATATACTTTAAAAGGGTTTGTAGCAACGAAATTCACATATTAAATCATCTACATGAGAGTGCCCTCCACCACTGTCCACTGCCAAGGTATAAACTGGCAGTTCAGAGCACTTCTGCAATGTTTATCTCTGAACAATTTGCAGCTAGTGAAGAATCAACAGTTGAAGGAGCTATGGCTGAAGCTAGAGAAGCTTTGATAGGAGTGCAAGAAGGAGGCTAGATCTCTAGCTTGTCTTTCACACTGGAGGAAGACGAGGTAGCTTTATATGAGGAGAGCTGGAAAGAAGCGATCACCACAAAGAAAAGGAAATTGGGGGAAATCCAGATGTGGACACAAGCTTCGTGCCTGACCAAGACTGGGTGGAGGAAGAGAATCGGCTCCTGGAAGCTTTGCAGGCGAGGATTGAGAATGAGGAAGTCAAAACCACCTTCTGTTACTGGGATGGTTCTGAGCACCGGTGAACAGTCAAGATTGAAAAGGGGAACATGCTGTAGCAGTTCCTGCAAAAGATGTTTGAGAGGTCCTGTGGAAAGACGTCAGTGAGCTCAGGTCAGCAGGGGCGAGCAGCTCATGTACCTCAAGGAGGACTTGATTGTCCCCCATCAGAGCTTTTGTGACTTCATCGTCACTGAGGCATGAGGGAAACGTGGACCACTCTCTAACTGATGTTCATCATGATGTGTGACTGCTCGGTGATGCCACTGTGCAAAAGGATGAGACACATGCAGGCAAAATGGGCTTGTTCTTCCCATACCAGCTCCTCAACACCATCTTTCCTGGCAGCCATTGGGAGGTGTACATGATCCAGTGAGCACCCAAGAGGAGGTGTGGTCTCACCTCTGCCCTGCACAATCTCACGTCTCCAGGATTGCCAGTGCCTAGCTCCCCTGGGATTGTGCCGCAGTTTTGAAGACAAAAGTTGTCCATCTTCTGGAACCTGCTGTTATGACTCCTTTTTTAATTTACAAAAGAGTCTAGTGGATTTAGTCTGTCCTTGTTTCTGGATGACTGGGTAAATGCCAAGTAGTGGAATTGCTGGGTCATAGATGAGCTCTATGTTTATTCCTTTGAGGAACTGCCATACTGCTTTCCATAGTGGTTGAATGAGTATACACTCCCACCAACAGTGTAGTAGTGATCCCTCCTGGCCGCATTGCTTCCAGAATCTGTTATTAGATTTCTTGATGATGGCCATTTCCATAGCAAAGATATAGAGTCATTTCAGATGCCGCTCAGCTGATTGGATCAACAAGATGTAGTTTTTTATATACAATGGAATTCTATGCTGCCATCAGAAAGAACATTGCCCCATTTGTAAGGAAATATAAAGACTTGGAAAAAAGTCATATTAAGTGAAATAAGCCAGTCCCAAAGGAACATAGGCTCAATGGTTTACCTCATTTGTAGTAATTAGTACAAACATTGGACTCTCCTAGCAGAGGTTTATAATAGGGCAAAACCTAGATACATAAGGCTATATAGGGTGAGGCTAAATAAAAGGAACTCTAGGATATGGAAACAGACATATAATGTGTAATAGTTGTTCTTAATGTACTATGTTATTTCTCATCTCTTTTGTTGTCCCTTGGTTATTTCATACTGTTACAGTATCTTATATATACAATATACCAAATAATAAGATGTTTATTTCAAATAGTGAGAAAACAAGATGAGGGGATGGGGTAGGAGGGAGGGAAATGAGGACAAAAACAAGAGAAGGGCTATAAATGTATATGAAGTAATATATTTTTTATATTAGAGTTGAATATAATGTAAGAAAGAAGTCTGAATGTCAGAGCTGAAAAAAATGCCCTTTGTCTCCCTGCTCAGACCTCTTCAATGCCTAACTTCATCCCCTACCTCCTTGCACAACCTCCTTTCCCATGGAAGCTCGTCATCCCTGCCTGTGCCTCGATCAACAGTCCTCACCTTGAGAGATCGATTTCAGCTTGTTCTTTCTCCATTTTTCTGACAGTACAGATCCTAATCTTCCCATCCCGATGTGCTGCTAGAAGCTGGGCAGGTTAGTAGAAACCAAGAACAGTAAATCAACTCCCTGATCAAGTACATGGCAAAACAGATTTTCTCAGACAAGCTCTCTCCCTCGATTTCTCACTCATACATCTTCTTAGCTGTACCACACACTGTAAAGAAACAAGCAACAGTCTCCTCCCTTATCCTTCAGAACCCTGATCTGAGCAGCTGCCTATAGCCTGCCATCCACAGGCAGGGTGCACCCTCTCACCAGCCAGGTTGTAAGAGAGCCACAAAGCTTCCTGAGCAGCAGGGAACCCACATGGGAGTGCTTCATGCAGAACATGAATCTACAATGCCCATGCTATTTTCTTCATCACAAGCATTAAAGGCAATGTAAACTACTTAGTAACACACCTTATTGCTTCAGTCCTCCTGAGTAAAAAGCTTACTCATTATCCTTCCACTTAAAGTTCTAAATCCTCTATAAGGAACATGGTAAGTGGATTAAACTACTCCATGCCACACACCACACCAGGCAGTTTCTGTTTTATTCACCTTCCCACTATACTGATGTGTAGGATAAAGCATGCCTTGTAGCTATTTTAAGACCTGTAACATGCAGATCTAGTTCATTTTACAGGAATGACACCTCCTCCTTGCCCCCTCCCTATATTGAAGCCAAGATCAGGATAACATACAAAAGCAGCTTCACCCACAATCTACCAAAACCCAGGCTTCTACTAACTTGGGATTCTGAGTAGGCCACATCCTCAACACGCTTTAACACTAAGAACATTCCTTCAAAAATGTCCTCCAGCTCTCAAAGTGTGGAAACTGTCTCATTTGTACATAATTTCATGTCCTGCTCCTGGATGCTCAAGACTTCTTGGTCATCTTATAGGAAGTCTTGACACAGGTACCCAAATATGCTATCAAGTTTTCTTATTAATAAAAGCCTGTTCAGGGGGAAGAAGTACCAACTCTGCAGGGAGTGGGAGTGGAAGAACAATCCCCACAGATGAACGCAAGAAGACTAATCGGACGCAAAATCATCATCTTGGTACCCCTTCCCGTAGTTCCTGGGAGCCATTTATTAGACTTATCTCTTCAGTGCCTTTGAGGCACTTCAAATTCATCTCCAGGCTTACAAAATCATCCAAGGAAAGCTTTCAAAATGAAATCTCCTCTCAAGATCAATGATCAGACCCTCATCATTGAAGATTAAATGACACTGAGCTACACAATGCCACTGCTCCTGGATAGTAGTAACTTTGTGGATCAATAAGATCACTAACAAAGACAATACCAAGCTATCTATACACCAGATAGCTCTGAAAACATGAACTCCAGTTGCAGTCCACATGGAAGCAGACAATCTCGCTCTAGTCAAAACACAAATTGGGAAACAAAGAAGCAGGAGACACCCCTAGTCATCTTTCATTTGGATTACTTCCAACAGTTCTCCAACTTTCCCTCAGGTAAATTCCAGAGTGAAAGAATGCAAGAATTTTCCTAAGAACACTCTGAACCCAAAGGCCTGTGTTTTCTCATCCCCAGGAGAGCCGAGTCTGTGTGCTTTGAGCTGCCCAAAAGGCTTGCATTGACTCATAGAAGGCTGCTGTATGGCAGAGCTGCCTGGAGACATGGAAGCATCAGCTGTCAGTCTAGTGTGCAGCTGAAGCACAGCGCCAACATTCTTCTGTGACCTAGAACCTCTAAAGCTTCTGAATTCAGGACCCAGGACAGAGACAACCTATTTCTTCACAACCTGCTCCCTTCACCTCCCCAGAATCAGGAATGAGGAGAACTTGTAAAATTTACTCTCCCATTTTTTCCCAACATTCTCTTAGGAAACACTTTGCTAGAGTGTCCTCGTTGAGGGATGAAGCTTCCTCTGATCCAAGGGAGACATGTTGGCTTCTATGCATGACAGGGATAGTTCAGTTTCTCTCATATCAAATCCATGTTTCACCTTTAAAATAGATGCCCCTCCTGTACATACAAATACTTCCTTTGGCAGAGATAATTTACTGACAACTCTACACACATTCAAATGCAAACAGGCAGTGTTGTAAGTTATTCCATAGCAAGAAGGTATTTAGAATGCATAGCCATCAAGTCTCATGTGAAGATGTGACATTGTTCATATGCTACACAGTAGATTCCTCATGGGATGAAGGCAACAAGGCAATATTGCCTGCATTGAGTACTGACGAGTTAGAGCAACATCCTGCACAGAAAAGCACTACCTAACACAAGGTAAAAATTATGTTTACAGGAGGATCTTGGTTTCCTTGGTGAGAAGACTGACCACAGGCCTGGTGCTTCCCAAAGCGAACATCTAATATTTAGAAGCATAGGCCAGGGTGCCCTGTAGCAGAAACATACTTTAGTAACAATGGGAACAAGTATAGTTCAGTTCAGTCACAGTATGTCTGAAATGTCTGAAAGGAACAAATTCCCAATATGAATCATTCAGAGAAGCTCCACAAGCTGCCATCCAGGCAGCCTGCCCTAGGCACAGACGAGCTTCTGAATCGGTTCTCACAGCCTTCTCGAAAATCCGGCTCCCACTAACTCTGTCCATCTAATTTTGAAAGACCATAGGAGCTTCTGGAAGCACTGATTTATGTTGATGGTAGGATCGTTCAAGTCCATCAGACTATACTTTCTCTTTGTCCAAAGTAATATCCTTAAACACTCAGAAGGCATCCCACAGCCACTCTTGGAACTAGTAACTGGGGTGCTATGTTGAAAGGGGGCATTTTCTCTGAATTTCTGAGGGGTCTACTTCACATTGGCACCTGTCTCACAGTGGCCACTAGATTGTGAATAGTCAGATTTGGGAAACTAGTGGCATACTACCATTTGTGTCTGAGCTTAGGACAGCCATCTGAAGAGATGTCATGAGCCTGGGAATGGGGACTCCTTTACTTATTCAATGAGGCCTGCAGTAACACAAGATTATACACTAGGATCAACTGGCCTTAACTATCATTACACATTTATCAGTTTTTATGCATCTCAAACACATAACTATTGTATCAGCTTGACTAATCTTTCCTGCCAGAGAGGTAAGAATACATGCAATCTGCTTATACAAACTGTTCCCTCAGCTAAGCCAGTCAATAATAGTAATCCTATTTGTGCAAGCATGTGTGCAAGGTAACTGGGACCGTGTGTGTGTGTGTGTGTGTGTGTGTGTGTGTGTGTGTGTGTGTGTATGCATATGCAGACAAGGATGGATCAGTTCAATGTGTCTTTAGAGTTCTAGACATGAATCCCATTCAAGATATAGAATGTCAAGAATAGAAAACTTATTTCCAAAGATGACACTGAAAATCTCTAAGGATTAACCAGAATGAGATCAGGGTTTCAAAAGTAACAAGTTACTTTTTAATCCAAGCAAAACACTTGCTCAGGTGTTCAGGTTAAAGGATCAGGCAATTTCAAGGGCCATGGCTCCCCAGAAGAGGAAGGACAGCCCTGTATAAAACAAACACAGTCCCCCCGGCTCTATCTGGGATATTTGTCATCAGTGCCAAGAAATCTCAAGGAGCAGCAACATTCAACTGCTGTGGGTGTCACCCTGGACCATTTATCACACAAAAGACATCGACTATGTATGTCCAGAACAAGAGTCTACAGGATGCAAGAAGTACTCAAGGAAAAGGCAAACTCTTTAAGAAACCTGATGAAACTCAATGAAATTCAATGAAGAGGATTATCAATTGAGAGAAATGAAGACAGAGTGTTGATATCGTCACACAACTATAGGGACAAATAGAAATCATACAGGAGACTCAGCTGAATTCAGGGCCTTCCTCATTTATTTCTCATGCAGGTCCAATGTCTACAGTCTGGTGCAAACTACAGCTGCCTGTATGGTCTGAGTTAAGCAAATCATGAGATGAGTCCTAAGACCACCTACTGCTGCTTCTGATGAGATGAATTCTTGACCACCGATTGCTGTTACTTCTATAAAGTTGTACATGTTGAGCATTTCCAAATCTGTGAGCTATCATTCTCATGAACTAGATTTAATACTCCTTTGACCCAGACTCAATTCCAGATGTCAAGATGAAAACAGTCTTCTCCAACTCCTAGTTCAATGTTCTCAAAGGCATATCCATCCAGAACTTTACAAGTGTTTATACTCAGAAGATATTGTATCCTCAGAAAATACGAAGAAAATATCATATACTCAGAAAATACCATGAAAATATCTTCTACTCTAGATAAAACCTTGTTTTTGCACTGAAGACCTGAGATAGAAGAAATTCAGGAACGATGACAGGAGAGCAGAGAATTCCAGAAGAGGAATGCATTCAAGCATACAGCACCTGGCATCTGCAATGTTACTTGATGATCTATACTGTCAGAACACAGTAAGGAGTTTCCACTGGGAACAAATATACTCAGAGAGGTAAAAAGCTCCAACTAACAAGAGTCATACATGTGCACCTATGTTTTCATACACATACAGATAATATATCTGTGCTATGGCCAAGAGGCAACTGCCTATGGAGCGAAAGCTCAGGTCAGGAGGAAAACACCTTGTCAGTGTACAGATGGATCAGGCAGGACGGTCCACACAAGACATGGAATCCTTGGTTCTCAGCACTCAACCCCAGCAAAGGGAACCAAGGGCAAAGTACACCAGTAATCTGAGAATCACGTGCTCCATGTGGGATCCTCAAGGAAGGGACAGTGGTGGTCCAGAAATGACATCCACATGGCCAACGTCCAGAGAAAAATTCCCCTACTGTAAGTGGACCTGTACCTTTAGAACAGTGGTCCAATAAGAATCTCACTTGGATCAGAACTAAAACTCTGGCCTGACAATGAGCTCACCATGGACAGGGACCAAGAACATTGGGTGCCCCTGATGTGCTCAAAGGTCAGACAGAGATGAAGGAAAGCACACAAGGCAATAATGCCCGCATCACACACTTCTGGCAGCAGCTTTCATGACACATCAGAAGGTCTAGTCCCTTGGGGACACAGGGTAAGACATGCAGGCAGTGGCAAGGGAAATGCTACTAGTCATCTACTGCCCGTCTCAGGCTTAGGGATGTAAAATGATATCCAGTGCAGTGGGGACCTGTGTCCCCAGAGCAGAAAGGACATGGTATCAGGGGAAAGCACAATGTCTTCCTTCCAATCAAAGATGATATCCACAGCTCACATTCCAGCTTTCATCCCACACCACACCACACAGTGCGACATGTGGCAATGAATGGCAATGAATAGCAATGCTGACCCTATAAATGCAGATCCTTTAGCCCCCATCACAACCAACCAAGTAACCACAGCTGCAAATTTCTCCTACAATATTTATCTTGTAGAAACTTAGAACATGGAAAGAGATTTGGGGGATATGCCCATCTCAGAGCTTTAGACCATCTCACCAGGATTTACCAGTGAGAAAAAAATGAGCATTTCAACACCCTGTGGATATAATATTACATATATGTACAAATATGTTTATGCTCAAAATTTCCTAAGACAGATGACAAGACTGACAAGTACACAATTTAATCTCATATACGGAAACACCTGTTCTAACAAGGGAGATTTTCGGTTCAGCATGCACCGTACAGCCTCCATCTGTGTAAAGAAACCATAATAGTTTGAGGTTTAAGTGAAGCCCCCTCTCACCAGAGTCTCACCGTCTTTCGTTTTGTTAACCACATCTCAGCCCTGCTGTGGATCTGAGACCTTGGGACAAGAGGAGAAAGTAAGCAGGGCCCCAGCTAGGTTGGGAGTAAGTGGCCAGCCACTATCCATTTGCATGCCATTTCAAATGTTCCTGACTTGTCCTAGCCCTCAGCAGAAATGAGCCCCAGGCATCTCCAACTGGCCAGCTCACTACCACCCCCTGCCGCCCAAGTTTCACATCTCCATGAACATCCTTCCAATAACATCTACAAAGGCTGCATGCAGGGAAATGGAGCACTCTCTAATTCACAGAACTGGAAAAATGTATTAGGCAACATAACAGTAAACTAGGGGACAAGAGATCTGAGGTTGCTAAACAGCTGGCTGTCACATGTAGATTGTCTCCCACTGACTAGCTGTGCTGTAATGCCAAAAGTAATTCAATTGAGAAAGTCCAACAAGGAAGGACAGCTAAACAGGGCAGCCCCAGACAGGGGACCTCAAGCCAAGAAATACAGAAGGCTGTCTAGAGGTAGACAAAACACACTGCCAGCTATGCAAAGCAGGACTTCTGTGTCCATGTCTGGGTTTTGTCTTAAGTGAGAGAAGTGTCACACATCTGCTCTGTCTCATCAGAAGGTAGCCTGAATTTGTTTGAGTCCTTTAACCTGCTGCTCAGACTGTAGCAAGGCCAGGCCAAGATTCTTGTTTCAATGCAAGTCTCAGGGTGCTGGCATATAAATCTGTAACATTTCTCTTGCATTGCATAGACAGTATGAGGATTTCTCTTTTGGGAAGTCTGAAGGAAGTGAAGGAACAAGAGTGCCGTAACATCCACATCTGGGCTCTCATGTACACTCGATAGATCATTAACAGCATTATTTAAAACGTTTTGGGCATCCATGCCACAAAAGATGCATTATCAAAATGTACCAAAGGTATTGACTAGATGTCTATTAAATAAATTGGAACCCTTCCTCGAAAATATTCCATGGATCTAAATAACGTGATAGTACTTAGTGAAAGGGTTAAAAATATCCAGATTCACATCCAAATGATTACCATCAATTAAGATGTGAAATGCCTCAGTTATTACTGTTAATACCAACAATTAGCTGCCATATAACAGGGCAATCTCACCTTCTCCACCCCAGAGACGCTAAGGCAATTTGAAGGTCAAATTTCACACAGACCCCTATGGTTTTGAGGAGCCAAACATTCATCTGTGCTCCTAGCCAACAGCTAGCTCTTTTTGATCAACAGCTCTGAACCATCCCCAGTTCCCATCATGACAAGCCTTTCTGCTCCAAATCCTCACACAACTGCAAGGTCAATTCTCAAAGTGCCATAGAGGTTGAAAACAAGACCTGCAGTGTAGGTGAGGACCAGCTCACCTACACTGTAGGATGAGCCCACAGCATGGGTCTTTGGAAACCCCTGAATCTTCCTGCCCAGATGGAAGGTACTTAGCTTGGCTAAGTCATATTCTAGACATTATGACATGCAATGGTGATATAATTCTAAAGGCATCAAAAGACAAAGACATCTCCAGGAACAGTCTATAATATAACCCTTCACCCCCGTGAGGGTGGAGCTCAACAATTCTATTCTCTTCCTCTCCTTGTGTAAGAAGCTGGCTGAGTTGAATTCATTCTGTTCACACGAGGAATTCTTCCACCGTACATAAGACATGCATAGGCTTCTCAACTCATTAGCAACCCAGGGGAGAAATTGATAATCAGGTCAAGAACCACATGAATTAGAGAACATAATTGACAGCAAGGACCACTAAGTGTGTAAAAATGGGAAGCACCTAGAGACCTGCCAGCAATGCAGGAGCAGGGCTGTGGAATTCCTGTTTGTGTTCTAGCATCAGTATCTAAAAACCACCTTGATCGATAGTCAGACTTCAGTCCCTAGAGCAGGATCCCTTCTCTGAAATGCTTCCATTATTACTCAAAGAACTTAAAGAATGATCATGCCAGTAGGGTGGAATCTCTTCACCAGACCATTTCCTTTCCAGAAAAAAAAATGAACTATAGCAGACTGTCATCCAACAAGGTCCCTTGGGCACGTTTGAGAGAGGCTGACACGCTTGGCGTTGTTAGGTTGTGTGATTCTTTGGACACCTGTGGAGGACAACATCTTGTCAGCTCTGCCTTCCTGAACCATACATCCTTGGCATCTGTCAAGGTTTCTCCCAAGGATGTTCAGACACAACTACACAGCTCAGCTTACTGAAAGAGCAACAATGAGTGGCAGTGGATGCACAGCAACCTTGTGATTCACAGAGAAACCCCTGAGGCATGGCCCTTATCTAACCCTCAGAAGGAACCACTTGCTCATGGTGTACGGGTGAGACTATCTCCTGACACTGCCCCAAGTGGCTATGCTCTCCCTATTGCCATCCACCATTTACTCCTGCTTGGTGTTCCCTGGATTTCTTCCTAGATTACACACAGGGACCCAAGCATAGGCCTCTAGATCTTAATTCAAGGCAACGTGACTCAGTTAATATTTTCTTTCAAATACCCTTTCATTGATAAGGAAAAAAGTCTGACTTCAATAAAAGTTTTTTTTGTTTCTTTAAAGGAATGTAATCAAGTTGGAGGCATGCTTCAAAATTACTGGATACACAACTCACCTGTGGCAGAGACTTCTATTATTCTGAGCAACCTGCCCATGGCTAGAGGTGAGAGAAATTTGAGGACGCTATTAGAGATGCCAGGCAGGGTCCCGCACCACAGGCTAAACTGAGCACCAAGCCAGGAGGGGGCAAGACGACAACATACTTCCACCAATCATGTACCAAGCCAGCAGCACCCACCCTGGAACTTGCACACTTGCCCAGTACTGGAGCTGGTGAAACTCAGTCTCCTATATATCTGTGTCCCTAGGAGAAATGCACGCACTCATCCACAGGGTAGCTCTGCAGAGCCTCTGCAAACAAGAGAAAGGTCCCTATTTCCACAGAAGTCACAAGTTAAAGATGAACAATCCTGGCAACCCTGTGCCAGAAACAAGCTAGTCTCCTTGGACAATAGACAACGACAAAGAGAAAAGAACTTCCACATAATAAAACCCCACTCTTCCTCAGATCTCATGTCAGTTCCCTTCTTTACTTTCAAGTATCCCAAGCTTCAAGCCATGTCTAAGGTGCTCCATTTCTATGACACTCTGCCCATCTCATTGCCATCCTCTCCAGATTAGGGTCCAAAAATTAGGGCCATGTGGTTCCCTGCTAGTCACTGGACAAACACAAGCCCTGTTCATGTCATCTATATGGAATCTTTCAAAAAATCAATACAGTAATAAATGGAATAAGAGTATAGACAATTACATAAGTGTCTCTAAAATTCAGAATATAACCTCGATACCCAGGTAGTAGGCCACGCTTGTGTGATTTTGTCAAAGGATAGCCCAAAGATAGCACAAGTCTAGGGCCATATGATGCCTTGGTTCTTTCTGAGCTTCACCGCATCCTTGGGCTTCTTATCACTGGTTTCCAGTTTCAGTTTATATTTCAAGTAAGAAGTCTTACATCATTGGCATCGTTCATTAATAGGGACATGAAAACTTGCAAGATTATTATTATTATTACTATTATTATTCCAGGGAGCTCCTTGCTGTGGGGGACACCCAAGCCCTTCTCATCCCCATTGAAAGGGAGCCAGGTGGTTTGATCCTCTTTCTGGAGCAATTCTATGTGTCACCCACTTCCCTGTTCTCATCTTCCACTTATTTAATTGCATAGCTCCATCATTTCTCATCACCCTACCACCTGCTTCCTCCCTGTACAGCTGCATCAGCAAAGTGGCAGGAAATGAAGCCCCTACATTGTCTCCCCTGCCTCCTCGTGAACCCCTGCATAAGGGGGACAGACGGGAGACTGGAGGCAAAAAAAAAACCTACCTTTAGATGAGGACCAGTAAAACTCTCCACTTGGTCCAACTTAGTGGCTTGACCTGCCCAGCTACCCAGCAGAAGAGGCAGGAAGGGAGCAGGAATGCCCCAGAACTAATTCTTCCTCATACATCATTTGCAACACATCAGCATCGGGAACCAAGAGGATGTGAAGAACAGCTAGCCTGTCCCAGGTACTACAAAACCCAACTGGAGGATCACAGAAGAGGAAGAGAGCATCAAGCTGCCCACAGACCCAGCAGCAGAACCAGAAATCACTTATGGGGGCACAGAACAGGAGGAGAGCCAGAAGCTAAACTCCAGTCCCAGAGGTGGTAGAAAGGTCCTCTAGGAACACAGAGGAAAAGATGGGGTTTAGCATGAGGGCTCCCCCACACCCAGCACCAGCAGACACCTTCCCATTTGGTGAATCCACTGATTTGACTACAGTCTGCGATGACCAATTCAGGACCAGCAATTGTTTGGCGTCTTCTCCTCATGGCATGCAGCACAGGGTTTCCAAAGAAATCGCTTCCTGCTCTAGAGTGGAGAACAGCATTGGCAGCCTTGAAACCAGTCCATGGGATGAAGAGAAGACAACCATTAAGCTGTGTATCTCTCATAGTATGTCAGGATAGGAAGATTGAATCATATGTAATTTTTGAGAGCAATTGGCATGAAATTTGAGAGGAATCGCATGATCAATATAAAATATCCATGAGCTTTTGGACTTCAATGTTTACCTTCCCATTTTAGACATATACAATGAACAATCTGTTTCCTCACAGGAGCCTACCACCAGCAAGGACACCAGTTCCAGGGGACAGATGCTCCATGTTCCACAGGACAAAGCTTCCTACAGAATTTTCTGGTCTTAATGAGAATAGCAGTAGACCTTCTCACCAAAGACAGGCTAAGCCTTCTGCAAGAATATGCCACAGTTCTTCTGGAGTGGTCAATCAGGACAGCTGCCTGAGCCACACCCAATCTCTTCATTTCCACACCACTGAGTGATGTGAGGAGGCAGTTCATGCTAAGCTCATGATCAGCTCTGTTTCTTCACACAATCCTGTCATTTTTCAGGGAACAGCCAAGGCCTCAGGGGACAAAAATACACTGTAAGCACTCTTGAAGTTTCTGAGATCTATACAGAACAAATGTAAATCTGTTCCCATGAAGTACCTGTATCTTACAAGGAATACTGACCCAGTGGAGTCCATGTTCTGTTCTCAACAGTCCACAGGACACAGGACATCTGCAAAAAGCTCTTCACTGATGTCAGCCTCGCTGTTTTATCAAAGGTTCATAAACATCGACTAGCAGGTGTCCTTTGAATCTCTCCCCTCATATTCTGTCAGTAGTGACTTAAAAGCCTTAGCCAATATCAGGGCAAGACAATGGTGCAGTCACTTCTTCCACATTCAATGTTTCGGTGCAGTCACTTCTTCCACATTCAATGTTTCATTAAAACTCAGGAGCAAGGAGCAGGAGGCCGGAGCTCAGTCTGACCCGCCTAGTACAGTGGGAGAGACACCGAGCTGTTCATGGCAAAAGGAAATCCCAAGTCCTCTGGAATCTTCTGGAGAGTTTGAGGAAGGCTAAGGAGCTCCGTGTCAACTTCTACACTTCCTGGTTAGCAGGGCAGCTGTGAGGACAGCATCGTACCAGCTGCCCTGTCCCAGGATAACTCCTTCAGACTTAGAGCTTTGTGGAAAATGCCAGCTAGGGAAAGCCTTTGTACCCAAAGCTGAGCTGGTCTGGGACAAAGAAAAGAATGAACCACTTCAGTGTCCTTAGGTGCCATCCCAGGAGTCTTGTTTCTTAAGATCCTGACCTGCATTCTATGGAGCTTCCTAGAGGCTTTCTGGTGACATCAAGGCACCTGAGGCCTAAAGGCAAACACCACAAGGCTATGCTCACAAATTGTCTAGACATAATTCACCACTCTCTTCGTGGGGTTTCCTAGGCTGGTCAATAGATTGCGATCTCCAGTTCCCAGAAGTTGTCCCAAATCATTTCCGTATCTATGAGACTCCCCAAGGGAACCACAAACCTGAGCAAGGTGCCTCATCACGAGAGTCTGGGTCACAGAAATTCACTGTGGCTCCTCCCAACTGCCAGATGGGGACCCACACCACAGGCTAATGAGAGCATGGAACCATGGGGGTGGGGAAGATAATTAACATCAAGCACTCAAGTTCTTGAAGGAGCCTGCCCAGGATATCCCAAGTCAGAAACTGCCCCAGAGCCTGGGCAATCCAAGCACACTGAACTATGTACTCGAGAATGCTTAATCCTTGAATGAGCAGAATGAGAGCACTTCTCTTGGGCTCTTGTCTGCAGTCTGACTGCCAGAGATTGAAAACGTAACTTGTACTTTTAAGTTTTAAGTAAATAGACACAATGATCAGGAAATATCCATGTTTCCTACTTGTAAGTTTCCACAGTGATTTTTCTACAATGATTAATCCTTCCATGATATCTGACTTGGAAAAAGGATACAAATCTGCTCCCCATTTTCTGTGTGTATGCATATACTATTTCTTTCACAAAGGCAGCTCTCCATGAGAGGAAAGACAACAAGGAGCTCCTTTGTTGTAGGCCATACCAGGCCAGGCCCTCTCTGAAAAACAAAGTCATGTGCCTTTGACCTTATCTCAGCTATTAAGTGTGTCACCCTCTCTCTAGCCTCATTCCTCACTTGTTTCCTGCCAGACTTTCGTCTCAGGACCTTCTAGAAATACTAAGTGGGAAAGATAGCAATGTCAGTGACCAAGTAGGGGGCAAGCAGCCAAATTCTAGACCCATGGGGACATTCTGAGAAACATTGTTCGTGGTTCCTCAGTGTCCCCCAGAATCACCTCTGTATCAGCTTAAAAACACCTCCTGCAGTCCCTTCTCTTATTTCAGTCACCAGTTGAACTCTGTGTACCTCCCCAAGAAAGCATTTGAAGTGTGTAGACCTTAGAAAATACCACAATCTAACCCGTAGACCTAGTAACCGTATGTGACATGTCAAGGTAGGGAGACAAGTGGTATCTTTGTACCAGCAGCCTTGTTTCCAAGGAAGAAATGGTCTTTAAAATTGTCCACCTCCCTGGCAATAGTAAGAGAAACTAAGAAAATGACAGAACTGGAGAGGCATTCAAGTCTAGAGAGCTCCCATCTCTGAAACTGAATAACAGTCTATGGAAGATAGAGTTTGATAAAGGTCAAAAACTCCAGGAAAGACATCCTAGGCAGTCTTCTGCCTTTTCTACCTGAGCTTGTATCTACGTGAGAACCATTTTTCAATTCTGCTCTTACCCACGGTAACATACCATTCTTCAATACTTTTCAGTTAATGTGTCTGTGGAAGACTGAATGAACCTCATGTCTTTTCTACTTTATAAAGTAGTCCCCATACCTACTCTGTCACTAGAACCAACATCATTTAAAAATCAAAGGAAATGTCCTACATGTCTTCAAAGCATTCCCCAGTTCAGAGGTGGAAACATTAACTTTTTCTTTACGTTCTAAAGGAATGGGTACAGTGGTTGCAAAATCCTCCTGATGATCTTCACTGTAGATACAAATTTCAATATTAGAAACTTTCCCATGGGGTATTCTGCAGTCCCTCCACAAAACTTCCTCACTGGTTTCTTTCACTAGATGACATACAACACACTGGGCACAATCAAGTTACACCAGACAATAGAACAAGGGGACATTTTAGCCCCATTTACAGCCCTTTTATGATCCTAAAGACTGTTTGGAACACCTAAGGGCAGTCTCAATTGCTCCACAATAGTTGGGCTATGCTTACATTTTCAGACAGCCTTCACATGGATCCAGGCCCCTCTCTTTTGGACTTAGACGTCATTGCAGCTGCCAAGGAGGAGAAGGCATCTCTGCAGCCTCAAAAAAGTCCCTTCTGATGAAAAGCACCAAGCATCTGTCACCATCTTTTAGAGAGTCTTCTGAGTCCTCTCCTCTGCAGAAAACATCTAGAAGAGCCCATCTACAGGGCTGTCCAGCAGGAGAGTGAGACCAAAAGTTGCTTCTACCCAGAGAACTACATTCTAGCTCAACTTTCAGCCTTCAGGAGCCTGGCTGACCCAGGCTATCACGGTGATGGGGACCATCTCGCAATCTGCCCTTTGCACTCAAGACCTGTGGGTCTTCCTACGCAGATGGGAAGGTATCTACGAGAACATGGCCCATCCTGCCTTCTTACTTTGAACAGCAAAGGCCTCTGAGCAGAAAGAAGCTTCCAGCTCTATGAATTCTGCCTTCTTCACTTTATCTGCCTACTTCCAAGATGCTATAACCAATGAGTTTTCTGAGACAGAATAGATTAAATCCATCCCCATGGACAACTAGTAGCTCCTTTCTTACAAAATCAGTTGTGGCTGGTACCAACAAGTTCACCATGCAGGAGGAAAGAGAATCAGAAGAGACCCCCTTGCTTTTGCAGGGGACATCACAGAGGTTCTGAAGGGCAGCTGACTGAGGATCCTCATGGCACATGTACCACAACAGCTTTGCAGTTCTTCCTTTTGTATTATCCCATGCATCTATGACCAGGAGCACAGTGAGATTCTACAGTGAGCAGAGCACTATTGCCCTCTTTCTGTTTCAGTCCTCCATGCTAGAGATGCCCTGTCCTGTGGGAAGTTGCATTAGCACAGTCAGGGCTGAAGAAGGGTGAAGCCATGCCAGTTCCAGCATGTCCTTGTTCAGCTGTGGGGTCTAGTTAGCCCTACTCTGGTAGAACACATGTCTTCCTCTTCCTGATTGATGCTCATCTCAGGAGCACTGTGATTGAACCACTGGATTGAACCGCCCAGCAGTTGAAGGCATCATGTCTGCTATCCTAACCCAGAAGGACAATTCCCTTTGACCTCCATCCAAGCTACTACCTTAGCTCTCTCTAGAAAGTGTCCCAAAGCAGCTCAGCTCCAAGCACAAAGGCACTTATGAGCTGAATAAAAGCAGATTGAATTCAACCACTGAGCTGACTTTGGTGTTGATCCAGGGCCTTGATTCCTGACATGGACATTTGGACCTCTTCTCTATGGGCTTCCTTACAGAGTTCCCAGAGACACAAGTCTCAGATAGCATACAGTTTACCATGGAAGGCCATCCCCACCTCTGTCCTCATCCCCTTCTGTTTTACCACTTCCTCCTCTGGGGTTGCTGCCATCATTCCACCTGCATAGATCACTGTATCAGAATGGAAAGATTCCCTACTAGACACAATTGGTTCATTTTTTTAAAGCCACAAAGATGTATAAGAAAAATAGGAGCAGAACGCACCAAACAGGAGAAGTCCCCAGGGAAATCACTGCCTGAGGTACAGTTGTGAGCACTTAATAAGGTGCCTATAAGAAAGAACTATGACTCTCAATGTCATTCAACAGCCTGTGGGCTACAGCAGCCACAAGACCCAAGCAGAGGCTCCCCCTACAGCCTGATTAAGACAATTTTTTTTTAAAAAAAGGGTTCTCTTCAATTTCCCTTTCATTGCCTTGACTTATCCGAAGAAAGATGCCAAGTTACACTTAACAGAATTAAATTACACACATAGGAAAACCTCCATGTATTTTACACGTCCTTACACATTGTCCACAAGAATCTCAAAGCTGCATGTTGTATCATTGAAAACAACTTAAAACTCAGTTGGCCTGTGTATAGGATAAGTTTTTCATGACATGGGCTCTGTAAATTGAAAGCTCCCTGTCCAAGCTCTTCAGGCATTGTCTGATCCCTTCCTTGTTTTAAAAAGCCTTCAACTTCACAAGAAATACCAAAAGTATTCACTTTCTATAAATAAAATACAAACTGACTCAAGATTCCAAATTTATCATGGAGTCCTGGCCTAGAAGGAAGCATAGAGAAGAGAGAAAGCTCTGGGTCAATTGCAGAAGTGCTTCATCTCATCATACCCAGTTCCCAGGAAAATGTGTTCCTCATCTTTATTACTTTGACAATCACCAACTAAGCACAGTTGAAGGTGAAGAGCGGTAGCTAAACTGAATGTAGCTAGACTGAATCCATCTTGTTCAAGCAGCCTCCTATCTGTAAGAGTTAAGTTCTGAGAAATCCTCTAACTACCTCTTCTCAGGGGAATTGCAAGATTCTCCATCAGATGTTTACTCAGAGAGCTAGCAAGGACATGCAAAAGAAGTGTCTAGGACAGCAGCTGTGTTCCACAACTGGCATAGACACCTAAAACTAAACTTCTGTGGGAAACCATAACATCAGAACCAATAAGAAACTGAGGAATGTCCCTATGTAAAAGTTAACTGAAACCTGAGACTGTGAAAATGAAAACTAAAACTTGTTTATTCTTTACTATAAAAGCTGTGCTAATTCTGTACTTGGGGCCTCTAAGCATCATGGGTATCTAAGGCATGGAGGACCAAGCTCGAGCTTGTTAATAAATGGCTATTTGTTGCTTGCATTGGCCGTGGACTCTGGTGGTCTTTCAGGGGAATTGGGAACTTTGGGCACAGCAAAGAAAGCATGTGTTCACTGGTAATAACCACCTAAAATAACAAGTTTGGTAATGCACCCACAAAAGGGGTACCAGCCAGAGAAATTTACAATGGCTCAGCAGATGTCAGGCAGAGTCAGGCCGCATTCAGCCCCATAGGCTGTAAACATGAGCATAGAACTGTGAAGGGAAACACTGAATTTCAACTGTGTATCTAGGTCAGTACAACTTGTGGCAGAGCATGACGCAGAAAGTCAGTGAACCTCAAGGTTACTAGCATGTGTCCTTGAGAAATAGAACTAGAACAATGGGTGGGTGAGTGCACAGGGGAACTTGGTTTCACCAAGGAAGACTTCTCCATTTCTCTGTGCCATGCCCTATGAGACAAGCCAGCCCCCACAGAAGCCACAGCCACGGAGGAGCTGGGGACAGAGGTGCAACTGCATGTTCTCAAGCATAACCTGCAAATGCTCATTCGAGATTTTCATAAGCAGACGCTGACTTCGATCATCCAGTCAAGCACTCTGTCTGGCCACAAGGACCGTCGGGTCCTCCCACTTGGGATAGAAAGCAAATTGATTCCGCCCACTCCAGCGAAGGCCTTCTGGAAAAGAGCCTTAGACAAGCTAAGCATATTTTCCTGAGGAGCACGACAGCTGTCACCATCGACAGCTTGGCAAGAGGTTTCCAGCCTCTTCTCAGGGGCAGTTCCTCCCATAAGGCATAAGATTAAGAATGAGTTTGGGATACTACAGAGAAAATCCTGTATTTCCCAAAGCCGCTAGCCACCAAGTCAAGGCAAGATGGCATCCAACTGGGCACTCAGGCTTTCCCAACAAAATCACTGAAGTGCGACATCTATCAAAAGCCTGTCTTCTACTTCCATGTGGGAATTCTATACTTGCATGAAGAGGAGTCTACTTCCAAATACGTTCTTCATCAGGAAGACGTTTCAGTACTGTGATCATTTGAAATAGGGAAGGAGCAGTCATGTGTTGTTTCTAACCATTGAAGGGTAAACACAATCCAGGAAAGTTAAAATTCCTTTCATCATTTAAGGGTGGGGATTCTAATACTGTCATGGTAAAAGTACTTTCAGCCATAGTTGTCAGGTTGGTAGAATTCTTGCCAAGAATATTACTAACTTCACGCTGTGAGCATACTTCAGTTCCACTAAAGTTCTACAACCATCCCCCAAAGTTCCAGAGCTCCAAATATCCCCATATCTTCACTCTTCAACTAACTGGTTGGAAACCATTGCCAAACTTGGATATTGTTTGGATATATGCCAATCAATCTGTGTTGGATGATCCCAGGCTTCATGGGTGAAACCTTGGAATTTCAACAGCAAATTTACCTCATTGTTTCCAGTAAACTATTCTCAACAGCGAATTGTTTAATTGCCCTCAGACTGTTGTGGAAGTCAATCCCTGGGAGCTCATGAGAGAAGATGGGCAATCGTGGCCATTTCCTCCAAACTCCTGATTTGAGTTATTATGGCTGTTTTAGTCAATACATCCTAGACAAGATTCTGTCTGGCATTTTCCACCTTGAACACAGGCATATGGCATTTTCCACCTTGAACACAGGCATAATCTACTGGACATCTACGAACCCTGACATCACAGGAACCCAAAGCTGTCCTGTGATTGTTCTTAAGCAACTCTGACCAGATCAGGAGCCCCTTCTAGGGATGTGGGCTAACATTAGTATGAACTCTTAGAGGTAGTTATAGCCTTTACACAGAAGATGAGGTATGTGTGGCCTTCCAACATGTTCTGCAAGATTCACTCACCCCATAGCAAGAGAGAACTATCATCCTTGATGCTGTACAATGTCTGTGTGACCTTTCACACAGGATCTCAAGACAATGAAGATGGCAAAGGTGAAACATGCCCCAATTTAAATATAAGAATCAAGAGCACTTTACCTCATGTATGTCTTCATTCCTACAATGGACTATAATGGAATCTGAGATGGTGCTGCCCACCAAGGAGTCCAGAGTGGTTCACACAGCCTTGCTGGGGCAGTACACGGGTGTGAGGTCCTTACTATTACTTCCCTCCCATTTCCAACAGTAACAGCAAGGCTAAACACCCAGGAGGTGATCCAGGACGGTAGCCAGACACAGGGACAATATCAGAGCTTTGTCTGCTCTATCCAAAGACAAAATTCCAACCTAGAAATCAAGCTCAAGAGTGGATGCCCGGGAATGGCTAGCGGGCAGAGCCCAGTTTCAAGAAACAGCAGGAGGGGCCGGGAGTTTGGCCTAGTGGTTAAAGTGCTTGCCTAGCATGCATGAAGACCCGGGTTCAATTCCTCGGTACCACATACATAGAAAAAAAGCCGGAAGTGGTGCTGAGGCTCAAGTGGTAGAGCTCTAGCCTTGAGAAAGTCCAAGGACAGTACTCAGGCCCTGAGCTCAAGCCCAGGACTGGCAAAAAAAAAAAAAAGAAACAGCAGGAAAAATCAGAAAGAGGCCACAAATGGACACAAGTCTGGGTAACCAGGTTCTATCACAGCCTTCAGGACAACATGACCATGCATGGAGATCGCAGCTTGGCATAGACAGATGGAAAGCCCAACACACAGACCAGCCCTCTGCTCACCACTCATCTTTGCCCCACTCAGATCTCTGCCTCGAGAAGTCTGCCCAGGGTGACAGCAGATGGAGTAGTCTGCCCAGGGTGACAGCAGCTGCAGTCCAACAGAGGAATAACTGCACAGACAGAACCCAGGAAAGAGACCATGTGAGAAGAACACCATACACCATGAGTCAAGTATTCACCACACCCAGGTGGCCAGCCAGAAGGGCTGGGGAGGGACACAACCCCTGGCTCAGAAGCAGGCTTGGGATTCAGGAAGATGGGAGAATATACAGAGCTCAGACCTCACACTGATAGCCTGGCACCAGCACGGTGAATACAGAACCTCCTGCAGGGGAAGAAGTTGATCAGAACTCAGGAGAAGGCTTCAGGCTCAGCCCATACCAGGAAAGACGATTCAACCTCACCTCTGGCCAAGATTGGGCAAGAGTGAACTCAGGACAATGACCCAAGCCTGGGGCTCCCATTCAGAGACCACACCAGCCTAGGCCTTCACCCCAGCAGTGAGCCTCCCACTGGCCTGGGACACAAGGAAGGAAACTGTCACCTAGAGGCATCCAAGGGAAACTTTAAAAAGTGCTCTCCATCTCAAGAATGAAACGCCCTTGCAAGACTAATTGAAATGTATCAAATCTTCTGGCTCAACATAGCTAAGATACAGCAGTGCAAAATAGTGTCTGCCATAGAATACCTTAAATGAGGAAATCAAATCCACTGGTTGGTTATTGAAGAATCCAATGAAGAAAAGGTTTTGCACATTACTTCTGCATTATCACAAGCTAATTCTTGCAGGAAATGGTCTAGAAGCAAATATTGATTTGCTTCTAATATGCATACATATTAGGAGGAAATACAATGGTCGACATATTAAAATATTTTCATGTGTGGAAATCTAAACTTGTGTTTGCAGATGTTTTCCTTTTCCCTGTCAGCATCCATTGGTACAAGATAGTTTCATGTGGATATGAACATCTACACCTGCAATTGTACCTTAATTATACTCAACCCCTCTACTCTCTCCCTCATCACCCCAAAACGTCCCCACAACAATGAACAAGGTTCATCGCTCCATTTCACATGCATTAGGTATTTTGACTGTATGCATCACCTCCGCCCACTAGTAATCACAGCCTTGGTGGGACCTATTTTACATTCTTTTTGCTATTTTAGTCTGATAATTGTTCAAAGAGATGCTCCTGTGATATGTTGCACATGCATACACACTGTTACACACTATACTCAGGTAAAACATATCCAGTATTGTTTAGCTTCTAGTCCCTGCTCCCCTTTCTCATTCTCACAAACATCTCGGCAATTACAAACATAGTATTTGTCATAAATATGTCTGTTTACACTCAGGTTTTAGGTCTAGAATCCACAAATTCAAGGCAATATGTTCACTTTGTCCTATGGCTTGCTTCTCTGAACAGAAGCATCCTGAATTCCATCTATACTTTTTTCTCCAAATGACATAGCTTCATTCTTAATGGCCAAATACACCAAAGTTCTTAAATTGCAATTGAGCAGTGAAGAGTTGACAGGTGAGAAAATGAAGCAGCCATTAGGATTTTAGGTATTCAATATTCTCACTTATTGGCATAGAATATATGAGAGTTCAAGAATGCCCAACCCCTGAATACAGAGAACGAACCTCACATTTTTTACCCCTGTATTCAATCCCCATGATGATCATGAGGAAGAGATCCATCTAAGTACAACAAGAAAAAAAACCCGAAACACTTCCCAACGAGAGGAGAAGAACAGAAATGCACATCTGGGAGCTCCTTCATGAAGCAAGTAGTGCATCTGCTTCTATTAAAAGGAAAATTAGCTACTGGGAAATGTAATTAGAGTGACAACACTGATGAGCCATCTCTCTCGAAGCACTTGATTTCCTGGAGAGCTTCATCACAATCAGACAGGGATATCAGTGGAATAGCTAAGAAACAGAAAGAGCGATATACAAAGGCTCCTAGGTTGCCATCCACTATCATTTACCCTCCGAGATTAATGAAATAGACCCCCAAAAGGTGATGAAGCTCCTGTTGAATTGGCCGTGCATTCATCACACAAAGCATGCCTCCATTGGTATACAATAGGCTACCTGAAACTCTAGATCCTACCTATGAAAATCAACTAATATGGCCATGCGTTCATCATTCAGAGCCTACCTGCAATGATAGACCAGAGGCTTCCTCATTGCATGGGAGAGCAGACATGTCATGTTGCATGGGAGAGCAGAAACGTCAGGAACTTTCCTCAGTCTCAAGTCTCATGTTCATCTGGCTCCAACTGCATGTTCCAGGGCACTATCTGTCACCAGATGAACAGTTTTTCCCCTAGACTGCAAAGGCAGGATGTGGAGGGGTGTCATCAGTAGAGACAGAAAGCTGGGACAAGCCAGCAAATTCCACACCCTCACCCCAAAACATCTGTGGCTCAGATCCTCTTAAGAGTGCAGAAGCAGGGAACATGACCAGTTTTACATAGAACCCACGGTTTCCAGGAGACAGCATGTGTTTCAGAAGCTGTCTCATGAGCGAAAGCTCACCATCAAGCTTGAACCCTCAACCTACACAGAGAAGTGGTGAAAGCACCACTCCAGCCATAAATAAAGCCTGCTGTCTCCCCAGTCCCTTCTGTAAACTCCAACTTTTCCTGATATGAAGCCCATTACACCCATGAAGATGGAAAGCATATGTAGCTTCGCTACTCCCCTGCCCACTCTCCGCACTGACGTGAAATGTACACTGATGTGAAGGACTTCTTGTCATTATTAGTTGAGACTCAACACTGGACACTCACACTTCCTAGATCTTCTGGTTCAAGCCAGCCCTTCTCTGGTATCTGACTGATACTGCCTCAGCAAGACTGCATTCTTGCTATACCAAGCAGGCCACCAGTGATCATTTCACAGGAGGGAAGGAAAGAAAGCCTAAATCCAACTGCAGAGAAAGAATCCAACTTAGGCCACATGGCCTCCCATCAGTTCCTCCATATCACATCGGTACGTCCACCAGAATAGAAACAGAAATTCCACTATCATTTCATCTCATCCCTTGGTTGCAATTATCCCTTGGTTGCAATTTTGCTACTTTGTAGGGATCATGCTCAGAAATGTGACAGCTACTCCATCAAGGTCAAACATTATAGATACGTGCACTATTTTCTGAGTGTGTGTGACTACTCTCTGATCAGATTCTCTAGGTAGAACCAATGGCCAAAAATAGAAGCCATAGAAAGTGTTGAGTGAGCTGGGGTAAACTCATGCAGAATACACATCTATTACTGGATGGTCATTTTTAAAGTTCAAGGTCTAAGAAGTCCCTCCAAATGTTATACTGACCCAGCAGATGGGGCTGGCAGCAGCTGTATCCCCTTCAGATCGCATCATAGCTCACTGAGGAGTTGTGGCAGAACAGTTGAGTAAAATGGAAATAGCGGACACATCACTGTTGAGAAAAATCTACACAGATCTAATCATGCAACACCCCACAGGAAAAGGCCCAGGCAGGAAGGGACTCATGAATTTCCATACATACTCTACATAGCACTCTGGGTGGATCCTCACTCTAGGTGGACCAGAGTGAGAATCAACTGGGACTGGCTACTAAGCTAAGAACTAAACAAGGAAGGAAATGTGATGCATTCAGTGCTGACTAACAGATGCCTGCAACACCGACCATTAAGATGACCGTGGAGAAGGGACCCTCTCTACACCCACAGAATACACACTTGTAGATACATAGCCTCAACCATTTTCTTCCCATGGTCTAGTTCAATTACCCATGAAAAATGCTGTCCACAACTTAATCCATGTAAAGAAAACTTGACGGCTCGAAACAGCTTTGCAACCACAAGAGTAATACTGCTCCCAATCTTCTCACCTGCAGCCATTGAGCCAGCAAGGTGACATTTGCCAATGGAGCACTCAGATTTTTCTGAAAGTCTCCAGAAGCAGCCTGGTCGGCTCAGAGCCAACACTTGTTACTGCCCATAATGGGCCCTGAGATGTCAGCATGAGTCAGTTGCCTCGGGCTTCCCCAACCACCACCCCGAGAGGAATCACTCAACTGGCAAATATAGGGCAACTGACAGCAATCTACCTGCATTCAGTCTGAAATGCCTACTTGAAGGACTCAGAACCACATGCTGAGTGCCTGAAAGGCTCCAACAACTGTCTCTCCAACAAAGATGCCAAGGTGCCAGAGTGGACACCACTTCCCCCAGGACCAAGGTCAGACATTACTAGATCAAACACTTCTTCCAAAATTTATACTGTGCAGGCATTTTTAAAGAATACGGACATGTTTAGATGCAGTCTCCAGACTTAAGATTATATCTGGGGAGAACTGACAACATGAAAGAGAAGGGAGAAGCTGAGGTCTTCATTCTGTTCTTCTCCTCATCTTGATAAATGGCAAAGAGCAGCATCTTAACACCTCAACCTTCCCAAGCAACTAGCAGAGCAAAGGAAATTCCCAAGCTTGGTAGGGTGAGTGGTGTCCATGCCGAGTCTCTTCTCCTAAGAGGTGGAGACCCATCTCAGAGGAGACCTTTGGTCAGGTGTGGCTCTGAGGACCCACATTCTAGACATCTGGGGATCAGCCAGATCAACAGAGCAAGAACACATTTCCTCACTGCTGCTTCACTCACATCTAGCAGTCTTAGACACATTTCAAGGTTCTGCATTGTCAGCTACCATGGAGATAGGAGAATCAATGTGAGGCCAATCCAGGCAAAACTCCAAGAACTCTTGATTCCCCTCTAGAATCAAACATTCATCCCTCCCAGAAATCCCTCCTGTCCCATAGAGAGGGTGGCTCAGAAGCTTACATCATCCCTGGAGTGGATTGTTACCTCCTCCACCAGGGCATTCTTCAGCTGCTGGGGATACCTGGAGAATGAGTTGCCTAGGTGAGAAGCTCAGCAAGAGAATGTCAAGGCAGAAGCAGCGCCTGCAGCACCAATGGAACCTTGCTCATTTTTATAGTCAAAGAATGACCTGCTTAGAGCAGCACTGACTTCATCACCCTTACAAATAGCTTTACAGATGAGTCTGGATCTGGCTTAAACCCCCAGGGTCAAGTATTCTGCACCTGCAACTGAGAGCACCTTCAAGGTAACTGAACAGAAATGTCGGTATCTGCTGTAGCCACACTGACACCTGAGAGGGTCAGAAAAACATGAGCAAGCCTATTTATTAAGGTAACTCAGGACTTGGCTACATCCCTTCCCTGAGCTAGCCTCTACCACTGTGACCTAGGCTCTGCTCTTGCCTGTGTTTTTTCCTGGATCAGACATTTATCTGTGAGTCATCATTCAGTCACCTTTCCAGTCCCCAATGTGCTTCAGGAGGAAGGAAGGCATTCCCACCCCCAGTCAGCCAATGAAAGCCACACCAGGATACTTGCTGTAGGCATCTCTGGATACCACTCCTCCTATTTGCACAGGCAGCTGGAGATCTGTTAGTCTTCGGGCCATCATTGAACCTGCAAGGAGTGCTTCTGGGTTTATCTCCAAGAAGAAGTGAATGATCACTAGTGAGGTCAAATTGCTATCATTCCAATTCAACTACACAGAAAAGCTCAAGTAGGGCTTGCAGCAAAGGCAGGGCAGACTTGTGGCTGTGCCCGTTGGCTCCATGGGAAATGGGGACCGCAAACATCACCTCAGAGTGCCACACTAGCTGAATACAAAGGGACAAAGAGCCCCAGACGTGATGCTTAAGTTCAAGCAGGTCACAAAAATTTCAAAGCCATGATTTCCCACACTCCTACTGAAATTGTGGAGTGCGCAGACAGGCACAGCACCCCCAAAATCTACCTCATGCCTGGCACACACTGTTCCAGGCTCCAGAGTGCCAGGTCAGTGGGAATTCCTCAGTGGCATGGACACCCAGCACACCCTGAGCAAAGCCAAGAGTGCCACCAGATTTCAATATAGACAAGCTACATTTAGTTCCACATCCCACAATAGAGTCAGTGATACAAAACCTCTCCCCATGAAGAGAAAACTTAGCACCACTACTCTGGAACTGAGAATTCAGTGTTGTCATCGAAACACAAAGGGCAAATTCTGCCAGAAGCAGTAAGCAGAATTCTGTGCAACAATCTTTCTTCTCACTTCAATTCCAGCATTCTTAAGGGGATCTCCAATAAGGAAAGCAGGCCTCGTGGGATACTAAAGGGAGAAATCCTCTTAAGGCTTCACACCAATTGTACACATTTAAATGAGACAGGGAGCTCTAAAGCCACTGGAGGAAAGCTAAGGAACAACACTGCATATTGTTCTGAGCTGTCCTTTGCTCAGAAGGCCTGTCTGAGATAGCACCTGGGGAACTGTGACCTGCAGGTGCTGAGAGATGTGTGGAGCATACCAAATCACAACCCCAGCAGGACATCCTTGATGCCCATCCTCATGTCCATCTAAACACAAAGAGTGAGTGCATCAGTACACTTTTGAGGACCTATCTGATCTTCACCTACGTAAGAGAGGCTGTTTCTGGAAGCTTCAAGCCTCTAAGGGAAGGGATTTCTAGTAACCTACAGAAGCCTGGTATCCTTGAGTTTCAAGACGAAGAACCCTTCTGCCACGCTGTTACCTCAAATCTTCTCACATAGGAAGCAGAAGCAGTGTTCTGAAGAGAAGGATTCTTGAAATCACAGGGAGACAAGTTCACCAAAAGCAGCTTAGAATGTGGCCATTCAGAAACATCCCACGATATTTTAAGAAACATTGTTCTTGGCTCCATAAATTCTCTTCAGTAGTGTTGCCACCTGTTGTATGAGTACTTCCAATGGATACAATCCTCTGAGTGCTGCACTGACATTTTTTGTAATGACTTGAAACAGATTATCTTTAGCCTTACAGCAGTGCCCTTTGGCTTAAGGAGGTCACCAGACCTACACTAAGGACACATGGGTCCCCAGAAAACAAGTCCAAGTTGTTGTTGGCTGGTGTCTGATGGGAAAGGAAGCTGTGTTTCTCTGAGGCTCTTTTAAGCAGATCTTCCACATGAGGGGGACACTCCTTGTAACAAAAGCAAGAACTTGGTTCCATCTCTGTCCACAGACAGAGCCCTTCATTTCCATGAGGACTTGGTTGTCAGTGCCAAGTAGTCACACCACAGCACAGAAACATGTTCCAAAGGTGTGTCTACAGTAGATCCAGTCTACTGGGCGTGAGATGGACAAGATGTGTGGGGTCATGGTTCACTATGTAGGAACTTATAGGAATGAGAGACACAGATGGGTAAAGGCTGATGAAGCACCTCCCAATGGAGAAATACCCATCACACATGCTCTCAGCCCAGGCTGTTCACAGATGCCGAGTATTTCGGGTCAAGGCGCTTGGTTACCCATTCACTGCCTGGTCCACCCCTGATCACTACTAATTATGCACAGAAGGCATAGCTTTAACACTAAAGGTTATATCACAGAGCTGTCACATAGGAATGTCTGAACACTTACTGTTCTATCTCTGCTGAAGCAAGCTATTCCTCTTCATAGTAACTGACTGCACTGTGTCAACCTCAATAGTCTCATTTTCTTCAGAACTTTGAAAAAAATCTGGAAATTCCACACATGGAGACATCTAACACCGCTGTTGGAGAAGACATTTCTCTCATGCTATGGAGAACACCCGGGAGAGGAAGCCTGCAGCTTTGCCCAATAAGCAGGCTCAGGAAGCCTCTTCCGTGATGTCTAGTCAATGTGCCACTCTCAAGCTTTTTAGGAAGATGGAGGTCACCAGCAAATTTTTGCCATGGTAAGATCCCAACTACACAGGAATGGCCCCGTCACTCACACACACCATCTTCCCCTCCACTGCAGCCCATGGTGGAGGACCTCCTTCAGGTAGCACACACCAGACTCTGTACATCACCTAGCAGGAAACACGAACACCCATACATCTGTCATGTAGAATCAGCACATCCAACTCTCCGGGTTGCACAGAACAGGAGAAAGCAGTATTGGGTAGCTTCTGGTCCTCCTACTGCTTTATATATTCAAGATACATGGAACTCACTTAAGGATGATAATGATATACAAGTATTTGGGAGTTCTTGAGGACAAAGTATCATTATATTGCCCAACGTAACCTGGAGCTCTGGACGCGACCCGATTCTCCTGCATACCTGGGAGTACACATGCACACACAGGCAACCCACAGATCTCCACCTAAAGTCCACCGATCAGAGAAGCTTCACCCTCCGTCTAGGGCTACAAGGCTAATCTAGAGCCCTCAGGATGATAAAGGATATGTTTTACAATTGATACAACTCCCTCTCCTTGAGGTCAGTACAGAATTGGATACATGTATCTCCTAGAATAGGATGGAGAGGTCTTCTAGATAATTTTACCAAAGGCTACACATAGGGTCTTGTCAAATGCTACCTTTATATTCAATCCTGTTGAGTAGGCACTTAGGAAGTCAACCTGACTCCGTAGCTGTTGCCAACTATAGTGGGATGTCCAAATGGGCATCAGTTACTCAAAGGGGACAGTTCCTATAGGTCCAAGATAGCAAGAACATTGCATTTGCAGCACTCTCAGGTTCTGTTGTGCTTGGGAGGCCAGGTGAGGGTACAGAGTCATTTACATTATCTGTGACTTCATAATACTTGGGGATCCACATGGATACTCCCAGTTACTGGGCAGTTAGAAAAAGACTTTGGGGAGCTTATCTTTTGGGGTCATGATTTTCCCTGGGGAAACAGCATAGCTTGTGGATAGCCAGAGAAAACTCTCCACAAACATGTCAAATCTAAAGCAACCTAGAATCCTCCAAATGTAGCAGCTTCATTCACACTACTCTAAGTATTGGGAACCAAGGAAGAACACATATTCTGAGTTGAGACAAGACAGAGCTCTGAAACTAAGAAGGATGAAAGCTAGAGAGCACCCAAAGAGCAAAATAAGACAGAAAAATAACTCCTTGAGGTCTATGACTGAATTCTCAATGGGCTTATTATCAGCCTCACTACAAGAATGCATTCTTCAAGAGTTAGAGGCATGGTGCAGTACGTCTTGCACTCATCATGGTTGGCCAAAGGAACCGCTAGGAGAGGGGAAATCCACCTTATCAATCTTTGCTTATAAACCTGGCTACACAAGAAACAGGAGCTGCAAGATTGCTGACCAAGGCCAGTATCAGATAAAATCTCCAGACACTCTGGAAGACAAAAAGCCTCCTGTCCAACCCTTTGTACCTTCAGGGTAGTAAAGAGATTCCCTAGCAAGCATGAGGCCCTGAGCTGCATAACCTGTCATAAGAACCGGGCTGTGACCATTCGTGTCAGATGACAAGGCTCCCCATATCCAGAAATTATTCAAGTATGAAGCAAAGCTTTCCTACTTGGACAACACTTTCCATTTACCTTCAACGAACTTCACCCAGAGAAGAAACCCTGGCCCTGTCCACAAGGTCAACGTACCTCAGTTTTCATCTCAGGGTAAACATCTGGAGCTCACCTGAGACCAAGAGCAAAAGGGGCAAATTTCTTTCGTTAGAGATGAGTTGCTAGAGCTTCCCTTCTGCTCTTCACCATGACAAAAATAAACTCAGTAGAGAAAGTGGGTCACCCATCAAGAAACCATGAATATGAGAACCAGGTGAAGATCTCAGTGGCCCAGGTCCCCCAGTGAGCCTTGTACTTGTCCCTAGTGTCCAGAGAAACTACTCAGGTAATAAAATGTAATACTTCCCCAGAGAATATATATGATCCCTTATCCAGACCATTCCAAATGCTCTGGCTTAGGAACACACACACATGCCTGGCAGGAACAGAGTTGCCTAGGAAACAAAGTTACCTACGAAACAGCAGCATCTAGCAAATCAAGGTCAAAGCATGACTTCAGTCATGTGTCCAGAAGAAACTCAGCTGATGGAGTAAACTACTGCCACACAGGGGGCAAAGCTGAACACTTCCATGTAAATTTCAGAATGCCTATTCTATATTCCTGGATAGAAACTCTGGGGTCAGCAAAACATGGGTTTCACATCTATGGCTGAGACTGGCCAAAAAGGAAAGATGGCTGAGACTGGCCAAAAAGGAAAGATGACAATCTTGAATAGTAAATGCAGCGTGCTTTCCAGAATTCTCTGCAGTCCAGAACATGGAAGCAAAGAAGTTTCTCATTCACCAAAGACCACCCATGGTTAGTTCTTACAACAAAATGGCTTTTATCAGAGACCAAGGCCCAAGAACAGCCTTCATCTCATGTAAATTCTAAGCTCAACAAAATAAAGCTTATAGGAAATGGGATCCCAAAGACTTCATAGAAAGATGTGCAGAGATGAAATGCAGCTAGTCATTTAGATATTATACACATGTATATGTGTGGAATCTAAATCACTATCGTATCTGAAGAATTGTTTCAAGTTAAATATAGTAGAAGAAATGTACAGCATACAATTTACAATGATTCATTGTCATAAGTGGATCTAGTTTGACATCTCCAGATCACAATACCACCTACTTTTTGGGGTACTGAACTTGAGATGAAGACAAACCGTTTATCATTGCAGGTATTTAAGTGAAGTGGTGATTGAGGAAATTGGAGATGGGCACAGACTGAGGCCAGGGATGGAAAGGGCACATGGCTGAGGTCAAGGGTGGAAAGTCGTTCTCTTAACAATGCGGGATGTGGGGGGGTCTTGCTATAGTGAGCATGGAGCACTACTCCCTATTGAATATAGCCAGAAAGTTGGCCTTTGGTTAGAATTCTGGGCTTCCCCGGGCCACTGTCTCCATCTTCATTTGTAGAAGGAGAGAAGTTGTAGGCTGAGGCTGGAATAGGTGAGTACCAGAAAAATTTAACATGAGCTGCCAGGTCTGAGATGGAAGGGGTCCTAAGACTGAAGATAAGCCAAGAGGGTGGGTATGACAAGGAAAATGTTTTCTAGAGCCACTCAGTCATCAGGGTTCACATGGCACTTAGTGCCAGGAAATCCCACCAGGTAGAGCTAGTGCTTGAACCCAGAGGACACATTTTAGACACACAAAAAAGGCACCAGAGTCTACAAAGTAGGGATATTGGACCACGAATCTCCTGAGCTCTGCTCAGAGAGTTCTATCCCTTTCAGGGTAGCTTCTGCTCTGGATCAGATGAGGCCATTCCTGACAGAGCTGGAAAGCCCTTGGCTCAGCCCGTGGTTTGTGCTTACCCAGTATTTCCTCCTGTGGAGACAGACATACTTCAAATGGCATCCAGAAGATTGAACTGGCCTCAGACCATATGCTAGAAACATCCGAACAGAGGCAACTCACAAGACCCTCTGGATTAAACGCTTTCACAGGACCCAAATAATTCCTCATTTGCATAATAAGAAATTATGCTCCTGAGTAAACATTGGTCCTGAAGTTCCCGAAGGTTTTTGTTTGCCAAGGTCCCACTGTAGTAATGTAGCCTGAAGCTCAGGGCTCAAAGCCATTCTCCTGCCTCAGGTTCCCAAGGACCTGGGACTGGATATCCCCAGCATCACACCCGGCAACCTGGCAGACCTTCATCTAAATTCACTTGAGCCATCAGAAGCCTCCCCCTCTAGCTACAGCTAAGGCTACTTTCCAGCCATCAGGATTGTAAGGAATAGTTTTGTTAGAAATAGAATATACTCTAGTAGGCTTTTAATTATCACTTCTCAAGCATTCCTGACCACTAAGGCCATTAGAAAAATCCTGGTTTTTGAAATACTGAGAAGTGTAACTCCAGAATGCAGGCATGGCACTTGCCCATAGAGCAACACACACAAACATCCAAGTGGAAACTGAGCAAGCTGAGAAGTTGCCAGCAGCTTCTTCCACTACTGTCACATTGCACATGACACTCTTCCATTGCCAGGTCAATAAGCCTCTTTCCGCATAGGCAATCAAGACAAGTGTTCAAAAATGTCCTAAGTTCCTTCAGGCTTCTCTCAAAACACCACACCGAAGGGGTGTCACATGCCCCCCTAAAACACTACACCTAAGGGTGTTACATGTCCCTGTGTCAAGTCCTGGGGAAAACCACAAAGCAGCTGCCCTGAAGGCCAGCAGTGCAGAGGGGAAGCTCTTGCTTTGAGCTGAATGCCAACTTAGCTCACTGGCAGACATGAACCCAGACTCAAAAGAAAAAGCCACAGGCTTGTGGCCCTCAAGCCGTTCACTGGAAACCCAGGCACAGAAATCCTGGACAAGTTGCCAGTTCCCCAGCCCATGATAGGCGGGATAAATACGACCTTAGGAACTCACCATCCAGAGAGCAAATATAGAGGAAATTATATGAAAGCTCATCCTGTGAGGTGAACATCCCCTAAAAGAACTCAAGTATTCTTGGATGAACAGAAGAAAGAGGTTAACTCTCTAGGAGCAGTAGCAAGATCCCTGTTTAAAATCATATGAGTCTGGCTTACTTCACTTAATATGATTTTTTCTAAGTCTTTCCATTTCCTAACAAATGGGGCAATGTCATTCTTTCTGACAGCAGCATAGAATTCCATTGTGTACAAATGCCACATCATGGTTTCCCTCATTCGTCATCAGTAGAAACCTTGGGCTCTCCTAGCAGAGATTTGCAATAGAGCAAAACCTTGATACAAAAGGCCATATAGTATGATGCTAAATGAAAGGATCTCTAGGATATAGAAACATAAGCCATATAATGAATGTTGTTCTTAAGGTACTATGTTATCTCTCATCTCTTTTGCTGTCCCTTGGTTATCTCATATTGTTACAGTATCTCACTTTGTTACCTGATATATTGGATACATTTGTATTTGGTTATTTGAAATTGGATAGGGAAGGGGGAAAAACAAGGTGAGGGGTGGGAGTGGAGGGGAGGGAAATGGGGACCAAGACATGTGAAAGGGTATCAATGTATGGGAATTAATGCACCCTCTATCTAGCAAATACCATGTAACCCTTGTATTAATTACAATAAAATATATGAAAGAATAATAAAATCATATGAGGCACATAGCCAGAAGGAAGGGAACACAGCCACCTCAAGTTCATGGGTAGGGATATAGAGATCAGAGGACTTCTTGTCACCAAGTAAACAGTGATCACTGATTCAAATTGAAGGAATAATGGAAAAGCCAAAGACTAGAGAAAAGTTATGCTACCACATTCCATGTTGGATTCTAGTCCACTGTGTTCTGTCACCCCGGGACCTGCAAAGTCACCATACACCCAGAAACTATTCTGACTGCATCAAGACTAGAGGATAAATTTATTGGTGCACTTTTACAGCTTAACTGGCCTTTAGCCAGAAGAGGAAAACCTTCTGGAACCTCACTAACTTCTTAGAAGTATTGGTCGAGCTCTACAGCAACTTGGTATCACTGGATGTAAAGATGAAAGAATACACGTATCATTCCACAATTCTGTTGCCTTCACTCCTCTCACAAAGAGGCAATGCTGAAGAAAGGGAAGAAGCAGATGTGGTCTGGAAATCAAGTGATAGCAACAGTGGTATTAAGTTGAGACCTCATTGTGTGTGGTGACCTCACTGAGAGATGGTTACAGGCTTACGCCTTCCATGTCTGTCCAGGAAACCCTAGCCAATTTGCTGGAGGAAGTCTGCTTACAAAAAGTTGCTACCCTGGTATATTGTCCAGGGCATGGGAAAGGGCATTCTGTAAAACAAATGTACAGCCACTGCCCACAAACAGCAGACCCTCAATATTGACTGTTCCAAACTCCAGCCTGCCATCCAAGCCAGAGTACTCTTGAAAACATGTAGCCAAGAAGTTGGATGGAAAACAAAACTGTGAAGGGTGATGGATCCTGCCAGACCATAGGATATTCTTACCCACGCTCTGGGCTAAAGTTAGTGACCAGGTGCAACTCGCCAGCAAACAGCTAAGACTGAGCCTTCTTAAGGGATATTACTTTGTTCCCAAAGTAGGACAGACCGCTGAAGTAACCACCAGCTACCCTCCTTGTGCTCAGGCCTATTAAAAAAAACAGTCCAGCGGTGGCCTTCCACCCTAAGGACCCCAGGAAACTCTCCAAAAGGGCATGGAAGACAGATTTCACTTAAGTCTCACTCCCCCGCCTGGTCTCCTAATTTTTCTGACACCTTTTCAGGGTGGGCAGAGTCATTTCTTACAAAACCAGAGCATAGCTATGGCTGTGATTACCCAACCTTAAGGTTGGAAATATTTTTTCAAACACTGCCTCATAGTGAATACACCAAATAGTGACTGGAACACTGTCTCCCTTTCTCCATAGGCTAAAGGTAATGCTTCCTGAAGTTTCTGCAGAACTTACACTCAACTCAGCAAGACTAGTGACTCTGATATCTACAGCCACGGGGCCTGAATTATTCTTGGTTATAACCATTAGGCCCATACAATTTACTGTGATTTTTAACAAACTTTGCATCAACGGTCAAGAATTAATGTACGCAGTACCTGACCAATGTAACTGAAAACCCTCTATGTATTACCCCAAAAATACAATAGCGATATTTAAAAATCACCTTAACTCAGTTAAGCTCATGGTCCTAAGGAAGGGCCCAATACAGCACTCTCATTGAAGAATCAATGATTTGATTTTGTTTACATAAAACCAGTGCAGAATTAAATATGTATACTGGGTCTAAGGAAGACCACCAGCAAGACCTGTACCCTGAACTGGTGAGCGCCCTGTGGTCATGATACTATTAAAGCCTCCTCACCCTAGCTACCATTGCGCCAAGCCTCATGTTCCCGACTCTCCTCTGGTCACTATGGCATCCTTGTTCAGCTCTCCACTAGAGTTGACCTTGTTTGTTGAGACTGCTTTCTGCTCTCTTTGACTCTGATATCCTCATGGCTTGTTTCCTAATAGTATTAACTACATTGGATGCTGCACATCTTTGGAACATGATTCTGCCTACGGTAATAAAGATGCCCAATTCAACATCTCAGTATGTGCCATCTGTTTTTCATGATTGAATTCCCGTGTAACACATGGAAACAAGGGTAACACTAACTCTGCTTGAGGTGGTCATTCTCACTCCTTTCTTCCTGTTCAAGTTGCCACAAAATTTTTAGCCTTCATCCTTTCAGGGATGAGTCAAATGATGCGACTTGTTAAAAGATCTTTCTTAAAAGATCTTTCTTAGATAACATTGGAACTGAAGAAAGCTACTTGCTTTGAAGGATAAAATGAACTTCTGAACTCAACTTTCCAAGGCCATATATATATATTCATGTCTATGGGAGACATTTGCACAGCTATGGGCACACTTGTCTGTTGGGCTGCTATGTCCTACTTTTTTCTTTGTGTTTTGAGGGTAGATTCATTCTTGTCTAGGAAGGACCACCCAAGTTAATGGACTCCATGTCTAAATTGGTCATGTCAGCTATGATCCAAAGATTCATCTCATTCTCCATACATAAAAGCCACCATCTTATACAGACCTCCAAGTTTAGTAAAACTAGCTTTAGAAATGGTACTCTATTCAACCTGAAGAAAATGTTCTAAAAAGGAACTTTCCCTAACCCACTGGGGAGGAAAAACTCTCCACTTATATTTTCTACTGAAACAAGAGGCTCAGAAGAAGAAAGTCAGCAGATATTCACAGCCAGCATTTGTTTTGGTTCTGTCACTGCTGGCATTGTTCAACACTGGTGAGTTCAGTTATCAATGCCAGCTGGAGGAACAGAAGAGAGCTGGCATTAAGATCAACAAGGAGAAGACAACATCAGAGCAAATCTTGATCCTGGCTTGTAACCCTCCAAGGTATCACCCAGACCCCCATGCAAGAGAAGACATGGGAACCCCTGCAGATTGTCTTCAGTTTTGCTCTTTTATGTATCCTCAGACATCCTCATCCTAGATGATCCCTTCTGGTAATAGCCAAGATGCACAGGTCTATCAGGATGAGGCCAATGCAGAGCAGCAATTTTAGCTATGAAGATCTTGGGGAGATGTGCAGCTTCAGCCACCTATCACTATCTAGGTGCGAAATCATCTCCTAGGTCTCTATGAAGGGTCCCAATGGAAAAAACAAAAAACACAGTCCTCCCAGTTAGAGCACATGACTAACTCTTGTATAAACGCGTGAAAACCTCCTTCGTATATAGCTAGATACTGGTAGAAGGGGAACACTTAACCATGAAGATTCAGGTCATCAAGCAGCCATAACTCAGCCACACCAATGCATGAGATTACAAGATCTCAGCAACAACCAATTGAATGAGGACTTTGCAAGAGCACATTACCAGAGGATTCAAGTAAGCTGCATTCCCTCAGCTAGTGACCCCTTTACTAGTTTACTGCTGCCCCCAAACCTAGAGTACAAATCACAGGGGGAACAAAAAAAGCTAGGTTTAAAATGGCTGCCAGCTAGAACAATTGACTTCAGAGACAATGTAGGAGAAGTGTATTCCAGCAGACGTGCTATGCTCTCAATCATCTTTGTGTAGAAGAGAAGCAGACCTGAACACATCCTCTGCAGCCTGAATATGCCTGGTTCCCCTGCTTCTACCTAGAACAAACGTCAGACTTCTTACATGGAGATGGTTTCTAATGTTGTTCCTCAAACTAAATTCATATTCCTGCAATATTATCACATGTGGGAAAAATGTCCAAGATTAAGACTATCAATTTTTATTTTGGGTTAAGGACAATATATGCTAATAGCCACACCTACCTCAGGAAGAATGTACAATCAATAAGAAACTGATTTTTTACCAGTAGATATCATCTGAGCTGTATTAACATATTCCCAAAGTCAGCATGGGGTGGCCAAGAGCACAGTGGGCACAGCTTCAATACAAAGACTTCTAGTTGTCAGTGCTCATCTAAGTACTACCATCTCTGCACCTGCCAGATCAAATGATCAGTCAAGAACTACAATGGTAACTCTCCCTCATCGTGGCTAAATACCTGGAAACTTGGTAGATGAGATAAACTGGGATTCTGCAGTCCTAGAAAGACAAGTCTTTTGTTTCACGAACACAGACGTTCTCAGTACATCAATTTCCTTCCCACAGGTACTTCACTTGATTGATTATCTCAGAGGTCTTTTCAACCCAAAAATATTGTGGCCCACAGATCAGACCAGGGCAGACACTTTGCACGAAAAGTTACACTTGTGGCCAAGAATTGGATAATCCAATCATTTGCTGCAAACTCAAGGATTCAAAATGGTTCTCAATGGTGTCTGAACAGTTGCCCTCCAAGGACCATCCAGGAAGTAGCACACCTACTGATTCAAGTACTTTTTAAGAAGCACAGTCACAATTCAGAAGATGATTTGGCACCAAGGGACAGAGGCCAAAGTAACACGTGTCACTGCTTCCAATGACCATGGAAGCTATGCCCTAGCTCAGGACCAAGCCAGGCACAGGGATTTCAGGAGACTCCCCAAAAATGTCAGTTGTTCATAGACATTCCACAAATGCACAAGAAAATATTAGGGGCCACGGAAGAATACAAAGCATTCACAAAACGATCTGATCTAATGGAGAAAATCCTACACAAGCCATAAGGAAGATATCAAAGCAACACAAAAGGCCACACTAAAGACCCATCTGATAAGACTATATGGTCCATCTTTGAGATCTTCTCTTTATCAAAGATATCTTTCCTCTTCAAAAAATAACACAGGATCTCTAGCAGAGCCTGGCAAAGACAATACTCAACAATCATGGCCTTGAATAATGGAAATCATAGACTATCGAATTATTGACCTAGGCTATACTCTCCAAGAAGTCACAGGACATCTGAGGGTGAACAAGGAGAAAACACACTGATTAACTATACTCAAGAAGCTTCCTTAGGAATAATAAATTGACATTGACTTGCAGCTAGCCAAGTTTCTCATTATCCCCAATGGTGCTCAGAGATCTACTTTTAATCACAGGGTAGAACAGACATATACAACTTACATGCCCGCTCAAGGCGATGTCAACCACCTGACAGCAAGCACACAAGGAGGATTCAATCTGAAGCCATTTGTGTGTACATGGATACATAGCTTTGATAAGGATAGGTCTTTATGGTGGAGTTTCAGGCCTCCTCTGCCCAAGTCAAGACCACTGAGAATACTCTGAAAATTTACATGATTTACTCAAGTAGACATGTCTAGAAAGCAGATAGTCCTTAACACCTAGCTGCCAGGATTTACCAGCTCCTTCAACAAGCAAAGTCTGCAGAAATTTAGTGTTCTATGGCCAAATAACTTCCAAAGACAATAAAAGCGTGGGCATTTTCTATAGACACAAAAAACTGAATCCAGCCTACCCTCTGTGTCAAATCAAGTCACATCAATCCTGGCAATAAGCAATGTCCCACTATCTTTTTCTCACATGATCCTAAGTGAGCAAGAATTCTACTCAAATACTCAGCTTCAAATACGTAAGGAAGCCATTATGGACTCAAGCAGGAATGTCAGTTTTAATCTTTATGTGCCACTCTTACAATCGCAACTTAAACTTTCTGTACATACTCAGCATGACTGAAGCATGGATTCCAAGGACACAGAAGAGGATATTTGTACTAAGACCCCTAGTCACAAACATATACTCTAAGGTCTAAAATAAAAAGTGACTCTCTCCAAGGAAAGACAGCCAGCTTTGATGAAACAACCTTCAATATGCTCTACATATATTTATAAAGTAAGCACAGTGGCCATAATAGCCCAAGGCAGAATGGCTGAAAGATCCACCGCTCCTTTAATAACCCCAAACAAGGCTGTAACTCCAATCTGTAAAACTTCCTAGTGAAGTTGTACAGGAAGCAAAGTTCAATACAACTAGAAATGATTCAGCTGCCTATTGCCCCGAAGCAGTTTCCTAATTCCTAGAGATTTTCACAAAGTACATATTTCAGCAGCTGTATTTATGTCTTCCACACCTTTAGTCTGACACACCACACTTCTGAGCATCTGTCCAAGCAATGCAAGACCTAGAACGTGTCACACCAATGGAGACCAACGAAGTCATGCAGGTACAGAGCACCAAGTCATTCACTAGTGTTGGCTTGAAGTTGCATGATGGACACAGACCTACAAGATTCATGACAAAAGGCAAGTGGTCAATCTAATTCCTTGTAGAAAAAGGAACACAATGGATCAACTCCTGAGACCTAGGAATCAAACTCAGAAGCTTCCCCTATCCTAAACTTCGAATTCTGAGAACACACATTTTCCAAGGTCATGAACAAAAAGCATTAAGTATCTAGTATGCCATCCATAAATGACCTAGGGAGGCTAACTCAAGACATTTCCTCATCTTGAATATCATTAAGCCAGGCACTCAGCCTGGTAAAGTTAGAGATCATTTCTTTGGTCATGCCTAGAACGATCAAGTCACTGGACCTATTCTACTGGAGGATCGACTATCAGTTCACAGAAATAATCAAGGGATGAGAAAGAGCACCAGACCATGCACGGGACATTTCACCAATGATCATGTAGCACCGATTGCCAACTCTGAAAATGGAGAAGAGGCCCAAACAACTGTTCAAGTCCAAATACTGGAAATCTTAGCATACATAGAAATAGATGATACTCTAAGATTTCTAAAATTCTTCTGGCAGGAGGAAATACACAAAAAATCCTCACCCCGTTGTTGAAGTTAGTTCTCCGCACTTGAGGAATGAGCCATCTTTCTACATTTCCTCAGTGTTTACTTATAAACACTGCACTGCTACTTCCTAAGCCCAACGCCTGAAGAAAACTTTGATGCAGTATCAGGGGTCCATAAGACTTCTGTAGCTTAGATTCTGATTCCACAGTGTCCAGTCTCTAGCTTAAGATTGTCTGATAATTATGAGGGAAAGTAACACAGGGAGAACACATGGCGTTGTATTAGAACAGTCATAGTCAGGATCAGAGAGCCTTGGTTCTGAATCAAGACACCCAAGAAATTGCACAGAACTTGCCTTCAAAGTCAACAGCAGGGGGACATAGTTCAGGTGAACAGCATTTGATAAATTCCATGTCCTACCTGGTCCCGACAAAAGACAGTGACATTGCCTGTAACCTGCACCCAGGAAAGTCTTCTCATGATACTGTAACCTAAGATCATCAACAGCTCAAGTTGCCCCCAAACGGAACTTCAATCAATGTGGTCTGCCTAACCAATTTCTATCCACAACCAAGTATGCCACATTGAAATGAATGGATCAAGCATCCAGTAGGTCAAACACTGCCCGGGTCCTGTGTGCTGCTTTTTCTTCTTCAAAACCAACATAGGGTGTTTCCCAGTAAAAACCAGAGCAAGATGTGTTAAGGGGAGGAATATACCACCACACAGAGGACTGAGCACATTTCTGCCCAGGATTTGCTCAAAGGAGCAGCATGCCTTCTCACCAAGTAGTGTAAGAAACACCCTGAGAATTATCAAGCATCTACTTGCTTCCATCCAGTAACACTAAGTCTTTTCCTCTGAAAAGGAGAGCCTTCCCGAGACCCTACACTATGCCACTTAGAAGCCTTAGATTATCTGCCAACATTAGCAGCTCTGCAAGGATAGTCCATATCCCCATGGACATACTAAAACAAGGTGTAGGGGGGAGGATTTCCAGTGCAAGGAAGTGTTGTTAGCAGTACAGAAAGGCAGAATCATTGGTCTACTGGAGTAGTCTTAATCTTCCCCATAAGAACGCCACAGAGGGCTCCTCCATGGGTACCCTAAATCTCCCAATCCTTACTCTGCAGTGATCCACATTCACAATCTGAAGAGCAAGTCTCAGGGACTACTGAGTGGTTATCCCGTTTCCTTGTTTTACTTCAGGAACATGATCAATCTCAGTACTAATGTTTCACACAATTCCATCTTTCCAAGAATGCCAAGCTGGACCTTCTTAGAACTTGCTTCATCTTTCCCCTGAAGTCATCACATGCATTCAGCCTCAATACATAGAGACACTTGCAATGCCTAGTCTTACCCAGGTCTCTTCCACCTGTAGACACCAGCTCCAAGATTTCTAGCCGTCCTACTATCCATTCTGTTTTTTAACCACTACATTGTATTCCCAGATTCATCTGCTCAAGCTAAAATTGACAGACTACTCAGTCACCTTTCCCTCCCAGAGCAGGTTGGCCATAGAACTCTAGTCAGACTTGCAAAGGGTTGGACCAGGATCCAACCTGGCCGGAGAAGTAAAAGCATTTACAATTCAGATCCACGAAATGGGATGCATCAATCTTTCAGCATAAATCGTTCTGCTGGAGGCAGCATTAAAGGGCTGACTAGGAAATAACTTAGGGTCCCATTCTTAGATCTCCCTTCCCCCGCCTCCCCACAAAAACACACGGGCACCAGCAAAAAATATTTTGCTTACCGAAACACAAGTATCTATTCTGAAACCACATGGTGTTCAATTATTTGTTGACATTTCAGGAGTTTGGCCAGTACCAAGAATTTCACTATCAAAAATCTTCTGAAACATGTGCAGTACAGTATTTCTAGGAGCTATCTAACCCAAGGAAGGAAGGCCACCGTCCCCCGCCACGGGAATCCAGTAGCCATTGCACATCTTCCTGTGGTTGCTTCTGTCATCTGGAACCCAAACCATGCTTATGCCCAAGCAGGCAAGGCATGTCCCTGCCATTCTAGCTAGCCTGCATCCTGGACTGGGAACCACTCATTTCCTAGAGAATCATTTTTACTAAGAATGCCCTGGCTAGTAAAAGTAACATCTTCCACAAGTACAAAAATGATGCTTATGGCCAAAATGCTGCTTGGATATGGAGGGCATAAGTGTGTTCTGCTGCAGTGGGTGAGTTTCAGGATACCAAAGAAAGATTGCCCTGTACAGGGCACTCGCTTCATCTCAACTGGCTCAAGGCAGCTGCACAGAGGCCTCTTCACCTGGAAGGAAGTCCTGCATTTGGAAAGAAATGCAATTGTTTCAGAATTTGATGTCTCATGACAAATGAGTGAACTGCCACACATCTATCCCCTTGTGAACTGACACATGCATCATCTTCCTAAGAAACACTACTGCATCTGGCATTTACCCAACAGCTACACATGGGGAAAAAAAACCCACTCCATTCTTTGGATAAGATTGCAAGCCTTTCCAAGATAAGCCCTCAACTCTGGTCTCTGCCACAGTAATGGTTGAAGAAATCTTAAATCCACTGGCACACCATGGAAGATCTCACTGGCCTGCTTCAATATTCATGTGAGGAAGTCAGCCCACAGGATTAGGAAGTAGCATACTTGCTAGGTCTGCAAAAGACTTTCTGCATAGAATCATTTACACATTGAAAAGCTCTGGAAGCCTACATATCAGTAAGCCATCTGGTTTATCTGGAGGCAGCCAAAGACTTCCAACTTCCAGATTACAGGACCCTTTGTTATCCTTTGACAAATTACACTCCATTTCAGAAGACAGAAGACAGTCTCTGGATTTTGAGAAACATACATCATTCAGGTCAATATTGTTCTGAATCCTTTCCTTGCACCCAGACCTGTGTATTATGGAGAGGAATCCAGGATCTGCAACCTGATCTGGCCTTCTACCTTACCTCCCATGGCAGTCAGACAGATCTTTGGTGGAAGTGGCATCTATACAACTCAGTGCTCTGGACACCCTGGTAGTCCAAAGTCAGTCCATACTCCAGCTGCCTTTAAGCCATCACCTATCACATGACGGTATCCTGGAACCCACGTTCATGGCTGTCAAACAGCAGTGTACAGAAATGCCAAGGATGAGCTGACTCCTGTGAGAACCACAAAGGCTGAGCTCCTAGGAACACAGCCTCAATTTGATGAATGACAATACCAATGTCACTGAGGCACAAGCAAATGTCAGGCCACATTAAGTTATAGGATGAGGAGGCTCATTAGACCCAATCCCTTGTGCCTCCAGACCTATTTCTCATTCCAGCTTCACAGATTCCAATAAGAAGCTTGTTTCGTCAATGACTCATGTGTAATTTATACTTACAAGACTCCATATATAAAGCCAAATGAAAATATGGAAGCTCCTCTGTGGCTTCTAAGGGAAGAGTCCCAAGGGACCAAACTCCAATAACCAGTACACTTTCATTTCATCGGGGGATAGATTAACCTAAGAGAAGTGAATGAAATCAGGTGTATTAGCAACAATGTGCTGCCTGGACAGGCCAGAGATGGAAGATTACATGAGTGTCAAACTCTGTGCGAGATGCAGTAAGGGGAGGGAGACTCTATAGAAGAGAACTAAAGCCACATTTACCTCCAGCAATACCTAGCATGATGTACTCAGTGCAAAGAATGCACTGTACCATCAAGTGGGCAGGACGGCTTGTCAAGTGACTACATTGGATCACTCAGTGAACCAATTCTGGGATCAGTTACATGGACCATGTTCTCTACTTTATAGCCCTGATTCACCATCATAAGCATGCTAAGTGCTCCATAAAATGCCATCACTTAAACCAAATCACCTTTAGATGACAAGGCAATTCATCTCACCGTCCACCCTCCACCCTCGACAAGGACTCATTCCTCCTGCAATCACTGATAGATATTCTGCATAGCAGTTCACATTCCTCGTCCCTGTATGACCATGGCAACACCATACTCACCAACATTTTCACAATACCTAGTTTACCGCATAAAATCCCAAGATGGCCTATTATATATCATCTAGGCACTGCAAGCATGACAATGTCGTCAAATCTTCAGTGCTGAGCAAACTATCAGTTGGAAGGTGCCTACTAATTGAAGTGCTTCTATGAAGCCATTTACAAGTGCACATTTGTAAAAAAAAAAAAAAAAAGCATGGACCAAATACCTCCACAACAAGAGCCTTCTACTTGGCAGGTCACAGTCTGCCACTGGTCGTCTATTCCTCCAGAAGCAATTCTCATGGCTGCTGCTCTACCTGAAGCTCCCTCCCAGGTTCACTCTGATTTGACATCTTCTGCCCATGTCAGGGGACTTTTCTCAGACTAGAAGCCTAATGGAAAATACGCTTCTTCACCCTCAAGAGGGAGAGAAGTCAGTGCTCATTCATGGCAGCTGCTCCCTCACTGGCAAGCCACCACGCTGGTTTATATACCATAAACCTGTTCTACATAAGCCTTGGTAGTGCAGACAGGTGCTGAAGGATAGTAAATGGTTTTTGGAAGTAAATGGCTTTCAGAAATCATCCCACACTACTACAAGGTCAAGGATGTAGAAGATCCTCCACAAAAAGAATGCCCCAGAAGAATAGGCAAGACACAAATAGAGCTAGGATGGAAAAATATGAGGATTCTTATACGAAAAGCATAAATTACGTAATGAAAAAGTGCTAGTACCATCACGATCAATTTAATCTACTCAATGAATTTTTGTAAAAAAATAAAGCTGCTAAACTTTAAAAATAGGCGTTCCAATGCCTCCAGAAATATTTGGACTGCATGACTTCTTTCTCAACTAATCAAAGAAGTATCCAAATTCTGACCATACCCTAACCTAACTCTCCCTGCAGTAGTGTCTATAGAGGGTATTTCTATATTTAACCTTATGCAATTATTGGCCACCCTGATGCAGGAGACTGGAAAGCCTCAACTGCGGAGCTTCTGATTCCTACCTGTGGTCAGCCCCCTTTCAGAGCTACAGCCTGCCCTTCCCAGGGATTCCCCAAGTGGATTTCTGACTGGGCTGCTAGTCTTCTTATGAAGCAACTGCCTGCCATACATCTCCTGATTACTTTCATCTCAGGGAGTGTCTAAATACAGAAATGCTATGAGTCCAAGTCAAGGTGGTGATTGAAAGTCATCTCAAGCCAGTTCTACCTTCAAGGTAACATAGCAAGGGACCATGATTATGTTACAGGAATTCAAGTACTGACAAGCTTTAGTCTTTCCCTTGGCACCTAAGGTATGCCACCCAAATCTCACATCCCAACCCTGGTGTCAAACAGTAAAGCTCAAAGATATGCAGTTGAGGCATCGCTTTGAGCTCCACTTTACCGAAAGGATCAGGAGGAAAAAATGATTCCTCAAATCCAGAGCACGTGCAATGGGACATCAATCCTAAAGACCTAAACAGAAGATCCAGGGAAGGAGGATGTTATCTGGGGAAGGTACTGATAGATCCTCTCAAAATAATCTGCTCTCCCAACTCTCTGGGTATCAAGAAGGTAGACAAGCCATCTAACATTCCACGCTTGAGGGCACCGTGGGGGAGCACAAACAAGGTATTGTTGAGAAGCTAGGATTGCTTCTCCACCAGAGGAAGTTTTGCTCCTCTCAGATGTAATGTGTATGGAGAAATTTCTCTTCTATAACTGAAGGGTTGTGTAATTACATAGAGGTCAGTTATCAAGGGAAGCTGCTAAGTTTCTAATGATGGATTTTTACATCACTAACAAAGTTGCGTACTCGTGAGCTAGAGGTCTGTAAAGCCACACACTGAACACATACTTTGAGGCCTTTGGAGCATCTTAGCACAAGCAAAATTCTGAAGTACTTCCTTTCATACTAAAGCAGCACACAAAAATACCAGTCCCACCCTGGTTTCTCAGACTCAATATCCAGAGTTAAGTACCCTAAATCTATGTCCTCAGTTGACTGAGGTCCTAGATATTGGGGTATCATGATACATCAGTGGCTCCCACTGGGGCCCCTAGTACAGTATCCAGAGTGACACCATGCAAGTTCTGTCTGGGATATAACTTGCCTTTCATGCTTTTATTTGAGGCCAAAACTTTATTAGGACTGAAACCTCAAAAGCAATAGAGCTAGTGAAATGGGAGTTTCCCTTTATTATATGGCCCTGAGCCACCACACTCACCTCAATTTCACCTAAATCTGAAGGACAAAAAAAGTTACATTTCATCACCATTCTTAAATTCCTAACAAGACTGACTCCATCCTAGGAGGCCAATTCTAGATTTACAGTAAGGGCCATGATAAGGTCCATCTGGAGATAATTAACAAAAAAAACCAACCCCAGGTCTGGCCAGTTCCTTGTTACCTCAAATGTCTCCTTTGGACAATACCTAGCCTCCCTAGCCTCCCTAGCAACAACTAAACTACTTTAACTTAAAAAACCCTTGCTTGACTTAGTAGAGGACCTTCAGGGATTTTTTCAGTGCTTGATGTTCCTTTTTTTTTGCCATGTGTGGGTACAACATTTGCATCTGTTCTGCTCACAAGCCAGCTGGAAGCCACGTAGCCATTGGATTATGCAGATGTGCCCTGTCTGCACATATGCCTGCAGACCGATGAAAGCAGGTGTTTCCACCATGCACAAGTCACCTGCATAAGGGCAAGGATTCCCAGCTGTTGGGCACATACATTTATTTCCCCTAAACTGAAAAGGGAAACTACAAAAATTGGCATAGAGCTCTCATGCTCTCCAGGGTTTACCTAAACTCACTTCTACTTTCATGGGGACTCCCCTGGTATCTGACTAAAGCTACATGGCTTTTTCTCATTACTCCATATAATTTTCCAATCATTCTATCATCTAAGTTCTTTTTTCCATATATTTGTATTGTAATTAATACAAGGGTTACATTAGATTCACCAGATAGAAGGTACATTACTTCACAAATATTGATACCCTTCCTTATGTCATGGTCCCCATTTCCCTTCACCCCTCCCCCTGCACAACTTGATTTACTCCCTTCCCTCTCCTATTTCAAATAACCAATTAACCATATATAAAATATATCGTATTTTATCAGTATGAGATAACCAAGGTACAGTAAATGAGATGAGAGATAACATAGTACATTAAGGACAACAATCACTCATTATATGGCTTTGGTTTCTTTATCCTGAAAGTCCTTACATTTAGCATCATACCGTATGGCCTTATTTATCTAGATTTGGTTGTATTGTGAATCTCTGATCTGATTCCTTGTTCCCATTAGCTGGCATTTGAAACAACAGCTTTACCTCTGGGAAAGCATCAATGCTGCTGTCCTACACGGAAATGGTTAGCCTCTTCCCACAGACTGGCAGTTTTATAGAGAACTGGAGTTACCATAGTATCTACATAATGGCATCCTTTCAAGCTCAAACATTTGTAACAGCTTCTTAAAGCATGGAGCCCAAAAAAAGAATGTGGAGTCCAAGAATCTCAGTACCGGATGGACAAACTGGTTCTTACATTAAAGAGTGGAATTGCCCAGATTTTGTCTGTCCTGAGACCATGACAAATTTTAGGATTGAACTATTACTTAATCATATGGGAAGAGTAATAGAATCCTACAACTCAATTCTGGAACCAGTGCTAGAGCAGCAAGGTAAGGCATTCTGCCTGTCTCTACACATCTACACAAAGTGTCCCAGAAGAACCTTCTGTGGTATACACTGCTGCCTTCAAGGATTCACAAATACAAAAATCAGACTTGGTAATGAAAACTGCTCCCTGCTACATTCTGCAGCCCACACAGACCTCTGCACCATCTAGAAATCAAACAGGGGACCAAGTCACTCATCTGTCAGAGGCTGGACCCAGATCTAAGCTCTGCTGATTCCCATTAGATGCATTTTATGTGCTGAGATTTGTGTCCTATTGCCTCCCTCCCTGAACTGGTGGCAAACCAGTACTGACCAAGGCTTCTGTCTGTTATGGGGCTTGCTCTCAGGGCCTGAACACTGTCCCTGACCTCTGTGGGCTCAAAGCTAGCCCTCTTAACACATTGAGTCACAGCACCACTTCAACTATGGCTTCTTTAAGAGCATTTCAAACTCTAAGCTGAAGTAGACTCTGCAGTTTTCCTTATGCTCCACTATACTTGGAAAATCATTTTCATGCTGGGTAGCAAACCAATCGAGTACTGGGTCTTGTTATCTTGGCAGAAGGAGACGCCTTTTACACCTCCAGATGGGTGCCTTCCTGTAAATCCTGTCAACATGCTGGATTTCAAAGATTAAACGGCCTCCTCAATCAGCCAACTTCACTGGCCAATACTGCTTCAGGATAACAAGACAGTTTGTTACAAATTCAGAGAACCATGTCCTCTCCACTCAGGTTTGCATGAAATGGTCTTGAGCCTCCCGAAAGCTGAATGGGCTACCTCTAGAAGCCGCAATTATCTTCTAACCTACAGTAAGACATACCTCTTCCAACAGTAGTGGTCACAGATCTGAGAAAGACATGGAAGACCCTATGCCCACACTAGGATCCATCTTCAGCAACATCCTGGAGCCTGACCAAGGCTTTGCTTTCCATGGAGAATATCAGGGCCCAGAAACACCCAGAACACAAGTCTCCTCAGTTGTCCTCCATCCTTCAGTGGTGGTAGCTATTTTGCTTTTTAGTCCCAACACAGTGTCAAGTCTCATGAGCTTCTGTGCCCAGCAATACTGAGAGCTGAAAGTTTGGAGTAGCAACCACATCAAGGGAAGTTCGGATGTCATCATGGCTGTGAACCTCCAAAGCAGACTGAGACCATAGATCCACCTGGGTAGTTGGGTCTGAGGAAGAGGCTGGCCTGATGATACAGCTGGCTAAGAGCTGGCTAAGATAATGTTCCCTGTTTCAAAATATAGCCTACACCTAGAATGCTGGGTGAGTCCAATGGAGCCTATCACTGGCCCTGTGCTCAAAAAGCATCCACATGCTCAAAGACAGAAAGATACAGAAAGGTCCTAGATTTCAAACCTACAACCACATGTGACATGCAGAGTGGGGAAAAGAAGAGCTCCAAGATATTCTGGATCCTAGAAACCCAGATTTGTATGAAGAATGAACCATGTTCTGCTTGGCAACATTGAGAACAGTTACAGCAAGCAGCCTAACAATCCACAAGCCAAGCCCTAACCCAGTGACAGGAAACTCAAGAAGCACACTGCAGCCTCAACAGAAGCAGCACAGAGAACAAACCTCGTAAGAGAAAGACATTCTAGCATTGACTGGCTCAATAGCAAACCACCAAGACAGCAAGAAATGAGCATGAATTTCACCCTTCTGGAAGGGCTGCTTTTACCTCAGCCATCTACAGCAAGTTACAGGACACGGCCAACTGTACCTAGAAACTGTGTCCTATCAGTTCAGTCCAACAGTCTGACAAATGACCAATGCACCCAAGCTTACACCTACAACCACGAGGTGATTACCTATTTTTCTTATTACTGGGCACGGTAGCTTATTCTGGTTCAAATTGGATGGAATTTTTCAGACCAGTATGTGTCGAAAACACTCAGGAACGTGCACAACTCTTGGCTTGTTGTAGGCCTCTAACAATGAGGCACAGACCCAAAGGCAACTGTCTCTACACGAAGGGGACCCTTCACAACATTTGAACTTCATGGCATATTCTAATAGCCTGAGATCCCAATACATGCTGCTGTAGGGCAATTCAGGCCACACACCTTGCAGGGACAGGGAGTATTATACCAGCCACTTTCATAATTAAGCCCTTTCCAGCAACAAATGCCCCCATTGACCTGTTATGCAGTACCAAATGCGAACCAGGCAGTACTTCCCTCAGCATGACTAAGGAAATGAAGACCCACCCTTATCTCCCGAAGGACTACGTGGCTAAAAAGGGCCCACCACCATCTAATGCAGATCGCCGAAGCAGGTTGCCTGATGTTTGCTCCTTGGCAAAATGCCGAACTCCAGAAGAGTTACACTTGTGTAGCTGGCTTAGGCAAGGTAGTTAAAAGCTTTTTTTAACCAGTCCTGGGACTTGAACTCAGGACCAGAGTGTTTTAGGAGAAGTAGCAGTGAAAGAGAAACCAGAACCGGAAATGAGTCCCAGGCCCAGCTAGAGAACAGGATTTCCAAGGGACCAAAGCATCTTCTGTGGAAAAACTGGAACATCCTCTAGAATATTCTGCACCCTCCCCTTCCTAAAGTCATGAAGGAAATGCTTCCATTCTAGCACCCCATCAAGCACAAGATAGTAGAGCTGTGGCATATCTTACCACAGAGCTGCTCTGGAAGAAGCTCACTCAGTTCTGACAACCCGCACCCCTTCACCAGTTAGTTGTCTACAGACATGTTTTGTCACAATGGAATATACCTCCCTTCTGCAGAAGATGCTAATTCAACTCTTAATGCTCAGCACAGGTCCCAGTGGTGGTGAAGGATCATGCAGCAGAAGACATCCCAACTAATGAGGTAGGTAGAAGGGTCCTGACACACTTTCTCAGAAAGCCAAATACTGTGAAGTCTTTGCTGTGTAGGGCCAAAGGCAATGCCTCCAGGTTTAAGAGGTCATTGTGGGTAGAGTTCTCTGGAAATAAAAGCCACATCTCTACCTTAGAACATTCAACTTCGGTCAAAGTTTTCTACACCCTGTAAAGACAACCTCCGTAAGTGCTATAGATTCCCTTGCCTTGTAAAGAATGAGAATCGTCTGCCGAGTTCCCAACTCCTTTCTTTGTTTTGTGACTGTAAAAAGCTCAAGTAGCCTCTGCCAAGGAAGACTATCAGTCCTAACTTGAACCTGTTCCTAGGCCAAAGTCATTTAGTCATTTAGAGCAATCAGCTTTATTTCCTTAAAGCAGAGCTACTTTGAAACAACAGCAGCGATCAAGGGAGCTCACTCAGTTTGATGAAGCTGAATGCCCTCTTGGCTGACAGATTAAACTATAGACTGCTGTGCTCTGGACACTGCGATGTTGCTCCCGGTTCTCCTCCAAATGTATACAATGCAGTGTCCATACAGAGATGCTTTGAAAGCTAGGATGAAGGACCATCTTTCCCATCAAGATTTCCACCTGGGCTACACCTAAGTTAAGACAATACTCAGACCCTGGAATGCAAGCTCTGCAGTCTCTATTCCAACCTGACAGGTTTGTCCACAGATGAGAAACCCTTTGAATCAAGATGTTCTGTTCAACAGTGAGAAACTCTTATGCTTCATAGTTTAAGCATACAGGAAATTAAGGAATACTTCAGTGGTCATTTCCAAGGGAAACTATTCGATTGCTTTACAGAGAATTAAGAAGCTAGTATGGTCATGAGACTCATACTGCAACACATTACAGAATAGATGCTTGATGATATCCTGAAAATATAATAGCCAGGGTGCCATCAGCAACTAGAAATCTTCATTCTGAGCCGAGGCCACTAGAGTCTGGAGGGCTGGTCAACCACATGCATGGAGTCCAGAAGATGAAAAGATACTTGTTACCTCTCCTGGGAAAAACAGGAAAAATTGCCAACAGCCTCACCTCCCACTATAGAGAAATAGCAAGACATTTATAGAAAGACAAGAGGTAGAAACTGAAACTGGATGACTTCCACCATGTAAGCATTTCTTTACAAGTCAGCCAGCCAGTGCTTCCCAACTCCTTGACTGCTCATAAGCCTTCAGTTAACGAGAAATTGATTCTGTGCAAAATAAGGAAACTAAAGGGCAAAAACAGAGCTAGAAACTATTAGCAAATAACTTCCAGGGAGGAATTGGGTATGCTGTTTAAAACAGCATGCCTTCTTACAAGCAGGTAACCATACCACAGCTGAACTACGTCCTCTTATGAAATCGTCTACTTCTTTAGTTGCCAAGTCACTGCACTCCTAAGTGTGACTGAGGACAGAGTGAAGAGGTTGGATCCCAAGACACAAAGTAATGTCCATACTCTGAGGAAGCAGTGCCATCAAGCCATTTCAAGAAATATTCATTCACCAAATATGGTCATAACTTTACTAGGTACCTTCTGGAACAGATTCATGAACCAAATTCACCAAGTACATGGAAAAATTACAGCCATCTCCCATGTCTTCTTCAATCCAGAAATGTTCCACTCTTCTGTCACGACCCTGCCTTAAAAGCCATTACAATGTCCTCAGGATACCCTTGCATCTTCCAACTGGTGACACCTCAGCTTCTATTACTGAGGTTCCGACTCATGGGAAAAGGTGAGCACCCTGCACAAAATCAGAAAGAACTGCTCCCTTCACTGCCATGGATCTTTGATAAACAGACTGAGAAACAGGACAGCATCCATGTGGGCCTCCTGCAGTGCAGAAGACACTTGTAATGCAGAATAATCTAATGAGGATTTGCTCACTCTAAGGGCATGAACAACTCGACAGGACACTGCTCTCTGGGCACAGCTGGACAGACTCAGTTCCACTGGAAGGATACTCTTCTTTAGGCCCAAGAAACCCATATGCTGCACAAAGTGCTCCCGTTGGCAACATCAGACACATGGAGATACACAAGAGCAAGGAGAAGTTCTGGTGCATTTTGTCCTTCACATGAATGCCACTCTGACCTTGTTGCTAACGACAACTTGTATCTCACAGAAATCATGGGTAATTCAGCTGTAGTATACAAGGACAATTTCCAGATGCCTAGCCTTTATGAAGAACCTGCAAAGAACCATGGCCTTCTCAAAGCACCATACCCAAAGCAGAGTTCTCTAGCAGTCACTCAAGACCTAAGACCTCACAGAAAGATTTCCTGACCTAAACCACAGAATCGAGCAGTACCAATAGCCAGTACTCCCATCTCTACTAGAGCAATCATCACGTCCATCTTTCTAATCAGCCAGTCAGCTCCTCCCCCAGGATACAGAAAGGACATAGCCCTCTTGCCAGCCAGCTTCAGAACGAGAGTAAGTCCTTTGAAAATAAACAGAGGCCAGAGTATGCCTGGCTATGAGAGACCACTGCCTAGAATGCTTCATTAGAGAAGAGCCTGTATGATTATTTCTTAACGAAAAGTGAAGCCCACAGATCTCTTTGGTGCTTGCATAGGCTTTCTGCTTTGATCCTTTCATGTGTGATCATGCTATAGTAATGGCTCAGCAGTTCAAGTCATTCAGATAATCTTCTAGATAAGATCAGAGTCTAGATACACAGACCAAGTTATAGATGTATAGCCAGGCTTGACTCCTATTATCCTCAGTGGTACACACTGACCTACCATTGCTAATCAGAACATGGGCTGAACGTAGAAAAGCTGAACATCATCTCCACATAATACCACATGCAAGCAGCATAGAAAATGCAGTTTCTAAAAAAGCATCTGTGTCTACACAGAATATATTTGACCAAGGATGGACCTCATGGGTTCAGTACCCACTCAAAACCTAATGCTCAAGTCCAAACCATAATTGTCTCTTTTGAGACAAACCACATCACACGCCCAAATAATACCAAAATATCTTGAAGAATGGTAATCTGGTAACTGCTATGGGTTTAGTAGCTCTTTTAAGGAAAGGTAACAGGTTAATATTTACTGCTCAAAAGCAGGCAATGGAACTGTAAGAATACAATTAATCCTGTGCTTTCTGATCACCTGCCACTTTCACTCTCACCTGAAGAAAGTCCTTGAAATCAGTGACCCGCCATCTCTGGTTCCCCTCTAATATCCTAATAAAGGTTTCTGCCTACAGCTCCTCATACACCACGGAAGCAATCAAACTACTTGTGTTCAAGAACAAAAATGTCCTGCTCCAAGTACTAGCTATTTGGTGGTAGCCTTTACTTCCTCCACCTCGTCACATTGCTTCAGGTAGTCATTACTGAAGGTCAGATTCTGAATCGAGAAATACTTGGTCTTGACTGAACTCATCTGTTAGATACCGGCGGGTGAAATAAAGAACATGTGTTTGAACACCAAAATTTCCCTATTCAAGACCATGTGGCTTAGGGTATGAACCCAACTGAAGTAGCTCTGCAAGGAATATTGACAGCTTTGATGAGGGAAGTATCTTAGAATTCTAGGCAAGTTGGAAATACAGGGTCATGGGTAAGAACAGCAGCAAAGCATCCAAGTGCCAGTCATAAAAGTCCAAGGGATAATTACTGTGAGACAAACAGGCCCCTGAAACATCACTCAACTAGGCTCTGTGGCTTGTGACGCTCTTTATACCATACCAGGAAAGTAGAAACTGCCAGTATGTGAGGCGGTTTAGTTCACAGATGCTGATAAATGCCCTACAGTGCATAGAGAGGATACAGTACCATAATGAAGATCCAGCCCAAACACGTCGGTATATAAAAGAGCATCGAATCCTGCTAAGTTGGTATTTGCACCTTGTTATTCATATACATTGGAATGTTAGATGTGTGCATACTGAGTCTAAGTGGGGCCAGCTTGTCCTCAATGCCATCTTGGAGGATGGAGTCTTTCTAGAAAACTTAGGAGGCGGATTCCACTTCCTCACCACAACCCCCAGGTGATAGCACCTGAATTCCTGGAGGTAGAGGGGACAGACTTTCACAATAGGATCCCAGAACTACCAGACCTATGCCATGAGCTTGAAAGGCTCAATTCTCCACCTCTTAGTGACCTTGCTCCCTAACCATGACCCTCTTGAACCTCTCCATCCCTTCCACCTTTATGCCATGCCTCGAGTCTCCTGACTCCTCAGGTCACCGTGCATCCCTTTTCAACACTCCCTCAGAGTTCATCTGGCCTGCTGCGATTGTGTTCTCTTTTCTACCCCATCCTCCCTTTTTGGATCAGTTTCCTCATAGTATTAAGTGCACTGGATGCTGCAAGTTCTTGGGGGACATGGGGGACATGTTGCTGGCTTTCTAATGAAGACACAGAACTCAACCTCTCAAAACGTGGGTTCTCTATCCCCAAATCCAATTTCCATGAAACAGAAGGATGAGTAGAAACACAGCTTAGGATTTCTAAATTTCTTCTTTTGGAAAACTCCCACCCCCACCCCTGTCACCATTAAAGTCATTCTCCACAGAGTGAACAAGTAGCTAAATACAGCCATTCTCCACAGAGTGAACAAGTAGCTAAAGTCAGCCATGTTACCAATATTTTCTCATTTTTTCCTTTGAATTATACACAATTTGCTCTGCTATCACAGGTGTGCAAGATTAGAGTATATGACTGCTGATGGCTACCCTGCAGTTGTCTCTGGAGCTTCCACCACATTCCACTCATTTGTATTAATTTCATTATACACCATCTCCCTACACATTCTAATTTTTAGCCTCCAAACAAGAGTACATTGCTGCAATTACTACCCCGTGAAATTGCCATAATTTACCATGTAGGCTTTTCCAATTCTTAAGGAAAAGGAGGATGCAGTGTTAATGAATTCACTCTTAGTAACTCATTTACCTTTATCTTTGCCCACTGGAAGTTTTTGAATCATGGTTCCTATGCCAAGCTTTGAGTTAATACTTAAAAATTTTCTCTATTGAGAATATTAAATTACAAAGGTCACAACTAATCTGCTTAGTGCAAACCACCAGTCTGGGGGTAGAGAGAAGCCCAAGTGATGGGTCCAAGATCCTGTGAGTCAACTGTCCTGCCTATTTATTACCCTTGTCTCCACGAGGAGACAGGAGTAGCCCACATTTCTGAAGGATCTCAGCTTAGTAAGAGGAACATGGTAGTTCACACAGGATCAAGACTACTGGAGGAAGGAAAAGCACATCAGGCAACACTTCCTAGGGTCATCCTCAAACCCATCCAAAAGAAAGCGCCCCAGAGCCCTTAGCCCATTGCTTTCTGGTTCCCAGCTTGGCATCTGGCCAAGGGAGCCCTTTGGTACCACCTGGTGGCCATGGGTAAAACAGCAGCGAAGTAGACACTGGAGAAACACAGCTTACATCCTTCCCTGTGAACCCAAGTTCCCTAGTAAGCACATTTAGGAGGATCCTGTGGACAGACCGGAACTTCCTGAGGATCCAGCAGCAAGAGTCATCTGGACTCATTTGTATGCTCTTTGACAACCGCTTCCCAGACTGCGTAGGTAAAGCAGCTTTGGCAGTCTAAAAGCTAGTCTAATGTACCATGTGAAATCTATGCAACCTCTAGAAGAGATTTTCCCTCTCTGCTACAGCTGAACTTGATGCCTCCATCACGGTCTTCATGACTTGTTCCAGTGTAGAAGAGAACAATTTCAGGGTACCCTGAATCCACCTTCCCAGTTCAGAAGCACTCAGACCTGGATCACAACCTCCCTCATTGACCCAAGAGCTGTATTAAGCATCAACAGACCTCAATCTTGAAGTTACCCTATGGCATCTAGTAGCAATTCAGATTTTAAGCTCTTTACAACCCAGTCTCCCAGAAAGGCGGGCACAGACAGTACCCCAATGAGAAGCAGCTGGACTGCGTGGGGCCATACACAAGTTATTACGTAGAAGCCAGGCCCCAACCTCTGAAAGCAGGTCCTCTCTGAAAGCAGTGTCCTCTTCCCCATCAGCAGTATCAGAAGTATGCGTACAAGAAAAAGCATCTGCTCATCACAACTGTTCCCACTGTCACTGAATGTACTAACCAGGTTATTCAGGTGACATTTCTGACAAAGCTTTTGTTAACTAGAGTTTAGCAAGTCAACAAGTGCATTACACTACATTACATCATGTCCTTGTCTCCAAGAATTCCTCAGACTCTTAAAATCCATGGTACCATGCCAACAACCGCAACCACTAAGTTTCTTTGTTTCCTGGATAAAAGTCTGACTTAAAGTAACAGGACTTGTGGAAGCACCGCCGTTTTCGTGTTCATTCAAAGTGTAAGACTGAGTAACGTTCCTCTGGTTTCACAACAAAGCTGACAGTATTCCAGGAATAGCTGGAATGCCCTTTTTACACACTAAGGTCTACCCACAATAAGAGAAGCAGGAAAATCTGAATGACAAAACGAGTCACTTAAGGTGGTGAACGTGTCACATTCACTGCCATGTAGCATGAAATATAATTCAACAGACAAGGTTGTGCTGCTTAAAGGCTTGCTACATGATTTCATGATGTATTCTTCAATCCTCATCCCACTCCTTGAAGTCCAGAGCAGCAGGTCTGCACGACCACACATCACCTTGATGAAGCTATGGATAGCTCAGTGACCCTCAAGTTGATCCTGTAATTAAGTCCAACTAGAAGTTCTCATGAGTCTTAGTATGTGCCTGACATGTAGAAGGCAGTCTACATCACGCTGGCATGTGACCACAGAAGTCTGCATGTTGAGCCAAGATCAGGAGGGTATTCTACAGCCAAAATACATTCTATCAACTACCTGGACTGCCTGCCTTTCCCTTCTGGGGCTCACCTACTGGGGCCCCTGAAGACAACTCTTTGCACAGTTCTACCATAGAGTGCTCATGTTGGGAAGGGCTTATGCATCAGCTATGTAAGGGAAAGCAGTCACCGGTGACTGGAGGAACTCTTCAGAAGTGATAAGGGAACCACAGAGAGGGCTCAGCAGCAAGTCCCACGGACCTCCCCCCTTCTGCTCAGGCAGACCATGTACCACAAAGGAACTTCTCAAGGGCTGAGCACAGTCCATTTTCCAGAGAGATTAAAGGAGCCTGGGGCTCCCTTCCTCATGTCCCCTGCGGTGTCAGAATCACCTTCCTCTCCCTATAGAATCCTGGGGTTTCTAGGAAGCACCCCATATACATGAGTTTTGAGATGGGGGCATCCCAGTGCCTCTCACCTGTAAACATTCATAAAATGATCTTAAGAAACATTCCTAAGATGACCATAGTCCTCGACAGGAAGACAGGATACTTTATTTGTCTTCTTTCCAGAAGCACACCCAACAACACAGTCTACTGCCTGGAGCCCCTCACATAACAGGACAACTTTGACATTGGCCAGGCGAGAAAAGAAGTTTGGGTTCATCGCACAAGGCACCTCAAACAGGAAATGGCCTTCACAGCCCAGGAGGTCCCCTCTTCCACAAGGAATACCCACAGCCCAGAGGAGCACTTTATGAGATTCCGTCTGTCTTCAGCATTGGGGTGGTTCACAGCCAGCGTACAACCACAACTCTACCTGCAACTCTGGATGAATTCTAGTGATTCTTGATTTAAAGACTATCCAGAGTTCCAACAGAACTCCGGATTTGTTCAAAGCCACAAATCTTTCTTAGACACAAAACAATATTTGTACTAAGTCACTACTGGGTTAAAACCAAAGTTATCTTCTTCGCCTACAGGACTTAAGTGATCACTGAAGCAAACAAGGAATTCAGTAGGGAGACTGTTTACCAACAGTCGTGAGACAGTCATGATTGTTCCATGAAAACAGGCCATGGATTTCTTCTAAGCAAATGTCTCACATGCAGCACATCTGCTCAAAGATTCACTTCATAAACAAATCTACAACTTTCCTGATTACACCTGGATCTGTGGAGATCCACTCGGCAACAGTAACCCCTTCCCAACACGAAATATTCATCCCAGTTCCTCCATGGTCTTAGTCAGGGCCCTTGAGACTATGACTTTGAGTGAGCTCACACATCCTGTGGACTCCTCTCCTTCCCCCAGCTATGGACAGACAAGGCTGGATGCTTACCTGCATATCCCAGTCTTGTTATCTATCTCCCTGAGCCACCAGCCACTCACACCAGTGCCTTCCAGCATCCCAGTGTTCCTCTTGTCTCCATTATTATTCCATCCATCCATCCATCCTACAATGATTTCTGTAGCAACTCTGATCATGTAAATCTTATCCACATCATGGTTGACATTCCAACACCTTTTCTCAGTGCCATGAGCAGTTCCCTTATGCTCTACTTCAGCCATGCCCAGCCCCAGTCCAATTTCTGCATGAGCATTCCTTCAGGCTAGCTTCATCTTTCTGCCGGTCACATCATGTCCTCAGTTCTTTTACTGCACTGTTTCCTCAGCATTGAGATCTCACCTTTGGAGTCATGTCTCCCAGACGACTGGGGGACATTCCCCATAGTTCCATAGCAGCTCCAGCATCCACACACACCCGTATCAAGAAAAAAATACAGCATCTGAGTCTTACCACCAGTATGCTAGAAGACAAACACTAACTCCTGTGCTAAACTAGCTTTACTCAGTGGAATGAAAACCTGCCATAAAGCCTCAGAATCTTTCCTATTGCACCTTACCTTTTAGTGCATGAGAATATACTTTTTGTCTATAGAGTGTCCCCTCTGCTTGGTATGCTGAATTATGATGCTCTAACATGTTTAAATGGCACTTTGAGTGCTGCAGGAGGATGATTCTTAATTCATAAATGAAATTCAATGACAGAGTCTGCCATTCAACATCTATATGTCAGGTGGATGGTAGAATAGGACTGATTGCACACTCCATGCTGCCTCCAGAGCTTCTGGGCCAAGTGGGAGGGTGGATCCGCTCCATCAAGCCTGAGGCTCGAACTGCAGCCATCTCCTTTATTCCTCCAGGAGGCCATTCACCTGGAGAAACTGAACTACCAAAAGGCCAACAAGAAGGATTCCAAGGAGACTGGCTTCGTGCCTACACTGATAAAGCCAAGATCTTTGCTTTCAAAAGACACGTTGAGAAGGTTTTTGTGCTGGGCTTGACCTCAGGGCCTGGGAGTCTCCACTCCATTTCTGGCTTTTCCTTTTGTTTTTGGTATTAAGAGTCTGTCCGACTTTCCTGCTCCACAGGGCTGGCACTTCCTTCCTGGGATTTCATCCTCCTGAGCTGACAGGATCAGGGTCATAGACAGCCATGCCCTGACCTGAGGTCCTCTCCAGGGCACACCCTCCTGGAAGGAAGTTGAGGATGGGTTCCTCTAGTCCTGCGGATAAAGGAGAGCAGCAGCACCAGGACAGCATTTGCTCTGAGCTGCCTGCTGGAGGAGGCAGTGAGGAGCCTGCTAGAGAGGCCAACAGAGGACCAGAGGAAGCCAGCCAGCCCTGTGGCCAGCAGCAATGAACACACATGGTGCCACAGCCCTGCCAGGGCCCAAGGACCCGATTTCTCAGATCCATGGAAGATGAGCAGGGAGGACGAGAGGAGGAAGGTAGAGCTAGAGAGCAGGGCCAGCTGGGCAGCGCTCCTGCGGCCTTGGAGAGGAGGGAAGGGACATAAACCCCACACTCCTTGGTCCATGTCCTCAGCCCTGTGGTGTTTCGACCTGGCCGGGAGGCCCACATGGGCAGCCTGAGCTGACTTACAACGGGGAAAGGGGTCGCTGGAATGGCCACGACCTGGAGGAACACATCAAAACCACACACGAGGACCCCGTGTGCAACTGTGCAGGCGGACACTGAAATCCCAGCAACTACAAGAACCACTGGCCGTGGGGACCCCGAGGGACAAGCCTGCTCTCCCAAAGGCCGGCAGGGAGGCGAGGCCCCAGTTGCCCTGGCAGGACCAAGATCAAGGTATGCAGGCCCTGGACATGCCTGGCAGAGACTGGACTCCGGGACAGCAGAAAGCAGACCTCCTGTCTAGCATCTGGGGGTCCTATGGGTATCTTTTCAGAGTTGAAGGTAGTGATTCGTGCCTATAATCCCAGTATTACAGAACCTGAGGGAAGATTTAAAGTTCAAAGTCAGCCTGTGATTCATAGACTTTATCTCAAACTCAAAACGAATGTTTGTACTTATCAGCTAAATTTTTGTCTTTCTATCCAGTATTAACATTTTGAAGGTAGATCAACCTTCCTGTTCACCAGGGATTTTGCCCAACCTAGCGATGGAACTAAGGGCCTGGGCACTATCCTTGAGCTTTCCTAAGGCTAAAACTCTTGCCACTTGAGCCACAGAATCACTTACAGCTTTTTTTTTTTGCATGTAGTATCAGGAAATCAAGCCTATGGATTTGTGCATGAGAGGCAAACACTCTACTACTAGCCACATGCTGGGCCCACATTTTTAGTAATTAGAATCAGTCATTTACCAATTACTTGGTTTTTACTGAGATTTTACTGTTCTGAAACTAAGTACACTTAGTCTTTGGTTCACCACAAGGAAGTTGATACAAGAGGCAAATAACATCTATCCTACAAATCTGAAATCCTAAGTCTAGTGTTCCTTTGGCTGACAAATGCATTTCCTTTATCTTCATTCTGCAACTGACTTAGCCTTGACTGGATAATCAGCTGTCTTTACCTTCAGTCAGTATTGCCTGAAGGATTAACCCCACAGTATTATCCAGGTGCATAGACAACAGGTGAAACCAAATATGTGGGGACATACTTGAAGCAGGTAAGGCAATCTCACCAAAGCCTGGCTGTAAACATCTGGAATGTCCTCACCTCCCCAGACATAATAGCATTTTCCATAACCTCAGGCTTCAGATGACAAATACCAATCCCCGCCCCCCAGCAAAGATTGCTGCTCCAGGCTGTTTCTCAAAGACTACTTTCCTGGTGAGATGAGTCCTGTCTGTTCTTTCCCCTCTATTTTCCTGACTGGTCAACACTAGGTCTGTAAAATGTTACCTCTCAGCTAGTCAACAGAAATCAAAAAGGTCTCCACACTAATAGAGAATTGTGTTTACTGGGAAAATTTGTGGGGTCATTAGGGCCTGAATTTGGCCTCGTGTTTACTATGCCAACCCCAATGGTTGCCTCCAACCCAACAGGAGTTTCTCATGCCCTCCTCCTTTTGAATTGACCATACACTCCATGTATACAGGGACATCAAGCTTTGGCTCCGCATCACTCTCTCCTCCCACATAGGAAGGTGTTTACAATACTATTGCTTTGTGATTGCCTTTCTGTAACTCCTGTTATCAAACTATTTCACAAAATTGTTCATTATCCAGTGCACCTCATCTCATAGCCACCAGATGTCACTTTGTAAAATGTTCTTTGTAAAATTTTCAAAAGAACAAAAATAAGAGGTTCCTTGATCAAGTTACAGAGGTAGCTTCTATGGGGAGAGGAGCTGGAGGAGGCTACCAAATTCTTAGGTGCTTCAGGATTTTCCTCCCTGAAACCTCAAGTCTTTACTCCTTGGGAATAAGGACTGGATCTAGTTCTATGCAAACTGAAGCTTAACACATGGGGTATGGAGCAGAGGCTCTTCAATCAGGGCTAGGCAAGTGAGTCAGGGCTAATCAGAACCATAAGCAAAGATCAAAGGTATGTACCAAAGGCAGAGCTCCCATCGACTGTGAGATAGTGTCATCAGTAATGGACTGTCCTTAGCAGCCTGCTGCCACATGGGACATAGTGTGACCAAAGAGCCAACACTCCACACCATGGAGATATCCTGGCCACACACCGGGGTGTCCATACGTGAGCAGATTACACTGGCCACAACAGTAACACAGCTAGAGCTGAATGTCTTTGCCTTTAATTGTGGAAAGGAAGATGAAGCAGAAGAATGTGAAGTTTTGTCCCAACAACCTTTTCAATTGGAGCGCTTCTTAGGCCATCCTTTCAATTTTGTTAGGGGAAAAAAATCCCTCTCTTCCACCACTTACTGGAAGGTAGTTACCTTTTAGTAACACCAAGGCTTTTAAGTTCTGATCCCTAATGTGAGTTAAGGACAGCAGCTTAGGCTATGATGGAGATCCAAACTCAAATCCTGATTGCACCCAATGGTTTAGAACTGAGCTAATGTAAGAAGGACCAAGAACACACAGCCAGTGCATATGAAGTACTCAAATGGTCTAAGGACAGAAGACTGACCTCTTGGATGAAGCATAAATATCAGGGGCAGAGTGGGATACAATCTTGGCTGTAGTACTTGGCTTTGTCACACCACCATGCAGAGCCTCACACAGCAGGGCAAGACAGGAAAAGTTTTTGCCATCTACCACTCATGAGAATTCAACGTGCAAAGGCAAAGGGCTAGGGACAGGAACAAAAAACACCCCTAGTGGTAGAAGAGATTGACGGAAGCAGTACAGAACACAGGCTAAGGCCTCAACCAGTTAGGTCTCCACTAAGTCTTACTGTTCAGTTAATACTCATCTGCCTATGAGTGACAATGAGAACGTTAATCGGCTGTGCTTCCTCAACAGTGTGACAGTCTTGAATAGCCACTAAAGTTGTACTTTTACTGCAGTAAATGACATCCTCAAAACCAACTTATGTGGGTGGCTCCTAAAACTTTAGAATTAGAAGTCTATGTAGAACTGGAGGCAGGTGTTGGGAGATTCACTTGTTTTCATAACCCTGGTGAGTTGCTTAACTGGAAAGGTTTACAGAGAAGCCCTGGACGGGATTCAGCAAACAATTCCCTCAGGCTTAAAAAACATTTCCACAAAGAGCTTGTTCAAGAGGAAAATGTTTTCTGCAGGATCTAGAATCAGAGAGCACATGAACAGAAATGGTAAGGGTGACCAGCAGGAGGAGCTCCCCTGAGGAGCAGCACTCACACCTTGTTCCCCATTCTGGCTAGAGTACAATGGGGGAGGAGTGCAGAGAGCAGAGCCTGCCATTTCTCCTTTTGGTTCCCCCCTGAAGGTCCCAAGACCACAGATCTGTCACACAATTCTCACCTATTCCGTTGGCATGAGCAACTGAGTCAGAGGACAAGTTAGGTCCTGCAGAGGATATCCATCAAGTCCTCATTACCTGACAAAGCACTTGGGCATCTACAGCAAACCTAGGAGATGCATGCATTGCCAATTCCCTCTCACGATTCCAAATCAGCTTCCAATTGCCTAAAGCATTCTATACTCAGTGTTGGAACACACGCAGTTTTTTGCTTTGGAATAAATGCCTGAGAAAAAGGTCCTGTATTCCTCGCAACAAACATGTGACATACACTACACTTAAGCAACTAGCTTTAGACTGGGGTGTCAGGAATAGGCTGGGAAGGAAAAGCACAGGAGACAACCAAGCAGGAGTCAAGCTTTAGAGGCCTTCATGGTCAGAAAGGAGCTCTGTAGCACAGCTGGAGACTTTAAGGTTCAGACCACTCTGGCTATAATGAAGGCCTGGTGGTGATGCAATTAAATTGGTCAGGACAATGAAGCTCAGAGGAGTTGGAGCTGGCAATGTCTGGGCTCAAGCTAGGCACTAAAGGTGGGCTTTCAATGTGACTGGATTTGGCAAAGACTTGAACATCAGTGCAGTGTGGGGTAGAAGGCTAAATGCACAGACGAATCTTCTGATGAAGTTAATATACAAATGGGCAATTCTACTGGTGAACAACTTGATTATCCACTTCCAGTAATCCTAATTCTCCTGGATTAAAGTCAGTTTTTAGTTGGGGGTAGCTACATTTCTGGCCATTTCAATTAGAAACAGACATTAGAATGAGATCAAGGAAGTCAGCAGTAAGGGAGAAGATACAGTGTGGTGTTACATCGCTGGCCTTAAGACACCTAGTTACAAAAAAAATGTCCATCCATGGATTAAAGGATGTTGAAGTCAACTGATTGAGTTACATGGAGTCTAAAGAACTCAAGAGTAGGCTGGCTTCAGCTGACCCCAAGCCCCACAGATGAGACCATTCAACTAAGACTGCCCCTCAGGACAGAGCCTGAGGAATAGGCTGGCAGACCTTCCATGAACTGAGATTGTTCTGCCAACTGCCTTATTTGTTGTTTTTTAGGTACAAGTGTTTTCTTTTAGGTATTTTACTTCTGACAGCTGTCTGCCCTTTTGACCCAAAAACTAACTTAGGAAGTTGAGTTTAAAGTTAAAGCCATAGTGCCCCGAATCCTGCCAAAGATTTAGAAACCTGTTTTGCTGTCACTTCCAGTAGCTGCAACAAACGATGTACACCCATGAAGGTGGTGGCATATGGTTCCTTCTGCATCCTGATCACAACAACAGAGTAGTAGCACTTTTCTCTAACAGTCTCAACAAGGCCAAAGCCCTCATTTCTCAGTGGTGGAAAATACATCCCTTCCCCTCCTACACTTGTAGAACTCATTTTGTACAACGATTTAAGCTTTTTGCTACTGGCCTCCCTTCACAGATCTTAATGTTATCACTGGAATGGGCTATGGTGTCACTCAATGCTCAGCGTAAAAGGGACGTTCACTAAGAAAGTAGGAATGCTCACTTCTACGGGTTTCTAATTTCAAGTGTGAGGATGAGGAGAGATGACTGCCCAGTCTCATTGAGAAACAGGAAATAAAAACAGGTCAACTTTTTTTTTATAGTAGTAGGTAGACAACTGAGAGGCTCTGAAGGCAGCAGCTCTGTGCAGCCCTTTCATGTTTGTAAGCCAGAATGAGAAAGGAGAGGTGATTCATGGAGGGCAGGCAAATTTGACCCAACACCTGGGACCTACCACATAGCTCAAGGATAGTCTAAGAACTAGTTTTACTTTGTTAAACACGTAGCTCATTTGGGTTTAAACTACAACCCACAGAAGACCACCAGGGCTTCCACTAAGTTAAATCATGCACCCTACAGGAATCACATGGCCCACACCCAGCTGAGCCTAGGGAAAGGCAGAGGGAAAGCTTTTTTCTGCAGACTTGGTGACAGCCCAGGGAGCCAGTCATTCTTGACATGTCAGTTAGAATATGGAGTTAACAAAATATTCTAGGCCAGACAGTGGGAGGAGAAGTTCAGGCTAAGCCCTCCCCAGCCACCCCACATTCCAGGTTTCCCAGCTTGGGTTTCAAGTAGCTTTTCAGGAAGCCTGCCACAGGCGTCTCAGGGTTTTCATCCCGCCTGCCTGGGTCCACTGGGGGAAGGCCTCCTCCTCCTCCTCCTCCCCCCCCCCCCCCCCCCCCGCCCCGCTTCCTAGCTTGGGAAAAGGCCTGCTCCCTCCTCAATGCCCCGTTTTCTTAACACCCCCATACCCTTTGCTTCTAGATTGTCTGAACATTTTTTCTGGAGAAAAGCAAAGAGGAAAGACCTGGCCCCAGAAATAGCTTATTTCTAACATGTTTGCTTCAAAGAAAGGAGTGGGAATGAAGAGTATTTCTTGGTTTTTTGTACAAATCTGAGGAAAAGGCCCGGACCATTCCCCTGGATGGAAAAGCTGCTCCATAAAACCTCGGAGAAATCTGCCGCACCCCCTAAACGCCAGCTAGAAAACAGGGAGAACCGACCAGACCGACTTGCGAAGCAGCACCAGACATGCAGGTCTGCCCAGGCCTTTTAACTGTGAGGGGTACCGCGTCATTTCCGGGGCGTGGCCGCGCAGACTCCCTGGGCCACAGCCCTCTAGCCCAGAACTTGACTAAGTATGGTACATTGAAATGCGATACAAACACAGTCATGGTCTCTAGTCTCCCAGGATGGCAGCCAACTTGCAATGATTGCAGACACCAGCTCTTCCAAGAGGGAACGGGGATTTCAGGGAGAGGGGCCCCTGGGGGGAAAGTTGCTGAAATCCTGGCTGCTTGGCAAAAGAAGAACAGGTGAAGAGGTTGTTTTGCCTGCCTGTGCTGGGGCTTGAGTTCCATCGCCTGGCCGAAGCCGGATCTGTTGAAGTCTACAAGACTCCCAGTGGAGCCTGAGCTCTGTTTCCTGCCTTTTCTTTTTCTGCTGTGTTTGTGGTTGTGCTTGGAGGTAGGATGAATTCCAGGTGTGGTTGGCCGCCCCCGCCTGGGCCTCCCAGAAGGGGGAGAGGAAATGGAGGAGCGGCCTGGAGAGGCCCAGCAGGCTTTGAAAGTAGAGGGTAGGTCCTGGACTTTTATTCCTTGGCTGTGGTTTGTGGAGGGAGGTAGCATGGAGCCCAGCAGGAGCAGATCTGCAGACTGAGGCCCCGGAAAGGCAGCGATAGAGGTGAGACCTTCAAGAGCAGAAGGGTGATCGAGGCTGAGACCCGGGGGTTCCAGCCTTTGCTCAGGGGCAGTTGTTGAGAAGCAGTGAGACCTCCCAGGAAAACAGGGGGTTCCAGGCTCTACTCAGAGCCAGTGGTGAGGAGTAGGGAAATCCTCCCAGGCACAGAGGGGTGGTCAAGGCTGAGGCCCAGGGTTTCCAGCCTTTGCTCAGAGGCAGTTGTTGAGAAGAGGTGAAACCTCCCAGGAAAAGAGGGGGCTCCAGGTTCTACTCAGAGTCATTGGTGAGGCGCAGGGAAATCCTCCCTGGGACAGAGGGGCTGGTCAAGGCTGAGGCCCGGGGCTTCCAGCCTTTGGTCAGAGGCAGTGGTTCAGGAGCAGTGAGACATCCCAGGAAGAGGGGCTTCCTGCATCTTCTCAGTCAGTGGTGAAGAGCAGGGAAATCCGACCAGAAACAGCATGTGTGGTCCAGGCTGAGGCCCGGGGGTTCCAGACTTTGCTCAGAGTCATTTTGAAAGTCGTTCTACCTGCCAGGAAAAGAGGGCTTTCGAGGCTCTTGTCAGAGGCAGTGGTGAGGAGCAGGGAAATTGCATCAGCAACAGAGGGCTTGGTCAAGGCTGAGGCCTGCTTGTTCTAGCCTCTCTTGGAGGCAGTGGTGGAGGAGCAGCAAGACCTCCCAGGGAATAGAGGTGCTTCCAGCCTCTTGTCAGAGGCAGTGGTGAGGAGCAGGGAAATCAGCCCAGGAACAGAAGGGGTGTTAAAGGCGGAGGCCCGGGCCTTCTAGCCTTTTCTCTGAGGCAGTTTGAAGGAGCAGCTAGACCTCCCAGGAGAAGAGGAGGGGGGTTGCAGCTTCTTCTCCGAGGCAGCTGTGAGGAGCAGAGCAGGGCTCTGTTTCTTACCCCGTGGGACACTTTAGCATCCACCCGTCATCATGGAAGCTTCACCTGAAGAAGTTGCGTCCACCCAAACAAAGGTGCCCCTGAAGAAGCAGGATGGAGTCGTGGTTGTGATTGTGCTTGGATGTATGGTGAATTCCAGGTGTGGTTGGCCAGCCTTGCCTGGGCCTCCTGGAAGGGGGAAAGGAACTGGAGGAGTGGCCTGGAGAGGCCCAGCAGGCTTTAAAAGGAGAGGGTAGGTCCTGCACTTGCATTCCTTGGGTGTGGTTTGTGGAGGGAGGTAGTAGTGGAGCCCAGCAGGAGCAGATCTGCAGACAAAGGCCCCAGAGGTGAGTCCTTCCAAGAGCAGAAGGGTGATTGAGGCTGAGACCCGGGGGTTCCAGCCTCTGATCAGAGGCACTTAGTTGTTGAGGAGCAGTGAGACCTCCCAGGAAGAGGGGGTTCAACCTGTCTCTTCTCAGAGGCAGTGGTGAGGAGCAGGGAAATCCTCCCTGGCCCAAAGTGGGTGGTGAAGGCTGAGGCCCGGTCTTTGCTCAGAGGCAGTTGTTGAGTGAGTTATTCCAGGAAGATGGGCTCTTGACTCTTGTCAGAGGCAGTGGTGAGGAGCAGGGAAATTGGATTAGGAACAAAGGGATTGTTCAAGGCTGAGGCAAGGTTGTTCCAGCCTCTCCAGGAGGCAGTGGTGAGGAGCAGGGAAATCAGTCCAGGAATAGAAGGGGTGGTCAAGGCAGAGGTCCTTGGAGTCCAGCCTTTTAGTAGAGGCAGTTGTTGCAGAGCAGGGACTCGTCCCTGGAAATGGGGTTTTTTTTCTGCATCTTCTCGGAGGCTATGGTGAGGAGCAGGCAAATCTAACCTGGAATCGTGACTGGTTGAGTCTGAGACCAACAGGGTTTCCTGTCCCTGTTTAGAGGCAATTTGTAATTGTCTCCCTCACATGAAAAGAAGGTTTTTTTGAGCTGTAGGTATATTTTAGATATGAGGCATTGGTCTGTTGTATGGTTGGTGAAGAACTTCTATCCCACAGTGGGCCTTCTGTTTAACTTGCTAGCTATGTCCTTTGCCATACAGAAGCTCATCATTTTAATGCAGCCCCATTTCTCCAAATTTTCTTTAATCTCTTGTGTTTCTGGGTTCTTATTTAGAAAGTTTCCACCTGTGCCAAGGAGCCCTAGTGTATCTTCTTCTTGTAAAATTTTTAGTGTACTTGTTTTTACCTCGAGGTATTTGATCCATTTCCCATTAATCTTGATACAGTCTGACATAGAAGGATACTTTAGCTTTCTGCAGGTGCTTAACCAGCTCTGTCAGCACCACTTGTTGAAGAGGCGGTCTTTCTTCCATTCTATTTTTCTGGCTCCCTTAAAGATTTTGTGGCCATAGATGTGTGGGTTGATTTCTGGGTCTTCAGTTCTATTCCTTTGTTACTCTGGCCTGTTCTTGTGCTGGTACCAAGCTGCTTTATTTACTATAGCTTTGTAATAGAGTTTAGAGTTTCATATTGAAATTCTTCCTGGGCTGTTTTGTTGCTAAGAACTGTTTTTGCTGGAAAAAAATTGTTTTTGCTGTACGGGGTCTTCTTTTTTCCATATGAAGTTTTGGATTGCCTCTTCTATTTCTTTAAATAACAACATTGGGATATTGATGGGTATTGCATTGAATTTGTAGATAGCCCTTGGCAAGACTGCCATTTTCACGATGTGAACTCTTCCAATCCAAGAGCATGGGAAGTTTTCCCATTTCTGCAGTTCTGCTTTTAATTTCCTTTTTTCCAATTTTTTAAACTTATAAAGGTCCATTACATTCTTATTTAAGTACTTTATTTTCTTTGAGGCTATTGCAAAAGGAGTTGCTTTCCCGATTGCTTCTAGCACCTCTTGGTTTTTGTATACTGGAAGGCAATTAATTTTATATCTCGCTACATTTGTGATGTTTCAGATCAGCTCATGCTATTTGGGAGTGGAGTCGATAGATCTTGAAATTCAGAATCATGTCGTCTGCAAAGAGGGAAAGTTTCACTTCCCTTTTCCCTATTTGGGTCTCTTTTATGCTTGCTTCTTGCCTTGTTGCTCTGGCGAGGCATTCTAATACTGTGTTGAAGAGAAGTGGAGAGAAAGGGCATCCTTGTCTCATTCCTGATTTTAGAGGAAATGGCTTTAGCTTTTTGCCATTAGGTATAAAGCTAGTTGTGGGTTTCTCGTACACAGCCTTTATATTTTATTGTAACTAATAGAAGGGTTACATTATATTCTGCAGATAGATGGTGCATTACTTCACAAACATTGATAAGCTTTTTCATGTCTTGGTCGCCACTTCCCTCCCCACCCCACCCCTCATCTTGATTTCCTCCCTTCCCTATCCAACTTCAAATAACCAAATACGCATATATAGAATATATCAGAGAAGGAGGATACACAACCTTCATTATACTGAGGAATGTTCCATGGATTCCTAGTTTCTCTAGAGCTTTTAGCATAAAGCGGTGTTGTATCCTGTCAAATGCCTTTTCTGCATCTGTGGAGACAATCATGTGATTCTTGTCCTTCCTCCTGTTCATGTGATGAATTATATTGATTTGTCTGTATTGAACCAACTTTGCATCCCTGCGATGAATCCTGTTTGATGTGTTGAAGACGGTTGGTTAGAATTTTGTTGATATGTTTTATATCAATATTCAAAGAAATGGGTCTATAGTTCTTTCAGTCCCTGTCTGGTTTTAGGATGAGGGTTATGCTGGCTTTGTAGCATGAGTTTGGCAAAGAGTCTTCCCTTTCAACTGCATTGAAGAGCCTGAGTATTGGTGTGAGTTCTGCTTTGGAGGCCATATAGAATCCATCTGGCCCTGGGATTTTCTTGGATGGGAGATCTCTTACTGCCATTTACATTTGAGTACTTGAAATAGGGCAGTTTAGCTAGATGGGGTTGTCTTGTTTCAGTATGGTTATGTTAATAGTGGCTAGAAATTCATCCATCTCTTCTAGATCCTCAAATTTGTTGGTGTAATGGTTTGGAAAGTATTTTGAGAGTGAGAGGCTGGAATAAAATCTGTTTGAGGCAAGATGTGTCTCTTGAAGATAGCAAAATGATGGATCTCGCTTTTTGATCCAAGTAGACAGTCTATGCCATTTAAGTGGAGAGTTGAGTTCATTGAGGTTTAGGATTGAAACATATTTACTAGTTCCAGCCATTTTTTAAAAAATTTCTTTTTATCGGATCTTACAGTCATTAACGGGTTTGATTTTTAGGTGCTGTTTTTCTGTCAGTAACATGTTTGTGTTGATATTCAATGTGTAGAACATCTGAGAATTTGCTGTAATGCTGGTTTGGTTGCTATGTATTGTTGCAACTTTTCTTTCGAGTGGAAGGTTTTAATTGTTCCCTCAGTTATGAATGAGAGCTTAGCTGGCTATAGTATTCTTCGTTGGTAGGGATTTGTCTGTAGGACATGACATACATCCTTCCAAGCTCTTCTTGTTTGCATGGTTTCTGCTGAGAAATCTGTGGTTATTTTGATTGCTTGGCTTTCCTCTGTAGGCGATTGTTCTCTCCTCCTGGGTTGCTTTTAGGATCCTATCCTTGGTCTCTATTGATCCTGCAGAGATTATAATATGGTGGGATGTCCTTTCCTGGTCAGGTCTGTTTGGGTTTCTAAAAGCTCCTTGTATCTGGATGGGCCTGCCCTTCTGGATATTTGGGAAGTTCTCTGAGATTATTCCCTGAAGTATATTTCCAAAGCCACTGACCTGTTTCTCCAGGTCCTCCCTACTCATGTTTTTGTCCTATTTCCCTCACCCACATCCTTACTTTATTTCCCCCTTCCCTTTTCCATTTCAAATAAATAAATGTATATACAACATACTAGATACAAAGATATTGTAACAATATGAGAATAACCAAGGGACAAAAAAAGAAATGAGAACACAGTATATTATGAACAACAATCTTTTATTATATAGCTCTTGTTTCCATATCCTGGAGGTCCTTTAGTTAAGTCTCATCCTATATGGCCTTTTGTATCTAGGTTTTGAGTTATTGTAATCCCCTGCTAGGAGAGTCCAATGTTTGTACTAATTACTACAAATGAGGGGAACTATTGAGCCTATGTTCCTTTGGATCTGGCTTACTTCACTTAATATGATTTTTTCCAAGTCTTTCCATTTCCTTACAAATGGGATGATGTTCTTTCTGATGGCAGCATAGAATTCCATTGTGTATAAATACTACATCTTGTTGATCCAATCATCAGCTGAGGAGCATCTGGGTTTGTTCCATGTCTTTGCTATGGTAAATAGTGCTGCAATGGATACCCTTGTGCTACTGGCTTTAGTATGTCTTGTTTCTGGATGTTTGGGTAAATGCCAGTGTTTGGGATTGCAGGGTCCTAAGGGATCTCTGTGTTGAGTCTTGAGGAATTATATTGCTTTCCATAGTGGTTGGATGAGTTTACACTCCCACCAACAGTGAATTATCAATCCCTCCTGTCCACATCCTGGCCAGCCTCTGTTATTAGATTTCTTGATAATGGCCATTCTTACTGGAGTGCGGTGTAATCGCAAAGTTGTTTTGATTTGAATTCCTTTTATGGCTACAGACATGGAGCATTTCTTCCTGTGTCTATAGGCCCCTCGTATTTCCTCTTCAGAGATGACAAAATTAGCAGCAGCTCAGAAGGTCTTTCATTGGCAGCCCCACAGGTTTCCTGGCCGAGGTATCATGGTTGGGCCTCCAGTGCCCATCACCATCGAATCAGACTACCACCCGAAGGTGCACAAACCAGGTCTGGATGCCACTGAGAACCACCCCTTCTGAGAGAGAAATTCTAAATATCATACAGTTGTGGTTCAACACAAATGGGAAATAAAGTACTTTTATGCAGTGAAACTGAAAAGGTTATGTGTCATTTGCTTTAAAATAGCCTTTGATGGTAATGTCCACTCAAGTATTGGGTTCAAACTGTGAAGTAAGTCAGGCACCAACCTGGGATCCTAGGTACTCAGGAGTTGGGAGTTGTGAGAATCCAAGTTCAAAGGAATCTTGAGCAGGAAAAGGCCATGCAGCTCCCAATCTCCAATTAACCACAAGACCATCAGAAACAGGGCTGTGGCCTCAAGGGGTAAAACCCCTGCCTACAGAGAAAGAGCCAAGAGAGCATGGGCTCCAGGTTCAAACTTCAGGACTGCCAATAGAGACATAAATATATAATTGAAAGACAGAAACAAAAACAATCCATGCATCTGGATATTGCTGGCTTGAACCTAGAATCATACTCAGTAGTTGCAGAACTGAGGAATGCAGTGTATAGCCAGCCAAGGCAAGAAAGTCCACAAGATTCTTACCTCTAAACATCCACAAAGCCTGAGGACCCTATGTGCTTCGGGGAGAGGAAGTTCCATTCTTTAAGATTTGAAGAAGCTTCTGAGTGAGAGAAAAATCCGATTTTCACCTGGAGGAGGAAAGACTCATCTCATGGCAAAAATGGACAGCTGTGGTACCCATGGTCTCTAGTCTCCCAAGAGGGCAGCCAACTTCCAACCTTTGCCGAAACCATCTCTTCCAAGAGGGAACAGGGATTTCAGGGAGATGGGCCCCTAGGTGGAAAGTTGCTGAAATCCTGTTTGTTTCACAAAAGACAAAAAGGTGAATAGGTTGTTTTGCCTGTGCTACAGCTTCAATTCAGGACCCGGGGCTTGTGCCATTTGTGCTCAAGTCTAGCACCGTACCAATCAATAGCCCGAAATGGTGCTGTGCCTTATTTTTTTTCAGGGGAAGGGAGTGGGGTTAATTAAAAGAATTAAATTTGTGGCCAAGCATGTGCTGTTTCTGAGAGTTCTTACCTGGGCACTCCCTTCCTGAAGAGGAAGTTGAAATTTTGGAATGGGAAGGGGCAGGGAAGTGCTCTTTCTCCCCTGCAGCTAAAAGAGGCACACAGATCCTACCCTTTTTTCCTTTGGTCCAGTCTGCCAGAGCAATGAAAAGAGTAAGCAGGGGATGGTTGTGTGCAGATGCCCCAGAATGGCACCTCGTGACCAAGGTCCCTAGGGCAGACCACCCAGCCAATGATAGAGATATTGAGGTGAAACACCCAGCAAGAGAGGGTAGTGTCAGTGAAAGCTGTGGGTTTCCTGCCTCCTTTCACTGATGAAGCAGGAAACTATTTTGTCCTTGGTTGGGGCTCTCCCGGTTCCCAATGACAAATGAGAGATTTTGATGCAGAAGGTGAAGGTGACATTATGCATCCAGGAATAGGCCAGACTGGTTCTATGGAGTCTTCAGCTGAGGATCAATCCCTTCACAAAGGCAAAGAATGAGAAACACCACCAGAAGAACAGTGGGGATACATCTAGTGACAGTGGGTTTCTCCTAAAACTTCAGTGAAGATGCGGAAGAGAGATCAGCTAGACCTTGGAAAAGAGTGGGAACGAAAGTGGTAGGACCAAGTGACTCACAAGTAGAAAGAGATGCTTGGTGGATGGATGAAGACAGCAGTGTAGAAGAGAAAGATGAAACTGATGAGGAAAGAAAAGAGCTCTAGATCTTGAGGTATCTGCCAGCCCTGGAAAGAAAAGAAGAGATGCATGTCACAAGGTGGAAGGTGAAGGACGCTGTGGAGAATAGTCAGAATCAGTCTGAATACTAATATACAATTGGCCAAGATGATATGGCATCTTGCCTTAAGCCATTCTTCATTCCAAAGGCAGAGCAAGTGCCAGTTCAAGAGGGTGAGGTCAAGCACTCAAGGACAAAGACCTGAAGCAGGAAGCAAAAGGCTTGGCTGAGAAGAGAGGCAAGTGCTCACTCAAGATTGTAGAAGAGGAGACCAAGACAGAGCTTGGGAGACCTAACTGTCCCCAGCTCAACTCGATGCTTTTCACAGAGAGGAGGAAAAGTATGAGGCATGGAAGCAAGCCATCATAAACCCTAGAGAGAATAAGAACATTCAATGACACGTACAACTTTCTAGAAGAATCACAACCCATCAAGTTTATTGTTTATAATGTCTCATTCTTCCAAATTGGTTGAAGCTGGAACACTGGCCAACAAGCCATGAAATGTTTTTACTATTTACTTATTTCCTTTCAGACTTGGTCCTGAGCAGCCAAGTATACCATATTGCAGGAACTTGCTGTTCTCTCCACTTCTTACCCATCCATCTCTAAGACTGGGCAGAGAATTCTAATTCTTGGATGTGAATCTGTATCAAATGAATGGAATTCAGGCACCATACTGTAATTTTTAAAGAATTTATTAATGTTGATTTTTACATCATATTTTAAAATACCAGTAATTTTTTAATTTCCATCATTTAAGGTTAAAAGAAGTGGTTATACTGAATAAAATTCAGTCATACCAAGCAACTATGGGACAGCAAAGATTGCAGGTACTTCACAAAATTAATTTGTTTTACCAAGCTTCCACTGACTTCTCTTGCTGAATGACTGCCTTCCATTTCCTTCATTAAGGAGACATTGAAGCTAAAACTTGACAGCCACAAGAATAAGGCAGCTTGGTGTCTTCTCTCCTCCATTCTCATACTAACACCAAGTAACCTTCCCTCCACTTTTTCCCAGTTGTCTGAGGACCATACACTGTGAGCACTTTCCAAAAAGATCTGTGCAGAGACCAATTTCAAACTGCAAATTATAGGTGGACTTTTCTGTCTTCAGGACCATCTCCCTATAAGCATCGGTCAAGGTATGAAATTTGTTTTCTTCTAGGATATCCTTCCATTTTGTATACTCCTTGAAAGACTGAGTAGTAGATATGCCATTATCTTTAGAATGCCTAGGTGGTCAGGTTTGTGGTGGAATATTTTTTATATAGTTATACAAAGGAACTGTTGCTATTCACCCAACAGTTTAAGTGCGGCGCCTTCCAAGTCACTCACCCACCCCTCCTGATTCCTTCCCTTATCGAACACTAATTTTATCATGGCTCTTGGAATGCCCCTTTAGGGCAGAATCACTTCAATCTCCCTCATGACTAAGATACTACTTGGCCTCTTATCAGCAAAGCAGGGATGCTGACTCTGTAGAAGCCAATTCATGAGAAACTGAAACAATCCTGTGAATGCTCATGTGAATAGAGCTTCTCTTCTGTGGACTTGTTATGGCAATTTACTATTCATGGTTATACATATTCATTATACAAGACAAGGACAAAAATCCATCACAAGTGCTAATTTTCCATTGCATCAGTAATTAGGTTTTTGATAAAATGTACTAAGCTGACAGAAAATTATGAAGCCTTGCTTTGAACACAGCTATAGAATGGACTGGTCTCCTGGTTGCTCACCCACCCAGTTGAAATGCAGATAATATAAAATGACAGGAAAAATGTATTTTCTCTCCTAACTATATCATCACGAATTGTCATAGTGACAGCATGACACCATGTTGCCATTTCCAGCAGCGCTAGGATTGATGTTCACATGAGTACCCCAGATGCTCCAAGCCTAGAGGAAACAGCCCAAACTAGGTTTTCTCAGAGGCTAAAGAAATCTGGTCCCTCAATGGGTATTTCTGATTGGAATGACCTAAATTGAGAGTGGATCCAAATGGCAGGCTAGAGACAGGACAATCAGGGCTTGGTCTGCCCCCTCAGAATCTCAAAGCTCCAACATGGAAGTCCCTGGAAGGGAGCATCCTGCCAGGCAGATCACAGGAGCTATGGGTGGGGATGTTCCACACATGGGTGATTTAGATACCTTTCAAGGTTGTCTGGGTGACACCATTGATGCTGTGGTGGAAGCTTCTCACAAGGGTCACATGAAGGCTTTTGGGTCCAACTGGATGCTGACCCCTCCCCCCCACACACACACCGGTGCTATCTACTCAGAGATGTAAGATAATGGTGGGTGCTGCCCCCAGTGTGATGGTTGGGTTGCAGTGTCTTCTTCTGGGTGCACTGATGAGCAAGACTGTAGATAACCCACAATGGGACCCTGGCAGTGGAGATGTACACATGGGCTTTAGGGCCATACTAAATACTCTCAAGCATTGGAGACCAAAAGTGACCATTCAGACCTTAAGGGACCTGCCTAGCTAGATCTTTCAGGGCTTAGGGCCCCCTCTGAGACTAGTACCTAGCTTCAAAGGCCTGCCTTTCACTCAGTCCTGGGGGCTGAATGTGGGGGTGGAATTCTGCAGTTGGGGTCTTCCAGCTTGGTCTCAGGTTCTAGGGAACACTGGCTGGAGGCTTGCTTTTCCTCAGCCCTGAGGGCTGAGACCACTAGACAGGCTGGTTTGAAGCGACTTGACAGTTCCTCTCTACTTGTGTTGCAGAGGGGATCTGTTGCAGAGGGGATCCGTTCCTATCTACAGGGAGTGGGCTTGGCTTTGTCCCAAACCAGCAGAAGTTCAGTCCTCAGGTGTGGTCCTAGAATGGTGTCTGAATAGAATCCCCAGGCTTTGTCCTTCAGTTTCACGCTGGCCCAGTCTTGGCCAGAGGCTGGAGCATCTTACCTAGTGAGTGCTAATGGCCAAACTTTGTACCTTGTCCCCCAGTCTCCCATGTGTAAGTCCCTGACAGCCTGCCACCAATACAGTGAGTATTTAACCTTCTGCAGACTGTGATTTCACTGGTGTTGGTGGTCTGAGTTCAGAATATTGTCTGTTTGGCTCCCTCCCATGCCTTCCTGCATTCCAACCCTGCTCATGAGCCAGGACTTGGATTCCTTCCCAGCCCTTGGGGCTGTCCACCTGGGCGTGGTGATCCAGGGTTGGATTTTCACATGGGCTCCTTCCTGAGATTTGCCTGCCTTGCTCCACAGCTGCTATCTTTGATCTCTGCTGGGAGCATCTTGCCCAGCAGAGTTGGCCAAGTGATGGGAACTTGTTCTGTTTGGGATTAAGATAAGGTCAAGGGTGAAGTTTTCCTGGGAGTCAGGCAGCGTCAGTGGAACACAGGCACAAGACTGGATTGTGCAAACAGAACAGAATAAAGAAATACAAAGTACTTCACGGGGAGGCAAAGCTGGTGAAAACTCTACAGGAAGGAATAGGAGATACACTAGGCCTCCTTGGCACAGGTCAAAACTTTCTTAATAAGGACCAAGAATCACAACAAATCAAATAAGGACCAAGAATCACAACAAATCAGAGAAAGGCTGGATAAGTGGGACTGCATTAAACTGCAGAGCTTTTGTATGGCAAAGGACATAGCTAGTAAACTAATCAGGAAGCCTATAAGGAGTGGGAGAAGATCTTCACCAACCAAACAACAGACAAAGGCCTCATATCTAAAATATATCAACAACTCAAAAAATTGAATCACTCCAAAACTAACCTCCAAAGTAACAACCATCCCATTAAAAAATGGGCCAAAGACTTAAAGAGAGTCTTCTCTGAAGAAGAAACAAAAATGGCCTATAGACACATGAAGAAATGCTCAACATCTCTGGTCATAAAAGAAATGCAAATCAAAACAACTCTTAAGATTCCACCTCACTCCAGCTAGAATGGCCAGGATCAGGAAAAGGAATGACAACAGATGCTGGAGGGGATGTGGCCAGGAGGGATCACTACTACACTGTTGGTGGGAGTGTAATCTCGTTCAACAACTAGGGAAAGCAGTGTGGCAGTGCCTCAAAAGGCTAAACATAGAACTCCCCTATGACCCAGCAATTCCACTACCTGGCATTTACCCAACCACCTAGAAACAAGGACATACTAAACCCACTAGCACAACAATGTTCATTGCAGCACTATTCACCATAGCAAAGATATGGAACCAACCTAGATGTCCCTCAGTTGATGAGTGGATCAACAAGTTGTGGTATTTGTACAGAATGGAATTCTATGCTGCTGTCAGAAAGAATGACATTGCCCCATTTGTTAGGAAATGGAAAGACTTAGAAAAAATCATATTAAGTGAAGTAAGCCAGACTCAAAGGAACTTAGGCTCAATGGTTTCCCTCATTCGTCATAATCAGTAGAAACCTTGGGCTCTACTAGCAGAGATTTGCAATAGAGCAAAATCTTGATACATAAGGACATATAATGTGAAGCTAATTGAAAGGACCTCCAGGATACTGAAACAAAAGCCATATAATGAATGATTGTTGTCCTTAATGTACTATGTTGTCTCTCATCTCCTTTGCTGTCCCTTGGTTATCTCATATTGGTATAGTATCTCACTTTGTTATCTGATATATTGAATTTATTTGTATTTGGATATTTGAAATTTGATAGGGAAGGGGGGAAAACCAAGACGGGTGGGGGGGTGGGGGGGAGGGAAACGGGTACCAAGACATGTGAAAGGGTATCAATGTATGTGAATTAATGCACCTTCTATCTGGCAAATATCATGTAACCCTTTTACTAATTACAATAAAAAAGACATACAAAGTACTCACCCTTGAATGTACAGAAACCTAAAACCCTCTCTACTCCCACTCCTTGTTTCTCTGACCCTGCTGGGTATTGCATGGAGTCCCTGTACAGCCAAAGCCTGTTCAGGTCTGTTGAGGTCTTCCTCTTATCCACTTTTGCTGTCTCTTACAGTTAGGATCACTGCTAGGAAGAAGACTAGTTGGAGATGTGTGCCAAGTTGAGGGGTCAGCATCCAGTTGGACCCAAAAGCCTATTTGTGCCACCACAGCATCAACATTTGCACCCATGCAGTCTTAAAAGCTATTTCCATCAGCCACATGTGCAACATTCCCACCCATAGTGACTGTAGTCTGCCTTGCAGGATGCGCTGAGAGGCGGGGGTACATGGGGAGTGTGTATGCCTATCTTACCCCAGAATCCTGCTTCAACATCCTAGCACGAGACACTATCAACAGCACACAGTGTTGGGGTTCATGCTTAGTAGGTTGGAGACAGCACTCAGCTAGACGCAAAAACCTGTCCATACCTCTTGGGGTATACAAACTGCTTGGCAATGATCTGGACATATCTCGGAAGGTTTTCCACGTTTCCATGGATTTCTCCTGCATTACTGGACAGATCTTCTGTTCAGACATGGACAGAGGAGCATTCTCGATTTCCTCCTGGGAAATGTGGGTTCACAATGGATAAAATCGAGGAGTAAACCTTCAGTCTCCTGCCTTCCTCTAACGACATCCACAGTGCAACTACCATAAAAAAATTGGGACCAAGAAATGTGTACCTGCTCAGAAAGATGGAGAAAGAATCAGTTAATTTAGAATCCCTCTCTGATACAGGATGGAAACGGTGCATTTTGAATCTAAGTATGTCCCCGCACCTAAGTGACCAGGTTTCTACATTAAGATCAAGACGAAAGTAAGGATGAAATTATTAGAGGTAAAGTAGTCTCAATATGCATTCAATCTGACTGATTAATAAGCTGCCAGCAGGGATTTAATACAAAAATGTACATCTACTTGTCATGACAGGCCACCATGGAGGGTCACTCATCTCAGCAAAGTCTGCCTCTGATTATTGCCTAACTTGGGTCCAGAAGGCTGCTGTAGCTCTAAGGATAGAGAAGACAATGACACATTCACAAAAAAACCCAAGCTATTACAAGTTCAGAAGTGTACAATCAATGCCCACTGTTCCTGGACCAGTAGTCTGTGCTGCACTGAGTGCATCTGTATATGCAATGTCAGCACACATGACCTACACTCAACACCTCATCTTGAGAATGATCAATCAACCATGAGTGCTGCTCACGTACACACTATTTTTACTGCAACATCACTAAGACACACAAGTCCTTTGATGTCTGAAAGTAGTAAGCAGGCTTCTTGCTTCACATACACTTATTGGGTGACAGTGCATATGCAATAGACAATACATACATGTTGTATATATATACTTTAAAAGGGTTTGTAGCAATGAAATTCACATATTAAATCATCTACATGAGAGTGCCCTCCATCACTGTCCACTGCCAAGTTATAAACTTTCAGTTCAAAACACTTCTGCAATGTTCATCTCTGAACAATTTGTAGCTAGTGAAGAATGAACAGTTGAAGGAGCTATGGCTGACACTAGAGAAGCTTTGAGAGAAGGAGTACAAGAAGGAGGCTAGATCTCTAGCCTGTCTTTCACACTAGAGGAAGAAGAGGTAGCTTTATATGAGAGCTGGAAAGAAGCGATTACCACAAAGAAAAGGAAATTGGGGGAAATCCAGATGTGGACACAAGCTTCGTGCCTGACCAAGACTGGGTGGAGGAAGAGAATCGGCTCCTGGAAGTTTAGCAGGAGAGCATCCAGAATGAGGAAATCAAAATCACCTTCTGTTACTGGGATGGTTCTGAGCACCGGTGAACAGTCGAGATTGAAAAGGGGAACATGCTGTAGCAGTTCCTGCAAAAGATGTTTGAGAGGTCCTGTGGAAAGACGTCAGTGAGCTCAGGTCAGCAGGGGCGAGCAGCTCATGTACTTCAAGGAGGACTTGATTGTCCCCCATCAGAGCTTTTGTGACTTCATCGTCACTGAGGCATGAGGGAAACGTGGACCACTCTCTAACTGATGTTCATCATGATGAAAGAGCAACAATGAGTGGTGGTGGACACAGCAACCTTGTGTTTCACAGAGAAAACCTTGAGGCATGGCCCTTATCTAACCCTCAGAAGGAACCACTTGCTCATGGTGTATGGGGGAGACTATCTCCTGACACTGCCCCAAGTGGCTATGCTCTCCCTATTGCCATCCACCATTTTCTCCTGCTTGGTCTTCCCTGGATTTCTTCCTAGATTACACACAGGGACCCAAGCATAGGCCACTAGATCTGAATTCAAGGCAACTTGATTCAGATTTAATGTTTTCTTTCAAATACCCTTTTATTGATCAGGAAAAATAGAAGTTTTTGTTTTTTTAAAGGAATGTAATCAAGTTCAAGGCATGCTTCAAAATTATTGGATACACGAGTAGCCTGTGGCAGAAACATCTATTAGTCTGATCAGCCTGCCCATGACTAGAGGTGAGAGAAATTTGAGGACACTATTAGAGACGCCAGGCAGGGTCCCGCACCACAGGCTAAACTGAGCACCAAGCCAGGAGGGGGCAAGAAGACAACATACTTCCATCAATCATGTACCAAGCCAGCAGCACCCACCCTGGAACTTGCACACTTGCCCAGTACTGGAGCTGGTGAAATTCAGGCTTCTATATATCTGTGTCCCTAACAGAAATGTACACACTCATCCACAGGGTAGCTCTGCAGAGCCTCTGCAAACAAGAGAAGGGTCCCTATTTCCAGAGAAGTCACAAGTTAAAGATGAACAATCCTGGCCACCCTGTGCCAGAAACAAGCTATTCTCCTTGGACAATAGACAACGACAAAGAGAAAAGAACTTCCACATAATAAAACCCCGCTCTTTCTCAGATCTTGTGTCAGTTCCCTTCTTTACCTTCAACTATCCCAAGCTTCAAGCCATGTCTAAGATGCTCCACTTCTGTGACACTCTGCCCATCTCATTGCAATCCTCTCCAGATTAGGGTCCAAAAATTAGGGCCATGTGGATCCAGGCTAGACACTGGACAAACACAACCCTGTTCATGTCATCTATATGGAATATTTCAAAAAATCCTATCAACACAATGATAAATGGGACAAGATTATAGACAATCACATAAATGTCTCTCAAATTCAGCATATAAATTATATACCCAGGTGGTAGGACACGCTTGTGCAATTTTCTTGAAGGATAGCCCAAAGGTAGAACAAGTCTAGGCCCATATGACCCCTTCCCTCTTTCTGAGCTTCACCAAATCCTTGGGCTGCTTATCATTGGTCTCTACTTTTCTTACTTGAAATGTAAACAGTCTTGCATCATTGGCATCGTTCATTAATAGGGATATGAAAACTTGCAAGATTATTATTACTATTATTCCAGGGACCTCCTTGCTGTGGGGGATACCCAAGCCCTTCTCATCCCCATTGAAAGGGAGCCTGGTGGTTTGATCCTCTTACTGGAGCAATTCTGTGTATCATCCAATTTCCTGTGCTCATATTCCATTAATTTACTTGCATAGCTCCATCTCAGCACTGCTGCACATCTGAGGCTCTGGGGTACTGGAGTATGACACAAAATGTGCCTGCCTCGGGGATCAATATCTAGAATCTCTTCATCCTAGAGTGATACGCTGCTCAGGGCTGAAGAATGCTTAGGGCAGAAGACACATGGAAGGTAGACAAGTTTAGGCAGAAGACTCATGGAACGTAGACAAGTTCTGGAAGCTTAACTATCATTTAGAAACTACAGAGCCCAAGTGGCACTCGACTCTGTAAGTAACACCATTTCAGTTTGGTCTCCTCTACTCTAAAATGAAGCATGTTTGGCTCACTGGTGCTTTAAAGTTTGCAGACACCTTATTTAGAGTAAAAAGTCATTGGTATTTTCCCTTGATTTCATGGTAATTTTTCTCTCTGTGAAGCCTAATGAAACCAGCTTTTAAAAAATGGATGCCAAGTGTATGGCATTGGCTGTTGGGTGGCGGGACTTGGCCAACTCATACTGCCAAGTGGCAGGAGAGGGGGAAAGGAGGGACGGCCAAGTGTGTTACCTGTGCCTGATGCGGAGCCAACCTCTGCATTGCCATGAGCCACTGAAGCTGCAGTTTGCTATTGGGCCACATCCTAAAGTCAAACACACCCTGGCAGAACTTGACCCAAAGAGGATCTGCATTCATGATCCTCACAGAAGCGGCCACTGTGACTCTTACCAGCGCACACCATGCCATCAGGGAAAAGACCACATTGAGAAGATTGGAAGGCACATATTCAAGGATGAGGGCTTCTGCTGCATATAGCACTTGGTTTTCATGTCTACCATGGAAGAGCGCAACAAAGCGGTTCTCAATGATGCAGGCTACTTGAGAACCAGAAAATCCTCAAATCTCTGGTGAGATGGCATCATCAGGATGCATTTTAGGATGGCCTGGAGAGTACTTAGGATAGGCCAACATGACCCGCAGGCCAGTTCAGACCATGACCTCCTACTAGGTGCTGGGAACCATGCTGAGTAGGACTTGGTAACAGACAAGTGCCTTCTCAGTGAAAACCTGGTGGCTGTAGAAGCCCCTGAGAAAAGGCCAACTCTTCCCAAGCCAAATACACATTTTGACATCTGTGGAGCACCCCAACATTGTAAAACCCTCTGAGATATTTGCAAACAGAGGATCATTTGTACTTTGTGCTGAGCCCAAAGTTGTCCTTCAGTTCACAGTTCACATCCCAGGAGGACAGGGGTGCAGAATTCTAGCCTAGTGGGCCCCAGATATCTGAAAGCAGTACAGATACCAGAGCCCCAAAGTAGACATCTTGGAACTTCAACCAGTGATATTTGACTATGTGTTGGGCCATGTGCCCTTTAGAGGGGGAGGGTTCAGGTACTTGGAAAAGGCAGCTTCTAAGCAGGAAGGTTTCTCCACAGAGCAACTAGAAACTACTGGCTTGTTTAGTGAGCATTGATCTAGAGGGGAGACCATCACTGGAGCAAGTGATGCAGCACCCCCAGCTCAGGCAAACTCTGACTTGATCCAGGGAAAGTGCACGCAGCCATGTCAGGCAGGACTTCCAATGCCACATGAGAAGTTATCTGATACTCTATAAGCAGAGGGATTGGGGGCACAACCACACCCGCCATGGCAAACATGCTTCCTGGGCTTCCGCTACTCCAATCTTCTCCTAAACAGTCATTTCTCATCACCCTACCACCTGCCTGTACCCTGTGCAGCTGCATTAGGAACGTGGCAGGAAATGAAGCACCTACATGTGTCTCTCCTTCCTCCTCTTGAACCCCTGCATAAGGGGGACAGACAGGGAGACTGGAGGCAAAAAAAAAAAATACCTACCCTTTGATGAGGACCAGCAACTCTCTCCACTTGGTCCAACTTAGTGATTTGACCTGCGCACCTACCCAGCAGAAGGGGCAGGAAGGGAGCAGGAATGCCCCAGAGCTAATTCTTCCTCATGCATCCTTTGCAACACATCAGCATCAGGAACCAAGAGGATGTGGAGAGCAGCTAGCCTGTCCCAGGTATTACAAAACCCAACTGGGACAGAGAAGAGGAAGAGAGCATCAAGGTGCCCACAGACCCAGCAGCAGAACCAGAAATCACCTATGGGGCCACAGAACAGGAGGAGAGCCAGAAGCCAAACTCCAGGCCCAGAGGTGGTAGAAAGGTCCTCTAGGAACACAGAGGAAGACATGGGGTTTAACATGAGTGCTCCCCCACACCCAGCACCAGCAGACATATTCCCATTTGGTGAATCCACTGATTTGACTACAGTCTGAAATGAACAATTCAAGCCGAGCAAGTGTTTGGAAACCCTGTGCTGCATGCCATGAGGAGAAGACGCCAAAGAAATCGCTTCCTGCTCTAGAGTGGAGAACAGCATTGGCAGCCTTGAAACAAGTCCATGGGACGAAGAGAAGACAACCATTATGCTGTGTATCTCTCATAGTATGTCAGGATGGGAAGATTGAATCGTATGTAATATTTGACAGGAATCGCATGATCAATATAAAATATCCATGAGCTTTTAGACTTCAGTGTTTACCTTCCCATTTTAGACATATACAATGAACAATCTGTTTCCTCACAGGAGCCTACCACCAGCAAGGACACCAGTTCCAGGGGACAGATGCTCCATGTCCCACAGGACAAAGCTTCCTACAGAATTTTCTGGTCTTAATGAGAATAGCAGTAGACCTTCTCACCAAAGACAGGCTAAGCCTTCTGCAGAAATATGCCACAGTTTTTCTGGAGTGGTCAATCAGGACAGCCGCCTGAGCCACACCCAATCTCTTCATTTCCACACCACTGAGTGATGTGAGGAGGCAGTTCATGCTAAGCTCATGATCAGCTCTGTTTCTTCACACAATCCTGTCAGTTTTCAGGGAACAGCCAAGGCCTCAGGGGAGAAAAAATACACTGTAAGCTCTCTTGAAGTTTCTGAGATCTATAGAGAACAAATATAAATCTGTTCCCATGAAGTACCTGTATCTTACAAGGGATTCTGACCCAGTGGAGTCCATGTTCTGTTCTCAACAGTCCACAGGACATAGCACATCAGCAAGAAGCTCTTCGCTGATGTTTATGGCTCTTTGATAAAACAGTGAGGCTGACATCTATTAGCAGGTATCCTTTGAATCTTTCCCCTCATGTTCTGTCAGTAGTGACTTAAAAGCCTTGGCCAATATCAGGGCAAGACAATGGTGCAGTCACTTCTTCCACATTCAATATTTCATTAAAACTCAGGAGCAAGAAGCAGGAGGCCGGAGCTCAGTCTGACCCGCCTAGTACAGTGGGAGAGACACCTCCCTGTTCATGGCAAAAGGAAAGCCCAAGTCCTCTGGAATCTTCCGGAGAGTTTGACGAAGGCCGAGGAGCTCTGTCAACTTCTACATTTCCTGGTTAGCAGGGCAGCTGTGAGGACAGCATCGTACCAGCTGCCCTGTCCCAGGATAACTCCTTCAGACTTAGAGCTTTGTGGAAAATGCCAGCTAGGGAAAGCCTTTATACCCAAAGCTGAGCTGGTCTGGGACAAAGAAAAGAATGAACCACTTCAGTGTCCTTAGGTGCCATCCCAGGAGTCTTGTTTCTTAAGATCCTGACCTGCATTCTATGGAGCTTCCTAGAGGCTTTCTGGTGACATCAAGGCACCCGAGGCCTAAAGACAAACACCACAAGGCTATGCTCACAAATCGTCTAGACATAATTCACCACTCTCTTCGTGGGGTTTCCTAGGCTGGTCAATAGATTTCGATCTCCAGTTCCTAGAAGTTGTCCCAATCATCTCCGTATCTATGAGACTCCCCAAGGGAACCACAAACCTGAGCAAGGTGCCTCATCACGAGAGTCTGGGTCACAGAAATTCACTGTGGCTCCTCCCAACTGCCAGATGGGGACCCACACCACAGGCTAATGAGAGCATGGAACCATGGGGGTGGGGAAAATAATTAACATCAAACACTCAAGTTCCTGAAAGAGCCTGCCCAGGATATCCCAAGTCAGAAACTGCCCCAGAGCATGGGCAATCCAAGCACACTCAACTATGTACTCGAGAATGCTTCATCCTTGAATGAGCAGAATGAGGGCACTTCTCTTGGGCTCCTGTCTGCAGTCTGACAGCCAGAGATTGAAAATGTAACTTGTACTTTTAAGTTTTAAGTAAATAGGCACAATGATCAGGAAATATCCATGTTTCCTACTTGTAAGTTTCCACAGTGATTTTTCTACAATGATTAATCCTTCCATGATATCTGCCAAGGAAAAAGGATACAAATCTGCTCCCCATTTTCTGTGTGTATGCATATACTATTTCTTTCACGAAGGCAGCTCTCCATGAGAGGAAAGACAACAAGGAGCTCCTTTGCTTTAGGCCATACCAGGCCAGGCCCTCTCTGAAAAGCAAAGTCACGTGCCTTTGACCTTATCTCAGCTATTAAGTGTGTCACCCTCACTCTACCATCATTCCTGACTTGTTTCCTGCCAGACTTCTATCTCAGCACCTCCTAGAAATACTAAGTGGGAAAGATAGCAACGTCAGTGACCAAGTAGGGGGCAATCAGCCAAATTCTAGACCCACGGGGACATTCTGAGAAACATTGTTCATGGTTCCTCAGTGTCCCCCGGAATCACCTCTATATCAGATTAAAAACACCTCCTGCAGTCCCTTCTCTTATTTCAGTCACCAGTTGAACTCTGTGGACCTCCCCAAGAAAGCATTTGAAGTGTGTAGACCTTAGAAAATGCCACAATCTAACCCATAGACCTAGTAAACGCATGTGACATGTCAAGGTAGGGAGACAAGTGGTATCTTTGTACCAGCAGCCTTGTTTCCAAGGAAGAAATGGTCTTTAAAATTGCCCGCCTCCCTGGCAATAGTAAGAGAAACTAAGAAAGTGACAGAACTGGAGAGGCATTCAAGTCTAGAGAGCTCCCACCTCTGAAATTGAATAACAGTCTATGGAAGACAGAGTTCGATAAAGGTAAAAACTCCAGGAAAGACATCCTAGGCAGTCTTCTGCCTTTTCTACCTGAGCTTGTATCTACGTGAGAACCATTTTTCAATTCTGCTCTTACCCACGGTAACATACCATTCTTCAATACTTTTCAGTTAATGTGTCTGTGGAAGACTGAATGAACCTCATGTCTTTCCTACTTTATAAAGTAGTCCCCATACCTACTCTGTCACTAGAACCCAACATCATTTAAAAATCAAAGGAAATGTCCTACATGTCTTCAAAGCATTCCCCAGTTCAGAGGTGGAAACTAACTTTTTCTTTATATTCTAAAGGAATGGGTACAGTGGTTGCAAAATCCTCCTGATGATCTTCACTGTAGATACAAATTTGAACATTAGAAACTTTCCCATGGGGTATTCTGCAGTCCCTCCACAAAACTTCCTCACTGGTTTCTTTTACGAGATACATACAACACACTGGGCACAATCAAGTTACACCAGACAATAGAACAATGGGACATTTTAACCCCATTTACAGCCCTTTTATGATCCTAAAGACTGTTTGGAACACCTAAGGGCAGTCTCAATTGCTCCACAATAGTTGGGCTATGCTTACATTTTCAGACAGCCTTCACGTGGATCCAGGCCCCTCTCTTTTGGACTTAGATGTCATTGCAGCTGCCAAGGAGCAGGAGGCATCTCTGCAGCCTCAAAAAGTCCCTTCTGACAAAAAGCACCAAGCATCTGTCACCATCTTTTAGCGAGTCATCTGAGTCCTCTCCTCTGCAGAAAACATCTAGAAGAGCCCATCTACAGGGCTGTCCAGCAGAAGAGTGAGACCAAAAGTTGCTTCTGCCCAGAGAACTACATTCTAGCTCATCTTTCAGCCTTCAGGAGCCTGGCTGGCCCAGGCAATCACGGTGATGGGGACCATCTCACAATCTGCCCTTTGCACTTGAGACCTGTGGGTCTTCCTACGCAGATGGGAAGGTATCCATGAGAACATGGCCCATCCTGCCTTCTTACTTTGAACAGCAAAGGCCTCTGAGCAGAAAGAAGCTTCCAGCTCTATGAATTCTGCCTTCTTCACTTTATCTGCCTACTTCCAAGATGCTATAACCAATGAGTTTTCTGAGATAGAATAGATTAAATCCATCCCCATGGACAACTAGTAGCTCCTTTCTTACAAAATCAGGGGTGGCTGGTACCAACACGTTCACCATGCAGGAGGAAAGAGAATCAGAAGAGACCCCCTTGCTTTTGCAGGGGACATCACAGAGGTTCTGAAGGGCAGCTGACTGAGGATCCTCATGGCACATATACCAATGCAGTCCTTCCTTTTGTATTGTCCCATGCATCTATAACCAGGCGGAGCACGGTGAGATTCTACAGTGAGCACAGCACTATTCCCCTCTTTCTATTTCAGTCCTCCATGCTAGAGATGTCCTGTCCTATGGGAAGTTGCATTAGCACAGTCAGGGCTGAAGAAGGGTGAAGCCACACCAGTTCCAGCATGTCCTTGTTCAGCTGTGGGGTCGTTAGCCCTACTCTGGTAGAACACATGTCTTCCTCTTCCCGATTGATGCTCATCTCAGGAGCACTGTGATTGAACCACTGGATTGAACCGCCCAGCAGTTGAAGGCATCATGTCCGCTGTCCTAACCCAGAAGGACAATTCCCTTTCACCTCCATCCAAGCTACTACCTTAGATCTCTCTAGAAAGTGTCCCAAAGCAGCTCAGCTCCAAGCACAAAGGCACTTATGAGCTGAATAAAACAGATTGAATTCAACCACTGGGCTGACCTTGGTGTTGATCCAGGGCCTTGATTCCTGACATGGACATTTGGACCTCTTCTCTATGGGCTTCCTTACAGAGTTCCCAGAGACACAAGTCTCAGATAGCATACAGTTTACCATGGAAGGCCATCCCCACCTCTGTCCTCATCCCCTTCTGTTTTACCACTTCCTCCTCTGGGGTTGCTGCCATCATTCCACGTGCATAGATCACTGTATCAGAATGGAAAGATTCCCAACTAGACACAATTGGTTTAATTTTTTTAGCCACAAAGATTTATTGAAGAAAAACAGAAGAATGCACCGGACAGGAGGGTGTCCCCAGGGAGATCACTGCCTGGGGTACGGTTGTGAGCACATAAGGTGCGTATAAGAAAGAACTGTAACTCAAGCTCATTCAACAGTCTGTAGGCCACAGCAGCCACCAGATCCAAAAAGAGGCTCCACACTGCCTGATTAAGACAATTGGTTTATTTTTAAAAAGGCTTCTCTTCAATTCCCATTCATTGCCATGACATCAAAAGAAAAATGCCAAGTTACACAGAACATAATTAAATCACACACATAGGAAAACCTCCATGTGTTTTACACGTCCTTACACATTGTCCACAAGAATCTCAAAGCTGCATGTTGTATCATTGAAAACTTAAAACTCAGTTGGCCTGTGTGTAGGATAAGTTTTTCATGACATGGGCTCTGTAAATTGAAAGCTCCCTGTCCAAGCTCTTTAGGCATTGTCTGATCCCTTCCTTGTTTTAAAAAGCCCTTCAACTTCAGAAGAAATACCAAAAGTATTCAGTTTCTATAAATAAAACACAAACTAAAGATTCCAAATTTATCATGGAGTCCTGGCCTATAAGGAAGCATGGAGAGGAGAGAAAGCTCTGAGTCAATTACAGAAGTGCCTCAGGTCATCAAACCCATTCTCAGGAAAATGTGTTTCTTATCTTTATTACTTTGACAATCACCAACTAAGCAGAGTTGAAGGTGAAGAGTGGTAGCTAAACTGAATGTAGCTAGACTGAATCTGCCTTAAACAAAGGCATAATCTACTGGACATCTAGTAACCCTGACTTCACAGGAACCCAAAGCTGTCCTGTGATTGTTTTTAACTAACTCTGTCTGACCAGATCAGGAGCCCCTTCTAAGAGTATGAACTCTTAGAGGTAGTTATAGCCTTTACACAGAAGATATGTGTGGCCTTCCAACATTTTCTGCAAGATTCACTCACCCCATAGCAAGAGAGAACTATCATCCTTGATGCTGTACAATGTCTGTGTGACCTTTCACACAGGATCTCAAGACAATGAAGATGGCAAGACAGAAAGGTGAAACATGCCCCAATTTAAATATAAGAATCAAGAGCACTTTACCTCATGTATGTCTTCATTCCAATAATGGATTATAATGGAATCCGAGGTGCTGCCCACCAAGGAGTCCAGTGTGGTTTACACAGCCTTGCTGGGGCAGTAAACAGGTGTGAGGTCTTTACTTATTACTTCCCTCCCATTTCCAACAGTAACAGCAAGGCTGAACACCCAGGAGGTGATCCAGGATGGTAGCCAGACACAGGGACAGTATCAGAGCTTTGTCTGCTCTATCAAAAGACAAAATTCCAACCTAGAAATGCAGCTCAATAGTGGATGCCCTGGAATGGCTAGCTGGCAGAGCCCAGTCTCAATCAAGAAACAGCAGGAAAAATCAGAAAGAGGAGATCAATGGACACAACAAGTGTGGGTCACCAGGTTCTATCACAGCCCTCAGGGCAACAGGGTGCACATGCATGGAGATTGCAGCTTCGCATAAACAGATGGAAAGCCCAACACACAGACCAGCCCTCTGCTCAGCACTCATCTTTGTCCAACTCAGATCTCTGGTTGGAGTAGTCTGCCCAGGGTGACAGCAGTTGCAGTCCAACAGAGGAATAACTGCACAGGAAGAACCCAGGAAAGAGATCATGTGAGAACACCACACACCTTGAGTCAAGTATTCACCACACCCAGATGGCCAGCCAGAAGGGCTGCGGAGGGACACAACCCCTATCTCAGAAGCAGGCTTGGGATTCAGGTAGGTGGGAGAATATACAGAGCCCAGACCTCACACTGATAGCTTGGCACCAGCACGGTGAATACAGAACCTCCTACACGGGAAGAAGTTGATCAGAACTCAGGAAAAGGCTTCAGGCTCAGCCCATACCAGGAAAGAGGATTCAACCTCACCTCTGGCCAAGATTGGGCAAGAGTGAACTCAGGACAATGACCCAAGCCTGGGGCTCCCATTCAGAGACCACGCCAGTCTAAGCCCTCACCCAGCAGTGAGCCTCCCACTGGCCTGGGACACAAGAAATGAAACAGTGTCACCAAGGGTTATCCAAGGGAAACTTTAAAAATTGCTCTCCATCTCAAGAATGAAACGCCCTTGCAAAACTAACTGAAATGTATCAAATCTTCTGGCTCAACATAGCTAAGATATAGCAGTGCAAAATAGTGTCTGCCATAGAATACCTTAAATGAGGAAATCAAATCCACTGATTTGTTATTAGAGAACCCAATGAAGAAAAGGTTTTGCACACTACTTCTGCATTATCATATGCTAAGCCTTGCAGGAAATGGTCTAGAAGTAAATATCGATTTGCTTCTAATATGCATACATATTAGGAGCAAATACAACGATGGACATATTAAAATATTTTCATGTGTGGATATCTAAACTCGTGTTTGCAGATGTTTTCCTTTTCCTGTCAGCATCCATTGGTACAAGATAGTTTCATATGGATATGAAAATCTACACCTGCAATTGTACCTTAATTATACTCAACCCCTCTTTCTCTCTCCCTCATCACCCCAACACGTCCCCACAACAATGTGAACAAGGTTCATCACTCCATTTCACATGCATTAGGTATTTTGACTGTATGCATCACCTCTGCCCACTAGTAATCACAGCCTTGGTGGGACCTATTTTACATTCTTGTTGCAATTTTAGTCTGATAATTGTTCAAAGAGATGCTCCTGTGATAGGTTGCACATGCATACACACTGTTACACACTATACTCAGATAAAACATATCCAGTATTGTTTAGCTTCTAGTCCCTGCTCCCCTTTCTCATCCCCACAAACATCTCTGCCATTACAAACATGGCATTTATCATAGATATGTCTGTTTACACTCAGGTTTTAGGTCCAGAATCCACAAATTCAAGAAAATATGTTCACTTTGTCCTATGGCTTGCTTCACTGAACAGAAAGCATCCTGAATTCCATCTATACTTTTTTCTCCAAATGACATAGCTTCATTCTTAATGGCCAAATACACCAAAGTTCTTAAGTTGCAATTGAGTAGCGAAGAGTTGGCTCCTTCATTTTCTCACCTGTCATTAGGATTGTAGGTAATAAATATTCTCTCATTTACTTATTGGGATAGAATACATGAGAGTTCAAGAATGCCCAATCCCTTAGTACAAAGAATGAACCTTAAATTTTTTACCCCTGTATTCAATTCCCATGGTGATCATGAGGAAGAGAGATCCATCTAAGTACAACAGCAGCAACAACAACAAAAAAACCCAAAGACTTCCCAATGAGAGGGGAAGAACAGAGATACACATCTGGGAGCTCCTTGCTGAAGCAAGTAGTGCATCTGCTTCAATTAAAAGGAAAATTAGCTACTGGGAAATGTAATTCGAGTGACAACATTGTGATGAGCCAACTCTCTCGAAGCACTTGCTTTCCTGGAGAGCTTCATCACAATCAGACAGGGATATCAGTGAAATACCTAAGAAACAGAAAGAGCGATATACAAAGGTTCCTAGGTTGCCATCCACTATCATTTACCCTCCGAGATTAATGAAATAGACCCCCAAAAGGTGATGAAGCTCCTGTTGAATTGGCCGTGCATTCATCACACAAAGCATGCCTCCACTGGTATACAATAGGCTACCTGAAACTCTAGATCCTAACTATGAAAATCAACTGATATGGCCTTACATGACTTCGGTTTTACAGAGAATCCACGGTTTCCAGGAGATACCATGTGTTTCAGAAGCTGTCTAATGAGCGAAAGCTCACAATCAAGCTTGAACCCTCAATGTACACAGAGAAGTGGTGTAAGCACCACTCCAGCCATAAATACAGCCTGCTGTCTCAGCAGTCCCTTGTGTAAACTCCAACTTTTCCTGATATAAAGCCCATTACACCCAGGAAGATGGAAAGCACGTGTAGCTTCGCACTGACGTGAAATGTACACTGATGTGAAGGCCTTCTTGTTGTCATTATTAGTTGAGACTCAACACTGGACAGACACTCATACTTCCTAGATCTTCTGGCTCAAGCCAGCCCCTCTCTGGTATCTGAGTGATACTGCCTCAGCAAGACTGCATTCTTGCTATACCAAGCAGGCCACCAGTGATCATTTCACAGGAGGGAAGGAAAGAAAGCCTAAATCTAACTGCAGAGAAAGAATTCCAACTTAGGCCACAATGGCTCCCATTAATTCCTCCATATCACATCGGTACCTCCACCAGAATAGAAACAGAGAACTTCCACTATCATTTCATCTCATCCCTTGGTTGCAATTATCCCTTGGTTGCAATTTTGCTACTTTGTAGGGATCATGCTCAGAAATGTGACATCTACTCCATCAAGGTCAAACATTATAGATACGTGCACTATTTTCTGAGTGTGTGTGACTACTCTCTGCTCAGATTCTCTAGGTAGAACCAATGGCCAAAAATAGAAGCCATAGAAAGTGTTGAGTGAGCTGGGGTAAACTCATGCAGAATACACATCTATTACTGGATGGTCATTTTTAAAGTTCAAGGTCTAAGAAGTCCCTCCAAATGTTATACTGACCCAGCAGATGGGGCTGGCAGCAGCTGTATCCCCTTCAGATCGCATCATAGCTCACTGAGGAGTTGTGGCAGAACAGTTGAGAAAAATGGAAATAGCGGCACATCACTGTTGAGAAACATCTACACAGATCTAATCATGCAACATCCCACAGGAAAATGCCCAGGCAGGCATGGACTCGTGAATTTCCATACATACTCTACACAGCACTCTGGTCCACCTAGAGTGAGGATCAACTGGGACTGGCTGCTAAGCTAAGAACTAAACAAGGAAGGAGATGTGATGCATTCAGTGCTGACTAACAGCTGCCTGCAACACCGATTAAGATGACCCTGGAGAAGGGACCCTCTCTACACCCACAGAATATACACTTATAGATACATAGCCTCAACCATTTTCTTCCCATGGTCTAGTTCAATTATCCATGAAAAATGCTGTCCACAACTTAATCCATGTAAAGAAAACTTGAAGACTCGAAACAGCTTTGCAACCACAAGAGTAATACTGCTCCCAATCTTCTCACCTGCAGCCATTGAGCCAGCCACGTGACATTTGCCACTTTCAGATGTTTCTGAAAGTCTCCAGAAGCAGCCTGCTCGGCTCAGAGCCAACACTTGTTACTGCCCATAATGGGCCCTGAAATGTCAGCTTCAGTCAGTCGCCTCCGGCTTCCCCAACCACCACCCCGAGAGGAATCACTCAACTGGCAAATATAGGGCAACTGATAGCAATCTATCTGCATTCAGTCTGAAATGCCTACTTGAAGGACTCAGAACCACATGCTGAGTGCCTGAAACAATTGTCTCTCCAACAAAGATGCCAAGGTGCCAGAGTGGACACCACTTCCCCAGGACCAAGGTCAGACATTACTAGATCAAACACTTCTCCCAAAGTATCTTGGTCAGACATTTTTAAATAGACATGTTTAGATACAGCCTCCAGACTTAAGATAATATCTGAGGAGAACTAACAATATGGAAGAGCAAGGGAGAAGCTGAGGTATTTATTCTGTTCTTCTCCTCATCTTGATAAATGGCAAAGAGCAGCATCTTAACACATCAACCTTCCCAAGCAACTAGCAGAGCAAAGGAAATTCCCAAGCCTCGTAGGGTGAGTGGTGTCCATGCCAAGTCTCTTCTCCTAAGAGGTGGAGACCCATCTCAGAGGAGACCTTTGGTCAGGTGTGGCTCTGAGGACTCACATTCTAGACATCCGGGGGATCAGCCAGATCAACAGAGCAAGAACACATTTCCTCACTGCTGCTTCAGTCACATCTAGCAGTCTTAGACACATTTCAAGGTTCTGCATTGTCAGCTACCATGGAGATAGGAGAATCAATGTGAGGCCAATCCAGGCAAAACTCCAAGAACTCTTGATTCCCCTCTAGAACCAAACATTCATCCCTCCCAGAAATCCCTCCTGTCCCATATAAAGGGTGGCTCAGAAGCTTACATCATCCCTGGAGTGGATTGTTACCCCCTCCACCAGGGCATTCTGCAGCTGCCGGGGATACCTGGAGAATGAGTTGCCTAGGTGAGAAGCTCAGCAAGAGAATGTCAAGGCAGAAGCAGCACCTGCAGCACCAATGGAACCTTGCTCATTTTTATAGTCAAAGAATGACCTGCTTAGAGCAGCACTGACTTCATCACCCTTACAAATAGCTTTACAGATGACCCTGGGGGTTTAAGCCAGATCCAGGGTCAAGTATTCTGCACCTGCAACTGAGAGCACCTTCAAGGTAACAGAACAGAAATGACAATATCTGCTGTAGCCACACTGACACCTGAGAGGGTCAGAAAAACATGAGCAAGCCCATTTTTCTAAGGTAACTCAGGATTTGGCTGCATCCCTTCCCTGAGCTAGCCTCTACCACTGTCACCTAGGCTCTGCTCTTGCCTGTGTTTTTTCCTGGATCAGACATTTATCTGTGAGTCATCATTCAGTCACCTTTCAAGTCCCCAAGGTGCTTCAGGAGAAAGGAAGGCATTCCCACCCCCCAGTCAGCCAATGAAAGCCACACTCCAGGGTACTTGCTGTAGGCATCTGTGGATACCACTCCACCTATTTTCACGGGCAGCTGGAGATCTGTTAGTCTTCCGGCAGTCATTGAACCTGCAAGGAATGCTTCTGGGTTTATCTCCAAGAAGAAGTGAATGATCACTAGTGAGGTCAAATTGCTATCATTCCAATTCAACTACACAGAAAACCTCAAGTAGGGTTTGCAGCAAAGGCAGGGCAGACTTGTGGCTGTGCCCGTTGGCTCCATGGGAAATGGGGACCGCACACATCACCTCAGAGTGCCACACTAGCTGAATACCAAGGGACAAAGAGCCCCAGACCTGAGGCAACGACTAGCCCTTAAGTTCAAGCAGGTCACGAAAAATTCAAAGCCATGAATTCCCACACTCCTACTGAAACTGTGGAGCTAGCAGACAGGCACAGCACCCCCAAAATCTACCTCATGCCTGGTACACACTGTTCCAGGCTCCAGAGTACAAGGTCAGTGGGAATTCCTGCAGTGGCATGGACACCCAGCACACCCTGAGCAAAGCCAAGAGTGCCACCAGATTTCAATATAGACAAGCTACATTTAGTTCCAGATCCCACAATAGAGTCAGTGATATAAAAACTCTCCCCATGAAGAGAAAACTCAGCACAACTACTCTGGAACTGAGAAGTTAGTGTTGTCATCAAAACACAAAGGGCAAATTCTGCCAGAAGCAGTAAGCAGAATTCTATGCAACAACCTTTCTTCTCACTTACCAATCTTAAGTGGATCTCCAATAGGGAAGGAAAGCAGGCCTCGTGGGATACTAAAGGGAGAAATCCTCTTAAGGCTTCACACCAATTGTACCCATTTAAATGAGACAGGGAGCTCTAAAGCCACTGGAGGAAAGCTAAGGAACAACACTGCATATTGTTCTGAGCTGTCCTTTGCTCAGAAGGCCTGTCTGAGATAGCACCTGGGGCCCTGTGACCTGCAGGTGCTGAGAGATGAGTGTTGAGCATACCAAATCACAACCCCAGCAGGACATCCTTGGTGCCCATCCTCATGTCCATCTAAACACAAAGAGTGAGTGCATCAGTACACTTTTGAGGACCTATCTGATCTTCACCTACGTAAGAGAGGCTGTTTCTGGAAGCTTCAAGCCTCTAAGGGAAGGGATTTCTAGTAACCTACAGAAGTCTGGTATCCTTGAGTTTCAAGACGAAGAACCCTTCTGCCACGCTGTTACCTCAAATCTTCTCACATAGGAAGCAGAAACACTGTTCTGAAGAGGAGGATTCTTGAAATCACAGGGATACAAGTTCACCAAAAGCAGCTTAGAATGTGGCCATTCAGAAACATCCCACGATATTTTAAGAAACATTGTTCTTGGCTCCATAAATTTTCTCTTCAGTAGTGTTGCCACCTGTTGTATGAGTACTTCCAATGGATGCAATCCTCTGAGTGCTGCACTGACATTTTTTGTAATGACTTGAAACAGATTATCTTTAGCCTTGCAGCAGTGCCCTTTGGCTTAAGGAGGTCACCAGACCTACACTAAGGACACATGCGTCCCCAGATAAGTCCAAGTTGTTGTTGGCTGGTGTCTGATGGGAAAGGAAGCCATGTTTCTCCGAGGCTCTTGTAAGCAGATCTTCCACATGAGGGGGACACTCCTTGTAACAAAAGCAAGAACTTGGTTCCATCTCTGTCCACAGACAGAGCCCTTCATTTCCATGAGGACTTGGTTGTCAGTGCCAAGTACTCACATCACAGCACAGAAACATGTTCCAAAGGTGTGTCTACAGTAGATCCAGTCTACTGGGCGTGAGATGGACAAGATGTGTGGGGTCATGGCTCACTATGTAGGAACTTATAGGAATGAGAGACACAGATGGGTAAAGGCTGATGAAGCACCTCCCAATGGAGAAATACCCACCACACATGCTCTCAGCCCGGGCTGTTCACAGATGCCAAGTATTTCGGGTCAAGGCCCTCGGTTACCCGTCCACTGCCTGGTCCACCCCAGATCACTAGTGATTATGCACAGAAGGCATAGCTTTGAAACTAAAGGTTAAAAGGCACATGTTATCCTTGATATGTGGCTATGAAATCCAAAGAGTACAAGAGCGAGGACTCAATAACAGCATAACCAAAGCTATGGACATAGTAATAGAAATATAAACTATATAGACATAAAAACCTATGACTATAGACATACTGTGTTATTTCATAACTTAGTATGTTTCTATGACATACAAACCCTTAGTATTTAGAACTTAATCAAAATTAGGCTAAGTCCCACTGATTGTAAATAACGATTCCCTCTTTGAACACTTGTTTGTTAAACTTGTCATTTAAAATATGATGTAAAAATCAACAATAAATTTTTAATAAAAAACCTAAACGTTATAGCACAGAGCTGTCACATAGGAATGTCTGAACACTTACTGTTCTAACTCTGCTGAAGCAAGCTGTTCCTCCTCATAGTAACTGACTCACTGTGTCAACCTCAAGAGTCTCATATTTTCTTTAGAACGTTGAAAAAATCTGAAAATTTCACACATGGAGACATCTACCACCGGTGCTGGGGAAGACATTTCTCTGATGCTACGGAGAAGACCCAGGAGAGGAAGCCTGCAGCTTTGCTCAAGAAGCAGGCTCAGGAAGCCTCTTCCATGACGTCTAGTCACTGTGCCACTCTCAACCTTTTCAGGAAGATGGAGGTCACCAGCAGATTTGTGTCGTCGTGAGATCCCAACTACACAGGAATGGCCCAGTCACTCACACACACCATCTTCCCCTCCCCTGCGGCCCATGCTGGAGGACCCCCTTCAGGTAGCACACACCAGACTCAGTACAATACCTAGCAGGGAGCAGGAACACCCAGACATCCTGTCATGTGGAGTCAGCACATCCAACTCTCCGGGTTGCAAAGAACAGGAGAAAGCAGTATTGGGTAGCTCCTGGTCCTCCTACTGCTTTATATATTCAAGATACATGGAACTCACTTAAGGATGATAATGATATACATGTATTTGGGAGTTCTTGAGGACAAAGTATCATTATATTGCCCAATGTAACCCGGAGCTCTGGACTCGACCCGATTCTCCTGCATACCTGGGAGTACACATGCACACACAGGCAACCCACAGGTCTTCACCTAAAGTCCACCGATCAGAGAAGCTTCACCCTCCATCTAGGGCTACAAGGCTAATCTAGAGCCCTCATGATGATAAAGAATACATATTACAATTGATACAGTTACCTCTCCTTGAGGTCAGCACAGAATTGGATGTATGTATCTCCTAGAATAGGATGGAGAGGTCTTCTAGATAATTTTATCAAAGGCTACACATAGGGTCTTGTCAAATGCTACCTCTATATTCAATCCTGGTAAGTTATTGAGTAGGCACTTAGGAAGTCAACCTGGCTCCGTAGCTGTTGCCAACTATAGTGGGATGTCCAAATGGACATCAGTTACTCAAAGGGGACAGTTCCTATAGGTCCAAGATAGCAAGAATATTTCATTTGCAGCACTCTCAGGTTCTGTTGTGCTTGGGAGGCCAGGTGAGGGTACAGAATCATTTACATTATCTGTGACTTCATAATACTTGGGAATCCACATGGATACTCCCAGTTACTGGGCAGTTAGAAAATGATGCCATCCACAGTCCCCAAGAGATAAGACTTTGGGGAGTTTATCTTTTGAGGTCGTGATCTTCACTGGGGAAACAGCATAGCTTCTGGATATCCAGAGAAACCTCTCCACGAACATGTCAGATCTAAAGTGACCTAGAATCTTCCCAATATAGCAGCTTCATTCACACAACTCTTTAAGGATTGGGAACCAAGGAAGACCCAGTTTCAGAGCTCTTTCCTGTCTCAACTCAGAATATAAGAAGGATGAAAGCTAGAGAGCACCCAAAGAGCAAAATAAGACAGGAAAATAACTCCTTGAGGTCTATGACTGAATTCTCAATGGGCTTATTATCAGCCTCACTACAAGAATGCATTCTTCAAGAGTTAGAGGCATGGTGCAGTACCTCTTACACTCATCATGGTTGGCCAAAGGAACCACTAGGTGAGGGGAAATCCACCTTATCTATCTTTGCTTATAAACCTGGCTACACAAGAAACAGGAGCTGAAAGAGTGCTCAGCAAGGCCAATCCCAGATAAAATCTCCAGACACTCTGGAAGGCAAAAAGCCTCCTGCCCAACCCTTTATACCTACAGGGTAGAAAAGAGATTCCCTAGCAAGCATGAGGTCCTGAGCTGCATAACCTGTCATAAGAACCGGGCTGTGACCATTCGTGTCAGATGACAAGGCTCCCCATATCCGGAAATTAATCAAGTATGAAGCAAAGCTTTCCTACTTGGACAAAACTTTCCATGTACCTTCAACGAACTTCACCCAGAGAAAAAGAAACCCTGGCTGTGTCCACAAGGTCAACATACCTCAGTTTTCATCTCAGGGTAAACATCTGGAGCTCACCTGAGATAAAGAGCAAAAGGGGCAAATTTCTTTCGTTAGAGATGAGTTGCTAGAGCTTCCCTTCTGCTTTTCACCATGAAAAAATAAACTCAGTAGAGAAAGTGGGTCACCTATCAAGAAACCATGAATATGAGAACCAGGTGAAGATCTCAGTGGCCCAGGTCCCCCAGTGAGCCTTGTACTTGTCCCTAGTGTCCAGTAAATAAAATGGAATACTTCCCCAGAGAATATATATGATCCCTTATCCAGGCCATTCCAAATGCTATGGCTTGGGAACACACACACACATACCTGTCAGGAAGAGTTGCCCTTGAAACAAAGTTACCTACGAAACAGCAGCATCTAGCAAATCAAGGTCAAAGCATGACTTCAGTCATGTGTCCACAAGAAACTCAGCTGATGGAGTAAACTACTGCCACACAGGGGGCAAAGTCAAAGCTGAACACTTCCTCGTGAATTTCAGAATGTTATTCTATATTCCTGGGTAGAATCTCTGGGGTCAGCAAAACATGGGTTTCACATCTATGGCTGAGATTGGCCAAAAAGGCAAGATGACAATCTTGAGAATAGTAAATGCAGCGTGCTTTCCAGAATTCTCTGCAGTCCAGAACATGGAAGCAAAGAAGTTTCTCATTCACCAAAGACCACCCATGGTTAGTTCTTACAACAAAATGGCTTTTATCAGAGACCAAGGCCCAAGAACAGCCTTCATCTCATGTAAATTCTAAGCTCAACAAAATAAAGCTTATAGGAAATGGGATCCCAAAGACTTCATATCAAGATGACTAGCTGCATTTCATCTCTGCACATTTAGATATTATACACATGTATGTAGGGAGCCGGGACAAATGCCATTATAAGATGGCGCCCGTTTCCTGACTCCTTAGAGGTAAACAACTCCATATAAGGTAATGCTGTGCTCAATTACGTGTCCTAAGTTATGCACATGCGCGAATCACATGATGATCCCTGGCCAATCCCACGGCACTTCGTTGTGGCAGTAGGGCGGCAGCCAATGGTGGAGCGACCCGTGTTCCTGTTCCCTATATAAGCAGCTGCTTTTGATGCCTCCCCCCCCTTTCGCTTCCTGCTCCCCCTTCAATCAAAAGGCTCTCCAATAAAGTATGATTTGAGAAGAATCCTCGAGTGGTGGTCGTTCTTCCTCGCTGGTCGAGGAGCTCGCCGCAACTGGTGCTGAAACCCGGGAACCTGGGAAGACAGGACGACAAGCGAGGGGCCGAGGAGGATTCAGAACTCGACATACGGAGAGGAGACGTCGGTAAGTATCAGCCTGATCAGCTGAGATCCCCAGGTATGCTGTTTTTTGGGGTACAATTCTGGGTGCTTGCTGTTGTCCTTCCTTTGTGGGTGCTGCTGGTGTGTCTTTGTTGCACTTGTCTGCGTTGCGACAAAAGGGGAGGAGAGTGCCAGTGTGTTTCTAGCCAGTTTTATGACTGCAACTCAGAGATTGTTAAGGAAGCCAGTAGGACATTGATGAAGCACCAGGATAGTCTCTCCGAGGCAGAATCAAATGGGGAGGAAAAGGGTAGGCCAAAAAGAAAAGGGAAAGAAAATAAAGAGAGGTTATGTCAAAGAACAGAGGGTGGACGCAGCCTACCAAGATACTGTGCAGGAGGGTGATAAGGAGGACTAAGTCATAAGAGCAATGGAGCCGCTCCCCGGGCAGCTTTACCCGGATCTAGAGATGAGGAGCTAAACGATTCAAATGAGGAATTAAACAGCTCAGATGAGGAAGTGACTAACAATTCAGATGAGGAACAGGACCCGAAAGAGGGAGAAGGCTTGGAGGAGGCGGTTGCTAGCTATGAGGAGGGTAGGTATGGAGTTCGACGACCTCTTCTGGCCGGAGTGTCTAAAGGAAATAAGCAAGAGAGAACCATGCCCTCTGCGCCCCCGCCCTATCCTGTGGCGGCGGGAAAAAGTCATTTCATAAAAGGAAGCACTTGGTCCCGCCTGGCAGCTGCGTTCCCAGTTTTTGAGAACCCAGTTACCCAGGAGAGGACCTTTGAACCAGTCTCCTATAAACAGTTAAAGGATTTGATGGAGGCAGTACGTAATTATGGAGTTACGGCCAGTTATACCACTGCCTTGCTTAGAAGACTAACTGTTAATGCTATGACACCTAATGATTGGTATGAGGTCGCGCAGACATGCCTCAATCATGGACAGTTCCTTGACTTCAGGTCTATAGTTATGGACAGAGCTCAGGCTCATTATAGAGTAAATGTACAAGAAGGGTGGCCCAAGTGGACCGTGGACATGCTCCTAGGGCAAGGACAATGGGCTGCCGATCAGACAAATTTCCCCTGGGATGTTTATAAACAAATAAATGAGGTTTTTTACAAGTCCTGGAGGGCAATCCCAAACAAAGGCCAGGTCACTGGCAGCCTCACCAAAGTTACTCAAGCTGTCACGGAGCCATTCTCCGATTTTGTGGCCCGTGTGCTCGAAATGGCGGAGCGCGTTTTTGGAAATCTTGAAGTCTTTATGCCAGTTATCCAACAAATTATTTTTCAGCAAAGTACAAAGGAGTGTCAGAGAGCTATTGTGCCGGTCAAGGAAAAGGGCCTGGAAGCATGGGTAAAAGCCTGCAGGGAAATAGGGGGGCCATTAACTAATGCAGGCCTGGCTGCAGCTGTACTGTCAGCCACCCGAGCGGCCAAGGGCTCTAAAGGTAAAGGATGCTTCAAATGTGGCCAACTTGGACACTTTAAATGCCAATGTCCCAGAACTGCTCCCCAGGGTCCTCAGGGAGTTCAAAAGATGCCAGGAACATGTCCTAGGTGCAAGAAGGGAAAACATTGGGCCAATGAATGCAGGTCAGTAAAAGAGATTAATGGACAGCCCATTCCTCCTCTTAGTGCAGGCCAGGAGCCAAAAAACGGGACAAGGGGCCACCGTCCCCAGGGCCCACAAATTTATGGGGCACTTCAGACTCCGGCACCTGTTCCCAGCCTACAGCAGCCAGTTCGGCCAGAAGGGCAACCCCAGGCTCCGCAGGGTTGGACCTCTGTGCCTCCTCCGGATTGGTCTTAACTCCAGCCATGGGAGTACAAATATTGGATACTAATGTAACTGGACCATTAGAAAGAGGCACGGTGGGATTGGTGTTAGGGCGCTCCTCCTCCACCTTAAAAGGACTAATAATTTTCCCGGGCGTTAAAGATTCTGACTATTCAGGAGTAATCAAGGTTTTGTGCCACTCCCCTTACGGAGTAATCTCTATAGCCCCGGGAGATAAAATTAAAAGCTGGGCAATCCTACCTTCAAAACATGAAAACTTTCTTTCACTACAAAAGGAAAGGGGAGCCGCAGGCTTAGGCTCCACAGGGATTGATCTTGTGTGCCTGTCGATGGAATTGGACCAGAGACCCATGCTATCCCTACAAATAGAGGGAAAGTTGGTTTTGACAGCTATTGATTCTGTAGAATCAGCAAAAACTTTTCATCAGTTATATCATGTACCTGCTAATACTCTTAGAATAAAATTTAACCAGACATGAAGCATGAAATATTGTTAAAGCCTGTCAGTCTTGTGTGATTTTTCTCCCCTCTCCTAATGTGGGGATAAACCCTAGAGGCTTAAAACCAAATGCCCTATGGCAAATGGATGTTACTCATTTAGCGGAATTTGGAAAATTAAAATATTTACATGTCTCAGTGGATACCTATTCTGGCATAGTACATGCCACGCCCTTGGTAGGAGAAAAAGTTTCCCATGTAAAAGTACATTGTTTAGAAGCCTGGGCGGCCTGGGGAAAACCCCTTCACTTAAAAACTGATAATGGCCCTGCCTATACTTCTCATGGTTTCCGCGCCTTTTGTGCGCAAATGCAAGTAGCCCATACAACAGGATTACCATACAATCTGCAAGGACAAGGAATTGTGGAAAGAACCAACAAAAAATTAAAAGAAATACTTCAAAAACAAAAAGGGGGAATTGCGGAAGGAGCATCTCCCAGGGAAAGACTTTCCCTTGCACTTTTTACTTTAAATTTTTTAATTTTAAATAGTGATAAGTCAGCAGCAGATAGACATGCTGCCCAAAACCCTAAAATTATAACTGAGATGGTTAAATGGAAGGATGTTATTACAAATACTTGGTGCGGACCGGATCCCGTAGTAAGGAGATCCAGGGGAGCTGTTTGTGTTTTTCCACAGGAGCAGGAAACACCGCTTTGGGTCCCATTGCGATTGACGCGAAAGGTGGAAGGAGAACCCGAGAAAGGCACTGACGATGAAGATCATTCTCATGTTGGTGGTAATACTAGCAGATCCAGTGATGGCCCAGGAGAGGATTTTGTGGGCCCTGATGAAGACCTTTCCAATACCGATGCCTGTGAAGCATGACGCTCGTGTTTTCCTGTATCTTTTCACGACCAATTCATCATTGCAGTTACCTTTTCTTCCCATGGACAGACAGTTGGGCAATTATACGTTGCCGATGTCTTTATACCGCTAATCTGTCAAGGCAGTTGGGTCAGATGTTAACTGGACAATGGTCACATGATTTTGAAAACCTTACAAGCCAATTGAGATATGAAATTATGATTGTTAATTCAACCAGGGTAAATGTGGCCCCTTTTCGGGAAAATTACTGATTGGATATTACAGGCGTCCTCCTGGGTAAAAGAATGGGCTGGAAGTTTAGCCTTATTGGGATTAATGATGTGTGGGTTGGGGATTTTGTGTTGGATGCTATGTAAAATGAGTTATAAACAAAAAAGAGATAATGCTATTATAAAACAAGCTTTTGCAGCATTAGAAATGCATGACTCCCCCCAAGTTTGGTTAAGTATGCTTGAAAAGAAAAGGATGTGTGGTCTGCCTATGGTTGGTCTGTCACCTTATCCCTCTGTGTTTGGGCTTGCAGGCAATGATTTTCACAAGCATTAGCCGCCTTGGAAGTTGGATCCTCACCCCAAATATGGCTTTCAGCCTTAAAGGGCAATTGAGCCTTATTTTTCTGCATAGCCTTTGCACCCCGGGGGACAAGATCCCATTGCACAGGGACAGGTATGCAGCTTAAGATCTGGAGAAAACAGGATGCGAGGCGTATACACTGCACTTGGGAAAAGGGAGATGCCTTTTCTCGAGAAGAGCACGTCTGTTTGCATGTGGGTAGATGCCAAAATTTCCCACCTCTGAAAAAAGGGCATTGAACTGGCGGGTCACCCTCTGGTAAAGAGCCTGGAGAGGAGGCCTTGCATTGTCCTTATTCTCTTCAGAGAACAGACCTCTACTCTTGCCTGATGCTCAAAACAAGAAGGGGGAGCTGTAGGGAGCCGGGACAAACGCCATTCTAAGATGGCGCCCGTTTCCTGACTCCTTAGAGGTAAACAACTCCATATAAGGCAATGCTGTGCTCGACTACGTGTCCTAAGTTATGCGCATGCGCGAATCACATGATGATCCCTGGCCAATCCCGCTGCACCTCGTTGTGGCAGTAGGGCGGCAGCCAATGGTAGAGCGACCCGTGTTCCTGTTCCCTATATAAGCAGCTGCTTTTGATGCCTCCCCCCCCTTTCGCTTCCTGCTCCCCCTTCAATCAAAAGGCTCTCCAATAAAGTATGATTTGAGAAGAATCCTCGAGTGGTGGTCGTTCTTCCTCGCTGGTCGAGGAGCTCGCCGCACATGTATATGTGTGGAATCTTAATCTCTATCGTATCTGAAGAATTGTTTCAAGTTAAATATAGTAGAAGAAATGTACAGCATACAATTTACAATGATTCATTGTCATAAGTGGATCTAGTTTGACATCTCCAGATCACAATACCACCTACTTTTTGGGGTACTGAACTTGAGATGAAGACAAACCGTTTATCATTGCAGGTATTTAAGTGAAGTGGTGATTGAGGAAATTGGAGATGGGCACAGACTGAGGCCAGGGATGGTAAGGGCACATGGCTGAGGTCAAGGGTGGAAAGTCCTTCTCTTAATGCGGGTGTCGGGGAGGTTGCTATAGTGAGCATGTCCTCTTCAAGACATCTATCCTCTTCAAGAAATAGCACAGGACCTCTAGCAGAGCCTGGCAAAGACAGTATCAACAATCATGGCCTTGAATAATGGAAAGGAAAGCATAGAGAACCAAATTATTGACCTAGGCTATACTCTGCAAGACGTCACAGGACATCTGAGAGTGAACAAGGAGAAAAACACACTGATTAACTATACTCAAGAAGCTTCCTTAGGAATAATAAATTGACATTGACTTGCAGCTAGCCTAGTTTCTCATTATCCCCAATGGTGCTCAGAGATCTACTTTTAATCACAGGGTAGAACAGACATATACAACTTACATGCCCGCTCAAGGCGATGTCAACCACCTGACAGCAAGCACACAAGGAGGATTCAATCTGAAGCCATTTGTGTGTACATGGATACATGGCTTTGATAAGGATAGGTCTTTATGGTGGAGTTTCAGGCCTCCTCTGCCCAAGTCAAGACCACTGAGAATACTCTGAAAATTTACATGATTTACTCAAGTAGACATGTCTAGAAAGCAGATAGTCCTTAACACCTAGCTGCCAGGATTTACCAGCTCCTTCAACAAACAAAGTCTGCAGAAATTTAGTGTTCTATGGCCAAATAACTTCCAAAGACAATAAAAGCGTGGGCATTTTCAATAGACACAAAAAAAACTGAATCCAGCCTACCCTCTGTGTCAAATCATGTCACAGCAATCCTGGCAATAAGCAATGTCCCGCTATATTTTTCTCATGTGAGCCTAAGTGAGCAAAAACTCTGCTCAAATACTCACCTTCAAAGACGTAAGGAAGTCGTTATAGACTCAAGTAGGAATGTCAGCTTTAATCTTTAGGTGCCACTCTTACAATCACAGCTTAAACTTTCTGTACATACTCAGCATGACTGAAGCATGGATTCCAAGGACACAAAAAAGGATGTTTGTACTAAGACGACCCCTAGTCATGATCATATCCTCTAAGGTCTAAACTAAAGTATAAGTGACTCCCTCCAAGGAAAGACAGCCAGCTTTGATGAAACAACCTTCAATATGCTCTACATATGTTTATAAAGTAAGCACAGTGGCCATAATAGCCCAAGGCAGAATGGCTGAAAGATCCACCGCTCCTTTAATAACCCCAAACAAGGCTGTAACTCCAAATACTATGTAAAACTTCCTAGTGAAGTGGTATTGAACTTTGCTTCCTGTACAACTAGAAATGATTCAGCTGCCTATGGCCCCGAAGCCGTTTTCTAATTCTAGAGATTTCAGCAGCTGCCTTTATGTCTTCCACATCTTTAGTCTGACACAGCACACTTCCAAGCATCTGTTCAAGCGCTGCAAGACCTAGAACGTGTCACACCAATGGAGACCAACAAACTCATGCAGGTACAGAGCACCAAGTCATTCACTAGTGTTGGCTTGAACGTGCATGATGGACACAGACCTACAAGTTTCATGACAAAAGGCAAGTGGTCAATCTGATTCCTTAGAGAAAAAGGAACACAATGGGATCAAGTCCTGAGACCTAGGAATCAAACTCAGGAGGCTTCCCCTATCCTAAACATGGAAAATGTGTACTCTCAAAATTCTAAGGTCATGAACAAAAATCATGAAGTATCTAGTATGCCATCCATAAATGACCTAGGGAGGCTAACTCAAGACATTTCATTATCTTGAATATCATTAAGCCAGGCACTCAGACTGGTAAAGTTAGAGATCATTTCTTTGGTCATACCTAGAAAGATCAAGTCACTGGTCATATTCTACTGGAGTATCAACTTTCAGTTCACAGGAATAATCAAGGGATGAGAAGGAGCACCAGACCATGCACGGGACATTTCACCAATGATCATGTAGCCCTGAATACCAACTGTGAAAATGGAGAAGAGGCCCAAACAATAGTTCAAGTCCAAATACTAGAAATCTTAGAATACATAGAAATAGATGATACTCTAAGATTTCTGAAATTCTTCTGACAGAACAAAAAATCCTGACCCCGTTATTGAAGCTCGTTCTCCACACTTGAGGAATGAGCCATCTTTCTACATCTCCTCAGTGTTTCCTTATAAACACTGCACTGCTACTTCCTAAGCCCAACGCCTGAAGAAAACTTTGGTGCAGTATCAGAGCTCCATAGGACTTCTGAAGCTTAGATTCTGATTCCACAGTGTCTAGTCTCTGGTTTAAGATTGTCGTAATTACGAGGGAAAGAAATACAGGGAGAACACATGGCTTTGTATAAGATCAGTCCTAGTTAGGATCAGAGAGCTCTGTTCTGAATCAAGACACAAGAAATTGCATAGAACTTGCCTTCAAAGTCAACAGCAGGGGGACATAGTTCAGGTGAACAGCATTTGATAAATTCCATGTCCTACCTGGACCCGACAACTGTCAGTGCATTATCTGTAACCTGCACCCAGGAAAGTCTCCTCATGATATTGTAACCTAAGATCATCAACAGCTCAAGTTGCCCCCAAATGGAACTTCAATCAATGTGGTCTGCAGTCACCTGCTCTTTAAGGAGCGAATTCTACAAAAATAGAATAAGAGAATGTCCCTTTCAAAATTAAAGTTCAAGAGGTAACTTCTCCACCAAATGAAAAAGACTGAGCTCAGAGACAACACCAAAATTCCCTACAGAAAATGAAACCTCAGTACCTACATTCATCAAGTAAAACAGGTTGGAGTACACATTTTGCCTAACCAATTTCCATCCACAACAAAGTATGCCACATTGAAATGAATGGATCAAGCATCCAGTGGGTCAAACACTGCCCGGGTCCTGTGTGCTGCTTTTTCTTCTTCAAAACCAACATAGGGTGTTTCCCAGTAAAAACCAGAGCAAGATGTGTTAAGGGGAGGAATATACCACCACACAGAGGACTGAGCACATTTCTGCCCAGATTTGCTCAAAGGAGCAGCATGCCTTCTCACCAAGTAGTGTAAGAAACACCCTGAGAATTATCAAGCATCTACTTGCTTCCATCCAGTAACACTAAGTCTTTTCCTCTGAAAAGGAGAGCCTTCCTGAGACTCTACACTATGCCACTTAGAAGCCTTAGATTATCTGCCAACATTGGCAGCTCTTCAAGGATAGTCCATATCCCCATGGACATACTAAAACAAGGTGTAGGGGGGAGGATTTCCAGTGCAAGGAAGTGTTGTTAGCAGTACAGAAAGGCAGAATCATTGGTCTACTGGAGTAGTCTTAATCTTCCCCATAAGAACGCCACAGAGGGCTCCTCCATGGGTACCCTAAATCTCCCAATCCTTACTCTGCAGTGATCCACATTCACAATCTGAAGAGCAAGTCTCAGGGACTACTGAGTGGTTATCCCGTTTCCTTGTTTTACTTCAGGAACATGATCAATCTCAGTACTAATGTTTCACACAATTCCATCTTTCCAAGAATGCCAAGCTGGACCTTCTTAGAACTTGCTTCATCTTTCCCCTGAAGTCATCACATGCATTCAGCCTCAATACATAGAGACACTTGCAATGCCTAGTCTTACCCAGGTCTCTTCCACATGTAGATACCAGCTCCAAGATTTCTAGCCATCCTACCATCCATTCTGTTTTTTAACCATTACATTGTATTCCCAGATTCATCTGCTCAAGCTAAAATTGACTACTCAGTCACCTTTCCCTCCCAGAGCAGGTTGGCCATAGACCTCTAGTCAGACTTGCAAAGGGTTGGACCAGGATCCAACCTGGCCAGAGAAGTAGAAGCATTTACAATTCAGATCCACGTAATGGGATGCATCAGTCTTTCAGCATAAATCGTTCTGCTGCAGGCAGCATCAAAGGGCCAACTAGGAAAAAACTTAGGGTCCCATTCTTAGATCTCCCTCCCCCCCCACAAAAACACACGGGCACCAGCAAAAAATATTTTGCTTACCGAAACACAAGTATCTATTCTGAAACCACATGGTGTTCAATTATTTGTTGACAGTTCAGGAGTTTGGCCAGTACCAAGAATTTCACTATCAAAAATCTTCTGAAACATGCGCAGTACAGTGTTTCTAGGAGCTATCTAACCCAAGGAAGGAAGGCCACCGCCCCCCCCCCCACGGGAATCCAGTAGCCATTGCACATCTTCCTGTGGTTGCTTCTGTCATCTGGAACCAAACCATGCTTATGCCCAAGCAGGCAAGGCATGTCCCTGCCATTCTAGCTAGCCTGCATCCTGGACTGGGAACCACTCATTTCCTAGAGAATCATTTTCACTAAGAATGCCCTGGCTAGTAAAAGTAACATCTTCCACAAGTACAAAAATGATGCTTATGGCCAAAATGCTGCTTGGATATGGAGGGCATAAGTGTGTTCTGCTGCAGTGGATGAGTTTCAGGATACCAAAGAAAGATTGCCCTGTACAGGGCACCCGCTTTATCTCAACTGGCTCAAGGCAGCTTCATAGAGGCCTCTTCGCCTGGGAAGGAAGTCCTGCATTTGGAAAGAAATGCAATTGTTTCAGAATTTGATGTCTCATGACAAATGAGTGAACTGCCACACATCTATCCCCTTGTGAACTGACACATGCACCACCTTCCTAAAGAAACACTACTACATCTGGCATTTACCCAACAGCTACAGATGGGAAAAAAAAAACACTCCATTCTTTGGATAAGATTGCAAGCCTTTCCAAGATAAGCCCTCAACTCTGGTCTCTGCCACAGTAATGGTTGAAGAAATCTTAAATCCACTGGCACACCACAGAAGATCTCACTGGCCTGCTTCAATATTCATGTGAGGAAGTCAGCCCACAGGATTAGGAAGTAGTATACTTGCTAGGTCCACAAAAGACTTTCTGCATAGAATCATTTACACGATTGAAAGCTCTGGAAGCCTACACATCATTAAGGCATCTGGTTTATCTGGAGGCAGCCAAAGACTTCCAACTTCCAGATTATAGGAACCTGTGTTACACTTTCACAAATTACACTCCATTTCAGAAGACAGAAGACAGTGTCTGGATTTTGAGAAACATACATCATTCAGGTCAATATTGTTCTGAATCCTTTCCTTGCACCCAGACCTGTGTGTTCTTTTTTTCCATATATTTTTATTGTAATTAATACAAGGGTTACATTAGATTCACCAGATAGAAGGTACATTACTTCACAAATATTGATACCCTTTCTAATGTCATGGTCCTCATTTCCCTTCACCCCTCCCCCTGCACAACTTGATTTACTCCCTTCCCTCTATTTCAAGTAACCAATTAACCATATATAAAATATATCATATTTTATCAATATGAGATAACCAACGTACAGTAAATGACATGAGAGAGATAACATAGTACGTTAAGGACAACAATCATTATATGGTTTTTGTTTCTTTAGCCTGAAGTTCCTTACATTTAGTGTCATACCATATGGCCTTATTTATCTAGATTTGTTTGTATTGTGAATCTCTGATCTAATGTTTCAAATGCCAGCTAATGGGAACAAGACAACAACTTTACCTCTAGGAAAGCATCAATGCTGCTGTCCTACACCGAAATGGTTAGCCTCTTCCCACACACTGGCAAAGTTTTAGAGTGAACTGGAATTACCATAGCATCTACATAATGGCATCCTTTCAAGTCCAAACATTTGTAACAGCTTCTTAAAGCATGGAGCCCAAAAAAAGAATGTGGAGTCCAAGAATCTCAGTACTGGGATGGACAAACTGGTTCTTTCAGTAAAGAATGGAATTGCCCAGATTTTGTCTGTCCTGAGACCATGACAAATTTTAGGATTGAATTATTACATAATCCTCTAGGAAGAGTAATAAAATCCTACAACTCAATTCTGGAACCAGTGCTAGAGCCAAAAGGTAAGGCATTTTGCCTGTCTCAACATCTACACAAAGTGTCCCAGAAGAACCTTCTGTGGTATACACTGCTGCCTTCAAGGATTCACAAATACAAAAATCAGACTTGGTAATGAAAACTGCTCCCTGCTACATTCTGCAGCCCACACAGACCTCTGTGCCATCTAGAAATCAAACAGGGGACCAAGTCACTCATCTGTCAGAGGCTGGACCCAGATCTAAGCTCTGCTGATTCCCATTAGATGCATTTTCTGTGCTGAGATTTGTGTGTTATTGCCTCCCTCCCTGAACTGGTGGCAAACCAGTACTGACCAAGGCTTCTGTCTGTCATGGGGCTTGCTCTCAGGGCCTAAACACTGTCCCTGACCTCTGAGGGCTCAAAGCTAGCCCTCTTAACACATTGAGTCACAGCACCACTTCAACTATGGCTTCTTTAAGAGCATTTCAAACTCTAAGCTGAAGTAGACTCTGCAGTTTTCCTTATGCTCCACTGTACTCGGAAAATCATTTTCATGCTGGGTACCAATCCAATCGAGTACTACGTCTTGTTATCTTGGCAGAAGGAGACGCCTTTTACATCTCCAGATGAGTGCCTTCCTGTAAACCCTGTCAACATGCTGGATTTCAAAGATTAAATGGCCTCCTCAATCAGCCAACTTCACTGGCCAATACTGGTTCAGGATAACAAGACAGTTCCTTGCTACAAATTCAGAGAACCATGTCCTCTCCACTCAGGTTTGTATGAAATGGTCTTGAGCCACCCCAAAGCTGAATGGACTACCCCTAGAAGGTGCAATTATCTTCTACCATACAGTAAGACATACCTCTTCCAACAGTAGTGGTCACAGACCTGTGAGTAAGACACTGAAACCCCAGGCCCATACTAGGATCCATCTTCAGCAAAAACCTGGAGCCTGACTAAGACTTTGCTTTCCATGAAACATATCAGGGCCCAGAAACACCCAGAACACAAGTCTCCTCAGTTGTCCTCCATCCTTCAGTGGTGGTAGCTATTTTGCTTTTTAGTCCCATCACAATGTCAAGTCTCATGAGCTTCTGTGCCCAGCAATACTGAGAGCTAAAAGTTTGGAGTACCAGCCCACATCAAGTGAAGTTCGGGTGTCATCATGGCTGTGAACCCCCAAAGCAGACTGAGACCATAGATCCACCTGGGTAGTTGGGTCTGAGGAAGAGGCTGGCCTGATGATAGAGCTGGCTAAGAGCTGGCTAAGATAATGTTCCCTGTTTCAAATACAGCCTACACCTAGAATGCTGGGTGAGTCCAATGGAGCCTATCACTGGCCCTGTGCTCAAAAATCATCCACATGCTCAAAGACAGAAAGATATGGAAAGGTCCTAGATTTCAAACCTACAACCACATGTGACATGCAGAGTGGGGAAAAGAAGGGCTCCAAGATATTCTGCATCCTAGAAACCCAGATTTGTATGAAGAATGAACCATGTTCTGCTTGGCAACATTGAGAACACTTACAGCAAGCAGCTTAACAATCCACAAGCCAAGCCCTAACCCAGTGACAGGAAACTCAAGAAGCACACTGCAGCCTCAACAGAAGCAGCACAGAGAACAAACCTCGTAAGAGAAAGACATTCTAGCATTGACTGGCTCAATAGCAAACCACCAAGACAGCAAGAAATGAGCATGAATTTCACCCTTCTGGAAGGGCTGCTTTTACCTCAGCCATCTACAGCAAGTTACAGGACACGGCCAACTGTACCTAGAAACTGTGTCCTATCAGTTCAGTCCAACAGTCTGACAAATGACCAATGCACCCAAGCTTACACCTACATACCACCAGGTGATTACCTATTTCTCTTATTACCGGGCACGGTAGCTTATTCTGGTTCAAATTGGATGGAATTGTTCAGACCAGTATGTGTCGAAAACACTCAGGAATGTGCACAACTCTTGGCTTGTTGTAGGCCTCTAACAATGAGGCACAGACCCAAAGGCATGAAGGGAACCCTTCGTAACATTTGAACTTCATGGCTCATTCTCATAGCCTGAGATCCAAATACATGCTCCTGTAGGGCGATTTAGGCCACACACCTTGCAGGGGCAGGGAGTATTATACTAGCTCCTGTAATAATTAAGCCCTTTCCAGCAACGAATGCCCACACTGACCTGTTATGGTATGCAGCACCAAATGCTAACCAAGCAGTACTTCCCTCAGCATGGCTGAGGAAACAAAGACTTAGCCTATCTCCTGATGAACTAGGCTAAAAAGGGCCCACCACCATCTAATGCAGATCCCCGAAGCAGGTTGCCTATGATATCTGCCCCTTGGCAAAATGTCGAACTCCAGAAGAGTTAGACTTGTGAAGCTGGCTTAGGCAAGGTAGTTAAAGAAAAGTTTTTTTTAACCGGTCCTGAGACTTGAACTCAGGACCAGAGTGCTATCCTTGGGCTTTCTCAAGGGTAGAGCTCTACCACTTGAGCCACAGAACCATTTCCAGCCTTTTTTTCCTATGTATGTGGTACCAAGAAATTGAATCTGGATCTTGGTGCATGCTAGGCAAGAACTCTACCACTAGGCCAAACTCCTGGCCCAGAGAAGTTCCCTTTATTAAGAAGTTTTCATGTAGCTGATTCAGACAATAAAGCACAATGTCTCCAGACAAAAGTATCTAGACATGAGCAAAATTAGCCCCTACAAGGATATGAAAGTCATGGGCATTCAGACTCCTGAGCATTCAGACCTGAGGACAAGTTTTTATCCATGTCCCACCCTGGAAACCATGACATTGATTAACAAGTTTTAGGAGAAGTAGCAGTGAAGGGGAAACCAGAACCAGAAATGAGTCCCAGGCCCAGCTAGAGAACAGGATTTCCAAGGGACCAAAGCATCTTCTGTGGAAAAACTGGAACATCCTCTAGAATATTCTGCACCCTCCCCTTCCTAAAGTCATGGAGGAAATGCTTCAATTCTAGCACCCCATCAAGCACAAGATAGTAGAGCTGTGGCATATCTTACCACAGAGCTGCTCTGGAAGAAGCTCACTCAGTTCTGACAACCTCCACCCCTTACCACTTAGATGTCTACAGACATGTTTTGTCACAATGGAATATACCTCCCTTCTGCAGAAGATGCTAATTCAACTCTAATGCTCAGCACAGGTCCCAGTGGTGGTGAAGGATCATGCAGCAGAAGACATCCCAACTAATGAGGTAGGTAGAAGGGTCCTGACACACTTTCTCAGAAAGCCAAATACTCTGAAGTCTTTGCTGTGTAGGGCCAAAGGCAATGCCTCCAGGTTTAAGAGGTCATTGTGGGTAGAGTTCTCTGGAAATAAAAGCCACATCTCTACCTTAGAACATTCAACTTCGGTCAAAGTTTTCTACACCCTGTAAAGACAACCTCCGTAAGTGCTATAGATTCCCTTGCCTTGTAAAGAATGAGAATCGTCTGCCGAGTTCCCAACTCCTTTCTTTGTTTTGTGACTGTAAAAAGCTCAAGTAGCCTCTGCCAAGGAAGACTATCAGTCCTAACTTGAACCTGTTCCTAGGCCAAAGTCATTTAGTCATTTAGAGCAATCAGCTTTATTTCCTTAAAGCAGAGCTACTTTGAAACAACAGCAGCCATCAAGGGAGCTCACTCAGTTTGATGAAGCTGAATGCCCTCTTGGCTGACAGATTAAACTATAGACTGCTGTGCTCTGGACGCTGCGATGTTGCTCCCGGTTCTCCTCCAAATGTGTACAACGCAGTGTCCATACAGAGATGCTTTGAAAGCTAGGATGAAGGACCATCTTTCCCATCAAGATTTCCACCTGGGCTACACCTAAGTTAAGACAATACTCAGACCCTGGAATGCAAGCTCTGAAATCTCTATTCAAACCTGACAGGTTTGTCCACAGATGAACAGAATATCTTGATTCCAAGAGTTTCTCAACAGTGAGAAACTCTTATGCTTCATAGTTTAAGCACACAGGAAATTAAGGAATACTTCAGTGGTCATTTCCAAGGGAAACTATTTGATTGCTTTATAGAGAATTTCAAGGAGCTAACATGATCATGAGACTCACACTGCAACACATTATACAATAGATGCTCGAGGATATCCTGAAAATACAATAGCCAGGGTGCCATCAGCAACTAGAAATCTTCATTCTGAGCCGAGGTCACTCGAGTCTGGAGGGCTGGTCAACCACCTGCATGGAGTCCAGAAGTTGAAAAGATACTTCTGTTACCTCTCCTGGAAAGAAAATAGAAAAGATTGCCAAAAGCCTCACCTCCCACTATAGAGAAATAGCAAGTCGTTTATAGAACGACAAGATGTAGAAACTGAAATTGGATGACTTCCACCATGTAAGCATTGCTTTACTCTGCAAGTCAGCCAGCACTTCCCCACTCCTTGACTGCTCATGAGCCTTCAGTTAACTTAAGATGAGAAATTGATTCCATGCAAAATAAGGAAACTGAAGGGCAAAAATAGAGCTAGAAATTATTAGCAAGTAACTTCCAGGGAGGAAGGAGGTATGCTCTGTTTAAAGCAGCATGCCTTCTTACAAGCAGGTAACCATACCACAGGTGAACTAAGTCCTCTTATGAAATCGTCTACTTCTTTAGTTGCCAAGTCACTGCACTCCTAAGTGTGACTGAGGACAGAGTGTAGACGTTGGATCCCAAGACACAAAGTAATGTCCATACTCTCAGAAAGCAGTGCCATCAAGCCATTTCAAGAAATGTTCATTCACCAAATATGGTCATAACTTTACTAGGTACCTTCTGGAACAGATTCATGAACCAAATTCACGAAGTACATGGAAAAATTACAGCCATCTCCCATGTCTTATTCAATCCAGAAATGTTACACTCTTCTGTCACGACCCTGCCTTAAAAGCCATTACAATGTCCTCAGGATACCCTTGCATCTTCCAACTGGTGACACCTCAGCTTCTATTACTGAGGTTCTGACTCATGGGAAAAGGTGAGCACCCTGCACAAAATTAGAAAGAATTGCTCCCTTCACTGCCATGGATCTTTGATAAACAGACAGAAAAAGGACAGCATCCATGTGGGCCTCCTACAGTGCAGAAGGCACTTGTAATGCAGAATAATCTACTGAGGATTTGCTCACTCTAAGGGCATGAACAACTCGACAGGACACTGCTCTCTGGGCACAGCTGAACAGACCCAGTTCCAGTGGCAGGATACTCTTCTTTAGGCCCAAGAAACCCATATGCTGCACAAACTGCTCCCGTTGGCAACATCAGACACATGGAGATACACAAGAGCAAGAAGTTCTGGTGCATTTTGTACTTCACATGAATGCCAGTCTGACCTTGTTGCTAACGACAATCTGAATCTCACAGAAATCATGGGTAATTCAGCTGTAGTATACAAGGACAATTTCCAGATGCCTAGCTTTTATGAAGAACCTGAAAAGAACCATGGCCTTCTCAAAGCACCATACCCAAAGCAGAGTTCTCTAGCAGTCACTCAAGACCTAAGACCTCACAGAAACATTTCCTGACCTAAACCACAGAATCCAGCAGTTCCAAGAGCCAGTACTCCCATCTCTACTAGGGCAATGATCACATCCATCTTTCCAATCAGCCACAGTCAGCTCCTCCCCCAGGATACAGAAAGGACATAGCCCTCTTGCCAGCCAGCTTCAGCACGAGAGTAAGTCCTTTGAAAATAAACAGAGGCCAGAGTATGCCTGGCTATGAGAAACCACTGCCTAGAATGCTTCATTAGAGAAGAGCCTGTATGATTATTTCTTAATGAATAGTGAAGCCCACAGATCTCTTTGGTGCTTGCATAGGCTTTCTGCTTTGATCCTTTCATGTGTGATCATGCTACAGTAATGGCTCAGCAGTTCAAGATATCCAGATAATCTTCTAGATAAGATCAGAGTCTAGATACACAGACCAAGTTATAAACCAATAGCCAGGCTTGACTCCTATTATCCTCAGTGGTACACACTGACCTACCATTGCTAATCAGAACATAGGATGAACATAGGAAAGCTGAGTATCAGCTCCACATAATACCACATGCAGCAAGCATAGAAAATGCAGTTTCTAAAAAAGCATCTGTGTCTACACAGAATCTATTTGACCAAGGATGGCCCTCACGGGCTCAGTATCCACTCAAAACCTAATGCTCAAGTCAAAACCACAAATGTCTGTTGTGAGACAAGCCACATCACTCGCCCAAACAATACAAAAATATCTGGAAGAACAATAATCTGGTAACTGCTATGGGTTTAGTAGCTCTTTTAAGGAAAGGTAACAGGTTAATATTTACTGCCCAAAAGTAGGCAATGCAACTGTAACAAGTAAATACAATTAATCCTGTGCTTTCTGATCACCTGCCACTTTCACTATCACCTGAAGAAAGTCTTTGAAATCAGTGACCCGACATTCCTGCAAATATCCTGATAAAGGTTTCTGCCTACAGCTCCTCATACACCAAGGAAGCTATCAAACTGTGTTCAAGAACAAATGTCTTGGGCGAAGTACTAGCTATTTGGCGGTAGCCTTGACTTCCTCCAACTTTTCACATTGCTTTAGTCAATCAATTCTGAATCAAAGAACACTTGTTCTTTATTTTACCTGCCGGTATGTAACAGGTAAGTTCAGTCAAGACCATATGTTTGAACACCAAAATTTCCCTATTCAAGACCATGTGGCTTAGGGTATGAACCCAACTGAAGTAGCTCTGCAAGGAATATTGACAGCTTTGATGAGGGAAGTATCTTGCATTTCCAACTTGCCTAGAATTCTAAGGTCATGGGTAAAAACAGCAGCAAAGCATCTAAGTGCCAGTCACAAAAGTCCAAGGGATAATTACTGTGAGACAAACAGGCCCTGAAACATCACTCAACTAGGCTTTGTAGCTGGTGAAGCTCTTTATACCATACCAGGGAAGTATGAACTGCCAGTCTGTGAGGCGGTTTAGTTCACAGATGCTGATAAATGTGCTAGAGTGCATACAGAGGATACTCTACCACAATGAAGATCCAGCCCAAACACGTCAGTATTATAAAGGAGCACCGAATCCTGCCATGTTGGTAGTTGCACTTGGTTGTTCATATGCATTGGAATATTAGGGGTGCATACTGAATCTAGGTGGGACCACCTTGTCCTCAGTGCCATCTTGGTGGATGGAGACTTTCCAGAATACTCTGGGAGGCAGATTCCACTTCCTCACCACAACCCCCAGGTGATAGCACCTGAATTCCTGGAGGTAGAGGGGACAGAGACTTTCACAATAAGATCCCAGAACTACCAGACCTCTGCCATGAGCTTCAAAGGCTTAATTGTCCACCTCTTAGTGACCTGGCTCCCTAACCATGACCCTATTGAAGCCTCTCCATCCTTCCACCATTATGCTATGCCGGGAGTCTCCTGACTCCTCAGGTCACTGTGCATCCCTCTTCAACACTCCCTCAGTTCATCTGGCCTGCTGAGATTGTGTTCTTTTCTACAAATTCCTCCCTTTTTGGCTCAGTTTCCTACCTTTTTGGATCAGTTTCCTCATAGTATTAAGTGTACTGGATGCTGCAAGTTCTTAGGGGACATGGGGGACATGTTGCTGGCTTTCTAATGAAGACACAGAACTCAACCTCTCAAAACGTGGGTTCTCTATCCCCAAATCCAATTTCCATGAAACAGAAGGATGAATAGAAATACAGCTAAGGATTTGTAAATTTCTTCATTTGGAAAACTCCCACCCCCACCCCTGCCACCATTAAAGTCATTCTCCACAGAGTGAACAAGTAGCTAAATACAGCCATTCTCCACAGAGTGAACAAGTAGCTAAAGTCAGCCATTTTACCAGTATTTTCTCATTCTTCCTGTGAATTATACACAATTTGCTCTGCTATCACAGGTGTGCAAGATTAGAGTATATGACTGCTGATGGCTACCCTGCAGTTGTCTCTGGAGTGTCTGCCACATTCCACTCATTTGTTTGGAGGCTAAAAATTGGAATGTGTCGGGAGATGGTGTATAATGAAATTAATACAAAGGTACATTGCCGTGATTACTACCCGGTGAAATTGCCATAATTTACCATCTAGGCTTTTCCAGTTCTTAAGGGAAAGGAGGATGCAGTGTTAATGAATTCACTCTTAGTAACACATTTACCTTAATCTTTGCCAAGGGGAAGTTTTTGAATCGTGGTTCCTATGCTTTAGAATTTAATATTCTCAATAGAGAAAATTGTTCTTAATGTCACAACTAATATCTGCTTAGTGCACACCACCAGTCTGGGGGTAGAGAGAAGCCCAAGTGATGGGTCCAAGATCCTGTGAGTCAACTGTCCTGCCTATTTATTACCCTTGTCTCCACGAGGAGACAGGAGTAGCCCACATTTCTGAAGGATCTCAGCTTAGTAAGAGGAACATGGTAGTTCACACTGGATCAAGACTACTGGAGGAAGGAAAAGCACATCAGGCAACACTTCCTAGGGTCATCCTCAAACCCATCCAAAAGAAAGTGCCCCAGAGCCCTTAGCCCATTGCTTTCTGGTTCCCAGCTTGGCATCTGGCCAAGGGAGCCCTTTGGTACCACCTGGTGGCCATGGGTAAAATACCAGCGAAGTAGACACTGGAGAGACACAGCTTACATCCTTCCCTATGAACCCATGTTCTCAAGTAAGCACATTTAGGAGGATCCTGTGGACAGACCGGAACTTCCTGAGGATCCAGCAGCAAGAGTCATCTGGACTCATTTGTATGCTCTTTGACAACCGCTTCCCAGACTGGGTAGGTGAAGCAGCTTTGGCAGTCTAAAAGCTAGTCTAATGTACCATGTGAAATCTATGCAACCTCTAGAAGAGATTTTCCCTCTCTGCTACAGCTTAACTTGATGCCTACATCAATGTCTTCATCACTTGTTCCAGTGTAGAAGAGATAACAATTTCAGGGGACCTGAATCCACGTTCCCAGGCCAGAAGCACTCAGATCTGGATCACAACCTCGCTCATTGACCCAAGAGCTGTATTAAGCATCAACAGACCTCAATCTTGACGTTACCCTACGGCATCTAGTAGCAATTCAGATTTTAAGCTCTTTACAACCCAGTCTCCCAGAAAGACGGGCACAGACAGTACCCCAATGAGAAGCAGCTGGACTGCGTGGGGCCATAAAGAAGATATTACGTAGAAGCCAGGCCCCAACCTCTGAAAGCAGGTCCTCTCTGAAAGCATTGCCCTCTTCCCCATCAGCAGAAGTATGCATACAAGAAACAAAGCATCTGCTCATCACAACTGTTCCCACTGTCACTGAATATACTAACCAGCTTATTCAGGTGATATTTCTGACAAAGCTTTTGTTAACTAGAGCTAAGGAAGTCAACAAGTGCATTACACTACTTTAGAGCATGTCCTTGTCTCCAAGAATTCCTCAGAGTCTTAAAATCCATGGTGTCATGCCAAGAACAGCAACCACTAAGTTTCTTTGTTTCGTGGATAAAAGTCTGACTTAAAGTAACAGGACTTGTGGAAGTACCGCCGTTTTCATGTTCAAGGTGTAAGACTGAGTAACGTTCATCTGGTTTCACAACAAAGCTGACAGTATTCCAGGAATAGCTGGAATGCCCTATTTACACACTAAGGTCTACCCACAATAAGAGAAGCAGGAAAATCTGAATGAAAAAACCAGTCACTTAAGGTGGTGAACGTGTCACATTCACTGCCATGTAGCATGAAATATAATTCAACAGACAAGGTTGTGCTGCTTAAAGGCTTGCTACAGCTAAGCTGAAGGATTTCAGGATGTATTCTTCAATCCTCATCCCACTCCTTGAAGTCCAGAGCAGCAGATCTGCACGACCACACATCACCTTGATGAAGCTATGGAAAGCTCAGTGACCCTCAAGTTGATCCTGTAATTAGGTTCAACTAGAAGTTCTCATGAGTCTTAGTATGTGGCTGACAAGCAATGTAGAAGGCAGTCTACATCACGCTGGCATGTGACTACAGAAGTCTGCTTGCTGAGCCAGAGAACAGGAGGGTGTTCTACAGCCAAAATCCATTCTATCAACTACCTGGACAGCCTGCCTTTCCCTTCTGAGGCTCACCTACTGGGGCCCCTGAAAATGACCCTTTCCACTTTTACCAGAGTGCGCTCATGTTGGGAAGGGCTTATGCATCAGCTATGTAAGGGAAAGCAGTCACCGGTGACTGGAGGAACTGTTCAGAAGTGATAAGGGAACCACATAGAGAGGGCTCAGCATCAAGTCACAGGAACGTCCCCACTTCTGCTCAGGCAAACCATGTACCACAAAGGAACTTCTTAAGGGCAGTTAGCTGAGCACAGTCCATTTTCCAGAGAGATTAAAGGAGCCTGGGGCTCCCTTCCTCATGTCCCCTGCGGTGTTAGAATCACCTTCCTCTCCCTATAGAATCCTGGGGTTTCTAGGAAGCACCCCATATACATGAGTTTTGAGATGGGGGCATCCTAGTGCCACACACCTGTAAACATTCATAAAATGATCTTAACATTCCTAAGATGACCATAGTCCTCGACAGGAAGACAGGATACTTTGTCTTCTTTCCAGAAGCACACCCAACAACACAGTCTACTGCCTGGAGCCCCTCACATAACAGGACAACCTTGACATTGGCCAGGCGAGAAAAGAAGTTTGGGTTCATCGCACAAGGCACCTCAAACAGGAAATGGCCTTCACAGCCCAGGAGGCCCCCTCTTCCACAAGGAATACCCACAGCCCAGAGGAGCACTTTATGAGATTCTGTCTGTCTTCAGCATTGGGGTGGTTCACAGCCAGCGTACAACCACAACTCTACCTGCAACTCTGGATGAATTCTAGTGATTCTTGATTTAAAGACTATCCAAAGAATTCCAGCAGAACTCCCGATTTGTTCAAAGCCACAAATCTTTCTTAGACACAAAACAATCTTTGTACTAAGTCACTACTGGGTTAAAACCAAAGTTATCTTCTTCGCCTACAGGACTTAAGTGATCACTGAAGCAAACAAGGAATTCAGTAGGGAGACTGTTTACCAACAGTCATGAGACAGTCATGATTGTTCCATGAAAACAGGCCATGGATTTCTTCTAAGCTAATGTCTCACATGCAACACATTTGCTCAAAGATACACTTCATAAACCAATCTACAACTGCTTCCTGATTCCAGATGTATTTGTGGAGATCCACTTGGCAACAGTAAGGTCTTCCCAACACAAAATATTTATCCCAGTTCCTCCATGGTCTTAGTCAGGGCCCTTGAGACTATGGCTTTAAGTGAGTGAGCTCACACATCCTGTGGACTCCTTTCCTTCCCCCAGCTAAGGACACAAAAGGCTGGACCCTGGCCTGCATATCCCAGTCTTGTTATGTATCTCCCTGAACCACCAGCCACTCACACCAGTGCATTCCAGCATCCCAGTGTTCCTCTTGTCCCCATTATTCCATCCATCCATCCTACAATGATGTCCCGTAGCAACTCTGATCATCCAAATCTTACCCGCATCATGGTTGACATCCCAACACCTTTTCTCAGTGCCATGAGCAATTCCCTTAAGCTCTGCTTCAGCCATGCACAGCCCCAATCCAATTTCTGCATGAGCATTCATTCAGGCTAGCTTCATCTTTCTGCCGGTCATACCATGTCCTCACATCTCTTACTGCACTCTTTCCTCAGCATTGAGATCTCACCTTTGGAGTCATCTCTCCCAGACAGCAGAGGGACATTCCCATGCACAGCCCCAATCCAATTTCTGCATGAGCATTCATTCAGGCTAGCTTCATCTTTCTGCCGGTCATACCATGTCCTCACATCTCTTACTGCACTCTTTCCTCAGCATTGAGATCTCACCTTTGGAGTCATCTCTCCCAGACAGCAGAGGGACATTCCCCATAGTTCCAGAGCAGCTCCAGCATCCACACACACCCCTATCAAGAAAAAAAATATAGCATCTGTGTCTTCTAGCATACCGGTGGTAAGATTAACACTAACTCCTGTGCTAAACTACCTTTACTAAGTGGAATGAAAACCTAGCATAAAGCCTCAGAATCTTTCCCATTGTACCTGACCTTTCAGTGGATGACAGACTTTTTGTCTAGAGTGTCCCCTCTGCTTGGTATGCTGAGTTACGATGCTCTAACATGTTTAAATGGCACTCAGTGCGGCAAGAGGAGGATTCTTAATTCTTGAATGAAACTCAATGACATTGAGTCTACCATTCAACATCTATGTGTCAGGTGGATGGTAGAATAGGACTCATTGCACACTCTATGCTGCCTCCAGAGCTTCTGGGCCAAGTGGGAGGGTGGACCCTCTCCATCAAGCCTGAGGCTCGAACTGCAGCCATCTCCTTTACTCCTCCAGGAGGCCATTCACCTGGAGAAACTTAGCTCTACCAAAAGGCCAACAACAAGGATTCCAAGGAGACTGGCTTTGTGCCTACACTGATGAAGCCAAGATCTTTGCTTTTGAAAGACACGTTGAGAAGGTTTTTGTGCTGGGCTTGACCTCAGGGCCTGGGAGTCTCCACTCCATTTCTGGCTCTTTCTTTTGTTTTTGGTATTAAGAGTCTGACTTTCCTGCTCCATGGGGCTGGCACTTCCTTCCTGGGATTTCATCCTCCTGAGCTGACAGGTACAGGGCAGGGCTGCCTATGCCCCTGATCCTGACACTGAAAGCCCAGCAACTACAAGAACCACTGGCCGTGGGGAACCCGAGGGACCAGCCCACTTTCCCGAAGGCCGGAGGGAGGCGAGGCCCCGGTTTTCCCCGACAGGACCAAGATCAAGGCGTACAGGCCCTGGACATGCCTGCCAGAGACTGGATTCCGGGAGGGCACAAAGCAGGCCTCCTGCCCGGCATCTGGGGGCGCCTTCCCCAGTCGCTCGTGAATTACCCAAGGATGGGGCCGTCATCGGCTGTGACCGCACCAGGTATGAGGTGGACGAAAGGATCAACGCTCTCCTCCTACACCTGCATGGGAGAGGCCAGGAAGAAGACTGCCCGCCCTGAGCAGGGTGTGATAAGCCTGGAGACTGTGGGAGAGCCAGCCAGGAAAGCACAGACGCTGGTGGAGATGCACCAAGGAGAACTGCAGGGGCATAAGGGCAGGAAGATAAAGCAAAAGCACCCTCAGAGAGCTCCCAACAGAGATGGTAGAGAGAAGGCTTAGGAGACTCTGGAAAGGGCCCTGGCAGCTGTGCAGCCCTGCAAGTGCCAGCTCCAGGAGACCAGGCAGATGGAGGAGAGAAATTGGCCCTGCAACAGCATGGACCAAACTCCGCAGCCCACAGCCATGGAGGAGGCAATGGAGGCCAGAAGACCTCATAGCCTTCTTCCTTGGACAGCAGTAACTTGTCACAGAAGGTCGTCCAGGATTCAGCATTCTCCCTCCCCTTCCCATAATTTTAAACGTAGTAATGGTCCGTATTTTAAACATTATCATGATCCATTCTTGCTGCTTATGAAAGCTTTCAAAAATGTGTCATTTCACTCCTTTCCACAGTAAGAAACAAGGAATTGGAGGTGGTGTAGAAAGCAGGCTTGGGGTCCTATGGGTATCTTTTCAGAGTCGAGGGTAGTGATTCGTGCTTATCATCCCAGTACTACAGACCCTGAGGGAAGATTCAAAGTTCAAAGCCAGCCTGTGATTCATAGGAAGACTTCATCTCAAACTCAAAACAAATGTTTGTACTTATCAGCTACATTTCTGGCTTTCTATCCACTAGTAGCATTCTGAAGGTAGATCAACCTTTTCACCAGGAATTTTGCCCATCCTAGAGATGGAACTAAGGGCCTGGGCACTATCCTTGAGCTTTCTTAAGGCTAAAACTCTTACCACTTGAGCCACAGAATCACTTACAGCTTTTTTTTTGTATGTTGTATCAGGAAATCAAGCCTATGGATTTGTGCATGAGAGGCAAACACTACCACTAGGCCACACGCTGGGCCCACATTCTTTAGTAATAACTAGTCATTTCCCAATTACTTGGTTTTTACTGTTCTGAAACTAAGTACACTTAGTCTTTGGTTCACCACAAGGAAGTTGATGCAAGAGGCAAATTACTTCTATCCTTCAAATCTGAAATCCTAAGTCTGGTGTTCCTTTGGCTGGCAAATGCATTTCCTTTATCTTCATTCAGGAACTAAGTTAGCCTTGACTGGATAACCAGCTGTCTTTACCTTCAGTCAGTATTGCCTGAAGGATTAACCCCACCGTATTACCCAGGTGCATAGACAACAGGTGAAACACCAGTTATGTGGGGACATGCTTGAAGCAGGTAAGGCAATCTCACCAAAGCCTGGCTGTAAACTTCTGGAATGCCCTCACCTTCCCAGACTTAATAGCATTTTCCATAACCTTAGGCTTCAGAAGACAAACACCAATCCCCCCCCCAGCAAAGACTGCTGCTTCAGGCCATTTCACAATAAAGACTACTTTCCTGGTGAGATGAGTCCTGTCTGTTCTTTCCCCTCTATTTTCCTGACTGGTCAACACTAGGTCTTTTTGATTTCTGTTGACTAGCTGAGAGGTAACATTGAAAAGTCTCCACACTATTAGAGAACTGGGTTTACTGGGAAAATTTGTGGGGTCATTAGGGCCTGAACTTGGCCTCGTGTTTACTATACCAACCCCCATGGTAAGCCTTGCCTCCAACCCACAGGAGTTTCTCATCCCCTCCTCCTTTTGAATTGACCATACACTCCATGTATACAGGGACATCAAGCTTTGGCTCCTCATCACTCTCTCCTCCCACATAGGAAGGTGTTTACAATACTATTGCTTTGTGATTGCCTTTCTGTAACTCCTGTTATCAAACTATTTCACAAAATTATACATTATCCAGTGCACCTCATCTCACAGCCAGCAGGTGTCACTTTGAAAATTTTACAAAGAACATTTTACAAAGGACAAAATAAGAGGTCCCTTGATCAAGTTAGAGGTAGCTTCTAGGGAATTTGTCACTGGTTTTGCCATGATCCTCAAGCCTCCTCTCAGATCTTTGCAAGTATAGTATTGATAGAGTGTGATAGGACACAGTCGCTAAAGCTAGTGTCTATCTGAGAGGAATCACCCATGAACACGGCAGCCCCACTCCCCCTGCCTCATGATCATCAATCACTGGCTCTCAGGGTTCAGTACTTTCCATTTAGATGCCAATTCCAAAAACTTCCAAGCAGCCTAAAGCCTTTGCAGGATGCACAGATTCACATGCAATACCAGAGATTGCATGCCCAAGGCAAAAAAGGCAGTAACAGCTCAACTAAGGCTTGAAGCATCCAAGAGCTGAGAGACTCAGTTGAGCAAACATTGGCAGGAATAGGTTCAACAACACCCTGTTCCCTGCTGACCAGTCCCACTTCACACATGGGAAGGTACAAGTGTCCTGTGTCCATTTCCTACCCGAGGCACCTTTGAGAGTGGCCATTGCTCTACACCTTGCAAACAGATTGAAAAACCTCCTCTACCTCTGCTCAAGTCTACCTCTGCTCAAGTCTAGTGCTCTACTAAAGCCACAGCACCACTTTCAGCTCTTTCTGTTCGTGTGGTACTGAAAAACTGAATCTGGTGCTTCATGTGTGCTAGGCAAGAATTCTTCCTGGTAAGCACATTCCCAACACCTAGGAAAGGTTTTTTTTTTTAATGCATATTAAGCTTACACAATCTTTCTCCTCCTTGAGTCTTACATGGCTGAAAACTTAGATGGCATCTAAACCTTTTAAATTTCCCTGCCTTCTTGAAGACATCAGAATCTTGTGAAAAACTTCCCCATGGAGTCAAGATAACTGTAAAAGTAACAAGTTCGGGGTCTCTTCATGGTAAGCCCATCTAGCCATCAGCTTACTCCACTCCATTTCTCATGAGGAAAAGAAAATACTAGTAAGCAGCTACTTGGCCTCCCTCTTCATGGAAACAAAGGCATACACTGCCTTTCTCTACCTACTGTGCACTTTTTGAAAGAGCTAGGCCTCTACTCATATTCAGATACAGACTGTAGAGAAGACAAAGGAGAAGATCTTCTGAAGCACTGCTAGTAGCTGTAAGGAACCCAAAGCCCTGTTCTATGGGGGAGGAGCTGGAGGAGGCTACCGAATTCTTAGGTACTTCAGGATTTTCCTCCCTGAAACCGCAAGTCTTTACTCCTTGGGAATAAGGACTGGATCTAGTTCTATGAAAACTGAAGCCTAAACACATGGGATATAGAGCAAAAGCTATTCAATCAGGGCTAGGCAAGGGAGTCAGGGCTAATCAGAACCATGAGGAAATACCAAAGATATGTATGAGACAAAGGCAGAGCTCCCATCGACTGGAGATAGTGTCACCATTAATGGACTGTCTTTATCAGGCAGCCTGCTGCCACACTGGACACAGTGTGACCAAAGAGCCAACACTCCACACCATGGAGAAATCCAGGCCACACTGCAGGGTGTCCATACCTGAGCAGATTACACTGGCCACAACAGTAGCACAGCAAGAGCTCAATGTCTTTACCTTCAATTGAGAAAAGGAAGATGAAGCAGAAGCATGTGAATTTTTGTCCCAACAAAGCCTTTCAATTGGAGCGCTTCTTAGGCCATCCTTTGAATTTCGTTAGGGGAAAAAAAATCCCTCTCTTCCACCACTTACTGGAAGGTAGTTACCTTTTAGTAACACCAAGGCTTTTAAGTTCTGATCCCTAATGTGAGTTAAGGACAGCAGCTTAGGCTATGATGGAGATCCAAACTCAAATCCTGATTGCACCCAATGGTTTAGAACTGAGCCTCTAATGTAAAAAGGACCAAGAACACACAGCCAGTGCATATGAAGTACTCAAATGGTCTAAGGACAGAAGACTGACCTCTTGGATGAAGCATAAATATCAGGGGCAGATTGGGATACAATCTTGGCTGTAGTACTTGGCTTTGTCACACCACCATGCAGAGCCTCACACAGCAGGGCAAGACAGGAACAGTGGTTGCAATATACCACTCATGAGAATTCAATGTGCAAAGGCAAAGGGCTAGGGAAAGGAACAACAGAAATCACCCCTAGTGGTAGAACAGATTGATTGAGGAAGTATAGAACACAGGCTAAGGCCTCACGGTCTATCGAATAAGCTTTGTTAGCTTCAACCAGTTAGGTCTCCACTAAGTCTTACTGTTCAGTTAATACTCATCTGCCTATGAGTGACAATGAGAACTTTAGTGGCTGTTCAAGACTGTCACACTGTTGAGGAAGCACAGCCGATTAAAGTTGTACTTTTACTGCAGTAAATGCAATTATCCTCAAAACCAACTTATGTGGGTGGCTCCTAAAACTTTAGAATTAGAAGTCTATGTAGAACTGGAGGCAGGTGTTGGGAGGTTCACTTGTTTTCCATAACCCTGGTCAGCTGCTTAACTGGAAAGGTTTACAGAGAAGCCCTGGGCGGGATTCAGCAAACAATTCCATCAGGCTTAAAAACCATTTCCACAAAGAGCTTGTTCAAGAGGAAAATGTTTTCTGCAGGATCTAGAATCAGAGAGGACATGAACAGAAATGGTAAGGGTGACCAGCAGGAGGAGCTCCCCTGAAGAGCAGCACTCACACCTTGTTCCCCATTCTGGCTATAGTACAACGGGGGAGGAGTGCAGAGAGCAGAGCCTGCCATTTCTCCTTTTGGTTCCCCCTGAAGGTCCCAAGACCACAGATCTGTCACACAATTCTCACCTATTCCGTTGGCATGAGCAACTGAGTCAGAGGACAAGTTAGGTCTTGCAGAGGATAACCGTCAAGTCCTCATTACCTGACTTGGGCATCTAAAGCAAACCTAGGAGATGCATGCACTGCCAATTCCCTCTCAAGATTCAAAATCAGCTTCAAATTGCCTAAAGCATTCTATACTCAGTGTTGGAACACACGCAGTTTTTTGCTTTGGAATAAATGCCTGAGAAAAAGGTCCTGTATTCCTCGCAACAAACATGTGACATACACTACACTTAAGCCACTAGCTTTAGACTGGGGTGTCAGGAATAGGCTGGGAAGGAAAAGCACAGGAGACAACCAAGCAGGAGTCAAGCTTTAGAGGCCTTCATGGTCAGAAAGGAGCTCTGTAGCACAGCTGGAGACTAAGGTTCAGACCGCTCTGGCTATAATGAAGGCCTGGTGGTGATGCAATTAAATTGGTCAGGACAATGAAGCTCAGAGGAGTTGGAGCTGGCAATGTCTGGGCTCAAACTAGGCACTAAAGGTGGACTTTCAATGTGACTGGATTTGGCAAAGACTTGAACATCAGTGCAGTGTGGGGTAGAAGGCTAAATGCACAGACGAATCTTCTGATGAAGTTAATATACAAATGGGCAATTCTACTGGTAAACAACTTGATTATCCACTTCCAGTAATCCTAATTCTCCTGGTTTAAAGTCAGTTTTAAGTTGGAGGTAGCTACATTTCTGGCCATTTCAATTAGAAACAGATATTAGAATGAGACCTCAAGGAAGTCAGCAGTAAGAGAGAAAATACAGTGTGGTTTCACATGGCTGGCTTTAAGACAGCTACTTAAAAAAATGTCCATCAATGGATTAAAGGATGTTGAAGTCAACTGATTAAAGAGTTAGAGACTCAAGAACTCAAGAGTAGGCTGGCTTCAGCTGACTCCAAGCCCCACAGATGAGACCATTCAACTAAGACTGCCCCTCGGGACAGAGCCTGAGGAATAGGCTGGCAGGCCTTCCACGAACTGAGATTGTTCTGCCAGCTGCCTTATTTGTTGTTTTTAGGTACAAGTGTTTTTAGGTGTTTTACTGCTGACAGCAGTCTGCCCTTTTTACCCAAACACTAACTTAGGAAGTTGAGCTGAAAGTTCAAGCCATAGTGCCCAGAATCCTGCCAAAGATTGAAAAATCTGTTTTGTTGTCACTTCCGGTAGCTCCAACAAACTTGATGTACACCCATGAAGCTGGTGCCATATGGTTCCTTCTGAGTCCTGATCACAAGAACAGGTAGAGTAGTAGCACTTTTCTCTAACAGTCTCAACAAGGCCAAAGCCCTCATTTCACAGTGGTTGAAAATACATCCCTTCCCCTCCTACACTTGTAGAACTCATTCTGTACAACGATTTAAGCTTTTTGCTACTGGCCTCCCTTCACAGATCTTCATGTTATCACTGGAATGGGCTGTGGTATCACTCAATGCTCAGGGTAAACGGGAAGTTCACTAAAAAAGTAGGAACACTGACTTCTACGGGTTTCTAATTTCAAGTGTGAGGATGAGGAGAGATGACTGCCCAGTCTCAATGAGAAATAGGAAATACTTAGGAAACAGGTCAATTTTTTCTTTTTAGTACTAGGTAGGTAATTCAGAGGCTCTGAAGGCAGCAGCTGTGTGCAGCCCTTTCATGTTGGTAAGCCAGAATGAGAAAGGAGAGGTGATTCATGGAGGGCAGGCAAATTTGACCCAACACCTGGGACCTACCACATAGCTCAAGGGTAGTCTAAGAACTAGTTTTACTTTGTTAAACATGGTGCCCATATAGGGTTTAAATTACCACCAACAGAAGACCACCAGGGCTTCTACTAAGTTAAATCATGCACCCTACAGGAATCACATGGTCCACACCCCAGCTGAGCCTAGGGAAAAGCAGAGGGAAAGCTTTTTTCTGCAGACTAGGTGACAGCCCAGGGAGCCAGTCACTCTTGACATGTCAGAGTTAGAATATGGAGTTAACAGAATATTCTAGGCTAGACAGTGGGAGGAGAAGTTCAGGCTAAGCCCTCCCAGGCACCCCACACTCCAGGTTTCCCAGCTTGGGTTTCAAGTAGCTTTTCAGGAAGCCTGCCACAGGCGTCTCAGGGTTTGCATCCCACACTGACAGGTGAGGTGCGCATCCCCTGCCTGCCTGGGTCCACTGCGAGGAGGCCTTCCCATCACTCCTAGCTTAGGAAGAAGCCCGCTCCCCCAATGCCCCGTTTTCTTAACACCCCCATACCCTTTGCTTCCAGATTGCTTTTCTCCAGAAAAAAATGTTTAGAGAAAGAAGAAAGACCTGGCCCCAGGAATAGCTTATTTCTAACATGTTTGCTTCAGAGAAAGGAGTGGGAAGGAGGAGTATTTCTTGGTTTTTCGTAAAAATCTGAGGCAAAGGCCAGACCGTCCCCCTGTGGTGGAAACCCTGCTCCAAGAAACCTTGGAGAAGTCTCCGGCACCCCCTAAACGCCAGCTGGAAAACAGGGAGAACTGACCAGGCCGACTTGGGAAGCAGCTCCAGACATCAAGGGCTGCTCAGACCTTTTAACTGTGAGGGGTACCGCGTCATTTCCGGGGCGTGGCCGACACAGGGAGGGGCGTGGCCGCGCAAACTCCCTGGGCCGCAGCCCTCTAGCCCAGAACTTGACTAAGTATGGTACATTGAAATACGATACAAACACAGTCATGGTCTCTAGTCTCCCAGGAGGGCAGCCAACTTGCAATGATTGCAGACACCAGCTCTTCCAAGAGGGAACGGGGATTTCAGGGAGAGGGGCCCCTGGGGGGAAAGTTGCTGAAATCCTGGCTGCTTGGCAAAAGAAGAACAGGTGAAGAGGTTGTTTTGCCTGCCTGTGCTGGGGCTTGAGTTCCAACGCCTGGCCGAAGCCGGATCTGTTGAAGTCTACAAGACTCCCAGTGGAGCCTCAGCTCCGTTTCCTGCCTTTTCTTTTGTTGCTGTGTTTGTGATTGTGCTTGGAGGTAGGATGAATTCCAGGTGTGGTCAGCCGGCCCAGGCCTGGGCCTCCTGGAAGGGGGAGAGGAAGTGGAGGAGCGGCCTGGAGAGGCCCAGCAGGCTTTAAAAGGAGAAGGCAGGGCCTGGACATGCATTCCTTAGCTGTGGATTGTGGAGCAAGGTAGCTTGGAGCCCAGCAGAAGCAGATCTGCAGACGGAGGACCCAGAAAGGCAGCGATAGAGGTGAGTCTTTCCAAGAGCAGAAGGGATGGAGGCTGAGAACAGGGGGTTCAAGCTTTTGATCAGAGGCAGTTATTGAGAAGAGGCGAAACCACCCAGGAAAAGAGGGGATTCCAGGCTCTACTCAGATTCGTTGGTGAGGAGCAGGGAAATCCTCCCTGGGACAGAGGGGCTGGTCAAGGCTGAGGCCCAGGGGTTACAGCCTTTGCTCAGAGGCAGTGGTTCAGGAACAGCGAGACATCCCAGGAAGAGGGGCTTCCTGCATCTTCTCAGAGTCAGTAGTGAAGAGCAAGGAAATCCCAGCATAAACAGAGTGTGTGGCAAAGGTGAGGCCCGGGGGTTCCAGACTTTGCTCAGGGGCCCTTGTTGAGGAGCAGTGAGACCTCCCAGGAAAACAGGGGATTCCAGGCTCTACTCAGAGTCGGTGTTGAGGAGCAGGGAAATCCTCCCTCGGACAGAGGGGGTGGTCAAGGCCGAGGCCCTTTGGTTCCAGCCTCTGATCAGAGGCAGTTGTGGAGAAGCAGCGAGACTTCCCAGGAAAACAGGGGGTTCCAGGCTCTACTCAGAGTCAGTGGTGAGGAGCAGGGAAATCCTCTCGGGCACAAAGTGTGTGGTCAAGGCTGAGGCCCGGGGCTTCCAGCCTTTGCTCAGAGGCAGTGGTTCAGGAACAGCGAGACATCCCAGTAAGAGGGGCTTCATGCACCTTCTCAGTCAGTTGTGAAGAGCAGGGAAATCCGACCAGAAACAGAGTGTGTGGTCGAGGCTGAGGCGCGGGGCTTCTAGCCTTTTCTCAGAGGCAGTTGGAAGGAGCAGCAAGACCTCCCAGGAGAAGAGGAGGGGGGTTGCAGCCTCTTCTCAGAGGCAGCTGTGAGGAGCAGAGCAGGGCTCCATTTCTTACCCCGTGGGACACTTTAGCATCCACCCGTCACCATGGAAGCTTCACCTGAAGAAGTTGTGTCCAAGAAAACAAAGGTGCGCCGGAGGAAGCAGGATGGAGCTGCACACCCCATGGCACCAAGACCCGCCTGGGCACCTGAAGGCCAAGGTGGATTCTCAACCTCCTTTGGCAGCCCCATAGGGCTCCCGGCCGCAGGCAGCATGTTCGAGGTGTACACCTTGCGCCTCATCCTCGAGTCAAACTATGACGGGAAGGTGCAGGAAATAGGCCTGGGTGGCCCAGTGACGGACGTGCAGCCACTCTCCTGGTCCCAGCACCTGACTTGCCAGATCCAGCGCATCAATTTTAGCCAGGACTGTAGCTGAAAGGAGGAGCAGGAGGGGCAGGGGCAGGGGGATCGGGCAGGGGAGGGGGAACAGGAATGAGAGGGCAACAAGTTACAAGACCAGGAAGCCCCCGCAACCTATCCACCTTCCTTATGGCCTTGGGACTCGGTGAGGCACAAGTTGAGAGGTGCCCTGACAGAGGTGTGTGTGCTCCACGATGTCCTCAGTATCGCCAGGGAGCAAAAATGGATGGCTCTCGATCCAGTCTGTCAGCCAGCGACTGCCAAGCAGAGTCGGCAGCAGGCAATGTGGCTGCTCTCTAAAAGGAAGGCGCTGGCTGGAGCCGCACAGATCCTCTTCAAGGGGGCGCAGAGACTGACCGCATCAGCCTCCGCCAACCAGCCCGACCATCCACCGAGAGACTTCAGCTCGGAGCTGCTCAGATTAAGGCAACACTGGAAACTTGGCAACGTTGGGGAGAAAATTCTTGGAGATCTGAGCTACAGGAATGCGGGATCGCTATTTCCCCATCTTGGGACCTTCCAAGTCATCCCAAACATAGGCCCAGAGCAGGAGTGGCAGCTACCTCAAGACTCCTGCCCCCTTGACGTGCACATCCCTAGTGATTTAGACAGATCTGCATACATTGAGCTCTTTTCTGAAGCGGGCTTCACACATACTGGATCTGGGCAAGGCTCGCCTCTTCAGGCAATCTCTGCCACAACCCACAGCGCACTGCCCACCTTGGCAGACAAAATTAGAAGCAGCGCAGAACGTCCTCCTGTGCAAAGAGATTTTCTCCTTGCTCGCTAGGGAAGCGGTCCAGAAGAAGTCACCCATCCCTCACGTCGTGGTGAACAACCAGATTCTCACTCAGCCCTTCGTGGGCGTGCACTTCTCCATTTCTCTGTGCCATGCCCCATGAGACAAGCCAGCCCCCACAGCAGCCACCGAGGAGCCGGGGTCCCAGGAGCACCTGCACATACTGGAGCATAACCTCCACCTGCTCATTCGACAGTTTCATCAGCAGACCCTGACTTCCATGGCCATGCCCCATGCGGCAAGCGCCCCGTCCGGCCCCAAGAGAGTGAGACTCTCGGGTCCTCCCACTTGGGACAGAAAGCAAATGGATGCCTCCCGCTCTAGCCAAGGCATTCGGGAAAAGATCCTTGGTCAGGCCAAGCATACTTTCCTGAGGAGCACCACAGCTGCCACCATCAACAGCTTGGCAAGCCGCATGGAGGATCCTCAGCTCCAGGCCCACTGGTCCCCCATCAGCGATGCTTACGAGTCCTCAGTGAAAGTGCGGGTCACGTCCCAGGGCTACGAGCACCTGTGCCAGTCCAGCCAGCTGCAGTTGAACGTCGGAGCGGAGCAGATCTGAGCTTTGCACCGAGATGGGAGGGTGTTCACACTGTCTCACGAGGAGGAGGAGCTGCGGCATTTCCTTCTGGGTCACAAGTGTGAGCATCAGGTGCAGGCAGTTCAGAAGCTGGCCAAGGTCCTGGGCTGGCATGTCCTGAGCTTCGGTCACCACGTGGGTCTGGGGCCCCTAGAGAACACTGGCAATGCCTCCACCTTCACCATGGCCTCTCCCACTGGCCACCACACTCTCTGGCTCCGCACCAGGCCCGACAGCGGCAGCAGGGTCCTGGTGCAGTTTCCCCGGTCCCAGGGCCAAGGCCTGGCCGACAGCAACACCATGCAGGATGCCAAGTGGGATCATCTCCGCAGCCCCTTCAGACAAGTCCAGTGGGATCAAATGCCGGGCCGCAACTTGGTCCACAAAATGGAGCTGCTGATGTCTACGCTCAGCCCTCGACGCCTCTGATGCTTGCAGACCTCTGATGCTTGCAGACCGGGGCTCCACATCTTGGGGGAGCACCAGGAAGAAGACCCCTTCCGCCAGATTCACCTGGAGAAGAAAAGACTCATCTCATGGCAAAAAAGGGACAGCTGTGGCAACTATGGTTTCTAGTCTCATAGGCGGGCAAAAGAAAAGGTGAGGAGGGTTGTGTTACCTGCCTGTGCTGGGGCTTGAGTTCCGAAGCCGGATCTGTTGAAGTCTCCAAGACTTCAAGTGGAGCCTCAGCTCCGTTTCCCCCCTTTTTTGTTGCTGTGGTTGTGATTGTGCTTGGAGGTAGGATGAATTCCAGGTGTGGTTGGCTGGCCCTGGCCTGGGCCTCTCGGAAGGGGGAGAGGAAGTGGAGGAGTGGCCTGGAGAGGCCCAGCAGGCCTTAAAAGGAGACGGCAGGGCCTGGACATGCATTCCTTGGCTGTGGTTTGTGGAGTGAGGTAGCTTGGAGCTCAGCAGGAGCAGATCTGCAGATGGAGGCCCCAGAAAGGCAGCGATAGAGGTGAGTCCTTCCAGGAGCAGAAGGGTGATTGAGGCTGAGTCCCGGGGGTTCTAGTCTTTGCTCAGGGGGAGTTGTTGAGGAGCAGTGAGACCTCCCAGGAAAGCAGGTGGTTCCAGGCTCTACTCAGAGTCAGTGGTGAGGAGCAGGGGAATCCTCCCAGGCACAGAGGGGGTGGTCAAGGCTGAGGCCCTTGGGTTCCAGCCTCTGATCAGAGGCACTTAGTTGTTGAGAACCAGCGAGACTTCCCAGGAAGAGGGGGTTCAACCTGTCTCTTCTAAGAGGCAGTGGTGTGGAGCCGGAAAATCCTCCCTGGTGGAGAGGGGTTGGTCAAGGCTGAGGCCCAGGGTTTCCAGCCTTTGCTCAGAGGCAGTTGTTTCTTTTTCATGTATTTTTTATGATACCCTTTTTCATGTCTTTGTCCCCATTTCCCTCCCCCACCCCCACCCCTCATCTTTTCCCCCCTTCCCTATCCAATTTCAAATAACCAAATACAAATATATCCAATATATCATAACAAAGTAAGATACTGTAACAATATGAGATAATCAACGGATAGCAAATGAGATGAGAGATAACATAGTACCTTAAGGACAACAGTCACTCATGATAAGGCTTTTGTTTCTATATCCTGGAGATCCTTACATAAGGCCATATAGTATGATGCTAAATGAATCTAGGTTTTGCTCTATTTCAAATCTCACACACAGTTGTTCAGAAGAGGCGAGACTTCCCAGGAAGAGGGGCTCCTGACTCTTGTCATAGGCAGCGGTAAGGAACAGGGAAATTGGATTAGGAAGAGATGGATTGTTCAAGACTGAGGCCTGGTTGTTCCATCGTCTCTGGGTGGCCGTGGTGAGGAGCAGGGAAATCAGCCCAGGAACAGAAGGGGTGGTCAAGGTAGAGGCCAGCCTTTGGGTCCAGCATTTGATTAGAGGCAGTTGTTGCAGTGAAGGGACTTGTGCTAGGAAATGGGGGTTTCTGCATCTTCTCAGTGGCAGTGGTGAGGAGCAGGCAAATTGAACCTGGAACTGTGACTGTGGTTGAGTCTGAGGCCCCAGGTTTCCTGCCTCTGTTCAGAGGCAATTGCTCTACCTCACATGAAAGAGGTTTTTGTTTTGTTTTGTTTTTTTTCTCCAGTCCTGGGCTTGAACTCAGGGCCTGAGCACTGTCCTTGGACTTTCTCAAGGCTAGAGCTCTACCACTTGAGCCTCAGCACCACATCCAGCTTTTTTCTATGTATGTGGTACCAAGGAATCGAACCCGGGTCTTCGTGCATGCTAGGCAGGCACTCTACCACTAGGCCAAACTCCCAGCCAAAAGAGGGTTTTTTTGAGCTGTAAGTATATTTTAGATATGAAGCATTGGTCTGTTGTACGGTTAGTGAAGAACTTCTTTCCTGCTGTGGGCCTTTTATTTAACTTGCTAGCTATGTCCTTTGCCATACAGAAGCTCATCATTTTAATGCAGCCCCATTTGTCCAAATTTTCTTTAATGTGTTGTGTTTCTGGGTTTTTATTTAGAAAGTTTCCACCTGTGCCAAGGAGCCCTAGTGTATCTACTTGTAAAGTTTTTAGTGTACCTGTTTTTACCTTGAGGTCTTTGATCCATTATCAATTAATTCTGGCACAGGGTGAAATAGGTTACTTTAGCTATCTGCAGATGCTAACCAGCTCTGTCAGCACCACTTGTTGAAGAGGCTGTCTTTCTTCCATTCTAATTTTCTGACTCCTTTATCAAAGATTAGGTGGCCATAGATGTATGGGTTGATTTCTGGGTCTTCAGTTCTATTCCATTGTTACTCTGGCCTGTTCTTGTGCTGGTACCAGGCTGCTTTATTTACTACAGCTTAGTAATAGAGTCTAAAGTTTAGTATTGAAATTCCTCCTGGGCTGTTTTTTTGCTAAGAAATGGTTTTGCTGTATGGGGTCTTTTATTATTCCATATGAACTTTTGGATTGCCTCTTCTATTTCTTTAAATAATGACATTGGGATATTGACGGGTATTGCATTGAATTTGTCGATAGCCCTTGGCAAGGTCGCCATTCTCCCGATGTGAATTCTTCCCATCCAGGAGCATGGGAGGTTTTTCCATTTCTGCAGTTTTGCTTTAATTTCCTTTTTCTTTTTCTGATTTTTTAAAGTTATAAAGTTCCTATACATTCTTAATTCTTTTTTTTTTGCACTGCACCATTTATTTCACAGGATTATTTCACAACATTATTCACAATAGCTAAAATATAGGAAATAAAAACTAAATGCCTGCCAATAGAATAATTGTTAACACAGACTCATACACACACCCACGCATGTGTGCGTGCACACACACACACACACACACACACACACACACACACACACTCTTCACCTGGAATATACAATGCAATCTAACTTTGGAATCTCAAAATGTTAGTAACATTTTTAGTTAATTCTTAAGGACTGTATTTTCTTTGAGGCTATTGCAAAAGGAGTTGCTTTCCCGATTGCTTCTTGGCTCCTCATGTTGTTTGTATACAGGAAGGCAGTTAATTTTATACCTTGCTACCTTTGTGATGTTTCAGATCAGCTCAAGCAATTTGGGAGTGGAGTCTATTGATCTTTAGATTCAGAATCATGTCATCTGCAAAGAGGGAAAGTTTCACTTCCCCTTTCGCTATTTGGATCTCTTTTATGTTTGCTTCTTGCCTATTGCTCTGGCTAGGAATTTTAATACTGTGTTAAAGTGGAGAGAGTGGGCATCCTTGCATCATTCCTGATTTGAGGAAATGGCTTTAGCTTTTTGCCATTAGGTATAAGGCTAGCTGTGGGTTTCTCATACACAGCCTTTATTTTTTTATATTTTTATTGTAATTAATAGAAGGGTTACATTATATTCTCCAGACAGAGGTACATTACTTCACATTGATCCTTTATTTTTTATAAATTTTTATTGTAATTAATAAAAGGGTTACATTATATTCTGCAGATAGAAGGTGCATTACTTAACAAACATTGATACGCTTTCTCATGTCTTGGTCCCCATTTCCCTCCCCCCACCCCGCCCCTCATCTTGATTTCCTCCCTTCCCTATCCGACTTCAAATAACCAAATACGCATATATACAATATATCAGATAAGCAGGATACACAACCTTCATTATACTGAGGAATGTTCCATGGATTCCTAGTTTCTCTAGAGCTTTTAGCATAAAGCGGTGTTGTATCCTGTCAAATGCCATTTCTGCATCTGTGGAGACAATCATATGATTCTTGTCCTTGCTCCTGTTGATGTGATGAATTATATCAATTTGGCTGCATTGAACCAACTTTGCATCCCTGTGATGAATCCTGTTTGATCACAGTATGTAATTTTTTTGATGAGTTGCTGAAGACGGTTGGCTAGAATTTTGGTGAGATGATTTGCATCAAGATTCAAAGAAATGGGCCTATATTTCTTTGAGTCCCTGTCTGGTTTTAGGATGAGGGTTATGCTGGCTTTGTACCACGAGTTTGGCAAAGAGTTTTCCCTTTCAATTTCATTGAAGAGCCTGAGTATTGGTGTGAGTTCTGCTTTGAAGGCCATACAGAATTCAGCTGCTGTGAATCCATCTGGCCCTGGGATTTTCTTGGATGGGAGATCTCTTACTGCCATTTCTATTTGAGTACTTGAAATAGGCCCATTTAGCTGGATGGGGTCTTCTTGCTTCAGTTTGCGTATGTTAATAGTGGCTAGAAATTCATCCATCTCTTCTAGATCCTCAAATTTGTTGGTGTAATGGTTTGAAAAGTATTCCCTTATGATGCTCTGGATCTTGGTAATTTCCAGTCTTGTCCATGATTTTGTTTATTTGGGTGCACTCCCTCCTTTTTTTGGTAAGATTTGTTAAGGGTCTGTCAACTTAGTTCTTTGAAAAAATTAGCAAACTCCTTGTTTTGTTGTTTTTTCTATGGTCTTTTGGTCTCTCTTTAATTCTGCTTTGATTTTAATAATTTTCTTCCTTGTACTGGAATTGGGATTGGTTTGTTGCCCTTTTTCCAAGAGCTTAAGGTGCATCATTAAATTGTTGGTTTGTGTTGTTTCCAATTTGTTGATGAAGGCACTCAGAGATATAAATTTTCCTCTGAGTACTGCCTTTGCTGTGTCCCAAAGGGCTGGTATTTTGTCTTCAGTTTGGTAAAATTCCATAAACTGTTGAATTTCTGCTCTGATCCCCTCCATGACCCCCTGATGATTCAACAATGTGTTGTTCCATCTCCATGAATTACAGGGTTTTCCTTTGAGGAGTTAGTGTTCAGTTCCAATTTGATGTCCTTGTGGTCTGAGAGAATGTAGGGAATAGTTTCAGTGTTTCTGAATCTGCCCAGATTTGCTTTATGCCCTAAAATGTGGACTATTTTAGAAAATGTTCCGTTCCATGCCATGCTGAAAATAACATATTCTGGTGTATCTGGTGGAATAACCTGCAGATGTCTGTTAAATCTAGTTCGTCTATATAATTGTTAAATGCTGAGGTTTCTCTGAGTTTTTGCCTGGTCGATCTATCCATAGATGAGAGTGGTGTGTTAAATTCACCAACAATCACTGTGTTTGGATCTATGTGTGGTTTTAGTGCAAGTCAAGTTCGCTTGATGAAGTTGGGTGCAGTGGAATTTTTTGTGTATTTAGGATGCTTATGTTCTCCTAAAAGAGAGATCCATTTAGTACTATGTACTAACCTTCTTTGTCTCTTCTCACTAATTTTAGTTTGAAGTCTATTTTATCTGATAAGAGGGTGGCAACTCCAGTCTGTTTATAAGGGCCGTTAGCTTGATAGATTTTATTCCAGCCTCTCACTCTCAAAATATGTTTGTTTTTGAGGCAAGATGTCTCTTGAAGATAGCAAAATGATGGATCTCGCTTTTTGATCCCACTAGACAGTCTATGCCGTTTGACTGGAGAGTTGAGTTTATTGATATTGAGGATTAGGATTGAAAAATATTTACTAGTTCCTGCCATTTTTAAAAAAATTTCTTTAGGGCCTGTGGTTTATCGGATCTTACAGTCATTAATGGGTTTGATTTTTAGGTGCTGTTTTTCTGTCAGGAACATGTTTGTGTTGATATTCAATGTGTAGAACATCTTTGAGAACTGGCTGTAATGCTGGTTTGGTTGATATGTATTGGTGCAACTTTTATTTGGAGTGGAAGGTTTTTATTGTTCCCTCAGTTATGAATGAGCTTAGCTGGGTATAATATTCTTGGTTGGTAGTGATTTTTCTGTAGAATATGATATACATCCCTCCAAGGTCTTCGTGTTTGCATTGTCTCTGCTGAGAAATCTGTGGTTATTTTGATTGCTTGGCTTTCCTCTGTAGGTGATTTTTCTCTTCTCCCTGGTTGCTTTTAGGATCCTATTCTGATCTCTATTGATCCTGCATGGATTATAATGTGGTGGTGGGACGTCCTTTCCTGGTCAGGTCTGTTTGGAGTTCTAAAAGCTTCTTGTATCTGGATGTGCCTGCCCTTCTGGATATTTGGGAAGGTCTGAGATTATTCCCTGAAGTGTATTTCCAAAGCCACTGACCTGTTTCTCCAGGCCCTCTGCTAGGAGAGTCCAATGTTTGTACTGATTACTACAAATGAGGGGAACCATTGAGCCTATGTTCCTTTGGATCTGGCTTACTTCACTTAATATGGTTTTTTCCAAGTATTTCCATTTCCTTACAAATGGGGCGATGTTCTGATGGTAGCAGAGAATTTCATTGTGTATAAATACATTTTGTTGATCCAGTCATCAGCTGAGGAGCATCTAGGTTTGTTCCATATATTTGCTATGGTAAATAGTGCTGCAATGAATACCCTTGTGCTACTGTCTTTACCCAAATGTCCACAAACAAGACTAAATGCCAAGGAGTGGGATTGCAGGGTTATAAGGGATCTCTGTTGAGTCTTGAGGAATTATATTGCTTTCCATAGTGGTTGGATGAGTTTACACTCCCACCAAATCTCCTGTCCACATCCTGGCCAGCCTCTGTTAAATTTATTGATAATGGCCATTATAACTGGAGTGAGGTATAATCGCAAAGTTGTTCTGATTTACATTTCTTTTATGGCTACAGATGTGGAGCATTTCTTCATGTGTCTGTAGGCCACTCATATTTCCTCTTCAGAGATGACAAAATGAGAAGCAGTTTCAAAGGTCCTTCTTTGGTGGCCCCATAGGTTTTTGGAAGATTCTCAGCCTCCTTTGGTGGCCCTGTAGGTTTCCTGGCCAAGGTATGTTTGAGCCGCCAGTGCCCTTCACCAGTGAGTCAGACTTATACCCAAAGTGTACAAAATTGGTCTGGATACCACTGAGCCTCCCCTTCTGAGAGAGGAGAAGTTTGAAATGTCATACAGTTGTGGATGAACACTAATGGGAAATAAAGTACTTTTAGGCAGTGAAACTGAAAAGGGTTGTCATTTGCTTTAAAATAGCCTTTCATGGTAATGTCCACTCAAGTATGGGGTTCAAACTCTTAAGGGGTCAAACTCTTCAGGAAGTCAGGCACCAAGGAATCACGCCTGGGATCCTAGGTACTCAGGAGTTGGGACTTGTGAGAATCCCAGTTCAAAGGAATCCTGAGCAGGAAAAGGCCATGAGGTTCCCTATCTCCAATTAACCACAACACAATCAGGAGCAGGGCTGTGGCCTCAAGGGGTAAAACCCCTGCCTATAGGGAAAGAGCCAAAAGAGCATGGGCTCCAGGTTCAAACTTCACAACTGCCACTAGAGACACAAATATATAATTGGAAAAAAAAACAAAACAAAACAATCCATGTGTCTCGATATTGCTGGCTTGAACCTAGAATACTATAAGTAGTTGCAGAACTGAGGAATGCAGTGCAAAGCCAAGCAAGGCAAGAAAGTTCACAAGACTTTTTTTTCATATATTTTTATTGTAATTAATAGAAGGGTTAGATTATATTTGCCAGATAGAAGGTGCATTAATTCACATACAATGATACCATTAATTCACATACAATGATACTCTTTCTCATGTCTTGGTCCCCATTTCCCTCCCCCCACCCCCAACTCTAATCTTGTTTTGCCCCCTTCCCTATCCAATTTGATTGCTAATCGCCAAACTGTGTCCCTTGTGCCCCAGTTTCCCATGTGTAAGTCCCTGACAGCCTGCCACCAGCACTGAGATTTTAACATTCTGCAGACTGTGACTTCAGTGGTGTTGGTGGTCTGAGTTCAGAATATTGTCTGTGGGCTCCCTCCCATGCCTTCCTGCATTCCAACACTGCTCATGAGCCAGGAGTTGCGTTCCTTCCCAGCCCTTGGGGCTGTCCACCTGGCTGTGATGATCCAGGGTTGGGTGTTCACAGGGTCTCCTTCCTGGGATTTGCCTGCCTTGCTCCACAGCTGATGTCTTTGCTGGGCAAGATGCTCCCAGCAGAGATCAGAGTTGGTCAAGTGATGGGAATCTGTTCTGTTACAATCCAGTCTTGTGCCTGTGGCCCACTGACCCTGCCTGGCTCTCAGGAAAACTTCACCCTTGACCTTATCTTAATCCCAAACAGAACAGAATAAAGAAATTCCAAAGTACTCACCCTTGAATGTACAGAAACCTAAAACCCTCTCCACTCTCACTCCTTGTTTCTCTGACCCTGCTGGGTATTACATGGAGTCCCTGTACAGCCAAAGCCTGTTCAAGTCTGTTGAGGTCACTTCCTCCTATCATCCACTTTTGCTTTCCCTAAGAGTGAGGATCACTGCTAGGAAGAAGACTAGTTGGAGACTAGTGTGCCAAGTTGAGGGGCCAGCATCCAATTGGACCCAAAAGCCTATTTGTGCCCCCTGTGATAAGGTGCCACCACAGCATAAATGGTTGCACCCAGGTAGTCTTAAAAGCTATTTCCATCAGCCATATATGCAATATCCCCACCCATAGTGCCAGTAGTCTGCCTTGCATGGTTTACTGAGAGGCAGGGGTACATGGGGAGGTTTGTATGCCTTGCATGGTTTACTGAGAGGCAGGGGTACATGGGGAGGTTTGTATGCCTATCGACCCCAGAATCCTGCTTCAACATAATAGCACTAGATACTAACAAGGGCACACAGTGCTGGGGTTCATGCTTAGTAGGCATAACAGATTCTCTGTCCCCACAGACACCCCCTCAGACATACCTGGGCTGGAGACAGCACTCAGCTAGACCCAAAAACCTGTCCATACCTCTTGGGGGATACAAACTGCTTGGCAATGATCTGGACATATCTCAGAAGGTTTTCATGTTTCCATGTATTTCTCCTGCATTACTGGACAGATCTTCTGTTCAGACATGGACAGAGGAGCATTCTCGATTTCCTCCTGGGAAGTGTAGGTTCACGAGAGATAAAATTTAGGAGTAACCTTCAATCTCTTGCATTCCTCTAACGACATCCACAGAGCAACTACCACCAACAACCTGGTACTTAGAAATGTGTACCCTCTCAGAAAGATGGAGAAAGAATCAGGTAATTTAGAATCCCTCTCCTGATATAGGATGAAAATGGTTCATTTTGATTCTCTGTTGTTCCAGCTCCTAAGTGACCAGTTTTCTACATTAGGATCAAGACCAAAGTAAGGATGAAATCCTTAGAGGTAAAGTAGTCTCAATATGCACTCAATATGGCTATTAAGCTGTCAGCAGGGATTTAAAACAAAAGGCTACATCTACTTGACATGACAGGCCACCATGAATGGTCACTCATCTCAGCAAAGTCTGCCTCTGATCATTGCCTAACCTGGGTCCAGAAGGTTACTGTAGATCTAAGGTAAGAGAAGACAATGACACATTCACAAAAAGCAATGGCAAGGTCAGAAGTGTGCAATCGATGCCCACTGTTCCTGGACCAGTAGTCTGTGCTGCACTGAGTGCATCTGTATCTGCAATGTCAGCACACATGACCTACACTCACAACACCTCATCTTGAGAACTATCAACCAGGAGTGCTGCTCAAGTTCACTGCTCAAGTTCACACCATTTTTACTGCAGCATCACTAAGACACACAAGTCCTTTGCTTACTACTTTCAGAGACATCAGGCTTCTTGCTTCACATACACTTAATTGGGTGACAGTGCATATACACAAATGCCATCAACAATATGTACATGTTGTATACATGTATCTTATGTGTAGCAATGAAATTCACATTAAATTATCTACACAAGAGTGACCTCCATCACTGTCCACTGCCAAGGTATAAACTGGCAGTTCAGAGCACTTCTACAATATTTATCTCTGAACAATTTGCAGCTAGAGAAGAATGAACAGTTGAAAGAACAACAGCTGAAGCTAGGGAAGCTTCAAGAGATGGAGTGCAGGAAGGAGGCCAAGAGGAAGAATCTCTAGCCTGTCTTTCACACTGGAGGAAGAAGAGGTGGCTTTATATAAGGAGAGCTGCAAAGAAGAGATCACCACAAAGAAAAGGAAATTGGGGGAAATCCATATGTGGATACAAGCTTCGTGCCTGACCAAGACCGGGTGGAGGAAGAGAATCGGCTCCTGGAAACCTAGCAGTAAAGATCAAGAGTGAGGAAATCAAAACCACCTTCAGTTACTGGGCTGGTTCTGGGCACCGGCGAACAGTCAAGATGAAAATGGGAAACGCAACCCAGCAGTTCCTACAAAAGGCGCTGGAGAGGTCCTGCTGAAAGACTTCAGTGAGCTCAGGTCAGCAGGGGCGGAGCAGCTCATGTACCTCAAGGAGGACTTGACTTGATTGTCCCCCATCACAGGCATGAGGGAAAAGTGGACCACTCCCTAATTGATGTACATCATGATGTGTGACTGCTCAGTGATGCCACTGTGCAAAAGGATGAGACACATGCAGGCAAAGTGGTGTTGTGCTTGCTCTTCCCGTACCACCTCATCATCTTTCCTAGCAGCCGTGGGGAGGTGTAAATGATCCAGTGAGCAGCCAAGAGGAGGCGTGGTCTCACCTCTGCCCTGCACAATACCACGTCTGAGGATTGCAGGTGCCTAGCTAGCTTGGGATTGGACAACCAACTTCAAAAATGTGGCACATCTCCCAGAACCTGCTGTTATGACTGCTTTTTTTCTTTCAAGACCCAGACCCAAGCTGGGTTTTATTGAAATGCCAGGAGCAGGCTCATCAAGTTAGGCAGAGAAGGGAGGATAGCGATGCAGGCTATGAGCTGGCAGGCGGAGCAGGCCCCATGTCCACAGCCTGGTATCCCAGTAGGTGAGGGGATGAACTGGCACAACTATCCCCTCCTCTCCAATGGCATGTGCAGCAGTCAGTCCTGCAGGCCCCTGATCCCCGGACTGCAAAAGCTCCAAGGACAGGGATTAGAAGCACTAATTTTCTTCCTTGTGAGGAGCAAGGAAAAAAGGGAAGACTGGAGGAAGAGGAGGGAGAGATACAGTGAGATGAGGGTGACTAAGCAAGGCTCTTTTTAATGTCTGCACCCAGCCTGAGGTCCTGGACAGGGGAAGGGAGCAGCAGCAAAGAGGGAAACTGAGGGCCGGGCCCTCAGGGACCAGAGCCCCCAGCCTGTGGGAGCTGGACTGAGCTCTGAACAGAGGGCGGAAGTTCAAAAGGACTGAAGATGCAGGCAGTTCCCGAGTGGACGAGTCCTCAGAGCTGGGGCTTGGCCTTCGTAGGACAAAGAGGAAGACAGGAGGCTCCATCCCCAGCAGGGGAGCGAGGGTGGTCTCCCTTACTTGGCCCTATTAGGTCAGTTCTACATTGTTGGCATGGTCCAGCACTCGAGAGCCACGGGCATTGCCCTACTCTCTGAGAGCCGTTTCCAGCTTGGAGGCAGAGGTGTCAGCGGTTGGCCTGGTAGATACCCAGGTAGGTGTAGACATCTGGTTTGTAAGTGAGCAGACACTTAATGCCTGCCGCACAGATGGCAGAATCTGCCTCTAATACACCCAAGCGGTCCGTGAAGTCGTCCTTGTAAACACAGATGACTTGACTCCTACCCTCTCTGGCTCGTGGACTCACCTTGGCCACCTGAAGCTGGCCCTCAACCACAGCTCGGGCAATACCTGCCCAAGCATGGTCGAGCTTGAAGCCATGTGCCAGGTGCATGAGCCACTTGCCTGAGAGCACTTGGTGAGTGATGGCCAGTTGGCGCAGGGTACCAGGCGTGATGGGCCTCCCGCCGGTCTGCAGAGCCTCCCAGGCTGCCTGCAGGCCCTGGACATCCCCTGAGTTGGGGGTGTAGCCTTGCCCCATAGGCTGCGATCGAGCCCACAGGCTCGGAGTTGGGTGAACCAGGATTTCCATAGTGGGTAACTTGGGATGGTGGGTACTTGGCCAACCAGGCATCCAATTCAGTGGCAGGTGTGGTGCGGGCATCAAACACCAGCCAGGGGTCCATATGGGCTGCCATAGCCTCTGCAGCCAGGTGTTCAGCAGCGGTGAAGTCATCCTCTCAGCCACCAGCCAAGTCTTCCTCCTCCAACTCCTCACAGGGTTTCGCTGCGTTCAGCGCTAGCCCACCTTCGGGCCTGAGTCTGTGTGCTTTGAGCTGCCCAAAAGGCTTGCACTGACTCATAGAAGGCTGCTGTATGGCAGAGCTGCCTGGAGACATGGAAGCATCAGCTGTCAGTCTAGTGTGCAGCTGAAGCACAGCGCCAACATTCTTCTGTGACCTCGAACCTCTGAAGCTTTGAATTCAGGACCCAGGACAGAGACTACCTATTTCTTCACAACCTACTCCCTTCACCTCCCCAGAATCAGGAATGAGGATAAAGTGTAAAATTCACTCTCCCATTTTTTCCCAATATTCCCTTAGGAAACACTTTGCTAGGGTGTGCTCGTTGAGGGATGAAGCTTCCTCTGATCCAAGGGAGACATGTTGGCTTTTATGCATGACAGGGATAGTTCAGTTTCTCTCATATCAAATCCATGTTTCACCTTTGAAATAGATGCTGCTCCTGTACATACAAATACTTCCTTTGGCAGAGATGAATTACTCTGACAACTCTACACACATTCAAATGCAAACAGGCAGTGTTGTAAGTTACTCCTTAGCAAGAAGGTATTTGGAATGCATAGCCATCAAGTCTCATGTGAAGATGTACCATTGTTCATATGCTAGACAGTAGATTCCTTATGGGATGAAGGCAACAAGGCAATATTGCCTGCATTGAGTACTGACGAGTTAGAGCAACATCCTGCACAGAAAAGCACTACCGAACACAAGGTAAAAATTATGTTTACAGGAGGATCTTGGTTTCCTTGATGAGAAGGATGACCACAGGCCTGGTGCTTCCCAAAGCAAAGATCTAATATAGACACATAGGCCAGAGTGCCCTGTAGCAGAAACATACTTTAGTAACAATGGGAACAAGTATAGTGCAGTTCAGTCACAATATGTCTGAAGAGTCTGAACTATTCATACTGGGAATTTGTTTATTTCAGAATAGCTCCACGAGGTGCCATCCAGGCAGCCTGCCCTAGGCACAGACTGAGCTTCTGAATCGGTTCTCACAGCCTTCTCGAAAATCCAGCTGCCACTAATTCTGTCCATCTGTTTTTGAAAGACCATAGAAGCTTCTGGAAGCACTGATTTATGTTGATGGTAGGATCGTTCAAGTCCAACAGACTATACTTTCTCTTTGGCCAAAGTAATATCCTTCAACACTCAGAAGGCATCCCACAGCCCCTCTTGGAACTAGTAACTGGAGTGCTATGTTGAAAGGGGGCATTTTCTCTGAATTTCTGAGGGGTCTACTTCACATTGGCACCTGTCTCACAGTGGCCACTAGATTGTGAATAGTCAGATTTGGGAAACTAGTGGCATACTACCATTTGTGTCTGAGCTTAGGACAGTCATCTGAAGAGATGTCATGAGCCTGGGAATGGGGACTCCTTTATTCAGTGAGGCCTACAGTAATACAAGATTATACACTGGGATCAACTGCCCTTAACATTACACATTTATCAGTTTTTATGCATCTCAAACACATAACTATTGTATCAGCTTGACTAATCTTTCCTGCCAGAGAGGTAAGAATACATGCAATCTGCTTATACAAACTGTTCCCTCAGCTAAACCAGTCAATAAGAGTAATCCTATTTGTGCAAGCGTGTGTAAGGTAACTGGGACCGTGTGTGTGTGTGTGTGTGTGTGTGTGCATATGGAGACAGGGATGAATGAGTTCAATGTGTCTTTAGAGTTCCAGACATGAATCCCATTCAAAATATAGAATGTCAAGAATAGAAAACTTATTTCCAAAGATGACATTGAAAATCTCTAAGGATTAACCAGAATGAGATCAGGGTTTCAAAAGTATCAACAAGTTACTACTTTAATCCAAGCAAAACTCTTGCTCAGGTGTTCAGGTTAAAGGATCAGCCAATTTCAAGGGCCATGGCTCCCCAGAAGAGGAAGGACAGCCCTGTATAAAACAAACACAGCCCCCCCCCGGCTCTATCTGGGATATTTGTCATCACTGCCAAGAAATCTCAAGGAGCAGCAACATTCAACTGCTGTGGGTGTCACCCTGGACAATTTATCACACAAAAGACATCGACTATGTATGTCCACAACAAGAGTCTACAGGATGCAAGAAGTACTCAAGGAAAAGGCAAACTCTTTAAGAAACCTGATGAAACTCAATGAAATTCAATGAAGAGGATTATCAATTGAGAGAAATGAAGACAGAGTGTTGATATTGTCACACAGCTATAGGGACAAATAGAAATCATACAGGAGACTCAGCTGAATTCAGGGCCTTCCTCATTTATTTCTCATGCAGGTCCAGTGTCTACAGTCTGGTGCAAACCACAGCTGCCTGTATGGTCTGAGTTAAGCAAATCATGAGATGAGTCCTAAGACCACCTACTGCTGCTTCTAATGAGATGAGTTCTAGACCACTGATTGCTGTTACTTCTATAAAGTTGTACATGTTGAACATTTCCAAATCTGTGAGCTATCATTTTCATGAACTAGATTTAATTCTCCTTTGAACTAGGAGTTGAAGACTGTTTTCATCTTGACATCTGGAATTGGTCAATCTTCACAAAGGCATATCCATCCAGAACTTTACAAGTGTTTATACTCAGAAGATATTGTATCTTCAGAAAATACCATGAAAATATCTTCTACTCTAGATAAAACCTTGTTGTTTTTGCACTGAAGACCTGAGATAGAAGAAATTCAGGAACGATGACAGGAGAACAGAGAATTCCAGAAGAGGAATGCATTCAAGCATATAGCACCTGGCATCTGCAATGTTACTTGATGATCTATACTGTCAGAACACAGTAAAGAGTTTCCACTGGGAACAAATATACTCAGAGAGGTAAAAAGCTCCAACTAGCAAGAGTCAAACACGTGCACCTATGTTTTCATACACGTACAGATAATATATCTGTGCTATGGCCAAGAGGCAACTGCCTATGGAGTGAAAACTCAGGTCAGGAGGAAAACACTTTGTCAGTGTACAGATGGATCAGGCAGGACGGTCCACACAAGACATGGAATCCTTGGTTCTCAGCACTCAGCCGCAGCAAAGGGAACCAAGGGCAAAGTACACCAGTAATCTGAGAATCACGTGCTCCATGTGGGATCCTCAAGGAAGGGACAGTGGTGGTCCAGAAATGACATTCACATGGCCAACGTCCAGAGAAAAATTCCCCTACTGTAAGTGGACCTGTACCTTTAGAACAGTGGTCCAATAAGAATCTCACTTGGATCAGAACTAAAACTCTGGCCTGACAATGAGCTCACCATGGACAGGGACCAAGAACATTGGGTGGAAGGAGCCCTGTGCCCCTGATGTGCTCAAGGGTCAGACAGAGATGAAGGGGGAAGCACACAAGGCAACAATGCCCGCATCACACACTTCTGGTAGCAGCTTTCATGACACATCAGAAGGTCTAGTCTCTTAGGGACACAGGTTAAGACATGCAGGCAGTGGCAAGGGACATGCTACTGGCCATCTAATGCTGTCTCAGGCTTAAGGATGTCAAGTGATATCCAGTGCAGTGGGGACCTGTGTCCCTCGAGCAGAAAGGACATGGTATCAGGAGAAAGTACAATGTCTTCCTTTAAATCCACAGCTTACATTCCAGCTTTCGTCCCACACGACATCACACAGTGAGACATGTGGCAATGAACAGCAATGCTGACCCTATAAATGCAGACCCTTTAGCCCCCATCACAACCAACCAAGTAACCACAGCTGCAAATTTCTCCTACAATATTTATCTTGTAGAAACTTAGATCATGGAAAGAGATTTGGGGGACATGCCCATCTCAGAGCTTTAGACCATCTCACCAGGATTTACCAGTGAGGAAAAAATGAGCATTTCAACACCGTGTGGATATAATATTACATATATGTATAAATATGTTTATGCTCAAAATTTCCTAAGACAGATGACAAGACTGACAAGTACACAATTTAATCTCATATAGGGAAACGCCTGTTCTAAGAAGGGAGATTTTCGGTTCAGCATGCACCGTACAGCCTCCATCTGTGTAAAGAAACCATAATAGTTTGAGGTTTAAGTGAAGCCCCCTCTCACTATAGTCTCACCCTCTTTTGTTAACCACATGTCAGCCCTGCTGTGGATCTGAGACCTTGGGACAAGAAGAGAAACTAAGCAGGGCCCCAGCTAGGTTGGGAGTAAGTGGCCAGCCACTATCCATTTGCATGCCATTTCAAATGTTCCTGACTTGTCCTAGCCCTCAGCAGAAATGAGCCACAGGCATCTCTAACTGGCCAGCTCACTACCACCCCCTGCCGCCCAAGTTTCACATCTCCATGAACATCCTTCCCAATAACATCTACAAAGGCTGCATGCAGGGAAATGGAGCACTCTCTAATTCACAGAACTGGAAAAATGTATTAGGCAACACAACAGTAAACTAGGGGACAAGAGATCTGAGGTTGCTAAACACCTGGCTGTCACATGTAGATTGTCTCCCACTGACTAGCTGTGCTGTAATCCCAAAAGTAATTAAACTGAGAAAGTCCAACAAGGAAGGACAGCTAAACAGGGCAGCCCCAGACAGGGGACCTCAAGCCAAGAAATACAGAAGGCTGCTAGAGGTAGACAAATCACACTGCCAGCTATGCAAAGCAGGACTTCTGTGCCCATGTCTGGGTTTTGTCTTAAGTGAGAGAAGTGTCACACATCGGCTTTGTCTCATCAGAAGGTAGCCTGAATTTGAGTCCTTTAACCTGGTGCTCAGACTGTAGCAAGGCCAGGCCAAGATTCTTTCAATGCAAATCTCAGGGTTCTGGCATATAAATCTGTAACATTTCTCTTGTATTGCATAGACAGTACGAGGATTTCTCTTTTGGGAAGTCTGAAGGAAGTGAAGGAACAAGAGTGCTGTAACATCCACATCTGGGCTCTCATGTACACTCGATAAATCATTAACAGCATTATTTAAAACGTCTTGGGCATCCATGCCACAAAAGATGCATTATCAAAATGTACCAAAGGTATTGACTAGATGTCTATTAAATAAATTGGAACCCTTCCTCCAAAATATTCCATAGATCTAAATAACGTGATAGTACTCAGTGAAAGGGTTAAAAAATATCCAGATTCACATCCAAATGATTACCATCAATTAAGATGTGAAATGTCTCCGTATTACTCTGTTAATACGGACGTTTAGCTGCCACATTAGAGGAAAATCTCAACTTCTCCACCCCAGAGATGCTAAGGCAATTTGAAGGTCACAATTCACACAGACCCCTATGGTTTTGAGGACCCAAACATTCATCTGTGCTCCTAGCCAACAGCTAGCTCTTTTTTATCAACAGCTCTGAACCATCCCCAATTCCCATCATGACAAGCCTTTCTGCTCCAAATCCTCACACAACTGCAAGGTCAATTCTCAAACTGGCAGAGACGTAGAAAACAAGACCTGCAGACAGCTCTACCTCACAGATGATTGCCTGAAGTTCACACTTTTGCTCCACACAGCCGCCGAGGACCAGCTCACCTACACTGTAGGATGAGCCCACAGCATGGGTCTTTGGAAACCCCCAATCTTCCTGCCCAGAAGGAAGGTACTTAGCTTGGCTAAGTCATTCTAGACATTATGATGTGCAATGGTGATATAATGCTAAAGGCATCAAAAGACAAAGACATCTCCAGGAACAGCCTATACTATAACCCTTCACCCCCTTGAGGGTGGAGCTCAAGAATGCTATTCCCAACCTCTCCCTGTGTAAGAGCTGGCTGAGCTGAATTCATTCTGTCCACACAAGGAATGCCTCCACCGTACATAAGACATGCATAGGCTTCTCAACTCCTGAGCAACCCAGGGCAGAAACTGATAATCAAGTTATGTTCTCTAATTCATGTGGTTCTTGATCTTAACACCAAGGACCACTAAGAGGGTAAAACTGGGAAGCACCTAGAGACCTGCCAGCAATGCAGGAGCAGGGCATTGGAATTCCTGTTTATGTTCTAGCAACAGTATCTAAAAACCACCTGGATCGATAGTCAGACTTCGGTCCCTACAGCAGGATCCCTTCTCTGGAATGCTTCCATTATTACTCAAAGAACTTAAAGAATGATCATGCCAGTAGGGTGGAATCTCTTCATCAGACCATTTCCTTTCCAGAAAAAAAATGAACCATAGCAGACTGTCATCCATCAAGATCCCTTGCGCACGTTTGGGAGAGGCTGACCCACTTGGCGTTGTCTTCTAGGTTGTGTGATTCTTTGGACACCTGTGGAGGACAACATCCTGTCAGCTCTGCCTTCCTGAACCACACATCCTTGGCATCTATCAAGGTTTCTATCTTACAGCTTTCTCCCAAGTACTCCAAGGATGCTCTGACACAACTACACACCTCAGCTACCTGAAAGAGCAACAATGAGTGGTGGTGGACACAGCAACCTTGTGTTTCACAGAGAAACCCCTGAGGCATGGCCCTTATCTAACCCTCAGAAGGAACCACTTGCTCATGGTTTATGGGGGAGACTATCTCCTGACACTGCCCCAAGTGGCTATGCTCTCCCTATTGCCATCCACCATTTTCTCCTGCTTGGTCTTCCCTGGATTTCTTCCTAGGTTACACACAGGGACCCAAGCATAGGCCACTAGATCTGAATCCAAAGCAACTTGACTCAGATTTAATGTTTTCTTTCAAATACTCTTTCATTGATCAGGAAAAAGTCTGATTTCAATAGAAGTTTTTGTTTTTTTTAAAAGGAATGTAATCAAGTTCGAGGCATGCTTCAAAATTATTGGATATACAAGTCGCCTGTAACAGAAACATCTATTAGTCTGATCAACCTGCCCATGACTAGAGGTGAGAGAAATTTGAGGACGCTATTAGAGACACCAGGCAGGGTCCCCCACCACAGGCTAAACTGAGCACCAAGCCAGAAGGGGGCAAGAAGACAACATACTTCCATCAATCATGTACCAAGCCAGCAGCACCCACCCTGGAACTTGCACACTTGGCCAGTACTGGAGCTGGTGAAACTCAGTCTCCTATATATCTGTGTCCCTAGCAGAAATGCACGCACTCATCCACAGGGTAGTTCTGCAGAGCCTCTGCAAACAAGAGAAAGGTCCCTATTTCCACAGAAGTCACAAGTTAAAGATGAACAATCCTGGCAACCCTGTGCCAGAAACAAGCTAGCCTCCTTGGACAATAGACAACGACAAAGAGAAAAGAACTTCCACATAATAAAACCCCACTCTTTCTCAGATCTTGTGTCAGTTCCCTTCTTTACCTTCAAGTATCCCAAGCTTCAAGCCATGTCTAAGATGCTCCACTTCTGTGACACTCTTCCCATCTCATTGCAATCCTCTCCAGATTAGGGTCCAAAAATTAGGGCCATGTGGTTCCAGGCTAGACACTGGACAAACAACCCTGTTCATATCATCTATATGGAATATTTCAAAAAATCCTATCAATACAATGATAAATGGGACAAGATTATAGACAATCACATAAATGTCTCTCAAATTCAGCATACAAATTATATACCCACGTTGTAGGACACGCTTGTGCAATTTTCTTGAAGGATAGCCCAAAGGTAGAACAAGTCTGGGCCCATATGACGCCTTCCCTCTTTCTGAGCTTCACCAAATCCTTGGGCTGCTTATCATTGGTCTCTAGTTTCTGTTTATATTTCAAGTAAGAAGTCTAGCATCATTGGCATCGTTCATTAATAGGGACCTCCTTGCTGTGGGGGAAACCCAAGCCCTTCTCATCCCCATTGAAAGGGAGCCTGGTGGTTTGATCCATCCTCTTACTGGAGCAATTCTGTGTCATCCACTCTCCTGTGCTCATTTTCCACTTATTTACTTGCATAGCTCCATCTCAGCACTTCTGCACATCTGAGGCCCTGGGGTACTGGAGTATGACACAAAATGTGCCTGCCTCGGGGATCAATATCTAGAATCTCTTCATCCTAGAGTGATATGCTGCTTAGGGCTGAAGAATGCTTAGGGCAGAAGACACATGGAAGGTAGACAAGGTCAGGCAGAAGACTCATGGAAGGTAGACAAGTTCTGGAAGCTTAACTATCATTTAGAAACTACCAAGCCCAAGTGGCACTCGACTCTGTTCAGTGACACCATTTCAGTTTGGTCTCCACTACTCTAAAATGAAGCATGTTTGGCTCACTGGTGCTTTAAAGTTTGCAGACACCTTATTTAGAGTAAAAAGTCATTGGTATTTTCCCTTGATTTCATGGTAATTTTTCTCTCTGTGAAGCCTAATGAAACCAGCTTTTAAAAAATGAGATGCCAAGTGTATGGCATTGGCTGTTGGGTGGCGGGACTTGGCCAAATTATACTGCCAAGTGGCAGGAGAGGGGGGAATGGAGGGAGGGCCAGGTATGTTACCTGTGCCTGATGCGGAGTCAACCTCTGCATTGCCATGAGCCACTGAAGCTGCAGTTTGCTATTGGGCCACATCCTAACGTCAAACACACCCTGGCAGAACTTGACCCAAAGAGGATCTGCACTCATAATCCTCACAGAAGCGGCCACTGTGACTCTTACCAGCGCATACCATGCCATCAGTGAAAAGTAAGACCACATTGAGAAGATTGGAAGGCACATTCAAGGATGAGGGCTTCTGCTGCATATAGCACTTGGTTTTCATGTCTACCATGGAAGAGTGCAACAAAGAGGTTCTCAATGATGCAGGCTACTTGAGAACCAGAAAATCCTCAAATCTCTGGTGAGATGGCATCATCAGGATGCATTTTAGGATGGCCTGGAGAGTACTTAGGATAGGCCAACATGACCTGCAGGCCAGTTCAGACCATGACCTCCTACTAGGTGCTGGGAACCATGCTGAGTAGGACTTGGTAACAGACAAGTGCCTTGTCAGTGAAAACCTGGTGGCTATAGAAGCCCCTGAGGAAAGGCCAACTCTTCCTAAGCCAAAAACACACATTTTGACATCTGTGGAGCACCCCAACACTGTAAAACCCTCTGAAATAGCAACAGAGGAACGTTTTTACTTTGTGCTGAGCCCAAAATTGTGCTTCAGTTCACAGTTCACATCTCAGGAGGACAGGGGTGGAGAATGCAGAATTCTAGCCTAGTGGGCCCCAGATATCTCAGAGCAGTACACATACCAGAGCCCCAAGGTAGACATCTTGGAACCTCAACCAGTGATACTTGACTATGTGTTGGGCCATGTGCCATTTAGAGGGGGAGGGTTCAGGTACTTGGAAAAGGCAGCTTCTAAGCAGGAAGGTTTCTCCACAGAGCAACTAGAAACTACTGGCTGGTTTAGTGAGCATTGATCTAGAGGGGAGACCATCACTGGAGCAAGTGATACAGCACCCCCAGCTCAGGCAAACTCTGACTTGATCCAGGGAAAGTGCAGGCAGCCATGTCAGGCAGGACTTCCAATGTCACATGAGAAGTTATCTGATACTCTATAAGCAGAGGGATTGGGGGCACAACCACACCCGCCATGGCAAACATGCTTCCTGGGCTTCCGCTACTCCAATCTTCTCCTAAACAGTCATTTCTCATCACCCTACCACCTGCCTGTACCCTGTGCAGCTGCATCAGGAACATGGCAGGAAATGAAGCCCCTACATGTGTCTCTCCTGCCTCCTCTTCAACTCCTGCATAAGGGGGACAGACGGAGACTGGAGGCAAAAAAAAAATACCTACCCTTTGATGAGGACCAGCAACTCTCTCCACTTGGTCCAACTTAGTGATTTGACCTGCGCACCTACCCAGCAGAAGGGGCAGGAAGGGAGCAGGAATGCCCCAGAGCTAATTCTTCCTCATGCATCCTTTGCAACACATCAGCATCGGGAACCAAGAGGATGTGGAGAGCAGCTAGCCTGTCCCAGGTATTACAAAAACCCACTGGAGGGACACAAAAGAGGAAGAAAGCATCAAGCTGCCCACAGACGCAGCAGCAGAACCAGAAATCACCTATGGGGGCACAGAACAGGAGGAGAGCCAGAAGCCAAACTCCAGGTCCAGAGGTGGTAGAAAGGTCCTCTAGGAACACAGAGGAAAAGATGGGGTTTAGCACGAGTGCTCCCCCACACCCAGCACCAGCAGACACCTTCCCATTTGGTGAATCCACTGATTTGACTACAGTCTGAGATGACCAATTCAGGACCAGCAAGTGTTTGGCGTCTTCTCCTCATGGCATGCAGCACAGGGTTTCCAAACAAATCGCATCCTGCTCTAGAGTGGAGAACAGCATTGGCAGCCTTGAAACAAGTCCATGGGACGAAGAGAAGACAACCATTAAGTTGTGTATGTCAGGATGGGAAGATTGAATCGTATGTAATATTCGAGAGGAATCGGCAAGATCAATATAAAATATCCATGAGCTTTTGGACTTTAGTGTTTACCTTCCCATTTTAGACATATACAATGAACAATCTGTTTCCTCACAGGAGCCTACCACCAGCAAGGACACCAGTTCCAGGGGACAGATGCTCCATGTCCCACAGGACAAAGCTTCCTACAGAATTTTCTGGTCTTAATGAGAATAGCAGTAGACCTTCTCACCAAAGACAGGCTAAGCCTTCTGCAGGAATATGCCACAGTTTTTCTGGAGTGGTCAATCAGGACAGCTGCCTGAGCCACACCCAATCTCTTCATTTCCACACCACCGAGTGATGTGAGGAGGCAGTTCATGCTAAGCTCATGATCAGCTCTGTTTCTTCACACAATCCTGTCAGTTTTCAGGGAACAGCCAAGGCCTCAGGGGAGAAAAAAATAGACTGTAAGCACTCTTGAAGTTTCTGAGATCTATAGAGAACAAATGTAAATCTGTTCCCATGAAGTACCGGTATCTTACAAGGAATACTGACCCAGTGGATAATACTGACCCAGTGGAGTCCATGTTCTGTTCTCAACAGTCCACAGGAGACAGGACATCTGCAAAAAGCTCTTCACTGATGTCAGCCTCGCTGTTTTATCAAAGGTTCATAAACATCAACTAGCAGGTATCCTTTGAATCTCTCCCCTCATGTTCTGTCAGTAGTGACTTAAAAGCCTTGACCAATATCAGGGCAAGACAATGGTGCAGTCACTTCTTCCACATACAATGTTTCATTAAAACTCAGGAGCAAGGAGCAGGAGGCTGGAGCTCAGTCTGACCCGCCTAGTACAGTGGGAGAGACACCTCCCTGTTCATGGCAAAAGGAAATCCCAAGTCCTCTGGAATCTTCTGGAGAGTTTGAGGAAGGCTGAGCTCCGTGTCAACTTCTACACTTCCTGGTTAGCAGGGCAGCTGTGAGGACAGCATCGTACCAGCTGCCCTGTCCCAGGATAACTCCTTCAGACTTAGAGCTTTGTGGAAAATGCCAGCTAGGGAAAGCCTTTGTACCCAAAGCTGAGCTGGTCTGGGACAAAGAAAAGAATGAACCACTTCAGTGTCCTTAGGTGCCATCCCAGGAGTCTTGTTTCTTAAGATCCTGACCTGCATTCTATGGAGCTTCCTAGAGGCTTTCTGGTGACATCAAGGCACCTGAGGCCTAAAGGCAAACACCACAAGGCTATGCTCACAAATTGTCTAGACATAATTCACCACTCTCTTCGTGGGGTTTCCTAGGCTGGTCAATAGATTGCGATCTCCAGTTCCCAGAAGTTGTCCCAAATCATCTCCGTATCTATGAGACTCCCCAAGGGAACCACAAACCTGAGCAAGGTGCCTCATCACGAGAGTTTGGGTCACAGAAATTCACTGTGGCTCCTCCCAACTGCCAGATGGGGACCCACACCACAGGCTAATGAGAGCATGGAACCATGGGGGTGGGGAAGATGATTAACATCAAGCACTCAAGTTCCTGAAGGAGCCTGCCCAGGATATCCCAAGTCAGAAACTGCCCCAGAGCCTGGGCAATCCAAGCACACTGAACTATGTACTCGAGAATGCTTAATCCTTGAATGAGCAGAATGAGAGCACTTCTCTTGGGCTCCTGTCTGCAGTCTGACTGCCAGAGATTGAAAATGTAACTTGTACTTTTAAGTTTTAAGTAAATAGGCACAATGATCAGGAAATATCCATGTTTCCTACTTGTAAGTTTCCACAGTGATTTTTCTACAATGATTAATCCTTCCATGATATCTGACTTGGAAAAAGGATACAAATCTGCTCCCTATTTTCTGTGTGTATGCATATACTATTTCTTTCACAAAGGCAGCTCTCCATGAGAGGAAAGACAACAAGGAGCTCCTTTGCTTTAGACCATACCAGGCCAGGCTCTCTCTGAAAAGCAAAGTCACGTGCGTTTGACCTTATGTCAGCTATTATGTCAGCTATTAAGTGTGTCACCCTCCATCTAGCCTCATTCCTCACTTGTTTCCTGCCAGGCTTCCATCTCAGCACCTCCTAGAAATACTAAGTGGGAAAGATAGCAATGTCAGTGACCAAGTAGGGGGCAAGCAGCCAAATTCTAGACCCACGGGGACATTCTGAGAAACATTGTTCATGGTTCCTCAGTGTCCCCCGTAATCACCTGTGTATCAGCTTAAAAACACCTCCTGCAGTCCCTTCTCATTTCAGTCACCAGTTGAACTCTGTGGACCTCCCCAAGAAAGCATTTGAAGTGGGTAGACTTTAGAAAATACCACAATCTAACCCGTAGACCTAGTAACCGTATGTGACATGTCAAAGTAGGGAGAAAAGTGGAATCTTTGTACCAGCAGCCTTGTTTCCAAGGAAGAAGTGGTCTTTAAAATTGTCCACCTCCCTGGCAATAGTAAGAGAAACTAAGAAAGTGACAGAACTGGAGAGGCATTCAAGTCTAGAGAGCTCCCATCTATGAAATTGAGTAACAGTCTATGGAAGATAGAGTCTGATACGTGAGAACCATTTTTCAATTCTGCTCTTACCCATGGTAACATATGATTTTTCAATAGTTTTCAGTTAGTGTGTCTGTGGAAGATTGAATGAACCTCATGTCTTTTCTACTTTATAAAGTAGTCCCCATACCTACTCTGTCACTAGAACCAACATCATTTAAAAATCAAAGGAAATGTCCTACATGTCTTCAAAGCATTCCCCAGTTCAGAGGTGGAAACATTAACTTTTTCTTTACGTTCTAAAGGAATGGGTACAGTGGTTGCAAAATCCTCCTGATGATCTTCACTGTAGATACAAATTTGAACATTAGAAACTTTCCCATGGGGTATTCTGCAGTCCCTCCACAAAACTTCCTCACTGGTTTCTTTTACGAGATACATACAACACACTGGGCACAATCAAGTTACACCAGACAATAGAACAAGGGAACATTTTAACTCCATTTACAACCCTTTTATGATCCTAAAGACTGTTTAGAACACCTAAGGGCAGTCTCAATTGCTCCACAATAGTTGGGCTATGCTTACATTTTCAGACAGCCTTCACATGGAACCAGGCCCCTCTCTTTTGGACTTAGACGTCATTGCAGCTGCCAAGGAGGAGGAGGCATCTCTGCAGCCTCAAAAAAGTCCCTTCAGACGAAAAGCACCAAGCATCTGTCACCATCTTTTAGAGAGTCTTCTGAGTCCTCTCCTCTGCAGAAAACATCTAGAAGAGCCCATCTACAGGGCTGTCCAGCAGGAGAGTGAGATCAAAAGTTGCTTCTACCCAGAGAACTACATTCTACCTCACCTTTCAGCCTTCAGGAGCCTGGCTGACCCAGGCTATCACGGTGATGGGGACCATCTCACAATCTGCCCTTTGCACTCGAGACCTGTGGGTCTTCCTACGAAAATGGGAAGGTATCCATGAGAAAATGGCCCATCCTGCCTTCTTACTTTGAACAGCAAAGGCCTCTGAGCAGAAAGAAGCTTCCAGCTCTATGAATTCTGCCTTCTTCACTTTATCTGCCTACTTCCAAGATGCTATAACCAATGAGTTTTCTGAGATAGAGAGAATAGATTAAATCCATCCCCATGGACAACTAGTAGCTCCTTTCTTACAAAATCAGTTGTGGCTGGTACCAACACGTTCACCATGCAGGAGGAAAGAGAATCAGAAGAGACTCCCTTGCTTTTGCAGGGGACATCACAGAGGTTCTGAAGGGCAGCTGACTGAGGCTCCTCATGGCACATGTACCACAACAGCTTTGCAGTCCTTCCTTTTGTATTGTCCCATGCATCTATAACCAGGCGGAGCACGGTGAGATTCTACAGTGAGCACAGCACTATTGCCCTCTTTCTGTTTCAGTCCTCCATGCTAGAGATGCCCTGTCCTGTGGGAAGTTGCATTAGCACAGTCAGGGCTGAAGAAGGGTGAAGCCATGCCAGGCGCAGCATGTCCTTGTTCAGCTGTGGGGTCTAGTTAGCCCTACTCTGGTAGAACACATGTCTTCCTCTTCCTGATTGATGCTCATCTCAGGAGCACTGTGATTGAACCACTGGATTGAACCGCCCAGCAGTTGATGGCATCATGTCCAGAAGGACAATTCCCTTTCACCGCCATCCAAACTACTATCTTAGATCTCTCTAGAAAGTGTCCCAAAGCAGCTCAGCTCCAAGCAAAGGTACTTATGAGGTGAATAAAAGCAGATTGAATTCAACCACTGAGCTGACCTTGGTGTTGATCCAGGGTCTTGATTCCTGACATGGACATTTGGACCTCTTCTCTCTATAGGCTTCCTTACAGAGTTCCCAGAGACACAAGTCTCAGATAGCCTACAGTTTACCATGGAAGGCCATCCCCACCTCTGTCCTCATCCCTTTCTGTTTTACCACTTCTTCCTCCTCTGGGTTTGCTGCCATCATTCCACCTGCATAGATCACTGTATCAGAATGGAAAGATTCCCAACTAGACACAATTGGTCTATTATTTTTAGCCACAAAGATTTTTGAAGAAAAATAAAAGCAGAACGCACCAGACAGGAGGAGTTCCCAGAGAGGACATCACTGCCTGGGGTACAGTTGTGAGCACATAATAAGGTGCCTATGCAAAAGAACTGTGACTCAAGCTCATTCAACAATCTGTGGCCCACAGCAGCCACCACACCCAATCAGAGGCCCTGCACTGCCTGATTAAGACAATTGGTTTATTTTTAAAAAGGCTTCTCTTCCACTTCCCTTTCATTGCCATGAATTATCCAAAGAAAAATGCCAAGTTACACAGAACAAAATTAAATCACACATAGGAAAACCTCCATGTGTTTTACACGTCCTTACACATTGTCCACAAGAATCTCAAAGCTGCATGTTGTATCATTGAAAACTTAAAACTCAGTTGGCCTGTGTGTAGGAAAAGTTTTTCATGACATGGGCTCTGTAAACTGAAAGCTCCCTGTCCAAGCTCTTTATGCATTGTCTGATTCCTCCCTTGTTTTAAAAAGCCCTTCAACTTCACAAGAAATACCAAAAGTATTCAGTTTATATAACTAAAACAAATTGACTAAAGATTCCAAACTTATCATGGAGCCCTGGCCTAGAAGAAAGAATGGAGAGGGGAGAAAGCTCTGGGTCAATTGCAGAAGTGCCTCAGGTCATCATACCCATTCTCAGGAAAATGTGTTTCTTATCTTTATTACTTTGACAATCACCAACTAAGCAGAGTTGAAGGTGAAGAGTGGTAGCTAGACTGAATCTGCCTTAAACACAGGCATAATCTACTGGACATCTAGTAACCCTGACTTCACAGGAACCCAAAGCTGTCCTGTGATTGTTTTTAAGTAACTCTGTCTGACCAGATCAGGAGCCCCTTCTAGGGATGTGGGCTAACATTAGTATGAACTCTTAGAGGTAGTTATAGCCTTTACACAGAAGATATGTGTGGCCTTCCAACATTTTCTGCAAGATTCACTCACCCCATAGCAAGAGAGAACTATCATCCTTGATGCTGTACAATGTCTGTGTGACCTTTCACACAGGATCTCAAGACAATGAAGATGGCAAGACAGAAAGGTGAAACATGCCCCAATTTAAATATAAGAATCAAGAGCACTTTACCTCATGTATGTCTTCATTCCAATAATGGACTATAATGGAATCCGAGGTGCTGCCCACCAAGGAGTCCAGAGTGGTTCACACAGCCTTGCTGGGGCAGTACACAGGTGTGAGGTCTTTACTATTACTTCCCTCCCATTTCCAACAGTAACAGTAAGGCTAAACCGCAGGAGGTCATCCAGGATGGCAGCCAGACACAGGGACATTATCAGAGTTTTGTCTGCTCTATCAAAAGACAAAATTCCAACCTAGAAATGCAGCTCAAGAGTGGATGCCTGAGAATGGTTAGCGGGCAGAGCCCAGTCTCAAGAAACAGCAGGAAAAATCAGAAAGAGGAGATCAATGGACACAAGTGTGGGTCACCAGGTTCTATCACAGCCCTCAGGGCAACAGGGTGCACATGCATGGAGATCGCAGCTTGGCATAGACAGATGGAAAGCCCAACACACAGACCAGCCCTCTGCTCAGCACTCATCTTTGCCCCACTCAGATCTATGCTTGGAGTTGTCTGCCCAGGGTGACAGCAGCTACAGTCCAACAGAGGAATAACTGCACAGGAAGAACCCAGGAAAGAGACCATGTGAGAAGAACACCACACACCTTGAGTCAAGTATTTGCCACACCCAGGTGGCCAGCCAGAAGGGCTAGGGAGGGACACAACCCCTATCTCAGAAGCAGGCTTGGGATTCAGGAAGATGGGAGAATATACAGAGCTCAGACCTCACACTGATAGCCTGGCACCAGCACGGTGAGTACAGAACCTCCTGCAGGGGAAGAAGTTTGGTGAACAGAACTCAGGAGAAGGCTTCAGGCTCAGCCCATACCAGGAAAGAGGATTCAACCTCACCTCTGGCCAAGATTGGGCAAGGGTGAACTCAGGACAATGACCCAAGCCTGGGGCTCCCATTCAGAGACCACGCCAGTCTAAGCCCTCACCCAGCAGTGAGCCTCCCACTGGCCTGGGACACAAGAAATGAAATAGTGTCACCAAGGGTTATCCAAGGGAAACTTTAAAAATTGCTCTCCATCTCAAGAATGAAAAGCCCTTGCAAGACTAATTGAAATGTATCAAATCTTCTGGCTCAACATAGCTAAGATACAGCAGTGCAAAATAGTGTCTGCCATAGAATACCTTAAATGAGGAAATCAAATCCACTGATTTGTTATTAGAGAACCCAATGAAGAAAAGGTTTTGCACACTACTTCTGCATTATCATATGCTAAGCCTTGCAGGAAATGGTCTAGAAGCAAATATCGATTTGCTTCTAATATGCATACATATTAGGAGGAAATACAATGGTGGACATATTAAAATATTTTCATGTGTGGAAATCTAAACTTGTGTTTGCAGATGTTTTCCTTTTCCCTGTCAGCATCCATTGGTACAAGATAGTTTCATGTGGATATGAAAATCTACACCTGCAATTGTACCTTAATTATACTCAACCCCTCTACTCTCTCCCTCATCACCCCAAAACGTCCCCACAACAATGTGAACAAGGTTCATCGCTCCATTTCACATGCATTAGGTATTTTGACTGTATGCATCACCTCCGCCCACTAGTAATCTCAGCCTTAGCGGGACCTATTTTACATTCTTGTTGCTATTTTAGTCTGATAATTGTTCAAAGAGATACTCCTGTGATAGGTTGCACATGCATATACACTGTTACACACTATACTCAGATAAAACATATCCACTATTGTTTAGCTTCTAGTACCTGCTCCCATTTCACATCCCCACAAATATATCTATGATAAATACCATGTTTGTAATTAGAGATGTCTGTTTACACTCAGGGTTTAGGTCCAGCATCCACAAATTAAAGAAAATCTGTTTAGAGAAGTAACCCACAGGACAAAGGGAACATAAGTATCCCGAGTTCCATCTATACCTTTTTTCTCTAAATGACATAGCTTCATTCTTAATGACCAAATACAAAGTTCTTAAGTTGCAATTGAGCAGTGAAGAGTTGACAGGTGAGAAAATGAAGCAGACATTAGGATTTCAGGTAATAAATATTCTCTCACTTATTGGGATAGAATACATAAGAGTTCAAGAATGCCCAATCCATCTAAAATGATCTTGGCCTCGGAGAAGTACAGCTGTTCAGAGGAGATCCTGACAGTGGCTGCCATGCTTTCTGTCAACAACTCCATCTTCTACTGGCCTAAGGACAAGGTTGTCCATGCTGACAATGCCCATGTCAACTTCTTCCTCCCTGGTGGAGAACCAGGTGGCTGTGCTAAACGTGTGTACACGGTGGGCTGAGAGTGGCTACTCCTCCCAGTGGTGCTATGAGAACTTTGTACAGTTCAGATCCATGCGCTGAGGCCGGGATGTGCGGGAACAGTTGGAAGGGCTCTTGGAGCATTGTGGAAGTTGGGCTGAGCTCCCGCCAGGGGGACAACATCCTGGTCCACAAGACCATCACTTCTGGTTACTTTTACCACATAGCACGGCTGACACCTACTGGCTACCGAACAGTGAAGAAAAGGCACGAAGTGGTCATTCCCCCCAACTCCTCCCTCTTTAAAGAGCAGCCACCCTGCTGGTTGCTTTACCATGAAGTTGTCTTGACTAGCAAGGCGCTCATGAGAGAGGTGTAGGAGACAGAGCAGTTGGCTTTTGGAAGTAGCTCCCCATGTCTACAAGGCCAATGAGGTCGAAGATTCCCACACAAAAAATATGCGCCCCAAAATAGGCAAGAAACCCAAAGAACTGGGCTAGAGAAAATGACAAATGGGAAGGAACACAAACAGATCTTGATACCAGCACCTTTTCCTTCTGTACATTGTTTAATACCGGTTACATAAAATTATTTTTGAATAAAAAAATAGCGATTGAAAAGATAGTGAAAAAGAATGCCGAACCCCTTAGTACAGAGAATGAACCTCACATTTTTTACCCCTGTATTCAATTCCCATGGTGATCATGAGGAAGAGAGATCCATCTAAGTACAACAGCAACAACAAAAAAACCCCAAAGACTTCCCAATGAGAGGGGAAGAACCGAGAAACACATCTGGAAGCTCCTTGCTGAAGCGAGTAGTGCATCTGCTTCTATTAAAAGGAAAATTAGCTACTGGGAAATGTAATTCGAGTGACAACACTGATGAGCCATCTCTCTCGAAGCACTTGATTTCCTGGAGAGCTTCATCACAGACAGGGATATCAGTGAAATACCTAAGAAACAGAAAGAGCAATATACAAAGGCTCCTAGGTTGCCATCCACTATCATTTACCCTCCGAGATTAATGAAATAGACCCCCAAAAGGTGATGAAGCTCCGGTTGAATTGGCCGTGCATTCATCACACAAAGCATGCCTCCATTGGTATACAATAGGCTACCTGAAACTCTAGATCCTACCTATGAAAATCAACTAATATGGCCATGTGTTCATCATGCAGAGCCTACCTGCAATGATAGACCAGAGGCTTCCTCATTGCATGGGAGAGCAGAAATGTCATGTTGCATGGGAGAGCAGGAACGTCAGGAACTTTCCTCAGTCTCAAGTCTCATGTTCATCTGGCTCCAAATGAATGTTCCAGGGCACCACCTGTCACCAGATGGACAGTGTTTCCCTTAGACTGCAAAGGCAGGGTGTGGGTGGGTGCTTGGGAATCTCAGCCACTTTATTGCTTTCATCAGTAAAGACAGAAAGCTGGAACAAGCCAGCAAATTCCACACCCTCACCTCAAAATATCTGTGAGGCTCAGACCCTCTTTAGAGTGCAGGAGGAGGGAACATGACTTCGGTTTTACATAGAACCCATGGTTTCCAGGAGACACCATGTGTTTCAGAAGCTGTCTAATGAGCCAAAGCTCACCATCAAGCTTGAACCCTCAATGTACACAGAGGTGGTGTAGGCACCACTCCAGCCATAAAGACTGCTGTCTCCGCAGTCCCTTGTGTAAACTCCAACTTTTCCTGATATAAACCCCATTGCACCCAGGAAGATGGAAAGCACATGTAGCTTCGCACTGACGTGAAATGTACACTGATGTGAAGGCCTTCTTGTTGTCATTATTAGTTGAGACTCAACACTGGACAGACACTCATACTTCCTAGATCTTCTGGCTCAAGCCAGCCCTTCTCTGGTATCTGAGTGATACTGCCTCAGCAAGACTGCATTCTTGCTATACCAAGCAGGCCACCAGTGATCATTTCACAGAAGGAAAGAAAGCCTAAATCCAACTGCAGAGAAAGAATCCAACTTAGGACACAATGGCCTCCCATCAGTTCCTCCGTATCACATCGGTACGTCCACCAGGATAGAAACAGAAATTCCACTATCATTTCATCTCATCCCTTGGTTGCAATTATCCCTTGGTTGCAATTTTGCTACTTTGTAGGGATCATGCTCAGAAATGTGACAGCTACTCCATCAAGGTCAAACATTATAGATACGTGCACTATTTTCTGAGTGTGTGTGACTACTCTCTGATCAGATTCTCTAGGTAGAACCAATGGCCAAAAATAGAAGCCATAGAAAGTGTTGAGTGAGCTGGGGTAAACTCATGCAGAATACACATCTATTACTGGATGGTCATTTTTAAAGTTCAAGGTCTAAGAAGTCCCTCCAAATGTTATACTGACCCAGCAGATGAGGCTGACAGCAGCTGTATCCCCTTCAGATCGCATCGTAGCTCACTGAGGAGTTGTGGCAGAACAGTTGAGTAAAATGGAAACAGCGGACACATCACTGTAGAGAAACATATCTACACAGATCTAATCATGCAACCTCCCACAGGAAAATGCCCAGGCAGGAGGGGACTCGTGAATTTCCATACATACTCTACACAGCACTCTGGTCCACCTAGAGTGAGGATCAACTGGGACTGGCTGCTAAGCTAAGAACTAAACAAGGAAGGAGATGTGATGCATTCAGTGCTGACTAACAGCTGCCTGCAACACTGACCATTAAGATGACCCTGGAGAAGGGACCCTCTCTACACCCACAGAATACACACTTATAGATACATAGCCTCAACCATTTTCTTCCCATGCTCTAGTTCAATTACCCATGAAAAATGCTGTCCACAACTTAATCCATGTAAAGAAAACTTGACGGCTCGAAACAGCTTTGCAACCACAAGAGTAATACTGCTCCCAATCTTCTCACCTGCAGCCGTTGAGCCAGCCAGGTGACATTTGCCAATGGAGCACTCAGATTTTTCTGAAAGTCTCCAGAAGCAGCCTGGTCGCCTCAGAGCCAACATTTGTTACTGCCCATAATGGGCCCTGAGATGTCAGCTTGAGTCAGTTGCCTCGGGCTTCCCCGACCACCACCCCGAGAGGAATCACTCAACTGGCAAATATAGGGCAACTGACAGCAATCTATCTGCATTCAGTCTGAAATGCCTACTTGAAGGACTCAGAACCACATGCTGAGTGCCTGAAAGGCTCCAACAACTGTCTCTACAACAAAGATGCCAAGGTGCCAGAGTGGACACCACTTCCCCAGGACCAAGGTCCGACATTACTAGATCAAACACTTCTCTCAAAGTATCTTGGTCAGACATTTTTAAATACAGACATGTTTAGATACAGTCTCCAGACTTAAGATAATATCTGAGGAGAACAATATGGACGAGCAAGGGAGAAGCTGAGGTCTTCAGTCTGTTCTTCTCATCTTCTGTTAAGATGCTGCTCTTTGCCATTTACCATCAACCTTTCCAAGCAACTAGCAGAGCAAAGGAAATTCCCAAGCTTGGTAGGGTGAGTGGTATCCATGCCAAGTCTCTTCTCCTAAGAGGTGGAGACCCATCTCAGAGGAGACCTTTGGTCAGGTGTGGCTCTGAGGACTCACATTCTAGACATCCGGGGGATCAGCCAGATCAACAGAGCAAGAACACATTTCCTCACTGCTGCTTCAGTCTCATCTAGCAGTCTTAGACACATTTCAAGGTTCTGCATTGTCAGCTACCATGGAGATAGGAGAATCAATGTGAGGCCAATCCAGGCAAACCTGCAAAAATTGATTCCCCTCTAGAACCAAACATTCATCCCTCCCAGAAATCCTTTCTGTCCCATATAAAGGGTGGCTCAGAAGCTTACATCATCCCTGGAGTGGATTGTTACCCCCTCCACCAGGGCATTCTGCAGCTGCCGGGGATACCTGGAGAATGAGTTGCCTAGGTGAGAATCTCACCAAGAGAATGTCAAGGCAGAAGCAGCACCTGCAGCACCAATGGAACCTTGCTCATTTTTATAGTCAAAGAATGACCTGCATAGAGCAGCACTGACTTCATCACCCTAACAAATAGCTTTACAGATGAGTCTGGATCTGGCTTAAACCCCCAGGGTCAAGTATTCTGCACCTGCAACTGAGAGCACCTTCAAGGTAACAGAACAGAAATGTCTGTATCTGCTGTAGCAGATATTGACACCTGAGAGGGTCAGAAAAACATAAGCAAGCCTATTTACTAAGGTAACTCGGGATTTGGCTGCATCCCTTCCCTGAGCTAGCCTCTACCACTGTGACCTAGGCTCTGCTCTTGCCTGTGTTTCTTCGTTTCTTCCTGGATCAGACATTTATCTTGTGAGTCATCATTCAGTCACCTTTCAAGTTCCCGCGGTGCTTCAGGAGAAAGGAAGGCATTCCCACCCCCAGTCAGCCAATGAAAGCCACACTCCAGGATACTTGCTGTAGGCATCTCTGGATACCACTCCTCCTATTTTCACAGGCAGCTGGAGATCTGTTAGTCTTCGGGCCATCATTGAACCTGCAAGGAGTGCTTCTGGGTTTATCTCCAAGAAGAAGTGAATGATCACTAGTGAGGTCAAATTGCTATCATTCCAATTCAACTACACAGAAAAGCTCAAGTAGGGCTTGCAGCAAAGGCAGGGCAGACTTGTGGCTGTGCCCATTGGCTCCACGGGAAATGGGGACCGCACCCATCACCTCAGAGTGCCACACTAGCTGAATACAAAGGGACAAAGAGCCCCAGACCTGAGGAAATGACTAGCCCTTAAGTTCAAGTATGTCACAAAAAAATTCAAACCATGATTTCCCACACTCCTACTGAAATTGTTGAGCGACAGACAGGCACAGCACCCCCAAAATCTACCTCATGCCTGGCACACACTGTTCCAGGCTCCAGAGTGCCAGGTCAGTGGGAATTCCTGCAGTGGCATGGACACCCAGCACACCCTGAGCAAAGCCAAGGGTGCCACCACATTTCAATATAGACAAGCTACATTTAGTTCCACATCCCACAATAGAGTCAGTGATACAAAACCTCTCCCCATGAAGAGAAAACTTAGCACCACTACTCTGGAACTGAGAATTCAGTGTTGTCATCGAAACACAAAGGGCAAATTCTGCCAGAAGCAGTAAGCAGAATTCTATGCAACAACCTTTCTTCTCACTTGAATTCCAGCATTCTTAAGTGGATCTCCAATAGGGAAGGAAAGCAGGCCTCGTTGGATACTAAAGGGAGAAATCCTCTTAAGGCTTCACACCAATTGTACACATTTAAATGAGACAGGGAGCTCTAAAGCCACTGGAGGAAAGCTAAGGAACAACACTGCATATTGTTCTGAGCTGTCCTTTGCTCAGAAGGCCTGTCTGAGATAGCACCTGGGGCCCTGTGACCTGCAGGTGCTGAGAGATGAGTGTGGAGCATACCAAATCACAACCCCAGCAGGACATCCTTGATGCCCATCCTCATGTCCATGTAAACACAAAGAGAGTGAGTGCATCAGTACACTTTTGAGGACCTATCTGATCTTCACCTAGTAAGAGAGGCTGTTTCTGGAAGCTTCAAGCCTCTAAGGGAAGGGATTTCTAGTAACCTACAGAAGCCTGGTATCCTTGAGTTTCAAGACGAAGAACCCTTCTGCCACGCTGTTACCTCAAATCTTCTCACATAGGAAGCAGAAGCAGTGTTCTGAAGAGGAGGATTCTTGAAATCACAGGGAGACAAGTTCACCAAAAGCAGCTTAGAATGTGGCCATTCAGAAACATCCCACGATATTTTAAGAAACATTGTTCTTGGCTCCATAAATTTTCTCTTCAGTAGTGTTGCCACCTGTTGTATGAGTACTTCCAATGGATGCAATCCTCTGAGTGCTGCACTGACATTTTTTGTAATGACTTGAAACAGATTATCTTTAGCCTTGCAGCAGTGCCCTTTGGCTTAAGGAGGTCACCAGACCTACACTAAGGACACATGGGTCCCCAGATAACAAGTCCAAGTTGTTGTTGGCTGGTGTCTGATGGGAAAGGAAGCCGTGTTTCTCTGAGGCTCTTGTAAGCAGATCTTCCACATGAGGGGGACACTCCTTGTAACAAAAGCAAGGACTTGGTTCCATCTCTGTCCACAGACAGAGCCCTTCATTTCCATGAGGACTTGGTTGTCAGTGCCAAGTACTCACATCACAGCACAGAAACATGTTCCAAAGGTGTGTCTACAGTAGATCCAGTCTACTGGGCGTGAGATGGACAAGATGTGTGGGGTCATGGTTCACTATGTAGGAACTTATAGGAATGAGAGACACAGATGGGTAAAGGCTGATGAAGCACCTCCCAATGGAGAAATACCCACCACACATGCTCTCAGCCCGGGCTGTTCACAGATGCCAAGTATTTCGGGTCAAGGCCCTCGGTTACCCGTCCACTGCCTGGTCCACCCCAGATCACTAGTGATTATGCACAGAAGGCATAGATTTGAAACTAAAGTTTAAAAGGCGCATGTTATCCTTGATATGTGGCTATGAAATCCAAAGAGTACAAGAGCGAGGACTCAATAACAGCATACCGAAAGCTATGGACATAGCAGTAGAAATATAAACTATACAGACATAAAAACCTATGACTATAGACAGACTGTTATTTCATAACCTAATATGTTTCTATGACATACAAACACTTAGTATTTAGAACTTAATCAAAATTAGGCTAAGTCCCACTGATTGTAAATAACAATTCCCTCTTTGAACACTTGTTTGTTAAACTTGTCATTTAAAATATGATGTAAAAATCAACATTAATAAATTTTTTAATAAAAAAACCTAAACGTTATACCGCAGAGCTGTCACAGGAATGTCTGAACACTTAACTGTTCTAACTCTGCTGAAGCAAGCTATTCCTGCTCATAGTAACTGACTGCACTGTGTCAACCTCAAGAGTCTCATTTTCTTCAGAACTTTGAAAAAAATCTGGAAATTCCACACATGGAGACATCTAACACCGGTGCTGGGGAAGACATTTCTCTGATGCTATGGAGAAGACCCGGGAGAAGAAGCCTGCAGCTTTGCTCAAGAAGCAGGCTCAGCAAGCCTCTTCCGTGACGTCTAGTCACTGTGCCACTCTCAACCTTTTTCAGGAAGATGGAGGTCACCAGCAGATTTGTGTCGTCGTGAGATCCCAACTACACAGGAATGGCCCAGTCACTCACACACACCATCTTCTCCTCCCCTGCAGCCCATGCTGGAGGACCCCCTTCAGGTAGCACACACCAGACTCAGTACAATACCTAGCAGGGAGCAGGAACACCCAGACATACTGTCATGTGGAGTCAGCACATCCAACTCTCCGGGTTGCAAAGAACAGGAGAAAGCAGTATTGGGTAGCTCCTGGTCCTCCTACTGCTTTATATATTCAAGATACATGGAACTCACTTAAGGATGATAATGATATACATGTATTTGGGAGTTCTTGAGGACAAAGTATCATTATATTGCCCAACGTAACCCGGAGCTCTGGACTGGACCTGATTCTCCTGCATACCTGGGAGTACACATGCACACACAGGCAACCCACAGACCTTCACCTAAAGTCCACCGATCAGCGAAGCTTCACCCTCCGTCTAGGATAACAAGGCTAATCTAGAGCCCTCAGGATGATAAAGAATACATTTTACAATTGATACAGTTACCTGTCCTTGAGGTCAGCACAGAATTGGATGTATGTATCTCCTAGAATTCGATAGAGAGGTCTTCTAGATAATTTTATCAAAGACTACACATAGGGTCTTGTCAAATGCTACCTTTATATTCAATCCTGGTAAGTTATTGAGTAGGCACTTAGGAAGTCAACCTGGCTCCGTAGCTGTTGCCAACTATAGTGGGATGTCCAAATGGGCATCAGTTACTCAAAGGGGACCATTCCTATAGGTCCAAGATAGCAAGAATATTTCATTTGCAGCACTCTCAGGTTCTGTTGTGCTTGGGAGGCCAGGTGAGGGTACAGAATCATTTACTACATTATCTGTGAATTCGTAATACTTGGGAATCCACATGGATACTCCCAGTTACTGGGCAGTTAGAAAATGATGCCATCCACAGTCCCCAAGAGATAAGACTTTGGGGAGTTTATCTTTTGAGGTCGTGATCTTCACTGGGGAAACAGCATAGCTTCTGGATATCCAGAGAAACCTCTCCACGAACATGTCAGATCTAAAGCGACCTAGAATCCTCCAAATGTAGCAGCTTCATTCACACAACTCTAAGGATTGGGAACCAAGGAAGACAATTTCAGAGCTCTTTCCTGTCTCAACTCAGAATATAAGAAGGATGAAAGCTAGAGAGCACCCAAAGAGCAAAATAAGACAGGAAAATAACTCCTTGAAGTCTATGACTGAATTCTCAATGGGCTTATCAGTCTCACTACAAGAATGCATTCTTCAAGAGTTAGAGGGATGGTGCAGTACCTCTTACACTCATCATGGTTGGCCAAAGGAACTGCTAGGAGAGGGGGGAAATCCACCTTATCAATCTTTGCTTATAAACCTGGCTACACGAGAAACAGGAGCTGAAAGAGTGCTCGGCAACGCCAATCAGAGATAAAATCTCCAGACACTCTGGAAGACAAAAAGCCTCCTGTCCAACTCTTTATACCTACAGGGTAGTAAAGAGATTCCCTAGCAAGCATGAGGCCCTGAGCTGCATAACCTGTCATAAGAACCGGGCTGTGACCATTCGTGTCAGATGACAAGGCTCCCCATATCCGGAAATTAATCAAGTATGAAGCAAAGCTTTCCTACTTGGACAAAACTTTCCATGTACCTTCAACGAACTTCACCCAGAGAAAAAGAAACCCTGGCTGTGTCCACAAGGTCAACATACCTCGGTTTTCATCTCAGGGTAAACATCTGGAGCTCACCTGAGACCAAGAGCAAAAGGGGCAATTTTCTTTTGTCAGAGATGAGTTGCTAGAGCTTCCCTTCTGCTTTTCACCATGAAAAAATAAACTCAGTAGAGAAAGTGGGTCACCTATCAAGAAACCATGAATATGAGAACCAGGTGAAGATCTCAGTGGCCCAGGTCCCCCAGTGAGCCTTATACTTGTCCCTAGTGTCCAGTGAATAAAATGGAATACTTCCCCAGAGAATATATATGATCCCTTATCCAGGCCATTCCAAATGCTATGGCTTGGGAACACACACACACATACCTGTCAGGAAGAGTTGCCCTTGAAACAAAGTTACCTACGAAACAGCAGCATCTAGCAAATCAAGGTCAAAGCATGACTTCAGTCATGTGTCCACAAGAAACTCAGCTGATGGAGTAAACTACTGCCACACAGGGGGCAAAGTCAAAGCTGAACACTTCCTCGTGAATTTCAGAATGTTATTCTATATTCCTGGGTAGAATCTCTGGGATCAGCAAAACATGGGTTTCACATCTATGGCTGAGATTGGCCAAAAAGGAAAGGTGACAATCTTGAGAATAGTAAATGCAGCATGCTTTCCAGAATTCTCTGCAGTCCAGAACATGGAAGCAAAGAAGTTTCTCATTCACCAAAGACCACCCATGGTTAGTTCTTACAACAAAATGGCTTTTATCAGAGACCAAGGCCCAAGAACAGCCTTCATCTCATGTAAATTCTAAGCTCAACAAAATAAAGCTTATAGGAAATGGGATCCCAAAGACTTCATATCAAGATGACTAGCTGCATTTCATCTCTGCACATTTAGGTATTATACACATGTACATGTGTGGAATCTAAATCTCTATCATATCTGAATTGTTTCAAGTTAAATATAGTAGAAGAAATGTACAGCATACAATTTACAATGATTCCTTGTCATAAGTGGATCTAGTTTGACATCTCCAGATCACAATACCACCTACTTTTTGGGGTACTGATCTTAAGGCTTGAGATAAATACCTACAATGATAAATGGTTGGTCTACAAGTGGTGATTGAGGAAATTGGAGATGGGCACATGGCTGAGGTCAAGGGTGGAAAGTCATTTTCTTAATGCGGGGGTTGGGGGGTTGCTATAGTGAGCATGGAGCACTACTCCCTATTGAATATAGCCAGAAAGTTGGCCTTTGGTTAGAATTCTGGGCTTCCCCAGGCCACTGTCTCCATCTTCATTTGTAGAAGGAGAGAAGTTGTAGGCTGAGGCTGGAATAGGTGAGTACCAGAAAAATTTAACATGAGCTGCCAGGTCTGAGATGGAAGGGGTCCTAAGACTGAAGATAAGCCAAGAGGGTGGGTATGACAAGGAAAATGTTTTCTAGAGCCACTCAGTCATCAGGGTTCACATGGCACTTAGTGCCAGGAAATCCCACCAGGTAGAGCTAGTGCTTGAACCCAGAGGACACATTTTAGACACTCAAGAAAGGCACCAGAGTCTACAAAGTAGGGATATTGGACCACGCATCTCCTGAGCTCTGCTCAGAGAGTTCTATCCCTTTCAGGGTAGCTTCTGCTCTGGATCAGATGAGGCCATTCCTGACAGAGCTGGAAAGCCCTTGGCTCAGCCCGTGGTCTGTGCTCACCCAGTATTTCCTCCTGTGGAGACAGACATACGTCAAATGGCATCCAGAAGATTGAACTGGCCTCAGACCATATGCTAGAAACATCCGAACAGAGGCAACTCACAAGACCCTCTGGATTAAACGCTTTCACAGGACCAAAATAATTCCTCATTTGCATAATAAGAAATTATGCTCCTGAGTAAACATTGGTCCTGAATTTCCCGAAGGTTGTGTTTGCCAAAGTCCCACTGTAGTAATGTAGCCTGAAGCTCAGGGCTCAAAGCCATTCTCCTGCCTCAGGTTCCCAAGGACCTGGGACTGGATATCCCCAGCATCACACCCGGCAACCTGGCAGACCTTCATCTAAATTCACTTGAGCCATCAGAAGCCTCCCCCTCTAGCTACAGCTAAGGCTACTTTACAGCCATCAGGATTGTAAGGAATAGTTTTGTTAGAAAAATACACTCTAGTAGGCTTTGAATAGTCACTTCAAGCATTCCTGACCACTAAGACAATTAGAAAAACCCTGGTTTCTGAAATACTGAGAAGTATAACTCCAGAAGGCAGGCATGGCACAATGGCACTTGCCCATAGAGCAACACACAATAATATCCAAGTGGGAACTGCGCAAGCTGAGAAGTTGCCAGCAGCTTCTTCCACTACTGCCACATGGCGCATGACACTACCCTTGCCAGGTCAATAAGCCTCTTTCCGCATAGGAAATCTAGCCAAGTGTTCAAAAGTGTCCTAAGTTCCTTCGGGCTTCTCTCAAAACACTCACACACCTAAGGGGTGTCACATGCCCCCCTAAACACTACACCTAAGGGCGTCACATGTCCCTGTGTCAAGTCATGGGGAAAACTTCAAAGAAGCTGCCCTGAAGGCCAGCAGTGCAGAGTGAAAGCTCTTGCTTTGAGCTGAAGGTGAGCTTAGCTCACTGTCAGACATGAACCCAGACTCAAAAGAAAAAGAAAGCCACAGGGTTGTGGCCCTCAAGCCTTTCACTGGAAACCCAGGCACAGAAATCATGGACAAGTTGCCAGTTCCCCAGCCCATGATAGGCGGGATAAATATGACCTTGGGAAGTCACCATCGACAGTGCAAATATAGAGGAAATTATATGAAAGCTCATCCTGTGAGGTAAACATCCCCTACAAAAACTCAAGTATTCTTCGTTGAGCAAAAAAAAGGAGGTTAACTCTAGGAGCAGAAGCAAGGTTCCCTTTTAAAATCATATGAATTTGAGGCACATAGAAGGGAACACAGCCACCTCAAGTTCATGGGTACGGATGTAGACATCAGGGGACTTCTTGTCATCAAGGAAACAGTGATCACGGATTCAAATTGAAGGAGGCTTGAAAAAGCCAAAAACTACAGAAAAGTTATGCTACCACATTCCATGTTGAATTCTAGTCCACTGTGTTCTGTCACCCTGGGACCTGCAAGTCACCTTTCAGCCAGAAACTATTCTGACTGCACCAACACTAGAGGATAAGTTTATTGGTGCATTTTCAAAGCCTAACTGGCCTTTAGCTAGAAGAGGAAAAATTTCTAGACCCTCACAAACTTGGAAACCAGGTGTTTCCAACATGCACAAGTCACCTGCATAAGGGCAAGGATTCCCAGCTGCTGGGCACATACATTTATTCCCCCTAAACTGAAAAGGCAAACTATAAAAATTGGCATAGAGCCCTCATGCTCTCCAGGGTTTACCTAAACTCACTTCTATTTTCTTTGGGACTCCCCGGGCATCTGACCAAAGCTATATGGCTTTTTCTCATTACTCCATATAATTTTCCAATTATTCTATCATCCAAGTTCTTTTTTTCCATATATTCTTATTGTAATTAATACAAGGGTTACATTAGATTCACCAGATAGAAGGTACATTATTGACATAAGAAACGGTATCAGTATTTGTGATGGTCCCCATTTCCCTTCACCCCTCCCCCTGCACAACTTGATTTACCCCCTTCCGTCTATTTCAAATAACCAATTAACCATATATAAAATATATCATATTTTATCAATATGAGATAACCAACGTACAGTAAATGAGATGAGAGATAACATAGTACTTTAAGGACAACAATCATTATATGGTTTTTGTTTCTTTATCCTGAAGGTCCTTACAGTTAGTGTCATACCATATGGCCTTATTTATCTAGATTTGGTTGTAGTGTGAATCTCTGATCAAATGTTTCAAATGCCAGCTAATGGGAACAAGATAACAGCTTTACCTCTAGGAAAGCATCAATGCTGCTGTCCTACAACGAAATGGTTAGCCTCTTCCCACACACTGGCAAAGTTTTAGAGAGAACTGGAGTTACCATAGCATCTACATAATGGCATTCTATCAAGCCCAAACATTTGTAGCAGCTTCTTAAAGCATGGAGCCCAAAAAAGAATGTGGAGTCCAAGAATCTCAGTACTGGGATGGACAAACTGGTTCTTTTCAGTAAGAGTGGAATTGCCCAGTAAGAGTGGATTGTCTGTCCTGAGACCATGACAAATTTTAGGACTGAATTATTACATAATCATCTGGGAAGAGTATTAAATCCTACAACTCAATTCTGCAACCAGTGCTAGAACAGCAAGGTAAGGCATTCTGCCTGTCTCCACAACATCTACACAAAGTGTCCCAGAAGAACCTTCTGTGGTATACACTGCTGCCTTCAAGGATTCACAAATACAAAATCAGACTTGGTAATGAAAACTGCTCCCTGCTACATTCTGCAGCCCACACAGACCTCTGCGCCATCTAGAAATCAAACAGGGGACCAAGTCACTCATCTGTCAGAGGCTGGACCCAGATCTAAGCTCTGCTGATTCCCATTAGATGCATTTTCTGTGCTGAGATTTGTGTCTTATTGCCTCCCTCCCTGAACTGGTGGCAAACCAGTACTGACCAAGGCTTCTGTCTGTCATGGGGCTTGCTCTCAGGGCCTGAACACTGTCTCTGACCTCTGTGGGCTCAAAGCTAGCCCTCTTAACACATTGAGTCACAGCACCACTTCAACTATGGCTTCTTTAAGAGCATTTCAAACTCTAAGCTGAAGTAGACTCTGCAGTTTTCCTTATGCTCCACTGTACTTGGAAAATCATTTTCATGCTGGGTATCAATCCAATCAAGTACTGGGTCTTGTTATCTTGGCAGAAGGAGATACCTTTTACAACTCCCGATGGGTGCTTTCCTGTAAATCCTGTCAACATGCTGGATTTCAAAGATTAAACGGCCTCCTCAATCAGCCAACTTCACTGGCCAATACTGGTTCAGGATAACAAGACAGTTCCTTGCTACAAATTCAGAGAACCATGTCCTCTCCACTCAGGTTTGTATGAAATGGTCTTGAGCCACCCCAAAGCTGAATGGACTACCCCTACAAGGTGCAATTATCTTCTACCATACAGTAAGACATACCTCTTCCAACAGTAGTGGTCACAGACCTGTGAGTAGGACACTGAAGACCCCATGCCCATACTAGGATCCATCTTCAGCAAAAAACTGGAGCCTGACCAAGGCTTTGCTTTCCATGAAACATATCAGGGCCCAGAAACACCCAGAACACAAGTCTCCTCAGTTGTCCTCCATCCTTCAGTGGTGGTAGCTATTTTGCTTTTTAGTCCCATCACAATGTCAAGTCTCATGAGCTTCTGTGCCCAGCAATACTGAGAGCTAAAAGTTTGGAGTAGCAACCACATCAAGGGAAGTTCGGATGTCATCATGGCTGTGAACCTCCAAAGCAGACTGAGACCATAGATCCACCTGGGTAGTTTGGTCTGAGGAAGAGGCTGGCCTGATGATACAGCTGGCTAAGAGCTGGCTAAGATAATGTTCCCTGTTTCAAATATAGCCTACACCTAGAATGCTGGGTGAGTCCAATGGAGCCCATCACTGGCCCTGTGCTCAAAAAGCATCCACATGCTCAAAGACAGAAAGATACAGAAAGGTCCTAGATTTCAAACCTACAACCACATGTGACATGCAGAGTGGGGAAAAGAGCTCCAAGATATTCTGGATCCTAGAAACCCAGATTTGTATGAAGAATGAACCATGTTCTGCTTGGCAACATGGAGAACAGTTACAGCAAGCAGCCTAACAATCCACAAGCCAAGCCCTAACCCAGTGACAGGAAACTCAAGAAGCACACTGCAGCCTCAACAGAAGCAGCACAGAGAACAAACCTCGTAAGAGAAAGACATTCTAGCATTGACTGGCTCAATAGCAAACCACCAAGACAGCAAGAAATGAGCATGAATTTCACCCTTCTGAAAGGGCTGCTTTTACCTCAGCCATCTATAGCAAGTTACAGGACACGGCCAACTGTACCTAGAAACTGTGTCCTATCAGTTCAGTCCAACAGTCTGACAAATGACCAATGCACCCAAGCTTACACCTACAACCACCAGGTGATTACCTATTTCTCTTATTACCGGGCACGGTAGCTTATTCTGGTTCAAATTGGATGGAATTGTTCAGACCAGTATGTGTCGAAAACACTCAGGAACGTGCACAACTCTTGGCTTGTTGTAGGCCTCTAACAATGAGGCACAGACCCAAAGGCACGAAGGGAACCCTTCATAACATTTGAACTTCATGGCTCATTCTCATAGCCTGAGATCCAAATACATGCTCCTGTAGGGCGATTTAGGCCACACACCTTGCAGGGGCAGGGAGTATTATACTAGCTCCTGTAATAATTAAGCCCTTTCCAGCAATGAGTGCCCACACTGACCTGTTATGCAGCACCAAATGCTAACCAAGCAGTACTTCCCTCAGCATGGCTGAGGAAACAAAGACTTAGCCTATCTCCTGATGAACTAGGTGGCTAAAAATGGCCCACCACCATCTAATGCAGATCCCCGAAGCCGGTTGCCTGTGATATCTGCCCCTTGGCAAAATGCCAAACTCCAGAAGAGTTAGACTTGTGAAGCTGGCTTAGGCAAGGTAGTTAAAGAAAAGCTTTTTTTAACCAGTCCTGAGACTTGAACTCAGGACCAGAGTGCTATCCTTGGGCTTTCTCAAGGGTAGAGCTCTACCACTTGAGCCACAGAACCATTTCCAGCCTTTTTTTCCTATGTATGTGGTACCAAGGAATTGAATCTGGATCTTGGTGCATGCTAGACAAGAACTCTACCACTAGGCCAAACTCCTGGGCCAGAGAAGTTCCCTTTATTAAGAAGTTTTCATATAGCTGATTCAGACAATAAAGCACAATGTCTCCAGACAAAAGTATCTAGACATGAGCAAAATTAGCCCCTACAAGGATATGAAAGTCATGGGCATTCAGACTCCTGAGCATTCAGACCTGAGGACAAGTTTTTATCCATGTCCCACCCTGGAAACCATGACATTGAGTAACAAGTTTTAGGAGAAGTAGCAGTGAAGGGGAAACCAGAACCAGAAATGAGTCCCAGGCCCAGCTAGAGAACAGGATTTCCAAGGGACCAAAGCATCTTCTGTGGAAAAACTGGAACATCCTCTAGAATATTCTGCACCCTCCCCTTCCTAAAGTCATGGAGGAAATGCTTCCATTCTAGCACCCCATCAAGAGAGTAGAGCTGTGGCATATCTTACTACAGAGCTGCTCTGGAAGCTCACTCAGTTCTGACAACCTCCACCCCTTACCACTTAGATGTCTACAGACATGTTTTGTCACAATGGAATATACCTCCCTTCTGCAGAAGATGCTAATTCAACTCTAATGCTCAGCACAGGTCCCAGTGGTGGTGAAGGATCATGCAGCAGAAGACATCCCAACTAATGAGGTAGGTAGAAGGGTCCTGACACACTTTCTCAGAAAGCCAAATACTCTGAAGTCTTTGCTGTGTAGGGCCAAAGGCAATGCCTCCAGGTTTAAGAGGTCATTGTGGGTAGAGTTCTCTGGAAATAAAAGCCACATCTCTACCTTAGAACATTCAACTTCGGTCAAAGTTTTCTACACCCTGTAAAGACAACCTCCGTAAGTGCTATAGATTCCCTTGCCATGTCAAGAATGAGAATCGTCTGCCGAGTTCCCAACTCCTTTGTTTTGTGACTGTAAAAAGCTCAAGTAGCCTCTGCCAAGGAAGACTATCAGTCCTAACTTGAACCTGTTCCTAGGCCAAAGTCATTTAGTCATTTAGAGCAATCAGCTTTATTTCCTTAAAGCAGAGCTACTTTGAAACAACAGCAGCCATCAAGGGAGCTCACTCAGTTTGATGAAGCTGAATGCCCTCTTGGCTGACAGATTAAACTATAGACTGCTGTGCTCTGGACACTGCGATGTTGCTCCCCGTTCTCCTCCAAATGTATACAATGCAGTGTCCATACAGAGATGCTTTGAAAGCTAGGATGAAGGACCATCTTTCCCATCAAGATTTCCACCTGGGCTACACCTAAGTTAAGACAATACTCAGACCCTGGAATGCAAGCTCTGCAGTCTCTATTCCAACCTGACAGGTTTGTCCACAGATGAGAAACCCTTTGAATCAAGATGTTCTGTTCAACAGTGAGAAACTCTTATGCTTCATAGTTTAAGCACACAGGAAATTAAGGAATACTTCAGTGGTCATTTCCAAGGGAAACTATTTGATTGCTTTATAGAGAATTTCAAGAAGCTAACATGGTCATGAGACTCATACTGCAACACATTATACATTAGATGCTCGAGGATATCCTGAAAATACAATAGCCAGGGTGCCATCAGCAACTAGAAATCTTCATTCTGAGCCGAGGTCACTCGAGTCTGGAGGGCTGGTCAACCACATGCATGGAGTTTAGAAGTTGTAATAGAAGCATGTTTTCCTCTCCTGGAAAGAAAATAGAAAAGATTGCCAAAAGCCTCACCTCCCACTATAGAGAAATAGCAAGCCGTTTATAGAACGACAAGAGGTAGAAACAAACTGGATGACTTCCACCATGTAAGCATTGCTTTACTCTGCAAGTCAGCCAGCGCTTCCCCACTCCTTGACTGCTCATGAGTCTTCTGTTAACTTAAGACGAGAAATTGATTCTGTGCAAAATAAGGAAACTGAAGGGCAAAAACAGAGGTAGAAGTTATTAGCAAGTAACTTCCAGGGAGGAAGTGGGTATGCTCTCTGCTTAAAACAGCATGCCTTCTTACAAGCAGGTAACCATACCACAGCTGAACTACGTCCTCTTATGAAATCGTCTACTTCTTTAGTTGCCAAGTCACTGCACTTCTAAGTGTGACTGAGGACAGAGTGAAGAGGTTGGATCCCAAGACACAAAGTAATGTCCATACTCTGAGGAAGCAGTGCCATCAAGCCATTTCAAGAAATGTTCATTCACCAAATATGGTCATAACTTTACTAGGTACCTTCTGGAACACATTCATAAAACAAATTCACCAAGTACATGGAAAAATTACAGCCATCTCCCATGTCTTCTTCAATCCAGAAATGTTCCACTCTTCTGTCACGACCCTGCCTTAAAAGCCATTACAATGTCCTCAGGATACCCTTGCATCTTCCAACTGGTGACACCTCAGCTTCTATTACGGAGGTTCTGACTCATGGGAAAAAGTGAGCACCCTGCACAAAATCAGAAAGAACTGCTCCCTTCACTGCCATGGATCTTTGATAAACAGACTGAGAAACAGGACAGCATCCATGTGGGCCTCCTGCAGTGCAGAAGGCACTTGTAATGCAGAAAAATCTGATGAGGATTTGCTCACTCTAAGGGCATGAACAACTCGACAGGACACTGCTCTCTGGGCACAGCTGAACAGACTCAGTTCCACTGGAAGGATACTCTTCTTTAGGCCCAAGAAACCCATATGCTGCACAAAATGCTCCCGTTGGCAACATCAGACGCATGGAGATACACAAGAGCAAGGAGAAGTTCTGGTGCATTTTGTACTTCACATGAATGCCAGTCTGACCTTGTTGCTAACGACAATCTGAATCTCACAGAAATCATGGGTAATTCAGCTGTAGTATACAAGGACAATTTCCAGATGCCTAGCGTTTATGAAGAACCTGAAAAGAACCATGGCCTTCTCAAAACACCATACCCAAAGCAGAGTTCTCTAGCAGTCACTCAAGACCTAAGACCTCACAGAAACATTTCCTGACCTAAACCACAGAATCCAGCAGTTCCAAGAGCCAGTACTCCCATCTCTACTAGGGCAATGATCACGTCCATCTTTCCAGTCAGCCACAGTCAGCTCCCCCCCCCCCCCAGGATACAGAAAGGACATAGCCCTCTTGCCAGCCAGCTTCAGCACGAGAGTAAGTCCTTTGAAAATAAACAGAGGCCAGAGTATGCCTGGCTATGAGAAACCACTGCCTAGAATGCTTCATTAGAGAAGAGCCTGTATGATTATTTCTTAATGAATAGTGAAGCCCACAGATCTCTTTGGTGCTTGCATAGGCTTTCTGCTTTGATCCTTTCATGTGTGATCATGCCACAGTAATGGCTCAGCAGTTCAAGATATCCAGATAATCTTCTAGATAAGATCAGAGTCTAGATACACAGACCAAGTTATAAACCAATAGCCAGGCTTGACTCCTATTATCCTCAGTGGTACACACTGACCTACCATTGCTAATCAGAACATGGGCTGAACATAGGAAAGCTGAGTATCAGCTCCACATAATACCACATGCGGCAAGCATAGAAAATGCAGTTTCTAAAAAAGCATCTGTGTCTACACAGAATCTGTTTGACCAAGGATGGGCCTCACGGGCTCAGTACCCACTCAAAACCTAATGCTCAAGTCAAAACCACAAATGTCTGTTGTGAGACAAGCCACATCACTCGCCCAAACAATACAAAAATATCTGGAAGAACGATAATCTGGTAACTGCTATGGGTTTACTAGCTCTTTCAAGGGAAGGTAACAGGTTAATATTTACTTCCCAAAAGTAGGCAATGGAACTGTAAGAAGTAAATACAATTAATCCTGTGCTTTCTGATCACCTGCCACTTTCACTCTCACCTGAAGAAAGTCCTTGAAATCAGTGACCCGCCATCTCTGGTTCCCCTCTAATATCCTAATAAAGGTTTCTGCCTACAGCTCCTCATACACCACGGAAGCAATCAAACTATTTGTGTTCAAGAACAAAAATGTCCTGCTCCAAGTACTAGCTATTTGGTGGTAGCCTTTACTTCCTCCACCTCTTCACATTGCTTCAGGTAGTCATTACTGAAGGTCAGATTCTGAATCGAGAAACACTTGGTCTTGACTGAACTCATCTGTTAGATACCACCGGGTGAAATAAAGAACATGTGTTTGAACACCAAAATTTCCCTATTCAAGACCATGTGGCTTAGGGTATGAACCCAACTGAAGGAGCTCTGCAAGGAATATTGACAGCTTTGATGAGGGAAGTATCTTAGAATTCTAGGCAAGTTGGAAATACAGGGTCATGGGTAAAAACAGCAGCAAAGCATCCAAGTGCCAGTCATAAAAGTCAAACAGGCCCCTGAAACATCACTCAACTAGGCTCTGTGGCTTGTGACGCTCTTTATACCATACCAGGAAAGTAGAAACTGCCAGTATGTGAGGCGGTTTAGTTCACAGATGCTGATAAATGCCCTATAGTGCATGTAGAGGATACAGTACCATAATGAAGATCCAGCCCAAACACGTCAGTATATAAAAGAGCATCGAATCCTGCTAAGTTGGTATTTGCACCTTGTTCATATACATTGGAATGTTAGATGTGTGCATACTGAGTCTAAGTGGGGCCAGCTTGTCCTCAGTGCCATCTTGGTGGATGGAGTCTTTCTAGAAAACTCTGGAGGCTGATTTCCTCACCACAACCCCCAGGTGATAGCACCTGAATTCCTGGAGGTAGAGGGGACAGACTTTCACAATAGGATCCCAGAACTACCAGACCTCTGCTATGAGTTTGAAAGGCTCAATCTTCGACCTCTTAGTGATCTTGCTCCCTAACCATGACCCTCTTGAACCTCTCCATCCCTTCCACCTTTATGCCATGCCTCGAGTCTCCTGACTCCTCAGGTCACTGTGCATCCCTCTTCAACACTCCCTCAGAGTTCATCTGGCCTGCTGAGATTGTGTTCTTTTCTACCCCTTCCTCCCTTTTTGGCTCAGTTTCCTACCTTTTTGGATCAGTTTCCTCATAGTATTAAGTGCACTGGATGCTGCAAGTTCTTGGGGGACATGGGGGACATGTTGCTGGCTTTCTAATGAAGACACAGAACCTCTCAAAACGTGGGTTCTCTATCCCCAAATCCAATTTCCATGAAACAGAAGGATGAATAGAAATACAGCTAAGGATTTGTAAATTTCTTCATTTGGAAAACTCCCACCCCCACCCCTGCCACCATTAAAGTCATTCTCCACAGAGTGAACAAGTAGCTAAATACAGCCATTCTCCACAGTGAACAAGTAGCTAAAGTCAGCCATTTTACCAGTATTTTCTCATTCTTCCTGTGAATTATACACAATTTGCTCTGCTATCACAGGTGTGCAAGATTAGAGTATATGACTGCTGATGGCTACCCTGCAGTTGTCTCTGGAGCTTCCACCACATTCCACTCATTTGTATTAATTTCATTATACACCATCTCCCTACACATTCTAACTTTTAGCCTCCAAACAAAGGTACATTGCCGTGATTACTACCCGGTGAAATTGCCATAATTTACCATCTAGGCTTTTCCAATGCTTAAGGGAAAGGAGGATGCAGTGTTAATGAATTCACTCTTAGTAACACATTTACCTTTATCTTTGCCCAGGGGAAGTTTTTGAATCGTGGTTCCTATGCCAAGCTTTGAGTTAATACTTTGAGAATATTAAATTCTAGAGAAAATTGTTCTTAATGTCACAACTAATATCTGCTTAGTGCACACCACCAGTCTGGGGGTAGAGAGAAGCCCAAGTGATGGGTCCAAGATCCTGTGAGTCAACTGTCCTGCCTATTTATTACCCTTGTCTCCACGAGGAGACGGGAGTAGCCCACATTTCTGAAGGATCTCAGCTTAGTAAGAGGAACATGGTAGTTCACACTGGATCAAGACTACTGGAGGAAGGAAAAGCACATCAGGCAACACTTCCTAGGGTCATCCTCAAACCCATCCAAAAGAAAGTGCCCCAGAGCCCTTAGCCCATTGCTTTCTGGTTCCCAGCTTGGCATCTGGCCAAGGGAGCCCTTTGGTACCACCTGGTGGCCATGGGTAAAATACCAGCGAAGTAGACACTGGAGAAACACAGCTTACATCCTTCCCTATGAACCCATGTTCTCAAGTAAGCACATTTAGGAGGATCCTGTGGACAGACCGGAACTTCCTGAGGATCCAGCAGCAAGAGTCATCTGAACTCATTTGTATGCTCTTTGACAACTGCTTCCCAGACTGCGTAGGTGAAGCAGCTTTGGCAGTCTAAAAGCTAGTCTAATGTACCATGTGAAATCTATGCAATCTCTAGAAGAGATTGTCCCTCTCTGCTACAGCTTAACTTGATGCCTCCATCACGGTCTTCATGACTTGTTCCAATGTAGAAGAGATAAATTTCGGGGTACCCAGAATCCAAATTCCCAGGCCAGAAGCACTCAGATCTGATCACAACCTCCCTCATTGACCCAAAGAGCTGTATTAAGCATCAAGAGACCTCAATCTCGAAGTTAGCCTATAGCATCTAGTAGCAATTCAGATTTTAAGCTCTTTACAACCCAGTCTCCCAGAAAGGCAGGCACAGACAGTACCCCAATGAGAAGCAGCTGGACTGCGTGGGGCCATATACAAGATATTACATAGAAGCCAGGCCCCAACCTCTGAAAGCAGGTCCTCTCTGAAAGCATTGCCCTCTTCCCCATCTGCAGAAGTATGCATACAAGAAACAAAGCATCTGCTCATCACAACTGTTCCCACTGTCACTGAATATACTAACCACGTTATTCAGGTGACATTTCTGACAAAGCTTTTGTTAACTAGAGCTAAGCAAGTCAACAAGTGTATTGCACTACTTTACAGCATGTCTTTGTCTCCAAGAATTCCTCAGACTCTTAAAATGCATTGTGTCATGCCGACAACAGCAACCACTATGTTTCCTGGATAAAAGTCTGACTTAAACATGTGAAAGGGTATCAATGTATGTGAATTAATGCACCTTCTATCTGGCAAATATCATGTAACCCTTTTACTAATTACAATAAAAAAAATAAAATATAAAAAAAAAGTCTGACTTAAATAACAGGACTTGTGGAAGCACCGCCATTTTCGTGTTCATTCAAAGAATAAGACTGAGTAAAGTTCATCTGGTTTCACAACAAAGCTGACAGTATTCCAGGAATAGCTGGAATGCCCTTTTTACACACTAAAGTCTACCCACAATAAGAGAAGCAGGAAAATCTGAATGAAAAAACCAGTCACTTAAGGTGGTGAACGTGTCACATTCACTGCCATGTAGCATGAAATATAATTCAACAGACAAGGTTGTGCTGCTTAAAGGCCTACTACAGCTAAGCTGAAGGATTTCATGATGTATTCTTCAATCCTCATCCCACTCCTTGAAGTCCAGAGCAGCAGATCTGCACGACCACACATTGCCTTGATGAAGCTATGGAAAGCTCAGTGACCCTCAAGTTGATCCTGTAATTAAGTCCAAATAGAAGTTCTCATGAGTCTTAGTATGTGGCTGACAAGCAATGTAGAAGGCAGTCTACATCACGCTGGCATGTGACTACAGAAGTCTGCATGTTGAGCCAAGAACAAGAGGGTGTTCTACAGCCAAAATACATTCTATCAACTACCTGGACTGCCTGCCTTTCCCTTCTGGGGCTCACCTATTGGGGCCCCTGAAGACAACTCTTTGCACAGTTCTACCATACAGTGCTCCTGTTGGGAAGGGCTTATGCATCAGCTATGTAAGGGAAAGCAGTCACCGGTGACTGGAGGAACTCTTCAGAAGTGATAAGGGAACCACATAGAGAGGGCTCAGCAGCAAGTCGCAGGAACATCCCCACTTCTGCTCAGGCAAACCCTGTACCACAAACGAACTTCTCAAGGGCAGTCAGCTGAGCACAGTCCATTTTCCAGAGAGATTAAGGGAGCCTGGGGCTCCCTTCCTGATGTCCCCTGCGGTGTCAGAATCACCTTCCTCTCCCTATAGAATCCTGGGGTTTCTAGGAAGCACCCCATATACATGAGTTTTGAGATGGGGGCATCCCAGTGCCTCTCACCTGTAAACATTCATAAAATGATCTTAAGATAAACATTCCTAAGATGACCATAGTCCTCGACAGGAAGACAGGATACTTAATTTGTGTGGTTGGGCGTGCTTTTGGAATGACAGTCTACTGCCTTGAGCCCCTCACATAACAAGGACAACTTTGACATTGGCCAGGCGAGAAAAGAAGTTTGGGTTCATCGCACAAGGCACCTAAAACAGGAAATGGCCTTCACAGCCCAGGAGGTCCCCTCTTCCACAAGGAATACCCACAGCCCAGGGGAGCACTTTATGAGATTCTGTCTTCAGCATTGGGGTGGTTCACAGCCAGCGTACAACCACAACTCTACCTGCAACTCTGGATGAATTCTAGTGATTGATTTAAAGACTATCCAAAGAGTTCCAACAGAACTCCCAATTTGTTCAAAGCCACAAATGTTAGACATAAAACAATCTTTGTACTAAGTCCTTACTGGGTTAAAACCAAAGTTATCTTCTTCCGCCTACAGGACTTAAGTGATCACTGAAGCAAACAAGGAATTCAGTAGGGAGACTGTTTACCAACTGTCATGAGACAGTCATGATTGTTCCAAGAAAACAGGCCATGGATTTCTTCTAAGCAAATGTCTCACATGCAACACATCTGCTCAAAGATTCACTTCATAAACAAATCTACAACTGTTTTCTGATTACACCTGGATTTGTGGAGATCCACTCGGCAACAGTAACCCCTTCCCAATATGAAATATTCATCCCAGTTCCTCCATGGTCTTAGTCAGGGCCCTTGAGACTATGACTTTGAGTGAGCATACCCATCCTGTGGACTCCTCTCCTTCCCCCAGCTAAGGACACACAAGGCTGGATGCTGGCCTGCTGGCCTGCATATCCCAGTCTTTTTATCTATCTCCCTGAGCCACCAGCCACTCACACCAGTGCCTTCCAGCATCCCAGTGTTCCTCTTGTCTCCATTATTCCATCCATCCATCCATCCTACAATGATTTCTGTAGCAACTCTGATCATGTAAATCTTATCCACATCATGGTTGACATTCCAACACCTTTTCTCAGTGCCATGAGCAGTTCCCTTATGCTCTGCTTCAGCCATGCCCAGCCCCAATCCAATTTCTGCATGAGCATTCCTTCAGGCTAGCTTCATCTTTCTGCCAGTCACATCATGTCCTCAGTTCTTTTACTGCGCTCTTTCCTCAGCACTGAGATCTCTCCTTTGGAGTCGTGTCTCCCAGACAGCCGAGGGACATTCCCCATAGTTCCATAGCAGCTCCAGCATCCACACACACCCGTATCAAGAAAATACAGCATCTGAGTCTTACACCAGTATGCTAGAAGACAAACACTTTAACTCCTGTGCTAAACTAGCTTTACTCAGTGGAATGAAAGCCTGCCATAAAGCCTCCGAATCTTTCCTATTGCACCTGATCTTTTAGTGGATGAGAACACTTTTTGTCTAGAGGGTCCCCTCTGCTTAGTATGCTGAATTATGATGCTCTAACATGTTTAAATGGCACTTTGAGTGCTGCAAGAGGAGGATTCTTAATTCATGAATGAAATTCAGTGACAGAGTCTGCCATTCAACATCTATATGTCAGGTGGATGGAAGAATAGGACTGATTGCACACTCCATGCTGCCTCCAGAGCTTCTGGGCCAAGTGGGAGGGTGGACCCTCTCCAACAAGCCTGAGGCTCGAACTGCAGCCATCTCCTTTACTCCTCCAGGAGGCCATTCACCTGGAGAAACTTAGCTCTACCAAAAGGCCAACAGCAAGGATTCCAAGGAGACTGGCTTCATGCCTACACTGACGAAGCCAAGATCTTTGCTTTCTAAAGACACGTTGAGAAGGTTTTTGTGCTGGGCTTCACCTCAGGGCCTGGGAGTCTCCACTCCATTTCTGGCTTTTTCTTTTGTTTTTGGTATTAAGAGTCTGTCCGACTTTCCTGCTCCACGGGGCTGGCACTTCCTTCTTGGGATTTCATCCTCCTGAGCTGACGGGATCAGGGGCATAGACAGCCATGCCCTGATCTGAGGTCCTCCCCAGGGCACACCCTCCTGGAAGGAAGTTGAGGGTGGGTTCCTCTAGTCCTGTAGATAAAGAGCAGCAGCATCAGGACGGCATTCACTCTGTGCTGCCTGCTGGAGAAGGCGGCAAGGAGCCAGCAGGTGAGGCCAAGAGACGACCTAGACGAATACAGCCGGTCCTGTGGCCAGCAGTGGTGGACACGTATGGCGCCATAGTCCTGTCAGGGCCCAAGGATGCTACTTCCCGGATCCAGGGAGGATGAGCAGGGAGGACAAGAGGAGGAAGCTAGAGGTGGGGAGCAGCGCCAGCTGGGCAGCGCTCCTGCCACCCTAGATGGAGGGAAAGGACATTAACCCCACACCCCTCGGTCAATGTCCTCAGCCCTGTGGTGTCTTGACCCAGCCGGGAGGCCCACATGGGCAGCCTGAGCTGGCCTACAACGGGAAGAGGGATCGCTGGAATGGCCATGACCTGGACGAACACATCAAAACCACACACGAGGACCCTGTGTACACCTGTCCAGGCGGACACTGAAATCCCAGCAACTCCGAGAACTACTGGCCGTGGGGAACCTGAGGGACCAGCCCGCTCTCCCGAAGGCCGGGGATAAGGCGAGGCCCCAGTTCCCCTGGGCAGGACCAAGATCAAGCCGTGCAGGCCCTGGATGTACTTGACAGAGACTGGACTCCAGGAGAGCAGAAAGCAGGCCTTCTGCCCAGCATCTGGGGGTGCCTCCCCCAGTTGTTCCAGGACTGACAAGAACCACGTGGATTACCCAAGGATGGGGCAGTGACCAGCACCAGGTATGGACTGGAAAGGATCCACGCTCTCCTCCTGCACCTGCATGGGAGAGGCCAGGAGGACTGCCCACCCTGGGCAGGGTGTGATAAGCCTGGAGACTGTGGGAGAGCCAGCCAGGAAAGCACAGACGCTGGTGGAGATGCACCAAGGAGAACTGTAGGGGCATAAGGGCAGGAAGATAAAGCAAAAGCACCCTCAGAGAGCTCCCAACAGAGATGGAGAGAAGGCTTAGGAGACTCTGGAAAGGGCCCTGGCAGCTGTGCAGCCCTGCAAGTGCCAGCTCCAGGAGACCAGGCAGATGGAGGAGAGAAATTGGCCCTGCAACAGCATGGACCAAACTCCACAGCCCACAGCCATGGAGGAGGCAATGGAGGCCAGAAGACCTCATGGCCTTCTTCCTTGGACAGCAGTAACTTGTCACAGAAGGTCGTCCAGGATTCAGCATTCTCCCTCCCCTTCCCATAATTTTAAACATAGCAATGATCCGTATTTTAAACATTATGATCCATTCTTGCTGCTTATGAAAGCTTTTCAAAAATGTGTCATTTCACTCCTTTCCACAGTAAGAAACAAGGAATTGGAGGTGGTGTAGAAAGCAGGCTTGGGGTCCTATGGGTATCTTTTCAGAGTCGAGGGTAGTGATTCCTGCTTATCATCCCAGTACTACAGACCCTGAGGGAAGATTCAAAGTTCAAAGCCAGCCTGTGATTCATAGGAAGACTTCATCTCAAACTCAAAACAAATGTTTGTACTGATCAGCTACATTTCTGGCTTTCTATCCACTAGTAACATTCTGAAGGCAGATCAACCTTCCCTTTCAGTAGGGATTTTGCCCATCCTAGAGATGGAACTAAGGGCCTGGGCACTATCCTTGAGCTTTCTTAAGGCTAAAACTCTTACCACTTGAGCCACAGAACCACTTACAGCTTTTTTTTTTGTATGTGGTATCAGGAAATCAAGCCTATGGATTTGTGCATGAGAGGCAAACACTACCACTAGGCCACACGCTGGGCCCACATTCTTTAGTAATAACTAGTCATTTCCCAATTACTTAGTATTTTTACTGAGATTTTACTGTTCTGAAACTAAGTACACTTAGTCTTTCGTTCACCACAAGGAAGTTGATACAAGAGGCAAATAACATCTATCCTACAAATCTGAAATCCTAAGTCTAGTGTTCCTTTGGCTGCCAAATGCATTTCCTTTATCTTCATTCAGGAACTAAGTTAGCCTTGACTGGATAACCAGCTGTCTTTACCTTCAGTCAGTATTGCATGCAGCATTAACCCCACCGTATTACCCAGGTGCATAGACAACAGGTGAAACACCAGTTATGTGGGGACATGCTTGAAGCAGGTAAGGCAATCTCACCAAAGCCTGGCTGTAAACTTCTGGAATGCCCTCACCTTCCCAGACTTAATGGCATTTTCCATAACCTCAGGCTTCACAAGACAAACATCAATCCCCCCCCCCCCAGCAAAGATTGCTGCTTCAGGCCATTTCACAATAAAGACTACTTTCCTGGTGAGATGAGTCCTGTCTGTTCTTTCCCCTCTATTTTCCTGACTGGTAAACACTAGGTCTTTTTGATTTCTGTTGACTAGCTGAGAGGTAACATTGAAAAGTCTCCACACTATTAGAGAACTGTTTACTGGGAAAATTTGTGGGGTCATTAGGGCCTGAACTTGGCCTCGTGTTTACTGTGTTTACTATGCCAACCCCAATGGTTGCCTCCAACCCAAGAGGAGTTTCTCATCCCCTCCTCCTTTTGGAGTGTATGGTCAATTCATGTATACAGGGACATCAAGCTTTGGCTCCTCATCACTCTCTCCTCCCACATAGGAAGGTGTTTACAATACTATTGCTTTGTGATTGCCTTTCTGTAACTCCTGTTATCAAACTATTTCACAAAATTATACATTATCCAGTGCACCTCATCTCACAGCCAGCAGGTGTCACTTTGAAAATTTTACAAAGAACATTTTACAAAGGACAAAATAAGAGGTCCCTTGATCAAGTTACAGAGGTAGCTTCTAGGGAATTTGTCACTGGTTTTGTCATGATCCTCAAGCCTCTTCTCAGATCTTTGCAAGTATTGATGGAGTGTGATAAAGACACTAGCTTTAGCGACTTTGTCCTATCTGAGAGGAATCGCCAATGAACACGGCAGCCCCACTCCCCCTGCCTCATGATCATGAATCACTGGCTCTCAGGGTTCAGTACTTTCCATCTAGATGCCAATTCCAAAAACTTCCAAGCAGCCTAAAGCCTTTGCAGGATGCACAGATTCACATGCAATACCAGAGATTGCATGCCCAAGGCAGACAAGCAGTAACTGCTAAATTAAGGCTTGAAGCATCCAAGAGCTGAGACACTCAGTTGAGCAAACATTGGCAGGAATAGGTTCAACAACACCCTGTTCCCTGCTGACCAGTCCCACTTCATACATGGGAAGGTAAAAGTGTCCTGTGTCCATTTCCTACCTGAGGCACCTTTGAGGGTGGCCATTGCTCTACACCTTGCAAACAGATTGAGAAATCTACCTGTGCCCACATGTCAGCTTCCCTGGGGCCACCCTATGATTATGAAATACACCTTGCTCTGCTTAGTTGGCAGTTACTACACAAATTTCCTCGAAAATAAGCTTATCAGCATAGGAAAGAACTTTGCAGTATTAATTCACATTCTATTCCTTAATAGTCCCCCAAAACCATAATGGCATAGAAGTTGCCTTCAATAGCAAAGTGAGAAAACTTGCATCCTTGGGGATAAGGTATTGCGGAGTCTTCACCTTAGGATAGCGTAAGCCACCTTTGCAGTCTGTACACACTTGGTGGTGTCCTGAAAATGCTGTAGCAAGATGTCACTCAGTTCAATGTGCCACAGACTGTAGGCCAAATGGACAAAAGTCACCTGACTGAGGTCAGAGGAGCTACATGCTTAGTGTACAACTTCTCATCTGAATATTGTGACCTATTTTCGCTGTAAGGCACTTTGTTCCTAACTCATGACCAGTAGGCATGTTCCCCAACATGAAGAAAGTGAAAAGAAAATGCTGGACAATTCCAGGAAGAGAAATTATCCCCATTTTTTTTCTCCAGACTTTTTAAACTAGAGGTGAAGGAGTAAAGAGGAGCCTACTTCTTTGAGATGGATGAAGCCGTATCAGAGAGATCTCAGCCCAACAGCTCTGGGGGATCGTTTCTACAAAGCCTATCCTTCAAGTCATGGAGTTAGAGAACATGGGAAAATCTGATGGTACCAAATACAACCACTTGCCTAGTGGATCAAGCCACCCTTTGCTTCCCCTCAACATGGGGTTCAACAGAGGATCAAGAACACAAAGTCCCTTCAACATAAGGCACCTAGAGTATCAGGAGTCTATGAGGGGCCTTGGGCCAAGAAGAGGACAACCACCTGACATTCACCTATGAACTTCAACCGTGGAAAAAGCAACTCTCAACATGTGGTCCTCTGTTTTCCATTACCAGCATTTCTATGGTTCTTGCATTCAGCTTATAACTGCCACGCTGTGGTTTGGGGCCATGCAGTCTCTAGATCTGAGAAATCAGGAGCCCTGAGGGGCCTCTCAGAACTGAGCTCTTCCAGTAGCCAGGATGAAAAGCCACAACCTGGGGCAGCCTGCACATCCTCCAAGAAGGGGAAGAAGTGGGCTCGTCAGGACCGGCAGGCAGTCAGTTCAAAGGAGGCAGCAGGGCCTGGACTTCCATTCCTTGGCTCTGGTTTGTGGAGGTGGGTACCACGGAGCCAAGCAAGAGCAGATCTGCAGACAGAGGCCCCACAAAGGCAAGAGGAGACCGAGATTCCTGGGACAGACTTCCCAGCTTGCAGCAATAGAGGTGAGTCCTTCCAGGAACAGAGCGGTGATCGAGGCTGAGGTCCAGGGGTTCCAGCCTTTTGCTCAGAGGCAGTTGAGCAGCGAGACTTCCAAGGTAGAGGGGGTTCCACATTCTTCTCAGGCAGTGGTGAGTAGATGGGAATTCCTCCCGAGCACAGAGGGGTCCAAGGGTGAGGCCCAGAGGTTCCAGCCTTTTCTCAGGCAGTTTGAAGGTCAGGTGACCTCCCAGGAAAATAGGGGTCCTAGCCTCTCATCTCCATCCCAACTGCATGGAGATAGAGCAGCCTCCTATACATTTTGTACCACCAGCCTCTGGACACACAGTAGTTCAGTCCCACAGTCCAAGATCCAGCTCACTCCAAATGAAGGAAAAGGCTCTTTTGGCTATTTTAAAGCTTACCCATTGACTAAGGTGCTGTTCAAGCCTTCTACACATGTTCAAATGGCTACAGTGGGTGCTTAATAATTCTCTCCCTGTAAAATCAGGAATTTCAATGGAGGGTCATCCTGCAATGGCTCCTTTAGTGAACTTTTAGTTGCACAGTATAGCTCCCCAAAGACATTCTTTAGATATAATCTAAAGGTTCATATGGAACAAGAAAAGACCTAGAATAGCCAAAACAATTCTAGGCAAAAAGAGCAATGCTGGTGGTATTACAATACCAGACTTCAAACTCTACTGTAGAGCCATAGTAAGAAAAACCGCTTGGTATTGGCACAAGAACAGATCAGTGGAACAGAATAGAAGACCCAGAAATAGAACCACATACCTAGAGTCAACTTGTATTTGACAAAGGAGCCAAAAGATATACAGTGGAACAAACAGCCTATTCAATTATTGGTGCTGGCAAAACTGGGCAGCCACATGCACAAAACTAAAAGTTGACCCTAGCCTTTCGCCATGCACAAGCATTAACTCAAAGTGGATCGAAGACCTCAGTCAGACCAGAAACCGTGAAACTGCTACATGATAAAGTAGGAGAGACACTGGAACTCATAAGCATAGGCAAAAGATTCCTGAACAGAATCCCAGGGTCACTACAGATTGGAGACTCGATAAATGGGACTACCTAAAAATAAAAATTTCTGTACAGATAAAAACATAGTCGCAAAAGTAGAGAGACAGCCAACCAACTGGGAAAAGATATTCCCCAACAATCATCTGACAAATTCTTAATATCCAGTATCTACAGGGAACTCAAACTAATTCCCCCCAAACCCAATAAACCATTCACTAAATGGGCAAGAGAACAAGAGATTAAAACGGCAGAAAAGCATATGAGAAAATGTTCATCTATAGTCATAAAGGAAATGCAAATAAAAACCCTAAGATACCACCTTACCCCAACAAGAATGGATAAGATTTTGAACTCAATGACAGTTGCTGGTGGGGTTGTGGAGAAAAAGGAACCCTACTGCACTGCTGGTGGGAATGCAGACTAGTTCAGCCACTCTGGAAAGCAGAGTGGAGGTTTCTTAAAGAACTGAAAATAGACCTTCCCTACAATCCCGCCATACCACTTCTGGGCATCTATCCTGAACATCATGACCCAAGACATTATAAGGACACCTGCTCAGCTATGTTCATCTCTGCACTATTCACAATAACCAGGCGATGGAAACAACCCAGATGCCCTACTGCAGATGAATGGATACAGAAAATGTGGTATATATACACAATGGAATTCTACATAGCCAACAGACAAGATAAAATGGCATTCACAGGGAAATGGATGAATCTAGAGCGAATCATGTTGAGTGAGACAAGTCAAGACCTAAGGAACAAAAAGCGCATGGTATCCTTAATATATGGCTATTAAATCCAAAGACAAGAGCGAGGACTCAATAACTGCATACACAAAGCTATGGACTTGGTAATGGAAATACAAACTATATAGACATAAAACCCTATGACTCTATAGACATTTCTTAAACATGTTTCTATGACATAGAAACCCTTAGTATTTAGAACTTCAAAATTAGGCTAAGTCCCAGTGATTGTAAATAGAGATTCCCTCCTTGTAAAAAATCAAGTTTAACAAGTGTTCATCATAGTTTAAGTAACCTTAATTCTTTTAAAAAAAAAAAACCCTAGTGGTACAAGAGATTGAAGCAGTATAGAACACAGGCTTAGGTCTCAAAGTCTATCGAATAAGCTTTGTTAGCTTCAACCAGTTAGGTCTCCACTAAATCTTACTCTTCACATAATACTCAGCTGGCTATGAATGACAAGGTGAACTATAATCAGCTGTGCTTCCTCAACAGTGACAGTCTTGAATTGCCACTAAAGTTGTACTTTTACTGCAGTAAATGCACTTATCCTCAAAACCAACTTATGTGGGTGGCTCCTTAACCTTCAGAATTAGAAGTCTGTAGCACTGGTGGCAGGTGTTGGGAGATTCACTTGTTTTCATAAGCCAATTCCCTGGTGAGTTGCTTAACTGAAAAGGTTTACAGAGAAGCCCTGGGCGGGATTCAGCAAACACTTCCATCAGGCCTAAAAAACATTTCCACAAAGAGCTTGTTCAAGAGGAAAATGTTTTCTGCAGGATCTAGAATCAGAGAGGACATGAACAGAAATGGTAAGGGTGACCAGCAGGAGGAGCTCCCCTGAGGAGCAGCACTCACACCTTGTTCCCCATTCTGGCGGGGGAGTGGTGGGGAGAGCAGACCCTGCTATTTCTCCTTTTGGTTCCTCCCTGAAGCTTCCAAGACCACAGATCTGTCACACAATTCTCACCTATTCCGTTGGCATGAGCAACTAAGTCAGAGGACAAGTTAGGTTTCTGCAGACGACATCTGACAAAGCACTTGGGCATCTAAAGCAAACCTAGGAGATGCATGCATTGCCAATTGTCTCAAGATTCCAAATCAGCTTCAAATTGCCTATTTTGTGTTCAGTGTTGGAACACACGCGATTTTTTTGCTTTGGAATCAAGGCCTGAGAAAAGGGTCCTGCATTCCTCGCAACAAACATGTGACATACACTAAATTTAAGTGACTAGCTTTAGACTGGGGTATCAAGAATAGGCTGGGAAGGAAAAGCACAGGAGACACCAATCAGGAGTCAAGCTTTAGAGGCCTTCATGGTCAGACAGGAGCTCTGTAGCACAGCTGGAGACTTTAGGGTTCAGACCGCTCTGGCTATCAGGAGGGCCTGGTGGTGATGTAATTAAATTGGTCAGGACAATGAAGGTCAGAGGAGTTGGAGCTGGCAATGTCTGGGCTCAAACTAGATACCAAATGTGGGCTTTCAATGTGACTGGATTTGGCAAAGACTTGAACATCGGTGCAGTGTGGGGTAGAAGGCTAAATGCACAGACGAATCTTCTGATGAATATACAAATGGGCAATTCTACTGGTAAAACAACTTGATTGTCCACTTTCTATAATCCTAATTCTCCTGGTTTAAAGTCAGTTTTAAGTTGAAGGTAGCTACGTTTCTGGCCAGTTCAATTAGAAACAGACATTAAAATGGGACATCAAGGAAGTCAGCAGTAAGGGAGAAGATACTGTGTGGTTTCACTTGGCTGGCCTTAAGACAGCTAGTTACAAAAAAAAATGTCCATCAGTGGATTAAAGGATGTTGAAGTCAACTGACTGAGTTACATGGAGTCTAAAGAACTCAAGAGTAGGCTGGCTTCAGCCAGCTTCAAGCCCCACAGATGAGACCATTCAACTAAGACTGCCCCTCAGGACAGAGCCTGAGGAATAGGCTGGCAGACCTTCCACGAACTGTGACTGTTCTGCTAGCTGCCTTATTTGTTTTAGGTACAAGTGTTTTCTTTTAGGTATTTTACTTCTGACAGCTGTCTGCCCTTTTGACCCAAACACTAAGGTAGGAAGTTGAGCTGAAAGTTAAAGCCATAGGGAGTTGAGCTGAAAGTTAAAGCCATAATGCCCAGAATCCTGCCAAAGATTGAGAAACCTGTTTTGTCACTTCCGGTAGCTCCAACAAAGCTTGATGTACACCCATGAAGCTGGTGCCATATGGTTCCTTCCAAGTCCTGTCACAAGAACAAGTATAGTAGTAGCACTTTTCTCTAACAGTCTCACCAAGGCCAAAGTCCTTATTTGTCAGTGGTGGAAAATACATCCCTTCCCCTGCTACACTTGTATAACTCATTCTGTACAGCGATTTAAGCTTTTTGCTACTGTCCTCAGTTCATAGATCTTCATGTTATCTCTGGAATGGGTTGTGGTGTCATTCAATGCTCAGGGTAAAAGGGAAGTTCACTAAGAAAGTAGGAATGCTGATGTCTAGGGGTTTCTAATTTCAACTGTGAAGATGAGGAGAGATGACTGCCCAGTCTCATTGAGAAATAGGAAATAAAAACAGGTCAACTTTTTTTTATACTAGTAGGTAGGTAATTCAGAGGCTCTGAAGGCAGCAGCTGTGTGCAGCCCTTTCATGTTGGTAAGCCAGAATGAGAAAGGAGAGGTGATTCATGGAGGGCAGGCAAATTTGACCCAACACCTGGGACCTACCACATAGCTCAAGGATAGTCTAAGAACTAGTTTTACTTTGTTGAACACGTAGCTCATTTGGGTTTAAACTACAACCCACAGAAGACCACCAGGGCTTCCACTAAGTTAAATCATGCACCCTACAGGAATCACATGGTCCACACCCCAGCTGAGCCTAGGGAAAGGCAGAGGGAAAGCTTTCTTCTGCAGACTAGGTGACAGCCCAGGGAGCCAGTCACTCTTGACATGTCAGTTAGAATATGGAGTTAACAGAATATTCTAGGCCAGACAGTGGGAGAAGTTGAGGCTAAGCTCTCCCAGGCACCCCACACTCCAGGTTTCCCTCTTGGGTTTCAGGCAGCTTTTCAGGAAGCCTGCCACAGGCGTCTCAGGGCTCTCATCCCCTGCCTGCCTGGGTCCACTGGGGAAGGCCTTCCCACCCTGCCTAGCTTAGGAAGAAGCCCACTTCCCCCCGACACCCCGTTTTCTTAGCACCCCCATACCCTTTGCTTCTAGATTGCTTTTCTCCAGAAAAAAAAGAAGTTTAGAGAAAGACAGAAGACCTGGCACCTGGAAAAGCTTCTTTCTAACAGGTTTGCTTCCAAGGAAAGGAGGCTTCCGAGGTGGGGTGGAAGGAGCAGTACTTGTTTTTCGTAAAAATGCGAGGCCAAGGCCCGGGCCGACCCCGCTGGGTGGAAACCGGCTCCCGGAAACCTCGGAAAAGTCTCCCGCACCCCCTACACGGCAGCCGGGAGACGGGGAGACCGGGAGGCAGAGTGAGGGCGACTCGGGAAGGCAGCGCCGGAGTCCCGGGGCTGCGCGCGCGCCTTTTCACCGCGCGGGGATCCTCGTCACTTCCGGGGCGTGGCCGCTGCGGCGAGGGGGCGTGGCCGCGGCGACGGAGGGGGCGGGGCCGCGCCGGCGACGGGGGCGGGGCCGCGCAGGCTCGCGGGGCCGCAGCCGCCGAGCCCAGAGCTTGACTATATATGGTCAAAGCTGGGGGGCGAGCCGCGTCGGGGCCGCGCTTCCGGGTTCGAGCGTCCGCCGCGGCAGCGCGCGTCGGCGAGGCGCGAGCCGGCCTCCGAGCCCCGGCCTCGCACCGCCCCCCGCCCCCCCTCCGCCGCCCGGCACGCCCGGCGCCGTCTTCCGCGCAGTCCTCCCCCGCCCCCCAGTCCGCACCCTCCGGCTCGGCCTCAGCCAGGACTGTTGGGAGCGCGGCGCGGTAACAAGTGGGCGAGGATGCCGTACGAGATCAGTGAGTGTCCCGGGGGCCCGGGTGGGGGCAGTGGCCGGGATCGCCCGGCCCGGGGCCGCCCGGGCGTCGTGGGCGCTGCGGGCCGGGCCTGGCCGGGATGCGGATCAGGAAGTGGCGTCCGGGCCGGCGCTGCCACCGGAGGCAACAGGTGACCGGCCCGGGGTGGGGTGGGGGGCGGGGGCCCCGGGCGGCCGGGCTGGCGCTGCGCCTCACGCGCCCCCCGCCCCGGGCCGCGGTCGTGTCTCCGCAGAGAAGGTGTTCGCCAGCCTCCCCCAGGTGGAGAGGGGCGTCTCCAAGATCCTCGGCGGCGACCCCAAGGGCAACCATTTCCTCTACACCAACGGCAAATGCGTCATCCTGAGGAACATCGACGTGAGTACCCCCGCTCCTCGTCCAGGGGGGACCCCGACCACCCCGCGCCCCACGATCCGGGCGGCCTGGGAAGGGTGAGAAGCCCGCCCTGCGCCGCCCCCCTCTCCCCTCCGACACCTGGACAGTCGTCGTGTGGTCTCCACGTCCAGGCCTTCCTTTTTTTTTTTTTTTCCCTTGTGGGGAAACTGAGGCTTGAAGGAGTTGAGTCTCTAGATTTGGAGACACCAGACAGACCCGGTTCCGTGGCTGCTTGATCATGGGGTGAGAAGTGACTTGGGTTTCTCTGGAGATCACATTTCTCTGGGGGGTGGGGCGGGGAAGATGGTGAGGTGATGGCTTCCCCCCCCACACACACACACACCCCTACTTCCCCAGACCAAATGAATGAGTCGGTTGTCGTCAAGACCCCGCCATGCCTGGCATCTTATCTGTGGAGGCCTGGTGGGAAAACACTCGAGGCTCCGTCATATTAGTGCCTGAGATTTGCCTGTATGCGGGGCAGAGCCAGTTATGAACACACCCAGCACTCTGGACTCTAGCCCTGATCTTCCCCTATGGATCTGTGCCACAGAGCGGAAACGGGAACCGGTTTATTGCTTTGAATCATTCTCTACAGTCACTGTACCAGGCAGAAGCTTTCCAGAGCCAGCGTCTTGGGAAATCCCTGCCACTTCATGTTATTTACCCTGGAATGATTGAAATGACCCCCCCCACACACACACACACTTGATTGTCATTACCCTCTCCCCTTACCAGGATGGTTCTTGTTTTGTTGTTGTCATTGTCGTTTCCCTTTTTGAGGATAGGAGAGGGGCGGAAGCTGGAAGTGGCTGGACTGCTGGTGGGTGCTTCTGTACTGTGCTTGGGAAAGGGCTGGTATTCACATCCTCACAGGGATGCCTGCTTTGGTTCTAGTCTGCAAGAAGCGTTCTTGGGTTGAGATTCCTTCCTGGAATCCTCACAGCTGGTTGAGGGCATACAGGAGTGTTGGGACTCAATGTCCTTGTGTATAAAACGACAGATCCCACCCTGGTTTGTAGTTTTGTTAGCTCTGTTCCTGTGTCTGAGTAAGCTAGACATTTCTGGGGAAAAAGGACTGAATTTCTGCCCTGCCAAGAATTGACTGCTGGGCCCTTCACTTGGTGGGGAGACAGGTGCAAACCTCCTTGGTGGTGATAACTTGCTAGACACATGGATTCCTAGAAGGCTCATCCAGCAGCCTCCTACAACTGGGAAAACATCACTAAGGGCTTAAACAGTGGAGGACCTGGTTTTTCCCTGACAAGGTCTCCTGCCATTGCAGTCTCCATTGGCTTCCAGCTGGAGGCACTGCATGGAGTACCTGTTCTGTCTGGTGTGGTGCCAGCTTCTTCCACCACAGTGGCCTGATACTCTCAGGGGACCCTTGTTCATCATGGTGAAGGGGACTGGTTTCACCAGTAGACATGCATCCCTTTGCAGAAAATACTAGCTGACTCATGGAGCTCAATCTGCTCTCTTTTGAGCTCTCCATTCTTGCTTGCTCTTTCCTCAGACCCAGGCACACATGCTTCCCTGAAGCTCCACCCTGCCACATAGCCCTCCTAGGACCTGTTGTGTCCTTCCGTAGATACTCTTTCCTCAAGTGTCTGCAAGGCTTGCTCCTTTTCTTCAGATACCACCTTATTAGAGGGGTTTCTGCTAAATGAATAGCCTAGCCCTTTTGGTTGCATAGTGCTAATTGAATGAAAAACAAGCTGACATGCATGCGGCTGCCATTCCAAGTATGCACTAGTTCTGCCTTTTCTTCCTAGCTGGACATTGGTCAGCTCCATTTAAAGCAAACTTTCCCCTAGGTCATTCCCCGCTTGTCTTCATGCAAGAAGGAGGCCTGGCATGTGTTAGCTACTTGAGATGTGGATCACAATGCCACTAAGGTTATACTGCCTGAGGAAAGAAGATGTAGAATGCATAGAATGAAGCTTCTTCCATGTAGCCCAGGCTAGCCTGGAATTCATGGTCCACTTGTGTCACTTCGTTGAGTTTGGGGATTATAGGTCTGCCCCACTTTGCTGCACGTAAATTTTACATTACGCACTGTTAAATTCACTGAAGTACATTCTTACAACTTCCTTTTGGGAGATACCTGTGTCATATATTTCGCTGACTTGGATGTTTTGTGAACTCGGCAGAAAAGCAACTTGTAAGCTTATAGCAAAGGGATGTTTCTTTCCTTTTCCCGTCAGGACATTGCACTTCCCGTTGCTTCTCTAAAAGAGGAAATTGTCTATAGGTCATGCATGCGATGGAGGCCATTGCAGACTAGTCCAGGAAAAAGCATCAGGAGTAAAACTGTGTGTGGTTGCTTCAGGGAAGTTAACCTTGGGCAGAGTTCCTGCATGCAGGGGCATATGGAAAATACCCAGGTCCTAGATCATGGAGCTAAAACTTAGATTTGGGAACCTTAGGTCTACAAAATTGAATTTCAGGGACTAAAAAAACTTACTTTTTTTGATTGTAGGGCATGAACTCAGGGCTCGTGCCCACTGTCCCTGAACTTTTTTTGCTCGAGCCTAGTGCTCTGCCAGTTTGAGCCACAGCATCACTTCGGGGGTTTTTTGTTTTGTTTGCTGGTGGTTAATTGGGGATGTGAGTCTTATGACCTTTTCTGTTGGGGTTAGCTTTGAACTGTGGTCCTCAGATCTGTCTCCTGAGCAGGTAGGGTTACAGGCATGAGCTACGATCACCCTCTAAGGGATAAAATATGTTTTATCTGTTTGATGTTGCCAAATATGTACAGGTGTATACTTGGATTTTGCGGGTGGCTCACCTATAATCCTAGTGAGATTTGAGGATTGGGACTCTCAAAGCCAGTCTGGACAGGAAAGGTCCATGAGACTCTTATTTTCAATTAACTACTCACAAAAACCTGGAAGTGGTTGCTGTATAATTCAACTGGAAGAGTACTAGCCTTGAGTACAAAGAGGCTCAAGGATAGCACCTAGGCCCTGAGTTAAAGGCCCAGGATTGGCCAAAATAAAAGGAGGGGTGGGGGTGGGGGAGAGAGGGGGAATTTGACTCTGAACAGAGAGTAGACCAGTTCAGAGAAGATAACACCAATTCTCATGTGGTACTGTCTGCTGCCAGCCTCAAGTGCAAAGATCCCTTCTACATCCCTGCAGGTGGACATGGAAGTTGGGGGCAGGGCTTGAGGCCTACTGAGGTATTTATTCTAGCCTGGTAAATCCTTGCTCCCATGTCCAGCCTGTAGATACTGGTTAAGAGGCCCTACTGCATGGATGGAGTTCACTGCCGTGGTGATACAAACTGCACACCAGAAGGGCATGGTGTACTGGATCAGCTGGACAGTCAGAAGCCCACACCCTTCAGCCTGACCACAGTGCACATGAGGGGGAAGTAGAGGGGCCATAGTAGCCTTTATCACAGGACAATCAGTGACTAGGAGGGTCAGAGAAAGAGCAGCAGTAAGGTAGTAGTGGCTGAGGCCTTGTGGATGAGGCATGAGTGTGTGGCCCAGGCAGCCCTGCGGGGCTCTGATCTGGTCTCCCTGGCCACTGGTAGGTAGACAACCCTATAGCATTCGAGATTTGAGTCCAGGAAGTCAATTAGGAAACTACTTGGAGATGAATGCCTCTCATCGGTTGGTACAGTCATTCCTTGGTTCTGGATGTGTCCAGCACACATCCATTAAGCCAAGATCTTCTGAACTATACTCGGAAGCCACAGGGCCAAGACGTCCATCTTGGTGGGGAGGGTTGCCCCCACCCTTAAAACCCCTGCAGGATACTGACCATGCTTGAAGATGTATTACTAGTATCTAGTGGAGAGAAGCCAGAGATGTGGCGTAGCACATCCAGTGACATAATTATCCAGCCCAAATGTCACTAGTGCTGGCTTTGGGAATTCTGGTAAATAACCTTGTGCATTGGATTGAGTACTTTCAAGAATATCCTGGGTGTTTGGGGAACAAGGAGAGAACCGTATGTCCTGCAAAAGGGAAGCAGTGGTACATTTCCACACCACTAGACCATGTAGAGTGGTATTCTGATCCACCCTACACTCAATACAGTGTGGTCTTGGGGGATGTGTCATTCCCCAGGACACGGCAGATGTGATGGGAGTCCAGACAGGAAACAGCCCTGGGTTCTTCTCAGCCCTGCTGTTGATGTACTGGGAGGCTTTGATGTACTTCTTCCTTCCCCTGTTAGGAGAGATGAGGGAAGGTTATCTGCTCTCTGTGAGCTTGAGGCCAGTAGAAGAGATGGTCCTGCCTCCACACACCTAGGGTTCTTGGGGTTTGGGATAGGTCTGCTTTGCTGATCCATGCATGAATCCCAGCAGGCGTTCACTGGTGGACCCCCAGGGCAAGCTGTGGGTGGCTGAAGGCCTCTGGGTTTAGCAAGCATGTAAGCTCTGGTCTGGAAGAGCTCCCTGGGGTCTTGACGGGGGGGGGGGGGGGGGGGGATTGGCGCTAGTCACCAGTGAACAGAAGGACCTTGCCTGCTGTGCACTGGCTCAGCCATCCCAGAATCTCCTCTGGCACCCCTGTACTTGGAAGCAGTGTCCTACACAGATAGACAGTGGGGAGCACTTCTCTGCTACCAGGGGAGCCTCTGCAACTAAAGTGCACACGACCTCCCACCCCCACCCCCTAGCAGCACCACATTAGCTGCCAAAACATTCGGTTTGAGCACCTCGCAACTTTCTAGCATGTTCCAACATGTTCACTCAGGGCTAGGAGCTGAGGTAAGAAGGCTAAATCCCAGACTGTCATAGATAGCCTAGGACCTGACCTCACCCCTTCCTTACCTGGAAGGGTAGAGAGCATGGCGCTGCAGCGGCATTTGCACACCGCCCTGGGTGGTGTAGGTGTGTAGCTCCTTGGCCGGAAGCCTTTTTGCAGATGTTGGTCTCCTCTCTGGCAGGACATACCTCCTCTCAGGGAGGGGGGTGTTTGTTGAGCTCTCCTGTGTGACAAAGCTCCCACAAGAGAGTACTGGTTCCTGGGTGCACAAGACAAGAGTGGCGGGGTGTCATGTGTAAACGATGGTGGTATGATGGAGGGATTGGTTTGGTGATGATGGCTGTCCCCGTTGCAAAGGTGGTGGGTGGAAGATGGGCAGGCCAGAGGGGAGAGAGCCAGGGCTTCCTGCTTTCAGCCTGGAGACCTCCTCTGCCTGAGCTGGACCTGCCTGCAACAGCGCCGGAAGTGGGGGAAGGGGGGAGAAAAGCCTCCTGCCTGGATGACCCTGCTGTTTTGAATGGTGGAGTGCAGTTGGGCCCTTCCCTCTGCAGTAACTACCCTTGTGCTACTCCTGAAATTGGTTCCTTCCGGTCTCTTTCTCCTCATTCCAGAGCTCTTCCTTAAGATAGTGAGGGAGCGGCCAGGAGAGGGCCCCACGGGGGATGTGATGTCAGCAGGTCTGGGAGATAAGGCGCCCGGACTGCCCAGGGCTCCACTGGGCCAGACAGGCTTCTCATATTCCTAGTGGAGTAGCAGCTCCCGCCTGTCTGAGTGGAGTGGGGAGGAGCTACGCTGACTCAGATGTAAGTCATTATCTGTAATTTGGAGTCTCTCACCCGATGGCTGACCTAGTTGTATTTAGAGTACAAACGAGAGTGAGAGAGAGTGATTCATCCATCCCAGCACAGGATTTGCCCTTCTGGGCTTTACACACTGCTTACAGATCCCTGACCATGTAGGGGAAGGAATTTCAGGGGCAGCATTTCCTCCCTTGTCCTGCCCGGTCATTTTCCATCCTGGGGTCACTTCTGCAGACTCGCTTGCCTCTGGGAAGGCAACGTGACCTCTGGGAGGTGGTTACCTTCCTTCAGAGCCAGTGAGGTCCAGTGGGGTGGGTGTCAGTTGCAGGATAGGGCTGGCTTGCCCAGGGTGTGTGAATGCAGGGCTCTCAACCAGCTTCCGGGCAGTACTTGTTGTGTGTCTGTGTCTGCCGGTCCACCTGGTACTGTGAGGGAACTTGACCATGTCAGAACCTCTCAGTGAAGGGTGGGTTGGCTTCAGTGGGTATGACTTGGATACAGCTATATAACTTGGATTTTTTTTTTTTACATTTTAAAAAATGTTTTAACTTTATAATCTTGTGTCTTTTTTATTTTATTTTAATATATAGAGGGGTTACAGTTACACTCGCCAGATAGAAGGTACATTCTTTCTCACACATTGACACCCTTTCTCATGTTTTTGTTCCCATTTCCCTCCCTCCAATCTTTTTCCCCTCCTATTTCAAATAAACATATATTATGGGTGTGTGTGTGTGTGTGTGTGTGTGTGTGTGTGTGTATATATATTATACCAGGTAACAAAGTCAGATGCTGTAACAATATGTGATTAATCAAAGGGCAGCACAAGAGAAGAGGGGGGAAAAACATAGTACATTAAGAACAACAGTCACTCATAATTAAGCTCCTCTTTCCATTTCCTTGAGGTCCATTAATTTGGCCTCATCCTATATGGCCTTAGGTCTCCAGGGTTTGAGCTACTGTAATCCTCTGCTAGGAGAGTCCTAGGTTTGTACTAATTATTACCAGTAAAGGAAACCATTGAGCCTATGTTCCTTTGGGTTTGGCTTACTTCACTTAATATGATTTTTTTCTAAGTGATGTCATTCTTTCTGATGGCAGCATAGAATTCCATTGTGTATAAATACCACATCTTTTGATCCAATCATCTACTGAGGCTCATTTTGATTGGTTCTATATCTTTGCTATGGTAAATAGTGCTGCCATGAACATCGTTGCGCTAGTGGCTTTAGTATGTCCTTGTTTCTGAACCATTGGGTAAATGCCAAGTAGTGGAATTGCTGGGTCATAGGGAAGCTCTATGTTTAGTCTTTTGAGGAACTGCCATACTGCTTTCCATAGTGGTTGAACGAGTTTGCACTCCCACCAACAGTGTAGTAGTGATCCCTCCTGGCCACATCCCCTCCAGCATCTGTTGTTATTGGATTTCTTGATCATGGCCATTCTAACTGGAGTGAGGTGGAATCTTAAGAGTTGTTATGATTTACATTTCTTTTAGGGCCAGAGATGTTAAGCATTTCTTCATGTGTCTATAGGCCATTTTTGTTTCTTCTTTAGAGAAGACTCTGTTTAAGTCTTTGGCCCATCTTTTAATGGAATGGTTGTTTCTCTGAAGATTTGTTTTGGAGAGATTCGATTTTTTGAGCTATAGATGTATTTTAGATATGAGGCCTTGGTCTGTATATGCTTAGTGAAAATCTTCTCCCACTCTGTAGGCTTTCTATTTAACGTGCTAGCTATGTCCTTTGCCCAGAAGCTCTGCAATTCAGTGCAGCCCCATTTGTCCAAACTCTCTTTAATTCGTTGTGTTTCTGGGTCTTTATTAAGAAAGTTTCGACCTGGAAGAAGGGAAAACCAAGACGGGTGGGGGGGTGGGAGGGGGGTAATGGGTACCAAGACATGTGAAAGAGTATCAATGTATGTGAATTAATGCACCTTCTATCTGGCAAATATCATGTAACCCTTTTATTAATTACAATAAAAAATTTAAAAAAAAAGAAAGTTTCGACCTGTGCCAAGGAGGCCTAGTGTATCTCCTATTCCTTCTTGTAAAGTTTTTAGGCTGTCTGATTTTACCTCCAGGTCTTTGATCCATTTGGAATTAATCTTGGTGCAGGGTGATATAGAAGGATCCAACTTTAGTTTTCTGTAGGTGCTTAACCAGCTCTGCCAGCACCACTTGTTGAAGAGGCTATCTTCCTTCCATTCTGGGTTTTTGGGTTTTTTTTGTTTTTTTTTGGCTCCCTGATCAAATATTAGGTGGCCATAGGTCTGTGGATTGATTTCTGGGTCTTCAGTTCTATTCCATTGACACTCAGGCCTATTCTTGTGCCAGTGCCAAGCTGTTTTAGTTACGGTAGCTTTGTAATAGAGTCTAAAGTTTGGTATTGAAATTCCTCCTGGGCTGTTCTTTCTGCTAAGAATTGTTTTTGCTATCCGGGGTCTTTTATTATTCCATATGAAACTTTGGATTGCCTCTTCTATTTCCTTAAAGAATGACATTGGGATATTGATGGGTATTGCATTGAATTTGTAGATAGCTCTTGGCAAGATTGTCATTTTCATGATGTTAATTCTTCCAATCCAGGAGCACAGGAGGTTTTTCCATTTCTTCAGTTCTGCTTTAATTTCCTTTTTCAGGTTTTTAAAGTTTTCATCATTCTATAAGTTGGATTTTTGAAACTATACCTATGTCATAACCGTGGGTACAATTCTGGCAAAATTCCCTTGAGTCCAGACGGCCCTTAGGCCATCAGCAGGCGTGCTGCCTCTCTGCACCAGGCCACAACAGCTACTGATCTGTCACCGAGGTCCTCTTCTCTAGAACTTAAGGGAGCCACGCAGTGTGCTCTTTCCAGTGCTTTTGCATGATGACCCAGAGCTTTTGAGATTCATTCTTGTTGCCTATTTGCAGTTTGTTCTTGTTGCTGAGTAGGTAGGTGTACTCTCCTTGTCCAGTTTCTCTGTTCCCACAGTTGATGGCTTGGTGCTATCCTGGATTCAAGCCTCCTTGTGGCCCCTTGTGGACTAGCTTTCATGTCTCCGGGAGGTACCTGGCAATGGGATCCTTCTTGACACCTGTGTTCACCTTTGACATAACCGATGATTGTTTCCAGCTCTCCCCGTGTCACATTTGTGCCGCACAAGGCAGGCATCTCTGCATCCTCCATCCTTTACCAACACACTAGTGCTGTCACTCTTTCTGTGACTCTCAGCCCGCATGGTTTTGATTTACATTTTCCTAAAGCTAAATGTTGCTGAGTGCTGTGCAGAGGGTTATTTGTCATTTTATAATGTCTATTTTGCATACTCCATCTTCCTAATTTTTTAGCCATTTTTTCAAGATAAGTTAATGTGTAAATCACATATGATAATATTGTGTTAATTCTTCGAGATGAAAGACTGGAGAATTTTTCCTTCCCCTAAACCATTTATTGAGCACTTTGCTGGCTGGAGAGATGAGTTCACAGAAGCAGGAGGTAGACAAGAATTTGAGGGACTGCATTTGCCACTGGATGCTGTGGCTGCCTGAGAAACACAATAAATAACTCCTTAGAATGGTCCTGTGAGGCTCCAGTGCTGGTGGATAGATCAGAGGACTTAGGACAGGTTGGCGAAAGGAGCAGCGTGCAGACAGGCTGCACAGGCCATGCCATGAGCTAGCTAACGTTGATGGGTCTTAGTCTGTGGAAGGAGGGCAGCCTAGATCCTCTGAAAATTCCCGCTGGTTCAGAGGGAGACAAGGGGCTGCAAGCAGCCTGTGCAGGGTGGGGTTCTGGAAAGCTGAGCAGCCCTCCCACACCCCCCTGCTGTGTCCTAACCCTGAGCCTGAGCGCCTCCGCCTAATGAAAGCTGACAGCAGGAACACGAGAATAGACAGTCGCATCTGTATTTCTTCCCAAAAGAAAGCTTGACTGTGGGGACCATTGAATGTGGAGGCAGTGCGGGGGGAGGCGGGGTTTCCACTTTTAGTAAATGACAAGCACAGTCCTCACTGCTGAGGGACGAGGTGATCCTAGTTCCAAAAGCAGCTCCATTCTTGCCACAAAGGCCCCTCATCCTCCTGGCCTTTGATCTGTGTGTTTCTGACAAGCCCCCGGCCCTTGCCTGCTCTGTTCATGAGCCTCAGAGCTGCCTGGGGGAGCCAGCTCTGGAGGAGACACAGCTGAGACACACACAGGAGGAAAGGAATTTCGTGGCTTTTTTTTAAGTCAGTCTTTTGGTTCCTCTGTATCTTCCACAAATAACACGAGCCCTGTCGTGTGGAAAATGCAAGAAGGCAGACAAAGAGAAGGTTGGTGAAAGTCTACCATCCAGGGGAAGGGATGGAGACAGAAGAGGGCATGGATCCTCTGACAATTCGCTGAAGCATTGGTGTGCTCCGTTTCTCCCCTGCTGTGGATTGGGGACGGGCAGCAGGTTGCCGCCTATTCACTGTGCGCTCTTTTTCACCCCCCGCAGAACCCAGCCATTGCGGACATCTACACAGAGCACGCCCATCAGGTGGTGGTGGCCAAGTATGCGCCCAGTGGATTCTACGTCGCTTCTGGAGGTACCTAAGTGAGCCCCGCTCCAGGACTTGTGTGGTGTGGGGCCCAAGTGGCCTCAGGGGTGGGCCCAGCTGGGCTCTGCTAGCTTAGAAAGATGGGGGGGGGGTGGCAGGTTGGGAGCAAGGAGAATTCAGATCTTTAGTTGGAGCTGACAAGGGAAATAGAAGCCACCAGAATGCCTCATTGCAGGCCTAGCTAGCCTTCATTCCGGAAAGTACACTTTTCAGTTTACATGTTCCAGAAGGTTCCAACTTGCAGGTCAGCAAGAATGTCCTGTGAGGCTAGCCAGAGCCTCCAGTGGCTGAACCTTGGTGGGGGGGGGGGTGTTTGTGTGCATGTGGGCAAGCTTGCTGTGTTTTGTGTCACCCGTATTTTGCTGCTCCTTTCCTGCCTGGATCGTATTGTGCATGAGCACTGGCCTTTGCCCCCAGCCCAGGCTTTCTGTGTGGCTCAGCGGGAAGTGGGGGCCAGGGAGGGTGTGTGAGGTTCTGTAGATTTGTAGGAGCAGTATTCACACAGCTCTCAGAGGTAGAATTTAGCTGTTTACAGATGAGAAAAAGAAGCATAGGAGGTAGAGTGATGCATATGCATCTCATTCGCTTGTTCAATCATTTATTCATGCACACACTCAAAGAGTATCTGTGGTCTGCCTCAGTCCTGTCTCCAGGCCCAGGGAAGGTGGTGTGAATGGGCTGATGTGACCTCGGCATCTCCAGAGGAAACAGGGACTGGATGCTGGAGAACTGCTCAGCAGGAGGAAAAGCATCTTTATCTCTGTGTCCCCATCTCTGTCTGCACCAGGGTTTGCTCCCTGGGGCTGTAGGTCTGGAAATTAGTGGACCTAGTCCAGCTCAAAAGAGCTCACCCCTTCCTAGTTGTCCTCTTCTGCAAACCAAGACTTCCTGCACCTCCCTTACGGGGACCGGGGAGGGACCGATGAAGGGATGTATCTGCAGTGCCCAGCAGGACTTGACACTAAACGACCCTGTTATTAGTCACAAATGAGAGAGGAGCCCTGTGCTAATGGATCCAGAATAGTGGCTACACCGGGACACCACACCACGGCTGGCAGCCAACCACGGATGTGAGGGCTGGGCCGGAATGCAGCACATAGTAGGCAGTTAGTGGTGATTGTGCTTAGATTTGCTCCAGATGCATATGTGAAACTTGCTCGTATCCCATGATTTGTTTTAGCCCTGTGATTTGGGTTGCTTCTTTGCCCCCACTTAACCAACAAAAGGTCTCTTCATTAAGGCTCCAAGATTTGATCCAGGTGTGTTTCTAAACTGCTTAAAACAGAGCTGGTCACTCTGAGAATTGTCTTCTCAAGAGAGCGAGTGGCTGGCAGGGGCATCCCTCAGCCTGGCATTGCTCCTTGCCTACCAGCCTGGCTGAGAGCCTAAGGCCCAGGCCTGGCACCTCTATCTCCAGGGGACCGTTGAACAGGACAGAAATCGATGGCCTTCAGTTCTGGTGCATAAATAAGGGACCGTCCGTATGACGTTTTCCTCTCAGAAGCACCCTGATTCTGGAGCTCGTGGGTGGAGATCACATTTTCACATTTCTATTCCATTTCTTTGAGGAGAGCAAAGTGATTATTAAGGGTTACAATGGAACATTGCTCTGGAGATAAAAGCCCTGGGCTAAAAATAGTATGGAGGGTAGTGTCTGGAGTGAGGAAAAGGAGGGGAGAAGAGGCTTGTGACTGCCTAGCGGGGCAAGGGTCCCTGTGTCCTCGGGAGCTCTCCACCGTGATCCGCCTCTCCCCAGGGTTCTGGGGTGACAGCTCCTGAAGGACAGAACCGTGTGGCTGGGAGATGTCTAATCTCAGTGTGAACACGTGGGAGGTTGGGAGTGACCTCAGTTCAGAGGTCATTTCCAGGGCACCTCGGTTCTCTTTCAGCAATATTGGTGTTGAGCTCATCTGCCCACTCGGTCCCTTGGGCCCACGGCAGGGACTCCCGGATGCCTTAGGGACACATCAGGAGCTAAGGGGTAGGCAGAACTCCTGATCTGGCTGTGCAGCCAGCGGAGGCTTCATCGTGGAAGGGCTATTAGTGCCCAGAGATGAAGGCTAGAAGGCTCCTGGGCCGGTCAGGATGACACAGCAGTCGGGTATGAGCCTAGGTCTCCTCTCTCTGCTTTGTCCCATGGTGTTCACTGAGCAGCTGTGTGTGCCCTACTTGTGTGGGGGGAAGCAGACACGGAATGGCTGCTTCCATGTGGTAGTAGATGGGAGCTTCCCAGGAGGGAGCCCCTCCCCTCATCACTATCCCAGCACTGCAGAAGTTCTCTTCAGCTGCTGTGCCTCAACAGATCATTGAAGATGTCTTTCTTTGTCTGCTTCCCCACTCTGCTTGATAGGTGCTTGGTCCCACCCTGAAGCTTGGCACCCAGTGGGTGGGCCTAGGGTTAATGTTGGCAAATGCCACAGGACTTGACTGATCAGATCAGGTTGAGGCTTCGTTGCTAGTCCCCAGACCTCTGTATCATTCCTGTCCCACCTTCTGGGAAAAAAAATAGTAATAATCCAGTGGGCTGGATGGAGGAGACTGATGGTCTGGTAGTCAGAGAAGATTAAAAACAAGTGGATGCCAATCTAAGAATGGTGGTGGAAATGACACAGTAACAGTGGGTCAGTGAGCCAGAGGGGCTGGCAAATCTGGTCCCTACCTTTGTCTAAGAAGGTAGGCAGTCTCCACTTTGCCCCGTGTGCCTTGTTGGCTTCTCCGCGTGGTGGGGCCTGGGCACTGATGGACCTCATGACAGTGGGTTTGCGTGCATGAGCACATGTGAGGTGTCTGTGCTGGGGGCTCGTCCTGCACATGGTGCCCTTCTCTGACACTGCACCCCCTTGCTGGCCTCTGTCTGGAGAGGAGACCTAAGTGGCATGGATGTCTGGAACACACGTTGGCAGCATGTCAGACCATCTTCCTGGACTTCACCCAGAGTTGACAGGGGCCGTTCCCCACCCAGGTGGTGCTGTTCATGGGGTCCCCTCCAGCCAGGACAATCACGGGAGCAGTCCTTATGCACCCCGCTCTGTCTAGACCCTGTTTGCACAGGGAAAGGGGGCTGTAGCTTCAAGTGCTTACTGTGCATGGGACTAGCCTGTGCCTTTGCCCATGTGACTCCGTTCTGTCCCCAGAGCAGCATGCTGTGATGGCACTATTCTTTCGCCTTTCACAGGGTTAAGCCACATGAGGCTACATGGCTTTTTGGAGGTCCTCAAAGGCCAGGTTTGGCCCCTGGCCACCTCCTCCTGATCCTAGTTGTGGCTGCACTGCCCCCACCTCTGTCCTCTCTTGGTCCTGTTCTGCTCTGCCCAGAAAATGAAAGGTACTTTTGGCTGCCACCCGTTACTGGCTTTGTCCAGTGCTGAGTGAAGTGGCCCAGGGTCTTCTGGAGAAGCTCTGTGGCTCTGCTTAGGGCGGGCAGAGCTTTCAGTCCGTAGAACCCAGGAGAAATCCTCCCTGTTACTCCCACAGGCACAGCTAGTTTGGCAGGGGTGTGTAGAGGCTGTACTTGCTGGCAGGATCTGGCGGGGAGGCCCCATCCCCGTCTTGACAGTTGGTTGGCAGTGCTCCAGCAAGAACAGAAAAGGACTGCCATGTTCGGTTTCTGCTCTTCCTTCGCAACACCCACCCCATCACCTCCCAAGAGCATCTTACTCAGCCGGCTGTGTGTGCGGAACCACGTGTGGCGTGTGACGCCGAGCGCTGCCTGATGGCAGTAGCTATACAGGACCCAGGTCTGCAGAGTGCAGGTGGCTGTCGCAGCTTCTCCAGAGGCCACTCCTGATAAGTGGGCTCTGTACCACTGTCCCCACCTCCCCACACACAGACACACACAAGTGAGAGTTAAGGAGGTGGCCCAAGACCCACATACCATGTCACTGTCCTGCAAGTCATAAAACAAGATTGCTTTATAGCCTCTTGGGACTTGGCCATCGCTTGTTCCGGGCTTTTCCAGTGCCTGTCCAGTGTGCAGGTGAGATGCAGGGCCCCATAGCAGCTCTGGTTTAAAACTGGCTGAGGGTTGACCTACCCTCCTGAATGCCAGGAAGCCACTGCTAAAGGGTCCGTCGTACTGCCCTGGCCCCATCAAGATAGGCGGCTTTTCCTAACATCGTGTGTCGTGTCCCATAGATATTTCTGGGAAGCTGAGGATCTGGGATACCACGCAGAAGGAACACCTTTTAAAATATGAGTATCAGCCTTTCGCCGGGAAGATCAAGGACATTGCCTGGACTGAGGACAGTAAAAGAATTGCCGTGGTCGGGGAAGGACGGGAAAAGTGAGTTGCCTTAGCCCCTCCCTATCCTGGCTCCCTCCCGGGTGGGAGGGGGCTGCAGTGACACCCATGCTTGCTTACACTGGTGGGCACGAGACCACCCTTCCCAGATGTGTGGCTAGCTGGAGCTTGGTCCTTGCACAGCCACATATGTGGCCCTGGGCCACATGTGAAGGAGATGCCACATCACAGTGAGACATTTCTCTTTTCCTGAGTTTCTCTCTTGGAATTCCTACTGTCATGCCCACACCCCAGGTGTCAGGAATGGGGCAAGAGAAGTGAATGTCCCTAGCTGGACCATCTTCCAAGGTCCCTTAACTCAGCATAGAGGCCCAGGGATACCGAGCAGTCAGCAGGAAGGATAGCTGCCCTCGGGCTGATGAGCATCAGGTCAGCACTGCGTGGGCAGAGTTCCTGCCACAGCCACCCGCCCCTAAGCACTTGAACTTAACAGCTTGTCTATTTCTCTTATTCAGAGATTCTTACTAGCTGGCTTTTTGAGTCCTCAGCGCTTAATTTCTTTCTTTTTTTCCTTCCTCTCCCCCCACCCCCAGTAGGAAACACTAACTGGAACAAAAGGGTTTCATTGAGTGCCAGCTGAGAGCAAGGTAGCTCCTTACAAGTAAGAGACAGCAACTGGCATATTTCCTGGTCCCTCCCTACGGAACAGTGGGGAAGTGATAAAGCCATAAAGAAACTCCTCCAGTGGCGGCTTCCTGGGGCGCCTTTGTGTGGGAGGCCTTCTGGCAGCAGGCCTCGCAGACTTGGACTTCTAGTTCTTCCCCTTCCCCAAGGCACTTGAGTTGCTCTACCCAGCATCACTCACTTTCAAACATGTTTGTTCAGCGTCCTGATTCAGGCTACACGGACACCGCACCTATTCTTAGCGCTCCTGGAAGCTTGGCCATCACCACCTCCTTGACCTTCTGGGACTGACTAACTTTCTCCTTGATTCCTCACTGGTAAAGGTTTGGAGCTGTCTTCCTCTGGGACAGTGGCTCTTCGGTGGGTGAGATCACAGGACACAACAAAGTCATCAACAGCGTGGACATCAAGCAGAGCAGGCCATACCGGCTGGCAACGGGCAGTGATGATAACTGCGCGGCGTTCTTCGAGGGGCCCCCCTTCAAATTCAAGTTTACAATTGGCGTAAGTGGGCTTGACTCTTCCTGTGATTTTGGAGTGAGCTTTGGTCTGCATGTGAGAATAGTAGTTAGCCAGATCTTAGCTGTGTGGAGGGTCTGTCAGAAGGGGAGAGCCCCAGACACTGGCAGCGAGCCGCTTCCTTCCTGGGTCATCCTCAGGTCTGCTGAATCCCCAAACAGGCTTGCTTGACATCAGGATCATTATGAGTTTCCTCCCCTGCAGAGGATGGGAAAGCAGACCATCTGCAAAGTGGCTTGTGACTACAGGAAGCAGAAGCACTCTGTTTGGAAGAATCATGACCAAATGTCCTGTAGGGTATTACAGGCTTTGCTATAAATGGCGCAGCATTGTATTCTCACTTTGTACATATCTCAACTTGGCCTGGTGCTGGCATTTCAGCTTTATACTTCCCTTTTGTTGTAGAGTGGTGGTATGTGAGAGCCCTTAATGTCCAAGAATCTTAACTGTTGACTTTGAGCTGTACACAGCTGCCCTGAGGCACCTCTGCCTGCCCAGAGCTTACAGTCTGTGTGCGGGCTGACATGCAGGAGCAAGGGCACTGGAGGGCAGAGAGCTCAGCATGGTCCTGGGATTCTGTTTCTGTTCTGGCTTTAGTGTTTGCCTATTCGTACCTACACCCAGTGGAGAAAACCACAGGCAGTGCTGATGGAAAAGAGAAAAAGGTGGGATGATGATGTTTTACCATGAAGAATGTGTCTTATGGCTCTTAGGTCCCTCGGAGGTAGTTGAGTTTGGGGCTCATCCTCCCCCCCCCCCCCCCCGCATTAGATGAGCTAATGTCTTTAAAGTGGCTTGCTGTGGAGGCTTTGGATTTTAATGACAACACAGTGAGTCATCAAGAGAGCCTTGAACAGTGTCCTTGGAAGGGCAAGGACGGGACTAGGGATCTGGCTTAGAGTACCAGTGGTTGTCCAAGAATTCCCTTTTGGTGGTGAGGCTGGGTCATTTTGTCCTTGGACCTTAGCCTGAACAGTATTGGGGTGGCTGATGGGCCTTAGCAAAGAAGTGCAGTGGGGTTTAGCAGGGTGTGTGGCTCCAAGGCCTCTCCAACCTCCTGTGGTTGGATGTCAGAGCCTCTCTCCTGTGGCTTCTGCTTAATTGACAGGTAGTAGAGTTGGCTATTTGGGGAGCTTTGTTGAAGGCATGACTCAAGGTCAGGGTTTCCTAAGTGGTATAGAGGCATGTGGACCATGGGGTGAGCAGTGCTCAGACAATGAAATCATCTGGATATGAACCCGGGGGAAGAAGGAAGAGGGCAGCCGGAGGCTGCCTAGCTGTTCCCAGTGGTGACCCTCTTCTGAGGCTCCCACGAGTTCTTTTTTGGATTTATTCGGTAGTAGTCTGGGCTGTTGGTAGGTGAGGACTCTTCCCCACCCCAGGAAGGACCCTTTCTTTTGCAGATATGGATCAAATGCAGCATAGGGCTGCTTAAGGGTTCATAATGGAACAAGGTTTTGGCTCCTGCAGGGCAGCCTCAGCCGAGGCCCCCCATCACCTGTCTCCTCCTCCACCATCCTCTCTCGTCCATCATGCCGACCCTCTGTGTGCTCACACAAGGCTTGGGCACAGCATTCTCTCCCCTTTTCCTCTCTAATCCCAGGACACAGCTCTTAGCTCAAACCCCAGCCCAGAACTGTTAGGTATGAATGTGTGCCCAGCTGGTCCTGTCCCTAGGTGGGTAGCACCTCACCACCTGTGCTTCAAGTCTTCCTAGGAGCTCCCCTCAAACGTTTTGTCTGGGGACCTAGGAGAGAAGAAAGAGTTGGAACCGAGAGTCAGAGGCACTGGATGGCTCTTGGATCTTGGCTGAGCTGGCTGGCTTTGAGATCTTCAGGTCAAGCACAGCTGCTCTAGGACTCCCACTCCTGGGAAATAAGATAATGTCTCTCCTCTGTGGAGCCCGTGGCCTGATGAACACGCCTGTTACCCAGGGATGGTGCAGGAGTCCATCTAAAACTTCTCAGAACTGGGCTAGCCTAACATTTAAAAATGACATTTCTCTTCATAGAAATTTCTTTTTACTTGGAAATCCAAGCAACATATGTTGCCCCCAAATTGTTCAGTCTAACCCCTCCCTAGCTCCTACCTCCCTAGCTCTGCAGGTCAATAGCCTGGCATTTCTGCCCTGTGATTGCCCATTGGTTCCCACGCCTCTTCTCCCTGCCCCCTGCCCTGTCTTGGCCAGGGACCAGAACTCACTGGGGCCTAGGGTGTGGGCCTGGTTGGTGACATCATAAAGCTGTCCCAGGCTCTGGGCTGGAACGATGGGGTTGGAAAGGCTCAGGGATTGATTATAGGCTGCTGCCTTGCAAAGAACTAAGTTTGAAATTACAGTGCATGCTAAAATAGCTATGACAGTGACCCAATAACAAGGAAAGCATCAACTCAGAGAAAAACCAGCATAATCTTCTTCAGAGAGGGGCCCCACAGTCACCTCTTAACCTCACTTGCCCAAGCTTGGTCATGTTGCCTTGGTTTTGTTCTTGTCCATGAGCTTGTTGGGCAGTACAGGCAGAGACTCCACTCCTCTGAACTGAAGTTCTGATTCTCTGCTAGCCCAGACTATCATTCCCAGCCTCTCGATCTCCAGGTGGAAAGCAGGGGCTGTGACGCCCAGTTCAGGGTCCTTCATGAGGAGTGTGGAAGATGGATCCATGTGGAACATATATCTGCTCTCCTCAGACTCCCACTCAAGCTGGGCAGGTGATCCCAGCCTGCCGGGGCCTACCGGCAGCAAATTGGGGTTCCTGAAATAGGGGGCAGGGACTGGAAAAAATAGAAGAGAGACAAACACATCGGGTCCGGGAGGTCTGCAGCCCAGGCAAAAACTGCAGCCCCATTTATTATCAACTCAAAGCTTATATCCCTTCTTGAGACCAGGGTACTGCCAGGTGTTACATCCAGATGGTTAATCAGGGAACTGTTGGGGGTTACATTCATATGGTAAATCTCAGATCAATTGAACAGGAGAAGGCCAAAAAACAATAAGACAATCAAGCAGTTATCTGATGCAAATCAAAGTACAGTTTGATTCCACTCTGGCTCCCAACACCAGCCCCACATCTCATGCTGATGATACCTCTGATGGATACAAACTGTTCCATCCATTTAGCATCAGTGCCTTAGAACCACAATTCTGGAAGTCCTGATTATTTCAGGCAGCCTGTGCTCACCTACAAAATAAGAAAGGCCAGAGAGGCAGAGAATTCCCAGGGCTGGCCTTACCCACCAGGTCCAAGGATCCATAGCTGGCTTTGCCTGCATCGGGGGATGGATGAGTATGCCCAGGCACCGTTCCCTCCCCAGCCATGCGCACTTTACATGTACCGGGTGATGGAGTTGTGGAGGGCCTTCGTTTGCGGTGTTTTTTACTCTGTGGCTTGGCGCTGCCATCCCCCTATCATCTGGACATGTTGGGACTCTGAGGGGAGCGTATGTATGTATGTACCCTCCATAGGAACCAGCTTTCCATTCACATGGAGATTGAGAAGCTGGGAGTGGTGGCCTGGGCTAATAGCCAAGTGTTGTCTTCCTAGAGCTCTGAGTACCCAAGGCAGAGTGGTGATGGGGTTTTTCTTTTTCTAGTTTCTTTCCTCATAGCCGGGCAGAAAGCAGGCATTTTAAGTCCTTTTGAGTGTCATTCCCCTGAGCCAGCAACCAGGTGCCCTGCCTTGTCCTGTTTCTTGCTCACTGAGGTCTCCCTGGGAGGTCAGCAAGGCTAGCCTCTTCCACCTTGGACTCCTAGAGCCCTGGGACTGACAGCAAGCACAGTCTACCAGCCTGGGGAGGCCTAAGGTGGATGGGAGTGAACATGCTGTCGGTTTGCCTGATCTCATCCTGATGCCGGCATGTCCAGGATGTCCGGAGAGTAACGTAGAGGTGGGTTGGAGCTCCTGTGGACTTCCTAGCCAAGCTGAGGCGGTGAGGGGCAGGGTGCTGCCCCTCTGGCTGGAGGAAGTTAAGAAATACTACTGAGCCTGAGAAAGAAGCCCTCCCCCTGGAGGACAACCAGCCACAGGACCATAGTATGCTTAGGCTTGTATGGGAGAGGCTGAGCGCACAGTTGGTCCTGTGTACAGTAGCAGCTAGCACTGGTGGGCTTCTGAGAAGGGCTGCAGGGCTGTATGGAACCCCAGGGCATGAGGCCTTTCTCAGTGACTTGGTCTGGGGTTACTTGTGACCTGAGTGCCCCAGGACTTTGGTGGGGAAGACTTACTATAGCCCACGCCAAGGCTCAGTGGACGTGGCTACCGGGAGGCTGGGGAGGGGGTAGAAAACAGCAGGCACAGTGACATTGGGCATCCATACAGCGATGGCCAGAAGTTGAACCTATGGGGTATGTGTGTGTGTAGAGGGATCTGCACTGCCTTCAGGGATAGGATAGAAGATGGCCATCAAGCCCTTTGTGTGTGTGTCTGTGTCTGTGTCTGTGTCTGTGTCTGTGTCTGTGTGTAGAGAGATCTGCACTGCCTTCAGGGATAGGATAGAAAATGGCCACCAAGCCCTTTACCAAGCCCTTTTGACTGTCTTTGATGTCTCCCCACAAGCGCCCCCATACTACCTGTCCTCCCTGTGGGAAGTACTGTTTTCAGACCTAGCTTTTTTCAGCTGCTCCCTGCCTGAAAGGGGCTGTGTCAGGAGCAGGCCTGTCTCCTGTCCGGTGGATGCTTGGTGCCTGGCTGATGAGCTCTAAAGCAGAGGCTCTGGGTTCCTGTGAGCTCGCCCGGGTGATCCATGGGGCTCTGCTTCCTTGACCCAGAAGTGACGACCCTTTCAGCTGGCTCATCTCCAGGCCACAGGACACCTTCCCTGATGAGCCATACGCACCGTTGGTGGTCACAGGGCCTGGACACCCAGTGCTGCTCTTCAGGAGCGTGCTACCTCTCTGCCTTGGGGTTAGAACAGGACTGCCTTGTGTCTGACCCCAGGAGACCGGTGAAATTGGAATCTTTACAGGGTAAAAGTAAACAGTGGCTGAATGTTTTTCTCAAACTCATGGCCTATTCCTTACACGAATCTAAAGCAGTCAGCAGCCCCGGGCCATCCTCTTCCCAGACTCTGCTCCACTGGAATGAGCACTACTGGTCTCCCAATTTTGTGCCCTGCTGTCCACTCCAGACAAAGCAGCCCAGGGGCAAGTGTCTTTGTCCCCTTCACCGAGGAAATAGCACACACCATTGTGAGGCCCAAGAGGAGAGTTGGGCATATGTGCTCACTGAAGAAAGGAATCAGGCCGGGAGCCAGCTGATGGTCTGGGCCAGTCATGGTTACCTTGATTACTCTGGGTGGTTCTACTACAGCTAGTGGTTGCAGGGGGCTGGTCTATATGACTGCTCCCCTTCCTTCATGTGTGAGGGTGGGACAGCCCTCAGAATGTACTGGCAGTGGAGGACAGAATGGTGGCAGTTAGCAATCTGACCCCTGGCATGGCTCCTGGCCAGAGCATGCCTGGGCTTGCCTGGCACTTGTTAGGGCCCAAGAACCAGTGCACTTCGGATGGCTGTGGACAAGAAACTGGATCCTGGATTCTTACAACTGACTGAGCTTGAATTACTACCCAGCCTCTGTGGGTTTGGTGTTCTTTGCCTAGAGGCTCGCGCTAGCCAGTGACAGGTCATGATTGTGGCAGAAGCGGCTGGGAGGGCCTTCGAAACCCCAATTTGGGAAGATATGGACTATAATACAGTTTAGTGGGCCATGCTTACTAAGAAGCTACATTTAAGCAGAGAAAGGTCAGTTGTAAAAATAGGATACAAGAATGAAAGGAAATAAAAAGCTAAACATAGCTGAGCTAAGGTGCAAGGTCAGCACTAACTTCGGGGCTCTGTACTACCTGAAGATCGCTGTAAACCACATACACGGCACCCCTCAATCCCTCCTGAAGATCGCTGTAAGCCACATACACGGCACCCGTCAATCCCTCCTGAAGATCGCTGTAAACCACATACACGGCACCCGTCAATCCCTCCTGAAGATCGCTGTAAACCACATACACGGCACCCCTCAATCCCTCCTGAAGATCGCTGTAAACCACATACACGGCACCCCTCAATCCCTCCTGACAGTTCCCAGTTGGGAATTAACCACTGTTTAATTTCTCTTAAAAGACATTTGTTTGCCATTACCCTCACAGCTGGACTGAAGGAGGGGCCTCCTGGTCCTGGCTGTGGCAAGGCCTAGGGGTTTAGGAGTCTAGCTGTCTGGTGGACGGCAGGGAAGGGAGCAGGGCACAGGGCTGTGATGGGCAGGGCAGCTTGACCTTGCAAGCAGAGCCACCAGCAGACCGGGGTAAGAGAGGCTGAGCTGACCTCCACGAGAGACTGCTTTGGACTTCTGTCTTAGCGCGGCGGCCTTCCTATGTAAGAATCCCACTGTGATGGCAGCTAATGTTGGGGTCCTACCATGTGTTCGTAGGGGACTTCCCTGACCTCCTTCAGATGGTAACAGTCGTCTTTCCCACAGGACCATAGCCGCTTTGTCAACTGTGTGCGCTTCTCTCCAGATGGGAACAGATTTGCCACAGCCAGTGCCGACGGCCAGGTAAGGACGAGGGTGGAGCTCTCCCTCCTCCCACTTCCCAGCCGGCGTCACCCACGCTTAGCACTCGTGGCTCCCTCCCAAAAGACAGAAGCGGTGCTCTAACTGCAGCGGGTGCTCACACACCCAGACCTGTGATCCCTGTGTGTCTTTATTTCTTGGAAGATTTACATCTATGACGGGAAGACGGGAGAGAAAGTTTGTGCGCTTGGAGGCAGCAAAGCACATGATGGAGGAATTTATGCTGTGAGTATGGATTTGTGTCCCACTTGAAGTTAGGAAGAAAAAAAAACCCGGTGTGAGAGGCTCAGAGTGTGGTAGTGGTGTGTTTCAGGGTCGCCCGGGGAGTGGGGCGGGGAGCCTTATCTCCCTGGGACTGTGCACAGGTAACCAATCTTTCATCTTGAGTAGATTAGTTGGAGTCCTGATAGCACCCATTTGCTTTCTGCCTCTGGAGACAAAACCTCAAAGATCTGGGACGTTGGCGTGAACTCCATCGTCAGCACGTTTCCCATGGGCTCCAACGTCCTGGACCAGCAGCTGGGCTGCCTGTGGCAGAAGGACCACCTCCTCAGCATCTCCCTGTCCGGGTACATCAACTACCTGGACAGGAACAACCCCAGCAAGCCCCTGCGGGTCATCAAGGTGAGGCTTACACTGGGCATGGCTCTGCCAGGCCATGGGAAGAGCGGGGACTGGCACTGAAGGGGGGCCAAGCGGGAGCTAAGAGAATTCAGCAGAAGGGCAAGACAAGAACAGGAGCTCAGTGGAGGTTAGAGGCATATGGCAAACCTCTGTGGGAGTTTGCTGTTTGGTGCCTGGGGGTTCTGGTGGCAGAGACCTTGACCCGCTCCTATTGGGAACCATTAATTGGTTGGGTTTGGCTGTTCAAAGTTCACAGGCTGTGCCTCACACACACGCAAGGTAAGATCCAAGGACATATTAAGCTCCAGGCTGATGATTGTATCTTCAGGATGAGATGTGAGACCATGAGTGGAGATACAGGAGTCCATAGCTGGCCTTGGATATGGCCTGGGGGTTGGGGGAGGGGGGAATGGATGTGTGTGTGGTGGTCCTGGGTTTTCTTGAGCTTTTTTTGTTCAGGCTAGGGCTCTACCATTTGAACCACACCTCCACTTCCAGCTTTTTGACTGAAAAGCTCCTGGGAGAAAGTTCTGAGTATGAAGCATGTCATCTGCTTGTTGAGTGCCCGTCGAAAGCCTGGCAGGGGACACTGCACCTCAGCAGTTTGTTGGGTGATGTTAGCAGCAAAAGGAGGTGAAAGCCCTTCTGGAGGCAGAGGCTTGGTGTGGTCAAATCCTGAGTGTGCACATAGGCCCCTCCATTGCCAGCAGTTGGGGAAGTGGGGTCCGCTGTGCTGAGGTCCCAGGACCACTTCAGATTAATCCCCTCAGCTGCCTCCATCCAGGACTTCCTCCAGGTGCCTTGAGGTTAGGTACCAGTCTTGTGACTGTACCTCAGGTGCTCTGATCTCTGGTTGAGACAGGAAGGAAGGAGGGGACACTAATAGAAGATTCTCATTTCAGAGGTGGCAGATGTTGGTGGGCAGTGGGACCATCAGGTCCCAGCGCACCTCACCACCCACGGATTTCCGTCTCCTTCCTCTCACTTAGATGGGGCTGACAAGCAGCAGAGAGCGGGACAGGCGTCCTCAGCTCACCCTGTCCCACTTGTCTCCTCCACAGGGTCACAGTAAGTCGATACAGTGTCTGACTGTGCACAAGAATGGCGGCAAGTCCTACATCTACTCTGGGAGCCATGATGGACATATTAATATCCTTTGACTCGGGGAGCTGGCTGGAGCTACTGGCAGAACAGGGAATGTTCTTGTTCCCACGGTGCAAGTCGGGAGGCCAGCCAGGTGGCACAGGCCCCAGCTGTGTTCCCGAGACTGCGCTGGTCTCTAGTGTGAATGTCTGCTCTGGCTGGGGAAGCGCAGCCTTGGCAGGACCTGACCCCTCAGGCCTCTGGACAAGCCCAGAGAGATAAACTATTCCCCCAAAGCCACATAGAGCTCATTGGCAGCAGAGCTGGAGCCAGAACTCCGCAGGCTCTCGGAGGGTCCCTGGGGAACTCTGGTTCCCTAGAGTGGGGTGCACCCCCTCACAAACTCCCCCATCTGGGGCTTCTCTGACGGTGGAGGTTTCCAGCATGCGTTTCCTGTGCCTCGAGGCCCGGGAGGACCAAGGCCCACCTAGGACTGTGGCTCCTGGTGCTGCCATGTAGAGGAGCCAGGCCCTAGGCCTGCACCCCTTGTTGAGCCATCGGATACTATGCCATTGCTTTGTGTTCTGTAGGTTGCCCTCAGGTTGATGTTCTCGTGTGTGCATGCTGTTGTCCTTCTAGAAGAAGGCTGTCCAGGACCCCACGCTTCCCACCTCTGATCTCTTTAGGGCTCTGGGGTTTCACCACGACCCAGGCAGGTTCCTTCTCACCTAAGGAGGAAGGTGGCTAAGTCACTGCCCCAACTAGGAAAAGCACAGCTGATGGCAGAGAGGCCAGGACCAGGATCTCTGCTGTAGGCACTACTGTTTGCACTCCATCCCAGCATACCCATGCCCCTGTCTGATGGCTGTTCATACTTGGGGCGTGTCTGCTCTGTCCATGCCCAGATTTTCTATCCCAAGGTTATGTTATCCTTAGAATGCACCTGTAGCTTCCCAAAGAAACAGTGAAAGGTTCTCATTTGTTGATATAAAAGAGCAATCTCATTATATAAGCCACACCTTATACCTTGGATCAGAGCCCCAGCAATGGTGGATCACCCTGGGCTCGATTCATGGCTCTGGGGCAGCTGTCAGCTGAGCCGTGGACACGGTTTCCTGAAGATCGGTATATGGATGGCTATTATAGAAAAGACAAAATGAATCTTGCATATTGAAGTCTTGATAGACAGCACCCACCAGTGATCCCCAGTCACTGAGGATTTCACCTAGATTGCTCTCAAAGTTGTCACGCTGAAGAGCGCACAACATAAAACGCTCCTTACCCAAAAGGTTTGAGATCAGGGTATTGTGGATTTGAGAGTTTTTTCACATACAGACTCAAGTTGCTCAAAACCCAAAACTACATGAAATCCAAGGTGCCCTTTCCCCAAAGGTTTATTACACAGCATTCTGTATGCCTGATTTTATAATGACCACCTGGACTCCTGCAGAATATTTCTTCCACTTTTGTGGTATCTCAAAATAGGTTGTATAGCATTTTACAAGAGGTTTAAGCCTGTATCAGCAGTCACATACTAGTGTGATTCCAGTGAACTGGTTTTACTTGGCTCTGTTGCAAGGAAAGTGGATTGGGCTGTCCTGTCCCTCTGACTGGCAGCCTGGTTATCTTACTGCTTCTGAACTTGCTTGGCTTCCTGAAATTCTGAGCTTGGGCACACTCGAGGATCCTGCTGCCCCCTGTAGTGTCTTTCTGGACTGTCTGGATAAGGTGTTGGGCAGTGCTCCCCGGAGTGGCAGGTGCCCCCCTCCCCCAGGCCAGGCTTCTCCTTAACCACACCCCACATTACTGGGATTCTGAGACAGGGGAAAACGACTCCTTCTCTGGGAAAGGCCACACAAATCAGGTGTCCAGGATGGCAGTGGATGAGTCTGGGCAGCTGGTCAGCTGCAGCATGGATGATACTGTACGATATACCAACCTCACACTGCGGGACTACAGGTAAGAGCTGCCCATGGGAACTGGCTAGTAGCCAGCAGGTTCTAGAGGGGCCCCAGGCCAATGACTGTCACTCTGACCACAGTGCTCTGTCTGTTCTTAGTTCTTAGCCTGACTCTGTTGCCAGGCCCTGGCTCTAGTGTCTAGGTGACCATGCCTGTAGATGATAAGGTATACATAGGCTCTGCCTTGGGTGCAGATCTCAGGTCACAGCCCCTAGTCGGATGATCCCCAGTGTGGCAGGTGCTGGGGACGAGAGTCAGGCACACAGGCACTGTGATGCACAGGGGTCACTGTTTAGTTTTGCCCTGGTGCCCTCAGTCTGCAACCATTGGAACTTGGTTTGCGGCTGGGGACAAGTAGGGATGCTCAGCATGTAGGCAAAGGGAAACTGGGGAGTGTTCCGGATCTCAAACGGGAGGCAGACTTTCAGTCCCCACCGTCCCCAGACCCAGGACCAGCCACCCTGCACAGCGCTGGTACTGCTATCTGCATGCCACCACGACTCTCCCCTCCACCTGGGGCCTGTCCCACCTGGGGATGGTCGATCTCCACAAATCATCACGCCGAGCTTGCAGCAGATGTGCAGCTGCTCCCTGTGCATCTTGCGTGCCATGACTGCATGCTCTGAGAGGACTGGTTGGCCCAGTTACATGGAACTTTGCTTATGTCCAAAAGCATGTGTGCATGAATTGTTCTAGAGTGAGTCAGTAGTGTTAGCCAGGACAAGTGGTAGCAAATGATTTCTGTCTGTTCAGGCTGATAGATTGCTTTGTTTTTCTTTGGGTAATGAGTTCTTAGAGTACCTCTGGTGGGAGAAATATAGAAGATAATTTAGTCAAGGGGAACAGAGCTCAGTTTCTTCTGTACCCAGGAAACTCCCATCTTTGGCCAAAAGACATGGGCTGGAGGGATTAGGTAACAGGTACTGGAGAAAACAGACTATTCTGTTTGCTTCCTCTTGCCTCCTGCTGTTCCCCGCCCACCATTACCCCAGAGCCCTGGGTCATATTGTTCCTGCCCTCGCACATTCAAAATCAATGGCTCCTTCAGTTTAGATCACATCCAACTTTCTTTTTTTTTTTTTTTCACTGTTGATTTTATTTTTTTTTATTGTAATTAGTAAAAGGGTTACATGATATTTGCCAGATAGAAGGTGCATTAATTCACATACATTGATACCCTTTCACATGTCTTGGTCCCCATTTCCCTCCCCCCCACACCCCCCACCCGTCTTGGTTTTCCCCCCTTCCCTATCAAATTTCAAATATCCAAATACAAATAAATTCAATATATCAGATAACAAAGTGAGATACTATACCAATATGAGATAACCAAGGGACAGCAAAGGAGATGAGAGACAACATAGAACATTAAGGACAACATTCATTATACACCATCCAGCTCTCTTTCCCCCACATAGCCAAGTTGCTGTGGGTTGACAGTCAGTACGCACTCTTTGCAACTGAGTGTGTATCTGCACCTGCACTGAGCCCCTTGTGGAAGTAACGTGCGTTTTGTCTTTTTCCTCTCACAGTGGACAAGGAGTTGTGAAACTGGATGTTCAACCAAAGTGTGTGGCTGTCGGCCCTAGGGGCTACACCGTGGTCGTGTGCATTGGGCAGGTATGTGTTGGCTGAATTTTGTCTAGGAGGGGAATAAAGGATTGGCTGCTATTGTGTCCCCTGGGCTGTAGCTGTACCAGCATTTTTATGGTGCATTTGTGTGACTGGGAACCAGGGCATCACATGTATTCATTCTTGAATGGAGCCTCAACTCCGTTTCTCCACTGTGTGTGTGACCAGGTAGGCCCCTATTTTCAGGAACAGGTTGAAGCCCCCAGTCTCAGGGATAAAGGGCTAGAGTGTGTCTCCAAGCACACTGCAAAGTCAGCCTGTGAGGCCTGAGGAATACAGCCAGCTCTGCCATGGCTGTGCTCAACTCCCAGGTCTCCTAGTTTGGTGGCATTTCTCATGCCATGTGAGGGCAAGGTGCACCTGGGCCTAGTTGAGTTCTGGCTCTACAAGCTGTGTTTTCAGTGCCATGCTAAAGCCCACCACACTGTTTCTAATGGAATGTGTGGGATCAAATGCCCTTGACTGAATGCACAGTTGACCCACTTGACACACAATTCAGCTTTGCCTCACATGTCACCTGTCAGCAGTCCTCGGCACCCTAGACAGAGGAAGGCAGGTGGCAGCCGAGGCCCTGTTGGCATGAGCAGCCAACCTTACTGAAGGAAGCCACCATTCAGGACCCGCCTGGTCCCCCTCCCTCTCAGGAATCTAATTGCTTCAGGGAGAATGGATGCTGTGTGTCCTAGATAACAAGAACTCCCTGCCAAGTAATTATTGTGCACAGCTTAGATGGCCACAGGGGTGCAAAACGAATGCAGGATCTTCCAGCCTTGTATTAGAACAACTTTGTAGTCCTTGTGGGGAGCAGATGGGAAGGGTGGGGGCAGTCTTTTCTGTGACTGGGGCTTCAGACAGTTCCTTTCCCAGGCTTTTTTCTCAATGTTTTAGTGGTCATAGGCTGGCCCTGCCACTTTCCAGCAGGTCCTGGTCTGCCATGACTTGTCAGGTTTCTGGAGAGGTCAGGAACTGTAAAGGGCTTGTTACTACCACAGCCACTATGCTGTGTGTGGCAGAGCGAGGTATGTCTACCCTGGCAGCCAAGGGCAGCGATTCTAGACAGATGGATGGGAGGCCCAGCCCATAGAGAGCTGAGGTGCCCTGGTGATCTTGCTTCCCACTCACTAGTACTGGATTTACTCAGAATCTAGATCCTGCTGGCAACGGGACCATTTGTGCAGTTCCTGGTCAGGCCACAGTGTGACTACATTGTCAGTACATTCTGTGGATGTATCGTTAGCTAGGGCTCGGAGACGCCCGTGCCGAGGCTGTGCCCGTGTAGCATTCTAAGAGCAGCAGGGACCAGTATGGCTTATGTACTGTGCAGGTCTCTGAGCTGTGGTCCAGAGTAGCTCACGACCCTTGCCACAGTGCCTCAGCCTCCTCTTCCTTCCAGCTGATGATGCTCAGATGGTAGAACTCCACTGCTGACAAGACTAGAGCCCTTGGCACAAAATGACCAATGTCCTCTAGTGTGGACCCAGAGAATGGGATGAAGGGTGTTGGCCTGACCAAAACCTTGCAGGTCCCAGTCTCGCTCGCCACGGCTGGTCGTGATGTGTTTGTTGCTCCTCAAAGAAAACTACTTAGTGTTATGTAGTCCCTGTGCCCATGGTCTCAAGTTGAGGATACACTGGTCTTGCAGAAATGGTCCCTTTGGCTTCCAACAATGTCGTCTAGGTGTCGGCCTCCAGCTCTTGGCACTGGCTGACCAGGGCTTGGCAGTGCCCCACTGAACCCCTGAGGCTGGTTGAGGCTGCCCCTGGGCTGTGGCTTGGAGTCCAGGGTACCTCTCAGTATGCACCCCTCCTGCTAAGAACAGTTTCACCCAGCTTTGTTGTGCTCACTGGTGTGTCCGTCCCTCAGATTGTCTTGTTGAAGGACCAGAAGAAGTGCTTCAGCATCGACAACCCTGGCTATGAGCCCGAAGTCGTGGCAGTCCACCCTGGCGGGGAAACAGTGGCTGTTGGGGGCTCGGTAAGGCCCTTTCCTTTTCCTGTGCCCCCGGACCTTCCTACTTGTGCTGGTATCTGGGGAGCAAGTGAGCTGTGTTGAGCTCCAGAGCAGGTGTGGAGGAGATAGTGTCCCAGTGCAAGGAGCATGCTCTGAGTCCAGCAAGTGTGTCACACCAACAAGTGTGTGGGTCCACTGCCCCCAGCTCAGGACACCTGGCACGTCAGAAGAGAGGTGTTGGCCTGTGGTCAGTCATTCTGTCCACTGACTCATAACCAGTGTGTGCCAAGAGCCTAGTACATGCCGGGCAGTAACAAGGCGCAGGTATTCCGGTCCCGGCAGTCTTGGGAGGGACAGCAGCACATGAGCCAGGGGGCAGACTGCACATTTGGGGCCGATCCTGGCATCTCCCTTGAAGGCCACATCACTGCTGCTAGAGTGGGGGCGGAGGGGCCTTCAGACAGTAACGTGAAGGAACTTAGGCTGGGTGGGACCTAGGTACCTTAACTTTGGCTCCAGGAAAGGGGTATTGTGTGTGCATTGCTGGTGACCCCTCTCCCGCCTGCAGGATGGCAATGTGCGCGTGTACTCCATTCTGGGTTCCACGCTGAAGGAGGAGGACAAGCTCCTGGAGGCCAAGGGCCCTGTGACAGACGTGGCCTATTCCCATGACGGCGCCTTCCTCGCTGTATGCGACTCCAGCAAGGTCATCACGGTGTTCAGCGTGGCCGATGGCTACGCGGTGAGTGGGCTGCGGGCTGGGCTGGGCTGCACAGGGGGCTGCCGGAGGCTTCCGTGTCCCGGGTTGCCTGGCATGCAGGAGTGGTGGGAGCACGGCCCTCACCAGCCAGTGTGAGGGAAGCAGAAGTGACATGTGCTTTCTCCACCTTCAACCCTGACCTTACCTCTGTTCCATCTACCACTAGGAGAACAACATCTTTTATGGGCATCACGCAAAAATAGTGTGCCTGGCTTGGTCACCCGACAATGAACACTTTGCTTCTGGCGGCATGGACATGATGGTGTATGTCTGGACCCTGAGCGACCCAGAAACCAGAGTCAAGATCCAAGGTGACGCCCACCCCTCCCCCAGGCTGACTGTCCCTGGCGCGGCTCTTCAGGCCATGCCACAGGCTGTCTCCAGGGCCCGTGTCCCTTGTCTGTGATGCGGTAGAGACCTAGCTCTTGTGCTCTCCTGGCCCATGCCCTTGGTCCCGGGATACCCTTCCCCATGGGAGCTTGTGACCTTACGTGGGGGCTACGTAAGGAAGGAAGGGCTCCTGGCGTCTTCCCCTCTCCTGTCCTCACCAGGGTCTCACCCCGCCGTTATGCTGTCCCATAGAAGGATAACTGATGCCACGGATGTCTGACAACTTTTCCAAGTAGCCACATTTTCTAAAGAAACAGGTTTAAGCCAGGCACCAGTGGCTCCTGCCTGTAATCCTAGCCTCTCAGGAGGCTGAGACCTGAGGAGCAAGGTTCAGAGCCAGCCCAGATAGGAGAGTCCATGAGTCTCTGGAAGTGGAGCTGTGACTCACGTAGAGAAGCTCAATGACAGTGCCCACCCCCTGAGCCCCAAAACTGGCATATGCCCCCCCAAAGAAAGGGGGGACAGGTTTGGTTGTTTTTAATAGTACATTTGATCTAATCCAGCATCTTACTGTTTCCTCCCTTGCTACTATAGTGACTCATTTCAGAGGCTCCAATTCCACGTGGCTGTGCTCTGTGCTCCCTCCCTCAGTTCTTAAGTCCTCCCGGCTGCTCAAGTGCCGCCTGGTCCACTTGCCACACAGAAGGTTACCCTTCTATATTCAGCACAGCTGGGGTTCCCGCCCATTAACTGGGACCTTGGGGAGGGAGCATTGGTGTCCTACAGTCAGCCTCCCCCCCTCTCCCCCCGAGGCTCTCAAGCCCCTTTTGTATAGCGTAGTGATTGCTTAGAACCTGTGCACATCCTCACGTGTGTGCATGTAGGTGTGTGTATGTACGTACACTCCCACCCTCCAGTGTCTCGCTCAGCACATGCGACATAAACAGTCACTTGACTGTGTCCTTGGAGAATAATAAGAAAAGGCGCTTGTCACACAGGCCTGCCTGCATTTCCATCCTTGGCTGGCCGACTTGCATGCTTTCTACATGAAAGGCTCTCAGCGCCCGGGTGGAGGGATGTGTGGTGTTGGAGAGGAGCCACTGGCGTGGTGGGCAGAGGCCGGGGCATTGCTCCTGGAAGATTTAGCAAGTGCAAGGCTGAGCCCCCCCCTCTCTCCAGCGAGGGCATTCGAGCCAGGTGGTTAGTTTCTGGGGCTCCTGGTAACGTCATTCCCAGGGCCCCCTCTTCCTGATGGGAGGCGTACATGGAGGCAGAGGCGACTCGTTTTCCTTAACCCCACACCCCCGCCCTCTCTCCCCAGATGCACACCGGCTGCACCATGTCAGCAGCCTGGCCTGGCTAGACGAGCACACGCTGGTCACCACTTCCCACGATGCCTCTGTCAAGGAGTGGACCATCACCTACTGAGGACACCCGCCCACCCTAAAGGACCGAATCAGGGACTAGAGTTGAACTGCCGCGAACATTCTTCTCTAACTATTTCTGTACCGTGCCGCCCGCTGTCCGCCCTCCCCACCCCCGCCCCAATGCGGGGAGGGCTGGTGGCCGCCCTCATCTCTGCAGGTGTTCGTGTCTGTATGCTACCTTCCGAAAGCTTTAGACAGTAACCGTTTGCACATGACAAATAAAGCGAGCACTTAAACAAAGTGTGGCTCGTAACTAACCCCCCACAGTTCAAGCAGACCTTGAGAACGCGCGGAACATTCCAGAGGCAGCTGCCTCCAAAGCACAGGGATCTGGCTCCAAGGCTCCTGCTGTCAGAAGGAGGCCGGCCAAGGGGAGCCGCCACCCCCTTTCCTGCGCAGGACGCCTCTGCACTAGAGAGGGGCGGCGGTGCCGTGAGCACGAGGCGTTCTGTAGAACAAGTGCTCAGGCCACGTGGTCGCCCCCAGAGAGCCTTCCCGGATCTCACGGGAGTATACATAACCTTGTCAGCTTTTGTGCTTGGTTTTAAGAATGAAATTGTGGGATTTTTTTTTTTAAGTGTATCTTAACTGTTGCCCGTCCTTGTCCTCAGGCTGGCACGCTGACAGCCCAGTGTCTAGGCTTGAGGAGCCCTTGTTAGCCAGGCAGAGGTGTCCTGGCTACCACCATCACCCTGTTTGATGTGTCCCTGTCCCCCACGTCTGCCTCCCAAGACAGGGATGAGGGCAAAGATGAAATCATTGTAATCTGTCTTCGTTTTTACCTTGCTTTTCTTTTTCAGTGCAGAAATTAAAAGTAAGTATAAAGCACCGTGATTTGGAGTTTCTTTGCGTGTGTCGGAATCACTGGTAAATGTTGGCTGAGAACAATCCCACCCCCTTGCACTTGTGAAAAACACTTTGAGCGCTTTAAGAGATTAGACTGAGAAATAATTAAATATCTTTTCTCTTGATTGTGGATCACTGGCTCTGTGTGGTGGGGCGTGAAGGGATGGGACAGTTTGGGGAAGGTGCATGACCAGCCTGTGGCTCAGGAAGGGGCTACAGTGTGAAGGGACAACAGTGGAGGAACCAGCGGCTCCTGGTCCCGTCCCCCTCATCCCCACTGCCACATCACTGTGGCACTTGTCTGCCCTGCAGCCCTTTCCAGCCTCGGCTGCAGTGAGCTGTGGATGGGGTGGTGTCTCCATTTGTCCCGTTCAAATCGCCATCTGCAGCCTTCCCGTCAGCTGTCTTCCAGTAGGAAAAGCACACCTGGAGATTTCTGCCTGTGAAAGTTGCTGTTGCCAATTGAAAAAATGGCATGGAGTTGTGTGTAGATCTGTAATCCCAGAAATAAACCTTGTAAGGCAGCAATCAGAAAGCTGTAGACGTCAGGGGAAGAAAAAACGTTAGTGCCCAAGCCGAGGCTGCCATGGAGCAAAGTAGTAATAGAACACCCTTTCCCCTTCCTGCCTGCCAGTTCCTTGGTAGGCAAGGTGATAGCTGAGCATACCAAGTTCAATTTGCAGAGCAGCTCTGGCTGCTGGAAATAGGAAGGATTCTGAGACCTGGGGCTGACCTGGAGCACATAGCAGTATCTGGCATGGACCTCTGGAGGCCGAGAGGATAGCTTAGGGCTGCCAGGAGACCTGCTTCACACCCCAGGGGAGATGGTACGGTAAGAAAAGACCTGCATCCTGCATCCCCTTTTGCCCCTGACACTGGCTTCTTAGTACAATGAAGGGGCCGAACTATAAGGCTATTTGTTAGCTCCTGTGGGCCTTCTGTGTACATTATGGCGCCTCCAGCAGCACTGACAAGTGGAGCAAAATGAGTAGTACAGGGGTTTGAGATGGGGCAGGCCTTCTGCCGTTTGTCCTTTGGAAAAGGTCTCTTTGCACCCAGGCCAACTGGACTGTGCTTGTCCTGTTGTGCCATAGCTGAGATGGCATACATACACCACCACCCAGTTCTTGGTTAAGATGAGGGTGGAGGACAGGTTCGAACCTCAGTCCTCCATTTCCATCTCGAATAGGATTATAGCCATTTGCTACTGGCACTTGGGCCTAGCCCTGCCCAAATGTATTTACTGGGATTGCTGGAATTGAAGCATTATGTTAAGTACTGGGTTAAGAGCAAGGGGTTCAGTGAGGTGGCGGTATCACCCCACACAGCAGAAGCTGAAGTGGTATTACTTTGGGCAAATGAATCAAACCCCTGTGTGGAACAGAACATAGACTAGAAAATAATTCTTCCTGATGAATCCTTGAGAATCATGTCTTCACCGTTGCATACTGGAGTATCAAGATGAAAGAAGCTGGATGGACACAAGCCGCTCTTTATGCTAGGCTGAACCATCAGGAAGCTTTGAGCAGCTTCCCCTATTTGAAGATGATTGAGGGAAGCAAGTGAAGTTCTAGGAAGGATCTTGCAGACTAGACAATGCTCAGCCTGCTTGCACAAGGGAAGAGAGCCCACGCCAGGAGCCAGTGGTGCCGTGGAGCCTTCTACTGGCCAACAGGGAAGTCTGCTTCATAGAACTCCCAGCTGCATGACAGCCCTTCCCCAACCCTACCCCTTGGCCTCTGCTCTCAGGTGCTCATACGGACAGGACAAAACCACACCAATGCCTAAGCTGACAAATACAATCCTGCTCATGCCCACCATGGACCTACATTTGTCCTAGCTTCAGGCTTGCAACTCTGCCATCTTTAAATTACCTATTTTCTCATACTTTGCTCCATACGTTAGCTCCTCTCTCTCTCTCTCTCTCTCTCTCTCTCTCTCTCTCTCTCTCTCTCTCTCTCTCTCTCTCTCTCTCTCTCTCTCTCTCTCTCTCTCTCTCATGCTGTAATTGCATTCCAGAAAAAGGAAGCTAGAGGGAGAAGGAGGAGAAAGGGCAATTGCAGATAGGGGAGAAGTAAACACTTTTCCTGGAATGATGGTTGACTTCTGTATGGGTTGTCACTAGATAAAATTGGGCTGCCATAGAGTGTGCGTAAGACTAGAGTGTGGGCTCGTAAAACATGCTGCCACTGGATACCACTGGCAAAGCCAATACGTGACCAACCAATATGGATTTGTCCCCACGTGTTCCAGCCTCCTCACAGTGCAGCTGGGGCCTTGGGAACATGAGAGGAGGTACCTCGGGCAGTGGTCAGAAGCATGGGGCAGCCTCCGTGTTTCCTTGCCCCAGCCCTGAACTTGCAGGACACGTGTTCCAGAAGGACTTGGATTTGCAGTGGAGGAAGGCCAACACTTGGAGCAGACTGGTGTAAGCAAGAAATCGATGCTTATCTCATCAGTCTATGAGATTTCGTGTTTGTTGCCACGGCAGAGCCTGTCCTAGGCAGGCTAATACAGAAAGAAGAATGGACTCGGCCTACAATGATCATAAAAATGTCAAACGTTATCATTCATGTGGATGTGAAAGGCTATTGGCAGCCACCCAGTCATGCACATGCGGTAGCACTATGAAAACAAGACACAAAACACATACTAACTGATGATAAATAGCCAGGTTCCAGTAGATGTGAAGTGCATGAGAAATTCAGAGGACTGCCTTTGGCAGGAAAGTCCAGGTAGGCTTTCTGGAGCCAATAGAATGGGTCGAAGTGGATTCAGGATGTGGCTTTCCTAGAAAATATACAAGGCAGGACTTATTGTGTTGTTTTATTTATTTCTTTTGTGCTGGTGCTTGGCATAGACTTGGTCTCCTGCTTTTTCAAGAGTTGGAGTTGGAGCTCCACCACTTGAGTCATGTCTCCAGCCCATTTTTGTGCTGGCTATTTTGGAGATGGAGTCTCAACAGACCTTTTTGAACTGCAATCCTCTGTTCTCAGCCGCCTGAATAGATGGGATGACGGGGTAGCCACTGGTGCTTGTATGCTTTTTGTTTTTGTTTTCGCTCCATACTAATGTTTGAACGAAAGATTTCATACTTGCTTGATTGGCTGCACTCTACCCCTTGAGGCATGCCTCCAGCAGATTGTTTTATTTGTTTATTTATTTAAGCAACTGTGTTCATGCTATAGTGACGTAAGAATGGTTACTCTGGTACTTTATAACTGCTCCTACAGGACACTCAGTCCCCCAGCTGATTTTTTTTCACCTTAAGAGCCCACCATGCTGTGTTCACTTTTGTTAGCAGACATGGCTTATCTTTCCACGATGTCAGAATTTATAACAGAAAATTCACAAACTCTGTCGACTTTGTTGGCATTAATTTCCCATGTATTACTGACATGCTACACAAATTCTTTTATTCTGATATTAAATACTAATATTAACTCTCAGATCACACATTTGGAGGCAAACAAAGGATTAAGGCTTCAACAGCAGGGTCTAAAGAGGCAGTGGGAAGTACACAAAGCTGGCTCAAGGTGCAGAGTTGATTCCAGGCAGAGCTGGCTCCAGAAGCTGATTCTAGACTTACTGAATCCTGACAGTTGACAGTATGAGTGAGAGTTGTGTCTAACACAACCTGGGGACAGAGTTGGGAGTTTCTGGTCACCTGTTCATCCTTGACGTAAATGCCAGATGGTCTGCTGGCAGGTCAGTGTATGATGCCATACTCCAGTGTTGTGTTTCTCCTCTACACAATCCAGACAAGAGAGCTTTATTTTTCCTGCATTATTCCAGTACGTTTGATAAGTTCATTGATCTGGATTTTTTGAAGTGAGTTTCACACACGCATGTGTTCTTGATATAATTGGATGAGTTTATGTGTATTTCTTTTTAAGTTCTGGCAAGTTTTTATTTTATTAGAATAGGGAAAAGTATGGGAAAACACTTCTTGCTCCCTGAGAGGAAATAGCAGGTCAGGCTCCAGGTATAATATTTTATTTGCACAATTAAGTCACAAAATAGCCTGTCTGGATGGTAGTTGTTTTGCTGCATAAACAAGACATCGACTAGAGTTATGAGTCAGTGGTAGAACATGACTAGCAACGAGTGCAGATGCCTGAGTTCAGACTCCAGGACTGCCTAAATAAACAGCCCCTTTCCCCTTCCCCTCACCCCAAAACCCCAAGATATAGAGTCCACTGCCTCAGCAATTTGCACTGGGACCACATGGAACCACCTGCTTTCTCATAAAACAGGAGCAGCCCCAAAGCTCCCGTTCTGTGCAGCATAAAGTGATTTAGAGCAGCCTGTCTGTACACCTCCCTGAGCCTCCGTCAGGCTGAGATCCGCATCTCAAGTTGGGATACCCTTGGATTCCCGGCACTTAGTGAGCCTGTTGTCCAAAGGGAGAATTGAACTTGACCTCACACATGGCCACATAGGAGACTACAGGGGTTTGCCTGTAGATTGGCTTTTGCCTTTACACCGCTCAGTAACTCCAAAACCAAGATGCCTCTACCTCCAGGTTCTGCCATACATAGCCATCTTGAGTGCTTCCAGAATAAGGGGTTTCCCACCTCTGCTGTTATTCTTCCCATAGTTTCCCAGGTGGCTCTGTGAGTCCTCCCATCATCACCGTATGGCCACTGGCACTTCCCAGTGTCACCCGTTCATCTCTTCTAGGGAACTAAACAAGTCTTTCACTGAAAAAAAAATCACTAATTACTTGCACTCTTGTAGATTTCTGTGAGTCTCCTAGTTTTTATTTTATCCCTGGCTGTCGTGAGCCTGTCTAAAAGCAGCGACCAATGCCATCCTCATTAACAGCTACTAGGAAACAGACTGAGAGGAGGCAAAAGGTGTGAAACGTTGAGAGATGTCACCGTGTAGAAAATCCTGTTAGACCTGGACGTCAGAAGCACTGGAAAAGTGCTTTTTCTTGCAGCATTTCCAGCCACCCTGTAATTGTCTGCTCTTTACTTGCCACTGTCAGCCTGTTCTTGCCTCAATTACTTCTTAAATGGTTAATCAACTATTCATTATTGATATAAAATCAATCATTTATATGTTAATATTGTGTTCTTAATGACTATTATATGAATTAATATGGTTCGTATTATGAATTTTTGATAATTGACTAACTTTGGTGGGAGGGAGAAAGGTTCTTAGACAAAGTAAAACCAAAGAGATCAGGAGACAGTAGACACTGCTGGAAAGGCTGGTTCCTTCTCCTTTCAGTCACAGGAGCTCTAGTGACACTGGTGGAGTTGTTTAATTTAGATTTTATTACATTTTTGCCACTTGTATCTGATGGCAAGGAAAGAGACCATGGCTGTCCCATTTGTCTTTTATTTATTTATTCATTCATTCATTTATTATTTTTGTGGGTCATGGGGCTTGGCCTGAGCTTGTCTCTGAGCTCTTTTACTTATTTATATTGTTTATTCATGCTGGTATATTGGGGCTTGAACTCAAGGTCTTGTATTCTTGTGAGGCTGCCCTTGCCTCCAGCCCAGCCGTTTCCTGGTTAAATCGAGACAGAATCTCTGACTGTTTTTTTTTTAACCTGGGCTAGGTTTGAACCACTGTCCTTCAGATCTCAACTCCTGATTAGCTAGGATTACGAGCACAAGCCACCCGTGTACAACAACACTACTTGTCTTCAAAGAAAGTGATGAACAGGAACAGACCTTACCTGTCACACAGGTATGTTCTCTGTAAATGCCAGGCTGGTTTGCACAGGGGAAGTGGTTCACACAGTCCTTTTATGGACTCAATTCTCCCACTGGCCTTGGGGGGCTCAGTGACGTATTGTCCTTTCCATTTCCATGTTTGGTGTTGGAACTGAAGGGACGTTGCGGGTTTTGTTGTGGCTAATGCTATCTGGAAGAATGAAGGTGTCTTGGGAAGCATTCATTCAAGGCTGGACATCCCTGACGGGCAAGACTTACCGCTCCTGGATCAAGGGCCTTCTTGATGCCAGAGGAAGGTGACTTCAGGACTAGCTCTGGGGACAGGGAGGCCCTAGTGGACAAATGAAGCTCAAAGCAAGCAAGGTATGTACAGAGTTGCCGGTAGAAACCTTCAATACTGAACAAGTGGAGAGCCCAACACGCTGCTATGCCCGGAAGAAAGGCCGTTCACCCCTCATCTGTGGGGTGACCTGGGTGAGCTGGCGGTGACCCTGAGCCTCCATGGGGAGAATGCAGCCTCCAGTGAGGTGCAGGGAAGCCAGCCGTGGGGGAAATTTATTACATAGGATGACGGGGGCACGTGCACGGCATTCGATCTTATCATAATTGGGGCTTACAGCATCACATAATAAACCAGTTCAGTCCAATCCCAACTTCCCTGAAGAACATGCTATCATCAAGAGAAAGAGTGGAGGAAGATGTGGAGGAAGAGAAGAGAATGAGGAGGGGGGGGGGAGAGGAAAAGGAGGAAGAAGAGAGTATAAGGAATGTTTCCCAACACTACTAATTCGGAAGTGGACACCTATTTTTTCCCCCCTAGGATGTTGTCATTGGAAGAGCTTATACCTTTGGGACCTGAAGACATGCATTTTTCTTCCTTAAAAGAATGGATATTTGACTTCTTTGGCATGTTTCAGAGGAGCTCCACCCATTGTTTCATTTTCTACTGCACTCAGGCACCAATACTTTAGCTCTTGTCGACAAAACTTGTGAATGAAACCTTCTCTGCCTGGCCCTTGTCCATAACAATGGTCTAAATCTCCTTCTCGAACTGGTGCACAGCCCCCCACGGGCCATTTCCTGAGAACAATTCCTTGGGGAGGGTGGGGAATGACCTGCATGGTCCAGGACATTATCACCGCTGGTCTCCATGCACCCCATGTCAGCAGCAACCGACCCTCCAGTACAGTATCTCCCGGCGCTGCTGAAGCAGAGAAGGACTGGCTCCTATTTTCTCAAGAGTTTGATTTTTTTGTAATCCTAGCTACTCAGGAGGCTGAGATCTGAGGATCAAGGTTCAAAGCCAGCCCAGGCACGAGAGTCCATGAGACTCTTATCTCCAGTTAACCACCAGAAAACCGGAAGTGGCTGTGGCTCAGAGTGAAGCGCTAGTCTTGAGCTGAAGAGCTGGGGTACAATGCCCAGGCCCAGAGTTCAAACCACATGACACATAAACATGTAGTTCAATTAATTTTTTTATCATTAATGGAGAGCGTTACAGCTTGTGATCCTGATAGACTAATGAGAGAGAGAGAGACAGAATGGACAATGGATGCTGGGTGCCAGTGCCTCATACCTGTAATCCTAGCTACTCAGAAGGCTGAGATCGGAAGATCATGGTTCAAAGGCATCTGAGGCAACAAAGTCCTTGGGACTCTTATTTCTAATTAACCTGAAAACAAACAAACAACCAGAAATGGAGCTGTGGCTCAAGTGGTAGAGTGAACTGAATGGAGGATGCAGCCAGAGGGACAGTGCCCAGGCCTTGAGATTAAGCATAAAACAAAACAAAAGACGAACTAGATGTTTGACTTCTTTACTGAAAATTCACTCAATCATTTATTCCCTTATATAGCCAAGGTGGAAAACTATGTATTCATCTCTTAGGTCCAACAGCCCACATTTTTGACATCTTCTGCTTCCTTCACAAAAAACTGTGAGCAGACACCTGCTGTTTGCAAGAGCTCTTCACTTAAGTAGTCTGGGCTGAGATGGCTCATTTTTTAAATTTTCATACTTTTCTTTTTCTTTCCACATTAAAAAAATCTGGCAAGTAGGAAATTTTAAATTAGATATGTGGGTTTCATCTGTAAATTGTATTATTTTATTATTATTACATTTTGGTGGTTCTGGGGTTTGAATTCTGGACTCTGTGCCTGCTAGACAGATGCTCTATTTCTGAGTCAACACAATTTTTAAAGTGTTTTGTATTCTCTTTAAGTAACATACAAGTTGCCGCCATTTAAGAAAGCAGTTTATGAATACAGTGCAACTTGATCAATGCCGCCCCTTTCAATATTCTTACCCATTCTTCCCTATCTACCTCCTCCCTCGCTCTTTTTAACATTGAATTCTTGACTGCATTTTTCCCCCTCTTTCCTCTTCATTTATCTATCCCTTTTCCCTTGACCCCACTTTACCCCTTTCCAGTGCTTGCTTCCTGGTGTTTTATTTTGATGAACTTTAACTTTACCTTTCTAAGTTATTATACTTTTGTGAGTTATCCCTTGAATCGATCATATTTCATATAATATATTTGCATATTACGCAATGCATTTACTTGTAAGTTTGTAAGCTAAATCTAGCATCCACATATAAGAAAAACATGTTCAATGTTTCTGGCCATAAAGGAAATGCAAATGAAAACAACATTAAGATTCCACCTCACCCCAGTTAGAATGACTATTATCAAGAAAACTAAGGATAACAGATGCAGGAGAGGATTGCACCCAAAGGGAATCTTGATATACTATTGGTGGACTTGTAAACTTGCTCCATTACTCAAACTTAAACATAGCCTGGGTGTTGGTGTCTTATTTCTGTAATCTTAGCTACTCAGGAGGCTAAGATCTGAGGATTGCAATTTGAAGCCAGTCTGGACAGGAAAATGCATGAGACTTATCTCTAATTCATCACCAGAAAACTGGAAAGTGGAGCTGTGGCTCAGAGTGGTAGAGCACTAGTCTTGAGCACAAAAGCTCAGGGACAGTGCTCGGGTCCTGAGTTCAGGCCCCAAATTGAAGCCCCCTAACAACAAAAGAAAATTAAACATAATTCAGGAATTCTATTCTTGAGTATTTATCCCAAACCTGGGTTATGGTGAACAGAGTTGCAATCAACACTGTTTTCCTTGCTTTACTGTGTCCTGAGTTTGATCAGGATTCAACTACCATGTCTGCATGATTCTTCAGAATGAATCAATGGCAGACACTGGAAGGACAGTTGCCCGTCTTCTGTGATGAAGTGGACTGATTGCCATGGAGGACAGCCCAGATACCTGTCAGTGGATAAACGGATCAAGAAAATGTGGAAGACAGACACGATGACATTTTACTCTTTCATTAGGAAGAATGATATTGTATCATTTGCAAAGAAATGGAAAGACCTGGAAACTTATATTAAGTGAACTAAGACAAGCTGAGCGAGACAAAGGTTGTACTACCATTTTTGAGGTAGGGTCTTTCTTTTATCCTGGGCCATGATCTTCAGTTTTATGTATTCTGCAGTACCTGGAACGAAAACTATATGCCACCACTCGGAGCTTTTACCACTGAGCTGAAGTCCACAAGGTTGTTTTTTAGGTTGGGGATGACTTGAAAACATGATTGCATGTTAGCCTCCCATATAACTGAAATGCTAGATGCTTGCCACCAAACTGGGTTTTTGGTAGAGAAAGGATTTTGAGAACTTGTTGCTTGTCTGGCTTTTAATCCTTTTGATCACAGCCTCCAGAATAACTAGGTTACAAACGTCTGGCTATTTTATGTTTCCATATTTTAGTTATCTTCAATTTTTTATTAACACTTTTTATTAACACTGAGTTTTTACTTCATATTTCAAATGTCAAGTATTCAAGAAAAAAATCTCTATATGCAACCACTGGCACATACATTTAAGAATGTAATTAAAATTAAGCTGAGTATTTGTATGTCACAGATACGTATTGATCTATATATCGATATATATCTATGGGATATATATCCTATCATAGACCTATGTGTCTCTCTATATAAATATATATTTATATCTTCAAATTCAGATCAGTGACCTGGAGAATTGAGTCATCACTTTTGTGATCACATATTAAGGATACCATGCCCCTTTTGTTCCTTTGGTCTTGGCTTATCTCACTCAACATGATTTGCTGTAGTTCCATCCACTTCCCCGAGAATGCCATTATTTTATCTTGTCTGGTGGCTATGTAGAATTCCATTGTATGTATATATATATATATATATATCACATTTTTTATTCATTCATCTGTAATGGGGCATCTGGGTTGTTTCCATCTCTTGGCTATTGTGAATAGTGCAGAGATGAGCATAGCTGAGCAGGTGTCCTTATCATATCCTGGGTTATGATGTTCAGGGTAGATGCCCAGGAGTGGTATGGCTGGGTTGTAGGGAAGGTCTGTGTTCAGTTTTTTGAGAAACCTCCACACTGCCTTCCAGAGTGGTTGCACTGGTTTACATTCCCACCAGCAGTGCAGTAGGATTCCTCTTTCTCCACATCCCCACCAGCATTTGCTATTGTCTGAATTCAGAATATTGGCCATTCTGAATTGGGGTAAGGTGGTATCTCAGGGTTGCTTTTATTTGCATTTCCTTTATGACTATGGATGTTGAACATTTTCTCATATGTTTCTTTTCCATGTTTACCTCTTCCTCTGATAAGTCTCTCTTTAGTTCTCTTACCCATTTAGCGATTGGTTTGTTCAGTTTGGGGAGGGGGATTAGTTTCATAAGTTCCCTGTAGATATTGTATATTGAGCCTTTGTTTGATGCATTGTTGGTAAATATCTTTTCCCAGCTGCTTGGCTGTCTTTCTTCTTTAGTAGCTATGTCTTCAGCTGTGCAAACCCTTTTTATTTTTAGGTAGTCCCACTTGTCCAGTCTCTCTCCAGTCTGTTGTGACCCTAGGACTATGTTCAGGCAGTTTCTGCCTGTGCCTATGAGTTCTAGTGTCTGATATTGAGGTCTTTGATCCATTTTGTTTATGCATGGCGACAGGCTGGGATCAAGTTTTAGTTTTCTGCATGTGGCTGCCCAGTTTTCCCAGCACCCATCATTGAAGAGGTTTTGTTCATTCAACTGTATCCCTGTAGCTCATTTGTTGAATATTAGCTGACTATAAGTATGTGGTTTTATTTCTGGATCTTCTATTCTGTTCCATTAACCTTCTGGTCTATATTTGTGCCAGTACCATGCTGGTTTTGTTACTGTGGCTCTAGAGTAGAGTTTGAAGTCTGGTGTTGTAATACCACCTGCATTGCTTTTTTTTTTTTTACCCAGAATTGCTTTGGCTATTCTAGGTCTTTTGTTGTTCTATATGAATTTTTGGATTATTTCCTCTATTTTAGTAAAGAATATCCTTGGGATTTGGATGGGGATTTGCATTGAAATTATATATCAATTTTTGCAATATGCCTATTTCCACAATGTTGGTTCTCCCTATCCATGAGCATGGGAGGTCTTTCCATTTCCTTGTATTCTCTTTAATTTCTTTGTTCAGGCTTTTACAGCTTTCATTAAATAATTCCTTTACTTCCTTGGTTAGGTTAATTCCTAAATATTTTATTCTTTTGGAGGCTGTTGCAAATGGGATCATTTCTTGATTTTTTTTCCTTCTGTTTGTGTATTGTTGGTATACAGAAAGGCTTCTGGCTTTTAAAAGTTGATTCTGTATCCTGCCACTTTGCCAAAGTTGTTTAATTAGTTCTAAGAGTTTGGGAGTGGAATTTATTGGGTCATTCAGGCATAAAATTATGTTAACTGCGAATAGGATAGTTTAATTTCTTCTTTCCCTATATAGATCCCTTGATGTCTTTCTCTTCCCATCATATTTTTATTCTTAAATAACATTTTTTTAATTAGTCATGGCACTTGAACTTAGGGCCTGGATCTTGAGCTAGCTTTTATTCAATACTAGCGCTCCACACTTTATCCATGACTCCACTTCCAGTTTTCTGTTGGTTAGTTGGAGATAAGAGTCTCACAGACTTTCCTGCCCAGGCTGGCTTTGAACTGCCATATTCAGATCGCAGCTTCCTGAGTAGCTAGGACGGGAGCTGTGAGCTACAGTGAAGAGCGTATTATTACTTTTAAGGTATTTTATTGCTATTGTAAAATTATGTACAGAGGGGTTAGAGTTATGTAAGTCATGTAAAGAATGCACTTCTCTTTGAACAATGTCACCCTCATTCTCCCCCACTCTTCCCTCACTCTCTCCCAGTTTTTACCTCCTGTCCCCACAAAAGGATGGTTTATTTTTAATTCCTTCACAGCTCACTGAACCTTCTTCTTGTACCAGGCCCTGCATTTAGCTTTGGGAAGGCACTCAGCTTTGACAGCTGGACAGATGTGGTCTGTGACTTCGCTGCATCTTTACAGTAGGGGAAGAATCTGGATGAGGGACTCCAGGATGGCAGGGCTGTATGAACTGTGGGAGACAATGTCCAGGGATCCCCTGGAGTCTGAGGGAAGGACATGAGACCCAGCTGGAGCTGGGGAGGTATGGAGGTCTCTGGTCCACCTTTGGGGTTCAGTGGGTCTTTGTGCAGGGACTGGTTAAGAATCAGCCTAGATGTGGGTCCTCCTCCCCTTTCTGGAGTGAGTCCTCTTTTTCTCTGGTTTCTGAGGTCCTCGGTTGCAGTTCTCAACTGAAAACAGTAGAGAGCAGCTGTAGATCATGGCTGGGCAGAGAGTGAATGTTTCCTGGCCCCAGGGCCAAGGAGCTGAGGGAAGCCCAGAGCACTGGCAGGCTTCCTCCTTCCCTGACACCGCCAGCAGGGGGCGCTGCCCCTCAGCCTTCCACTCTCCAAGAAATGGGCTGCTTCAAAATATTCCAGGTTGGCAGCAAGGGGCAATTTCCCTTGTCCAGTATTGGCTGGGGATCTGCAGGACCCAATGAGGAGCAGCTACCAGGTACCACCATTTTGAGTGGCAGGAGACTGCTTTAAAACAATCCTGTTGAATTAAAATTTTGACAAATGGGACTGCATTAAACTGCAGAGCTTCTATATGGCAAAGGACATAGCTAGCAAGTTAAATAGAAAGCCAACAGAGTGGGAGAAGATTTTCACTAGCCCTACAACAGACAAAGGCCTCATACCTAAAATATGTCTACAGCTAAAATAATTGAATCTCTCAAAAACAAATCTTCAAAGCACAACCATCCCATTAAAAGATGGGCTAAGGACTTAAAGAGAGACTTCTCTGAAGAGGAAATAAGAAAGGCCTACACACAGCTGGGTGCAATGGCTCACGCCTATAACCCTAGCTACTCAAGAGGATGAGATCTGAGGGTCAAGGTTCAAAGCCAGCCTGGACACAAAAGGACCTGAGACTCTTATCTCCAACTAACCTCTAGAAAATGGAAAGTGGGGCTTGGCTCTAGGGTAGGGCGGTAGCCTTGAGCTGAAGAGCTCAGGGACAGTGCCCAGGCCAAGTTCAAGCCCCATGACCACCCCCCCACCCCCCCAAAAAAAACCAATGGCCTATAGACACATGAAGAAATGATGGGCATCTCTGGACATAAAAGAAATGCAAACCAAAACAACCTTGAGATTCCACCTCAGTCCAGTTAGAATGGCCATTATCATGAAATCTAATAACAACAGATGGGGATATAGCCAGGAGGGATCACTACTACACTGTTGGTGGGAGTGCAAACTCATTCACTCTAGAAAGCAGTATGGTAATTCCTCAAAAGACTAAACATAGAGCTCCCCTATGACCTAGCAATCCCACTCCTTGGTATTTACCCAAATATCCAGAAACAAGGACATACTAAAGCCACTAGCACAATGATATTTATTGCAGTACTATATACCATAGCAAAGATATGGAACCAATGCAGAGGCCCCCTCAGTAGATAACTGGATCAACAAGATTCAGTACTTATACACAATGGAATTCTATGCTGCCATCAGAAAGAACAACATTGCCCCATTTGTAAGGAAATGGAAAGACTTGGAAAAAATCATATAAATGAAATAAGCCAAACTCAAAGGAACATAGGCTCAATGGTTTCCATTATTTGCAATAATTACTACACATCAAGGACTCTCCTAGCAGAAGATTACAATAGCCCAAAACCTATGTACATAAGGTCATATAGGATGAGACTAAATGAAATGAACTCTAAGATATGGAAACAAGAGATTTATCTTGTGTGCTTGTTTTTTCTTAATGTACTATATTATTTCTCTTCTCTTTTTTTTTTTTTGCCCTTATGGTTAATCTCATGTGGTTAATCTCACTTTGTTGCCGGATATATTGTATATACATTTATTTGTTTGTTTGAAATATGAAAGGGGGAAAACAAGATGATTGGGAGGGGGTGGGGAGAAGGAAATGGGGACATAAACATGAGAAGGGGTATCAATGTGCGAGAAGTAATGCACCTACGACTTGATGATGTAACTGTAACCTCTCTATATATTAACTCGACAATTTTTAAAAAAAGATCTTGTTGGAGATGAGCAAGGGAGATAGCTGCTTTGTGCAGGGAAAAGCCAGCCTGAGTACATCCCTTTTTACTAGTGGATAATGAATGAATGGATGTCTCAGCTTGGCGTGAGAGAGAGCTTGGTGTAAAGACATAGTAGCTTAGCTCCTCCCCCTTTCCAGCCAGATCTGGGCTTCCCTACTCTCAACTACTCTCTTGGGTGAAAGAGAGAAAGAGCAACCATTTGTTTAAACAAGGGCTAATGTCCTCTCCCCCCAGTCCCCCATAGGACTCCCCCAAGAGCTCCCCACCTATAACTCAAGAAGGACAAACAGGAGTATGTTTACCCACACAGTAGCTCCTCTTAGCAAAGCGGGGACCTCTGCAGTCAGCAGTATCAGAAACCAGGAAATAGAAGTCCATCCTGCACCCACCTACTAGCACCCAAGAGCACGAAGGCTCCCGTGCATTGAAAGGTATGGTTAAACCAGGTTCTGGTGGCTCACACCTATAATCCTAGCTACTCAGGAGACAGAGATCTGAGAATCCCAGTTCACAGCTAGCCTGAGCAGGAAAGTCTGTGAGACTCTTATCTCCGATAAAATACCCAGGAGTAGTGTTGTGGCTCAAGTGTTAGAGCAAAAGAAGCTTGGGGCAGTTTCCCAGGCCCTGAGTTCAAGCCTCAAGCTCTAGGACACACACACACACACACACACACACACACACACACACACACACACACAACACGAAGATAGGGTTAAAGCTGTTTAATCAGTCCTGTTCAAAAATAGCCTCAAAGGAAAATCAGCCATGACATTCAACAACAGGAGGCCCGAGGAACAGGCATGGTTTCTCCCATCAGTGATGAAAACAAAGGAATCACTGTCTATGACAGGAATCATGGCGACATGGCAAGTGAGACTCAGGCACGGAGTAGATGCCGTCCAATACCATTCAGATGAACTCAAGAGCAGACTGAGTGATGTGTCTTCAGATCAGATCCTAGCACTGTGGGACCCCGGATGGGGTGGGAAGGGTTGTGGGGGGACCTTCTGGGGTATTGTATTGGACATGTGCAGTGGCCATTCTAAATGGGTTTCATACAGGTGCATGTATACATGTTAAATTGTGTGCTGCGCTTCTGATAAGACCTGTATCTCTCTGTGTGTCTCTGTCTCTGTTTCTGTCTCTGTCTCTCTCTCTGTCTCTCTCCCTCTCGATCTCCTTTTCTCCCCCTCCCTCCCTCTCCGCTTTTTCTCTCCTCTTTTCCTTTCTCCCTCCACACACCCACCCATCCCAGCACTGGCTTTCTTCTACACCTACCAAGTCAGATCTCTCCGTGTTGGTTTGCACTTTGCATCTAGGATGTCGCCATGACAGCCACGAGCTTCTCACTTGAGCTTCCTCGAGGGAATTGGTTACCTTCCTACAAAGAAAGCAGGTGCTTGTCTTTTCACATAAGCATCTTGGAAAAAGATGTGTTCATTAACCCTCACTCTATTCATGATAAAAAAAACTCTGCATAACATTAAACTCATTGTCTTAACTATTTTGTGTGTTGAGAATATTCACATTGTTCTGACAGAAATTTCAAGAACTTTCTGATCCTGCAACGTTGGAACTGTTTGATCTCTAATTCCACAAATTTATCCACCAATCCATGGATTATCCACTAGTTCTTCTCTCTCACCCTTCGTTAGCTGCCTTTTTTTTTTTTGACTTTCTCTGATCTTGATACTTGAGCTACTTCATATGAATGGAATCCCAAAGCATGGGCCAGTCTAATGTCTTTGATGCTTGTGTCACAGAATGTTTTCAAAATTATGTATTAGAAGAGCATAGTTGGCCCTGACAAATAATGTGTATTCAAAAATACTGTGTAATTTTGACTTTTCAAAGGGTGCTTTATAATTAGGTATCTATTTATCAAGAACTTTGGCTGTCCCACTGGTAGATGATTACAAACCACAGTGCAGAGTTATGATAACTGCCTTCCTGACTCTGCTGTTGGCCAAGAGAAAACAGCTTATAACGCACATGGTGTTTCTTGAAAAATTTTCAGACATCTGTGAGTTCTTGAGTCCTCAGCGTCACCTGATATTTGTTCTCCTGCTTGCGTAATAAGTGCCATTTCCATCCATTCTTCCTTATAGCCAGCAAGGAGGCCAGGTTCCAGGTTTGGAACAATGAGTCTGATTATTAGTCTTAATGAAAAGCCCTAGCAGGTGTTTTTACCAGAAACCAGGGCTGGAACCACTTGGTCCTGCTGAGTGTTACCTGGCATAGTTGAGGGGACTGCCAGCAGTAACAGCATTGAGCTGGGGCCCCAGGCCTCCTGGAAAGGAGAGGTTCTCCTAGTACTTCAGTTCTTCCGTAGACAGAGAAGTATGCTTGGAATCTGTGACTCCTGATGCCATGGAAGGAGGTAACACTAGGTAAGTGTAGCTTCCAGGGGACTTCAGCTTCCTCCCACTCAACTCTCCAAGGTAGGGCAACCTGAAATCTACTTTTCTACTGGTAAGAGGAAAGTTTGATTTGTGTTGAACTTTGTGGCCAGACCCACAGCTGGAAGGCACTGTAAGTTATGCAATGGCCAATTGCTGAGAGTTCTTCAAAAGTGTATTGGGCCCAGTGCCCCAGTGCCCCAGAACTCAGGCCTACATCTCCAGATTCTCTAGCATGAGGCGAGAAATAATCAGGACACCAATAAGAGAGAAAATCTTATTTTTACAGTTGTTGCTGTGTTGGTGGCTGGTGTTTATTCCTTGTAGGACACTTTGGGTTTTTTTCTTTTCTCTCTCTCTCTCTCTCTCTCTCTCTCTCTCTCTCTCTCTCTCTCTCTCTCTCTCTCTCTCTCTCTCTCTCTCTCTCTCTCTCTCGGCAGTCCCATAGCTTGATCAGGGCCTGGTCCCTGTCCTTGGGCTTTCTCAAGACTAGAGGTCTACCACTTGAGCCACAGCACCGCTTCTGGCTTTTTCTGTGTTTGTGGTACTGAGGAATCGAACCCAGAGTTTCATGCCTGCTAGGCAAGCACTCTACCACTAGGCCACACTCCCAGGCCCCACTTTCTTCTGTTTTTAAGGATAGCCTGGCATGGGAGGAGAATGAACAGAAGCTTCCATATGTCGGTTGCAATTCTCAACAGTTTGACCTTGGACAAGTTATTTTACCTCTCTGAATGTTCTTTGTTCCTGTGATCTGTGGAAGTGGTGGTGATACTGTAGCACAGGAGTAAGTGAGACAGAGTGGACGACACTGGCCTTTTTTCTGGGAAGGGGAGAGGTGTCCTCCATGGCAATCAGTCCACTTCATCACAGAAGATGGGCAACTGTCCTTCCAGTGTCTGCCATTGATTCACTCTGAAGAATCATGCAGACATGATCAAACTCAGTTCTTCAGCGTAGCAGCCATGATTGTTTGTTGATCCAGTTTCCTAATGGCTGAGTTAACTAGGCCTAGACCGGGGCGGAGGGGGGGGAAGGGGGGGTAGGGGAGGACTGGAGCTGTGTTCCACAGGAAGCTTCCCTGAGGATAAAGAGAAAGGGTGAGAATGTGAGCAGGAACTGCCTAGGGTAGAGAGGCAGAAGGGGCCCTTGACGGTAACACCATTTGCCATAGTGGAAAAAGAGAAGGCCAAGGCACTAAAAGGTGGCTTTTCCTGTGCCTGGAGCCCTACGTGTTAGCAGGGTACATGCCACACACAGGTGATGGTGTCACAGGCCCTGAGCAGGCTGCGGCCGATGCAGGATTATATAACCCTCCCTCCATTCTCTCTGCTTCCTGTTCTTCCTTCCTCTCTTCTTTCTTTCATTTATTTTGATTATAAATTTCTAACTATCGTTGGGGACTCGTACAAAGGGATTTTAATTCAACAGTTTATATTTTCAGGTTATTATGTATTTCCGTTGATAATTATACCATATAATATTTGTATTGTATATTTATTACATATATAGTTTATTCTATTTAAAGTTTTTTTTTACAATGCATCTTAATCAATGCCACTCTTTCCTATGTTCTCCCACTTTTCTCTCAGCCCCGCTCATTCCCCCACGTTATCTGGTCCAAGTTTCACGTGTGTACAATCCGATTCACTCCCTCCCTCTCTCCACCTGTCCTCCCTTTTCTTTATCTTCTCCCCTCCAGCAACACATTATCCAAATTCATTTGGTTAAACTCGTATTCATTTTGTTAAGCTATAAAGTCATCATTCAAAGCTTCCTTTTCCAAATTGAAGTTTACTCAAGTAGCTACCAGGAGGCAGCCAAGGCTTCTGAGCAAAGATGCCACCTGCCTTTGAGCAAGAGCACTCCAGGAATTCTAGAGATAACTAACCATGGAGCTCAGCCATTGGGAGATCATGGGAGCCCAGTGGATGGATGCCCAGTTGGCTGAGGGAAGGCTTAGATCAGTGGGAACAGAGAGGGCTGGGTTAGGCTATGGTAGGTTGACCCCAATGCCTTGAAGACTATGGTGGGAGGGCATGAGGAAAATCTGCTTATCTCGGGAGCCTAAAGGAAAGGAATTGGGCCAAGTCCCATAAGCCTCTTGGGAAATACACCCTTCAGTCTCCTAAAAGCCTTCCACTTGGCCTCAGATCTTCAGGTTTCTATCATATCCCAAGAGCATCACTCTGGGAACCAATCCTTTATCACCTAGACTTAGGAAGATATTCAAGGTCCAGATCATAGCAAGGACCAACTATTTCTGAGGAGGGTTGTGTTATTATGATAATCTGGAACAGGAGGACAGGTCACCTGAGTGTCATCTGGGGAAGGGATATCTGGGGGTAGCATTTATGAGAGATAAGACAGAGAAGGAAGAGTGAGATGAACATTCTCCTGTGTGGGTAATTAAGGGCTTCAAGGGAAATATCCTTTGCACAACTTCCAATGTTCCCTAGCCTTTCACTTGCCCCCACCTCCTCCTCCACCTCCATGCCTTGCCCTCATTGCATGTGTGTGGGCCACGTGCACATACTGGAAAATTCCCAGTAAAGCAGTTCTTCTAAGGGACATTCCTGGCTCCAGGCAGTTTCTACAGAAGCACTAAGTTAGGGATTTGGTGAACTGACTACTCTCTGGCAGAGAGTAGCAAACTTTGGCCTGTTGCCTGCTTGTGTTTTGCTTTGTTTGGGTGCCAGTAATATAGCTTGAACTCGGGGCCTTGGGCTTTCATTTGACTTTTTCACTCAAGGCTGGCACTCTATCACTTGAATCACACCTATCACACCTCTACTTTTGGCTTTTTGCTGGCTAATTGGAAATAAGAGTCTTACAGACTTTTCTGCCCATACTGTCTTTGGTGATCCTTCTGAGTAGCTAGGATTGCAGGTGAGAGCCACCAGTACCCAGCTACATTCTTATGAACTGTGCTCACCATGTTGTGTAAGAGTTCACTGAAGTTTTATTCTCCTAGCTGAAGCCTTGTGCCCTTTGGCCATGCATAAATGTATTCTTCCATAAATGCATTCTACTTGCATTTCAGGCACATCATTATTTAGGTAGTAGTCCTTAACCAGAGCCACATCTTACTACTATCAGGGAGCTTTGAAAAAAAATGTATCATCTAAAGAGAGGCCTGGTGTTGGAATTTTAGACAAAATTCTCTGTAAGACATTAAAAGTCAAGCACTGCTAGCTCAGCCAAAACTGAGCCACAGGTACAGATAAAGTTACATGGAGAAGAGTATCTTGGAAGTGGAGAGCCCAGGCTGCTAACATCCATGGTAAACCATGGTTTGGAGGCTTCAAATTAGCATTGTCTGGGGTGAGGAGGGGCGGATGCTCTTCTGAGCCACAGGCCTGCCCCATCCCAGGTCAATTATGTCACAGCCCCAAAGAATGAGCCAGAAAAGCCACACCCTTCTCAGCCAGCCTGACTCTGGTTTTCCCCAGAGCATGGGCGAGGTCAAGACCATGCCTGGGAGTCTTGGAGATGTCTCTGGTACGACAGAACTGACTGGGAGGGCATTGGCCAGCTGAGGACTCACCCCTGTCTATTGGCATTTGGCAATGGGAAGAGCTGATAGAAGCCCCACCCTGCCCTACCTCAGGGCAGGAGGGCACAGAAGCTGTGATTCTGGTGCTCTGGCCTCACTGCAGGAGCCCTGTGCTCGGTGTTTGGGTGGGGAGGTTTCTCTGAGTGTGGCCATTGGCTCCTAAGGACATCAAGGAGAACAGGAAAAGCGAGTGCTTTGTCCACAGGCCTAATTACAGTTACCTTGGACCCTTATTAAGTGGGTATGTCTCATCGTCGTTAGAATATCAAAGGTAAAACTCGTGCTTCCCCTTGGACTCGTCAATTCAGTGGGACATGGCGGGGGCCACACATCTGTTTTGAAGAAACTCCAGCTGACGGTTGTCCTTTGACTTCTGTTGGTGATCTAGTGTTCAATCCAAAGCTGTTCCGTACATTTATCTGCTCATGGGTTTATGTGGTGTGTCCATTGTCTCCCATCTGCTTAAAAATGGTTATAAAAGCGATGTCTGGAGGGCTTGGGTAATGAGTACATCTCTCTTTGAACGGTCACCTCTTCCTTTTTCCCTCCCATCCCACCCACATCGTACAGTTAATTTTCAACAAGGTGTCCTGCTGCGTTTGTTCACCCTCTGTCCCTCCATTTCTGTGTCCTTGCTTACCCTCCCAAAGACAGATAAAGGAACAAACAAGACAAAAAGAAAACTAAAACACCTGTACAGATGAAAACCTCCTGTTTCCATTTTCCTATGCTCAGAGGCACTAGACATTGCACCCTGTGTTCCTCCCCGAAGCGTTCCCTCCTTTCCTCTCACTGTGTGTGACTGCCTAGAGTCCTGGATAATAACATACCATGTCTGAGTCTATTTTAGATGTCTCCCATCTTTTATTTCGGCCAGTTAAATACCATTTATTGAGTGCTTAAAACACCGTGTTCTGATGGAAATCAAATTGTGGGTCCTGGCTGAAGAGAAGGCTCTCAGAGGAGACAGTGCGGGTAAGAGACACCCACCCTTCATGACAAAGAGGAGCGCGGGAGAAGAACGGTGATGGTGATAGCCATTGTCAGACACGTGGAATTAGAGCAGAGAGAACATGGAAGGGATCCTTCCCCTTTCCCTCCATACCCCGACCTCCTGCCAATCCCACTGTTGGGCTATAGGCCAGCTGCAAAATGGTCTATGACCATGGAGTCAGCTCCCATGGACCAAGCTCCCAGCTGAAAGGGATTACAACCGCAGGTTACATGTCACCGAAACTACATCTAATTGTAGTGACAGACACTTGATAAACAGGCTGGAGTAAGGAACAGGTATTGAGAAAGAGACGAAGAAGAGGGGGAGGAGGAGAGGGTAGAGGGTAGAAGCAGGAAGAAGGAGAGGAAGGTAGAAGAGGAACAGAGGAGGAGGAATCCTTGGGTAGAGGTGGGTCTGGTCTGGGTAGTCAAGGCAGCATCTTGGATAATGAGGTGTTTGAGGTGACATATAACGGACTGGAGGGCCCTGCAGGAGTTCTAGAAGGAGTTTCCTGGGCCCTGGAGTAGGAGAGTATGATTTCTGGGGAAGGCCAGGGGAGGAGAGGTGGAGAGTGCTGGAGGTTTACACATAATCTGTCACCACAATGAAGAGGATGTGAAAATGCTAACATAATGAGTGTGGTTAGAATGAAAAACAACGGAAGAAATACAGCTAAAATCAAACTTTAAGAAATATATTGTCAATGCCAACTTGTATCTGAGGGCATGTGGCCATAAGAGATAAAACCACTAGAACAGGGCATATGCAGTAACGATGGAAACAGCCAGAACCCAGGCACATGAGATAGAGTAATCATATGGCTAGGAGTCCAGACACCTGGCCATAGGAGATAAAGACAACAGTGCACCCCTGGGCACAACCAAACAGAAAGAGCATCACCAACTTGAAACAAGAAAGTTTGGGCCACAGAGGAGCAGCCAGGGATGGATATAAGCCAAGGACCCAAAATGAGGGACAGCACTTCTGCCCTTAACCGAGGCTGTGGTTCAGATATCTTTGCCTGCAGGAGCTGCTCCTTGCCCGAGAGGACCAACAAGGATTGAGAGTCAACCCAGACTTGACCCTGGAGCTCACACTGTAACAGGACTGATGGGCAGGCCCTGCTGGATTTCAGGACTGAGGGATAGCAGAGAGGTAAGTCCAGCACAGGGTAGAGATAGGCAAGTTAGGACTAGAATATAGTAACGGGGTTCATTCTGCTAAGCTATGTTAAATCAATATACTGTGTTGTATTCTATTACCTGCCTATTGGTGTATTACTTCACCTGCTCATGACAAGTGGGCCCTGAGCTTTTGGCTGGGTGGGTGGAGGGGTCTGAGTCTTGGAGTCAGTTGGATGCTACTGCAGAATTGTCTTGCCAGGGGCAGTAAGGGAAGGTGTCAGGAGGCTGTGGCCTGATCCCCGGGAGAGGCCCTGACAGAGGAGCAGAACTACAGATAGTTTTGATAGGTAGAAGGTGGGTAAAACAGGAAAACCAATGGGTCTTAGGTTTGGAGGTGGGGGGGTGGCTGGAGAGAAAGAGCAGATGGAGACAGGAAGACTGAAAGTTCACTTGGGACCTGCTAGGTGAGAGACGCTTCCAGGCCCCAGGAGGGAACACCTGGGCAGAAGAGCATGGCTCAGGATCCCTGGGGAGAATACAGCCCCAGGTGTGGGTGGGGATAAGGACCCACTGAAGCACGGAGAAATGGGGCCACGAATGGCCTTGCTTTAAACGCCAACACTTCCCCCCAGACAGGGCGCTTCAGCCAAGCCGTCTAACCTCTCACCTCAGCAGCCACTGCTGGAGGATGGAGACAAAACCCCAGAGCGCTGCTGTGGGACTCAATGAAGCTACACACTCCCTTGGTCTGGCACACAGTAGGTGCTTGCTAAATACAGGTTCCTGTCATTGCTCCATGCTTTTGACCACATTGTGGATTACTGGATAAAAGCAGCTATTATTCAGCCTCAGAAGATGTCCCATATACATTTGCAAAACGAATAAATAAAATTTTAAAACAATAATGAGAGAGATTGCCAAGCCTGTCCACCACAGTTCCCAGGTCCCTCACCTCTTTCTACCCCACTTCTCTCCCACTCCAGCCCTCTAGTTAGCTCAGGGTGCCAAGGAATGAAAAGAGTCAGCATGTGCCTGTCACTTTTAGCAACAGGTATGCATAAAACAACAGCCACGACAGTGACCGTAGGCATAGCACTGGGTAGGTGGTGGCTTTGAGTTTTCCTCTATGGCTGAGTTTCTTCCAACAAGGTAACAGGAGTGTAATCACTGTTCACCCAGGGACAGGTCTTACGGTGTCTGCATTTAATTTACCCTGGCTTTGTGACCATTTCCTTCAGACCTTTCGTTCAGCTTAGACAGGTTGGTTCTCCATTGCTCATTCCTCATGGTAACTTGGATTTGATATCTACAGAGGCAAAGCCAAGTTCAGCCTGTGAGTCAGCAATGCCCCCCCTCCAGTCTTTCCTGCCTTCAGATTTCTGTAGGAGTGTGCTGTCCACACACCTGGGCACCATGACCCTACCTGGAGCTACTCATCAACAATTAGCTTATCAAGATGGGCATGTAAATTGTGTATAGTACTAGCTAGGTGCGGTCTTTTACAAGCTCAGATTTCTGTCTGTTCTCACTGGGAAGTGATCGGTGTGAGGCACATTCCATTTGCTCTTCAGACTGCAGCAGGCCAGGGAAGCTGCAGGAGTCAGGTGAGTTCCGCTCAGTGGCTTGGGTCAGCTTTAGAAGGCCTTCAGCAATGACGAGGACTTTCCAGCACAACTGGCAGAGGGATTTGACCAGGGCAGGCCCTGAGAGTCAGCTTTACCGGGGGCTGAGGAAGATTAAGTGACGATATCTAAGCAATGTGCTTACTTCCACAAGGGTCGATAGGAGAGAGATGAACAATGATGGCTGTGGCTATTTCGACAATGTCCCATTCTCTGTTGCTATCCTGTCCTTGCTCTCCTCCCTCTCTCCCTGGGTTCCTCCCTTCCTTCTTTCCCTCTCTCCTTTGTTTTCTCCTTCCTTCCTTTCATCTCCTTCTTTCCCTTCTGCTCTCTTCTGCCTTCTTATCCTCCTCCTTCTTTTCTCTCTTAAAACTTCCCTACATTCCACTTTTATTTTTAATTGCGTTTTTATTGTTTGTTTCAATTTCTTTTTTTTTTGTTCTGGGTTTTTTTTTTTAAGGATTACTTTTACTTTTATGCTAAATTCAGGAACGAATCCTGACAATCAAGGACAAAGCCAGTCCAGTGCTAGTGACTCTGGGAATGTAGGGCCCAGGCTTCGCTGCAAGTTTTCTATACAGAACTATCAGGCAGAAGTGTGTGGCTGCCACATGGTTTGTTTAACATGGCCACACATTAAAGTAGACAGTCTGGGGGGGAGGGGGACAGGGGAGAATGATTTTAGACTTTGGAAGGAGACTCCCTTACATTAACTCACCATTTCGGATTTGAGGCTGCCGCTTGATACTGACATTTTGGAGATGTAATCTGACTATACAGACCAGGTGAGGGAGAAAGTGCACATTTACGGTTGCTTACCAGCAGCAATATACCAAAGCTGGGCCACCTTTTATTTGCCTTTGTCCCTGATGAGCACAGGACAGGAGTGAGGGCCTCATCTCAGGTTCCCAGGGCTCAGATCTAAGCTCTACAACACATTGTAGGAAAGAAGTTACTTCTGCAAACCTGAGTTGCTTTCTTTCTAGCAGGGGCTGAGCGCTGCTACAACAGTAGCAATGACAGCAGTGGTGACAAAGGTGATTTTCTAAGTGTTCAGTCTAAGAATAGCCGGGGGAGGGGGGAACCATTCAGATTGTTGGGAACAGAGATCTAGTGCTTTGCTGTGTCCAGTGACACCCCCTGTAGCTGCTGGCTTCTGGGGCAGCCTGGCAGGGGAACATGGGGTGTCACCATGGCAGGTGGGCATTCAGGGGACTGGGGCAGGTGGCTACCAATCCATGGGGACAGAAGCCTTCTGTTCTTTGAAGAACTGGCCCAGCCACATAGGTTGCAGCCATAGAGCTCCGTCTCATGTGACAATGAAATATTGTTACTAAAGGTGGGAATTGCACCCAATCATGTTTACTTTATGTGTTTATAATTCTAAGGAGGGTTCTCTCATTAAACAAAAGAGCTGTCTTAACCACTTCTAAGATGTCATCCATTCCCCCAAGCCCTGTATAGGTAAGTAACACCCCATGAGCATTCTATCAAGGCTGTTTGCTGTACTCAGGTGAGAACCAGGAGAGGCCAGGGTCATGAGCACTAGTGAGGTACCTCCATCCTGTGAGAACCTCATTCATCCTCACAGCAGTCCTAGAAGATAGACCCTGTAACATCCTATTTGAGGCAAAAGTCAAGGAATAAAAACACTGACTTTTCCCTTATCATAGCTCCTAAGCCATAGAGCCAGAGCTGGGCCCCACCAGGGTCCATATTGCCTGGGACATGAGCTGTCTCACTGGCCTTGAACCATACAGGCCCACAGCTTCCTAACTATAATGGGACATCTCAGGGCTACTGGGGGCATCCTGGGCTCTGCCAATAAGAGTAGGATGTAAGTCTCAAGCTTCTGCTGGCACAGCTCCTCTTGACTTCGCAGCCTCCTTTCTGTCCCTGCTGTTGGAGGAAGACAGGACCGCTGGCATTCGCTGTGAACAAGAGAGCAGCACACACCATTGCTGAGGTCCTATAGTGTCCACAGCATGTCCATTCTCCAGCCCATTCTCCAGGCCTCCTCAAGCTGGCCTAGAGCACCTTGCACCTCTCTCAGTCAACTGAGAGAGGCTTTGGGGGGCTTGCTGGAATAGGAAACACATCATGAATTATAGAGGCCCACTCAGTGCCCTCACACCCACTTCTGTCCTTTCTCCTCTTGTGTGATTGTCCACCTGCTCTGACTGCTACTTGGTTCCAACACTGGACAGATGTGGAGGTCACACTCAGACCACAGCTGGGATCATATGATCTCCGTTGCTGTCAACTTTAAGACCCTGTTTTTGAAAGTGCTGACGGTCTCTAACGTCCTTCTCCAGTACGGAGCCCTGTGTGGACCCCAACAGCAGTTTATGCCCAGCCAGGCTCAGTTGTTAAGGCGCATGCCCAGATTTCCTTCCAGGCTATTCCATCCCTTCTCACCCCTGCCACTGATCACGTCAACTCACACACCCCATAGACATCAGAAGACTGGCTAAAAATAATCTCATGCAACAGCGTTAGACAGAAATGTGGACAGCGTCTGACAAAATGTAAGTGACGTTAGAAAGGATGTAGATGGCCATTAGAACATGGGCACATTAAATACAAGGTAGGTGACACGAGACAGAAGGTAACTAGTATGAAACAGAATGATGTAGGTGGCATCACCCAGGCTGTGGAGGTGGCACTAGATGGAATGTGGCTGGCATTGAGAGAATGTAGACGTCTTTGACAGAATGATGTAGGTGGCCTTAGATAGGACGCAAACAACATGAGGCAGAATGATGTAGGTGGCCCGAGGCAGAATGAAGATGGTGTTAGAATGCAGAAATCCCGGAACAGAAGCCTTCTGCTTCCTGGCTTGCAAATCTGTGGTCATTGCCATGCTTTTACCCACACTCCATCCTTTGACCTCACACCCAGATTCCACCTGCCACTTCCTTGAGCCTCTTCACACTCATCTACATGAGCTCCTTTTTGGCCCCCACCCGAATCACCTTTCTTTAATGATCTGTGGCTTCCGTGTGGCCAGAGGCAGTGGTACTTGTCATCTCCTGGTCCTCTGTCAATACTGGATACCCTGGTCCCTCGTCTTCCTAAAGTTCTTACCTTCATTCCCTTTATTCCTTACTGCTCACTCTGCTTTCGTTCCCTGGTTCACTCTTAACTCTCTCCATCTTCTCTTTCCAGACTGGAGCGCCTTAGGTCTCCACCCTCTCCATTCTCTCCCTTCCCCAGCTGGAGGCCTTAGTTACCACTGAATTCATTTCCACCCCGGCCACTTCTTGAGCTCCACTCTTGTTTCCAGTGATCCAACTGATATTTTAACTTTTGAAGCACAGAACTCCTTCTCTTCCCATCCCCAGATCTCTTTCCTTCTGAGTCTTCAATCACTCAGTAAATGAGAAAAACGACTCATTAGACACTGAGGATTTTCCGGGCATTTCCCTAGGCCTTTTAGGATACAGTATCACCCATCTAGCAGTCATGATACGGGAGAAAGGTAGCTGTTTTCGACGGCCTCGTGAGAAGATAGCCTCACAGGTTTGGAAATTGATTGTAGGTCACCCTAGCAGAATCAGGACTGGGACCCATATTTCTGATTCTAGTGGCCTGGCTCTTTCTACTTAGTTCCTATCTTTTTGAACTTTGACTGTTTCTTACTTATCTGTCATCTTTACAGTGGCACATGTAGGGCCACCGCATTGCATCATTTAAGAGGGATATTTACAGTATCATCTATATAAACCATGGTCCTGGAGTTAGGTGACTAGAATAAGAATGGGCCCCAGGGGGTGGCAGGAATATAGTCCCCTCCTGTCTTTTTTGTCCCCTTTTATCCCCTATGACTTATTTTCTTACCTCTTTCCTTCTTTTCCACTCTACGTCATCTCTTCTATTTGCTGTGCATCTCTAGCCAGCCATGCCATCAGACTGGGACTCGAGTGCATTGATTATGGCTCATGAGTGTGAGGGGTATGGAACAACTCAGTCATGATTCTCCAGAGAAACAGAACCATGAGAATATATGTGTACACACAGACAGCACACACATGTATACACATACACACACACACACACACATAAAAACACATACATAATCTGTCTATGTATCTAGAGTTAGTTTAAGAAATTGTCTATGTAGGACCAGGAGTTTGACCTAGTGGTAGAATGCTTGCCTAGCATGCATGAAGACCCGGATTTGATTCCTCCACACCACATATATAGAAAAAAAGCCAGAAGCGGTACTGTGACTCAGGTGGTAGAGTGCTAGCCTTGAGAAAGCTCAAGGACAGTACCCAGGTCCTGAGTTTAAGACCCAGGACTGGACAAAAAAAAAGCCAGTTCTTAGAAGATAGAGGCAGGGCTCTCTGGCTCAGGCCTGGATTTCTACAACTAGAATTTCTAGGAGCTTAATGTTTGCTGAATAAATATTTAATGTATAAATAGTATAGTTGAAACCTATTTGAAAGACATACAGTGTCTTCCAATGTCTAATAGTGTACATGTATTAATGAATCTATTTTTATGTTGAATAATGCATATTCATGAATATATCTTCCTTTATTTGTCAAGTCGGTTGATTTGAGCATTTCTCCCTGGTGTCGAATGTTCTTAGATATCACAGTTTAAGGATGACATGACTACATCAGCCTATGAACACACCATAATGTAGCCAGACTCTTTTCCTGTTCTACATGCCATGTTCTAAAACATAAAATGCTGCAAAGAATATGGTAGACTGAAATCTTTGCGCATATTTTTAATCCATGCATTTTAGGATACATTTTTACCTGTGGATTAGTTAGATCAAAGAACATCAATGCCTTTGTGGCTCTAGAAATATATTTATCCTTGTGAAGTGGCTCCGTGGTTGAGTACTTGCATTGCAAGTGTGAAGTCCTGCGTTCATACTCTGGTAGTGCCCATATATATATATATATATATATATATATATATATATATATATATACATTATACACACACACACACACACACACACACACACACACACACACACACACACATATTTCCAAACTCCAGAAAAGGCATTGTTTCTATATTCTGTCAAGCCAGTGTTCTGAAGTACAATTTTGGTAATTGTTTCCAATTTAACAGCTTCCACTGACTTCATTTTCACCTCTTGGTGACAGACAGTCTAGCGTTGCCAAAACGTGGGTCCCAGGCACCTGGGCATCTTATCCCCACGTCCTCATCTGGTGTCCCTTGAAGTGAAGGCCACCCGAGGGACACCTCATCTTTGACAGGAAGTGTCTAATGACCTCTTCTCTTTCTTTCTCAGGATCAGCAGAGATCTAAAATCAGGGCTCTTTACCATGACTCTCAGTGAACAGGACCCAGCAGAAAACAAAGAAAATGAAGTGGCGAGAAAGAAAGCGGTCAGTCCTGCTTCTTGTCTTTCTTTTTAAAAAGTTTGCATGGTTATTAGAAAGGTGGTGTACAGAAGGGATGCGTTTACACAAGTCAGGTAAAGAGTACATTTCTTTTTGGACACCGTGACTCCTTTCCCTCTCTCTCCCAGTTTCCCCTCCCATCTCCGCTCACAAGTTGCATACTTCATTTCTGACACAGAGCCCAGTGAGTGAATGGCCCTTCTCCATCTGTTCACCCTGCATCCCTCTGCTTCTGCACCATCCCTTACTCTTGCCTTTCTCTTGTGTGAGCATTCTGGTGACACCAGACAGGTCTTTCTTGCCCCCTTCCCCTGTCCCTTCCAACCTTCCCTGCTAGAAAAGGTAACCCCAGGCTTAGGATAGTTCCAGAGTTTAGTTCTGGAAGTATCTACTAGGATCCTCCTCTGATCTAGGAAGGAGGAAGTCCCGGGAAATGCCCTGATGTTTAGGATACTGGGAACTTTGTGAGTCAGTGCATGCCGGTAACAAAGGCTCATGGACTGTGGCTTAAGCAATAGGAGCACATGGTGTCCCTGCTCTGCAGGCCGGGCTGTGTGTGTGTGTGTGTGTGTGTGTGTGTGTGTGTGTGTGTGTGTGTGTATGTGTATGTGTGGTGTGTACATGCATACATGTGTAGTGTGTGTGGTATGTGGGGGGTGTGGTGTGATGGGGTGTATATGTGTGTGGTCTGTGGATGTGTGTGGGTGTGTGTATGTGTGCGTGTGGCCTGGGGGGTGACGGGGTGCATATGGGTATGGTGGGCGTGTGCTTTGATTTCTTTTTATGAGACACCACCCACGTGACTTCACCTGAGTCGTCCCTGTGAGGCTCCTATTGCCAAATGGGAGATTGGAGGTCTCAACACGTGAGCCAGCGACAGCGTTCATCCCAACTCCACCTTCCTGACCCCTCCTTATCACCTCCGTGACCCCTCCTCACCCCGTGACCTCTACCTGTATTCCTTAAGCCCCGTCTGACCTCTCCAAGCCATCCACTTTTTTGACATTGTTTCCATTCACCTGACTCCACCCCACCTCCCTCTCACCAATCACCTCCTGACCCCTCCTCACCTCCGTGAACCTGACCTCACCTCCGTGAACACTCCCCTACGCTTGACCTCTGCCCAGCTCCCTGAACACCCCCATGCCTTCCCAGCCCCTCGGACCTACCTACCTTGGCGACACTGATACCACGCTGACACCTCCTGCCCACCTCCTGCCCCCTCCTCACCTCCATGAACCTTCCTTGCTCCTCACCCCCACCTGCCCACAAATACCCACTTCCCTGTCACCCCCAACCCCGACCTCTATCCACCTGCCTGGTCCTTCCCTTCCACACCCAGCTGGCTCCGACCAAACCACCTGACCCTCCCTGGCTCTCAACCCTACACACTCCCAACTTCTTTACACCTACCTGTCTCCTACCCACTCCCCATCTCCCTCACCATTTCCCACACTTCTGGACCTTTCCCCAACTCCTCTCCTCCTCCTCCTCGGCCCCCTCATCACCTGTCTGAACTCCCTCCCTCCCTCCCTCCCTCAGTCCTGTTGACCGCAATAACTTCTACCCTTGTGTCTGGAATCTCACCATCTCTGACCCCTACCCTCATCCATGACCTCTCCCCATCTCCCGCATTCCTCCCCACCTGCCTGATTCCAACCCAAACACCTGTTGCCCCCCTCCCCTCCTCCCAAATAGGCCCTCCTACCTCGAGGGGAGGGCACATGCAAGGGGCAAGGTGTGGAATGTGTGGGAGGCTGGCAGGAGGTCAAGGGAGGCTTCCCAGAAGAGGGCAGAGGCTGAAGGCTAGGGGCCCGTGTGTGAGCCTGAGGACTGCAGTGCCCATGATTTCCCCACATATTGTGGACCGGCTGCCATCCAACCTCCCTCCGACCCTCCTGCTCAGCCATAGTGCGCAGCTGTGCTCAACACCAGGTCGCGTCAGCTCCGGGGAGGGCTCGTCGCGGTCACATCATGGTCACGGGCGCACAGTGATCTTTAGCACCACCAGGCGAGGCCACTGTTGCAGTTGAGGAAACTGAGGCTTCACCGAAAGAAGCAGGGTGGTGGGTTGAGACGGAGCAGCGGAAATGATGACTGTAGAGCCCCCATCAGGATGGCCTCTCAGGGCTAGGAATGTGCCAGCCTCCCGCCCCTCCTTTAGCCTCTACTGCACCATAGACCCAACTTTGCACCAACATTAGGGTTCCCACATAAGCCTGCCAGCTGTGTGCAGATGCGCCCATCTGTGCGCCCTTCTCTGCCCACACACCTCATCTCCTTGGGCTCAGCTTTCCTGGTAATGTGCTCAGGAGCTGCCTCTTCCAGAAAGACCCGAGGATCCAGCTGGGCCTGGGCTCCACCTTTTCCTCTTAGGCTATTGGCACTCACCCAGCCTGCCTCTGAGCCTCACTGCATCTCTGCACTGCTGTCTGCCTCTGGGAGAAAGAGCTGAGGCAGAGAAGGCAATTCAGTGACCCTGGAGATAAACAGACCCTGCACTGCATTCATTCTGCCATAGTCTGGTGTGTTTGAGATTCTTGTCTCCTCATTGTACGCTCTGAGCCAGCACAGGGATGTCACCATCCCCAGGACAGAACAAGCAGAACATGCTCTTTCTTCTCCAGATCCACATGCTGGGTTTGTTCTAGAGCTGCAGGTCAGTTCATGTCCTCTGCAACATGCTGCCAGGCCCTGAGTGCTTTCTGTCCAGCCGCAGAATATCCCTGGAAGGCAGCTGGAAAAGATCAACGTGCCATTTTGCTAGTGTGCTCAGAAAAGTGTCCTGTTTTTCCTGAGGACACACAGTAAATGAGTGGAGGAGTCAGGGCTGGAATTCACCCAGGCTCCAGGGGCAAAGCCCAGGATGCCTCCCTCCTGTTCCAGCCATTCAAAAGTTCCCTGGACCAATGCCAGTTGCTCATGTGGAAGGCTAACCTTGTTAAGACAGAGACATTACTAGATGCCAGCGAAGGGTTGGGGGGTGGACTCCCTGTTAACTCCTGCAAGGATGGGTTTCCCTTTAAGAATCTTCCCCTGTTGTAATGATTTGGGGGTGCGGGGAAGGGGAGGCAGGGAAGAAATGTGACAGGTTCCTGTTGGATTGCTACATTTCCTGTCTGGGCAATCCTGCCCTCCCTCTGTGGACTCTGCCTCCGCCCCTGCAGAGATGCTCTGGCAGAATCCAGAGTCCTGGGGCCGCGAGGGGCAGTCAGCTGAACTGCCAGGCTTCTTAGGAAGAAAGTCACCATGGACTCAAAGGATCTCAACTTGGCTCCCCTGACACAGGACAGGGGTTCCCCTACAAGTGAGGCTCCAGGTGGAAGGACCAGGAAGGTAAACACAACAGGGCCTCAGTGCCCTGGTGGGCTGTGAACAGTCCAGGAGTGGGTGTGTGCTAAACGGCAGGGCTCATGCCCAGCCTGGCAGCTGCATGGTAAAAGGACCTTAGGCTCTGAGTCAGGGAAGTCTTGAGTGTGAATTGTGCTGCCGGCCATGTGATCTTAGTAGTCCAGCACCCTCCCTCTACTCCGCTGCTGTATCCTGGGTGGGCACAGGTTGCACACTGAGTGAGGCTTGATGGAGAATTCCACACTGTGGTTGAGGGCTGCCCCTCCTTCCCTTCCCAGGGGTCACTGTACAGGCAGTGACACCAGCAAGCACTCCCCACTCAGGGGGACTCATGGAAGAGGTAGGGGGCAGGCAGACCACCAAGCGGAAGAGGCAGAGCCATCTACCACTTTCCACTCTAGGCAAGGCTCCTGCATCTTACTTGATGGATGCAGATATGGTAGGTGGCCAAGTCTCTTTCTTCTCCCGTTACGTCTTTATATCTTCCATACAAATATGAATATACATTGTATATCTTTCTCCCAGCCCCACGTACCTTCTATTAATTTGCAAGAATGAACTCCACAGCAAAGTACCATAAACTGGAAGCTTAAACAATAGAAATGTTTTGTCTTGTCATTCTGAAGGCTAATGGTGGGGAACTGAACTGTCAGAGGATTTGTCTCATGATTCTGTCTTTAGAACTGGCTTTCTGGCAATGTTTGGCTTCCTTTGGTTTGAGGCAGTGTTCCTATCTATGTTTCTGCTGTATGGAAGAGAACTTGCAAGAGCTCAAAATGGACCTCCTTCCACTAGGCCGTGCACGGACACAGTGCAAGTCTTTTAAGATCATGGTTGTGTCACATGTGATGACTCAAGCCTCTAGTCCTACCTACCCAAGGAGGCTGAAATCTGAGAATCATGGTTCAGAGCCATCTTGGGCAGATAAATCTGAGTGACTCATCTCCAACTGACCAGCAAAAAAAGAGACCCGGAAATGTGGTTCAAGTAGTTGAGTACCAGCTTTGAGACAAAAGCAAGAGCATGAGACCCCAGAGTTCAGGTCTCAGTACCAATACGAGGAGGAGGAGGAGGAGGAGGAGGGAAATGTAAGGCAGAGGAAAAGGGACTGCGAGCGTGGTTCCAGCGTCAGAGCATCTGTGAAGTGCAAAGCCCTGAGTTCAAATCCTCGTACTGAAAACTAACACAACCTAACATCATGACGTGGAGCCGGCACAGAAGCCTCTGCCAGGCTCCTCCAGAGGAGGGGACAGTCTTAGCCATGGCTGATGGGTGCCTTTTCCTTTTTCTTCCCAGGACTGGTCCTGCTGGCTAGTGGTGGCCTCTCTGGTGGGAGCCTTTGGTTCCTCCTTCCTGTATGGATACAACCTATCAGTGGTGAACGCTCCAACCCCGGTGAGTGTCTGTGGTGTGCCGCACAGCAGGGGGCGCTGCGATCACACAAACCCTTCAGGCGCCTGCTTAGCTGTAGCTTGGAAAGTCTGGGGAGACCAGACCCTGTGCAGCAGGAAGACACAGAGACTGAGATCAGTCCCCGCCTTGCAAGGCAAGCTGAAGGTCAGCTCCTTGTGACTGACGTGCAGCATCCTTGAAGATAGATGCAGGGAGCCCCTGAGCTGCACCCTAAGGGTCAAATGCCAGGACAAGGAGCAGGAGGGCATGATGCATGTACACCTGTACATTTGCCTGACATTCCATCACGGTAGGGGGTCACTGCTGGTTAAGACCCAATCCTGGCTTCCATCTGTACACTGCTGCCAGATCACGGGAGGACGTTCACTCTGGACCTGGGCTTTCAGGGTTCCTGGGCAGGATGCAGGTGTGAGGGAAGGTACTGGAGCAGGGGAATCCTGAGCCCAGCCTTGCAAGTGGAGGAATGGCCTGACATTCAGGACCTTACAGGAAAATGGGGGTGTTTTTCCAGGTACCCAGAGCACAGAGCAGACAGGAGCCAGGCTGGACAGGCCTGAAAGGCTTTGGGGATTTCCTTACTTGGAAATAACCCCTGTGCCCACCACAGTGGAGCAATGGCTGAAGAGTCACTAGGCTTATGCAACTTGCCCCTGGCCTCAGAGCTAACAGAAGGGAAGGCTGGTATTCAAACCCAGCTCATTCCTCGTCTGTCCCTCTCATCAATCAGCAGTGCCAAACCCCCAAAGCCCAGCAAAACCTGGGAGTCTTGGCATAGGCAGCTAAGACAAGCATGAACACGAGAGCTATGAGAGTCTCCACCACACACACAGTGAGCTGTTCCCGCCTGTTCCTGCCTCCAAATGCCTGTGCTAGGTTCTCCGTACACAGCTCTAGGGTCAAGGATGATGAACCTTGATGATGCTAAATGCATTGCAATCATCTGAATCCTGCCAAACCTCCCATCCCCAAGGATACACAGCGCCAATACACAGCACCCCTGTGATCCCACAGAGAAATGAACAGTAGCTTTACAGTTGGGCCAGAGCTCCAAAGTTTGCTGTCTTCTCAGGGCCTGGTCACCTTTCCCTGCTCTACCTAAGGCCCCTGAAAGTCATGCTATTTCAAAATTGTTTCATGGACTCTGGTGCTGATATACCATGCCTGTAATCTTAGCTCTCTGGAGCCTGAGATCTGAGCATCCCAGTTCAAAGCCAGCTTAGTGTAAAAAAAAAAAAAGGTCTTGAAGACTCTTATCTCCAATTAACCAGCAAAAGGTCATGTACCTCAAGTAGTAGAGTACCAGTCTTGAATGAAAATGCCAAGTGAGAGGGTGAGGCCTGAGTTCAAACCCAGTACTGGCACCAGGTGTGTGTGCGTGGGGCGAGGGATGGAGGGAAAGAGGGGGAAGAGAGGGAGGGAGAGGAAGAAAAGAAATTTCAGGGAGAGATGGCAGAGGGAGAGCTATAAACACAGAATTAAATGTGTGCTCCTCTACCCGGGGAAGAGAGAGGCCCTCACTGGGGCTTTGAGAATGGAGACCTAGAGTCCTTTGGGGGGGGACAAGGAGTAGAGACAGGACTCTGTCCATTATCCAATGGTCACTCTCTATGCTTTTCCCCTTTAGTGAGTGAGTATAAGATTGGGAAACCAAAGCTGTGTCAGAACCCGGAAGGCTGGGAACAGAGCAGAAACTCCAAGCAAAGTCTTGACTGGAGCTCATCAGAAGGAGGGGCTTCTAGGATGGAAGAGATGTAGATACTAGATAAAGCCACTGCCCTCAGACACTGCCACCGGGGGTGCTGCCTGATTCAGGAGACAATATGGTCACTGCAGGCTCAGGCAGGACTCTGGCGATAGCACCACTTCTGCTGTACTCACACCAGGCATTGGACCCAGATCTAATTCTCCTTTCTGCTTCATTAGGCTGATCTGCTGCAGTTTAGGTTCTGTAACATCTGGATTGTAAATACTTTACCCTGGACAAAGCTTATGGTCTTATTGCAAGTGTTCAACATTATCTTCGCAGTAAGAAAGGGGCCCAAGACAATATGTAAATGAAGGGGCAAGACTGCATGCCAATAAACCTTTATTTACACAAGTGGATGGTGGGCCAGGAGTTATTGTCTAACTCCTGTGTTTGAGATTTGGAGAAAGGGAGAGTGCCAGTGATCCCCTGATATGCACCTTCTGAGAAGAGCGCTGGCTGGCTGGACAGTTAATCCATTGCCAGTGGTCTGTAGCATCTAGCCTGGGAGAGAAGACTTCCTGGGGAAACTTGCTTCCGAGTGTTTTCCTTCTTTTGCCGTTGGTGCTTATCTAGGCCTTTGGCTCCTCTATTCCCAGTGACTAATTCTAATTGACATAGTTTTATCTCTCTACCTACCTGTCATTTCTATCTTTTATTATCTATGTAGATATATCTATTATCTACTCATTTATCAACAAATGTGCCTGTTCATCTACCTACCTTCCTATATTTATCAAAGGCATTCTGATGACTCAGAAAAGCCGGGCATTTCCAAGGCTAATTTGCACACTAACCAAAGATGTGTTTCCACTCTGGGAAGGCAGTGCTGGCACAGGTCTGGGTTGCATGTAATTGTCAGGGCTGGACCAGGCAAAGACACTCTGTGTATCCAGAGAGCCCACAGGGAGATTCTGGAAGCAACGTTCTGAAGAAATGTAATGTCAAAGCCAGGAAAGACAATGTGGAGTACAGATTCCAGGCTAAAGGGCCCAACAAGACAAGTTCACCAGGCCATGGGTATTGAGGCACGAGAATGGCCACTCCAAGAGGAACCCCTGGTAAGGAAGGGCCCGGATGCATTCCTGGGTTGGGATGTGTGAGGCGGCTACACTGCTGCAAGAACCCACAGGGTGACAGTATCAGAAAACAGCCTGCCTGCACAGAATGGCCATTGGGGTGAAAGAAGAAAAAAAGCCACTGGAAGGACTGGAGTTGAGACAGTTGAGTGTTCTGCATATGACTCATGGCATCAAAATTAGCAAGCAAACTGGACACGGCGACACAGGCCTTTAATCCTAGCCATTCAAGAGGCTGAGATCTAAGGTTCATAGTTCAAAGCTAGCCCAGGCAGGAAAGTCCATGAAACTCTTATCTCTGACTAACTACCCAAAAAGCCAGAAGTGGAGCTGTGGCTCACGTGATAGAGCTCTAGCCTTGAGTACACAAAAGCTCAGGGACAGTGCCTAGGTCCTAAGTTCAAGCCCCAGGACTGTCACCAAAATAAATAAATAAATAAATAAATAAATAAAACTAGAGACAAAATAAGACTGTGGGTAGTATAGAATCAAGCACCAGAAAGGAAGGAAGGGGGAAAGGAAGGAGGAAGGGAGGAAGGGAGGAAGGAAGGAAGGGAGGGAGGGAGGGAGGGAGGGAGGGAGGGAGGGAGGAAGGAAGGAAGGAAGGAAGGAAGGAAGGAAGGACAAAGAACTTAGTGGATTCCAGGAAGCCCCATGCATTCTGTCATCACAGCAATGGAGGGCAATTATGCTGTTGAAATGAGCTTCTCCAAACTCCAGAGTCTCTTTGCTTCTGCATTGGCCTCATCTTGTTTCACCAATTATGGAAGCAACAGGCTTCTATTAGGAGAAGAAAGCAGCCCCCGAGATTGAATAACAAAGCTCCTGGATGAGTCAACTCTGAGTCAGAGACTCTTATGTCTCCCAGCTATGCAGGACAGATGCTGGGATAATAACCCACTTTAAAAACCAGGGAGAGACTGAGTGGCTGCCCGAGGATGCGGAACTAAGACATCCAATCACAGCCTGGGCTGGACCCCACCCAGGCCACTGCATTCTTCCTTGACATCTACTCATTTCCAAAAGCCATCCATGCCAGCTCTTTTATGTTCTGTGTGTGTGTGTGTGTGTGTGTGTGTGTGTGTGTGTGTGTGTGTGTGTTTGCTCGATACTTACATTGTAAGCAGCTTTCTTTCTTGTTGAAGGCTTCCACACAGGATTTTAAGTGTCCTGCTGTGTCTTGTTCTGCAGGTAGTCCATCTCTGCTATGCTGGCATCTTCAGTTTTTTTCTGAGTTTCCTCTAGTCTGAGGTACTGCTGCATTATTCAGATCAGGGCCTCGGGGTCATATTTTGGTTTGGTTTGGTTTTAATCGGTGCTGGTAAGACTGCTGACTGGCAGGAGGCTGGAGCCTTCCAGGCCTGGGGTGTTAGCATCTGGGTATTCTGGGGTGCATGTATCACCAGTCCCCCTGTTCATTCTCTGGAAGTTTCAACTTATTAGAACCAAATGACTTCTCTCTCTCCCTCTCTCCCCCTCTTTCTCCAAGGCAGGACCCGAAACTCAGTATCTGATACTTCTGCTCATTCGCTGACACCGCCACCTGAACCATGCCTCCAACCTTCCTTCCTTCCTCCCTCCCTCCCTTCCTTCCTTCCTTCTTCCCTCCTTCCCTCCTTCCCTCCTTCCCTCCTTCCCTCCTTCCCTCCTTCCCTCTTTCCCTTCCCTACCCTTCCCTTCTCTTTTTTTGTACTAGAAATTGGCCTAAAAGCCTTGTACTTGCTAGACAAGTGCTCGACAACTTGAGCTTACATCCCTAACCTTCTTATTTTATTTTACCTTGTGTACTTGTTCATTTGCTTGTTTATTAACTTTGAGATCGAAGTTCACTAACTTCTCCTGGGCTGTCGTCAAACCCTGATCCTCCTATCCACGCCTTTTAAGTAAGCTGGAATTACACAGAGGTGCATGCCTCTATATACAGTCAGCCTGCATGTTTAAATGTCAGAATTTTCTCATGTCATTATGTTCTATGACAAGCAGGCCTTTCTAAGGACAGCAGTCTTGGGCCTGCCTTGCGAAGGCCTTGGAGGCCTGGGGATGGGGAGTCAGGTGACACTGAGCGACCCTGTGATGCCTTCATGGTCTCCAGGCCTGTGTAGGGAGAAGGCATCTTTACAAAGACTTTATTCCTCTTCTCCCACTGGGGACAGTGGGTTCGCTGGTGCCTACTGGCTTTGCAAAGCCCTCAGGGATGGTGGGTGTGAGTTGTTCTCTCAAGTGACATGTGTGTGCCATGGATGGTCCACTGGCAGTTCTGCACATGTGTGTAGATGACAACCTGAGCATAGCTTTAGATGGATGCATGACAGGCTCTCAGGGGAGCAGGAAGACACCTTCCCTGTGGCCAGTCACCTACTGTCTCGGAATTTCCACATCATGTGGAAGATGGGACTTTCAGAGTTTGGTTTATTGCCAGAAGAATAGCCCTTGAGTTCTTAGGCTGGGAGATAATGGTTAATTATTTATAGACGCTTAAACCTGAGAAATAAACATGTCTAGACTCCTTATTTTACAAATGAAGAAATAATGGTATTCATAGCACCACCAACCACCACCCCGATTTCTGGCTTTCAGTGTGTGTGGCTACGGAGCCAGAGCTGTCTCCATATTCTTCCCTCGTGCATCTTCCCAATGCTCCTTTTAAAAAGAATGGATTCAAAGATAAGAAACATAGGAAGGACCCCAAGACATTAAGTGACTTGTTCAATCTCCCAGCAGAGGATGGATGGCAGCAGGAATGAGGAGGGAACAAAGCAGATGCCTAGTGTCTTGACTACGTTAGACACTGTCCAGAGGGGCGGAGCACCTTGCTCGAGAAGGTCAAGGTCACACAGTCAAGGACACAAAACTGTTGCACTAGGACTCTCAACCACTGCTTCCTTTAATTATATCAACTCTAATTCATTTCTTTGTGGTTTAGCCCCTAGTTAGTACATGTCACAGTATAAATACTCTTTGATGGATTAAAAAAAAAATCTCAACCATGTGCTGTGGCTCATGGCTGTAATCCTAGCTACTCAAGAGGCTGAAATCTGAGAACCAAGGTTAAAATCTGAGGATCAAGGTTCAAAGCCAGCCTGGGCAGCAAAGTCCAATGAGCCCCATCTCCAGTTTACTACCAAAATATATCACAAGTGGACTTGTGGCTCAAGTGATAGAGCATTAGCCTTGAGCAAAACAAGTTCAGAAACAGTGGCCAAGCCCTGTGTGCAAGTTTCAGGACTGATACCAAAAAGAAAAAAAACAAAATCTGCCATTATCTCATACCAAATTCAGGAGCCTCCTCACTGGCTAGCTTAGTCACTGTGGAATGGTCTTCATGCTACACATATAATGAATATTTTGAACCACAACTTAGAGCTGTCAACCCATGTTCAGCCCTTCCGGCGACTCCTCAGGGCTCGTGAGATTAACTGTAGCCTCCAAAGACCACAGGCAAAGCCAGGCACGAGCAGCTGCTGTCTTGTTCTGCAACCTTCTTCTGATGCTGGCCACCTTTCAACCCCACAGAGCCATCTTCAGCAATCTGGTGTCTACATGTAGTCACCAGCTTCTTCTCCTTGAGCATTCTGTCCCCTCTGTCTGCCTGTCCTTCTAGCCCACCCGGTCCAGACAATGGCCATAGCCCCGCTGAGCTTCCGGCCGTCACAGTACCGCATGTCAAGATGGGGTGCGTTCTCAGCCAATCTCCACTGGAACTTGAGCTCCTCGGAGGCAGGGGGTATGGGGCTTCCGTCTAGAAAATGGGATAGAACATCTCTGCCAACTTGCGAGGCAACCCTTAGAATGAGTACCACAAAGTCCTCACAGCATGACAAGATGGTGAACGAGTAAACAGTCGTCTCTTACCAGGCTTCCGACTGCAGGGCAATGCAGTCAGCATCCTGGAATGTGCTTCCACGAGCACCAGGACACTGGGCAGCACAATGTAGTCAGCATCTTCACTAAAAAAAAAATGCTTAATTTATATAGTGTCTTCTGTGACCGTCAGGACACCAGGCAGAGCAATGCAGTCAGCATCTTGTAGTGACCTTCCATGGACGCCAGCACACCAGACACCAGTATGGCGGTAGGAGGCTCTGCAGATAGGTAGAAGGAGGTAATTCAAGAAGCTGCAGTTGCATGGTTCAGAATAGGATTGCAATCCGTCTCGAGAAGGACTTTCTTCGTGTAAGGGGATTCCGTCTTTCCAAGGACAGTGTAGACAGAATGAGTGCCTGAGAAATTCTAGGCATTCATTACCTGAACAAGCTTTTACAAAGGGCCATGGCCCCTTGCTGTAGCCCCTTTCTTCCTTTGGACCTCTGGTCCCTCCACCGTCTCTCCTGATAGATTTCATGCTCCTTGGCGCTGTTGCTATTGAACTTGATGGGAGCTGGCAGAGCATCCAGTACATTGACTGACGGGTGTCCATTTTTTAATCAGTGACCTCTGGACTTAGCAGCTTGATTTTCAGCCCTTTGAGGTGCACTGAGGAGTCTGGAGGGTGGAGAGAGAATTGGGGGCCCTGAAGTCTGCAGCTGCAGCACACAGCCCCTCTACCATACATGAGCCACATGACCACGACAAGCTGTGTCACTCTTGGCCCCCTTGTATGTAAGTAAAGGCTTCCACCACTAGGGTTGTTCTGAGTTGAGATGCAATCATTCATGTGTCTTGGTAAATTTTCCATAGTTGCAGGGTAGATGAACAATTTTACCTGAATAAAGCTAAAAAAAATGTTTTAAAATAGTGAGTTGCTCACACTTTGCATGAGAAGAGCACACCCAGACCTGGTCCTGAGGGGCCTCTTGCAGCCACTACCACTGGAAACATCCTACTGGCACCAGACCCTGCCATTCCCCTCATGGCTGCTACTGCACCAGAGAGCCCTGAACCACTCTCCACAGACCCTTGATTTGACCCCACCAGCACCTTATTCAAAGTCCAGGCAAATGACTGGCTGAGGTTTGGTCACATGTTCACTCCCTAGCTGCAAGGGATCCTGGGAGAGTATGCTTCCCAAATAGGGAGAGGGCACCCGATCTGAGTATCCACACAAGGGTGGCAGATACATAAAGTTGGTGAGGGCCCAAACCTCAGAGCTACGGGCGCTGCGATAAGGTTAGGTTTTCAGACTTGGCTGAGAGGTGGAAGTGGTGAGGTCTTTTGACCCTTGGACAGTGAATCAGCTTGTGAGGCTATCCCAACAGTGCCATCCAGGACGTGGCTCTGACCATGGGAACAAGCTTCATAGATTATCCTCACCTATAGCTGGCTTTCACCACAAGGTTGGTTTGAGAACTTGAAAATAGGCATTTTGAGTGATTACTTGTTGGGAGTATCTTTTCCTTAGTGCTTGATTTGTGTCTCTTAACCCAATAGATGCTAATTAGATTAAATATCCCCCCCCCACAGACAAACATTTTTAAGGTGGTCTTACAGTAATAGGAGCTGGAAATTCAAGGTTAAGCCGGGTGGGCTCATTTTGAGTGCTGTAAGGGGAGGGTCTAGTCCATACCACTCTTGTAGCTGACCATCTACTTAAGCCACTAATGAGCTCATTTGAACTTGATTAGTTCTGTAGAGACTCACATTATACACTAAGGTGCCTAAGGGTGTTAAGATATGAATGTGGAGGTATGTAATGCAAATCATAATCGATAGAGAGGGTGGCTTAGTTGAGGACCCTTGGCCAAGAGCAAGCGTGAAAGATGAATTTATAGCTTTTGACTGAGCAACTGCAGAGAAGTATAGACAGCAATGGATTCCAAGCTCCAAAACGCATGGCATGGAAAGGGATGTGTGCCCAAGCCAGGGCCAAAAGACTTATGGCTAACTAGAGGCTTCTAAAAGTTTTCTTAACACCAATCCATTACTATCTCCCCAGCCACACACAACTGGGAAAGCACATGGCCCAATAATTCTAGGAACATTTCTGTTCTCATGAGGGGATGCAGTTTCAGGAGGAAATCAAGCTATAGAAGTGGACAGAGTAGAAGCATCTGTATTCTGACTGTGTTGACTGATTAATTGAACGCCCCCAGATCATAGTCCTTGAAAGTTCATTCCTGCGATTTTGCACTTCTTTAATACCCTTGTGGGCATCTAAGGGCATTCTTAAGTGGAATAGTCCATTATCAACTATGATGTAGAGCTACAATGTCTTCGTGATCAGGGTCTATATTTGGTTTCCCTCTGTGTCTAACTTAAAGCTAGTTTTAATTAGCATTTCCCAGGGGATAAATGATGGTAAATACTCTGTTGCCTTACTGGTCATTTGTATTTTTTTTTTGCCAGTCCTGGGCTTGAGCTCAGGGCCTGAGCACTGTCCTTGGACTTTCTCAAGGCTAGAGCTCTACCACTTGAGCCTCAGCACCACTTCCAGCTTTTTTGTATGTATGTGATACCAAGGAATCGAACCCGGGTCTTCATGCATGCTAGGCAAGCACTTTAACCACTAGGCCAAACTCCCGGCCCTGGTCATTTGTATTTTGTCTGAGATCTATTCAAGTCTCTTGCTCAATTGTAATTATATTATTTCTCTCCCTATTGATGTATTAGAGTTCTTTAAACATTGTCGATGCATTTTTCCATAGTTGAATATATTACAAATATAATTCAGTCTCTGGCTTGGTTTTCATTTAGTGATACTTTAAGCAATAGAAGATTAATTTTTTATATAAAAAATCAAATTAGCGGGCTGGGAGTTTGGACTAGTGGTAGAGTTCTTACCTAGCATCCATAAAGACCCAGGTTCGATTCCTTGGTACTACATGCATAGAAAAGGCCAGAAGTGGTGCTATGGCTCAAGTGGTAGAGCTCTAGCCTGAGAAAGCCCAGGGACAGTGCTTAGATCCTAAGCTCAGGCCTGAGACTGGCAAAAAAAGAGTTTGAGAATTATTGCCAGGTGCAGTGGCTCATGCCTGTAATCCCAGCTACTCAGGAGGCTAAGATCTGAGTTCAAAGCCAGCTCAGGCACTAAAGACTGACCGTGAGACTCTTATCTCCAATGAATCACTAGAAAATGGGAAGTGGGGCTGTGGCTCAGGGGTAGGGTGGTAGCCTTGAACTGCAATGCTCAGGGACAATGCTCAGGCCCAGGGTTCAAGCCCCATGACTGACAACAAAAAAAGGAAAGAAAGAAATTGTCGTCATTGTGCCATCAGCTCTGAGTTTGAAAACCAGAGTTAGTACCTAACAATTCCCTACGTCTCTGAGGATCTTCAACAAGTCACTTAGGATGGGTTTTCCAGCTGCAGAAGGAGGTAAAACCAGGACCCAAGCCCACTGTTTGTTAGAAGAGCCCATTGAAATAAGCTCACATGGAATCAGCCAAGAGAAGAGGATGAAGAGAGTGATCTATTTAAAAACAAAAACAAAACTCTTCAAGCAGCAGCAAGAGGGCACAGGAAAAAAAATAACACACTGTATTGTTTGTTTTCAGTACATCAAGGCATTTTACAGCAATGTGTGGGAGAGACGGTATGGACAACCCCCAGACCCAGCCACGCTGACTCTGCTCTGGTCTGTGACTGTGTCGATATTTGCCATCGGTGGACTGGTGGGGACTGTCATGGTGAAGATGATTGGAAAAGCTCTTGGGAGGTTAGTAAGACGCATCCCTCTGCAATGAGCACACGTATCTACATCATCGTCAAGGTCCCAGCAAGCAGGACAGGTCCACTCAGCTTCTGGGGTAGGATTTTAACTCCCTAAGAGGAAATGGAGGAGCTAGGGCATAAGAACAGGAAGTGAGCAAAGGCTAAGGAATGAGAGCTGGAGCTATGAAGGGGCCAGATTGTGCTAGAACCATAAAACCCAAATGAAGGGTACAGTGAAAAACCCTTCTTCTTCTCCCATTTTCCATTTTTCTGTATGGTCCTCCCATTGTCAAACCCAAGTGGAAGCCAGAACACTAGGGAGCCATCAAACAGGGCCTGCAACCAGGGTGCAGAGTGACAGTGGGAGGAGGGAGGGAGAAGGGAGAACTCTGAGCACAGAGCCTCAGAGACAGTCTGTTCCGCATGCATCTGTGTTGATATCTTTTTGAAGAAAATCATCTGTTCAGATTATCTTCCATGTTATGACTGGCTCATTTGCTTGACTACTCCATGACTTATAGATACTTAGGCTATTTCAAAGAGTTTGTCTCACAAAGATGTGGTGAGTGTCAAAACTCCAACCTGAGATTTCCCACCCAGGCCTCCTCCAGTCACATCCACTTTACCTCCCGAGCCGCATTCCTCTTGCCTTTCTTCGGCACAAAGCCATCTCTTGAGGCAGATTAGACTGTCAATAAACGTCCTCTATGTCTTCTCTGTATCCTTGCTATGAACGGCGCTTTTCTGGGATCTACAACGGCATGTATGATTAGAGTCTGCAAATTCCCTGTCTGAGCAGAATTGCCATTTTTCCATTACTAGTGGAGTGGCCTTAGACAAGTCATTTTAATGACCTGTCCCTCAATTTCCATCTATCTAAAATGGGAGATAAGTAGAAATGATCTCCACTTGCTGCAGGGAATGTTCTAAGTGCTGAGGGAGATGAATGGAAAGAGAAATGTCACTAGCAGGAGTTGCATAAATAGAACCTGTCACTCTTGCTCAGCATCTTTATTATCCCCGTGTTATCCGTACAAAGTAAGTGCTCAACAGATCCCAACATGGCAATCACCTGTGCTCAGAGGGTGGGACCAAAGGAAAAGTAAATCAAGACAGTAGAACAGGCCAGCGCTGAATGAGATGTGGAAATGAGTGATGTCCAGTGCTGAACAATGGAGGCAAGGACAGACCTGCTCTGTGAATCTAACAACCAGGAGGCCACTGGTCACTTTGACAGGGTCATTTCAAGGGCACAGTGAGGGCAGTAATCCCTTGGTGAGTATCAGCAGAGGAGTAAAGAGCTAGAGACAACAGGAAGTGTGAAAAGGGAAACAGAGGCAACAGTGTGAAAAAAATGGAAAGATGAAGGACTGAGATGCTTTGTGTATGTGTTCTTTTAAGGGGGAGCCTTACAAACATGTTAATAAGATGTTTGTGGGGGGGCAAATTAATAGCAAGACAGTTGCTGGAGAAATATCCTTGAGTACATAAACAGGAATGGGGAAGCAGCAGAAAGCTGCAGGGACTAAGGTCAGCTAAGAGTTAGGATGGCCTGGGGATGTGGGGATGGGGGACAGGCATATGGGTACATAGCACATAGAGCAGTAAGTTGAGAATTTGTGGATCACTTGTGTGTCTTTAATGGTCTGCACACAGATCATCCACTGAAAATGAGGAAAAGAAGGGAAAGAGAGAGAGAAGATGCCTGAAATACGCCCTTTGGAGGTCAGGGCTGAATGGATCAGGATATTGTAGAACCAGTGCAGGAAGCCTTAAAGCCACTTGGGGTTGGCGGTCATACATTTCAGATGAATTATTACTGTGGTTATGTTTCCTCCAGCCAAGCTGAGCTTCACAGGTGCATGCATGCGTGGCAGAAAGATGTCCACATCTGCTGGAGCGCAGAATTGGACACAAGGAGGGTGAAAGATGTGGGCATAAGGTACAACCCCAGGTCCAGTGTGGCTAAATAATTCAGCCTGTTTAGGGGAGCAGCTAGTATTTCCAGAGGCTCCCCATTTCACTAGGGTCTGATGAAAAGTGCTTCCCCAGTTCAACCAGAAATAACCACCTCTGTTCTCCACAGACCGATCCTGGTTCTGTGAAGGATCGCATGGGAGATTGTGGCTCTCGGGCCTTCTCTGTCTTTCCCCTTCGAAAGTTTCCCCCAAGCCAATCTCTCTTCACCTTTGGACCTTTCCTTTCTGTCTACGGGTTCATGATCTTTGAGGTGGGGGGAGGCAGCAGGGTGGAGGCAAGCATAGGGGAGAGTCCATTATGGGAGAAGCTCAGAATAATGAATTGGGTAGGGGTCCTGGGGGAAGCTCTGGGGTCTTCCCTGGGGAATTAATTGCCACTGGTTTTTTTTTTGGGAGGAGGTGCTGTTGTTCCTTTGTTGTTATTGTGGCTATGCTTACCCTGGGGCAGGGCAGAGGAGCAGACATATAATATTGAAGTCCCCATCTCTGAACCTCAGTGAGTCAGGTTTGTGAATTGTTTGCACATAAGGTTTCCATTCTCCACTGGGACGCTGTCTGGCTAAGGGTTATTTGGGGAATTAATACATTAATGTGATGAACTTGCATAGAGGGGTGCAAGTCAGACCTGAATGTGATTTGAACATTTCCTGATTAGCACAAAAGGCCTCCTCCTATCCAAGGCAAAGAAAGGTTCAAGTCACAGTCCTGGGAATACCCTTCACGTCTCCGTCTCCCCGTCTCTGTCTCATCACCATCAAATCCCAATCATTCTGGCCTCCTGATAAAACAGGATTTCTTTACATCGCGTGAGTTGCCACCAACCTGATCACCGGCTCTTGCTTAAACTCCTCCAATAATTCCCCCAAGCAGCCACACTGCCAACCCCTTCCAGCCATGAGCAACTCGGATGGCTCGTTAAATTACAAGGCAGGCTGTGTCACTTATTTCCTTGGCATCTTCTGGTGGCTGTCTCCTTCACCTAGAGGGAAACCCAGTCCTTTGATGGCTTGAAGAGCCTGCAGGAACCCTTGGCTACCCCTCCCCTTGGCTCACCTTCAGCCATCTGTCTCCATGTGTAACCACATAAGGAATGTTTCTGAACTAGACCAAGCCTGCGACTTTGCACCTCTCCTCGAGGGTGCTGTTCTCAGATACCTGCCTGACTCATTTCCTCTCTTTCTTACATCTGTGTTCATATGTCATCTCCTCAGGGAAGCCATTCTGGCCCAACCCAGGCAAAGTCACATCCCTTTCCCTGCTTTATTTGTCTCTATCACCACTGGCATGCTATGTTTAAAAATAAAACTTGTTGAGCTGGGCACTGGTGGTTCGTGACTATAATTCTAGCTACTCAGAAGGCTGAGATCTGAGGATCACAGTTTGAAGCCAGTTTGGGCAGTAAAGTCTGTGAGACTCTTATTTCCAATAGATAACTCAGGACAAACAAAAGCTGGAAATAGTGCTGTAGCTCAAGTGGTAGAATTATATCCTTGAGCAAAAGAAGCTCAGCACCAATACCTTGAGTTCAAGCCCCAGAATGCGCCGAAAAGAAAACAACAACAACAAGATGTGTTGCTTAGGAAGAACACAAGATCATGGACTTTGTGGTGGTCCTTGTTAGGTGCCAGGGCCTGGAATGATGTTCAGCACCCAGTCGGCAGTCAACTCTGTGTTGAGTGAATAAATGTAAGTGAGTGGATGAATGTGTAAGAGAATGAAGGTATGTGGAAAGAATGAATGGCTTTTAGTGGCTAGATAGCTACCTATACAGGCTGCTTAGTGTCACTGTTACCAGAAAGCTAGGTCATTGCAGGGAGAGCGTCAGGAGGGAACACGTGAGCTAAGCCTAGTGAGACCCATCACACAAGGAGCAGAAAGGGACAGCAACGGGTCCTGGTTTGTGCAGAGCTCCCTGCAGGGCAGTCAAGAGTCTGGAGCAACACGTCTAAGGGTGAGAGCTACAGATGGTGAAATGGCCTAGCCAAGGTGACGGCTCCCACACAGGGGTGAAGCACACCAGTGTGGGGTTATTCCCTGTGGGGAGGGGCCATTCGAAGGTTTCGCCAGGGAAATGCCCCTCGGTAAAGGCTTTGGAAGGGTGTGAAGTGCAGCAGAACCATGTTCTGAGAGTGTGGTGTGAGTGCGGGTGTAATATGAGTGGTGGTGGCTGGCACCCTGCCACCCTGTGGGGCTGGAAATGGGAGGGCGCATAGTTTGATTTGGGCTATACTTTGGAAGTGGTGTGGGTAGGACTCTATAATAGATTGGATATGGGTGGTAAAGAAAATTTTTAAAAATGTGCATATGATAAGCAGATTGTTGGCCTAAGCCATTAGGAGGCCAAGATGGAATGAGGAAAGGAAGGTTGGAACGTGGAGCAGGGGGGGTCAGTAATGCGTGTCCAGGAGCTCAGTTTTGTCTATTAACCCCTGGTAGGAAGGCGTAGCAGAGAGTTCAATACGCCAGGGTGGATAGGAGAGCTGGGTCTGGGCCAGAGGCAGAGAGCAGAAGGGTTGTCAATTCTTTTTTTTTTTAATTTTTTTTGTCAGTCCTGGGGCTTGAACTCAGGGCCTGAACACTGTCCTTAGACTTTCTCAAGACTAAACCTCTACCACTTGAGCCACAGCATCACTTCCAGCTTTCTTCTATGTATGTGGTACCAAGGAATCAAACCTGGGTCTTTGTGCATGCTAGGCAAGCACTCTACCACTAGGCCCAACTCCTGGCCCCTCACTTCTCACTCTTATGGGATTGCATGTCTTGCCTAGAGAGAGTGCCAAGAGAGGGGAACAGGGAAGAGAAGAGTGGGAGCACAGAGGCTAAGTCAAAGGGCAGAGAGAGGACCATAAATGGAAACACCAAGAAGGGAGAAAACTGGGGAGAGAGGATCCAGAAGAGACCACGTCTCCACAAAGAAGCCCCCATTGACTCTGTCCTAGGCAGCAGAGAAGCCATATGAGCATCAGGCAAAGTGGGCCATGAGATCCATCAGAGTGGACACGGGTCTCCAAGGAGTGGCCAGAATGAGCTGCTCTCCATGGGGAGAGGGAAAACAGAGGTGCGCAGGCAGTCACACTGTGGAGGGGAGCAGAGGCAAGAGGCAGCTGATGTGAGGGCAAGGCCCTCAGAGGCAATAGTCAGAGCTGTTTGGAATGGCCCAGCCACACTCAAGCAGACTGGAGCACCTGAGGCCAACCTCCTCCTGTGAATTCATGATGCTATGGCTGTGACAGTGCCATGAACGAGGAAATGAGGCGATCAGTGGGAAAGACCTGGGTCTTGTGAGCAGATTCTGGAGATCTCCTGTTGGGTCAACTCCTCTGGTGGCAGAGCTGAAGATTCTCCTCATAGGTGTTCTGTCTGCACCGTGGCACTGTGTGGTTTCTACCGTGACCCCAAAGCTCATGTCACCAGGTGACAAGGCAGATACTTAGCTTACATTTTGGCACACTCAGTGGCACTCTCACGATGATAATGCAAATTGCCTGCCAACACATTCCTGGGAATGGATTACTGTTACCAAATGACCCATGCTGTGCTTATTCACCTTCTGATAAGTCTGAGGAGCAGTTGCGCTTCCGTGGTGCTCTAAGAGGCCGGTGTCTTCCCTACCATTATTGCTCATACTGTCTGGTATCAAATGTCTGGCTTAGGCCAGGCTCACACCTGTCGTCCTAGACACTCAGGAAGCTGAGCTCTGAGGATCACAGTTCAAAGCCAGCCCAAGTAGGAAAGCCTGTGAGATGCACATCTCCAGAACCACCAGAAACCCAAGAGTGGAGCTACGGCTCAAAGTGGTAGAGCACTCGTCTTGAGCACAAAAGTTCAGGGACAGTGCCCAGGCCCTGAGTTCAAACCTTACAACTGAAAAAACAATTTTTTTCTAATCCAATGTAGCTGGCATGGGCAGTGGAGAAGGTATCTGGGAAGAAATGTTGAGTTCTGGCTTTTAATCAAGCCTTTTATTTCTCAGTCTCCAGTATAAACAGCCATTGTTTTGCTCAGCTTCTAAGAACATCCCAGCTCTTCTTTCCTGCCTTTTTCTGAGGAAAATCTATATATTTTCTTACCTTCTCTTCAATAACCAACAGTGTTTTGGTTTTGTTTTGTTTTTTCTGTGAGATCTCCAAGTATAGAATAGATACCTGCAGAAGGAAGCTACCGGAAAAATATTTGGCTTATTTATAATCAAGTTCTCGGTGTGGAAAGCCAAAAGCAAGAAGTAGCATTGCTAAGGTCCAGAAGCTAGGGTCACAGGGTGCTAGGCTGGAGAAAGAACACAGCTGCTGTGAGAGGAACAGAGGGGGAGACACTGCACCTCTCCACCCTCCCACAGAAGGCCTCTGGTCAGCCAGTCCCATGAGGAACCAGAATAAAAGGAAGCTCAGGAGTGAGGGTCTCTTTGAAATGAAGCAGGGCAGAGAAAGAGGAAGAGATGAGGGGGCAAATGACAAGAATCATTCTCTGCTGTATTCGGGAGTCTCCTTTGTCTGTGTTTCTGCCTACCTCCGTTCCAGTCACCTGTGGCCAACTCCAAGAACTGTGAAAACAGTGCATGAAAAATGAGTGGCTGAGTGACGCACTGCCAAAGGTGACCATGAGGGGCTGGGCCCAGGCTCGGCTCTTGATTCTCCCACTTGGCCCGAGTGTCCCTCTGCTGGCCCTTCTGAAGGGGCTGGGCCCTGCCTTGGGGATGGACAGGGAACTTACAAGCATCCCCATCAAATCTCTTCCTCCCTTCTAGGAAGTCCACGCTGCTGATCAACAATGTGTTTGGGATTTCTGCTGCGTTGCTGATGGCTTGTTCTCTCCCGGCGGAAGCCTTTGAAATGCTCATCTTAGGACGCTTCATCATGGGTGTGGATGGAGGTGAGAGAGGCCAGTAGGAACACCTGCCTGTTGGTTGACCAGAAATGTGAGAGTTGTCTAAGGCTGCCACAAGACTGAGGCTTTCTACTGCTGCTCACTGGACAGGGACCAAGGATGCTAGAACCCCACAGAAAGCAGGATACGGCACAGAACAGAGTAGCCCTCTAACAATGCTTTGTCTCCTTAGTGGAAAAACACTTGTCTGAATAGACTGAAGTCAGCCCTAAGGACCTAAAATTCATATCCTAGTGCTACCTGTGGTTTCTGGACAGTGATTATGAAGCTGTATTTCCTGTCTGGGCCTCTGACTCATTTATTCTGTTCTGTAGACACGGACATTCATGGCACGGACGATGCCTGGTGGTCTGTATGTTGAGGACACCACAGGTCCTCTCCTGGGGCAGACAGCTACAAAGAAAGCAAAACAGATCAGGAGCATGGTAACTCTTATTCTAGAAAAGACACACAGGGAAGACTAGAGGAGAAAATGTGGGCAGGGACCAGAACGAACCAAAGAGGAGAACTGAGCTAGGACCCAAGGAATCGGTTTTCCAGCCGGAAGGAGAGAGCAAGAGCTCTGAAATGGAAGGGTGTTTGGCATTTTCCAAAAAGATCGAGGAGACTGGTGTGCAAGAAGCTTGTAAGTGAGGAGAGCATGGGAACAGAGGTTGGCAAGGACGGGGTCAGGATCAGGGAGGGGGTCACTGTACGGCTGGGGGCTGTGTGAGAGGACTGCAGCTCTGACTTCCAGTTAACACCTACAAGTCCCTAGTGGAAGGGCTGAACCAGGCTAGAAATTAACCAGAAAGCCACACAGCTAAACCTCAAATCTTTTGTCTGACAAGAGATAAATCCAATCAAGTACCATGGAAATGGGAGGAAAAGGCCATGACAGTGAGAGGGAGACATACCATAAGGCTGGAGCAAGGCTCCAGAGCAGGGACAGCTTTTGTGTCAAGGGTTTTGTTCTGGCAGGGTTAGGTATGGGCCATCCTGAGTTTAGCTGGAACACTGGTCCACAGGATGATGGGCAGATGAAGCTTATATGCTGCTGTGTATTGAATCATCTCAAACTGCAGTCCTGGGTGTTTAGGGTCAAGAAGTCACCGTTCGGTCATCGCTCATGCCCTCTACAGATAGCACAGTAAGGGTTGGGGTGGAAGGGCTCTGTGTGCCACACGTAGCCCTGCCTCTGAGGACTTGGCATCAACTCACCTGGCCCCAGGAATTTCATGAGCATCTTTATCAAGCCTCTTTTAGATGAGACTGATTTGATTTGCTCTTTGATAACCTCCACCCTTTATTTGGAGGTCGGGAAAGACATGTCTTTTGAGCAGATCCATTTCGGTTGCCCTGGTTACCAGGACCCTTGTGCTTGCTGTCTTCCCTGAAATTATACATAGAATACACCACACACATACAGAGAGAGAGAGAGAGAGAGAGAGAGAGAGAGAGAGAGAGAGAGAGAGAGAGAGAGAGAGAACCTGGGCTGAGTTCATGGAAGGCTGATTCCCTTCTTACAGAGTTCCTTCAAGCCACAGGTAGCTGTTAACAATTGCATAACCAATAAAAATATGTCGCTGGCCAGATGCTGCTGGCTCACACTAGCTACTCGGAGGCTGAGACCTGGTAATCATGATTTGAAACCTATAAGATTGTTATCGCTGTTTAACTATTTAAAGCCAGAAACAGAAATGTGCCTCAAATGGTAGAGTACAGCCTTGAAGAAAAAAAAGCCAAGTAATTGTAAGGCCCTGAGTACACACACACACACACACACACACACACACACACACAATTTCAAGGAGAAGCAGAGGAGCAAGGAGTTGGTAGTAAACAAGAGAATGATTTAGGATTTTGGAATAATCCAAACTCAAGATGCAGTTACTCCTTGGTCTTGATATTTGTACAGAAGGAGAGGCCAGCCCAAGAACGAATATCATAAAGAAGAACGGCTAGACTTCATGAGATTTCTATATCTGTAATACATGGAGTTTGTGTTATTTAATCTCTGGTCCTTCCTCAATTTCCATGAGGATATCAAGCTTCAGAAAGAGAAAGGCAGCAGGTTCAGATCATCTGGGCTCTGTTATTTGGATTGGTTATGCTTGGATACATAGAAAAATAACCTGTACTGGGTTCCCAGTTCCACGGCTGCCTGGAGTTCCACTCAAGGCAACTCGGCTGGTCCACACCATGTGTTGCATGTCAGCTGGACACCAGAGCCCAGCCCAGCCTTCCTCACAGGGCATCCTCAGGATTCCAAAGTAGGGACGTGAAAGTCCCAATTAGGAAACATTTTGATGCACATTTGCTAGACCCCTTGAACCAAGACAAGCTCCGTGGATGTGGGTGCATGCATGCAGAACTAGCAACACGAGCCTCCCTCTCCAGACAAGTCCCCTCCTCATCCTGTACGTAGAGCATTAGACTGTAAATCTAACCACAGAGGTTTTAATGACCTCACAGTAGGGTCTCCCTGGTGGCAGGGTGTAACAAAAAGGTTATCACTGCATGGGAAGTAACTGGACCAGTTCCGGAATCTGGCTCCCTCTTATCTGTCCGCAGCCCAGGCATGCTGTGGATAGTTATGGCTTGATGGTTGTAGCTGCTAGTCTTATTTAGCTCCAGGCTCTGGACCCAAGGGCCTGGCTTCCAGACCACCTGCTTTGGCTGTGTGATCTGGGGTTGCCAAGATCTGTTCTCTCCTGGTTTTGATTTTCTTTTTTTATCTGTTCAGATCCTTTTCCATTACTTTTAGTACTTGCTAGTGCCAATTACAGGTACTAGATACTCAATGAACTTCTCTAACTAAAATTAAGCCATACTCAGAAAAATCCCATTTTTAATGCACCACACATTCCAGATGAATGGCCTTTACATCCCTTTCCAAGGAGATTATTTTTAAAAGCAGGAAGAAAGGGAAGAATGGAAGACAATTATTTAAATTTTTTAAACACACACACACACACACACACACACACACACACACACACTCCTGACTTCTGTAACATGGTCTATTGGAGCTGTGACACGACTTAGAGTTGGTGTTGTTTATTCTCAACAAATCCTCTCACAGCAGAGAAAGGAACATGAGGGCATTTAAGGTGAGGGAAGTTGCTCAGGAAGAAAGGAGAATTGCTGTCATGAATTAGATTGGCAATGTGTGCATAGTGAAAAATTAAAAGCCAGCGATGAACAGAGAGACTTCTAGAAGGTAGAACGCTCAACCACCCGCTGCTGGACCGAGTTCTCCTAAAGGCTTAAATAGAGGACATCTCCCTGGAGTGGACTTTTTCTGGAAGACAGAGGAAAAAATAGATGCATTATCTTTTACATTGAAACCACGGGGGACGGTGTCATAGGAAAAAAATGTATGCAGATCACATTCATTGTATTGGGCACATTCCTCCCTGGTCCCAGGTCTGCTGCCCTAAGAGCTTCATAATTCCTATTGTCAGAAAATATTAAATAGGAAATTCCTAATCAGTTTTAACCTTTATTTTAACTTATTGGTAAAAAAATTTTCCATTTCCTTCTTAGTCATTGTTATTCATTTTTATTTTGGCAGTAGTAGGTTTTGAACTTGGGGCCTTGTGCTTGCTACATATGAACTCTATCACTTGTGCCACATCCCCTGGCCTTTTTGTTTTTGTTTTTGTAATTTTTCAGATAGAATCTCAATACCTTTTATCTGGGTGAGCCTTAGATTGTGATTTTTGTACCTCTATCTCTCGAGGAGCTGGGATTTCAGGCATGTACCACGACATCTAGCCTGTTACTCTCTTACTGCCCACAATTTGTCAGTTACTCTTTACTGTAGATATATATATGTATAGGAAAAAACAAAATCTATATGCTAGCCATGGTTTCAGTCTTGCACTGAGGTCTTGGAATACATTCCTCAGGACACGAGAGGACCTCTGTATCTCCATATAACATGAAGAGCTATGTGGGACCCCAGACAGGGTGAAGAGACAGAGGACAGTGGACAGGCTAGTTGACTTACACTGAGTGATTGGTAAAGAAGAAGTATGTTTATTTTTGGTGAGTGGTTTATAACCCCAGAAAGATACAAGTTCATAGTTCCTGAGGCTGGAGCTGCCGACCAGGTGTCAGCACTGCTGATGGTTCCTTTCCATCTCTCCGATGGAGACTTTATCATTGCCATCATCATATTATCATTACTGTCCCTTCCACTATCATCCGCACCACCAGCACTACCACCTGCATCCTCTCTGTAAAAGGCAACTCCAGCCCTACATTAGGCCTATGACTTTATGGCGTATGCTAACGTGCATGTGGAAGCCCTGTGCTTTGTGCAGTGTGCTGGGAAATGGTACCCGCTGCCCGAGCATTGCTTGTTTCCAAAAGGGAAACAGAGCCAGGGAGGGAGGCGCGGGGATCAGAAGGCCTGTCCCGCTCTCTCACGGCTGTGCCTCTTCCTCAGGCATTGCTCTCACTGTTCTCCCCATGTACCTCAACGAGATCTCACCCAAGGGGATCCGCGGCGCCATGGGCCAGGTGACTGCCATCTTCATCTGCATTGGTGTGTTTGCTGGGCAGCTGTTGGGCCTGCCTGAGCTGCTGGGAAAGGTAAGCCTGGCCTCCTGGAGGAGGAGCAGCTCTCGCCTCCCTGGCACCACCCACATGGTCACCCTCCCACAGAGGTTGTCCCTACTGGGTGACTCCTGAGGGGGTCAAAGCCTTTTCCTTATTGGGAAGGCTGCGGGGAGTCACGTGAAAAATGGTTAAGCATTGTCCTTTTCTTTGCCAGCCATCTAAACAGATTTGGTTAGCTGCTCTTTTCATGGAATCATGCCAGACACATTGTTCAGATTTCATTCAGTATATAGTTGAGCATCTTTGCAGGATTTAGGTCAGAATTTCATTTTCTCCAGTTTAATCATATTTTTTCATTTACCTTCAAAGACAGAGATAACTAAGCTTGTGGGGGGTGGGGAAGAAAGCTTGTAAAGATTTGCTTCCACACAGGCAGAGCCTTTGAAATGCAGAGGTTGGAGGGAATGGTGAGAAGGTGGCAACTCACTGACTGGGCTGCCAAAAGGGGATAAAGAAAGCAGGGAGAGGGAGGGAGGGAAAGAGCCAAGTGTGGGAATTCATGGCGGTGTCCCAATTTAATCAAACCCATCATAAAACAATGTAGTAATTGAATATTTGTGTGACATTTTGTGCTTCCAAAGGCTATTTTAAAAAGCATATTATTTAGTTATTTCTATTGCAAAGGTAAAGAAAGAAGGGTCTTAGTTGAAAATCGTGGGCTGAGGTATGAACACAGATGGAACGATATGGGCCATGAGTGAGTGGTTTCCTGTCATGGCGGACATGCGTTCCCAATGAGTTCTCACCACTACCTTTGTTCAAATTTGCAACCTTCCTGCCTCCCTCTCCCATATAGCGGGGATGATAGTTATGTGTCCATAGGCCCAGCAAACCTTCACATTCTATTTTTTTTGCCAGTCCTGGGCCTTGAACTCAGGGCCTGAGCACTGTCCTTGGGGCTTCTCAAGGCTAGAACTCTACTACTTGAGCCACAGCACCATTTCCAGCTATTTTCTATGTATGTGGTACCAAGGAATCGAACCTAGGTCTTCGTGCATGCTAGACAAGCACTCTACCACCAGGCCAAATTCCTGGTCCCCAAACCTTCACATTCTTAATACCACTTCAGAGTCCAGTTTCCCTTAAATATTTGGGATGCTGAGGCTTCTCTTCTAGACAATGTGCACTCTACAGATGGCAAGGAAAGTCCGACTGGCTTGCTGTGGCCTTGTAATTCCAGCAGAGTCTCTCCCACAGCAAGGGTGCTGATTTGAGGGCACATGCTGGGCCTGGGACCTGGCTTCGTCAGTGACCTCAGAGCTGTTTAAACTACTATGGGAGGGGGGGACTATCCACTGACACTCCCTGTGCAGGAAGTGCAGACATTCCCCCCTCCCGTCCCATTCCTGGAGATGACAGTTCCAGTCCCATCTCCCAGGATTCACTTCTGCCCTTCGTCCCTCTAGCCTCCTTCCTCCTTCTCCTCTGACTGTTCCATCCTTCAAGGCCCAAAGAGAGAGAGACTCTTCCTTCCTTCAATGCCTTCTGTCCTATTGTATACAAGAATTGGCTGTGCCTGTCTCAGTCTCCCCTAAACAAGATTCTTCTTCTAGATTTGCTTTAGCACAAGTAGTCTGTCTTCCCCAGGCCCAAGGCCAGAGGGTCCATCTTTCTATCGTCATAGGTCCAAATACACATCTCCAATCTTGAGCCAGCCCTTGCTGCGGAGGGGATTTGTATTTCTCTTGACTTTGGTCTTAGGTTGAGGAGCCTGGCTCAATTTTCCCCTGTTTCTTCCCATCTGAGAGCACAACAGAACCCTCCCTATCCGTCACCACCAGGCTCACGTGCTGTGCCTCAGGTCACCTTGAGTGCTCAGGATGCTACAGCTCCAGAGAGTCACCTGCCCTGACTTCTGGCTTACTGTCAGCCAGAGAGGCTGTGGCACTGTTGAAGCTCTGAGGCTCCTGCCTGCTTGAGTTTCTAATTTTATGTCTAAGGATGGGTGGTAGTTTGAGCCCTGGGCTGGGGCACTTAAGTCCCATGGTCAGCTCAGCTGGTGACTCCTCTACAGACAAGGAAGGTTGGAGAGCAAGAAGGATAAATTTAATGGTTCTTGAAGTTATGTCAACTGGAATTTTGAAGCAAGTCTTTGAAGCTTGTCTGAACTTTGCTGTCCTAATTCTAAGACAGCCTCTGGGAAGATGACTAGTTTGCTATGCTTTGAGTGGGTGTCCTGTAGCCGCGGCTGGAAGGGACACATTGCTGAAGGCAGCCACAGGGTCACAGAGGACCCTGGACCATCAGCCCTCTGGAAGCTGTGCCCAGCCTACCCATCGCATCACCTGGTGGCCACTCCCTCTTGGAAATAATGATTCCAAGGCCATGTATCATGTCTATAATAATCCCAGCTGGTTAGGAGGTAAAGACAGAAACATCACCATCCAAGGACAGCCTGGCAAAGCGTTGGTGAGATGCCACCTTAAAGAGCCAGCCAGGAGCAATGATGTCATCAGATCCCAGTCACAGGAGAGGCTGAAGTGTGCAGACTGCAGTCCAGAGCTGGCCCCAGACAAAAGTGTGAGGCTCTGTCGGAAAAATAAGTAAAACTAGAGCCAGGCACTGGTGGTTGATGTTTATAATCCTAGCTACACAGGAGAGTGAGATCGGAAGGCACAAGTGGTACAGTTCACTGTCCTTGAGGGAAAAAAAAAAGCTCAGGGACATCACCTGAGTTCAAGAATCCCTCCACCCCTACACACACACACACACACACACACACACACACACACACACACACACACCACAAACTAAAGCCAAAGACTGGGGACATGACTCAGGTGGGGGCCCTGAGCTCACCATCATAAATAATAAATAAATACTGCTTCTGGATTACTGCCTACCGGCTGCCGCCCAGCATCCTTAGTGTACCACCTATGTCCCCGCCACCTATCTGTGTCACAGGACCCAGAGGAAGTCAGGCTGAGGGTCCAGCCAAGATGGCTAGCTTGGTCCCAACCCATCTTTGATTTGCCTGATGCCCTGCATGGATCACTGGCTCTCCACCTTCAGCAGAATGGCTGCTCTCAGCCTCATGAGTAGCCAGGATTATAGGAGTGATCCTCCAGCACTTGGCTTGTGGGATTCACATTACAGATATGTTAACTGAGATCTAGACAGGTGAAGTCATTTATCTCTAGCCTTGTAGCCAATTAGTAGCCAGGCCACTCCCTGCACGGGAAGGTTTGTGAGCTGTAGCCAGGAGCTGGGGGTCTGTGACTCTACCTCTCTAGCAGGCAGCTTGCTCCAGCTGTATTTTGGTGGCTGCTGGAATTCTTCAACATTGTTTGCGTATATATTAAATAAACTCATTGTGTATTTGTCTCCTGACAATTTTACTTTTTAAGATTTTTTTCTTCTTCTTCTGTTATGCTGTTCCTAGTGCTTGAACTGAGGGGAATGGGCACTGTCTCTGAGCATTTTGTTTTATTTTTGTTTTTGGTTCAAGGCTAGCACTCTACCGCTTGGACTTAAGCACAATTTCCAGATTGTTGAAAGTTTATTGGCAGTAAGAGTCTCCTGGAGACTTTATTCCTGGGCTGGTTTCTAACCATGATCCTCAGATCTCCGCCTCCGAGTAGCTAGGATTACAGGCATGAGCCACAGAACCTGGCTTACCTTTTATTTAATTAAATGCCAAAACTTTTCATACCTCCTCTTTTCATAGAGAATAATTTAAAACTTATTTTTAATTGATTTTTTTTTCAAGCCGGGTCCCAATGGCTCACGCCTATAATCCTAGCTAATCAATAGAATGAGATCTGATGATTTCAGTTCAAAGCAGGAAAGGCCCTGAGATTCTTATCTCCAATAAACTACTCAGGAAAATCCAGAGCACAAGGATAGCTTGTGCTCAAGGATAGTGCCCAGGCCAAGGGTTCAGATTCCAGGACTGGAAAAAAAAAAAGATTTTTTTTTCATGTCCTTTATTGTCCTGTAGACAGGCATGGTTTTCAGATAGAAAGGACAAACACCCAACATCCTAAATGTCATTTTCTAAAACAAAGTTCTCTTGGTCCATAATTAACACCTCGACATTTACTTTAAAATTCCTTGTTTGTGGGACTCAGTAAACCAGGCCAAAGTATCATTTTGTTTTCAGTTACATGTTTCTCTCAGTAAGATGATATAGGATGTTTCTTTTAAAAAGAAAAGGAAAGAAAGAAGAAGGGAAAGAACAAAAGAAGGAAGGGAAGGAGGGAGGGAGGGAAAGAAGGAAGGAGGAAATTAAGTCAACTTTCCTCATCAAAACAGATTCCAAGAGCAAAGCAAAAGCGTCCCTGAGTTTCACCACATGAGATTGGTTCACCATAAATCCAACACAGACGTGGAGGTAGCTTTTCAAAATCAGTTTTAGATTTGATCCCCATCTGTTAGCTTTTCACATAAAGGTGAGGATGGAATGAAGCAAGAGGAAGTATTCACAGCTCCATGCTTCTGTCTGCTCTTCTCAGAGTTGTGGGAGGTGATGGGTAATGGGATTTGAGACCCAAGTGAGGATGGCACTGGGGCTGGGCATGGGGAAGCTATGAACGCTAGGGGATTTGTACTCCAAATGCAGCTTTCACTGTTCATTACTCACATAATAAGGTTGATGCAGCTGCTTCATAGGGTTCAGAGGGCCATGCACCTTTAGAAATCTCTCTCTCTCTCTCTCTCTCTCTCTCTCTCTCTCTCTCTCTCTCACACACACACACACACACACACACACACACATACACACACACACACACACACACACACACACCCCCAGAGGCTCAAATAGAAATAAAATAAACTTGCTTTCCTGTATAATTTTGCTTCAAGACTTTCACCCACCTCTCTTCCTCTCCAGCCTCAGTTTCCTTACTATAAACAAGAGCAACAGATCCTGGCTACTTTCCCAGGAGATAGCCTGAGAAGTGAACAAGGACCAGGACATCAGTCCCTTTTGAAGAAGGGAAAATGATTATAGAGAGTAAAATCTAGTCTATCTTGAATGAGAAGCTTCTCGTAAAATATGGCACCCTCCGCCTCCTTTCTCTCTCTCTGATACTCATTTTATCCTGTTTCTAGCAAAGAGAAATGGAAAAATAATCCTAAGTTGAGATAAAATCAGGCCATGAATTGAAATGGAAAATGGCCATTCTAGAACAGTGCATTACTGCTGTGAATACAGGCGCGCTAGCTAGTACGTGGACTGCACTCTGTAGGGTCACGTGAATGTGGACATAGAGGAAGACTGCTCCTTCATGCCTCAAGTGGCCAGCTGGTATAAATATGTCCCCCAAATGGTCCCCCCCGAACCCTGCCCTGGCCTGTGGACAAGGGGTGGCTCCATGAACGTTTGTCAGCCCAATTCCATACCTGCAGAGAGTGCTCTAACATGGCACAATGCCTCCTTTCTCTCAGCAAGCATAACAATCCACACATAAACTCATGCCCAGCTGGCAGCTGTGGGTAGCAAAAGAAAGGCAACCTTGCTCTGCTCTAAGACACACACCATCTCAGGAGTCATGCCAATGAAAGAGCCCAATGCAGGCATTGGAGGGTCAGCCTCGCACTGACTGGTCTCCCAGTCTCGTGTAACTTTGCAGGAGTTTCCTGGCCTTTGTGGATCTTAGATTCCTCTTCTACACATGGGAAATTACTATAATGCTCCATAAGGGAATGTTATTTAGGATACTGTAAACTGCCTGCCCTTTAATGAGATTTCTTATTGGAAAGTCCTAGCATTGGAAAACAGTATTGCTTCATGAGTTATATCTCCAGGCTGTCATATGACTTATGTATGTAACCATTCACCATATCCAATGTACATTCAGCCTATGAACATGTCTGAATATTTGGCAGAGGCCAGGCACTGGGCAGGCACATGAAGAAGCAAGGTAAAGCTGGCCTTCAGGGGTGTATTCTACAGTCTAGCCACGCCCAGGAAGGAAGCACTGCTATCCAGGGTTACACGTGCTTTGGTGAAGTGTTGTACTGTGTCGACATCATCTGAGAAGAAATGCTGAAAACTAAAGGATGAACGAATTGATGTCCTGTGGATAGGGCTGGGGCCAGCGTGTACAGGGGCTGGGTATCATGGATCAACATGGAACGTTCGGGAAGGCTGATGGATTGGCCAGGACAAGAGCAGGGTATGAAGGACAGGTGTTTGGTAGGTATCTGCTGGCTTCTTGGGCAGGGGCCAGGAGGAGAGTTTTTATACTCCATGCCAAGGAATTTTCATTTTATTCCCAAGAGCGAGGAGCTGACCTTTCAAATTCACCTTTTCTAGAGGGATCACTCTGAGGATGTGAGAGAAAGGAAAGAACGACAGAAAGATTTGTGGACAGCTCTTGGCAATTACCCAAACCCAGAAAAATATAGGGACAATGTGCCATCATGTAAGAGTCATGAGGAAAAAGGTGAGAAGTTACCTGTGAGAAATAGGCAAAAACAGAAGCAGTAGGGTCTCATCAGGATGCTGTGCGAGTGGAAGATGGGGCTGGAGGGGACCAAAAGGTCTCTGAAGGGGGCATTTGGTCAATAGGGATGGCCTCAGCTGCGGTCAGGGAGAAGGCATGTATGGTATGGAAGGTGTGGAAGTACCCTAGCATGCTCAGGTCATGGAAACCGTGAGTTTTCAATGGAGCACTCACCAGGCGCCTGGGAGAAGGAATTACTCATGGACCCTAATCAGGACCGTGGAGAGGGGAGCCAGAACCAGCCGAGCATGAACGTGCAGAGAGGGGGACAATGATACTGGCTTAGAGCCAAGGAACAGGATGAATCAATGGACAGAAATTATTTAGAGAAAGCATCATGGCCAAACTGGCTATGGACTTCTTACTGAGCAGGTAACGGAGCATCACCTGGTGGGTGCTGGAAGACGAGGACTTTGACCAGATATCAGAGGTGATCAAATTGTGGAGATCATGAGACTGTTAAACCTATTAGCAAAGCTCTTTGCTGACACAATGGCTGAACAGGTTTGAACACCTGACCAAAGTATGATCAACACAGCATCTTTCACCAAGGTCCAGGCAGGAACCATGGGGCCTGTAGAAGTATTTTAGGCAAGAAGAGTCCCAGGACAGTAGTATTTATGGAAAGGAATTAAGGTTCCCATATCCTTGGAGAAATATGACCTAGAAGTCTGTTCCAAATGTGAAACATTGAAAGAAAAAGGTAATAAGTTATTTTCATGATCATTCACTTTTCTTGTTGGGAGCTAAGGTTGGCTAACTAGTCACCTCAGGGTAGACTGACTGGGAAAGGACTCTAACCCCAAAGTAGAGACAGATTTCCATGTAACATCAGACTCTTGCCAGCCCAGGAAAGATGTGGAGACAGACACTGCAGTACCTGACTAGCTGCCACCACCTCTTCCTCCTCTTCCTCATTCTCCTATTTCTGCAAACTCTCTGAAAAGACCTAAAGGCTTCCCTCTACAAATATGAAGAGGCCTTGGTAATGATGAGTGTGTAAGAAAACCCCTTTCCTCTCGCATTCATTCTCCCCAGACACATTTCAAACAGTAGTGGTGTGCTTGTACATCTCTGCCCTTCCTTAACAGAAAGTACGGATTCCCTGGCTTATGTTGGAAACAATGCTCAGGAGAACCTGAGCACTGGGAATTCTTGGGTCTGAAGTAGATACCTGGAAGTCAAGGCACTAGTGGTTTATGCCTGTAATCCTAACCACTTGGGAGGCTAAGTTGAGAGTGTCGTGGCTTCAGGCTGGGCCAGGGAGTGATGTGGATTTATCATCCCAGATACAGTGAGAGGTATAAATAGCAAAAACAAAGAAGACACTATCTCCAAAACAACCAGAGGAAGGGGACTGGAGGCCTGACTCAAGCGGTAGAGAGAATGCCCACAAGTTTGAAGCTCTGAGTTGAAACCAGGACTGTCAGGATCATTTTAAAACATCAAATCCAGCTTGCCTGGCCACTGACTTATGCATGGAAACCTCCCTCTACCCTTGGTCCCACTCCCTCCCTCTCCTCCCCTGCCCCAGGTTTGTTCTCTCTCCATCACTGGAATCATGCTAAGCTGGGAGGTCTTCTGCAGACAGAGACAAAGCCACTTGGACTCTTGGCCCAACCCCAGACATACTAACCAAGGACCACCTGCCTTGTGGTCATCTTCTCCTTCCCACAGGAGAGCACCTGGCCGTACCTGTTTGGGGTGATCATTGTGCCTGCCTTGGTGCAGCTGACAGTCCTGCCCTTTCTCCCTGAGAGCCCTCGCTACCTGCTCCTGGAGAAGTGTGACGAGACAGGAGCTACGAAAGGTAGGGGCCCTGACCCTTTGTGAGTGGGGTTGACGCTGCAACACAGTGTGCCGATGCTTAGACCAGTGGACACAGGAAGTGGTGCCAGGGGGGCCAGTGGACACAGGAAGTGGTGCCATCTTGATTCCTTCCTGCAGGTACTGTGCTGGACACCACAGGACCTTTTTCTTATTTAGCTTTCTGAAGGAGACACCCAGGGAGTCTGGAAATGTCAAGAAAGACAGGATAAGACCCACCTCTCCTCCCTCTCCACTCTGGGAATGTTGCAAAGTTGGTTTTCCTAGTGGTCTTGGTACATGGTGGCTTTCATGCTTTTTCTCTCTGTTCCAACTTCCCCTGCCTTCACATTTATAAGCAAGGTCAGAGAAAAATGCAGGCACAGAATGAACATCCACATGGCATAGGAAGAAGCTCCCTTAGGGGAGGGAGGCTCACATGGGATCTGGAAATGGCCCCAAGTGGCTTTCCCTTGATGTCCAAATGGTGGAGTACAGTGACAGATTCTAGAGTTCGGCTTTCACAGTCAGAGTCATCACACAGAGCTCCAAATGGGCAAAACCAATTTGCCAAGAAGTAGACAGTATAGAATGAGCCACCCAGTTGTTTTTCTGTATAAACTGAGACCTGGTTGGTAGCATGGTGGTCAAGTAAGAGGGCTTAGATAAACAGTTCTGCCATTTGAGCTTGTCGCTCCTTAGGCAGGCTGGCTTTGAGGCAGCAGAGATTCGTTCTGGACATGAAGGAATCCTTCAGCTGGAAGTCCGCAGCAAGTTCCACATGTGCGGAGTCCTGGGAAGGTTCAACTGTGGACCACACAGACAGAGCCTTCTTCAGTGTCTTGTAGAGGAAGTTCTCTTTTAAAAGGCACTAATCCCACTCCAGCCTAATGGCATGGGTTTTTAACTCACCTACTAGGACATTAGAGATGGCAAGATCAAGATTCAAGGCCAGCCCAGAGTGTTAACCAAGGTTATTTCAATGACCTTGGTGGTTTTGATGGGGAACCTCACAGAACATGGAATATAGAAGGAGATGGAGACAAGTCTGTGAGTTGAACGCACTTGGCATTCAGCCAGCAACCCAACCACTAGAGAAAGGAATTTGAGAAGTGGAAATGCCATCAGTGAATTTCTACCTTCTCTAGTGTCAATGTATTTGTTTTGGCAAAATAATGAGAAAAAGCTACCTTCATATATTTTAGCAATCTTCCAACTGAATCTCGTCAGTTGCAAGATTTTTAAACAAAAATGTTTTTCAAATGTGTGTGTGCACACAAGGACTAAAAGCTTGAAGTCAGGATGTGAGCACTGTCCCTTACATTTTTAATCAAGGATATTGCTCTACCACTTGAGCCACATCTCCACTTCCAGATTTTAGCTGGTTAATTGCAGATAAGTCTCTCAGTTTTGTCTGCCTGGACTGACAAAAGTGAACCTTGTAGCTTAGGACTATAGGCATAAGTCACCCAACACCTAACTTTTTTCAAACCCTTTACAAGTGGTATTTTTTAATGTGAAGATATGAAAACTTTAGTGATTCAGTGACCTCAGTACTTGAGATGGGCTACCAAACCATATGGTGATAGGAACATTTCCAAATAGTCCCTTTTCCTGCCATGATTTCTCCTGAAAAGTTGCTGCTTTCTCATTCCAAAATAGCATCTTGAGGGAAAGTGGCAGAAAACATGGGAAGGGGTATCAGTGTTCAAGAAGGAATGTACCAATTACTTGATGAATATAACTGTAATCCCTCTACATATCACCCCGGTGATGAAGTGCAATTTAAAATAGCATCTTTACCTAGAGGAAATAGATTAATTACATTTTAAGCTTTAAAGATCCCTATTAGGCCAAATGGTGAAGGATCAAGCCTGTAATCCTACTCAAAAGGCTGAGATCTGAGGAAGAACTGTGATTCAAAGCCAGCCCAGGGAAACAAAGTCCATGAGACCCTTCTATCTAATAAATTACTAAAAAGCCAGACATGGAGCTGTCACTTAAGTGGTAGAGCTCTAGCCTTCATCAGAAAAGCACAGGGACAGCACCCAGTTCCTGAGTTTAAGTCCCAGGACTGGTGCACGTAAGTGCATGTATGAATGTGCTGGCACACATGCGCGCGCGCGCGCACACACACACACACACACACACACACACACACACACACACACACTCCTGCTTGGCTCTATCAATGGCCGTGAAGGACAACAACAGGCTTGGACCTAGCTAGAGGAGAGGTAGCACGTCCCATCTCAGTCTGTGCTGCTGTGGTTTTCGCAATTTCCAGTTCTGTGGGCACAGTGTTCTTTTGAATCCCTTAAATGAACACCTGTACATTTCTTAGGATTACTTCAATTAAAACCAAACACTGGGGCTAGGATCATGGTAGAGTGCTTGCCTAGCATGCACAAAGTCCTGGGTTTGATTCCTTGGTACCACATACATGGAAAAAGCCAGAGTGGAGCTGTAGCTCAAATGGTAGAGTACTAGCCTTGAGAAAGCCCAAGAATAGTGCCCAGGCCCTGAGTTCAAGCCCCAGAACTGACAAAAAAAGACCCAAACCCACTACTATCCTCAAATTCCCCAGCCAGTAAATTGCTAAAAACCAAGAGACACTAAGAACTCTCTCCTTCCCCTCTGTGTCAATCCCATGCGCTCTTGTCATATGAACTGTACAAAGACTTGGGGACTAGTCTTAGTAAAATGCTATAAAAACCATGCCCAGGACCCCACTGTTTCCTCTGTACTCTTCCTTCCTACTGTATTTCGGATCCACAGTTCTGAACAATAAAAAGACATCAAACCTGCACTAAAGCCCAATGACTTCTCCTTCTCCAGTTCCGGAATAGTAAAAAATAAAAGCTTCCACAAAGCCTACTTTTTAAAGTGCTGAGTCCCACACTATGCAAAAGAATGGAAGCCCATTCTCCTCTTGGCACTGATCACAAAAGACCACCACCTGTTCCCTCCTGACACCCCTGGCCCAGATCCCAAAGGGCCCTGTGTCCCATGACCACATGTGGATGCCACCATAATAAAGTGTGGCTCAAGACAATAGAAATTGATTTGGGGCCTATAACTCCGGAGACCAGAAGTCTGAAATCAAGGTGACTGAAGGGCCCTGAGTAATCTCTTAGCCACTGGTAGTAGCCGCTCCTTGGCTCAAGGTCTTCACTGGATTTGGCGCTACCACTCCAGCCTCTGCCCCCATCCACACATAGTTGTCTCCTCTGTGAGTCACTGAAAGAGAAAGAGTCACAAGTTCAAGGCCCCTGTCATCCAACATGTCCTCAAATCTCTATTAACCTTGCAGACTTTCCAAAGATGGCCAGATGCATAGGTGCCAGGAGACATTTGAGACATCTTTATGGGGACAAGATTCAATCCATCACATCATATCCCATCCCTCAACCAAAGAGAGAAGGCAATAAATGCCTCTTGCGTCAATCCTTAGTTTATTTACTCCTTGCTCACTGATAATCACACTGTTCTAATGACCTCATTAAACAGCCCAATGGTATTATGTCCATGCTACAGATGAGGAAACGGAGGCACAGAAACATAGTAGGTAGAGGAGCTAGGATTTAAGCCCTGGCAACATGATCAGGAGTCATCCTCTGAGCCTTCCTGTCCTACTGTTACACAACCCAGCTGCAGGTGCACATTTGCTAGGCAGGCAAAAAATCACTTAAGTTGTCCTAGCAGCCTTCATCAGGCCTGCGGAATGGGGCGTGTGAGCTGTAGTGAGTGACTTGCCAACGTCTCACAAGGGACCAGCAGCAGGACCAGCACCTAGCTCTGTCTCCTGGGCTTATCTACTTTTCTCTTGGCTCTCACCACTCTGTTTTTTGCTGCGGGTGGCAGGGGGGAGAGGGGAGGGGAGATGCTTTGCAGGCCATTTGAGGTTCTGAGTTGAACTCTCACCAACTTTCAGTCCTCTGTGTCTGAGTCTGAGAGCGAATGCACAACTTCTGTCACCACTTTTTTGATCGGAAGCACTTGCGGGCTGCAAGTCTGACTGGTTCAGAATGTGTGCCTTGCCAGGAGCTGGCGGCTCATGTGTGTAACCATAGCTACTCAGAAGGCTGAGATCTAAGGATAATGGCTCAAAGCCAGCCCGAGCAGGAAAGTCCAAGTCTTCTCTCTTATGAACCACCAGAACATTGAATGTGGCGCTGTGGGCTCACAGTGGTCGAGTGCTAGCGGCCTTCAGCAGAAAAGCTTAGGGACAGCACACAAGCCCTAAGTTCAAGCCTCACAAATCACCAAAAAGGGAAATGTGTCTTTCTTTATCCCTCTTGTGGACATGAAGAAAAGTAGGAGCTCAGCAATATGTGACAGTGACAGCAAGCAACTTGAGGGGACGTGCCATGGGCCAAATTGTGTGTCCCAGATTCCTGTCTTGAAGCCTCAGCCCCACCATGAGTGCCCAGAGATGAGACCTTGAGGCAGTAACTGGGTCAACCTTGCTGGTACTTAATGAAAACACACCAGAGCTTTCTTTGCAGCTGTCGGCAAGCCTGAAAGTGTCTCCTCTCTCCACTTGACTTCAGCCAGCAGCACTTTGGTCTTGAGCCCCAGTCTCCAGAGAGTGGAAAACAAATGCCTGCAATCCAACCCTCACCCTAGCATCCACTGTCACAGCAGCCGGAAGTGACTAAGACACCAGCGTTCCGCCTCTCACTCATAACCTATGTCCCCATTTCTAAGCCCAGAGCTCAGCTCAGCCAGCATCTCCCAGATAGACAGGTCCCTGGAAGGCTCAGAGATGGTGCTGCCCACATAGTCCAGCTGAGCACCCATCACCTAAGCTACCATTCTTCTCTCCTGAATTTTAAGATGAAGGCCTGGCATTCTTAGAAACAAATTAGACCTTCAGGGAAAGACCACAGGCGATCCACAACCAGGGCAAGCACCCACTGAGTGCTTCTCAGTACTAAGTCCACATCTATTAAGTACCTTTTGCCATGGAGGGTGGCATACTCTAGGGACTGAGCATGGATTATTTTTTTTTTGGAGTGGCATTATTCTGTGTGTGGAGTTTGGCTGAGAGCTTCCTTCCAGTCCATGGGAAAAGAGAAAGAAATATAGATGTTTTCCTTGTTCAGTAATTGGAAAACATGTATGTCAAGAAGAAAAGAGAAATATATTACTGCCTCCCAACTCTAGAATTATTTTCCATGTTGCCTCTTGGACTTTGGAGACATGTTAGAGATAAAATGATGTTGTATGCAGTGCAGAAATATTTGTTATGCATTTTGGTTACTTCTCTTCTTCACCTTGGGAAAATTTTAAATCACAGCTTTCAAAGAGACACTGGAAGCAGTTTTCAATGCCATGCTGGAAAGAACACTCCACAGCCTTGATGAGCTTGCGCTTTGAAAAATCTGGAGTGAATTTAACAGCTTTCCCTTCCTCCCCGCCCCCCTGCTTAAGAGGAGCGATTTCATACACCCCATGGTGCTGAGCTGCTCGCAGTGCCTGGCCTGGCCTGGTCTGGCCTGGCCATAGAGAAACCTGGAACCGCCCCCCTCTTCCCTTGGGCAGACTATCAGAACACTGAATATTCAAACCTGAGCTCTAAATGCCTGCCCCCTGCTCTGATCATCACCATCTCAGCCCACCTTCGAGCTCTCCTCTGCAGAACTGCATGCAATTAAGATCTCGGGAAATCAATGCATGCTTCTCTGTGGCTAGAACTTCACAGTGTTAAGCCCGGAAGTGGCACAGAACATAGCCCCCCATGCAAGCCTAGGAAGGCTGAGCGCTCAGAGACGTTCATCTTGATGCATACGCATCCGAGGGCAGATCTGGAGGCTCGTTTTGGAGGATCCTTTAAAAAGAGGCCTTGAAGGCTGTTGGGTTCAGTCCTCTTCCCAATGAGTGCTGACTTTGGAGTATGCTGGCCAAGCAGGCATGGGTGCCCTCTGGCACCTCCCCAGGGTCAGGCAAACAGGAGACACCCAATGAAGGCACCTAGGGACAGCAGCTGTTGTGGAACAAACTCTGAGCTAGGGGTTCGTGTGTTTGGCACTGCATAATTGTCGCCAGAACCGCTCAGGGCAGCATGCACAGGGGTGGCCACCCTCCCCCAGCTCAGTTGTGCCCTCCCTGCCTGCAGCACTCCAGAAGTTCCTGGGAAAAGATGATGTCTCGCAGGAGGTGAACGAGGCCCTGTCTGAAAGCAGGATGCAGAGGAATGCCCACCTGGCCTCGGTCCTGGAGCTGCTGCGGGCCCCCTCTGTCCGCTGGCAGGTCATCACTGTGGTCGTCACCATGGCCTGTTACCAGCTCTGTGGCCTCAACGCGGTAAGTGCCACGTGCCAGCGGGAACCCAGGTGATGGGCGGAGAGGGCCAGGTGTAAATGCCAGCTCCACCAACCTCTGCCCATGCTGTGCCGTACAGTGGCCTTGCCGCAGATGAGCAGTGTAGGCTGGGTTCTGGCTCCAACGTGTAACTTCGGCTTGAGCCAGCCACAGGGCTTTCAATTACATCTTGGGATGTGGGTGGAAGTTTTTCCATGAAGTCTCAGGTCCTCTGAGCAGTACCACCATCTCTTCCTCCTGTGCTCATGGGAGGAATCTTTATCATCATTGTTGATCTAGGATCCTTCAGGATCCAGGGTCCCTGGAAGAGACTCTTACCAGATGCGCCCATGCTCCCCTTGAGGGCAAAGTCTCAGCTGTGTAGGAGCATGGCTGGGCCTAGAGGATGGGTGATGGTTGGCTGCCAGGGGCCTTGAAGGCCCCCAGGAACACAGCACTATGTTTCTGTGGGATGAGCAGACCTGGGGCCCAGCCCAGGCAGCAGGGCATGTTTGGGGTGTGGAAGGGACTGGAAGGGAGGGTGGTGGCAAGGAGTTATAAGCAGGTATGCTATGCTGTATTCCAACACCACCACTCTATCTTCTCAGAAATACAAGCAGGGTAGGAGTGTGGCTTAGTGGTAGAGTGCTTGCCTAGCATGCATGAAGCCCTGGGTTTGATTCCTCAGTACCACATACACAGAAAAAGGCAGAAGTGATGCAGAGGATCAACTGGTAGAGCACTAACTTTGAGAAAACCCAAGGACAGTGCCCAGGCCCTGAGTTCAAGCCCCAACACTGTCAAAGCAAGCATGATTGGTCCACCAATAGAAGTGTGGATGTCCACTGAGAAATCTGTGCAGAAGTTTGTGCTCCCTTTCCACGTGTGCCTGTCACTAAAAACTAACTAAATCTTCTCCCTCCCTCCACTTCATGAACAATCTTGACTACCCAAAGGCTGGTCACAGGGAAAGTTAGTCGAAACAAGAGTTGCCTCCAAAGAGCAGAGCAGAGGTCAACACGTGCCAGCCGTCCCAGAGCCTGACAGGTTGGACCAGTGAGCTCTGATAGTTGGGGTTTCCCGGAGTAACTGGCAGACTTGGCACGTGCTCAGGACCTTGGAGTGGGTCTCCTCATCCAAATTCACAAAGGCCAGCCAGGTGGGTAGCTTCCTGCCCACCCTTCTGAGATTCTAACCTATGGACCCCAACTCAGAGTGGATACTGAATCGTGACAACCTTCCTTAGTTGTGGGCACAGAGCAAGGGCGGCCATGATGGTTCTGCTGTTTTAACCTGGGGAGAATGAGTTGCCTGGACCACATGGCTAGTTGGAGAAAGAATCAAGTCTCCAGGTTCCTCCCCAGCAACCAATGTTCCTGTGAGTGAGGAGGGCGTCTGGCATCATGTGGCACCCTGACAGTCACCTATGCAGGAAGGCAGGCTTCCTGCCTCAGAAGGGAGGAGGAAGAGCTGTGACCAGGCCGGGGTTATCTTGATTTGCTCAGGACGGTCTCAACATAGGCCTTGGTGACCTGAGACCAGAATTCCTTCTCCCAGAGGAGCCCAAGTCTGGATAAGCAATTATACAATCACTCCAGTCAAGGCAGAGAGAGTAACTTCCTGCTCCAGGGCTGGTTATGCCAGGGTTTCTAGGCCCAGATATACAGACTATGGGAATGTCAGCACATTTATACCCGATAGGTTTATTATGACAGTTTTCTAGCGGGTGATAGTAAGGCAGGACAGGGACCTACCCTAATTTTCACAAAGTTATCCTGAGAATAGTAATTCTCAGGATTGACCCCACATCACCTAACATTCCAAAAGGGCTGCTGATGCTCCAGATACCACACCCACCATCCTGACAGCAGAAAGGCAAGGCAAGAGAAAAATAAAAAGGGTGATGAACACATGTAATTGATGAAAAGCTCTGTTTAAAAATGAAAGAAAGAATTCCTAGGAGCCAACACTAGTCCTGTCTCTATCTCATGGTCATACTTCTCAACAAGGAAGACTCAGCCGCGCCCTCGCCAGCCGGACACAGGCACACGTGAGGTCTGTTCGTGAAGAAGGGAATGGCACGGCTCACTGAACTAGACAAGGGCCCCTCACTGACCTCCCCCCTCCCCGCTTTCACACGCTGCAGATCTGGTTCTACACCAACAACATCTTCAGGAAAGCAGGGATTGAGCAGGAGAAGACCCCGTACATCACTCTGAGCACTGGCGGCATCGAGACGCTGGCCTCCATCTTCTCGGTGAGTTACCCAAGGCCTGAGCATTGGGGAGGTGGGGTGGGGGAGGGACAGCCCTGTGGGGACTCAGACAACCTCCATGGCTGTCCACTGACACACCATCCACCCACTGAGTTGCCCTTCTCCATCTCGCTCTCATCTATAGTAGCATTAACAACCTCTTCTTTCCAAGACCAAGAGAACCTGAATGCCGGCTCTCCAGAACTCCTTGGTGTGAGATTCTGAACAATACACTCAACCTCCCACCTTTTGCCTCAGTTTCCTCTTGCATGGGATTTCATGCCCTTGCTCTCATGTTGACAGCTGGTCTGGGCCAACAGCTCTGAGTTCATTTGCTCATCTGTGAAATGGGCCTCTTGTGACCATCTACAACTGACCAAAAAAAGAAATAATAACCCCAAAGATGTTCACATCCTAAATCCCAGGAGCTGTGACTATGTCACCTGGGATTGTCTTAGTGGGTTCCAGAGACTCTTGGGGACACGTGTGTGTGTGTGTGTGTGTGTGTGTGTGTGTGTGTGTGTGTGTGTGTGTTCCAATACTAGGACTTGAACTCAGGTCCAGGCCACTCTCCCTCCCCTTTCAGCTCAAATTTAGTGCTCTACCACTGGAGCCATGCCTCTACTTCTGACTTTTTGCCAATTTGTTGGAGACAAGAGACTCATGGACTCTTCTACCCAAGCTGGCTGTGAACTGAGATCTTCTTTGATCTCAGCCTCCTGAGTAGCTGGGGTCACAGGTGAGAGCCACCAGAACCTGGCCAGATGCAGCACATGTTTTTGGCACTTCTGTGGCTTGAACTCCAGGCCTGGGCACTGTCCTTGGGTTTTCTTAAGGCTAACACTCTACCACTTTAGCCACAGCACCACTTCTGAATTTTTCTGCATATGTGGTACTGAGGAATCGAACCCAGGGTTTTGTGCGTGCTAGGTGAGCACTCTACACTAGGCCACACTCCCAGACCCCAGCACATTTTTTAAAGGAGAAAGTGGCTGGAGGTAACCAAGCAGACAGGAGAGTATTTGGGTTCTACACTCTCCTGACCTTCACAGACTAGCTCGGTGACCTTGTGCCAGCCTTTCAGCCTCTCTGATGTCCATTTTTTTCTTGAGGAGAGCAGAGATGATAACGGATCTGTCTCGACTGGTATTGTGAAGATTATGCTATACTATATCTTGCTTAGAATAGATACCAATATTAATTATTATTATAGGTCGAATGCTGATTCTTCAGAATTAATACTTTCAAATCCTCAGCACCTCAGAATCAGACCCGATTTGGAAATAGAGTTGTTACTGATGTCATTACTTCAGCAAAGATGGAGTTAAACTAGAGTTGTTTGGACCCCTAGTCCAGTAAACTGTCCCCTTACAAGAAGGGGAGATCGAACCCAGACACACACCCCAAAAGACCCAACAGACAAGGCATACCAGACAGAGCTGGCACGAGATGCCCGGCTCTCCTGGAGGGGTGCTGGCTACTGAGTTGAATGACCCTGGACTCAGGACTCCCATCACCCCAGGGGGCTTCAGTAACTTTCCAAAGCAGTGCGCATCTTTAGTTCGCATCCTCACATGGAGGACGAATGCCGTGTTGTTGCTAATCTCTTTGGACAACATGTCTTTTAAAGGAAGGAGCCTGGACCCCAGGAGTCCCTTCCCATTCAGGGAGGACACCTTGTCTGCTCTTTGCTCAGGTGACAGCTTCATTGAAGTGATGTCAGGAAAATGAGACAAGCCCTTTCCTACAAAGCCCCTGAATGTGGACATGGCTCTCAGCTGCTCCGTTTTGGGTACACTTGTGGATACTGAGATTGGGGAAGGCTCACTTGAGAACCCCACACCCCATCATACATGATGGCAAGTGCTCTGCCAGGAGCTGTAGAGACCTGCAAACCTGGGAAACCACAAACCAATGTGGGTTTGTTTTAGTTACATTGTTGTAACAATGTAACACATTTGTTGCATGCATTGCCTCCTGGTAACATGGTTGATGGAGGCAGTGTGCCTATGTAATATGTCCAACCCCACTGTTGGCACATGCATTAATATCCTTGTAGCCATGTGGATCATAGAGTGACAATGTAACACACCTTGATACTCCAGCTATAGCAGTGGGAGTTTGATGTTGAGGGGAGGGGAGGATTTCGGTACTCGTGTCAGCTTCTGGTCACTCGGGGCCGCCCATGTCCTCTAACACACTTCTGACACAAAGTTCCCACATAGTCCCGTTATTTGGGCCCTACCCTAGGGGCCACAAGAATGACTACAACATCCTTGCATTGCAGTAAAAATATGTTTTTACATGATCAGGAAAGTTTTGCTTGGCTGGGCACTGGGAATAGTAAAAGAATAAAGACACAGACTCCAGGGACAGAAATTTGCAGCCCCATAAACTAATTCTGATTTTTTTCTTCCTCCTTTGCTTTAAGTGAAGAAAAGCTCAACATATAAAACTAAAACATGAGCAAGTAAAATACTTGCATATTCCCCCACAAAATTAACCTTTAGAAATGATTGCTGTGTATATTTGTAAAGGGTCTATTAGTGTAATTGTATTTCACATAATGTATATATATATCACAATTCTATAGAAGTATATATTTAGCATCTAAACATTCCAGATATATTTTATCAATTCAATTCTTAGTGGATTTATTTTTCTTTTCACATCCTTTTCAGTATAAATAATACAGCAGTTATGACCTCTGACCATGAATCTTTGACCAGTTCTCCTTAGAATAAATAACCATGATGACAAAGGGCAAGAATTCGGGAACTCTCCAGCCACTGCTGGGAGGGGGAGAGAATCTGCCCACTTCCTATTCCTCTGAGAAGTTTTCTCTGTCTGACTTTTGATAAATCCCATCATTGCTCTTGGCCTCCCTGTATCCCACACCAAGAAGAAACTAACTGTCCAGATGCCCAGCCGGGGACATCAGTACCCACAAAACAGAAGCTCAGGGTTGTTTCCTATAAGGCTGGCCTTCTGTTTCCTTCTTCCAGGCATTCTTCCTCCAGGAGAGGAAGAAGAGAGACTGACACATAGCAACAACTCAAATTGGATTTCTCTTCCTCCCCCTTTTCTTTCTCAGAATAATCTTTGATTCTCCGTCTCTGGCTGGGAGAAAGTAGCCAGTGGCTTGTTGTCCCTGTCAAACAACCTTGACCCCTGACCCTAGGCTAGCTCCTAGGGCCACCATTCTCTCAATTTGCTGCTCACAGTAGACTGATAAAGCGCTGTCCTGTGCTCTTCCCCTTCCCCAGGGTCTGGTCATTGAGCGCCTGGGAAGGAGGGCTCTGCTCATCGGTGGTTTCGGGCTCATGGGCCTCTTCTTCGGGACCCTCACTGTCACATTGACTCTGCAGGTGAGGCCTTGAGGGAGGGGCTGCAGCATGGGGTGGAGTGGGGACCTTTATGAATGGATCCTGGCATTAGGAGACATTCACGGCCACTGAGGAGCTGTGTGCTTTGAAGCAGGATGTGTCTGTCCTCTCTGTGTTCCTCAGCTTGCCTGTCTGAGGAGTGGAGGAGGTCACAGGAGGTGGCCTCTAAGAGGTCTCTTTTAGTTCTCTCACCTTGCATCACAGGGTGCCAGGCAATGCCTGCTGGCCCCTTCCCAGGTCACCAGGATGCCCTGGCTGCAGCAGAGGCTCTGGGGCTGGCATTTGGATCCACTTACTGTGGAAAGCTTGGCAAGCCACTCACTGCAGCTGCTCCTCTTGTGTCCCACTCTGAAGTGGGACAGTCAACTCCCCCACAATCCCCCCACACACACCCTGAGATGCTCTGAGGATTCAATGGAAATGCACTTGGAACAGATACTCAGGGGGGAAGAGATACCGGTATGCTTCATCCTTACAATATTCCGATTTTCTCTTTTGCTAGAAATGAGGAAGCCAGTGCATGCACCATGAGTGGCAAAACTCAACAGTAGCAGATCTGGGATTGGATCCTAAGACTTAGGGATTCCAAACCCCACATCCTTTCTGCCCCCCCACCTCCACAAGGCAGTGTGCATTAACTGAACACATACTATGTGTCTTGAATGAGTGTTCATCCCCAACTTGCAGTCTCAGGATACTTGATTGTTTTCAGAAATGAATCATAAAAATTAAAAATCAGGCACAGTGCTCATCTACTGGAGGTGTTAGTGTTCAGACATTTCTAGAAGAGAGAATGGCATAGTGATGAGTGAGGAAGTCACTGACCAGCAGAGAATACAATCATCTCCCTTGGGATCAGCGCGCTGTGGGGACATGTCATCTCCTTTCTAATGGCAGCCCCTTCCCCACCCCCACTGCTTTCCCCTCAGGACCACGCCCCCTGGGTCCCTTACCTGAGCATTTTGTGCATCCTGGCCACCATCGCCTCCTTCTGCAGTGGACCAGGTAAGGGACCACTCTGCTCTGTGCCTCACCAGGAGCTCATGGCACCACTGAGGTCGGGGGGGGGGGTCTCTTTGTAAGATGGGGAACAGACAGAAGCAAAGCCTGCGCCTTAACTTAAATGTGGTGGAATGCCTTTAAAAGGAGGTGTGAAACTAACTCAAAGATAAGTGGATCACAAGTAACACAGTGACAATGCCGGCGAGCTGTAAGCCAGATTCAGGACTGGTTTGGGCTCAGTCAGACAATCAAGGCATAGTCTGTGGCAACAGGAGGCACTGGGTAGTGTGGAAGATAGGATGATGCTGGTATCAGGGGTGTAACTTGAAATACCCATGCACCTTCTCCTTGAGGCAAGTCCATGGCTCTTTTGGTTTAATTTCTGTGGGGATGAAAAATGAAGTTTCTAGCAAAAGGAATGAAATTGAGCTTCTGTCTATTTGCTTGGCTGATTCCCATGGGTCATTGCCGCCCAGGTTCTATTTGATGACAAATGAAAGGCATATGTCACCCTCTGAGACCTCAGTGCTATAATGAGATGTCCAAGTGTGTCATACAGTGATGGGAACTGCCTTGAGCACACACACACACACACACACACACACACACACACACACACACACACACACACGTGCACGCACATACACACAAATGCACATACACAAATGCACACCCATTTCCTGCTGAGAGGCTGGAGGGAGGAGAAGGGACTGCTCAGGAGGGGTGGGCAAGCAGCTGGAGCTTGAGCACGAGCACGTGTTGCAGCATCTCTGTATCAGAAGTGTGGGCAGTGAAGGCTCACTGCGCATTGACTGTGTGCCAGGCCCTATTCTAGTGCACATAAACTATTACGTGAATATAACATAACATGGAGTCAAATTGTTAAATGAAAAAAATCACTCAGAATTAAATCTTTTTGAATAATCCCAGAGCACAGGAGATAGGTAAAACCACAAAGATGGCTTCCAATGTTTCTTTACCATCAGAGGGTACACTCTGGTCCAGACTGGACATTTCACACAGCAACACCATTTTATTCCTTTCCCTAATTGCATGACTCTGTCAATGAACCGATGTTGGGTGGATTGAGTGGTATGTGCCTGTCATGCTCACTGAACTAGAATTGCAGGTGAGATAGAAAATAGGAGAATCACAGTCCAAGCACACAAAAGGCTGGACGTTAAACCCTTTCTCAAAAATAACCAGTGTAGGGGCTGGGAGTGTGGCCTAGTGGTAGAGTGCTTGCCTAGCATGCATGAAGACCTGGGTTCAATTCCTCAGTACCATATGCATAGGAAAAACCCAGAAGTGGTGCTGTGGCTCAAGTGGTAGAGCTCTAGTCTTGAGAAAGCCCAAGGACAGTGCTCAGGCCATGAGTTCAAAGCCCAGGACTGGCAAAAAAATAATAACCAGTGCAAAACAGGGTTGAAGGTATGGATCTACAGTAGGATATCTGCCTAGCAAGCTCAGGACCCTGAGTTCAAACCCCAGTATTGAAACAAAAAACTTCTTTATTGAAAGTTAACCAAGTCTTGATCTCTGGGGCTGGATATTTCATTAAAAAGCAAAACAAAACGAAATGCAAGAACTGCTAGGCTGCACAGTGAGGTTTTTGGTTTGGTTTGGTTTTGTCGGTGCTGGGATTTGAGCCCTGGGCCTGGATGCTGCGCCTGAGCTCTTCAGCTCATGGATACCACCCTACCCCTGGAGCCACAGCGCCAGAGCGGTTTTCTAGTAGTTAATTGGAGCTAAGAGTCTCGTGGACTTGAACTGCGATCCTCAGATCTCAGCCTCCTGAGTAGCTGGGATGACAGGCGTGAGCCACCGTGCCCAGCTCTGCACAGCGGTTTTCAACCTCAACAAATACACCTGGGCATCTATGAGCGTATGGTTTCGTGATGGCAACTGAGGAAAAAATGCGCATGCTCAGGAGGCACGGTGCCCACTCTGCTCTGGGGATGGCTAGGTTCATTTTCCCACGATGCCGTCCAGCCTCTGCCAAAGGCAGGCTGCCTCCCAAAGCTGTCAGCCTCATTGCCTCTCTCAACTCCCTTCACTTCTGGGGCATTATCTCCCCTCCCAGGAGGGACTGTGGCTGTTGAAAATGTGGGACCTTCTCCACATCCACTGAGCTACAGAATGTATGCACAGGGACGTAGGGCATTGCTTCTCCAGTTTCTTGGATTTGCTTTTCAATTTATTTTACACTTCACTGGGTCAAATCCACACGTAAGCCTGTAGCTTACTCAAAAGGCAGCGATTTGGGGATTGAAGTTTGAAACCAACCAGGGCAGGAAAGTCTTTGAGACTCTTTAGTTTGAACTTAAGGGCAAAAAAAAAAAAGAGCAGGAAATGAAGGTGTGACTCAAGTGGTAGAGACCCAGCCTTGAATGAAAAAGCTAAAGGACAGTGCTCTGAGTTCAACCCCCAGGACCAGTGTGTACACACACACACACACACACACACACACACACACACACACCATCTAGGAGCCTTAAACACCACATCCTGGTCTTGTGGATGCCAGCCGAGTCAGGATCTCCAGGCAATACCTGCAAGAGCCACAGCCCAGAGCAAGTGGCACTCCGAGACAGCAAAGGGGACACAGCTCCAAGTGTCTGAGGGTTTTCACTAAGAATTTCTGCTTCGTGCTCACCTCTGTTGAGGTCTGGGGGAGGATCTTGAAGCATGAAATTCTTGAGGCAGATACGCAGTGAGAGAAAAGAAACCCATGACTGAGACACCAGCCAGGGTCCCGAAGGACAGGAGAGCACTGGCAGCCAGGAAGTGTCACCCTGCAGAGGGTCCTGTCGACGTTGAGCCCATGCAGTGAGCATGGGTCATTTGGACAAGGGAATGCCATGCTACTTGCTGTGGATTTCGTGCTTCTCATGTTTCTATAACAGCTGTTCTCCTAGAGCAAACAGCAAAAGTCAGCCTTGGGTCGCCATATGTCCCCTTGTGTCCCCACCCAGTTCCATGAATGAACCTGATTGTGTGTGGCTAACCAAACCAGAGCTTTCCCTTTTTCCCTTCCCCAACTCCAGTCCTCCGGGTTCTCATGCCCCAGTACTTGCACACATAGTTTTTTTTTTTATCTCTGTAATCTGCTGTATGTCTGAGGTTTGAGATACCCACTCCACATCAGTTGTTAACCCCAACTATCCACTACTCAAATACACACACACACACACACACACACACATACACACACACACACACACATACCCTGTGTTTAGCTATCAGTCAGGCCTCCCCTACTAAACACAACCCTGGCAGTAGGTGAACCAGACTAGAGAAGCAGTATGGGAACTGCACAGATCAAGGCCCTGTCTGAGGGAAGCTGCCATTTAAATTGTGAGATCATCTCTCTCCACCTTAGTGGACAGAAAGGAACAAAAAGCCCCAGAGAAGTCACCCTGGGAAAGTGGGCCATAGAGATGATGATGAGGAGGAGGAGGAGGAGGAGGAGGACAGAGCCCTCCCGTGTGGGGCTGCTCTCCAGGATTAAATGGGAAGAGCGCTGCTCCCGGGGGAAAGCTGAGGAGCTCGCCCCAGGCAGCCTCGGTGGTGAGCAGATCGATGTAAGGAAATTTGACAGGGAGTTGAAATTAGGCAGAAAGCAAGGAAGGAAGGAAGGCAGCTTCCTGTTACATACTTTATTTGTGTGCATAACCCAGAGGCAGTGGCAGAAATATCTCATAAATGAAGCGTCATAAAAGAGCCTTCCCTTTGAAGAAGAGTTCATTATCACCGAGTGTCTATTCCAGCTGGGAAAAAAAAAATCCCCCAATGGCCTGAGTGTGTGCCCAGCCCCAGGGACGCTCCCAAGGGAGAATTTGTGCCACTGTGACGGTAGAGGTACAGACAAAGACCTAAGAGCCCAGATCCTGGACCCTTGCCATGGGGATACAAGCACAGGAACTCTGCCATTTATTTTACTCACTCCATGTGAAAAGACTGCCCACGTTTGTTAACATTGGAGTGGACCTTCCTGCCATGCCTCTGGCTGCCCACCTGTCAGCTCCTCCTAGAGATGGGACCAAAAGTTCCAGCCCCCTGAGCATGGCTGACTCCTTCCTTACTAAGGAATGCCCCACCCCCAGGCACCTCATTAGCATAAACTCAGATGCTAGGAGATGACGCGTGCAAATAACGACAGCCACTCTGGTTATTCAGGATGTTCTGAGGCTTTGGGGATCTCTGAGGCAAAAACTGGGAAGGAAGATTCAATGCACTGTGTGTGTTTATCACACCACAGGAAAGACTTGCCCTGTGAAGCAGGAGCTGCAGGGCCAGACGTCCACCACAGACCACCATCCATTGTCTGGCCCTGTGGAACCTTCATACAGCCTTCATTGTACAGCCTCCCTGAGGTAGGCAAGAAGCAAGTGAAATAGTCAAAACCACGCTCTCCCTTGCTGTAGACTAAATGCCATCTACATACTCGCCATATCTAAGGAGAAGGAAGCAGAAAACATCTACTCCGATCTACTTCCTGGCTTGGGGAATCTCCCAGGGGAGACAGACTGTGAGTCCATAGGATCAAGACAGAGATGAGGGAATGCATGGATTATCTATACATTGTTTATGCACTACCCTTTTGGATTCTGCCATCTGAGAGCTTGGGTCCCTGATTGTACACAGGTCAGGGTGGAGCCTGGACCCTGAATTTTGAGGGTTTCTGTTCAGTAGCCTTCACCAGGCCTCCAGCCACCTGGTCAGGTGTCAGGGCCAGAGACAGAGCATACACTGGACCCCTAACAGCTGAGAGGAAGTCTCCCTGCATGGCTCCTTGTGAGTAGAGGCACCTGCACCTCTCTGTCTGGTGGATGAATGCATGAACAGTAGACACACAAATGAATAACCAGGAGAGAACCCTAACCATGGCCTCCACCCAACTGCATCAGATAGACCAGACTTCAGATCCCATGACTCAGTCACTCAAAAGTAGAAGTTGAGAGAATCAAAGCTCTAGGCTTACCACAGGCCAAAAAAAAAAAATATGAGACCTCATCTTAATAGAAAAGGCTTGACAAGGTGACATATGCCTTTCATCTCAGCTACAGTGGGAAGAATGAACAAGAGAGCTGCATTCGCGGCCCACCTGAGAAAAACAAGACCCTTGTAAAACAAGACCCAGAGCAAAAGGACTAGGGGCCTAGCTCAAGCAGTAGAGCGCCCATCTGGAAAGTGGAAAGCCCTGAGTTCAAACCCTACTTACATAAAGTCAAGGGTCCAGTGAGAGATGGAGTCTGGACGTCAGTGGTCTGTGTGGGCTGTTTACAGAGCTAGAGGCTAAGGTTAAGGGACACAGCAGAAGGGTAGCAGCTGAGTCCTAGCAAGAACACTACCCCGCAGGACCTCTCTCCAGGCTGGCCATGTTGCCCTCTGTGTCTGGTTAGGCCTAGGGACAGGGCTCATTGGCGCTGCTGCTGGTGGTGGTTTCCGTGGCCTCCACTTCTTTTTCGAGAACTGCCATGGCATTGAAAGGCAGGCAGGGCAGCAGTCATCCCAAGTGATGACAGTGCCCCCTGTTGGTTACGCAGAGGATGGCTGACTGTAGGAACCCAGAGCAGAGCAGATGATGATGGAGATGCATTGGGGACAAATTGGCATTGAGGGAAGAAAGCCAAGCTCCAGGCTAAGGTTCTTTTGCCATCTGTCATCCAGTACTATAATAAAGACCTGAGAGGATCAACCAATAAAGAGAAGAGGGTTTTTATGTTCCTGATCAAGCAGAAATTCTTGGGTAGAAGAAACCATTCCATGAGTGGTTGGCCCTGTTGCTTTGAGCCTGCGATTGCTTAAGCAGCACATGGTGAGAGTGCATGGCGGGAGTTCATGGCGGGGCAAAGCTGCTCATGTCACCTGATGTCCTATTCAGCCTCACCTTTGAGGTCTCCGCAACCTCCCATATGCTTCTGGGAACAAAGACTGCCACCTTGGAAAGGTGGCACTCTAGATCCAGGCGCTAGCACACCAATTCCATTCAAATAGTTGTAAGGTAATTTTCATATCTCATCTGCATTTTATTTCTGCTTATCACTCTTACTGCCTTGTTGCTCAAATATGATTGCATGTGTTGCCATTATAAATCACAACACGCTGGGAGTTAGAAACAACAGCAATGAATTCTCATGGAGATCCGCAAGCTACAGGTTCACACTCAGGGTGTCTTAGGACTAAGCTTTCTCTAAAGGCTGCGGGGAATGCTCTCCCTCTGCCTTCAAAGGTCTCTCTCCTTACAAGGAGAATTCACTATTCAACTACAAGGTTGAATTCACTATTGCTTCATCTTCACTGAGTCCTTTGCAAAATAAGGCCATGTTGCAGGTAGTATAGATGTGCATGTTAACATAGCCTTTTGTGAGTACAAGTCACCACTCTCACCATAGGAATAAACAATTTAAGTGTGCTGCAAGAGAACAACCAATGTCCTCTACTCCCCAACCAGACACAGTTACGATTAACATTTTAATATAATACTGGCTACGATTTACCATCCATTTGCAATGTCGTGGCATCATTCTGAGCCTTTTAGAATTATCTCACTCCATCTCATACCATCTTCTTATTCTCTGAATCTGTGATCTCAAACAACACATCTGCATTTACAGATAGCTCTGGAAGCGGAAAGGCCAGGACCAAAGTTGTGCAGAGCCGCTCTGGGCCAGTGGCTCCACCAGAGAATCTATCTCCTGCCTCTCTCCTAGCTTCTGGTGGCTAGTGGTGCACTACATCCCTCCAATCTCTGTCTCTGTTTTCACATTATCTTCATCTTGATGTGTGTCCCAAAGATCCCTCTGCCTGTGAGGATCTGTATGACTGTACTTGAGACCCAAGCTGATAATTCAGACTTCCTTCAGATCTTTGGCATAATTTTACCTGTGCAAGTCAATTGTCTGTGGCTATGATAACATACCTGAGAAAATTGGCTTAGAAGGAGGAAGGTTTCTTTGAGCTTAGAATTCAGTCAATGGTCCTAGAAGTAAATTATAAAAGACGAGTCATTTTTAGGCTATAGAGGTGGAGTGGATGGAACATCATGAACAGTGGGTTTCATTGTCTGGTACAGCCAGGAGGCTGAGAGACAGCAAATATTGTTGGAGGGTAACTGTGAACAAGTAAAGCCTGCAAAACCTAGCACTTCGCACGGCAGGAAAAACCTAGGCCTGGAAGGGACCCAACCCAGCAGCCATCAAGGCAGTGGTGAGCAGGAAGAAGTTAGCTCCTGTCTGCAGGGCTCTGCCTCCTAATCTGCAAACAGCTGGCTTGGCAGAGAGATCGCTTGTCAAGGCTGGCCCCGATGACAACACAGCTGGCACTTTTAGTCTGTAGAGAATGATTCCTGTCTGTAGTAGGGCCTGCCTCTCTCTCTCTCTCTCTCTCTCTCTCTCTCTCTCTCTCTCTCTCTCTCTCTCTCTCTCTCTCTCTCTCTCTCTCTCTCTCTCTCTCTCTCCAGTGACACCTGTAGTTGCAGGCATGCTTGATGAAGGAAGATACCCAAGGAAGAAAAATCAGCTCATTTTTCTGCTGGGAGGAAATCCTGAGAGAGAACACGGCAAAGCCAGGCAAGGTCACGCATGCACAAGAGTGCTTTAGCCCTGAACCTTCATCTGCCTTGCTGCTCTTTCCTGCCATCATCATGAACAGTGGGTTTCATTGTCACCTGTCACTCAGCCTCACCCTGGCATGGAAGCAAACTGGCACCAGATTCTAGCTTTATCAGGAATCCTGAGAACAACTTTCATTGGCTTTCCTCGCATCACCTCTGTGCCTTCATTCATCAATTAGGGATAATGACCTCTGCTGGGAACGTCACAGGGGAAAAGAAATCAATCGTTGTCCCCCTGTGTTGTTTAGGGTGAATGTTCACTTGACCAATGGAATTGCCGTGGTAGCTCGGTAGACCCAGATCTCAGTCTGCTTTCCGATCTCTGGATCTCTGACCTGTCTCTTCAGCTATAGGACCTCAGGCATAAGTCTTTATGGATGGCTTGCCTGGAACATCCACAGAGCACACCTCCTGCCTTGATGCTACTATTAACACAGCACCTGAGTTTGGAAAACAAGTCATAGAGTGTCCCTGTGCGTTCATAAGATGACTGTGACAATGCCGCCCTCAAGGATGATTTCAAGAATGAAGGGACACTCAGCCCTACTGCCTCCACAGAGGCTCAACACAGCCCCATCTGAAAGAGGAGGGGCTTTCAATCCTGCAGCAGACAGACACAGAGACACCCAAGGGGCCATGATTCACAGATGACAACCTCATTCTCCATTTCTCTGAACCTCAGTCCTGTTAAATACCATACTGAGCCGCTGCCATTCCCGGATTGCCTCTCGTTTGGGATCTCCTGTATGACCCCTGCCCCATCTCATGACATTTCTGCTCCACTCTTCCCAAAATTGAGAACTTGTGTCTCAGGAAATATTCCCTTTGGAGCAATCAGGAAGTCATTCCATTGAGACAACACTCAGTGACCAGAGGCCTGGTTGGCCATCTGTGACATGTCCAAGACTCAGAACACTCTCGGTGTCACATATACCCCAGACCACAAGAAGGGTGGATTACAAACCAACTCCAGGTCAGGAAAGGGGGAAGAATGAGGGAGCTGAGGACTCAGGCAGGGCAGAATTTTGCAAAGCCAAGACGAGCTCACCCCAAAGACAAAGGTCCAAGCCACAGCAGTTTATTTTGAAGAGACCCCAGGGAACAAATGTGAGGCTAGGAGAGAGGACAGGTCGTCTCAGCTGTGTCACAGAGCAAGTTGCAATGAGAACACAGTCCAGCCAGCCGCTCTGGGAAGCTGTAGGGAGGTCATGCAACAGGATGCAGTATGGCTAACCCTCTCCTATTCATCCTGTGGAGATGGGCTCAACCCTGCCAACCTACAAAAGTCCAGGAGAAGGATCAGTAAGCAGACAGATCTGTGGCCAGGCATCCTGAGCTGGCATGGAAAGTGGAATGAGGAGGGCACGCTGTCTGCTCCAGCATCCCAGGCCTGATCCACAGAACTGAACTTATCAGGGTTTAAGATGCCATCAACTATGGAACTATAGGGCAGCCCGGCAGCCCTATGGAACAATAGCTCTATCGGTTGTGCAATGAACAAGCAGCTTGCAGCTGAGGAAAGCAAGTCCATGCTGAGGGCAATGACCTCAAGCCCAGGGATTTGGGGGCCCAGGTCCCCAGCAATATCCCCACGAGCCTTGGCCCCCTCCCAGGCTGCAGTGCCCACACACACGCCCTAGAGGCCCGCACATGGCTCTTCCACACTGCGTTCCCTCTCATGCAACCAGAAGAGGAAGAACCAGAAACATGTGATAAGGAGGCTGCTGAAAGATAAGCTCTTGGTGAAGCTGCAGAGTGAGTCCTGGCCTGGAAGTGAGACTGCTGTGGATTTGTTCTGAGACCTCCATTGCATTTTCTTAGCTGGTCATGAACTATCCACAACCCTCTGTTGGCTTGTTTCATGGAGCAGGGAGCGAAATCACAAGGTCGATCTGATCAAATCCAGGTTAGAACCTGAGTGTGGGAGTTACTGATGCCGAGTGCTGTGAAGTTCTTGCTTCCAAATCTCCCCCTCCCCTTTTCTCTGGGGTTCACAGCTACTGTCCACAGCTGGGGTCTCCATCCAACTCCCTTTCCCTCCCCTAACCCATGCCCTGCATTATCAGAGAGCTGTCAAGACCCAAGTCCCACCCCAACTTCATAACCTGCCTCCATCCATAGGAAAATTAAAGGAAAAGCATCACTCCAGCCTCAGAGTGTGAAGTCAAAGGGAGAGAAACTGCTAGACAATAGGAAGAACAGGTGATGTCATCGCCCATCTGACTGAACCCAGAGACCAGCTCCTGTCTTCTGGGGCCCGGAAGTGACATCTTTGTGCCACATAGTGTCTCAAGCTGGTGACCCCTCTAAGGGGCTCAGTCTCAGGAGTCTGTGGTATGTGACCTGCAGCTACATCCAAATATTTCAGGAGTTCTGGGAGGGTGGTGAGACCCAGCAACAGCCACGAGGGAGCCGCAGAAGCACGGTGAGCTGATCCTCACCAAACCTCTATCCTGGAGCCATGCTGCACAAGACCCAGGGGTGGCAGCTTTGGGACCCACTGGGATCATGACACAAACATCCCCTGACAGTCAGGGGCCAGTCAGTGTTCCCCAGCCCTGAAGACTGCGTCTATCACCTTTCCTGGGCAATCATTGTTCACACATGTTCTGACAGATTCCTTTGGGATACAGAGGTTAGTTGCTCTGTGGTCCACGGCAAGTCCCATCTTCTCAAAGTTGAGCTGTGACCATGAAGTCGGGTAAGAAGATCCCAGCACATCTGCTGCCTGCCACAAAGCCAGGCAGAGGAAGATGGTGCCGGCTCAGCGGACTCTCAGACCAGACAGTGGGATGGTCATTCTGGGCCCAAAGCTTTCTGGCAACCATGTGAGCCCTAGAGAGACAAGCTGGTCTCATATCTGGCCCTGTAGCTCTGTGGTACCGGGTGGAGCTTGATGGTAGTGACTGGGACACAAGGGCTGAAGAATCAATCCGCTCCCTTCCTCTGCCCTCTCTACCAACCTCTGAGCTCTCCTGCAGAACTATCACCTCCTCTCTGGATTTCTCCCCAGAGCCCCTTTGTCCTCCTGTACACATTCCATTCTTCCCCCAGGCAACAGTGCTCTCTCTGAAATGCAGATGGACCACTTCAGCCCCAGTTGAAGATTGACTGCATCCTCACATTCAGATCTGGGTCGTCAGAAGCCAAGTGTCCACCATTGGAGCCCCAGAGGGCCTCCCCTGATCTCTCCTGAGTCTGCCCTCTATGCTATCTGATTGGCAGAGTGGCAACTCCACTAGGTCCAGTGGGGGAGGGGAGACAACAGGACCCAGCAACCCACTGCCTCCTAGGTCCTGGGTTTGGACTAAGGCCCAATGTCCACTCTCACTGAGCAGAATGTGTGTGGGGAGGTAGGAGGCAGACCTCAGAGGTGCTTGGTCAAGAGAGCTTAGTACATCTACAACCGAGGACAGGCGGCCCGGTCACCACAATGACCAGGTAATGAGCATCCTGCAGTTGTATTGGACAGTCTCTCGGGACAAGCAAGTGCCCCCATTGTCCTAGCTGCAGGAACAGGCTAACCCCACACCCAAACAACAGAAGTTAAGGACAAAATGAGGGCCAACTGGGTTGGGGCTCCTTCTCTCTCTTGTTCTCTGTCTCTCTGTCTATCTCTGTCTGTCTCTCTGTCTGTCTCTCTGTTTCTCTGTCTAGGTCTGTGTCTCTGTCTGTCTCTCGCTCTCTCTCATAAAAATTATTCTTTTTATTTTCTTTTTTATTGGAATTAATAGAGGGGTTACATTATATTAGCCAGATAGAAGGTGCATTACTGCACAATCATTGCTACCCCTTCTCATGTTTTTGTCCCCATTTCCCTCCCTACTCCCTACCATCATCTTGTTTTCTCCCTTCCCTATCCTATTTCAAATAAACATATATACAATATATCAGATAGCAAGGTAAGATACTGTAACAATATGAGATAACCAAGAGACAACAAAACAGATGGATGAGAAATAACATAGTACATTATGAACAACAGTCACACCTTATATGTCTCTTGTTTCTATATCTTGGAGGTCCTTTCATTTAGCCTCATCCTATATGGCCTTTTGTATCTAGGTTTTGCCCTATGGTAAACCTCTGCTAGCAGAGTCTAAGGTTTATACTAATTATGACAAATGAGGGAAACCATTGAGCCTATGTTCCTTTGAGTCTGGCTTACTTCACTTAATATGATTTTTTTTCTAAGTCTTTCCATTTCCTTACAAATGGGGTGATGTCGTTCTTTCTGATGGCAGCATAGAATTCCATTGTGTATAAATACCACATCTTGTTGATCCACTCATCAACTGGCTCTCGTAAGAACTATAAGGGAGAAATCTGAAACTCAGTTCCAGCCTAAGTTCTCATCCTGATGCTGAGGAGCTTGATAACCACAGGTGACTCAAGTGGCCACTCTGGGCTTTGGTTTCCTCATTCACAAATACAGTAACCAATCCCAGCTTGGCTCATGTGGCTGAAGGTTAGAGAGAAAATATTCCTAACATGATGAAACATGGGTTCCAGCTTACCATGGCTTGACTTATAATGTTCTGACTTTATCATGTATGAAAATGGAGCTGGGGAGGCTGAGACAGAAGGATCATGAGTTCAAGTGTAGCCTGGGCTTAATGGCAACAGCCTGTCCACAAACAAAAACAGTACAGATAATCAGTCAAAACAACAGTTTGAATTTTGAATTGTAGTCTCTTCCTGGCCTAGCAATGTTCTGTCTAATACTTTCTCAAATGTTCACAAGTGAGTGAACATTATAAGCAAGTGGTTTGAATGTCTGTATGGTCACTGGGCTAAACCACATTATTCAGTAGGTTAAATATATTCAGTGTCTTTTTTGATATTTAATATATTCAGTGCATGTGTTTAACCTTGTGACAAGCTGGAAGCATCTGTGCTCTGTAACTGTCAGTTGGTTCATACATCTAAGGCATCTAGGTGATGTTCAATCTGTGATCAGACTGGATCCGGAGGCATTCAGAGGGTCGAGAGGGTGCTGGCTTCCTACTTTAGGTGAGATGTATTTCCATCCATCACAGCTTGAGGGCTAAAGATCCTCCAGTGCCAGCGTCCTCTCCATAAACCATCACAGCAGCAGAGCCGCTCCTGGCAGGAAAGCAGGCCTGTGGCCTGGCTCATGCAGTTGTGGGTGACTGACTCACTCCTAGGACTCTCACCGCAGGTGGCATCCCCTTCATCCTGACTGGTGAGTTCTTCCAGCAGTCACAGCGGCCAGCAGCCTTCACGATTGCCGGCACCGTCAACTGGCTGTCCAACTTCGCCGTGGGCCTCCTCTTCCCCTACATCCAGGTATGGCGGCCAAGAGGCTGTTTGTATGGGATCGCCCTGCAGTGCACAGCCTGTGGAAGCTAGCTGCAAGGACAGAGCAGATGCTGTCTGTCTGTCTCTTCCCTTCCCTCCCCCAATTCATACTATTCTTCCTTAAGGAGGAAATAACTGTTTTAGTTATAAGTCCCCTTCTCTCCTGAGGCACTGTGGCTGACCCCTGGAATCCTAGCTACTCAGCCCAGGGGTTAGAAACCAGGACAGTGGTTCATCTGTGAGTAGAGAAGCAGAAAAGAGCCCTGACTACCAAGTGGCACAGGGAACTTTCTAAAGTGGGAACAATCTTCTGTCTCCACAGAGGTCACATAACTGTGTACTTGTATCCAAAGCTAGTGAACTATACCTTGAAGATCTGTGCATTCTGTTCTGTGTAAATCTCACCTTGATTTAGAAATTGTATTTCCAAATAGAAATTGCACCTTGTTTTACTCCAAAATCAAAGTAACTGTTATAGGACAAAAGTACAAAGATAGTAGAGATAAGGATGCCATCAAAGGTGATGATGGGAAGGGGGAAGAGATGGTCTGGGGGCAGTGAGGGCTGGGGAAGGGGGCAGAGTCACAAAGATGGCGGGAGCCCTTTGCCAGCCCCCTCTGGAAATACCTCTCAGACTCACTAGGAAGCAGTCCGTGGCAAGGTCCTGGCTCCGCTCATGAATCTGGCAATCAAAGTTCACCATTGCTAAGACAAAACTTGCTGGCCTTGCAGTGGACAGATGAACATAGCGCCAGAGCAGGGGCTGGCAGAAGAAGGGCATGTGACCTCCAGGGCTATATTTGGGGTCCCACCCCACCTAAGGAGCCCAGAGAGTGACAAAAACTCCTGCAGAAGAACCATCTACAAAGATGCTGTGAGAACCTCTGAGATCCCTTGCCCAGAGTGGTCATTGCCCCCAGGCTGCAGGGAATACTTAGCCAGAACAAGGGTGAAGGATGGAAAGGTGTGGCATAAGCAATATATGAAGACTGTTCTGGTCATTTCTTCCAAGGATGCCAGCCACTATGACTCAGAACACTGATGGCTTTTTTTTGTTCCAGTTGTGGGGCTTGAATTCCAGACCTGGGCACTGTCCCTGAGTCTCTTTGTACCCAAGGCTAGTGCTCTACCACTGGAGTCACAGCACCACTTCTGGTTTTTGAGTAGTTCACTGGAGACAAGAGTCTCATGGGGACTTTTCTGCCTGGGCTGGCTTCAATCCCTGATCTTCAGGTCTTAGCCTCTTGAGTAGCTCGGGTTACAGGTGTGAGCCACTGGCATCTGGCCACTTGTTGACTTCTGATGAACTGATTGAATGGCTGCTTCTAAATTCTGACATAAAGCTGCCTGGCCTTAGTTTTGTTACTAGGTTTCTAGGCCATACCTGGCTCACCCCTGACCACCCAACAACACTGATCTACCAAAGATCCCTGGGTGTAGCCGGATGTGTAGGAGACCATTGGCCACCTTCCCGAAGAGGTCCTTCTTGTCTGTCTGCTGAGAGCTCTTACATCTTCACCTGGCTCTCCTTCACAGGAGTCAGGAAAATCTGAGATCTTTGTTTTACCTAAATAGCAAGGTAAAAGTAGCATTTTGCCAAAATTGCCTTCTATTTTTAGCATCATTTTAACATTAATGCCATATTCTGAAAAAGAGATTTTGTTCTGAATCAGAGAATCTGGAACATTTTCATAGTCATTTCCAATGTATTTACAGAAGTGGTATGATTATAGTTAAGAGCTTTAAAGTCAGCTGGCAAAGGTAAGAGGAAAGGAAGGGGCAGGGTGGACCAATGGCTCACCCCAAGACAGATCCCACCCCCCCACCCCATGCCTCAATTCCTGACAGTTCTGAGTAGCCCAGAAACTGGGACTAAAAACTTCACCCCTCTTAGTTGCCTTATCCAAAAACAGTGCCCATATCACAGGGTTGGCATGAGAATTGCCAGTCAACAATATGTAGCATGGGAAGCCATCAGAAAGCAAGCACCACCTCTTCCCTCGGCCTCATCCTCTTTCCTCACCAGCCCAAGCCAGGATCCAGAAAGCAAAGCCTGGGGGAAGAGAAAGAGGCTAGTTTTACTCCTAGAAATGTGTTCTGAACAAGAGCATAAATCAGTGCAGACTGATTTCTTCATCTGAGAAGGACTGGATTATTTTTCTTCCCTTTGGTGACCCATTTGTCTTGTGGTTTATGGTAGAAGTGGGAAGAAAATGTGGGGAAATCTAATCAAAAGCTCAGATGATATGCTTCCATTGTTACATTCTTGCCTTTATGATGGTTAACTTTGAAATTCCGAATCTGCAAAACAAACAAAAATTAAGCCATGAAGACTGACACTTCTCTTTCCAGTGGTTGGTTTCATGTTTTATTATCCCTGCCTTTCCATAGAAAAGTCTGGACTCCTACTGCTTCCTCGTCTTTGCTGCAATATGTATCGCAGGCGCACTCTATTTCTATTTCATACTCCCTGAGACTAAGAACAGAACCCACGCAGAAATCAGCCAGGCCTTCGCCAGTCGGAACAAGGTGCACGCCTCCGAGGAGAAGGCCTGCCCCACCACAGATGGCAAGAAGGAGAAGGAGAAAGGAATGGCTCCCACGTTAGACAGCTATGACAAGGGCAGGGTCATTTGAATGGATGGAAAGGTCTCACCATTTCAACAAACCAAAGAGCTCTCCATGTTTTGAAGACTCAAATGACTGAAGCCAGAGCAGCCTTTAACAATGGACCCTTCTGATCGCACATGACTATTTCTTTACAGCTCAATCTCCCACTCTCCTCTGGAAGCTGGAAGGAATCAGCCATCTGTTTCTGTCCACCATGGGGTACAACAGACTGGCCTTCTGTGACTTTGCCCACGGTTTTGATAGGAAACTGGGAAAATAGCGTTGGAATGCTCTCTTACCAGAAACGCTCTGGTCTGGTGGAGGACTCTGCTATATGGGCTGGAAATTATATACAGAGGTTCAAGTCCTAGCTGGGCCCTAAGGAACCCTGACCTGCCCTCTGCCTGCAGCCTGCAGCCTCAGTGACCCTGGGTTCTCAGAGCCCAGTGGGAAGAGTCTCTTCCTCCCAGTAAGTGCCTTTACCCATCATCATGTCTCTCTGCCTGAGACCAGGCTTAGGAAAGGCTTGTGCCAGACCATCATCTCACAAGTCCTGTCTTCCCCACATTGTTGCCCCAGGAGTTCCAGATGCCAGGCTTGGAGATATCTTGCCTTTAGACTGTTACATACAGGGCATGGAAAGCATCTGTGTGTATAAGACCAGACAAGCAAGTATAGAAAAATAAACTTTCTCCTAAGTGGGGCAGACACTATAAGTTGAACTCGATGCAATTGAAACACAGTATTGAGAGTGATTATGAGACTATGCCTGCAGTTGATGGGAAAGAACATTGTGATTGATTGATGATGTCAGCCTCCAGTGCAGGAATGAAAGAATCGGCTTGGGTGCCTCATGCTGGCCAAGTCTAGAAGACTTACCATAAGAGGCAATAGGCTTCCTTCAAAGACAGTGAGTTCATCACTCAAAATGCTGAAAGATGTTATTTGGTATTTGGCTTGCCTCCAAAACCATGAAACATGAAAAAAGTTAATGAGAAAATGAGAGTTAATTGTTTGGATGGCGTTAGTGGTATAGGGAGAAAGTGGTGGTTAGGTACAAAATGCACCAGGTACACAAGTGAAAAGAAAGAAAAGAAAGAAAGAAAGAAAGAAAGAAAGAAAGAAAGAAAGAAAGGAGCCAGGTTCAGTTGCTCACACCTGTTATCCCAGCTACTCAGGAGGCTGAGATCTGAGGATGGAGGTTCAAAGCCAGCATAGGCACTAAAGACCTTGAGACTCGTATCTCCAATTAACCACCAGAAAAGGGGAAGTGGGGCTGTGACTCCAGGTGTAGGGCAGTAGCTTTGAGCTGAAGAGCTCAGGGACAGTGCCCACCCCCAGAGTTCAAGCCCCATGACCCACAAAAAAAAAAGAAATAAAGAAAATGTAAAATAAAAATCTTAATGAATGATCTGTCTCTTACTCATAACTAAATCCAAATTTAATTCCTATAGTTGTGCTACGTAAGAGCCCCAGGAAAATGGGACTATATGAACCAAATCTAATTCTTTACACACACACAGAGTTATTTCCATGGAGCCCAGCTGTGTCCAAGTTGAAGCAGATCCTCCGTGTTGGGGCCTGCCTCATTCCCATAAACAGTGCTGGGCTCTTGGAGCTGTCCGTGGTGCTGATCTGGGCTTCCGTTCCACTAACACGCTGCCATGCTATTGTTTATGATGCTGGAGATGGCCTACGTTATATGGTGATTCCAGCTCTAAGACCAGCTGGGTTTAATGCAACTAACATTCTGTATCCAGCATGATGACCCTGAGCAATGCACAACATTTAGGAATCAATCCTTTTCACTGCGGCATCCTGACCCCTGCTGACCTTAGTAAATCACCTCCTGACACCCCTGTGTTGTGGAATACTCTGCCATGTTGTCTCTAGACTTGGTGCAGGTTTCTTTGGCCACTGAAACATCTGATGATGTGATTCTGAAGGAAAGGGAGCACAACTGCTCTAGAGCTTTCTCTCTTGGAAGATTGCGTATTTGGGCAAGTTCACTCTGGCCTTTTGGAGGACATAAGATCAAATAAGAGAAGGCTCAAACTGAGTGACTTTCCAACTGATGCAGCTCAGTAAGGGAGCCCAAGAGAAAGGAGCCAAAGATCTTCCCTCCCCCCCCAAAAAAAAATAAAACCTCAGAATTACAATCATCATAAATTACTGCTGCTCTATGCCAACATCTTTTGGTATGCCTTGTTAGACAACAATAAGTAATTAATAGAGACATGTTATCTCTGGTTACATTTTTCAGTGAAATCTCTAGTGCTGGTTCAAGCTCCAACACCCTGAAAAGAACAAAATTAAAATCCTCTTGATTCCCCCAGCACTAGTGGCTCATGCCTGACATTGTAGCTACTTTGGAGGCACAGACCAAAAGAATCATGGTTTTTAAGTTCAAACAAAAAGTTTATGAGCATTTCAAGCAGCTGGGCACAAGAATAAGGGCCTGCCATCCCAGCTCTGCATGAAGTTGAGAATGTGAGGATCACAGTTCCAGACCAACCTGAACAAACAAAAGCTCCAGAGATTTCATCTCAGCAGAAAGAGCTGGGCTTGGTTGTATGCACCTGTCACCCTAGCTACAGTGAGAATGTAAATAGTAGATCATAGTCTAGGTGAGCGCACAATAAAATAGAAACAAATTCTCATTCACTTGCCTCCCAACCACTTGTGAAGTGTCGACAGAACACCTGTGCTGGGTAATAGGGAGGCACAAAATAGATGAAACCCAACTCAACCTTCTAGAAGTTGGGGAAATGACCCACCGTGGATGACAAGCCCATGGCTAGTATTTCCTTTGTGGCGACTCTTTCTCCTCTCATGCACTTGGGCAAATCCCGGCCAGCCTCTGTGGCTGAGCAGGAACCCTTGCATCTCTGGAGCTCTTTCTGTTCATCCTGGCGGTGTCCTTTTGACCTTGGCCTCTGTTGTTCTTTGTTGGATTTCTCACTGCTTCCGCTTGGCTGTGATTGCCTTTGTTTTCATTTCTTCTTGTCCAGACTAAGATCCTTAACATGAGACTTACCAGATCTGCCCCAAGACTCTAGGCTCCTGTAATGTATTCATTGTGTGCTGATGAAACAAATGAATGTCGAGATTCAGACAGTCATCTCTGAGTGGGAACGCAGGAGCTACATGTAGCTCCAATAAGGATATAGATCTCGTCAGACTGAGAAAAGTGGGGGAAGAATTCCAGGCAAAAGTCAGAAGAGAGGCCAGGAGTTTGCTAGAGTGCTTGCCTGGCATGCACAAAGACCCAGGTTCAATTTCTCGGTACCACATACATAGAAAAAAGGCAGAAGTGGTGCTGCAGCTCAAGTGGTAGAGCTCTAGCCTTGAGAAAGTCCAAGGACAGCGCTCAGGCCCTGAGTGCAAGCCCAGGAATGGCAAATAAAAAAAAAACAAAACTTCGGAAGACATGAGATGGAGGGCTTAATGTCGTATCCCAAGACCAGCAAACTAATGCTGTGGACCAGCATGGTTCTGTAAAGATGAAGGTGGAGGAGGAGCTGGTCACTGGAAAAGTGAGTGTTGACACCACTGGGATCACTCCAGGGCAGACCTTCCCCCTCTTGGTGAACATAGGCCTGCTGGGAAACCGCCTGATCCCGCCCCTTCACGGACTGGATGGGGAGGTCAGACTCTTCCAGTCAGTCTTCTCATTTTGCTTCCCCTAAACGTGCAGTAGCAGATTGCAAACCCCAGAGAACTGAGGTCGCCTTGAGTGACAGAGTCCCGGCAGCTGCTTGTGGCTATAATTTACACTATGATGGGGATGTAATGATCCTTAGCATATCCGCTTCCCCTGGCAGAGTTTTTTGTGGGGTGGGAGTCATAGGGCTTGAACTCTGGGCCTGGGAGTTGTCCCTGAGCTCTTCAACTCAAGGCTACCACCCTACCTCCTGGAGCCACAGCCCCACGCTCTTGTTTTCTAGTGATTAATTGGAGATAAGAGTCTCAGGGTCTTTAGTGCCTGGACTGGCTTTGAACCTCTATCCTCAGATCTCAGCCTCCTGAATAGCCGGGATGACAGGCATGAGCCAAGGTTCAAAGCCACTCTGGGCACAAAAGGACCTGAAACTCTTACCTCCAATTAACCTCTAGAAAGCAGGAAGTGGGGCTTGGCTCAATCGTAGGGTGGTAGCCTTGAGCTGAGAGCTCAGGGACAGCGCCCAGGCCAAGTTCAAGCCCCATGACCCATAAAAAAAAATATCACAGCACTTGGGGACTACCGTTTGTCTCAGTCAAGAAGCAGAGCTTAGAATTACCACAGGCAGAAGAAGGAAGCAGAACCTGAATTCTCAGCAGTAGGTGTGGGTGGCCAGGATGGGGCAGTATTTCAGAACTAAGATAGGGGCCCACAGCTCCAGCAGTCCCATAACTCTGTGCCTCCCCAATGAATGGAAAGCCATCCTAAAAACGGGGCTCACCACAGCCACCAGTACCTCCATGTTTGGCAAGTTAGAAATGTGTTGCATTCTCTGTCAAACCTGAATGCACAGAAGTACATCCACAGAAGGTATTGCCAGAGCAATCCTGGAGAGTGGGTACCCATGTAGCAGCTGGCAGGCTTGAAGAGAAACCATTCAACACAATAATAGGATACTTTCAACATTGGATCAATGACAAGGTATAGCCCAAAGATGAGGTGGGGGAGGGAAGGGGGCATTGGCTGGTGCAGTTGTGTCAATCAGGAAATTAGCATAAACCAATGGCCTATAAGAAGAGTGCCTCACCGTCTCACCTGTCCTCCCTGAACACAGGCTGCCGCTCCCCACATTCACAGTGACCCTGCTCAGCTCAGCAGACCTTGGGTGAAGGAAGTGAGAAATAAAAAGCCAGAGGAGAGAGTGTGAGGAAACTGAGGAGCAGGTAAAGAAGTTAGGAATGCTTCCCACTTCCTTTTCAAACCTTGAGCCTCTCCTGAGTCTACCATGCCACGACTGAGTCCACTTCCTGTGCTTATAACTGCTCCCCAAAAATCCATGACCCATTTAGAATATTTTAATTTTTATGCTTTTTTTTTCAATAGGTGGAATGTTTGTCCCTTTCACACCCCAAGTTCCTAGGGATTTAAAATTGTATTTATATTTTCTCTTCGCATTTCCGGCTCTCTTTATCACTTCAGACTTTTTTGAAGAAGAGGAATTGATAAGACAAGTCCAGATTTCCTTGCAGGACGCCAACTGCTAACTACGATACAGACATGAATCCTGATTGATTCATATTTTGTTGGAAATTAGAGGGAAGAAATGAACAGATGTAACCTTTAGATAACTTACTCCTCACTTAATCAAAACACAAAAATACAGCCTGTCCTGGTGACTGTTGGCTGTGTAGGATTTAATATATTCACTGGCAGTGTAGGAGGTATTTAACAAGCCTATTGTTGGTTCATTTAGACAAGCCTCTATTGCGAGGCTGAGGAGGCCATCGTCAAAGGCTGTCCAGTGCTTGCATTCTGTGGGACAGATACCATTGACAGGTCACTTAATATCAAGTAATAGCCAGAACTCAGCACCCTACAATGAAGGGTCAGGGAGTTGTAGGCGGTCCCTGTATGGGTGACAGTGGTTCCCCGGCCTCTCGTATTGGACAGTAGACTGCTCTTTTTTGTAGAAATGAAGTCCCAGGCTAGTTTTGGTCCTGGCTCTGCTGTTTATTAGCCTTTTAGAAGTAACGTAAGTCTTGTACTCCTCCACTTCTCATTTTGTGATTTCTCATCTGCCTAGGTTAAGGGTTGATGAATGTGATGACTTCACAAAATAATACACTAAAATATTTATCTTAGTTCCCAATATATGTACAATCATCACCATCATTGTGACAGTCTCAGCTTATATTTTATGTCAGCCTATTCTAGGAATTCCCCATGATCTCACACCCAGTCTTCAACTAGCCCAACTATTGTTAGCACCATTTTACAGAGAAAACTGAGACAACTAGGTGCTTCTGGCCCAAGTTCTGAACCTTCCAACTCCTGTATTACACTTATCAGCCAGGATCCATCCCCTCTGAGGCCACATTCTCATCCAGGACCTAGGTTTGGGATTAAATCCTACAGTCCAAGGTCTACAAAGGATTCCCAGTACTATTGATCAAAGGTTTTAAAAAAAAGGATCTCATGATAAATTATATTTGAGAAATCTGGATGCATTACAAACTTTTCCACCACTATCACACACACACACACCTTAGATCATCAACATGTAAAGATTTCATCGTGGCTCACAGTTTCTGAGGTTTCCGTTCAGACATTGGTTTGCTTCATTGCACCGCACATCATGGTGGACCTGAGTGGAAAAGCAAAGCCACTCACCTCACAGCTGGAAAGTTACAGAGAGAAAGAGGAGACCAGGATCCCACAATGCCCTTTGAGGACATGCCCTACTAAGCTCCACCTCTTGGAGTGCCCATCACCTCCAAGGACACCAAGTTGGGAGCCTTCCCGGATTCAGACTGTAACACCAACTCAGGCAAGATGAGAGCTCTGTACCGTGCATCTTTTTGCACAAGAAGAAGATGTGAATGAGCTTCAAGTCTCACCCAAAAGAGAATTATTCTGACCTGTGGCCCATGCGAGTATCAGTGCTCTTTCCTCTGAAGCAGGACACTGTTATCCCCTCTGTGTCATGATGCCAAGACTGAGCTGCATACCCAGCGCTGCAGCTCTTCTCACTGTCAGTAACACACTCTGTCACTTCTTTGAAATTCATTATTATTCATTTTGACTTCTAGTTTAAAAAAGGAAAATATCTGTGGAAAACATTCCTCCTAAGCCTAGTAAAAGTGAATCCACCTCTCTGATCAAATAGAGTCACACATCTCTATTTACCTACTGGAATGGGCATTTAAAGATTTGGTTCCTCGGTAAATGAGCGGGCCTAATAAGCATTTGTCACGTGCTGATAATTTCTATCATTAGAGAAGCAGGAACAAGGCCACGCTTAGCAAGACAGCAGCCTCATCCCTGGCACTGTGTGGATGGGGTAGAGAACTCTTAGCTCCAAGTCAGTCTGTTAGAGTCATCTTTCCGCTTTGCTTCAAATGTTTGCTATCACCGAGATCCCTGAGGTAGAGGAACAACTCCTACAGTGTGTTATATTGAGAAGGCATAAACCCATTCCTAAGCCATTGCCCCTAGAATTCTATTACTGCTTTCTTCCTGGATAACTGAGATACTTTGGATCCACCATCAGAGGAGCTGTCAGGAAGGACAGCTCCCAGGTACAAAGTGACTTATCTGAAGTCACCATTCCTGCCTCAAGGCTTTCTCTGATGCTAGAGCCATTGCTCAGACCCACAGTCCAGAGGGTTAGGAGGACAAATGCCTGAGGCCATCTCTCAATGGGGAGAGGGTGAGAATCATTGAATCATCAACCCATTCCCTTGTTCTGCACCATGGTGATAGCTTAATAACTCACCCTAAGTTATGCTTTCTTTGAATTTTCCAAGTTTTTCTATCTATCACATAGGAAAGCTGGACTCAAAAATCTCCCAAAGCCATTTTGACACTGAAAATCTTTTTCTTTCGGGATAAGAATGACAAAACTCCCTCACCTGTATGTAGCATCTTCCAATTTATAACCCTAACCGTTACCTCGCCATTACATCTCACTGTAGCCAGAGTGTGAAATAAAAGAGATAGATTGACATTTGCATGGAGGAAGGGTAGGTGAAGGAGCAGCGAATGCTCTTTACATAATGATTCTATGATTTACTTATAAATAACCCATGAGGACAATTCACCTTGTCTGCCAGGCCTTGATTGAGGTGGTGATGCTTCCCTCGATGTGGGAGGAGCCATTCTTAATCAGCCAGCCTAGGTGCTTAATATAAGTTGAATGTTTAGGTTAATGGCCAGGGATGTCAGTTACTTCTCAGGAAAGACAGTGGCAATCCATGGTCAGTGTTAATTGTGGTATCTAAGACGAATGCCACTTGCTTCCCTCTGTGCCTTCATCTTTTAAGTGCCCTGGTGTTTAGATGCTACTCATCCTGGCTAAATTCTCCTAGAAGGCCAGAAAAAGGGTTGACCTGGGCAAATCACAGCACCACCTGCAGCAGCTGCTGGGTGGACAGCTGGATTGAGGCACCAGTCCAACTGAATCAGTAGCACGAATTGTCTTTGCAGATTGTTGATGCCATGAATGTCCAGGCTTACAAATATGCGGACCAGAGTTCATGGATGTGGGCACATGAAGTATTTCTCAATAGACAGATCTGATAGTACATAAATTTCAGTCAGTCCCTATGTCAGTGCTACCAGATACCAAGTCTCTACCTTTTTTATGTGTGTCTAGGAGCATCTAAAGTGTGGAAAGCCTTGAGGAAAATGTCACTAGGTTGGGGTTCCAGGTGCAGCTATTTCCTAGCTGTGGGACCATGAGGGAGTGACTGAACCTCTCTGAGTCTCTTGTATGTAATATGGAGACAGTGATGCCTGTGTTATTGAGGGGTTGCTAAAATTAAAATTTATACTTTCTGACTGCTAGGGCTAGTTACATTGTCCTGAGGACTACCTACCTCTGACCTTGTGGTTACTATGCCTGGTAGGTGAAAAATAAAAGTGTCTAAAGTAAGTGAATGAAAAGAGGCTTTTGGGTCCAGTGGAGAAGATGAGATTGATCTTCTTGTCCCTGCCTCTTCTCTGACCCTCTAGGGGGAATTTATCAGGGATGGGTTGGGAGAACTCAAAAAATGACAGAAGACAGAGACATCTGACTTATCTCTGAATCGCTGGTGCTCTGGTTGCTTCCTGGGAGCTATCAGTCACTCAAGATATGTTTGTTACTATGCTGTTATATTATCACTCTTGCATGCCCATTAGACTGCTGTGCCTCCCCCACCGATGTTGGGCTTAGCCATGTGACATGCCTTGGCCAATGAAATATGACCGAACTTAATGAGTCCTGCATCCAAGCAGAGTCAATAAATGTTCCCACTGATTTGATACGGCCTCTTGGGATCCTGTCCCCTATCGTGAGATGTGAATACCACAGAATGCCTCAGTAACAGCTGCTACCTTGCTGGATCCTCTAATGAGAGCCAAGCACTGCAGACATGCAGCTAACACACAGCCTAGAGCCAGGCTCAACTGAATCTGGTCAAACCCAGTGATGCCATAGCTTACCTTTGACTCCAAGAAGCAATGTTAGCACTGACATTATGGGACTATTCATTCTCCAGTATTATGACAGCAAAGCCTATCACTCACCTAGGGTATGAAGCATTTGAACAAATTAAAATGAGTCAAGCGGCCCAGGCAACATCTATCAAAGTGGTTTATGTGGATTCCTGTTTCAATTCCTATATTTATTATTTGATTTATAAAACTAAAGTCTCAGCTACCATGACAAAGTAAGGCTTTGGGGAAGGTTTGCAAGAACAGAGGGGGAAAAAATCCTTCAAAAAGACTTGAAAATGTATTTCAGTTGTGACAAAGGAACAGCATGTGGCATGCGAACAAGCACTCTTTTGGAGTTAGAAGGCAGCCAGGAAGTCCTGGACCAGTCAAGATTGCCATCGGTGACTGCATAGCCTGCTCATCTACAAAAGATTCCTCCTAAGGCACAAAATGATTACAGAAGAAGAAGAAGAAAATACAGAGAAAGCACAAAACACAAGGTCTGAATACACCAAGTGCTCCACAGTATTCCCTAGCAACATCTTTATCATCATCATCATCTTCATCATTATCATCAATATCATCACCATTACTGCTGAGATCACCACAATCAGCACCACCATCACCATTATCATCACTCATATCACTACTGTTATCACCATCCGTATCAATATCATCACCATTATCATCACAACTGTCACTGTCATCATTATCATCATCACCATGATCATTATTACTTCTACACTCTGGACAGATGGAAGTTAAGTATGTAAAGTCATGGAGCCTGTGCTAAATCAATAAATCTGGCCTTTGTTCTGTATCAAGATTAAGGGAGTCACTCAAGGTCAAGAGAATGAACAAAGGTTAGATTTCTACTTTAGGCCTATAAATCAAGCAAGGTTTGTACAGAATGGAATACAGGGATGAGATTTCAGGATGTGAGATAAGTTTTCACTTGGCCAATTTTATCATGCTAGGGACAAGGAAAAAGGGTGTGATGTGTTCAATAAATGGTAGGACAAATAATGGCTAATATAACAGTGACCCTCTCCTCAACTTATTTACAGTCCCTGACATTAGAAGATAGAAAAATTTGAGGACCACAACACCTGAGAGCTAACAGACACTGAAGAAAGGATGTAGTGCTGGTTGGTCACTTGTACATCAGTGTGAACTTACATCCACGTTCCATATCTCCAAAACACATCTGCTTCTTTGCATAGATAAACTCACTAAGCCTTTGGAAGAAGATTCCTGAATATAATAACAGGTGGAGCAGACGTTTTTGGGGGCTGAGGCTTCATATCAAAAGATGGAAACGCCCCAGATATGACACATAACCCACTGAGACATCTGGTCAACCATGCTCATGTGCTTCTTTTACTTCCTGAATCTAAATGAACTAAGCACTCTGTTCTTTAGAACCACAAACCAAGTTTGGGAGACAGCAGGGAGAGATGAGGATGTTCAGAACTGTTTTTCCAGCAACTTCAAATGGTGATGCTCTGAAATTCCTTGAAAAGAAACAGGGCTTAATATCATTGGATGGAACATTTAAGGACCCTTTCTTGGCTCTCAGATCTCAGGTCTAAAGGAGCATATACCAAATATGCAGAGAAGCAATGTGTTTGGTAGCAGAGTGTCCTGCCTGGGTCAGATCTGCACATGTGCTTTGAGATGTTGGATCACCCAGTCAATTGCTCATTTGGTCACCAATACAGTGGCAGAATCACCTGCCATTAGTTTTGTTGGGTCAGTATTGAATGAGTCAGGATGTGTATTATTGGCAAAGAGCCTTTGCATGTAGCAAGCACTCAGTAAATCAGTACTGTCGTGACATTGTGTTCAGAGTGCTCTTCAGTCTCCCTGAGGTCCTTTGGGGACAGGGAGCATGGGAAATCCCTTTATTTATGTGGAGAAGCAGGACCAGAGAGGCTAGAGGACCTGACCTTGGCCCAGGGAATGCACCTTTCACCTTGTTCACAGTGGCCCATCCTTCCCCTGCTGTCTCTAATAGGGAGTGAAGGTATTAGTACCCCTACTGGTGTGTAAATGTATTTTCCTTCAGACTAAGGATCACAAAATATTGTCCAGTTCTCAGGAGGAAAAAAATAGCACATGCTAAATCCAGAAGAATTTAATTGAAGCTGAGGTAAGTGTACCGGGGAGCTCTTACAGCCTGAGCAAGAGGAAGGATGGGGTTTGGGAACCAAAATGGATCTGTGAGTCACCAAGCAGGGAAACCCCAGTATGAATTCCAAGAAGCATCATCCTTATGGTGTCTGATTTCTGCTCCATGTGCTTGAGAGGCAAGCTCCACAGCCATGTGCAGCAAGGGTGACATGATCCATGACCTCCTTATCCTCAGCATGGATCAGTCACATCTTTGGTGTTGTCTGTCCTGAACCCTGGCCTCTGCTGTGTTCCTCACCCACCTTTGGTACAATGCACATTCTACACACCAGCACCAAGCTAAATCCAAAGCATCAGATCCCCTTACTGGTACATCAGCATCCCTTTTCCCTACCTAGCTGTGAGCTGGGAGGAACATGATATTGGATTCTTGGAGCAGACCCTAATGCTGCTCCAGGATTTTTGTTTGTTTTGGGCACTGTGTCTGAACTCTTTTGCTTAAAGCTAGCAATCTACCATTTTGAGCCACAACTCTACTTCTGGTTTTTGTTGATTAATTGAAGATAAGAGTCTCATGGACTTTCCTGCCTGGGCTGGCTTCAAACCACAGTCCTCAGACCTCAGCTGCCTGAATAGCTAGGCTCCTTGCTCTGATCCATCTTTAATTGGGGCCCCTAACACAACTGCACATAATGGGCAAATGAGCCTGTGGGTTTTGTGTTGTTTGGCAGTGTGTTGTCATGCCTGTCTTACTGTGTGGGCTGGTATCAAACCTGACAGACCTGGTTTTGAATCCTTACCTTGTGTGACCTTGAGCAAGGAGCTTGAACTCCAGCCTCGCTACACAGTGGACAAGAAAAGACCCACGCAGAAGGTCTGCTACAGAGACTCAATGACTTCACTCTGCACAGGTCCCAATGTGGCATCTGATATGGGACAAACTCTAGTAGGTAAGTGTTTTGTCTTTGCTTTAATAATGACCTTGAGATATCAGCAATATAGCTTTTGTTGTTAGAGATGAGCAGACTGAATTCAAAAGATGTTGAGCCACTAAGAGTCCTTTGCTTCCCAATCTGATGTTCATTCTTTGTTGCTGGAAATACCTGAATATTCCCTGTTGTTTTCCAGAATGGGAGGAAGCAGACAGTGTTTTAATCCCTGATGTCACCTGGAACCCACTTACCCTGCAGGAGTGCCGGGGCCAGCCGGCAGCAAACCAGGGTTCGCAGATTGGGGTTCCTGAAATAGGGGGCAAGGACTAGGAAAAAATAGAAGAGAGACAGACACACCGGGTCCGGGATGTCTGCAGTCCAGGTAAAGACTGCCTCGTTTATTGTCAACTCCAGCTTATAGCCTTTCTTGAAACCAGGGAACTTCCAGCTGTTACATTCATATGGTAAATCTCAGGTAATTTAAACAGAATAAGGCCATAAAACAATAAGACAATAAAGCCATGGTCTGATGCAAATCAAGGTACAATTTGATTCTACTCTGGCTCCCAACACAGGAGGAAGTTATAGTAGTGAAGATCTGATGCTTTGAGACTGTTTTCAATTTTTTTGCCAGTCCTGGGGCTTGAATTCAGGGTCTGAGCACTGTCCTTGGGGTTTTTTTCCCCTCAAGGCTTGTGGTCTGCCACTTGAGCCACAGCAACACTTCCAGCTTTTTTCTATGTATGGGGTACCAAGGAATTGAACCCAGGTCTTTGTGCTAGGCAAACACTCTACCATGAGGCCAAACTCCAGGCTCAATCCATTTAAAAAATTCTCTTTTGCCTTTAACTCTTCTTGGAAGTGACATTTCTGCTGCTTTGTACAGAAGGGCCTGCTGTCTTTCATGAAATATAGAAAATAAACATTTGCAATTGCCTTTGAGATGCTGCCCTGCTGCATGAAGAGCCCACATTCCTCTGTCATCAGTGATCATTCCTCACTGCTTTGAGAATGAATCAGTGCCTAAAATCCCTCATATCCATGGTTATCCCACCATCCATGGAATGGTGCTCCAGCTTCACAGGCAATATGGCGAGGGAAAGACAGATACTGTCAATGTCCTCATATGGAGGGGATAACTGGGCATGAACTTCGTGCTCATGATTGCCCTTGGACTAGGAAACACCCCCTAACTCACCTCACAGAAGAAGCAAAAACTGAGAATTAAGAGGCCCAGGATCTAGCCACTGTGCCAGCGTACTTCATTCTCAGAGGTGCCATTTCCTTGCAGGGGTAATGAAGTCTCCCCCTGACAAAGCTCCAGTGTTAAGGGCTGGGTCCTGGCAGATGATAATGTTGGGAAGGTTGGATCCTGAGGGGGCTAAACTTCTTCAATCCATGAACTCATCGATGCGCTCCTATTTGCCGTGATGGTAGGAGATGAGGCCAAAGATGTCTGTGAAACATCTCACCAAGTGTGAGGCCGGCGCATGCTGGATGTCCATTTTCTGCTACCTCTGAGGGTGAAGTGCTGGTCCTTTCAGCTCACCAAGAGCTTTGGATGTAGGAATGGGCTTAGAAAAAGAGGGAGTGGTGCTGTGGCTCAAGGGATAAAGCACCAGCCCAAAGACTCAGGCCCTGAGTTCACTCCCCAGGACTGACCAAAAAAAATGCAAACACCCCATGGCAAACACAATATTGACTGATTCAGAGAAGGTTCATTCGTGCATACTAACATGGACAGACAAAAGATTAGGATCAATCTATGGTTTTTACTGGGCATGTTGACAGGCATCAATACTCCCAGGACTCAGGATAGAGGAGAGGCTCTTAAATCCCACTGCATGCCGAGCCACACAGAATATCAAAAACAAAGCATGGCTTGGACATGTAACTCAGTGGTAGAATTCTTGCTTAGTGTATTCAAGGTCCTGGGTTCAATCCCCAGAGCCAAGAGAGGGAGAGAAAGGAAAAGAGAGAATTAAAGAAAGAGAGAGAGAGAGAGAGAGAGAGAGAGAGAGAGAGAGAGAGAGAGAGGGGAGAGAGAGAGAGATTTTCAATTTGAAAGCAACTCTCCAAAGCACATTCCTTCTTTACTAAGGGTATAAGAGAAATTCTGTCATGGATACCACAGGAAGGCCCAAACAATAAGGACATCGTTAGTACAGGACTGGGTGACAGCACAGGTCCCTGCTAGGACACGGGAGAAAAACTTGGATAGCTTCTGATATTTTCAGCTCAATGATCAGATCATGATCCAATCAGGAGCACAGACCAGAAGACTCACCTTCAAGGACACCTACAAGTGCCTGGCCAGAACCTAGCAGAGGCAATGTCATGAGAAACAAAGAGTAGGAACTGTTAAAGGAGCTAAGTGGCCCACTAAAGGAGAGTAAAGAGACATGACAGCTTGGAGGCGGCACACTTCCTTGGATGGCTTTGAGACAAAGGACATCATTAGGAGACCTGAATAAGGTGTATGCCATAGCTTAGAGGGTCCTCATTTTTATGAAACAGCACCAAAGAGTTCAAAGGTAAATGGATGCCTTGTCCTTGGTGTTTCAGAAAAGAGACAGGGGAACAAATTAATAATAGAGTAAAATATGAATGTTGAAAGATCTGGGCAAAGAGTATTTATGAATTCTTTATACTATTTTGCAGCTTTTCTGTGAATCTGAAATTATGTCAAAATAAAAGTTTTAATAAAACATCCAAGATGAAGCATTTCTGACAATTTCTCAGCACTCCCCCTGGAGGGGTGAAGTCCAACCGCCTTCCCTTGACCTTGAGAGTGACCTTGTGGCTTCTGGAAGCTGGGGTACACCAGCACTCACTTGCCTTCTTGTTCTGGGCACCCCATCCAGAGCCCCCAAGCTACCCTGCAGGCAGCCTAGCCACCATGACACTACCTGGGGAGACCTTCTGAAGGTAAAGTCACAGGAGCCCCTGCTGCATGGGGGGATATCTGCCAGGCACTGGTGGCTCACAACTGAGAACTGAGGATCGCAGCTCAAAGCCAGGAAAATCCAGGAGGCTCTTATCTGCAATTAGCCAACAGAAAACCAGAAGTGGCACTGTGGTTCAAAGTAGTAGAGCACTAACCTTGAGCCAAAGAACTCAGGGACAGTGCCCAGGCCCTGAGTTCTATACCCATGACTGATAATTTTTTTAAAAAAGGCCTTCCTTCCCAACTCTAGGCCTAGGCAGCTTAGTAGATGTAAACAGGGGCAGGAAAATGCCGTAACCTACAAGAAGCCCACATGAGCACAATCCCACAGGATTATGGCCTTATCCCTTATTTTGAAGCATCTTCTTACCAATGTGACACATGTGCCTTGAGGGGATAACGGCCACTATATGGCAGTGTGTGTCAGGCCTACACGGGATGAGCCTCTGTAGAAGACTCCCCATGGCAGTCGTGGCTGTCATCGACATTGACTCAGCACACTCCTCCTCTCCCATCACCTTGCAGCCACACTGGTCACTTTTCTCTGCACCTGCATTCCTTCTGTCTGGACCACTCTTCCCCCTTCAGCCAAACCCACATTTGATCCAGGCCTTTTCTCTTGCATCATGCATCACTCTGCTGAGCACAGCGGCAGCTTTGCCAGTCTGCCTGCCACTGTGTGTGGTGCTGAGGAGAGTCCAGTGTGGCATGATGGAGGATCCACTGGGGGTGTTGGTTGACTCATCTCTCTCCGACTGAAATGGAAGTCCCCAGGCTGGGGGTGGGTGGCGGGTGGCAACAGGGCACTGCTTTCTCAGTGGCTGGGATGATAAAATATGCATCATACTTCATGGGTGATATTTTACAGGAAGGAACTCCCAACAAAACTTACTTAAACTAAGTGAGACTAGCATTTGCTCTGAGGGAATTTGCTTTTAACAAGTTCTTCTCCAGAACAGAATGGCTGTGTTTGAACAACTTCCAGATACACTCCACTCACGTTTTTCAAATCTCGTTCCCATAACTATACCCATAACAATGGACTCCAAAGAGATAGGAATAGGACCTGGCCCAAACAAGAATTCACAAGGTTGGAGTAAATTACGAGAGTATGTCAGAGTAAACGCTTTAATAAAAACATCCAAGGTGAAGCATTTCTCAGCACTCCAAGAATTCTTCCCCCACCACGTGGTGGGGGTTCATAATGCTTGAGAAAGCTCTAAGAGGTCTTGCAGAGAAAAAAGGGGTGGAGCTGGGGTGCTCACTGCATTTTACTATGGATGCTGTCCAATAACACCTGTATCATAAAGCACAAGTTTGTAAAGCGTGTGATGTAAGTCCCTCAGCTTCCAAATTCAGATCAAATGTCAAAAGCCCAGATAATCTCCTAGTCTCCACTGAGGTCACACAGTCGGCTCCTGAATCATACCGCAACGTATTTCCACTGCCCCTGATGTAGCACTAATGAGGTCTGCTTATCTGTCAGTTTCAAAGAAGGTGAAAACTGAACACCAGAGAGCTATCACAGCTCACACCTATAATCACAGCTGCTTGGGAGGTAAAGAGGGGAAGATGGAGGTTTGAGCCTAGCCAGGAAAAAAACAAGACCCTCTCTCAAAGAACAAGCCACGTGATGTCTGTCTGTAATCCTGGTTAGGAGAGAGGTCTACATAGGAAGATTAAGGTGCAAGAGACTATCTGAAAAATAATGAAGGAATAAAGGGAAGCGGAAACCACTCAAGTAGAAGAACCCTGACCTCACAGGCGAAAGGCACTGAACTCAACACACAGCCCCCGCAGCCACAAAAGGAAATAATAACTGAACACGGACTTGATTCCAGTACAAGTGGAGGAATCCTGCGTGAAAATTAATGTAGCAAATACAACCTGTGTTCAGCCTATTCCTCCAACTGACATTGAATCTCAATCTCTGTTCATTCAGCACATATTTATTAAGCATCACAAGCCAGCACTGCACATTTTATAGTGAACAAAATATGGCATTCAAAGACTGATGGTAAAATTATCTTTAAGGTCACCAAAATTGATTGCACTGCCCTTGATCAAGCGAGGTTGCTGGTGCAGGGACCTGTAAGGAATGATACATCTTATTTACTCTGGTAGAGTTTTTACATGAGATGTAGTGGTAACAGTGTGTTGTTGCTGTCTTGTTGTTGGAATCATGTTGGAATGAAGCAATTCACCCTCCTCATGGCAAAGAAAGAAAAAAAAAGATGGGGCTGCAGCTCGGCTCTGTTACTGAGTGTCTCACTCTAGAGATTTTCCAATTTCAAGTCCTCGCAATGCCATCTCTGGATTTCCAGATCTCCGCTGAAATGCATTCACAGATTCCCTATTGTCTACAAAGCAAAAATGGCTTTGAAATGTTGAAGGGGGGTTATGTCTTTGTAAAGTCCATGGATATCACAACATTTCAAAGCCCTTCCCAAACATGCTTACAGGGTCAGGGCATTTTACAACACACCAGATTTGAGGTGAGAAAGCACTGCTCTGTTTCTGCAGGTGATCTTTGTCAGGTCCCAATTGCATCTGCTCAGGAGTCAGGAAAAGTGTCTGATTTCATTTTACAAAGCAGGTCCAATGGAGAAGAAAAGAAAAGGTATGCAAGGTCAAGCCTGACAAGGCATATGGACTACCAGGACAAGGGACGTGTTGCTTGCTCTCCACCCTCGGGTCGTGCTCATAATAAAAAGGAAATCGGAGACATTAGAAGCTCAGCGTCCTTGGCCTTCATGTGTCACTTTAAGGCAAACCTGTCTGTAAAAGCAATCAAATCTGCATGCTCCGCACCCAGCCAACAGCGTCCTCGTGCCTCTCAAGAGAATCCATAGTTTCTCTCCAGTAACGAGCCTGCAAATCAACCTGGCAAAGCAACTGCGAGGGTGCCGCAGAGCCCACAGAATCCGTGTTTATTAGATAACAGAATAAATGAGGACGCACTCCTCAGCCCCCTACACTGACCGCAGAAATTATTGAAGCCGCCGAAACAAGGATCAGCATGGCCACCCCGAGCCCCACCAAGGGACTAAACCTGACATCCCCAAATCTACCCAGACTCGGGGGAGGCTGAGGAGCAGTGTCTTTGACCTTTTCTCCTGCTGCCTCTGCCAGCTCCTTCTGCTTGAGAATCAATGGCACGGGGAGCCTCCTAAGCGTTTGGCTACTTAGCTACACAGAGACACAGAAAAGGGCGAGGCAGCCGGCCTGGAGATGCCTGGGTTGTGCGTGCGCGAGGGCGGGCATGTCCCGGCAGGTGCCTTCGCGTATTCTCGCGCAGGCTGATGGAATCCATGTGGGGTCCGAGGCGTTATTTTGCCTAAGGAAATCTCTCCTTCGCAGTCCAGTTCCCAGACAGACTCAGCCACAGGCTCACCATCTGGAGACTTCGGGGAGACCTGGGACGTGTGAAGGAAAGGACCCTCTTTCTCTTCTTCCTCCCCCTCCCCGTCCTCTCCCTCCCCTTCCTCATCCATCTCCAGGTCGCCGGGGGCCACCGCATGGGGGACCACGTGGACGCAGGCGGCTGCCATCTCCCCGGGGAAGGCGGCAGCGTCTGCGTCGTAGGCCAGGAGCTGGTTGCGGACGCGCACGGTCTCCACCCGGGTGCGGGTGCGGGCACAGAGTCGGTGGCACCCGAGCAGCTGCGCGAACAGCTTGCGGAAGTCGGCGTTGAAGGCGTAGATGATGGGGTTGAGCGAGGAGTTGGCCCAGCCGAACCAGACGAAGACGTCGAAGGTGGTCTCGCTGACGCAGGGCCCGCCCGCCCCCCGCCCCGCCGCGGGGCTGCGGCGGCAGAAGGGAACCATGCAGTTGAGGACGAAGAAGGGCAGCCAGCAGCACACGAAGACGCCCACGATCACCGACAGGGTCTTGAGGACCTTGGCCTCCTTCCGGATGGACGCGCCCAGGCCGCCGTGGCGGCTCTGCGCGTGCTCCGCCGCCCTCTCCAGCGAGGCGATCCTGCGGATCTGCGCCTGCGCGATGCGGTAGATGCGCGCGTAGGTGACAATCATGACGGCCACCGGGATGTAGAAGCTGACGAGCGAGGAGGAGATGGCGTAGGTTCGGTTCAGGCTGGAGTCACAGCCCTCCGCCCTCCCCGCGTCCTCCCCCGCGGTGCCGTTGGGTGGAAGATCCAGCCCGCCCCAGGGGCCGGCCCTGCTCCGGTGCCAGTCGAGCTGGACCGGGATGAAGGAGATGAGGACGGACAGGGCCCAGGCCAGGCCCACCGTGGCCAGGGCGACGCGCGGGGTCATCTTGCGCTCGTAGCGGAAGGGCCTGGAGATGGCCCAGTAGCGGTCCAGGCTGATGACGCACAGGTTCAGGATGGAGGCGGTGGAGCACATGATGTCGAAGGCCACCCAGACGTCGCAGAACGCCCCGAAGGGCCAGTAGCCGGCCACCTCGGCCACCGCCTTCCAGGGCATGACCAGCAGCGCCACCAAGAGGTCGGACACCGCCAGGGACACGATGAACACGCTGGTCGTCTTGGCGCGCAGGTGACGGTTGCGCACGATGGCCGCGCACACCAGCACGTTGCCTAGCAGGGTCCAGACGATGAGGAGGGTCAGGAGGCCGGCGGTGACCACCTGCCCGGGCCCCGGCCACGCCAAGCCCCGTGGGGCGCCCCCAGGAGCCAGCCGCTGCAGCCGCTGCTGCTGCCGCCCCAACTGCGCCCAGGACGCGGTGCCATTGCGCCCCGGCGGCAGCATGTTGGGCTGGGGGAGCCGGGGCGCGCGGGGCGGGTCCCAAGGTCGGCCTGGTGCCCCGCAGGCGGCCCCATCGGGCGCCCCAGAGGGTGCGCCCGGCCCGCAATCCGGAGACCCCCCCCTCTCCCCGGGCTCCCGAGGCGCGCTCACCGGGAGCAGTGGCCGTCTGGAGTCCCCTCCAGTCCCGGGCGGCTGCGGCGTCCGGTGTGGAGCCCGCGAGGGGAAGCGCGAGCCGCGGGCGAGGGGGCGGAGGCCGGCTGCGGGGACGCCGGGCGAGCGCTGCGGCACTGCCGCCGGCCCCCGCGGCTCCCGGGTCCGCGCTCCCGCCCGCTCCGCCGCTCCGCGCACCCGCCCCACCCGGGCCCGCCGTCCTAACTCTCCGCGCTCCTCCGCTCCACCACCTAGGGCCGACACGGAAGGCGCAAGAGTCGCCCCCAAAGCCAGCAGCCCCCCGCCCCATGAAGCGTCTGACTCGATCCTGTGGCGCTGGTCCTGGCCATGTTTGGGAAGTGGAGAGGGGGGAAGAGCCTCGCAGGATAGACAGGGAAGTCCTCCTCCAAGTCCTTCCCCGTGCCCTCAGACTTGAGGCCGGGCGCAGGTTCAGCCCTGCGGCTCGCACCGAGGGCCACCCCCTGCCCACCCCACTTTCGCTGGCCGCGGCTTCTTGGTCTGACTCTTGCTCCCCTGGGGTCAGAGGGGATCTGCAGCAGAGGCGTGGTACAGCATCTCCTGCGCCAGCCTCCTCCTCCTTGGCAGGGGCTTCTCTCCCCATTACCTCGAATGTTGGTGGACAGGGGAGGCTTTTTCTGTTTTGAGGTGCCAGTCCTAGGGCTTGAAGTCCTAGGGCTTGAACCCTATCCGTGAGCTTCTTTTTGCTCAAGGCTAGCATTCCCCACCACCTGAGCCACAGCGCTACTTACAGCTTTTCCTGAGTATGTGGTGCTGAGGCTCGAACCCCAGGGCTTTGTGCATGCTAGGCAAACACTCTACCGCTAGCCATGCTCCCAGCCTCCAGACTTTTTCTTTGGAGGAATAATCTCAGACAGAAGACAAGGAGGAAGGGGATGCCCTGGAGAGCTGAGTCTCCTCCTGGCAGGGGGTTTCCACGTTCTTTTTTATTTTACCTTGAGAAAAGGGGGAACTGAGGCTTGTCTGGGTGGCCCAAATAATGATACTCCACCTCCTCCTCCTACTACTACTGCTAATAATAATGATAATAATAGTAATAATAATAATAAAAGTGTTGGAAGAAAGGGCCAGCGAGGACTGAGCATTTAGCACCCCTCCCTGGCCTGTGATGCTGGCACATTGTGCATCCTCCCCACTACTGCTCAGCTGGGCTTCCAGCACACCTGCAGGGGTGGATATCTGTGCTGGGCACTGCAGCTTCTCATCTCTCTACCCAGACCCCCCTGCATCATGGAACAGCAGCCCCAGCACCCCAGCTTCTCAGCCTCCCCCTCTCCGGCCCCACGGGGAGACTCGGAGCTCCCTGCTGTGGGAGAAGCCAAGGCCACCCGATCAGGTGTTTGAGGCAGGCACTGGAGAGCCAGCCAAGCTTCCCTCCTGCCCGTCCCCTCCCCAGGGCTCTGCCTCTCCTCTCAGCCACTGACAGCCTTGTCTGAGACCAGGTTTGCTCTGGTCTGTGCCAGCCTAGGCTCCAGGCTCTGCCTTGACCCCCGGCCCCTGGCAGACTGTGGCTGTGATCTCACACATCAGCAAGCCTCCGTTCTTTGCCAGGCATGCCAGGATGGTTCACTACCTTGCCCTGACTTTGCCAGTGGCTCTTGCTGCTCTCCTGCCACTCCTCCACACAGCCTGTGCCCAAGACTGAGGCTTGGCCACTAAAATAATAATAATTAATAATAATACTCATTGCCTCATAGCAATCAAAAAGATGGACAAGATCTAGTCAGGGAATCATTTCTAGTAAATTTGCTGGTGCAAAGGCCCTAAAGCAAAGTGAGCTGATTTGACAGCATGCAAATGGCTCAGGAGGGCTGTAACATAGTAGCCAGGCCAGTTGTGACATGAAGAACCAGGTGTGTGGAGATGTATGCCAGCTCTGTTGCCATAGCGACCATGAAACCATCTGTTCTAAGTTCCAGATGTCTGAAGCCGAGTTCAGGGAGTTCTCACTGACTTTGGGCCCCTATCATGAAAGCTTGGAGGTTTCTGCAATGATGGAAAATACTGAAATGACATAAGGAATATACCCAGGTTCTGCTTCTGACTCCCCTGTATCAAGACACCACTTTCAAGGCTGAGATCCAAGAAGCTCACACAACTGGACTCCATCCCAGCAGCTGCAAGCCTCTGTCCCCTTGCACTGGGGCGGGACAAGGACCACACTTCCATGAGCCTTCCTGGGGGCGGGAGAGAGGTCAGCCTGTCCAAGGTGGCAGAGAGCTCCTGAGAGCCAGGCTCAAGGTAGCAGCTAGTTGGCAAATGATATGGCAACATTGTATAACTGGTCATCACAGTGGGATGTCCTGGCTGGAAACCAGGTGACAAAGGCCATGCCTTGATGTGCAACCTGGGAAACCAAGCTTGTCAACGCTGGATCGAGGCTGACAACCGGAGGAGGAAGACATGCTATTTCACCACACTGAAGGCTGGCAACTGCCACTGAGATCGTGTGAAACCTTTTGCTCTTGGGTCAACCCACGGCATCCCGCTCACCACGCTGAGAGAGGCTGTGCCATGTGACACCAGCTGGAAGCCAGGGAAGGAAGCTGGCTGCACGACCGGACCATCGGTCCTCTGCCTCCCCTCTCCTTCATGGCTGGCTCGTGGCCTTGCCTGCTGCCCTTCTTGGACTCAGCCGTGGGAGATGTGAAGACCAGGACTGTCATGGAGATGCTGGAGGGAAAGATAGGGGGTGGTGACTTTCTGCTGGGAGGCTGAGAGGCAATGCTGCATGTGGCCTTGGCTTTCCAGGCTGCCAGGGTCATGGTCCAGGGGGTTGGGGGAGGTAGACAGATGGGGGGGGGGCAGAAGGAGGAAAGAAGGAACAGGAAAAGAAAGAAAAGAAAAGTGGGGAGGAGGAAGGAAGGTAGGCAGGCCGACAGGAAGGGAGGAAGGAGGAAGGGAAGGAGCAAAAGGGAAGGAGGCTGAAGCTAGCCTTCTGTACCTAACAGGTGAGTGCTGGGCTGTACCCTCCCACCACAGGCCGCAGTGTCCACCAGCCATGGGAAGGGCACGCACGCCCCCTGCCGACTGCACTCCTCCCTGCAAGGCTAGGCACCCCAAGAGTCTCTGCCAGGTAACTTGAGTACGTAGTCCCCAAGCAATTGGGATTCTGTACTGAATTGACTCATAGAAAAGGAAAAGCAACGAGGCGTGTGTGTGTGTGTGTGTGTGTGTGTGTGTGTGTGTGTGTGTGTGTGTGTGTGTGTGTGTTGGTCCTGGGGCTTCAACTCAAGCCCAGGAAGCTGTTCCTCAGCATTTGCACTCAAGGCTAGCCATAGCTACCCTTGAGTCATAGCTACGCTTCTGGCCTTTTGGTAGTTAGAGATAAGAGTTTCGTGGACTTTCCTGTCAGGGCGGGATTCCAACTATGACCTTCAGAGCTCAGTCTCCTGAGTAGCTAAGATTACAGGTGTGAGCCACTCGTGCCATCTTAGCAATGAGATTTTAAAACTTGGTAGAAGTGGCCCAATATTAGAACTTTCTAGGAGTTCCCACCTGCGCTCAGTTTGAGCTCTGATCTGTGGCTCCATAGACATACAGAGAGACACTGGATTTCATGACTCGCATTCCCCAGTTGTGTTCAATCAAACAGACCCACTTGGTGAGAGACCACTCACGTGGGCCCCTACTCCATCCCTTCACAGCCTCTGGCCTGGAGACCAAGCCATCTATCTAGTTCTCCCCAATGCATGAGGGGTGGGGAGATCCTGCTGGGGCCCAGAGTCTGGAGGAGGACATCTGTCAAGAGGAACCTCCCATAGAGCATGTCCAGAAGCCAGTGGACTTCCACTCTGCCGCACCCACAGCAGCCAGGAATACCACTTCAAACCCTGGATCCCCTGCTAAGGCCCAGGCTTCCCTGCAGGGGATACGGCAGTTCAGGGAGTGTCTCCATATGCTCCGGCAGCTATAACCAAACATCACGCTGTACATTTATTCCTCATGATCCTGCATGATCATGATCCACATGAAGTGGGGGGGTCACAAACACCAGTGCACTGCAGTGATTGTCCTGACAATGTCTATGTCATGCTCCACACACCAAAGAGCACGAGGAAAAGGCAAACCAGTGTCAGCTGGTCCAGTGACAGATGTTCACATGACCCCTAGGGGATGCGTGGTGGTTGGAACTGCCCGTAGACTGAGGCTCTGCACCTGGGAATCTACCTGCTGGGGAGATCAGAAGAAAGCTGGTGTGGACAGCCGCGTCTCAGCCAGCATGCATGTGTAGCAGAAGCCGTTCTTCTTACAGGGGCTTCACCTGAATTCTCCCTTAGTCTGACTTTTGTTCTCTTCCACCAAGCGCCTTATTAGGAAATATCTCCTGCAACATTACCAAGGAAGCTGTGTGTTCGGTTGGGCAGTGCTTGTGCTGTGTGTATTTACTCAAAGGTACTTATTACAAACTACTGGTCTTCTCAGCCCAGCCGCTGGCTGTGGAGGAGGCTCTGTGCTTCCTGGAGGCTGGCTGCCATCTCTGCTCATGAGCCGACAGCAGCGCCCCCTAGTGAGTACAGCCAAAATATGGCTGCAAACTTGCAAGGCGCCCCAGGAGACCCCAGACCAAGACCCAGGGCTCTATATGGAAAGTCTTACAATGTCTCTTTCTCTTTTCATTTTTTTTTTGCCAGTCGTGGGGCTTGAACTCAGGGCCTGAGCACTGTCCTTGAACTTTTTCTCAAGGATAGAGCTCTATCACTTGAGCCTCAGCACCACTTCTGGCTTTTTTTCTATGTATGTGGTACCAAGGAACTGAACCCAGGCCTTCGTGCATGCTAGGCAAGCACTCTACCACTAGGCCAAACTCCCGGCCCCTCTTTTTATTTTTAACATACGCCTACCTTTTTTTTTTAAAGCTTTTGTCCTAAGATGACCATTAAATATTTAGCCATGTAAAAAGGAGGTGTTTCTTAATATTTAGTTTCCTGTTTGTCAAAAAAAATGAAAGAAAGCCAAACACACTCAAATGAAAAGATATTCACATTAGTATTTATAGCAAGTAAACTAAGTTTATTATGATTCAAGAATAGTTACAGAAAAATATATACAAAGATCTTTCAAAATGTCAGTCAGTCTTCCTTAGGAGATGTGAAAGTATTTGTAACTTTGAGCTGGCACCTTGATTTTAAATGCAGAGTTGTCCACAGGTCTTAAGGCTTTCTGTGGAAGCTCAAGGCCCTGGTGAAAAAGAGCCTCCTGATTGCCTAGAGTCTGCCTCAGCTCTACTGGCTGAAAACTGTTTCCCAACGACACAATACCAGTACACAGTGCACATTCCATGAAGGCGGTTGTTCTACTTAGGAAACCAAGACAAGAAAAACATTTTTGCAGTAGATATATATGATTTTTTAATATTTTATGCAAAGTTGGTTTAAGGTGCAGAATATAGAACTCATGGATCTAGAAATATAGCTGTATATCTTCAAAAATAGTTCTGAATGTAAGAAATGTTTCCAAATATGGTTATTTTTATAAAGTTACTTATTTTTTTAAAGTAGAAATTTATAAACACTCTAAAATCAACAATAGAAAGCTCTACATTAAGTTTGGAACGTTCCCTTGTAATAAAGCATTAAAATATTCCTAAACAGTTTACAACAATGCAAGGGAAAGGTTTTCCTAGGTCAAAATAAAACTGAGGACAGAGCTGAAGTGGTGAAGGCAGCTGACACATCAGTGAAAGAACCCAACATACTTTTAAAGCCAGAAGAAATAAATGACAAGACAGGTACTGGGGGCTCACGTCTATAATCCTAGCTATTCAGGAAGCTAAGATCTGAGGATTGAGGTTTGAAGCCAGGCTGGGCAGGGAAATTGAGACTCTTACCTCCAATTAACCACTAAAAGGCCAGAAGTGGATGTGTGGCTCAAGTGGTAGAGTGACATCCTTGAGCAAAAGTTCTAAGGAACAGTACCCAGGCGTTGAGTTCAAGCTCTAGTACCAGCACAAAAGAGATGGGGGTGGGGGAAGAGAGAGAAAAAAAATCTGAAAATAATTTTCCCAAACCTAAGATCACGGTGTTTGAAAATGAAAGATCTCAGGGTGAAGGAGAGAAAGTAATTTGGGTCTGACTAAGCTGAACAAAGGGATTTCCGTCCTCGTGAGTTGGATGCTTGCCTTTCCCTGAGGTGCTGGGCAATTCCAACCCTCAGAAAGGACAATGAGACAGACAATGGCTGGCCAGCCTGCGTTTGTCAAACAATATTTGCCCAGCCTGGCCCTCCCCAGCTGGCCCTGGTGCCTTCTCCATTCGCATGGAACCAGGCTATATCTTACAATAGACCTCAAAGAGGGAGGCAGCTGCGTGCATTCGGTAGAAGATAGAGAAAGGCATGGCCAGGTTGACCACAATGATCCAGGGCTCAAAGCCAAAGACAATTTCCTCCAGTCCGTTGTCATACTCAGGGCGACAGCCAAAGGCAGGGGGAATCCACAGCTGCAAGAGAAGAGGGGGCTGGTTACTGGGGCTGCATTGGTGGGCTGGGGGGTGGGGGGAGTGGACCGAGGCACTGACTTCCACAGTGGGTTGACCCATGGGTGTGTGCTGGTAGAGCCTGGGCCTGGCTGGAGGACGTGGGTCCCTGGGGGATGTGATTTTGAAGGACCCTTGCTGTGTCTCTCTGCTTCCTGGCCTCCGTGAGTGAGCAGCTCTCCTCACTGCTCCCATCCACCATGAGGATTCTGCTAAAAGCCATGGTGACAGCCGATTGTGGGCCCAAATCTCTGAAACTGTGAGACAAAATCAGTCCTTCCTCTTGTTTTTCTCTGGCACTTTTGCCATGGAATGCTCACACACCACCTGTCCCTGTGCCCAACTTCCCAGCCAGCTGGGGCCCTCCAACAGGCACCACCCACAGAGCTCAAGCGGTGCTATTCAGGGTAAGGAGAAAACCCTGTGTCTGAGCTCCTCACCTCCAGAGAGCATGAGCCTCTGGCCAGCTCTGTCCCTCATCCCCGCTGCCTGTGCTCAGCCCCAGTGAGCAGCTGTGATGACAGGAAGGTGCCACCATGTCTGACTTATTGTTGGGCTGGGGTCTCAGCCACCGTTTCCCTGGGGTAGTCTTGGAATGCTATGCTCCTGGCCTCCAGCTTGCGAGCAGCTGGTATGACAGGCATGCAGTACCACGAACCCCATGTGTGTCTCCTTCCCTCCTGACACTTATTTTCATTATAAATGGGCCTCGTGCCTTCTTTGGAAAAAAAATAATAAAAGAGGCAAAGAAAGCAGATTCATTATTTGATAATTACCGAGATGTTGCCAAAGAATAGAAACGCGGTGATGTTCCTGAGGGCCCGCCTCTTGGAGATTCCCTGCCGGAACCAGGGCTGGCAGGCTGGGCCCGGGGCCCCCGCCCAGCTCCTCCTCTGCTCCTCTTCGCTGCAGCCGGGCTGCAGGCCCAGGCTGCCGTTGGTGGTGCGGGGCGCGTCCTCGCGCGCCAGGGCCGAGGCATCGCCCTGGCACACGGTGACCACGCGGAGCGTCCGGACGTCCTCGGCGCGGCCCTCAGGCTCGCGGTGGACCGACTCGATGATGAAGAGGTTCTGGATGTATTTCTCCACGATCACCAGCGCGGCGTAGGGCAGGTTGTACCAGGTGTAGGGTGGGGAGGTCTCGGCGCAGGCGAAGGCCAAGATGGAGCCCCAGGAGATGAGCCAGGAGCCGGAGGCCGTGCCCACCAGGAGATCTGTGTCCAGCTTGCGGGCTGGGCTCTTGGTCTCCTCCAGCGACTTCTCCTCCAGCCTGTGGATCCGGATGCCCGTCAGGCCGGCGGCCACCATGAGCAGCAGCAGCGCGCTGGCGTGCAGGTAGAACATGGTGAGGGCCGCCTCGCTCTTGCGCTTGGAGCGCCCGATGTGGACCAGGTACACCACGACCACGCCGATGGTGGCGGCCAGCGCCGCCAGGCCCAGCGCCGAGCCCGGCAGGACCCCGTGGAACCTAAGCTGCATCCTGCGCGGCTGGGCCACGTCCACCCTGCGGCCCACATTCTTCCACAGGACGTACAGCATGGTGGAGGCCAGGATCTGGTACTCGATGTTGAAGGGGTACAGGTAGTAGATGCCCTGGGCCATGGCGGGGCAGAGGCCCGCGGGGGTGCAGTTACACTGAGGGCTGTGGTCATCCAGGACTGGAGAGCGACAGAGCACAGGAGAGAGGGGTCAGCCCAGGCAGAGACCCACACAGGGTGAGGGGACAGGGGACAGGGGTGCGTCTGGATGGTCGAGTAAAATCGCTCAGTGTAGGTGGCCGCCAAAGCCAGTAAGGTGCACAGCATAAAATCAACCAACCATACATACATCCTACACTACCAAAAGAAAAAACAAGCCAACAAGATTGTCTCTAGGTAGAGGCGACTGTGGATCTGTCTTAGCACTCAGCCATTTTAATTTATATATTCACGAGGGCTGACTACAACCCTTCTTTGAACATGAGTCCAATCTCATCTTTCACAGAAGGGATTCAGGTCTGGGCTCCGTGGCTGGCTTGCTGTGTGACCCTGGAGGCGTGGCTTGACCTCTCTGTGGCTCGCTGGCCCCGTCCATTCGAGAGCCCCCAGGATGATTCACTTACCACCATCACCCTGGCTGCTGTGGCCACAGGGGTAGGAATGATGGGCAAACCAGAGATGCAGAGGGTGGGGACTCCCCCGGTCCCTGAGTCGTGAGGGAGTCACCCTCAGACTGGCCTGGCTCAGCAGCAGGGAGGGGGCGTTGCCGTCAGGTCCCCTTACCAGACAGAGATCAGAAGTGAGCACAGAAAGGTTGAGCAGCCTCCAGAGGCCACACAGCTAGTACCAAGTGCTGATAAGAGCCCAATCTGACACAGTCTGCTCCATCATGATGCCATTACCCACCTGCTCCCCACCCCACAGCTAAGACATGCAGTAGAGCATACATGATAAGGGTTCAGGGCACACCGCAGGCTCAGGGGCTTACATCTGTGATTCTACTGCTAGGCAGGAGGAAGGAGGTCAGAGGACTGAACTAGGGGGAAAAAAAACTAAAATAACTGAAGCAAAAGTGCTGGGAGCATGGCTTGGTTCAACTGGTAGAGGACCTGCCTAGCAAATTTATAAAACCCTGAGTTCAAATACTAGTGTGAGTGTGTGTGTGTGTGTGTGTGTGTGTGTGTGTGTGTGTGTGCAAAAGAGAGGGGGGGGAGAAGAAAAGAGACAGAGACAGAGACAGACAGACAGACAAAGAGAGAACTCCAGGATCCAGGCTCTCACCTTAGAACAAGGGATAATAGAGCAATGAACCAAAAAATAACAAGCCAGATACACTCAACCAAAACTTTCAGATAAACCAGGACCAAGGGAGCCCAATCCACCATCAGTCGTCCATGGAGAATTAAGCCATGCTTTTTTATTTTTTTGCAATCCTGGGGCTTAAACTCAGGGCCTGAGCACTGTCCTTGGGCTTTCTCAAGGCTAGAGCTCTACTACTTGAGCCACAGCACCACGTCCAATTTTTTTTGTATGTATGTAGCACCAATGAATTGAACTTGGGTCTTCGTGCATGCTAGGCAAGCACTCTACCACTAGGCCACACTCCCAGCCTAAGCCATGCTTTTAATAGAAAGATCTGGTAGAGGCTTAACTAAAACCCCAAACACAGGCTGGGAGTGTGGCCTAGTGGTAGAGTGCTTGTCTAGCATACACAAAGACCATATACATAGAAAAAGCCAGAAGTGGTGCTGGGGCTCAAGTGGTAGAGCTCTAGCCTTGAGAAACCCCAAGGACAGTGCTCACGCCCCAAGTTCAAGCTCCAGGACTGGCAAAAAAAAAAAAAACAAAAAACAATCACAGCCAGCCACCAGCCCTCCATAGTAAAGAGCTGAGGTGTGGTTCTGACTAGGGAAAGTGAGGAATGATGAGCACAGGACCCTTGTCCACACAAGCCTGCAACAAGGAAGCCACAGGTATTCCTCAGCACCTGCTCCAGGAGGCAGAGGCAGCAGAGCAGAGCCGGGAGATCTCAGGGCAGGGGTTACCGGTCCTTGGGGGTCCCAGCAGGGGTTGGGGTGGGTGGCTCTCCACACTCACCTATGGTGATGTTGCCGAAGCCCAGGGTGATGAGCCGTGCCTTGTGCTCGTTCAGCTGGTGCTTGGACTCGTTCAGCACGCTGTTGGCCCACAGCAGCAGGTTGGTGAACACAGAATGGATCACCCCAAACCTGCAACAGAGCACACCCGGCGCCTGAGGGGGCCAAGCCCTGGGGGGGGTGGGCACAGAGATCTCACACACACACACACACACACACACACCCCTACATATTCACAGACACACATATACACACATCCACACACTCACACACACACACACACACACACACACACACCCCTACATATTCACAGACACACATATACACACATCCACACACACACACACACACACACACACACACACACACACATGCACATACAAACACCCTCAACCATGATTCTGCTTCCACTGGTCGCCCACTGTCTTGGAGACACTAAAGCAAGCTGCTCATGCGTGCTGTCGGGCCTCCCATGCCGCTAGGCTTATTTTGGCCACTGGAGTGTGAGGTGAGACACTACAGAAAAGTATCTGCTTTTGAATGAGAGGTAAAATGAAAACCACCTGTCTGCGGTCCCTTTCTCCTTTCTAAAGTATAAACACAAAGGCTGGAGTGTGGACAGCTTAGCAGTCTTCCCAGATGTCACAGCAGAGCTTCTGGGGTCCCTGCTGGGACTTCAGAGCCTCGCCCCAGTTGACCAGCAGGGGCTCCCATGAGCCTCTGGGCCAGAGCCTCCCTCCCAGCCCTGGCTGTCTTAGCAGCTGCATGACACACATCCGGCACATGTGCAGAAGGAAACAGGGCCCTGACGCCTGCATCCCGGTCAGGTGTTTGCCCATCTGCCGGCCTCACTTGCCCAGTTGCTAGGCAACCAAGAGCTTCTATAGAGCCCTTGACAAACTCAGACAGTCCTGTTTGCCTCTGACTAGTGGTTTTTCTTCTTCTCATAATGTACACAACTCCTCTTTCTCCTCTGCAATTCCTGGTGCGCGTGGCATTGGCCTGGCCCACTGAGGCCACAGAGACTGTGTCTGGGCAACCACTGACTGCCCCCACTGTGGACAGTTGTGTGGGCCAGATCTGGAGCTGGTTCCACCCATGATGCTGGTGTCACTTCAGTCCTGGGCACCTTTCCCACACTGGAGCCCACAAGCGTACTGTACGCTGGTCCCCATGTTTCCAGCTCTACATAGTGAACTTGTGTCCTTTAAGACACACATCTGGGAAAATAAAAGGACTCAAGGCAGCAAAGGGGATTCTTGGCTTAGGAGAAGCACTAGGTGGTGGGCACAGGCCCCAGAGACCTGCAAGGAAACAGCAAGCACAAGTGGCCAGTGAGTTTGAAAGCCCCCAGGACCCAGCAGGAAACATCAATGGATAGAGTGGTCCAGGGTTTTATTAGGGAGTGGTGGGGACTGTGGCAAACCAAGAGGCCAGCCTGCTTTAGAGAGCAACCCTGCCTCTTCTCGAGTCCCATGCATGGGGTGGCTAGATCGTCCATGCTCTGTTCTCAAGGCGGGAACTCAACAATGCTCACCACTTTATTCTACAAACGAAACAGACTAAATGAAGTGGCATGCGTATGGGACTCAAAAATCACCATCGCTCTTAGGAAAGAGACCCAGAGAAGAGAAGACTCGTCTTCAGTTACTCAGCCAGGCCACAGCCTTACCCGGGGGCGAGTCCTTGTGATAAATGGTCATGTACTTAGCCCGTGGAAGTGCTGTTCAGTGGAGTTTGAATTTTCTAGTGGTTACATTAAAACACAGTTCAGGCTAATGAGAACATGTGACTTATGGGTATAATCCTAGCTACATCAGAGTCTGACAAGTGGAGGATGGCAGATTGAGGACAGACAGGGCAGAAAAGTTCACTGTGGCTCCATCTCCGAAATAACTGACTAGTAGCGTGCCAGATGAGTGAGTGAGCTGAGTGGGAACTCAAGGATTTGAGTTCAAGCCCAAGTACCAAAAGAAATGTGTGGGCAGGTACTGCAGCTACTCAGGAGGCTGAGATCTGAGGATCATGGTTCAAAGCCAGCCCAGTCAAAAAAGTCCATGAGACTCTTCTCTCCAATCAACCACAAAAAATGTGGGGGGCCGGGAGTTTGGCCTAGTGGTACAGTGCTTGCCTAGCATGCATGAAGACCTGGGTTCGATTCCTTAGTACCACATACATAGAAAAAAAGGCAGAAGTGGTGCTGAGGCTCAAGTGGTAGAGCTCTAGCCTTGAGAAAGCCCAAGAACAGTGCTCAGGCCCTGAGCTCAAGCCCAAGACAGGCAAAAAAAAAGTAGAAGTGGTGCTGTTGCTCAAAATGGTAGAATGCTAGCAAAAAGAGCTCAAGGGCAGAGCCCAGGCCCTGAGTTCAAGCCCAAAAGCCAACAACAAAAACAAAAAGTACAGGCCGAGAACAGCACAGCCCAGTAGAGGAACTAGTCTGGCATACAGGAGGCTCCCCCAACCCTCCTCCCCACTGCCCACCCCCCAAAATGTAAAAATATAAATGAACATAATTGTGACATTTTGTTAAGCCCAGAACACCTAATATGGCACCATGACAAACTATGCTGCATATTCCTGAGATATCTCCATTCTCTTCTCCATTCTGACCTCAAAGTTGTCTGGACCAGCGGAGCCAAGAGCTCTGCAGCCTCTTGTAGCTGTGGCTGCTGCCCTGACCACACAGGTGAGGGAGGGTCTGTGCAGCCTTCGAGGAGGAGGGAGGGGACGGGGCTGGAGCATAGTGGGGGGCTGCCTTTCCCACCCCACCAGCCACGCGGTCACCATCGCCAGGCTCAACTGAACATTCTAGTTCTGCAGGCATCACTGCCCGGATGGTCCATCTCCTCTTCAGCTCAGTGGCGGCCACTCTGTCCCTACTGCTCCTCGTCGGCAGAGCTGTTGTAGGAGACCCTCATCGTGAAGAGCCTTTACAGTCCCATAGCCAAAGGGCTTTACAAATGGGAAGGTAAACACTAAGCTTCAGGACTCGGGACTGCAGGGGATGTGCATTGGTGGAAAGCATTCGGCTTTGATCCCTCTTTGAGGAATTTGACCCAAGGCTAGTAACTAGTATTTTTACAAATACTTTGGGCTGAAGATGTTCATCAGAGTATAATTCAATAACTCAGACAAGGTCCGACAGGGTGGGGGTGGGGTGGGGGGTAGGCTCTCCCCTCTCCAGGGAGGCTTTGCTTTGCAGAACCCAGTGGGGAGGCCATCCTACTGTTTATAACACCAACAAAATGAGGTTATAAATCATTCTGTTTGTTCTAAATGTTGATGGACACCACATTCAGTGTGTAAAGCAATTACCCACAGTGTTTACCTTTCCAGAGTTTTGAAAGATTGGATAATGTCCTTTGCATGTCCCCAGAGGAAATATACCTAGACAAAAAAAAAAAGAGGAAGAAATAAAATCCACACCATTGAGGAAACTGTCATTATATATGCACACTTGAGAAACAAGGACACTTAAAGGAAAATGCTGGGAACATGGGTGACCTTTCACCCCAAGAAATACAGAAAGGCATCTTGTCTCAGTAGGAGTGCTGCTTTTCAATGGGACAGTATTCCAGGAACAAGTGACAAACATCAAAGCGACTTTTCAGTTCTAGAGGGGGCATTGCTGCACTAGACTGAGGATGTCTGCCATGATGGAGTAACTGCACTTGATTGAGGATGTCTGCTGTAGATGGAGTAGCTTTGTGTGTAATTAGCTTTATGTAGATGTGTTTATGTATATGTCTAAGAGTATACAATACCTGTCTCCCTGTGCTTGAGTTATCTCACTTAACATGACATCATATACTTCCATCCACAATACTGCTAATGATAGAATTGCATTCCTTTTTAACAAACTAAGCCTAAAACTAGCAGATAGACAGAAATAGTAAAGATTGGGTAGGAAATAATGAAATAGAGACTTTAAGAAAAACTATACAGGGGCCGGGAGTTTGGCCTAGTGGTAAGAGTGTCACATACATAGTAAAAGCTGGAAGTGGTGCTGTGGCTCAAGTGGCAGAGTGTTAGCCTTGAGAAAAGCCCGAGGACAGTGCTCAGGCCCTGAGTTCAAGCCCCACAACTAGGAAAAAGAAAAAGAAAAAACCTATATAAACCATGAAACAAAAAGTGGACTCTTTAAAAAAAAGAAAAGTAAAATACATAAGGTTGATAAAGCCCTAGACAATTAGACTAGAAAAAGGCCAGAAGAGACTCAAATTACTAGAATAGCCTGCCAGGCACCGGTGGTTCATGCCTAGAAATCTAGCTACTCAAGAGGCTGAGATCTGAGGATCGAGGTTCTATACCAGCGCTGGCACAAAAGTTCATGAGACTCTATTTTCCAATGAACCAGCAAAAAAACAGAAATGGTGCTGTGGCTCAAAGTGGTAGAGCATTAATCTTGAGCTGAAGAGCTCAGAGATAGTACCCAGGCCCAGAGTTCAAGCTCCAGGACCAACCAAAAAAATTATATATATATATATGTACATATATATGTACATATTATATATATATATATATATATATACATGGAATAGCCAAAAAAATCCAAAGGATCACGATGGAATTCTTTGAAAATCTACACACTCAGATAAAGTGGAAAATCTAAAAAAATTAAAAAGCACAGTCCCCTAATTCCAGATACCCTGATCTTTCTGTTGTTGTGATGGTCTTGGTACTTGAACTCAGGGCTTGGGTGGCATCACTGAACACTTTTGTTCAAGGCTAGTGCTATACCACTTGAGCCACAGCTCCAATTCTATCTTTTCTGGTAGCCAATTGGAGATCAGAGTCTCACAGACTTTCCTGCCCAGCCTCCTGAGCAGCTAGGGTGACAGGTGTGAGCCAACAGCGTCCAGAATGTCTCTTGCCCTTGGTTGTGTTTCCCAGGAGCCAAGACTGCATGCATGCACGCAGCGGGTTACCTGTAACAGCGTGTGGACTGCGTGTGTCACGGGGAAGACTCCCTCGATGGCAGACAAACACTCTGAAAACCCAATGAAGTATCCGATTTTGAAGAGCCCCAGGATGATGGTGAGAGCCGCAAACAGCGTGATGGTGCCTGTGGGGGAGGGGCCACTCATGGGAATGCAGGCCCGTGCCATGGCAAACACGTGATGGTAAGGCCTCAGATCTTAAAAATGATCTCTGCAAGACCTGAAGATGAGAGACACACTCGGTGGGGCGCTGTATCGCTCACCCACCACTGCTACCCACATCTGGAGTTTTGCAGGTGGCTCTTTTCATTCTGGGGGCATCAGCCATGGGCATCTTGGTGGCCAGCATGAGACAGAGCTGAGCTCTTTCATCAAGCTGGTCTTTCTGGCTAGGCCTACAGGGAAAACCTCAGGCCCAGGAGATGAACAGAGCTTCCTCTGGCCCCATAGTTGCCCGAGCTCCCCAGCTGCCTCCTGTTCTTCTTTTGATGAGCTCTGAGCAGTCAGGGTGGAGCAGACCCCGTTCTCTCAACATCTCCCCACTGCTCCCTATACCTTTCTAATGAGTAAACAGGGACTCAGAAAAACCAAGGGGCCAGAGCAGACCCAAGCAAAGCCTTCCAGGACCAACAGTGCTCCATAGGGCATGCACCTCTGTGGAGGGTTGCAATTTACCAGGGGTCTTTCCCACCACCACTTACTGGACTTAAGTCTGGATTCTGTCTCTGACTCGGTGTCTCTCTGGGTTTTTAGCTCTGTCTGTCTGTCTGTTGGTCAGTCTCAGAAATGGATCTCTTTCACAGGGAGCCTGTAGTTCTGTGCTCTTGTGTGGTTTCTCAGGCTTGGAAAACAGCACAGCTATTCATGCACAGATTAGGACCCCAAAGCTCCAAGTCAGTGCAGAAGAACAAGAGAGAAGAAAAAAGAGGACAGAGGAAGATGGAGGAACAGAGAGGAGGAAGGGAGAGAGGATAAAGAAAGGAAAGCAAAGGGGAGGGAAGAAGAAGGGATGAGGATGACCTTGGGCAGTTGAGCCATTCTTTTGTTGTTGATTTTGCTGGTGATGGGGTTTGGGCTAAGGGCCTGGGCGCTGTCCCTGGGCCTCTTCACGGTCAAGGGTGGAGCCTGAGCAGCACTTCCCGGGTTGGCTTGGAACAGTGATCCTCAGATTTGTCTCCTGAGTAGCTAGGATTACAGACGGGAGCTACTCATCGAGTCAGGAAATCGTGTCTCCCCAAAACTAAGGAAACTAGAGCAGGAATTTGAGCCTCCTGGAACGTGTCCAATTTTTTCCAAAGTCAAAATGAACTACACAGCTCCTGAGAGTAGCAAGTCAAGGCAGAAGCTGACCAAAGGGGCCCATAGAGAGGTCCAGCCCAGGAGGTGCAACTCAGGTGTGTGTGTGTTCAGCAACTCAGGCTGTGTGTGTTCAGACCCTGGAAGGGTGGAGGGAAGGGAACTGCTGGTTCAGGGCCTCCTGCAGATGCTGAGATGGCTGGAAAGGATAGGATGGAGGGGACCTGAGGTGGCGCTCCCAGGAAAGGGGCATTTACCTTCCGCAGGCGATTCCAGGTCCTAACAGGAGGCTTCCCCTCCGGCCCCTTTGCCCTGCATCCCTTTGCCCTGGATCGCATCCCTCCCCTCTGCCCCGCATCCTTCTGCTCCCTTTGGCCTGCTTGGCGCTGGTGTGTCTGGTGGCTGCTTTTGGAGGCGGGAGCAACCATCTTGACCTGTCAATCGCTGTGTCCTGGTTGTCAGGGGTCCATTACTTCCCACTCAGTGCCCCATCTTAGCTTAGCATCTACTCCACGCCACGACCTGGGGTCGTTCTAGGTGGAAGCCAGGCGCATTCCCAGTGGGGCCAGAGGGGAAGAAGCTTGTGAGCAAACCCGGGTCGAGGGCCAGGGGCGGGGACGTGGTCAGATCCACAGAGAGGAGCCCCGGGTTGGAATGGGATGGAAGAGCCTTCCAGGAGGAGGCAAGGGCGCAGGGATCCCCTAGTGGGAAGTGACAGTCTTTGGGAATGCCTGGAGCGAAGGAAGATGAGGGCTTAAAAGTAGAGGAAGAGCCAGGGGGACGGGCGTGAGGGCCAGGTGCAGGCAGGCAGGGGAAAGAAGAAAAGGACGCGCCCGAGCCGCGCAGGAGAGGCCGGGGAGCGGAGGTCGGCGGCCGGGGCCCCGCGCGCACTCACCGCGGAGCCAGCGCGCCCCGGCGTGCGTGTCCTTGGGGCGGATGAGGCGGCGGTGGGCGTAGCTGCGCCCCACGTACCACAGCATCCAGAGCAGCTGCAGCGCCATGAGCGCCGAGAGCAGGCAGAGCAGGTCCCGCTGGCCCACGCCGGCCGCGTGCACCGCCAGGGCGAACAGGCACAGCAGCCCCGCCAGAAACACGTTCAGCCCGTACTGGCTGCTCAGCGCCTCGGCCGGCTTCTGGGGGGCGCCGGCGCGCGGCGCGGAGGGGGACCCCGCAGACGTGGGGGGCGGCGGGGATCCCGGGGTTCCCGCGGGCGAGGCGGCGGCCATCCCGGGCGCGCGGGGCGAGGCGAGCGCGACCTGGCCCTCGGGCATCGCGGAGGCACAGCCGGGCCCCGCCTGCCGCTCCTGGCCACTGCCCTTGCCCGTCCTCCGTCCCCTGTCACCCAGCCCGCGCCCCTGACCGCTCCGCCCGCCCTCCTCCTCCTCCAGCGCTGGGATCTCCACAGGTTCCACTGCGGTCCGCACACCTCCCACCCCGCGCCCCCCCTCCTTACGCCCCAACCTAAGGCGGACCCGAGTGCGCCCTCCCGGAGCTGGGCCGTGGGGCCCGCCTGCCCGAGGTGGCCGGGAGGGCGCCAGGGCTCTCCAGCGCCCGGGTGGGCGGGGGCAGGTTCGCATCGCGGACCCCCAGGACCTGGGTCTGTCCATGTGTCTGTCCTTGTCCCTTCGGTTTCTGCCCGGTTTTTGCCCAGCTACGGGGTTGGGGAGGTGGCAGAGGCCCTGGAACAGGAGGAATGGGGCTTTTGTGGGTCTCTGGGTTTGCCCATGTGCCACAAACCCTTCCCAGAGGCAAAGAACCCCCAAAGGGAGGGGGGTCAGGTTTATCTGTCTTAAAGAGGCAGGCCCGGACTCTGGAGGCTGTGCCCCAGTGGACTGAGGACCAGAGCATCGCAGTCACAGCAGGACAGGAGACACCCACAACCCCACTGTAGCCCTCTTGAAATTCCTCACGTTTTACTGAACAAGGACTCCCTGACTTCAGTGTGCAGCGGGCCCCGAAAGTTGCCACAGTAGACTCTTCTGACTCAGGGAAAGTGCTGGGAGTGGAGTCAGGCTGTGGGGCTTTCTTTGCCTTGCCTCCAGCCATTTGCCAGGCTCCAGTTGAAGCGCTGGAGAGTCAGCCTTGAAAGACACTTGCCCTCTCAGCTGACACTGCCCTCCCCTTCCAGGGGCTGCAGGGGTCGGAGTTGGCCCTGTTTCCACTGCTTGGTGATCCTGAGCAAGTTCTGGAATCCCTTTCTCTGGGACTCAGTTTCTCCCGCTCTGTGGAACAAACGAATGCATGTGCTACAAAAAAAGCACACTGCCACTGCTGCCAGTTAAGCTGGTCTTCCTGCTACTGTCACAGCCAAGGCAGGGATCCTGGCCTGAACCCCTTACACCAACAAATACTCCATTCCTGTTGGAAAACTAGGGGAGATACCTGACTACAGACTGTCAGATTCTTCATAATAAACAAATGCTTACTCCAGAAACCAAGAGTACGGCCAAAACATTCTTCCCAGCCAGCAATGGCTATAATCCTAGCTACTCAGAGGGCTGAGATTTGAGGGCTGAAATTCAAAGCCAACCTCGGGCAGGCAATCTGTGAGACTCCGAAAAGCTGGAAGTGAAGCTGTGGCTCAAGAAGTAGAGTGCTAGCCTCAAACAAAAGCAGCTCAGGGACAGTGCCTAGGCACTGAATTCAAGCTTTAGAACCAACACACACACACACACACACACACACACACACACTTCCCAATGCATTTCTCTTTTACTTCTTATGAGTCTTGGTTATTTTTTGTTGCATAAAACCAATACAGCCAGGAAATTAACTCCTGTTTCAAAGTCTTTAGAATGACCATTGCTAACTAGACAAAGTGACAGGAGCTCCGGGAATGACCTAAGTTTAGACCCAGACTCAAAGAGAAGTCCCTCTCTAGGATAGGCGTCTCCTATCCTAGTGAACCAGGTTAGATGCAGTCACTTTTATGTGCCTGTCCATGCCCCACCCTGGCAGTCCACATCAGTCAGCCAGGGACCCTTCAAGACAGCCGTGCCTACCAACTGAACCACACCTGAACACCAGGCAGTACCTGGTGTTCAGATTTAAAATGGTCTGGACATTGACAGCTGAAACCAGAGCACCCACTTCTACAACATTCCTGACTTCAATGACAACATTGGAGCTCCATTATTTGTTATTCTTACAAGGGAATATTCCCCTCTTGGGTTGTTTAAAAGCAGTCATCTGGTTGACACCCTTTTTTTTTTTTTTTTTTTTTTTGCCAGTCCTGGGCTTGAGCTCAGGGCCTGAGCACTGTCCTTGGACTTTCTCAAGGCTAGAGCTCTACCACTTGAGCCTCAGCACCACTTCCAGCTTTTTTCTATGTATGTGGCACCAAGGAATTGAACCCGGGTCTTCGTGAATGCTAGGCAAGCACTTTAACCACTAGGCCAAACTCCTGGCCCCGACACCCTATTTTAAAATAGTTATAATGAAAGCAAAAGCCCCACAAGTAACATGCATGTGCGTTAAGAGGAGCAGAGACAGGGATGATCCTGTTCCAACAAATCAAAATGTCTCTTTGGAGGAGCAAAGATGACAGAGTGAGCCCCTCTACAGCCAGCTAGCTTGTGGAACCCAGGTAGGCTGGGACCCTGGGAGACCCTGTGAGGAATCAAATCCCACAGAAAGAGCTTTCCTGTCCACATGTGCTTTACATTGTTCCCTAGATAGGATTCTGAAGTCAGGGCTTGGCAAGACTTTCTGTGCTCTGTGGGGGTAGTCCTCTACTTCTTTTATCCAGCTACCATCCCCACTGGAACAGCCACACCTTCCACACATTACCTGAACTGAAAAGGCTGTATTTTAACTTGTTCCATCTCTGAGATTCAATACAGAGAACTCCTTTGGGTCCAATTATCCTTCAGACTTTTTCAGGAAGAAAAATGCAGCTGACACGGTCTTCTGAATCATAAAGACAGAGTTTGCAAGAGGAAATATGATGTTCAACTTGAACAGGTGCTTAGGTTTCGTTGTTTGTCAATACGTTCCCCTTTCTTGCAAACCAGACTGAATAGCTATCAATGAGTAATGGCTTTGGGATTTGTTTTGTGAAATGCCTTCCACTTTGGACGACAATTATGAGAAACACAGTTGAGACAAAGCAAGTGTGCAATAATGAAATAAGCAAGAAAGTTATAAAAATATTTTATTGAAATGTACCCCACTTATATTTGGTCCTCTAATCCAACAGACCTGCTAGGATGGAGTGCAGTCATTCCTGAAGGTGGGATAAAGGCACAGAGCACCAGAACTCCTGAACACACACCTCATCGTTTCATATCACAAACAACTTAAACTGGGGGAAGCACATTATGTCCAAGGTTCAGATGGATCTTGCAAGGCAGATATTTCTGTACAACGCTAGTTTTTCATGAATCACTTGAGTTTGAAAAGTATGCAAGTAAGAATTTATTCTGATTTCAATTGAGTGAATCTACCCAGCCCCCAATTTTCCAACAAATCTGCTTGCGCAGTGGATACAAGAGCTTACTGTAGCCCTCCTTGTCCACCTGTGACACTCCAGCCAGCGGAGGGTCATTCACCACCATGTCCTTCAATCTGAAAGAAAACATTGTTTCTGTCCCTAAGCTCGTGAGTGAAACATCAAAAAACAGTGCAATCTAAAGGCCTCTACCGCCAATCACCAACACAGACAGGGCAGAAGTCATCTAGGAAACACAAATCCTGTAGCTCCAAGAGGAAGGATGGGAGTCAGGGCCACCTCAAGGACTGTACTGAGACCCACGCGTTACTTCAGATGACACGGGCACACAGGGACAAGATGTCCAACTGGACCCTTGACACAGCGTATGTCTAGAAGGCACTGTCCACACTGGCACAGCACAGCATAGGGTACTAGAAACCACAGAGGTTCTGGAACAGTAGGTCCACGTCCATCTTCACCCAACCACAGGCAGCACGCGCTGCTGGTCAGCTGACACGTCCATCTCCTCCAGCTCCGTGGTTACTGGCTGGAAATCACTTTTCCTATCTACAAACTGCTGTGGGAGTGCCACGACCGCCACAGTCCTCTTGTTACCCCCCAGCACCAGTGCCTGCTCACTGGGAAAGGAAAGCAGACCACACATGGGGCGGGGTGGTTTGTGGAGACCTAGAAATCCTATCACTAACATGGGGAACATAAAGGTTGCTATGTCATCCATCCCATTTCTGGGGAACGTGGCAGAGCCATCCCTGCAATTCCTCAAGAACACACGGCATCTTCCCTCAGTGGTCACCGCGCATGCTGAGGGAAGCAGACAGCCGTCTCAGGTGTGAAGTGATCTGTGCTGAGCAGTGCATATCTAGTCGTCACAGGGGCTCTGTTCCTTTTACCCCCGAGTTCACCCAGCGCCGCTGCTGGGGCAGGCACGTGGAGGCCGTTCCTAGGCAGCCTGTGGTCCCTGCACAGAATGCTGGAGACCTTACCTTGGGAGGTCAGCCAAGGAGTGAGATGAGCATCACCACCCCCATGAACTGCGTGAACAGCACCAGGGGAGTGAAGAACGACCACACGTTCCACAGAGCAACATTGAAGCTGAAAGGCACCAAGCACACACACACCTTCAGTGAACGCACCGTGATGTCCCTCAGGACGCCGCAACTCTTCCACATCCTTCCTTCCTTCCTTCTTTCCCTCCCTCCCTCCTTTTCTTTCTTTTGTGCCAGGCCTGGGGCTTGAAGTCAGAGTCTGAGAGTTGCTACAGAGCTTTTTTGCTCAAGGATGGTTTCCTACCACTTGAACCACAGCTCCAATTCCAACTTTTGACTAGTTAACTGGAAATAAGAGTTTCATGGACTTTTACCAGGGCCAGTTTCAAACTGCAATCTTCAGAGCTCAGCCTCGTGAGTAATCAGGATTATGTACTTTCTACATACAATTTTTCTTACTCACAAGGCTTGGCCAATGTTGGAACGAAAAAATTTACACACACTGAATAAACGTGCACAACTTCCTCTAAGTTCCTGGTACTGGAGTCACTAGAGGTAGCTGGCATGGCTTAACAGAAATGATGCTAAAACTCAAAGTCAGGGTGTGCAAGGAACCAAGAATTAAGACTGTAGACTGACTTTATAAGCAAACACACCACCAAACTAGCATGGGGAAAAAAAATTTCTCTAGGAAATGAGAAATATAATCATTTGTAAGATGCTATTCAATTTGTCATTGAGAAAAACAACTCCTATTACCAAAGTAAAAAAATAAAATAAAGGGGCTGGGAGTTTGGCCTAGTGGTAGAGTGCTTGCCTAGCATGCATGAAGACTCCGGTTCGATTCCTCGGTACCACATATAGAAAAAAGCCGGAAGTAGTACTGAGGCTCAAGTGGTAGAGCTCTAGCCTTGAGAAAGTCCAGGGACAGTGCTCAGGCCCTGAGCTCAAGCCCAGGACTGGCAAAAAATAAATAAATAAAAATAAAAAATAAATAAAATAAAATTTTATGACTGAATTACAAGGTAACAGAAAGCTTTATAAACAGGTAAGTGTTCCACACAGTTATTCATTTTAACACTGAAAATTTTGGTAAATATGAATGTTTAATAACCACCATCCCACCCAGGGATCTCAGCTACAGGAAGATTGTGGGAGGTATTTATCTTTTGATTTGCTGTTAATTTACAGGTTCACAGATTATCTCACTGAAGTTGTTCAATGAGTAAAGATTTACTTTTTGGACATGGATATTGATTAACTGAGAAAAGAATAACAGTGTGTGGCTACAGGAAGCTGGTTTTGCAGACATGGTGTGAGTTTGCTTGGAAAGCTTCAGTGCTACTTACCGGAGCTGTGCCGATATCCATTCTGCGTGAGTATTATAGACAGTGCCACAGGGGAGGGGCAAGGAAAACTGGGGAGTCATCCCTCAGTATCTGGGGATCCATTCGAGGACTCCAGATCGCAAACTCTGCATACTAGAGTCACTCACAATACTCATGTACACGTCAAGTTCTTTCTGTAAACCTACATGAAGACCTTATACTGTGTAAACAGCTACAGCCTGTACTGCTCAGAGGATGATTACAAGACTTGGTGTGGATAAAATTAATTTTTTCTAGTCAGTGATGGATTTAATTCATGGGTGTAAAACCCTGGAGTGCAGAGGGCCAGCAATACACCACTCTGGAACAGTCTAGAACATTCTGGCACTGTCTACTGAAGTTGTATATGTACACCTCCAGAATGCCAACAGAGACATACACACGCACGGGGCCCCGAGAGGTACAAACAAGAATGTTCTCAATGCAAGCAGCCCACATACACCACAGCAGAACAAGCAAGCAGGGATTCAGAGATACAAGGTGATGAAGAACAGCCACAGAAACAAACCAGCACACGCCAGACATAATGGTACATAATCCACTTCCCTGTAAGTTCAAAACTGCACCAAATGAAGACAGAGCATTTGAGGGATGTGAAATGAACTATCAGGAAGGCTATGGTTGGGGAGGGTGCAAGGGCAAAGGGCAAAGAAGGGGAAGGACCAGGATCTGGCTCAGTTCTTTCCGGTGAGCTTTACACCAATGCTCATTTCGTGAATACAGTTTATTCAGGCCTATCTTTGCTTTCATACACATTGTGCATCACACTTGTGCATATACTGTACATCATAATGAAAAATATTTTAAAAGCATAGGCTACATACAGAATGTGATCATTTGTGTTTGAAATAAGCAGCCATGTGAAGAAGGAGAATAACTAAAGAACATGAAAGTTAGGAGACTACTTTCTTGGGAGACTGCATTTTAGAACTTGGCCACTGTGACTGACCACCCAAGAAATCTGCTGTTCGTTCAACTTACCAAATTCCTGCTGCAATAAACGTGGCAGTTGTAACGGGAACTAACGTTGGATACTTGGTGTCATATTCTTCAATTCCACGGTACCACTCCAGATAGAGAATGCAATACAAAGCAACAGATAAGCTGACCAGCAGCAAGGCCCCTCCAAAGAGAAGCCAGCTGTGAAGACAAAGACAACGTAAGTGTTAAGATGATTGGGGATAGAGCAGCAGACAGCTTATAAGTTTTGTTAACAACTCATAGTCTCTTTCCACGAATGTCAACTGGAGAAAGTACAGAGGGACCAACAATTCCATAGTCTCAGCTTACAGTCTCAATCTACTGGGAGAGGAATATGGGGGGGGCAGAAAAAAGATACATAACTCATAAAAAGAAAAAAGACAAACTTTGCCTTGTCAAACATCTGGCTTGAACTCAGGGCCTGGGCTCTGTGCCAGCGCTCTTTCATTCAAGGTTAGCTATCACTTTGAGCCACAGCTCCACTTCTGGTTTTCTGGTGGTCAGCTGGAGATAAGAGTTTCACAGATGTTGGGCCTGGAGTTTGGCCTAGTGGTAGAGGGCTTGCCTAGCATGCAGGAAGACCCAGGTTCAACTGCCAGGTACTACATATATAGAAAAGCCAGAAGTAGTTCTGTGGCTCCAGAGGTGGAGCGCTAGCCTTGAGGAAAGCCCAAGGACAGCGCCCAGGCCCCAGGATTGGCAAAAAAAAAAAAAAAAAAATGTTTCACAGATGCTCCTGCCCAGGCTGGCTTGGAACTGTGATCCTTAGATCTCTGCCTCCTCAGTGTGAACACCACAAAGATGTTCACCAAGGATCTTTAACTTTTCCAAGTTAAAGTTTCTTAGAATACTGAAAATCAGCTCAGGAAGACTGAATTCTCTCTCAGCTCAGATGCCTGAGCTGGTGGGCACAGGGTGACTCAGGCCTGTAATGACTTGCGGCAACCTGGAGGCTGGGGTTGTTAGGATTGTGGTTCAAGACCAGCCCAGGCAGAAAAAGTTCACAAGACTTCTTACCAATGAAGAGCTGAAGCCATGGGGTGTGCCCGTTACCCTAGATGCCACCGCCACTCCCTTTCCTGTTACCTGAGACCTTCCCATCATTCTCCACTGTAAAACCCTGGGATGTGATTCTGTTCTATGTCCACTTGAGATTAGACCAAAGGGATGTCAGCCTAGTGAAGGAGAGACTGTATGAAGGTCACAAAGCTTCTGACTCCTCCCACTGGTGAATGTCACTGCAACTCTTAGTTACACCCCATAGTTGTCACACCCTTTAAGTTGTAACTACTCTGAAACACACACTGACACAGGCCATACCAGCTGTGACTGGCCATGGTTCTCACTTCCTCCTCCCAGGTATCTAGCACTCTGTCCTCATAAAGACCATCAGTGCTTTTTCTTGCTTCCATGTTCTCCAAATGGAATGAGTTTCCTAAATTCATTACCTTTCCCATTCTACAACAGAGTTGTGCTAAAAGCACTCAAATGACTTCTAGCTCTCACTAGTAGCTAAGTTTTCTTACCTACTAGTGTGAAAATTATCTTGAAGGGTCTGAAAGAAGTCCACATAATAGGTCACAACAATGGATGCCAAAATCCAGAATGCAGAGTGGATATTAAGCCTGGGAAGAGGTTTCTCCTTTTTCTCAACAGCAGTAGAGGCTTCTGCAAATAGGGAAATTTTAACTTATATAAAATTATATAGAAAAAAAACATCTCTTTTATGTTAAATAAAGTAGCTTCCAAACTATTTACCATAGCAAAGATATGGAACTAACCCAGATACCCCTCGGTTGATGAGTGGATCAACAAGATGTGGTATTTATACACAATGGAATTCTATGCTGCTGTCAGAAAGAACATCACCCCATTTGTAAGGAAATGGAAAGACTTAGAAAAAAATCATATTAAATGAAGTAAGCCAGACTCAAAGGAACTTAGGCTCAATGGTTTCCCTCATTTGTCATAATCAATAGAAACCTTGGGCTCTCCTAGCAGAAATTTACAATAGAACAAAATCTAGATACATAAGCTAAATGAAAGGACCTCCAGGATATAGAAACAAAAGCCATATCATGAGTGATTGTTGTCCTTAATGTACTGTTATCTCTCATCTCTTTTGCTGTCCCTTGGTTATCTCATATTGTTACAGTATTTCACCTTGTTATCTGATATATTGTATATATGCATAGTTGGTTACAAGAAGTTGGATAAGGGAAGGGAGGAAAACAAGATGAGGGGTGGGGGTGGGAGGAGGGAAATGGGGACCAAGACATGAGAAAGGGTATCAATATATGTGAAGTTCCCTTCTATCTGGTGAATATAATGTAACTCTTCTATTAATTACAATAAAAAATATATGAAAAAAAAAGAAATGAAAAAAAGTAACTTCCAAAACCAGAATCTCTCCCATTATAGCACCAATTCCTTCCCTAAAGCCATCATGAGAGGATTTTTTTCCTGCAGAAATATATTTGGCTTATTTCCTCCAAATGAATTTCAAAATCATACACCTTCTTACTCTTTCCAATATAATGATGTATAGGAATTTAGTATTTTGCTTTACCTTTCTCTAGGAAAGTAAGTAGAACTGTTAATTTCCCAAATGCAAATGTCAGCACAACAAATGGACTGAGCTCTTCCAAAAACAGCTAACTGAATAGTTTAAACAACCATCACCTCTAGAAGCAGCTCAGACACAGTAAAAAACACCAGAGCCCTAGTCCCAGTTCAGTACTGTGTGGACAAGTGGTGGGGTCATGTCTTCCTTCTGGGACTTTAACAGAAAGGTGGTTTTGATTTGCCTTCTACATTCACCTGAGAACCAGTCCATTCAGAAAGTTCTGGGTCTTTAAAGGACATTGGTTTCCATGTAAGGGGGTGGAAGAAGGAGTATTCCTAATACATATTTCTGAGAGATACCCTCAAAACTTAAAATCATCGTGCTGGGCCAGGAACTTGGCCTAGTGGTTAAAGTGCTTGCCTAGCATGCACGAAGACCCGGGTTCGATTCCTTGGTACCACATATATAGAAAAAGCTGGAAGTGGTGCTGAGGCTCAAGTGGTAGAGCTCTAGCCTTGAGAAAGTCCAAGGACAGTGCTCAGGCCCTGAGCTCAAGCCCAGGACTGGCAAAAAAAAAAAAATCATCGTGCCTTGGCATGTTCTAATTTTGAAAAGCTAAAGAATGGACATGGGGCCCAGGGGCCCAGTGGCTCACACCTGCCATCCTAGCTACTCAGGAGGCAGACATCTGAGGATCCCAGTTCCAAGCCAGCTGGGGCAGGAAAGTCTGTGCGCCTCTTACCTCCAATAAATTACTCAATTAAAAAAAAAAAAGAAAAACCAGAAGTGGCACTGTGGCTCAAGTGGAAGAAGGCTAGCCTTAATCACAAGGAAGCTCGGGGATGGAGGGGCAGGAATGGACATTTATAACATAGATGGCAAAAAGATTTAACATGAACTCTCCCCCATCTTTATCCCTGGTACCCCAATCCAAGAGCACCGACGAGTACTACCTAAGGAACTCTTCCCTGTTCTATGCATCTACAGGGGAACTCAGGGTTATGGGTGCTTACCACACATCCTTCTGCCCTTCCCTCCTACAATCACCCACACGGGGATATACACATCTCGGGTGGTGAGCTGGGCGCGGTGGCTCAGGCCTGTCATCCTGGCTACTCGGGAGGCTGAGATCTGAGGACCAGGGTTCAGAGCCAGCCTGGGCACGGAAGGACCCGAGACTCTTATGTCCAATGAACCTCCAGGAAACGGGAAGGGGGGCTTGGCTCCAGGGTAGGGTGGTAGCCTTGAGCTGAAGAGCTCGGGGACAGCGCCCAGGCTGAGTTCAAACCTCTCCCCACAGCCCCCCCCTCCCCGCGGCCCCCGCCCCGAGCCGCGCACTGCCGGGCCGCCTGTGGGCGGAAGCCGAGCGCGCCGCTCGCCCCCGGAGCGGGGCCGGAGAGCGCCTCACCAGAGCCAGCGTCGCCCTCGCGGTCGAGCCTGGCCTCGACCTCGGGCGGGAGCTGGTAACGCCGCCGGAGCCGCTCCCGAGCCCACGGAGCGTCCATGTCGGCGCTGCCCGGAAGCGCGGCGGAAGTGACGTCGGGCGCGTGCGGACTTCCGGCGGCCGCGGGCCGGACATCCGGTCGCCTCGCCGGTCCGCCAGCCCGGCGTGGAGTGTGCGGGGTCGTGCTGGTTCCTGAGGCTCAGTCCGCCGACGGGAGCCCCGGGAGCCCCGGGAGCCTCGGGAGCCCCGGGAGCACGTGCTCTGTCCAGCTGTCTTGTTTTCCAGGGCGGACGCCCCGGCCCGAGGTGATAAGCCCCCACCCTGCCCGCCCGGAACGCGCCTCCCCCACCGCTCACGCGCGCGCGTCCCCCCCCCAGTGTCTGACCCCGCCACCCGCCGTGGCCCCGGTCACTCCCGTGGGAACAGCCCTGACTGGTGTCCCGAGCCGCCCGGCCCGGAGCGTGCTCTTCCACTTGATTCCCACCCAAGGAAGGGGATCCATCGAGCCTGGTGACCTTGGTCAAGGAATCAACTTCTCTGGACCCATTTCCTCCTCTTGCCAGGAAGGGATTTTAGGTTTATGGTGGGGTGTAGGCCCTGGATACCGTTCCTGTGAGTGTTCACACACACCGACAGATTTCTTTGATTATGAAAAAAAAAAACAAACAAACACTGGGAATGAAATTGCTTTTCCCAGCAAACTGCCCTTGCCAACACTCGGTTATCCACTAGATCACTTTCCTCCTTCAGGAGTCCTGTTCATTACTGCTTCCCTACTGCGTCCCATGCTTAGCTAATCCGATACTGACTGATGAGAACCTCTTGGCTCCAAACTGTTAGATCCTTTTATTGGGCAGTGGAGGCAGAGAGAAGACACTGGTTTTATACAGCTCCAGGTTCAAGCAGGACCACAAGATAGTATTGTAGGGATGAAAAATAATTACCCCCAGACTCAAAATTACTCCCCTTCCACTAGGCAGAATAGAAACTCAGCTTGACTCAAAGATAAGAGTTTGGAACCCAGAGGATGCATACACAGGAAAGAACAGTTAATAAGTCACCTTATCTGAAAGGAACCTCTGGACCATAATTAACAGTTGTTTGTGGTTTTCACAACTGTAGAATGCGCCCAGTGCCTGCGGAAGAGTTCCTTGTTCCTTGCCTGTCTCATATCCCACAATAAAACCTTGCTGTTGCATTTCGGACGCCTCTATCTCGGTGGTCTTCTTTGGAGGACCCATCCTCTGGGCACAACAGTATCATTCACACAGCAGTGTTTTATTCATTCAGCCAACACACATTTTCTGAGCAGCTCTGTGTAGTAACAGGATGGGGGCTGAGAGTTTGGCCTAGCAGGAGAGGGCTTGCCTACCATGCACCAAGACCGGGGCTCAATTCCTTGGTTACCACTTATACAGAAAAGGCCAGAAGTGGTGTTGTGGCTCAAGTGGTAGAGCACTAGCTTTGAGAAAGCTCAAGGACAGTGCCGAGGCACTGAGTTCAAGCCCCAGGACTAGCAGAAAGGAAGGAAGGGAGGAAGGAAGGAAGAAAGAAAAAGATAGATTCTATACCTAACATGACACTAACTCCTCTGTACATCACCTTTATAATAATAAAATATTTTCTCTAGGGCTAGAAGTGTGGCCTAGTGCTAGTGTGGTTGCCTAGCATGCAGGAAGTCCTGGGTTCAATTTCCTGGAACCACATACACAGAAAAGGCCGGAAGTGGCATTGTGGTGCTGTGACTCAAGTGGCAGAATGCTAGTCTTGAGCCAAAAGTGTCCAAGGGCAGTGCCCAGGCCCTGAGTTCAATTCCCAAGACTGGCAAAAAAACAACAACAAAAAATGTATTTTCTCTGTGTCTTGGGTATTTATAAAAGGAGCATGGTAAGAAATATTCAGGAAGAGAGTCAAGTTTCTAGGAATTTGTTTCTTTTATGTCTTCAGCTTCTGAGCACCTTTTGGGAACAAAGGAACTACCAGCTGGGTAGATCCTATGGCATTATAAACAATACTTCTTTTTTCTTTTTCTTTTCAGACTCCTAAAGAACTAGACTTCTCTTTTTTGCCCTCTCTTCTTTTCTGTTGTACAGGGTTAGCTGTCTTGTTCATAGAAAGCAAATTCTTCCCATAAAATACAGCCTTCTGTTGATTATCTTTTCAAAAAAGGGTCAGCGCTGGGTCTCCCTTGTAACCAGATAGTCTCAAGGGTATCACAGTGATTTGAGGTTTTCCATACGTGATATGTTCAGGGAAGATCAAGTTTCCCCTTTGCTGGTTTCAAGGCCTTTGTATTTAGATTTGAACTCCTTCCAGTTCTCCCATACCCCTCCCCCCTACCCCACCTGGTATTTTACATAGCTCTACTTGTGCTCCATGTTGATGACACTTAAGAGCTGGTTGGAAAAAATCCAGCATTTAATAACCACATCTTCTTTGCTGGAGCCCATCAAAAAAGTATACTGTGGCATCTTAATTGTCGTCATACAAGATCACATTGCAACCAAGCAGGACATTGTCACGTTCAGTCTGGATAACTTATGGGAAAAGGATGAATTTGACCAATACGTGAACAATTTGGCCTTTCCTTAGCAATATGACTTAAGACCAAGACAATTGAATCCTGTTTCTGTGATTCTTGGGCCAGTTATTTATTGTGCTAAGAATAGACTTCCTGTCTGTGACACAGTGGGTACCAGAGTAGAGATGCCCACAGATAGCTTGAGTGCTTGGCACTTGGCAGTAGTAGTCGCTAGTCATGTACCCAGTCCTGCAAGACGTGGCACCTCCTCACTTCTTAACCAGTTTTCCCTTGTCCTTAGACTCTGGGTTTTCAATGTTCACATTATCATTTTATTTTTGTTATTATCTTGAAGTAGTTTGAAGGGCTTTCGATGTCACATGCCACTTCATGCATACAATGTACCTTAATACATCCCATCCCTTCTGTCATTCTCCCCCATCTCTCCCAATCCTCCCTTTTCCCCCACCCTCCAGTCCTGGGGCTTGACAGTGCCTGGGCACTGACTTTGGGCTTTCTCAAAGCTAGAGCTCTACCACTTGAGCCACACACAGCACCACTTCCATGTAAGTGGTACCAAGGGATCGAACCCAGGTCTTCGTGTATGTCAGGCACATTCAGCTACTAGGACAAATTCTCAGAGCGTGCGCTCTCTTTCTCTCTCCCTCTCTCTCTCTCTCTCTCTCTCTCTCTCTCTCTCTCTCTCTCTCTCTCTCTCTCTCTCTTTCTCTCTCTCTCGGTGACAGAAAAGTTTATTAGATAAGAAACAGAACAGTGGGCCGGGAGTTTGGCCTAGTGGTTAAAGTGCTTGCTTAGCGTGCATGAAGACCCGGGTTCGATTCCTCGGTACCACATACCTAGAAAAAAGCCAGAAGTGGTGCTGAGGCTCAAGTGGTAGAGCTCTAGCCTTGAGAAAGTCCAAGGACAGTGCCCAGGCCCTGAGCTCGAGCCCAGGACTGGCAAAAAAAAAGAAACAGAACAGAGAAATGGCTCAGTAATGGCTCAGTTGGTAGAGCACTAGCCAATAAGCAAAAGTTTCAGGCACAGAGTTTCAGTCCAAAACTTTTTTAAAAAATAGGACAGAGAAAGAGAGCATGTGACAGACTTGCCACTTTTCAAGTTTCCTTGTTATGCTCCATTTGCCTGTGCTCTTCCCATTTAATTGGGGATAACAGTCATCTCTTAGCAGTCCCCCAGTGTCTGCTCAGTTCTCAGGAGGCTGGCCTGTCCTAAAGGAGAACACAGGATCCACACCTGATCTCTTAGCCCCTAAGACTTAGGCTGGGTTATTGAGAAAACTGCCTGCTGTGTTTCTGTAATATAGGCTGTGAGGTCCAGATGGGTTTAGGCAACCACCGGGAGCCTATCCAGGAAGGAACCCTCTAAGAGGCAAACTAAGAAGTCTTAATAGCCTTGTTCCATCTCTTGGCTCCCATCAAGATCTGGTTAACTCAGTTAAGAACAGGAGTTCTGGAGTCAGTTGTCTCCCTGGCTGCCATTACTCATTCTGTGTAATGTCTATCTTGACCTTGGCCTTTGTGTCTCTGCTTTGCTTTACGTTATTTTCCTCTCTTGAATATTTTGTTCAGAATAGTAGCTACACCTAGGATGGGCCTGGGTGATGTCCCTGAGCATTTTTGCTCAAGGCTAGCACTTTACCACTTTGAGCCACAGTGTCACTTTTAGTTTTCTGGTGGTTAATTGGAGATAAATCTCACAGATTTTCCTCCCCAGACTGGCGTTGAACTAAAATCCTCAGATCTCAGCCTTCAGAGAAGCTAGGATTACAGGCGTGGGGTACAAGTGACCTGCCTCAAATTAGTGTTAATTTGAGCTGTGTCTGTTATTTTCTGTTGCTTGCAACACTGAGGGCAGGTCATTGTAGTTCTGTCCTTCTGTATGCCCTATAGGTTCCCATAAAGGCCTGTGGATGTCCCATCGATTCCCAGGTGGATAGTGAGAAGATACATGTACAACTCCTAGATAAGGGCCTGGGGCATAGAAAATGTGTATGGTACTGTATATCATTTGATACAGACCTTTGTTCCTGGAAATACTTTTATTAAAGTCACTTTTTAAAAAATGGAATGAAATATGGACCTCTTTTATGCACTGCTTTGATTATTCCCAATTAAAGCTATAGCATTTGTTTTACAAGGTCAAATACATGAACATTTGAACATGAGGATTTTCACATGCTCCAAAAAGGGTTCACTTCACATTCCCACCAGCAGGGAGCAAGAGAGGCCAGCTTAAACCTTTGTACTGACAATGATAACTATTTCCCAGTTGATAGGGGTGGGGAGGATTTAAATATTACTGTCTTTGTCAACAGTTTTATTTCCCATGTTAATTGGTCATGTGCACATCTCCTTTGGGTATTTTTATCTCTATCCTTAGAAATTTTTAAATACTGATTGATAAGAACTTTGAAGGTCAGATACATGGGACTTTGATCATCTACCTTTAGGTTTGGTCATCTTTGCAGCAGAGTTGTTTGTTTTCCATTCTCATAGCTGTGGTGAGGTGATTTGCACTGGACTCTAAGTGGAAGAGGATGGTGCCTGGCTCTGCTTTCCAAGCTTTCACTAACTATCCCGTCCAAAAATATGAATGGAAACCGTCAGAAATATACAATTCATAAATTTCAAATTGTCATTGCTAGCAGCACCTTCCACACTACTACACCCTCCTCCCCAAGGTCTCATTCCTCCCTTCAGCCAGCATACCTGCCCCGCATGTGCTGCCCACTGCAGGGATGGAAGGGCAGGAAGAAAGCGAATGTTCACATAACATCTCCATCTGTCATAACCATTCCACTTTTAGTTATGCTGTTAACCCTTTACTTGACTAATGAAACCTTAGCTATCTATACTCAGAGAAAGTATAATGCATGGAGGATTCAGTACCTGCTGTGGTTCCAGGCCTTGTCTTTTGGGATTGGAAACAAACCCCAGAGATAATGGAAGACTACTGTCTATCAATTAGTGGACAGCATATATAGAACACACTGCGTGGACCTCCTCAAAGGAGCCTTGTTCCTCATCCATTATTGATTTGTTCAGCTCTACTAGGATAGGTTCTCTGACCCACAACTGAAGCCAGTTCCCATGAGTGTACACAAAATAATGACCATCATCATCGTAATCATAAACTGCAAGGGACCAGTATTAGGGTTAAAAGTCAGGGCTTCATACTCTTGCTTGGCTTTCATGCTCATGGCTGGCCTTTCTATCACTTAAACCATGGTTCCAGTATCATGTCTCATCATCATCATCATCATGGTAGTTGTGCAATGTGTCAGTTTGCTAATCCAATTTATCTTGATCAGCGTCGCCTCTTCCAGTGCTCTTCTACGTCTGTCCTGATCATATGGGTCCTTATTAAACAAAACTTACTGGAATCTCTCTGAAGAATTTGATAAGATTGAAGGAAAAGCAGGATGTCTATCAGGTTTGAAAAAGGAAAGCCAAGCCTGCTGCAGACTGAGCAGAGCTGAGTAGACATGAATGGCTGGTCCCTTACCCTATCTGCCTCAGCACCTGTGTCACTGGGGCCTTCTGTGGGTATACCTTACTGAAACAGAGATGGGTTGTCACAAAGGGGAAGTCAGTGCAAGCCCGGCAGATACCTGCTGCAGTCACCACAAAGCCTGAGCGATCACCTCACTGCAGGTTTCTGAGGTAAGGGTTGGAGAGTAAATGAGAAAACGGGCTGCCAATATAGCAGGTGAAAGGCAGATCCTGGCATCCATGGAGGCATGGAAATGGCTATTCCTAAACTAGAAAGTGAGGGGGAGACTGGGTGGTGGGACTAGCCTGCCATGAGAGGCCAGGTGGGAGTGACTCAAGTACATCAGTGTCCCTAAGCACTCAGACCACTTCTGGTTGTGCAGCCACCATCTGGGAGCAACTCTTGGGTCGGTCTTCCTGTGGAAAGACAATTCTTTTAGCTAAATGGTTGCTACTAGAGTTCTATCAAACGGAGAAGAAAATGGAGGTGTATCCTGGCTGAGGTGTCCTGTGTCCAGAATCCAGGCCACTGATGTCAGTCTTGTGCTGGGTGCATTCTCATTATGAAGGGCCCAGAACTTGGCAAGACATCAAATAAAACAAACCCCACTTTCCCCTAAAAAAAATAATCCCATGTTTGGAATGACTATACCCTACCTTGTGTTACTGTCCATGAAAATGTTTAAAGATCTAGGCTTAAAAACTAATGGAAACATGGTTAGTATGTGCAAAGCTCCGGATTATATCAGAGAGAGAGGGGGGGGGAGAGAGAGAGAGAGAGAGAGAGAGAGAGAGAGAGAGAGAGAGAGAGAGAGAGAGAGAGAGAGAGAGAGGTCTGACCCAGTGACCCACTGTATTATACCCCAAATTCCCATCCTGATCCTTTTAAATAAGTAAATAAGCAAGCTCTATCTAGAATAACTGCACAATAAAAATGGAAACCAATGCTAGGACAAGGCAAGTGGAATGAGATCTTAATCTGAGGAGAAAACTTCGCAGACCCATCTTGAGTCTGTACTGGGACAGGTCAGGAGCTCTCTGCAGCTCCGAATCTGTGAAATGAATTCTGTAAAGTGACCTTATCAGGATTTAGGTAACTTAAAAGGATTCAGCCCTGAGCCTGGCATGCCACGAAACATTTCTCCATGGTGAATGGTTACTCTTTTTATTGTTGATGTTGGTTGTGGAGCTTGAACACAGGGCCTGGGCACTGTCCCTGAGTTTTGTTTTGTTTTCCAGGCTAGCCATGTTGAGCCACAGCGATACTTCCAGTTTTCTGATGGCTAATGGGCAATAGGGACTTTCCCGTCTAGACTGGCTTTAAACTTCAATCCTCAGATCTCAGCCTCCTGAGCAGGTAGGATGACAGGCGTGAGCCACGGGCATCTAGCCTATGGTGGTTAATCATGACTGCCACCTTGATTGCCTGGAGAATTGCCTAGGAGGTTAGTAAAGTGTATCCATCAGGACCATAGCTATGAGCTAATGAGTGATCTCATCACTGATGGAGTTTGGATGTGAGTGGTCTGTTGGGAGGTGGTGCAACTGAGAAAGGTGGGGTCTGGCTAAAAGTGGGTCACTGGGGATCACTGGGGTCTATGCTTGAAGGCTTTACGTTGGCCTTGGCTCCTTCCTTCTCTGGCTTCTTTCTGCTGCTGGTCCATTGTGAGTGAGCTGCTCTGCGCTGCCACATTCTCCCCATTGTGGTGACTGATGCCTCTGAAATCGTGGGCAAAATATAGGACAGCCAGGCACCAGTGACTCACACCTGAAATCCTAGCTACTTGGGAGGCTGAGATCTGAGGATCCCAGTTTGAAGCCAAGATGGCAAGAAAAGTCTGAGACTCTTATCTCCAATTAAGCAGCAAAAAGCTGATGTGGATGTATGGCTCAATTGGGAGATGCCAGTCTTGAATGAAAAATTGAGGCCTTAAGTTCAAGCCCCAGTAGTTCTCCCATGCACACATATACACACAAAAAGAAGATGCTTAGGAAATATTATGCCAGGAGAGAAAACAGATTGCTGATTCAGGTCTAGCCCAAGTCTAACTGTACAATACCTTCTATACAGCTCTGCAGTCAAGCTGAGCAGGGCTATCCTGTGACACTGCTGTTAACCTAACTAGTCAGACTTGCTGGAAAATCCCCAAAGCAAAGCAGTTAGAAACAACCCAGTAGACCTGGCCCTTCCCTCACCTTCCTTTGATCTGTAATGGGGAAACCTAAAACGTGGTGGGCTGCAGCCTTTTACAGACAGAACCTGATGTCACCCAGAATGGAGGAGAGCCTGCAGGGAGAATTTCAGCCCCAAACAATAGCCACTTTGTGGCCCAACAAAGGCCTGACCTCTTGAAGGATGTCTAACTCCCATAAACATATGTATTTACTCAGCAATTACAATTTAAACAACCCAAGGGGCAGCTTAATCACTTGTATCAAAGGGAGTAGAGGAAAGCTTCTGGGATCTTGTAACAAAAGAAATCAAAGTAGCATTTGCACTTAAAAGAGAACAAAAGAACTTCACTCTTCACCAAGCAGTAACACTTTCTTCTCAAAAACCCCCAGAGTTCCCTAGACAGATAGCTAAAAGAAAGGCCCAGCCCCAAATCACAGAAGCTGAAAAGCCCAGGGCTAGGAGAGCTGAGAAAGACCCAGTTTCTTACAATGTGTGCAGGCCTGCAGTAGAAAGACCATTCTTGAAGCCTAAGAGTTCATATGCTGTCTTACATTATTTTTGGATGGTACTGGAATTTGAACTCAGGGCCCTGTGTTTCCTCCATAGACATTCTATATTGAGACATGCCTCTGGCTTCTTAAATTTAATACCAGTTAACACTGACGTTAGCTGTGAAAACTGGAAGACACCCTCTTACTCAGTTTACATTTAATGCTGACCCCCAGCCTTCCCCCCACAGTGCCATTTCTACATTTGGGGGGAATGAGTGTCAGTTGGTAAAAAGAATGGGCAACTGTCCATATCTGATAAAGCCAAAAAGCACCATGCCTTTTGGCCACAGGCTCCCTCCACAGCAGAGAGGACACACAGGTATGATGTATGAGGACATCATCTCATGAGAAACCCCATCACCCTGGAGACAGGTGGCTACTCCATCACCAGAAGAATGAATGGTTACAGCAATAAAGATAGCATGCCTGCTAGAGCGCCCCATGGCTAGAGCTCAGGGGACACTGGGTAAAAGCCAGACAGGAAATGAAATCTGCCATGTGATTCCAAGTATGTCAAGATCAAAACCAAGTAAAAACCAACTTGGGGCCTGGGCGCTGTCCCTGAGTTTTTTCATTCAAGGCTAAGCATTCTACCACTTTTGAGCCATAGCACCACTTCCAGTTTTCTGAAGGTCATTTGGCACTAAAAGTCTCACAGACTTTCTTGCTCATGCTGGCGTTGAACCATGAGCCTCAGCCTCTTGAGAAGCTAGGATTACAGGTGTGAGTACTGCTGGTACTAGTGCTTGACTAAAGGCTTACTCTCACTTGGTTTTTCCACTAAGGCTTTACCACTTGAGCCACACCTCTATTTCTCCCCCTTGCTAGTGAGTTGGAAGTAAGCCTCATTGTCTGGCTTTGAACTACAATCCTCTGATCCCACCTAGGAGTAGCTACAGGCACAAAGCTCAAGTGCCTGGCTCTGTCTCAAGGTTTTGTTTAGTCTTGTGGATGGTTTCAATACAAGAGGCCTTCCTTACGGTAACCAGAGGACTCAGGATTAAACAGGAACAACAGGTTGTCTTTGCTGGAGTGAGATCGGGGCTGAACTCTAACACCAACCCCCAGCCTACATGTAACTTAGGATCCACTATAAAACAGCACCTTGTAGATGGGAAATACATTATTCATAGCTCAGTAAATACAGAAACTTGCAAGACTAATTTCAGCCATTTCTTGAAGGACACAGGAACTCTGAGTACACTGAGATCCAGTAAGCACAAGATACTGGTCAGTGTATAGAATATGCCTTTCCCTCCTCTTAGACAGGAGAATAACGACCTAGGCTCCCGTTTCCTCCTGCAGGAAAGGATGCACTTCAGTGCTGCCCTGACCTGCTCTGTATCCAGGAAGTCAACATGTGGCTGTCTATTCTGGAATCTAGATTCACCAGAGATGGGGAATAAACCAGAGAGGATCAGAGCCAAATGCTAGTGGCTCACGCCTGTAATCTAACTACTCAGGAGGCTGAGATCTGAGGACTGCAGTTCAAGCCAGACTGGGCACAAGTCTGTAAGACTCGTATTTCCAATTAACCACCAGAAAACTGGAAGTGGTGCTGTGGCTCAAATGCCAGAGCTAGCTAGTTTTGAGCAAATGAGCTCAGGGACAGCACCTAGGTCCTAAGTTCAAGCCCCACAACTACAAAGAAAACCCCCACAAGGCCCAGTAAGTACTAGCACAATGTGGGGAGAGAACAGTTTCAATGGATTAATAAGGAACTCAGGTACATGAATGAGTTGTCACCAACAGTGACCACCTTAAAAAAAATAACATTGGTGTCTCAAAACTTCTTACTCAGCTCCAAAGGTATTCTCTACAGGAGTTTTAACTTTGAAAGAAAAGATACTGGGGCTGGGAGTTTAGCCTAGTGGTAGAGTGCTTGCCTAGCAGGCACGAAGACCCAGGTTCAATTCCTCGGTAACCACATACATAGAAAAAAGCCGGAAGTGGTACTGAGGCTCAAGTGGTAGAACTCTAGCCTTGAGAAAGTCCAAGAACAGTGCTCAGGCCCTGAGCTCAAGCCCAGGACTGGCAAATAAATAAATAAATAAATAATAAGATATTAAGGATAATGTGAAAGCTTTTTTGTTCTTTTCCAGTCCTTGGGCTTGAACTCAACCTGGGCACTGTCCCTGAGCTTCTTTTGCACTCTGCCACTTAATTCGCAGCACCACTTTTGGCTTTTTCTATGTATGTGGTACTGAGGGATTCCTGCATGCTAGCAAGCACTCTGTTACTAAGCCACATTCCCAGCCCAATGTGGAAGCTTTTTAAAGGTATTCGTAAGAATATGCAGCTCTGTAAAGACGCTATTAATCTTGGCGTTTATGAACTTGTCTTCATAGCCATCCTGTGCGGCAGGTTCAAACAGACAACTAGGAACACAGTTCTGGAAAAGCCAGGTTCCCAAGGAGTCAACTAACCTTACTAAGAGATTTACTAAGTGGTAAATCTTAAAGCTTCCTCCATACACACACCCCTTTGTCACCAACTGTTGGGAGTGACAGCTAACTACACTAGTCAAGAGCATGGCTGAGGCAGGCCATTCCCCTCCGCTCCCATCCTCCCTCAGAGCACTCCAAGTGCTGGACCGTAAGCAGCCTTGGGCGCTGCGATCACACCACCCATCTTCTGGGGGCCGGTGGGAAGGGGCACTGAGCCAACCAGGGGTGTCAATAGAAACCTCCAGAAAGCGCCCAACATGTCCTGACTGACCACTCCTGGGCCCACGCCCTGAACAATCACACACACACACACACACACACACACAATCTCTGCTATCATGTGGTTCAAAGGGTTGCTTTTCAGTCTGATCAAAGGGAGAATTACTTTTGCACTTGTCATATACATTTTATAATTTGACAATATATTTCATTTTTCCATAAAAGTTCTAACAAAAATATACTTTTTCCTTAACTTAAAAATACAGTTCAGAAAGTAAAATTTGAGTTATCATTCACAAAGAGTAGTGAAAGAAGAATCCAGTGTCACACGGACATCTCATTCCATGAGCTTGACTTTGTCCTTTATCAACTTGAAGGTGGGGTTCTTGCTGATTTTCTTGTTGAAGATGACCAGGAGTTCCTCCTCGGATCTGTGGTGATCATTCATCACCGTGTGATACTGAGCTAAAACCTTCACAAACAGAAGCCAGTGTCAAGAAAGCAAACTGTCCTGGAAAGAGACCTTACAAGAGGTTCTTTCTGTGTCCACATTGGGCAGCAGTGCAGTAAAAGCAGGCCAGGTGCTGGTCACCCACAGAGGGCTAAGACACTGCTCTAGAATCTGCAAGAGAGCAAGTGTCTAGAACCATCATCTTCAAGCCCAAACCTTAGAGAGAGCTGCCCTGCCTAGACCCAGTTCTAGCTCCAACCCCTGAAGGGCTTAGACAGCAGCCTGAAAACCACTAACAGAGGAGGGAGTGTCTGCCACCTCTCTTCCATAGTATCTTAGTGTACATTTAAGGTTAATTCCAGCCTACCCTAGGTTAGTTCATGCACCATACCTTTTTCTTTAGCTTTTTGACCGACAGTTGGTTGTCAGAGGCCTGCCTCAGAACCGCCTTAATCGTTCCCTTCCAGTTGAATTTACCTACAATGTGAAGAACACACAAGACGCAGCTTTGTTGTATCATTAGAAAGGGAAAGGGACAATCTGTATATTTGTTTGCATTCTGGGACATGACCTGGTCCTCTTGTACACACGATGCCAAAGCACCACGAGGCCATTCATGCATCTGTCCAACCCCAGGAACCCGGAGGGTACATGGGCCCCTCCTGTGTACCCGTTCCCACAGGTGACAGACCCATGACATGCTCTTGTGTCTGATGTACTGGACACCCACTAAGATGGGGGCTGCTGGAGCACAGCAAGGAAGAGGAGGTGAAGCAGCTGGGCCCTGACCAAGGCGCTACGACAGGAGCAATCACACAAGTCATGCACCCAGGGTCAGCGGGGAAGCAGGAGAGGACACAGAGTGGATACCATGCAGCAAACCTAGGAGGAGGCCGGGGACACTGGTGGCCAGATAGCTCTACACAAGGAGACACCATGAATGGGCCAGAAGTGCAGAGGGCAGCAGCCATGAGTGCCAGAAGCTGTGCACGATGCGAGGCAGGACAAGAGAAGCTACTGGGGAGAGGGGGTGGAAAGCAATGTCTTAGAAAGCCACCCTGGGCTCGTCTAAAATCCCAGCAGCAACACAGTGCGACACGCCAGACCTGCAACGTCTTCAAGAAAACCCATCGTTAATGGGTACCCCTGGGAAGGGATGGAACCTTTAAGAGTGCCCCGACCTTCAAGGGGATGAGGGGACCCGGTCGCTTCTTCTTTTCTCTTCTGGCCTCGGACTGGAACCCCTGAAACCGTGAGCCAAAATAAATTTCTCTTTTATGGAGGGTGGGAGTGTCATTCCTGAGGCTTTAACTCAGGACAGGAAGCTGTCCCGGAGCTTTTGTGCTCAAGGCCAGCTCTCTAACCACTTGAATCACAGCTCCAATTCTGGCTTGTTGGTGGTTAATTGCAGATAAGAGTCTCACAGACTTCCCTGCCCAGGCTGGCTTTGAACCATGATCCTCGGATCTCAATCTCTTGAGTAGCTACAATTACAGGTTTGAGCCATAGGCACCCAGAAAGCATCTCTCCTTTCAACTGACGACCCAGGCATCTGTTCCATAATGGAATGTTAACACAGATTCCAACCCAGCCCAAAGTCAAAGGGACCAGACCCAGCAGTGCTTACTCACTTACCCCACAGCACGGATGCGACTTTTAAAATGCTCTACCATGCTGCTGGAGGCAGGATGCTGCCAGAAGTGTCCAGCCATCTCCCCAGGGGGCTCTCCTGGCCCTTCCCCTACTCAAAAGCCGGAAGACACACCTTTCCCAGGAGCCTCCAGGGCCTCCACTTCTCCATCGTCAGCCTGTTCTGGAAGCTTCATTTTCTTCTTAGGGTCTGCTTCAGCTGTTGGGAAGATTAAGAACAAAGCTGCTGTATCGTGGCCATTATCAAGAGCTGTCCTGGCGCTCCACGCCCTCCAGGTGTGCTTCTCCTGGCTCAGCACCGTGGGGTGAGGTCACCTGCTCGGGCGATGCCGGAGCGCAGGCGGCCCGGAGGCTGTGGCAGACCCCACGCCACAGCCTGACCACTTGGGAAATGAGGACCCAGCACACCAGCTGGCCACCTACTTTCTGTAGGCCTCCGCTTCCTTTTTCCCGCCACTGCCTTCGCCTCTTCTTTGCTGGCATCCTCCCCAGGAGCCCTGGCTCGGGTGGCGCCCTGCGCTGCACACTGGCCCTTCTTCTTCTTCTTGACTTTCTTCCCGGCCAGGCCGTTGGCTATGGAAGCCGCCTCCGCCTCCGCCTCCACCTCTGCCTCCAGTCCCTGTTTGCGCTTCTTAGGCTTCTGGCCACTCACGTTTTCTTGGCATTTTTCTAGTTTCAGTTCTTTCTTTTCCCTTTTTCTATTCTTCTGCCGTTCTTCCTTTCTTTCTCTTTTATTCTTTTTTACTTCTGCTTGCTCCTCTGTGGGGCCATTTGCCTTTGAGGACAGAACCTTGGTGGAGACTTCAACCTTGGTGGAAACTTCAGCCTGCGGCTTCTCTACTTGGTTGGGTGGCTGCCGATCCAGCTCCTTATCAGGCAGAACCAAGACACACACATGTAAAGAGCAGAGCTAACTGCACAGACATTGATACCCACATTATTCATGTACATGCAGAATAAACTGCTCAAGATGAGTGGTCTTATAACCTCTCATTTTATGCCGGTGGCCTTTTTCTTTTCTTTTCTTTTTTTTTTGCCAGTCCTGGGGACTGAACTCAGGGCCTGAGCACTGTCCTTGGGCTTTCCTCAAGGTTAATACTCTACCATTTGAGCCACAGCACCACTTCTGGCTTTTCTATATATGTGGTATGGCAGAATCCAACCCAGGTCTTCATGCATGCTCGGCAAGCACTCTACCACTAGGCCAAACTCCTGGCCCCATCAGTGGCCTTTTAACAGCTAAGGTACAGCAATTAAATATAAGATAGGCAAAATGCCCACACTCTACCATGCACTGAATAGATTATTTTCATTGCACAGAGAACAAAAGAATGAAGCATGAGGTCATGGAATTCCTGCTCATAATTCAGCTTATTTAAATTTACAAAAAAAAAAAAAAAAGGAGCACTTAAGTATGGTAGAAGTCACCAGGTTAGGAATCCACAGACCCGGGTTCAAGTACCAGTTCTGCCCATCTGGAACTACGTAGGTGAGTCAGCACACATTATCTACTCTGATTCTATTTCCTCATCTATAAAACGGAGGCAAACCTAACTACCTCACATAGATGATTCTGAGTAAGAAGAGAGAAGACAGAGACAGGTCATGAGCCACTCAACAAGCCAGCCCAAGGCATGGGATGCTTGGCTCATTCAGGTACTAGACAAGATACTGTTACTGTCCTATCTTCAGGTGAGATGGTCACTGTAAATGGACCGTCAGGGACACCTGTGCAGGTAATGAACCTGCTGTGGTGTGGCTGCTCCTCAGAGTAAGGTGCTAGAGACCTGGTCCCTAGTATGGAGGTGTTGAGCCCTCAAGGGGTGACTTCCTGGGAGAAGGTCAAGTCACTGGTGTTGCCCTTGGTGAGCTAGCTCTTGTGTGCTCATTGCACAAAGCCCCTGACTCTTCCTGGCTTCCTATGTTACGGCATCTTTACTTCCTCGAGGGTTCCCACCTCAAGTCATCTGCTACGCTGTGATTCAGCCAGGGAGACCCTCATGACACTCCACAGTTGGGGCTGCCCAAACTAAACCTATTTTCTATATGAAGTGCACAGCCTCAGGTACAGCAAGCCGCAGAACACATAACACCACAGAAAACTAAGTATGTGCTCTGGGATAAAACAGACTTTCCACCTATGACCCATTTAAAATGAGCACACGGACCCCACGTGAAAAGGGGTCCTGTTCCTTGCAGTACTCTCTAAGCCCTGGTCTCAAGAGATGAGCTGGGCCCTGCACCTGCAGAGGAAGCAGAAGAAGCAGGCATCTGCAGTCCTGCATTCCCATCTTGCTCCATTCACCACACAGATGACACAGCACAGCTCGCCTCTCCTCCTCTGAAGGGAAGATAAATGATTTCCCCCTAGGGGTTCACAGACATAAAACTGGCAGGCCCCTGAGGGAAAGAGGCCAAGAACAAATCTAGAAAAGATTTAGGAGGAAGACTTAAAGACAGTGAAGTTTCTTTCTTCTGGTACAGAATTGTTAGGATGTTATCAGCTTCCTGGTACTGTAATGATAAAGTTCCATTTTAAACCCCACATTCTACATAAACTTGGGAGCAAATAGCTCCCAAGAAAGTCTTACTAGAATAAGACCAGTCAGAACCTCACTGTGTTTTGAAACTATTGATAAAACTTTAAAAATGTAATTCAATTAGTGGGGAAAAGTTGAAAATTAATAATGTCTTTAAAAGATATCAAACCAAGACCTTCTGCATGAATGCTCCAACTCTGGGATCATACACCATGAATTATTTTCACTAATATTTTCACAGTCATGGTAACGGCTTGGTGTCCCCAAACCATGGGTATGCTCGGCATGCCACCGAGGACCTTTGTGAAAGGGTTCCTCAGCCTGTTTGCCTTTCCTTTCCAAGTTATTTGATATTTTTGCTTGGGATCTGACCCAGACAAAGCCCCCAGTGAGAGAATAGAGCAATGGTACAGCAGTGATTTGCACTAGGCCTGTTCCTGCTCACTGCAGCTCCTGCCTGACTTCTAAATCCACCACGACTTAGCTCATACTGTTACCCAAGTCTATAGTTAAAAATGTCTACACAGGGCCGGGAGTTTGGCCTAGTGGTTAAAGTGCTTGCCTAGCATGCATGAAGACCCGGGTTCAATTCCTCGGTACCACATACATAGAAAAAAGCTGGAAGTGGTGCTGAGGCTCAAGTGGTAGAGCTCTAGCCTTGAGAAAATTCCAAGGACAGTGCTCAGGCCCTGAGCTCAAGCCCAGGACTGGCAAGAAAAAAAAAAATGTCTACATAATAAGGAATTCTTTTCTGTACTGAGTCTAGTTTGTTTCTTCTCATAAAGGTACAAAGAGGCCTTTCTCTGAGAAATAAGGCTATCTTGATCTTCAGATACACTCCATTTTATCATTGCTAATTACTTTTGCTACCTCACAAATCTAAAACCAGATCTAAAGCCCAGTGCTGGTGACTCATGCCTGTATCCTAGCTACTCAAGAGGTTAAGCTGTGAGGATTATGGTTCAAAGCCAGCCTAAGCAAGCAGGTCTGTGAAAATCTTATCTCCAATTAACCACCAAGAAAGCTGAAAAGCTCAAAGTGGAGCGGTGACTCAAATGATAAGAGTACCAGTCGAGCAAAAAAATCAAAAGCCTAAAGACAGAGCCTAGGGCCCTACAACATCACTAAAATAAATACTTACACTTATACTACTGGAAGCTTCAGAGAAGATATTCCACACCTGCTCCAGGACAGATTCATTATGAATTTTTAAACTGTTCTTCATCCAATTCTGTAAGGAGCAAAAAGAAAAGCACTTACCCCATTTGACAAGCACACACAAGCTTAGTCACTGATGGACCACCACCCCTGAGCCTGGCAAGTCAATTAAATCCGTACCTGAAACTTTGCTTTTTTTCTAGGAACATTGTCAAAAGCACTGATTTGCTCTAAAAGTTCTCTCACTTTGGGGGTGACATTGGGTTTCTTTATTAATTCATTAATTTTCTACGAAAAAAAAGATTAACAACGGATTAATTTCACGAAAGCTAAATTTTTGCACAATTAAAGTGGTGTCTATGGTCTAAGTCCAAATTCTGTATTTATGTCTATGCTTACAAATATATAGATTTTCTTCTTTTTCTTTAACTTTCTATGCTGGTACCAGAGTATGAACTCAGGGCATGGTGCTCTTGCTTGGCTTGCTCTCGCAAATCTGGCACTTTACCACCTAAGCCATACCTCCAACCTGGCCTTTTGCTGGTTATTTTAAAGTGAAGATTTTTCTGCCTGGGCTGGCTGCCTCCAACTCCTAGCCTCCTGAGTAGTCAGGATTACAGGTCCCTGGCTAGAAATATATACATTAACTCCTCCTCCCTCCCCCCCCAGTCCTGGGGCTTGAACTCAGGATCTGTGCACTGTCTCTTGAGCTTCTTTTTGCCACAGTGCCACTTTCAGCCTTTTCAGTTTATGTGGTACTGAGGAATCAAATCCAGGGCTTCCTGAATGCTAAGCAAACACCATACCACTAAGCCACATTCCCAGTCTGTGTACATTAACTTTTATTAGGGTCCTAGCCAGAGCAGTTTGGCAGGAAAAATAAAGCTTTCTTAGTTGGAAAGAAGAGATTTTCATTCATTGGTAACTTGCATATCCAATTGTGGTTGTATGCGTATAAAATCTTAAAAGAGTCCACACAATTTTTTTCTAAGAAAAATTGTTAGAAAATGGTTACAACCAGTATAACAATCAGCAGAGGAAAATAGACAGCACACGAGAGACCTTTTTCCAGTCCTCTGCAGTCTGGGGGAAACCCAGCAAACATTCACATCATTCTCCTGTGGCTGCTTGATTCTGGGATTCTGGTTGCTTCCTTCTGTGTACTTCCTGCATTATTATGATTTCAGAAAACACGAGATGTAGAAGAGCAGAGTGCTGGAATGAAATGGCCAAGGCCATGCCAGCCTCCAGGGAAGAAGCTGCTGGTTCAAAACCAAGCCAGTCTCCTCCTCTGTAAACGTCAGTTCAGGCTTCGCAAGTTGTCACAACTGCTCACGGCTGCCTTTGTACCACTAAAGCAGCCAAAGACCACACATAAACCAGTGGGAAGGGCTGTGTTCCAGTGAAACTTCACTTACAAGAATTGGCCTGTGGGCTCTGGTGTGTCCCACGTCTGCTTAAGAGGACTCCGTTGAGAGCAGATGGAGAAGATGACAGCAGAGGAGCCTAAGGATGCCCTCTAGTGGTCTGAGAACCCCAGAGAGGGGGACTGTGGGAAGAGGATAATGTTTGCGAGCATGCACAGCACTGAGCAGATATCAGGTCCGTTATAAATGGAGCTGCACTACTGCGGGGATCACTCAACTCAGGGAGGAGCTGTTACTTTCAACCCAGGGGCTTCCTTCAGCGTTCTGTCCTGCAGAGGAGGGTCAGCAGCATTCTAGAAGCTATACCTCTCAGTCCCATCAGGATTTCATTGCTTTTGTCATTTATGTTTCACATGTTCTCATTTTAGGCAGAAAACGCTTTATTTTGAGAGTGTCCATTTTGTCTGACTCTGAGGACGTGTATGATAAATGGTTTGTGCTGTAAAGTCACATTATGATTAGGAGAGAAAGATTAGAAAGGTTACATTTGGCTCTGAAAAGGTAGTGAGAATTCTCAACTATTTTTGAGACAAATCTGTCAACACGGAGATCAAGGACGAAAGGCGTAGCAATTGTATTAGTAGTGTGAAAATAGAGACAATTCTCATGAAGGCCTAGATTGCACTAGGTCTATCCCAAGCTATGATGCTTCTGGAACCAGCATGCGTTGGCAACCCACTGATCTCAAGGGTGTCAGAGCAGCACAGGACAGGTCAGGAGGGTGTTACCTGGATCCAGGCCTGTTGCTTCACATCCCCTTTGTGGGCCTTCCCCTCGTAGCCCTTGCCTCCATACTTCTGGTCTTCACTGATGCACTTCACGTGGCTTTTATAGTCATCGCCCCTGAAAGTGGTTCAGAGTCTCACAATTAAATTGGAGCCAAGGGTGGGGGCTCTCCTAGGGGTGCTCCCCCATCTGCCCACTGCACAAACACCCTGGTTCCTTGATTACTTCCTGGTTAGGCTCATCTCCTCTGTGGTGGGCACATCTTAGTCCTGCGGTAACAAAAACCGCCCCAAAGCCTTAGACCTGGCCCTGGCCACAGGGGCAAGTGTCACTGCACGATCACATGTGGATAAAGCTCTTTTAAAGACTCACACCCATTTTACCTGACTCTTCCATTTTATTTATTTATTTTACATTATTCTTAGCTTAGCAGCATCAAGGCTTCCAGAACTGTAGTGGCTCCCACTGAGGCCTGGTTCTCCACAGTGGCTCTGCCTAAATGTACAGAACTTACCAGAAATCTTTACCACAGTCAATACAAGAAAGGCACTCGCAGTTTCTGCACACAGACACGTGCTTTTCCACTTGTATTTTCTTTATTGATTCACCACATGCATTGCACGTGAAAAATACCATTTTTATCTATATGACTAGATATTCTCAATCCAAGAGAGGTTTTAACTCTTGTCCTGGAAGAAAAAAAAAAAAGAGAAATGAAACTTCTATTCCCGTAACGACTCAACTAACTTTTCAACCATAACTTCACAGGAAAATAACAGATTTAAAGTGAACCCACCACCAAATACAATCATCCCAGTAAGTAAAGTATCACTGGTACCACTCTGGTGTGTGCTGAGCCGGTGCAGCACTATTTAACGAGCTTTACTGGGTCAGTTTATGTAGTCCTCGAGATGGCTCTATAAGCTGAGGAATGTCACTGTTCAAATTCTACTCGAGGACACGGAGGTCCAAAGACACTAACCTGGCCCAGGACACACAGTCACACAATCAGGCTTTACACGTGGCAGACTGGCAGTACAGAAAAACTGGGTTACTGGTGTTATGGGTAAGTCTGCCTTTCCCTAATACCCTCAAGCTCTTCCCTGATCCATCCCTACAATTGCCATTAAATATATATATATATATATATATATATATATATATATATATATATACACATTAGGGGAGGGAAAGGGGAGAAATACATGGGTAACAATGTTCGAGAAGAAATGTACTCACTACCTTACATATGTAACTGTAACCCCTGACAAGAAGTTAACATTTAAGAAATACACAAAGTCAAGTCTGCAAAAGGCATCATCACAAGTTAGGTGTGCACTTGAAAGACTTCAGGTCCCCAACACAAGGGCACAAGTGAGGGAGTGCAGGGTGGCCGAGAGGCCTCACACAGGTCGAGTACAGGCATGTGCATGGACATTCCTGTAGGGTGGCTGGTACCACAGGTGTTAAGTGATGACTCCCAGATGCAAGGTCTCCTCCTCAAGGCTTGTACCCAGCCACAGAGTACTGGGTACTGCAGGGCTCCAGCCCTAGAAGTGCAGGCTGTTGAATAGGCCTGACATCAAATGTGTCATTATATAAGCACTTAAAATCTTATCTGTGTGCGTGCTCTGTCACAAATATTACAGAAGTCCCCATGACTATCTATGCTTCCATAATCATCCATCACAAGTCTCATAGGAAAAATACTGAGAACTATTCAAATCAGAATTGTCCTCACTATGAGACTCAGAGTGAGGGTCAAGTACTCTTCCACATAAATTCCTTGTTGACCTCATTCAAAGGAGCTACCCCTGTTATAATCTCCAGGCCACTGCTGCTAAGCTCACTGCGGAGCCCAGCCCACTCAACCTTGAATGGAAATGTACAGGCGCATCCTGTCTAGCTGTCCAGCATGTATGGAAACCCAGCTGGCCACCCGTGGACACCAGCTCACCTTCCACACCAGGGTAGGTTAGGAAGGAAACTCATGAGGTCAGCTGCAGCTGGCACCACCAGAGGAAAGCACGCAGGACGAGCCTGGGAAGGGTAGTCATCTGCTTGCTGGAGATGGTGACAGGCACAGCTCAAAGGCAGGACCACACTCCCACAAACACAGTCTCCCATTCTTGGCAAAGCAAAGCAGAAGGGTCCAGCAAATGGAAGAATGGAAGAAAATCAAATGACTGCAGATGGATACACAGTGTAGAAGCAGCTGTGACAAGACAAATGACCTGCCCCAAAAGCTCTTTTTGTGTGCTGGTACTGGCGCTTGAACTCAGGCCTTTACTTAGTTCATTCACTCAATGTGCCCTACCACTTAAGCCACAGCTCTGCTTCCAGCTTTTTGCTGGTTAATTGGAGATAGGAGTCTTGGGAACTTCTTATTGACTTCAGATTATGAACCTTAGCCTCCTGAGAAGCTACGATTACAGGCATGAGCCACTGACATCTCACTAAAAAACTTAAAGCCTTTTATTTTTCTAGTAGATCACAAGCAAGGGTACAGTAAAGCCAGCAGCACAATCATGTTCAATGCAGCACAGCCAAGATTATCAGTTCAGATGCCTCTCAATGGACCGATGGATCAAGAAAATTATATATATATATACATATATATATATATGTATACACACACACACAAAATGGAATTTTACACTTCCATCAGAAAGAATGATAGTTGTACCATTCATCAGGAAAGGGAAAGTGGAAAGACTCGGATAAATAATACTAAGTGAAATAAGCCAGACCCAGAGAAGAATAAGTTGCGTAGTGTCCCTCATTTGTAGCAGCTAGAATTCACCTACACATCTATAAGTAAACATACTAGGTAGCATACAAGTAGTTACAAATGTATTAACAAATATGGTAGACTCAGGAGAATACAAATAATGTAATTCCTTACAAAGATAAAGTCAAAGCCCAACAAAATAGGCACTAGGACACAAGGACTTGCAAGAAAGGGGATAGGATCAAGGAAAGAGAGGCAGATGAAGGAGAGAAAGGTGAGGGATATAATTTTGTACATGCCACAAAATTAATAGAAGTAAAGGAAGGAGTAGGTTGAAGGGACAAGAGAATGTTGAAAGGGGTGACAGGGACTCAAAATGCATTCCACCTGGGCTACCGAGGACCACTCTGTCCTGTTCAAGGGGAGAAGGGTAGATAGATAGAAAGGCTTCAGCAGACCTTAAGATCCAACTGGAGGGCCATCCCTCCCTCCATTCTCCATCCACAGGGCCATGTGCAGTGGAAGTGCTGTCAAGAATTAGAGGCCTGCGGGAAAACAGGGAAGTAAAATGCAAGAACAAAAAGAAGCAAGGGATGTGGACAGAAAAGCACAGTATACTTGCCAACTCTGGGGATGGGAGTAGGCCACATGTCTACCCGAAAAACCTTTCAGCCATTTACGCTGGTCTCGCGTCTGTATATTGAGGCAGGCGGGACAGCCTCTTTCTGTGTGTTGTAGGATGAAATGCAGCAGTGCTTCTCTTGCCTGGCTAATGAGATCACACCTATTAGGAGCTTAGTCTTGAGGACACCTCACTCAAGCCCTCACCCTAACGAATGTTCATCATTCCACAATACGTGCTCTCTTATGAGGGTGCAGGGAATGACAAGCTCAGAACCATCAACAACCCAACTGCAGGTGTGCAGACCCTGTCCTAGTCCAGGCTTACCACCAGCTTTGAAAGGATCCTGTGCAAAGCAACAATGCAAACATGGCTCCAGGAAACAAGCAACAATGTATCATTCAGATGACAGGAGAGAGATGAGAAGTCATCATTTCAGCTGCATTAACACTCAGTGTATCAAACACTAGGCTCAGAGGCTCAACTCTTATCCTTCCAGTGTAAAAAAGACAAGTTTCACAAAGCACCTAATACCAGACACTCCCTCTTCCTCGCCTCTCTTCCAGCAAATCCTAACAGTCATGGTAACTCTGGGTCTTCCTTTAGAGGGCTGGGGGCAGCTCAGCTCTCATGCAGTTCAGTGGACATTTTATTTACTGAGCACTATGTGTTTATCAGAGCTATGCCACCCAGACACACACAGACCTCATGCAAGCAGCTAGGTCCTCGTGGGCACTTCTGCCCAGGTTCCTGTCTACCCAGTGCCACCAAGAAAGGGCCTGAGTGCACAACAAAGCCACTTCACATTCATGACCCAGCCCCAGGAGAGTGGGGACCATACCACCACTGCCCACCTGAGACCTGCCCCACTGGCAGCAAGTGGCTGAGGCAGACAGTCCAGGCAATAGGCCCAGGTCCAGCTCTATCTCTAACCTTCCTACCTTCCTATTTGAGATCTTCATCCAAAGTTGTTGGGGGGGGGGGCATTCACATATTTGTAAATATATGTAAATATTTGAAATATCTCCAAAGCCAGCCCACACTGGTCAGCAGACCACCCATGTGACAGGCGTGACCACAGGGTTGAAGGCAGCATTGCTGAGTTGGAAGGCAGAAAGAGCTGCTAGCAAGACTGGAAACTTGCAAAGGACGCTGAGCATCCTGGTCTTCTCCTACCAAGGTGTGGGCCATGGCATGCTGGACTGGGTCTGGACCTGCCTCAGCCAATGCCAAAGATCCCCCAAAACCCAATGTCTTCAAGGTACCTTAATTTCTGCCATCCGTCAAACAGGCTTAATCTCCTCCTAAAAGCACTGCATGGAACACAGCAGAGCCCTCCCCAACTGCAGAAAGACTTGCCTGGGATGAGTCAGAGTCAAACAAATTTGCCTGTTCTCTCACCCTGTTCCCAGAACATCCCCAGTAAGTTTGCTTCAGGGATTAGAATTTAGAGTGAAGTTTAAATCTTCTTTTTGTACATGTTTTATTTTTTGCTTTCTAATAAAAATAGCATCCCTCCCCTTTTGATGGTAGCTGGGGTTTGAACTCAAGACCTCGGACTTGATAGGCAAGGTCTAGACCACTTGAGCCATACCTCCCCCCTTTTTGGCTTTAGTTTTTTTTTTTTGGTCAGTCCTGGGCTTGAGCTCAGGGTCTGAGCACTGTCCTTGGACTTTCTCAAGGCTAGAGCTCTACCACTTGAGCCTCAGCACCATTTCCGACTTTTTTCTATGTATGTGGTACCGAGGAATCACACCTGGGTCTTCATGCATGCTAGGCAAGTACTTTAACCACTAGGCCAAACTCCCGGCCCTTTAGTTTATTTTTCAGACAGGATCTTCTGGCTTTTTTGTTGTTTTGTTTTTGTTATTTATTTATTTATTTATTTATTGCCAGTCCTGGACTTGGGCTCAGGGCCTGAGCACTGTCCTTGGAGTTTCTCAAGGCTAGAGCTCTACCACTTGAGCCTCAGCACCACTTCCGGCTTTTTGCTATGTATGTGGGGTACCGAGGAATTGAACCTGGGTCTTCGTGCATGCTAGGCAAACACTCTACCACTAGGCCAAACTCCTGGCCCCTTATTATTATTATTATTATTATTATTATTTTTTTGCAGTTGGCTTGAACTTAGGGCCTGGGTTCTATTTTGCTCAAGGGCAGCACTCTACCACTTAGAGCCACGGCTCCACTTCTAGTTTTTGAGTTTTAAACTGGAGATAAAGAGTCTCAAGGGACTTTCCTGCCTTCCGCCGGGCAGGGCTGGTTTCCAATCATGATCCTCAGATTTCAGCCTCCTGAGTAGCTAGGATCACAGTTGTGAACCACCAGCATCCAGCAGACTTATTTTATTGTGGTTGGTTGTGGGGCTTGAACTCTGGGCTTGGGGGCTGTCCCTGAGCTCTTCAGCTCAAGGCTACCTACCACTCTACCTTACTGAGCCACAGTGCCACTTGGTTTGTTTCTTGTAAATTGGCTGGGACCACCAGCCTCCAACTGTGATCTTTCTACCTAAACCTCCCATATCCATAACAAAACTATGCTTTATTTGTTGCCATGAGGGTCTTGTTAAATTTTTTTTTTTTTTTTTAGCTAGCCTGGCCTGGAGTCCAGATCCCCTTTGATGTCTGTTGGGCTCCTGAGTAGTGAAGATTACAGGAGTGACACCATGCATGCCCAACCCTTTCCCTCATCTCCATTCCCCAGCGGCTCACCTTGAAAAGCGGACAACCACGCCAGTCCCAAAGCCCCACACGCATTCCGATTCAGCCCGAGTCACGGTGCTCTTTAAAACTTCAAAGTTTTCCCTCCTCTGTGCAATCCAAGGCCAGGCGCGCACGAGGCGGGCGGGGAGAGACTACAGACAGGCCTGGCTCCGAAGTGCAGACCAACACCAACCCTGCCCCACGCCTTGCACGTGGGTTCACGCATACCCGCTCTGCGGTGGGGGCCCCGGCCAGGTGTGGCATCCCCGGGGTGAGGACGGCGTCCCGGCACCGCGCCGGGCCTGGGGCCTGGCTCGGGGGGAGCCGGCTGTGCAGCAAAGTCAGGCCCCTCGGCCCCGGGGCCCCCTCGTGCTCCTGGAACCCTCCCCGGCTCCCCCCTCCCCAGGCTGGGCTCAGGGCCTCCCCCCCTTCCGACGAGGGAGGGGAGCCCCGCAAAGGGGTGGGGAGGGCGCGCCCTCGCCGGGTCTCCGGCCAGTGGGGCGCACACTGGATTCGATCGCCGCTCATCTGGTCTCGGGTAGGGACCGAGACGCTGCGAACAGCCTCGGACCCAAGCCCGAAGCCCGGTCCGCAGGGACCGACTGTCCGTCCGTCCATCCGTCCGGACACGGGCGCCAAGGCTGCGTCCACCTGTGCGCCCATGGCGCCCACCCGGACGGACCGCAGCCCTCGGCCTCCCCGTCTCCTGTCCCACCTCCCCGGAGCCCCGGGGCTGCGAGCAGCCGCCCCTCACCTCTCGCTTCTCAGCCGGGGCCACCAACGGCTTCCACCCGGCGCGGGGAACACGTGAAACCGCCGCCACCGCCGCCGCCGCCGGCCTCGGGACGCGCCGCGCAGAGATGAAGCCGGGGCAGTCTCGCGCGCCAGTGCGCAGCCGCGGCCACGCCCGGGGCGGAAGTGACGACACCGGAAGCCGTCCCCCGAGGGGGCGTGGCCCGGGTGGTGCCGCGGCCTGTGAGACCAGGCACTCCACGGGGGCCCCCGGCGAAGGCGCAGCAGCAGCGGCGGGGCGGGGAGCGGCGCGGCCTCCCGAGGTAAGGTGGCCGGCGGCCCTGGGGACCGAGGGCGGGTGGGGGCAGGCGCGGGTGGCGCGGCCTGGGTCGCCCGGAGCCGCCTTCGTCTGACGTGGGCTGCCGGCCGCGGCGGGAGTCGGCGCCCATTTGCCCGAGGCGGACACCCGAGGACCCCCTCGCGGCCTCCCGCCCCCTCCGGGCCCTGTCCCCACCGTGGGCGGCTTGATGCCCGGGTCACGTCGGAGGACGGGAGCTGCCGGAGACCACCGAGCGGGCCCACCTGGCTGGGCCTTCGTGCCGTCTAGGACCCTCCCGTGCCTCAGTGTCCCCACCCGTCCAACGGTCCCTGTGCTGTTGGGGACCTTGAAGGATTCCGTCAAGAGTGAGTGAGGGTAGGGGACTCCTCCAGTGCCTGCCACTTGGTAAGCGCGCAGTGAGCCTCACGAGGCCCCAGCTCGCTTGGTCAGTCACTGCCTTTGCTGGGTAGGTTGAAAGGTGTGAAGAGGGGAACTGTGAGAATGAACCTCGGGCTAGGGGGCCGGGGATGATGGGAGGGTGAGAGACAGGCATGCAAGAGCAGATAGGTTCCTCCAGCTGTTCTGACTGACATTTCAGTACGCAGCAGACCCGGTGGCTTTAGACAACAGAAATGCCTTTTCTTACATCTCCAGAGAGCGGAAGACCAAGATAAAAAAAAGAAGCCTGTACAGTTCACTTGCATCTGGAAACTGCCTCCTTCACTGCAAATGGCCTTCTTCCAGCCATACCTCTTCTTCTTTGCAGCTACACCACTGGGGTCTTTGTATCTCTTTTTTTTTTTTTTTTTTTGCCAGTCCTTGGTCTTGAACTCAGGGCTTGGGCACTGTTCGTGGGCTCTTGGGCTTTCTCAAGGACATTTCTGGCTTTTTTTTTTCTATGTAATGTGGTACTGAGGAATCCAACCCCGGTCTTCGTGCATGCTAGGCAAGCAGTCTACCACTAGGCCAAACTCCCGGCCCCTGTATCTCATTCTTTTGTCGATGTCATTCAGACTGGAATTGGATCTCATTTTATTCTAATTACCTCTTTAAAGGCCTGATCTCCTCACGGAGTCATATTCTGAAATGCTGAGGAGCACAGATGAGCATATATGAAGGAACTCACAAAGCTTTGCAACAAGAGTGACGGAATGGCCAAAAGGTTAAAAAGCAGTATGTTCCCAGTGTTTCAGTGCGCAGGGTACATTGGTGTGTCTCATTCTTGTTTGTGCTCACCCACATTTTCATTTGATCACCTTGAAAAGTCTGAAAGTATGAGTGGTACTGGCAGGAAGACGCTATGGGATGGCATAGCACGCAGGAATCTGCCTGTTTCTCCAGCTCCCCAAGTGATCCAGGATATTAGGATATTGTTCTCCAGGTTTACCTGGGATGCCGTGAATCTTTTTTCTTTTTTTTGTCTGTTGGTTGTGGAGCTTGAACTCTGGGTTTGGGTGCTGTCTCTGAGCTCTTCAGCTCAAAGCTATGGCCCTGTCCCTGGACTTGGGCATTGTCCCTGAGCTCTTCAGCTGAAGGCTATCACCCTACCCCTTGAGCCACAGTGCCACTTCCAGTTTTCTGGTGGTTAATTGAAGATAGGAGTCTCACGGACTTTAGTGTCCATCCAGAACTGGCTTTGAACCAGGATCCTTAGATCTCAGCCTCCTGAGTAGCTAGGATTACAGGTGTGAGCCACCGTGCCCCTCTGCTGTGAATCTCTGAGATAGGGTGGGGACAGTAGACAAAAGTCCTGCTAATTGTCAGTGTAGCTGAGGCTCCAGCCCACTATCCTAGACATATGTCTGAGGAGCCACAGGTAGTTCATTTTGGCTGGCGCATATGGTAATATGCCAGTCAGCTTTTTGTCACAAGACAAAGAATACCTGAAACAAGAGGAGAAAAGGTTGACTTTGGCTCCCTTCCAGTGGTTTCAGTTTATGGTTGACTCTATCCATCTCTTTGGGCCCGAGTTAAGGCTGAGACTGGTGGCAGTGGGAATGAGTAGCAGAGGAAGCTACTTATCTCATGACATCCAGGAAGCAGAGGGGGGGAGGGAAGAAGGGTGGGAAGGAAGGAGAGAGAAAAAAGAGAGAGGGAGGAAAGGATGAGGGGAGGGAAGACTCTTCAAGGGTATGCCTCCAAGGCCTTACTTTGTATATTTAAGCTCCACCCACAATTATCCACTTAGCTGTGATATCTGGGATGTCAGAGATGGATGTCAGAGACCCATGATCCAGTCATCTCCCAAGACCACTGTGAACAATGCAGCACAAGAGGCAAAGCCTTCTGTGTATCAATCTTTGAGGGGCACTTCATATCCAAACCTCATAACAGGAAATAACTAAAGAAAATGGTAGGAAGGAAGCAAGGGCCATGCAAAACATGTAGATTAGGGACTTGGGGCAGTACTCAAGTGGTAGAACGTTTGTCTAGTGAGAGGCCCAGGGTTCAGTCCAGGTTCTACTAAGCAGGAGAAGCTTAGGTTTGGGCTTAGTGATTTTTTTGGTATTGCTTGTGAACTGGTCATGTAGTCAGCCAAAACCAATAACAACGTTTAGTTTTTCAATGTAGCTGACTGACATTTTATTCCCCATAGTCTGTCCCAGTTTTGTTTTATTTCTTCCCATGGCTTCTTCCATAAACTGTCACCTTCTACACTGCATGTCAGAGCTCCTCCATGTGAGAGCTCTTCCTGTGTGCTCTCCCTGGGGCACACCCCTCTGTAAGGCCTCCTTTGGCCTTTGTCTGATTGTAGGAGTTCTTTTGACTTGAGGATTTCCTCCCCAAATAGGCTTCTAATTTTCTCCAGCTTCTCATTCACTGAGCTCTATGTAGTTGGTTACTAAGTAAAGCTTTGAGCTTAATTGATTTGCTTTTTTAGAACCTTATATATGTTTATATATGTGTATTCTTTTTAATTTGGCATCTTTTAAGTTGGCGTATTTCTAAATAGATCTCAGAAAATAATGTATACTGTCACGGTCATATTCTAGATTTGCTCATTTAAATTTTTTTTTTTTTTGCCAGTCCTGGGCTTGAGCTCAGGACCTGAGCACTGTCCTTGGACTTTCTCAAGGCTAGAGCTCTACCACTTGATCCTCAGCACCACTTCCGGCTTTTTTCTATGTATGTGCTACGGAGGAATTGAACCCAGGTCTTTGTACATGTTAGGCAAGCACTCTACCGCTAGGCCAAACTCCCAGTCCCTAGATTTGCTCATTTAAATAAATTCACAGCATTTCCAACACTTTAAAGAGTGCACACGGCCAATGGTGCTATATGGAACAATGAGCAAAGAGCATTTCACCTTTCACCGTGCAGGTAGCTGCCAAACTGCAGGGTCTGACTGCTGCCACACAGTTTTGTGGGAGTGACCAGAGGCTGGATCACTGTGCCAGTTCCTTCCATCCCCGTGGTGCCCATGAGTGTCCCTTACCTGTGTTCTCTCCCATAGGTCTCATGGTCAAGCATGGACCCTGTGGCTACTCACAGCTGCCACCTCCTGCAGCAGCTGCAGGAGCAGCGGATTCAAGGCCTGCTCTGTGATTGCATGCTGGTGGTGCGGGGAGTCTGCTTCAAAGCCCACAAGAATGTGCTGGCTGCCTTCAGCCAGTATTTCCGGTGTGTATCCCATCGCTTCTTCTGCCTGCAGGGGGAGCTCTTTTGACCTGGAAGCATTTTGGCTATGTGTTATTCAAGGATTTTTCTATCCTTATCTTTGAATTTAAACAAGCATAACGACTGTGGTGTTTCTTATTTTTTTTTTTTTCAGTTCAATAGTACCACAATAGTACCACTTTTGTTTTAGTAAAAAAAGGCTAAGATGTATGAGGAATGATCAAAACTTTGTAAGCTTCTCTTGATTTTAATTCTATGTATTTTCAGTACTCTGTATTTCTTTTCCTTTCAGCATAAAATAATTGAGGTATTGAATTTTTCTGCAATAAGAAGTCAGTAGAGGGGCTGGGAGTGTAGCCTAGTGGTAGAGTGCTCACCTAGCATGCATGAAGCCCTGGGTTCAATTCCTTGGTACCACATACACAGAAAAAGCCAGAAGTAGCGCTGTGGCTCAAGTGGCAGAGCGCTAGCCTTGAGCAAAAAATGTCCAAGGACAGTGCACAGGCCCTGAGTTCAAGCCCCAGGACTGGCAAAAAGAAAGAAAAAGAAAAGAAAGAAATTAGTGGAGGAAATATCCTATATGATGTTTTCCTTTTTTATTTTTTAAGGAATTTAGTTTTTGTGTTCCATTTAAAACCTTCAGTTTGAGTGCTCTAATCTCTTTTGCTTACATGAATTACAAACACTCACTGACACTAGCAGTCATGTTTCAGTGTACTGACTGTTGTTATAGCTGTTCAGTTTGAACAGGAGTCCCTGGCATAAGGGTGTTGACATTCGTGTCAGCACTCATGTGTGTCACTCGTAAGGAAGTATTGGCAGAGGGGCTGGTTGTTAACACATCACTGACTGTCATCCCTCCCACCAGGAGCCTCTTTCAGAACTCCTCAAGCCAGAAGAACGATGTTTTCCACTTGGATGTTAAAAACGTCAGTGGCATAGGGCAGATCCTGGACTTCATGTACACTTCCCACCTGGATCTCAACCAGGACAACATACAAGTGATGCTGGACACGGCACAGTGTCTGCAGGTTCAGAACGTTCTGAATCTGTGTCACACGTTTCTGAAGTCCACCCCCGTAGACCAGCCTCCCAGCCTGCCCTGCACCGGGGCCTTCTCCCTGCAGGGCGCTCTCACCCCAGACGCTGCCTGTGTCATGAGCGAACACTTTCCTCCTCACTTACTGCAGGACTGTCCAGCCGAGACCCAGCCTGGGAAGGTTCTAGATAGATCGAGTTCTCATGCTCCATCTGACAGTCTTCACCATTCCACAGGGGAAATGTCAAAGCAAGCCCCAGAGGCTCTGGATGGCAGCTGTGCAGAGCTGCCTTGCAAGCAGAATTACTATTACAAGCTGCGAGACTTGTACAGCAAGCAGTATTATAAACAGGCCGCTTGTCCCAGCCATGAGCGGGTGGCAGAGCAGCCCTTCGCTTTCAGTGCCTCTGCGGACCTGGCAGCTGTGGAAACACAGCCGTGTGCTGTCAATCATCCCGAATGCCTACTAGAGTCTTCAGAAGACTTACCCTCTACCTTCCTGGCCCCGCCACTCAGTGACCCTGCCCCAGACCCAGAGTCAGATGCCCCTTGCCAGCCACCTACCAGGCAGATGAGGCTCAAAAAGGCTGTTCACCTGAAGAAATTAAATTTCCTCAAGGCACAGAAATCAACTGAGCCAGCAGTGGAACCCAAGTCAACTGATGGCTTGGCAAAAAGGGCAGAACCTGCTAGTGAAGATGGGGGAGAGAAAGCTAGCAGCCCAAGCACTGAAGCAAAAGAACGCCAAGAGCTCGCCTCTGAGGACTTGAATTGTGGGGTCAGTGGGATGGAGAGGCCAGAGATCCCGGCCACCCTGGAGGAGCAGACCCAGGCCCTTCAGTGCCAGAGACAATATGCGTGTGAACTGTGTGGGAAACCCTTTAAACATCCGAGCAATTTGGAGCTGCACAAACGTTCTCATACAGGTACACCGGCAAAGTGCACAGCCGGGAAGGAGCTGCCAGGCCTCACGCCCTGCTGTCCTCATTTCTCTAAGAAGCTCTACTCTTTCTTGACTCGTCTGGTGTTCTTGACAGAATCGAGGGCACTAGCTGATGGGTTTTTTTTTTTTTTGTCAAGTTTTGTGATGTATCCTGAAGTTCTCTAGTTTTATAGAGCTGCTTCAAAAAGATGGCAAATTTACTATTTTTTTTTCCTGTACCTGTCCTGGGACTTGAACTAAGGGCCTGTGCACTGTCCCTAAGCATTTTTGCTTAAGGCTGCACTCTTCCACTTGAGCCACAGATCCACTTCTGGCTTTTTGCTGGTTAATTAGGATTAAGAGACTCATGGGTTTTCAGCCCAGGCTGGCTTTGAACTGCAGTCCTCAGATCTCAGCCTTCTGAGTAGCTAGGATTACAGGTGTGAGCCACTGGCACCAGTCAAAACCGGCAAACTTTTAGTTTTGATTTCAGTTAAGTTTTTGATAAACTGTTCATCTCTTAAGAAGTGCAGTTATTTTGATTCACTCAAAATTTACAACTATAAAGCTTATACACTGTATTCTTTCTTTAGAATTAGATTAAGCTTATTTTTCAAGTCACTGAGAGTTTAGATAGCTTATTCTATAAGTTCTCAGTAATTTGAATACTGATTTGAAAAAATAGTGATTTGGGGGGAAAATTTAGAATCAGCTTTAAGTATTTGATCTTTTCAAATGGAATATTCTCCAGTTTTAGACTGAATTTTCAAGGGGCTATCATTTTAATTCATATACTCTATCTTTTTCTCAACAGTTATTTTAAGGTATCATACATACATACAAACATACATACATACCACTTTGTTACTTTCCTTCCTGTAACTAAACAAGGGAGGCTGAGATAGGAGGATGAGTTTGAGACCAGCCTTGAACTGAGATTCATTGTATTTATCAGGGTTAGGTAGACCAAAGCCAGCACCCGGACAGGTACTTTACATCAAACCATCCCCAGAGCAGCTGTGGCTTCTTGTAGTAGCAATCTATTTTACTCCGAAGTTCAGTACTTTAGTTACTAAAAATTCAGGTCCCTCAGAAGACCACAAGGAAATCTCCCTTTTCCCTGTGAGCCCAGTCGAGGAGGGTCTTTTCCCTGTCCTGTGAAGGTCATACCCTGTGTAGTCCCTACTCCCACCTCGTATGGTGTGCGTAGGTTAGAGCTCAATGGCGAAGCTGACTCAGGTTGAAGAATATGTGAACAGGGTCACGTGGTGTGGCGCACGGTTGTCCATTTGATTTTCAGCAGAAGGAGAACTCTGGTAGTCTTTGACCACAAATAAATGTTTGCTGCCACAGTAGATTTTTATTTGGAGAACAGTTTAATTTTAGAGGAAAGGGAAAGAGACTTTTATCACGTCTGTACCCTCTCAGATGGGGGATAAGAATAAGAACGTAGAGATTGATTTAGATTCCCCTTGTCCCACATCAGGATAAAGTTTTATTTTGAAAGAGAGGACACAGTAGCATCCAGATATTTTAAATGAAAATTATTATGCAAGCACTAGTATGGATTTTTACAAATTGTTCTGTTCTGTTTTGCTTTGTTTTAGGTGAGAAACCTTTTGAATGTAACATTTGTGGGAAACATTTCTCTCAGGTGGGAATATTCTTCTTTACTGTTAATACTTGGAAACCCGAACCAGTGTTTACTTGTGTTGTAAATGAGACACTTTTATACTTATGAGAGGAATCTCTGATGATACTTAAAGACTTCAGACTGAATCAGGAGGTCATTCGTGAGAACTTTAGTTCATTGGAGAGCGGGGTGACACTTGTCATGTGTGCAGCTGCTCACTGTACCTTTTCTTTTCCCCAGTCAGTATGTGTCCTGACTTGGGTGCATAAAGTTCCCAGTGCCCAGACAAAGTGACTCAACTGAGGCAGCAGGCAGTGCTGGCTGGAGCAAAACAAAATCATCTGACTCTTCCTGGAACTGTAAATCTTAGAATGTTGTGAGAAAATAGACAAAATTATTTTTATTTCCTATTTACACTGCTGTCCATTCTGGATGTCATGTGGACACAGCAAACGTTTATTTTTCATTCACTCCATTGGACACAAACCTAGAATGGTACTATTCTAAGAAACTTAGAATGTCTTTGTCTGGCTCTGGGTACCTGCTTTTCTTTTTTTTTTATTGTCAGTCGGGGGGCTTGAACTCAGGGCCTGGACACTGTCCTTGAGCTCTTTTGCTCAAAGCTAGTGCTCTCCCACTTGGAGCTATACTTCCAAATTTTGAGTGTTTAATTGGAGATAATAGTCTCAGGGAACTTTTCTGCCTACCTGACTTTGAACTTCAATCCTTAGGTATCAGCCTACTGAGTAGCTAGGATTACAGGCTTGAGCCACTAGCACCTGGTGGGAACCTACTTTTCTGTCTGAATAGAAGGTCCCTCTACATGGCCCCGAATAGGGCCCAGCTTCCTCCTAGGGCTCAAGAATGAGTTCTGCAAAGGGCAGAGCTGGCACTGCTGTCCTGTCCATAGTGACAGATCTGTTGAGGCCTTGTGTGGCAATGGCTTCAGACTGATCCCCAGCAGGGAGTGGGACCTCAGTGAGTCATTCTGGGAAGGAGGCAGCGTGGAGTGTGGTGTATACCATCTTGTTTGTCCCTCTCCAGCTACTCCAGCATTCTTCTGCTGTGGCAGGTGTCAGTTCATCTTCCACCCACCTGAACCTGTAGTTGACATACAAGTCCTCTCATTCTTCCTGTGTGTGGTCAGCTTTGTCGTCCTGGCTGATTAGTTTCTCACAGTAACATATCTCAATGCCTTGAGGGGGAGTCTAACTTTCAGTGAAAGGTTCACTAAAATAACATCTCAACAGTAAACCAGCAATAAACCAGATATTTAGATATATAAAAACAGCTGGAACCCTTAGCTACTTCCCCAGTACGTTTGTAGAGGAACACAACTTCTCTTCTTTTTCTTTTTATCTTTTCTCTCTTTCTTTCTCTTTTTCTTTCTTTCTTTCTTTCTTTCTTTCTTTCTTTCTTTCTTTCTTTTTCTCTCTCTCTTTCTTTCTTTCTTTCCTTTTTTCTTTCTTTCTTTCTTTCTTGCCAGTCTTGGACCTTGAATTCAGGGCCTGGGCACTGTCCTTGTGCTCTCTCAAGGCTAGAACTCTACCAATTGAGCCACAGCACCACTTTTGGCTTTTTTCTATGTATGTGGTACTGAGGAATTGAACCTGGGTCTTTGTGCGTGCAAGCAGTGTACCACTAAATAGAAACACTATTTCTTAAGGAACAGATTGGGAGCTTAACAGGGGTTTAAACTAAGTACTAAGCTAAACACCTGTGGTTCACCTAGGCAGTTCACAGAAAAGTCTGAAATTCTCATCTGCAAAATAACCTGTAAAATGTTGGGCTGGAGCTGTGGCTCAAGTGGTAGTGCACCAGCCAAGGAGACAAGCTGTGCAAGTATGAGATTCTGAGTTCACATCCTGGTACTGGAAATGGGGGAAAGCCTAGGTATTAAAAATTAGGAGGGCTGGCCTATGATTTTCAGAATTTGGAAAATTTTGGAGCTTTGGATTGAGACTGTTTAATCTGTGCTATTTATACATAAGGATTAAAAAGTGGTAAATGGGGCTGGGGATGTGGCTTAGTGATAGAGAGCTTGCCTAGCATGCATTCATGATGGCCATGGTTTGATTCCTCAGTACCACATGAACAGAAAAAGCCAGAAGTGGCGTTGTGGTGGCAGAGTGGCCTTGAGCAAAAGAAGCTCAGGGACAGCACCCAGACCCTGAGTTCAAGCTCAAAACTTGGCGGGGGGGGGGGGGGAGTTAGGAATAAGGAAAGGAAAAAAGTAGAAAGTTAAGGATATGGGAGGAAAAAGATTTAGGAAATAATATTTGAAGCCCTATAATTATTACAGAGAAAGAGATTGGTTTGGAGAAGAGCGGGATAAAACAAAGCAGCCTGTTTCTCTCCGAGAGAGCTGTGGCCACAGGCTGAGCCCTGTCTTGGTCTTTGGCCCTCGTGTGGGCTGGGTTTGGGTCTGATTCCCTCTGAGCAGGCCCTATAACAAACTGCCTCCAGGTATAGCCCAGGTACGTGGCAACAGCTTCAGGGCTCAGAAGTTTCAATGTGCATGATGCCAACCCCATCAGGCAAGGTTCAGGGCTCTCTGCCCATGGGCAAGTGGGGAGCTCCATGCTGGGTGGAGCTGTGTTGAGATCTCCCAGGCTTAGGTGGGCAGGACAGAGTCCTGTCACATCTGGGAGCTTTGCACATGAGGTGGGCTGCATCCAGCAAGTGACAACCCAGCCTACGGAAACCAGCTCTCTTATCCCAGGTTACCAGCCTGGCCCTCTGTCCCAACAGCCACCACCCTGTGGCTTGTGTCATTAAATAGCTAGCTGTGTGAACCCATCCAGTTCCCTACCTACCAGGTTAGTGGATTGTGTGATCTTTTTTTTTTTGGTCATGAGACTTGAACTCTGGTCCTGGGCATTGTCCCTGAGCTCTTCAGCTCAAGGCTATCCCCTCTACCCCTTGAGCCACCAAACCATTTCTGGTTTTCTGGTGGTTAGTTGGAGATAAGAGGCTTATACACTTTAGTGCCCAGGCTGGCTTTGAACCAGGATCCTCAGATCTCAGCCTCCTGAGTAGCTAGGCTTACAGGTATAAACCGCTACTCCTGGCCTGCATGGAGACTTAATCATTCTTTTGCATCATTAGGAGAGGTAGGGAGGGCTTGGGGATTGGAAATAAAACAGGCAAACAGAAGAAAACAGATGTGCACTTTGTGCTCAAGATTGGCTTCCCTTTGGGCACCTAGGGATTAGGTGAGGTGCACTGAGCCTTTCTCCAGCTGCAGAACAGGTCTGCTGTCTTGTATTTTGTTTATGCATCATAGGGTACACCAGAGCAGTCTCTGACCCACCTAATACCTGTGCTAGAATGAAGGCTGCCTGAGGTAGGGCCTTGTTTCACATCTAGAAATGTAGGCATTTGGCCAGTGCCCTTGACCTCTCTCTCAAGGGGAGTCTGGACAGGGCTTAGAACTTGTGGCTGCTGTTCTCTGATGCCTTTGCCTCTCTTTCCTTGTTACCCTGCCACCTCTTTGAGTCTCTGAGAGTTCTTTGTCCCTTTCTCTGTTCAAAATGTCGTCTCCTGTATTATCTGACTGGCTTCTCATCCTGAGTCAAAATGGTGGTGCTTCTAACCTGCCATCTTCTCCCTTCCCCCATCCCTCAAGTCTTGAAAGTCTGAAGCCTTTTACTTCTGGTTTGAGGGTTTTCTGACTGTTTCATGTAACAGCTGCCTTTGAGAATGTTCATGCCCAGGAGCAGAGACGGGATTTGTTTATGGTTAAGTTCTGCTGTTGAAGTCCTTATCAGAAAGTATATTACAGAAATTATCCAGTTCAAATGGTTCTTTTTCTCTGGCAAAGTTTTTCCACTAAACATTCCAATCTTAATTTAAAACAGTATTTACCTAGAATTGATGTAAATCCCTCTTTTGCTGATATCTTTAGCAAAGTTTTAGGAGCACAAGCTTTGGCATCAACAATATGCCTGAATTAGCATGGTCAGTCCCCCGTCTTATGACAGAGGCCAGATTCCACCCTCTCGGATCCTGGGTTGACCCCGCTCTTAGGGGTGGCACTACTTCGTGAGACACAATGCAACAGTGGCCAGTTAAATACCTTGTGCAGCCCCTGCAGACGGCTGCATGCAGAAGAAGCTGTTGGTAAGTGATGGAACAGCCACTGCTACAGGGTAGAATTTTTATGAATGCAACTATAGACCGTTTTTGAGATGTGCTCGGTCAATAGTACCAGGGCTTGACGAAAATTTACTAAAATGAAAAACACTGGCTAATGTTCCATTTCTGAGTTTTGATGTAAGGTATTTGCACATATTGTGGATTTTTTTTTTACCTGAATCATTCCATGAGTTTACTTAATCCATTCTTATGCAAGTTTCTGTATCTGAAGAGAGCACTTGATTATTTAGATGATATTTTTCCAGTACGAAACCAGTAAAGAAATATGTTAAAATTTCATTAGTACTTACTAAAATCTTAAGTGGAAGGCTGTTTATATTTACTCTGAAAAGCAGTGCCTTTCCTGGGACTTGAGCTCAGCCTCGGCAGTGTCACTAAACTTCTTTTGCTCAGGGCTACCACTTGAGTCACAGCACCACTTCCAGTCTTTCCTGAGTAGTTTGCTAGAGATAAAAGTCTCATAGACCTTCCTGTCTAGGCTGGCTTCATAAACCACAATCCTCAGACCTCAGTCTCCTGAGCATCTGGGCTGACAGGTGTGAGCCACGGCCCCCAGTTTAAAGGAAAGACTCAGCCTTGATAATTGACAGAGACTGCCTGTTAATGGTAACACATAATTCACAGAGCCTCCTGGGGCAGGAGGCATAGTGGCACCAGTACTGCTCACAGTGCTTCATCCCTGCTTGGTGTTTAGGGAATTTGGGAGTGACTAGCTTGAAACAGTGGTGTGCCATCTTGGCTCTCTGCAAGCCATGTCTGGGGTGTCAGAGCAGCTGTGGCCTGGGCTATTCAGAATATGCTAGTTTAGTCACGGTAAAGAAAACACTAGCGTCACAGAACAGCATTAACTTCTGGCTTGACGTCGACTCTGGGGTAACTGGTTTCCTCATCTAGAAAACAAATAGCACCAATTACCAGTGACATCTAAGGGCTGAGTTTGGATTCCTACAAGTTGATATTGCTGCTGATATGTGTTGTTATTTTGTCATTCTCAGTGATCATGATGCTAAAAGCAGGTTATCACCCAAAGCCTTGGCAAATTCTATCTCTAGTTATTGAAAATGAACCTAAGCCTTCTCTAATCTGTATTCATGATATCTTAAACATAGTGTTTAGCTGTTTTGCCCAGGCCTGATAGACATCCTAACCCCCACATTGCATAATCAGACAATATTTCTGCTCACAGGTGGACATCAGATTCTTCTTGGGCCTATAACCATACCTGTCCTTGCCCTACTTTGCACACTTTAAAGCCAGGTGTTTTTCATGGATATTGTCCATTCTTACACTTGGCTCTGTTGTGCACATTATTGCCTATGAGCATATTAGTTTATTTTGTGGTTTTCTTTTGGTTTGGGGCAACAGAAAGCTGTAAAAACTTGAATGAGGAAAATGACAGTTTGAGACTTAAACTGTGTCAGTGGAAAGTTTTATCTCCAAATCCTACGAAGTAGCTTTTTTAATACCGGAGGCATTTCCAGTGTAATCTCACTGCAGTTAAGGCAATTTGAATACTGATTTCCTATTGCTTAAACATGGCATCGATTTGGTATTCTCTATTTCAGTGTTATTCTTTGCAAAGTCTTTTACCAAGTAAAACACAAAAGTCCTGAAATACTGCTATGCTTCTCTTGAGATATGTTTTGTACAGAGGTACAGCAAGCCTGCCAAGCAGGGGCAACCCGTAATGTCAGGGCAATATTTTGTGGAAATGTTCTCCCTTTTTTTTTTTTTGCCAGTCTTGGGCTTGAGCTCAGGGCCTGAGACCTGTCCTTGGACTTTCTCAAGGAGGCTAGAGCTCTACCACTTGAGCCTCAGCACCACTTCCGGCTTCTTTTTCTATGTATGTGATACCATGGAATCGAACCCGGGTCTTCGTACATGCTAGGCAAGCACTTTAACCACTAGGCCAAACTCCCGGCCCCATGTTCTCCCTTTTGTGAACATTGCATGCCTTTTAGAAAAAAAAAAAAACCTGAAACATGTACCAAGTACTTATTTTTCTAAATGATGTATATAGATATCCAAACAAAGATATCATATTCTGTTTAAAATACAGGCCTCAGGACAGAAGCCCCTTTACCAGGGCTCTGGGCCCATCTTCAAGAAAGGGGCCATGGCGTGGCCCCAAGCGTGTGAGGCCCCAGCCAGGACTCCGTGTGCAGTGGAGGCCGGCTGTGGTGGAGCTGGCTGTCCTCACTCGGCCTCTTAGTGCTGCGCTTGTAGTTTTCATTTGAAGTCAGGTGGAAGAGCCTGGCAAGAGCCATCAGTTTTCCTTTGAATCTGTGTAATTTCAAAAAACCAAAGCCAACTCCCTCATATCTGTGTGTTTCTCTTTCCCTGTTTTTGCAGGCAGGTAACTTGCAGACTCACTTACGCCGGCATTCTGGTGAAAAGCCGTACATCTGCGAGATCTGTGGAAAGAGGTCAGTGCTGGGCTTGGTCTGCCACATGTGAGAGACCTCTGTGGTCTGTCTGTCTGTCTGTCTGTCTGTCTGTCTGTCTGTCCAGTGTTCTGCCACTATTACCTAAGGATTCCCAGCCACCGTGGGCACAGGTACATTCATACCTCCCCCACTCACATGACCCACGAGAGAGTAAGGAGGGAATAGAGCTTTATGCAAAACAGGTTTGGGGTTTTTTTTTGGTGGGAGGGGTTGTTTTTTTGTTTAGCCAGTTCTGGGGCTTGAACTCAGGAACTGGGCACTATTCTTGAGCTTTCTCAGGGCTAGCACTCTACCACTTGAGCCACAGCACCCCTTCTGGCATTTTCTGTATATGTGGTACCAAAGAATCAAACAGGGCTTTGTGTGTACTAGGCAAGCACTCTACCACATGCCATGCTCATGGCAATCTTTCACTCAGTCCAAAAGCCCCAACAAAGGGTGGCTGCCCCAGGCAGGGCATTGTCTTGTAGGGGAATGGTATTTGCAGCCTGAGTGACTAGAACTCAGAGGGGAGGTGACAGGAGGTGCCTGAGCTATGGATCCCAGACAAGCTGTGAGCTCCCTCACACAAAGCAAAGCCTAAAGGCATCAAAGTCCATGGTGCCTAGGGTTTTCATGTGAAAATTGAGCTGGCGTCACAGAATCTGCCTCTTGAGGGTGTGAGCAGTGTGGCAGTTGACTCCTGTGCCAGGGGCCCTCCTGTGCTTGCCCTAACTTGACTGGGTATCTAAGGGTTGGCACTGTGCCGGGTAGGCACTATGCTAGACTACAGGCACCCAAGACCAGGTCACCCAGTGAGCAAGGGTCCCCTGGCCTTCGTATTCATTGCCTGTGTGTTCACTCCGTGAGCCTGCCAGGCTCAGTGCTGTGCGCTGGGAAGGACATTGCAAGCATGTGCAATCACTGTAGAAGGACCTCCGTGAACCCTTGTGGTGGACCCACCTGTATCCCAGCTGCTCAAGAGCCTGACGACTTAAGATTCTAGGAGGGAGGGCAAGCTGTGAGGCTCAGATCTCCTGCTAACCAGAAAAATGGCTGTTCTAGAAGTATGCTTCGTGTGGTAGAGCTCCAGCTGTGAGTGAAAAAGGCTGAACAACTGAATTCAAGGCCAAAACACACATACACACACACCAACACCAACACCAACATGAATGAAAGAGGGGAAAGGGATTGGTAGGGCAAAGAAACAGGCTGTGTTTGGGATGGAGGGCAGGGTACTAGCAGGAGTGAATAAAGAGGTAGATTGTAATGTGAAACTAGAACCAGGAAACTTGTTCTGTTTTCTGCCAGGAATATATTGTAAAGATGAATGGAAATTTACCAATGTAGCCTACCAAGCGTAACTTACATACACTAATAAAAAAGACATTAATAAACCAATTGTCCAGGTTCTCTGCTCAGACAAATTCACACTGAAGAGTCTCGAGGTCAGACAGGGGTGAGAGGATATTTAGAAGTTAGAGTTCTCCCACAGTCTGCAACATTCACCCCGGGTGTGGCAGAGAAGTGCCACCCCAGTCCATCCAGAAGTGTAGTTGTCTTTACTGATGGAAGAAATGGAAGCTGCCCAGCCAGCCACATTCCCCTGTAGCTGTGTGGAACATTGGAAGACAAGCTCAGAATCCTCTGCTCACTCTGCTCAGATGACAGCACTGTGGACGGCTCCCAGTGATGTCACTTCCTGAGCTTCATCTGATGGTGGCACCACCACAGACTACCTCTGATGTCACTTCACCATGGACTGCCTCTGACGATGTCACTTCACCATGGACCTCCTCCGATGGCATAACATCACCACCAGGCTGCATCGGGGGTGTCATTCACCCTGGTCTGCCTTAGGCCTGTTTTGGAGGCACTTTCTGACCAGGCTGCTGTCTGCACATTGGGTTTCCTCATCTGGCCGTGTGAGGCAGGTGGTGTGGCACCTGACCTGCAGCAGCTGCTCCATGAGTGCTGCTAACTCCCCACTCCCTTCCCTTCATTATTCAGCTGCAGGATAGATGTTTGTGGCTCCCAGAGGGTGAGCACTACTTCTAGGGGTACAGGAGGAGCTGCTCTTCCCAGAAGCCTTTATGATCCCTCTACATCATGGCTACTCAGACTCCAGAGCTTTTTCCTGCTGTGAGGGCTTCCTGCCACCGCTGGGGTCACACCCATTCTAGGCTTTCTTTAGCATCTTGGCATGTTGAGCTGCTGGTGCCCTGGAAGGAACACAGAGCCCAAGGCCTTGATTTTCTATGAACAAAGACCATTTCTGTCTGTAAGTCCTGAACCAATGAAGCCCTGTCAACTCACGCCTGCCCTGGGCTGTATAAAACAAAGACAAGGGAGACACTAGGGAGGGAGAATCAATATGTGTGCCCTTTCTGGTTTCTCTGGAGGAGAGGGAAGATTTTAAAAGCACATTTCTGGTGATGTTGGAGCCTGTGTGTTTGAGTCATGCTGCGTGGGGTCGCAGCTCTTCTCCGGCCTTAGGACCAAGGTGTAGGGGTCCTCAGCAGTGTTTGCAGCCTCTTACTGGCATTTTTGGCCTCGTTGCAGGTTTGCGGCTTCTGGAGATGTGCAGCGCCACATCATCATCCACTCAGGAGAGAAGCCCCATTTGTGTGACACCTGCGGCCGAGGTAAGGCCGGGAGCTGCCCTGCCCCACGCCCTGCCCGGGACCACCAACGCCCAACAGGGGCCGGGCCTCAGCTCACCGTGCTGTGCTCTCTCTAGGCTTCAGCAACTTCAGCAACCTGAAGGAACACAAAAAGACACACACGGCCGACAAGGTGTTCACCTGCGACGAGTGCGGGAAGTCCTTCAACATGCAGAGGAAGCTGGTGAAGCACCGGGTGCGGCACACGGGCGAGCGGCCCTACAGCTGCTCGGCCTGCGGTGAGTGCCCCTCACCCCGCACCTCCTACAGGGCAGGCAGTGGAGCCCAGGGCTTGCACGTACTAGGCAAGCACTCTGCCTCTGCCGCGCCCCTGTCTCCAGCCAGGACTAACACTTTTTTTTTTTCAAATTGAGCTTTTTTTCTTTTGAGATTAAATAGTATACATTAGTTGCACAGGGGGTTCGCTGTGACATTTCTATACATGCATATAGTGTACCCCCACCAAATTCTCCCCTCCTTCACACTCTTTTCCTGCCCCTCCTTTCGTAAAACAATTTTAGCAGGTTCCACTGTACTCACCCTCCCCGTGCATTCACCCCCACCCTCCTTCCCGCCCACCTCCCCCAGCAGAGTCCACAGTATTGAGATAACATTCCCATACCACAGCATCCCTCCTTGTGTACGCTCGCCACGCTGTGTGACTCAGCACAGTGTAATTTTAGGACTTCTGGCAACCCAAAAAAAGAGATCCCACAGTCGTTAGCAAGCACTTCCCTTTTCCATATCCAGCTTCTAGCTGGATACCCACCAGTCTGCTGCTTGGATTTGCCTGGTCTAGAACTTTCTGTAAATGGAATCACACGGCACGGGTGTTTTGTCACTGAAGTCTTTCACTTAGCAAATCTGCTGTGAGCATTGCCATTTCAAGCTGTTCCATGCACTGGCAGCTCACAGCTCCTCACACACTCCTCCAGTGCTGTACTTCCCAAGTGCAGGGACGCTCCTGACTTCACCCAAGCTTTCCTCTGGGGGCTCCCCAGCCCTCTGGGCAGGGGGGAGGGGTTCAAGCTTTGTGGATGGGGTGTGCAGATTCTCAGCCCTCCTTCCCACTCCATCCAGCCCCTTCTCCATAACTCAATTATGGCTACGGTGCATGCGTACTGAGGACCCTAAGAGCAGCTGGCTCACCTCCTCCCGCTGTCCGCTGTTGAAAGATGCTTCAGAGACAGAGGGAGAGAAAAACAAAAGATGTCCATTGAGCTCATGCAAAGCCTTTGTACAAAGTTATAACCAGTGAGAATTGCTAGAACGAACAGTTATGAATGGGTAGGAAACTTCTAACCTGTAGAAACCACTGAGCTGGGCTCCGTGCACACTTGAAAGATAACCTTGCAGCTCACACCTGTAATCTAGCTGCTCAGGAGGCTGAGATCTGAGGTCATGGTTCAAAGCTAGCCCAGGCAAGAAAGTCCATGAGATTCTTTTTTTTTTTTTTTTGCCAGTCCTGGGCCTGAGCACTGTCCTTGCGCGTTCTCAAGGCTAGAGCCCCTTCCACTTGAGCCACAGCTCCATTCCCAGCTTTTTTCTATATATGTGGTAGATGGCACTGCTGTGGTGGAGCCAGGAGTGGGAGCAGGCCTGCTGGCTCCCATGGTGGCCTGCGCAGGAGACCGAGTCCCTCGAGGATTTGTGCCCCATGGGGGGCACAGCTGGATGAGTGTGCCCCAAAGTAAGCCAGTGCCAGCAGCGCAGTGGAACTGGGGAATGGCTTTGCTAAGTCCTCCCCTTGTTCGTGTGCAGGGAAGTGTTTCGGGGGCTCTGGCGACCTGCGCCGGCACGTGCGCACGCACACGGGGGAGAAGCCGTACACCTGTGAGGTGTGCAACAAGTGCTTCACCCGCTCCGCCGTGCTCCGGCGCCACAAGAAGATGCACTGCAGGGCCAGCACCTCGAGCCCAGACGTGCTGGATGAGCTCGGCCAGGCCATCGAGACCTCCGACTCCTTCTCCCAGGACGTGGCTATGACCTTGATGCCAGTGTCAGTCAAGCTGCCCGGGCACGCAGTGGAAAATGCTGTGACAGAGTTTGCCAACCACTCTGCAGACTCCTGCTGTAAGTTGCGCTCCATGTTCCCCCCTCCTGACTTGAGCGAGCAGAAGCTGAGCATGGATCCCATGAAGCTGGCGAAGCCCCAGGCACTGCCCGGCCAGCCCCCGGCGTTCACCTACCCAGACGCTGACACCTCCGCCGGCAGCGAGCCCCTGCAGGCCGACAGCATGGCCACCATCCGCTCCTCCCTGGCCGCTCTGGACCACCACTGCAGCGACCCCTTGGCCGGCCGTGCAGCCCCCACGGCCTATAGGAACCCCGAGGGCCAGTTTTTCTCCAGCATGACCCTCTGGGGACTAGCAATGAAGACTCTGCAGAATGAGAACGAGCTGGACCAGTGAGGGTGTGCGCCCAGCCCCAGAGTGCTTTCTCAGTGGCCTCGCACACCGGGAGCCCATCCTGCCAGCCCAGGTCTTCGCTCACCTCTGGAGATAGATGATCTCCTTCCTGACTGGGGGGGACGAGGGGCAGGAGAAAGGCCTGCTAGACCCTGTGGGGGCAGCATGGAGGCAGCTCAGGGCCCAACCACCACCCCAGCTTCCGCCAATGTGAGTCTGTCCTGTGTCGACTACTGTACATCCTGTCATGTTAAAAGAAGTATATATAATAATGCGTATATTATTTTTACATTTTTATAAAATGGAAATTTGTAGCACCTTGTATTTTAAAATATTTACACAGATTCTATTTGGATATGAAACTCAGTAATTTAATTTGAATAAATGAATCTTTTCTATATATGTTTTCTTCAGCATTTTTATTCATTGGAAGTGGTATAAAATACCGTGTAAGGCCTTGGGCTGGATCCTCAGCACCTCTGGAATATAAAATATAACACTGAGGTGTGACTTGGAGCGTTTGTGCTGGGAGTGGCTGCTCCTCCTCCAGGCCAGTTCTTTTTGGGGGGGTTCACCCGCCCTGACTCCAAGCAGCCCTCTCTAGGGGTTTTCTTCAGTGTAATCCACGTCGTCCATAGCTCTAATGACACAAGGAAGCTGAGCCGTGCATTTCCTCCTCACTTCCGCAGGCCCAAAGTCCACAGTGCTGTAGCTGGACTGTCGGGGTGAGGTCAGAGGTCAGATGCATGGAAAGAAACCTGGCCACGGTACAGCGGAACATGGATGATCCTTGACCCCTAGAATGTTGTAGAGTACCCTCGGGTTCTGCATTATCACCTCTCAGAAGTGTGGTGCTACCACAGCAGGTGACATCTTCACAGGAAGACAGTGTTTTCATGGAGCAGTGCATTGCGAAGTCAGATCCGGGGTCCCTCCCTTCCCTGGTCTCCAGGGTCCCCCAAGGGCCCTGCCACTCCTGGGAAGACCCTGAGCTGTGAGAGCCTGCACTTCCAGAGGGTGGCTGCCTGCATGGGCAGGGCAGTTGAGCAGGAGTGTTCTGGGCCAGCTGCTAGCTTCCCTCCCTCCCGCTCTCCTCCCGCTACCCTTCCAGCTCCTGGCCCCATCAGTTGCTAAAGCCTTGGGTGCAGCAACCCCCCGGGCCTGGCACGCTCCAGCTCTGCCCCGTGCTTGCACACGGCGACTGCTCAGGCAGGCGCCATGCGGCCCTGCTCCCTGTTCAAGCCTTGTCCCACCTCCTTGCATTCCCTGCTGTCCTGGTGACCATCCTCCACCTCCTCAGTCCCTGCGTCATTCCCCTCCCTCCCACCTGGGCCTTGCTCCCTACTGCCCTAAGAACAGACACAACTGGAAAAGAGCTTTCCGCAAGCCCTCCACCCTGCCACCTGGGCCACAGCCTCTGCACCTGCCACTCCTCGCAGGTGAGCCACTGGGTGCTTCCTGTGTCCCCGCCTCTGGGCTCAGCTCTGTGATGTCAGCTCTTGATGTCCCTCTGCTTGTGAGGACCATAAACCCGAGGGAGAAAATGTAAGACCCAACTCAATTTACATTTCCCATAACTTCCCTTCCTCTCTTTGGCATTGTCCCCAAAGCCTTACCCTAAGTAAAAACAATCCAAACAGGTGAAAAACCTGCAATGTCTCCTTCAACAGCAAACCTGACGGTGGGGCAGGTCTTTGCTTTGCCATGCACACAGCAAGAGTGTGTGTGTGTGTGTGTGTGTGTGTGTGTGTGTGTGTGTGTGTGCATATATGTGTGTGTATATGCACGGACACCCATACACATGCTCATGCCCACACCACTGACCTCAGAGCCAGGAGGCCAGGGATTGTGTTCCCAGCTCTGTCTCTGCCTTCTGGGTGATGAATGCTCTTCCTTTTCTATGACATACTATGCAATCTTGGTTCTATCCAGCCACAATCCTTTAAGAACAAGGTTCCTTTAGAAGCTACCGGGTCTAGCATTGCTTTATCATTACAGAATTGGAGAGCAGAGGCCAGGAAACTGGGAAAGGTGTCAGAAAACCCTGTGTCTTACAGTGTCTGAGCTGGAAGGATCTCAGAACCACTAACCACTGCCCTGCTCTATGCCCTGGAAGCTCAGTGCAAGTTTGTGCCTGCGGGTGTTTGTAAGCACTGGTTCTAGGTGATAACCTTGAAATCTGCACTTCAGCAGGCTTCCCAGAAGGTCCACCAGCAGCAGGGCTAGGGTTGTGCAGTGCAGGAACAGGCCCAGCTTTGTGCTGGGTTTTCCTCTAGCCAGCAGATGGCAGTATCACCGCTCAGCAGGAGAGATGGGGCCTGGCGGCCTGAGAGCTAAAGCTAATGGCCACCCTCATTCCTCCCTCCCCCACGCAGGTGACAAAGCACTCCAGCCACCCTGACCCTTCTTGAGAGCCTATGTGGGGTGACAATCCTGTCCCTTGTCTGGAGGAATGTGACTTACAAGGGGGGAAATCATTTCCTTATTTTTCAGGCTCCTGTCTATAGCCCAGCCTCTCTAGTCTCCAGGCTGGAGACTCCCTGGGGACACAAGGCCCGGTCCTGGTTTGGTGAGACTCCACCCAACGGGGTGTGACTTCGGGTCTAGATCCTGGCTCATCCTGGGTGCTCCATGGAAGAAACCAGACACCTATGGCCCTGTCCTTCATATACTACAATTGCCTTTCTATGAGATGTCAGAAAGGAAAAGCCAGAAAGGTGGAAGGCAGATTAGCATGCCAGGCCCTAGGGGGAAGGAGGCAAGGAAAATGTCTGCTTGATGGATAGATACAAAGTTTCTGTATGGGAAGATGAAAAAGATCTAGGACCACCGGAGTGGCTGTCAAAGCCTGCATGGCCCCATCCCTCTTCAAGGGATGAGGCCCTAAAGCCCCCAAGTGAGGAGACAGGCCTTTAAGGGGGTAAGCGAATGAGCTCATAGGGTGGGGACGATGCAGTGTCATCTTTAGTGTCCTAAGCAGAAGATACCGCACCCTACCTCCCTTCCTCCCTCTTGCCTTCCCTCTATCTTGGGCTTCCAGCCTCCAGAAGTATACAAAGCCATCTGTCTTGTGGAAATCCCATGTATCACCTTTTACACGATGAGCTGCATCCCACTGAGTCCTGGGGTGAAATCCATCCTGGCTGCCCACATCCGCTGACAGGCTCTGCGCAGCTTCCACCCAGCCAGCGAGGGGCCTGGACCCTTTTTCTGCTTCTGCTGAAGCCGTAGAGCTGTTGATCCCAGAGTTGGGTGTTCAGGGACAGCCTCAGGCCTGTGCATAGGTAGGGTTGTGTCAAGACAGTTCAGTAGAGGACCAGCTGACGTGGAGGTCATCCCGTTGTTGTCCCATATTGGTGTGAAGATGGGAGCCACCAAGAGTGACCTCACCATGACTCGTGCTTTGCTTTCCTCCTCCTGTGCAGGATGTCATGGTGACAACTGCCCATCTGGGGGAAATGGGCCTTTCCAGAGCCAAGGGCATGAAGGTGAGGCCACGTGGACTTTTGTCCTTGTTAGCCTGTGGGTGACACTTCTGCTCGTTGCCATCCTGTCCTGCCCCGAGCAGGTACAACATGCCACAGGTATGAGACGGTGGTTGTGAATGATGATCGGAAGTGCAGTGTGTAGTAAACAATCCAATCTAGTTGTTACACTAGTCCAAATGGCCGCCGATCTGACAACCGAAAACCCAGCCACAAGTGTGTCACTCTCCCTTCTGCCTCCTTCATCTGCGGAAGTCCTCACCCCTGCACCTAGGGCCGTGTGACCTTATTTAGAAACTGGGTCACCGCGGGTGTCTTCAGTTAAAATGAGGTTTGCAAAGGCACCACAGACGTCCTCTGCTCCCATGTGCCCTGCGTTCTTGGAGCAAGGCCTGTGGCACAGCAAGACTGACGTGGGAGCATGAGGCAGGGGTGGGGCGAGCTGCCTAAGAGTCCAGAACCCCACAGCTGCCTGCAAAGCCCTGATGAAGAACCAGGGTCCATGCTGTGATCCGGCCTCGGGCCCCCACAGATGTTTTTGACCACTGAGTCTGAGGCTTTCTGTCACCACAGCCCTGGCAAACCAGTCATACATGTTTGGAAGGCTCACGTGAAAGATCTGAAAATCTATTCCTCATTAGATATCGCTGAGCAGGTAAAGACATTCAGTTGTCGTCTGGCTTGTCTGTCTGTCTGTCTGTCTGTCTGTCTGTCTGTTTTAGGGGTGTGCAGACAATGAGGGGTGTGCAGTGCCCCATAGAATGAAGCCAGCCCCATACAGAACACAAACCCAGTTCAGCCCTGGGTGACAGGAAGGACAAGAGTGGGCCAGGCCAGGCCCCTCCTGTGCACAGGGCCTGGGAAATCTGCCTGTGTCTCCCTCCACTGGCTGGATGTGGTTCTCTATAGCTCACAGCCTCCCAATATTAAGCTTCTCATTCATTTCCTTTCATTCTCTCTTCTAACCCAATAACTTCAACATTTTATTTCCTCATATTTACATGAATGGAAAAGACATAAATTGTTTCAAGGTTGCATAATGTGTATCTTTACATACCTATATTTTATGCGGTTTTTATTTTATGGGTTTATGCATGTCGTGAAATGAATAAATTTACATATAAATATTTAAAGTGAAAATGAACTATAAATAAGGAAATACACAGACGAAGTACCTGGCACATGACAATGAATCATTACTACTGTCATTCTTACCTGCAGTAAGAAGCTTTACGGAGCCAGGCATAGTGGCACATTCCTGTAATCCAAGCACCCGAGAGGCAGAACAAGAGACTCATGAGTTCAAGACCAGCTACTGACATGATCTCAAAAATAAATAAATAAAACAAGCCAGGCATCAATGGCTCTTACCTGTAGTCTCAGTACTCAGTAGTAGGATCACAGTTTGAAGAGGCTTTTTTTTAATTGTCAGGGTCACATATAGAGGGGTTACAGTTACATTCCTCAGGTACTGAGTTCATCACTTCTTGAACACTCATAACCTTTCTCATCCTTCTCATGTTTTTGTCCCACTTTCCCTTCCCCCTCCCAATCGTCTTGTTTCCCCCTTGCCTTCTAATGGGTGTTCATCTTCAATTAATCAGTGAGTATCTGAAGTACAGGTGTGGCTCAAGTGATAAAGCACCAGCCTTCAGTGAAAAATCCAAGCAAGAACACGAGTCCCTGAGTTCAAGTCCTGGTATTGGCACTGAAATATATTTTTAACAAAATGAAACAAACAAGAACCTTAAAGGGGTAGAAAATGACTCAAAGGGAACTTAGACAGAAGAGCAGCCATTTGGAGGGCAGGAAAAGCATCCCAGCAGGCGCTGCACGAAGCTTCATCTGTGACCACAGAGGAAACCATAGCGGGTCAGAGGAAGGGCCTTGGCAGTCAGAGAAAGTTTCCCATTCCAGGTACTGTTGTTGCATTCATGCATGTGCTCATATGCATACACACACACACACACACACGCCACGCCTCCACCAAGAGCCCATGGTATCTCTACACATGTGCTCTTCCTAGGCTGATGCCTGCCAGTCAGAGCCTGAGGCACCTGCCAGGCTGTCCTGCCCGTTCCCTGCCTGGGGACCGGCAGATTCCTGCCTGTCCAACAGAGGCCCCGCACTGCTCTGGCCATAGAAAGCAATCTGGCCTCCTTTTCATCGCTGATCTCGCTGTGCCTGGGGCTCAGCTGCTCCTCTGCTCCCTCTAGAACATCTGTCCACTCCCTCCCTCACCCATGGCCACGCAAAATCTTCAAAGCAAGTCACGACACCCATGGCAGGGTCCTGAGGTCACCTTTTCCTGTCAGCTTTCTGAGAGGGAAAATAGTCCCACACTTCAGCAGAATTGCTCACGGTTGAACTTGGTAGACTGTCAGCTGGGAAGCAGTGACCGGAGGCCACGCTGCCTCCCATCTCACTGGGGCAGTGTGGATGCCCCTCTGGGGAACTCGCCTCCTGGCCTGTGGGGGCCTCCTCTCTCGGTGACCAAGTTCTCTGCGCACATCTGTGCCCTGATTTAGACTTCTTATGAGGACACCAGCCAAGCAGGTTGGATGAGGCCCAACCCAAATGACCTGATTTGAATCTACTCACCTTTCTCAAGGCCCTGTCTCCTCACAGGCACATCTGGAGGGCCTTCGGCCTAAAGCTTCAACGGATGAACAGGGGTACAACTTGCCCAGGAGACAGAGTGAAAAACGGAAGTGGTCAGGGGACCAGGCAAGGGAAGACTGTGTTTGTTATATGTAGAGGGTGAGAGGGGGCCAGGAGCCCTGTCAGAGATGGCTTGTAATGTGTGCCAAGAACACGATAAAAAAAATCTGCCCATAGGCCGTGAGTTTGGCCTAGTGGTTAAAGTGCTTGCCTAGCATGCATGAAGACCTGGGTTCGATTCCTCGGTACCACATACATAGAAAAAAAAAGCCTGAAGTGGTGCTGAGGCTCAAGTGGTAGAGCTCTACCCTTGAGAAAGTCCAAGGACAGTGCTCGGGCCTTGAGCTCAAGCCCAGGACTGGCAAAAAAAAAAAAATCTTCCCATCATGCCACAATCCTGACGCTCAAGGCTGCAGGGCCAGCCTAACCACTCCAAGTGCTTAGACTTTTGGTCTCTCAAATTCTCAAATGACCAGGGACAGAAATGTGGGACCCAGGGCTCTGTCATTTGGGAGTCTGTACAGCAAAAAGGGCATCTTCCCTTATTGAGGAAGACTGCCTCCAAGAAAACTAGAAACATACACATTTTACATTTCTAAAACATCTCAAGACTTACAGGTGCATCTTGGAGGGCAGAAGGATCCAAAGCTCCGGGCTAGCCTGGCCCCCGTAGTCAGACCCTGTCTTAAAATCCCCAAGCTATAACATCTGTAGAGACTGAGACAAAGGCCAAGCATTCAAAACATCAAGGGTACAGTTACAGGTTGAATTGATGGGCTGGCTGGCCGCTTGTGAGCCCCCAAATTCATAAGGACCCCAGTTGAGGCTGTATTTGGAAATGCAGGTGTTAGGAAACAGGGCAGGTTAAATAAGCTCACCGGGGCTCTGTGAGTCCATCTGAGGACAAAGGGAGAAGGCAGCCATATCCTGTAAGACTTCACATGCTGGATCCAAACCCCAGGACCTTAGACCGTGACCTTGCTGGAGCTCATTGTCCAGATCTAATAAGCTAGGCTGAGATGCTGGAGAGATCAGCTGAGCAGGGAATAAGTTACTCCACTATGCCTCCTGACTCCCCAAAGAAGAGATGGGGATCTGACACAGATACCTGCAGAACATTTGTGAAGACTGGAGGTTTGCTGCCACAATCCAAGGAACGATGAGAAATGAGGAGAGGCCTGAGGCAGACCCTTCCCCAATGCCCACAGAGAGTACGAGGCCCTGCAGGCACCTTGACTTCAGACTGTGGTCACCAGAACCAGGGGATGTCCTTTGTATGGCACTCTAGCAATTGAATGCATGCATGGTTGACCCAACTAAGACGCCATAGGATTCCAGGTGTCCAAAGCAAGAAAGGATTGTTGTTAAAATCTCAGCATTTGATACAGGCTGAAGAAGCTACCTCTTAAGTAAAATTGACATATCTGAGTGCTTAGCACAAGCCTGGCACCAGGTAATATTTAGAAATAAATGTCAACAGCCAGGCCTGTAATGCTAGCTACTCAGGAGGCTGAGATCTGAGGATCCTGGTTTGAAGCGAGCCCAGGCAGACAAATCTAAAAGACTCATCTCCAGCTAACCAGCAAAGAGCTGGACCTGGAGATGTGATTCAAGTGGCAAAGTGCTAGCTTTGTGTGAAAAAAGTCAAGCAAGAGTACAAGGCCCCGAGTTCTACCCCCAATATGTCCACACACACACACACACACACACACACACACACACACACACACACACCAATGTCATCTGGTGTGTTTCCTACTTTCAAATGTTTACTTTATTTCTTTGTCATCGCTGGATTTTTTTCCTCATGACATCACCCCTTTGGGAAAGCAGGAGACTTAGAAGCTACGTTTCCCTGCAGCCCTGTGGTTTTCAGATTCTCCTTTTTCTGCTGGGATCATTTTTCCTTTTAAAGAAAAAGCTAATGTGGGAATATGGAGCCGTGTGTTTTTGCCAAACCACAGGGCTCTGCTGGCCCTGATTCCGAGGCGTGGGCTGTGGGGACTGTCCCCCGGTGCTGGCTGAGGTGGCTGGCATGGCACAGGAAGCAGCCATCTCTGTGCTGTGGCGCTCACGTCCCACTTGGCAGGGAGAAAGGACATCCTGAGGTTTATGACAACCATGAGCCTCAGAGGCCTTCTCATAAACGTCTAGTCAAGGTCACAGTGACCTGCACTCAAGATGCACCCATCCGTGGGGCTCGGAGAGGCCACTCTGCTCTTTCTCAACAATGAGCTTCTCCATGGAACTTCCCACCCAGACCGCGCTGGATGCCATGGCCACTGAGGAGGCGAACCAGTCCTGACTGCTAAGTTCACGGGTCCCCTTCCGAATCCATAGCTGGGTGAGGTGGTGGGCACTGGTGGCTCACACTTTGTGTGAGATTGAGATTGCGAGGATTGCAGTTCTAGGCCAGCCCCCAGCAACAAAAACCCAACCAACCAACCAAACACAAAGCGATCAAAAGATTGCTCAACAGAAGTAGGCGTGGTGGTGAGCGTGTGCCTGTAATCTCAGCTGTGATGGGAAGCCCAAACTAGACGGATCAGGGTCCAAGCACACATCCAGATACAAAGTGGAACCCTAGCTCTAAAATAACTAGTGTGCAAAGGGCTGGAGTCATAGCTCTGCAGTAGAGGGCTTGCCTAGCAAGTATGGGGCCTGTGTTCAAAACCCAAATATTGCTCCACCCCCCCCCAAATTTTTGTATTTGTTTCCTTCCTCCCCCTCCCAAAAAAAGTGGTCAGGCAGAATACTGGAAAAGAGCACGGAAAGCCCCTCTACACACATTGCTCAAGGGGTTTATGGGGAAGTAACTTGATCCTGTTTCCTGAGAACTTCTAAAAGGCTCTTTCCATTTGATTCCATGATTCTACTTTTAAAAAATCTCCCCGAAGACAGTTATCAGAGATGCGGCCAAAATCTCTGTACAAAGATATGATTGCAGCATTAAAATAATATATATATATATATATCGTGGTAAAAAGCAAATTAGAAATAGTTTAAATGTCTAACCATAAGGGGTTACTTAAATAAACAACAATGTATTGGCTGGATAGAAAAATGTTCACTGGGAGTTTATATTAAGCCTGAAAGAATGCTTATGCCATGAGAAAAGATCTAAAATTGCATTCCCAAAGGGATTGCAAATGTGGAGAAAATTGGGTAGGACTGAACGGACTTGAGGCATTCATTAGAATGGCCTTTATTAAAGGATGCTATTATATCTGCCTGGAAAATAGAGGAAAACAAAAACCACAAAACTACCAGAAGCATGGTAGCTCGGTCTCCAGCACAGAGGCAGGGCATGTCAGAGGAGAAAATGTCATTGTGCTGGGATTCTTGCTCTGAAATCCCTGCAATTTGGGGGGTAACTGTGGAGGACATGCTGGTTTTGACCTGCAGCTGGAAGACGGAAAGCTCCCGTGTGGACATCAGAAGCGCGGGAGGAGCCACACCTAACTTGATTTCCAGGGTATGCTCTCCCGTTTTCCAGGAATGGCCATCCATGTCTCCACAAGCCCCCCCCACCCCGAAAAAAAATCACCAAGTAAGGCCTGGCTGGTCATTCTTGAACCGGCCTCTCCTCTCAGCTAGAGAGTGACATCTGCTTCACTTGCCACCAGCTCCCATGGTGACATGAATTTATTATGGGTGATCACTGCATGGCCCCTTCTTCATCCATTGTCCTGGGATCTGTGGGACAGAGCCGGTACCCCGAAGTCAATTCTTCTCTGAATCTCTTCTTCAAGGAGACCACAGACCTTCTGGCCCCTAACCCAGGACCACAGACCAGGCAAGAAGGATGCTGGTGTGTCCGGAGAGGGCCTGGAGGCTTTACCTACAAGCCTCTCCCTGTCCATCTGTCTTACCTGTCTGCTCACCTGTGTAGATGACGTCAGAAACAAAATGAAGTCACCATGTCAAATCCAGAGTGAACGGAGTTGGGAAGGTCATAAAGGGACAGGTGGAGGACCAGCCATAGGGCCGCACTGCAGACCCCTTCTGTTTTCATTTTTGTTTTTTTGTTAGTCCTCGGGTGGAGCTCAGGGCCTGAGCACTGTCCTTGGACTTTCTCAAGGCTAGAGCTCTACCACTTGAGCACCACTTCTGGCTTTTTTTCTATGTATGTGGTACCATGGAATGGAACCCAGGTCTTTGTGCATGTTAGACAAGCACTCTACCAGTAGGCCAAACTCCTGGCCCTGCAGACCTCTTCTGTCAGGGAGCAGAGGCAGCCAGTTCAAATTGCAACTTCTCCATAGCCTTGGTCTGTGGCTGTGCACACAGACCGGGTAATTTGTGAAGGATAAAGGCTCGCTAGGCTAGGATTCTGGTGGCTGGGAGGTTTGAGGTCCAGGGGCCACATCTGGCTAGAGCTGGCTAGAGCTGGCTTCCTGGTGGGGGCTCGGCTGTCCCTTGGTGGCCTAGGGTTTCCCACAGCAGGGCCAATCAGCGTTTAGAACATATGCTCGTGACAAACCCAGAGGCCAGCCACCAAACCACTCAGGGCTTCTCAAGACCTGATGACTGCTTAAAGGTCATAGTGTGGCAGGACAAACAGATGAGGAGACAGAGGCAATTAAATGAATAAATATTCGAAAGGTAAGGTCCAACGGCATTACAGACGTTTCGTCTCCTATCAAGTCTTGGCACAGGGACACAGTGCAGGCAAGCTCTAGGCTGTGGGAAATGCAGGGTGTAGGTCACCCTGATTTCTAACCAAGCCCTCCATCTGCCCCCTTCTACCTGTGCCCCCATTCCCATCTGATTCTGGTCACCGCCTCTTAGCCTGTCCCTTCTTGGTCTCCATGGTGAGTTCTTAGCAGAATCCCTTGCAATGCCTACCTGTAGCATTCTGGGCTGTCTTCAACGTCCCCAAGGTCCAAGTTTCTGCCCCTTAACCCACTCCAAAGCAGCCTCCATATTTTCAGGTACAATAAAGGCCCTACTGCTTGGCACCTATTTTCCATATGAGTCTATGTTACAGCACTGTAATAAAATGCCTGAGGCGGGATATTTTGCAAAGAAAAGAGGTTTATTTAGCTCACAGTTTTGCATTCTCCAGGGAGCTAGCAACAGCCCAGCTCTGGTGAGAACCCCTCAGCTATGTGAGATCATGCCATCTGCACATGTGTGAGAAAGAGAGCTCATCACAAAGGGGAAGCCAGAGAGAATGAGAAGCACGGGCTTGCTCTAGCCTGGGTTATGAAGCCACCTCCAAGGAACAGCCAATTAGCAAACGCTAGCTACTGCTGGGAGCTGCTGAGACCAACGGGTCCCATGGTGGGGGAGGAGCCTCAAACTTTTTCCCTGGGCTGAACTGTAATCCTCCCTATGACAGGAGTCACTGACACATGACTTTGATTGTACTTTTAAGACTAAACAAGAAGAGAAAAGCACCATTTGCATTCCTGTTGATGCCTGACGCATTGGGATTTTAGGGAAGAGAGATTAAGTGGAAAAAATGAATTTTCTATAATGATGGTACAGCTGGCTCTGACATTAAAATGCCCCAGCATTAGACCTTTGCTCTCCAATTACAATTTTAGTGATCTGATCCATCTGAGTAATTTTAGACTGATTTGGGTTTCTGCCATTTGTTTGACAGGAAAATTTGGATACTAAGTTATTAGTAGGCCAGAGAAGCAACACACAGAACCCGGGAGGCTTAAGGAGATCTGCTGTTATTTGCGTAGGAATGGAAGACCATGAGCTCAACTTGTTGAGCAACATTTAATCTGTAATTTCTGAATTATAGGAAATAACTGATGGGCTACCTGTATCCATTTTCATTTTGGCCTCAAATGCACAGTTTGGTTGTGACATGGCTAACTTGAAATCTTTTTTTTTTTTTTTTTTTTGCCAGTCCTGGGTTTGAGCTCAGGGCCTGAGCACTGTCCTTGGACTTTCTCAAGGCTGGTGCTCTACCACTTGAGCCTCAGCACCACTTCTGGCTTTTTTTCTATATATGTGGTACTGAGGAATTGAACCCAGGTCTTCATGCATGCTAGGCAAGCACTCAACCACTAGGCCAAACTCCCGGCCCCTTGAAATCTTTTTTGACACTGTGTATGTGTGTATGAACATCTATAAGATAGGCTTTTTTATTGTTTTGTTTTGTTTTGTTTTCATTGTTTGTGTGTTTGTTTGTTTGCTGGTACTGGGGTCTAAACTCAAATCCTTGTACTTTCTCAGAAGGTGCTATACCACTTGAACCATGCCCTCAGCCCTTTTTGCTTTCAAGTATTTCTCAGATAAAATCTTGATTCCCTCCCCCACTCCGGTTAGCCTTGTGATTCCCCTGCCTCTATGGTTTCCACACAGCTAGGGTTAAGCCATGAAGAATGCCTGGATAGTCTGTAGAGATTTCACCAAGGCTCACTTCAAACTACAATCCTTCTTTTTCTGTGTCTCCAGTAGCTGCAGTTACACACATGAACCGCCATGTCCAGCTCCCTTAGCATGATTCTTCAACTACACTTTCAAAGTCGATACATAAAAACTTGTGTCTTAAAAAAATAGGTCACTCCACAAGTCCTTGTCTCAGCCAAGTGTAACTGAAAAGCAGACATTCAACAGTTAACTTTCAAGCTAAAGGAAAAAAAATACCACCTTAAAACAAAGCTTTCTGAAATTGTCTGATTAGATGTGGACAGGTGGCTTTAATTTGCTTCACTCTGTCATAATTATAATTTAGTCTGATTCTCTTTTACAGTGCTTTTAGGTAAATGAACAAATGCATTTTTGTAAATATTTGTGTGGAAGGACAATTTGAGACTGCTTTCTTCTGTAGTCTTCATTGAAATATTAAGACTGTTCAGTAATTTTCCTAGGAAAAGAAATACTCTTGTCTAGATTCAAAGGTTGTGTACAAGTTGTTTCAAAGGACAGAGTAAAATGGAAGTTAAATAGAATAGACAATGCCTTTAGATGAGTGAAGATTTTATGAAGTATCTTTTACTTATCCCAAAGGATAGTTCCAGAAGGCAAGGATGGGAGCAAAGATCTAGAAGGAAAAAAAAGAACTTTTTAGGACTGTCTGAAGAGATCATAGAAGACTGACACAAATGCTGCCACAGCTTCAGTACAGTGAGTGCTGGTAGTTACTCAGGAGGCTGAGATTTGAGGAGGCTGAAGCCTGCCTGGGCAGGAAATCCACAAGACTCATCTCCAGTGAACCACCAAAAGATCCCAAAGTGGTGCTATGGCTCAAGTGGTACAGTGCTAGCCTTGATCAAAAATGCTCAGTCACAGCACCCACGTCCTGAGTTCAAGCCCCAGGTCTAGTGCATGTGCACACATGTGCATGCCCACACGCAAATTAAAAAAAAACTTAGGTATATGAGTTACCTGAAAAATTTCTAAGATCTCTCTAACTTACAGATGCAAAAGTAGAACCTAATTCTCTAGGTCTATTGTTCTGCCTTGAATAAATTTGCAAAAATCTAGCTGAAAGATTTTGTGCATTATCAAGATAATTGCTGGTGTTTTTCTGCAGATTTTCTCTGGCTTCTGACACCTTAGTGTACTTGGGATTGAACTTGGGGCCTCATGCTTAAGCAAAGGCTTAAGTACTATTTGGAAAATAGAGTATTAAACTAATTCAGAGTTCATTTCAGAATCTGTTTATATCAAAGTTTTAAAAATGCTCACTCTCTGGTCTCGATGTTCCCAGCACCCCCAAATCACCTGAAGCTTCAGCCTCTTCAGTCCTTGTGGGGGAGGGGAGTGAACCTAAAATAAGGTCATCATTCTATTTTTTCTTGGACTCTGCCCACTCTCCCTCCCCCTGTGTGGGTGAGGGGCCCAGCCATGTGCCAGGCCCTCCTCAGAAGGCTCCCTTTGAAAACCTCCATGACCTCAAAGATAGACACACGACTTAACTTTGTAGACCTCCATCTCTCCATTTAGATCTGGGGTTCCTGTGCCTTCTTCCTGCAATGGGTACTGAAGTAGCAGCATTAAGCTGAGAACAGCTGCAGGAGTGATGGCTCTGGTCTGAGTGTCTGGGCACCTAGGCTGCCTTTCTCTGCCCCTCAGGGTAGCCAGGCTCAGAGGCAAGGCTTTGGCCAGGGCTTCAGGGCCCCCGGGCCCATCAGGTGATCTCAGTTCCTCAGCATGGACTCGGGTGATCTTAGTTCCTTCCTTTTGCCCTATAGGAGCCTGAAGGCCAGGCCTGCAGAGCACAGAGCCTCCTGGCTGGGAGGGGTGCCACCTGGTGCCAGTTTTCACTAACTGCCAGCCTGTGGCTTTGCCTAGGCCCTGAGTGGCCCCCCTCCCAGGACTGAATCCATCTTCCCAGCTGTCTATGCCCACAGGGGAGGGAGCCTGGCCACCCACCGCCAAGGGTGCTTTGTTTCTGGGTGCATAGATGCAGGCTGAGCCCCTTGCACATGACTGGAGTCCAAATGTTGATTTTATGGTGTAAAGACCCTGATTTATTGCTTGAAAGGCAGGCAAACTGCAGGGCGGCTGCAGGATGAGGAAAGCTGCTTGGGAAGCTCTGGACTTGAGGGAGAGAAGGGAGTCCGGCCACCTCCGCAGGCCATGGGCATTTCAGTAGCTGTGGCCTTCACCCTCGGTCTCCCAGCAGGGCCTCATAACCCAGCAGCCATCACTCCCCCCACCTGCAATTCCAGTACTTGGAAGGCTGAGGTAGAAGGGTCATGTTCTGCCCTTCCAAGCGCCAGGACTTGCATCCCTGGGCAGTGAGCCTAGATCCCTTGAGAGGTATAGTTCAGGCTACTCCTATGCAATGTCAATCGAGGGAGGGAGAGAAAAAGAAAGGGAGGGAGGGAGGAAATAAGACAGGCAAGATGGAAGGATGAAAGATAAGGAGAAAGGAGGAAAGAAGACAGGAAGGAGGCAGACAAGAAGGAAGGCAGGGAGGGAGGGAGAAAGAAAGGAGAGAAAGGGAGGGCGGGAGAAGGAGGAAAGGAAGGACATATCCACTTCTCAGCAAGATCTTGATTTCACAGTCCCCACCACAGGAAACGGGGCCTTGAGAGTGCCTTGGTACCTGCTGTCCTGTGGTGGGATGCTCTGGTGATGTTTTACATTAGCAGAGTGGACTCTGCCTTCTGACCTGAGGGGCTGGCGACAGGTGCTGGGTGATGGGGTGGATGGCGCCTGCTTTACAATCCTGCAGAGGTCGCACTCAGCCTTCTCCTCTGTACAATGGGGCTATAATCTCCACTGTGGAGGTGGTTGTGGGGTTCAAAAGGCACCCCAGATCAATGAGTGGGCCCCAGGAGACACGGGCAGACTCTGATTCTCTCCTGACACAGATGTGGAAAGCAGCCAGCTGTGACCCACAGGCGCGAAGTCAGGCCTGGGGTGCTGCATGGACCCCGGGAGTTGGCTTCCGCAGGCCTAGGGCGCCAGGAGCGCCTGGCTCAAAGGTGACCTGATTATTAATGAGAGCCCTGCAATGAGAGATGAGCGCCAGGATGGAATCCGCCCTGAGCACACTCAGAAGGAGCAGATAATGGGACAGTAAAATTAATCTTGTAGAAAAACACAATTAGCTGTATCATTTATGAATCTCATTTCCTCCCGTGGAGGTGAAGCCAGCCAGAGCCGCTGATCCCTGCCAGCCTCTGGTGTGGAGAACATTTCCATTTCACATTCAGGGGTCATTGTCGGGGGGGGGGGGCAAAAACCATCTTTGGGAGCCAGGATAACCCAAGAAACCAAATAAATGGCAACGTCCCCTCTTCCTTCCTCTCCTGGCCTGTTGTAGGTTGCTTCTGTCTGAAGGAAGCCCTGTTTCTGGGCCTCCCTGAACCCCCACATGAGAGGGGAGGGCTGGAGCAGGCAAGAGGATCTAAGGCAGATTGGGGTCCCCACAGGAGCCAGGGGCCTGCTGCCTCCCAGGGTGGGGAGGGCCACAGAAGACAATCTGTGGTAGTGTGGCAGAGTGGGCTGGCCACGCAAGCTCAGGGCCTGGAGTTGGGTACGATTTGTGAACCTGCCCCTTCCCTGATTCCCTCCACCACCTGCTGGTACCTGCTGCGCATCTACCGGTGAAAATTCACCGCCCATACTTTCACAAGTCGAGCTGTAGAGTTGGGTACAGTGGCCCCCTCCTGTTTTCCTGGCTACAGGAAGGTGGAGGTCAGGGGATCTGGGCTGAAGGTCAGGTTGGCCCCAAAAGAAAAGTAGTTTTCAAGATGCTCATATCCTGTCTATAATCCTAACTACTCAGGAGACTGAACTCAGCTCCTTCGTGAGCTGGTTCAAGGTCAGCTCAAGAAGAAAAAGAAAAACCTGGGAGATTTAATCATGAAAATAACCAACAGAAAGCAGGCCCAAAGGTATGGTTCAACTGGTAGAATGCCAGATAAGCTAGCAAGCTGAGTGACTGACCCCAAGGCCCAAGTTCAAGTCCTAGTAATGTCAGGGAAAGAAACAAAATTAGAGCTTTTGACAGAGCAAGGCTGGAGCCTGAGAATCCCTGCATTTCTTACAAGTTCATAGGTAAGGCTGAGGATATTGAACTGTGAAAGTTTTCTAAGTTCTATCCCAGTTCTAAAATCCAGGCTTGTGGGTCTTAATTCCAGAGAAGAGGCTTCTGTTCAGGAAGAGGAGGCCCTGTGCCAGGACAAGGCTCCAGCCAAGGAGATGGAAAGCCAGGCCCCACCTTGTCCTGTGCAGGCACTAGGGGAGGGGCAGACTGCACACCTTTCAAAACTCTAAGCCACAACAGTGACATCAAACATGTAGTAGATGATTAAAACAGAAAGGGTACAAACGTTAGAAAAGCATAAAGGCTATTTGGACTGAAGAATCCCAGTTTTTGCTTTCTAGAACAGTCCTAGCAAATTACCACAAACTGTGCCACTGAAACACAACAGAAATCTATCCTCTCATTATCTGTCCAGGAAGCTGCATGGACAAGATCAAGCTGCCCTCAGCGCAAGGCTGTGCTTGGCTGGGGAAGAGGCTCTATCTGCTCCTGGCTCATTCCTCTTCTGCTGGTGAGGAGGCTCTGGGTCTCCTCACCATGTCTTGGCTTTCAGCCCCATCTTCCCAACTCTGCCTCTGTCATCCCTGGCCTTCTCCCCAAGTCCCTTCTTACAAGGACACAGGTCATTGCATTTAGGGTCCACCCTAAACCCAAGATGTTCTCAAGATCCTTACAATGTGACGTCTGTCTGCAAGGACCCTATTTCCAAACAAAAGGTCACATTCTGAGGTCCCAGGTGCTGCTTGTGGATTTGGGGACGACATAGTTTCACCCCTTCAGCGTCCTTACTCTTTCTCTTTTCTCTTTCTTCTCTCTTTTCCATTCCATTTTAACTTTTGATGTCCTTCTGCTAAGCTTGGCAATTTTGACTTTTTGCTCATTGTGGACTAAAAATGGCCAAGAAACGAGGGGCAAGTGGAAGGATGGCTGTGCAAGCCCTGGCATGTGGAGGGCACAGATGGTGACAGAAACAGACACCCCCACCTCAACTTTTCCCACATATCAAGCCCTCCCTGCAGCCAAGGACATTCGGTGTGATGCAAGGCACCTGCCTGGCCCACCTTAGTAGCTGGGGGTTCACAGAGCTGATTCTTTGGGGTATGGTTAATTTTTTTTTCAAGGTTTTGGAAAATAAGACCCTGTCCTTGCATCTTAGAATAATTCTGGACTCAGAGGAGGAAAATCAGAGCTAAACAGATGAATGTGGAATCTCAGGAAAATCTCCTTTAGAACTGACTTCCATTCTGCAGCAGGGCTGGAGAACAAGGGAGCCTTCTGGACGTAGAAGAGGTTCTGAGTTATGAAAAGAATCATGTCAAGTCCAAGGATGGGCCAAGAATCAGGGTGGCCAGGGAAGTTGTGTCATCATTTCCTTCTCTCTGCAGGTACCAAGGCCCCACCCTCAGCTACTGAAGGGACGCACACATCCCCTCCCCCCGCCCCCCTAGACCTTCTCATGAAGTCGTGGCCCACCTGGGTCCCTCTCAGTGCAGCTCAGCCCTGGGCTGGGTGAGGTCCACGCCCCATAGGGAGCCTGTACTTTTCCCACACCCTCCCCCGGGAACTGGCTTCCAATTTCTGCACAGCAGAGAATGAATTGCATTCATCCATCTGCGGGCCTTTAAAAAATTCAATAATTAATTCAAGCGTACAGTGGTATGACTGTTATTAGAATCTGGCCTCTCCGTGGTTCTTTACTTTGGCAAAGTGCTTTTATAATCATTTACCGGTTAAATAATTTAACACAAGTTATTGCTACAAGCTACAAACCTGGTACTTAGAGGGTACTCGGTGATATTGGAATGCCAAGGGGGAAAAAAGCAAGGAAGAGCCAAATGAAATTATATGGTCCTTGTAATTTATCCCCCAGGTCTTGTGCGGTGTCTGCTTTACCTCAACATTCTCTGAGCCATGATGGGTCCAATTTACCCTGGGCCATTCTTCTCAGGGTAACAGTGAACAGTGTGGAGGAGGGCTAAACTAGAAGGAAAAAGTGACTGGGGGAGGGGGCGGTAATTGCCCAAGGCCACACAGCTATTACACACAGTGGAAGAAATCAATGACTGGTATAAAGTCAGGACCAGGAGGTTAATATATGGCTTTGGCAGGCTCTCCCTCCCTCATCTTCCTCCTCCAGTGGGGCCTAGGTAGAATTTAGATTTCAGAGAGGGAGGCAGTGGTGAGAATACAAGGACAGGGAAAAAGGAGAGGGGGGCCGTGTCTTTGGTTTGGGGGTCCCCACTTGGACTGAGTTCTTGAATGGTCTGCCCTGCTCCCCTCTTTTGCCAACATCTCTTCTCCACCCTAACACACAGCAGGGCATAGGTGTGCCGCCCAGACCTGGCAGTGTCACCGGAGAGAAAGCAGAGACCACGGTGGAGAGAGCCAGGAGAGAGCTCTGGAGTCCTAGATATATGTGGCACATTAGTTGCTATTAATGAGGTCATTCCAACTGAGTGTCATCATTCCTTCACCCGAAAAATGGGTCCATCATGTCTGCCTCTCTATGGCGCAATGTTGGCAAAGCACACAAGAAAACAAAAGCGATTTCACCACCACCACCACCACCATCATCTGTTAGCATCGTCTCCACCAGTGTCACAATCCTCCGTCATCACCCTCATCTTCCTCCTGTTCATTTTTACCATTAATCACCATCCTATCATCTTCATCACCATCGCCACCATCATCACCACCACACTACCATCACCGTTGTCATTGTCATCATCAGCTGCTCCGAGTCCAATCTGCGGGGAGGTGGACAGCGTGGGCACTCTGTCCGCAGGCGGCCAGAGTCCAGTCATCTGGAGGTCCTGATAGATCAGAAGGGCAAGGAATGGCTTTCCATGTCTCCTGAAGCCGCAGCCTCTGCTTTTGTCCTGGGCCGGCAGAGCTCCTGGCTGTTTGGCTTTGGGCTCCCGTCCACTCCACTGCGCTCTCTGGCTGACAGAGAGTCCACCATCAGCTCCCTGGGTTGAAAACTTTCTCACTTGAACTGAGCCAGGCAACTGGCTCCCAAGGTCTCTGGCCTGCAGAGGTCAGAGATCTTTCTGGCCTCTGTAATCACCCCAGCCAGTTCCCCGAATACGTCCAGTTCATATCACTCCATCGATAGCAATTTTGCCCATTAGCTCATCCTTTCTGGAGGAGGCTGGGGATCTGTCTGTGAGCTCCCAGCCATCATGGCTCCCTTGGGGGAAGGGACAGGCCAGAGACCCAGGGACAGGCTCTACCTCTCTGCTGGCCCCAGGAATCTAATGGTGGCAAGGATCTAGGGTACCTCACTCTGTTTCACTGGCTTGGCATCCTACTTTCCTGCCTCTGCCAGGCCTGGCCATGTAGAGTTTTAGCTTTAGAAGTTGACTCCTGGGGCCAGGAGTTTGGCCTAGTGGTAGGGTGCTTGCCTTGCATGCACAAAGACCTGGGTTCGATTCCTCGGTACCACATGCATAGAAAAAAAAGTGAAAATGGTGCTGAGGCTCAAGTGGTAGAGCTCTAGCCTTGAGAAAGCCCAAGGACAGTGCTCAGGCCCTGAGCTCAAGCCCAGGACTGGCACACACACACAAAAAAGTTGACTCCTCCCCTACACAAAGGTATTCAGACATCTCCATCATCCCACCCCCATGTTTGGGTGAGCTGGCTTTTCCTCCACCTTCCTCTGCCAGAGGACAGTGGAGGACCCCAGGCCCATAGCTCTCTCTCCAGTCACACGGGCACAATGCTTCATGGCACCTGTGCTTTAACCTATCTCCCCACGCCTGTGCCCTTGAGGGTGGAGCAGTTTGCAAACGGCCTGGCTGGGCGACAGGACAGGAGTGGTCAGCGAAATGTGGGGCCCCGACATCCCGGAGAGCACTCACTCCCAGAAAATAAATCCGCTGCTGCTGACCTATCCCCAGCCATCGCACAGAACAGAAGTGTTCTCAAATCCCAAACTGGGACTCAAAATGAGACACACTTGGAAAGCTGTCATCTTCTAGGCCAGAGATTGAAGCTGAGAAAATAATGCCTTTACAGGTATTCCTGATGCACAGGAAGGGAAACTGAGGCACAGGCGAGGCCACTGACTAGAGCTTTGGGGCTCTTTCTCTCTCCAAAGGCAAGGGAGGGCCTCACAGCTAGAGTGAGATGGACCTTAGTTAGCAGTCATTTCAAGAAATCAACAATTGCAGTGGCTATCTAAGATAATATAAAATAAAACAAGAACAAAAGACCTAACATGTGCCATTCTGTTTAAATACATAATAGGTCTACAAATCTCTCTGGGCCCCATAATCGTATTTACTCAGTTCCTATGGTGATAAAAACATAGCCCACTGCTTCCCCAATGATCTCTTGACTGTGTGGTAGGGCAAGTACTGAGAACATGGAAATAAACAGAACTCTTAGGAATTGCTGGGGACTGCTTCATATTTTGGTGTCCATGTTATGTATTTTGTAAATAATGCTTGGAATTTCCTAGAAATAAGCTTTACTGTGGTGAAACGAAGTCCATGGGGGAGGATGTCACAGGGATGCCACAGCCACTTTGAATGGGACTGTCCCCTTTCTTACTTGGCACCTGGAGCTGGCGTTCACACCAGTCTGAGCATTCAGAAGGCTCACGTGGTGCCAATCAAACAGATTACCCAGTATGCTCTGGGCTCTGTTCCAGGCAGAGGAGATGCTGGGGCCAAAGGTCAAGTGGTCTGCCTGGATTTCCCCGAGATAGAAATACCTAGACTCTTGAGTAGAGAAGCATGAAGAGGTCAGGTTCAGAGAGGATGTGACATTGGATTTAGGCTTTGAAGAGTGAGTATGAGTTCACCAAATGGCCAAGGCGGTTGGGAGTGTATTCTGGGCTAAGGGATTGTCCTTTGCAGGCTGGGTGTGACACGGTCACTGGCTGGAGCAACGTCGAGGAGCGATTCCTCACAAATATCTGCCCATGTCCCACCCTGGGTCCTTGTGACCCTCATCGCGAGGGGCAGAGTGGCTATCAGTTCTATGGCAATGGATGGACAGTTGAGAGGCAGGCCTTATCGTGTGAGTCCGTGGGAGAAAAGAGAGGTACGTACGAAGGGAGAAGATGCTGTGGCTGGAGTCGTACAGGCAGAGAGAGGTTGGAGGAAAGTAGTTGCAGCCCAGGGAAGACTGGAGCTGCCAAGGTCTGAAGAGGAACGGGCTCTTCCCTGGAGGCCCCATAGCGACTGTGGCCCTGACAGCAGCTTGGATATGGATGTCTGACCTCCAGAACTGTAGAATACATTTCTGTGGTGTTGATTTTCTTAAGCCACCAAGCTTGTGGTTGGTTGTTCCAGCAGCTACAAGAAGCTAATCCATAGGCACGGAGCCTTGGCACATTCTCTCTCCCCACCTGGAAGGGCTTCCTCCTGCGTTCCCTCTCCCTCCGCGGAGGAGTCGATGGACCTTCTCCACAAGCTCCTCATCCTGTGCATTGTGTCACTGGTGCCCTTCCCAGAGCCCAGATGTCATTAGCAGAGGGGAAACAGAAAAGTGCCAAGGGCCAGTGCCAGGCTACAAGTGGGCCAGTTGGGGAGAGCAGAATGCTGAAATGTGAGAATTGTGATTCTCTGGGACAACAAGGATCCTTGGCTCCTTGACTAAGTCTTGGAGGGGGAGGGAGAGTCCTACTTCACTGCCACCTGTGGGATTCTGACCTCAGTGTGTGTGTGTGTGTGTGTGTGTGTGTGTGTGTGTGTGTGTGTGTGTGTGGTGTAAACTGCTTGGCTCTGGGACCAAGCCATTCCCTTGTACCAAGCCATAGGCTCTTAGACTGAGAGCCACCTGCACAGCTGGAGTGAGCCAGGCCAGTGCAAGGGAGACTTCTGAGGACTCTTCCTCACCTGTGAGTGAGGGCATCCTATAAGGCAGAGGTGACTTCAAGCTTCCCCAGTCGGGGGCCCTGGCAAGCCTTGTCCTCTCTGGGTCCACCTGGAGAAGCCCCTCCAGGGCTCTAGGCCCGGCCAGGTGGACCTGCCTCAATGACTAGTTCCACCTGCTGGAGGAGTGGGCTGGCCAGTGAGGGCCCTGAAGCTAGCTGTAAGTCTCCTGGGAGTTTAAAATGTAGCGGCCCAGAGCAGATTCCTGGACTGGGCCTGGGGTTCAAGGCCTGGCTGGCAGCAGCTGTCCCTGAGGCATCTGTTACCCTTTGTTCCCTGGGATTTTCTGATGATTCCCAGAAGCTGAGGACGCCTCCAGGGCAGGACTCAGCGTAGTGACAAGTGCCAGGGAGGTGCCCGTCGGACTGCCCCAACCCTCTCCCCCATTTTGACCTGGGTCCCACAGGTTTCCATCGCAGCAGCCGGGCAGGCAGGACAGGCTAGAAGTCTGAATCAGGGGGCCCTAACCTGGCAGCTCCCACAGCGCCTCCCCACTCCCCGCCCACGAAGCACCTCTTTCTTCAGGCACCTCCGTCTTCTTTGCGGGCAGGGGTACCATCGGAGGGGCAACGCAGACGTAGACGCTGGGGTGGGGTGGGGTGGCGGCTGCGGGGCCGGGGGCGGGTCCCCGCTTTCTCCACTGATCAGACCACGCAAACCTTTCCGCTTGCTTTGTTCCAGGCGGCGTGCACTGCTCGGTGCTTGGAGAGCTCCACCTCGGGCACGCGCGTCACCGGTCCTCGGAGAGGGTTTAGCTCGCGTGCCGCCCCTCGGAAAAGACTCGCTGCTTTCCCAAGTGTGCCCACTTGTGAGGACGCGCCCTCTTTTCCCGCGCCCTCTCCAAGCCGGCCGGGCGCAAAGGAACGCTCAGGTCCCGGAGCCGAACGGCTTCCTCTCCCTCTCCAGCCCATCACTGCAGTCTGACGCCCCCTCCCCGCCCCCCTCCGCCTCTGGGGGTTCACTACACCTCCGCGATCCCCCCTTCCCCTGTCTCCATCCGCATCTCCCCGCGCCCCACGATTGCGCACCCCGCGCTGCTCTCCCCCAGCCCGGCGCGCCCCGCGCCGCCCCTCGGGGGCGCTCCCGCCTCCCCGGCCCGCCTCCCGGGGCTGGGGCGCGCGCGGGGCCCCCCGGGGAGCCCCGGCCCCTGCCCCGCGCTCCTTTGTGCGGCGCTGCGTCAGGGCGGAGGCGCAGCCGCGCGGCCACACGCGCACTCACTCGCGCGCCGCCGGCCCCCGGGAGCGGCGGGAAGGGAGGCGGCGGCGCGGAGGCGGGAGCCGCGGAGCCCAATCGCTGCTCCCCCGCCCGGCCCGCGCGGCGCCGCCTCCGCCATTGCTGCGCGCGGGAGCGGGCGACGCGGAGGCTCGGAGCGCGCTCGGAGCCTCGATCTGCCGGAGCCGGGCGTGGGGTGAGTGCGGGCGGGAGGCCGGGCCGCGCGGGGGACCGGACGCTGCCTGCCGGGCACTGGGGTGGGGGGTGGGGGATCGAGGGCGGGGGCCGCTGCCGCCTCGGGGTCGGGGACTGGGGCAGATGGGCGGGTCACCCGCGCCCCGCGCCCCTGGGACGGGGTCGGCGTCTGGAGGGAGCCGCGGAATGGGGTGGGAGATGGGAGCTGGACATACACAACCCCCCTCCATCCCCTCCGCCGTGCTGTGACCGGCCCGGCCGACCGCGGACGCGGGTGGGTGTGCGCCGCCCGCCCCGGCGCCCGCCGACGCCCGGCCCCGCTGCCCCCCTGCGCAGGCTGCAGCCTCGGGTCTCGCGGCATCATGGTGAAGTTGGGGAACAGTTTCGCGGAGAAAGGCAGCAAGCAGCCGCTGTTGGAGGACGGCTTCGACACCATCCCGCTGATGACGCCCCTCGATGTCAATCAGCTGCAGTTCCCGCCCCCGGAGAAGGTAAGGGGCTCCCCGCGCCGCCGCGGGGTGCGCTCCCCTCCGCCCCCCGCCACCAAGGGACGCTGGCGACGCCGAGTCGGGGCCGCCTCGGTGGCGGCGGCGGCGTCCGCACCCGGCCCGGGTGAGGTTTGCGGCCCCACCCGCCCTGCTCCTGCCGTGCGCGTCCCGGCCAGGAGTTCGTGGGTCCGGGCTGAGCCCAGGGGAGCGCAGCTGCTTGCCCCGGTGCCAAACCCGGCCACCGCGGCTCCTCCCCGCGGCTTCCCAGGCCTGGGTGCGGATTCGGATGTGATCTCACCAGCAGCCCCTGCCTTTGTTCCTTTTGTGAGCCTCCCCATTGGATTTTTTTGCTGGGGGGGCGACGCACTCCCGGCCATTGCCTTGCAGCTGGGGTTACTGTTCATCCACCTTGCCCAACGGCGTTTTTCCTTCCACAGTGCTAGAGTGGAAAGCTTGCCCTTTTCTCTAGACCACTAGCTGCCCAGTGAGGATGCTCTGGCCAAGCGTTCACATTCAAGGTTAATACACAATGCCACTGCAAAACTGGAATCAAAAACAGCTTCTCCGCTGATCCTCCTGCTGTTTGTGCACACACACACACACACACACACACACACACAGAGCCATAACCACAAAGGAGCTCTCTTATCATTCCCCAAAGTGCTGTTCCATGTATTGTCTCATTAGGTCTCCGGTGAACAGGCTCTGACTCAGGCCTTTGCATTTGTTCTGGCCAGTACCTGATTGCTGACCTCCAGCAGGGTGCAGGCTCTTTCCCCACCCCTGGAGGCTTCTTTCTTCCCCTGGTGAGGCAGGCGACCGGCCCAGCCCTGCAGTGTCTTCATCCCTTGCCTCAGCAATCTGTGTTTGGGGTGGGGGGAGCTAAGGGAGGGAGGGAGCTGACTGGAGTTGTTTCAGCTGGTCACACCTGTGTCCCTCAGGCCATGATGGAGCTGCTGCTCTAAGGTGCTGTTGGCTTATCCTGGGCTTCCCAGGAGGAAGGGGGCTCTCTGAGGCCTTTGCTTTTGCTCTGCTTATGCCTGTGAAGGTGTGTGAGAGTTGTCTCGTTAGTGGAGCATGACCTGGGCCCTCCCTGGCCCAGGACCTCCATGCCCCAGCTGCTTGGCAGGTGGTGGCCTTTGCCAGAAACTGTTCTGAGGCAGGACCTGTGCTAAGTGCTTTCCTCCTGCTCAGCCTGGGCTGCCTCTTTCTCCCAGTCTGCTCCGTGTTACATGTGTGATTGGCTTGCCTAAGGAGGAAGCTTTCCAGCAGGTTCCAGATCCTTGCCAGTCAGGAGAGGCCCAGGTGGGTCGCAGCAGACCCAGTCTCCCATCCCTGTGGAAATAAAGAGTCTGACAAGGCTCTCCGGGAAGTGATTTCCACAGGGACCTACCTACGGTTGGATTAGATAAGACCCAGGCAAACACTTTCCAGGACTTGGCCAAGGTCACAGTGCGAAGGTCACAGCCCTCCAGGCAGGGCTTCCCTTGTGTGGTGGGACACTTCCCACTCCCCCCAGCCCCCACAGTGGCTAGGTGCTCACAGTCACTGTTCAGGGAGGTGGCATCACCTGCCTCAGGGACATGGGCAGGCCTAGGGCTGGCAGTGACCACAGGAACAGTGGTGCCTGGAATTTCTTTTTTTTTGGACTTGTATTTGCACGGGGCACTGTTTGGTGCATTCACAGGTTGGACCCCCTTAAGATGTTGACAGCGCGAAGGGAACCACCATCGCTTGCCCTCTTTGATAGATGTGCAGATGAAGGCACAGAATGCCAGGGACCTGCCCAAGGTCACATAGCCAGCTCCTGGCAGTGCAGCTTGAATCCACGGTACCAGAGGAGTCTCTGGGTCCTCACAATGGTCCCAGGGCCCCATGGAACTGTCTTCACAGTCTCCCAGTGAGAGTAGCGCTGTGCTCCCCTAGACGTGTTCTTGGTGCTCAAGAGTGCTCCAGGGGGCCCAGCTTATGCTCAAGGTCACATGGCTGCACAGATGCCCCTAGGATTCCAGGGGCAGCAGGTGACACCCACTTGATCCCTCAGTCTGTGGGTAGCTCCTGGAAGGGGTGCATGCCTTCCTGCTGCCCCACGTGGGGGCTGTGAATGATATGTCCACCTGGCTTGCTGAATAAGCTCAGGATCACCCCTGGTTCAGGCCACCTTTCCCGTGTCCGTCCGTCCGTCTGTCCTTCCTTCCTTTCCTCCTCCTCCTCTTCCTCCTCCTCCTCCTCCTCCTCCTCCTCCTCCTCCTCCTCCTCCTCCTCCTTCTCTTCCTTCTCCTCCTCCTTCTCTAGATGGCTCTACCTGTCCCAGCTTGGCCTGCGGGCCCCAGCTGCACACATGGGACTCACTCTCCTGAATTGCTGGTCTTGTTCTGCCATTGGTCCCCTGACATGACGAGTCTCCTTTGTGGGAGCAGATCACAATGGCTGCTTACCTCCGCCATTGTGGGGCGCCTACTCTGGGGGATTAGTGATGAGTGACCCCTTCACCCCTCATGTCAGTGAGGACAGAGGTAAACAAGCCCCTATGGAGGCCGAGCGGAGGGGGTGCTACCCGGTGGGGAGGAGTGGTAGCAGGTTGACAGGGAGCCTGGAGTGTGCAGACTCCAGTTCACAGTGGAGAGAGCTAGGGACTTCTCAGCAGACCCTCGGGAGCCAAGCAGGACAGAGGAAAGAAGGCTCTGTGCTCATAGATCGGCTTCCTGCTGCTGCTGGTGGTCCTGAAGGCCGGCACTGTGTCTGCTCTGATCATGTTGGGCAGATGGGTGGCACACAGAACCCTGAGAAAGTAGAGCTGTGCTCCCCATAAGGGGCTAGGAGGAGCACTTGGTGAAGAGTCCAAGTCATGCTGCCCCTGCCTTGACTCCATACCTGTGTGGCCTTGGCCTTGGAGTGTTACTTGTCTCCCCTAGGGCTGCTGCCAGAGGCAGAGTGGGCCATTTGTCCACATGTGCAGGCACGGAGGATGGAAGCTCCCAGGAGCGCTCCTTCTGGGAGGTAGTGACAGAGCCCCACGGTCCCAAATCCAAGCGCTCAGGGCAGATGTTTTCTGAGCACAGC